>NC_140584.1:549307987-551972756 GCF_964204655.1 Triturus cristatus
GGTTTACAGACCTCATTAGGGGTTTAACAATATGGTGCAGTAAAGATAAAAATTGTAGAAGCTGACTTAAGAACAGACAAAATACATACAATAAGTGGGGAAATAAAAATACTACAAAAGACAGCTACATGACTTTAAAAAAATCAAGAGACTATAAAGTTGCCTTCGTGCAAATAATATTAGGCATAACTCTAATAATTGTATGATGTCGCACCTGATGTTTCCTAATCCAAAATACGGCTACAAAATCCGGTTTTCGCTTAAAATGTGTACACAGGGTGCATTCATCTAGTATTCCAAAGGGAGACAAGCCTATACCAGCTAATTAGCAACTGGTTTGCACTGAAATGGCTGGATGAAGTAATCCAGGGAAGTATATGGGTGTAATAATGGACAAATTCGCAAGAGAAACAAATCTAATTCCGAGGAAAAATAAGACGCGGATGCTCTGGGAGTTTGCATCCAATAATAAACGTATCACACTTACACCTGAATAAACGTGTCGGTGTAAAAACAAAGGGAATGCATAAATTTAAGATGCAAATACATATTTAAAAAAGGTCTTCTAGTGAGGGAAACGTGGAAAATAAACAAAAGAATGGAGATAAAGGTCTGGGCAAATGCATACAGTGGGTGGAGCTAAACAGGTACCTATCTATACTAAAAGGACTAAATCATAATTAACAAGTACATTGAATACGCTTGGTTTGCTGTAAAGATACAAGAAGTAAGGCTGCAAAGGACATTTTTGCATTTCGTTTTGAAGACAAAAGCTCATGTGTAAAGAAACATTTTATAAACATATAACCCATATGTATTGTCTCACGATAATGTGTGCATTGGATTACTGGAAATCAGCCGAGTTCTTATATTCTAAACCAGTGAGTCATAAGTGAGCATAAGCATTTTAGGTGGAAGCAGAGTTTAAGGAAAGATGCAGGGAGGCTGTGGAAAGAAAGAGTAGTACTAAGAATGTTTATTGGACGAGAGTACAGAAGAAAGAGTGACATTGAGAGAAATTAAGAGTGATAGAGGTATTGTGCTGTTCTTTATCAGTGCACATTTTGCAACCAATGAAGCATGGAACCGCAATCCGTAGAATGATGCCTAATACTGGAACCTCAGGGAGCTCAAACAGTGACGTAATAATTGTCTACTTCTAAACAGTGTCTGATATTATAATAAGTGAAACGCAATATTGGGGAGTGCTGAACTGCGCAAGGTGGAGTAGTATAGTGGGAAAGGGAATGTTAGCCGTGCCTGAATATCATGCGGAGTGGCAGGTAAAGGTAGGAATCCACACAAAGGAGGATTAAGAACTTGGTTATGTCACCAAATATTTTCAAAGCTGCTGAAATTTCAGATAATTGTGAAATATTTGTAAATTTATAACCAAGTGCCCCTTTTTAACCGCTATGTCTGCAGAAGGCGGAGGCTGCAGCCAATCCTATTGCATCATGGACATCAGAGGACGGCAGTAGAGTCCTGGCTGCCATCAGTTGGAAATCTCAGGATATGGAGAAAAAGAAACACTCATGCACAAGAAACAATAACGAAGGGAACTGCCTCAGGGAATAGGTTTGATGAACCAGATTGACTAATGACATTTCTAAGAGCAATATCGTTTTTAGGTCTCGCATGAGCCAGCGCATGCGCTGTCTCAGGCGAGACATTTTGTATACGGGATTTCAAAGTGCTACCAGCGCTGGCCTAACGCTTGCGTTCACGCGAGCATGCACGCGCGCAGCCGCCATTCACTGCTGCACGCGCACAACTCGCGTGCTTACCACACAACGCGTCCGTCCTCGCGATCGCGATCACTTTCAACTTTGATCGTGATTACTTTCGCTTTAACAGCCACGCGGCCGTTACTTTTACGGCCGCGTGGCCAATGCTTGCTTAAACTAGTTGCCTGTGACTAAATATGCACATTTTCATATTTTGATCAACCTGCCTATAGTTCTGACACCGAAAAAAAAACAAAAGACTCCTTCGGATGTGGGTGTTTTTATAGTTTAGAAGTTATTTTACTAAAAACTTTCAATTACCGTTCCTTTTATTGGTACATTACTTAAAAACGTTATTTTTTTCTAAAGGATGGAATGTTCAGACATGTCAATCTGCATAAGTCGTAGCTTGCACTTAGTGGTGACTTGTATCATATATGGAGCTGAAATTTCAACAGATAATGCAAGTGCTGCGAATAAATTCTACCCTACTTCGGGGTGAATTGAGATTTCTGCAGCAGGTGCATCAACCCAGTGAGTTCTCCTGCTGGCTTAAGAATTCTTGTATGAAGTAGGACACATTTGTCAAAAAGAGGAGGCCCACTCATAAGCCAGGAAATAGGACTAGTGACATAAGATGTCACTGGTGTTATAAAATGAATTGGTCATTAACCACCAGTAATATCCCATTTCATGCCAATATGAAGACAAAGTGCCTCCAATCATATGGGGTGAAAGGCAAACCCCTGGTGCTGAGCCCAGGAGATCTCTCGTTATCACAACAAATTGACATGTGGACAGAATTGTCTGTGTTTTTGACAGATCGTTCTGAGCACTGCCCCTAGTGGCACAATGAGGGCACTGCAGCACAAGATCGGCTCTAAAATGTGTGCATTTGGTCCTTATTGTTCCCATGCAGTAGAGTCCAGGCATGGTGAGGGCATCCCAGGCTTAATGACTTTTTTACAGAGTCCCTAATAGACACAGTCTAGGGCATTCTGGGCCTCCCATTATTTATAGACTAAACACATCATGAAGAACTCCAGGAATTTAAATCAATCAGGTTTCGTCTTCCTTCACGTAAGTGTCCTGGCAAAGCAGTAAACTGTACTTTGTGTGTAGACAACAAGTTTAATGGAGTGACATCGCCGAGCTTTTAGTGGTTTAGTAAAGAAACTCTGTTGTAAAGCTAGTTTTCAAAATATAGTACCTGCCCAAGTCTGTGTATGATGTCACTAGGAGGGCAGAGAGAGCCCAGCTGGGCTGGGTTCAGGTATACCACTTGTTACTCCCGTGGTACATAAGATAGCAGATCAACTATTGGTGACCCTCAGGGTCGATACAATGAAGAGGTCATGCTGTCTGCTCTTGAAGCAGGTACAAGCCGGCCCCACCAGCTGTAGGAAGACCTGATGTGAAGGAAAGTGCCTCTGCACAATCCCTACTGTACCCTATGGAGTTATCATTAAACCCTCAGTAAAGAGAATCAAAGTACTCCCACTAACACACTGCAGCAATATGAAGAGCAGATGCTTAAAAAATGTCCCTGCAAAAGTGCTTCTTCTTTTACCATCCCCTGCACTTTTAAAGAAATTGAGTAATTGGAAAGTTGCTTAGAAGGTCCAAGATGCAGTGCTGGTTTTAGAATTAGGCAAATAATTGTGGATGGCATACAACCAAAAGCAGATACTGTAAGTAGCAAATTTTTAGGTAAAGCATTTGAGACCTCTTGTATATACTTATATGTGTGTGTACTTTTTGGCCTCTGGAGATCAGCCCCTAGGACTTGTATGCTTTGCTTAGGGACTTTTTTTCTGTTCAACTGCCTCTATTTAACTGTCTTGATAGCAAATGAACAGCAGAGGTCAGTAAAATACCAAAATTACTTTCTGCTGAGCGACTTTTTTTTGGCAACTGTCTCTATTTAACTTTCTTGATAGAAAATGACCAGCAGAGGTCAGTGAAATACCAGAATCACTTTAGCATTCTTTAGATTCCAGTCCAAAGAAATTGTCTTCCACAAGCACCCATAGACAGTAATATTTTTTTCAGATCTTCTATTTTCAGTGATATGACCACCGAAAACCCTGATTTTATATGAAAAATAGAGCTTTGGACTATTTAATTTCCCATTGAAAGGCAATATTTCTCTCCACGTGTTACCATACCTGGCGTGTCATGCAGTTTGGTGCTTACCTTCCCTCCATGTTAAAGAACAGTAGATGTTTCAGCACCCAGGCTAATGTGCTGCATAGCTAAATACATATAAGGTCCCAAAGGCGAGACCGATTGCATTGCAAATGCTTGTTTTAGGAGAAGTGAAGTGGTGTCTCTGCTTTCACAAGAAGCGGTGCTCCATAAATTGGTAAAAGGCCTTCAGCGCAAGGCCATATATTCATGGGTTGAACATGCTCGGAGTGATTTACTTGCTGCAAGACAGCGACATGCACAGTTGATTGAATCCTTGCATTGTATAGACTTTAAGCCATATCACATAAATGTGCATGCTGAAGGAGATACATCGGAGATCTTGTTCATCTGGCTAATCTGGCAAGAATTCATTACTACCCCACAGTCACCAGTCTTTCTCCAACCACTATAGCAGACCCTGATATATGATCAATACAGCATTCTATTCCCACTATCGAGCATTGTACTGCCTGATAGACAGCACACAATGACCTCAGTCCCAGGAGTTCCTCCATCTGATCACACTGCCAATGGTGCCTGCCACATATAGGGAATCCCTAAACTGTCATCTGAGACGGCCAACCTGCAAAACTCTGGGCCTAAACTCATTGGCAACTTAATTCTATAAAAACCTATGAAGATCTACTGACCCTGCCATTGGTGGAGGTGTGCAACTCAGCCCTAGCTGGAGGACCACTGCCACAATCCATATGTGAAGCACTCTTAGTCTCCCTTCATAAGTCAGGGCCTGAGCCGCTTCAGGTCACTTCTTATCGCCTGTTGGCCATGCTGGGGAGTGACAATAAGATCCTTAGTAAAATACTAGCGACTAGCCTTCCAGAGGCTGTGCCTTAGTTCACCCTGATTAAAACGGTTTCATATCCACTAGATCCACCTACCTAAATATATAAACAGGATGCACAGACTTCTGAAAGAGGTCCAAGAGTTCTGGCCTTATTCAGTGTGCTCGGTCTTGGATCTCGAAAAGGGTTTTGGCATGCTTGACTAGGTTTATATGTTTACAGTGTTGTGCAGGATGGCATTGGGTGGGACAGAATGATCAGACTGTTTAAACTCCTATACACTGAACAAACTGCACGGGTGAAAATTGGCTGGTTGATCAAAGATCTTGTTCAGGTGAGTCGTGGCACGTGCCAGCGGTGCCCACTCTCACTGCTGCTGTATGAGTTAGCGATTGAGGGCCTGGTGCATCTCCTCTGTCAGTCAGGAAGGAAATGGGGCATTCAGACTGGTGGAGAGACACATGCAATGTCCCTTCACGCAGACTATGTCTTGCTATACAATAAAGATATCCACGCAGGAGTGGCAGACACTGTGCATATACTGGAGACGTTCAAGGCCACCTCTGGACTTGGGGTCAACTGAACTAAAAAGTGCCTGTTCCCATTGGGCCCGTCTGACAATGCATGGTCGAGTCTCGATCTCCAATATGGTTATTTTGCCAAGACTCCTTCTCTATTTTGTTTTTGATCCATGTTCCCAGTGGCATATTGCGCACATTAAACACCATGACGGGTAGTTTACTTTGGAAAAATAAGCGACGCAGGGTTGTGCTGGCAAAGCGGCATCTTACCACAGAATGGTGAGGGGTCGGTGCCCCGATGTTCAAACACTACTATGTGGCAGCGCAGCTCCAGTGGCCAACCCATTGGCTGACTAGCCATAATTCGTCAGAGGTGAACAGCAGAGTGGGGTGGAATGCCCTGACGGTTGTTCGGTAACTCTTCCTTCCGAAATCTAACCTGCCAAAATCTGCGACAAACTAACAGATAGACCATAGTTATTATCACAGAGAGCTGCGACTTTCTCCGGAGGCAACACTTTACACCTCTGAGATACCCCTCCGGTGCTTTGGAGTATCCAGTCAGGCCACAGGGCGGGATGCAAGGATAGTTACCATGGGGGACCTATTCCAGGGTAAAGCCCTGATCCCATTCGACCTCTTGTCTGAACAGACCAGACTACCACAAAGTCAGTTTTAAACACACCTGCACTTAGTAGCAGAGCTGGAGCGCCTATGGGGAATTGCCCATACAGAGCTATCCACCCACCCACTACTGTAGGTACTACTTGGCAGAGGAACAGGTTGGAGGCTTGTTTCCTGGATTGCTAACGCCATCCCACCCAAAACCTCTGATTCTTTAGCGACACTACGTCAGAAATGGGACTTTGACTTGGATCGGCCTCTACAATAAAAGGAGTGAACAAAGCATTTGGTGTATCCATGCAAATTCTTTCTAAATGCATGTTTTCAATGCATACAATACAACATATTACACAAAGCCTACCTGACCCCGGCGCGAGTCCATAAAATATACTCCACTTGATCATCAGAATGTCTTCATTGTTGTGATCCGCAAGCTGATCTAATACACTTTAAAGGAATGCATCATGGTTCAAACCTTCAGGACAAAAGTCTAAACAACTTCACTGTCGTCACGGACTGCAGTGAATTAAATTCATTAGAGGGCTGTATGCTGGGGCTGTCTAAGCGTTGGAAAACCGGGGGTAGGGGGAACAACATGCCTCCTTGATCCCATCTTCCTACTGGCCAGGTGCACCATCACAATGCGATAGAAAGCATTATCCCTACCTGGAGTAACTCAGTGGCAGGACACGGTGTCCCAATGTGCAGATTCAGAAGCCATGGTTTTGCATCATGAGGAAGCTCATGGCCTTTGTAAACACCCCAAAAAAGTCGCATGGGATGACTTGACTCTCACATTTAAAAGCAATAGTAAGGACAACATCAGACCACCTTATCTTGACCTTCGTACACTACTCTCTTCTGACTACGTACCCTCTGCAAGATGACTTTCATCTTGAAATCATAGCCTTCTACACCAACCACAACATGCCTCTGGTCATGGACTCACACTGCGACCGTACTTGAAATCCATACCTACCCTGTCCTAAATACAGCTTGCATAGTGTATGATCAGGCTAATTTTTGTTACTATTGTTTCTGTTACTGCATTCCTATATGCTCCGCATTGGTACATACTTAATGTACTACCTGATGTAAATGTACTGATATTCTATCCATGTACAACTAATAAGCCATAAAAAGGTTTTAAAAACATACATTTATCATTTTTAATAAAACCTAATCAGGAAAGCGACAAACAAATCAGAACAAATCCCTCCCAATTAAGATGGGTGTATTAAATAAATCTCTTGGCGCCCAATTCACAATGCTACCTGCACAAACATGTAAAATTAAATTATATGTATAAACAAATGGATTTGCAAAAGCAAAGCCCATTCTTGATTCAAAGATTGAGGAAGGTGGAATTTTCACTTCACAAACAGGATTTGGAAATACAAAATTTTGAAAATATGGAGGATTCTCTGCATTTCAAAATGTATGGTAATGGGTATATTTCTGGGAGTTACAGGTTGCTCTTTTCTTTAAAAAAAAATCTAATCTTGGCATCGACAAACTTCTAGGTTCCTCGGTATTCACATCCCTTCTGCATGTTCTTTCCGACCATAAACATACACACAAATTAACTTTGGTCAATGGTATTCTTCAGGGTATGAATAGGGAGAGAACTCCTCCAACCACTACGAGCGTGCTTTTTAGGTTTCGCCTGCACAGCACTTGCGCTGTGCTTGAGAAGTCTATTATTTTTAATATGAACTTAAAAGGGGCTTGCCTCCCGCCTCCTCTCTTTCCTTGCTTCTAATTGGTTCCTGTGCGTGCCACTTTCTTTTCCTCCATTTTTATTGGCTGTAGCACATTTTCCTGCAGTTACCAAGGCTTGTCCCTCCTCTGCCTCTCTTATCAGTTTCCTGTAGCCGAAATACTGTTAACATCCACTTTGGTGGAACTATTTTGTGTAAGCTTTTGCTTGTACGACGCTTGCGCTGTGCTTCTTTTAATTTTTAAAGTGCCGGCATTTCTGTTGAAAAGTTTTTGCCATCCGATTGCTGTCTTTAACTAGTTTAAGTGATTTCTGTTTGACTCACACTGTAAATGTATTCTTTACACGAGGCTTGGAACGCATCGGTTTCCAAGCCTCGCTTTCAGTCCTCTGCTACTTAAATACTAGAAACATGGACTAGCAGAAGATCACCAAAATGGTGCACGCCTTCCTCACTAAACTCTGGACCCCGACAGGAGCCACCAGCCACGCACTAACTATTTTGAAATGCAAGTGTGTGAATAACTGAAGTAAGCAATTGTTTCTTCTATTATAGGTGTGGTGTTGCTTTTCTATGGTGTGCCTTTATTTATCGGTATTATTCCTAAAATGTTTACACTATTGCTGAACTATTGCCAAAATATGGCAAACAAAAGATGTTTGTGGCAGTCTGCCCAAATGAAGTTAATCTTCATAATGTCAATTGATATTGTGTGTTTTGGTACATCAATGCGTACAATCCTCATGTATAATTAAATTGTTTCACATCACCATGCGTACAATCCTCATGTATAATTAAATAGTTTCACATCACTAATGTACCTCCAGTGCCTGGTCCTCACGTTGGTGAGCAATGTTGTTTTTGAGATTAGAGTTCATGCCTCTGCTCCTAAGGAGATCCTAGCTACCATCGTTAAGGTAAATAAACTATTTGAAACCATTAGCCGCATAACTTTTTGACTAACAGAAATTAATGGTGATAACAAGTAATGCAACTTACAATTACTTTTTATGAGAAGCATCTCAACAATGAAAAACATGATTGGCAAACATGTTTACGTTACTTTCAAATGTATAGGGCTAAAACAACATACAGAGATTCCAACATCACACACACTGGAAAGAGAATTCTGCAGGAGAAGTGGGGGTCCCTTATAGACCATGTTTCGGCCTGATCTAGAGACAGCTATATCTCTCTAGCCAGCCTCATATTTTCTACTACAATAAAATCATTATAAAAATATATACAAATAAAGATACATACAAGGGCTTTCGGTCAGCCACATTTGGCCTGTTCAAAAGTCATTCACACTTTGCTTCCACAGCTAATGTCAAAGGGCAGCAGGTCAGCCCAATTCATTCTGTGACTGTCTTGTTCGATTAGTGATGGTATTTACCCAGTGCTTAATTTCTACTGGTGTTTGCTGGTGCTTGGCACCAGTACTCATTTCTAAGCACCAACACCCATGTATGAGAGTCCACAACGCAGTGGCGCTGCCTGTCTTTTATAAGTCCAGCAGATAGTTTCTAATCTCCATATACTTTATAATCCAAATTGAAATGGGTAAGGCTAGCCCATCCATTCTTGAGGTGGCCCGGAATAGTAGGATAGTGAACAAACATTTGCAATGCATTAGGTCTCGCATTACTGAAAGTTTGAGCTAGTGGCGTTGCTTTATTACATGCAACACCAATAGCTCAAACTTTCAGTAATACGAGACCTATTGCATTGCAAATGCTTGTTTTTTGTAGGTACCTACGGTTATCGGTTCACCTCCTTTTCCTGTAGAAAAAGTACAAATAATTTCATCTGTTGCTTTCAAATCCATTTTCTTTTGGAGCTCTCATGCATCTAGACTGATCATGCTGCTTCTTAATAACTATTTGGAGCTGTTTGCCAACTTAATAAAAACCTTGGAAAAGGGTTACTCTCATGAATTATATCCAACCTTGCAAACTGCTTAGCAGAAGCGAAGTTCCGGATGGCTCAATGTTAAATCAGTCCAAATCCTGCAGAAAATGAATGAATTATACAGACCTCTTCAAACTCACACAATCTAAACAAGCACATTGAGAATTATAGACAGCTCTTGAACGCGGTTCCTCCCTGTTGTTTCAACACAGCCACAAGCACGGCAGAGAGGAGGGTTCCCATAAAGCAAACCAGAGACACTGGGGAAACACGTTCCTACACCTTGTGCAAAAACCCTCCTGGCTCCTTAAAAACCTACACTGTCAAGACTATTCCTGTCGGCGATAATCTATCAGGAAAACTGACAAACACGTGGAAGATCGGTGTATTTTTTTTTCTACCAATACATTTATCCGAGACATGTTTCCACTCCCGCCACACCTCCAGAAATACAAATAGACAAGTACGGCAACCACCAGGAGCCTCAGCGTAAAGGCTGTTAGCATATCCCTGTGCCACCCGCCCAATAGTCCCAGATTCCAACCTGCCAATCTAAATAAATGAGCAGCGCACTTTTCTAATGGGTGCTCGCTATGACTCAGGTGCCCAAACGCACCCTAAATGGCTCCTTTCTGTGCGACTGCAGCGTTCAGTACTTCAATAACTGTGGCATCTTGGCGTTTTCTGCCGGACAAAAAACTCAGCAAAAAGTTGAAAGTTAATGGGGTCTTACCATGATGACGTACGTGCAGTCCTCAGGAGCCCCCGGAGCACGCAGGAGGTCTGGTGACGATTTCTGCTGCTGGTGAGGTGCGTGTCCCAGGCTCATCCCAGGCTGCCCGCACCTCACAGGTTCCTCCTGAAGCTCCCCATAAGTCTATAACAAGTAACACCTACCGGTGACTCATTATGCGTATAAAGAAGCATGCTTTTTCGGTTCCAAGAACTGGGTCCAAAAGTGAGGCTGTAGTTCTCTCACGGTGTATGTTTCCTGCTTTGCTGTTAGTAAGGGGCGGGAGGGGTGGTGAAAAAAGTCAGCATCAGGTTGCGTGCAGTGAAAGCATATGGGGTGCGGGATCTTGCCAGCTCTCCAGGGTTGGAGGGGGTGAGGTATGTTGCATTTAAGTAGAAACAAGCGGCAGTGAAAGTGATCGCTTTCACTTTCGCGATCGCTAAAGCAAAACACTGAAACCTGCGAGTGGTGCGTGCGCGCCACAGCTAGACACGTGCTTTCAATTATCGCGCCCGTGTCTGGGTACGATAATTGAAACCACATGGACTTTGATGCGCGTAACAGACACCAATAGGCCATGGTTTAAAAAAAACGCGCAATCAAAGCCCAATAGCGGAACCCAAAAGGAAAAGCACATGCACGAGCGTGTGCGATTCCAGGGTCTGTTTTCAAACCCCGGACAAAAGGGCTCTCGCCTGCGCGAGCAGTGCTGCGCTCTGCAACGCAGGGCGCGAGCCTTTAAAATGTCACACCTGTACCAGTGAGATAGTAGTACCACAGGAACTTGGCAGACCTAGCAAGGGTAGTGGGAGCCAGGATGGCTTCCTGAGAAATAACTTTAGGCCCTGGCGATCACTTTTTCACAAATTAGCCACAACATTTTGCTGATCACATGTGAATATCTACCTGAAAAAGAAGCGTACTGCAGTGTGAGGGATGGTGTATCTCGGCTGCTTGCCTACTTTTTATTTTTAGATTTTTTTTTATAGTTTTGCTTTTTTTCATATTGCCTGTGTTGTCACAAACCGTCTTTAACAAGCATTGGTAATGCATCGGTTTTGCCTATGTGATTAATAACAATCTGTTTTTTGTTGTAAGTTGTAGCTTAATGAGCAGTTGTGCAATATAAGTTACTGAAACTCTGTTAAAGTTAAAGGGTTATGACTTTATGGAGAAAGGAAATATATGGTGCGCTCATATAAGTCAACAAGACAATGCCAATTGAAATTGTGAATCTGTGTAAAAGTGTGTAAAGGAGGAACATAACTCTCAACATTTTGACAGTGCTAAAGAAAATGAAAATGCAGAGGCCTGGAAAGCACTACAGGCTTTCAGTAACTTATATTGCACAACTGCTCACTAAACTACCACTTACAACAAAAAACAGCTTATTATTAATCACATACGCGAAACAGATGCATTACCAATGCTTATTTATGGGGGTATAAGGTTCTGGGGTCCACAACAGTGAAAACAAAATTCCCTCTGGGAACAAAAACAAATCAAATATGATAATGCACATATACGTCAGGTTTCTGTTTGTGGAATTTTTCACCTAGTGGAAATTAGAAATGCATAGGTTTTACAAATATTCGTTCTCCCTGAATTGACTGAGAAGAGGAATAATTCTTACAAATTCAGACTTTTAGCTTTTTGTTCACCTTTCGTGACTTGGGCCCTGGAACATTAACCAATCGGCAATCAGTATACACTTTTCACTTCGACATTGACCATTCTAAACCAACCTCTTCTCGGGAATACAATATAGCACCTTATCACTTTACAATGTCTTGCAGGAGGCTGCAGAGAACTCTGGTTATATGGAGCATTTTGACTAAATTACACTAGAAAATAAAACAAAGAAATTGTGAGAAGTGAGGCTCCTCAGAAAAAAATACAGATGGTTATGATGTTTTTCGTTGGTTTAGTTTAGATATTATTCGTAAAATTGAGCAAAGCAGAGTTTGCCAATAGCACAGAAGTAAATTCTGTTTTTACAGAAGCTTCTTTTACTGATTTTACCCATAAAAGAGTATCAAGCTAAGAATGCAGAGCAGCGCTTTTAAGAATCAACAGAGGTCCCTTATAGGAGTATTTGCTAAAGCTGATTAGGAAAGTGCAGAATTTGTCACTCTTCCTCGGAGATAGTCAGAATAACAAGCATTTGCAATGTAATAGGTTTCACATTTATGAGAGTTTGTGCTATTGGCATTGTAAATGATAATGCCTTTTATTTATATGTTGTTTTTAAAACAGATAAATAAAAAGCATTGTCTTTTACAATGCCAATAGCTTAAACTGTCGCAAATGTGAGACCTATTGCATTGCAAATCTGTGCTATACATTTTTAAAAAAGTGTTAGAAGAGAGAGTGTCCTGCCTCTATTTGAGAAAATAGTGCTCGGAGGCTGAAATTGAAGCCTACCGAGCAACAACACAAGTAACAGGGGGTGTCGCCATGGGAGTTTACAAAATGAGACAAGGCAGTGCTAAGGTGGGACTACTATGCCTTTTGACCAATGAACAGCCACAGTGAAAAATGTGGGAGGAGAGTGGTCGGAGCTTCAATTCCCTAACTCAATACAGCATGCCCCCAGTCGCAACCTAAAAAGCAGCGATATGAACCGAAAATAGTTTTAAATTTGGGATAAAAAAACATGCTAAAACTGGAGGTGTAATATAGAGTATACGATCTTGTCATTATTGACAATAATAATGAATTACTGAAGTAACAAGTAACATAACAAAATAAATCTATTGGTATATAATACCTTCTTGCATGCATAACTGCACACTTTAATTTTCATGAAAATTAGCTAAAATAATATCAACAGACTTGCATCCCACTCTAAATGGTTAACTTGGAATACAGACGTTAAACTATTGTAGTGCAAGCTGCACTGCAGACACCACCCCAAAGTGATTAAAAAATTAAAGCAACAATCTGTTCGCTGAGTGGTTGTGGCTGCTAGAGCAAATAAGTGGACTTCTCTTCTCCAGCACTGCACCATTCCAGTGCTTGCCCGAGATCTTCCCATGCCGTGTGAACTTCGGTTACTAAGGTTTAGAGGAAGTAAAGGTGCTTTCCCATAAAGAATGAGATTCCCTGAGGATTCCATGGTGCCATGTTAAATGTTGGAGAACCATCTCCCCCTCCATCTTGCATTTGATTCAAGATTATCAGCTGTGACTGCTCACCAATATGGAGCTTGTATCGTGCCATACGCTGGAGGCAGGCAGGCAATCATACAGCTATCAAAGTGAAACTTTCCAGAGATGCTCTCAGCTGCACAAGAAGCCGTATGATCAGTTTCCTTGGCCTAACGTCCTCATAATATGCTAGTTTGCATGGAGCCATCTAGGTCCCCTGGAATGATTGTCCACCTTGGTGCTTATTCTATTTTATCTGGGGTCACGTTTTGAGGTGATGCGGAGTTCTGGAAGCACTAACTCCATTAAGAGGGCCTCAACTATCATAGGCAGTTACAGAAAGGATTCACCACAATAGTGATAGCGACTTGTGAAAAACGTCTTACAAAGATCATTCGGTGGAAAATGTAGTTAATAATGTGGCTGTAAAAAAAGTGCTTTTATGTTGTTGCAGTTTTATATAGCACAAACTCAAACCGAATGTATAGGAGAGCTTTATATGAGCACCAGTTACGTTACACAAAGGTACATTCATTTTTTGCGAACTTGGAGATTAAGTGATTTGTCAAGACGCACAGGAGGCTGAGTCGATGCTGAGACTCAAACCCATATCTCAAGTTCCAAAGTTTGCAGCTCTGGTCAAAACGCCACATTCTCTAACCGACATGCCAATACAATAAACATACCCTGATTGAGGAGCAACATCAATCTCAGTGAAACTCTGCTACAACCCTGCTAGTGAGACCACAAGTAGCAGGCATTTCTCCATCGAAACGTGTTAAGTTCAAGCAGAAACAACAATATTAACATCAATGGATTAGCACAATAACATTTGTAAACCAACTAAGAAAAACAAAGAAAGATTTAATATGGAAAAAAGAAAAACAAAAATGATTAAACTCAGCTCAGGGGAACTGGACATATGAATCTTTAAAGTTTTAAGGCAAAAAGCACCTAGAAAAAGTAAAGCTGCACTTAAAAACATCAGTTTGTGGTTGATTCAGGCATGATATAAGCCAGCAAAATCTCGGAGCGGGATAAAGCCCAAGTTTGTAGCCCTAGAGGTAGCATTATTACTGGGATAGTTTGCAGTCTCTGCCCGGTCCTTTGTTTGATTCTCAAAATAATCCAGAGGGGAAAAGCTGGTAGCCGAAGCAAGACCGGGTGCAATGTGGCTGGATACCTTTACAGCAATATCCTGAAGAGCCAGTTTTGAGCCCAGCAAAAAACTTCTTGTAGGACAAACCTGTTTTTTTGCCTGCCTATGATGCAGCCTCCCTGGGCAAGCCTCTAATTGCTGTGAAAGCTCCTCTTGGATCACTCCTGTGGCCCTCAGCGCAGGTTTCTAGATACCAGGACTCTGTCAAACAGGGACTCCTCCAGGGTCGTATCCTCATTGGTCATCTGGCCTTCTTGGAGCTATGAGTCGTT
The DNA here is from genome assembly GCF_964204655.1 of Triturus cristatus. Taxonomy (NCBI): domain Eukaryota; kingdom Metazoa; phylum Chordata; class Amphibia; order Caudata; family Salamandridae; genus Triturus; species Triturus cristatus. The sequence goes on from NC_140584.1 coordinate 549,322,798, forward strand.
ATTGTCCTGTTTTTTGTGGCCCTGGGGTCAACAAACAGCATGTCAACCACTTGACACTTAGAAAGCAGTTGCAGTCCTTGAGTGCCAGCAGGAGTATGAACTCTTCAGTCATTATTTTTCAGGAAGTTTTATTATGCACAAGACAGTGACCAGAGAATTTTTCCTACGCAATCCGGTCTACTTTCTTACCCGATACCCACCTCCTTTTGTAGAGCTTTCTCTTTGCTCTACTGTAACAATTTCCACAAGCCATGAATTCAAAATTGCTAATTTCTCCTCCTATTAGAAGGGGCTCTGTCTCTCCATAAACCACTACCCATTTATGTTTATTTAGGTTTATTAAGATATCAGTTAAACAGTAAAGTACATTAAAATAATTATCCTAAATTGACACAAACTAACATTGTTTTCAAACATTATTTCTTTTCAGAAATTAAAAAGTGGCCCAATCAAAATTGATACATCAAAGTATTGTACATCTACTAAGAAACTCATTGCAGAAAAATGTGACAGAACTCCATATTTAACAATTTTAGAATTTGGCAATGGGAAGCTATAAAACAAATCACATCATTAAAATATGGGTACATTTATAGTTCAATTAGTTCAAAGATAAGTATAAACATTTAATAAGTACAAACATTAGCTGCTATTCTAGACTACAAGCTTTTAACTGAGAGCAGGGAGTTTTAGACCTAATCTAAATATAAATACCCCTGGCCATAATGTGTAATCTGGTAAAGTAAAGAAGATTGGGAGTACCTAGAAAATAAAGAAATCCTCAATGTCCTCTATTAGAGTTTTGATTTTCTGAATGTTTCAACTTTTACTTTGAGGGAAAGGGATCACACTTCTGTAACCACCTAACTTTGCATATATATCTTTAACTAATTGTATCTGTCTTGATACTCTGGTAGCCTATCTTCTTTTCTTTCACTATTTTGTATGTCATTCCAACACAGTCTGGGAATTAGGTGACTGTAAAAATCTTAATAAGCACACACTATTGTGATAAAAAGCCCAGGCTCATATTTAAATGCCAATATCATTGTATTAGGGGGGAAATTCAATATACGTTTCACCCCCTATTTAGATGAGCATCCTTCTGTCAGGCTTAAGGAGTCTGGAGACCCTTGGGAATTAATTAGAGCAGATCCAGTCGGTCCAATTTTACATCACCAAGTCAAAAGAAGTAGTCTGAAGGTTTTCAGTTGTTCTACCAACTGAATCTGTCTCCCTTCCAGAAGGCTCACCCATGTTAAGCGGCGAGTTGTTAACAGCTGCGTCTTCCTCGGCCTAGAGTCCAGGCCAGTGGCCTCTGTAGAGCAGGATCATTATCTCCAGCCAGGATTTTATATTGAGCCTCTTGAGGTGAATTGCAAAACTAGCTATAAGTCAGATTTGCCTCAGGCTGCACAAAGTACACTTTTATAAAGTTACCTTTCCACTAAAGTTACCAGAAATACTTTCACTATGAAATGTATTTTTTTGTCGTGGGCAAAGATAGAAACTAATGCTTTTAATTTTTTTAGGCTGTTCTTGGAGAATCTAAGTAACCTACACAGTGAAAACAGCTTTTTAGATAATTAGCCACTGAGGCAACATTATGCCAAATACATAGATTTCCACTTTTTTTATATATACTGAGAACCAAGCCCAGTGAGCTTACAGAGTACACTTTAGTGGTGACTGTTTAATATGCAAAATAGGTTTTCCTAAATGGCAAAGGTACTGTATTTCTCTGTAGTGATTTCAAACTGCAGTCCTCATAGAGCACAGTGATGTCCTTGGCAGCAATATATTTTTGTCATATATGTGAATGGTGTAAACTCACACCACAGCCTACATATGAAATTTAATTTCTATATCAGTGATGGAATTTATGCATCATCTACTATGGCCTTACACATAAGTTAAATATAGACCAATTGGGTGAAATCAATTTTGACAGTACACTGTTAAGGCCAAAGTATGTACACACTTTGGCCCTGAATACTAGGGTCACAGTGCATAGAGTCATAATACCATTGAAGATCGGATTGAGAAAAAGTGAATAAGCCAGAGTGCCCACGCAAACAAGGCAGTGCCATTTTGTCCTTGAGGAGAGAAAAGAAATGAGAGGGCATGTTAGAGTGCTGTTGAAGCTTGGATTATCTCTATTAAAAGGCATACGAATTCAAGGCCCACTATAGAATGACCAGATTGGATGACAGGTCAACCAGAGTCCCAGACTAAGCCTTGGATTGGACTTGGGTGGAGAATGGCTGCCACTGAAATGGCTGTAGTTCAGCAGCGAGAGACTGGAAGAACGGTGCACACACTTTAAAAACGATGTGGTGCCCTGAATGTCCTCTCTATAAGACTAAATTGAAAAACTAAAAAGTGTGCAGTGACTCAGACTGATAGGGTGGCCATCAAATGAATTAGATGAATATAATTATGCTTTCCATGAAACCTTTTTAAGGGAAGTGCTACCTAGGTCAGATGCCCAACAGCCAGTATTGTGATGGGTGCTATAAGTCTGATGACAAGAGGGAGAAACAATGAGAAAAGTGAACCAGTGGAGAAGTGTGGCTCAATGATTAGAGCGGCAGACCCTGATGCAGAGGTCTAGCCCGGGACCAGGGTTCAATTCCCCGCCTCGGCGGGTCTTGGGCTCAAAAATTCCACGGACCTGATAATTCTTGCCTCGGTGCCTATTCCAATCATGGAGTCCCACTCTGCAACTCTGGGCAATAGCTTGCTTAATCTCCACAACGGCCCCCACAACGCTAAGGATGCCTGGCCTCCACCTTGGGGGTGCCCAGGAGTGGACGCCTCACAGGGAAAGCCAGGATGGGTTCCACAGCGGTATTCGTACAAGCGCCTTGAGACCCTTGCGGGTGAGTAGTGCGCTATACAAGTATCAAATTTACATTTTAACAAGAGAACACCACTTGGGCTAGTGTGCCCATTTCTTCCTCAATGATAGCCCAGCCAATGGTGCAAAAGCAGGAATGTGCAAGAATTGAGGAACAACACCGTGAAAGTGTTGGCAGAGTTCAGTGTAAAACATGGATCTCTCAACCTTTTCTATACTAAGAGCTACTTATGTTCAATGAAAATCATCCCAAGCTACTAATATTAGTGATGTATTAGTGACCAAATGAGACAAGATTACATTAGGGGCCACAATATGCATGATTATGAGCAGTGATCACCTAAGCCTCAGCATAGTTACCAGTAGTAATGTACAAAAGACTTTGTCAAACTGCAGTGCCTCTACGTGGGTAATAAATAACAACTATAGCTGCAATGCCTCTGACACCAAGGTAGTAGTGATAGTATAAATTCTCCCAAGCATTGCATAATTTATCATTCAAATTTCAGCTTTAAATATATTTTGGATTTTCAATCATTTTTCACCAAACATCAGCTTATGAGTTTTGAAAATACACATATTTTTGTCCTTAATAGACACTTTTCAATTTTATTACAGATCTATTATTTCAACCAAGCAAAACCTTCTGATTTAGTAGGCTGGGCTACCTTCAAGAGAGCTCCCTCAAATTAGCTGGAGTAACTCACGATCTACTTGGTGGAGAAGCCTGGTGACGAATTACTAGCCACACGGACAGTGGTAGTTCACCATTTTTGTTCTAATTTAGTTTTGCTCTATTCTGTGTAGTTTTTTTAATCACATTTTCTTTAACTAACCAGTCATGTTTCATTATCTATAAAGGTTTTTAACTATGTACACAAAGATCTTTTTAGACCGAATGCAATAACAATAAGTTATGTACAGAGAGGTAGTAGGCAACATGATTTCGGTTTTCGTGCAAAACAGAAAATGAAATTTCTTACTTAATGGGGCTCCAGTCAGGTGGATAGAGCACTGGCATTACTTGAAAATCCAAGCTCAGTAGTGGAATAAGTAGAACAGCCATCTCTCCAATTACCCATAATGCTGTCTGCTGATTCCATTGTTGGAAAGCATGTACAGCCTAGTGGTGTGTCCCTAGGTACAGGCCCTGCAATTTTCTAAGGGGACGATGGTGCCCTTCAGGCAAAACCATGGTACACTTTTCCTTTGACTTCCCCCCTTCTTCTTTGTGGTGTATTTACCTAGCAGAATGTAACAGAACTTGTTTGAGACATATATATGCTGTTGGAGATTTCTGTGCTGTTTCTTATGGTATGGTGGCTCAAATTGTTTTTTTTGTTTAAATATCTTTATTGCATTTTTTAATTTTGTAACAGTCTGAGGTTGTCCGAAGTAACATACATACATATACGGACCAACATTGTAAAAGAGCACATATAGCTGAGGTGCGTAGCAGAAGCATGGTTACAAAACATGCGTGTATGTATACGCCTCTACATTGTGTACTATGCTAGTAAACAGTGCATGCTACTCTCTTCCCGCACTCCATCATTCCATTCTCTTTTTTACAGATGATAACTCCTGCGTGATATGCGGTCGTGCCTTACATGATTTCATTCAATTATCACTTGGAATTTACAGTAGTAAATCACATGGGGGCTGTGAATGTATGTCCACCTCAGTATAAAACTAGGAATTCTGCAAAAAGTGCCAATAAGACATATATAGTCTGGTCCACTAAACTAATAACTTGCTGAACAAACCTCAATCGAAAGACATAACGCGACTGGACATGGATTTGTGCGACTCATACATTATATGACATTGGCTCGCCAGGGTGGCACTATGACTCATACAGGTAGTGAGGAACTTGGTGTACTAGATAACTGGTCGGGGCTGGGGGAGATTCCCAGCACCGAGTTCAGGCGATGGATATGCTTCGTTATAGGTCGCAGTACTAATAACGGATTCCGCGTGTCCATTTACTTGGGGCTTCCAGTGTTCTAGTTAGTAGTTAGGTACTGTCAGGGTGGGTGGAGGGGGGGCGGGGGGGGGGGGGTCATCCAGTCGCCATTGTTGTTCCTGTGTGTGAATGCTGTGAGTATGGTATCCCAGTGTTGTGCTATCGGATACTTGCCGAGCCCTGCTGTTTCCTCCCTGTGCAGTGTTGTGCTTTCTGCCTGTGCCCATACCGTGAGTGATCTTTCCCAGCTGACTATATCTGGGGGGTATTGTGCTTCCACCTCTTCGTGATTAATCGCTTCGCCACTATCGGACCGAGATCTCGAAATCGGGATGTGACTATTTTTCTTGGACCTGGCATAAAGCACCAGTATACAAACTTCCCATGTATGCGGCAGGGGTATGTCAGTGCAATTTGCAAATGCCGAAGTTACTGCATGCCAGTAGAGTTGTAGGGAGGTGCAGGACCAGAGCATGTGTAACAGGTTCATGTTAAGCTGCTGACAACGCAGACACATGGAGGTGGCGATGTTGAAATACCTATTTATGCTATCGGGCGAGAGGTATGCTCTCTGTATAATGTACGTTTGTATAAGCTTAAATTTGGAGCTTCTCAGTATAGATGAGGAGCTGGCAAGGACAGCACTCCATTCTTTCTCCGTCAACGGTTGTCCTCTATCCGTTTCCCAGAGTGTGCGGACATTCAGCATGGGTTTCAGTGTATGTGTAAACAGAGCTGTCACCAGCCAGTGCACTATGTGTGAACCCTCACCCATTACGAGCAAGTACTGCAGTAGCAGGTGTGTCGTCAAATCGGTCGACATGTCCACCTAGGTGGCCGAGAGGGCCCTTGTGAGAGAGGTGTACAAAATAAATTGCCCTGCCGGCAAGCCATAGGCTTCCGCCAGTGCCTCAAATGATAGCAGGAAACCATCCACATATAGGTCGCCCAGTGTATCAATGCCCGCTGTGTGCCAGTGTGTAAGGAACTCCTCAGAGGTGCCCAACCTTCCCCTTGGTGTCCCCGTGAGCGGCAGTATCGGGGCATATGGGATCACTGCTTGGGTGAGGTGCAGGCTCTGTTTGTAGCATTTATGCGCCAGTTCCAGGTGTATTTGGGATAGGCGCGGAGACTTGGCAATGGGGTGGAATAGATGGTAAATCTGGGATTGGGTCCAGGGCTACTTCAGGGTCGCCGTGTCCTCCAGACTCCTCTCCTTCTCCCACCTCGCCGCCAAGACATCGAACACCCTCCCACTAAGCCTACGACAGACCCAAGACCTGCTGACCTTCAGGAGGATACTCAAGACCTGGCTGTTCGATCAGTAGCGGCCCCCCCAGCGCCTTGAGACACTCGCGGGTATGTAGTGCGCTTTACAAATGATTGATTGACTCCTGCCACTCAGCCACTTCGTCACCCATTGTAACTGGGCTGCTAAATAGTATAACTCCATTTCAGGGACTGCCAGCCCTCCGTGGCTGGTAGGGGCATATAACTTCCACAATGCAACCAAGGGCCTGCCTTTGTTCCAGATTAAGTCACGGAACATACGTTCCAGCTAGTGGAAGACCTTGGTTGGGACATAGATCAGTAGGTTCGAAAAATAATATAATCATTTTGGGAGGATAATCATCTTTATCAAGGTGATGCGGCTCATAACATTTAGCGGGAGTGACTTCCCAAATTGCACCTGGGCCCTAACAGCTGAAATAGCTCTGGTTAAGTTGCCTTCCAGTATATCAACGGGTGACCGGTATATGAAGACTCCAAGATAGCGGAACATAGCGGGGTACCACTTGAGAGTGGAGCCATTGAGGAGCACATCCGTCTCAACCATGTCTTCGCTGAAGGGATAGACTCCCGATTTGGCCCAGTTTACCCGAAGGCCAAACACCATCTCAAAGGATTTGAGCGCGTCCACTATGGACGTGGGGATGTCATGTATATCGCGCACATACAGTAGCAAATCGTCCGCATATAAAGAAACGGCATATCTCCCATCTCCCAACTGGATGTCCCACGTTTCACCATCCCTACAGAGTAGCATCACCAGCGGTTCTATAGCTAGGGAAAAGAGTAACGGGGATAGGGGGCATCCCTGATGCGTCCCTAGCCTCACTCGGATGGGGTCCGAAATGAGCCGACCAGTCCTGACCCGGACAATGGGTCGTTGGATCATGCTCATGTAGTGGTCCCCTAAATCATATTGGTGTAGTACCGCCGCCAGATAGGGCCCCTCCAGGGAGTTGAAGGCCTTCTCCAAGTCTATTACTAGGCAGCCAGAGCATGGCGATCTGTGCAATGCATATTTCTATACCCGGAAGAACCTGCGTATATTAAGTGAGGTGCTTCTGGTAGGGACAAAACCATTCTGATCGGGGTGCACCAGTGCCTTTACCAATGGCGATAAGCGCTTAGCGAAGATCTTGTAGTCGGTGTTCAGGCGGGCTAGCGGACAAAAAAAAGTCTAGGGATTCAGGGTTCCTGCCAGGCTTGAGGAGAGAGATCAGCAGCGCTTCGTTTTGCATGCCAGTAAGTGTAGAGTCATCTACCACTGTCGCATACACTTTTAGCAACTGTAGCGCTAATACATGTGCGTAGGCCTTGTAAAATTCTGTCGGCAGACAATCAGGTCCCGGTGATTTCCCGTTTGACAACGAGAATATGCTGTCCCGGACCTCCTCTAGAAGGAGAGGGTCATTCAGTTCTGCCCTCTGGGCACGCATAGGATGTGGCAAGGTGATCTCCTCAAGATAGAGTTGCAGCTCCATAGGGGTAGCCTGCGTGTGGGATTGTATAAGTCCTGATAATGCGCCACGAACTCGCAATGTATGTCCCGCTGTGTGTATGCTGTAACCCGCCGTGCGTACTGATGCCACACAGGTCGACGACTCATCCTGGCGAATCAGCCACGTGAGCAGTTTCCCCGCTTTGTCCCCCATGTGATGTGCTCGCGCCGAATGCGCTGCGTAATTAAGGCATCATAGCCGCTCTAAGCCTCACTGTCTCGACTACCTGGGGGTACACATATATCATGATGCCCCGGCCTTGCTGGAGGGCAATATAGGGCGTTGCATCCGCGCCCTACAGAGGTGCATGTCTTTCTGGGCTACCCTGCCGCTGTCGGTAGCGGGCCGCATATCCCTACTGAAGATGATCGCCTTGCCCCGCTTACTATATTTCTTCCGGACGCTCCCAGTGTGGGTGCCTGGAGCGATCTTTAAACACCTCAAGTCTTTAATAACATCCTTCTTGTGGGGCTCGGGCAGACGCAGAATCGCGCTCACGACGCTGACCCGTCCAAAGGACGAAGGGGGACTAGCGGTTCCAAACTTCGAGCTTTACTACTTAGCCGCACAGCTGCAGTCCTTTACGCAGGAAATAGCGAGAGTATACCGTGGTCCGGAGAGTGAGAGGGACGCTGGCACTCCTCGCCATGTCTTAGCTTACATCGCCCTGCAACAGAGGCTGGCACTTGGGGATCTGACCCAAGAGGAGCGTACGTTCCGCCTATGCTGGAACAGGTCGCAGAGGAGAGCAGGAGTCAGACACCCATATGCGCCCGAAATCCCACTGGGCATGGTGACAGCACTCCCTCACGGGGGCGATTGGTCGAGGCTGCAGTTGTGGGAGGAGGCAGGTCTGCAGGTGTTGGGGGACCTGTACGACGACGGCGTGCTGTCCCCGTTCCAGACTCTGCAGGACCGCTACGACCTCCCGAGAGGGGATTACCTCTTGCATGCGGCGGTGGTGAGAGCCATACAGGCGCACTGGGGTGAGGGCCTGGTTGAACCTGTAACGACGCAGGCGTGCCAATACACGATGATGTCGGCTGGCACCTTCAAGGCAGTGACGTGCCTTTACTCACGGAGACCATTCAGCCCCTGACGGCGTTAAAACACAAGTGGGAGTTGGACCTGCAGGTGGACATCCCTGACACTACTTGGACGCAGCTGGTGCGCAGAGCCCGTAAAAGCACAAGGAATGCGCGCTTCCAATTGATACATTTTTATGTGCTCCATAGGGCATACCTTACCCCAGACAAAATTAGGAAATATTTCGGCGCTGCGGAGGCCGCGTGCCCTAGATGCAACAGAGTGGGAGCGGACCTGGTCCACATGCTGAGGACCTGCCCAAACCTGGAGGAGTACTGGGAGGGGGTCGGCGACACGTTGAATGACGTGGCAGATAGAGACCTACAATACGACGGGGCCGTTTGTATACTCCACTGGTTCCCGCACACGCCCAAGAATAAACTGTCCAGCAAGTTCATTGACATGGGCCTCCTCCTAGCAAAGAGAGAGGTGACGAAAGGGTGGAAGTCGAGGGCGGGGCCTACACACCGGAGATGGCTGAATGAATTTCTTAAATGGGCGGCCAGCGAGAGCACACTCAGATACCAACTAGCTCACCGAAAACCGGACGACCGGGCTCAGGCGGCGGCAATGGTATGGGAAGTGAGGGTACAGGCCCTGCGGGATAGCCAAGCCAGCGGGGAGGAGGGTGAGAATTCTGAGGACGCAGCGGACGAAGTTGTGCCACTGGCCCCCCTGCCAAACACACACGATTAGGGATTACTGCATTTTTCCTGCTACCCACCACACATGCTATTTGTTCCTGACTAGGCGCAATGGGGAGGGCACTAGGGAGGGGTGGGTGGAGGGGGAGTTTATAAGTTTACGGTTTCTGGGGGTAGAGTGTAAGCTCTGAGCGTATCTGGGGGAGCAGCGGGACAGTGATCAAAAGCGGGCAGCGGGGCTCCCCTCCGGAAGTATGCTCCTGATAGTTTTGTATTAATGTGCCATGGGGCTGTGTGACGCCGCCCGGCCTCCGGGATGTGGGCAGTACGGCTGTGTATCCTGCACGGACTAACGGTTAAGGGGAGGACGGGAAACCTGCGTTATTGGCATGCATCCTAGTTACTGTGAGTTCTAATTGGTCCTGCAATAAAAATGGTTTGACAAAAAAAAAAAAATATGGGAATGCCCAGAGGTGAGACCCCTATGGGAGGGGGCCACAAAAAGTATCCTTGAAGCCCTGGGTAAAGAACACGCCCTCACGCCTCGGCTGGGTCTCCTAAATATCTGTGAGCCTGTTGTAAATTGCAACTTCGATGTGATTAAGCATTTACAAAAGACATGAATTCTCCTCCCTTACACATGTTCCTTTTGTTATGTTGACTGAAGTCTGGACTCCATTTTGTATTGTCATGTCTCCACGTGCTCAGCACGAGAAGAGTCTTATCTTTGTGTTAGTTGCTCTTGTAATCTGCCTAGTAACAGTCTATAAATAGTTCTTTTGTCCGTCTGGCGCATGCCCAGACTTGACCACATCTGTTATCAGTTAGTCCTTGCTTGACCATGTTTTCGCGGGCTTAAGGAGTATGTCAGCTCCGCCCACATATCGATCTTGTATTGCAAATGTCCATAAAAGGTAACATTCCTCGTCTCATGTCGTACCCTCCCACTTATGAGCCCCTCTGTTGTGTATAAAAGGGGACTGTGTATGCAAGTTCTGTGTGCTACTCTATGCAATACTGAAGGGTATTGTATGGATTGTAGGACCACCCTTAAGGGTTAATAAACCGTGTCTTTGTACTTTGCAGTTTCCGTGCCAACTTCCTTATAGGTTTCTTTACAGGAGAGCGAACCCTTGTGTCCTGCGGGCCTAGCTGGGGCCTGTACTCATCAATTGGCGCCCGTCACGTGGGGCTCATCGGCGACTCGGATGCTCGAAGGATTGGTCGCGACGAAGGTGGGGAATTTGGCCGGGGATGTGATCACTGCCGGAGGCACTTTAGTCCTGGCATCCCGAGGTTTTTCTTCCTTCCCTTCCGAGCTGACCATCTGGGTGGCGCCGGTCCTCGACTGAGACCTCTTCTGTCGGTTCTGCCGTGACAGCCGTTTGGGCGAATTTCGGAGCTTGGCAGTTGGAATCTGGACTCTTGATTGGTAAGAACCGTTGTACGGTACTTGCTCCGAGTTTTTGAAGCCTGGGTTGGCTATTTGAGTTTGATTTGTGATGACCGGTCATATCTTGTATTGATTATTGTGAGAATATATGCGTTGCAACACATATAGGCAGGTAATGTGGAGATATTTCTCCGGAACTGTGTAACTTTGACCAGCACAACGTTTAAGTGCCATTTTTTTGATAATACTGCATATTCTGAATTATTTTTGAGCATGCCTGCTTTTAGCGCACTCCGTAAGTGGTGCTGCTGCTTTGGAAACCGGTTAAACCTCGAGGAATCTGCTCCAGCTCCCCCAGAGGGGACTCCTAATAGGGATATGTATGTGAAGCATGGTCTTTCCTCCATAATGTACAGCACAGTATGGAGGAAATATACCAAGAAGGATCCTGAGTTACGGTGGCCGTTGTATGGGTCGTTTGATATCCGTAAGATTGAGTATGTGGAACAGTGTATGTGTAAACGGCGTGCGCGTCAAGACATGTTTGAATGTGTGCGACTGTGGGTGAAGGAAGTGCGTGAGCGAGAGAAACGCGAGAAAGCGCTGTTTGATAAAGAGCAACGAAAGAATGATCATGTGAGAGCGCAGGAAGCAAAGCGTCGGGAGGAAAGAGAACAGACGGAGAAACAAGAGAAAGAACATAGGTTACAAGTCTCGGGTCAATATGCTGTTCGTCAGCCACTCTATCCTGTCCTTAATAATCATGACGATGATTTTTATTTATTAGATCGTTCTCCGCCTCCGTATGTTGGCGCATCTGCCCGAGGCCACAAGATTCTGGATCGGGTTCGAGTAAGGTAGACACGCGGTCCATGTTATCGGCTGAGCGAATGGGTGAGCTTCGACAGTTTTCCTATCGTGCATGTAAGGGCAAGTTATCCCTTGATGAACTGTTGGCTTCTTGGGAGTCGTGGCAGGATAGAGAAAGGTTGTATTTCTTGGGACACTTTTCTGATGAAGTGATTGCTGCTTTTCGGAAACATTCCAGTGTTTTTGAACCTGCTGATGTGGTATTAGATTCTAAAGCATTGCGTAATGGTGTTTTCTCTCCCTCTAAGGCGCCTGAGGCGGTTCGGCGACTGTTTGCGTTGCGGGATGCGGCAGCAGACCTTAAAGAGAAAGCGCGCCAACATCTTGAGGAGGAAAAGCGGTCGGATTCGCGTACTGGAGGCGGCCATTCATCCACCTCTCAATCAGATAAGAGCGATCCAGTGCATGCTAAACCAATGCGCGAGGCGGCGCCTTTGTATGTTCCTCCTAAAGGAGCGGGGACTAGCTCGGATATTACCTCCGCCGATGCTAAGGGATATTTTGTGTATAATTGGGTTTATACTCCCTGGCACAGGGCTGACGTCATGGCATTAAAGAATGCATTGCCTGATCCCCGCAAGAATCCAGCGGCCTTTTACGAAGAAGTCGAGGGGGCCTTGAATTCTTGTATTATGACCTTAGCAGATATAGATTTGTTCTTTGGGCTTATTCTACCACCAGATATGTGGCGATCCGTGCGGAAGGTGGATGATGTGGCCACTTTTAAGGCTCGATGGTCTGAACTTGAGGATGAGGATAGGGAGAGAAAGCCCGCGCAGAAACCACCTCAGATTATCTTAGACCTCCCCGCTGCTATTCTGACTAAGTTGAAGACCATCATTCCTCCTAAAAAGATTGATTGGAATATGCTAGCCTCGTGTAAGCAGAAAGCCGATGAGTCAGTTGCAGATTTCTTTACGCGCTTTGAGGAGACGTTCCATGATTTTAGTGGTCAGTCTCTTACGGATGATACGGGTCGGCACCTTTTTGCTGACAAATATGTGGCGAATCTATTACCGGCAATTGCAGCTCGCCTCAAAGCGAGTGAAAGTTCTTGGTCCACTACGACCCCGACAGCCCTCCTGACTATAGCTCAGTACTATGAGCGCCAGGAGCTAGAAGCGAAGGGGCAGGAGGAAAAGAAATCGAAGGATTTAAAAACGAAGGTGATGTTAGCACAGGTATATGGTCCGCCCCGACGGGGTGTAAATAGAGGTAGGGGAGGATTTTATGGTCCTCCCTCGGGCCGATCTGATCTGAATAGGAATCAATGTGCGTATTGTAAGCAATCGGGGCACTGGGCCAGAGAATGCCCAGCGTTGCATGCTTCACGGCAGGGGCACGGTCAGGGACACACTCAGGGTGGCCCGAGAGGTAGAGGGGGTTTCTCGAATTTTAGAGGGAATTCTAATGATCACGCTCGTTTTGACCTTGCTGGGCAGCAACGAGATAGGTCTAATGTTTTTGATCGACAAAATCAGTATCAAGTGTCGGGGATTGACCGTTCTGGGTACCATGATTCTCAGCATGCATAGGAATGCGTTGGATGGGGGTTAGAATCAGTTGGGGTGCCAGTCGATCAGAGGGGTCCTTACGTATCAGCTGAGGTTTTGGGCTCCACTGATCAGTTTCTAGTGGACACAGGAGCGACTCGTAGTGCGCTGTCTAAACAATTGGTTCCGAGGGCTCCCCCATCTGGCTTAATGGTTACATCGGTAGGGTTCGATGGAACATTCTCCCGAAGCCCTCTTTCGCAGCCCCTCACATTTCGGGTTAATTCCTTCTCTGCACCCTGTCCGTTTTTGTTAGCTCCAAACACGCCGGATAATATTATGGGCCTTGATATGCTGAAGCACTTCAGAGCTACGATCCGGTGTTCCCCTGCTGGAGTGCGGGTGATATTGAATGACAATTACCCCCTGTCTGAACGGATGTGTGTGGTTACAGAAGATGCTGTGTTAGCTGCCCTCCCCCGTGCTCTGTGGGCCACTTCGGATACTGATGTGGGACAGATGGTGATTCCGCCCGTTCACATTAGTGTCCAGGAGGGGGCGGTGTTACCACGCCTTCCCCAGTATCGTATTTCGCAGGAGGGGGGAGAGGCTCTTATACAGATTGTGCAGGATTTGATCAAGGTGGGAGTGGTGGAAGAAGTTCCCTACAATGTTTGTAATAGCCCGATTCTACCCATTCTGAAAAAGGATACGGATGCCAAAGTCGATCGGTTTATCATTGATTTGAGAGAAGTCAACAAGATCGTGATACCTCAGTACCCAGTGGTTTCGGATATCACGACGTTGCTTACTTTGGTCCCACCTACGGCGACCACGTTTTCAGTTATTGATTTGAAAAATGCCTTCTTTTCAATTCCCATTCATCCCGATAGTCGATACCTTTTTGGGTTCACTCTCAATAATAGGTCTTACTGATTTTGTAGAATACCTCAGGGCTATACGGAAAGCCCTAGTATCTACAGTCAAGCTTTGAAAAGACAATTGGACTCCTTTGTTCTGCCCGAGGGTGTCGCCCTCATTCAATATGTCGATGACATCTTGCTGGCGGCTGACACCCCGGAGTTGTGTGAAACGAGTACGTTGTCTTTGCTTTCCTTTTTGGCTTCCCACAATCACAAAGTCTCTCGGAAGAAGTTGCAATTCTGTAGACCAAAGGTGACTTATTTAGGTCACCTTTTGTCTAAGGAGGGACGTGCACTCACACCAGATCGTGTCCAAGTGATTCTGGATACGCCGACGCCGTCCACGCAGAAGGACGTGCGCGCATTTTTGGGTCTTGTTTCGTTTTGTAGGCAGTGGATATTAGGGTTTTCGTACATAGCCAAGCCATTATTAGCTCTTTTGACGAAAGATACACCTATCCCGCTTCCTTGGACGAATGAGTGTGACACTGCCTTTCAGAAACTGCGACAGACCCTCTGTTCAGCACCAGTATTAGGGACTCCTGATTATACCAAGCCTTTTTCGCTGTATGTGCATGAGAAAGATGGATGTGCATTATCAGTTTTAGTGCAGATGCACGGCGACAAGCAGCGCCCTTGTGCATATTTTTCGGCTGTACTTGATCCTGTTGCCCGAGCATTGCCTGGTTGTTTTCGCTCGGTTGCGGCGACAGCTGTGTCAATACGCCAGAGCGAGGGAATTGTGTTATCTCATAAGCTGTTGGTATTAGTCCCCCATGCTGTTGATGCCCTGCTTAACCAGACAAAGACGCAGCATTTGACCAGTGCCCGTTTAACGGGATATGAGCTGACGCTTTTGGCTCCTCATATCACGTTGAAGAGGTGTGTGACGTTAAATCCTGCCACATTGTTGCCATACCCCGAGACTCGGTCTGAGGCAGGAGAAGCACATGATTGTATCCTTGTGACCGAGGAACAAACCAAGGGTCGTATTGATCTCCAGGATACGCCCTTTTCAGATGTAGATAGAGAACTGTGGGTGGATGGGTCATGCCTGAAGCTACCAGATGGTACGACTTCGGCAGCGTATGCGATTACCACATTGCAAACAATAGTGGAGACAGCACGCATACCACAGAAATCAGCTCAAGCAGCGGAACTGATAGCATTAACACGAGCATGTGAGCTCAGTACAGGGTTGTGTGTGAATGTTTATACAGATAGCCGCTATGCCTTCGGAGTAGCGCACGATTTCGGCCTGCTCTGGAAGGAAAGAGGGTTTTTAACGTCGCATGGAGTACAAATAATGCATGGGGAGTTAGCTCATAATCTTTTAACTGCATTGACATATCCGAAGAAAATTGCTATTATTAAATGTAGCGCCCATAGGAAAGTAGTTGATAAAGTTGGAGAAGGGAATGCGTTAGCAGACCGGGTGGCGCGGGAGACTGCGATGCAGCCCGGTGCTACTGCCATGTATGTAGTGAAGTCACAAGTAGAAAGATGGCATGATGCGAAGGAAGAAGTGCGAGAAATACAGAGGACCGCTTCTGATAAGGAACGGGAGAAATGGTCCAGTGAGGGAGAATTGGATGATGAGGGTTGCTGGAAAAATAAGCAGATGGATCGATGGAAATTACCCACAGCTTTTGTACAACCTATGGTTCAGATGGCACATGGGCTAGCACATGTTGGAGCTTCCGCAATTGTAAAATTGCTTACCCAAATCTGGGAGCATCCAGAGATTGCTAGCACGGCAGAGTGGTGCAGACCTGTATGATCTGCCTGAGGTACAACCCAGGAAAGGGGACTCGGACCCCAGCAGGAGGGTTCGTAACGCCTACTGCACCCTTTGAGGTTTTGCAGATGGATTACATTCAGCTCGAGCGTTGTAACAATTTGAAGTATGTTCTAGTAGTAGTGTGTGCCTTTAGCAAATGGGTTGAGGCCTACCCTACGAAAGACAATACTGCAATGACTACCGCTAAGATGCTGTTGAAGGAGTTCTTCCCTCGATATGGCGTTTGTAGACTTCTGTGGAGTGATAACGGGCCCCACTTTATAGCGGACGTTATAAAGTATGTTCTGAAGGGTCTAGGCATCACCCAGAAGTTCCATGCAGTATTCCACCCTCAATCTGCAGGACTAGTCGAGAAGTATAATGGTACACTGAAGCTCAAGATCGCTAAAATTCAAGCTTCAACGTCTTTGACTTGGCCAGACGCTTTACCGCTGGCATTGTTGTCAATTAGGTCGGTACCGCACTCTCGAATCGGTCTTACACCGTATGAGATTGTCTTTGGACGTCCAATGAATATTTGGGGTCCACCAAAACCTAAGACTGTGTATGATGTACCTTGTGTAATGATGAATGATTATCTGGCACAGTTAACGGATAACTTGGTTTCCATTCATCAACAGGTCCGGGAGGCGCTCCCTGATCGGTCCACCGGCGAAGGACATAGTCTCCGGCCTGGAGACTATGTCATGCTGAAAATCTTCGATAGGACGAACAACCTGGAGCCAAGATGGGTGGGCCCTGAGCAAGTCTTACTGGCAACAAGGACGGCTGTGCGAGTTTCCAGCAGAAAGAATTGGATCCATTCCCTGCACTGCCGCAAAGTACCGCCCGGATTGGTGGAGCCCGCTGTACTGACCGATCAACGAGAGATTCTGACCACAGAGAAAGGCCGTGCTGTGGAATCGAACGACGCTGAGGAGCTTTTTCCGGACCACGCGACTCCTGGAGGAAGGCGATATCATCTGAGGCCAAGAAAGTGAATCCTTCAGTATCGGGACATGTTGTCAGAACGGCCCTTGGGTTAGTGAAACGGAGAGCCAGTGAGGCAAGGGGGGGGGATCAGCCCTGCATTAGTGTAGTGACACCCGTCTTGGCCCGTTGGCGAAGAAATCGACCGCTGCCCAAGGGGAAGAGTTCTGACAAACCTTTAGTTTCAGGAAGATATTGATTTTCTATTTTGACATGGAGAAAAAGAAGATCCTTTGTGCAACAGGTTTTATGCTCACAGTAGCTATTGTTGGGATAACCACATGGTTTGTGGAGAACGTGACTCCTGCCCGGGAGTTGCTTGTGTTGACCACTCCAGTGCCTGCGGAGCACTATTTCTATACCCTTCCGTATCAAGAATTGAAGCATCGTCAGTCCTATTTGAATAACACTTTCATCCAGATGTTACATCATACCCATGTTGCCACTAATGCTACGAACTGTTGGATATGTGGTATGATGCCAGCCCATCAGAAGAAGGGAGGAACGCCATTCATACCTCTTCCTTTCTCTCATAATGGCTCTTGTAGAGCATGGTACACTTTGCTTTTTGCCACTCGGAAACCCACAGTGGGACGATTACTCTTCAGACTCAATAAAGAATGTCATCAGGATAAAGATGGATATCCGCAAGCGAATGGGACAATTTGGGAATGGGAAGAGTATCGACCAGACAATGAATCGATTCCATATGTTTTTACGAACACCAGAGACACTGTGGGAAAAGATAAATTTGTGATTCAAGTGGCACAAGCTCAAGCGGACCTGTGTGTCCAAAGTGTGGGTTATATTCCCGTCGGTGTTAGCGATTGTATTACCATATTAAACATCGATGGATTGAATAACAGTACTTTCTTAGCATCCCATAATACGTACTTTGTGTGTGGAACTAAAGGTTATTATCGTTTGCCAGCCGGTTGGTCTGGAGTATGTTATGTATCATTTTTGTTACCTCCTGTATTTCTGGCACCTGCATCCTATCATAAGGATTTAAAGTTGTTAAATAATGTGACTGTAAATAGGTATAAACGTACTTTATCAATTGATGATGTGGATCAGACTGACACCAGTTTACAGCAGTATATCGACTTCAATCTAGGATTGTTTTTCTTCGTTGGAGCTGCCCTAAATAGTAGGAAAGTTCGAAGATTAACACGAGTGGTAGAGGCTGTGACAAACCAAACCGCTGCTGCTCTTGGGAATCTTACGGAAGAATTACAGATTACCAGAATTGTTGCATTGCAGAATCGTATGGTGTTAGATGTTATGTTAGCTGATCGAGGTGGAGCTTGCAAAATTATCGGAAGCAGTTGCTGTGTGTTTATTCCTGACCACACACCTTCAGTCTATAATGCAATTAATAGGTTGCATAAAATTGCAGCTGAAATCCATACAGAAAACGGCACTTGGTCCTTTTCTGGATGGTTTTGGGCATTGATCACTGCTTGGGGTTGGAAGGTTTTGACTGGTCTCTGCATAATTATAGCAGTTCTGTTTTCTTGCTGTATCTGTGTTCAATGTGGTCCCTTGCTCTGTTCCGTATGTGTATCATTTTGTATCCCTGATAAGGAAGCTATTGCCAATGTCACTTATCAGAAACGTTTAGCTAAGGAAGTAGAAGAAATGATGATAATCGATATATATGATGATTATTCTAACAAGCCGGATGTCTTCAGTAAATGCTGAAAGGGTCGTCTGTTGTAAATTGCAACTTCGATGTGATTAAGCATTTACTAAAGACATGAATTCTCCTCCCTTACACATGTTCCTTTTGTTATGTTGACTGAAGTCTGGACTCCATTTTGTATTGTCATGTCTCCACGTGCTCAGCACGAGAAGAGTCTTATCTTTGTGTTAGTTGCTCTTGTAATCTGCCTAGTAACAGTCTATAAATAGTTCTTTTGTCCGTCTGGCGCATGCCCAGACTTGACCACATCTGTTATCAGTTAGTCCTTGCTTGACCATGTTTTCGCGGGCTTAAGGAGTATGTCAGCTCCGCCCACATATCGATCTTGTATTGCAAATGTCCATAAAAGGTAACATTCCTCGTCTCATGTCGTACCCTCCCACTTATGAGCCCCTCTGTTGTGTATAAAAGGGGACCGTGTATGCAAGTTCTGTGTGCTACTCTATGCAATACTGAAGGGTATTGTATGGATTGTAGGACCACCCTTAAGGGTTAATAAACCGTGTCTTTGTACTTTGCAGTTTCCGTGCCAACTTCCTTATAGGTTTCTTTACAGGAGAGCGAACCCTTGTGTCCTGCGGGCCTAGCTGGGGCCTGTACTCATCAATTGGCGCCCGTCACGTGGGGCTCATCGGCGACTCGGATGCTCGAAGGATTGGTCGCGACGAAGGTGGGGAATTTGGCCGGGGATGTGATCACTGCCGGAGGCACTTTAGTCCTGGCATCCCGAGGTTTTTCTTCCTTCCCTTCCGAGCTGACCATCTGGGTGGCGCCGGTCCTCGACTGAGACCTCTTCTGTCGGTTCTGCCGTGACAGCCGTTTGGGCGAATTTCGGAGCTTGGCAGTTGGAATCTGGACTCTTGATTGGTAAGAACCGTTGTACGGTACTTGCTCCGAGTTTTTGAAGCCTGGGTTGGCTATTTGAGTTTGATTTGTGATGACCGGTCATATCTTGTATTGATTATTGTGAGAATATATGCGTTGCAACACATATAGGCAGGTAATGTGGAGATATTTCTCCGGAACTGTGTAACTTTGACCAGCACAACGTTTAAGTGCCATTTTTTTGATAATACTGCATATTCTGCATTATTTTTGAGCATGCCTGCTTTTAGCGCACTCCGTAAGTGGTGCTGCTGCTTTGGAAACCGGTTAAACCTCGAGGAATCTGCTCCAGCTCCCCCAGAGGGGACTCCTAATAGGGATATGTATGTGAAGCATGGTCTTTCCTCCATAATGTACAGCACAGTATGGAGGAAATATACCAAGAAGGATCCTGAGTTACGGTGGCCGTTGTATGGGTCGTTTGATATCCGTAAGATTGAGTATGTGGAACAGTGTATGTGTAAACGGCGTGCGCGTCAAGACATGTTTGAATGTGTGCGACTGTGGGTGAAGGAAGTGCGTGAGCGAGAGAAACGCGAGAAAGCGCTGTTTGATAAAGAGCAACGAAAGAATGATCATGTGAGAGCGCAGGAAGCAAAGCGTCGGGAGGAAAGAGAACAGACGGAGAAACAAGAGAAAGAACATAGGTTACAAGTCTCGGGTCAATATGCTGTTCGTCAGCCACTCTATCCTGTCCTTAATAATCATGACGATGATTTTTATTTATTAGATCGTTCTCCGCCTCCGTATGTTGGCGCGTCTGCCCCGAGGCCACAAGATTCTGGATCGGGTTCGAGTAAGGTAGACACGCGGTCCATGTTATCGGCTGAGCGAATGGGTGAGCTTCGACAGTTTTCCTATCGTGCATGTAAGGGCAAGTTATCCCTTGATGAACTGTTGGCTTCTTGGGAGTCGTGGCAGGATAGAGAAAGGTTGTATTTCTTGGGACACTTTTCTGATGAAGTGATTGCTGCTTTTCGGAAACATTCCAGTGTTTTTGAACCTGCTGATGTGGTATTAGATTCTAAAGCATTGCGTAATGGTGTTTTCTCTCCCTCTAAGGCGCCTGAGGCGGTTCGGCGACTGTTTGCGTTGCGGGATGCGGCAGCAGACCTTAAAGAGAAAGCGCGCCAACATCTTGAGGAGGAAAAGCGGTCGGATTCGCGTACTGGAGGCGGCCATTCATCCACCTCTCAATCAGATAAGAGCGATCCAGTGCATGCTAAACCAATGCGCGAGGCGGCGCCTTTGTATGTTCCTCCTAAAGGAGCGGGGACTAGCTCGGATATTACCTCCGCCGATGCTAAGGGATATTTTGTGTATAATTGGGTTTATACTCCCTGGCACAGGGCTGACGTCATGGCATTAAAGAATGCATTGCCTGATCCCCGCAAGAATCCAGCGGCCTTTTACGAAGAAGTCGAGGGGGCCTTGAATTCTTGTATTATGACCTTAGCAGATATAGATTTGTTCTTTGGGCTTATTCTACCACCAGATATGTGGCGATCCGTGCGGAAGGTGGATGATGTGGCCACTTTTAAGGCTCGATGGTCTGAACTTGAGGATGAGGATAGGGAGAGAAAGCCCGCGCAGAAACCACCTCAGATTATCTTAGACCTCCCCGCTGCTATTCTGACTAAGTTGAAGACCATCATTCCTCCTAAAAAGATTGATTGGAATATGCTAGCCTCGTGTAAGCAGAAAGCCGATGAGTCAGTTGCAGATTTCTTTACGCGCTTTGAGGAGACGTTCCATGATTTTAGTGGTCAGTCTCTTACGGATGATACGGGTCGGCACCTTTTTGCTGACAAATATGTGGCGAATCTATTACCGGCAATTGCAGCTCGCCTCAAAGCGAGTGAAAGTTCTTGGTCCACTACGACCCCGACAGCCCTCCTGACTATAGCTCAGTACTATGAGCGCCAGGAGCTAGAAGCGAAGGGGCAGGAGGAAAAGAAATCGAAGGATTTAAAAACGAAGGTGATGTTAGCACAGGTATATGGTCCGCCCCGACGGGGTGTAAATAGAGGTAGGGGAGGATTTTATGGTCCTCCCTCGGGCCGATCTGATCTGAATAGGAATCAATGTGCGTATTGTAAGCAATCGGGGCACTGGGCCAGAGAATGCCCAGCGTTGCATGCTTCACGGCAGGGGCACGGTCAGGGACACACTCAGGGTGGCCCGAGAGGTAGAGGGGGTTTCTCGAATTTTAGAGGGAATTCTAATGATCACGCTCGTTTTGACCTTGCTGGGCAGCAACGAGATAGGTCTAATGTTTTTGATCGACAAAATCAGTATCAAGTGTCGGGGATTGACCGTTCTGGGTACCATGATTCTCAGCATGCATAGGAATGCGTTGGATGGGGGTTAGAATCAGTTGGGGTGCCAGTCGATCAGAGGGGTCCTTACGTATCAGCTGAGGTTTTGGGCTCCACTGATCAGTTTCTAGTGGACACAGGAGCGACTCGTAGTGCGCTGTCTAAACAATTGGTTCCGAGGGCTCCCCCATCTGGCTTAATGGTTACATCGGTAGGGTTCGATGGAACATTCTCCCGAAGCCCTCTTTCGCAGCCCCTCACATTTCGGGTTAATTCCTTCTCTGCACCCTGTCCGTTTTTGTTAGCTCCAAACACGCCGGATAATATTATGGGCCTTGATATGCTGAAGCACTTCAGAGCTACGATCCGGTGTTCCCCTGCTGGAGTGCGGGTGATATTGAATGACAATTACCCCCTGTCTGAACGGATGTGTGTGGTTACAGAAGATGCTGTGTTAGCTGCCCTCCCCCGTGCTCTGTGGGCCACTTCGGATACTGATGTGGGACAGATGGTGATTCCGCCCGTTCACATTAGTGTCCAGGAGGGGGCGGTGTTACCACGCCTTCCCCAGTATCGTATTTCGCAGGAGGGGGGAGAGGCTCTTATACAGATTGTGCAGGATTTGATCAAGGTGGGAGTGGTGGAAGAAGTTCCCTACAATGTTTGTAATAGCCCGATTCTACCCATTCTGAAAAAGGATACGGATGCCAAAGTCGATCGGTTTATCATTGATTTGAGAGAAGTCAACAAGATCGTGATACCTCAGTACCCAGTGGTTTCGGATATCACGACGTTGCTTACTTTGGTCCCACCTACGGCGACCACGTTTTCAGTTATTGATTTGAAAAATGCCTTCTTTTCAATTCCCATTCATCCCGATAGTCGATACCTTTTTGGGTTCACTCTCAATAATAGGTCTTACCGATTTTGTAGAATACCTCAGGGCTATACGGAAAGCCCTAGTATCTACAGTCAAGCTTTGAAAAGACAATTGGACTCCTTTGTTCTGCCCGAGGGTGTCGCCCTCATTCAATATGTCGATGACATCTTGCTGGCGGCTGACACCCCGGAGTTGTGTGAAACGAGTACGTTGTCTTTGCTTTCCTTTTTGGCTTCCCACAATCACAAAGTCTCTCGGAAGAAGTTGCAATTCTGTAGACCAAAGGTGACTTATTTAGGTCACCTTTTGTCTAAGGAGGGACGTGCACTCACACCAGATCGTGTCCAAGTGATTCTGGATACGCCGACGCCGTCCACGCAGAAGGACGTGCGCGCATTTTTGGGTCTTGTTTCGTTTTGTAGGCAGTGGATATTAGGGTTTTCGTACATAGCCAAGCCATTATTAGCTCTTTTGACGAAAGATACACCTATCCCGCTTCCTTGGACGAATGAGTGTGACACTGCCTTTCAGAAACTGCGACAGGCCCTCTGTTCAGCACCAGTATTAGGGACTCCTGATTATACCAAGCCTTTTTCGCTGTATGTGCATGAGAAAGATGGATGTGCATTATCAGTTTTAGTGCAGATGCACGGCGACAAGCAGCGCCCTTGTGCATATTTTTCGGCTGTACTTGATCCTGTTGCCCGAGCATTGCCTGGTTGTTTTCGCTCGGTTGCGGCGACAGCTGTGTCAATACGCCAGAGCGAGAGAATTGTGTTATCTCATAAGCTGTTGGTATTAGTCCCCCATGCTGTTGATGCCCTGCTTAATCAGACAAAGACGCAGCATTTGACCAGTGCCCGTTTAACGGGATATGAGCTGACGCTTTTGGCTCCTCATATCACGTTGAAGAGGTGCGTGACGTTAAATCCTGCCACATTGTTGCCATACCCCGAGACTCGGTCTGAGGCAGGAGAAGCACATGATTGTATCCTTGTGACCGAGGAACAAACAAAGGGTCGTATTGATCTCCAGGATACGCCCTTTTCAGATGTAGATGGAGAACTGTGGGTGGATGGGTCATGCCTGAAGCTACCAGATGGTACGACTTCGGCAGCGTATGCGATTACCACATTGCAAACAATAGTGGAGACAGCACGCATACCACAGAAATCAGCTCAAGCAGCGGAACTGATAGCATTAACACGAGCATGTGAGCTCAGTACAGGGTTGTGTGTGAATGTTTATACAGATAGCCGCTATGCCTTCGGAGTAGCGCACGATTTCGGCCTGCTCTGGAAGGAAAGAGGGTTTTTAACGCCGCATGGAGTACAAATAATGCATGGGGAGTTAGTTCATAATCTTTTAACTGCATTGACATATCCGAAGAAAATTGCTATTATTAAATGTAGCGCCCATAGGAAAGTAGTTGATAAAGTTGGAGAAGGGAATGCGTTAGCAGACCGGGTGGCGCGGGAGACTGCGATGCAGCCCGGTGCTACTGCCATGTATGTAGTGAAGTCACAAGTAGAAAGATGGCATGATGCGAAGGAGGAAGTGCGAGAAATACAGAGGACCGCTTCTGATAAGGAACGGGAGCAATGGTCCAGTGAGGGAGAATTGGATGATGAGGGTTGCTGGAGAAATAAGCAGATGGATCGATGGAAATTACCCACAGCTTTTGTACAACCTATGGTTCAGATGGCACATGGGCTAGCACATGTTGGAGCTTCCGCAATTGTAAAATTGCTTACCCAAGTCTGGGAGCATCCAGAGATTGCTAGCACGGCAAAGAGAGTGGTGCAGACCTGTATGATCTGCCTGAGGTACAACCCAGGAAAGGGGACTCGGACCCCAGCAGGAGGGTTCGTAACGCCTACTGCACCCTTTGAGGTTTTGCAGATGGATTACATTCAGCTCGAGCGTTGTAACAATTTGAAGTATGTTCTAGTAGTAGTGTGTGCCTTTAGCAAATGGGTTGAGGCCTACCCTACGAAAGACAATACTGCAATGACTACCGCTAAGATGCTGTTGAAGGAGTTCTTCCCTCGATATGGCGTTTGTAGACTTCTGTGGAGTGATAACGGGCCCCACTTTATAGCGGACGTTATAAAGTATGTTCTGAAGGGTCTAGGCATCACCCAGAAGTTCCATGCAGTATTCCACCCTCAATCTGCAGGACTAGTCGAGAAGTATAATGGTACACTGAAGCTCAAGATCGCTAAAATTCAAGCTTCAACGTCTTTGACTTGGCCAGACGCTTTACCGCTGGCATTGTTGTCAATTAGGTCGGTACCGCACTCTCGAATCGGTCTTACACCGTATGAGATTGTCTTTGGACGTCCAATGAATATTTGGGGTCCACCAAAACCTAAGACTGTGTATGATGTACCTTGTGTAATGATGAATGATTATCTGGCACAGTTAACGGATAACTTGGTTTCCATTCATCAACAGGTCCGGGAGGCGCTCCCTGATTGGTCCACCGGCGAAGGACATAGTCTCCGGCCTGGAGACTATGTCATGCTGAAAATCTTCGATAGGACGAACAGCCTGGAGCCAAGATGGGTGGGCCCTGAGCAAGTCTTACTGGCAACAAGGACGGCTGTGCGAGTTTCCAGCAGAAAGAATTGGATCCATTCCCTGCACTGCCGCAAAGTACCGCCCGGATTGGTGGAGCCCGCTGTACTGACCGATCAACGAGAGATTCTGACCACAGAGAAAGGCCGTGCTGTGGAATCGAACGACGCTGAGGAGCTTTTTCCGGACCACGCGACTCCTGGAGGAAGGCGATATCATCTGAGGCCAAGAAAGTGAATCCTTCAGTATCGGGACATGTTGTCAGAACGGCCCTTGGGTTAGTGAAACGGAGAGCCAGTGAGGCAAGGGGGGGGGATCAGCCCTGCATTAGTGTAGTGACACCCGTCTTGGCCCGTTGGCGAAGAAATCGACCGCTGCCCAAGGGGAAGAGTTCTGACAAACCTTTAGTTTCAGGAAGATATTGATTTTCTATTTTGACATGGAGAAAAAGAAGATCCTTTGTGCAACAGGTTTTATGCTCACAGTAGCTATTGTTGGGATAACCACATGGTTTGTGGAGAACGTGACTCCTGCCCGGGAGTTGCTTGTGTTGACCACTCCAGTGCCTGCGGAGCACTATTTCTATACCCTTCCGTATCAAGAATTGAAGCATCGTCAGTCCTATTTGAATAACACTTTCATCCAGATGTTACATCATACCCATGTTGCCACTAATGCTACGAACTGTTGGATATGTGGTATGATGCCAGCCCATCAGAAGAAGGGAGGAACGCCATTCATACCTCTTCCTTTCTCTCATAATGGCTCTTGTAGAGCATGGTACACTTTGCTTTTTGCCACTCGGAAACCCACAGTGGGACGATTACTCTTCAGACTCAATAAAGAATGTCATCAGGATAAAGATGGATATCCGCAAGCGAATGGGACAATTTGGGAATGGGAAGAGTATCGACCAGACAATGAATCGATTCCATATGTTTTTACGAACACCAGAGACACTGTGGGAAAAGATAAATTTGTGATTCAAGTGGCACAAGCTCAAGCGGACCTGTGTGTCCAAAGTGTGGGTTATATTCCCGTCGGTGTTAGCGATTGTATTACCATATTAAACATCGATGGATTGAATAACAGTACTTTCTTAGCATCCCATAATACGTACTTTGTGTGTGGAACTAAAGGTTATTATCGTTTGCCAGCCGGTTGGTCTGGAGTATGTTATGTATCATTTTTGTTACCTCCTGTATTTCTGGCACCTGCATCCTATCATAAGGATTTAAAGTTGTTAAATAATGTGACTGTAAATAGGTATAAACGTACTTTATCAATTGATGATGTGGATCAGACTGACACCAGTTTACAGCAGTATATCGACTTCAATCTAGGATTGTTTTTCTTCGTTGGAGCTGCCCTAAATAGTAGGAAAGTTCGAAGATTAACACGAGTGGTAGAGGCTGTGACAAACCAAACCGCTGCTGCTCTTGGGAATCTTACGGAAGAATTACAGATTACCAGAATTGTTGCATTGCAGAATCGTATGGTGTTAGATGTTATGTTAGCTGATCGAGGTGGAGCTTGCAAAATTATCGGAAGCAGTTGCTGTGTGTTTATTCCTGACCACACACCTTCAGTCTATAATGCAATTAATAGGTTGCATAAAATTGCAGCTGAAATCCATACAGAAAACGGCACTTGGTCCTTTTCTGGATGGTTTTGGGCATTGATCACTGCTTGGGGTTGGAAGGTTTTGACTGGTCTCTGCATAATTATAGCAGTTCTGTTTTCTTGCTGTATCTGTGTTCAATGTGGTCCCTTGCTCTGTTCCGTATGTGTATCATTTTGTATCCCTGATAAGGAAGCTATTGCCAATGTCACTTATCAGAAACGTTTAGCTAAGGAAGTAGAAGAAATGATGATAATCGATATATATGATGATTATTCTAACAAGCCGGATGTCTTCAGTAAATGCTGAAAGGGTCGTCTGTTGTAAATTGCAACTTCGATGTGATTAAGCATTTACTAAAGACATGAATTCTCCTCCCTTACACATGTTCCTTTTGTTATGTTGACTGAAGTCTGGACTCCATTTTGTATTGTCATGTCTCCACGTGCTCAGCACGAGAAGAGTCTTATCTTTGTGTTAGTTGCTCTTGTAATCTGCCTAGTAACAGTCTATAAATAGTTCTTTTGTCCGTCTGGCGCATGCCCAGACTTGACCACATCTGTTATCAGTTAGTCCTTGCTTGACCATGTTTTCGCGGGCTTAAGGAGTATGTCAGCTCCGCCCACATATCGATCTTGTATTGCAAATGTCCATAAAAGGTAACATTCCTCGTCTCATGTCGTACCCTCCCACTTATGAGCCCCTCTGTTGTGTATAAAAGGGGACCGTGTATGCAAGTTCTGTGTGCTACTCTATGCAATACTGAAGGGTATTGTATGGATTGTAGGACCACCCTTAAGGGTTAATAAACCGTGTCTTTGTACTTTGCAGTTTCCGTGCCAACTTCCTTATAGGTTTCTTTACAGGAGAGCGAACCCTTGTGTCCTGCGGGCCTAGCTGGGGCCTGTACTCATCAAGCCGACTGACCTTACAGATGCTGAACAACAATTCATGACATTGGGTTACACACTGGTCAAGCAAGGAACTGGGGGGTGGCAGATAGACCTTCGCTTCGGATGTGGTCCAGGGAATATGATAAATGCATGATTGCAGAGAAGGAGGTGTTCAAGGTGAGAGGGTGCCCTAAAAAATGGGACAGAAAGTGGGGCAAATGGAATACGTATCCCTTACAGTGGAACTAGAATTGCAACGATCAAGAGAAGTCCCCTGAATGTGCCTCAGGTTCCACACAGTGCACTGTTCTGCATGCTGAAATATGCCAAATGCTTCTTGATTACACACGTGATTTGTATTTGTTTAAATTTAATAAAAATATTTTCAAACAAAAAAAATCATAGCCGCTTTAGCAACCAAGCGCGTTCCTCCCTGGGACATGCAAGTTGCCTTGGGGACCCCTCAATTGCCTCTTGCTCACTGGATGCCAGCTTTCTCTCTATAATGATGAGATCTTTCTCTAGCTGCACTTGAATGTCCCCTTGTGTTCCCAGACAGTGCCCCCTCACGACCACCTTGAGGGCGTTCCACTCCAACAGTGATGACGAGGCTGTGCCTGCATTTTCATCAAAGTATTGTGCTATGGTAGTAGCTAACACATCATGGAAAGGCGCGTCAAGCAAAGCGTCCAGCTGGAGGTGCCAGACAGGGATCGGCGGCACACCGCTCTCCCACTCCAGCACCAGCACATGCGGGTTATGGTCTCAGTGGGTCCGCCCCATGTAGTGCAACCCAAAAACACATGGCAAGAGATCGCTGGATACCATAAAACGGTCCAAGCGTACACGGAGACCATGCGCCCCCGAATAATAGAAATACACTCTGTCTTGCAGGTTTCTATGCCTCCAGGTGTCAGTTAAGTCCCACTGTGTCGCCCAGTTGTTTAACGCTTTCATGGCAGTATGCGTGGGCGTGCCAGGTAAGGGGGGAATAGCGGTCCAGCGAGACATCTAAAACGCTGTTGTAGTCACTGCGTAGCACCATGGGGGCATCATGCCATGCGACCAGTTTGTGGGATAGCATTTCCAGAAAAGCGGCTTGATCTGAGTTAGGTGCATACAGTGACACAACAATCACCGGCCTTCCGTCCAGAGCGCCCTTAACTATGACGTATCTGCCCTCTGTATCTATTAAGGAATCCACCACCCGGAAGGGAGTCCCCGGCCTCACCTATATTAAAGCCCCTCGTGCGTACGCTGAATAGCCTGTAGCGTATAATTGTCCCCTCCACCTCCTGTGTAATCTTGCCACTTCTGGTTCAGGCAAGTAAGTCTCTTGGAGGAGAGCTATTTGTATGTGATGACGTTTCAAATATGAATAGATGAGATACCGGCAAGATGGGTTGTGCATACCTCTCACATTCCAAGTACCTACCTTAATGGGTGCCATGATGCGTGAATATCAGTAGCGCGCAAGGCCTTGTCAAACCGATGGTTGGGCAGAATCGAGGCATTATGTGTGAAGACGGTGGCTGAGTCCGTGCCCCCTTTGAGCCAATATCCTAACTACTATACCTCAGTGCATAAATGATGGCATAAAAAACATATGAACTATATTCTAAGAAAAATACCAAAAGGGCGAGTGTGCAACAGGCAACCGTCCAAACATGAAGCAAAAGCAGCATGCAACTAATGTCTGGGGGGACTATCGCGCACAGCAATCTACGAGGTGTCGGTTAATGGGGGTCCGTCTCCAGCAGCTCCCCCAACCGCCGGTCAAGGTTGCTTGGGTCACGGCCACCGCTCAAATGTCATGTATGATGTTCTCAGGGGGGGGGGGGGGGGGGAAGGATATATGGGGACCCCGCCTATTTACACTGGGACCTGACTGCAATCATGACCCCGCGCCTCCCGTTTGCAGTTAGAGCCCTAGCACTAATACACAGTTCTGACAGTGGGAGCAAAGGGATGCGTCGCGCAGCCTGAGCACAGGTTCATTATACTTGCATATAGGGTGTCACAGTCTTCTTCGTGGTCAGAGGAAAATGTGAAAAAAAAAGCCCCCAGGAGGTTAGACAATGTCATTAGAGGTCTGTGGAGTGACCGGAGGCAGTTCACATGAGTCTTGTGAAGCAATGGTATGGCGGCTCTAATGCTCCGGTTTCTGGTGTTCAGTTTTGCTATTTGCTTGCTCTGGCCATTTACCAATGTTTACAAAATGATTTAACATGTACAATTGTTAAAATAAACTTATCAAGATTTACATATATATGAATGAATCAAGAGGTAACAGCCATGCAAAAAGAAGATGTATGCTACTTAGAGAACAACAGGACCTACATTGAGGTTACTAGTGAACTGCATACTTTGCGCAGGTGTATCCTAGTTCTTTGCTGATCTGGGATAAAAGTTATTGGTGGTACCGAATCCAGATTATATAAAAGAGTTTAGGGTAAACGTTGAGTGAAGAGTTACTCCTTACATGAGGAGTGATGTTAGATTTGCTTTTGCACCTTAGCCGACTTGGAACCAAGCTCCTTGTTTCCTACTGTCTGAATGGCTTTGGTCTTACCCTTACGTAGGGTTGGGAGAGCATTAGGTTAAATGCAATGTGGAACATCTGTAATGCGGTGTAGACCTGTGCTGTATTGCCCTGGATTCACGTGCTGGTTTTGCCAAGCTGTCGTCACATCAAGTTCTTGAGGCTGCTGGAGCTGTGGTTTTCGCACAATTAGAGCTGCTCCATGGGGCGAGTGTGTTAATAACATGATATTAGCCCATGCAGTTACTGTCAATACATGTTCTTGTAACTTTCTTTCAAATGATTGCTACAAACATAAATGAATTGGACAAGAGCAACTGACCATGATGTTCTAAAATGGTCCCCAAGTATCTAAATAAAGTGAGGAATCAGCAGAGGTAATAATTGACAAGGAAATCGGCATTACTATCACGAGATTGATTTTTTTTATTGAATTTGGTGTCAAGCATGCTGGAAGACGAAGAGAAGACCAAGGAAGTGTTGTCAACAGTTATCTAAGGAAACTGGAGGTGTAGATTAACTTCGCATCACAGCCTACACAATCCAAAACCCTGGGAAGTGCAACTGCAGTTTGCATCGATACAGGAAGGACACGAGTGATAAAAGAAGCAGCACGTCTTGACCAGCTGAAATACCAGGCTCAGTTATGTATGAGAAAGGCAGTAACATCACCAAAGATGAGGGATTGCTTGGGCCCAGATGGCGAAATCTGACTGATCTTGGTGCCTATTCACAAAGGCCTTTAGGAGTACATAAAGCTGCTCTCCTTTAATGCTCCTTCCTATAATCTTACATTGCCTTGGTGAATTGGCCTCAAAATACCTAAATTGGGAATCAAATAGTAATATTCATGTACAATTAGTAGAAATATAAATGACTACACCTTCTTTGCACTAATAGGAAGTTGAACGCTTCGGCCCCGACTCACGAAGGCGTAAGAATACATAAAAGAGTACACCCGTAGTACCACTTCCTGTACTCATAAATGCTATCGTAAGTCAACCCCTTGTTGTGAGGGGGGCACTAAGAACTAAACAAAGGCGTGTTGGAAGAGCCAGGCCTTGAGGATTCCCCTAGAGGCGCTACTGTTGAGTCGCGGCTTCTGTTGAGGGTCAAGTGAGGGTTCATTCTCCTCTCTTATCCTTTAGGTAAATTCATGCTACTCAGAAGAAATGATCTCCCTGAGTAGAATCTTATACGTGTTCATAAAGCTAGAGCCAGAGTCTTAAACACGCCGACATTTAGCAGCGTAGAATGTAATGCACAGGTGCAATGAAGACATTTCTGAAAAGAAAAAAAAACAGAGTGTATGTAAGGAATCCAGGACATGAACTTTTGACTCCCTAAACCCAAGCCCAGTGCGTAATCCCCACACCTTGGCCGCGCGGACGGCGCATTCCTTGCCACTGTAGCTGCCTTCTCTCTGACAGAATTCGCCCACAGGCCCGGTGGGGTGGTGTCAATTGTCGAGTCATGACAGCGCTATTCACACCACAGGCAAATAATCTCTGCAGACATAATTGAGCACAAAGAATGGCCTACAAATAGCTGATGCGCTGCTCGGAGTCTGACGTGAGGGACAGGCAGACTCCTGAAGCGAGTCCTGATCAAGCCTGGACTCTCAGAGGCAAGCATGCCTGGGAGACGGCCTGCTCTGGAGGTTACTCACACACAGTCCTGATCAAGCCTGGACTCTCAGAGGCAAGCATGCCTGGGAGACGGCCTGCTCTGGAGGTGACTCACACACAGTCCTGATCAAGCCTGGACTCAGAGGCAAGCATGCCTGGGAGACGGCCTGCTCTGGAGGTTACTCACACACAGGCCTGATCACCAAACACGCAACGGTGGAAATAACCTGGGAGCCACAAATATGCATGGCGGACTGCAAGTGCAACAAAAACAGAAACCGGCCATTATCCATGCATGCAATTTAAGTATTTAACAAGGAATTGTGTGACTTACAACGCACGCTTAGATGGAAATGGACCACACACATTTGCAGGTGACACCGCAGAGCGGGCGGTAGGGAATGTATCACCTGTGCAGGGACATGGCGATGTGGAACTAGGCCGACACAACAATATGCGAACAGTGCTACAATTCAGTGAAGCTGGGCGATACAAGGTCCAACTTCTCAGGAGGTCAAACCGTAGAGAGCAGTGGTGTCAGAAGGAAGTTAAAATACCTGCAGTCACAACAAAGCAGAGTCATCATGGGCTTACCTTATCTATTGACCTCTAAGTTTTTGCAACAGTGGCAAGACAGACCCTGAGGTCAGAGGAATAACGCAGTGCATATCCACAAGAAACCGACCAATTCTGGGGTCAGAGGTATAACGCAGTGCATATCCACAAGAGGCCAATCAGTCCAGAGGTATAACGCAGAGCATATCTACAAGAAGCCAATCAGTCGTGAGGTCAGAGGTATAACGCAGTGCATATCCACAAGAAACCGACCAATCCTGAGGCAAGAGGTATAACGCAGTGCATATCCACAAGAAACCGACCAATCCTGAGGTCAGAGGTATAACGCAGTGCATATCCACAAGAAACAGATCAATCCTGAGGTCGAGGAATAACGCAGCACGCATCCACAAGAAACCAACCTATCCTGAGGTCGGAGGAATACGCAGTGCATATCCACAAGAAGCCGATCAATCCTGAGGTCAGAGGAATAACGCAGCACGCATCCACAAGAAACCAACCTATCCTGAGGTCGGAGGAATAACGCAGCACGTATTCACAAGAAACCAACCAATCCTGAGGTCAGAGGCATAACGCAGTGCATATCCACAAGAAATTGATTAATCACTGTGAACACTGCAGCTCTCTATATGTTGCAAATTTTAGGCATATGGGCCCTCAGGCAATTGGCAGACAAGTGTTCATTACACAGTGGACATTGCTCCGGCCAGTAGTGTGCATAGCAGCCACTGCATCAGTGCAAAAGAAACATACTGGCAAGGGATAGTACATAATGCTGATAATCCCTTGTGCCAGCCAGCGCACAATCAATGGATTTATAGAAAGACTTTAGGAAATGGTTGATGTAACCAACATCTCACGCAACTCTGTTGACTAGTAAGCAATAGCTTAGCAACTGGGATTTGTAGGTGAAGAAGGGCATGAGCAGAGATTAAGTACACAAATAAAACATATGTCTTGTATGGAGATCGTGAGGTCTGACATACATCTGACCCTCTTAGGTCTATGTTTACACCTCTTGTGTAGGAATCAACTCCCCTCCAAATTTGCAGTCCCTGGTGAAATGTTTCATATACCTGCAGTTGTTTCTGAATCACAACACAAAGTTTGATACAGCACATGTCTCGAGTGATTAGATTTATGAAGTCAATGTGAACCATATCCGATTGGTATTTAGCCGCCTACACACTGTTGTGCAACCTCCACTGGTAAGAAAAAGTGCAACAAGGTGCAAACTGTCAAATAGCAAAGAGGTGAGTGAGGAAAATGGGCAAAATGGGCAGGATTACACCCTACAAGAGGTGCAGCTGAAGCACTGTTTGGCCTAGCCTTACCTTTCTCCTATGACTCATTTCATCAACACATCGGCTCTTGCTCCAGTTAAATGTAAGGCGTCAGCTTTGTGCTATAAGGTCACCATATTGCGCAGCTGCATAAATATAACACTATAGTCCAGGGACAGGATAAGACACGCAGCAGACGTACTCATTAGCCTGGGTTTGTTAAGGGTTGATTCCCCACTAGCTAGATACCGCTCCACCCTCAGGACAGAGAGAAACACGCACACCAGTTTGCGATTAATAGTACTCACTACTGTACCAGTGGTAGAAGTGGTTGGTTAATGATAGTCCCTCCAGTGAGCTCATTGATCCTTCTTCCTCTCTGGACATGCTCAAAGAATTTAGGGGTCTCCCCTACTATAGTTTGACTAAAGTAGTGTAAGAAACAATCTAAAGCAATTCTCCTAAACCATCATCGAAATGATCCATTTCTTAATACAACCCTCTTCTTTTCCCTTCTTACCAAGCATCACTTTTTTATAAGCCAAAACAATCACCTGGGAAAACAAACAATTTAAAATGTCTTAGTATGTCTGCTCTTTAGCAGAATATATTTGCATATTTTTCCTATAAGAATAATGAGAAAGTGAGGAGGGCAGAGAATAACACCGTTTATATTCCACCTGTCACATCATCTTGTTCTTATGCAACAATGGATAATTGCCTTGACAACAACTTTTGCGAATAAAGACTTGGAACCAAAACTGTTCTGTGGCACTGTGTAATCTGATTGGATACAAATACAGGAAAAAAGTTCAAGTCTATTTTCCTCACCCTGCCAATTACTAGTGTAGCAATATATAGGGCCGAACACCATTATCAATCAGGCCAATGTGATCACTTTATGTATTTATTTTTTTGTGTTGAAATTATTTTATAGCATTCACAAATACCAATAAACACAAAGACGAAAACAAGCAGCTAAAGTATAGAATAGTGATATAATTATCAAGTGTAATGCCTATGAATCCAGAAATAGAGGGGGGGGGAGGGGAAGGGGAAGGGGCCAGTTTATCAGGCAAGCAAGAAAACCAGGGGGGGGGGGGGGGAGGTGTTGAGAGAAAAGGGAAGGGAGCTGGACAAACTAATGAAGGGAGGGCAGCCA
The DNA here is from genome assembly GCF_964204655.1 of Triturus cristatus. Lineage (NCBI taxonomy): Eukaryota > Metazoa > Chordata > Amphibia > Caudata > Salamandridae > Triturus > Triturus cristatus. The sequence goes on from NC_140584.1 coordinate 549,357,665, forward strand.
ATGGGCCAGGTTTCCCCTAGGAAGGGGGGGGGGGGGCAGATAAGGAGGAACTCAGCAGACAATATGATCGATTTCTGGAAACCATGCAAAGATCTCCTGACACCTGGTTCTACAAGGGCCACCTTTGCCTTTAACATGAACTTCACATTGCAGGGTAATCTCTGAGCCATCTTTCTTAACTCACTTTAACATTCAGGGTTAAGTTCAGCCTCTTCATCCCGATGGCCTTGCTGCTTAGCCGCAACTGTCACTTTTAATGACACGCTGCCACTCTCCTGCGCGTTTCTGTCAATCACCTCTGCAGAGCACTTCTAAACAAGGCCCACTTCCTCATTTGTTGTGACCTAGGGTGGTGCTGCATTTCCCCCATTCCCCTAGTCACACCTGTAAGTAGTTCATGATAATTGAGGTGCATTTTGTGACAAATGTTTTGAGCTAATGTAATGAAAGTCAAATGTAAGACTCATTTAAGATCTATGCAGGAGGCAAAAAGGATCCAATTTCAGGCTGCATTTTCATTATTTTCAAGAAGATAATCTATTAGAGAGCACGAGAAACGTTGCTCTGAAGAATAGTATTCGATTTTGAGACATTGATCTTAAGAAGGGGATACAAGCTACTTGCTATTAGGCCAGTATGAACTGTTCGTCCTCTCATAATTTCCGAATTTCGAGTTATTCTAAATGTGCAACCATTACCATTTCACATAGGGTCATTTTCTGGTACTTTTTACAGGTATGAGATCAATTTGAGCAAAAAATATTTCTCCGAGAAGATACTGGTGAAATGTCTTTTGCTTAGTTTCATGAGAAAAAAGATTTGCAAGTTTCGCATACTCATTCTTTCAATTAATTTGGCACCAATCAATAATAAGCGTTAGAATCTTGGCTTCTTCCCTAGACGACTGAAGTTTGTGCTCTTGGGAAAATACTGTGCCTCTTTAGTGGCAATTGCGAGGGCTAATAACAACCTAAAATCCAGAGGGGAGGGTTTTAAAAAACACGGCTGTACACATTGGCCACAAACGTGATTGCATGTGAGCGTGAGACGTAGAAACTCATGCAAGCTTAAAACAGCACAACAGACCACTGCAACAAAACAGTCCACTGCAACACGCTAAGCGATTCAAGAGCTGTTTGAAGTCCATCCATGTGTTTGCCCTTTCTTCTATCTTTGACTAGCATCAGGTTTACAAAAGTGTTAGATTTCCAATGATATCGTTGGGCTATGTTAAAAGCAGAGGGCTGCTGCATTTATCCTGTTATATAAATTATCACTAACGTGTAAACTTTCAGGGTTTGTGGAGAATCCTCAAAGTATACACAGCCCAGGTTGATTTTCTTTTTAGGTTGAAATCTTTTTATTGATAAAGACAAAATGCAATGACACATTACAATGCTCTCCGTGAAGTGCGAAGAAGGTGTACAAGACAAAAGAGCATAAAGCAAAAGGAAAACAAGACCCCAACCCCTTTTAATGCCCCCCCCCCCCACCTCATAGAGAACAGAGGGGGGATCATGGTTATCACAGGGAGCCTCACGTTGATGAGGGGTGTGCTGGATCCTGTATTAGCGTGGGGAGATCTGATTTTCATCTTAATCTATATGTTTATTTATAGCTATAAATATATAACAGCTTTTCGTTGGCAGGTTTACTTTTGGTTAGTTTAAAGTATTTTACTCAAGTTAATAGACTGGTTTCAAAAAGGAAAAATATTCCACGCAATCAAAGTGACAGCTCTTACAAAAGAGGAGAAGCTCAAAATTCACTAATGATTAAGTGTTCAAGAAGATGCGTTTTTGTCTGTTGTCATTGAAAATGTCAGGGTAAATTAAATCTCTTTATTTTTATGCTTGTTCAAAAAACTGCAGGCATTCACACATTAATTTTTTTCGTGCTCTACATTGAAAATTCATACAAGACCGAATGTAGTCTACCATTCAAACTTGTGACAAAACACGTTTCGCTCCTGGTCTTAAGAATTTTTAATATGGTTGCGAAAAGTGAAGGCAAGAAACCTTTGAAAAAAATGACAACATCACGCTATTACGGTTAACACACGTGTTACTAAACTAATTGAACTTTTGCACCTTTCATACTGATCACCGTCAATGGAAAAATGTCAAACATGACAGTAATACCTCTCAGGTAAAACAGGGTTGGGTTACCTTTGCGGCCTCGTGCCGCATCGCACCCTCAGGGACTGGATTACCAGACAGTAACCCAACCCATGTCATCATTTACCGCCTCATCAGCTCGCATCTCTCTGAGAAACTCACGCAGGTCATGCTTCCAACGCGGGATCACACTACTAGGAGTGCAGAGGTTCATAGGCGTTCTGGAAATTACATAGTACGGAGAAAATTGATGGATTTCATGTAATTTTAATTGGTTTGAGTCAAAGAGTTGCAAACAAATGTCAGAAACCTGCTTCTATGGGGTTCTGGCAAATATTCTAAATTTCAGAAACTCAGAAGGATGTCTATGGGGATCTGCGACTTACCAAGTTTCCCAAGCGTTCTCAGGGCCATTTGTATGAACACATTTTCCTATAGACACAGAATGGGTTAAACCCTTTCATACATCTGGAACTCAGATGCTGAAGCATTTGCAAAGACAGATATCTAACAGGTTTCTCTCACATGTCCTCACGCAGAATTGTGAGGCAAGAATCTATTGCTTCTTTAAACGTGTTCATCAGTTTTTTCCCCAAGGAGGAAAATAATGTTCCCATTTTGAAACCCTTTCCATCAGCCCAATTGTTGTTGTGCTCACTGTCCATCCTTTGCTTGAAAGAACATTTAACCCTGTCATTGCAAGAAGCCAATTTCCGAGTGTTTTCAGGGACAATAACTAGGAGCAAATTGTTGTGGAAAACCCAGAAGCGTCTAGGTTTGAAGGTGTTCAACATATTTTATATGAGGATCCCACAGCCCTAAGTGGTAGATTTGCTCATAGCGAGAATAAACTCCATTGGACTCTGCAACTCCAGTCCTCATTTAATGTCCACTTAAATTCGTAAAAGTGTTTAATTTTCCATTAGAAAATACTTCTATGTGTGATCTAATTATTCACCATTGGAGCCAGATTTTCATAACAATTACGCCTGCCCCTCAGGAAGCGATTGTTTTTCCAATGCTGCACAAGACATATTACCCTATGTACAAATATTCAATCAAACATCGGCTGTATCAGCTTCTATTTTCACTACAGCAAGAACACAAACAAGATGTGGGAAGGCAGCAAAGGGAATAATAGACAGAAGGGTTTTCTGGAAGTCCTCTCTGTGGGCGAGGCTCCAGGCTGTTCTAGCAGTGTCTGAAGTAAATATCCAGTAGGGGCCACATGTTACAGGCACACTATTCAAGACTCTTCATTATCAAATGCTATAACTGACACTATGGCAACAGCACTTTAAGAAAGTATGCGTTGAGTATCTCTACTGATGCTTACATGTGGTCTGGGGGAGGAGTTACTGACATTGGAACTTGGAGATCATTAATAGGCACAGCTTCTGGACCTGCCAGGAAGGGTCAAAAGAGTATCAACAACACAAGAAAACACATATTCTTCACCTGTGGCACTGTGTTCCCACCCGCACGCCAAAGGGCCACACTTGATCCTCACACTGCAACATGGTGCTCTTTGCTGCCCATTGCTGGTGGCGCCAGTGATTATTTTATTTCAACAGTTTACTAGATACATGTTCCCACACCCCATCCATTCCCCTTTACATCTCTTTGTGGTTTCTGAAATCTGGTCTCAACTGGACCTTGCACATCATGCTGTGCAGTGTCCAGCATCTAGAATGTTATGAAGCTTCTAATACAACACAGTCCGCGGCGGCAGGCACGGTTTGCGGTGGCGAAATTACACTTACCTTTTCACTGTGTCTCTCCTCCGTCGTCTCTCCATGTCTCTTCTAGCCGGAATAGAAGTAGGAAGCATATTGGCTACCCTAAGTCAATCACGACATTGCTGTCAGCAGCGTCGTGATTGGCCTGAGTGCCGAGGTTCAGCGCTCAGACAGGCAGTGGGAGCCTGTGCATTACAGCCGGTGGAGAACACGCAAAGTGCGCATGACTGTTTGGTCAGCCAATGACTGTCGGCCAAACCATCAAGCGCACTGACAGAGGACCCTCACTTCTCCTCCACCTGCTCTTCGAGTAGAGCAGCCCAGCTCCACCACCGCAAAACTGCTTCAGCAGGGTGTTATCATTTTATTTTTCCTTTTTTACACTGCTAAAAAGCAGTGGGGCGACGCCTTAGCAGAGAAGCCGCCACTGCAGTACACCGTGCAGCAGGTGTCCTTTGAAATATAGTTGGACGAGTTAGAGCAGTTTCACTCTTTGCAAAAAGTGCAAAGTTCCTGAAACTGCCTGAGGCCAGCAATGTTTCGTTTTCCTCATCCTACATTCGCTCCCAATACGAACAGCTCACCGGGCTGCAGGGAAGTGCGTTTCCCTGATGTCACCCAAGTGGGGACGGGAAAACATACTAGGTGCTCCTTGGTCTGGTCATTTCCTGCCATTGCTGCCGGAAGTCTCGCCCTGGACATTGCAGCAGTAGGGAAACGAGACTGTGTGCAGTGCTGCTGAGGAAAAGATAAACTAATGCTGGAACAGGGCCAAACAAATGACCTCTTTTGCGCTACAATTTCTTTTTAAAAATTGCCAGATTCGCAAATACCAAGCTTGTGATCCTATTTGAACCTATTGTAAAAGAAAAAAAAAGAAACTTTGCCTGATTTGCGTTTGCAAAGTTTGTTATTACAAACTAGGCACAACTTAAAACATTTTTGAAGTCGAGAAGTCGGCTACCCGCAGCTACAGTAAAGCACATTTGTGATGGATCCAACCTCAATACTAAGTCCACTGTGTCGCAATGTCTTTCGAGCACATAAACCTGATCTTGGAAATCTGCAGAAGCCGCTATTTTCCAATAATTTTGATTGCACCGCCCTAATGACTCTTAATTGCACCAGTGTAAAGAAACTGCTGCTTTTTGTGTGACTTCCCTAAATGTACTGATTGACTTCAACAATAACACTTGATAATAAAACGGTGGCTCGACTTCATTTATAAAGAGAAAATGATCTAGTGGAAGGCAGGATGCTAAATCAATTTTAAACACCAAACACAATTTACGTCTGACTTTAAAACCCCATCCTCGAAGCATTCATCAACACAAAGGCCAGAAGCTAAATGAGGCATAATTTGTGAGACTGATACCTTTCATCTGAACCTCTAGCTAAAAAGGTCGTTAAATATGTTATATCTAAGTGAGCAGCTTATTCCTGCTTCATTACTGATAATTAAGGAAAGTCATATTTCCTTGACAGTAATGTGTCCAGTAAGAGATATTGTCTAGTTTGCATAAAATAGACATTAATTGCCACACTAGTAGTACAGATAAGTACCTGTGTAACATGGCTTCATTATTTTTTCTTCACTTCCTTAAAGAATTAGCGGGCTCAAAACTAATGAACATATTAAGAAACCCGTGTGAAAGCACTGATTAAAGCTCTTCTCATTCACTAAATCAACATTTATGCTTTACTGCATTTTATAGGCAAACGTAGGGCTAGAAGTAAATTGCAAACTGTACAACTTGTAAGTTAGGTATAACTCCTAAATACACTGCTAAGCTGGTGCTACTGACCATCTATGGGTAGCAGCGATAGGGGGCTAACTGATCATCTATGGCTAGCAGTTACTGTGCTGTACCACTGAATGTCTGCTGTAGGGCCCGGACTGATTTCGATGTCACCCCCCAGAATGCTCGTCCAGCCTCAGTATCCACTCCCATGGTCTCCTCCTGAGGGCCGCACCTACAGACCACTTCGCTCATACAGTTTAAGTTGCGAACATACACCTCATTACAATACAAAACACACCGCCAGGCGCAAATTTAGTTCACCGACACCAATTTCTTTAAAACTCACTGTTAGCCTCAATTCCTTACTCGGTTACCCCCAAATAGCTCCCTCTGCTCCTTTAGTCTTCTCCCTAATGAAACAGTTAGCAACCCTTCCTAGTGTATGTGTTAAAAGCAACTTGTCCGAGGCAAAGCTGGACCCAAACATTTAAGGTGAGGGGCCACACTTTACCAAGGAAACGTGTGAAAATACCTGCAGTAGAGGAATGAAAGAGCAACACGCGTGGAAGACCACAGGGTGCTAGACGCCTTCTATGAGCGGATGACTCCCGCAGCAGGTACTTCTCAGAAGGTGCCGCGTGCTGCAAAGCAGGCAATTAAGGCTTTTTTTAAGGAGACTATTTCTTCTTCAAAGTTTTCGATGGAGAATTGTTTGTTCTCTCTGGGGTGCTCAGTGCTTCTCAGGAACAAACAACATTGTGGTGGAAGGCATGCTTTTATTCGTCTCAGCGACTGGCAGTCACTTGGGGCCACATTCCAGTCCACTGTCTTTCACCCAATGCCATTCTAGAAAGAGACCAGCTCTATGCAAATCGGCCCTGATCGTGCTCCAAAAGTAACAGTACAAACAAACTGCCACATGAAAGACACTCCATACAGAAACTCAAACGTCCCAAGTGTTTCATCTTAGGGCTCAGTGAAGTATAGCTTCAGTCCTATGGCACAGTGAGCATCAGACCCATATCTGGACATACCCATTGCGCTCAGGATGTCAACTGCAACAAACAACAAGGTGATGGAAAGAATGCTTGAATTAATTTAGGTCACTGCAGATCATTCTGAGCTACTTACGAGACCATTACATGTTACTCACTTTGCAACTCCAGACAGAAACCAAATACATACTCTAACTGGAACAGCACCACCTAAACTGCCACGCCACATCCCATCCAGATGAGAACACAAGCAACCCAGCTGAGTTCCAAAGTGGCTGAGATTAATTCAGGCATTCATTCCATCACTTCATTGTTTTGTGTATCCCAATGTGGTTTGGAGGCAGGGCAATGCTCACTAGGTTCTGCAGGTTTTCTATGAGAGAAAAACTGAGAGGGGCCCCACAACCCAAGAGGACAGAGCACCATGTCAAACAGTATAATTAGGAATCTCCCTTTGCGACACCTATAAATATCACACCACGTCAGTAACAATCCCATGTATCAGATCATTCACTCATCACATATACTCTTAATTGATAAACAAAATCTTTAACCAAATCAAGAACCACAAGATTAAAAAGATGTACAAAGCGCTAATGAAGTTTTTTCAAACACAATATCCGTTCGTATGTGATCTTCATACAGTATATATCAACAAATATTGTATGTAGATTCAGCTTTACATAAAAACACATCACAAAATATCAGACAGTATTTTATAAAAACCATCCCAATACGGCGCAAAATATAAAACCTACAAATAAATAAAGATAACTAAAAAACCAAGTGAGAAGAAAATAAGACAATAAGAATCAGTCTATTAGAATGATGCTGATCTGCTCCAACAGTTAAAAAGAATTCCCGATGTGTCAAGATTCACATCTATGATATCCCAGTATCAAGTAGATTCTGCACACATTAATACGTTTAGGCGTTTCGGGGGAATTGATGGTCTATTACCACCTTCTTGAGGACAATAAGGATTGTTTGGTCTCCCACAAACATTCTGAGTATACAATGCCAACATAAATACATACAGGAATAGTCTAAATTATACATGAATTGTCACAATTCTTTTACAGTTGCATTTCATTAAACTGTAGAGCATCAACTCTCCCAGTGGTACTTTCTCAAAGGTAACACAACTTTCCTCTTAGATCTTCCAACTCATATCATCCACCACATAGATTGCATACTTTCATACCCATTTGTTGTGTAACTTGGTCTTCATGTTGTACATTTTTTCATTTTTAAAGTAACAGTGCAAAACAATCTCACGTGCATCATAGACATAGAAGGTACAATTCATGTAAGGATGATGATGAAATAACTAAGAGCATTCGTAAACATCATGCCCCCTATAGGGCTATAATAAATATGTGCAAAATAGGCAAAAGTAAATATTCATGAAGTCATAAATATTTAAGGAAGAAGCATGACAAATAAATTATTAAGTTAAGATGGTATTACACAGACAGTACTAAAAACATTGGCTAAAAATGACATAAAAAGATTATATATAAATATATAACATTTCTTATTAATTAGAGGCCGAAATGGCCCTACTAAAAAATTATTTTTTTGTCATAAAACCTATTAAATGATGATAGTACATGTGTTCATGCTTACTGCACTTTCGTTTGAGGGCTGAATTGCACATATGCTCTATTAGTTAAAAATCATCAGTACAGACAATACTGCCCCAGTGGGCCTATGATCATGAGTGACCCTTCTGATATATAATGCTAAAAAAAAAAATTAAAAAACGTGCTCTAACCCTCTTTGAATCACGGCCGTCATTCAAAGATGTGAGATGAAATAAAAATATTTTGAAAGAAAAAGATATTCATTATAGTGTCAGTGAAGCGGTACTGCTGCCAGCTAAAAGATACTGGATGTGAGAACAGGATTATAAGCAGGTGAACAAATCCTCACTAATATTCAGACCATGAGGTGTTTTGCTATTGAACTCCAAGATGTATTTGGTTTCAAGTTTTCTAAGGAGATATTCGGGATTGCCACCCCTTCTAAGGGGCAAGACAGTGTCCACAACAAAGTACTTCATGAGTTGTACGTTGCTGTTGCGATGTTCCTGGAAATGTCTTGCCACTGGATAGGTGGCATCTTTGTTGTTTATGGCCCTCATGTGCTGGCATATCCGTTTGTGGACCTGCAGCTTCGTGCTTCCCACATAGCGCAGGCCACACGGACACTCCAGCACGTACACTGCAAATTCAGTTTTGCAGTTGAGAGACTTAGGGATGGCAACAGGTTTTGGTTTAAATGGAGTGGTATATGTTTTGGTGTTAGAACCCTGTTTACAGGCTTTGCAAGAGGCACACTTATAAAAACCAGTCCTGCTGCTCAACCAATTCTTTGCCAAAGTCACCTCTGGACTGCTTTTTACGAGAGCATTGCTCGTGGAGCGGGCTTTCCTATAGGAAATACTTGGAGTAGCTGTCAAACAACTACCTAGAACTGGATCATTAAGCACCAGTGGCCAATTTGTTAAATGTTAACACTAATCTAGTTGGTTGTGGCGCAGTTTCATTGGTCATATTCTTCTGATCCGCAACATCTCCCCATAGGAGATGCTGTTGATCAGATGACTGGGGTGGTAACTGGAAGCATGCAGCACAGTGTTGCCAGCAGATGACTTCCTGTGGAGACGGGTTTCCAATTTGTAGTTATCTACATATATCTCAACATCAAGGAACACTATGCTCATTTTACTCATCTGGGCTGAGAACTGTAGATTAAAACTATTGTTGTTAAGATCTGATACAAATACATGCGCATCACTTTCATTGCCTCTCCAGATTAAAAACAAATCATCATGCGCATCACTTTCATTGCCTCTCCAGATTAAAAACAAATCATCGATATATCTATACCAGCAGAGTACATTATTACCAAGTGTTTCACTGTGTGTTGCCATGAGGACCCGCTCCTCCCACATGCCCATATGTAAACAAGCATAACTGGGAGAAAAACAGGCCCCCATGGCCACGCCCCTGACCTGCTGGAATATTTGATTGAGGAAGAGGAAAAAGTTATTCTCTAGACATGTGGAGATCATATCTAATAACATCCTATTGTGTGCATGAAATTGCAAAGGTCTTGTGTTCAAATAACATTCAACTGCCTTAATACCATCACAATTGTGTATACTCGTGTACAGTGAGGTAACATCAAGTACTATGAGTACACAGTCATCTTCCCAATTTACACTCTGCATTTTGCGCAGAAAGTCCCCCGTGTCCTGGATATACGATGGGAGCTTCCTGACAAATTCCTGCAAAAAGAAATCCACATATTTGGATGCATTTTCCAGTTGGCTTCCCAGGACTGATATGATGGGCCTCCCCGGCCGTTTGTGCATGTTTTTGTGTATTTTGGGGATGAAATGAATTGCTGGTGTGACGGGATAATCTACTTTCAAAAATTTGATTTCCATGCCAAAAGTTTATTGTTGAATTCCCCCAGGCACATTTGACTGCTTGTATTGTGCTCCTTTTGTAGCAGTTCCTGTTGTTGAGCTGAGAGAGAGTCTCATCCATATACATGTCACGTGGCCACATGACCACGTTGCTGCCCTTATCAGACTGTCTGATGATTATGTTATCATCTCCTTGTAGTTTCTTGATTAGTTGAGAATAAATACGATCTTGATTGGTGTATTTAGTTTGGGACCTCATGACAGAACAATAACGTTTTTTCTATTCATAGATAACTTTTTCATGGAAGATGTCCACATTGTCAGAGCATTATTGGGCAAAACGTCGATTTAGGTTTAAATTGGTTTGTATAGTTGCCTTTATCTGTGATTGAACAAGACCAGCTTCATTCAATGTTGGAACTATATTCTGTTCATCAAATAGTTGTTGCAGGCCCCTCAACAGGGCCACATCCCCAGCTGTTAACGTTGGGCTAGCACTTTTGTCTTCAGGCATGTCTTTTTCTCCTTTATCTTCTTCGCTATTCTGTGCACCTTGAGTTAATTGAAACTTGCGTAGTTTGATTTTGCGCACGAACTTGTACAAATCTATTCTTGTTTGTGCATAGTTTAAGTCACTCGCAGGGATAAAGGAAAGTCCCAGTGCAAAGATTTTTCTTTCCCCATCATTCAACGTTGTTTTTGTTAAATTGATAACTGTGTGTGAATCCATTTTGTCAGTTATCGTCTGTTCCATCTCTTGTTTGTCGGTTTTTTGTAGCTTGGCTTGTTTCTGTTTTCTTTGCTGCCGTCTTGCCTGTCTTTTTTGGCTTTCTCATTTGTTTCTTCGGGGGCAGTATGATTTTGTCCTCGAGGACGCAAAGATTGTATTCTGTCCATCCGAAGATAATCTAGCTCTTGGCCCAGTGACGGTTTTATAAGCCCCAATCGTTGATTTGAGGCCTGTTCATTATCGGAGCTACTGTCAATGACTGAGCTTAGATCAGAAGCTGATGTGGAGGCTTGCAGATCAGTATATATATGTCTTTCTCTTACACTATCAAATGCCTTACCTTGAAATCTCAGGGTCTTGAGTCTTTGTATCTAAATCCAGAACACTGCATAGATTAAGTGGCTGTCGTGCAAGTTCTTTCCTACAAATGAATATAGGCCCTTTAATTTATCTAACAATTGTTGTTATCGTTGCCCTTATTTCACCACTATGGATTCACTAAAGACTGTTGGCTTTAGCAAGGGCCAATTTGATAAGACCATTAACACCAATAATAAGAATGACAATAAATTAACTATTATATCCAATGATAGAGACAAGTAGAGTAAGATTATGAATTTAAAAAAAGAAACTAACAAGGACAGAACTTCATGCTGACTTCCTTGTCGAATACTGTACATCCGGTTTTATACCATTTGAATTATAAACAAAAAAAGAACCAGGTCTTTTTTTAATTGAAAATAAATGTATTGAAACATGGACACTAATAGCCAATTGATGCAGCAGAGACTGGATGCTGCTCATCATAGAAACAGCCTAAGAAGTGAGCCTTGTTCAGAGAAAAGATAGCCATGAACTTGAATCTCATTTAAGGGATAGTACAGCATTAGAAGAAGCAAAAAGAAACCTGATGAAATGAACCACGCGTTTGATAGGTATAGAGAATACATGGCAAACAAAATGACTATTAAGCTCAAAAATGATATTAATAAATTCAGTTATGAACTAGCCTACCCCTATCCTAATAAAGACTATTATTAAGAACAAAGAAGAAATCAAACGTGGGACAGAAAACCCAAAAAGAAATACCCATATTTCAGAGGAAAAAAACTTTACATTTTCAGAATCCTCTGGATTGAGTAGAGAAGAGGAAGGTTCAGGAAGAGAGGAATTTTGTAGACACACCTTAAATCATGACCATGTTTTTCTTCAGAGCAGAGGTAAAAGAGAGGCCAGAGAAACAACCGAAAAGGAGGAAGGGGCCAATATGTGAGTAATCAATTCATGCAAGACTACATATGAACCAGAAGCCATAAATATTGGAGGTAGACATAGCACCTATTAACAACAGGGAAGTCCTGGAACAAGGATTCCGTTTTGTAACCACTACTGGTGTAAATAGGTTTAAGGTTGAGTGGGACCTTAAAGCATTTCTCATAAAGATTTGGCTGAATCGTTGTTTTGAGGGCCATAGTGAGAGACAAAACATGAATAAATCAACATTTACCCCCAATATAGCAGACGTAGGTACAAATATTGATACTTTTGAAAGAGTAGGTGAAATTAATATCTATAAGATCCTTAAAGAACCCCGTTTCCAAATAAGAAATCTTACCAAAACACACAGAGAGGCATTCGAATCCTTAAGACATGATTTTAGTATTACCATTAAACCTGCCGATAAGAGGAGAGGTGTGGTAGTCTTCTACACCACGGACTATGACGCAAGTAAGGAAAACTTTAGAAAAGTGCGTGAATGCCAAAAGGCGTCTTGGTGCTAGCATCCTATGAAAAACCATTAATAGGGTCTACTTAGAGACAGAGAAAAAAAGCCACATTTTTAGCATTTTTCTAAAATGTGTCAGATTGGATTCAAATCTAAAGAAGAGAGGCATGCTGTTCCAAAGCTCACACGCCGAGAATGAAAAGCTTCTCCTCCCAATCTGGTTTTAGTTATTCTTGGAATGGGCACTAATTTAGCCGCACTTGATCTAAGAATACGATTACGAACATGCCAAAAGAAAGGTTTATGAAAATAGAGGGGGGCAGTCTTGTAAAGTGCCTTGTGAACCAAACGGAAAGCCTTGAATTTGAAACACAAACAGGTAGCCAATGAAGTCCAGAAATGCTCTGTGAAACGGGACTGAATTTAGGAAATGTTAGAAGCAGACGAGCTGCTTCATTTTGCATTGATTGAAGCTTCCAATGCAAGCGCTTCTGAATTCCTAGATATAACGCATTGCAATAATCCATTTTGGAGAGAACAAGGGCCACAATGACCATTTTTTGCAAATCTAGAGGGACATAAAGAAAGACTTTTTTCAGAATCCTAGGTCGATAAAAGTAGGATGAGGTCATATGATTGTTTTGCTCAGACAAGCAGAGCTGTCTATCAAATATTACCCCTAAGTTCGTCACTTTCTGAGCTGGAGGTGGAAGAGTGCCAATATTAGGGAACACCAGGAGGTGTTCCAAATTGAGATGTTATTTTCAAAAAGGAGCACTTTCGTTTTACCGGAACTCAACTTCAGATAGTATTCCTGCATCCAAGTTACATCTGCTAGACAGTTTTTAAACTTATTGGCTACCTTGATGACATCAGATGAAATTGACACTACTATTTGTGTGTCCTCAGAGTAAGAGACTGCAGAGAAACCATGAGACCAACATTCCGGAAGGCACTGGCTCCTAGAATGCCCTCCGGCCAATCCTGAAGCTGCTTTCTCATGAGAGCAGCTTCAGGATTGACCTGAGCGCCCTTGATTTACGCTCCAGGACAGACTGAAGTCCGTGCCTGCTCTGTCCCACCCAGCTGCGTTGCTGGGTTGCAGAGAGCTTTCACTGCGCATGATGGTTTGGCAGGTCTGAGACGGCCGGACAAACCACCATGCGCAGTGACGGGAGTGCATACCACTACACTCAATGCCTATCACCACCAGGCCCCGCCCCCAAGGCTCAGCAGGAAAGGAAAAATAAAACAAGCGTTGTTTCATTTTTCCTTGCCTGACTTTATTTGGGGGGGGGGGGGGGGCGACGCCGCTGCATCTATAAGCAGCTGTTGTGTATGTGAAATAAACAAATACAGATGATTTACAAAATATTAACTGTCGTCATATATTTACGTAATACAAGAGTAATCTAATTCACCCAGTTACATAATACGGCTAGATCACCTGGCGGTTAAGTAAAAAGCATTGTATCTAGAGTCAAACTGTGAGGAAATACCCGCCTAACTTCTTTTCTAGCCCTAAAACGTTCTAGTTTCATGGGCAACGACCGGAAACTATTCAGCAACTATAACCGCTCCACTTTCGTGCACACTCTCGGAACATCAGTGCCCACCCATGTTATTGCTTTTCCCTTGTGACTGAAGCAACATTTTATGACATTTAGCAAAAAGATTAATATTTATAATACAAATATCACTTTGGAGAGGATTGAAGGATTGTCTCAACAACACATACCGTTTCCAATGATGCACGCGATTGCACTGCAGTTTTTACCTTTTCAGGCATTTAACAGCGCACAGACAGAGCTGCTGGGAACACCAGGGCACATTCCAGGGAACAGTTTTAGGTCTAACCTACGACAGCCTTAGCTGTTGTTTAAAGTCCTGTGGACAATACAAATACAGTGGCGCTTGGGTCAGCCCATTGTTTATCACTGGTTCTCTTTGTTTTCAGTTTCGTTTGCATGCTTGTTAATGAATGTCTTTCTTCCTTCTTGTGGTATGCCCTCCAATGGAGCATAGCCTCTACCTTTTATAACCTGCATCCTTCTTATGCTCACGTTCAGGGAAGTACTTCTTACTTGTGCTTTCAGCACTCCAAGTCAGTGCATGGGTGCTTATGCGCTCTTCTCCGTGTACTGGCTCCCTCCTATATTATTGCCCCCTATGCTCCGTGTTGCTTACCCTCCAAGTCCCACTTTGCTTTAACAACACAAAGTATATCATGTATGTAATGTGAGATATACCATGCCTCTCGGTGCTTAATTTGAGCCCGTGGTTTCCGGTGCTCGGCCCCGGCACTTAATTGTCAACCCCGGCACCTATTACTTCTACATGGTGGTGGTGTCTGTCTAATTTAAAGATGAGCACAACAGTTGTATATTAATTCAATATACATTAAAAATGGATAATGCCTGCCACCCAAACCATTCTTATAGCTTTGGGGGCCAGGAATAGTCTGAATTGTCACACTTGTAGGGTGTGATGGTTAGTAGTTGTGTTGGTAGCGTTATTGACAGCGTGGAAGGGGCAATGGGTGGTGCAAGCTGAAGTGGCCTCCTGAGGAGGGCCATGGCACTTATGTTTTTACAAATTTGGCACTGGCCTCACTGTAGTAATATTGTACAATAAATGTGGTTTAATTTGTGTTTTCACATGAACCTCTTACAGCCCTGAAGAAGCGGTTATTCTAATGTAATAGAGTGAAACAGATGTTGGCTGTCTTTTTCTGATAATTATATTTTCTGCTGCAAGCAAATATTGGGTTAAAATGATGTAACAAAAGAGAAGATTGTACTTCTATTAATACATCAGAATTTTTACAATGGATTAGTGGTTATGAGTTTTACATTTTTGTATAGATTAAAGAATATGCTTGCTTTAAAAAAACTGTGTAATATTTGTGTGGGATTTGCAAAATGCTGCTCTATGCTCTAAAGTACATAGCTTCCAAATTATGGGACCTTGTATATGGGATATTTGTGGAACATTTAAATACTTAACAAGGCAGTATGTGGTAACCCTCTAGGTGGCGAATGAGTATTTGCAAGGACACCATCTCAGTCCTTAGAAGTTTGTTTCTTATATGCCTTAAAACTATCTCCATTGACAGTATACACGGTTCGCGTCGAGTGATAAATAATACAAGCACATGCCTATAGTGCGGTAGAACGTACACCTTTGCTTAATTTGATGCTTCTAGTCAGCATCGGTAATAAAAAAAAAATTCTTTTTACCGATGCTAAATGAAATCAGCACAAGTGTTGGAAAGTCAAAGAGAAGACCTACTGACTTAACTAGAGGTTTTTTTATTGTGGCATCAGAATCGCAAACATGAGGTGCTCTACATAGTATTACATTGAGGGAATTGATTTGATACTGGATGCAGTAAATAGGATATGATGGGGAGTGTGAACAGCAACCTCTAATTGGGACATTACCAGTTATCAAAGTATATAGCTCGTTTTGTAAGTGACATAATTACACACATTTCTATTGGACAAACTTTTAGTCAAAGAGGTGACCTGACTTTTCCAGAATCGCAAAACTTTTTTCTGGTCAAGTTTCAAAGCTGGGTGTTTGACCCAGGTCTCCAGGTTCCATGGTCAATAATTGAGCCGCTATGCTACATCTTCTCTCTTACGTTATCCCTAGCTCTTAGGGCGGGAACTCAGCTGGAAATACATGACTGACAGATGTTGGTATTTCGGAGGGAGCTCGAAAGGATAGCTAAACTGTGTAGGGAAGGCAGCTTTAACATGGTGATGTAGGATGTACAGTGGCACAAAAGGATTGCGGTTTATGCTATTGGAACATGGCATAGCCTTTCAGTACTACATATTAACAAGCAGGATAAGAAGGAACAAGCAATGTAAAGGTGTGAAAAGCTAATCTGTAAGGATTTTCTCTTTGTTGAACTGCCAGTCACTATGATACTTAACAAGTTGACATTAACAAGTTCTAATATTATAAATAAGGATTCATATAGATGACTCTTAAATGTTTTTAATTTTTAGCACAGGAAAGTAACAAGACAAGAAACTGATCTAGCTCCCCACACATCATGTATGGCAAACACTGTTAGACCTGATTTCCCTGGCGCGGTATTTCCCCAGGCTTTTTGCCTTCACTTTCCTGTTTTTGCTGAACTTGTTTTTTTGTAGGCATTAGCACTCTGCACTTTAACCCTGCCAACTAGTACTAAAGTGCTTGTGCTCGCTCACTAAAACCTGGTAATATTGCCCTACATCCCCATTTGGCACATTTAATTTACTTATAAGTCTCTAGTAGATGGTACTACATGTACCCAGGGCCTGTGAATTAAATACTACTAATGGACAGCAGCACCCATTGTGCCACCCACTAAAGTAGCACTGCAAACCACTTGTCAGGCCTTCTATGGCAGTGCAGTTTTAAACTACCATTTTGATCTGCAGAAATAAACTTATGTGCCAGGCCTCATCCCTCCTTTTTTAACACTTGTATGTCGCCCCTAGGGTAAGCACTAACCATCATAGGGCAGGGTGCATGGTATTCAAAAAGTAGGACATGTGTGTATATGTTTTACATGTCCTGGCAGTGACAAACTCCTAAAGTAATTTATCACTGCTCTAAGGCTATCTCACCCACAGACTATCACTGGGTTACCTTATTACACCTATGTAAAGACCACTAAAATGCGGTTGTAGAATTATTCAGTTCTTTATTAGAAGCACCTCTTTCACAACCCATTGCATTCATGTTTCTAGTCAGTCAGTCAAAAACACATGTTTATTTAGAACTTAGTCTTTTAAACAGAGATTCTTAAAACACATCTTTACTACCCTTTGGCATGCAGATTATTACATACGCAGACGATACTCAATTGATTGCTTCCCTTAATCAACTTGGGAATAGGGAAAACAATTTGGCCAATTGTCTGGAAAAAGTATCGGCGTGGATGGAGGGCTCTTATCTACAACTAAATGGAGCAAAAACGGACCTGAAGTTTTTGGGAAAACCATCCCCATTAGGTCCCACCTCTCTATGGCCTAAATGCCTGGGCACCATACCCTCTCCCAAAGAACAAATAAAAAGCCTGGGAGTCTGGCTCGATCATAAGCTTGACATGAAGAAGCAATCAGGGTGCTGTTATGGACCACTTAAGATGGTTAGGAAAGTCCTCCCCTTGCTGCCGTTTAATGCGAAGAAACTGCTGATCCAAGCCTTAATTCTCTCTCGCTTAGACTATGCAAATGCCATTTATTTGGGCTCTCCGCAATCCACGATAAAGAAACTTCAGACGGTGCAGAATTGTGCAGCTTGATTGCTTCTACATACCCCCCAACAGAGAATCTGCGCGAGCCTCTATAGTATCTCTACATGGGCTTCCAATTGCTGAGAGGATTCAGTTTAAATCCCTTTGCATCACCCATAAGATTATGTCCTCTAAGGGTCCGCCCATTCTACAGTCCATCATTTCCCCGTATTTTCGCAGTAGAGCTCTGCGCTCAGGAAATAAACGGATGGCAACAGTCCACAGAATATATAGGTCTAGGAGTGGGGGCAGACAATTTTCCTACATTGCATCCAAGAGATGGAACGCTCTTACAAATCACATTCGTCTAGAGGAGGACCATCTGTCCTTCCGCAGACAGCTGAAAACGTTCTTGTTCCCGGCCATCAAAAGCCGCTCACTGGGTAGGTTCGGTTTCCAGCGCTGGGAGGCCTTCGGGTAGCCATGCGCTTTATAAGTGCCATTTTCATTTCATTTCACAATAGATATGACAATAAAATCAATGTCTGAAATTGAGCGACACTCTCAATAAAACCTATTTAAAACCACAATTCATCCAATCGTATATAAATATACTTATCCAAACGCTACATACAATAAAAAGGTTGCTCCTCAAAATTCATTATAAATATATAAGTTGACCGTAAAGATGCATCTATAGAACAATCTACTCATCCAAAGATTACACAGAATAAAAGGGTTGCTCCTCATAATACATTATATGAATATCAATTTGCCCGTAAAAATGTATCTACAGACAGTAAAATTCGCCTGATAGCACGTTACATTCAGGAATCTAAAGTAATTTGATTGCCTGTCCCTATCCTTAACATCGTAATTTTTCAAAACAGGTTTTAAAAACAACTTCTGTTGGTCTCAAAACCTGAGACAGTCCATCAAGATATGTATTACATCTCCCTTCATATTGAGGCCACTTTTGTAGATTTTATTTTCACTTAGCAGGGATCCCTGCAACTCTGACATCAAAAATTGGTTAATCTCACATCTAAATCTCAGGAGACTTCATCGCATCAGTATATTTGAGTTTTTCTCCAGCTAGTCTCATCTTCCATCCATGAGTTCATCATGTGGGAGACAAATTTCTTATTCTTTAAGTGGGTAAAATCCTCCTCTCTGAAAACTTGTTTTGTTACTCTTTTGAGCTCAGTCTTACTGATCCCCACTCGATCAATCCCGCCTTCGGTATTTATTTTTAGTTTCTTGCAGCAGTTATAAATTATTTCTCTAACTGCTGGTGCCCAGGTAAACTCACTTTGTAGTATTTCCCTTTTACATAGCAAGAAGATTTTGGAAATCTCCTCGTAATCTATTCGTATCCGAAACGTTATTATCCCTGCATATACCAAGTGAGACCGTCCTGTCAGACCTGTTTCTATTCTAACAGCTTGCACCAGTGTGGATGGAGGGAGAGATATCCTTTTAAGACACTTTTCTTCTTCTAGGTCCCAACCTATTTCGCCTCTGATGCCGACCACCTCTGAGCTGTACAAGAACTGTGGCCTTATCATACCCCAATAGGTAGCCAGCAGCAGTCGCATGGAGGGACCCCAATAGCACTTATCAAATGTCTTCAGTCCCCCCACTGTTGAGTGCCTTGGCTTCTATGGAAGCTAGGTAATCCTTCCATCGTAGGTCATAAGAAAACCACATCCCCCAAGTATTTATATTTCCTGAATACCTCAATTTTGACTTTTTTTTATGGCCCAGACCGATCTTATCCTCTTCTTTCCTATCGGGAGCACTTTGATCTTATCATATTGACTTTTGGCTTTTACTTCCAGCAATAGTTCGAGAATATTACTAAGTGATCAGAGTATAAAAGACAGCTAACATGTTTGTCATTCATTTTAGGGCTAAAGCTATTCAATTGGGAGAGTATTTTAGAAAGGTAAGCCAAAAATTAAGAAAATAGGGTCTGGGACAAAACATGCCCTTGTGTCAGACCACTTCTTATATCGTTCATCTTAGAGAGGAATCCATCAAGATCAAGTTCTACTTGGGCCCAGTTATCCCTATGGAGTTCTTAAAGGATTAAAAGTAGACTATTTGGGATTCCATACTTCTTTAGTGCTTCCCATAACAAAACGTTATCAAATGAATCAAATACTGAGCTAAAATCTACAAAGCAGTGACACTGTGCTGCACACTGCTCCACTGATTTCTTAGCAATGGCCCATAAGCTAAAACAATGATCAATCGTCGAATGCCGCCCCCTGAAAACCTCCTTGCTCTTGTGGGATGATTGTATTTATTGCTGCCCAATCCCTTAATATCTCCAAGAGGATTTTTGAGAATACCTTACCACTTACATCTAGCAGGTTTATTTGCCTATAGTTTCCAGGGAGGGAATATTCGTCTTTTTTGTACATAGGTTTAGTTACCGATCCATTCCAACTATCCGGAAATCTTCCTCTCTGAAGGATTTTCTGAAAAGGAGGTGTAGCAGGCTAAACCACCAGGTGATATTAGTCTTATTTATTACTGCCAGGAAGTTATCTTGTCCCGCTGCCCTTGTAAGTTTTAGCATTTCAATTGTTTTTGTAATTGCTGATACAGAAAACCTCACCCTTGTTTCTTCATTGACAATACATTTTATTGGACCCTGGTGCTTACAGCATATTTGTAATAGGCCTCCTCCAGGAACTTTACCCAACTGTCCTCCTACAGAGCTTGTCAGTCTCCCCTGAGCGCTTCCTGTCCCACTAAGTACCAACCTCCAGAACTTCCTTATATGATTGGACACTATTGTTTCATTCATTACCTCCCAACAGTTTGCTTTGTATGCCCCCTTCTTGCTAGCTAGTAGATTTTTATTTTATTTTATTCGGCTACCCATTTTATTTCTAGAATCCCTTGTGCATCTTTCAAGCCTCCTGTTTTCAATTTTAAAAGACTGCATTCCTTGTCAAACCAGCTGTTCCTGGACTGCTCTCCAATCATAGTTTTATCTTGAATATTATTAAAGATCTGTCAGTTCAATTTTCAAACATGCAACCACCTATATAATTTCCTCATACCAAGCTACAACATCAGCAGGTGCCTATTCAGATGCAAGGTCCCTGCATTTATATTGAAGAACCTTCAGTAGGTTTAAATACTTCTCAGGAATTATTGTTTTTAGGCATCTTGGATATCCCACCTTTATGGGGAGAACCTTGGTCTGTCGTAGAGCAATACCCAGGCCAAGGGATGTGCTTGATGGATAATGGTCTCTCCCCTCCTGTTGTAAAACCTCAAATTTCCTAAATAAATTGAATGGCCAAGCTTGCACAAACACATAATATAAAGGGCAATTCTGATTGCACACTGAAAGGTTTTCATTGCTTGGGTGTCTTCAGGCATACAACCATTTAGGCATACAAGCCCATTGGAAGTAAGAAAGTCTAATACAGCTACATCGCTTCCGGTATCATCGTTTGCTAGGGAGCATGCACCTGGTATATTAAAAAACCGCTAAAAGATCCTCGTATTTTTGGTTCTCTGCCTTATAGAACAATTTATGCCTAAAGTCCCCGATTAGGATTAGCAGGTATAGAGGGTACTGTGAACCTGCAACAGCCACATATTCTTTAAACAATTCCATATTTTCATTATAGATGTGTGGGCATTTTGCTTGTAAATAGATATTGTAGATAATGATACGTTCATTTCCATTGTTCGTTTTAGCTAATTTATTTCACAGGCAAGGATCCATTTACAACATGTCTTAACGTCCCATACCCTGAAGCAACTTTGGTGGATACCAACGTTAGCAGTCTCCCAAAATAACAACCTCTAACATTTTCAAACGCCTTCTGGTGGGTTTCTAGGAATCATCTATTTGTGGGGGTTCTCTGCACAGCCAAGTCTCCTGGGAGCACAGAATTAAGTACTGTTCTGTTATTGCATTAAAGATCTTCAGCTTCATTATGTTGTTCAATCCATGAGAGTTTCAGGAAAGCAAGGTAATACTGTGCAGGGATACCCTTTCATAGTTTACACTACTTAGGTCAGACCATTCACACATTCTCTGCCCAGCCATTACCTGTTCTGATCAAACGGGATGTATCTGTATCTTTCCCTTTGGGGCAGAGAGACTTGCTGGATATTTTCAGTCCCGGGGACCTTAGCTCAGTTTCCGCCTTAAAGAGAGTATCTCTAACCAACCCTGAAAATATGCATTATGGGTACTGTGGTCCAATATCTAAAACGTAAAATTAATCCTAAGTGAGAACCAACTCTGGTAACACCTTTTTAATTCAAAGATGTTGAATGATTATACTAGTGACCATGGCATTTGAAATAATTAACTACTTTAGTTTAAAAACGAACTATTTGACTGTAAGCATTCATTGTCCATCTTCAGTGTTCACTACGGTTTTAAAAGGAGAACAGCTAACTACACCACATGCTGCATATTGTTAAGACGCCGAGTGCTTTGAAACGTGTTATGCTGTAACTATCTGCTGAGTAAAGAAATGAATGCTACTAACTGGCTGGTGGGCTCGCTGTGGCTCCTGTATGAGGGGCTGCTGCTATCCTGCCGAATATAGACACGGTGACGCCCATATATCAAGCCCGGGTCCACTTGGAAGGGCATCACAAGTGTCATTTTTCGTGTAGATATATAAATAAATGAATATATATAGGAGGGGGGAGAACACCCACCCCAAATAATTACCACAATCCTTGTCAGGGTGAACAACTACAGTCACTAAATTAACCTGACTGACTGGGTGTGAGTGTTTGATTGGTTCCGATGCTCCGTCCATCACCACCCCCTTTTGTACCGCTTTGTTCGCCATAAGTTGGCAGGGTATGCTCAGAAGTGAGTCCCTTGCTCACTTTGCCACTGGATTCAAGCAAGCCTGGCTGAAGACGGCTGAAATGCCAGAAACCGGTCCTAGGAAGCTTGTTTCCAGTCCAGGGAAGGCATGGCTTGGCAGTTCGGGCTGGACTGTTCCCATGAGGCACAGGGTCAGACTGATTTGCATATGGCCATGTCTGAACTGGAGTGGCAGAGTGGGCTAAAAAACGGTGACGGATCAAACCCAGATCTGTTGATTGGGTGTGAGTGTTTGATTGGTTCTGATGCTCCGTCCATCACCACCCCCTTTTGTACCGCTTTGTTCGCCATAAGTTGGCAGGGTATGCTCAGACGTGAGTCCCTTGCTCACTTTGCCACTGGATTCAAGCAAGCCTGGCTGAAGACGGCTGAAATGCCAGAAACCGGTTCTAGGAAGCTTGTTTCCGTTCCAGGGAAGGCATGGCTTGGCAGTTCGGGTTGGACTGTTCCCATGAAGCACAGGGTCAGACTGATTTGCATATGGCCATGTCTGAACTGGGGTGGCAGAGTGGGCTAAAGAACGGTGATGGATCAAACCCAGATCTGTTGACTGGGTGTGAGTGTTTGATTGGTTTTGATGCTCTGTCCATCACCACCCCCTTTTGTACCTTCTTGTAAACTGCAATCAATCTTGCTGTAGGTGTTTTATATTTTTTATATTTTTTTATTATATGCTCTACTGAAACCTTCAATTAGCAAACGTGTATCTGCGAGTGAATGTACACTTGTGAAAACAAATCTACATATTTATTTGCGAATATTTGGTAATTTAATAGTCAGGCAGGACTAAGGTAAAAAAAAAAATACTATTCCGTGGTGGCACGCTTAAATATTACGTTCATCTTATTTTATAAAATTATGTATTTTATTCATACACTGTTCACACTGGAAAGCCATCAAAATATCTAAAATCGTGTTGACTTGTTAATTGCCTCTCCCCTGGATTTAGAACAAAATGTTTAGAAGCTTCTTTCAGACAAAAGAATAAGAAGCAGCTCTCGAGCTCTACCAACATGATGAACATATTTTAACAAATTGTCTAATTTAAAAAAAAAAAAAAACCCTTGTTAAAGCCACCGGCAATGTGTTTATGTCAACCTATGTGTTTTATCTTAACTTTAATTTGATGTAAAGCGTTCCTTCCTGTCAGAACGAGGCCGTGTTTCTAAAATGGGTTAAGTGCCAGTTCCTAAAAGAAAGCCTATAAATGGCAAACGTTCTTCTGTTGAAGTGGCTCCTGTTGCCAACAGATTTGTAAATCATAAAAAAATAACACTTTCATTTTTGAGAGCTGAAAGTCGCACAATTTCGAAAAGCATCTGCAGTATGTGCCCAAACCTATGAATCACTGCTGCCAGTTAACTATGGCACTTGGCCAAGGCGCAGCCCTTGCACCCGTTCTAGGGCCTGGGTATTCACTGATGGTGGTTGAGGCCTGCACCACGTCAGGCTTTTAGTATAACTCCGGAATCTGTGAATGTTTTCCACTGAGATTCAATACATATACACGTATCTCATAACTGTTAACCATGGTAAGTCCGCCTTCGAGGAATCTCTATGTGTACCCATGCTCTACAGCAGTGCCTAATTTGTAAAAAAATGTGTGCCGGTGTCCCAAGCTCCGCTCAGAAACTCGTGCCTGGCACTCTTAACTGGGGGTGCCCTAAATACCATGGCTGAATTCACCTCAGGTCTCTTTATTCCACTATCAGACACTCCTTGCACAGTTATCTCACTCTTGTCGGTCCATGTTTTCTCCCTTTCATCCTTTTTTCTGTATTTCTCTCCTTCCTTCTTTCTCTTTTCTGTGTTTTCCCCTCGCTTGCTCTCTCGGTAAATATATGATAAGGAAATATTTGCACTGGTGGGCCCCACCAACAACCACTGGCTCGTAGTAAGCACTGCTCTAGAGTAAGACACGTTTACCTTGGTAACAGTTGGGCAAGGACGATTGCTACGTTTCCCGCAGTGATACTAAGGGCCTTATTACGATGTTAGGCGAACTTAGTTCCGCCAGACACCGCTATTACTACTTACGGACATGGTGCGGTCTAATACTCCCATTTCTCCATGGGAGCATGTGCTGCGGCCGTAAACCAGTTTTAGCAGATGCTCCCATACAGAAATGGGAGTTTCTGTTAATCTCTGCACCGTATGGCAGGCACCGCACACAGTGCAGGGATTAACAGGGAAGTACCATAAGTGCCCACTTGTCCCCCAACCAGAGGCTGCAGGGAGAAGGGGGCCGTTTTCCGACAAGCTTTCCATGTTGAATAGCCTGACATGGAAAGCCTGTTGGAAACCGACATCGTAATCCCGACGGCGGAAACGCCGTCCTTAGGGATTACGGTGAGGCCTCAGACTGGCTGATGGGCTCCTTGAGCCCGTTGGAATCCAGCGGGAATGACAGGCCGGTTTCACTTTCGACCGCCTGCATTGTAAAACAGAGGTCGGAAGTGAAGCCTACGATGTGGCTCGGAAAGCCTCCGACCATAGGTCACATCGTAATGAGTCCCTAAGGTAAATGTATCTAATAAATATTCATTGAGGAAATCTCCTCCTGCTGTAGATTAGGATACCTGTATCTTGGTAACAGTTTCACATGGAGGATTGCCGTCTAACAATAACTGCTTCACTCCATAAGCACAGACTATTAGATTTATAGAAGCGGGCGCTATCTGTGTATTCCTATCAATGAGCTGGCAGGAACTGGGCAGAACAATGAAATAAATGGTAATCAATAATAACTCTGCCCGCTTAACCTATTTATTTATTTTTTTTAGCTACCTGGAGCACATTCCCTGGATCATCCCTGACCAGTCCCTCAGCTCACGATGAGGGCTGTCCGCCACTAGAGTATTCTCTGGCGAGTTAGGGATGGCCAATGATGAAGCAGGACACCCAGGGGGTGTGTGAGGCCATCCCGTTCTTTTTTGCAAATACCTTCAGGTCCTATTTGGAGGTACTAGGAAGCAAATCATCCTGGGTTGGGTATTTTTTTATTCCCCCCATCTGACAAGCGGGGGAATCTCTATTAAAAATAGAAATACATGGGTCACCACTACAATTTAAATGGAGCAAGGCTAGAGAAAAAACGGTATTATGAGCACTTTAGACCACACCTCACTGATTCGTGAGAAACAGAAAGAGTAGGAAGCCCTGTGATAAGACTTCTATATCCAGTAGGTCAACCATGGTGGGAGACATGAAAGCAAATAGAAGCGAAGTGATAAAAGACTACTGAGACCTCACCTGTCCACCAATGCTGTACATTTTACATGTCAATATAGTGCCCAAAGTGGAAAAACAAATCACCATAATACACCGCCAGAAACCTTCTATCCAGGGATGATTAATTTTACACTCAAAGTCATCTAGGTCATGTATTAAATAGACCACAGCCGCAATTGCTGAGCTATCCAAAATACATCCTACTTGGTCAGTAATAGCCAGTGAAGGACGAACAGTACATAC
This sequence comes from Triturus cristatus, assembly GCF_964204655.1. Lineage (NCBI taxonomy): Eukaryota > Metazoa > Chordata > Amphibia > Caudata > Salamandridae > Triturus > Triturus cristatus. The sequence continues at coordinate 549,383,751 of NC_140584.1, forward strand.
TGACAGAGGCAATAATAAGAACACATGAGAGATGCTCACTGGCTTTCCAGTGCCTAACATCTCAAGGATGCCTAATCAAGATAAGATTTATCACAGTGACAATCCAACTTTCTCGTCAATAGGTGATACAATGCATGTAGATGGAGGACACAACAGTAACCCCTTGTTGGGGCTGGTCGCACACTCAACATAAGGGGTACCTTAATAAGAAATAAAAACAAGTTGTATCAATAACACATGGCCTTTTCTCCAATACAATGTTTATATAGGTGTCCCTTGATGGATACCTGAAATCAGGGTGTCATCATGGATACTTTGCCACAAACTGCATATGTAAGAAAGGAGTCAGGGATAGATCAGCCGCCGATCTAACTAAGGAGCTTCTTCATCAATGTCCTGGCTACAAAGTGTCCTAAGCATACTAGCTTAGAATTATTATTATTATTATTAGTTAATTGTATAGTTAGTTAAAACCATAACAATTTTACATAAAACATCCTTCACCCCATAAAACAAGTTAAAATTTTACAGAATAAAAATCATCATAAAGTGTGTAAAAAACAGCGAGTATAAAATCAGTGTATAACACACGTTAACTTTACACTTACTTCCTGGTTTTACTAGCTGAGCATGCTAAAATACCAATAAAGTGCATGTAATAAAGTAACCATTATCGGCGTCAGTCTAATTATTTACTTCCTGTGTGGCCATGATGTACATCTGTAAGTCTCTTAGTCCCTTAACTAACATTTGTACTGGGAATACTACTTTGTTCATTCAAGTAATCGGATATGGCCACCTGTATCGTCTCATCCTCTGTAAAACGGAGAGTGAGAGTAACTTTCCTCCCTTAAGGTTAATGTTTATCTTGCTTAAGGTTATCTCTTTAAAGTGGTACTGCTTTCAGTGCTTGGTCATGAGCGCGTAAAAACGCTATCAGTTTACAGTTCATTTGGGAGTCGGATGGATCCAATCAAGCATATTAGCTGAACTCCTAAGGAGTAATAAAAAAACAAGGGTAACCCTACTCAACAAGAAAACGATGGTATTAAACTCCAACAGAAGAACAGCAGGTCTCATTGGAGATGTATATGGATAAACGATATACAGACACTCACAATGGCAGAGTAAAATAATACTGTTCAAGGATGTCTATACTAAGGAAAAAAAGTCAAAGAATCATTGTATTAGAAAATTACTGGATTTTCATGAATACAAAACATGATGTGCTTCCTTTCCCACGTGAACAAACGAACAAAAGGAAAAACAATATAAGACATCACAATTATACAGACATTGCACAAAATAAACACACGTTTCCAATAAACAAAATGACCACACTGAAAAATTATTAGTCGATGAAACAAGGCCTTGTATGAATCAAAGGGACCGATTAGCTGGTTCGTTTGTATATGTCGATGATGTTTCGACCCCCATATAATGTGGTGTCTCATAGGGACCAAAAGAAAGTGTGGACATCTGATGGTGTCTGGAGTATGAACAACCAGTGTGCATACCAAATGTGACAGTTAAGGTGTAGAGGGTACTTACACAGGCCACCCCAGGTGGGAGCCCCAAGAGTGTGAACCGCCACTCATCCATGGAGTTACTCACACACCTAGTCAGTCATGCAAAGAATCAATCACACTCCCAATTACTCACCTATAAAGTTATACACACCACCTCACTTATTCAAACATATACTACACTCTTATCCAATAACTAATACAAGCACACACTCCTCCCTATAGCCACTCTTACAATCACTCACTCTCACATGTAGTCATTTATATACTCCAACACTCACAGACTGATACAGACATTCACACAGTTTAGTCACTAACCCATGCATTCAGTAAGACACGTTTAATCACTCACATATACAATCAGTCACACACCTACAAAATCCTCCATTCACACACTTATTCTTCAATACACCTGGGCATATATATATAAAACATATTTAAACTTTACAGAAACACACAGTCACTGGATGATGTCATCAGTGATGTCATTTGAGATGTCGTCAGTGATGTCACCGACGATGTCATGAATGATGTAATATGTGATGTCAGCAGAGTGCACTGCGGGTGTGCCAGTTATAGTTAGCTGAACTAACTATAATAGGGCAATTTCTATGATTTTGTACGAGAGAAATGTCCAACTAACTAGAACGTCCCTGAAACCTATGTTTTTTTAGTGAATGTATATATATGTATATATATAAAACTCAAATCCTTAATTCCAAACTCTTCTCCAATGAAGTAGGCATGGACTCCTTCCTAGTGCGAAAGTGCGTATATTTAATTACTCCATAAATGCACGCTAAATGCTTTGTCCATCACACTTTTCAACCGCAACCATACGGTCTTGATCAGATGATGGCGCTATGATATATATATATTCACTAAAAAAACAAAGGTTACAGGGATATTATAGTAAGGTTCAGACTTTACACACACAAAGCTATAGAAATTCAGCAGTAATAGTTATCTCATCAAACTATAACTCGTGCCCAAAGGTAACTAAGTAACTATAACTCACGCCCTTACCATGCACTGCTAGTTACCTCACATATTCCTTCACTCATGACATCTTGTATAAAATCATTGATACTATCACTGCAACATTTGCAGTGAACTCATTGATGGGAAGACTGTGCATGGCAGGGTCGCGAGTCATAATTACCTTGGGGCACAAATTATAGTTACTTAAGATAACTATAACTGCTGAATTTCTATGGCTTTGTGTGTGTAAAATCTGAACCCTACTATATCCCTGTCACCTTTGGAGTTTTTGTGCATTTCTAAGGTTTCTTAAATTATTTTTCCTAACTATAACATCCCTGCAAGCTTTGTTTTTTCAGTGGAGATATATATTAAACGTTATGCTCCCCCATTGTAATTGTTTTCAGAAAAGTTGAAATAAAAATTCAATACCGCAAGGATTTAACATACATTTAAACTGTACAGCCTACTTTATGTCTTGCGGAAGGAAAAGCGATAGATAGAAAGTCTGCATTTTTAACTACAAAATTATACCGTGAAATGTGCATAATTGCTCTCTGAATGATGACTAAACATTAAAAACTAATAATCACACATCATAAACCTTTCAGTGAAATCGTCAAGCATACACGATATGACAGCAAAGAGGCTTAATAGATAATGTTAAAATATTGTGCCACGGATAAACTGAAAATTGAAGAGTCAATTAGTGGATATGATTTCAGCACGGTTCTATGAAATATAACTGTTGCAAACAGACACTTTCCAATTAAATGTAGTACTAGCAATCATATAACACAAAAATGCATACATTACATCTAGCCATACCTGTTCTTTTTTCTGTATGCATTTTTAGATCTGATACAAAAGAACAAGAAAACAGCCCCATTGTAGGCATAATAAGATAAACCTGTGTCATTTGAAAATAACAGGCAGCTATGGAAACTACAAAAAAGGGGAAAAAATAACTACATACATATTATGGACACCAGATCTACAGAGACTGTATGGGATTCATTTTTAATGGTAATCTCCAATGAATGCCCTCTTTTTATGTAGTCCTTTTGTAACAATCCAAATTCTCAATAAACTTTAAGAAAACTTGCACAAACGTAATCCAATAAATGCTCTTCACGATAGTGTTGCTACTAAGCCGTTGTGACACTTACACTAATAGTCCAACATTTCACATTCCAACTTTTTAAGGTATGTAATTGTTTTAGTACATTATATTTACTCATCCTTGAGAATGGCACAAAACCCATCCTGGTGAGTTGGCTGTGATTTTAGCACTTAAGGAATCTGAACATATAATGGTGCATAAACATGGAAGATTACCCATCACATCATAGAAACTTATTGTAGCAAGAGATACGAGCACTCCTACAAATATCAGATGTCCTCGAAGTGTAATATAGATGAATGTTTCTTATTAGCACAATGTTTACATTTCTCGATCACTGATTAGCCAACACATGTTGTGGCACATAGAAATAAAAGCACCTTCATGAGGGTAATTGATTAAGTACCTTGCTCCTTGATTATTGAGAGTCGATGTATTGTGTTAGGTCTTCCAATACCCTAAAATCAAGTCCGTCTTACAGATCGAAAATTGGGATAGTATGCTGTGATGGCTGCCACCGAGCAGCACGGGTGTGGCGGGCTGTGGGTGGGAGATAGAAAAATAAAAAAATTACTTACCTTGCTGCGGGACCGCTTCCTCGCGTAGTCCTCTTCTGTTCCTGCTTGAAGCAGGAAGCACACCCAGGCTCCCCTAAGCCAATCACAATGCTGCAATGCAGCATTGTGACTGGTCTGCGCGTCGTAGTTTGGCGCTCGCTCTGACAGGCAGTGCATGCTCCTCACCAGGCTGTGTATTACAGCCTGGTGGGGAACATGCAAAGTGCGAACGGCTTGACCAGCCCAACATTCATGCATGCTTAGGTGCACCACTCCTCTTGGTGGCTGTGATGACAGCCAAGCCTCGCCCGCCCCACAAACCTGCCAGACAACGTTAAAAAAAAAAATGAAAATAACTTATTTTCATATTATTTTTCCTTTTTCCACTGCCCAAAATTCAGTAGGACGGCGCTCCCCCGCCTTAGCGGAGGAGCCGCCGCTGAGTGTAAGTGAACATATCTGGAGTCACGTCCACTATTAAGAGCACTTAAAATGGATGCGTTGGACGTGTTTGTATGACCTGGAATGAGGTCCATTGTAAAACAATGCTAGTGAGGAGTGCATGTACACACATGTAAAGAGTTTAGTGCACACCCAGATATGACCACGCAAGGATGTGCGCATTTAGAGCATCTGGGCGGCTCGTTAATGACATCCTCGATAAGCTCCAGTATTTTGTCCTGACAAGACACTGACTTGGTAGTGAAACATAACGAGTATAAATTGTGATTAGAACTGAAAATATTCTTAATTTGGAGAATATGTACGCTGGTGTAGAGTGTGTGAGTAGAGCGTGATGCAAAGAGCACACATGAAAGACAAAGCAGGGACAGACACTCCTTTCAGCTGCACACTGCAGGCTTCCTGGTTACCATCCCTTTACCCCTGCAGATGCTCTCGGTATCTAGACATCCTGAGAACTACAAACAAGAAAGGACCTGGAAGAGGCAGTCCTTTTCAACATCGAAAATAGGCCACGTCTTAATACCAAGCTGTGGGCTTAAGTAGCATCTGTATTGAAATACAGTCCGGCTATGTGGAAGAAGTCATATTTTTCACATTTGATTGGTAGAGGAGGTACTCCCTACATTCTTGTGGCCGGCCAGCTTTCAGGAGAGAGGCCTCTTGTAACTACTTTGGGTGTCTGAAAGGATTTCCAGTGCCTACGGGAGGCCTGACAAGCACGACTATTGATTGTTTTTACCTCCTTGCTCAATTTCTCATGTACTGACGACCCACAGCGGAGCTGTTCTACAAACGAAAGGTCAAAAGTATCCAAAGCCAAGCAGAGTTTGGAATAAAACTAGCGAGAAGCTAAGGCCTAAAACATCCACAGCCAGCCATTTCTAAGGATACATTTGGTTCACGTGCATCAGTCTGCTACCAGCGACTTAAGGTTACAACAAGCAATAACTGTTAGGATGTCATTAGATATGGATTGTGATGTTCAAGCCTCATTTGAATCTTTTCTTAATGACTTGTGAGGTTTTATGAATTTATAAAGAAAACAGAAAGTGTCATGCCATTCAGTATTTAAGGAATGTACAGCATTTGAAATCGTAGTGGTTTTTGGTTAACAGTTCAAGGATACGCGGTTCATGGCTTTCTGGACTCACAGTAAAGCCAGAGTGCGAACAAAAAGTACTCTTAGGCACCGGTAAGAAAGCAGTGCAGAAGAGAGTACATTTCACATTCCTGCCTCATTTAAAAATTGGTTATTTTACAAACTTGCACAGACACAATGAAGCGAGTTTGTGGATTACCCATGGACAACCCATTCAATTACTGACATATATGTATGTAATGCAATTACTGAGCCAATGCTAAACCCTCATTCTGATAAACGGAGGCATGCGTTGATTTTAGGGAAATGTTTTCTGTTTCTTCGAGGGCTGGTACTAAAGGAGAAGCCTCTAGTTTGGATCAACGAGTGAAATGGGTACTGATCGTTTAGGGGCCTTGTGTAGTTTCATAAATAAAAAAAAAGAGCGCAGCTATAGGAAGCTCAGAAAAGAAAAGTTGATCAGAGACATGGTAAAAATCATCTGTGTGCATTTGTGCATGCCTGTGTTACCATAGTCAGTAGGGATGGGATGGGATCAGCATTAACATTCCTAGCAACTGCAGTAGCTTTTAGGGGTTTCCTGGGTATTAAACACTATTCAGGTTCATATCTGATGACCTTCCAATTATCAAATTACCAATTATCAATTATCAATAGGATGCTGGGTAGCCCACATTACTGGTTCTGGGAACTTGCAATAGTATGTTTATCCTTTTAGAGAATTTTCTGCTTTTTGAGACTAGGAAAAAGATATAGTTTATCATATGAAGGGCATGTCCTTAGTATAAAAAAAAGAGTAGGTCAGATTTAATGGAGCCCCTGTATGAGACTATAGTATTTAACCCGGATTAAGGTTTCCAGGTTGGCCATCAGAGTTCTGTGTTTCTCTTATTTGAGTGTAGGTCTGTATAGGGGTCGGGGTGAATAGGATGTCTGAGGTTTTGTAGGTGTGCATCTCACAATAGTCTGACAGATCATTGAGTGAGGTGCAAAATCACCCTTGGTGCAACATCAGCATGAGTGTAGAAACCTTTAGAAGAACGAATTCAGGTGTAAAATTACCTTAAAGTTGAAAAATGACGCTTGGTGTAAAATAAGCAGCACTTTAATATCACATTTGAGAGCATCTGTTGAAAAATCACTGTTGATGCAACATCAACAGGAGTGTGGAAACACTTTTAAGAGCTAAATCACACTCAGGAGCAAAATCACTGTCAGTGCAGTATCAACAGGAGCTGGGAGGCACTTTTAGGAGTATAAATCACTACAGCAAAATCACAGTTAGGAGTAAAACAGCTTTTAGTAGCAGAATCACATTTCGGTGCAGCATCATATTTGAGTGTAAAAATCATAGTGAGGGGCACCATTACAATGAGTGCAAACACACTTAGGAGCAAAGGAAGTATTGTGGTATCACATTTAGGTGCAAACTCATACAATACAGAGTTAACTCTTCAAGCAAGATGACAAACTAGGAATACAAATGTGTACGTCATTAAGACATCATATTTTTTGACAGAACAAGGACATGCAAAATCCCCTGCTGATGGTGTGTGGAATCCTATAGGAGCACAAATCACATGTAGGGTCAATATCGCTTTTAGGTTCAAAATCACCCTTGATTTGAAGAGGGTAGCACTGACGTATCACATTTACGAGAAAGCTCACATTTAGGTGCAAAAATACATTATCATCTTCACTTTGAGGATGATGGAACTGAATCCCTTACTGTTCTGCCATACTTTGAGTTAACTGTCCAGTGTTTCCAGACCTAAGATCGACAGGTTCAGAAACACCGTTTTTATGGGGCGCAGTGGCAGCTCCTCCACTATGGCGGAGGAGCATCGCCCCACTGCTTTCAAGCAGTGCTAGAAGCAAAAACTTAAAATGATAATAACTTTCAGTTATAATCATTTTATGTTTCCTTTGCGGGCAGGCGGAGCTGCTCTGCTCTTGGAGCAGGACAAAACTGAATACCTCTGACACCATAAATTGTTTTACTTATAGCTCAATGGTTTATTAATAGCCATTTGCTCCATTTATTTTATGGATTCATTCTTCTTTATTTAATCAAACGCGAGGTTACCTTCACAATACATATTTACAACATCCACCTCTTTTGTTGTTTTTTGTGAATATATACAATACAAAACTCAGACATAAAAAACATATAGAATGTTTACAAAATAAACAGATATATGACTCAGGACTTTAACACAATACTACATGCATAAACAAAAACAATCCTTTTTATAATATTTTTTTGAGAGAAATTTATCAACAAATGTCAAGCCTGACATACGTAGATCCTACTGATTAACAATTCTAATTGGGACTAATGTCTCTGTTTTGCCCTCAATTGAATCTACTGGGCAGGTCCTAGAGAGGTCAGAGATTTCTTCACAGGCTCGTTTCCAAAGCTGTAGTTTATCAGCTCAAGTGCGCCTATTGTTGAACACGCTTACTGTGTACAGTTGCTCTGAGCCTCTCTGTAAAAGAGCCAACGCGTTTCGACCTTCAAATGGTTGGACCAGATAGGTGATTTTGAGTGAAGGTCTTCATCAGGGCAGAACTTTAAATGTGTAGGACGTAAAATGCCTTATCCAATTAGCATCTTGAGATGCAATATCTCTCCTGGGATCTTGTGTGTTGGTCGTTCTTGTGTGTAGTTTATTCTTCTCAACGTACTGGTTTGTTGGTTTCGTCAGCTTCGTCTTTTCAATTGGTACCGGACCGCATGAATGCTGATGGTTATCTTCTCTCCTCGGTCTCCAAAGTCTCTTGGAGCAGGGGAGGAGTAGTTGGCCCATTGCAGCATTGTGATTGGCTTAGGGAGAGGAGCCTGGCTGCCTGCTTCCTATTCCTGAAGTCGGAAGCAGGAGGAGAGACGAGGGGCCCAGCGGTGGTAAGGTAAGTAATTTTTTTATTTTTTATTTTGCTCACTTCCTCCATCGTGACCACCCATGGCCCGCGAGACCCCCAGCAATCCCCACACACCCCCCCACATGCAAGCTATGCTGGCCGCAACTGATGAGGTGCAAATGTACAGTTGGTAAAACTGCAAAGCAGAGGTAAGACGCAGCAACCACAGTCAAAGCCAGCCCCACTGCAGCACCACTGAGAGGGGAAGACAATCCTCACTCCAACAAAATGGCAGTCCACCATGGACCGAAGCCTGAAATCTACCCATCCCAGAACAAGTAGTAAATACTAGCAAAAAAATCCATAGAATCAGGAAAAACAAGCGGCTGTTCACCTGGTATTTCACCATAATGGGTAATATCTGGATCTGCAGGGGTACCGTCCAGAATCTGAGTTACCCCACGCCCTGGTATTCCCAAACCTAAGTCTGGTGAACTCAGAATGGAGGCCCTAGATGCAGAATCACACTTGGTGCAATTTAAGCAGTCATGTGAAATACACTTTTAGGAGCAAAAACACAACACATTTAAGGTGCACAAGCATTATTGGTGCATCATCAAAAGTAGCCGGTGAATTTTTTTAATGGCACAAATGCACCTGTATGGGTGTGCAGCGATGGTTTGCTTCAACCTTTATGCACTAAAATGCGAATCAGGCAAATAATTACCAGTGGCTAAGGATGAGACTGAAATACTCCTTTGGCCACAGCCAAAGAGTTCATGACATTTCTTTCATTGCCTGAAAGGCGCTGACCTAAAGCCCCAGTCAGTAAATGATTTTAGTACTGATTACATGAGTGCTGGCATATAGCAAAAGCTACATGTAGCCAGACCTAAAAGGGCCCGATTTCTGCGACTGTCTCATTCAAATGTGGATTCACACAACTATCAAGAAAACTTGAAAATGAATGCGCATTCCCAGTTTATTTTGAAATGTACAATTCTTTTAGAAAGAGACCTTTTCAGTTGTCACATTTTACTACTGTTTAATAGGCTGTGGTGATGCAAAGGGAACGCCGACAATCGGTGATTAATTTACACACCTATTGAACACATGTAGTACCATTTCAGATGCACAAGAATCATTCAGAGAGGGAGTTCTGCCAAGTGAAGAAGATTAAGAACTGAACAAGGTAAGCCTTCAAAGCCTGCACTGAGGGTATGCATCACTCCTTAAATACAGGGACGAATCTCTCCCAAGCTGATGCACTAGAACATCATTTGTTCTAGGCGTCCTAGTTGTCTCCATGTGTTGTTCCCTCTTTTGTCTCACACTGAAAAATATGCTAATTTGAAGAAAACGCCAGGATAGAGAAACAGGTAGCGTCACACATTTTGGAGAATATGTATCAGAATAACATCTTGCCCAACTTTTTCTTTGACAAAGACATCCAACTGACACCCACAGTTTGCTTGAATGATTCCCTTAAGCATAAACAAAAAAAGAAAAACCCTTTAAGCAAGCACAGACTTGAAATTAAATCTGAAAAGAATTTGGGGGCAGATGCAGGTTTTTTCTTGCGAGTTCTGAATCATCAGAATACTCCTAGCAGGTGTGATTTTGTGATAAATGTCAGCAGGCGAATATGCACAAGTAAAAGTACATGATTCCTAAATAAAACGAAGTATTCTTACATCTTAAATAACGCCCAGCATTGCCATTTACATCATTTAAGTTAATACACCTGTGCTGAAACGAGTAATAGATAACAACAACATAATACACTCATGCGTATTTTTTTTTAAAGAATTACCGAGTGGAATTGATTGCAAGGTAGATGCTTAGTCAGGCGAGAAGAGGAAAAGTGAATGATGCCAGAAACAGGTAATTTTTATTACGAAAAACTTCTCTGCCTCTACATGCTTTGCAAAACGTCTCCTGGCACAAATAAAAGGTTCCTCCCCAGCATCGGCAGGAGATGCTGTTCCCTTCAGGGGATGGACCGGGCGGCCTTCACCTCCGGCACGCCAAGGAGAGGTGAAATTGTCAAATGCAATTTCAATCAGCCGCTGGTTTGGTTGAGGGAGATTAGTTGTGTGCGATCTTGATAGATAGTTTTTCCCAGCCCCAAACGGCCGCTTGGGAAATCCTGCACGCAAACGAGCAGGCGCTCAGTCATTATTAGCGTCAAGGAGGTACACAGAGGCAACATCTGGATGGGCGCCAGGCGGCACAAAGCGAAACAACAATGGGTGACCAATTGGAGCCCTTCAATGGAAACCAATAGGTGTTCCACACTGACGTGACGTTTGTAGAGCCCACTGTGTGGTATATGCTTTATGTTTGGGTCATCAACATTTCATCAGCACAGACAGACAGTATTGGGGACGTTGCCGTAACAACAGTGCAACAGATGGAAAAGTGAAAATTGTTGTTAGACCTGGCATCCGTGGCGCGGTTTCTCCTGCCTTTTTGCCTCTACCTTACTGTATTTTAGACTGTGTGTTGGATTTCGTTGTTGCTGGTTTAGGGACTCTGGGCACCCTGCTACTGCTGATTAGTGCCAGAGTGCAAGTGCTCCCTGAGTAAATTGCAATTCTGACTGGTTAGCCATGATTGGTATTTTTGATTTATTATAGTAAAGTCCACTACGTGTGCCCTGCACGTGCAGTTTTTAAACTGCCATGTCATCCTGGCAAGTGCACCCAAGTACCAGGCCCTAACCTTACCTTTTCTTACATGTAAGTCATCCCTATTGTATGCCCAAGGTAACCCCGTTGGCAGGGTGCAGTGTATGTGGAAGGTAGGACATGTGCTGGTGTGTTTTACATGAACTGATGGTAAAATACTATGCATTTCTTTTTTCACTATTGCAAGGAGTATCTTTCTCATAGATTATCATCAGAGCCTCCTTGTAATATTTTACAAGTGTAACTTTCAATTGGTAACAGCTAGAGATTTGGAGTTTGGGCTCTCTGAACTCAGAATCTAATAACACATCTTTTAGTGAAGGTGGTTTTTATTTTGTATGTTTGAAAATGTCACTTTTAGAAAGTGGGAATTCTCTATTATAACCATCCTGTGTGCCTCTGCCTGTTTGTGGGTTCACCGTCTGGTTTTAGACGGACAGGGGCAGTTTGTGCATACACTCCAGACACTCACACAAAAGAAGCAGAGGTGTGCGCTGCATATGCTGATGAGTCATCCTGGGCTAGAGTGGTGGGAGGAGTTGTCACTAGCACCTGAATAGGCTGTGCCTACCCTGCACAATGCTGTCTCCACCCCCTGTAGTGTGCCTGGATAAGGGAGGACTGAACTGGTTTTACTGAGCAAAGAGAGACTTTCTGAACAAAGACTTCAAAGGGAAAAAGGGGTACAAGTATTAGACCTGAATCCCCAGAACTTTAGATTGCTTCTGGACTAAGAGGACCCTGCCAAGAAGTAGAGCTGAAGAGCTGCCAGGAGGTGTACTGCCCCTTTGCTGCGTGTTGCTTTGTTGGGTTGGCCTGCAGTTGCTGCTTTTGTCTGTGGGCAGTGGAAAGGATTGGACTTCTGCCTTGCAGTGATATCCTGCTTAAGAAGATCTCCAAGGGCTTGAAGTAGAACTTGACTCCTGTTCTGAAGTCTCAGAGACACAAAACATTTCACCTGCAGTATCCCTGAACTCCACTGCTGAGAGTTCCAGCCTACCTTAAGTGCCAAATCCAGTTGTGGGCCCTTGGAGGTTGTTCCTGTTGCAAAGAGCTCCCAAGAACTGAAGACATCTTCAAAACTGATGCTTTGCCCGTCTTGCTGCTGAAATGTCTGACGTAACACTGCAGTGCGGGAGAAAATCCTTATGCATAGCCCCATGTGGCCGAAGAAACTGACGCAGCGCCTGCCAGTGGCAGAAGACGCACCGGTCTCTGAAGCCCGAGATCCTGCACCAACTCAGATGCAGGCCCTGTAGTGCAGCTACAAGAAACAACAGGTCATGGCACCGCGGCTGAAGAAATCGATGCAGCGCCTGTTTGCCATTGCATCGACCTCCAGTGAGCCCTGGATTTCCACGTATCGTGCCTGTGCGCCACGCATCGTCGACGCAGCACCCGCGGACCAGAACTATTGTGGTATCGACGCCTCACTTCCCTGTGAAGTCCGGATTCGACGCATCACTTCTCCTGCATGCAGCAGAACTGTTGCATCTCTTCCCCAAGGACTCAGGAACTGACGCATCGCTGGGTTTCCCCGACGATTTCTTCCTTTGAAGCTGTTTTGCCTAGTTGGTTTTGAGGCATTTGAGTAAAAATCACACATCCATAGTTTTCTTTAGACAGAATTGCTTGAAGCCTTTTAAAAGTCATATTTTGAGTTGTGTATGTTGGATTTTTGTCATTTTGGAACCAGACTCGACCTCGGTAACTGCTCCACACCACTGCCAAGCAGTGCATCATCCATTGACTTCGTTTTCCAAGGTACTGTTGTTTGGGGGGGGGGTCCATGTGACTTTGTGCCCCACACCACGCACCTCACAGTCGGCACCGTACTTTGGATTTATGCCTGTCACAACGTCATAATAGCCCCAGGTGGAGATATTTGTTTCTACAAGTGCTATTTTTGAAATAACTGTTCTAAAGTCATAATCTGATACATGTGTGTTGGATTTTTGTCGTTTTAGTCTTGTCTGGTTTAGATAAAGATACTGTATTTTTCTAAACTGGTGTGGTGTCCATTTGTAGTGTTTTCTGTGTTACTGTGTGTGTTATGTGCAAATGCTTTACCCATTGCCTCTGAGATAGGCCTGGCTGATCATGCCAAGCTACAAAGGGGTTATCTTAGCACTGGCGTAACGAAACTTGGGAGGTCCTCCCTGCAAGGTAAGTGGAGGGACCCCCTCTGGGCTCAATCAGGAGCTCTCCAGCCAGAGTGCTGTGCTGAGGGGACCCCCTGGAGCTTGGGGGCCCCCCAGCACTGTTGGGGCTGCGAGGGCTTGTGTTACGCCCCTGCTAAGGTGTGTAATCCCCTTATCCTGACTAGAAGGAAGGGTCCGTACTTGGACAGGGTGCATACCTCTGCCAACTAGAGACCCCATTTCTAACAATAGTGTTTTTAAAATCTTTCGTTTTAGGAGCTGGATCATTAATTAAGATGACATGACCCATATCAGTGTGCTGTAGGAGAATGGATTTCTGATGCAGCACAGAAAAAGAAATATACAAATGGCAGGGAAGCCAAGAAACATCAAAAGGTATGGGGCTCCTGGAAGCTGGACTCTGTAACATCTTCAACAAGGCTTCCTCCTCTGCCATTTTCTGGTGGGACAGGTTTACTCCTATCTGTTAAGGGGAACGCAGGCATGGTATATGAGGTAACTGTAATTGGCCCCATCAACTGATGTATTCCCTACATTCCAAGTGGACGTGGGTGATGGATGTAAATGTACTATTAGAAAACTAATCAAAAGAGTTTTATTTATATATATATATATATGTATATATATATATAGATGTATATATCTTTCTTAAGTAATTTGTCGAAAGCGCGCTCTCAGGAAAGACAAACACGAAGTGATATGGATGTCCGTTGTTTAATTCACAACGTGTTTCACCTCTGGCGAGGCTTGATCACGTGAATAAGGGGCAGTAGAGAAAGTTCAACATAAGTAGTGTTACCATAGTGATTACAATGACGTAGAGATCGTCTGTACTGCAGCAGACATATTAGTACAATGGAGAGAGAAGGGCATACTTACTTGGGAGGAATTTGGATATTTAAAGTGTGAGTACCCGGTACTCCCAGTTTTATACCTATTGCCTAAGATTCACAAAAATACCACTAGACCACCATGTCGACCTATTGTGTCGTCACGTGGCAGTGTAGCAGAGCATATATCAAAGTATATTGATTGCTTTTTGAGAGGGTTTGTGATCAATCTAGATAGCTATGTAAGAGACACCAAGGACTTTCTCAAAAAAGTGGAAAATTTGATATGGAGTACAGACTCGCTGTTCATTACTTTGGACGTGCAGAGTCTGTATACCATTATCGATCACCAACAAGGATTAACAGCATGTGGAATGTATTTGGGGACCAGACATGTTAGATTTCGGGAAGATACTCAGATGTTACTCGAGATGACAGAGTACTGTTTGACCAATAACATCTTTTTGTTCAACGGTGCTTTGTTTCGCCAAACCAACGGTACGGCTATGGGATCATGCTTTGCTCCCAGTTTCGCAAATTTATTCATGGGAAGCTGGGAGGAAAGAATTCGATCTGATCCGACCCTTCAAGCTGAATTCGAACATGTAACAACATGGCTGCGCTACATTGACGATCTATTTATTGTCTGGAAGGGGACCGAGAGTGATGCCCTAAATTTCATTAAGAAACTGAATGATAACAAGTGCAATATTGTACTGAGTGGCAATATGAGCAGAACCGAAATTGAATATCTTGATGTTAATTTACATGTTAAGGACAACAAGGTTTTCACGACATTACATCGAAAATCCACCGCAGGCAATAGTGTCCTTCATGCCCTCAGCAGCCACCCTGAGACTCTCAAGTGGAGTATCCCTTATGGGGAGCTGCTGAGGGCAAAAAGGAACTGCAAAACCAATGATGCCTACCGTAGCGAAAGTATCAACATATCAAACAGATTCAGAGAGCAAGGTTATCCTAATTGGGTTGTGAAGATGGCATTAAAGAGAGCAGATAAGGTGGAAAGGACACAAACCATCTCTGATATTCCAACAAGTGAGGAGAATAAGGGGATTAAACCTAGGATGATTCTGACATACAGTTCGGATGCTCAGGCCATTAGAAGAATTGTGGCCAAGAGCTGGGGGATTCTCCAAAATGACATGGTGATTGGAGATACTATACCGGCGAGACCCAGCATTACTTATCGGAGAGGGAGAAATATCAGGGACATGCTTGTCCATAGTGACATCACTACTTATCCAGCAAGTAATATGCAGGGCCTTGAAGGGTTCTTCCCTTGTGGCCACTGTAAGGCATGCTCATTTAGCAAGTGTCGCAAACAGGTGAGCCACAATGAGGTTAATAAGAATATCACCAAGTTTTTGACATGTAGCTCTACGTTTGTTGTATATGCAATAGAGTGTACGTGTAATCTTTGGTACATAGGAAGCACCACATGTATGGCTAAAAAAAGAATTTTGGAACATACTCGGGCTATTACCAACTATGATCCGAAATACCCCGTGGCCCGTCATTTTAGGGAAAACATTTCTCAAACACCAGAGATCCAAGTTATATTATCTTGGAGCAGATAAACAAAAATCCAATAGGTGGAAATAGAGTCCTCAAATTACGACAGAGGGAGTCTAAGCTCATTTTTGATTTCCAAACAAAAATGCCGGGAGGGCTGAATCAGGAAGAGGAGCTGTCTGCACATCTTAAGGAATAACTGGATGTGGGCAGGCCAGTGGTGTTTCTTTGGACCCGTTGCGCAATTCTGCAACTAGCTCTTTATCTAACGTTCATAAATCGTATAGTGCCTAAGATGCTATAGATACATTTTGAAGAGTTAAGATGTTAATGCATTTGAAAAAACTAGGGGATTTTGGTTTTAAATTTTATGTTAATTTGTTAATATGTATTTCTTTCTTTGTCTTTTTCTTTCTTCTTTTTTCTTTATTTATTTCTTGCAGGTGGAAAGGAAAGGCACCTATCACCAACACTCACTGTACACAGGTTTCCTCTCCTTTCCTTTCTAGCTTATGACTTGCAAGAGCACTTCTACGTTACTGTCAAGGGCAACAAGACAGTGCACAATAGTTTGAGATACTACAAATGCAGCGGACATAGGTGATATCTTTCCTGTTACAACATTGTGGTTAGTAATGTGTGATTTCGCTTTATGAGTGTTTATAGCCCCCTGTGATATTTTAACACTGTTATAGATTTGGATACCTGTATAAATTGAATTTTCACTAGACAGTGATTGACTTCCCCTCTAATGAGCGTTTGACCACTTGGTAATATTGGGGTATGTCTTCTCTTACAAGGGGAACATTACGATCCGCTAGTAAGGTGGTGTTGTTGGTATCTAGGATGTATTTGGCTGGATAACTTTATCAACAGTTGTGTGTCTTTTGGTACTTACGCATTTTGCATGAGGCACCTACAGCTAGTAGTGATGGACATCAGGAACTTCTTTTCAAGTGCGATTTGTTTTTCTTGAACATGTTGTGTTATCTGAACAGCAAGTACACATGATTAACTATAGCTCGCTTGAGCGACATTGTGAATGTTTCTGATATGTATATACATTTATAATATCAAGAATGACACACTTGATCACGATTGTGACTTTAGCTCTACGTTTGTAAAGTACAGACATTGTAATCACTATGGTAACACTACTTATGTTGTGCTTTCTCTACTGCCCCATATTCACGTGATCAAGCCTCGCCAGAGGTGAAACGTGTTGTGAATTAAACAACGGACATCCATATCACTTCGTGTTTGTCTTTCCTGAGAGCGTGCTTTCTACAAATTACTTAAGAAAGTTAAAGATATTGCCGGTACTCCGCCGGCGTGCGTGCCACTTTCCACAGGTTTCGAGGAGTCCGGAAGGAGTTGTGTCTGTCTTTTCGGAGATATATATATATATATATGCTGCAGCAACTCGTCTTCACTTTCTTTTCCTGGTGAAACAAACGAGCGCAGACCCAGTGATTCTTGTGCTATATTTTATTTAGCCAATTCCGCCATTACGCGTTTCGGGCGATCCCGCCCTTGATCACATGACAACTCATTAGCTAGTAACCACACTATTTAAAGTGCAAATGCAAGTGGCTCAATTAATGGACATAGAAAAAACATTGCAATGTAGCGCAGAGGTACTGTAGACGGTACAATAATTACCTAAATGTAAACATTACAATTTGCCCTTCTTTTCATTTTTTTATAAATGCTGACATAATTATATATATGTACCCCAACATTGCCCCAAGGACACTATTTCCCTAGATATCCTGAGGTACTAATATTAGCATAAATGCTTGTATTCATTCCATGTTTCATTGTGTCCAAAATTAACATTTAACAGAAGTGCTTGTATATATATAAACGAAGACATTACAAGTTTACCAATTACATATTTTCACTAAAAAGTAGGATGAAGGCAGGTAGGGGTGGATAGGGCCCACAAATAGGCCTGAGCATTGAAACGAGATGTGGCCCACATCTGCAGTTCCCAAGGCTTTGTAAAACATTGATTTAGGATCATGGAACTAAGTTGCAAACATTTTATGATAATTGAGGGGTGTTAAAGCTTGTAGGGCCAGTACCTTTGGTGAGGACTGGAAATACAATTATTCCCATGCACCTCATCCATTGGTCTCCCAACGCACATCTTCAGTGCTTTAAATGTCTTTCTCATCCCCAGGTCCCATAATCTCTCTGCCATCAGGCCCTAAATCTCCTGTTCATCTGTATGGATCCTCACTTCCCAGCAAGCAGGAGGTCCCCAGAGGATCCCACTCACCTGTGGTCTGGGCACTTCTGTGCTTCTCAGCGACCAGTATGCCCTGTTCATACTAAATCAGCAACAAGACGCTCTTTGGGGCAGAGCCCCGATATAAACGCTGTCACTCATACCAGAGGCACTTGCACATCATCATTTAGTAACCAAGTACACAGGTACCCTCAGGACCCTTAAGGTCTTTTCCACTCTATAGTTTGAAGCTCCTCTTGCTCAGATTGAGATTCCAAACACTACGGCTCACTCTCAGGTGCCCTTGCAGTCCTTTTCGCCTCCAGGTCCCCTGATAGGCCTATTCCCCCTTAGGCCTTGTAGCTCTTGCTGACTCTGACCTGGAAGCCCCTGCTCAACCTTCGGTCATTGGGGACCATGTTTACCATGTGTTTCCCTGAGGCTTCTGTTTCCCTTAATCTCACTTTAAGGCCCTGTGGCTCCTAATCACCACAAGAAATTCAAAGTTTTTCTTCAACCCAAGTAATAGGGGGCTAACAAATTGCATTTTAAAATTGGTCACACCATCCCAACTTGCTGCATTCGTATGTCTAAGCATTAGTGCCACAACTGCCATTTTTAAAGGGCTTTTGCTTAAAATCATCAACTAAAACGAATTACGTTTGAAAAACTTCTAAATAGGGTGTGAACTTAATATCCAAATAATGTTTAATTAGTTCATATCACTGTTAATTCCCTGGGGATGATTATGAGTAGTCTTGACAGAAGCTGCCACAATCAGAGGCGGCAGAAATGTTTTTTGTAAGAACAATTACAAAAGTCCTTGATTTTAAACTGCACCTGGTGAAATACTATTGAAATACTATGGAAGGGTGAGGCATAAGTACCTATCGCTGACATGTGACTTAGCATCTCCCATCCCTAAAGGCTTTTCCAGAGGCATCTTCATGGCAGTAAATCTTTGTACTTTTGGTCATATTTATTTAATTTTCTCAAGAAAGGAAGTAAATATATACCTTTATACATTACAAAAGTACCCATATGTACAGAATAGTAATCCCGTTAAATGCCCAGATTGTTGAAGAAACATATGCGTGAGGGATACTAAGTTAAAAAATGAACATGCCAATTTGAAAAAATATGCTGAAAGTTCAAAGTTAGCTAAAGTTATCAGAATCTCGCTTTCAATTACTGCCTTTTCCATAAGTTTGCAGTGAATGATTTAAATTCCACTAGAAATCGTGACACTGCAAATACTAACTCTGTCTTTTGCACTTTACACTGGGCTTTTAAGGAGTTCATAGTACTTTTCTCACAGTACTTGGGGAAAGGCCCTCCAGTGCAGAGAGACTGATGAAGGATGCTGCTGCTTCTTCGTTAGCTTGCTGCTGACATCATTTTTAAGTTCGAACAAAGGGAAGGATTCTAGTTAGAAAATGAAAAAAAGTGGTGTTCTTTTCCTCACCTACCCACCTACGGTCCTCAAGGTTACAAGACATGATATGATATGTAACAGGCAAAGAATAGTAGAGATCAGGGCTTTAAGTGGGATGGAAAAACTGGGGGGGTCTCTCAAAGGGGCGTGGCAACTGTAATTAAGGGAGTGGCTTAAAACACCTAAGCTAAAAATCTGAGCTTAGCATAGTGTGCCGCCCGACTTGTATTTTTCTTTTTCTTTTATTGAATCCAGATATATGATGAAACAAGTAACATCATACTTACAACAAGTCAGGACTATTGACTTTGTCAATGGTTATTAGTTGCATAAGATAAGTAGGCAGCAACTATGGCTTGTATATAATATTGAAAAATCTTCCCTTAAAGCACTGGTGACACCACGACAATGTTGCTGCTCCTGAGTTTCAAAAAGAGAAGGGAAATCCAGAGAGAAAATGACTCTCTTTAAAGGATTTCCCTTTGATACGGTGAACCACCAAATCATGATCCAAAGACTTAGGGAGGCGGGAGTAGAAGGGACCGCCCTTAAATAGCTGCAGTCCTTCCTTTCGGATAGATCATTTGCGGTATTTGAAGGGGAGATTCTTTCGAATCAGATCCCTTTGCAGTGTGGAGTCCCCCAGGGATCCTCTTAGTCCTACCATGTTTAATATCTATATAAGGCTCCTTGCGGAGGTGGTAGCCCCCTGGGGTATCCACACTGTTATGTACGCCGACGACACCCAGTTGGTGGTGTCCCTTAGTCGGCAAGACACAGCTGGATCAAATCTAACCCCTTGCCTGGAGAAGGTTTTGAAATGGATGAATTTGTCTTTTCTTAAATTGAATGGCGCCAAGACAGAAATCATGATACTGGGCCATGCGCCCCCGGTTAACTTAGACCCTATGTGGCCCAGCTGTCATGGCCCCCCTCCTGTCCCTAAGAAACAAATTAAGAGTTTAGGCGTATGGTTCGACCACAATCTTAATTTCACAGTGCAAGCACGTAAAGTTGCTGCTAGCTGTTATGGCCTTCTCAGAATGATAAGGAAGATTCTTCCTCTTCATCCGTTTGAAGCCAGGCGTATGTATGCTGGTCCAAGCTCTTATTCTATCTCGGCTGGATTGTGCGAATGCAGTTTACTTGGGGGCGCCACAAGGAACTACAAAGATCTTACAGACTGTCCAGAACTGTGCGGCTCGTCTTTTAATGCATGTCCCGAAATGTTGTTCTGCTAAAACAGCACTTAGCCGGTTGTATTGGCTCCCTGTTCAGGAAAGAATCAGGTTTAAGGCAATGTGTATTATTCACAGGTGTATTGGTGGGAATGGCCCTCCTATTATCCAGCCTATGGTGCAATTATACCGCACCAACAGAACCCTAAGATCCAATAATAAACAACTTCTCGTAGTTCCTTGGATTAAACGGGCACGGACGGGAGGACGGCAGTTCCCATACAACGCAGCCAAGGTCTGGAACCAGCTTCCAGACCCTATTCGTCTTGAACCTGACTATCTCAGGTTCAGGAAGCAGTTGAAGACCTTTCTCTTTCCATGATTAGTGGTGAATGATTAGATGTCACAGAAAGCGCTGGGATGCCCTTGGGTAGCCATGCGCTATATAAGTGTGTATTCATTCATTCCCTTACAAGGCTCACCTGGCATGACGTCATTCCGTAACTTCTCACAAGTTAGAAGTGAGCAGTGAGAGCACGCACACATTGATGTGCCTGCTGTCACTGCAGTCCGGAAAAAAACAGACTGCCTTGCCACGGCACAAAACAGAGCCCAATAGAGACCCGTTTTCGAGGCCTACTTAAAAAACACTGCCGGTGCTCAGCACCGGTGAGACCCGGCCCACTTAAAGCCTTGGTAGAGATTGATTTAGCCTTGAACATTACCTGGGCCATGAATGGTGCATCTCTTGTGAAGTCTCTTGAGAGTGAGGGGTCATATGGGGGTCATGGAACACTTTGAGGGGATATATATGTGAACCACCTGGGAGCAGGGATGAGGGTGCTGCTGTAGTTGAATAGTATGCGACTCTTGATAACACGTATAATGTACTGTGCAATGAGCTATTACTGCTGCATCAATGTGCTCTACGGACCCTTTGAGCATTGTAGTGATTTGATTGTTTACATGCCTTTTTCAATAAAAAGATTTTTTTTAAAAGTGTGCGTGAGGGGTCACTCACTCTCTGTCAGAAAGAGATCCAGCAGCATCCCTGAGTATCTTTGCGTAAGGGTGGAGTGTGATGGTTAATCTAAGGATCCACATCGGTCGATAGCTAAAGACCCTCCACATCGGCGATCAGCCTTCGTGAATAAAACCTCACTCGAACTGACCCCTCCTACCACACCCCTCTCCCTCTTACAAACTGCACCCCCGTCCCCAAACTTCTCCAGGAAGTAAACACTACCTGGCCAGTAATGCTTCAATCAAGCACCTGCTTCTAAGCAGTAGCCGGTTCCGGGAAGTGGGAGAAGCAAGAGAGACACACATGAAAAGAAAACCCTCGCTGGCCTCACCATTCCTTCCTTCTTCACTTTCACCCTCTTCACCTGCAAAGTAATGGTCAGTACTTTCAACTCCCGGCACCGCTTTTCCTGTGAGCGGAATTGGTTTCCCTACAACTCCTCTCCTCGTGACCTCACCCTATGCGGGTTTTCTCATGGACACCTTCCTGCATGCATAAATTCGACAGACGTTTTGCCAGTTAACAATTTCCTAGATAGAGACAGCAATTATGTCCATTGTGCATATTTTGTCCTGATGACGACTTGCTAAATTATCTAAGGTTGAAACGCCATCAACACTTACCGGCAGAAAAAGATATTTATCGTGCAATTACATCATATTGAAACTTTGGGCTTACTATATTCATGCAAAATATTTATTGAAAATTAGTTTCTTTTCCCCGCTCTTCTGTTTTATGTGTTTCATATTTGATGCTTCTCTTAGTTGCATATAAAATCGACTGAATACATTTTACTCTTTTTTTCCGGGTTATGTATGTACACTCCTTTCATGTTTGTCATAATTTAGTTGGATGTACAACACATGGTTTTTCAGTATTGTAAAGATTTATTTGATTAGTTTCTTTCCCATTGATGCCCTTTCGGACACTGTTGTTTGATACAAATATTACCTAGGTCTCTATTGGGTTTAAAGGTTACTTCTGTTGTACACACTATCTGAAATGAGAAAATGGCATCCTATTCAGATGACATATTTTCATCATCAAATTCTTGGTTGGCAAGAAGGCAGGTAAAGAAATAAACTTCATGTAAAAGCACGGAAAACTTCAGTGCCTTACCCACCACTAAAAAGTACTTATATCAAAAGCAAAATCGTGAACACAAATGTTTCCCCCAATACTCACTCAGCTCGACGAAGAAGAGCAAATAGCATCAGGTGACAAGCTGGGATACTCACGCTCCAGTCACATTTAGCAGAACATGTTTCAAGGTTCTTTGAGCTCCGATATAAATTCTAAAGTATTTTCTAACACACATTTTACCTTTAGGAGCTGCCGCAAGATTTTTCCGCGGAACATGCAGGAAAATTTGCCAAGGCAGACAGACCGGCCTGCAGTTTCATTGCCTGAAGTGATGGGCCCTGACAAATCTAACAGCTCTTTCTGTGTTGTTACTAATGCACTTGTCACTCAGTATTACGCATCCTCATTAATGACAATGGGAAAGTTTATCTTGGGAACATGTTTAAATCATCCTCCCTGCACAAGGGGACCATGAAATCCTTTACACAACACGAAGCAGAGACTATTTTGACAACAAGCCACTCCCTTCCAGGTTACAGTCTTAATTTCTGATCTGGGGACAACATTGAACGAACTACTACAAAAAACGCCTGTATGGAGGAAAAACACAGCCAGTGTCATGCATTTGGCTATTTTCACAAACTTCCGATGGAACTAAAAACGAGATGTTCATGGCTTCCCAGGAGTGTGACGATGCTAAACTGATAAAACGTTACCTGTTTATAAGAGCAATATCACTTTCATTTCCATACACTATTTTTTCTAGTATTTTGAAAGTGTGCCGACATAAGGATTACACAACAAGCCTCTTTTCGTTTTTATTTGGGTATACTTCCCTACAGGCCACTTTCTTTTAGATAGTGCTTTCTTAATACACATTAATTTCAGGGTTAATAATATGGACACAGATGCATGAGTAACCCCCACTAGACAATCCTACAGTGAAACAATATTTCTAGTAACAGTAAAGCAAAAGTTTGCACCGTCAGCTAATGTTTGGAACAAATGCAGAAACAACACAAACCAATGCTGACATGGAAAGATATAACCTAGCTGGCTCTGATTGAGGTGCCAAACTAGAACCACATAACAGCAGCGATCCATCGGTTCTGTTTGGGGTTGCACCATGCAGCCGAGGAGATGTGTCGATTGCGCTGGGTCCACAGAGTCTGGCAAAGAACCTTAGGCCCACTTCCTAGGGTCCAGTACTGGGGTGGCACCACTTGGCAGGGTGGACTGACAGGTGGCAGAGTCAAGGTGCAGAGTTGTTGGAAGCCTGTTATTTCCCAGAGGCTTCAGATCAAGGGGCCAACCGCCTAGCCATTGGAGTCACTCTGGAGGTCTGGGTTCCAGAGATGCAGGTTTAGTCCTTCTCACCCAGGTAAGAGGGCAGCAGGTCAGCACAACAGGGCAGCAGTCCACGACAGTGGCAGTCCTTTCAGCAGCACATCAGTACTTCCTGGCAGAGGATCCACATGTCTAGAAGTATACTCAAGAATTGGTGTCTGAGGTTCAATACTTATACCTAGTTGTGCTTTTGAAGTGGGGAGAAGCTTCTAGAGGCATGCCTTTTAAGTGAACAGGTGCCCTGCCTTCTTTGCCCTGGAACTAGACTGACTACAGGGGGTATGCAGCCCTTTGTGTGGAGGCAGGACACAACCTATTCAAGTACAAGCAGGGCTGTGCTTAGCTCCACCCTCCCAGTATGCCAGTGATGGCCCATCTAGGCACACCTAAGCTCTCTATTCTGTGTGGCTGTCTAGGAAGAATACACGATGCCCAACTGTCAGCTACAACCAGTCATGTGACTCAGAGACAGGCTACAGGCACTAAATGACTTGGGCAAAATGATGACCACTTTCTAAAAGTGCCATTTTCTAAATTGTAGTTTAAAATCCAACTTCACCAGGAGTTTTCCTTACAATTCCAAAGACACCAAACATGAATAAGTTACCTGCTCCCATTTGGAAATTACAGCTTATTAAACAAACTAAGGTAACTCAAATCTTCTCCTATGGGATCAGTAGGCCTTGCAGTAGTTCAAAATTAATGCAATAGTTTTTCACTGCCAGGATGTGTTAAACTTAAACGTTCTGCTTTTTAAATACATTGAACCCTCCCCTCTGGCTATCCAGGGACTACCCAAGGGGTGACATATGTATTAAAAAAGGAAAGGTTGGACCTGGTAAAAAGGTTTAATATGTCAGGTAGAAATGGCAGTTCAAAACTAAACACACAGGCGGCAATGGCAGGCCTGAGACATGTTTAAAGTACTGGCACAATCAGTGCTGCAGGCCCACTAGTAGCATTTAATTTACAGGCTCTGGGCACTGGTAGAGCCACTTTACTAGGAACTTACAAGTAAATAAATACGCCAATTGGGTATAAGCCAATTCTACCATGTTTTAAGGAGAGAGTACAAGCACTTTAGCACTGGTTAGCAGTGGTAAACTGTGCAGAGTCCTAAAGCCAGCAAAAAAGAAGTCTGCAAACAGGAGAGTTGAAGGCAAAAAGTTATGGGATGCCAGCTAAAAGAATACGAAATTCTCTTCCCACCGGATCTGGACGTCTAGACAATAATGGTTTATGAATGTATGCACTTACACCCATGTCGCAGCCTGGCAGATGTCAAGGACAGGTATTCCGGATGCCAATGCAATGGTAGCAGCCTTAGCTATTGTGAAATGGGCTCTCAGACCTTCTGATGGCTTCTGCTTGGCCAGTGTGCAGCAGATCTTAATACAGTGGACAATCCATCTCAACAGAGTTCTCTTCTGCACAGCTATTCCTTTCTTTGCCCAGAATAAACCTATAAAAAACGATTGTCCTATGGTGGTCTTTGGTAAGGTCAAGGCAAAAGCTTTAAGCACTTTTGCTGTCCAACAGATAAAGCCCCTACTGCTTTTTTGAGGGGTGCAGAGGGGCAAAGAATGCTAAAAGGGTGAAGGATTTCCCAATGTGGAAGGGAGTAATGACTAAGCAAGAACACAATCAGAGCTCTCAGCACCAGTTTGTACAGAAAAAGGTGGTATAGGGTGGTTGCATCACCAGTGCTTGAAATTCACTCACATGACGAGCTGAAGGCATCACAATGAGGGTGACTGCATTTAAAGTTAGAAGACCCAATGAGCAGCTGTACATCAGCTCAAAGAGCATACACATGAGAAACATTAAGAACAAGTCACACTGCGGCATCACCTGGTGGGAACGTGTGTAAAAACTTTAAAGCACCTTATCTTCATGTGGTAAATAATTTAATTACCGGGACTTAATTTGATACAGAAACATAATAAAATAGCTCAGTAAATAAGAGGCAGAATCCGTGGTATTAGAGGTTCGGAATGGGCTTTATTCCAATGGTCGATTATAATCGGTTGCTCCAGGTTCCATCACCACGAAGGTTCAGGAAGTGAAGTACATACATTATTAACAATCAATTACTTTTATACAATAGGCATTACAGTGAGGCAAATACAAGAGGCGTAACAATTGATAGTGGTGATAATATATTTGTACGTAGCAAAAATAGGCGTAACTGGGAGTGGTTTAAAGAACGTCATCAGATGTGATGTCATAAGAGGGTGGTTACATGAAAGAATTTCGCAATGTCAGCAGAAATACTTGGCAGATATGCGCACGCAGCAGCATGACGTGTAATTGACGTGCAACTAGGGGGTGAAGGGGGACTTGACATTTAGCTCTACATGTGGCGACAGAAGTCTGGAGGGTCAAGTCAACCTAATCCCAAATCATATCTAACATCCTATGTTTAAAGAACTAAGTTATCCAAAATAGAGGTTTCTTCGAGTAGAATCTTATTCTATACTGACTATACTGACTGTTAGTGCGTGTACAAGCGTCTAAGTGTCTACACTAGATGCGAGGGCGGAATCTTCCATAGTAACAGGGCTATGAATTACTTGCATGAAGACAGAGAAGCCGGGCCTTTGCTCGGTAGCTGGCAGAATGTTTACTTAAACTACTAGACAGGAATACATTGGGCAGGGATCGGAGCAGATAATTTCGAAGGTGAAATACAGTTTTTGGCAGGCAGCAGGCTGATGTCAGGCTTCGTGAGCCGCGCAGAGAATGAGACAAAGTTCATGGTCACAGATGCAGGCTCAGACTGGAGCTTTCAGAGGCAGAAGGCAAGAAGAGTTTGATGACAGAATCAGGGCCTACTTGCCTGGACTGTAAAATGGCATAAGTGAACCATATAAAGCCGGTGGCCTTTCATACTTAGGAATGGAATATCCGGCCTATTCATGGCGGATCTGACAGAGGACATGTTAACGGTGGACGCACATGTATTTGCGTCTTCATAACTGGAACTGGAGGGAACATACATGTACTTGTAACATGCACATAGTACCGTTGGGGTCCAAGATAGGGGACATAACTGACCAGAAAAATCCATATTTCCACATTCCCTCCTTGTCCCCTACTTGCCCGTCAAGAGATATCAATCTTCATTAATCCATTGATCTGTTCATATAGCATCATTTGTTCTTCTTTCTTCTTCCGGGATCTTGAACGAAAATCTTGATGTGGAATGCACGATGTGGCACACAGACCACAAATCGCTGGTCCACATTGTAGACATAGACAGCAACTGAATAGTATGAGAAGGCCAATACCTAGGAAAGATAGGACCTTCCATCCAAAGGTAGATAATACACTCCAAAACCAACCGGACCAAGTCCAGGTGCCTGGATTCTGGTGTATCTGGCTTACAATCTTATGAAGACGAGTTATGGCTTTATATACAGATGGCGAATTTTCTGGTATGAAAATGCAACAGCTTGATCCGATGACCCTACAAGCTCCGCCCCTATCGGCCAGGATGACGTCAAGGACAAGACGATTTTGAAGCACAACAATCCGCATAGCAGACTGCTCTTCTGTTAAATTGCCTAAGGCGGAAATAGTTTCGTTCACTACTGCTTCAAGGGTTCTAGTTAATCTACGTATCAGCTTACTATTAGTAACGGTACCTATATAGGGAAAGAGACCTTTATTGAAATCTGTGTATTTTTCCCATGCTGTTTCAGTGTAATCGACTATTGGGAGATCTCTCCTTTCTCTATTGTGTACTAAATGAGTATTTCTGTGATAATCGGGAGGAGCTAGGAAAACAGGTGGCAAAAGGAATCCAATATAGCAAGTACCATCCCAATCTAGAGGTAAACATACATATGCCGTCTGACCACATATGAAATAGGAATGGCGGGAAGCTCTAAATGTAGACTTGCCTTGATCACTAAATTCTACTACAGTGGTGCATTTACTATGGCCCATGTGTATGGAACCATTCTTTCTTATACATAATTCACCTTTTACAGGAAATATTGACATAGCGGGCAAAATTGAAGTAGCTTCTGATTCGACATTTAGGATCATAAGATTGAGCGTAAAATTACCTAATCCATACACTTCATTTTCTAGATCAGTTCCTGTTCTCTGGGGAAGTCCCTCCTTGTTAGGGTGGCAGACTTTAAGCAAAACTAAGTTCAAATTTCCCCATACCCAGTTATCTTGATAGATAGCAGAATTCGAATCTAGAGAATTAATTAAACTAAACCATGCTCCACAGGAGCCGTTGTGTGTGAACGGGTATGGAAAGAGAGGTAGAATTCCTTTATAATTCTGATAGGGAGGGAGTCGGCCACATATCCAACAATTTGTAGCATTGCTAACCTGATGGGAATGATGCAACATACTAATAAACGTGTTATTGCGCAGTGCAAATCTATAAGACAACTCAAGCGGAGGTAATTCACTAAAAGAATGTTCAGCAGTAACATTGTAAACATGTCTAGAAATAGGATAATATATGTGCAACAATATACTTGCAGTAATTATTAAAAGACTTGAGAAAAACAAAATTAATAACGTCACTATGCAATGACTACGCAGTGATTTACAGTACGCCTGTCGTTTCAACATTTTTCGGGTGCTTTCTCTATTCAGGTCCAAGGGATACATGTCAGAGACAATTCAACCGCTTCACCTTGGAGAGGACTTAAACAATCAAATTGCTCGACTGATTGGGCCTGAGCTTTAATTTATAGTGTTCGGAATCACTTTTTTCCACAAAAGGAAGTTTTGAGTCAACGGGTGAAGACACACAAGGTGTGGTATTCACATCTGATTTTAGTCCATGAAATTTCTTGATATGACTTGAATGAATCCATCCTTTTCTGCCTTCGATCTTCACGGCTGTTCTTGTGGTGAGCAACACCAGCTGAGGTGACCTCCACCTAGGTTCCAGCTGAGTCTTTCGATCAAAGTTCCTCACGAGGACCAAGTCTCCCGGAACCACGTCATGGGGTTTCACCTCAGTGTTGTCAGGAAAAGCTGCAGCTACCTGTGAACGACAAGATTGTAGTGCAGCCATCAAGGAAGCCAAGTAATCTGTCAGCATGTTACAGTCAATATCAGTTATTTTGCGTGGTATAGGCGTCCCCCACATATTTGGTGGTCTGCCGAAGATCACTTCATACGGGAATAGCCCTGTTCGAGAGTGTGCTACCATTCTTGTGTAAAAGAGTGCAACTGGTAAGGCTACTACCCAGTCGACACCTTTCTCTCTGCATATTTTGGATAATCTTATTTTCAGAGTCTGATTATGTCTTTCTACGAGACCTGCTGCTTCGGGGTGTCGGACACAGTGGAATTTCCACTGATAGCCTAACAAAAGTGAAACGTGTTTCATTAATTCGGATGAGAACGGCTGGCCGTTATCTGAGTGAACAACACGTGGTAAACCGTATCGTGGGAAGAATTCTCGAACCAACTGTTTGGCAGTAGTCGGGGCAGTGTAATCTGAAACCGGGTATGCCTCCGTCCAACGGGAGAGAGCACACACAACTACGAGAACATATTTGAATCCTCTACATCGTTCCATCTGGATATAATCCATCTGGAGGACTTCAAAAGGATGATCAGGAGGATGAAATCCACCCTGTTCTACGGGAACGCTTTTTCCTGGGTTGAACTGGCAACAGATCATACAGGTACGAACTTTTTGTTTGGCTGCAGCTCGTAAATGTTTATTAAACCAAATGTGTTGAATGCTATCTAGCATAGCTTTTTCTCCTAGATGTGCTGGACTATGTACAGTGTTAATTATAACTTGGACCATTGAATCAGGAAGGAACCACACAGACTTTTCCTTCATCATCCATCCTTGATCGGTTTGGATCCCTCCTAATTCAGTCCATTTCTTTATTTCGTCTGGTGTAGCATGTGTCTGTATGTCAATTACGTCAAGAGTAGGATCTTTAACCGTCATACAATGTGTTGGCGTCGGGACTATTGTCTTTGTCATGTCGGATGTTTGAGTTTGAGCAGTCTGTTTAGCTGTTCTATCAGCTAAATCATTGCCTTGAGAAATGATATCGGTAACTTTCGTATGAGCTTTACATTTCATAATTGATATTGCAGTGGGTAGATGTATTGCATCTAATAAAGCATGAATGAGGGGTCCGTGCTGAATGTGGGCACCGTGAGAAGTTAAATAACCTCTCTCTCGCCACAGCACGCCGAAGTCATGTACGACTCCGAATGCATAACGTGAATCAGTGTATATGTTGACTTTTTTATTTGTGGCTTGAATACAGGCTTGTGTCAGAGCGACGAGCTCTGCTGCTTGAGCGGACAAGGTATTTATGCAATTTGTTTCAATGATTTCAGTGTCTGTTGTGACTGCGTAAGCGGCCACTAGTTCTCCTGTACCTTTTCTCATACATGAACCATCTACATACAACGTCAGGTCTGGGTCTGATAATGGGACATCGGTTAAATCTTGTCTGGGTTTCGTCGTGATTGTAATAACTTCAATACAATCATGTGCTAGTGGGTCTGTTCCATTTACAGGTAAAAGTGTGGCAGGATTCAATGTGTTACAACGTCTGATTTCTATATGTGGCTGAAACAGTGTTAGTTCATACCCTGTAAGTCTTGCTATAGTCAAATGTTGTGTTTGCGTTCGATTCACAAGAACCTCCACTGCATGTGGTACTTGTACTGTCAATGGATGTCCTAACACTATGGCATCGCTTTGTCTGATTGCTAAAGCTGTCGCTGCCACTGATTTCAAGCACGCAGGCAGAGCCTGAGCTACGGGATCTAATGTACTAGAAAAATAAGCACATGGTTTGTGTGCTCCTGCTTGTTCCTGAGTGAGTACTGACAAGGCAGTACCTTCGCGTTCTGTAATAAAGAGTGTAAACTGTTTACTGTAACATGGTGTTGCTAAAACAGGTGCTTGACATAAAGCTTTCTTTAAGCTTTCAAAAGCTTGTGTATGTTCCTGAGTCCAAGGGAGAACAGTCGATGTGGCTGCCTCCTGTGTTGTCAACTGAATGAGTGGTTTTGCTAGAAATGCATACTGAGGGATCCACTGCCTACAATATGAAGTGAGGCCTATAAAAGCCCGCACCTCCTTTTGTGTCTTGGGTATTGGCATGTTAGCTATTAACTGAATGCGGTCGGGTGTAAGCTGCCTTCCCTCCTTGGACAGCGAGTGTCCAAGATAAACAACTCGCTGGACACAGAATTGCAGCTTAGAAGGGGACACCTTGTGCCCTTTTTCGGCTAGAAATTGTAAAACTGTCAGTGATGCTTTCTCACATTCGGGTTCGCTTCTAGCGGTGATCAGCAGATCATCGACATATTGAAGCAAGGCGGTGTTAACTGGCATGTGGATACTGTCGAGTTCTCGTTTCAGTGCTTGGCTATAGATGCTGGGGCTTTCTGTAAATCCTTGAGGTGCGCGTGAGAATTTGAAGCTACGTCCATTTAAACTAAATCCGAACAAATATTGGCTTTCCGGATCTATTGGGACGCTGAAAAAGGCATTTTTGAGATCAATTACAGTAAAGAATGTTGCTTCGGAATCAATAGCTGTCAGTAATGATGGGATATCGGGGACCACAGGGAATTGTGGCACAATACACTTGTTTAATTCGCGCAGATCAATAACCAATCGATATACTGGCGGGGCCTTCGGATCTGTTCGTTTGAGAATCGGAATTATCGGTGAATTACATACATTGGAGTCTGTTTCTACAACCACTCCTTGGGCAATGAGCTCGTCGATGATTTGTAGTAAAGCCACTACAGCATCTGGTGGTAACTTGTATTGTCGCATTCGTGGTAATACCATTCCTGCCTTTAGTGTAACTCGATATGGTGTAATATTCATGCAACCAACATCAGTAGGGCCTTGTGCCCATAGATGTGTAGGTAAAGTCTGCAATCGGGGATCCATGTCTCTAGACACATAATGACCTTTAAAATCACGTAAAAACAATCTTACTCCTTCCGGAGAACAACATATTATAGCTCCTAGAGCTTTCAATGTCTTTATTCCTAACAGGTTTTCTGGACATGATTTAGTAAGCAATAAATCTGTAGTTCGGGTCAAAGGTCCTATCGTAAGTGGAAGAGGCTGTGACACTTCATTAACAATAGGTTTTCCTGAAAAACCAAGGGAAATATTCTGTGAGCCTGAGAGGGGTGCCCCTGGAACTTCACTACGTTTTATAGTTGTTCGACTTGCCCCTGTATCGAGTAAAAATTTTCTGTCTTGGCCTAATAATTCACTATGTACATAAGGTCCTTCTTGATCTACCGGGATCTCGATAAGGGGTAAGTCAACTTCCCTCTCTAGGCTGGTTCACGCATATCGTTGATAATCAGGATAGTCATACTGTGCGGTCTGGTACAGTTGTCGTGTCGTGGTTTGCGTGGCAGCAACAGGCAGCGCTGGTGCAGCTGGCACAAACTGTATAGTCTGTTGTGGAGCTGGCATGGACTGTGCATGCTGCAAGGCTCCTTGTTCATTCTGATCCTGTCTAAGTGGCCGTGGTCTTTCTTTTGTAATACCCGTGGCGATATTACGCTTCAGGACTGGACAATCGTGTACATGATGACCTGGTTGTTTACAATAGTTACATGTCCCTTTTACAGGTCCTGCTAAATCGCCAGAATGTGTCGTACCCTTTTTATGTCCTTCAGCTGGAACTGTCTGGGAGACTAGCATTTTCATTTTCGTGTCTTTCATGCGTCTTTGTTCATGATCTTGTTCTTATCTAATTCTATTGTGATGATACTGTAACATTTGTAACATTTGTGATGGAGTGTTACCTTGCCAGGTACTCTCGAATTTTAATACTCTATTCTTCACTTGGGGCAAGGAATTTTCAACTAATTTTGTCACAAACAGATGTGGGTATGATTCGCTACTTGCTTTTATGCCACTGTTTATACCGAAACATTTTTCAAATCGTGCATAGAAATCACTAGTGTCTTCATCTTGCTTTTGTTTACAGGCTGAAATTGCACCCCAGTCTTCCTTTTTCGTGGTTAATAAACGTGGCAGTACCTGTACTAGTAAACCTGGTAGTGCTTTAGTTTTGTCCCCAAGCCCCGAACCTGGACCTCGGGCCTTTTCTTCATTTTCTAATGCTGTCCAATCTATCTTTTGGTCTCCCACCTCCCACTCTTTTTCCTTGAGTTTTTCATAAATGCCAGCAGGCATTAATACCTTTAATATTGTCATAATGTCGGGATAGGTATACTCTCCCATGAGTAACATGTCTTTAATTTCTCGGTGGAAACCCGCTGGGTCTTTGTCATGACTGGGTACTACTTTCTTCATTTCTAATAATTCTATTTTCGATATGGGTGTATATACAAATACACGTTTAAACTCATTGTCCTCGCCTTTTATTGGGTGCACTTCTCGTAAGGGATTCTGTCTGTCCATGTAATACGTGGTTCTTTCCTTAATGGGCAGTGAGACATGTCCTGGACATACAAAAAGAATGTACTGCTTTCTTGATTCTAGTATTTCTTTAATTAGCTTAGTACCTGAACCTCTCCATTTATTCGTGAGTAATTCAGTCAATATATCAGGTAACGGACCAGGATCTGAATGTTGGCTTTTATATAGTATAAGAAGTTGTTGAATCATATAAATCCCAGCTAAACGCTGTTCATCTGGGGTGAGATTCAAAAATGTGTGTGCTACTGTATCATCACTATACTTCCCGGGACTGTCAACCCAATGGACAGCTGACCTGGCTAATTCTTGTTCATCCATAGAATCGAGAAAATGATAACCCCTTCGTTCTCGCAGTAATTTGTCAGCGGCTTGGAATGAATGCTCGTTAGACCTTATATTTATTATTGGTGTTTGAAAATTCCTGTTATTTTCTAGACATATCGGACGTATCGGATCAGTAAGACATCTAGTATTATTGCAAGATCTTCCTCTACCTACATAGGCTATAGTTTCTGACTGTCCTGTGGGCAGTCCTGATGCTTCTTCCTCGTTTTGTTCGAACTGGTCTACCGCTAATCTTTCTTCGTGTAGGCGTTCTATTTCTTTACGGATCTTTCGGCACATGGCTATTATACAGTTTTGCTTATCATGTCTCCCTTCTGATATATTCTGGCTCCATCTGGTAAGAATTTGCATTGCTTCCGGGTCTACCCCCGGTCGGTCTTGATTTCTGATCACACAATTTATGAGGAAACGTAACAGTTCCCCCTGTATTTCTACTTTCTGGTATTCCATAGCTCTGTTAATACATTCAGAATCTCGCCCTGTTTGGACGAAATGGTATATATTATCTAGATGCGCAGTCATTCCTGGTAACTTCCCTAAATACACCGCGGCTCGTCTGATACGTAATGATGCTAGGGTCATTTCGTCCTCTTTTCCGGGCACAGGGTCATATCTACAATCTATAAGAAGTTCCTTAAGCGTACGGGCATTTATGAGTTTGGGGGTACGTGAATGTGCTGACTCTTGAAAAGTAAGTTTATTTATTCTAGGTGGCGTAGAAAAGATATTGGTAGCACCTCCGGTAGCCCCGTCTGGGGTATCTGGTGTGAAAGGATTCGTTGAACGTGATACAGCAACTATAGGTGTGGATACAGCTATAGAAGTAGCTGTAGGAACAGATGCAGAAACAGATGTGCTTGCCGGAACTTGTGTCAGAACTTGTTGCTGTAGGGATACGGGTACTGGATCTTGGCGTTGAACGTCCCTGGCAGGCGGTCTATGTGGGGCGGGATTAGCATACTCGGGAGCTGCGTCATCTAAATATGAGGAAAGAAAAACATCTTCTGCGGTTCTAGGATGCCCCTTAGGATGTACCTTTATTGGAAATAATGGGGTTGGCAAGTCTTTTGGTATCCCTGGAGTAGCCTTAGGTAATCCTTCGGCCAGAAGGGGATACATACCATTCATAAGGGCATTTCTTTGTCTGTCTACTTGTTCTGATTTCACTCGTGCACCTTCTTCAATTAATAAATTTTCTCGGACTTCCTTTGAATTCTCTTTACTCTTCTCTTCCTGTCTACGTGCTTTTTCTGTACGTCTATACGATTCTTTACGCCATAATTCAATGGCGTCTTTCTGTGATTGTCTAGCTTTCCTTTTCCATAATTCTTCCTCTACTTTCACGATGCACTCTGCATCCCAGGTCCCAGCCGCGGGCCACCTCTGACTTTCTGGTAATTCCTTAGTGTAGTCTACCCATAAATCAAGAAATAATATAGCGTCTAAGCCATGTTTATGATACATGAAGTACCCTGGAGTGTCCCTAGGAGGAATAGGAACGGCTTCTTCGAGTACCCCTTTTCTTGTTGTGATCTGTCTTAATTTCGAAAAGAGCGGCATATTGAAAACTGATCTGATACTTGATTTTGAACAAACTTAATGAGAACTGATCTGATACTGGATTTTGAACAAACTTAATACAATAAACACAATAATGAACAGTCATTCATACCACAATATGCAGGACGTTATTAAAACATTTAACATTTAACATTTAACTGAGCAACGATGATGATGACGATCTAAGAAAAACTTAATCACTAAACATAATACCCGACTTGGACTGAATTATTCTGAATTTATATACTTGATATACTAGATATACTGCTAAACAGTACAGATACACTGCTGAAACAGTGCAGACCGGATTTGTGTACCCAAACCCGTCTGGACCGGCACAACTTATGTGCACGCCAGAACGCCTCCCCAGTAATGGTACTCACCGGGTAGCTCGGAACGGAAGGCCTCGGAAACTGAACTGAACTTGAACCGGACTGGACTCGACTCGAACACTTCGGACACTGGACTCGACTTAGGACTTCGGAAAACTGGTGGGCCTCTGTATACCTCGGATCTTGCTCTCTCAGCTAGGCTCTGGTCGGGATACTTCGCACTTCTCACCGCCTCGTCTGGGTGTTGATCGCAGCCTCAGTCGCCCCCGCTTGACCGGAGGGAGATACAGGAAATCCTGCTGGTACGCGTTATTGTCCGTCCAGCTGTGGCAGGAGACCGGGCCTGCAACGCACCGCCGGCGCGTGAGATGAGAAAGTGTCCCTGTTCGGGCGCCATTCATGTGGTAAATAATTTAATTACCGGGACTTAATTTGATACAGAAACATAATAAAATAGCTCAGTAAATAAGAGGCAGAATCCGTGGTATTAGAGGTTCGGAATGGGCTTTATTCCAATGGTCGATTATAATCGGTTGCTCCAGGTTCCATCACCACGAAGGTTCAGGAAGTGAAGTACATACATTATTAACAATCAATTACTTTTATACAATAGGCATTACAGTGAGGCAAATACAAGAGGCGTAACAATTGATAGTGGTGATAATATATTTGTACGTAGCAAAAATAGGCGTAACTGGGAGTGGTTTAAAGAACGTCATCAGATGTGATGTCATAAGAGGGTGGTTACATGAAAGAATTTCGCAATGTCAGCAGAAATACTTGGCAGATATGCGCACGCAGCAGCATGACGTGTAATTGACGTGCAACTAGGGGGTGAAGGGGGACTTGACATTTAGCTCTACATGTGGCGACAGAAGTCTGGAGGGTCAAGTCAACCTAATCCCAAATCATATCTAACATCCTATGTTTAAAGAACTAAGTTATCCAAAATAGAGGTTTCTTCGAGTAGAATCTTATTCTATACTGACTATACTGACTGTTAGTGCGTGTACAAGCGTCTAAGTGTCTACACTAGATGCGAGGGCGGAATCTTCCATAGTAACAGGGCTATGAATTACTTGCATGAAGACAGAGAAGCCGGGCCTTTGCTCGGTAGCTGGCAGAATGTTTACTTAAACTACTAGACAGGAATACATTGGGCAGGGATCGGAGCAGATAATTTCGAAGGTGAAATACAGTTTTTGGCAGGCAGCAGGCTGATGTCAGGCTTCGTGAGCCGCGCAGAGAATGAGACAAAGTTCATGGTCACAGATGCAGGCTCAGACTGGAGCTTTCAGAGGCAGAAGGCAAGAAGAGTTTGATGACAGAATCAGGGCCTACTTGCCTGGACTGTAAAATGGCATAAGTGAACCATATAAAGCCGGTGGCCTTTCATACTTAGGAATGGAATATCCGGCCTATTCATGGCGGATCTGACAGAGGACATGTTAACGGTGGACGCACATGTATTTGCGTCTTCATAACTGGAACTGGAGGGAACATACATGTACTTGTAACATGCACATAGTACCGTTGGGGTCCAAGATAGGGGACATAACTGACCAGAAAAATCCATATTTCCACAACAAGAAGTGATTTAAACAAGGCTGACTGATCAGGCAAACACAAAAAGGCTTAAAGGGCAGACAAATAACATTTTATAGTGCCCACTGCAAGGCCTTATTGTGGCAAAGAGAAGAAGAACACTAGAACACTCAACAGTTTGGCTTGTAAAGAGATTGTTTTGCGGACTCCGCACCGGGTCACAAATTTGTCCCAACACCAGGCATAAGTGGACTTGGTGGAACAACATCTGGCAGAGAGTATGACATCCATCACTTCAGGTGGCCACAAAAGAAGGTGTACATTGCGCAGGTTTGGGTGAAGGACCCTGTTCGGCTGCTCTGACAACAGATCCTCCTGAAGTGTAGTCTGATCGGTGGGCAGATACTCATAGCCAGAAGCTGTGGGTACCACACTCTCCTGGCCTTATCAGGAGCTACTAGGAGAAATTGGGCCAAGTCGTTCCTGAAATGGGGACAGCAGAGGCAGGGGTGGGAAGGCAAAAAGGAACCTTGCGTTCCATTTCAGCCGTAATGAAGCTCCTAGTGAGTCTCTTCATGGAAACCTCAATGCACAAAACATCTGACACTGTGCCTTCTCAATGGTGGTGAAAAGATCTACTCGGGGTTCTCCCCACTGTTAAAAGATGAGAGAGAACGGTATGTCTCCAGAGAATCCTGTGGAGCACATCCATGTTTGGTGCTAGAGTACCACCCTGGTGCCAACCACGCTTCCATGTCAATCAGTAATATCAAGGCCAGCACAAATCACATACTTGGCTGCATCTTTAGCCTTCCTTCATGATTTGAGCATGCAAGACCTTGCTGGACATATACAAGAGGATATACATATACCAGCCCAATAAGCAGATTGCATTGCCCGAGCTCAATGCTAGGCACTAGCTGAAATGAATGCTTACTTTCCAAACACTTCAATCCCCTTCGACTCCTTATCAGGGAGAGCTGTGGGGAACAAATTGGGTGTTCCCTTGCTGGTTGAAGCCTGAACAATCAGACTCTCTCGAGTAGGATGTTTAATGAGGAAATCATGGTCACAAGGCGCAATAGTCAGACACCTGGTCACCTGCCTATTCATCAGCAGGCAAGAACAGGGCTTTCACCAAGTTCCCATTAAAGGGTCAGTGAGGGTCCCATTGAAAGGGAGCAAGGTTTGAGATGTATCTGGCCCACCTTGTAAGATTTCCACGAGAACATTTGTTTTAACCTCAACAGAGGGCAACCGTAGGTCCAAGCTGCTTGTGGAATTACCACTACAAATGATACACTCTCAACTGGATGTCAAAATGGCAAGTTCAACCCTGTATCGGGGAAGTATCAAGTTCACTGGCCTTTTTTTAGACCATGTAAAATATGGCATTGTCCCTAATGATGGGATAAATAGTCCCCATCCCCACTATCATTATCTCTAGGTGATGGCAAGCTTGGGTCAGAATCGGAGCCAAAAAGATAAAGGTGCCTCTGATTGTGCATCCGCCATAGTAGCGGCATAGGTTCAGAATCAGGTTGTCCGGTGACCAGATGCACTTTAGTGAAATTGTAGTGCAACATTGGTTGGCATTGTACTGAAGTCAGTTTGGGGTCAGGCATTGGAAACAACATTGGATCCTCCTCCGGTGCCATTGATGAGGGAAGGACCAGCACAGGTCATGGAGCTGGGGTGGAAGTCTGTACTGAAGCCAGAACAGATCCCATTCCAGGTGCAAGGGGATCAGACTACACCAAGGACGGAACTACAGATTGCAACCCGACTAAGGGCCCCTGCGGATCCTTGGGACCTGAAGGTGCGCTAGAGGTAGCTGAAAGAATGCCACATATCTCCAAAAAGGCTGAATTAAAGGCTTCAATATGCTGTGGTGTTGCAAATGGCCTAGGAAATGTGGGGTGAACCAGCACCAATTGTGTAATTAGCTCAACAACCTTATATATAGAAGGGAATTGACTGACATTGGGAAGCCCTTGCACCTTTTACTTTGATAGAGAGTGGCGGGATGGGGTCGAGTCCAGCTTATGTTTCTTGTGCTTCAATATGGACTTTGATTTTGACTTACCAGAGGACTTCGACTCCAAAGTTGACTTCTCACAGGAGCGACATCGGGATTGAGTCGACACCCTTGACTTGGAGCCAGACGTACATGAGGCCTGCAACTTCCTCTTGTGTTCAGTGGCATACAGCTTCACTTCTCAGTCCTGTACTGTCTCGAGTTGCATTAGAGTGTATTTGCTGTACGACTGTTTTGCACCACAAGCCCAAAAACCTCGTGCAGGTCTGTGACCGACTACAGTTTTCTACAGTCGCGGTATAGTTCTAAACCTGTAGTCTTGGAAGAGCACATTGTTCCCTCAAACACTAGGTTTTCCTGTCTTAGGATCAGTCAGAGGAATGACAAAATTGGGAGCAGAGGTCAGGATCCACATTGAGAGGGATGGAAACAAAATAAATTAAGCCAATGTGGAGTAGTGGCTCTTACATGCAGCTCTTCCCCATCACCTCCAGTGGAGTATGGACTCAGCGCAGAGCCTTATGATGGCACCTACAAGTGTGCACGAGCATTGCTGGTCAAAGCTTTCTGGATCCAGACTAGCAGCTCGAAAGCACTGTAAGGTGAGGAATCTGTAGGTAGAAGAATCCATTGGAACTAGTGTTAAATGGATTACTGGAGTGGAAATTTGTTGCATGGAGAGGAAAAAACTTAATTTGTACCATTGGTGCTAAGACCTAAAGTACGTAGGGCTTCAATCGCGAACTTGCTAAAGTTTGGAGTGAATGTATGCTAAACAACTCCGAAACACATTCATCTGGGGCATCTTTTTATGCCAGAATGTCCCAAAATTATTAGCACATTTGAACGCAACCACAATGTAAATATGAAATCACAGATTGGCTTTTCAGGAGGTGGAGCTTGCTGGACTCCATAGAAGTTCAATTCAGCTCCATGTTCGTGACCTGGTGTGGAGCCTATGTAATCAAAAGGAAACTGGAAGTAGGATTGCAGGTGCTAGAAGCTCAAACATTCTCGGAGGGATTACGTGTAATTTTAATTTCTCTAAGAATTGAGAAACCACATTAATGGTATGGTGGGAAAAAAGAACCTGAGAGTTTGAATTATGAAACCAGAGCTGCAAAAGGGACATCTCTGGAGTACACAATGGTCTGAAGTAGATGACACGAAATCCCTACTGTTTAGTTTCCTGAGGAAGAACCATAGCCAGTGACCCCTGGTATATGCTTCGATATTCTCAAGGTAGTCCGTATCCCCAATAGGTGCCCTGGTCTTCGAAATCCAAGAAGGGGGATGACAATTATTGAGCTGGAGAAACCATTACAGAGGCAGGCTGTAACAAAACCAGCATACAGATGAAAGAACTGTTCTTTAGGGGCCACAGAATGTAAATGTAAAGCTACCAAGAGAAGGAGGGTGTTACTCCAGATAATTAAAACAGAAATGTTGGCCACAGGTCTCAAGGTGTCATTTAGTTCCTGCCCACGCTCTGTGTATCTGTGAAAGAGTTGCCAACTTCTACATAAAAATTATTGGATAGCAGGAAATCTGAATCAGAAGATCATGAAATTGAGGCTTCAGCTATAAGAATAGTACCTTTCTGAAGTGGTAAAGTGATATGTGGTCCACAAATGGCTGAGGAGCATGGAGAGAAGTGATCAGTGTTATTGTTAGCCGAACCTAAGCTTGAGCATCTTTCCATCTTCTCCAACCCCACCCCATTTTTCTCTTACATCTTCTCTTGGTGCAAGAGTCAATGTTATATGTTGCTAACTCATAGGAACTGATTAAGATTGCCGGTCGGACCGGCTTCCATGATCCCGAAGGAGACAGTCCACCGCCGGATTATTATGCATGTATCCTGTACTCCGACTGACTGCTGTAAGACCGCCGACTCCGACAGCCTTTCTCAGACCACCGAGATGGTGGTAGGAGAAAAACAGCATCCATAGGGCAGTACATTGATCTCCAACCACCGTCCAGATTATGTTGTATGTTTCAGTTGACCTGACCGTGGCGGTCCAACCGCCTGCCTCGAGTTGTCAGAAATTATGGATTTGGGGTGTATACTCACCCAAATCAGCTTCTCCCCAACACTCTCCGACCTGGATCCCTATCTCCAGGACACCCCTACACCACAGCAGCTGAACCCCGATGACTACAACCCTGTGGGCACCAGAATGCAGCTAAGTCCATAGGTGGCATGTATCCTCATTGAACAGATTGTGTACAGATTGGCAAACTCCAGCAATGGGGTACATGGTGCACAAGGCATATCCCCACATGCATGTGTTTACATATCACATGTTTCCTGTGCTTTTGCACCCACTTGCAGCGACATATTCAGGGGTATGCGCACCGCCGTAGACTGGACCCCCCCAAGGTAGCAGCGGTTGCATTGTAAGATGGTACGGGGAATTTTCCAGGCTTCGCATGGCGGAGCCGGACCGCAGCTGTGGAGGTCAGACAGTCGGCATGACCAACATCGTAATCAGTCCCATAGTTTGCTACCTGAATGTGTTTATGTATACATTAAGCACAAGAGGTTGTAGTGCTACTTTTGCTTTACCACATGGCTTACGTTGCTCAGTAAAAAAACAAGTTACAATCATTCATGCATGGACAACATTTTCTGGATATACTATAACAAATGATTAATATAAAATCTATGAAAAGATTACAAAAAATGTCCATAAGAAGGTATCATTTAGGGGCAACATTTTTTGGTAAAAATAGTAGGAGGTTAAAAGAGATCAGGAACTCTGGAGAGATTTTGGACTTATTTAACACTTTATGTCACCATATCTGAACATCATTCCCTCTTCAATCTTACACAAATGAGTATATCTTAGTATTATATATTTATATTCATTTACGTCTCCAGTGTAAAACAACATGCAAACCTTAATTAGATTAGATATGTAAAAAAAGAGGCAAGATGGTAATTGGTTGTGTATTAAACGTGTTGCTATAGCAGTAACGATATATGACATATCTATGCTCTATCAATGAAGTGATATCCTTGTTTTGATCTATTGATAATATACAAATTATGCAATTTAACGAAAAATAAATGATAAAACAGCCAGAATTCTAACAGTGGGAACAGGGACATATGTTATGTGTGTGCAAATCAATAAGAGAGAGAGAGGAAGAGTCAAGAGGAGCTAGTTAATTTCCCCTATATGAATAAATGTAATCAAAAAGGACTGGCTCGTAGTTTGAAGCCTCAAGTTTGTGTTTGTGAGAAACCAATAGGTTTCTAAAAAAAACTCTCACCCACCAACCTAGTTGGTGGCATGCTTCATCATCGGGTCCCACCCAAGGTGCAGAGTGCACCCTGGGTGTGCTTGGACGCCTGAACTACAGCGGATCAGGTTTTTTTGTGTAGTGTGGTGCAGTGGATGTGGTGTTAAAACTATATATAGGGTCCCTTTTATGAATTAATTTTAATAGTGTGCCCTATGACAGCGTAAAAAATAAAGAGATGCGGATATGTGTAGAGTTTTAGGTTTGGACTCAAATATCCTAAGGGTTGGTCTACATGTTTCAGCCAATCTATTTAATATGCTGGCTTTCGTCAGGACCAGTGTGAAAAAGTGTATAAACCGGTCAAGGTCAAGTGTTCCAGACTGGATTGCGTAAAAAGTGTTGCACGCGCTAAGGTGCGGTTAAAAAAGTTGAGGGAAACCAGTTGTTTCCTCCTAATAATCCTTCGATCGCGCCGCTGTGATCTGGAAAGGTAGTAAGACAAATCACAAACACAGGTACATGAAACATATAGTTGTTTAAACATGAGAAATTCATGCACTCATGTGTGCCACACGCATTGTCAGACTTGATCCTTAGTCAATCTATGTGGTGGTGACAAAATGTTACACCCATGCGTGCATCGAGGTTTATTATCGGGTTGTATGCGCTACAGTGAAAATGTCCGCAGTGGCTAATCTGCGGCATGGTGTATGGCTTCAGAAATTGTTAGATA
The DNA here is from genome assembly GCF_964204655.1 of Triturus cristatus. Lineage (NCBI taxonomy): Eukaryota > Metazoa > Chordata > Amphibia > Caudata > Salamandridae > Triturus > Triturus cristatus. Next base: position 549,427,129 of record NC_140584.1, read on the forward strand.
ATGCTTACTATGGTAGATTATCCATAGACGACATGAATCCTGCAAGGGGGCAGTGCTTGAAGTGTCACACTGAAATTAGAAAGTAAAGGGTTACTAGGTAAGTTCCCGGGTGCCCCTCTCGGCATATCGCGCTTCCCGATATGTGAGCCCCATTGCTCCACTTACTTCATTAAGGTTAACTGCCCTCTGCCCTCTGCTAATACCTGTAGCGGCCTTGGTCTGGGATTTCGAGGATGTTTGGCCACTTCGGAGACCAGCATTAAATGTGCAGTCTTCCACGGTCTGTTCCCGGTGTCCGTGTGATCACATCATCATGTGGGGGCATGGTCACTAGGAATTGAGTACAGACTATGCCTCAGAGTGCAAGGACATTACCAAAGGGCTGGTTGACATTTGAAATGATTATGTTAAAATTATAATATTAAGTTTGTCTCTGCATATGCCGATTGTCATATGCAGCTAAGTGCATTGACGGAATTGTGTAGGGGAGAGCCATGACGCAGGTACCTTTTGGGACACAAGTGCAGTACAAGCATTCTGCGTGTTGGGTAGTGAGAATATGGAAGAATAAAATGGTTCAGTTTATTGATGGTGAATGCTTGAAATCGAGAACAGACTATGCCCTAGGGTGCCCAAAGTGCTGCTTGACATTTGGAGTGATTATGTTCAAATTATGGTTAACTCATTGTAGCAAGTTCGTATCAGCATATGTTGATTGTCATATGCCGCTGAGTGTTATTGGTGGAATTGTGTACAACTTTCATGCAGGTACCTTTTGGGATACAGGTGCAGTACCAGCATTTTGCATGTTAGGGTGGTGTAAATATATAAGAATTAAATGGACCGGTTTAATGATGGTGAATGCTGTTTGCCCCTTTGACTGATATTTCTTGGGGTTGATGTGCTCAGCATCAAATGTACACCACTTGGGTGACACCTTATCAGGAATGGGGTGGCATTTCAGGTATTAGATTATTGCCTCAGACATCTTCGTGTCCCCTGTCCGGGTATCGATTGCTGTGCCATTTTTAGGATATTACAGAGAACCAAATATATCCAATTTCAAGAGTTATTTAATGCATTCCATGGGATGTTGTCGATCAACCCGTTTTTATGAGTTGAGAGGCGATAGATCCTACTGACCTACTACATATCATTTGGAGTATGCCCTTTTTTGACAAAGTGGTCAGTAATTTTTGTGGTATTTCTGTTGCAGTGGATGTTGTTTCTGTGTTATCCGTTTCTGATCTTGCTTTTTCTGCTGGTCATGCCGATGTATCGGAGACCGCTTGGGCACTTAATCATGTATATAACATGTGTGGAGTTGCAGTTGGTGTGTTTACTAAGGGACCAAATTTTGCTTTGTTCCAATTTCAAGGTTTTTGTGGTAGTGGTTAGGAGGCATGCGCTACAATTTCCAACAAGGGAAATGGCATGTCACACTGGGAAGGCCCCACGCGTTGAGGACAGTGGTGTCCCTTGATTTGTTGGTCTGTCTTGGGCATGTGGAGATCAGGTAGTCTCCCAGGCTGTCTGCTCGTTTAAACGAGAATAGCGGTTTCTCCCACTTAATTTTCCAAGTGTTTAGGATTTTCCAATATTTATTAATGATTTTGGTCATTTTGTTTGAGATGGTGTTATAGGTTTTTATGTAGGTCAACGGGATTGCTGTGTCTGTTTGTTGGTTCTCTTCTAACAGGGCCTCCCTGTTCTGGTTCCGTGCTCTTTTTTTTTGGATGCACCTATTATTTTTGGAAAGTAACCTCTGTGACCTAGTTTCTCTGCTAGGTTTTTCGATTCTTCTTGATAGTCTTCAATGTTGCTACAATTCCTTCTGTTACTGAGGAATTGTCTGTATTGCAAGTTCTCCCTAAGTGAACGTGGGTGGAAACTGTCAAATTTGAGAAGAGCGTTTCTGGCTGTAAGTTTATAGAAAGTAGTTGTTTTCAAATGGCCCTCTTTTGCCTCAGTGGTTAAGTCCAGAAATGTGAGTTTCCTTTTGTCTGCCATGTTGGTGAAGCACAGAAAAGGGTCACAGCCATTGAGCCATGTTAGGAAGGTGGTAAGTGTCTCTTCTTGGCCTTCCCATATCATCAGGATGTACCCGATGAAGTGGCGCCAGAATCTGATGTGGTATTTGAATGGGTTGTTAGTGTTCAAGATGTATATTTTTTGAAAGTTGTACACGTAGATGCCCGCCACACTAGGGGCAAATATGCTGCCCATAGATGTCCCATTGGTTTGTAGGAAGAAGTACCCTTCAAACTCAAAGTAATTGTCTTTGAGGGCAAGGGTTGCGCACTGCATTATAAATTCTCTGGGGGTGTTGAATTCCCATGTGGTCTACTCTAGGGTTTGGTTTATGACTCGTAAGGTATCATCCTGGGGGAGGCTTGTATATAGGCTTTCTATATTGAGCCCCACTAGTAGATTGATAAGTGGGTCAAAGGGTACATCTTTGATGAGATTCAGGAGAGGTTTTGTATCTTTTAGGTAGGTTGTCGACTTCTGTACCAATGGATTCAGAAAGAAATCATAGAATCGCGATAATGGTTAAAGGAGGGAATTTATTCTGGACACGATTGGGTGGCCTGGTGGTGGTCTTGTGTTTTTGTGTATTTTGGGCACCATATAAAAATATGGAATTTTGGATTTTTTAGTACAGAGGAATTCTGCTTCTTGTTTTGAAATATGGTTCCTCGTTTCTGCTTCTTCAACTAGAGCGTGGATGGTATTTTTCAGTGCCTCAGACGGGTCCTCTTTTAGTTTCTTATTGTTTCGGCTGTCGCCAAGTAGACGTCTGCACTCCTTTATGTAATAATCTTTGTTCTGTATGACTATTCCTGCATGGTTGTCTGCTGGTTTGATGGTGATTGAGTAATTATTTTTCAGTTTGGGCAGGGTTTCCCATTCCTTATTTTTCTGGTTGTTGAAGGTCTCATATTCCTAGGTTTCTTCTATCTCATTGAAGACAGCCTGTTCGAAGGCGATTAGTTCCATTGGTGTGGTGAAAGGTGGAGGGCAGATGGTGGATCTGGTTCTTAATCCTGTGTCATTTGGGTTCCCTGTGTTGTTAGTTGGTGTCTGATTTTCAAAGAATGCTTTAAGTTTCAGTTTTCTGAACAATTACGCTAGTTCCCTGTGGAGTTTGAATTTGTCCAGGCGAGCAGTTGGTACAAAGCTGAGTCCTTTGTTCAGGACTCTCTCTTCTATTGGTGTGAGGTCTATCGAGGAGAGGTTAAATCCTAGATTCTGTTCCTGACTGATGTTCCTCATGTTCTCTGTCCGCTCAGTTCTGGTTGGGACTCCTTGGACTTGCTCCTGGTGTTCGCCCCCACTGGTCCTTCTTCTTCTCCACTGTGTATGCGTTGTCTGTCTCTTCCTCTCCTGCCTCGCCCTAAAGAAGGCAGCCTTTGATTTTGTGTGAAGAAGTGCTGGTGAGCCGGGTGAAACTGGGGGTTCCATCCCAAAAATGTGGGTGGTTGATCAAATGGAGTGGGAAAAAATCTTTGGCCTTGGTTGGGAAAAGGCTCCCACTGTTGTGGCCATTGGCGGGGTTTCCCCTCCCTCGTTGTCTTGGGTTGCTGCCTGTGCTTGACCCGCTGCTGATTGAGGTATCGTTTCCCCGAAATGTCAGACAGAGTGTCCTGTTTGTTGGGTGAGACATAGTCCTGTTCTGCATATGGGTAGTTTTTGGAGTATGAGAATCTCTTGAGATCTTTTTGGAATTTAGAGATTTTTGACTGTGTCAAGAATTTCTAGTACTCGTCCATCTCTTTGTTGGTCTCATCCAGTTTTTTCTTAAAGAAGGTAATGGTGGTAATATATATTATGTGCCCTGATGTACCCACAGCTACATCTCAATATAATATAAGTATAATTCCTGTTTGTTAGACCTGGCATCCTTGACGTGGTTTCCCCTGACTTTTTTGCCTCTGACTTCCTGTCATGATTGTTTTTGCTGATTTTAAGCTCTGGGTACTTTACCATTGCTAACCAATGCTAAAGTGCATGTGCGCCCTGCTTTAAGCAAGGTAACGTTGGCTCATCCAGAATTGACACATTTAATTTACTCATAACTCCCTAGTAAAGCGCACTACATATGCCCAGGGCCTGCAGATTAAATGATTCTAGTGGGCCTGCAGCACTGATTGTGCCACCCACTTCAGAAGCCCTTTAAACATGTCTCAGGTTTGTCATTAAAGAGCCTGTGTGTGCAGTTTTAAACTGCCATGTCGACCTGGTAAGTTAACCCTCTTCCTAGGCCCACACTTCTATTTTAATACATATGTCACCCCTAAGGTAGGCCCTGAACAACCCAGGGGCAGGACGCAGTGTATTAAAAAAGTAGGGCATGTATTTTTTAGTTTTACATGTCCTGGAAGTGAATACTCCTAAATTCTTTTTTTCACTACTGCAAGGCCTGTGTCACTCAAAGGTTAACATCGGACTACCTTATTACAGCTCATGAGTCCAATTGGGAAGAGAAGGGACCCCCAAGTTTGGTGTCTCTGGAATCCCAATTTAAATTCCTAACTTATGGTGAAGTTAGATTTTAAATTGTAATTCTGAAAATGCCACTTTTTTGAAGTTGCCATTTTCTTACCTTAGTCATGTGATGCCTTCTGCCTGTCTCTGAATAAATGTCCGGGGTGGGTGACAGCTGGGCTTTGTGCATTCCCTCCAGACAGCTACACACAAAGGGAGCTTACGTGTGACTGATGGGCTATCTACATTCTGATGGGCCATTATGGGCAGCATGGGAGGGAGGAGCTGTCACTTGCACCTGAATAGGCTGGTTCCTGTCAACACACAAAGGGCTGCATGCCACCCTGTAGTGAGTCTGGAGCCAGGGCAGGAAGGACAGGTATTCAGTTCACTTCAAAGGCCTCTCTTTGAAGTCCCTCCCACTTCAAAGGCACTACTGGGTATTAGCACTGGACCTCTGATACCACCAACTCAGTGCACTTCTGTACCGGTGAATACTCTGCCAGGAAGAAGAACTGCTGTGCTGCTGAAAGGACCATCACTCTACTGTACTCCTGCTCTGCTATGCTGACCTGTGTACCTGGGAGTGAGGAGGACTGGACCTGCATCTCCACAACCCAGAACCAAAGTGACTCCAAGGGCTTGCCTCCTTTTAGACGTCTCAGGGTCATAAAGACTTTCAACTTATCGCTGTGAAAACACCTTTACTTCGCCATCTTAGTCTTTTCCTGGCAAGTGGTGCCAATCCAGTCCTGGGCCCTTGGAAGTGGGTATAAAGTGCTGGACCAGCGCATCCCTCTCACCCACGATGCATCGGCAGTGCAGCAAGGACCAAAGACATCACATCGCTGACTGCGCTGCTCCTCCATGTCCTGACGCATATTCGACTTGGTAGCTCCACGACGAGGCATCGTTTGCATCTTAGTGTCAGGAACCAATGAGCTGGCGCCTGCCTGGGACTACACTTCCCAGAAAGCCCGGTCCTGCGGGGGGAGGCGGAGCCACGTCTGTAAATTAGGACGACACGCGCCAGAGAGGCGTGCGTTATTTTTGTATTGCGAGCCCGTCACACCACGGACCAAAGCCACTGGGAGAAGCACACGCTGTAGCGTCGCCTTCCGCCCGGTCCCGTTTCTATTGGAGATTCTTGTGTTTGGCAGCCGTCGCTGCACGTGAGGGGAAGACCGAGCGGGCAAGCACCACGGAGCTCTAAGGTGAGCCGGGGACTGCTGTTCCGTTTATTTATTTATTTATTTACGCAACTTTTATAGCGCGACAAATACCCGAAGGTGTCTCGGCGCTGTAGAGCAACTGGAATCTATCATCAAGTCATCCTCTTACTGATTAAACAGCCATGTTTTCAAGAGCCTGCGGAAGCTCATCAGATTCGGGGCAGTTTTGATGGCTAGTGGCAAGAGGTTCCAAAGTTTTGGAGTGGCCACAAGAAAGCGCCTGTCTCCCCAGGTGACCGATCTTGTGCGTGGTACCGGGAGGAGACTGTTATTGGCCGATCTTAATTGCCTCCTAGGAGTGTACAGCTGGAAAGCTTCAACCAGGAACCTAGGTCCAATGCCATGTACAGCCTTATAAGCAATACAGAGGGCCTTAAACTTGACGCGGCTCTCCACTCTCAGCCAATGAAGCTGACGGATACCAGGAGTGGTAGATTTGCGACGAGGGATGTTGAGAAGAATCCTAGCAGCCGCATTCTGAATAGATTGCAGCTTCGTTGTGACACGCTTCTGGGTGTGAAGGAGAAGTGCATTCCCATAATCTATCCTGGAGAAGACTAGGGTAGAGACCAGGGTCTTCCCAGCTGACGGCGGGAGATAAGGCAGCAGCTTCTTGATTTTTTTCAAGATGAAAAAAGACGACGACACAACCTTGTTGGTGTGGAGGTCGAAAACCAACTTATTATCAAAGATCACTCCCAGGTTTCTGGTTTTTTCTACTGGGACAGGTGGAGGGCCAAGCTTTTCTGGCCACCAACCAAAGGACCATTCAGGGGAGAGTCTTCCAAAGGTCATGATCTCGGTCTTATCCGAATTGAGGCGAAGGCAATTCAAAGCCATCCAGCTACTAACCTCAAGCATAGCTTTCTGAAAGTTGGCTGCTACCGTGAGACCATCCTTATGGATGCCCAGCACCAGCTGGGTATCGTCTGCATACGATGTAAGCTGTATCCCATAGGCCTTTATTATCCTCGCCAAGTCCGCTACATAGATATTAAAAAGCATGGGACTTAGCGAGGAGCCTTGTGGGACTCCACAAGGGAGTGCAGAGATAGGGGAATAGAAATCTCCCAACTTTACTGTCTGGGTACGGTTTGCCAGGAACGATGAGATAAGATCCCTGGCGCAACCGTTAATCCCCAAAGCAGTGACACGGTCGACCAAGATGGCATGGTCGACCGTGTCGAAAGCTGCTGACAGATCCAGAAGGATAAGAACAGCCGCCCCTCCCTGGTCCATGATCAACCTGATCTCGTCAGAGGCCTTTATCAAGGCAGTCTCTGTTCCATGCCCTTTCCTAAACCCAAACTGCGTATCGTCGAGAAGCTGGTGAGTCTCGACGAACTCTGAGAGCTGTCTATTCATCAGGTATTCGCATACTTTGGCAGGAAAGGGCAGGCACGCGATCGGTCTGTAGCTTACAACAGCTGTGGGATCTAAGGAAGGTTTTTTCAGGAGGGGTTTTATGACAGCGTTCTTCCATATACTTGGAAATTGGCCTGTCGAAAAAGCAGTATTGCAGATCTCCATGAGAGGGCGGGAAATCACTTCTGTGAGTTTTGACATCACGGATGGGGGACAAGGATCCAGTGGGGAGCCCGATTTGATGGTAGAGACGATTTTAATCACATCCTCATGTGAGGCGGGTAGAAAGCATGGAAAATGGTCATGGTTGTAGTAAGACAATGCTTCTTTCCCGCTACCACCTCTACATTCAGTTCTAGAGTTATCTTCAAAGGAAGCATATATATCTGCAACCTTTGTGATAAAAAAGGCTGCTAATTCGTTACAGAAAGCCTGTGAGGGCTCCACTTCAGGCCCGACAGGGGGGGTAGACAAGCTGGTGACAACAGAGAAGAGTTCTCTGGCCGAGTTAGCAGCGGTCTTAATTTGTGCCGAGAAAAATTCGGTTTTTCGGGCCAAGATTGCCTTTTTGTAAATCTGAAGGGCATCTTTATAAGTTTGTCTGGCTATGGGGCAGTAGACCTTCCTCCAGCGCCTTTCTAGATTTCTGCAGTGTTGGCGATGTAGTCGAAGATCTTCATTGTACCAGGGGGCCGAGGGGGATACTCTGTTGGGCTTCGTAATTTTCTCTGGGGCCACTAGGTCAGCGGCGCTTCGGATCCAGTCCTGAAAAGCCGAAGCCGAAAATGCCGGAGTATTTCCACCCTGAGGACGGGAGGAAGCCAGGGAGTGTAGCATCTGAGGCATATCTGCAGTTTTCCAGGCACGAGTGCCCATTCTGGTTCCCGGCCTGGAGACTAAAAGGGCAACAGGTCGTATGTCTATTTGAAAGATAATGGCCCTGTGGTCAGACCAAGTAATTGGGATGATATCTAATACAGATATACCAGGGTCATTCGTGAATAGACCATCAAGGGAATGTCCAGCTTGATGCGTAATGCCCTTGACTAGTTGGTGCAACCCTAAGTTGGAAAAATCAGCTGTGAGTTGGGCAGTATCGGAGTTGTCCTGCTCTTCCAAGTGAAAATTAAAATCTCCCAATATAGTGTATGTATCAGAACATATAATATTGTCACTTAGGTCAGAAAGGGAGGAAAGAAAAGAATTACGGGGGCCAGGGGGACGATAAAGTATGACACCCTTTAGTGCCTGCTTGGGGGTAATGCTAATGGCAAAAGCGGCTGATTCGCAGTTAGCCGAGTTTATAGGATCAAGTGTGGTACGATATTTATCCTTAAAGATAATAGCAAGGCCGCCACCTCTTCCTACAGGCCTATCATGTCTGACAACACTGTACCCCACCGGAGTAGCATTACAGAAATCCGGACCAGACCCGGCATCTGCCCAGGTCTCAGTAGCAAACAGTAGATCCAGATCATGAGTAATGATAAATTCATTGATATAAAAGCTATGACATGGAAGTGAGCGCGTATTGATGAGCGCAGCTCGACATCCATGCGAAGCTCTGTTCACTACAACATAGGACCTGCCATCCTGTAGGCCAGAATGGGCAGGAATGCTGGATTGGGGGAGAAGATATCCACAGCCTGGACACACAAATAATCGAGTGGCCATCGCATCTTTCAAGGGGGCCGTAGTACAGGTCGGACAGATCTTACCAACATGCAACTCTTTTAAGTGCCGGGAAGAGTACATCAGTCGGGGGGCAGGGGTTATGGCCCTGGGCCGTGTCCGGCCGCGGACGGGCGCAGACGGGCTTGGCTTTGGCGCGGCTTCGGCGCGCGCCCGCTGCGCCAGCCCGCTGCGCCGTCTGAACATGGTACTCATTATATAGAACGTGAGGAGGGTGGGAGGCCAGCGCGACTAGAGCGCAGCCCCAGCCCACACCCAAGATGGCGCCCGCCGCCGCCTTCCCCAAAACAAAAGCGGTAAGGCGAGGCAAGAGAATGATAGTGCAGCGTGAGTAGGTGTCAGTGTGCCTGCTCTCAATTCCCAATTAATCACTGTATTTTAAAAGTCCCCCAAATTATTTAGCACATAAAAATGTTTTTGCTTAAAAACGCTACTTTCTGATCAATAAAACGACAGGAATTGGATGATACACGCAAGTTTGCTCGCAGCCCTAGTACTCCCGACTAGGGAGAGCTCTGAAGGCAGCGAGCGGCGATAAAATCACAGCTAAATAGTCTGAGGAGGGCGGGAGGCCAGCGCGACTAGAGCGCAGCCCCAGCCCACACCCAAGATGGCGCCCGCCGCCGCCTTCCCCAAAACAAAAGCGGTAAGGCGAGGCAAGAGAATGATAGTGCAGCGTGAGTAGGTGTCAGTGTGCCTGCTCTCAATTCCCAATTAATCACTGTATTTTAAAAGTCCCCCAAATTATTTAGCACATAAAAATGTTTTTGCTTAAAAACGCTACTTTCTGATCAATAAAACGACAGGAATTGGATGATACACGCAAGTTTGCTCGCAGCCCTAGTACTCCCGACTAGGGAGAGCTCTGAAGGCCGTTCCGTTCCGTTACCCTCAGCACCTCCGTAGGACTTCCGACCTTTTGCTGATCTAGGTTTGCCGCATGGCCGAAGAGGCCTGAGACCCCCGACGCGCTAGAAGGTAAGCGCTCCTTGACAGCCTCAGTGTCCGCCTGGACTAGGATTCTTTACCAGGCCGTTCCAACAGCGGAGCGGCTTACTTCTCCCTCCTCCCGCTTATACTTGGCTAACCCAGGAGGGCAGTTCTTAGCGCGCCTTGGGCATACGCGCCTTCCCGCACTCACAGGAATACTGAGACTTTGAAACTATAAGAGTTCGCACCACTCTCACAAAGAAGTATCCTGTTGTGGTGTACATTGACTTCTGCTGCTGCTTCCGACGAAGCGTTAGGGGCTATCCTCTCCCAAAGAGACAAACATACCGGACAGTTACACCCGGTAGCTTACCTGTCCAGAAAACTGAACCCGGCAGAAAAGAATTACAATGTTGCGGAGAAGGAGCTGTTATCCATAAAGAAGGCATTCATGGAGTGGCGTCCGTATTTATGGTGAACCCGGTATCCCATCACAGTGTACTCCGACCACCGAAATCTACAGTACCTTAAGACTGCTCTGCACCTGTCCCAACGGCAAATGAGGTGGATGCTCTTTTTTGAAGAGTATGATTTTATCATCACCTTCAGGCCCGGAGCTGAAAACCGCAAGGCTGACTCCTTGTCTCGTCTAGAGACCGACAGCGACCCGATCGCCGTCCCTCCGGTGGCCATCATTGATCCCTCTAAGGTGGTGTGCATTCTCAAGACCGACCAATACCTGGACGAGGTACGACGTTACAAGACCTCACAAGAATGGGAGGAATGGGCAGAAGCGACACCAAACCGCAACCTGAAGCAGGGGTTGCCTTTCCAGGATCAATTGTTGTATCTACCGACGGTGCCGTTGAGGAAGGAAGCCTATGCCTGGTGCCATGAATCCCCGTTGGCCGGCCACCCAGGTATCCATAAAACCGTCCAGTTGATGAGAAAGCACTTCTGGTGGGACTCGTTGGCTCGAGATGTCAAGGGATGGGTTTCTAGGTGTGAGAGTTGTGCGCGAGGAAAAAGCGAGACGACAAAGAAGAAAGGGAAACTGATCACCATGCCGACTCCACACCTGCAGTGGCAACACATCAGTCTGGACTTCGTTACTGGTCTGCCCATGGACCAGGGGTATTCTGCGCTTCTGGTGGTAGTAGACAGCCTTACCAAGATGGGTCACTTTATTACCTGCAAGAACCTGCCCACGGCCGGACAGACCGCACAACTGGTGTTCCAAAACGTGGTTAAGTTACACAGACTCCCAAAAGTCATGGTGTCGGACAGGGGCCCCCAGTTCATAGCCAGCTTCTCGAGGAGGTGGTGCCAAGCCTTGCACGTCGAGTCAGCAGTGTCTACTAGTTTCCACCCCCAGATGGATGGGCAGACAGAGAGGCTTAACCAGACTCTGAAGAAGTATCTGAGGTGTTACGCCAACGAAGCACAAGAATCTTGGGTTTCCCTGCTTTGGATGGCTGAGTTGGCCTACAAAAACGCCTCCCACAGCTCTACGAGGGTCTCTCAGTTTACTGCGAACTACGGCTTTAGTGCTCGCATCCTGCCCATTACATTACCGGACAAAATAGCGAACCAGCCCTCTGTACATGCTCATCTCGAGGCCCTACATGCTGTACACAAGATGGTGAGGAGACAGCTGCTGCGGGCCAAGCTGACCTATAAAGGTTGGGAAGATCGCCGCAGAATAGATGGACCTCAGTAGAAGATAGGGGACATGGTGTGGTTGTCCACGAAAAATATCCGATTCAAACTGCGCAGTGTGTTTCACCCCAGATACATAGGCCCGTACCAGGTGGTGAAAAAGATCAACCCGGTGGCTTATCGCTTACGGCTACCAGGTTACCTCCGGATTCATCCCGTATTTCACTGCGGTCTCCTGAAACCCGCCGTAGGGGCACGGCGGAAAACACCTCCTCCGATCTCCGTTAACGGGGGAGTGGAATACGAAGTGAAGAGCATATTGGATTCCACGTACAGGCGGGGGGAAACTGTGGTTTCTAGTGTCCTGGAAAGGCTACACCTCGGAGGACGACTCGTGGGAACCCTGCACCAATGTACATGCCCCGGGGGCGGTCAGGGCCTTCTACCGCAGACCTGGTTCTAGGAGGCGCCGGGCAGGGGGACCTACTGTCAGGAACCAACGAGCTGGCGCCTGCCTGGGACTACACTTCCCAGAAAGCCCGGTCCTGCGGGGGGGAGGCGGAGCCACGTCCGTAAATTAGGACGACACGCGCCAGAGAGGCGTGCGTTATCTTCGTATTGCGAGCCCGTCACACCACGGACCAAAGCCACTGGGAGAAGCACACGCTGTAGAGTCGCCTTCCGCCCGGTCCCGTTTCTATTGGAGAGTCTTGTGTTCGGCAGCCATCGCTGCACTTGAGGGGAAGACCGAGCGGGCAAGCACCACGGAGCTCTAAGGTGAGCCAGGGACTGCTGTTCCGTTCCGTTACCCTCAGCACCTCCGTAGGACTTCCGACCTTTTGCTGGTCTAGGTTTGCCGCATGGCCGAAGAGGCCTGAGACCAACGACGCGCTAGAAGGTAAGCGCACCTTGACAGCCTCAGTGTCCGCCTGGACTAGGATTCTTTACTGGGCCGTTCCAACAGCGGAGCGGCTTACTTCTCCCTCCTCCTGCTTATACTTGGCTAACCCAGGAGGGCAGTTCTTAGCGCGCCTTGGGCATACGTGCCTTCCCGCACTCACAGGAATACTGAGACTTTGAAACTATAAGAGCTCGCACCACTCTCACAAGGAAGCATCCTGTTGTGGTGTACATCGACTTGCGCACTAAAGAGGAAGGTTAGAGCCCGTAGGTTTTCCTTACGAGACACTACCCCGCCAGGGGGTTGCTGAACTAAGCAAGTCCTGGGGGGTTGCGGTTAACCGATTGACTTACTCCTCTACTCCCGCTGCATGTCACTTCCTATAGAACTATGTTTTTGGGTATGATGCAATACCAAATGTTGAAGCCTAGGAGGTAGCAGCCAGTGGTGGTTGGTGTGGGCAGTCCGAAGTAGGCTAGCGAGATTCATTTGAGTGTAAAGTTGCATGCACTTGTGTTGTCTCCATTTCTCTGTGTTTTGTTATACAGGTTCTACTCCCCGCTGTTCCCTTCCCTTCCTTTCCCTTACTTGATCGCCCTAATACTCTGTGCAATCATTGTAGGAGTTGGGGATGTCAAGGAGTGGAACCCCTATTGCGACGCACGAATTCTGAGGAGCCTCCGTTTCCAGGCAGGATCGTTACACTTAGGGTTTGACGAGGACGCATACCCAACTTGCGCGGTTTGCAACAGATATTGCCTGCATCTGAAGAGGTCGACAATGACAGCAACTCCTCTGCTCCACGGGTCTCCATCAACGACGCAATAAGGTACTTTTCCGCAGGACAAGTTTGGGTCCTGTATGTGACCCGCATTCCATCACGGTCGGCTGAAATTTCTGTTTTTATCCGTTCTGGTGTAACCAGATAGCCCCGGTTGGTTCTTTATGCTTTTAAGCACTACATTTAGTTTATTCTTTAGAAATTCATAATTCTGGTTATACTAACTGTATTCTGTCATTTTGCTCAATAGGTTAAGCTCTATTTTTCTAACTAGGTGTAACATCTTTTTGTGCAGTGTTTTCACTCTTTTACTGTTTGAAGTGTTCCACAAATACTTTACAAATTGCCTCTCAAGTAAAGCCTGACTGCTCTATGCCAAGCTACCAGCGGGGGAGCACAGGTTAATTTAGGGTGTGTATCTGACTTACCCTGACTAGAACGATGGTTTCTGCTTCGACAAGGTGCCTACCACTGCCAACCAGAAATCCAATTTCTAACACTGCTCTTCCAGGGACCATGTAAAATATAGATCATGTTCCAACAACTGCCCGATAAGAGTCATAGCTCAATTATGTAAAGTATGCAAATGTCATTCAATTACAACATGGCTTAAATATATAACTGAACATGTAATAAGTTATAAACAATAGGGCAAAACATTCAGCTCGCTTATAATGAAACCATTATCAGTAGAACTTTCAGTTGAGTTGCAAGAGAAAGTAGGCAGACTTAACACACCTAACAAACAGCCAAGATCATATTTCCCAAATTATAAGGAGCAAGCTATTCAAGGGTGAGGAAGAAAAGCAAAGTGAATGATTATATGAACTGGGAACAATACAGACTTAGAGAGGTTTTTTTGCAAATAGATATCTGTTTTATTCCAAAGAGGTCTCATGCTACTGATTATTTCACAGTGTTGAAGGTTGGTATCCACACTACGCAAGTAGCAAAACCACACCAACCATGTATGGATGAAACTATATCCAGCCCTTTCACAGTCACAAAGGGCAGTTTTAACCCATGTTCTTAAAAGTACGTCTAGAGTCAGCACGTCCATCTTTTTATGTTGTGGCAGGGATTGGCTTGACAATATCCCTAGGCATGCTATCAGCAGGTCAAGTGATATATTGCACTGAAAGGTTTTGATCATATAAACTTGAATTTTCCCCCAGAATGGATGTATTTTGTGACATTGAAACATAATATGGTGGAGGTCACCTATCTCAATGTGACAGTGCCAACTTAGTCAGAGGCAATAAGATCCAGTTTGAAAAGTCTGGAGATTGTCCCAAAAGATTTATGAACGGAGAGGAATTTAGTTTGTACTAGAACAAGGGAGAACTTTGCTGGGAGTGATTTCCATAGTAGAGTCCAGTGTAACTCCAGTAAGGGAACTTATCCAAACTAATTGAAAGCTCCTCCTAAACCTTTTATGTTGGAATACTGACGTTCAAAACTGCAGGAGATAGTTGTACATAAATGTGAGAGATCAAGTATCCTAGTTTATTGATTTACAAAACACATCTCATACATCATGATGTGATAGGGTACCCAACCTTGAAATGGGAACCTTTAATTTAAAAAACATATAGATGTCCAGATATTATACTTAGCTTGGAGTTCTACATAAAAAGAGGTCTAGCTCAAACGTAAACATTCTAGTGGTTGAAATACCCACTCTACATCAATCATTCCATAGAAGACTGAAATCAATAATCCTTAATCCCTTTTTTTTCCAGAGTTACAGAGAGATACATTTAAATATTTGCAAGAAAGTTTCTTAACTAGTTGGAGAAGAGCCAACAATGTATTTCTCAGGATGTTATTAGAAAGCACTAGTTTAGTACACTTGTTTGATGGTGTAATACCATCATGAGGAGCAAATAGGCCTTTCATAATAACCATCCTAGAGGACGTTCTTGAGATGCATTGAACAAAGACTATCCTATCTAGTAAGTAGCACACCCCAATAATTTCACCAGCTTAAATGTCTCAATAGCAATCCTAGATGTCTTTTTATTGCACAAAAATATATTTTGACATCAACACGCCGACGTTAGAAAGTCTATAGTGAATAATACTCAACTAATAATTAATCAAGGACAATAGCATCACCCGTATGACCTAGATAGAGACTTCGGAGTCAATGAGTTGACAAGTGCACCAATTTTATTTAAAACAACTTACTCATTGTGCTTTGTCAATACTACCAAAACATCGCTGAACTATACCATCAAGTATTTTACAAAGGATGTTTGCCAATATAATGTACAGAGTAGATATAAAGGCCTCAAGTAAGTGTATATACAGGAGACCTATCATAATAATTTTTACTTTCTAGAAGTGTACTTGATGATGAATCCGCTTTCTGAGTAAAATCAAGGGAATCGTCCAAATATGCTACTGCAATGTAAAAGCTGTCACTAACCTCAACTTCATTCACCGCTTTATTGGCTCTGACATATGCAGAGAAAGCAGGCAATGTAGACATGTCCTCCTATCCCAGATAAAATAGGTCGGATATGGTGTCATTACCTATTACCATAGCCGAAGTTTATGACACAGAGGCATAACAATTTTTATAAAGTTGTCCCTGAAGAACCACCCGAAGAAACGGCCATGACTCTTTATCAGACATCTTTTCTGCGCCAAATATAATCACTGCAACTGGAGAATCCAATAATTTAGCCTTCTCAATTATGTTGCAATGCAGCCATGTATTATCACTGAAGTATCTGCCTCTAGAAAAGCCATTTTGAGACAGATGTCTACAATGTTTGGAAGGTTTTTAGCATATATCTTGTAGTCTACATTTATTAACAAGATTGTCCTATAGTTCAACCATAAAATAGAACCTTTGTACTCTTAATGTATAACTATGATAATGGCATTCAATGATATACCTTGGACATCTCAAACTGAGGGAAGCTCCGAAATAGATTCATCAGATGATCCAGATTTCTAATTGATGGGAAGTTATGGATCCTTCAGCATCAGTGGCTTCTTTAAGTGCAGATGTGTAATTTCCCTGGTTTCTCCTTTCAGTTCAACTAGGCGTTCAAGTTCAATTCTAGCTTACTCTGATAGAACGCCGACAACCACATTGCTTAGGTTTGCTTTCTGGATATAAGTAGGCATAAAAGTTTTAAATGTTGAAGCGAGTTTGATGCTATCATGCAAATTATATTAGATGTCTTTTATCGCTGTGATTTCGGACTTTGATTTTCAAACTTTTAGATAATTAGTCAAAATATGTTTCTGCTTTATTAGGCTCACATATATTGTTGAAATTTTGTTTATCCTCTCAGATGCAAGTGATCTGGCAGAACATATTGCTGAATTCATATTTAAAGATATGAATCTTGTAACCCAACTCTGTACTCTTGGAGTAAAGGGAGCACAGTTTGAATTTTCTCAATATATTCTAGTGCATCAAGGAAAATGTTATTGGCAATGTTTTCCAGCAATTCATGAGCTTTTCCCTCAGCCCCTCCACCCCCCGACTGCCATATCCTCCCCTTTTGTTGACTGTCAGTGCACCACAAAATACAAGGACAGCTGAACAGCACCTGTTGTTTTCAGAAACAAAGTAATCTATGAACTGTTTAATTGTTTACAAAGATACAGAATCTATGAGCACTTCTTTATTCATTTTCCGTACACTAGTGCTTGGGAACAGTCTTCGTACATTATAAATAACATAGAAACAAGCATGGTCTGAGACCACCGTTGGTTACTTGGTTACATTTTTACTCCTTCCATCAATGACAGATGAACTTTATCTATAAGAATGCAATCATTCTTCAGCGGCTTTGGTGGGGAAAGAAATACATCATGAACTGCCTAACAGAGGGGTTGTGCATTCTACAAACATCTTTCAAGTTGTGTTGTGAGTAAAGGTTGAGCATGTGTCAATGGGATCTAGACAAACAAAATTTACACTTGGATTGTCTATCGACTTGACCATCCATCCTCAACCTCACATGATGACATTGTCATCCACTAGACGTTTTATCCGTTTTCTGTTGAGATGGCCCCAAAATCCAGGAGAATCAGAGGGAGCAGCATGTACATCAATTATGTTCAGATTATGTTAACTTTTCTGCAATTTTATAGGTCATATACTTTCTGCAACAGAGTCAGACATGACAACCTTTACATTTGATATTTTCAAAATAAGCTTAACTACCCCATTTTTTGTTTTCTGAGCTTGTGAGCAGGTGAGGTCTTAAACCCAAAAAGACTACATAAATAGTGCTTCTCTCAGTGCAATCCTTGATTCTAGAGACAACATCACCCTTCAATCAGCAACAATATACTATGCTTTACCAAATTGTTCACCCTTTAGTGTTAAGAATCCTTATCTTTAGTGAAGAAAGAATAACTTGAGATAGAGGTATAGTAAACAATATTTGAGGGTAAATTAGAGACGGCTAAATAGCCTACTAGCATTATTATCAGTCCAAAGTGAAACATGAAGGAAAATAAGCTGTGTAGGACGTATTGAGATCCTGAGAAACATGAGGATGATCCCAAATTTGCCTGGCTTCAACTCTCCTGCAGAGCAAGTACAGTCAACCGACCAGGAATCTTGGCCAAATAAACAAACAAAAAGAAAAAAAGCAAATATAACATATGCAATAAAACTTGCTTTAACTTCAAATCATTACCACCCTCCCCAATTACTTCCCATACCTACCCCCAATAGATAACATGGAACCATGATGACTCCAGAGAAAACACCTCACCCCCAAGTTCATCTAACTTGAGTTAACAAGTAGATATCAGATTCTTTGCGGGTCAGTTAGCCAGTTCCTACCTTCTATATGACAATATAGCAAACATACTACAACCAATCCAGTAGGGTGCCATAATTTCAGGTATCCATGTCTTATTCTAAGATGTTGAACATGAAATGTGGGTAATGTAAGTTGTGAATTTTGTTTTTGTAGGAGACTGTGAAGCAAAAAGGGCCTGTAAATGACAAACTGATATTTATGTTTCTCAAGGTACGTAGGGTTCATCTAAGGGGTGGGTAGAGGTAAAGGGAGGTAACGATTTTAGGGTTTAGGAGAGGGTATAGATAAATGGTGGTGATGAGGTTAAGGAATAACCCTATCAAAAAAGAAAAAGGAATGCTTGCCCCTCAAATAAAAATATATATGTATAGACTTGCTTTTTAATGTCTGATATTCAGTTAAGAATTATTGCAGAATTTCAGAACCTGAGTGGGCGAAAGATCATAGCATTTTTCAATTACTGCAATGGGACCTTGTGGACTCTTTCAAATTCCATATCAAAGGATAGGCCCTAAGTGTGTGGAAAACAAGAGTCAAGAAACTCCACATAGGAGTTTGTGCTACCCTCGGCTCCTTCTGGGATTCCAAAGTTCCTTTGCTTGCCTCTCGGATTGACATTTTCCAACTCTGATTTTTCTCTTTTCAGATCTTTCATAGGGAGCTGCAAGTGGTCATTCATCTTTGTTTGTTTAGCCTTTATGTATTCCAGCCCATTTATCCTGGATTTAGCCTCTGAAAACCTGCCAGTCAACACTTCTAAGTTGTTTCTAATACTAGCCATATTTTCCTGCATCATGACTATATTTATCTGGTATATGAGGGACAGCCTTAGTTCTCTTCCAGCTCTTATCTTTCATCTTAGCTATTTTATCCACACACGGCGAACCAGAATTCAACAGTAGATACTTATCAGGGATCATACTTTTTAGAAAGCTCACAAAAGACTCAAGTACACCTCATTATTGCACTCCATGCCTGCAAGTTTCCTGCCACTTGCCTACCACCTGCCAGAGCCCTTCAGAGAACGGGACCACACTTCCCAAGTTCCCATGCGGCACGCACACTGCCAACAGAGGTTTCACGCGCCAGGAGGTGCTTAAGTTCGGAACAGGTGTCCTGCGGTGCGGGAGACCTCATCATTGCACTCACTGCCTGCGAGATTCCTGCCACTAGCCCACCACCTGCCAGAGCCCTTCAGAGACAGGGGAGAGAACAGGACCACACTACCTAGGTTTCTGCGCGGCGCGCACCCTGCCAACGTAGGTTTCACGCGCCAGGAGGCGCTTAAGATTGGGACAGGTCTCCCGCGGTGCGGGAAGCACACGGGCGTGCCCACGCTGCGCCGGGCCAAGGGCGGGTCTGTCTGCACCCGTCCGCGCCAGGCCCATGGTGGGTTGGGCCAATCCCCTTGGTCTCTCAGGAGCAGACGATTACCGGTAAGGCATTATAATATCCTGTTTTGCTCTTTTCATTGACCAATTATTTGCTCAAGTATGGGTAAAAGGAAGTTACTGCCCTCAGCAGGAAAGCTGCCCACGAAAAGCGCACCCATCACCAAGTACTTGAAAAACACCATGGGTTTGATCAAAAGTGAGATTGTGCATGTTGAAGAACAACTTGTAGCTACTAAAACCACATTAGACACTGTATTAAAAGAGTCTGTAACAGAGGGTAGGCGTGATTCTTCAGCACACGAGAGTAACGTGAGAGATAAGGACTCTGAGATAGAGCTACTTATCACCAACGTCATTAATAAGGACATCGCCCCAAATTTGACCAATCCTTGCATCCTAACAACTTCACTGGAAATCTCAGCACTGTCCAATAATACAGACCTGTTCTCTCCACCAGCAAAAAAATTCGAAACAACTATCCCAAACAAATAATGTACTTGTGGAGAACCAGGCAGGGAATCCTTAGAATCCATACTGCGAGACAAGGTGTCAAATCTTTCTCTTACCTCGCGCCGGCATCCTGGAATAAAATGCCTGCATACCTACGCACCATCCCCGTCCATGGCTGCTTTCGTAAGAACTTGAAGTCATGGTTATTCGACCACTAGTCAGCATTCTTTCAGGTCGTCTGCAAGCGCCATGAGACTCTGAGTGATGTGTGCGCTATACAAATGCCCCTGACTTGACTTGAAGGCTGAACCTAAGCCTAAGGCAAAAAAGGAGGGAAAAAATGTTGGGGCGGCAAAGGGGGATCCAATAGACTATGCACAAAGGCCGCAAAACCTTGAAACTGCATTTAAAAATCTACATGGCAAATTAGATAGCATCGAGCGACATTTGATATCAGAAATCAAACCAGTTCAAAAGGATGTGACCTATTTAACAGACTTGGTTTCTGAATTATTATCCTCAAAATCATTGAACAATAATCCAGCCTTCAGACCAAAAGAAGGTTTAGGTACCACCATTTCCGTTGGTGAACATAAGCAAAGAGCGACTTTCCCCGTACCACCTTTAAGGGATTGCCTAACCACCGGACCCACCCATGACTTAAGGACCAATAAAGAAGACACAGCCCCTTCTCTAGATCTGAAAAAACTAACTTGACGGCTAAAATGAATAGCACCACGCAACCTAGTAATAATATTGAGGAGCCGTTACATCTCCCCCAGGCGACTCCATATGTTATTGTTCTGAAAAATGACATAAATATCAAGACTCAAGGTAACAACGGAGTTTCCATGAAATGGTCGGGTGTGAACCCAACCGTCTTTATGGATAACCTTAAAGGGAAAAAACAAGGATATAAATATCTGTTTGGACAGTACCTCCATAAACCCAGCAATTATAACTGTCTTATGTAATATCACGACTGAAATAGTGGGTGACTTAATTTCCAAAAAGAGTTGGAATGTCCGTGCCGATAACCCCAGATGGTTTAACCAAGAGTGTTCAAGGTTAAATAGGGAACTAAAAACAGTCCTGAAAGCAAAACCAAGAGATAGTGCCAGGATTAGCACCTTGAGGAAAGGTTATAAAAATACTCTGCATCAAAGGAAAATAGAGATTCGTGAGGGGGCCTGGGAAAAATTAATCCAGGCTGCAGAGACACGAGATGCAGTCCTATTCTGGAAAAAAATTAATCATCCTTTTTTTAAAGAGAATACAGCAGAGAAAATTGATACCACTGTTCTCCTGGAAGATTGGATAATGCATTTCAAGAGTATTTTTAATCCAGAAGCTGTTAAAGTCACTAAATGCAATAAAGGTAACTTTATACTAGTAGAACCCGTAAAAACACCCCCAATAACACCAGACGAAATGAAATCCACCCTACAAAAAGTGTCAATGGTAAAGCTGCAGGACCAGATGGGGTACCCATTGACGTTTTTAAACACAACATCGATTTTTGGATCCCTATTTTATTAAATGCTTTTAATGCCACTTTAGGAGGAGTGCTGCCTGCATCTTGGGTTGAAAGCATTATTGTACCTATTTTTAAAAAAGGGGAAGGGGGAAGGCCAACTGCTACCGTCCCATATCCCTTCTTGACTCAACCTCCAAACTGATGGGTAGAATTATGTTGGGGTGATTAGAAAACTGGGCCACTGAGAACAACATCTTAACAGAAGCCCAGTATGGATTCAGAAGGTGTTTTGGGACGGTTGAACAATGTGTAAATTTGTAGCTACTGATAGGGAAATACACCCTAACCAAGGAAGGGGTTCAACATCTTTGCTTCGTTGATCTCACTTGAGCTTTTGATCTCGTTAACCATGCCAAATAATGGCAAACACTAAAAGGGCTAGGCGCCCCTATTGATATAATCATATATTTATCCCAGATTTACACATTTTTAACTTCTAGAGTACGGTTTGGTACAATGGGGGAAATGTACCCCGAATTTTAGGGTAACGCGGGGAATACGACAAGGATGTGTTTTAGCACCCCTTTTATTTTCTCTCTATATTTTTAGGTCTCGCAGAGGCAGCGCATGCGCTGCGAGACATTTAGTGTATGGGTTTTCAATGTGCTGCCACAGGCTTTTGGTGGCCTAAAGCTTGCATGCATGTGAGCGTGCATGTGAGCGTGCACGTGCGCAGCCGCCATCTGCCTTTCTGTCATGGCTCATTAAGCCTTCCAGCGCGTGAATCATGCTCCTCCAGCCCCTTGTTGTCTGCTCTCACTACCCCCTCCCTTCTCCCCCTCCCTCCTCGTTAGCTTGTTATTCTTAACTTCGGAAGCATCTGATTTGAATTCTTCAAGGAGCAATTCACTTCCGACTAAGCCAATGCCGCCTCAGACAGTAGACATTTTCTGGTGCTTGTTCCTGTTTTCATTGGTTCCATGGACCCAGCTCATGTTACTGTTTGCTTATGTTGCACGCATTATGGCCACCTTATCTTTTAGTATTGCATGCTCCGGCCAGACTTCGGTGTCAGAGCACGCTTTAACCCTCTACACCCCAGCACAAAGCCATCGAGAGCGAGCAACAAATGACGCCAACACACAGTCCCTTGTGGGAACATAAGACTGTGAGAGTAACACTGCAACTTGAGTTTCACCTACTACCTCTCGTTTTTAAAGTGGAATTGCCAGATGATGTCCAAATATTTAGGAAGCCCGTAAAGCTTTCGTAATTGTAGCCTTTGTTTGGAAATCCTGGGCAGGACGGGTTTGAGCGGCGTCCTCTGGCATATGAATGTGTAACCAGCTCTTCCCAGTTACCCTTTACCCCTCCCTTGTGAGACATTTCAAGGTATCGATAGCTATAGCAGGCAGTTGCTATTTTGCCATCAGTTTAATCCCTTGCAGTGTAACTTCGCTTGTGAAACAGTAACATTTCACAGACTGCCTTCCGAGTGCGTAAGCTTGAATGGAGCGGCACGGCATAGATAAAAGGAACAGCAGTAACGGTGACAAAAGGTGGTCATTCAGCAACATGAACTCTTCATCAATATTTCTTGACAGCCAGCCCCCCGCCACCCTTCTGGTTTTGAAACAAGTACCCGGAGGCAACGATGTTTTGCACATTGACCCTTTAATAATGCAACGTTCTAGCAACTTCAGAATTATGCTGATCTGTAGGGATATGGCACTGCTTAAAGGATGTAGGGAATATTGGCTGTGAGTTGCCTTTTTAATGCCTTTTTACTTGCCTACCTTTAGTGGTGTGAAACGCACTGGTACCAGCATGCTGCACAGAGGATGGACGCCTTCTTTAATTTGCAGCCCTTTTGCTGTTTCTTACACACACTCACCTAGCACTATTTTCATGCACAACAAGCATTGGCATAGTAAATAGGTCTCGCCTTTGGGACCTTATAAGTGTTTAACCATGCAACAGTTAATGTTGTTGCACCAAGGATATTGTGCTGCATAACTAAATATTTATAAGATCCCAAAAGCGAGAGCTATTGGCTATGCCAATGCTTGGTTTTTTTTGTGACTCTTTTTATTAACATTCATCAACATACAAACGATCATAGCGACAATGTAATCTCTGTTCAGGCGTGGCAGAATCTGACAATAATTATGCGCATTGTATACAGTGAGGACAATTCAAGGAGAGAGTGATTCGTCTACAGCAGGTTGCTGAGGTGGAGTACAAATGTTCCCTCGGTACGAGTTCCATGGCCCCCATATTCTGGACCACATTCGGGGGCAGCCCAAGCAACATACACTGTCTTTTCACGGAACATGCACCAGTCCATGCTTGACTTCCACGCTCCCAGTGTGGGCGGTGCTACTGCCCCCCAGGCCTGGGCAATATCCCTTTTTGCCAACATGAATCCCAGCATGACCCATTGTGTCTGGTGTGTGTTCAGATCAGTTGGTTCCCAAATGTTCAGTAAACATCTATGCATTTCCGGGTGAAGAGTCACTGCAAGGACCACCCCCACCACTCCATGCACCTCCCTCCAGTAGGACTGAATGTGTGCGCATTCCCAGGTTGTGTGCATAAAACTACCTACATGTCCACAATGTTTATGACAGTCCCCTGTGACCGCTCTTCCCATTTGCACCAGTCTAGGCCCTGTCATATATATCCTGTGTAGGATTTAAAGTTGCACGAGTCGTAGTCTTGCAGGAATCGCTACTACTCTAGGAGATCGTTACAACAAACAAATGATGGACGGAATGCTGTAGACTAAACTGGGGTGGTGTAGTGGGCAAAAGAACGATGGATTTAACCCAGATCTCCTGACTGGGGGAGAATGTATGCATTGTCAGCATTCCGTCCATCATTTGTTTGTTGTAACGCTTTTCGCCCTAAGTGGGATGGGTATTCCCCGACGTGGGACCCGTGCTCACTACGCCACAGGAGTCAAGCTATCCTGGCTGATGACGGCTGATAGCCAGAAACCGGTCCTAGGATGCTGGATTCCGGTCCAGGGAAGACATGGCTTGGCAGTTCGGGCTGGACTGTTCCCATGAGGCACAGGGTCAAGACTGATTTGCATATGGCCATGTCTAAACTGGGGTGGTGTAGTGGGCAAAAGAACGATGGATTTCACCCAGATCTCCTGACTGGGGGAGAATGTATGCATTGTCAGCATTCCGTCCATCATTTGTTTGTTGTAACGCTTTTCGCCCTAAGTGGGATGGGTATTCCCAGACGTGGGACCCGTGCTCACTACGCCACAGGAGTCAAGCTATCCTGGCTGATGACGGCTGATAGCCAGAAACCGGTCCTAGGATGCTTGATTCCGGTCCAGGGAAGACATGGCTTGGCAGTTCGGGCTGGACTGTTCCCATGAGGCACAGGGTCAAGACTGATTTGCATATGGCCATGTCTAAACTGGGGTGGTGTAGTGGGCAAAAGAACGATGGATTTAACCCAGATCTCCTGACTGGGGGAGAATGTATGCATTGTCAGCATTCCGTCCATCATTTGTTTGTTGTAACGCTTTTCGCCCTAAGTGGGATGGGTATTCCCAGACGTGGGACCCGTGCTCACTACGCCACAGGAGTCAAGCTATCCTGGCTGATGACGGCTGATAGCCAGAAACCGGTCCTAGGATGCTTGATTCCGGTCCAGGGAAGACATGGCTTGGCAGTTCGGGCTGGACTGTTCCCATGAGGCACAGGGTCAAGACTGATTTGCATATGGCCATGTCTAAACTGGGGTGGTGTAGTGGGCAAAAGAACGATGGATTTAACCCAGATCTCCTGACTGGGGGAGAATGTATGCATTGTCAGCATTCTGTCCATCATTTGTTTGTTGTAACGCTTTTCGCCCTAAGTGGGATGGGTATTCCCAGACGTGGGACCCGTGCTCACTACGCCACAGGAGTCAAGCTATCCTGGCTGATGACGGCTGATAGCCAGAAACCGGTCCTGGGATGCTTGATTCCGGTCCAGGGAAGACATGGCTTGGCAGTTCGGGCTGGACTGTTCCCATGAGGCACAGGGTCAAGACTGATTTGCATATGGCCATGTCTAAACTGGGGTGGTGTAGTGGGCAAAAGAACGATGGATTTAACCCAGATCTCCTGACTGGGGAAGAATGTATGCATTGTCAGCATTCCGTCCATCATTTGTTTGTTGTAACGCTTTTCGCCCTAAGTGGGATGGGTATTCCCAGACGTGGGACCCGTGCTCACTACGCCACAGGAGTCAAACTATCCTGGCTGATGACGGCTGATAGCCAGAAACCGGTCCTAGGATGCTTGATTCCGGTCCAGGGAAGACATGGCTTGGCAGTTCGGGCTGGACTGTTCCCATGAGGCACAGGGTCAAGACTGATTTGCATATGGCCATGTCTAAACTGGGGTGGTGTAGTGGGCAAAAGAACGATGGATTTAACCCAGATCTCCTGACTGGGGGAGAATGTATGCATTGTCAGCATTCCGTCCATCATTTGTTTGTTGTAACACTACTCTAGGAGATGACACAGCTTCCTGCCAGTCCTCGTCATCCATCTTAATGCCCTCCGCCACCCACTTCTGTCGTAATAGGGAGAGAGGGTCTTCCATATTGTATATTAATTTGTTATAAATCATCGAAATGGTATTTTCTGGGAGGTGGCCGTCTAATAGTCTACTCTCCAATGGGGTGGACTCTGGGGGGGAGTAGCCCTTTGGAAGGACTGAGCGCAGGGCATGTCGCACCTGCGCATAACAAAAATGCTTCGAGTCGGACAATTAGTGTTGGTTTTGTAGGGCAGCAAATGTTTTTATGTTTCCCCTCTCCCACAGGTCTTGAATTCGTGAGATGCCAATCATGTCCCACTTATCAAATCCCTTTGTCGTCCACAAGTTTCCCATTTGCGCAGAATCCCACAGAGGGGTGGCCAACGTAAGTTTACCCTCCCATCCTAGTGACCTGTTAGCACAATGCCAGACTGATATCGAATGCCCAGTGGTGCCCGTTAGTGGAGACCGGGCAGGTTTCGAATATAGCGACTTATTATAATTCCCTCCTGGGAGAAGCCACCTATCCATCCGATAACCTGGGTCCTCAGGGGCCCTGTAGGTGCCGTGATTAATAGCAGCCAGATGAGCCGTGCAATAATACTTTTTAATGTCGGGGAGAGCAATGCCACCATCATACCATTTCAAGGTAAGTTTCCTAAGAGTTATACGTGGTATTCCATTCCATAATAATTCTCTCTGGAGGTGCTCAATTTCTTTAAAATAGGCAAGAGGGACAGCGTCAAGCGAGTTTTGTAGGGCATAGAGGAAGCGGGGGAGGGACATCATTTTAAAAAGGGCAGCTTTGCCCAGGCGGGATAGAGGGAGAGATTTCCAACTAGCTATAGTTTTTGTCGTAGAAGAGGGGGAAGTAAATTGTTATTATAACAGAGTGTAGGGTCTAAGGAGATGAATATCCCTAAATATTTAAACCCTGTGGTACTGACTTGAATTGGACAGTTACGGGGTAGGGCTTGTACTCCCCCATGGAGGGCAATTTTCTCTCTATAATAATAATGTGGATCCCTTTTTACAAAACAAAACTGTAGATGCTCAAAAGTTGGGGCACGCCCCACCCCAGTACTTTTACATGCAGATGACGCTGTCCTGTTATCAAGGACAGCGAATGGCCTACAAAGCCTAATAGAATATTTTGCGCTGTACATGTCCGAAAAAGACCTTCTGCTAAATCTCAATAAAACCTTTGTTATGACATGCAGGAGTAACAGGCTGAAGAATAGACAACACCATGTGGGAGGGGGTGTTATTAATAGAGTTTCAACTTTTTCATAGGAGCAGTATGTGGAACACACATATAGAATCCTGTAATTTGAAATTTTTTAAAACAACGGAGGGTATGTTCAGATTCTCTGCAAAAATAGGAACTATACCCATACGGGAAATCCTTGCCCTTATAGGAGTAAGTGTGTTACAGGTGTCTGCTACGGGGCAGCTATCTGGGGGAGAGCCAACACCGACTCCTTAGAAATTCAAGAAAATCATTTTTTTAAAGAGTGTTGGCAGTCCCCAGTTCAACAGCCAATTACATAGTACATAAAGAACCGTCCGTACCGTACCTAAGTGATCTTATAAATATGGCAGGTCTTAACTTTTGGCAAGGGATCCGGTCGAAAGATGAGACCAAGTTTACAAAGGATTTAATCATGGACTGCTTGGCCCTCGACCATAGTAGAAAAATTCCCTGGCTAGAGCATATTTATACCCTTTTAACATGCTGTAAGGTAGACTTTGATAGAAAGAACCCTGTGTCTATCCAGGATTATAGTAAAAGTGACCTGAAAACAAGAAATATTACTGCTAGGGAACGCGTAAGAGAGGCCGAAGCTAGTCTAAAACAAAGTGTTATTTCTTACAGCGAGCATCCATTAGTGAGGGGCACACAAATATACCTAACATCGGTACGAAACACCCAACATAGATTCTACCTAACGAGGCTCAGGCTTGGCCCACTTCACAATATAATAGCATTTCCTAGAATGGAAAAGTGGTGTCACAATCTCCTGAATTGCCCATGTGATGGAAAGTCCCCCCAATCTACGTTGCATTTTATACACTTTTGTAGTTTTTATAGGGATATCCGGAAATCTGTTTTAAAACCAATTTTTTTGATCTAATATGCTTTTTTATTATAAATATGCTTTTAACTTTGTATGTAGCCTGGAAATTGAAGAAATTATGAACGCTGTCATTTTCTTTATACAAATGGCAATCAGGAGAAGAAAGGATTATTCACATTTGGATGCACTAATATATGAAAAAGCTGATGATTGCATTAAGTTGTGTCATTTATCTCTTATCCTGATATATATCAGCACCTCGCACTTTATGTATCTTCATGTTATTAAGCTATTTTGCACATAAAGCCTAGTATAAATGCATATTCTACTAAGATGTATTGAGTGACTATGAAATATTTAGTTTGTAACTTGTATGGATTTAAAAATATATTTTTTAACTTGATTGTGTTATACTTTAAAGAAGTAATGATTCACTGTTATTTCTGACTAGAATGCTTTTATGGTTGTATAATTTGCACCGAATAAAGCTGATTTAATTTGATTTGATTTGACTCAAGCACACCATTCATGAATTTATGAAAGACGAGTAGCATTGATGGTGCAGCTGTATATTCTGTGCCAGATTGGCTACAGCTGATAGTATCTAGAAAGAATGTGTTAAAGAACAAGGTGGAAGCAGGGGCAGCCCCCTATATATTTCCTGTGAGGAACTGTCCAAGGTATGCGTGACAACTTCTAAACTGAAACCTAGAGTCTCTGGCCTTGAAGATGACATAGCAGAACAAAATCAGGGCCTGAGTGATGTGGCTGCTATCGGGGACTGGCAAAGGGCCGACCTCTGGGACATGGAGGGCGGGTACCACTGCCACAATGTAAGACTTCTGGGTCAGTCGCAGGAAAGTGATAGGTCACATGGAAATCCTACATTGAAGGTATCATCAGTTCACTGTTCTGGAAAAGTGAAACTCGACCATCTTATTGATAGCATTAATGCCTCTCCAAGTCACTGACTACTTCCTGGCTCTACATCAGACACGTTTTAAGCCATGGACAAAGTGGGTCCCCTTGATGGAGCCAGCTCTCTTCTGCAGAGTCTTGCCCTGATGACCTTGAATAAATCTTTAAAAGATTATTTTTAATACCCCTTTCCTTTAATTTATTTTAATGTGGGTGATGTGTGAGAGTCTACTACAGATCTTGTGCAGAGAAACGTTGCGTTTATGTTTTCTTCAACATCCATAAAAAACAGGACCTCTCATATGAGAAATGGGAGGGTGTCACAGAGATTATTTGCAGTAATATAAGTGAGCTGCTGCTGTATCACAATACTGAAAACACGTCACTGTCTCTATATATATATTACATTTAAACACCTTTAGAATTTGGATGAGCGTGCCTGTGCGCTGTCAGTGACCTAGCCAAAGAGGGCATGAAAGAGTAGAACTTGGATCATAAATTCAAAGCTGTGTGGAACAGGGGGGGCCCAAAATAAATTCAAAGTTTCCAAACAGGGCCCCCAAAATCCTTAAGATGTCCCTGCTCTACCGCTTGCCTTGTGATGACGTCTTTCATTCGCTTTGTGATAAGATCATCCTCCTGACTGAAACCAGAGGGGCCAGGGAAGGCCAGAACCAAGGTGGTAAATTGTCTTTTATATAAACTTTTCACCAGAGACCAGAAAGGCACACATGAACTATGATGTCAATTTTTATTAGTAATTCAATGCACTGCACCCTCTTGTGCTTGTATTTCAAGACTATCAGTACTTGGCCAATCCTATGCAGATGTTATCGACCTCCGTCCTCAGGTGCAGGACTGATGCTGTATCCTTTACCAGTCTAGGTTTGTCATGGATGTTTTGGAATTGTTTAAGCATTGTTTTATTTTTGGCGTCCATACTAAACACTGGTTGGCAGCCAGAGGGGGGTGATTTTCCCATGTTGTTGCCCTGTATTTAATCCTTTGCCAGGTGAATGCACTTTGCAAGCAGTGCACATGCGAGTCTGTATTGTGTGTTTATGCCTGTTTTGCCAGCTGCCCGGGGTCCACGCAGGAGACCCGCTAAGAGGGCGGCCGCCTTAGTGCCACAAGAAGGCACAGGAAGCAGTCGCCCAGTCTTTGGGACCCTCTAGGGTCTCGTCACTTCCGGGGAGAGGGGGTGGGGGCGGGTGAGGTATTTATACCTTCCCCTGCCCACTTGGTGTCCTCTTCGCCACGACCCTGACGCCGTTTGTTTGTGTGCTGGGATCCGATCGTTGCTCCAGCTCTTCGGGAGGCCGGTGAGTGTAGGATCTGCCCCCCAACCACCCCCCTCCTTACTGCGGACTGGAGACCCGCGTGGTCCACCAGGTCCCACCCTTTGAGGGGCGGCTGCTTCGGGCAGCGGGGGTGGCCGGGTAGCGGGTTGGGGGGACAGAATGGAGAAATAACTACCCCTGGCCTCCAGGGAGCAGGTGGTCTGTCCCACGTGACCCCCTAGCTTGGGGGGCAACCAACATCGAGGCGTCTTTGGGTCAGAGCTCTCCTTCCGTTTTCGCGGGTCGAAGGTACTCACCTGGCCTAGGCCCTACGGGGCCCTCTGCCACGTGGGGCAGGTGTTCCAGGCCCATGGCGCCCAGTCACTAAGGGGCCGGGGGGGGGGGGGGGGGGGACTGCCTCTGCTTAAGGCTCCCTCCCTCGCACGGGGCACTAGCTGCCGGGGATCCAGGTCCCGTTAGGGGCGTAGGCCTGGGGCCGGTGTGGGGGAACTGCGATTGGGGGCGGAGGGTGCCGCTATGACCCTGTTACATGTGCGTCTCTCCTCTGCGGGGGGTAGGGGTGGACACGCCAGGAGCCTCACCTGGTTTCCATGTGGCATTGGGCGCGCCAGCCCTGAACTCGTCTCTGCTCCTCCAGTCACGACACATCGACGGATCCCACGCGTCCCCCAGGAGCGGGGCTGCGGCCTGTGAGTCACCTCTACCCCGCCCCACGCCGCCCTCTCTCCAGGTCGTGGTCAGCGTTCGGACATCCGGGAAGGGTGGGGGAACTGCTACGGGGGGCGAAGGGTGCTGCCACGTGTTCTTTTGGTGCTCAAATAACGCAGTAGACTGTCAAGAATGGGGTTGAACCATGTGGTTGTAGGTTTGAATCCCGGCGAGTACGCTCAGCTTTTCGTGGCAGATGCTGGTAAAGAGAGCACCAGCAGTTTGGGTAATTATAAACATCCAATATCGGTGCCAAAAACAATCTGGCAGAGACCAAACATTTAAGTAGGCGCGTCTCTCCGCCGTGAGCGGGGAACGTCTCTGGTAGCCTCGCTGGGTTTTCCCTGCGGCTATGGGCACCTAGAGCCCTGCAACTCTTCTCTGCTCCTCGCGTCACGCCGCATTGGCGGACCCCGTGCATCCCCTAGGAGCGGGGCCGCGTGCAGCCCTCTCTTCGGATCGTGTTCAGCGTCCGGCCATCCGGAGAGGTGGCGAAGGGGGAACGGGCCTGGCAGGGCACAGTGTGTGTGTATGTGGGGGGGGACCAGCGAGGGATTTCTGCCCCCCAACTCTTGGAGCCAGAACAGGAGGGTTCCCCGGGCCTGCGCAGGCCTGTTGTTGCGGGAGGGGCCTCGGCCTGAGTGGGCCTGGCTGGCCCAAGTGGGATCGCTGTATGCATTTCTGGGTTCGGGCGAGCAGGGAGGAGGGGGGATCAGAGGATTAAGACCCCCCTTGTGTGCAGAGCCCTTCAAGCGAGGATAATACCGACTCTTGAAGCCTCCCTGCCCCCCCGGTCTCTATAATCTGCCCCTCCCTGGGGCGTCGGAATTCCCCGACGGCGAGAGCGTCTGCCTCGTCCCCAGCTGGGCATGGGAACACTTTCTGGGCAGTGGTAAATCAATAGCGGGTAGGACCGGGGGAAGTGAACACCTGGTATGGCAGTGGCATGTGAACACCTCGTAATGTAGTGAGCGGTGATGAACACCTGGTAGGGCAGTGGTAGGGAAAGTAGTGCCTGTTTGGCACCCGCAGCTGGCGGGGTGTGGTTCTCTGGAGAATTTGATGGGCTGTGCCGAGAAGGAACCTCTTGAGTCTTGGCACCGGCTCACAAACCTGTGATGCGGGGCATATCCCTTATTCTCCCTGTGTCTTCTAAAGGCAGGTCGGGTTTGCGCTATACAAAACATGGCAATGTTCATTCACTAAGGAACTGTGACAGAACACTGATCATAAGAGAAAGAAGCGAAGTAAACCTCAAGTTATACACATCCGTTGAAGCGCCGGACTGACATGTTGCTAATTTCTGTGTAATAAGGTGCTGGTCCAACGACCATGGGTGACTCACCATTTACAATTGGGCACGCAGGATTGGGGAGCAGGATTGGGGAGCAGTCTGGGCGCTTCTGCCTTGTTCGCTAATATACTTCCGTCTTCCGCCTGTATGTGCGGTCTGTCGGGGGTAAGTAAATGCATCTAAGAGCATCGTGGACCCTGTATATGCAATATTTTAAACCACCACACCAAGGCAAATGTGTTGTGGCGTTCTTGACATACCGTCCAAGTAACCGTGACTTTATAAAGTTTTTCCTAACAATAGTAGAATTGAAGAGCACTGTTGGTCGTGCTAATCGAATATTGGAACGTTCATTGGTCACTTGCATGCTAGCGGCATATCACAATACATTTATGAAACGTGATGTGGTACATGATAACGATGACATCAGTAGAAGTTTAGGAGAGGGAAGCTTGGCAAACTAATGAAGTGTAAGACGAATGGGGTATTCGTGAACAGGACTAAGCCTCTCATATGACGAATCTTTGAGTGTCCATGGCTTTATCCATCCCTTCGGGTCCTTGGATAGGGGAGGGGTGTTGCGATTTGCCACTGCTGCCCTCGCCGCTTACCGGGACCTGGCCTGCAGGAGCATATAGTTGCGTTACAATGAATATGTGTATCATGTGCATCACATACAGGCTATGGGGCCATACTCATGTTCACTGTAGTAGCACATATAAGGAAATGAGGAACAATACAAATATCCTGAAAATATCATGCTGTTCCTATATATCCCCAGCTTAGTATGCTCCATTGTGCAGACAACAAATAAGAATTCCTTAAACTGTTATTCAACTCAATCAATCCATTCCTTGGGCTTGGGTCCGGTAGTCACAAGCCTGGTTTGCGTACGGCATGATCTTGTGCTATCCGGTGGCTTCGCAAGGCACGGGTGTTTTCTTTGTCGCTTTGTACGGCACTGAGGGGCTCCAGGATTGCCTCGACTTTGTATTGTTTCACAGAGCAAGGGAGGGGAACGAACAGTGTCATGCATAACGTGTTTGTGAAAGGATTGCCGATCCTGGTAGCGTGTGTCTCGTGTAATGTAGCGCTGGCGAATGCTGGTTCTAGTTTTGCGCAATATTGGGCGTTTCTATGTATTTGTCGCCGTGAACAGCTCTAGGTCAGAATTTGTGTTTTACACTGCCTTCAGTTGGCGTTGCGGTGCATCTGCCTTGGCTGTAACCGGACAGGGTGCCCTAGGTGGAGCAAACAGTATATCAGTTTGGGGTTGATTATTGGTGCGTTAAACCAATTTGTGTTACCTTAATTCAGTAGTTTTGGATGGCGCCTATGTTTCAAACACATCAAAATTTCATTGACGATCTGGTGACTCGCATTTAAGGGTATGTCCATGGTTCTTTGTGTGGCTAATTAATGTTTCCAGTATACAAGGACACCCGTTGCTTTAGGTCTCATGCTCCTATTGCTTCAGCCTTGGTTGGGTCGTACCATAATGGGGGACAGTCACCTACATATAAACGGTCGGTTGGCTACGTTAGAAAGACTTTTCTCACACCTGGGGATTATCTGGAGCCCCTTTACCGGAGAATTCGGAGGAGAACTGGACAGACCACTGCCTCCAGGGGGCCGGCCGTCCACCGGTTCTTGTTCAAGACTCAGTCTCATGACGCCCGAGTTAAATCGTGGAACATGTATGTTTCAATTGTTGCAATATCAGTTCTGTTGGGCAAACGACCAAACAACTGCAGCAGCTTCACGTGGTTTGGGGCCAAAATCTCAGCAAACAGATTTGCTCAACAAGAGTTTCTGTGGCAGAGTGGGTTGTAGCCACGTTTAGCCACAGACAGATGTTCCAGTTCGTGACCAGTTGGAAGTAGGTTTAGGGGTCAACTGCGTTTACCTCCTAGGGGCGGTATCCGGATCTGATGGGCCTGCCTAGCGTCCATGGCTGCTCATGGCATCCGAAGCCTCGTGAATATTGCCTGTCTGGTGTCCTCCAATTACATCATCTTAGAGACATTATAGGTATGTCTTGGGTCATTGCATGGCTTATTATGTTTGATTAACACATCCATGGCTCTGGGCCACATGCTCCGAATTGCATCAGAAGCTGGGCAGGCACATATCATGTGGGGACAGTCTCCAAAGTATAAAGGGTCTTTGGGCTGGCGAGTAGGGTGACGCGATGGCCTCCCAGCTGAGCTACATTGTGGGGGGTAGAGGAGCACACGGGAAGGGATGAAAAGAAAAATAGAACTGAGCGGTTAGCTGTCGCCTAGCCAAGCAGGTTGTAACCGGGAACCCCAGGAAACAAAACAGCTATCACCCCAGACTGGAAGGGATCCCGAGGACTGGTGGATACCTACCACTGAACGTCTTGACCTGTCTTCCCTCTCTCAGACAGGTCCGCGAAATGTGTCAGGAACCGAGTGGACGACGGAAGAGGATGCAGGGAGCAGTGTCTCCTTTAACTGGCGTCGTTCCCTCGGAGAAAACGCCCCCTCGGATGATGACGAGGAAGCGGAGCCAATCCTGGAACTAGGCGTCACCAGAAAAAGGGGAGGCGACCAGAGAGAGCTGGGAAACCCGAAAGAGACAGAGGGAAGAACGAGCGTGGACAGGACGAGAAGCAGAAGAGTTCGACCAGCAGCCCCAACCCGGCAGACTGCATCTGGAGGAAGGAGAGCCAGGAGGCCAACGGTCCGGCGATTCGCCCAGCCACACCTCTGGAGAGGTGTGGCTCTCCCGGGTACGAAACCGCGTAGCGGGTTGGGTTGGGAGGCCGGCTTGGGGTGCGAAAGCGAAGCGCTAGCCCCGTACTCACGCCTACCCTTGCACCGCACGCCTAAGCACTCCTCTTGATAACTTGCTCACTTCACGGACACTGTGGTGATCCCGCCTCCCTCACTTCCTACCCTGGGACCCCGGAACCGGACAGTTGTACACAATACTGACCCTTTCCTTTCGTTTGATTACATGTGGGGAGGTCCCGTCGGACTCGGCCAGCACCAAGGAAGATTCTCCCAGACGAATGAGAGACGCCCTGAGAAGACTCCGAGTCCAGAGACATTAAGGATAACCCCCCCCCCCGAGCCAGGGAGAAGAGGACCCTTCTCTACCGCTACCTGCCTGAACTGGGAGCCCGGTTATTAGGCTCGGACAATTTTGACTTACCTTTACCCGACAAAACCTATTTGTTGAATACAAAACCAATAAAACATCAACAAAAGAAGTGGGAACAGACTCTTTTTCGGCACCTGGCGATCCCCACAGCCCAGCCCGGTGACACAGGTACACCCAGTACCCTCTTCTTCCCGAGATCAACAGGTTAATATCACTTAGTTCAAGATCAGACACCTGTCGGCCAGAGCCAAGATACCTGCGAGTGTGGGGCACGTAAAGACAGGTTTGGGTTGGCACAAATAGGGTCCTACCTCAATGCTTGTTGATGGGATAAACTAACTTAGCTCATAATGGACAACACGTGAGAAAGCTTTCTCAGTGGATCCCAGTCCACATATAGTGCAAGGTGCACTTAGGAGTGGGGTACACTGGTGATAGGACTCTTTCTGACAGTGTAGCAAAGCCACGTACATTTTCCTCTCCAGCACCCCAGCACTACGTCCAATATGGGTGATGGGTAATCAACACCAATGTGGGTGCGCCAGTCGGTTACACATCATCCAGCCTCTTCAGTAGCTAGACTGGGAGTGGAATCTGTCAGCCAAGCAGGACCTCTTAATTCTGGGTTCTGCTGGCTCAACGATTACAGCGTCCACTGCGGGGGCCTGGGTTCGACCTCCCGGTCACAGTCCCACCGTGGGGTGTCTCTCAGCTTGGCACCTCCCTCTTCAGCTCCAAGACGCCCATGGGTTCAATCACCCAGTTCTTAGGAAATGACACTTGCACAGGAAGGTCTACAGCACAAAGAGCAAAGCCTACAGGTTATTGGACATTGGGCGTTCCCATATTTAGAAAGGGCAGGCGACCGGTTTATATTGTTCGTTCCACTATTGTAGCTTTTCCACTCACCGGCCTGCATTCTGGTATTCGTCAGCAGGAGTCTGGCCCTGGGCTACTTATGTGAGGGGGGGACCTGGGCCAGCAAATGGGGACGACTTGCTCAGCATGCTCCCTGCAGTCGTGTTCACAGACTATGGTGATGCAGGGGACAGGTTGCAAGCATGCGACGAGGGATAGGTCCTTCGACACCATCCATATGTTAACCTAGTTAGTTTCAGGCCTAGGAACCACTGCATGACCCTGGAGAGTGTTTTGGGGTGGCAGGCTTTCTTGAAGCTGGCACAGGTTGTTGTTTCCACTGAGTGGGGGCAGGTTAGCAGGCCTCATCTTGTCGCTGCGGGTTGAGGTGTCTGTCGGGTCATTTGACCAAGTATGAAGAGGCTCTTGTCAGTCTGCCGGGGCGTGACGTTGCCATTCCCAAAAGGGTGCTGTTACCAGAATGATGCTGAAATAGAGGGTAGGATCACAAAGATGGACTATAATCAGAGCACATGTTGCATTCATAGCTAAAGAGGTGTAGGTACATTGATCATAGGTTCTCGTGTCCTCAGATCCAAAAGCTTTGCATGATCCAGGTTGCCTCAGTTAAGCAAAATATCATTGGGAGTGGTTGGCTGACAAAGGTACTCTGTACCAATTTATGGCCCAGGAATGTGGGCGGGGGTAGTACTCCCTTTCAATGGGTAGGGAGAAGGGCAAAATCTGACCAGGCTAGGCTGAAGGGTATTCTGGTTTCACCAAGCTGGGGGATAGATGTATAACCCAGTGGGTCTGGTCACCTTCTACCTGGCCCTTCTCCTTTCCGGAGAGGGGTTCTTTCTAATTCATGCTGCAGCACGCCCCTTAGTAATTTAAAAGGTACATCCATCCGCAGCCACCCAGGGGAGTGGCCGGAAGACAGGTTAAGTGTTTTTTTTGTACAGGCAAATGTTGAGTATACCATAGACACCCATGTGAGGCAACCGAGCATTTCTTTATTTTGCCAGGATCTAGGTCTGGGTGAAGGGCCTTCCGTGCGTCCTTTGAGTGGCGCGACGAGCGGAATTCAAGAAATGGAGGCCTGGGGTTTTCCACCACTGAGTTAATTTGGTTGGACAGAAATGAAACCGTCCTGGTGTAAGTTAAGCAACAAATTGTGGGCTTGTGTGTTATAGTGGCCAGAGATAACCCCACTGTTAGTGGAGGGGCCCGGTCAGGGGTTGCGCAGGAGAGTTAACAGTGCCAGGCACAGATTCACTGAACAGAGGGGGTGCTGAGATAACACTCCGGCTGGTGTGGCAGGGGGCGCGATCAAGAGAAGCCATGGAGGTCTCTCGCAGGAAAGTCAACAGCGCCATGAGGAGATTCACCAGGCAAAAGGGGTTTGGATTCATGCGTCATGGGTTACTGCACACTAAGGCCACAGGGTGTTGGGAGGATGATGGAGTACACTTGTCAAGAGTTGGCATGGACCTGTTCTTACTTGACCTGGATGAGGCCTTAGGGACAGCAGGGTGTACGTAAGGGATATGGTGGGGGGCTCTGGGGTGATGGTGGCCACACCCAGATCTGTGGCAGAGTTACAGGGCGATCCAGAGGCTGTAAGGGACATATGGGTACCCTATGCAGGAGCACAACAAGGGTGCAAAGGCCAAATATCCACAGGGAGGTCCTCCGGGTGGACCCTGGAGGAGCGACGGCACCCCGTTAGTCCCACAGGCAGTTGTTGACCTGAGCAACCGGGGGTTGCCTGGCAGGCTCTGCCCCTCTAGGGGGCGTGAGCAAATGGGGTGGGCTGTTGGCCCACTGGTGGGAGGTGTTTTCCCTCCCCCAAATATGGCAAACACCGTTGGGCAAGGCCCCGGTGTAATTTGGCTCATCAGGTGGCAGGCGGCGAGGGGCTGCCTGCCTTGGGATCGGCCGTAAGCTAACCCACCAATCTTGGCATAGTTGTAAGGCTAATAAACCTGCAGCAATATTTCTTTCCACAAAAAAAGGTGTCTTGTCTGGTTATTTCTGTGGAAGGGCGGGGTGCTGAGTGTTGCTGATATTGGCACTATGCCGGCTGCCCGGGGTCCACGCAGGAGACCCGCTAAGAGGATGGCTGCCTTAGTGCCACAAGAAGGCACAGGAAGCAGTCGCCCAGTCTTTGGGACCCTCTACGGTCTAGTAAGTGTTGCGTCACTTCCGGGGAGCAGGGGCGGGGGGTGAGGTATTTATACCTTCCCCTGCCCACTTGGTGTCCTCTTTGCCACGACCCTGACACCGTTTCTCACCGTACCTCATACCCGGCGTATTAGCAGGGTGTTGGTGGGGGTTTTTATCTAATGTATGCTGTGGAAGGGCGGGGTGCTGAGTGTTGCCGATATTGGCACTATGTTTTTGGGATTTGTGACAGTTGTTAATTTTTTGCCAGTGGGTGCTCAGACCAGATAAAGGGACGGGTCTCTCAGTCCCTACTCTCAGCTTACCTTAATAAGGAGATAATATAGCAGTTGTACTTCACTGACTGGAAGGTCAAATACAGGGAAGAACTGTGGCACTGCTGCAAAGTAAATCTCTGCCTGACATCAGACAGAAGAAAGTAAATTGTAAACAAATACCATCATTTAATTAGACAGTAGTAACACAAAGCGCGGCCTTAGTAATTCATTTTACTTCTCCCAGTGGCTGGCCTGGGTTCACCACTGTTAAACATCCACCTAATGTTCGCCCTAAAAGGTCTTGCATTTTTGAGCTTACAGTTCTCGTTCCATTGAAACTATAACGTGTAATGCTGAGGAATAGAACCATGTAACCGCCCTCCCCACCCATCAGCCCTTTTGCATTTCTCATGTTGAGACTTGATGTTGAACCAGTGCAGTTGTCTATGAGGGAATCACGCATAACTGGGCTGACAGAGTGTGCAGACTATGAACTTTGTACTGCTACACCTGCCTGTTCAGAGCCTATGGTTTTGCTGAATAATACAGACATGAATCTAGATGCCACGTCTTGGCTATGGCTATAGGGATGAAGTCGCTATCTCAATGCGCCAGTTTCCCATCAAGAGATAGGTGATACACGGATACACTGCTCCATATAAAACAAACTTGCTTCGACATAATCTCGATAGAAACTACTTTACAAAGTCAGGAGTTGTCATAAAAATCTGCCGCAAACTTCCCCTACTAGACATGTGTTGGACAACACCTTGTGTGAATAGCCATGGTGATGAAGGAAAAGACAACAGTATGAGCAGGGAGAGGCAGTGACTGGGAAGAGGTTTGTAGAAGTAAAATGAAGAGAGTTGAGGACAAATAAAAAGAGAGAAAGGAAAAGAGAATAAAGCTGATCTAGATAAAGTAAGGTAAAAGAAACAGAAAAAGAGGCAGGCAGAGAGAAAGAGAAAAGTTGAGGGGCACAGAGAAAGGGAGAGAAAATGGAAGGGGATGAGGCTAGCATAAGGAAGCTAGGGAAACGGAATAAGAAAAGGAAAAATAGATAATGTGCTGGCAGAGAGAAGGCATAGAGCAGAGACGGAGACTTCACTGGCTGGTACACAATGAAGGTGAAGATGAAAACTGACATTTGCTCTCTGCAGATCCACTCAGATATTAGACGCAAGTGTACGCAGCGTTTGTTGTGTGTGTGGGTGCTCATGGTGGAAGTGGGAGGAGCGAGTGGTGGGAGTGAGCAGGGCCTTGAAAGAAAATTTCAAGGTAACTGCACTTTTTCTAAGCACCAGTTTGTGAGCAGTATGGGGATGGACCCATAGTCACTATATTGGGGTTGGTTACTGAGGAGTGGAAAGGGTTACCATGGAGCATTGTACTGCATTTAAATATCCGAAAATTACAGCTCCTTTGGACTTGGTAATGTTAGTGTTGTTCTGTCACCACCAAATATCTTAGGATCTACTTTATAACACTTGTCCACATGCCTAGTCAAGTTAGGTTTCTACTTTGATGTTAAATGTTTTAATGATCCAATCAAAAAGAAGCACATTCTTCAATATCTTACAAGGTAGAGGTTACAGCTTGCATTCTTGCAGGAAATCCACTTGACCAAAGATGAACAATTTAAACTATGGAGATTTTATGGAGTCCTATTTTCTAAGCACTTTATACTTCCTTAGCCAGAACAGCTTGTATCCCTAGCTATTTTAGCTTAAGTTGAGGTTACATTGCAGTTTCCAAATATTGGCCTTAGCCTGTGCAAATCTTGACCATTCTTCAACAAATTATGAATAGTTCCCCAGTCATCAAATGTGTGCGATCATGTAAAGGGTGCTGCCTACTGTTAACAGTTTTTACAGATCAAGTATGTTTTTGAAATTCATTTTTAAGCATATTGTGAATGAAAGTCGCGACAGAATACATAAGATAATCAGCACAAAACTGTTTGCATTTAATTGTATCAGGTTTGAGAGGCATCTGATGCCGTTCTTTACCACTGTGAACTTTAAAAATGGTTAACAGGAGTTTTGCCATTATCAATAAAAAATCATACAAATCTAGTCGGCTTTATCTTTACTTTTGGTAGCCGCAACAAAGCAAAATCATATTCAAGGCAAATCTGTGGAACTGGACATGTGAAGTGTTGTCCGACGTTAGAACAAATCTGGGCTGGGAAGACAACTGGCAAGGTAACATGCAAAAGTAGACAAACTGGGTCACCAGTCACTGAACATGCATCCATCCACAATCTTCTGGCAAGAAAGGAATAGTTATTCGTACATAGTTCAGACACTCCTATACGTGAGCATCTAAGGATTGGGCATCTAACAAGGAGTATGTATGTATATGGTAGTTTAAGAGCATGGACCGAGCCAAAAGGCAGTAGAGCACTGTTAATGGTGAAAGACAAGCTTAAAGTCAGTGTGTAATAGGAGAGAAAACTGGTTTGTGACGGTTAATACATTGTGATGTAGTGTACGTTGAAGAGATGCCTCTATAACTCTTCCAAACTGGAGCGATAATGGAGCAGTCCTGATGGATACGGGGATGTTGTTCTTGATCCTGTGTGCACTGATGGAAAAGGCCTCATGCCTTTTTTTTGGTGTTTTTTTTATTTACACTTCCTAGTCTGCAGTCTGATGGTGCCCTGGACGTAGTTGTGCCAAGAAGGAACATATATGGTGAGATTGTCTGCAACATAACTGGGGGTGATGATTATGAAGGCTTTGTAAATGATTCAGCTGGTTCTCAAGATGGTGCAGGCCAGCAAGGGGAACCGATGTAGTTGGGGGTGATTTGATCATATTTCTTCAGGCCCTGGATGAGACATGCTGCAGCATCTAGGCTGACCCTAAGGGTAGCCAGTGTGGAGTCTGGAAGGCCATGGAGCCGGGCATTACCACCATCCAGATGGAGAGTATGAGGGCTTCAACAGTAGTTCCTAAGTCACTTTCTGGGAGAAGAGGTTTGACTATCTTTAAGAGAGCTGGTACCAGGCTGTCTTTCTTTTTCTGCAATGTCTTGCTAGATAGTGAGGTTGGCGTCCAGAGTGAATATGTGATTTGGCCTTCATTAAGAATTGGGGTTCCAAGCTCTCAAGATTCATGTAATTGAGGGGCTGATTACAATGGCGGGCGGTCGGACCGCCGGTCGCTATTGAGGCTGTCAGGAGACCGCCAACAAACATGCGAGCGGTCCGACTGCTGTATTTCGAAGTGACCGCGGGGTTGGCGGTTGAGATTCGGTGGTCCCAGGGCAGACGCATGCGGCAGCCATTTAAAAGGACCGCAGCAGATGCCGCCACCATGCAACGCTTTGGACACGTCTGTGCACTGTGTGCCATGTCGTCCATGGCACATAGTGCACCCACGACAATGCCAAGAGAGGGGAGCACTACATGTGCCCCCATACATATTTTTCTCTGGGCACTGATGCCCCAGGCCCTATTTGGGGCCCCTTTGTACAGTTTCCGACAACCTTTTCATGGCGGGGTTCCTGCCATGAAATGGCAGTCAGAAAGCGATATTGTAATCCCGAGGGTGGTGCCTGCCTTTCACCGCCACCATGCTGGGACGCTCATCCAACCGCCGCCCCGTAAGGATCTATGATCTTGGTGGCGGTCTTGCATCCGACAGCTGTGGGACCGACTCCCAGTATCATTATACGGCTGTTAGACCAAAGGGCTGTCGGACCGCCACCGACAGCCTGTCGGCAGTCCGACCACCACTATCGTAATGAGGCCCTGAGTCAAGTTTATCTGTATCTTGTTTTGTGAAATCATATTTTGCACAATAGTCGTGGAACCGGACATGCACTGTTGCAGAAGAAATGTTTTAGAAGAATATGAAGAAAACTGAAATGTGAAAGAGAACATAACCAATGATGAGGTGGTGTGCAGCCTCTATTATACTCTCTTATTGTGCCAGCTTACAGTGTTCCCTACTGCCCTGCTGGAGTCCTGATCCCTATTAAGAGGGCCTCACTACTCTTTGAATCTGCTGTACTCTATCTACCATGCACAAAATAAAAAATACAAATTTGACTTGTGAGGGATAAATACCACAATTAGATGTCACCAATAATATCTCATTTTTATCCACACATTCACTTTTGTAAATTATATCAAACACTTCTAGAATATAAAATCAAATTTATAATTAATGAATATTTTAGATTATAAATTCCATTGTTACACAACTCTACAATACAAAACACACTGTCCTCATTTAAACTCAACATACATGGATGGCCCACATATATTCTTTTTTCATTGAGTCCATCTTCAGGTAGTCCACATATAGAATCAATAAACCAATTGCCTAATGTCCTTATAGTTCACATATAATGCAATTCGGCTTAGTGATCTTTGTGTCGTACATCTTTTTCATTCAGTGTGGACTTCTTTTCAACAAAGTTGACCCGTTTTGGCCAGGGACTGCCGGCCTCCTCAGGACTATATAAGGCGCCTGGATCCTTTAGCTTAAAAGAATAAAATAACCCTACACCAGTATAGGTGATTGTAAAGTCATTTCACTAATAGAAAGACTCCCTTTCCTTGGCACACATTAGAGACCGGTTTAGAAAGATTAAAGAAAGTAAAGAAAGAATACTAATTGAAAATCAGTCAGGACTCAAATCACTCTCGAATTGGACCCCAGAAAGATATACGATAGGAAAGGAACTAGAGGTCTTTGAAAAAGTTATTGAAAAGGGCATAGAAAACCAACATACCAAAATATTTTGGAGTCAAAATAACCTCCCCAAGGAATATAGAGAAGCATTGAAGAAATTAGAAGTATGCGATAACATAACAAGCAAACTAGGCGACAAGGGGGATGGGGGAGGGGGGGAAGTATTGTAATCATGGACACCGCTGACTATAATAATATAATGTATGCCCTACTAAGAGTAAGTGCCCATCTATAGGAAAGCTAGTAAAGAAGAATGGAAAAAATTAGAAGAAAGAGTGAGCAACTATTGAGATTTGCGAAAGAAGATGAAATTCTCTGTCAGGATGAACATGAATTTCTTTATAACAAACATCCCATATTACCAGCCATGTACGGACTCCCAAAAGTACACAGGAACTTAGAGAATCCTCCTATGAGGCCAATTATTTCCAGTATTAATTCATTTACCGAATCACTGACTAAATATGTGGATTGTTTTTTCTGACCTATGGCCTCGAAACAAACTTCATACATTAAAGATACAACAGATATAATCAGGAAAGTTGAGGGCCTAAGTTTTAATTCAAGTAAAGAAT
Organism: Triturus cristatus; assembly: GCF_964204655.1. NCBI lineage: Eukaryota > Metazoa > Chordata > Amphibia > Caudata > Salamandridae > Triturus > Triturus cristatus. The sequence goes on from NC_140584.1 coordinate 549,470,860, forward strand.
GGCTGGTCTCATTAGACATAGAGGCCCTATATACAAATTTTCCTCAAACATCAACAGTGGATATGATTAGAAGGATACTACGGAATGAAAATGGAGATCTATCATTCCATGCTTCTTTCATTTTTAAATGCGTTGAGATAATTTTAAAGAATAATATTTTCATGTTCAATAGTGAATACTTTTGCCAGATTAAAGGTAACAGCATGGGCGCAACCTGCGCCCTAAGTCTAGCCTGCCTGTATGTAGGGGACATTGAAGAAAAACATATATTCAATTAAATGGCACCCTTTTTTGAAAATGTATTGAATTGGGTATGTTTTATAGATGATATTTTCTTTATCTGGCGTGGTAGCAAGGAAGTTCTAAATGCTTTTATCTAGTGGTTGAAATGTGGCGATCCCAACTTGAAGTTTACATCAGCTTGCAGAAAATCTTATTGCGATTTCTAGATGTCAAACTAAAAGCAAATAATGATATACTAGAAGCAGAACTTTATACCAAACCATCAGATCGCAATACTATTTTACACTACGCTAATAATCATCCAAGTTGCCAAAAGGATAATATCCCCTTCGGGCAATTTTTACGTTAAAGAAGAAATTGTACGAACAGAGCGGACTTTGAAAAACATGCTTTATCATTACAGGATAAACTCCACAATAGAAGCTACCCAAAGAGAATAGTGAAACAAGCATACAGAAGAGCAAAATATTAAAATAGAGATAGTCTTTTTGATGGAAACAGGAAACAACAAGATCACCAAAAACGTGTGGTGTGTTACCAATTTCTCATGCATTAGTAACAAAGTTAAGGCGTAATAGAACTATTAGAAATTGCCTTATTCATACATGCAAAGTGAATGGTAGTAAAATAACAGGGAATTTCCCTTGTGGAAATTGTGGGAACCTTGAAATCTGGAAATAATATATAACCAAATGGGGTGAAACACTGTATAAATACCATGATGAATTGTAAGACCAAGAATGTAATATATATGTTCATCTGCCCCTGCAACAAAGGTTACATAGGTGAGACCAAAAGAGAGAAACGTACAAGATTGAATGAACATAAATCCGCCATAAGAACAGAAAAGATAAATGCGCCCTTACCCGAACACTGGAAGGAATGCAAACATACTGAAAGGGATTTGAAATGGTGTATCCTATAGGGCATTAAACATACCTTAAGAGGTGGTGACATAGACAAAAAAGAAAAAGAAGAGGACAATTCTATATGAGCAAGTTTGCTTCACAGAAGAGTGGCTTGAATAATCAAGAGGAATGGGAAAACCTTGTAAGATGAATAGGAAAATTAGTGCAAACTCAAACATGGATATGTGTAGAAACAGTATTACATCTAACCTTCAATCCATTTTAATAATATAGGTAACAATGTAGCTGTGATGTATGAAATTAGGAAGGTCCTAGTCCTCTCATGCCTGCTAACAAGGGTTCAGAGCATAATGAATAAATATCCCTTTTGTTCTCAAATTAGATTAGTCAATTCAATTCAATATTTATTAAAGATTTGAAACTCCAATGAGGTCCACAGTAAAATACATACAATTTATTACATAAATAAAATAAAACATAAGAAAATCTCATTTCTCAGACCATCATAAATTTTCCAAAGCCTACATAGCAGGTCTAGATTTTCCCTTACATAACATTAGTAGATGTTGACATTGACCCTAATAGGCGAAATAACTAAGGTTTTCAACAGTAATACAATTTAGCTCATAGGCAAGAAGAGAGGCACGAGAGACCTCAACCAAAGCAAGCGACGTATGTTTAAGACCATACTAAAAAAAATAACAGCTTCATGTAAGTATAGAATAATATGCATCTCATCAGTGTTAGCGAAGATTTTTCAAGCATTTAGGTAGCAACATGTAACCGCTTTGGCAGAAGATAGGGTTTGGGATTAACAGCAGAAGGATTGAAATAACAAAACATAACCTAGAGGGTGCAAAAAGCAATAAGTAGCAGCCAGTTCATGTGCAAAATATAATCCAAAATCCAGCTTCGACAGAGAGTTCAGTTTGAAATTAGCAGCAAGAAAAAAGGAGTAACAGGGCATATCCTAATCTCTGCAAAGAGCAACTCAGTAGCAGCCAGTTGATGTGCAAAGTACAGTCCAATGTCACACTTCAATTGAGTTTTGAGATTCACAACGAGAGAGAAAAGTGAGAGACGAGCACAACATATTCTAGCTGTGCAAAGAGCAATAAATAGCAGCCAGTAAATGTGCAAAATACAATCTGAAAAAGGAGAATATATTAATACTTCATCAAAGGGTGACAGACACAGGGGTTAACAAACCATTTCAAAGAATGTATAAAAGATTTAAAATATATACATAAACTCCTTAAAATAATTGAATAGTTTTACACAGACTGCTTCGTTCATCGGGCAAAAGAGAAAGTCACGGGCTGAAGCTACATTTTTAACACAATTTTGTAAAAACATCGGCCGAAGCCAGCGACGACGACTCAGAACCAATGCTGGACAGACAAACAAAACATGATCCAAGGTCTGAATGTTCAGCTTGCAGAAATTACAAATGTTTCCATTTTTCAAATTCTGGGACCAGTTTGCTCTCAAGGCGTTTAAAGGTAAAAGATTCATACGACAGAGTGAACAGTCGTCGAGTTCCGTGTTCTAAATTCCCAAATAGATATTTCTGTGAGATTCTCGGTGAGTTTGTCCTGGCTATTATCTTTAGTCTCTCTATAGACTTACAAAATGTAATATCTCTATCATAGCTAATCTTGCCACTTAAGGTTTTTAAAAAAGATTTAAGTTCTAATGGCAGGAGAGTAATCACTGATTCCTCTTGTACACAAAAAAGTTTTAGTGCCAAAGAGAAATCACGATAGAAGGAGTAGTTCCCTGCCATCTCGCCAAAGATTTCTTGACACATGAAACCTCTTAATGAATCAGGCTCACTCTTTTTTAACTGATATCCCCAACGTAAAACCCTGGATATATCTTGGATATAGGAGCTTATCAAGCTACATTCCAGTCTAATAGCAGCTGATGGAACTAACGTGTTAAAATTACATAGTTTGCGTAAAATCTGACCTTCAATCCTATCTAAAAAGCTTCAGTCCTTAACAAGCATTGATTCAATGGCATACAGCAGATATGATAGATTAGATATATATATAAAAAGTGCTACATCCAAACCTTAATTGATTTAACTTTAATAATATTGGTAACAATGTATTTGTTAGATAACCAAAGAAGGGTTTGTCCGTATCATGTCTGTCGACAATGGAAAATAATATAATTAATAGATATCCCTTGAGCCGCAGTAATTAGATAATATTCCATAATAATATATAGATAGATAATTAAGAGTGGTAGAATGAGGGATTGATAAAGTTTTGACATGACTATTAAAATTAAAATGAATTGCGAAGGACTTGTACCCGATTATGCTTACCAGTGCGGACTTGATTACAATGAAGCTATACCCCATCGTGTTTTCAAATTAGATAATGTTCCGCAATGAAATATAGGCAGAAGATGTAGTTTAATTCGCTGATATCACTAACTAGGGAGGAATGAATCCGAGAAGTAGACTATGATTAGTAAGAACTTACTGCCTGTAGTAAATATGGTTGCCGGCGAACACATTGCGGTTTCACGCATGCGTGACCGGGAAGTGATTTAAAAGGTGGGGAGTCAAACGCAGCTTCTTTCCCTGAATTCGAAAAATCTGGATCACGAGAGAGGATCCTTCAGTGAAAATTGAAGGTGAGCACATGGCCCTGACAGAACTCTAATTAAAATAACATTAACTGTGCTGACTACTGATATGCACAGCAACTAAAATAACGGGTAGTTTAGAGATGGTCACACAGACTGGATGGGATTGTTAAATGAGGATAAAACATGGGGTATGCATTTTGGTATTTTTGCTTTGAACTCCATGAAACGAATTAAGAAGAAATGGGCGCTTTGTGATACCTACATGGGAACAGTGTCTCACTTACATTAATAAATACAGCTTAAGTCGTTTTGTCTACACATTCAATATAAAATTGACATGAAGAATGTATATAATTTATACTACCTATGTATCGAACAACAGGCGGATGTTTTAATATACATGCTATGTCATCTATATATTTAATAGCAGTGTTGTACCTAAACTGTGCTGATTATGTTAGAAGAAAGGAATATTGGGATACATTTTTTAGGGCATTAAAGGTTTTTTTTTTGGCTGAATCCCCAATAGGTGAACCTATATATTTACATCATTGCCCAAAATGTCTATTAAAATGAAAATAATTTAGATATTCAATTTCAGCACCCTAGAGTTTTCAGTAAAGATAATTTCTGACCAAAGTAGTCTTTAGAATGTTAAAAACTGTAAAGGTGATCTAAAAAGTAGTTGTTGTAATATAGACATAGATGACTATCAGTCTTTGTACCCCATATAGATCACGAGTAAGGATATTGAATGTGATACCTCTGACACAGTGAGCTAAATAATAAAGGCTCCTTGCATTGCAATGAAGAAATTATGAACACATCACCACCACAGCATTAATAACTGAGGTAAGAATAATGGGAGAATTCTTAGCAGATATTTTAAGTGTAATGGACAATACCTGAAAAATGGGTTATTATATAAGGCCAAAAATGTGCTTGTATTCCAATACGGGTGGGTTGATAAACCACGGACAGATCTACCAAATATTACTCAATCCATCCCTAGGAGAAAAATATTGGAGATTGGAACACGTAAAGGTGATTAGTGCCAAAGCAGTACTTATAAACTGTTTTCCTACTCTAAACCATGAAATTAAATGAAAGTATTGTTCTCTCTAGAGTAATTAAAGAAATAAATATGGTACCCAAATGAGGATTAAACCATAAAAAGTTTGAAATAAAGAAAAAAACTTTTTCCCCGCATATAGAGGTGGGTAAAATAATTTGTGAGAAAAGAATGGCCCCTCATAAAATTTTGTAAGATAGTGGTCAAAATACATAAAAGTAAATATCCCCCAGTACCCTAGGATTTACAGGTGTTTTTTCAAATTTATCTGTATGTCGAGCGCATTAAACTTGTGTGGAATACAAAAAAAATGTATGCCAAGGCAGCATCTGTGGACAAAGATCACACCAAATTTGGGGGTAACTAATAAATACAAAAAAACAAAAAGAATGAATGCATGATATGGATTTTCAAAATATGACTTTCTTTATAGAAAAAATGTAAATGTGAAAAACACTGAAGCTGGATTTGTAAATTTGTCACATTTAATTGACTGAATTAAATATGTATAAACATTGTTTTTTATTTATTTATTAGATATATTTGTGTCCATACTATAATTGTTAGTCCTGAAGAAGGTGGAGAGAATATACAAAACCACTGAAATGCCGCATCAATGCCGCATTTGAGCTATAGTTTGGATGAAATATGACATTGAACAGTTGGGATTTTTTACTATTGGTTTTTAACTATTCGTGTATTTTTAAGTGACTTAAATTGAAAAGTAGTGATTGTATTTTACAAGTAAGACATTTATTAGGGAATTAGAAATATGTAAGAAATCTTTTCTCTCTCTCTTTAATTCAGCACAATTCAGCACTACATAAGCTAAATTATAATTTTATATATGAACAAATAAGTAACAAATCTGACGTTTTTACGAAAATCAGGGGTCAGTGTTTAGTGATAATATTTACATGTTAATTGGTGATAAAGGTTTTACCTTCCTATTAGAAGTAATATGGAATGGAAGATACAAGATGTGTGCCAAGGAAAGGGAGTCTTTCTCTTAGTAACATCAATTTGAGACCCTGTCCCTTTCTTACTAACGGGGTGCCTCTCCTATTTCGGTGGGGATTGTAAAGTCAATACATAAATATTACCACAAATGGCAAGCAAACTCTGTGCCTTTACATATATACAGGGAAGTGCAGCACACTATATAACATCAACAGTGTGATGTGGCCATCAATTTATCTTAAAGAGCAGTCCACCATTCATATCATGCACCAGATTTCTAGAGGAATCGCTGTGAATATAGGGACCATATAAAGTATATCAGGGTGCTTTATAGTCAACCCCTAGCTCCGACCGAGTTAAGAAACACCAAACCCAGAACCACAGAGCTTAAATAAGTCTAATGTCTACGGATATCTATCCCAAACTGACAAGAATCTAGAGAGAAAAATCTGATCCAGGTGAGCCTATAACTGGCATGCACGAAGTCCAAATCTAATCTCATTTCGCTACATAATCCCGCAGTGTCCATATAATAAATGAGTGCTCTTAAAGGTCCCTTCTAATCCTGCACAGTGTTTATGCTTGCGTAACCATCATGCATCATACCTTTAAGCAACATACCTTTAGAGCTCTACAATGAACAAACTGTTTTTCTTTTTGTATATAAAAGTAACCTCATCCAAAGTAGCTTTATGGGTCACGAAAACCCTGTCTCAAATAAAATGTTGGTGTCTCTCTGGAAAAACACAAGTTAATATTATCAATCTCCAAAATAACTTGTAAAGGGCACATAAAACCTCCCCAAATAAAGTCAAATATATTGGGTGCCCCACATTAGAATGCATCTTACTTGCTGAAGACGTAATTAGTCGTAGGCTGTGGACGGGTGGCTATCATCTCACCCGTGCAGGGGGAGTCTTCAAAATAAGTAAAATAGTGCCATGCTGGTAATCAGCAGATTATGAAGAGGCTCCCCAAAAATTACACACGTTTTCCATCAGAGAACAGGAAAAATAGGATACTTAAGTGTTATACTCACTTCTTGCTAAGATCTTGTGCCATATTGGAGCTGAAGTCCCCCGCATGAATACCTTATGTGTTGATCCCTTCTTAGTTTGAACTAACGGAACGACTAAGATGCCTAAGTGTTATAATCACGGCTTGCTAAGATCGGGCGCCATCTTGGGGCTGAATTCCACAATGTGACTATTTAATATGTAAAAGTTCTTCTTAGTTGGTACTAACAGCCCATGTTGGCGCTCCTCAGCATTGGGGAAGGAGAGTTGCCCCCTCGTCGAGAGCCAGCTGAGAGAAACAAGGAAAATTAAATTATAAGAAAACCATTGTATTATTAAAAAAAAAATCTTTCCTCGCTAAAGCCAGCCAAGTCTGAGTGGGGCCATAATGACAACAGGGGAGGAGTAGTGCACACAAAGTGAGCATGACGGTTTGACCGGCCGTCTAAGGCCGGCCAAACTGTCATGTGCAGTTTGATCGCTCTCTACCTGAGCAGGTTGGAGAATAGGCACAGGCTCCTAGGAATTGAGTGAGTGTCAAACCAGCAGGTCAAATCACAGCGCTGCTCTCATGCTGGTAAATAGTATTACCAGCATGAGAACACCATCTTGATTGGCGCGCAGGAGCCTGCGCAGTGCGTACCAGCCCATGGGGGATCTAAGTCGGAATAAGAGCAGAAGAACAGCAGTAAGTGCCTTTTTGGGGTTTTATTGTTATTTACCCTCCACAACTCAACCACTTGCTATTAAGAAGCCGCTACTGGAGCTAACGTGCGATTCCTAAACAAAGCTGGACCTCGACCGCCACAACATTTATAGTTGGACTGAATCTTATGGTGCCTTCATTACAATAATACTGATAGTACAGAGTACACCATTAACAAATTAACAATACAGAGGACATCATAAAGAAAAGAGAACAACATCAACGAACTTTCACCAAGACTTCCAAAGGGCTCTTTACAGACTATCATCATATTAAACATTACTGTTGTAGTTTTATACTCCATTAACCTTAATCAAATCTTGTCTTGTACATTGTCCACATTGGTGAGTGCCCACACCTCATTGTGGTATTTTAGACCTTTGGACGCACTATGAAATCTTTGAATCAGGCTTCTGCTCTTAATAACATACTTTCTCTCAATTCTGCTTTGACTCTTTTTGGTATCACATACAGGACTGACCATTTGATGTCATCATCTGTATGGCCTGATAGATCAAAATGATGGACAAAAGGAGAACCCTGTGTCTTACATCTCCGCCTTGATCAATGCTGCAAAATCCTATTTTTAACCGGCTGTATTGTTAGGCCGATATATACTTTGTTACAAAGGCAGTAAATGCAGTACACTCCACACTCAGTGATGCCATTTGAAAACACATTCTGATACTATGTTTGTCCATTGATCTTGATATTTGTACCATTTGTAGTGACATTGCAAGCTGTGCAATTACTACACTTATAATGTCCAATTGTAGGTGGAAATCCCAACATTTGTGGTGAAGGAGTTTCTTCTATTTTTCTGGCCGCTTTGAGGAGGTGCTGGCACAGATTTTTATCCTTTTTAAATGAAAATAGAGGTTTTGGGGTATTGAAGGTGGTAAGTATTTTGAGATTAGAATTAATGATTTTCTTAATGTTATTGGCCGTCAGAGAGACGGTCATTACACATGTCACGGGTGTGTCTTTTTCTCTTTCTTTAAGGGACAGCAAGCTATCTCTAGGAGTAAACCATGCTTGTTTGAGGGCATTCCTAACCAATTTTTCAGGATACCCCCGGTTAATCAATTTATTACATAATGTTTCTGCATTGTCAAAGTAGTCCTCTTTGCATGTACAATTTCTGCAAATTCTTAGGAATTGTCCATACAGTAAGTTCTCTTTAAGTGCTCTGGCGTGGCTGCTTCCAAAGTGTTATAAGGTATTCCTATCTGTTGGCTTGAAGTATAGGTTTACTAAAAGTTTCTTGTCCTCCACCATAATCCTGAGGAGGCTGGAAGTCAGTTTGTTGAAAAGGAGTCCACACTGAATGGAAGAGATTATGATACAAAAATCACTAGCCTAATCACACAATATGTGGAATATAAGGATATTAGGCAATTGGTTTACTGATTCTATAAGTGGACCACCTGAAGGGGGACCCCAATGAAAAAAGAATATATGTGAGACGTTCATGTATATTGAGTTTATATGAGGACAGTGTGTTTTGTATTGTAGAGTCTTAGAACAATGGAATTTATACCCTAAAATATTAATTGATAAAAAATGTGATTCTGTATTCTAGAAGGGTTTGATATAATTTCACAAAAGTGAAATGACGTAACAGCCAAATAATAATTAAGATATTATTGTTGACATTTAATTGTGGTACTCATCCCTCACAAAATTGTGCATGTACCCAAGGCTTGAGAGGGTCATTTGGGCCACCCCCTGTAGTATACACCATCTACCATGCAGCCCACTCCCCTTGTCTCTCTCATCATCCTGATGGATTCATTTTCTGATTCCACCCTCATCTCATGAGACTCATGCACGTCCGCTCTTACTGTGCTGGTCCCCTCTATTCTGTAGGTGTGTTGGCAGCCCTGCTTTGGCACCTCGCAGGACTCATGAGCCTCTGCCAAAACTCCCACCTGACAGCTAGTTTCTATGAAGAGTAATTAGCATGAGCTCTGACATGTCACTACCACTGCCAGCAAGCACACACTAGATGGAGCTTCACAAGGGTTGGCCATGATGAAATCAGGCTGCTCGCATCTGTCTGCCAACCAACGCAATACCAAAGGGGATGATGGACAGAACGTTTGAGAAAATCAAACACTCACCTCCAGCCAACTGATCTGGGTTTAATCCATCATCATTCTTTAGCTCACTCCATCACCCCAGTTCAGACATGGCCATATGCAAATCAGTCTGACCCTGTGCCTCATGGGAACAGTCCAGCCCGAACTGCCAAGCCATGTCTTCCCTGGACCGGAAACAAGCATCCTGGGACTGGTTTCGTGTTCATAACCCTCATCAGCCAGACTATCTTGAATCCAGTGGCAAAGTGAGCAAGGGACCCACATCTGGACATACCCTGCCAACTTAGGGCAAACAAAGCGATACCAAAGGGGATGATGGACGGGTGAAACCCCAAAACCGGTCCTAGGATGCTTGTTTCCAGTCCAGGGAGGACCTGGCTTGGCAGTTCGGGCTGGACTGTTCCCATGAGGCACAGGGTCAAAACTGATTTGCATATGGCTGGGTTCAAACTGGAATGGCATGGTGAGCAAAAAAACAATGGATTTAGGCCCAGATCTCTGTACTGGGGTGAATGCATGACATTGTTCTGCATTCTGTTCATCAACTGTTGTTTTTGTATTTGGCACCCCGAGTGGGACGGGTATGCCCAGACGTGGGTCCCGTGCTCTCCATGCCACTGGAATCAAGCTATCCTGGCTGAAGAGGGGTGAAACCCCGAAACCGGTCCTAGGATGCTTGTTTCCAATCCAGGGAGGACCTGGCTTGGCAGTTCGGGCTGGACTGTTCCCATGAGGCACAGGGTCAAGACTGATTTGCATATGGCTGGGTTCAAACTGTAAGCTATAAAAGAAAGGGAGTCGAAATCTGGTCATCACTTTAACTCTTTAAGTGTCAGTAGACCTTCTGATGAGGGAGCAGCTTTACATGCTGTCTGCTGGCTCTGGTAGCATGCTTGGTAGCATCGTAGCTCAACTGTCCTAACTTATTACAGTAGAGAAGTTATGTTTATTTTCCTGCTACATAGGAGTAGGGACACAGCAAGTAGACTTCATACATAAACACCATTTTATGGCGATAAATCTTTCATGTGTTGTGGGACCATAATACACCAGTTTCTATTTTTTTTTAATCTAATGCTAACACTGCTGTCCGGATACTTCAGAACACTGTACTGGGAGGGCAAGGGTTAAAGTAAGACAAGAGAGACTTTGGTCCGCAGAGTCAGTCAGCAGATTTAGCCTAACGGAGGCTTGACCATGCTGATGGAGCCCACAAACCAGCATGAAAAGTTGTCTATCCAGGACTTTTGGGAAATTTAGTGAGTTAGCTGTGAGATAAATGGAAAGAGTTCCAGATGATGGTGCCTTATATGCAGAGTGGTATATCACAAAATGCTTAGCTGGCAAGGTGTCACCAAGTTGCATATCCTATATATTTTAACAAAGGTGAGGCACTGGCCTCTAAACAGATCATGTGCAAAAATACTGCATACTGGCACAAAGTCATAATATTATGGAACACTATTAACAAGTAATCTCGTTTCAGCACTGTTTTTTCGCCCATTTCTCATTTAAACATATCTCTTTCATTTGATTCTTGAAGGTGATAGACTGCAATGCTATCTCTAGCGCGTTCTAGTGAAAGAGCATGAAAAATATGTTTATAAATAAATTCCATGATGTACAGGGAGGAAGAGCTTGTTATGTGATGGTTACTACACAGAGGGATAGACATTGTCCTTATGAAGCTATCTAAAATCCCTAGTCATTTTAGGAGACAGATGTTGGATAAGTGTGTAGAAAGACTATACTCGCTGACCACATTTGAGTGCAGTCTAAACTGAGTAATAGCTGTACTTCTTTCCCAAAATGGTTCCAGGTGAGGCCTAAGGACACTATCTCTGCAGAGAATCTTTACTAAAACAATGACATATGGTGGTTCCTCTATTCAGAAAAGTGTACAAAAATGATGAACTGTGGATCAGAAGGTCCTGCCCTAGGAGACTCCAAGGTAAAGTTGCAAGCTCAATTATTGAGAGTTTATTGTAACCCTATACTGTAAGGAGCAGCCAGAAGTGGATGCACCTGCTCATTGTGCCCAGAGACCCAAGATGCACCTTACTTCTGGAGCCTAAAGAGGCAGGAATGCAGAGTTGCTTGTTGTTATATTTAAACAGTACCTAGGCTGTCGTGTCTGACTACCATTAGGAGAGAGGGCAGACATGCTGATATTTTCTACTGATATGGTATAGAAGAGTTTTAAAAAATCGATGCAATCCAGCATCCACAAATGATCTTTTATGTCAAAGGTTTCCGATTGGAATTTTGTAGACATTTACACCCCAAAAGGTTAGGTAACGCTCGCAAAATCGGTTTTACAGGGCACTGGAAAGCCCCTGTGCCTAAGCAATCACCACACTTACCATTCGTGCAATGATGCAGGGCCTGATTATGACCCTGGCGGATGGGATACTCCGTGACAAATGTGGAAGATGTCACACCCACCGGATAACAAGCTCCATAGCAATGGATATTACAATGGAATTGTAATATCCGTCATGTTTGTGATTAACTAACCGTGTCCGCCATGATCGTATTCAGGCCCCAAGTCATTTAATGTTTAATTCTTCAAGCATCTGCAATTTTTGTACTGATTTGAATAGTTAGTGGATTGGTTTCCTGATTTCAATTTTTCTTGCTCTTATGAAGCACGATTTGTGTAATCTGATGAATCGACAAAAATAAGCACCAAACGATTCACAAAAAAGCAATCACCAAATGAATACGCGATCAAAATTAAATGAGGCATATGCCCACAAAAACATGAACACATATTTGTCAAGGTTGAACAACATTTATACCCTAAAAGGAAAAACTATGATGAGAGGATAGAATACATATTGAAAATAACGTTACTAAAAATAGATGCAATATAGAGCCACAAAATCCTCTCAAAAGATGCCTTTTGGAATGTTTCCACTCATTCAACATTTATGGTGACCATCCCTCCATTGCTATTTAAAGACAGCTAAAACAACTTTGGCACTGAAATTATAGCAATGTTATTTTTAGTTCTGATGTTGGTGGTACAGACCAAGAATAAACTGTCTAGGGATATGGCATCCCCTTCGAAAGGTAAGAGAATAATTCCAAACTTTAATTAGTATGTTTTAATCCGCTTTCTACATAATTCGCTTCAGATATTTTTTCTGACATAGCAGGCAGGTTAAACAAATCAATCCGCAACCAGCACTGGCAAAGTCAATAGGTTTGGCTTTAATGTACCAACAAGTGTAAACACAAGCATTCACAAATTCTGCTGCCCATATTGTATGCACAAATATTGTTTATCATGTGAAGCAGGGCAAAGTAGGATGCTGCGGCTAGCAACGGCTCCATAAATCTCCATACAATCAGGACAGGGAGTGGGGGTGTCACTTTCATTCTTACTTTTGTTGGCAAAATCTCTGAGTGGGAGCAATTTGAATTCTGCTGCTGTCATGGTCGCTTTGCTGCTGAGATGGCTGTGTTGCGTTTTCGCACAGTCAGGTTGTACCATCACACTTAGTCTTTTTTTCCTGGTGCTAAAATTCATCTGGCAAAGCAGGATATGGTGGCTATGGAGGGCTCCACAAGGCCAGATATGTCAGGTTTAATGTCCAGCCTTAGATTTTGGCACAATAAATGTTGAGGGGACCAAACCTGAAAAAACCTGCCTCTGATGTTTTATTCATTACTGAGGTCACATTTCCTTCTCAGCCACTCACTTTTACTGTTTTCTGGAATAAGGTTTTAAAACAATTAGTAATCTTTTCCATGAAATCTTGCTGAAAATTTGTTTCATGTGACAAAAAGATCAGAGCGGGACAAACCAGGAAATGTATAGCTATAGATGTGCCTTCCTCAGATAGTGTCATCACCATATCCTGGTCCTCCAGGGTTCAAAAAAACGTTTATGCCCAAACTTCTCTGAATGCTGAATGCCTACGGAAACATGGCTGCTAGGGACACCTTCTACCAGGGCCTAGGCTGAATTGGGAGACAGGGCCATCCACTGCATCCAGCCACAGCACAGCCACAGTCCAATCCCACTTGGTCAGCTTGTTCTTCTGCAAAGTTGCCCGTCTTATTTCTTGTTCAGCCTCTGAGACTTGCCAGGACAACGCCAAAAGCATTAATTTTATCAATTCACACAAATAATGCACTCTCAGGGATTAATCCCCTCTGACTTCTAGCTAACTATAAGTCAATTCCCTCCTTATCAGAATCTTTTAAAGAAGGCTCTTTTGACCTATTTTATAGCTCTTTTATGTGCGGGGGTCACAGTGATAGTTTTTCGATTTTTAAGCACCACAACCAAGAAAAGTCAGACTAACTGAGAGTCGTGGTAAGTGCACTTTGGAGCACAGTCTCTCAATCGATTGTATTGACCCCCCTCTACTGTCATTTAACGTCTTGACCACCATCTTTTATGCCTTTCTTCATTTTGCAACAGAAACCAGAGACTACAAGGACACAGAGGGTCCTCTGTTCTACACCCAGTGAACCTGCACCTTACTCATCTACTACTACTGAATACAAGCTCATTCTAGACAGCTACTTCTTAAACAGCTTCCACCCCTTCTGATGATTACATGTACCAAGAGGGAAGACGCGCCCCCAACTAAGCACTCTGCTAATAAGAGTTTCTATACTTCGTTTACGTGTTAAGCAATACAAACCCATGGTCTGCTAGACATTGCAATTTTAAACTTTTGGGCTATCCTTACACTGCTCACAGCCTTTTGTGTACATGTACATATGGCTCTGAGGCAAGTTCCAGTATATAATACATGAGGGTCCTGCAACCTGTGCTGATAAAATCACCCTCTCCCTGCTAACATCCATCTGTGGTCAGAGTCAAGTGCGATTATACATTCGGTATGCTTTGCTTTACTGTTCTTCGATGCAGCAATTACCATGTGACCAGTTTGCAACATATCTGTACATATTTTTAGGACTTGGACACATGCTCTCATAATCTTACTGAGCAGGCCTAAGATTTTGCAGCCCGAAACAGGTCAAGCAGATATTTGAGGAATTCACACTAAGAGCAACACCAAATGAATGGATTGATCGATACTTCACAAGTCAAAGGGTCACCTAAGAGTCATGAAATCTTAACTAATAGAAACTACCTGTGTTGTTAAATGGACACTAATCATGTGTAGACACCCTTAAACCAATGACTACGACTGAGTAAAACTTTATGCACTTTCAGCATACAAAACTATGAAAGGTATGCAGGATTCTTAGGCGCCGATCACGATGTCAGTGGTGAAGCCACCGACCTTAGGTCGGAGGCTTTACCACCAACATTGTCAGTTTCGCTTCCGAACGGTTGATTACAATACAGCCGGTCAGAATTGAAACTGGCCAGTCATCCCTGCTGGCTTCCGACAGGCTCAAGGAGCCAGTCGGCCAGTTGGAGCCAGCCCGTAATCCACATGGACGCCGGTTTACACCGTCCGGATTATGATGCACGGTTTCCGGCATGATTTCCATGCCGCCCTTTCCGACATGGAAACCCTGTCGGAAAGCAGTTTGGGGGCCCCTAGCAGGGACCCCTTTCCCTTACAGACTCCGGTTGGGGGCCGAGGGGGCACCTATGATGCCCTCCTGTTAATACCTGCACCCCGTGGCAGGTACCTTGAGGCGCCTGGCACGGGGTGCAGGGATTAACACAATCTTCCATTTCTCTCATCTGGTTTACGGCCGTAATACAAGCTCCCATGGAGAAATGAAAGAATACGACTGCACCATAATTAGGCGGTTGGGACTGCCGACCGGAGATCGGTTGGTCCCTTTTCCGCCACGGTGTCGATCGGAGGAAACCCCGACCGACATCGCAATAGGCCCCTAAGAATGAACTGGAATGCACTTTACAATAAATCACCCGATAATTTCTTAAGAAGACATAATGCATGCTCATGTTTGGTTGTGCTATAAACAAAACTCATACCAACGGCCAACAATCACAAGGTCAGTCACAAAAGAGAAAATCGTCACACTGCAAATGTATACGTTGCAGTAACCAAAAATTATGTATGCCTTATTGTAATGTCTAATCAATCTCTTAGAAAACCCATGTTGATATATAAACATGGACTAGTCCCTGTTCCAAAGGTTTACTGGGTCTTTCCCCTATAGTCTCTGATATCCGAGTTCAGCCATGTGTTTGTAGTATAAGTGAGTCGCAAAAAGAGCGAAGCACCGATCTCTCTGCCCCGACCAACTTTAATCTCTGCACTGCCAAGTACAAGAACATCAACTGAAAATATATAGACAGAATTAGAGGGCCAGTGTATCTTTCCTTTCAAGTAACCTGCGACAAGACTGTTCACTTATTTAAAAACTATAAAGATCAAGTGCCATCTTCTTAAGAAAAGACAAGAGATTGTTATTTTTCGTGAGAGCCCAAATTTGGTCAGCTGTGACCTGCAATTTTTTTGCATCCTCTTAAAGTGATATTCCAGAAGCAATGAATTAAGGGCATTGACATAAACCAACCCTGCTATAAACCCATTCATCACCATTGCAAATGTGCATTGTGATGTATGTCAGAATCTTCGTAAGCACCTTTACTCCACCGATTTTTCCTGGGTGTTCTTGTTCAGGTGGGCATCCCCAAAATCTCTTTGAATTGTTTTCGTTGTTCAGTATCTCAGCTGGGTTCTCAAGGAGGCATTCACCCTTTAACCCCAAAGAAAGGTAGATTGGGATACTCTGTTAAATAAAACCTCTGGCCTGCTGCTCCTATATCAACAATTTGAGAATTTAGCCACCAAGATTTGCACATAAATCTTCATCCAGAACAGCTGTAAAGGTCTTGTTTATTTCACCTCTGCCCATATGCATAAAAAGCCTATGAGTTCACAACATCTTCATATTTACATTGGTTATCTTTTCAAATGCAATGCTCTAGCGCACTCACACATCCACAAAGATAGAGTTCAAATATGGTGTGGCATTTCCCACCAGGGAGACTTTCTATTTCAGATAGACAAATTAAACTCAATTGTGACATCCTTCTGTATGGTGAAAATCCATAAGATCCAATCCCTCACTTATAGTGTTCCATCCTTCACAACAGAATCCATTGACAGAAGGATAAGTAAGTCCCCTGAAGGCCACTAATTACTGTTGGAAATCACGACATGTTTGCAGTGTCCCCCCCACTTTTTTCCACATTTTTGCCCTGGATGCCGGTTTTTCTGACTCAGAGTGCCCTTTTGAAACACACACATGCATTAAGGCACACTATATATTATTGTACACTTGCAATTGGCATAACCTGCTCTATAATTCCATAGTACATAACAGGGCTACGGATTAAAACTACACTTAAGTCCAAGTATATAATAGGGCATGACAGTTTAAAGGCCAGCAGCTCTTTCTTCACTAGCATGTGTGCAGGGCTGAGAGCCTGAGGTCATTTTAAAAGCAGCCCTGAGTTGCAGAACTGCTTTTAAATGTTAATTGTGCCCAAACTCGACTTTGGTGGTAGGGGCACTTAAGAAGTGATACTCTACAATAATGTGCATACTAGGTACCCACAGGGTCTCCTCTAGGTGTTCCAGGGGTGGAGGGGGGATCCATGAAATTATCAGCAGGGTCATTATAAAAGATGTTTTATATGGCCTGGGGATAGAGAAATTGCACATTTTGCTTCCCCCCATTGTAGTAAAGTGCTTCCCAAAATCAACTTTGGTGCTAGGAGCCCTGTGGAGTGAGGATCTCCACTATCTCTGAATATTCAGGACCCCTAAAGTCTCCCCCAGGTGTTCCAGGGGTGGGGTTCATGTAACTATAAATAAGGCCCTTATAAAAGATGTTTTATATGCCCTGGTGAAGGAGAATTTGCCCATTTCATCCACCCCACTGTAGAGACCAAGTGCCATAGGATAACATGGCACTAGTTTATGAACGCATAACTAATGCTAGGAATCAAAGAAAATATCCTTCAAGGACTTAGGAGAATGGTATTGATAAATCCAACAATATGCTTTTGTTGAATTTATCCTAAAATATATAGAAAATAAGTAATAAGACGTTCTTCTCTGTAAGCCAAAATTCAGCCTTCCTGCCCTCTTCTCTGATTGTCAGAGTTAACAGGATTAGCCAGGTTTTTTTGATACGTGGCTCACCCAGTGTGAGGCTATCTGGTAGAGAGTGCTCTGCTACATAGGAATGCTAGAGTAGGGGTGAGGGGTCATGAAGCATGGAGCTTCAAAGGGGGATAGGCCAGGCAGGGAATGCCAGGCCCATCTACCCACAGCCCCTCTGACCCAGCCAGATTTCAGGCTTAAGGCAGGAATTTGCAGATGGTAGTGGGAGGAGAGTTATGGAAATGACCCATACCGGAGGTTGGTTTAACTAGTTCTTGCTCCTTCCCTGAAATTTCAGCCATTCAGAATTTTGGAGAAATAGTGCTTTCTGAGAGAAGATTATGCCACTCTTTGGTGGAAGCGGTCATGCACTGGGGTGTTGCCCTGTACCTCATTGGACAAGAGTGCTCTCCTGCTTGACCCCAGAGAACACTGAAGAAATATGTGAGAGGTGCAGAACCTCTCAGATCTGCTGCTTGAAACTAAGAGAAGACGGTCTGCCAAGCTGGAAACTTGATTTGCACCTTCAGGCCCTGCATCTGCCTGACTGTGCCTGCTGTGTTATCTGGAACTACAGCCCTCTGGATGTACCTTGCTTCAAGAGGAATAAAGAGTGGACTCCCTGCAAGCTACAGGTTAACAGAGCTCACATGGACCATCACCACCATGTATCCCCTGCCTGGAGTGTGTCCAGCGGATTTGTAAGGTTTTTGTCCAGGTGCATTGTGGGAATTGTGGTCCCAACCTTTCAAAAACCATCTTAGAGATTCATGACCCTTGGATTGTGTTATGTACACTTTTGACCCTCAAGAGGAACTTCAGGAAGAAGTTCCAGAAGTTTGGAGCAACTTTGGAAAAAGCTCCATTAGGGGACCGACTCAACCGCGAGAGCCAAGCAGCCCACCTTCAACCACGAGCCAGACTGGCCTGCTGGTTCGTCCAGCTGAAAAGCTCTGGAGGTTTGACTTCCAGAGTTTGACCAGTAGCTTCCTGGAAAGGAAGCCAGCGAACCCTCATCAAACCCAGACTGGTGAAGAGCATCAAAACACTCTAGCAGGAAAAGCTCCAGAAAAATTTCCAAGTCAGAAGGTAAAATCTCAACCAAGGCCTACGGCGAAGGGTATCCGAGCAGGGCTCCATCGCAGTCGGCCTAAAACTTTGATTTTGTCCTGGTCAAGCATGATCAGATGTCCCAGAGTGGCGCTATATGTTTCTAAGTGCTATACAGTGCTAAATCTTTAAAACTTCAAATCTCTGGTTCCCTACATTGGATTTATTGAGACCTATTCTGCGCCCTAGACTGTTTTAGTAGCCCTACTGCCAATAACCCACTTTCTAACAATTACATACCCAGCTTTCAATGAAATAGGATAAGACTCGCTGAGTAAGGCCAAGAAGCAAGAGATCTCCTCAGGATGGGAGTGACCTGTCCATCGTCATGAGCATGTTCTCTTCTATCGACCCACTTGATGACAGACTGGTCTCCCTCCGAAAGAAGGTATTTTGAACAAACAAGCCCCATCTTAATGAAGATCAACAAAGACAAACCCACTACTGGAAATGTTTCATATAATTGTAATGAGTATGCTCTGTTCAACAGTACTTAATGTGTCAGAAGCATCAAGGTCGACATTAATAGAAAAGTTATGTTTATGGTGTGTATAAGTTGTTAAGCTGATAAAGATCTTGAGTAATGAGCATGCACTGCTCAGAAGATGAATTTCAGGTCATTTCTGGTAAGGTACTAGGTTAAATATATTAAAGGAGAAGAGGAAACGGAGATGGTGAGATTCATTTAGAGTGGAGGGCTATCTACTCTCTTTTTCAGACTTGACATAACAAACAACTTTAAAGCACATGTAGTGACCAAGAAAAACAATATTGACAAATAATACTACAAAGGTTGACCCAAAATTATGACTACTATGGACTGCCAAAAAAGCTAGCCAGGGACAATCTACAATAGACTCTGACAACTCATGATGAAACTAGAACCACAAAGAGCTAGATCAGAGCAGAAGCTGTTGCTAGAAACCATGTAGGTAAGTGGACCAAATGACTACCTGGAGTTAGGAGGAGAGCTGAAGCAAATAATGGCACAACAACAGTCATAGGCTGGGTACTGGAATCAGGGAAAGACTGTCCACCACCTTAATATACAAGCACTGGACACAATACTGGCATAAGTAGCAAAAAATACTCGAAAGAAGCATATAACCAACTTTAGAAGGTAGATCTTTCCTTAGCATAAAAAGTGGTTTGCATCCCTTACTGTGACATCACCAATTGCATTTTCCATAAGAGCTTGGAACAAAATGATCATTCCTACAGCACCAAAATACAGCATCTTAGCATATTTTCGAACTGCTAGTCACAAGCAGATGTCCACACAGGCTTGTCAAGATGACCAAAGAAGATGATCAGTTTTTCCATTTTTTTTCCTTTCCTTTACAGTATGGCACAAACGTTTTCTAGGATAGAATACATATAAAATTCCTTAAGCGCTAAGGACAAGATGGTCTTGCCCTCAGCACCATGGAGGCTGGCTGCGCAGAGGACGAGACCATCTCGTCCTTAGCACTTATGTGGCTAGTAATACCTGCTGTTTAGGACTATGGGCCGATGTATGAAGATCGCATTTTGCGATTCCCTAATTGTGAATCACAAGGATTCCCAAATAGTAAATCGCAAAATGGAATGTATGCTGGTGTATAGTACACCTTTTGCAATTCCTAGGGGGTCGCAAATAACCTACCTCATGAATATTAATGAGGTAGGTCGCAATTTGCGACCCCACCTAGGAATCGCAAAAATCACAGTAATGGTGGCCTGCTGAGATCAGCAGACCACACTGTCCGTGATTGCTTTTAAATAAAGCAATCTTTTTATTTTTTTGTAAAGCAGCCCGTTTTCCTTAAAGGAAAACGAGATACTTTACAAAAAGAAGAATGAAAAGCTTTCTTTTCAATTTTTAAAAGCAGGCAGTGGTCCGTGACCACTTCTCATTTGAGAATGGGTTACCACCTACTTCAAGTAGGTGGTAAAATGCGAATGTTTTGCGACCGCAATTGCGGTCACAAAACATTCATACATACCAATGCTTTTTGGTATTAGGAAGGGACGCCCTAAACACACCCCTTCCTAATTCCGAATCGCAAACGCATTTTGCAAATCAATAACAAGGTACCGAATCGCAAAATTGGGTTGGATACATCGGAAAAGCAATTTTTGCTGGCTTGATACATCTGGCCCTATATGGTACCACTAGCACCATGAGGCACATTTTCGGGTCACAATAGAAAGGCAGTAGTCCGAATCAATGCTTTAAAAGGTTTCTTGAACTTACAGAACGCTTTCAGTATGCCACCGGACAAGTGTCCTTCTTTCCAGACATCCCATTTGTATTCAGTATACAGGTTCTCAATATGGGCCCAAACTCTAGAAATGTCCATGTTATGTTATGTGTATTTGTAAAGCGCACTATCACCACAAGGGTATCCGGGTGCTGAGCAGGTGTGTCTGCCTAGCCCTGCCTTCAATCAGATAGCTCACATTAACAAAAAATGTGAGGACGTGTTATTAATTCATTAAGTGGGAAAAGTTATGATAATGCAGTACGTTATTTTTACTTTTGTTATTTCATTTACATCTGGGAAATTCGAGCACTTTCATAATTGGGCAATTTTAAGAAATGCAAGTGCCTCGTTTTGTTTCTTTATTTGAAACCATATAATGCATATATTGAGCTGACGTAGGGCAGACAAAGGTTTTATCAACCCCCCCCCCCCCTGCAAGCTTTTCAACTGGGACAAAGGCCGATTGCCCCCGGCACAATGGGAAGCAAGTGGCCTTGATAAATCGACATGGACGCAAAGTCCCTCCATTTGTATGCTGTCAACTTAGTGTCAACGTAAACCGTGGATTAATGGGCAACAAAGGGACTAGTGGGAGCTAGATCACCAGATCGAAGCAAGCAGGTTACAAAGAGGAGCACCTTCTTAAAAGAGCAGGACAAATGAGAACAATGTTAAAGGAGACAGGCCAGGCTCGAAACACGTCAATAGCAGCACTTGCTTATTTCATTGTGTGGGTGGCAGGCCTTATTGAAATGTCCTGAACGCCACGTACACACTTCGGGCTTCATCGCACAAACATGAAAGGAGTTTGCATTTCGTGTTTTTTTTGTTTTGTTTTACTTTTATTACATGGCTATGTCTATTTTGCACTAATCTGTACAACAATAACCACTGCTGTATTGGTAGCCAAGTACAAAACTACATTTTGTATTTATATATTTTGATAAGAAGGTTTGGAGGCATTGATGGTGGAACCATTAAACCTGCATTCTTAGGCAGAAACCATGTTATGAATTATTGCTCATTTGAAAGTCCCCACACCAAAAGGGTATTAAGGAACCATACATAGAACCGATGTAGACATGAACATTTACGTCAAGTTTAACAGGGGATCCAATCTTATAGGCAGAAGAGGTGTGGTTTTTTAGAGCCACTCGAAACTATTTTAAAATAACACCAATTAAACTAGAGACCAGAGTAACTCAGCGGCCGTGCACGAGGAGCGCAGTGAATATGAAGGACAGCTTATGACTTCGATAAGGATGAACACAGGACGTGGCATCAGTGCTGCAAAGAAGCACGGGCAGAATCTACAGTCTTTGGTTTCGTTCTCATCTATGGTACAAGAGACCGCCTCATTCGTAGCGAATGACAGACTGCGTCCATTACAAAAAGCATCCGACTAGCATAATGGTATGCAAGAGTCAAAGCACTTACAGCGTTCTTTTTAAACTGAGACGTAAGACGTAACATCGTGGAATAAGAATGTTGAAAAGTGCAGCAATCAGTACAAATAAGTTGTTGCAACAATCCTTGTTTAGAGATACAAAACAGGCATAATCTTTTCAGTCACCATACACACTTCTGGCATGCACAGTGGCGGAGGAACTTAACAGTAATTATATCTGCCTGGAAACCAGCACGCCGAGACCAATAAATGTCACTGCTAAAGCAGACGGCTACAGGATCTTTTCTTACTTTATTATATACAATGAACCTAACTGAGCGGCCATAGGACTACTTTGGAGAAGAGTGTAAAATACATGTTCAAGATACATCAGGCCAATAATTAAAGAGAGATACAACATTGGGCACTAGAATAACGCCATTATGCCAAGGGTTGTCACACAGCATTCAGCTACTCAATCAATCAATCAGGGGCTTTTAAAGCGCGCTACTCACCCGTGAGGGTCTCAAGGCGCTGGATGGGATTAGGGGGGACACGTCAGCTCCGGGTCAGCCGTAAAGCCAGGGCCTGAAGGTGTGCAGGGTAGGGGAGCATCTAATGTTGACTGGGAGCTCGTTCCAGGCCTTGGCTGTGACGTAGAAGGCTCTTCCGCCTGCTCTGGTTCTGCGGATGCGTGGCGTCTCTGCTAGGGCGAGGTCAGTCGAGTGGAGGTTACTTTTGGGTACATGGAAAGAGATTCTTTCGTTGAGGTATTTGGGTCCAATGTTGTGGAGGGATTTGTAGGCGTGGGTGAATAGCTTGACGCTTACTCTCGTCTCGACAGGGAGCCAGTGGAGGTCTCGCAGGTGTTGGGTCATGTGCTCTAGTCAGGGGGTGCCGATGACGAGTCTGGCTGTGGTGTTCTGGATGATCTGGAGTTTGTGTAGCAGGGATTGGTTGATTCCAGCGTAGAGGGCATTTCCGTAGTCCAGTCTGCTAGTTATGAATGCGTGGGTGACGGTCTTACTGGCTTCGGGGGGGGATCCACTTGATGGTCTTAAGGAGGATGCGGAGGGAGCTGGTGGAGGTGACGGCGTTGATCTGGCGAGTCATGGTGAGGTAGGAGTCCAGAATGGTGCTGTGGTTCCAGGCGTGGTCCGTCGGGGTGGGTGGATTTCCGAGGGTGGAGGGCCACCAGGTGTTGTCCTAGGCCGTGGGGGAGGGTCCAAGGACGAGGATTTCTGTCTTCTCCGAGTTGAGCTTTAGGCAGCTGTTGCTCATCCAGGCTGTGACATCTTTCATTTCTTCCTGGAAGCTGAGTCTGGTGTCTTCGGGGTTCTTCATGAGGGAGACTCGACGTGAGGGAGACCCAACAAACCAAGAGTGCTCTCCCAGAGAGTTTGTCATGTCCAGCAAACTGCTTGTGCATGCTTTGTGTCCCTCAGACGAAATAGAAATCAGCTGAGTATTTGTAATTTAACAAATGTAAATGTGCATCCACAAAAGGGTACTTTCGAGCTGGAACCTCTAACAAAGTATCAACACTTGGGCCTAGCATTAAAATTAAGCATGGGAGAACAATGAACTCTTCAGTAACATTCTAAATTGCAGCAGATCAGATTAGTCTGGAGAAGCTCGGGCAACAGATTCCAAGTGGCAACAGCTGCAGCAGAAAAAGATCAGCCATCTACTATCCTTAGTCAAAACGTATGAACCACTAAACAGTTCGAGATGACGGGCCCTTTTGGTTCCTGATGGACTACGTAGAACAGTGAAGTAAGTGCGTGGGAGTGAGAGATATAATTCATGATGTAGAATGTTCAGTTAACAATTACACGCTGATGAATAAAAACGTGTAATGCTTCACTCCGTGTGCGGTATGATCATTTGCATGTACCTGGGCTGAGAAGGATGCTACAACTGGCAATGAGATAAGGGATTACTTAAACCCCGCAGCCCGCCGAACCAAGTCTGCTCTCCCAAAGAGTTTGTCATGGTCCAGCAAACTGCTTGTGCGTGCTTTGTGTACCTCAGACGAAATCGATAATTGTTGTATGTTGAGTCAAAGCACCCTTACAGCCAGTGCAAGGCCTGTGAAGAAAGTGAAGGCCTTACAGAAAGCTTGTTTGTCAACGGCTAGAAAAGTAGAGTCGAGACAAGAGGTACTGTGCCACAATGCGACACAGAGTCTTCATTTATACAGTACAACGCTAAAGGCAGTGACAACCAGGTACAGAAAAGTGCTAAAAGCAGTGATAGTAACCAAGTGCAAGTAAACGGTAATAGCGAAAACATTTGACGCAAAGAAACGCTTAAGGCAGTAGAAAACAGATACAATGCAAAGAGGCGAAAACAGTGAAGAAGCCGTGCAAGAAACAAAGCCGATACTCACTGCCAAAGAAGACGACAGCACCTCAGAACCAGAGAGTGGGCACGACAACCCAAATGTCATTACATGGCTAGTGCATGATGAAAGTGTGGTACAAGTGGGCAGCAGACGCTGACGGACCGAGCTTCGCTCCAGACAGCAGGAAGTCCCATATGTTATGATGCTGCTGCATTCCTAAAACCATCGCCTCCCTATGACACGAGCAAAAAGTAGAATATTGGTGACAGATTGACTGCCTGTATCGAAACCTTTGATGACTTCATTGATGCGCTGGAGAAAGCACATGACAAAAAGATCATTAAATATCTAAAGAATTTAGCCAGTGAAGCAGTAAAAGAAGTGACAAAGAGAATACCACAAGGTGATGGATTGGCATACCGTCAAATCAAAGAATCGTTAGATACCAAGTTCAATTCAATGCTGAATTTCGACTATGCAAGGTACATTTTCAGTTGGGAAAGGCAGAGAAGTGGTGACACGATGGATAAGTTTATAGAAAGACTTGATTCGCTCATCGACCATTCAACAAGTTAAATGATGAAAAGGTAATGCGTCTCAGAGTAATAGATGGTTGTCGCTCAGATTTCTTCAGCCAAAGAATGCTGAAAGAGAAGGTCAGCTTGGAGCGAGTACTCATGGCTGCTAGAGTGGAAGAAAGAGCTGACAGCCAAGCAGCTAACATGGAGGCCAGAATGGCCCAAAATGAATCGGCACTAAGTGTGAAAAGTAAGTCAAAACACAAGGCAGAAGGCCATAAAGTAATGTTGCCAAAGAAAAAGTAGGTGTGTTTTCGATGTGGATTTTCCTTTCCACATTAAAGTAAATGTCCTGCCATTGGACAGGCATGCAAAGGATGCGGAAGAAAGAACACTTTTGCAATGGTTTGCAAAGTGAGGGTAAGATCAAGTCTGTCATGTTGAGAAATCAAAACGGATGCCAGAACGTTGCAGACACGACACTCTACATGCGCCGACAATGCCAAGCGACCACATCAGTTAAAGCAAGTAGAAACTGAAGAGAGTCGATTGTCGTCGAATTTCTCATTTAAACGTTTTTCACAGTCACTGTCAAGTGACAGTGGAGATGATCGTGTGCGATGTAAATGTTGACTGTTGGACGATGTGCACATGTAGGATTAGCTTCTTCCACGGAACAATGTTGGTCGAAGCTAGGTCGACAAGTGAAAGTGCGAAATGCATTTGAACACTGTCCTAAGATCACACTGAAAGTGAATGAGTGCTCCATACCTTTTATTAGAAACAGTGGCACATCGATAAATATTATGCCAGTGGAAAAGTACAATAGACTACACCGTGTAACTCAGTCTTAAACCAAATTATATACATGAACTGCTTCAAAGCCACTGCAAAGTCAAGGTTAATTCATAGCAACTGTGAAGCATAGGCACACAAAAATACAAGCACCAATTCACGTCTTGCAGGCATTTCATTGGGTTCATGTTTACTCAGTTTCAGTTCTCTGCTGACATGGGGCTGATTTCTGTAAACTACAATGTCAATGCCTATCATGAGATAGTGAATCAGTGTACATATTTTTTACATTGACAAGGAAGGCTTAAGATCATAAAGTACAACTTCACATAAATGAGGACATTCCTTCGTGTTGGTCAAAGACATCGTCAAATTGCATTTCATTCACAAGAAGCTGTTGAGAAAGACCTTGAGATACTATTAAAGCACAACATCATTGAGCGATCCACTGGCCCTATGCCATGGGTATAACCCATAGTAGTAGTGCCGAAAAAGGATAGTGGAGGAGCCCTGCACATCTGCGTGGATATGTGCCAAGGGAACAAGGCGATTGAAAGAGAACAATATCCAGGTCCGCACATTGATGACATGATTACGCAGCTGATTGGAGCCAAAGTCTTTTCCCGCCTTGGAAATGGAAGTGAATTTCAGGTACATTACTACCATTTTGACTCGTGTTGGTTTATTCAGATACAAAAGGAGTGTCATCCGCTGCAGAACGTTTTCAGAATGTCACGATGACATATTAGTTTTTGGGGTCACATGAAAAGAACATGATAAAGCTCTTATATAAGTGTGTCATATACTTGCAGATGCAGGTCTCACTTTAAATAATGTGTGAGTTTCATCAAACCAAACTCAAGTTCTTTGGTTATATCTTTTCTGATGGGGAAATGACACCGAATCCAAATACAGTACAGGCCTGGTCATCCACTTCTCCCCCACAAGATGTAACTATGCTGAGATCCTTCCATGATATGGCCAGTTACTGTTCAAGGTATATATGCGACTTTGCCACTGTAAGTGCCCCATTGCGACACTTAACAAAACAAACTGTCCCTTTTCAATGGTCGAGTGAATCTTAACAAAGCTTCAGGAAAATCAAGCATGTAATTGAGAACACCACTGATATCGCATACTTTGATTCGAAATTGCAGACAGAGTTTGTTGATGCAAGTCCAGTGGGGTCCGGTGCCATCCTTGCTTAGAACACTGGACTTTCCAATGCAGCAAGACACATTGCGGCTTATGCTAGTTGAAGTCTGTCATCGACAGAACATAGCTATTCACAACCTGAAAAAGAATGCCTCAGTGTGGTGTGGGCTTGTGAACATTTTCCTATATGGAAAGCATTTCACAGTCATCACCAAGCACTCTTCACTATTTTTGGAAATCCTAAAGCCAAGATGCCCCCTTGCATTGAGGGGTGGGGGTTGTGACTGCAGGAGTTTGATTATCCAATTGTGCATCATCCAGGAAAAGATCAAAACCCTGCGGAGTACTTCTCATGTGTGCCAATACCATGTCATGACACTACTTCTAAAGCTAATGATGCTTATGTTAAGTTCATTTTGAAGTCCAGTACCCCTGATGCCATAGCGATAGAACAAATCATTGCTGCCATAAGTAATGACAGGGATTTACTTATACTCAAAGATTATAACACACCAATCGTTGCAAAGACAAAATCGACCTCTTCATGATGACCTTGAATACCAGAAATTCGTAAATGCACAGGAGGAAGTTTTAGTTACCTCCGGAGGAATCATCTTACGAGGGTCAAGAATTGTAATATCGAGGGTCTGAGACAATAAGTTATTGAACTGACTCATGGGGGGCACTGTAGAGTTGCAGCTATGAAACGAGCCATTAAGGACAGAGTGTGGTTCCCTCACCTTGACTGTCTTCAATAGTTATTAAACATGTCTGATCTTCCAAAGCATGCATGGAGAAGATTGCAACTGATTTTGGACTTCGTCTACTAGCAATTGTTGATGAATATTCGAATTTTTCCCTTGTGGAAGATCTGTCATCAACTACTCATGATTGAGTTATTGAAAGATTAGAAGGTATTTTTGCAACAGAAGGTCTTCCTTCGATTTTGAAATCTGACAATGGCCTGCCTTTTAATAGCAGAGAATTTAAAGACGTTCTCAATCATCTAAATGTCAAGCATCAGAAATTATAACTCTCTGGCCAGAGGCGAATGGTGTGTTCAAGAGATTTACGAGCACCCTCAAGAAGACCACTCAGCAAGCTGCGCTGGAAAATCTTCCACTCAAATCAATTCTTAGACTTTGTGCATACAGAACAACTCCACATTCTACCACAGGTGAAAACGATGCCACCTTCATGTTCGGGAGAGCCATAGGTACCAAAGTGCCACAATGGACTAATGGAATGTCAACTGACTATGATAAACTTCGCATGACTGACTTGTTGCACAATTGTCAAATGAAAACCTATGCGGCTAGAGGCCGCTAACCTCGGAACACTGTGTTCAGCAGAGGATTCGAGACAACAAGTTATTGTCAGGCAGAAACGGAAATGGAAGTCTGATGCTCCTTTTGATGCTGATCCACTGAGGGTTGTGACTAGTAAAAAACATGTGACTGCTCAATGTCCTGGAAAGTCCATTACGCAAGATTCTTTACATTTCAAGCACCTGTCTCCATTTTCGCCAACTCCAGATGTCAGAAGTAAGACTTGGCCACCTAAGAATCCAGATAGCCCAATGACTGTAAAAATGTCTCTGTCACCAAAGCCAGTCATGGACACTTCTCCGGTATCTCCGAAGCCTCACATGACCAGATCTGGGCTATTGATTTGAGCGCCAAAACGACTTAATGAAGCATTGTAATGTATATATGTTTTCTTGGTACTTTTTATTTAACAAAGGGGGAAGATGTAGTGACTCATGAGTTAGAGATGATTGGATCCTTTTGGTTCCTGACAGACCCCGTAGAACAGTGACATAAGAGCATGGGTGTGGGTAACACAATCCATGATGTAGAATGTTCAGTTAATGGTTACACGCTGATGAATAAAGATGTGTTATGTTATGTTATGATTTTGTAAAGCGCCTTGTTACTCCAATCCGGAGTGTCCCCGCGCTGAATTCCAACTGACTGAACTGATAACGGGCGTCACTACATTGTTAATGGACACAGCCATTTCTATTGTATTCTATTTTAGTGTAACACTACACTCCAAGTGTGGTGTGATCATTTGCATGTACCCAGGCTGGGGAGGACGCTACATTGTGAACCACGCAAAGAGGCTTAAAAAGATTTCTCTCTCTAACCAACAACCAATGCAAAGAGGCCAGAACTGGATAAATAGGATTTCAACAATGAATACAGCAGGCAAATCTTACTGCAAAATTCTGGATCAGTTAGAGCTTGCCAACAAGGTAGGATGGCAAACCTAGGCAAATGGCACTGCAGTGATCTAAAGTTGGAGATACAAATGCATTCAAAATTAGAATAATCCGGGTAGGAGTAAATAGTTAAAGAACTCAGCTTAGACTATGCATTTGAAATAGGAATGACTTGCACACTGATGCAATGTGATTGCCTAAGGATAAAGTTGCATCCATCTTTACACCCAGATTTTTCACCACCTTAATGTGCTTTGGGGTTGAGTCCAAGGTAAAGGGCCAGACGCAGAGGTTCAAAAACTCGGTCAATTTGACAGGACATATATTTTAGTCTTAGTGACATTCAGTTTTAAATAGATTTTTTTTCATCCAGCGATTAATGCTGAGCAGACACTTGTGAAATTTTGCTGCTGCCAACTCAGAATCTCCCTCAAATTTAGTAATGATTTGAGTGCCATCTCCATAAAGAAAATAAATCCAACCCAAATGTTTCTATGAGATGGACTAAGGGAATCATATAAAGATTGAACAGTAGCAGTGATAAAATTGAGCCCTGAGGGACACCATAGGTATACCGTCTAATTGAAAACTGCTAAACACAGAAAAATCCATTAGGCAGAAAATCAGCAAGCCACAGAAAGTCCTTTCCATTAGTGCCTAAATATGAGAGTCTAGATAGAAGACCCTTTCGATATATGGTATCAAATGCTGCCGTGAGGTAGAATAAGACCAAATCTGATGAAATATTCACATCGGCTAAGGATCTCAGATCATCAAGAACAAAAAAAGATGGTAAGTGCTGTGCTATGGCCTGATCAAAAACTCATCTTGACAGAACAGAAAAGATCATTACTTGCCTCAAATTTCAATAGTTGTTAAAAGACTACTTTCTCCAACAACTTACCAAGAAAAGGCGCTATTAGCCACAGCCACTACACGTGGTTCTAAAACCCCACGTCTGAAATCCATTCAAAAGTTAACAAAGGTAAAAGGCCTCCATTTTGCACTCTTTATAATCACACTTCCAGGACTGCTAGAACACATACTCTCTGTGTGAGATGACAACCAGACCCAGACACATTTGTGGCTTCTCTGGGTCCTGTCACTGAGCTTCAGTCTGAATCTGTAAGCGCTGCAAGCAAGAGGTCTATGTCAAATGTAGCTGAAGCCATCTATGGATGCAGGTTGTCTCATACAGAGATATGTGCTGTAGCATGTTAGGCCAGGTTGTCCTTTTTGGGGGAGAACTGCTCTTATCTGATTAAGGTTGCATCACATCTGTAATGCGATCCCAAAGATGTTCTTAGCTGTTTAAGTGTTAGCACTAACATTTCTATCGATACAACAAGGGGATTTATTAATGGCATAAATCCTCCATGACACGTTTTGACCAGAAGTGGCCTTGCTCACACAACAGAGTACAAGTCTCGAGTCAATACATACACTTTTGTTGAAATAGACATAGGACTGTACAACAAGTCTGAAACATACATGATAAAGGTGGCGGCCATGATGGAATGGGTGTGTATGATTGGAATGCCAGCCGTTGAACTCACAAGCCTGTAAATTACACAATATTGATGAGTGTATGATAGGGGAAACAAGATGTCATACTTATGTAGGCAAAAAGTAGTGTTTCCCCAGGTGCACTGCACGTTGACATGCTTGTTAAAGACAAACGTGTCGTAAATAAACATGGGGGACTCAACATCCAGGCCGTGGAGATTGTAGGAAATGTGGCGGCCATGTTGTAGGTGCTGCATCACTGCAGAATGTCATGGAGTAAGAGACTGCGCTCCTCAAGGTCAGCATACACATACCAGTATTAACCAAATTGTTAAACCATGTCCGAATAATGAAACCGCGTCAATACTCAAATGTAACATGAACCCATGTAACCCAACGCAAGCATCCGATGGCCGTATAGACCAAGATTGGTAACTTGAAATGATACTGTATCAGTTAGATTACTAATGTGTTAAATACCGGCACCTTTGAAAGCAACAGGATACAATGTTGATCTTTACAACTGAAAGCTTGTATCGGTCCCCTTGATGAAATGAATACTTATTATATTTTCGTGCTATTTGTTTCATTGTAAACAATTGTAACAAGACTGTCTTCAGCTAAAGATGATGTGAATAAACTTAAATTTCAACTCCAAGACGGCCGCATAATAATGGGAGTGGTATATAAACATGACGATTAGAATTGTCCTCCAACCGTGAGCAAGGCCCTGTGAGGCCGAAACGCATCGGTGAGACAGACTGGCTCCGTTTGAATAAACACTAAAGAAAGGATTTCTGAGTGTGGAGTACCTTTGTTTAAAGGAGTTAACGAAGGCCATTAGTTCGGCCTTACGTCGGCACCCGCACCACATTTACTTTATCCATATATAAATATATATATATCAATTGTAATTTGACTTTTAGTACGCATTTAGAACTGGCTATGCTTTTCATAGTCGAAGCAATATGGCAGATCTCATAATGAATTCTGAAGTGAGGCAATGAATAATTTCATGTTTTATCAATATATGCAATTTCTAAGACAAACAAAATGTAACATCTACACCTCTGCAAGATAACTATTACTTATATGTACTCTACTGTCACTTATTCAGCAAGAAAAGCATCAATAAACATGTCAGGTTTTCACATCTTTTTGATTTCACTGAGGTGTAAAGCTGGCATGCTCGAATAAAAATACCTGAGTAACTCAGATGGGAAGAACAGTGAACTATCACTGATTTGAAGGCTCCTAGTTCAGATGTACTAAGAGCTTTTTCAATCGCAAACCCTCAGATTTCAGGAACAAGGTTTGTAACTGTAAAAAAAAATTCATGAATGCGCAAAACCCATTTTGCGATTACAATTATTACCTAATCACTAGGGCGCTATAAGAAGCATCCCTTCCAAGTTGTGATTCAATAAGATGTTCATCAATGGTTTGCAACCGTACTTCCAGTTGCAAACATTGATCAGTAACTGGCTCCCAATTTGCAGTAGCAAATGATTTGCATAGGGGAAGGGGGTCTCACCTGGACCAATTACCCTTTGTTAATCAGGATGAAAACTTTGGGGAGGGGAGGGCTATATTCAGTTGCCACGGGACCCACAACAACTTAGTTAAGTTTTTCAAAATTGAAAACAATTTTTTGAAGTGGGCCGGATTCCACTAAGGAAATCTGTCAGCTTTAAAATGATAACAAAAAGAACAATGTTGAAATGGAGTGACAGGGAAGCTGGTCTGTAGGCACCATCCCTGGCATTGCAGCAAATCACAAGAAACAGCTAATTGCAACATGCCTAATTAATATTACTCAGGCAGATCGTTCTGCGATCCCCTGCTAGTGCCTATTTTGCAGACCGTCCTATTGGTACCTATGTAGCCCACAAAATGAGATTCTGATTCCTAAAAGTTGGGTCTCAAATTGCAACCACTTTTTGCAACGACTAATTTTCTAATGATAAAAACCAAAACAAATCAGCAGCATGAGTGGAAACCGAGTGTTCAACATTTTGGATTGGGAAGTTCTCTTGTAGGGGATTTCCGTGTATAGTCATAATCATGTGAATAGTCCCGCCCATGTGCGTGGACCTCAGAGCTCTTCATTGGATATATCTTCTTAAGTTGTCATCTTCTATCTTTCTTCAGGAAGGCCTGCATAGACACTTAAGAGATAAAGAGACAATAATGCAGCCTAACTAACTAGGCTTCACTGGCCATTACTTCATCTTGAAGTGAAAAAAGATAGCCAGTTAACTTTTAAATTTAGCAATTTTACTGAGTTTCAACACATAGAAAACTTCCCTTCACAAAACTCCTTTTTTCATGATAGAGATGAAAGGGTTGAACAGAGAAGCCCCCATAGGCTGCCATTATGTGTCTGCAAATGGATACCGTGCCTTTGAGAGTCTCCAGAGACCCCCGGTATCCAATAATGCACAGCCAGAGGCAGTTACTTTCAGTTCTTTTTCCCGGCTCCTGCTAGCAGGACCCTGGAGTACTGAGCTCTACCTATTTTGGTATTTTCTTCAGAATTTATTTCAGTATTTTAATTTTTGCAACTTCACTCGACATCTTTGGCCTGTATCTATCTTCTGCTGTACTTTTTTGGCAGAATTTCTACCGTTTTCCTATCATAATGCCTTCTCTGTTCGACAAGTGCCCTGACTGTGGTAGAAAGAAGGCCAAGTCTGATACACACAGAGTCTGTATTCTGTGTCTGCCTGTCTCTCATGTGCCTGACACCTGCTCTATCGGCAAAACATTTTCTAGACACACCCTACGTGACAGGGAGAAGATTCGACTCCAAGGGTTGGAGCAGCGAAGACAGAAGGCAGCATCTACAGCCTCTGGGCAAGGAGAGGATAAGTTCTCTGCCAAAACCCATGCTTCGACCTCTGGGGGGCTCCCCAGTCGAAAAACGGCGGAAAAACGATGCCGGTCACGGTCGACGTCGAAGACGACAACGTCGAGAGCAGGTATGACAACGATATGCTCTCCGTCGACTCTGGGTCGAAGCGACGTCGACGCTCCACGTCGAGACGGAAGGCGAGATCTCGGCCGTAATCGCCATCGCGGCTGTCTCCTCGTTCAACGTTGACTCATCAACACAGATCGCTGTCGAGGTATCATAGTCATTGATTTGAGTCACGGAGGCACCAACGGTCGCCGTCGATGCGACACCGCTGATCTCTATTGACGTCTACGAGAAGGTCGACATCGAGGAGAAGGTCGAAGAGAAGGTCGACGTAGAGGTACCGTTCCGGGACTCGTTCCATAGTGAGCCTGTCTACGTTGACAGGGAGTTCACAGTCCAGACGACATCGACGTTCGCAGTCGAGCAGTAGATCGACGTCAAAGGGGGAGGTCTGGAGTTGAGTCCAGGGTGCCTTCTTCGCAGCCAGCTCAAAAACGGAGGAAGCTGTTCTCTTCTGCAGATTCGGAGTCCTCCCGTACCTATTCACCGTCAAGGACGCCTCCTGCCACTCGTCAACCGGTGGTCCTGCCTTCAACTCCTCCACCTCTACCACCACCACCTCCTCCTCCTCCTCCTCCTCTTCCTCCGGTTCATTCTTCGCCTCCTTCTCTGCCTCAGCCTGGGCCCACAGCTCCTCAGCCCACGTGTCCTTCAGAGCCTCGAAGACCAAGGTCACGGTCTCAGCCGAGACATCGTTCTTGTAGCCACCGCCGGTCTTCCACGTGATCTCATCGCCATCTCTATGAGAGATCGCCTTCCCGGCATTCCAGGGACACTTCTTCCACGAGTACGGGGAGGTACTCGCCTACTCTAATGGACTCCCCTCCTCAAAGAGTGTCTGCCATTGATGATATCACCCCCATTCAGGAGGTTCTGGTCAGAGGGGCTTCAAAACTTAACATTCCCTTGTCTGCTTCTAGGCCGTCGACTTCAGTTATATTTGAAACTCTCATGTGGATGAAGGGATGGCCTGCATGAAGACGGAAATGGAGACTTTGAAGGCTGTAGGTCTAGAGAAGCCTAAAAAACAACGCAAAGCCTTCCGCCCATTCCTCCCAGAGGTTCCAACGATTTCAAGGCCGTCAGTCCAATCAACAACAGCAGTTTCAGCGGTCTTTTCAGCCGTTTCAGAAACGCCAGTCGCGAGGACGGTCCAACCAGCAGTCTGCACAAGGGAACAAGGCCCCTGCTGGTTCCAAGCCCTGAAGGGTTACTTCCCCCTCTTCTGTTACCCACTCCGGTGGGGGGAAGCATTCAAAGTTACCTGGCAGAGTGGCAGAAAATAACTCAGAACAATTGGGTGCTGAATATTGTTCGCAATGGATACTCGCTACATTTCACTAGCCCTCCTCTGCCGATTCCTCCAACTTGCTCACGCTACATGCTATGCGAGTTACAAGGAGAGGCCAACATCCTCTTATAGAAAAGGGTGATAGAACCGGTTCCTCTTGCACAGAGAGGAACAGGACTGTATTCTCGGTTCTTTCTAGTGCGCAAGAAAGACAAGGAGTTCAGACCCATCCTCGACTTGCGACAATACGAACAAATGGATTCCCAGAGAAAAGTTTCGAATGGTGTCCTTGAATCAAATCTACCCTCAGCTTCATCAGGGAGACTGGCTATGCGCAATAGGTCTGTAAGACGTATATTTTCACGTGCCCATAGCGAGGAAACATCGAAAGTTCCTGCGATTCACCGTAGGCAACAACCACCATCAATACTCTGTGCTTCCCTTCGGCCTAAAGTCAGCACCCCGGGCATTTTCCAAATGCATGGCCGTAGTTGCTGCGCATCTCAGGGAGAACAAGGTGTTCGTCTACCCATATCTAGACGGCTGGCTGATCAAGGCAGCTACGTCTTAGGAAGCGCAACTGCATTTCAATCGGACTTCCAATATCCTCTTCGTTTGGGCCTCTACATCAACCTCACGAAGGCTGTCTCGACTCCTGTCCAATGCCTACAGTACCTGGGAGCCACCATCGATACTCCCATGGCAAACGTGTGTCCTTCGGAGGAGGGATGCTTATCAATCCTTCGGAAGGCTCAGGCTCTCATGACCATGCCCTCCCCGACGGCGAGGAAGGTATCTTCTCTCCATGGCCTCCTGTATCTTCCTCACTCCAAATGCACGCCTCCATATGAGACCCCTGCAAGAATATCTGGAGGATCATTGGGACTAGAAACTAGGGGATTGGGAAGACAGGATTCAGTTGTCGCAGCAGGCCCTCCAGTCCATCCAATGGTGGTGTTCTCCCCGCAATCTCCTACGGGGGATTCCCTTCCACATGGAGATACCGACGCATACCATAGTGACGGACGCGTTTTCTCCACGGCTGGGGTGCGCATTCCGACCACCTTCAGATACAGGGCACGTGGTCCTGGAAGGAGGCCACGTACCACAACAACTTCCTGGAACTTCGAGCGGTTCATTTGGCGCTGAAAGTCTTCCAGCCGTCATTTCACACCAGTTCCCTGCTTGTCCAGACAGACAATACGACAACAATGTTCTATCTCAACAAGCAGGGGGGCTCGAGATCTCAAGCGTTATCTTGGGAAGCCCAGGCCATCTGGAAATGGCTATTGACCAGGAACCTGACCATCACAGCAACTCACCTCTCAGGTGTTCAAAATGCTCAGGCGGACGCTCTCAGCAGACTCATTCAAGAAAATCACGAATGCGTCTTAAATGACGAAGTGGTACAAGACATCTTTGGAAGATGGGGTACTACAGAGGTCGATCTGTTCGCTACTGCGGAAAACAGCAAATGCCGTGACTTCACCTCCAGGTTTTACCAACCGGGGACTCTGGGGAATGCACTGTGGTTTAACTGGTCAGGCGGCTTTCTCTACCCTTTTTCTCCAATTCCCCTAATCCCGACAGTAATGATCAAGCTCTCACAATCATGGGCCAAGATGATCCTCATTGCTCAGGAGTGGCCCCGTCAGACCTACTCCACCGGTCTCTCCTGCCACATCTCCATCTTCCATGCCGGCCGGACCTTCTAACTAAGTTTGGCGGAAAGATGGTGCACCCCAACCTCTCGTCGTTGAATTTGACAGCATGGCTCCTGAGTTAGTACAGTACAGAAATTTGAATCTCCCTCTGGACTGCATGGAGATTTTGAAGGAGGCCAAATGGCCATCTACACGCACTTCCTATGCATATAAATGGAAGAGATTTTGCATCTGGTGTGCGTCTAAGAATGTGGATCCTTCCTCCTGCAAGGAAGATGTCATCCTTCCTTACTTGTTGCACTTAGCTCAATCAGGCCTTCAGTTTCATTTTATTACATTTCACCTGGCAGCTTTAACTACTTATAGGCAATGTCCTTCACAAACTTCCTTTTTTTAAATCCCAGTAATCAGAGATTTTCTTGAAGGATTGAAAAAAGTGTTTCCTCCTATTAAGCGTCCTTAGCCTCCTTGGGAGCTCAATGTGGTTATAGCTCGACTGATGAGAGAACCGTTTGAACCCATTCATAAGGCTTCTCTTCAGCATCTGTCTTGGAAGACGGCTTTACTTGTGGCCATAACTTCTGCCCGCATGGTTAGCGAACTTCAGGCACTCGGTTGTCATGAGTCATATACAGTTTTTCATTCCTCTAAGGTAGTTATGAGGACTAAGCCTAAGTTCCCCCCTGAAGTAGTTTCAGAGTTTCATTTGAATCAAACTATTACATTGCCTACATTTTTTCAGAATCCCTCTTCTCCTGCTGAGAGGTCGCTTCATTCCCTTAATATCAGGAGGGTCTTGAAGTTCTATTTGGACAAGACTAAGGATATTCGTCGATCAGACCAGTTATTTGTAAACTAGGGCTCGGTCCAGACTGGTCTAACTACCTCCAAACAATCCATTTCTAGGTGGATTGTTTCCTGTATTCAGCTGTGTTTCCAGAAAGCCAACAAGACTCTTGTTAGCAAGCCTAGGGCTCACTCTACCAGAGATAAAGCTGCTACAGCGGCTTTACTTCGTAACCAACCTATTTAGGAAATCTGTAAGGCTGCCACTTGGAAGTCAGTCCATACATTTACTAAGTACTACTGCCTAGACACTGATGCCAGGGCAGATGCCTAGGTTGGGCAGGTTTCACTTCTGAATCTATTTGCACAATAGTGAGGTTATTCTCCGTTTCTTCCACTGCTGGGGAGTTGTTTTATGGGATGGGCTTGCTCATCTATTCACATGCATTGGACTATACACGGAAATCCCTTACAAGAGAAGGAATAGTTTCTTACCTGTAACTCCAGTTCTCTTGTAGGGGTGTTTCCGTGATAGTCATAAGCAACCCGCCCGCCTCCCGGATGGCAGGAACAGACGTACCCAGGACTCAGCAGGCATTGCTACTCTACGCCTTCAAAAAGAACTGAAAGTAACTGCCTCTGGCTGTGCATCATAGGATACCGGGAGTCTCTGGAGACTCTTAAAGGCAAAGGCACAGTATCCATTTGCAGACACATAATTGCAGCCTACGGGGGCTTCTCTGTCCAACCCTTTCATCTCTATCATGAAAAAAGGAGTTTTGTGAAGGGGAGTTTTCTATGTGTTGAAACTCAGTAAAATTGCTAAATTTAAAAGATAACTGGCTTTTTTTTTCACTTCAAGGTGAAGTAATGGCCAGTGTAGCCTAGTTAGTTAAGCTGCATTATTGTCTCTTTATCTCTTAAGTGTCTATGCAGGCCTTCCTGAAGAAAGGCAGAAGATGACAACTTAAGAAGATATACCTAATGAAGTGCTCCGGAGTCCACGCACATGGGTAGGACTATTCACATGATTATGACTATCACGGAAATACCCCTACAAGAGAACTGGATTTACAGGTAAGAAACTATTCCTAGCCTGGCATGCATGTCAACTAGTTGCTTCCATGTTGGCTTGAGAGTCACAACACATACACTGGGAGAAAATGGTGTACTCTCTATTTGGGTTAAGTAAGTATGCATGCATTTTATCATAATGTATGGTGCTCTGCCGTAGATGTTGAGTTTCAGCCATCTTGCTTTGGTTGCATGAGCATATCTGGCCAGCAAAGCACGCCTTTGGCAAGATCACACTGATGTTAAAGGCAATGAAAATGCTGTAAACACGTTTCATGTGTGTTGGCCGAATTAGTTGCATAAAAATAACTCACCTCCATGCATATGAACATGCACATCATCATCGTGAATGGAGTACATAAATAACTGTAAGTTGACAATGACTCATTTGTGTAGCATTTCAGGGAGGACTGTCACTCTCTCGTCTTTAATTCTAACAGTTAGGGCCACTGATACCAGAATGAATTTGTGAAACTGTAAATAAGTATG
The DNA here is from genome assembly GCF_964204655.1 of Triturus cristatus. Lineage (NCBI taxonomy): Eukaryota > Metazoa > Chordata > Amphibia > Caudata > Salamandridae > Triturus > Triturus cristatus. Next base: position 549,510,091 of record NC_140584.1, read on the forward strand.
CAATTTCAAAACAGATATATGTTTGTACGTATTTTGTCACATACATACTCTGCATATATTTGTACCTTTTATTTATTCAGAATACGATTCAATTGTTGCATATACTTTTGCTAAGTGTTATTTTAAATACATGCATTAAATGTGGCATATAAATTTGACATTCCATATTTGATATTGATTAACTAATATTTGAGTATTCAAGTAAAATCTCTGAAATGCATTTCTGGATGCTGAATATATACTTCAAGGTATACAGCCTGGTTTTAATTAAACTTGCCTTCATCTACAAGTGTTTTTTATACGTCATATTTGCAAGATGCTTCACCCTGTTAATTGCCCTGTTAACTGGCCATGATGTATGGAAGGGCAAATCTGAGCAGTTCTTAACTTTTTGCTGGTTAATTGTGGAGTGATTTACTTCCTACTTTGTTGCGGTTTGTGAGCTAAAAGCTCACTTTGTCCTACTAATATTGTGATATTTTGTTTGGACACAACAATAAATGCAGATGGTGTTAAACTAGCGCTCGCACTTATTGGCATTGTGTTTTTTATTATTATGCTGCATCATATAAAAGACAGTATCTGCACATTTGGGTAAGGCTGCTGCACTTGTAATGGATAGTAAAAGCACTTCTCTGCAGTCATTTTCAGGAACAGGATCAGCACTTCCCACATGACTGCTCACACTTTATTAGTATGTTGCTATCAACTTTGTATAGGACTTCCATACTATTAATGGAACAGTTAAAGCATTTCCGTGAGTGTCTGCCCCCCTCTAAGAGATACAGAATCCACACTTGTCTGCAGGAAGCAGAATTTTTAAGGACTAAACAATTGTATGAGTTTATTTTTAGCAATTCCAGTTCCCACGCATACCCAAATATGATCAATCTTTAAATATTACCTGTCACAGTTCCAAGTAGGAGTGTGGAAAATCTGCTTTGGAAAAAGACAACTTTTAAAACAAACTTACATTTGTTCACACTTGATATTCTGTAAAGTACAAGAATATATAACCTGGGAGCCCGCTGCTCAAGCCTCTGTATTGGGCAGTGCCTCTTAGAAGGAAGACCCAGAAAAGGTCACATCTGTGTTTGTTCCTCGTTTCAGTCAGGTGTGAATGAGGACAACTGGTAATTCTTTGGATGCTTGATGCTGCGCCATGTAACCCAAACTCATGTCCAGGGGTGCAGAACCCCTGGGAGGCTAGGGCAGGAGTGCCGCTGCAGAGGGACTCTCCACTCTCTGTAGCCAGAGCAGCCTGCCTGCATTCTCTGCATCATCCCATTGTGGTGAAACACCAAACGGAGAGAGACTCCTAATTTCACTCAATCCCAGCCTGGAAAAGGATCATTGATCCAGCCTGCTCAGACCCAAACCTGGCAGCTGTTTTGGTGGCATGGATTACTGTAGTCATTTTGGGAGTACAGGCTAGAAATGTTCACCTGAGCCAATGGCAAATACTTTCCCCATCCCCTAAATACAATACAAATTCAATCATATTGATCACAAGCGTTAAGCAGAATATCTGTGGCCAGCAAGCAACTGCTTTTGAAACACTACTAAGGGTGGTTCATTTCGACACAGTGACAATCGACTAAAGCATGACCTATGAGCTTCAAGTGGGACACAATTCATGCTGCTGACATGTGGACCTGTCATCAGCAACCTACAAATCTGAAAAGGACACATGAGCCATCATCTCAACCATACATGCTTCCAAGAAGGTTGTACAGAGCTCTTCTATATTGGTAGCAATACCACGTGACCTGCCATGCTTGTTCTAGTGCTTAGAAACTGGAAAACTGTAATACTAAGTGTCATATAAAACAGGTTTTATTGTTACAAATTGAATGAATTTGTATTATATTTTGGGGCATATTCTTACAGTGCGATCCAGGGCCAAACTGCCAGCGCCGCTTTACACATACCATCAGAAACGTGTAGCGGGTGGTGTATGGTTAAACAGAGCACACAAAGACATTTACGGCTGTAGAATGGTGGACATTATAAAATGGTTACATTCTGTGTAGTCTTGAGAGAAAATGGGGAGTGGCTGATGGTAAGGAGCATTGGGAAACTCATGACAACTGGTGCAACATCTAAATGGAATATTTTTTCAAATAAAAAGCAGTAACTGGTCATCTGCCCTGCAGAAGTATACGTTACAACAAACAAAGGATGGACGGAATGCTGACAATGCAGACATTCTCCCCCAGTCAAGAGATCTGGGTTAAATCCATCGTTCTTTTGCCCACTACACCACCCCAGTTTAGACATGGCTATTATGCAAATCAGTCTTGACCCTGTGCCTCATGGGAACAGTCCAGCCCGAACTGCCAAGCCACGTCTTCCCTGGACCGGAATCAAGCATCCTAGGACCGGTTTCTGGCTATCAGCCGTCATCAGCCAGGATAGCTTGACTCCAGTGGCGTAGTGAGCACGGGTCCCACGTCTGGGAATACCCATCCCACTTAGGGCGAAAAGCGTTACAACAAACAAATGATGGACGGAATGCTGACAATGCAGACATTCTCCCCCAGTCAAGAGATCTGGGTTAAATCCATCGTTCTTTTGCCCACTACACCAACCCAGATCTCTTGACTGGGGGAGAATGTCTGCATTGTCAGCATTCCGTCCATCAATTGTTTGTTGTAGTGCTTTTCGCCCTAAGTGGGACGGGTATTCCCAGACGTGGGACCCATGCTCACTACGCCACTGGAGTCAAGCTATCCTGGCTGATGACGGCTGATAGCCAGAAACCGGTCCTAGGATGCTTGATTCCGGTCCAGGGAAGACATGGCTTGGCAGTTCGGGCTGGACTGTTCCCATGAGGCACAGGGTCAAGACTGGTCCACACCATCTTTACAACCAGCTACATATTTACAAAGCTGTCGCCAACAACAACCCCGCTTTTCTCTGAAACTGCATCCCCGTATCCATCAGGACCACCACAATGCTACTCCTATTTAGGAAAGAGTTTAAGAGTCGCCTCTTTAAAGAACACTAAATCACAATGTACTAACTGTGCAAGAGACAGCTTCTCCTTCTGTTAATTGTTGACTTCAAGCTTGCCTTCGACCATGTACAGCACTCCGTTGCCGTGTGGCTAGATTTGCACTATTGCAATAACAAATACATGCACATATTCTTGTTGCAGCACAATTGAAGGCCTTTAGCTAAGGTTGACTGGTCACCTCTCTGTTGCTTATTGCTAAATTTGGATGTCAAACTAGTACTAATAAAGTAAAACCTTTGACCAGATGGTGTAAACTTGTGTAAAAATGAAAAAAATACTGAGGTGCTACTATCACATAATGTGCCGTCTTATACTGGAGATTTTGCATTTTCTTGCAGCATAATTTTGTCAATCCTACTGCATAATTTGGTCCTTCCCTTCCCCATTATTCCAGTGGCCCTATTTAAAACCAACTGATAAAAATAAATATATCTAAATGTATTTAAATTGTTGTCCAGCAAATGTTTTCATTGTTAAAATGAAAATGTGCATCATCAGGGCAAGCTGATGGATGCAATGCGGACTTTTGTGTTACATAAAAAAGCTCACAAACTTTCAATATTAAAATAACTGTACGGCCTTCTAGAGAAGGGACAATTGGTCCTAAAACATGGACATTCGTATTAAATGTTAACTTTAACGTTTACCTGAAACTAAAGTATTTTACACTCCTCCGAGAAGCTTTCTTTCCCTGCGGGACATTGACGTGTTTTACAAATGCACTCGATTAATGTGCTGCGTGAAGCTGGGTGGCCGGACTGCAATTACACGCACACTAAATGGTGGGTGCTTAGACAAAGATGGGGGCGGAGGCGCGAGGAGCTCGGCTAGGCCGCGGGGTTAACTCTCCCATTCTCGTGAAAAAACGCTTATCTTTCATGTCCTGCGAGCAGACGGCCCACCACCTCCAGCAGGGTCCCCCTCCCATGCTCTGACAGCACCCCGGCTTACAGGAGCCCGGGTGCGGCGCCTGCAACATTTGCTAGATTTACAACCCACCCAGCGAGGGTTTCGAGGGCAGGAAAGAGGCCTCGCACCGCAGGGTGATATGGAATAGACATCGTCTCCATAGTGCCGCCGAAGGCTTTCACTATGGATGACTGAATGAGGGTTTCTACACGTCACTACCTCTTACGTTTCCGTTAGGTATATGTACTCTTGAGGTACACAGACGAAACACAGATTATCCGTGGGGGTTACACACACTCACATTAATTTGACTACTGAAATAAACTTAGTGGACCAAAATAAACCATCAACTAACAGACTTTAAAAAAACAAAACCCTTAGGAGACCTCCTTCGAATAAGAGACCCTCAAGATTTGCCCTTCAGTCTTTACAAATTCACCGGTGATGGTGTCAAAAGACAGTCCAAGACAGGCAGACTCGAGGGTTTTTGCATTGCAATGCATTACTGACTTCATCTTTTATTTGCATAGCCCGCCCGGTCTAGTCCACCACGTCAACATCTCCCAGCCACAGACCAGGTCTGTTCTGCATCGCCCCAGCCGCACTGTCCCTAAAAGCACACACGGTACTTCATTTGCAGGTAAGGATCATCCATCCAATGTGGTGAATATGAACAGAAAACCGTGCAAACGTGCTCAGCTGCAGGCCAGGTCCTTAAGGGGGAAACTCTTCAGTGTAAAATAGCAGATTGAACCAACCGAGGGCAGAATTCAAAAACAGAAAGGAACACGATTAACACGGCGGGCATACACCAACCAGAGGAAGACTGGTGCAGCTTGTTTGTCTTAAGGAGAACTCCCCACATTGCAATGTTACGATGTAGATTAACAACAGAAACAGTGTGGAGCCTCCATTTGAGGACATACGGCGTAGTCTTGTTTGTAGACTAGGCATAGGAGCTTTCTCGATTTTGATGCCAGACTGTTTTTAGGTCTTGCCTAAGCTAGCGCGCATGCACTGCACAGCGAGGCTTTAATAAGGGCTTTAAACTAGGAATACATGTTCAAGCGTGTGCATTTCTTTTTTATGTCCCGCTATTGGCCTTTGCAGTGCGTCTTTCTAAGAAAGACAGCACACAATTGGCCAAAAGCGGGTGCATGACCCGCCTTTTTTCTTGCTTGGCCTAGGATGCTCGGGAGCGAGCAGCAGTGTGTTCATGTGTCATCTGTTTGTAATAATCAGCGATAGCACGCAGTGTGCTAGATGGAGGATAGGCTGCATTTTAGTCTCAGGTTACTTGTCCTTCACAGCAGGCGCCCGCTTTTATAAATGTAGTGGCAGGCTTCTCCTAATTAGCAACAAGGCCGGGCGCATTTTTTTGTTGTTAGCAAAATAAATAATGTGCTTACGTAAATTATAAGCTACTGTGCATGGTGCTTATTTCACTTCATTGTATCCAAACTATTTATTTGTCCTAACACTTATTTTCACAATATTATCCGTTATGGCTGGAAAGGACCTTATGGAGGTGAAGCGCCTTGTCCTGGTTACTATTTATTCCCTGTAGGCAGTGGTGCTCCTCTTTTTACCTACTGACCCGCTGTGGCTTTCAGCCAGGCCCGTATACGGGCTGACGTTGTTTGCGGCTCACTGCTAACACAGGGTTGTTTACAGTCCGTTTTTTATTTACTTTAGATCTGACCCTTACGCTGCATATAGCTTTTTTAGTGCACTTCAGGTTTGTCTCTCATACCGCACACAGCTTTCCCAAAAATCAACATTAGGAAACGGATACTAAACATCTTGGCATTTAATTTTAAACGATTAAAAACCTGCACTCAATGCAACATACACTCTCCATAATACCACTCTGTGCCACATAATTACACGCCACACAATTACACTCTACTCAATGCAACATACAGTCCACACAATACCACTCAGTGCCACATAATTATATGCTACATAATTACACTGCACTCAATGCAACATACATAATTACACTCTACTCAATGCAACATAAATACAACACTCCACTTAATACCACACAGTGCAACATAATTTTATGCTACATAATTACACTGCACTCAATGCAACATACACTCTAAATACCACTCAGTGCCACATAATTACACACCACATAATTACACTCTACTGAATGCAACATACACTCCACACAATACCACTCAGTGCCACACAATTATATATTACATAATTACTCTGCACTCAATGCAACATACACTCCAAATAATAGCACTTAGTGCCACATAATTACACTCTACTGAATACAACATACACTCCCCATAATACCACTCAGTGCCACATAATTACACGCCACATAATTGCACTGTACTCAATGCAACATAAATACACTCCACATAAATGCACTCTATACCACATACCACCAATCAACATAAATGCACTCCACACCATGATACAAATTCACTAAGCATAATTTCACTAAACACCACAGTTCCAGGCCACACAATTCAACTCCACACATTTCCAATAAACACCACATAATTACACACCAAACAACATATTTCAACTCCACAACGTACCTCCAATCCACACCATACAATGTCACCACCTGAGCACCAAACATCATTCACCACCACCATTTTGCATCAGCACACCACCTAAGGATCACATCAGTCTGCCCTTGGAATCTGGCATCTGTTGATTGTCAGTCCGATGCTAGTGTTCTAATTAAATTACTGTTTTCCAACCTCCACTCCCCCGTTATTTATGTCCCGCTCCCCCATAACAAAAAAAATTATAACAAACAAGCATGAGAACAGACAGGAAGAAGTTGCCAGCAGTGCAAGTACAAAAAAAGTAGAAGACATTTTTTATGTTAAAATCTTTTTTTAATCAGGTTTTTCAGTTGTATATAATATCGTCTTCGTTTGTATAAAGGTAACAAAAATGCTTAACACTTTTCATTATAACTTTTTAACGTAATGCACGGCAGCCACAATGCTCTACAGCATAGCCAAAAGTTCTGGCTAAACACATAAGGTCCCAAAAGCGAGATCTATTGGCTATGCCAATGCTTGTTTTCTTTGTCAGGGCACTGATACACATGCTTGACTTTTGCTTTTAGGTTTGAGACTTCTGAGTTATCATTAATTGCCCTGCACAATGGATGAGTCACACAAGCCACTTCTGGCTCCCAGGGATATGGCCGTGTTTCAGAATTTTGATGTTAAAGTTGCAATGTACAAACACCTGTACTATGCTACCAGAATATGCCAAACCAAACTGAGAATCGCAAGGACCCAACCCTCAGAAGGCTTCACGTAGAAAGCCACTGTAATAACACTTTGATGAATGCTCTGCATAGCAGGTCAGTTAGGATGGGCGAATTTCATGCTTTATTATTTGAAAGCAACAGGGAAGCATGTATCATGGGTACAAATACGAGCCACATCTAAACTCCAGTGTGCATTTGAGCCAGGTGAGTCACTCAGAGGCGGCTCATCCACGTGGGCGGAGGAACGTCGCCCCACTACTTTCTTGCAGTGAGAGAAGCAGAAACATAAAATGGTATTTTAAATACCATTTTATGTTTCCGCTTCTCGCACTGCGAGAAAGGAGAAGGCCCGGTTTGGTTGGGGGCAGGTGGGTGGGCGTTCCTGCTCCTGGCAGGGGAGGAGTGGCTAGCCCACTGTTGTGGGGACTGACTGTTTGGTCGGGCCCACGGCCGACCAAACCAGTCATGCACACTCTGCATTTTCTCTATGTAGGCTGCATGCAGCCTACATAGAGAAATGGCCTCCCCATAGACGCCTGTGGGGTCAGGGTCCTAGCCAATCACAACACTGTTAATGCAGTGTTGTGATTGGCTTAGGGGAAGAGAGGGAGGCTGCCTGTTTCCTGTAGAAGCAGAGAGAGAAGACGCGACATGGGACTGGAGGCTGAGGTAAATTTCATTTAATTTTTTTAATTAACTCTCCCCTCCCCACGCGACCACCCCCAACCCGCGGGTCATGCCTGTCGCAACTGAAGTCACTAACTGAAAAGATCTCAGAGCATAAAATTGGTAGACTCTGGAGACCTAATCTGGGTTTTAAACTTCCAGTCTTCTCATATGAATACAAAGAAGCTAAATTTGAATTTTCTGATCCTTTGAAAGGGTCATGAAGGAAAAACATCCGTGATCTGGCAGCGGAGATTTCAAGGACAGCTGCATGTTTACCACTCTCTTTCACCTTGGACTGCTTTTTCTGTGTGAGAGATTTCTTTCCAGCACCGCTGGACTGAAGTAGGTTAAGCTGCCAAGTCAGCTAGCCTTTTCCCATCACACTCTTTCTTTGAGAGTTATGTTCAGTGGGCCATTCAGGAGAGCAAGCTTGCTTGTGGAATTTAGTCAAAACCTTGTCCACCTCAGAAGTTGACAGTCCAGTAATTTTCTAATGGTGACATGGAGGGAGGTAAGCTTGATCTTGAATGAAAGGAATTGGCAGGGTCTAATTAACCTTCTTGACAGTCTGAGCGGGAGGGTGGACAGCTGCTTAGCACCCATGACCTGTTTGAGATTGTTACGATCTGGAGCTTCACAAGTGCTGCAATGATCCTGTTGAGGAGACAAAGTGCTTTTCTGGTACAACACACTTTCCATGAGAAAGGTGTTGGTATAAGCTCAAGAGATCACAAATATACATGCCAGTTTACAGGCAGTAGAATGGGGTGATATTCACACCAGTAGGCTTTGGTAACTTCATACGCCTTTTCATTAAAGATTAATTTTGGCATGCATTATCCCCGACAGCCACATACTTCCAATGGCTAATCGTTATGGGCCTTAAAGGTCCTTACCTTCTTGTTGTAAAATATATTGTGTAGGTGAACTGATGTTATGCTTCTCTGACCTCAAGAATAAGTGGCCAGAGTTAAACATTTGTCATCCAAAGAGGAAGGAGGAGCCCCAAGATAAGCACTCTAAGCTGTGGGCACCATCGTGTGTCATAATGACAAAGAAAGAAATTTAGAATATGGCATTTATTAAATAACTGGATCTAAAGTACGAGTATTAAAGTTTGCTTTCTATTGCCTGACACACAATTTTGGTGAATGATTAGGAGAACTGTATCCTATGCAAGTGACTCACATAATAAACAATAACAGTCCTTGTTTTGAGTTTAGCATTGCCTACACATAGCCCTGATCATGATCACGAACTGAAAACAGTTCCCATGGCTGTACATCTCTGTTGGGTAAAGTTAGAAGCAAATGTTTAGCCTCTTGGAGAAGTATTTGGTGCACAGAAGGTTAATATATTATTAACATGAATTGGTTGGTTCCAGCTCCAGAAGGGAATGAAGGCTGCTGATTGAGCCCTGTCACATGCTGCTGCGCTGGGATCTACAGAGCACCTGTTGGAAATGGCCCTTTTTGCAGGGTTATCCCCAAACCTTTTGCTTCTTCCTTCTATTTTTTCCTGACCGGTTTGTGTTGGTTTTACGACTCTAGGCACTTTACAACTGCTAATCAGCACTAAAGTGCATATACTCTCTGTAAATTGTGTTATTGATTGGTGTTTCCATGATTGGGTATTTGATTTACTTGTTAGTCCCTAGTAAAGTGCACTGAGTGTGCTAGGGCCTGAAAATCAAATGCTACTAGTGGGCCTGCAGCACAGATTGTGCCACCCACATGAGTAGCCCTGAAAAGGTAACTCAGACCATCCATTGCAGAGTCCGCGCGCAGTTTGTAACTGCCATGTCGACCTGGCCAGTGCACACACTTGCCAGTCCCTAACCTTCCCTTTTCTTACATGTCATCCACCCCTAAGGTAGGCCCAAGGTACCCCTGTGGGCAGGGTGCAGTGTATGTGAAAGGTAGGACATGCCCTGGTGTGTGTGGCATGTCCTGATATTGAATTACTGCCAATTTAGATTTTCACTATTGCAAGGCTACCTGTTCCCCATAGGACAGAATGGGGAGTTTGTTTATAACATCTTATAAACATAACTGGCCCGGGGAATTAGGAAGGAAAACAAAGTTTAGTATGCCTGAATCTTAAGATGCATCTTTTAGTGAAGGTGATTTTAACATTCTGTGTTTGAAAATACCACTGTTAGAAGGTAGGTATTTACTTGCCCAGTCATCCCGTGTGCTTCTGCTGGAATGTGGATTGCCTGTCTGGGTTTTGGATGACAGAAGGCTAGGGAGCAGGAGTGGCTCCAGATAGTCTACGTGGGTCAGAAAAGGGCTGAATAGACCAGGGCTGCAATTAGGGAAGGGTAAGGAGATTTCCTTGCACCTTAAAGGGCCTGGTCTGCCTCTGACAATACTGTCTCCACCTCCTGCCAGGGAGTCACACCAGAGAAGGCATAACTGGTTCTGGCTGGACACAGACAGTCTCTGCCTAAGAGATCAAAGGATTTGGGGATATAAATATTGGGGCCCTACCTCCTGAATGTTAGAACTCTTTTGGACCAAGAAGATTGCCAAGAAGAAGAGACGGAGACGCTGTGATGAGGAACTACCACTTTGCTGTGTTGGCCTGCAGTGGCTGCGTCTGTCTTGGGCAGTGAAAGGACTGGACTGAACTTTCTGCAATCTACATTTGTGAGTTTCTCCAAGGGCTTGAGGTAGAGCTTGCCCCCTGTTCAAGAAGTCTCAAGAACATCAAATACTTCAAGCTCTTCTGCCCTCAGCACTGGGGACTGTGTGTTTTGAGCTGCAACAGAAGAAAAGCAACCTGACGACTTCTACGACGCCACTGCCGACTCCGTGTCCTGAAGGCACCACAGAACCTGGTCTCACAGACGACACCTGCTGATGCCGCGACCGAGCCTCTGCGCTCACCGTGACCTGCGGGCACCGCACTCCGCACCGCCCTGCTTCACGACGACACCTTGGTATCCCAGACGACGACGCTCCACACCGAAATCTACGCCGCTGCTTGCACCGTGGTTAGAGGGCACCGCTCGTAAAGTTACATGACGCACCCCCCTCCTACAGCACTACAGCCTTGGCTTACCGATGCCGGCGCCATCGACTCCAGTTCGTCAGCTGAAGACAGCACTTTAGCAACGACAACGCCACTGCTTCACCGCGACATGCCAGCACCGCATTCACTTGGAACCGCGACCCTGGTCTCACCGACGACGCCATCTGATGCAGCCACCGAGCCACTGCTCGCACCGCGACCTGATGGCACCGTACGTGGAACCGCTACACTTCGCATCGCAGCACCCGATGCCTGCCGACGCCAGCGCTCCTGATTTCAACAGAGAGGAGTTCAATCTGCAACGCGTGTGACTTCGAGGGTCTGACGACTCCTGCAGCGACCTCCAGAACCAGCGCCTGCGGACGATGTGCTTTCGGAAGCTCAGCGAGAGGTCACTGACACCCTGCATTTCTAAAAGGTACTGTTGAGGGTCTTCCCGACACCGTGGTTGGCCCGCCACACCGCGGTCAGCCAGAACTGTTTGGATTTGTTTGCTCACAACGCCGTGATAGCCCCGGACGGAGATATCGACATCAAGGTACTGTTTTTCAAGCATATTTTGAAGCACTGAATTGTGGATTTTTATTATTTTTAGGTCTCGCCTACGCAGCGCGCATGCGCTGGATAGGAGGACATTTAGCCGTCACCCTGCTCTTTTTAAAAGCACATACTCGTGCTTGTGGTGGCATACACCTTACGGGAGCGCCCAGGGGCACGCCACAAGCACGAGTATGTGCTTCGAAAAAGAGCAGGCTGCGCGCGTATGCCTGCACCACTCCCGGGCTCATCTCCGCGCTTGTGCTTAAATGCGGTACTACAGTCCTGCATGCGTCGAATTGCTTTACTGTTGAAAAACGTTTTTATGTTGCAGTGCTGACAACATGTCACTTTTTTGTCTCTCAAACTCAATAAATGTGTTTAATAAAAGAAAAAAGAACGAATCACTGAGTAAGGAACTTATTTATTGACTCCTGCACAGAAATGGCTTGCTGTAGACCTATGTTACCTGGATTGACATACTCCCTCCTTGCCGTAACAGCATGAAAAGGACAGATTTTAAAGGGGGTGAGTGGAACCTATCACGTCTGATAGCATGCACTTGTTGGAAAAAGATCACTGACATATTTAGTCACACAGCTCCCAGGAAGAGAATTATTCAGCTGCCAGCAAATTGCTTTTTAAGTACTCGAGTATGTTCTCACGCGTATATCCCCGACAAGGAAAACACGGCCATACTGCAGATCTAGCGTGATGGTGTTATACAGAAACCAAGCTTTTTATTGTATCCCTGGAGTTAAGCTCTCATTGCTCACCTTTGTGTTCTCTCGTGGTCATACTGATGTTCGAATGCCTGCAGCTCAGTTTTATATCCTTCCAAGGTCAATAACTTGAGTTCTTTTAAACTGGTGCGGAACATTTATCATTTAGAGCATTCCAAAATGGCAAAAGTGTAGTATGAAGCCATGAATAACAACATTATAATGTAGAACCCGCCAACAGGCATGCACTTCAGAGGTTTTATTTAAGTTGAATAGTAAGTGTAAACAAAAGAGTAAAGAAAGGCACCATTTATCGACCAGGAAATTTAAGCGGACAAGAAAAGCAAACAGCAGCCATTTCCTGGCCTTTGTCTTTACTTTGTCAATTCTGTTGCCAAAGCGATCAAATGAATATTACTGCAACACGGGACGGCACTGCAGCAACAACAGAAGACCGGGGAGGTGGATGCTATCAGTCAGGGTACGCTTTTCAAGGGATTACCAGCTGTGAAATGAAAGACTTCCACCAGAAAAATGGAGTGCTGCCCAGGACACATGTTGTACGTGACACGCTAAAGGTCACCAGAGGTTGACAGACAACATGAAAGAGAGCACCCTGCGGGCACAATTCATGGGCCTGCAATGTTATTTATTTTTAAATTACCACGGGGCTCTGGAACTTAGATGGCAGATATCCAATTCCTTAACCCTGGAATTCTCCATAACAACTTGATGCTGGTGCCCGCCTCCCTTCTCCCCACGCAGCTGGGCTGTGGAACAACTTGCTGATCGTCAATCGCCGACCAGCTCAGTTTCCACTTTCCATTAGTGGGGAGATATAGGATTAGCACAATTGGTAAATACAGAATAATGCATTTCACTCCCTCGGACCACCTGTCAATCATCGCTTACTAATATGCAGCTTTGTGTTTGCCAAGGCCAATCTATCAACTGGGAGAAGCTCTCTGGCAATTTTTCAATATGCTAGACAGCAGCCACACTTTTCTAAAACATAACTAACACATTGGCATAGCCAATAGCTCTAGCTAAACACTTAAAAAGTCCCAGAGGCAAGAACTATTGGCTATGCCAATGCTTGTTGGTCTTGTCTTAAGTATATAAAAATATTGGATATTTTTCTAAACTGGTGTGGTGTCCTTTTGTAGTGCTTACACTGTATTACTGTTGGTTACGCGCAAATGTTTTACACACTGTGTTAGAAGGTGGTTCTGACACTCTGGGCCGCCCGGATTTTTCGCTTTTTGAGCACCTATTTGTTGAGCTTTTACTGTGGGAGAGCCTCATAAGTTGGGACTCACCCACAGTGAACTCATGATGAAAAAGAGTGCGTGTGGATTTTACTGGTGTCTCCCTAGCTTGACTAGGCCGCTGCGCAGCAGCAGGAGTAAGGGGCACCAGGCTGGATGAATGCAGACACATGTGTACATGCGTGTGCACACGTGTGTGGGCTGCGCAGGGGAGATTCCTGGCGTGCGCAGTCCAGGAGCAGCTACAAAGTGAATGGTGTGGCAGGAATTATGCAGAATTGGGTGGGGACACGGAATAGGCTTTATACAGTGGGAAGAAACATGCCAGGGAAAGTCAGTGTGCTTTACAGTGTTTATTCCATTATTCTTTTAAGGGGATAGAGAGCACATGGGCTAGTTTTACTTTCGTAAGGCCTACAAATTCCAGACACGCACTAAAGTCCACTGTAACGGGTGTGAGAAGAAGTATTCTGCAGAGTCCAAAGTCATATTTGTACTGCTTTTGGGTCATCCAGAAATGTCATATTTCTCTGAGTCAGCCATAACCAGGGTCTGGCTGGGTACTGACCTCAGCCGGCTGGATTGATGACCTTTCTTCCAAGAGCTAAGGCCTCCTCTATAAGGAAAGAGAAGATGGGTGGAGCTACAGGCTCATACATCAGCAGTTGTCACTGGGTGCCAGGCACTAGGCTGCACAAGGGAGAAGGCAGCACTAGGGGGTAAGGGGCTTTTTCAGAGACCATGTGGCAGGAGATCCCTGGACGCCGCCATTTTGAACAAACCCAGAGGCCTGGCCGGGAAGGAGGGAGCAGGGGCATAGAAGTGATGTGTCACTGTGTGATAGGGCAAACAGAGAATTCCTGCCAGCCCCCTCCCCAACTTTTTAAAAGAACTTGCACAGGAAGAGGAGCTCTCTCTGGGGAGTGGTCTGCTGAGGCCGAGTGTGCTGGAGCCTGGCGCATTGGGCAGTTGGAAGGAGGAACCCCCTGACTGTCCTTGGATCCTGAACTGCGCCAGAAGAAGACACCAGGACCAGTGTGCAGAAGCAGGGGCCTCTGCGTAGGGAGAAGAGGGGACCAGGAGGAGAGCCAGGTGAACGGCTGGTGCAGGGAGCCAGTGAAGACAGCTCCCTGCTGAATGCCCCCTCCTGGAGACCAGGAGGGCGAAGGAGAGTGTTGCCGGTGGCTGGGGCTGGCCAAGAGAAGCAAGAAGAGATGAAAATGGTGAAAATCGGCTGCCTGGGGGCCGAGATATGCCCCCCCAGAAGGTAGGCGACCTTTGAACACTGGTTGGACCACCGACGAAGAGGGGCCTGGGGCTCTGCCGCCGGTCTCAAAGATGCCCCTGGGGTGGGTCAGGTCCCAGGGGCTGCACCGGCAAGAAGGTAAGTCGGGGTGCGCCATCGTGCACCCCGTGAAAGAGCCCCTGCGAAGTGCCAGGAGCCCACCCTGGCCACCGACAGAAAAACAGAAACCGGGGAGCGCCATCACGCTCCCCATGAAGATCACGAGGGGTCCGGGATCCCAATGCCGGGAAAACTTAGTGCAAGGAGGAGAAGGGGTTAGTGCTACACCCCTGGGAGAAGAAGTCGGGGAGCGCTGTCGCACTCCCCGTGATATTTCCCAAAGGGGGCCGAGGATCCCAACTCCGGGCCCCGAAGATGTGTCAGAAGTCGGGGAGCACCGTTGTGCTCCCTGTGAAGGTTGGCCCCGAAGAGGAGGAGGATGGAAGAGGGCCGCCGCACTCCCCCGGGGACCTGCTAGACTGGAGGCAGCCTCCTGTCAGCCCACTCGAGCGGGCAGACCAAAAAAAGAGGTGCCGGCTCCCGCGGCAGCACGCAAGGGTGCTGGCCGGGCAGAGAGTCGGCAGGGGCAGCCTGGGGTGGGCTCCCCGGGCTGTCCTCCAACGAGGATGACATGCGGGATGCCCGGGTAGGACTGGTCACCCGAAAAGCGGCAGGAGCGGCCGGGGGTGGACTCCCCGAGCCACGCAGCACAACCCTCACCTGTGGGCAGTCACAGGGTCCGGGTGGGACCAGACCCCCCAACAAAGGCTGTCATCACCTGCAGCGCAGCTCTCTCCGACACAGCGGGAGAGCCGCTCATTTGATATGCAGCGATGGGGAAAGAGCGCCCCATAATCCTTTGCAGAGCCCATGCCGGCCTGCATGAGAATGCCCCTTTTCGATGTGTGGTGACCCCAGGAGGATGGGGTCACCGACAGATGAGCGCATGGTGCCGGGGGAGCTGCAGGAGCAATGCAGTCTCCCCCAGCACGAAGAGGATGCCCCCCCCTCCTGGGGAAGTGGAAGAAATAACCCCTCAAGGGCTCAGCCAACGTTTTAACTCTTCCTGGGCTGGAACCTTTGTTCTACAGCTGGAGGAGGAGTGAGAAGTGCACCACGGGATGAAGGACTGAGCTGGGGAGGTCTGGAGAAGGGCATCCCCTTGGAGGTGAAGAGGTGTAATTGCAACAGAAAATGCATTTATTAACATTATTTCTTTTAGATGGACTGAAGGTCACAGGTGTAATGTGAAGCACCTGTGTAAGGTGATGTCATAAGCAAAGTGGGGTTATGTTGCCAGACAGCCCTGCTAGGGTGTCTGGCTGTATATGCTTAATCCTGTGATTTCATATGTGATGCCTTTAGGGGATGTCATTGCAACGCATTCTAATGTCCAATAAATGTGAAGAGTACTATCATTCTAAAGTGATGCTTAAACGTGTTGTTGCGCTTAGGTGAAGAACCCCGACTGGTAGCCCTTAAGATGTAGAGGTGTATACTTGATAGTCAGTAGGAAATGCTCAGTCAGGGTTATGTGTCACCAAGGCAGGGTTACCCATTTTTTAGGCTTGTTGAAATAATGGGGTGGGTCGCCACTGGGATGGTGCCAGTGCGCAGGGCCCGCTCTCCAGGTTATGTTCAACTACCTGCATTAGAGGGCAAGATGATGTGCAGACATGGGAGTGATGGTACTAGACCCCACCCCCCTATGGAAGGGGTGGAGATGTTATGCAATGTCACAAAGTAATTCCAACAGCTTATGTATATTTGTAAATTGGTACATAGTATTGAGTAGTGTGTGTGTTTAATAAATGTACTCTTACTTTTATAAAGCAAAGTACAGACTGGACAATCAATTATTGAGTGTTGTTGCTGCGCACCTGTAATGGCGATTACTAGCCCACACTACCTCCCTTGAGTAAACCTCAGACTGCTCTGCAACGCTACTCTCAGAGTCAGGCGCGACAATTGGGGTGTTTGGTTCCCAGTGAAGGACAAATGTAGCCATGTTATTTGTGCAGGTCTCACAGATACCGCCTCGTTTTCCAACACACTGACTCTAAGATAAGCCTGACTGCTTGTGCCAAGCTATCAAGGGGTTGAGCAAGGGTTATTTTAGGAGTGTAACTCCCTTATCCTGACTAGAGTGGTTGTTTCTGCCTGGCTTTGGCACATGCCCTAACCTACCAAAAATCCCTTTTCTAACAGCACCACTCAATTTAAACACAACCCTTGTCTGCATGAACCACAAAAGTCACTAACTAAACCTGTGTTTAACCCTCTGCTAGTTTGGAACAAAAACAGTCAGGCTCAATTTAGAGGCTATGTGTAATGTATTTGTGCAGTACACAAACAGTAATAAAGTGAAAACACAGCACAAGAAAAATCCCAAAACAATTTAGAAAAATAGAGAAAAATGTAATAAATAACATGACACCAACATTGACAAAGAATCCCAAAAGTAGAAGGAATATGCTACTTACCAGTATGCATCTGTTCTTGGCATGTAGAGCTGCAGATCTACACACTTGTGCATAGATTGCCATCTGGTGTTGGGCCCGGATGTTTGCAGTTTGTTTTTCCTCTTGGAAAGTCTTTGGAAGTCACGAGTTCGGTGAGTCCTCCCTTGGATCGTATTGCGCATGGGCTTCGGCTCCATCCTCAGATTGTTTTTCGCCAGCAGGGAAAGATGGAGCGTAGTAATAACAGCGAAGATGCCCATGTGTGTGTTATCTAAATAAGATAAACTGGAACAGATACAGGTAGCCGGGGAGGCGGGTGGGTGTGTGTAGATCTGCAGCTCTACATGCCAAGAACAGATGCATACTGGTAAGTAGCATATTCCGTTCGAGGCATATGAGCTGCAGATTACACACTTGTGCATAGATTATATAGCAGTACCCACCGTTAGCGGCGACCACCGTTATCTGTTGCAGTGGTTTGAAATAATGTTTTGAGTACAGCCTGGCCCACACTAGCTTGTTGCTTAGTTTGCACATCTACACAATAGTGTTTGGTGAAAGTGTGCGGTGTTGACCATGTAGCTGATTTGCAGATCTCATCTAATGGGATGTTTCCTAGAAAAGCCATTGAAGCCCCTATTTTACTTTTAGAATGGGCTTTAGGGGGAACGGATAGCGTGCGTTTTGCTTTATGGTAGCAAATCTGAATGCATTTGACAATCCACCTAGCTATCCCCGACTTGGAGATGGGGTTGCCCTTGTGTGGTGGAGAGAAAGAGACAAACAGTTATTTGGTCTTACGGAAAGGTTGTGTTCTCTCGATGTAGTAGAGTAAGGCTCGTTTGACATCTAGTGTGTGAAGAGCTCTTTCTGCAACAGTTTGTGGTTGCAAGAAGAATACAGGTAGTTCTACAGACTGGTTCAGGTGAAAAGGAGAAATGACTTTGGGGAGGAATTTTGGGTTGGTACAGAGAACCACCTTATTATGGTGCATTTGTAGAAAAGGTTCTTGAATAGTAAATGCTTTTATCTCACTGACCCTTCTGAGGGAAGTGATGGCTACAAGAAAAGCGGTTTTCCATGTTAAGAATTGAAGTTCACATTTGTGTAGGGGTTCAAAAGGAGGTCCCATTAGTCTGGTGAGAACGATATTTAGGTTCCACACAGGTGAGGGTGGCACTCTGAGGGAAACTATTCTTTTAAGGCCTTCCATGAAGGCTTTAATGGCAGGTACTCTAAAGAGTGAGAGATGTTGCCTGTTTTGTAGGTACGCTGCTATGGCTGCGAGGTGTAGTCGAATGGACGTATAGGCTAGATTGCACCTTTGTAGGTGGAGTAAGTAGCCTATGATGTGTTGAATGGACACATCTAGGGGATCGGTGGTGTTGTTATGACAATAGATAACAAAACGTTTCCACTTGGCGGCGTAGCACGCTCTAGTGGTAGGGCGCCTAGCTTCTTTGATGACGTTCATACAGTCAGGGGGAAGATTTAGGTACCCGAATTCTGGGATTTCAGGAGCCAGATCGCAAGGTTGAGCTGAGCTGGGTCCGGGTGTCTGATATCTCCATGGTTCTGGGTTAAGAGGTGTGGAGAGAGGCGTAATTTTTGATGCGGTACTACCGATAGTTCCAGCAGTGTGGTGTACCACGGTTGTCTGGCCCAAGTTGGCATTACTAATATTAGTATGAGGGAGTGCTGTTGTAGATTGCGCACTACTAGTGGAATGAGTGGGAGAGGCGGAAAAGCGTACGCAAATCTGCCTGACCAATTCATCCATATCGCATTGCCTTTGGACAATGGGTGTGGGTATCTGGCGGCGAAGCTTGGGCATTTTTTGTTTTCGTGGGTGGCGAAGAGGTCTATGTGTGGATGCCCCCACATTTGAAAGTATGGGTTAAGAACTTGCGGGTGAAGTTCCCACTCGTGGAGTTGTTGTGTTTGTCTGCAGAGTAAATCTACTATAGTGTTTTGTACTCCTGGGACATGTTGGGCTAGAAGAAAGATTTTTCGGGGTATGGCCCATCTCCATATGCTCTGTGCTAATTGAGAGAGCTGTGGAGAGTGTGTGCCGCCTTGTTTTTGAATATAATAAATGGCTGTCATGTTGTCTGTGCGGATTAGGACTGCTTTGCCCGAAATTTGTGTCTGAAAGGATTTTAGGGCTAGGAAGATTGCTAGTAACTCCAGATGGTTGATATGGAGTAGCTTTTGTTGAGGTGTCCATTTGCCTTGCATGGTGAGATGTAATAGATGAGCTCCCCAGCCGTAGAGCGAAGCGTCTGTTGTTAGTACTATCTGGGGAACCGGGTCCAGGAACGGTCGACCTTTGGAAAGGTTTGTGGTGGTCCACCACTGCAGAGAGCGATGGGTACGACCGTCTACCAACACCAGATCTGTTAATTGACCCTGGGCCTGGTTCCATTGGTGCCAAAGCACTCTTGGAGAGGACGCATCTGGAGTCTTGCGTTAGGTACTATGAAGATGCAAGAGGCCATCATCCCTATTAGTTGCATGAACACCCAAGCTGGAAGAGAGTGTTGTGCTATGAATTTTACGCGTAGAGCCTGAATGCTTGCAATCCTGGCAGGATTGGGGTAGGCAAACGCTTTTGAGGTGTCTATAGTGGCACCTAGGTATAGTTTTATGTGGGATGGTTGGAGATGGGACTTTTCGTGGTTTACCGTGAAGCCCAGCTGATGAAGTAGCTGGATGGTGGTGTGTGTGTGTGTGTTGTACACACTGATTGTATGAACTGGCTTTTATCAACCAGTTGTCTAGGTATGGGAAGACATGAATATGTTGTCTTCGCAGTTGTGCTGCCACCACTGCTAGGCACTTGGTGAATACTCGTGGTGTGGTTGTGACTCCGAACGGGAGCACTTTGAATTGGTAGTGTTGGCCGTCCACTACAAATCTGAGGTACTTCCTGTGAGCATTGTGCACTGGAATGTGGAAGTAAGCGTCTTTTAGGTCCAAAGTGGTGAGGAAGTCGTTTTGGGAAAGTAGCGGAAGTACCTGCTGAAGCGTCACCATATGAAAGTGGTCTGAGTGCATGTATTTGTTTAGGAGCCGAAGGTCTAGGATGGGTCGTAGAGTCTCGTCCCTTTTTGGTATGAGAAAATACAGGGAGTAGACCCCTATATTTTATTGGTTGGTAGGAACGTGTTCTATAGCCTCTTTGTCTAGGAGGGAGATTACCTCCTGCTTGAGTAGCCGCAGATGTTCTGGTGACATCGGGCGTTGTCTGGGTGGAATGTTTGGGGGTGTAGATGTTAGTTCTAGACAGTAGCCTGACCGAATTATTTGTGTTACCCATTTGTCTGAGGTAATGGTAGGCCAGACCGGAAGGAAATGTTGGAGTCTGCCCCGGACCAGAGTGTGATGGTCTGGGGGAAGTGGAGGGAAGTCATTGGGTAGGCGCGGTGGCAGAGCGGCCGGTGTTTGTTTTGCCTCTGCCTTTGTTATTGTTGCCCCTGTAGCCGCCTCTCTGGTAACCCCTTGTAAAGGTGCACTGAGTAGGGGATTTGTATGAAGTGGAAGCGGTGTCTGAGGAGTAGCCTCTGGATGTGCTCCGAAAGGAAGAGCGGCGAAAGGAGCGTCTGGGAGGGTGAGACTGTAAGGCTCCCATGGATTTTGCCGTGTCAGTGTCCTTTTTCATTTTCTCTAGGGCGTCATCCACTTTGGGGCCAAACAGATGTTCCTGATCAAAGGGATGGTTGAGAATGGAGGCTTGTACCTCCGGTTTAAAACCTGATATCTTTAGCCAGGCATGGCGACGGAGGAGGACACTAGTATTGATAGCCCTAGAGGCTGTGTCTGCTGCATCTAAGGCACAACATATGGAGGTATTGGTAATTGTTTTGCCCTCCTGAATTAGCTCATTGGCCCTAGCTTTGTATTTATCAGGGAGATGGTGCATTATGGCTTCTAGCTCGTCATAATGGGCCCCGTCATACCTCGCTAGTAGTGCTTGTGTATTGGCGATACGCCATATATTGGCCGCTAGAGATGCAGTACGCTTGCCTGATGCGTCCAAGAGTTTAGACTCTTTGTCAGGTGGTGGTGCGTCACCTGACGCCTGGGAGTTGGCCCTTTTCCGTGCTGTGGATACCACTAAGGAATCTAGTGGCGCTGGCCCTCTGATGTAGGAGGGATCTGTTGGGGCGGCTTTATATTTTTTTCTCAATGCGCGGGTTAATGACCCTGGCCCTGACTGGGTCCTTAAAGACCTCCGGCGCATGTTTTATAACACCTTAGCAATATGGAGGTGGTCCAATGTGTGGTGTCAAGAAGGAAATCCTCCTCTACTGGGTCGGTATGTAAATCTACCCCGTGGTAGTGTGCCGCCCTTTGCAATACCCCAAGGAGTCTTCTGGTGGAGAAGGTCTGGAAGGGTAAAGATCGTCTTTTGGGACGTTAGGGACATCAGGGATACTATAATTGTCCCATGGGTCTGGGGATCCTGTAGGAGTGGGGTCCTCTGTAGGTATATCTTGGGGTACATCCCCTATGTCGTCGTATGGATCCCCTTGATCATCATTCTCCGGAGATGGGGTGGGGAAATGATGAGGTGGGGGTCGCGAAGGTGGAGGAGGGGGAGGTGGTGGGGGTGGGGTAGGTAGTCTGAAAGGGGAGGTAGCAGAGTCCTTCCTTTTTGGAGGTGGAGGCGGAGCAGGTTTGTTTAACTGTCTCTTTTTGATAGAGAGCATTAAATATCCAGATTTGGGATCCTTGGTTAATGTTTTTTGTAAGGGATCCGGTGTAAATAGTTCTGGAGAGGTTGGTTGGTCCATCGGCGCCGAAGGCGTCGGGCCGTTGATTTTTTAAGGCTTGTCGGTGCTGGTTCGTTGTTTGGAATCATGCTTGGAAAGCTCCGATTGTTTAGGAGGCGCCGATATGGATTTCGGCTTTGAAATGTCGGTGCCGGTGGTCTTGTGGGCTTTTGTCGGTACCGAAGATGGGGTCTGTGCCGAGGAGCTGGGTCTCGACCCCGAGTGTTTCGGTGTGGGGCTCGGTGTCAAGATGGAGGCCGGTTTCTTATTCGGTGCCAAAGAGTGTTTATCGGCTCCGACGGTGGGTTGGCTCGAGCCCGAGCCTCCTGAAGGCTTAATTGGCTTCTTTACCGGTCCCGAAGGTGCGGTGTGGGAAGCAGTGTCTTTGGTCTTGCTTAGGCCCGAAGGCAAAGGTGTGACCGAAGCCTTTTTCGGTGCCAGCGAGGGTGTGGGGGGGGGGTAGAGTAGTACTCACGACCCTCTGTGTCGGAGTGATGTCCTCCACATCTGAATCGTCGGCTTCGGAGGCGCTGACGAGTTCCTCGTTGGTGTGGTGTTCTTCTGGAGCATCGACACCTTCCCCGAAGATGTCGTCCGGGATCGCCGTCGAAGAGTGTGCCATGGTTCTTCTGGTTCTTCGGTCCCAAATGGTTTTCTTGGACCGGAATGATTTACACGCTGGACAGTCTCGAGCCTCGTGTTCAGGGGAGAGGCAGAGGTTGCAAACCTCGTGGAGATCGGTGTGGGGGAATTTGGACCCACATCGAGGACACTTTTTAAATGGAGTCCTTTCCATTAGCCAGGACCGGAGCTTGGGTAGGCCCGAAGGCCGCCGTCGACGACGACTGGAACCGAAGGTCTTGCCGATGAGAGGCGCGTCGAGTGGGGAGATGGCGATTGAAAACAATACCGCGAATTGGGGTGAGGATTGCGCATCGATCGTCGAACTGGAAGCTGTTCGGAACCGGAGCGCGAAGATTACATCCGAGCCCGATGGCGGAAAAAAACAATCTGAGGATGGAGCCGAAGCCCATGCGCAATACGATCCAAGGGAGGAGTCACCGAACTCGTGACTTCCAAAGACTTTCCAAGAGGAAAAACAAACTGCAAACATCCGGGCCCAACACCAGATGGCGATCAATGCACAAGTGTGTAATCTGCAGCTCATATGCCTCGAACCCATAGTTATGAGTTTTTATAGTTTTAGGTGAAAATAGATTAAAAAGGCACAAAGCGCAATTGTGGGTATCTAGACGTGCTGGACCTGGTCAAAGTCACCACTTCTGACAGACTGCAAGGGAGGGCAGTTTGGATACAGGAATGAGATTCACCACGGTGAAGAGTTTAACTTCTCCGAGTCTAATTCCGCATGAGGTGCCTCAGCTGGAGCGTCGTGTTGGTGGGGCACCGTGATTATTGGCAAGAGGAGCAGGTCATTGCTGAAGCTTTGCACTTGTGGGAGACATGACGATTGTTGCTGACATGAGGAGCCCGTTCTCAGTCTCAAAAAGTCCCAAATCTCTTGATTTTCATCTGCAGCTCAGTTTTGAAGCAGGAGGCGCACACTCTGATGCCAGTCAAGGGTCTAGGACCCGGAGGGAACTTCTTGGGGATCAGGACTCATTCCAGCAGAGGCCATCAGCAGCGCTCAGGCAGGTCCATTTGGTACTGGTCAGTTGCAGGAAGGTGTGTTGTGTCCCTGTAGCTCTAACAGGGGGTCAGCCAACTGACCCTTGGAGTCATTTCTAGTGATTCTGGGTATAAGGTTAGGAGGTCCAAACTTCCTTTTTCAGACAGCAGGACAGTCCTTTACCTGAATCTATAAGTCCCGAAGTGGTTGGCCAAAGCCCTCAGAATACCAGTTGAAGTTCAGTGAGGGGCGAGTACAACCTCCGAGGCCATCCTGCTCAGGAAAGAAACACCCTGCTCCACACCAAATGCCCTTTTTCCCCATGCCTGGAAGGAATATACAACACATCACAGGAGAGCCATTCACAGTCATGTGACCCTGGCAGAAACACACATTTGGTTTAAACAAAAAACGCCACCATTCTAGAAGTGACATTTTCAGTAGAGTGACTTCAAATCCGGCTTTACCATTAAAGAGAAATTTAAATTACCATTCAAATGAGTGAAAGAAATATTTCTCTATCTGTTACCAAACTGAGGTTATCACTTATTGAGTGTAATAAGTTAACCCAGTGTTAGTCTACCGCAGAGAGAGCCTTGATACAGTGTAAAACGATTTTAGGAGTTTTTCACTGACATGACATGCAAATGTTAAGCACAAATGTCCTACTTTTTAAATACCAGGCACCCTGCCCTATGAGGTGTCAGGGCCAACCTTACTGTGCCTTAAAAATGACGTTTTTGGCCTGGTAAAAGGTTTATTTTGACAGTTTGAAATGGCAGTTTAAACCTGCACTAAAAACTGCAGTGGCAGGCAGGCATGACATGACATGTTTTCCAGTGCTACTTTAGTGGGTGGGAGAATGTTGGCTGCAGCCCACTTGTAGCGTTTAACTTGCAGGCAGTGGATACAACTACTAAGTACCATTTACTAGGAACTTATTGGTAAATTAAATGTGCCATTTAAGTGTATACCAATTTTAAAATGTTTTACGGTAGACAGCACAAGCACTGTACCTCTGGTTAGCAAGAAAAAAGTGCACAAAGTCCTAGGGGATGAAGACAGTCTGGGGGGAATATCACGCAAAGGATGCCAGGTTTAAAACTATCATAGCCAGAAAATAGTGGCTGTACCTCCATGTGTCAAAACCAAGTTTTTGTTTAAGAAATGTTATCTTCTTGCAAAAAAGTGCCTAAAATGTGTTTTGTGCTGTTTGTGCTTTCTTAAACCCTGAGCCATTAATCTATAAACAAACAATTGCAAAATGCACATCATTTCTAGATCCGCACAGACTGACGATAACAAAAGCATGAAGCAGACATACAATACAAGCAGTCATGAGAGAGAGCGGAGGGTGCTGTAAGAGGCGCAGCACATATCTGCTGGACAGGTAACCGATTAATCAACGTTCTCGCCCTCTGTTTGCTGACATAGACTTGTGTGATGTTTAGAATCAGAATTCAATGATGTAAAAAAAAAAAAACACTTGAAAAGTGCCACTCAAGAGATTAATTCTACTCAAGAGACACTTAGGAGCTTTTGATGACCACACAGCTGCACAAGACAGCTAATCGACAATAAATCCCACTCCAACTGTCTTGTCAAACCAGGTAATGAAGCACTGCCAGACACACTCGGAGGAAACATGAAATTAATACAAAAGTAAACAGGCCTTACGCTGCCTGAGGGAAAGTCAGCAACATGGCAGTTTCAATCATTTGGAATAATAGTAAAGCCGCCGCAGGCTCTCCTCTGCATGGAAGTGTGTCACTGTTATGGCAATATTTCAACTAATCAGAAGGCATGAAAATGCAAGCCTTATGTAATGATTTTATCAGAACCATGCTTCAGCCTATGTCCAAGAACAAAACGATGAGGAAATGCATATATGTGGGCGGCAGACAGAGCTAAGGGGAGAAAGACACTTGCGCATGACCAGTAATGATACTGCCTTTGCCAGCCTGCACCAAAATATTCCAAATTATGATAGCTATCAGACTCGAATGACTGGCTGGAGACGTCAGCCTGTCAGAAAGCTTCCATAACACTGCATGCTGTAGTTTTTTCATGTTGTGAAATGGAGAACTGGCTACATATTTCAAATATTTAGGGAACTTACCTAATCAGTTTAGTTTGAATGTGTCTGGTCATGTAGCCATCTTTAAGTCAATCATCAGAAAATCAAAGGCAAATTGGCATGACTCAACCCAAACCTTAATGCCGCATGATTGTGTCATGTAAGCTTGTTTTGTGCGAAGGCTGCTGTGGTTTTAGCCGGGAGATTAAGGACCGGACCTAAGCTGGCCAGCAAACCTTGCCCTGCTGATGCCTCACGCCCTTTGAAGTCTGACCATCATACCTGGCACACTAGCAGTGGGAACTGGGCCGGTGTCAGGTCTCATTAGGCGCCCGCCTCTGCGCATCTAACCATGGGGAGCACTAATTGGCCCAATTGCGGATTATACCTTTAGCTACAGATTCAAGACAACCATTTAGTGAAATTGTGGTTTTTATCTCCTCCTAATTAAGATTCCAAAGTAGGAAGCAATAGGATTAGAGAGCACATTTAAACATATTTATCTTTTAAACTATGTGCTCGCTTTTGCTCTTTTTAAAGCTGTTTCTAAGGCGACAAACACATTTCTGATCATCTAAGTTGCTGTACACCATTTAAAACAAGAACATGTAAATACTGTTTTCCCACATTATAGGCACAAAGCTGTTCTAAAAACACCTCACACAAAAAAAGACAGTCCACAATTTGAACTAAGAGTTACTTTTTTCCATGTAAAGCACGTCATTAGGTGAATGATGCTTCACGGTCCTTTTGAGTAGAGATCTCAGACTCAGTGACCCAAAGATAACACATTTTTCTATGACTTGGCCTCACTGCACTCCAGTCTATTAATCTTTGAATAAAGATAGTTGGCACAGAGAATACAAACCTCCTGTCACATATTTAAAATAAATGTATATTATCCAATCTTCAGAGACATTAGTATTGTCCTGATTGTTCGAAGTTTTTGTACAGGGCTGCGTGATTGACAATCAGTACACTTCGGGAGACTTATCTAGCAGTTCGTCAATGTGCTACATAACGATTAACTGTGCCGGTCTACTGAGGAACTACTTGCAACTCCCAATTTATTGGCACACAGGAAATGGGCCACAGTCGATTAGACAATTTTCACACCGACCGACATAATAGTTACAAATTTAGCAAGAACTGATAAGGCAAAGGTATTTATTGTCTAGGACTGCTATTGGGAAGAATCTAAGCTGTCTTTCATACTTTGCACTGGAGTAGTGAATCAATGTAAGCCTGGGCAGTGAACTTCGCTCTGTTGTGGGGTTTGCGGAGTTTTTCGCGCTACGAGGAGCTTGCCGAGTTTCGAAACCTCAGCTCCTTTTTTCTCACTCGCGAGTGCAAGCGAGGAAAATCCAACGCTAGACCACTTCCCAGCGAGATTTCTCAAAGCGGGCAGTCGTGGATGGTCGCTACCGCTCTCTTTGAGAAACCTTCCGTTTGCGTTGAGGAAGCTGCTGCTCAAGTAGAACTTTTCCTCGAGCGGCAGAAAGAAGCACTGCCCTCTTGCACTGTGCGAGATGCCATTCGCACCGATTTTACAGCATGGGACAAACACCCGGCACTAAAAATCAGCTTGCACGGCGCGAGTTAACCCACTCTGCCGCTCGCGAAACTCCACGTAGCTTGGCGGCGTTTTTTGTCATTGCGCAAATTTCACGATCTCTGCCCATGCTTGGATCAATGCTAAATGCCCTAGGGTGTATTGGATCTTTTCTTTCATTTTCTTAAATTTCTATTCATAAACACTGTTGATGACACCTCTGATTTCGTTCCCCGTTACAGTCACATTGCTTCACAGATTCTTTCTGTGACTCAAAAGGAATTCTAGGGACAACCGATACATACACAACAATGATCAAGATCGACACTAAGCACAAGGCAGCATCTGTGCATCACATAAACAAAACAGAGTGCTCACAGCTTTCAAATTATGCCTATTAATCAGAAATATGTATTTCTTGTTGCTTCAAAGCATTAAATACAAAGAGAAGGAGTTGTTAAAGAATGCTGCTTTCCATCCATTAACAATTTCCAAATGCCTACCACGAGCGCCACACGTGAAAGTGAGCTGTGTTTAACTTGCAGTCAAATCTCCACATTCAGATCCCATTTAATGTCTTTGATATCCTTTTTCAATCATACTGATTCTCTAATGATAAATATTTTCAAATGCATCAAACATTTAGATTGCATCCACCATTCTTGAATCATCAGCTTACTCTGATATTAACCCCAGAGAAAAGCATTCAATCGTCTTTTCCAAAACCGCCATTGCGGAACTCTCATTTACCTATAACGGATAATGGCTGAAATATTATTTTCCCAAAAAATTCTAAACTCCCCAAACTGATGAATAATCCAGATATTAAAGGTTTGGTGTTGTTTGCTGACAATTTGAAGTTACATCCATGGTGACTGCTCCCTCCGACTTATTGTTCAAAGAGGGGAGCCTTTTCTACTTCTGCTTGAATACAATGCAATTATTATGGAGGAATTGGATTTTTTGATCAGCTTTGCGACCGTCAAGAATACTATTGATAACATTACATTTGGATATAATTACCTCTCCATTTATATCTCACAACTAAAACTCTACGTTAGATAACTTCTGTATTTCGATAATTGAACTGCCTCTAAAACATACCTTTAGGTAGACTGCTTCGTAGACAACAGAATGTAGGGAAAATATATAAATACATTGTTTTATGTGAATTAGCAACAAAATGTCAGAAATAGCTAACTATGGAGAAGAAAAAGATCACCGTATTCATCGGCAAAAATGAAAGGCATATGCAGTGGGTGCGAGCATTACAATCCTGAAACACTACCCGAATCATTGCCAGCAGTGGTAGGAAACAGTAGAACAATAAAAGCAAGCGCTGTGGGTAGTAAACATTTGACCCTTTTTTTATTTTGTGACTAGGGTCTCCACTTCATTGTGCTATATAATATACCCAACAAGTGGTCCAGTTCTGCAGAATGATGGACCTGCCAGCTTTATTTTTGAAAAATTGCCCCAGATTTTCACATTTTTTCTGATGAACTAGTGTTGCCTTTGTTTCACTTTTTTGAAGTCTGGGAGCAATCAGCTTATCTTCGATCAACCACAGTAAATACAGTAAGTTTAAATTTCCTATCTGAGTATACTGAACATGAGATATTGCAAAGGATCTGAATTGTTCTAAGTTCCCTCAGTATATTTTTCTCATGATAATATTTTGCAAGTACGCTACGACTGTGTCAAACTTCACTGCCTAAAGGACATTCTCACAACGATGAACTGGCCCTCTTATTTACATCCCATCAATGAATGTCAAACAGGTTTCTCCTTCTCAACTATCAGAAAACAGAACTTCAGCTTAGCACACCAAGTAACAAAACAAACTGGACAAAGCTCTTCTAAACAAACTTATCAACAGATTCCTCCCACTTATCTCTTCATCTGCAAAATCCTTAGGCTTCATTGTTGAGAAGACTCTTATTCTAACCCTTCACATCAACAAGCTGGCTCAATCTACTAACTTTGCTGTTCATGCTGTGAAAAAAATAAAAACCCTCCCAACCTCTCATCAGCTAAGGTCCTCGGCCCACACTATAATCATCTCCTATATAGACTATGGCAATGCAATTCGTGCTGGTGTTCTTGTATCTTCTCTCACCAGCATGAAGGTGCTTTTCCACGCAACCGCATGGTTGATTGTATCAATAAAGACGTTCAATCACATAACTTTGATGTGGAGGAAAATTCACTGGCTTCCCATACACAGATTACACTTTAAGGTAGGGTCTCTGGTCTGCAAGGTTCATTTATCTCAAGAACCCTTCTTACTTTGCAGTACTTCTCACCATTTTAGATGGTAAGAAGGGACTCAGAAGCAAGAATTTACTTCTCCCACAAAGACAGACTTTTAGCACATCCTTAGCTCTAAACCAGAATTTCTCTGGAACTGCTCCTACCTTTCTGGAACTCCTCCCTCCGTCTCTTCAAACTCAACAAAACTTGCTCACATTCAGGAGGCTACTAGAACTTACCTCTTAACTGATAAATATGATATTTAGGGCTAGCTGCTGGAATCTTTCACCCACAAATTGTGTAGGTGCAGTCAAAAAGAGTGTGAGAGTTATTTGATATGATTTGTATAGGGGTAATCTGCCACGTTTTGGCTTTGATGAGCTTTGTAATGGAAGACTAATTCACAGAAAGACCAAACTATGTTTTTTAAAATATATGCTGTGAGAAGCAAGGTTCACCAGGTCCTGTATCAGTCTGGTTGAGGTTGTTCCAGACACAACACAGTCATGCAATGGAGTAAGAAGATTGTTTTCATTGACAAATCTGGTCAATTGAATGGAGGCACATCGTTCAATTGTTTTACCAAGCCTTACCAAGTCACAGTAGGTTAGTGTTAAGCCTGTACCGAGGGGTTGCAAGAGTCCAGGTTGAGCATTCTTAGGATAGGATTGATTTGTCCATTTTTGACGGTGCGGAGAAGAAGCCTTGCATTAAGAAAGAGTTGATTGAGAGATGCCAAATATTCTCAAAGCGGTAAAAGTTGAATTTGATAATTTGGAATGGGACTAAGTCTTGAAAGGTGTTTCGGAGTTTCAGAAATGTGATTGCTTTATTGATCCTCAAAGGATATAGATGAGGAGGTGGACCAGGTGGCAGTGAATTTTGAGAGAAGATCACATTCTTGTTCATCTGGCAGAGATATTTTAATCTCTTCTGAGTGTCAATTTGCTTTTGAAGCAATCCATGAATTTATTGCAGCTTAGAGAGATGAGGAGTCAGCTGGGGAGGATTTCTGAGTGGTACATGTACTCTACAGGATGTATTTCAATAATGTTCTGGCTGGATTATTAGATAATATTTAGTTTTGCATATAGATAGTTTAGGCAGTAAGAGTGGTCTTCTTGTTGTTTTTCCTAACTGATTTACGTTTAGCTAGTAGGATTGGTGACTTGTCTAACTTGGGAGATTGGCATATAATGTGTAAATAAGTTGTGTTGTGAAGCGATGGAAATTGTGATAATTTCATGCTTCACATGGTGATACGGGTGAAATTAAGACACATCAATGTTTCTGTCGGAGGGATGGGCGGAAATGGAAACTAGGAGGCCTGAGTGGTGGTTGAATGATTAGATTTTATTGGAATAAGTTCAGTAGGAGTGGTGGTCTTCCAGCTATCCGCGGTAGGGATGGTCAGTAGACTATATTCTTGGTGAGTCTCCTGGCATCATTTCCCTCTTCTCTTGGGATCTTCGTGGATCAAGGTCTGGATGTTGCCGTCCCGAGTTTCTCCAAAAGAAGAAAAGGGCAGTCAGCATACTGCTATATGTCCAATAGGTTTTACCGTCACCACACCCAAAGTGGAAAATAGTTGAAAAGGGATACAGGTCAGGTAAAAAGGGGAAACCCTGCTTCTATGACAGGATACAAAGAAAAATGAGGCTTTCCTAATCATAGCCTGGGGTTGGTCTGGGGTTGCGGGATATATTCTCTTTTCACTCCAGTCGTCAAAACCCCCACAGCCAAGGTTTAAAACCAAGACAAGCCAGGTAACTATTAGGAAAATTATGAGGGATGTACGGGCTGGGGTTTGGCATACAGAAATACCATGGTCCTGGCGGAAACAGCAACACGAGATTCGTACCTCTCCTATCTTTGGGAGGTGGATACCGAACTAAATAAAAAGCCGCAGGCGCATACGTGAGGTGATGCAGGATTACAGGAAAGTATTGTGCTCGGGGCTAAATTAAAGTGTTAACCCCTTTTCACCCCCCCTTCCCTTCTGTGCCACTCACCGCGTCTGCCGCAACGATCCTAAGTTGCGGCGGATTTTCAGCGTCCTCCGGGGGCGTCCACGAGTCTTCGGACCAGCTTTCCACGTCCTTCACGCTGTCTTCGGTTCTCGTTGCAGTTTCCTCGATCTTCTGGTCCTCAGGCGGCTCCTTCTCAACCCGTGGACCTGTCGCTTTCCATTCAACCTCCGTGTTTTCCGGGTTCCTCCTCCAGTCCGAGTCTTCTTTCGGCATCGTCTCCCTTAAGACCGGTTGCCCTGCCTTTTCCGGTTTTTTCCTCCTCACCCATTCGTTGGGCTCTCCGTCAGTCGCCTCGGGTTCCTGTAGAGAGGAGGGAGGTGTTGCGGTTAACTCTTCACGTCCCACGATCGTGTCCGGACCGATGGGAGCGGAAAAGGGTGAGTTTCTGTCCTCATCCCGTACCACCCTCTCACAGTTTGCTACCGGCAGCATTCTCCAGAGATCTGCATTTGCTGGCATTGGTCATATGTTGACTACCCTTGCCATTATTGCCTCTATTGTTCGGTCTGGTGGCTCAGTGGACTAATGCATCCACTGCAGGGGCCTGTGTTCGACCTCATGGTCACAGGTACAAATCCTGGCGGGTCCACTCAGCCGTTCATCCATTTGAGGTCGATAAAATGAGCACCATTTAGTTGGGTAACAAACATCTGTTATTCAGTGCCAAGATGCCTATGGGTGAATGTGTGTGTTAAAAAATACAAATGTTATGCTGGGAGTACTGCACCTTGACAGCTGTGTTAAGCAATGGTGGGGGCTGCTAATGAAGCAGTCTGTGATGTGCTACAATTAAATCAAGATCTCCACAGTGCAGGATCTTAAATGACAGATGTGAATAGAAAACCTCAAGGCCTTTGTGTTTGTAGATTCAGCTCAAGATACACAGTTCTACAATTTAATGTTTACACGTCGGATACAAAGGGAGTTTTAAGGGTCTTTCCTCATTGATAACTGCTCTGGATAAAATGGGAGAATACTCTTAGTAATATTTAAAGACAGGATATATTTTAAGACATGAGGTACTTGAGGTTAGAACAATTTGCTAACTGCCTCCCACTCCAGCTACACAATGTCTATCAAAAGTATAAGGTGGGAGAAAGAATCGAATGTCACAGGAAGGTGCAATAATATTAGAACATCTGTGCCACCTTAATCCAAAAACAAATAGGTCTCATGTGCCACAGCCATCAGTGCCGAAGAGGTGACGAAAAGCACACAGAGGATCAAAACAATAGTTGAAATTCTAAGATGGTAGATTACTTGTAATTCGCGAGGCAGTCAAAGATCTTAGCCTGTGCTTTTAGTTGCGATTATAGGTGTATAATTACTAAGGATGTTGGAGTCAGTGAAGGATTTTTCAAACGAGGACCCACCAAAGCTTTCTTCAATTGTTAAACACTATAACTCCGAAAAATGAAAAGTTCCATTGAGCACTGGCGCAAATTCATAGGTTATTGCCGAATCATGTTTAGATCCACGGCTATGGCAAACCCAGACATTAAGAGCATTTTGCTGCACCTTCAATACTCCTCCATCAATGGAAAGGAGTTGAGAGGCTACTAAAATGCATGTTGTAAGGAGACTGCTAACCCCTCTGGCTTCAGACTGAGATTCGCTGATTCGAAATTCTTATTTAATGGTTCATAGTTTATTTTGCTGAAAGACTAGGTCAATGACTAAAGCGGTGCAAGTTTGAGTGGAATATTAAGGGTCAGAAATGTTTAAATGAGCTGCACATAAGAGGCTACATATCCCAATATAGATCTGGGTTCAAAGGCTATATATACTACAGCCACCACTGATGGTAGCGCGAAAAAGATTGAAGCAGCACAATGCTAGATGAAGTCCAAGGAACAAGAAAGAAATGCGTTTCTATCGGCCTACAGTGCATTTTAGGTTAAATGTATGGATTGGATTGTCATTGGTTCATATTTTCTGTAAAACAGACATTGATCCCACAGCTGAGTGTGCAACACAGACTGAAGCCGCAACTCAATGATGTAAACGAACAAGGATACAATATGTCCGTGGTTGCATGGGTACCCAGTGAGGGCCAACATTGATTTTCAAAAAGTTTATTCCTTACTGTAATGCATATGGAGCAGAAACAGGTGGAAATCCATAGAGGTTAAGGGTGGTTTTACAATTGTTAAAGGTAATTACATCATTTCGTGCGTGCTTGCCTCATAAAAGGAGTAAAGACAATATGGGATTAACTTGGAGAATTCACACAGCCCTGAAACCTAACTAGAATCTTTCTGACACATTCACTGAGTTGTCTGCATTAACTTTATACCCTTGCTACAAAAAGAAAGAACACAATCTGCAATAGAATATAATCATTTTGTGGTTATGCCCGAATGTCTGTAGCCATCTTGAAATGGAACAAAATAACTCTTGCTGATTCACCATTTATCCCACTGACCCCTGTATTCTGGCACCCAACCGAGTACATCTCCAAGTTTCATGTATCCAACCTGAACTTGCACTATTATTTCAGGAAACATTTTCGCAAACACCTACACTTCAGAACGCCACTGGACTCCATGCATTCCTGTGGCCATATTCCGTTAAGTGCCCTAGGGGTGCAACAGGTGTGTGCGCCTGCTTTATGTCCCCCCAGGGCACTTTGGTATTACAGAAAGGGCCGCAGATGCTTGTGTAGCTCCTCTTGTAATACTGATGGAGCTGGTTCACATATAGCACTAGGGCTTGTATAAGAGGGCATGCCCTCGTTTACACTGGGTGTGGGCTCAAGCAAATGAAGGAATCTCTTGATCTCTGCACCCGCTCTGTTATATAGATTCAGGTACTGGCGTAAACAGGCCACTAGGTGCCACAAAAAGGTGGCACACTGTCAGTAAGCCTACTGAAGCCAGATACCTTGAGGAGGAAAATGTGGTCCCATGGATACATCACAGTCAGGTGCGGTCACTTACTGCACCCATATGCAGGGGGGTCTCTCTCCCCTCTTTAAAGTGCAGGTGGCATGCCGCCTGACACCTGCACAGTGAAACATGGAGTGGCTTCAATGCTGATGCTCCGTATTTCGCTGAATGTTCTGGCCCAAGGGCTGCATGGGTTTGTGGCTGCCCATGGGACAGCAAATTCACTGTAATAGGGTGCACTGTTCTTGTTTGCACCTGGCACACCTGTTTTAAGGTGCCGTTGCTCAAACAGGGACTATGCGCCCTTTTCATAATGCAGGCCCTGAAGAGCTCCAAAAAGTGAATATGATAAATGTTAGTTTTCTACTCTAAGGTACCACCAGAGAATTTGAAAATTAGCAAAAAAAGATGGCTATGCAGGCCGTAGCAGTCATGTAATGTTCTTTTGCACAGAGCTCAACTGATTTCAGCTAGGCTTGAACTTTATACACAAACATAAATTCATATTTATGTAACAAAAACTGTTTTTTTTTTTTACACAAAAACATCTTATAAGCATCTTTATGGGGAGAACAATGCTCACACAATGTTATTCAAGAAGAGAATATATATTAAACAAGTGATGCCAGATAATGCATGATGAATTCATTATGAACATATGCTGCTGAAGTTATTTGACCTAAATCAGTTCCCTAGGACCAATCGTACAATGATCTGAAAATGGTCCTGCCTGGGATCTAATTTTTTTTACCTTGGCA
Source organism: Triturus cristatus (assembly GCF_964204655.1). Lineage (NCBI taxonomy): Eukaryota > Metazoa > Chordata > Amphibia > Caudata > Salamandridae > Triturus > Triturus cristatus. The sequence goes on from NC_140584.1 coordinate 549,545,217, forward strand.
TCTCCTCATCCTCGAACAGAGAGAATCTATCCATTCTTCATCATAATTCCAGGAGGGGCATGGCATTCATCACCACCAATATTTGGCAATACCTCCTTTTACAAGTAAAACTCCTAGGATATAAAGAGAGAACTGCCCTATCAGGTACCCCTCTTCCTCCACAATACCTAGTGATGGAAGTTCAGGAGACAGCTCAAGCTACTGGCCCACCACAGTGGATTATGTATGTGCAATCTCTACCCAGTAGCGTTGTGTTACAATACATCCCTAAAGTACACAGAAGAAGTTATCCTCTTACTGATCATACAAAGCCAGTCTGGTGAGCAATATACTTTGAGAAATTATTTTTAAATGGGATCAGGCACACTTTAGTTGAGGTTTCCAGCTCTTGAGAGGCCATCTTAGCTGCACGCCATTTGTATTCAACAATGAGACAGATGACTCCCTCCCAATGCGATCCAAGGCTCGGATACCTGGTTGGAGCATTGGAGATCGAGAGCAATATTGTCCGGTATACATCCTTAACTCCCACTTTGGTAGAGGCAATGATTTGATCATGTAGGAATATCAATTAATAACTGTCCCCAGAAAATTGGACTAGGACTACTTATTTTAGACATGAAGCATTTGTGCTTGATTTGATTGAAATTCAGTTATAATTGAAAATAGGATAAAGCTATTGACTGTGTATATCTCTGAGTATCTTGTGAATAAAACTCTTTGTGAATTTTAGATGGGCAAATGACACAAGAATTAACTGAGTTTATTAATGTAGTTGCTATGGTGAAAATGATACGGAGTACACCTCTAATAATGTGTTGGCTGACAAAACCTGCTAAATGAATCTCACAAGAGAATTTCCGCCTAATAGTATTGAAATCATCGGCCAACTCATCCCTATATATGAAAGTTTAGCCACAAATCTCAATTCTGGTCATTCCCTACCAAAATATTTCTAACTTAGTCAATATCTTCTATGGCTGTTTTCCATATAAAACAGTCACATGCAAAGCTCTCATCCCCAAATGTCACACTCGGGTGAGAAACAAATCTCTACGTAGAATAGTGTCTATCCCAACAAACTAATTTTACATTAGACCCCCAGTTACTTGCCCTTGTCTCATTTTTTACGAGCGGGACTGTTAAATAAAAAACTGCAGATACAATGGAGGCAAAGCTCAAGCCCTTGCGGGAAGATCACCTTAAAAGCTCCTGAAGCATTGATATTAAAGCTAAAACGTTTTTCACAATCCGAATCTATCGAATCACTACTGTTTCGATTCAGATTCAGCATGTGGATAAATTGGGTCAACTCTCTCTATCTCTGATGAGGACAGCAGCTGAAATCCTGCCCTGTAACAATATGGACACCTCCTGCTAATATGTTATTGCAGACTCATATGGGTATCGGTTGGAGACTTGCCATCCTATCAGGCGTCCAGAGAGTCTTTCTTTCTTTAGCCACTTTCCCCAGAACAATGAAAGTCTTTGCTCATGTGCAGTTGCTGCTCTGGCTCTCCATCTGCACCTCGTCAGCCATCTTAATCAATGCTTGAACAGTGTACGGCCCTGTCCAACGGTTGCTTTTGTCCTGGTTGCAGCTACCGATGCAATATGTGTGAACGTAATTATTGTAACTGTAACTTGCTGTACCCTTGTATCATGCTACTGTTGTGAAAAGCGATCTGATGCCTTCGGGCAATGTCCACGCTATATTAAATTGCACAAATAAAAATAGAAACCAACGGAAGGAGTTCCGAGCTGTTATCATATACGAGACATATTATATGCACACCATCGTTCTTTGGAGCTGTACCTCACCTTTAAACACAAACAAGTGTGACCCAGACAATAATGGACTCATTTCCCAGGGTAACTGGCTTGTTAATACCTTTCAATAGACATTTACGTCGTCACGTCTATGAAGACACTAAGACTATTTTCGATGCTTTGAAGGCGCTCTGGAGGCTAATCTGACAAAGGTTACTGGAGTTACCTCAACTCTGGATGAGTTTAGCAGGAGGCTAATAGTAGCTGCGTTCGCTGTCCTGAAACACTGGCACTATTCAGCTATATTTAATACAATTAAACACCATATTTGTCTAAAATGTCTAAGCTGCAAGTGACATTCAAAGCATAACTCAGAAATGGGTGTCTTCTTTTTTGTTGGACAGAGGACAAGCTGTGACAAGTCTCCAACTTGAAGCAACATTCAGTCCCAGATATGGTTGGGTCTTCAGGCCTTGTTAATACACCTTCTTCCGTTATATACTTACTTACGGCATCCAGATATACTTACTTATGAGCATCTCTTTTGTGTAATAAAGTTTGTGAATGACGCAGAGACCCTACTTAAACAGTAACCAAAACTGGGAGAATCCACTAAAGATGTAGTGCTTTTCAAACGGCAGTAAAATGAAATTAGATTATTAATGGCAATCTTAAACTGAATTCAACGAAGAGTGCAACCCTGGTCTGAATTCAAGTACTATTATCTGGAATGGATGCTTGTGGCTTGACTTCATGGGGGCTTGGAGGAAGCTTGAAATTCTCAATGATTCCCAATCAACTATAGAGCTTAAAATTAGAAAATGTCATTGAGGAAGCTATTAGCAACTCAGAATACTTAGAGGAAGTTTGCTGCCAGCCCACCATGTAATGCCAGTTAATGCTACGGTTTCCTCCACCGGCAGTGCAAGAGCAGTTTTTATAGAGGCCATCCAAATGAAGTGTCCGCTCATTTGAACAGAGTCCAAAATACATAAGACCACACTACTGCAAAAATTCAAAAGGCTGTCTCACTTCTTTCCAACTCTTCACATTTTACTTTGGGCAAGGCATTGTGGGTTGACAACCCTCGGGGGTGTCTCAGGGCAGTAAGGCAGTTCATTAATTCTCTCAGGAAGAAAGTGAAAAACCTTTGAGCCTTCCTCTCAGGGGGAGGTTTCCTATTACAGGTGTTACAGGTGTGCCATGAGTGGAAGGTAGGAAGCCCCAAAACGAATCCACTAAGATTCCAGAGGATGATCGCTTTAAAACGTGAGTGTTATTGCAAACTAGTGTGACTGATAGAAGAGTCAAGAAAATATAACATGACCAAATACAATGGGTTGAACATCCTTGGGTACATTTTATATTCTAGCGCATTGAGCAATGTGGTAGACCCTTCAGGTCCAAGTAAAAACCGAGACCTGCCAGGCCTAGTTAGAAACTGAAGTTCCCAAGAGCAGAATAAAGACACAACCTGAGCAGGCAGAGAGGTGACAACATACAGTAAAGAACAAATGATTTCTACTAGTGTCCTCCAAATAATTTTAGGACGGACCACTGGGAGGTAGTCCTGAAAGTACGCTGCGACTCAATCAGTTATTGTCGGGCCTTCTCAGCGCACTTGACAATGAGTTTCCAAACTATGCTTAATTTCTGTGACTCCTCCTCAAGAAAGGTCTATATAATGATTTGGAGGACACTAGTAGAAATCATTTGTTCTTTTCTAGGGGTTAACTTGTATGTATAAGGTGTTTGTTTTTTTCTGTATGTTAGTAATTTGTATATGTATAATTTATGTGTATATCTGTACTTTTTGAGTTGTTGCTCCCTTCTTGATCCGATGTCATTTTTGGTGCAGAAATGTTTAAATGTTTTGATAAAATCCTTCTAGATTAATAAACTAGAGATAGAGTAACTAAGTGTGCTCTATGCAAAAGTAATTCTCCTATCTATTCCTTTGTACCACGTTTGTTTGCATATAATTGTTCCATACCCAGGTATATAGAGGGTCAATTGGGTATAACCCTGTTGTTTGCCAAACATACAGTAAAGAGCAGAGAAGCTGTTTTTTATATCGGTCAGCCAGTAGCAGATAGACCAAGTTTGATTCTCGTGTTGAGAGAAATCAAAGGTTACACTCATTCATTCCTAAACGCTTTAAAAAGGAATGGGAGATAGAAATTTTGGTGCACGTTAGACTTAAAAATTAAAGCAATGGTACAGTAGGGCAACACTATTTGTGTAGCAATTAATTCAACATTTAGAGCCTTTGTGGCATAGAATGCTGTGATACCATTACAGGAATTAAGGTGGTGGTCAAAAAATGAAAACAATTAAATTGAAAAAGAGTAGAGCGAAAACAGGCAAGATGATGTTGTATTCACTTTCACATTATGTTCAAGACATTTCTTTGGAACACATTTATATATTTTGCCAACATTTTGGCTTTGTGATTTATTGCTTAGAGTGTGCTGTTGATCTTGATTTATGAATTGTGGCAAAAAAACATTACTGAACAACCTATGATGTTAAGAGACGTGTTGAAAGGTCAATGAGCCCCTGTAAAATAACCACGATGCCCAGATTCAAAACAGAAAGTTCAAAAACACGCTGCTACTCTTCTACAAAATGTACAACAGTCCGTTAAAAATACAAGGAAAAGACCATGTTCTGGAATGAAACACAATACTATCCACACTTAAAAGACATATTGCAAATGTGTACTAAATAAGTTAACATAACGAAGCAGATTAGTAAAATATTGGTACAAAACGATAAGGCCCTTAAATCTGAAACACTAAATGGGTGATTTCTGCAGCAGTAGCTAATCAGCAGCCATGTGGACTGCCTAAATGCCTCAGAAGCATGGCCACTGTCCTGGAGCAAAACACCGCTTACACTCCTCACAGCAAGGAAAGAAGCAAGAAACTGAGTAAACGTGTTACCAGCAGCGGGCCATCTTGTAGTAGCACAAGCACTTGTTTCTCAGTGATACTGAACACTGTGAGACCCTGCCAGTATGGGATCTATGCAACTTTAATTTCACTGTTTCAAGTGGGTGCTGGACTTCCACCAGGACAGACGAGAACGCTTCTGAGTTAGACTGGGACAAAAAAAAAATAGGCCCGGGAAACCAAAATAACAGAGGTTCCAATTAGCAGACCAGATGGCTAGAAAAGTGGCCCACATTTGTAAATTAGTCCAGTTTTGAGATTCTAGAGACATGCTGTATGGGTATTTTGTGGGAGACTGCGTGCATTTGAGCTTGCTAGAGACAATGTTTGTCGGAAAATTAGGGAAATTAACAGTAAAAACCGGCCCTCCAGGCCATAAAACAGGACGACTAACTGTTAAAAGCAATACTGGCCCACACTGATCTGTCAGACCAGCCCATTGGGTACTGCCCGACTGCCCTATAGCCAAGACCGACCCTGGCACGTATCACGGTAGCCGCAGGGGCATCACTGCGACACTGCACAATGGCATACCACAAGGTTTAGGAGTGCTGGGCAGTGGAGTAGTAGCCCTTATGGTACTGTCCCTACCAGTTCCCAACACCTATAGCGAAAACTAGTTGTGGTCACTTGGGCTGCATTGTTATATGTTCTAGCTAATAACTATAAAACAGATTGTGTTGTTGTCATAAAAGCAGCTGAAATGGCGATAAGGATGCGAAATATGTCAATGTTAAAGCATGTAAAAAAAATAGATAAATCCACCCACGTATAAAGTCAAAAAAAGGGCCTTCCCAAGATCCTCTCCTGGCATCATTCCTCCACCATTTTACCAGCATTATGTTATTTCACCATTGAATTACGCATAAGGTGTGCACTTTCCTGTCCCTGCTTAGCTTCGAAGATTTTATGAAAAGCCCTACAGCTGCTATTAAACATAGGAAGAGCAAAAGTTAGGAAAAGGACATTCCTGTGAAAAGCTCACCTCACTTTACCACCCTTATTCTAAAAATGAGAATTAATTAGAGTCAGTTTACAGTCAGTAAGTGCCTTAATGTAACATACAATAGATGCGTTGCAACTTGCAGCATACACTTTTCAATTTAGTATCACACTAACACAGGGAAGAGACGCCCCTCCGTCCAAACTAATGTTAGACGCGCCCAGGGCCTTCTCTGTAGCGAGTCTGAGTGAGGACGCAGTTGTCTAATTAACTATTAACTCGTCTCAAAAGAATGACATAATTAAAGACACTGATGGCCTTTAATTGGGAGGAGGGTATCTAAATTTGTCACCTAATGGGACCCGTTGAATGATTTATGGGGAGTGTTACTTGCAGCAGTGGCGGGAAGAAAGAGGCGCCATAAGTTACCTTATCAAGTGGGTAGCTAAAGAGGGCACGGGGTCACCGAGGGGCCACGGTGGTCACTTCAGGGTGACGACCCAAACACCAAAGCCGTGCCAAGCCAGATTGACCATCGTTTGGAGATGATGTAAGAAATATGCTAATTTATTGGTGGCAATTTACCTTTTTAGTGGCTTCCAGCAGTTAAGGCAAGTAGCCTGCTTAAGCGACTTTCACATGAAAGAGATTTCAGCAAAGTGGCTCGCCAAGCATGCTCGGCTGTGATAGGTCTCTGTTTAGGGAAAAAGATAAACAAAAAAAAAACAAGTGCTTTGGCTGTTCAGATTGCAAGCAGTTAGGCCACAAAATACAAAATTCTCCAGGTAAAGACTGAGAATATATTAGTCCGCACGCCACGCATAATAAGTGTTTGTGGGGTTTAATCAAAGCAAAAATCTTTTACGGGTCCTGCCTGCTTCTTCTCACAGATCGCAAACGCCAGAATCTCGAGAAAGTTCATTAACAGGGGTGGGGGGAAGGGGGTTGGGCTTTTAGAGGGCATTAAAGAGAAAGAAAAGAATTACAGTTAAAAATAAGATGCCGGTGAACCTTAGAAATAATTCGTGTAACACTCAAAGGCACAAACTGTTTCCCTGCTCATGGAAAGGGGGGCTCGCATAAAATCTAGATCCAGATTTTAAAAGCCACCATTTGCAGATTTCTAGGTGTATGTGTCACATCTGTAGAAAATCCACAAATTATGCAGATGTTTATGCAGTGGTTACAATGAGGGTGGAGAAGTGGGTGTTCCTAGAGGAGTGGACAATGCAAATGACGAAGCACCCACAGAGCCATGACCCGGAGAGTGTTCTTTCACACATTTAACTGTAGTTCGAAACCAAAAGATTGTAAAAGGTGCAGTTTGTATGGGGGGAAACCACAAACAGCCTCCACATTTTAGAGGGGTCTGTGGTCGAGATGTCCTTCGAAGGAACATTGTTTTCCATTGGAAAGAATTTTTTTTAAAAAATCTCACAGTAGCTTTAACGCCACGCCTGAGACTAGAGTTTTTTTGCAATGAAGCAAACCACGCAGGTTGGGTAAAGCAAGTCAAGCAGGTGTAGTTCAGACAAACGACAACATTACTTTTCCCTGATGCAAACAAGTTGGTTTTATTAAGTCCGAAATCTCTGCAGGTCATAGGCTGATGCCGGTGTGAATTAGCACCTTTTTTGTGAAACAGGCCCAAAAATAAATACAATGATCCGAAGCATCCAGTAGGTCCTAATGATGGCCCCACACGATTACATAATCATCTGGTCATTTTATTAGTTTTCAATTCACCCTCTGACCCTTTTTTCCAATTTAAAAAAGGTAAGGTTTGGCAGTCACTATCTTCCTCTCTCCTTTGTATCTATGACACATTTCAAGTTGAAGTAAAGCACATGGTTCTTGTTTTACTTTCTGTGGGGCATTCATTCTCTAGATGAAGTCACAAACCAGCCTGCACCTCTTGCTGTCAAAGGTAAAAAGACAGAAGCCACACTAAAAGAAAAGAATCACTGGCTGATTCTAAGATTTAGCACCGTTGCCCGCTCAATGCTGGCAACAAATGTGTTGGGGGAGCATATCATTTAAACTCAGCTAATGCAATATATTAGTGAGCTGTGCACCTTCAAAAATACAACTTCATTGTTAAACTATTTACAAAATAAATACCTCTAATCAGGCTAATGTAAGCACCTAGTGTTCAAGCTCAACAGAACATTCAGTTTGCAATGTGATTAGTGATTATTTTTAATACCATACCCGTGTAAAGGTATGCTGCGGTAATACACCAACTATCACCTGCCACTTGCAAGTTGAAACAGCTATACCACATACTGTTTCTAGGTGCTTTAATGCTCCTTTTTCTGTCCTGCTTTGAACGAACCAACCAACAGCTTGCTTACAGCATTGTCTCACTTTCATCATGCTGGACACGTCTCTATACTTTCAGAATCAGCAGCAAAAAAATGCTGAAAACATAGGCACAAAAGAAGGATGAAGTTAGCAATATCAGATAAAACACAACTACCAATACCAGGGGAACACCAACACAAAACAAGGATTGACTTCATTCATTTTTTGTGCATTTCCATGTGAACATTGATCATTTTGCCCTTACCTCTATGGTGAATAGCTTTCTCTTCAATTTAAAAGCGAGGTCCGTTACTCCTGAAATATCTTGAGTCAAACTGTTAAGACGTGGAAGCTGGCGCACGTGAAACAAACCTTGTCAGAGGGAAGGAATGCAAATTGAATTAAAATTAAGTAAACACTTGTTATGGGGATACACACAATAGGACCCTGCGGCAGAATTCTGAATATTTGCACACACTCGTCCTCCCCCTTTTTAAAGTGGAGCTTGCCACCAGGAGCACTGAAGCAAGCGGTGTGATTATGCTCAAGTAATCAGGCAGAATGAGATAAACAGGAATCCTTGTGCGTTGAAAACTAATTGCACTTTCCTACTGAAGTACTCATGTAAAAGAGGATCTTGATACTTGTCAAAACTGCAGCCGGTTTGTGGGCGATTTCCAGTGTATTTACTGTAAGCAAGCATGGCTATCACCTTGAACGCTTGCCCACGGCACCGCCAAGTGATACTCATTTTATTAAATGCACCAGTAAGCAGACAGCAAAACAAGCTCATGGGTTACTGGGAACCACTGAAGCTCTAATGAAAAATCGGCCATGTTGCCCTTGGTTAACGACTTCGACTGATGTGAGACATTTCTGTTTTTAAAACATTTTCACGAGATAATAAACTAAACCCCTTCCTCGCCGCCACAAATCTACTGCAATTCGGAGCTCTAAAATAATGCCGCTTCTGTTGGTATTAATATAGGAGGCATAGGTAGGCTTGCCAATGGGGCATCCTGTCGGTAGACATTCACGCTGATTCCTTCTGACAAGGCTGCTGGATGGTTTTTGTGCAGCCCAATATAGTCTCAGAGCAACCGAGAGGTCATTACACATGGATTGAAACCAGGAATTCAGATACAATACTTCCATGTCTCTGGTCTCTGCTAGACACTGACAAATCTAATGGTTCCGGGATAGAAACAGAGGAGAGCACACAAAAAACACAGAATACAATAGTTCCGAAAAAAAACACTGTAATACCGCGCAGGCTGTGGATCACCTCCAAAGGAATTTTATATTTTTTGCATTATTGTCAAAATAAGAGAGACTGTTTCAGGAAATATAAATATACATTTTTCCTTTCAATGATCATTAAACCTAATGTACCTCGAATTGAAAAATAATAGTAAGTGCAACCGATGGTACAGTATGCCCTGGAAAGCAGGAGGTACTCACTACTCTATCCAAAGTACACCATTCACCACTTCCTTATTAATGTTGCCATTGCGTCATATATATGTTCCTCCAATTACCTCTCTTTTTAAAGAAATGTACATGATAGGCTATATTCAGAATTAATAATTGACAACAAATGTTTGGGCAACAAAGCAATTATTCAGTATAAATGACTGTTAATAGAAATGCTCATTTAGTGCTCCACTAAGGCATTGCTTAAAATCAGCACCTTCAGGATTAATTGAAAAGATCTAGTCTGGCGCTACAAGACGCACAACATGAATAAGATGTCCTGTTCCTTTTGGCGCCCGGTCTATTATTCTCTTTAATCAGTGTTCAAACAGATCGTGCTAATAGAGGTTTGTGCGAAAATCATTTAGAAAATCAATTTTGCCAATGATTTTCTCTACTGTTTGCTCTGTGCCTTTGATCTTTAAATGTAAATTGGAGCTGAAAGTAAGTGCATCTTATGTGTAAATGCCATTTGGGAAATGTTGAAAGCACAACCATGAACTGCAGCAGGCATCTGCTTATTTTGCCACCTTCTCTTGCGAACTATCCTATACTGACCCAAAAATATTTAAAAAAAGACAGCATTTTACATCCCTTACTTAGCAGTTACATTGCAATAACACATGGTGGAAAAGGGCAGATTGGTGGAAACTGATGTTGGCTGCTAACTTGGATATACTTGGAAGGCAGTCATTAAATGTAAGGCACAACCAGCAGTACCAATGCTGCTACAAGCTATTTCCACATCCCTGTTGAGCATCTAACGCCAGCCTGAGACCTGAGTGAATATGATCAGCGAGTGCACTATTACTATCACAGCTACTGATAATTTCCAGAAACGTTTGGAACTTTGTGGAATGGGAAAAAAAGTCCAGCATCCGAATTGCCAGAGTTTTTTTTCTTATTTGAACAATTGCTGTCATGTTCCAATTTAGTGACATGGATAATGCAATGATTCGCTTTTCAACCAAGGTGCACTGAAACTACTTTAGGTCCACGTTAATAGGTACTTTACTGTTCACACATGGAAACACCACTTTGAATTACCTACAGCTATATGCCATTTATGGGTACTGACTCCACATATTTTCTAGGGTTGAAAATATTGTTTATCACGAACCTTCACAGACCTTCCATGCAAAATCACAACAGTGCAATGATAAAAAAAAAAAAGGGCCAAACACATTACCCAACTGCATATGTGTCACACAAAGGATGCACGGTAACATTAGCCTCCCTTCACTAGCAAGGGGTATATTAGAATTCAGACTAATTGTGTGGTGGTCTGTATAGCAGATGTGTGATATAAATGTGTATTTTTTTCAATTTCAAACCTGGAAGTTTAACATAATTGATTTCATGACAGATTCGGCTCTCCGGTCAGCTGATGGCCAAGCCTCCACTGCATGAGAATTCCCTGAAGTCTGCCTGTTGAGATGTACATCTGACTGAACCCTGCCTTGGTAATAGGGCCTGACAACATGCAAGGAGTTGCCTTGTTTTTCTTGCAGCCCTAATGCATTTTGCTGGGAAATATCGCTTGGCCCAATAATGGCTAGCAAGGGAAAACATTTAAGAAGTATATTATAAAGGAAAGTCTAATGCTACACTTTGGACACATCCCCCAATCGACGAGCAAGCTGCTAAGTGGCCATGGAGCGCGCGGGACAGACTTTTTGCATTTCTGAGGATGAACTTACCATGGTAATCCTTGTATAATGGACTGGTTTCCCTCTCAGAGCCAATAAATGATTCAAGACCGACCACAGAATCTGACAAGTTTCTTGCACGTGCCATAATTGCTTTATTCTGTAAGACATGGGAATAAAAAACACATCTTGAGCGATGAAAAAGGCAATTCATTTTCCAAGTGAAATCACTATTCGCTCTACAGCAAATAAAACATAGCAGGTCATCAACACCTAGTAATAATTGTAATATTCCTTCAAAGAATTATGAAGCAATTTCTGTTGACTGTGTGATAGCAAGGCAGCGGCTTCAGGCTAAATGCAGTGCTTGGCGGTAGGCAAGCGGCACGCTTCGATCACTATCCGCCTTCGTTCCCAGTGAACCATAAATGGCAGGGAGTTTGGCCCTGCAGGAGGAAAGACTTAACCAGGGTAAAGAGCTGGAAGAACACCAAGAGGAGAAGCTGGAATCTTGCTGCTGGTGCTCTAGAGAGGAGATTGGGATTGACTTGAGATGGCCTTATTGTTTCTATAGTATTGACAACTGGTTTATCTGAGGCACTTCCGAGTCTCTGCAAGAGGAGGATTAAAGTAAAAGGCAATGCGATGTACATCTTATTATTCATTGAAGATATTGTAGGGGCACTAATAACTTATAAAGGTTGGCTATTTCAGTTTGGATTATTTTTATGGTAGGGTTACTCAAAATACCCTCTGATGCCAAACAAATACATTTCGAAGCAAGTTAAAAAAAAATATTGAGACACATCTCAAAGAATTCAGACTACTAAACAAATTACATTTACATTAACGATGTACAGCTTTATACATTTAAAACCAAAACAAGGTACCAAGTGCCTAGAAGTGTAAAAAGAAAAATTGTAAAAAAAAAAAAACTTTGGTTATGCTTCTCCAAAAATATCTGGTCAATGTTCTAAAAACATATTTCCAACCCGGTTTGAAATTAAATCACCTCAGTCCTTTTTGCGAATTACAAAGAAAACATCTTTCCCACAACAGAGCAAAGTGTTGACCGTCCTTGCCAGTTGCCTCAAATCTGAGGCACTACGTACTTTCAGATGAGGGGGATCTCAGGGGACTGTGGTAGTTTTGCACTGACAACTATGTGATTGGTGACCCATGTTTAAACAAGATTCACAAAGCAATAGGGCACCACCCAATCTAAGCAAAATTGGAGGAACTTGTACCTGTATGCAGAATCTCTGTAAATCTTTGACTAAATATATTTAAGCTCCTGATCCAAAAAATGAATATGCTAAAACCTCTAAGTGCAATCAGGATGACAAGAAAACAGACTTAGGAATAGAAGACCCAACATGGGGCCCACACAACCAACTACCAAGCACATAATGCATTTATTTGGAGGGTGTCACACCCCAAACTTTCTCACTGAAGCTACCCACGCCCGATAATGGTTGAGCCTCATCAGAGACGAAAATCTTCTCTCTTCCAAGAAACAGACTTCTATGTGTGCACTGATCATCCAAATCTCTGTATTTTGACAAAGTGAATAATTTCTGTGCCCCACAGTCTCGGTGGTCCCTGTCCCATTAATTTTGATTTTCTTGTCCATGGTCCTATATCTGTGTCTCCCACTGTCTTAGTCCATTGTCACTCCAGCTCAGATTTTCGGGTTAACTTGATCAATTTCGTGTCTCTCACTGTCCTGGTGCCCATCTCTGTCTTTATGCCTCAGCATGCCTTCCATTATATCGTCCTAGTCAGCGTCTCCTGTTCCCTTTATCTTGCGCCAGTGCCCATGTCGCTTCGTGCCAATATTAGAGTCTATATGTATTAAATTTAAATTCCTGGAACTGCATGCAGTGGAACATCAAACACCAATAATTTCTACCACAAATTCATACGATAAAGAAATGGAAGTTGTGTATGAATTCGCAATCCATGCAATTGGCTACTTAAACTCTTTAAATAGTCCATACAGAAATGCACCTGCACCATCAAAGAAATAATGCAAAACTAGTTAGTCCTTGCTGAAAAAAAAAGTAAGACATTGAGACAGTGTTTCCCATTTCTCATCTGCCTTCACCCCCATCACTTTAACAGCCATTTTCCACACATAAGAGAAATCCTTGCAACCAGATAAACCACTGACAGTTCCAGAGATAAGAATGACACACCTATCCCTGGGGATAGTTACCGCTGTAAGTTCATGACAAAGTTTTTATCCATTGGCTCGGTTATTTACCAACATCACCTGTCTCATTAATGCTTTACATTTCTTTTTTACTGTAGATATAAAAAATGTTTTTTCTATGGATCAAACAAAGGCAGCAACCATCCAAAACTGAACATCTTTGTTCCAATTACCTCTAGGAAATTGAGAGCAGTTTTGGCCAGAGAGTTTTGCTTAGACGGATCCTTTTGCTGTAGCGGTGCAGCGCCTGACCTTGTGAGGCAATGAAAACATGGCAATACTTGCAGTACTAGATCATTGGGCTACATTTAACGCCCATCATAGTGTCCTCCTCAGTAGTATGAGAAGTGGTTGGGGTGCCAGGTATATTCTATAAAGGGATCAAGTGAGTACTTGTGAGATTACATCTTTCAGCACGGATGTGTGAAGGTTTTCATACCAAAGACACCCTGAGCCTGCAACTGTCAGCATGTGTATACAAACACTCAAACGTCTGCTTCAGAATTCCAAATTACTCCACACTAACAACATATTCTGTTAAGATTAAGATCTATCCTAAGGATGATAAAACAGAATCCCGAATTGTGGAGCTTAAACTAAAGACATTTTCCATAACAGGCAATACTAAATCTAGTTAGTAAAGAAAGGTAAGCCATTCTAATTATAAAGAACTTACTACCAAGAGAATCGCAATTGTGGTAAAGGCTCGCTAGTTGAATATCCTGTCCTATTGCCTCTAAAACGCGAATCAGGCTGAGAGAGGTTCAGAATGCGTTGAAAAGGGTAGTCACAGGGATTTCAAGGAATATTACAAGGTCCTCCTATTTTGCTTCGATTGGGTGTCACCCTATTGCTTTGTGAATCTTAGTTAAAACATGAGTCACCAATCACAAAGTCGCCAGAGCAAAACTACCACAGCCCCTTACAGAGTTCCAGTGGGCCTTACTGCCTTTACTCTGCCTGCCAAATTTAGAGATGACTGTCAGCCCAGCGGATCTCTATATATATTAGCAGGAACTGCTTTCATGGCAATTCGGTCAATAAAAGAATAGTTTAACAGACGGTCCTGACAAGCATGACAGCTGGCTGACAAACTTTACCAGGGTATTTTATTTTCCAAAAACACACTCGGCGCCAGGATATACCAGTGACGAACAGTTAAAAAAAATTTTTTTTTAAAAAGCCATCTAACCATCCACTCTAAACAGGGCAGATACTTTGTTTCCAATGGTAACTATTCCATCGGGCTGCCGAAGGAAGTTTTACACTGACAGAGTAAATGTACTCCATATGCGTAAAAAGTGTGGCTTCAAATCGGGCTGACGAGCGTGGAGTTTGGCAGACGGGTACTCAGTCAAGTCAAATCAAGAAAATCTTCATTCAGCATAAGCCATAAAAGTCAATAAAAACACAATATAATACAATAGTAAAGAAATGTATAACAAAATATTTGTATCAATAAAACACACAAAATACAGGAATAAATAATTGCAAATATGCGTTTTCATTTTCTGCCGGGGCATAAGAATAATTAAAATATCATTACACCACACGTCTTCCAGCAAAGTGAATGCGTTATCAATTAAGACAGCATAAAGGATTGTAAGATCTATTAATACAAGGTGGGGCCAATTCTCTTATTTACAAATTCTCTCATACCTTTTTCTGATTGCCAGTGGCCTAACAAAATCGAGTACAGCAAAACATATTTCTATGATAGAGAGATTCTGTAGTAACATTACACCTTCCCTATAAGTTCTCAATTTAGATTTCCTTAGAACAGGTTTGTCTAGTTTCTGCATATAATGAACAAAACAAAATAAAATGACAAGTGCTTTGTTACCTGGTCACACCGGCATGAAAGTAAATCATACGGCCACGCACATTGTAATGGAAATGCAACCTTAAAGTGTATCACACAAAATCTAAAAAGAGAATAAGAGCAGCGATTGAGTTTACAATCCAAGCAAGGTATGGTTCTAGATTGGATGTAGTAGAAATCAATACACATCTTGTGAGTGATATCATGGACTGGCTTTCGGAGCCTTTAATTCGAGCAATAATTCAAAAAGTAGGATTATACTTCTACTGTGCTTTTTTTGGTAATCAAATAAGAATTGTTAAACAACTCTTTCATACCTATAAATTCAAAGGCCTCCTTTTGATACGTAACCAAAGGGATCCAACCAACTCCATTTAAGGATAGGCAGTCCAAGAGCTAACCAAGGCTGCTTCTGGGTTTATCCAGGTCTTGATTTACAATAAAAGTTGTGCAAGACCCCGCTTATCTTCCATAGAAGTCAGACCTAGTTCTTCATGGCAGATCAAAGTAGAGGTCCCCAGAGGAACCATAAGTAACCTTCATAGGAAGCAATTTTCAGCCCACTGAAGAATTGTCGTTAGTGCATAGCCCCATAAGCCTGCTCCATATGACCCTGCAGATATTCATTTGCTTTTATATAAATTAGTCATTTCTTTAATGGGTTTCTGGCCCAGCCTATGGGTAAATCTAACAATTTCCTCTATATTTCTTTTAAATTGCTGTACTCTAACAGTCAAAAGTGAATTCTATTTAAAGGAAGAGCTGAAGAGAACCCCTAAATTATTAAAAATCATTCACCTTCTCCAGGAATAAATTCCCCATGAAGAACGTTTTTGATTTCGTGTTACAGGACCCACATGTCATTAAGAAAGACTTAGAGTGATTGACCTTAAGATCCAGGTTACCCATGTATGAAGAAAAGTCCAGTAGGGTTTGTAGGCCATTTGCCATCTGAGCAATTAGCGCAGCATCTTCCGCATATAATAAAATAGGAATATGTTGCCTAACTTTTCAGGGTGTAACCTTTCGTACCTCAGCAAGATGTTTGGAAATCCCATTTATATACATAAGAAATAGGAAAAGAGCGAGGATACAGCCCTGTCGCATCCCACGAGTGGACTTTATTTGGGGGATAGTTTTGCCCTACAAGCCGAAACGTACTTTCACCGTTAGTTCATGGTGGAGACGTTTAATTAGAGTAAGCAGTTTTGTCTCCACCTCCATTGACTCCATCAGCATCCAAAGTTTTGAGCAATTTACCAAATCGAGGACGCTAGATAGATCAATGATCGCCAACTGGATGGAACCTTTATTTGCCATTACGTATTTCCCAGCTAACATGCAGAAATGTAGACAGTGGTCTTTTGTCCCCACGCCGGGTCAAGCTAAATTGCACATTTGGCAGGATCTTGTTTTCGGTAGCCCATGTGTCCAGCTGAGCCAACAGTACTCTACCAAGAATTTTCATGTTGGAATCTATCAATGCTATGGGTCTGTAGCAAGATGGGGAATGCCGATCCCCTTTTTTGCAGATCGGGATAATTATGGCTGTTGTCCATGAGTCTGGAATTTGTCTCTCCACAAAACTCCTAAATACATTTGTTAAAAGGGTTGCCCACAGGTCCTGATTGGATTTTAAAATATCTGCAGGTACACCATCTGGACCTTCTGCTTTCCATGGTGTGCATTTCTTGATTTCTCTCACTACTTCACTAACCTCTATGATTATGGATTGGTTCTGTGAAATTCTTAAAGGGCAAGTTTGGTTCTGATGCGGGGGATGTGCAGGGAGATTACACTAGCTTTTGACTGGAAAATTTGTGCAAAATGTGCCACCCATAGATCAGCGGGTATCAGAACTTCAATTTTCGGAACGTCATTATCTGAAAAAATGGGTGATTAATAATTTCCCAAAATGTGGTATTATCTCTTAATCTGGTTGCCTTATCAAGATCCTCCCATGCCTTTGCCTAGATTTCCCTTTTTCTCTCCTCAAATAGGTCTTTATAAGTGTTTCTTGCTATCTGACCTTATCTACTGATTGCATGGTGCTTTTTAAGGTTGCCTTTTGTTGTTTATGAGCAAAAGTGCATGCTGAATTTAACTACTGACAGTGAATGTTGGGGGTTTGCTTTTCTCCCGTTCCCCGAGGTCACTAATTAAAACTATATCATGTTTCAAAATAAGTGTATTTAGAGTTTCTCCATATGTAGTAAATTTAAAATGAGTGAGATCTTCCTTATTTGAATTCATGAAACCACAGACCCGTTTCCTGCTATGCCCATACAATGTGATATTAAAATCACCTACCCATATTAATAGTGTCTTGCATTTAGCTGTTAAAATAAAAGAGTTCAAGAAATCCTCAAATTGATCTATAGCATTGGTTGCCGAATGATTAAAATTGTTGTAGTAATAATTTTCCAACAGTATGTCATATTCTTTTACAAAGGCTAGGAGGGTAACCAGGAAAAAGGATGAGGACCAAACTTTAGTCACTTGGACAGAGGGAATTTGAACAGATATAAAAGTCACTAAACCACCCTTGGCCCTTCCCACAAGTGAAGCACTTACTGGTTCCAGGAAGGATTGAAACCCATTCAAATAAAGGTCCTCGATCATCCATGTTTCCTGACAGCAAACAATGTCTGCCCCTGCTACATTCCAAGAAATAAGATTCAGACCATTATGTTTTGGGGCAGCAATGGACCCTTCTTTCTTAGGGCCTCTATATGGCAAGGAACAGAGTCTAATAGAGGGTGTTAGACAGTCAATCCGTTTGATCCAGTCATGAGATTGGCTTATATCCATTTAAAGTGGGCACAGAGTAGGAGTCAGCAGCAGAAGGAATTGGTACCAAACTTTCTGCTGGACTGTAAAAGAAGCCCAGAGGAAGGTCGCCAATTAGCTTTGGAGGAAGTCCGGGATGTTTAAGCCTCCTTGCTATGTTTTACGTCACCACTTCGTTTTTAAAATTAACTATATAATCATTCCTTCCTAATTTAGGGGTAATGCCGACCCAGGAGACTCTCCGCATGCGATTTATTTGATCATGCAGCAACCCTGGCCTTCCATTTACCCAATGACCCACTTTGTTCAGAAGTTGGTTGTGATCCTCCTTCATATCCTGCTTCAAAGGGAGTGGGGGCTTTCATCACCACAACAAGTGGGGGCTTGAGTAGGTATTTTGCAGAATTGGGAGCTTCATGGACCTCAGAGTACACCCCAATCTATTGCTCACGAAATCACACAGTTTGGCCATTTGCCCGATAAGGTTGCCTGATCCATTGAAATTACTTTGTGGTCTGAGAACATTAGTTCTTGTCACACTACTTACTTATCTTAAGATGGGGTTAATTTCCCTATTAGATGGGATTGGCAGCCCCTCTATGAAAAGGGGCTCACTTAATTGTCAAGGAATCGGTATTGGGGTGTCCAAACCAGAAAAAAATCACCTGCCCCTCCTTAAAGGTACAATTCAAATTAGACAGTTCCTACTTGAGTTTAGCCAGGCCGGTCATTATCGGGCTTAAAGCGTTAGAAATACATATGCGGAGCTCCTCTGTCAAGAAAAGTGCTTTATCTTCACTATTTAAGCATATATGGCTGTCTATGTCTTGAACTGGGCTTTGCGGTTGCTTTTAGGGGCAAATCCGTTGCCTTTTAGATTCTGTCCTACCATCAACTCTTTTTCTCTTTCCTCCTTTGCTTTTTATCTTCCCTTCTTTATACAGAGTTTGATTTGGCAATTGTGTTCCTTTTGAGGTGCTTCCAAGTTCTGTGCAGGGAGGAGGGGGCGGCGATTTGCAGTAGCTGGGTTAGGGGCTCCATAACCCTGAAGGCATCTCTTTGTGCAGGCTGGGTGTCGGTAGCTAAGGGGGAGAACAAGGATAAGCACCTCTCAGCCATTTGGATCTCCTTGTTCAAGACTCCTCGCTCACTGCAAAAACCCATTGAGGGTAGAAACAGGTGTAGGAGCCGATGCTATTACTCTACGTTTCCCCATGAAGATTCCACTAAGCAGTTCCACACAAAGATAGAAGAATGTACAAATACCTTAAAGCACAAAGAAAAAGGGGTGGCTAAGCCCAGCCTCCCCCAGGCGATGATGGGCCCGGTCTTGACCTGGGTGCATTCCGCACTGCGGGGAGGCATCTAACGCTATTAAGTGCTCCGGCAAGTCTCCACCCCACCTAGGGTCACAAGCATGCTGGGGGATGAAGTCTTCCGCCAGCGGCACAGATATGTAGGCAGAAGTACAGGCAGGAATTCGCTTCAAGATAGAAGCTCACACTGAGGGAAGCATCTCACACTATTACGTATCTCCAGCAAGTCTTGACCCCTCCTAGGGCCAAAAGTACGCTGGGGGATAAAGTACCACCCCGGCAGCACAGGTTTGTTGGCGGGAGTGTGGGAAGGGTGCAAATCTGTACTGATCCTGACCACTACCCTACTCTTCTGATGCATACCTCAGTCCTTTTCTAAACCTCACATGCTACAACTACATTGATCACACAAATCATTGTAAAACATGTAAACAAATCAACCTGATCTTAACTTGTGATCCACTGGCCAACAACGCTGAACTCTGAACCACGGGATGCTAATCAAGCATTTCAAGCTGACATGCTCTATAAATGCTGCAGTGCAATGAAATACATTACAGCCAACTTAAAAAGTAATAGTGCACAAAATGAATCAATATTATTCATGTCTCAGGGCCATCTCGATTACATCGCCACAGAGTAATCAGACCCTTCAGTACTGAAAGCCGCTGAGGACACAAACCAAGTAAGTGATCGACAGATCTCGTACAAATATTGTGCTAATGAAAACAAAACAATAGGACCACTGAGACAGAGAGAGGAAATGATTCTCATCCCCAGATTACTAACCTTTCCTTGGTTGTTGGCGGGTATGCAGGCATGCAGAGGTTATGGACGGGGATAGAGGAAATAATGTTATTATTTTTAATTAAGAGAACATATAGTTTTTTATGCAAATGTCAAACAGTAACCAAAGATGTTATCTATTTAAATGCAATATGCCAAAATCAGCTGCCGAATGTGACCAACATATTAATGTAGTCACCACCTACAAGCGAAAGCAGTGCAAGGACTGAATTTAAATAGAAATCACAATCTGCAAAAATGTTACTATGGCCTTGATGTGTCTAGATGAACGAGACAACAAAGGAGAGTGACAGAAACAAACCCCAGACGAATTAATCTCTTTCCACACAGAGAGGGGGCACAGAACATTCTACGTTGCAGACGTGCAACCAACACCATTTGGAATGGAAACAAACTATATAATACAAAAGACACTTTAGTAGCATTATAGTGTTACGCGTGCCCCTGAAAGTACAAGCTCAGGCAGCTAGATAAAATAAACAAAATAATCCCACCTGCAAGGGGGCAAGCACGTTTTCGGTGGAAGCACACATCTTCAGCCCAATCAAAACTTGTACTCGTGATTACGAACACGTGGGTGGAGACAAAGTCCCTCTTCTGGTGCTTCTTAAAGCCCTTTTGTTCTGTTGATCAAATGTCAGATGACAGCTGGACTGTAAAGCAGACCTAAAAAAATATACTACACAGAAAGAAAACTGGCCAGCCATTTGAAACCATAACTGTTCACCTTCCCCAGGGGAGCAAACAGCAGGCCGCAGAGCAAGACAATCGACATGGGGTTCTTAATCCCAGGCGGGGGCAATGTGCAGGAATGAACATAATTTTGTATAATAGGTGCCTGTTTTAAAAGGATATAACCTCTTATAATGGTGTCATTATAAGGATGAGGATAGGGCATACATTCAAAGGGTGGTACACTCCCATTCCAGGAGAAGATGCCTCTCCAACAATATGTAAAAGCCTCAGGAACAGGGCTTGTGTCAGGGGTACATGCAGGCACACAGCATCCACCCACTATTTTTACAGGGTGGACATCGTCCCCCCCGCCAAGAAGTAAGCCCCACAGAAATATGTTTAACTTGTCCAAGTGTAAGACACCGGGACACGTTCAGCAGCGCGTGTACGTTGTCTGCTTTCCATTCCCAGCAGCAACGTGCAGGCAGGGAGTGAGCCTTTTTTTCACCTCCAGCTGGGCCAAAGTTAAGGGGCCATCCAGCCTCCTTTTGCTTGTAAATGCTGACTGGGGGCCACCTGGAACCTTAAATTCAAATATAAATGCCACAGAGGGAAACAAAGGCATATGGCTTGCCTTCTCTTCACAGGTACTCAAGAGAGGCATGCTTTTGCCTTTGTTCTGTCCCTGTCTTTAAATGCAGACACTGCAAGACTGCCAGATGGGTTAGTCTGTCCCAGTATTTACACAAATAATTTAAATAGCACTATTTTATTTCTTTTATAGGATACGTCGTGAAGTCATTGGGTCATTTGCATATTGTCTTACTTGATCAGTCCCCCCACTTCTTTTTATAGGACTTGTGCGCTGCTTATGGGGGAACTAAGGCTGCAGTATCAAACAACGACAATGTGGTGGAATCCTCCCATTAACTGACACCCTTGTAAATTTAGGGATTCTAGGTGTCTAGGCCGATATTTTAGTTGTTTTTAGCTGTGCAGTACAAAGGATGATTTTTTGTGAGGGTCTCTTGAATGCAGAGACTGGTAATGTGAATATAATCATGGGAGGTGCTCCTAAAGCACTGCCTTGTGAATGGCACATTAAGTTCAGTCATTCCAAATGAAGCAACTGATAGCAATGGTATCCAATTGTAAAACTTCCAGAGCATTTCCAACAGCAAAGAAAATTGATTTTCTTTCATCTGATTCTAGTTTCATGACCTCGGCTTGGCAAATTAGGTTTTTAGCTTTATTGTTGATTTCCAACAATCACGTGTTTTAATGTTAAACCCACTCACGGTATTCTGATATCTAACCTAAGCCTATGAGATATTGCAGCGAGATAGTGCAACATATACTGTAAGTGTAAACCTTAATTAGCAGTTTCCAACAACTCCATTCACAGACTCTAAAGTCGGACTGAACCATTACTCATTAAAGAGGGTCCATGTTAGCAAGCCCCAAGTAGGGCTTGCAGTTTCTTGTGTTAGAGCGATGCCATTTTGTTGTATCTGGTCTCTTGTTGGCTTCCCTACCCCCCCATCTTCTGTCTGTCTGCCAGTACAAGACGGAGGCATATTTTAGGGGAATATGTTAGACACATGCCTGCATTCTGTCTCCCTATCTGAACAGTGCAGCCCAGAGGCTCTCCTGTGAGATGGAATTTTGTTTATATCACTGTGCAAGAGACTGGCAGCTGGCCAATGACAGAGGGGGGATGAGAGGTTGTACTGCTCGAGTGGGGCGCTCTTACCCTCAGATGTGTCTGCTTGTTTCACTAAAGAGCAGCACTTTGTGGTGAGCCCTGCTCGATTTCTGTACTTAAGGTGTTCGTATGGATTATAACGCTTTCAATACGGGCATCTTGCCCTTGCTATCTACATTACAATATACTCCCTAAGAGTGTTCGAGCCCGCTCCCTAAGGCCTGTATAAAAATAAAACAGCTTAGCTTTAGCAACCATGCCATCCAGTTCAGCTACCTCAGGCTGAACCACCTCAGGGCTTCCACCTGGCTGCATAACGCAGAGCAGATCAGAACACACTTTAAGCAAGGGAAGCACAAGCACTCAAGCACAACATCACTTAGATGTACTCGAAGCAGGTAAATTATACCAAGAAATGTATACATTTCAATTCTTAGAGATTAATAGACTCTTAACATACTGCCAATAATATTTAGATCATACACTAAACGCTATTCCTCAAGATACTGTAAACAAAATGTAATTGTCCGGCAATACTGTTAGGACCACTTCACAAATATAGCAGCACGTGTGTCTAATTGATCACCACTGCCAAATACAAAAATAATTTTGCTACATATTATTTCAGTTATATACAACAACAAACATGGACCGAGCACACAATGCAATTCTGGTTTGGAAATGTACCTAGATGTTCATAAACAAAGCTGCCACCTTTGGTATTTATTTGTAGGTCTCGTTACAGCTTTTGCTATTTGTCAGAACAATGGTTAATAACTCTTTAAAATATACATACAGGTAGCTTCCACTTCAGCCCAGAAGACTGTTTCTCTCCCACCTTTTTAGTGTATCATTCTGTCGCCTATGGAATCCTTGCATTGCAATAAATTTGGTACTATTCAAATCCTCTTTTGTTTTGTTTTTCTATTGGTGCAGGCTTTTATTATGCTTTAGTGACGATGCATTTGTGAGACAGAATTTAAAGCCCTATATTGTTTTCCATTTATAGATCAGGACAGCCTCACCTCACGATGACCACCTACCTCCAAGGCTAGATTGGCCATTTACCCCATCGGTCATTCTCCAGGTGGGCTGCAGCTATTGGCAGCCCAGAGCTGGTGCTAGAGCCTCTGTCACTTTCTCAATCTCTCTGAGATGAATTACAACCAACAGAGGACTAAGAGAGAGACAGAGAAAGATGGAGAGATGCGAGAAAGCAGAGTGAAAGAAGAGTATAAAACACAGATAGCGACAGGATGAATGAATGAATGAAAAAGAAATGGGTGATGGGAGGGGCTGGTTTGAAAATTTTAGCCAGGACTGCTTTTTGATTCCCATTCCAGCCCTATGCCCCAAGCAACTCTCCTGAAATCTCACAAGATAATTATCAAAAGCTGTGATCTCACATGACTTTGGAGAAGCCATCTTGGGGTCAGGCCTTCGGTACCTGCCTGCCCTGTTCAACTGCTGCTGTGCTGCAGTTCTATCCTGCTCCTGGTAGCTCTTCTCCACCTTGACCACTGCCGCTAGGGCGTTGCTAAGAAAGTCAATGCAATCCAAGCCAGGGCTGCATACCATCTGTGTTCATGCAAGGTCCTGCATTTCTATGGAGATCATAATTTCTAGTGGCTTGGCCAAAACTTCTTCAGACCTGGTGAAAGAGAGCTTGCTCTCTTACGTTGAAGCCTATTGTGGGCATGGAGCCAAGGTATCATGGAAATAATATCTCAAACGACTCGATGATTTTATTAGATTTTTTTTCAAAACAAATCTAGGACAGGATGGCAGAAAACTGTGCACTATTTACAGGAGCAACTTGTCGTCCTTTAACCTAGTCCAGCTCTCAGAGTACATGGTGTTGATTTTGTTCCTCTTTCTGGTAATGTATCCTCTCTTTCTTGTTCTCACTTCTAGGATGTAGGATTCCCTTTCGGAGTCCCACAGAAAGAAAAGAAAATCTAGGTAAGTATATTGCGGTATTTTTCCTTTCTTATCTCTTTTTATTTTTCCCTGCTTATGTCTCCATGGGGTTTTCCTTGTCTGAATAAAGATTTTCTTAGCTCCGTTCTTTCTCGTCTTCATGTCCTCAAGGTAGTAGCTGCAATAAGCACTATGGGTTCTGCGGGTACCACCCTTTCTCTAGTTAAACTGGAAAGAAATCCCCAATCCAGGGTTTGTTCCAAAAGATTTGGGTAACAAAAAACATTGTATGGTTCACAACATAGTGGGTTTAGGCATCTCTCTGTCTCTATGTCAGAATAGCCCCTTTTCTGTATCTCTCTCTAGCACTTTGTTTTACTCTCTCTGTTTTATATGTCACATTTCTTTTCTTGTCTTTTATGGCCCACACAGTCTAGGATCATAGAGAGGGGAAAACAATTCCACTACTGTTTTGTGGGCTTATGTTCGTTTTATTAACCTCAGTTGGTTTTCCGCTCTTGTACACTCCACCCCCATATAAGCTCACTCACTTGAGAAAGCCACGCTCCTCCAGGAGTGTGGCGGGACAAAGGCCCTCTTGGAGGTACCCATCTACAGATGGCTCTTCGGCATGCATGTTTGACTCCTGAATCCATGGAATTGGTGGGGCCCCTGCAAGTATATCTGGGCGGAGTTGCATCAGTTTCCTCTTCTTCCTCTGCACCTCTCGTTGCTCTCTCTGCATCCAAGTCTGTTTCTATCTCTGTTTCTCCTCTTTGTCCCTTTTCTCTGCTAATTAGTGTTTTTCCTATTTCAGATGCTGGAGAAGCGGTATTACAGAGAGGGATTTCAGGTAAGTCATCCTCCACTCTCCATAGTTGTTTTACGTCTGTGTCACTGGGAGTTTAGAATAATACTCTAGGCTGTGACAGCAGGCATTTGTCACAATTCAGTTAGGACCTGGTACACTTTACTGAAGCGCACTACTGTGTCTTTCAAAAAAAGAGCTCCTTGTGTCAAATTCTCTCTTTCTTTAGTCACTTCCTACAATTATCTTTTCCAATATAGCAGCAGGGTGCCTTGCATAGTATGCATACTAGCCCTACAGGGGGCTTCCTGTAGGATGCCATGCTCCTGATATGTAGTGAGATCGAACCACTCACAGTAAAATCATTACCATTATAATATTAATTTTCACCAACTAATGAGCAAATTGGCATCTACTGGGCAGTTGGTTCTACGAACAGCAGTGCCAGGTAATGTAGTTTTTAAAAATTAAATTAAAAGAGAAATTTCAAACTAGCTACCCGGTAAAATAAATGGCTGTTTTTCTGAATATCACTTGGAACTGTTGTCTATTTAGAAATCAGAGTCCTGAATGTCGGGAACACCAGTGCGCTATAAATAGAAGAAGGCAACGTATTTTATTTTTTGGGGTGTTACTATTCCTACTCTTAGCAACAGAAAAGGCTTGGGATGCCCAAGCAAGGCTCGCCATCTTCCACTACAAAATTAGCGGGCCTATAATTTTCAGTGCATTCAGGCTACTGCATCACTTACTGTGCCAACCACTAAAGTAGCCTTTCAAAACATGTGCCAGGCCTGCCACTGAAGCCTGTAATGCCCTTTTGCTAGGCCTGAAGCTTTCTTTTTCATACATATGTCACCGCTAAAGGCAGGGTGTATTCTATTTAACCCCTTCGCTGCCAGGCCTTTTCCCCCTCCTGTGCCACGCCCTTTTTTGGCTATTTGGGGTAGTGCGCGGTGAGGCCCCTGTAACTTTTTGACCACATAAGGTATCCACTCCAAATTTGCGTCCTTTTCTTCCAACATCATGGGGATTCTGAAGGTACTCAGGGTTTGTGGATTCCCCTTGAGGGGTCACAGAAATGAGCCAAAATACAGCAAAATTTAGTTTTTTGGGGGGAAAATGGGAAAAACGGGCTGCAAATGAAAGCATCTGGGTTTTTCCCTGCAAGTGTCATCAAAAAAGGGTTTGTGGGGCTGAAATCACCATTTTCCCAGCTTTTAGGGGATACCAGACTTTTGTCAGAAACCCTACATCTTTTACACAGTTTTGGCATTTTTCTGGGACATAGCCTATTTTTGCTATTTTTTGTGCTTTCGACCTCCTTCCAGTTAATGGTAGAAATGGGTACAAAAGCAATAATGGATCCTGGAAAGCTATACATTTTAGAGAAGTAAGCAAAATTCTGAATTCAGTAAGGGGTCATTTATGTAGATCCATCAAGGTTTCTTTATAGAAACGAACAGTTAAATATAGGATAAATTGAAAATTTGTTGACAAAAAGCGCCTTTTGTGTCAACGTTTTCACCTGTAACTTCTTCTAATTATGACAGCTCTTTGAAAGCAATATACCGTTACATCCGCTGGACATTACTGGTTGTGGGGATATATAGGACTTGTAGGTTCACCAAGAACCCGAGGAACCCAGAGCCAAAAACTGAGCAGCAACTTGCAATGGTTTTTTATTATGTACCGGGTATATAGTAATTATTCTGTAAAAATGTGTACATGGAAAAATCGGCATGAAAGACACCTATGTATTTCTGAAATGGGAACAAAATATAGAGTTTAGAAACAATAGATATTTGCACATTTCCGAATTTGGGAATACTCATACTAGCATGAGAATTATCAGTCATTTTTTAGAATGACTTCTTTTTTACACAATGTCTTTCATTTGGAAGGCAGAAATGCATCGAAAGTCAATAGGTAATAAAAGTTCCTTTACAAATCTGAATTACCCTAAGTCTCCCGATAAAAATGGTACCTCACTTGTAGGGGTAGGCATAGTGCCCACGACAGGAAATGGCTCAAAACCCAACGTGAACACACCACATTTTCACAATGCAAAATTACCCTTTTTTAGCAAAGTGCCTAGCTGTAGTTTTTTAACCATAGCTCTGCCGGCACCTAGGGAAACCTAGCAAATCTATACATTTTTGAAAACTAGACACCCAGGGGAATCCAGGATGGGGTGACTTGACTGCGTCCCACCAGGTTCTGTTACCCAGAATCCCTTGCAAACCTCAAAAATTGCCAAAAAAACACATTTTCCCCATATTTCTGTGGTGGAAAGTTCTGGAATCTACTTGGATCCCCAAATTTCCACCCCCCCCCCCCGCCGCGTTCCCCAAAGTCTTCTGAGAAAAATGGTACCTCACTTGTGTGGGTCGGCCTAGTGCCCACGACAGGAAACGGTGCAAAACGCAACGTGGAAACACCTCAATTTCGCTGTGAAAAATGACCCTAAATTGGCAAAGTGCCTAGCTGTAGTTTTTGAACCATAGCTCTGCCGGCACCTAGGGAAACCTAGCAAACCTATACATTTTTGAAAACTAGACACCCAGGGGAATCCAGGATGGGGTGACTTGACTGCCTCCCACCAGGTTCTGTTACCCAGAATCCCTTGCAAACCTAAAAAATTGCCAAAAAAAAACCACATTTTCCCTACATTTCTCTGGTGGAAAGTTCTGGAATCTGCATGAATCCACAAATTTCCACCCACCCTGCGTTCCCCAAAGTCTTCCGAGAAAAATGGTACCTAACTTGTGTGGGTCGGCCTAGTGCCCGTGACAGGAAACGGCGCAAAACGTAACATGGACACACCTCAATTTCACAGCGAAAAATGACCCTTTTTTGGCAAAGTGCCTAGCTGTAGTTTTTGAACCATAGCTCTGCCGGCACCAGGGAAATCTAGCAAACCTATACGTTTTTGAAAACTAGACACCCAGGGGAATCCAGGATGGGGTGACTTGACTGCCTCCCACCAGGTTCTGTTACCCAGAATACCTTGCAAACCTAAATAATTGCCAAAAAAAACACATTTCCCCCACATTTCTCTGGTGGAAAGTTCTGGAATCTGCGTGGATCCACAAATTTCCACCCCCCCGCGTTCCTCAAAGTCTTCTGAGAAAAATGGTACCTCACTTGTGTGGGTCGGCCTAGTGCTGCCCACGACAGGAAACGGTGCAAAACGCAACGTGGAAACACCTCAATTTCGCTGTGAAAAATGACCCTAAATTGGCAAAGTGCCTAGCTGTAGTTTTCGAACCATAGCTCTGCCGGCACCTAGGGAAACCTACTAAACCCACACATTTCTGAAAACTAGACACCCTGGGGATTCCAGGGAGGTATGGCTTGCGTGGATCCCCCAACGTTTCCTTACCCAGAATGCCCTGCAAAGCTCAATTTTAGCTGAAAAAATCACCTTTTTCACACATTTTTGTGTGGGAAAGTTGTGGCATCACCGGGCTGACACAAATTTCCTACCACCCAGCGTTCCCCCCGGGTCTCCCGATGAAAACGGTGCCTCACTCGTGTGGGAGGCCCAAGTACCCGCGCGGGTCCTTAGGCCACCCACACAAGTGAGGCACCGTTTTTATCGGGAGACCCGGGGGAACGCTGGGTGGTAGGAAATTTGTGTCAGCCCGGTGATGCAAAAACTTTCCCACACAAAAATGTGTGAAAAAGGTGATTTTTTTAAGCTAAATTTGAGGTTTGCAGGGCATTCTGGGTAAGGAAACGTTGGGGGATCCACGCAAGCCATACCTCCCTGGAATCCCCGGGTGTCTAGTTTTCAGAAATGTGTGGGTTTGGTAGGTTTCCCTAGGTGGCCGCCGAGCACCGGGCCAAAAACCCAAGTGACCCCCCTTGCAAAACCAGGTCATTTTGAAATAGGCAATTTTCATGTCGCCTCACTACGTTGTGGGCCCTTGCCTGTCGCGGGTCCTTAGGCCTCCCACACAAGTGAGGCACCGTTTTTATCGGGAGACCCGGGGGAACGCTGGGTGGTAGGAAATTTGTGTCAGCCCGGTGATGCCACAACTTTCCCACACAAAAATGTGTGAAAAAAGTGATTTTTTCAGCTATATTTGAGGTTTGCAGGGCATTCTGGGTAAGGAAACGTTGGGGGATCCACGCAAGCCATACCTCCCTGGAATGCCCCGGGTGTGTAGTTTTCAGAAATGTGGGGGTTTGGTAGGTTACCCTAGATAGCCGCCAAGCCCGGGGCCAAAAACTCATGGGACCCCCTTTGCAAAACCAGGTTGTTTTGTGATAGGTAATTTTGATGTCTCCTCAATTGGTTTTGGGCCGTTGCCTGACACGGGAACTAGGCCTACCCACGCAAGTGAGGTACCATTTTTCTCGGAAGACTTTGGGGAACGCGGGGTGGGTGGAATTTTGTGGACCCACGCAGATTCCAGAACTTTCCACCACAGAAATGTGAGGAAAATTTGTTATTTTGGACACATTTGTAGGTTTGCAATGGATTCTGGGTAACAGAACCTGGTGAGAGCCAGTCAAGTCACCCCATCCTGGATTCCCCTCGGTGTCTAGTTTTAAAAAATGTACAGGTTTGCTAGGTTTGCCTACGTGCCAACTGCGCTAGGGCCCAAAATCCACAGGTATGCACATTGCTAAAAAAAAAGCCGGAGCCCAGTGGGCTTTCTGCCGCCCTGGGGGGGAAATCGGGGAAGGGGGTTTCATCCCGATATGCCCCTAAAGGGGCAGAAAGACTGTGGCTATTTTTGTGGGGGTGGGGGCATTGGTATGACCATTTTGGGCAGCCCCCACGCATAAAAAAAAAAGCCTGCGTACTCGCTGGCGCCTAGTGGGCTTTCTGCCCCACCCAGGGGGCAGATCAGGGGCCGCTGCCGCCAACTACCCTCCCGGGGGGGGCGGAAAGACTGGAGTTTCTCTGGGGGTGGGGTGGGGGTATTATCATGCCCATTTTGGGGAGCCCCTACCCCTACACTATTAAAACAAAATAATCCATGGTTTCTAGTGGGCTTTCTGCGCCCACCAGGGGGGGGCCAGATTGGGGGCTACAGCTCCCATCTGCCTCCTGTGGGGCAGAAAGACTGTCATTTTTGTGGGGGGGCGATGGGGCATTGGCGTGCCCGTTTCGGGCAACCCACACCCTAAAAACAATTGCGCAAAAAAAAATCCCTGGTGGATAGTGGGCTTTCTGCCCCTCTGGGGGGGGGCAGATTGGGGGCTACTGCCCCATCTGCCAGGGGGGGCAGAAAGGGTGTAATGGTGGCGGGGTGGGGGCATTGGCGTGCCCGTTTTGGGCAGCCTCCACCCTAAATAAAATCCATCACCCTAAAGAAAATTGCGCAGAAAAAATCCCTGGCGTCAAGTGGACTTTCCGCCCCCCCGAAGGGGCAGATTAAGGGCCAATGCCCCGTTTGCCCCCCAGGGGGGGCAGAAAGACTGTAATAATTGGGGGGGGTGGGGTGGTGGCATGGGCCTGCCCGTTTTGGGAAGCCCCCACCCCTATTTATTTATTTTTTAAATTCCCTGGTGTCTAGTGGGCTTTTTGCCCCCCGAGGGGCAGATTGGGGGCCAATGCCCCATCTGCCCCCCAGGGGGGGGCAGAAAGGATGTAATGGTGGCGGGTGGGTGGGGGCATTGGCCCTAAAAAAAGACCTAAAAACTAATCCCTGGTATTTAGTGGGCTTTCTGCCCCCCGAAGGGGCAGATTAGGGGCCAATGCCCCATCTGCCCCCCGGGGGGCAGAAAGACTGTAGTAATTGGGGGGTGGGGTGGGGGCATGGGCCTGCCCGTTTTGGGCTGCCCCCACCTCTTTTTTTTTTTTTATTCCCTTGTGTCTAGTGGACTTTTTGCCCCCCCGGGGGGGCAGATTGGGGGACGATGCCCCATCTGCCCCCCAGGGGGGCAGACAGGCTGTAATGGTGGCGGGTGGGTGGGGGCATTGGCATGCCCGTTGCGGGCAGCCCCCACCCTAAAATAAACCTAAAAACTAATCCCTGGTATTTAGTGGGCTTTCTGCCCCCCCGAAGGGGCAGATTATGGGCCAATGCCCCATCTGCCCCCCGGGGGGGCAGAAAGACTGTAGTAATTGGGGGGTGGGGGCATGGGCCTGCCCAGTTTGGGCAGCCCCAACCCCTATTTATTTATTTTTTTAATTCCCTGGTGTCTAGTGGTCTTTTTGCCCCCCGGGGGGGGCAGATTGGGGGCTAATGCCCCCATCTGCCCCCCAGGGGGGGCAAAAAGACTCAATGGTGCCAAGGTTATTTGGGGGGAGCAAAGGCCCTTGCCCAAGGGGCCGCTCCCCCCTCCCTGGTGTCTAGTGGGTGGATCCTGTGGCGATCCCCAAGCAGGGATCCACTGGGGAGGGGTACCATTGGAAAGGGGAGATTCTCCCCTTTCCAACGATACCTCTCCCGTCTTTCTACGTGCTCAGGGGGCTGAGATAGCCCCCTGAGCACGTAGAAAGTGAAACTGAAATGAGCCTCTTAGCTCATTTCAGTTTCACTTTCAGTGTAATGACGTCGGCGCGACGTGCGCGCCGATCGTCATTACACTGAAAGGGGGGGGGGCCCTCGGGAGCTGGGGAAGCTCTTCCCCAGCTCCCGAGGCTATTTTTAAAGGGAATCCCTCTGGTGCCCGCACCAGAGGGATTCCCCAGGGAATGCCTCATGACGTGCTGGACTCGTCATGGGCACAGCGCGACTGTGCTCCATGACGAGTCCAGCACGTCATGGGCACAGAAGGGGTTAAAAAGTAGAACATGTGTACTTATGTTGTACAAGTCTCTGCAGTAAAAAAACTTTAAAAGTCATTTTTCACTGTTATACGGCCAGTGTCTCCAATTGACTAACACTGAGTTACCTTATTACATTTAATAAGTGATAACTTTGGATTGGGAGCAGATACAGCTATGCTGTTTAAACTAAAATGAATTATGATGTAAAATCCTCTTTAATGGTAAAGTCGGATTTAAAGTCCAATACTCAAAACACAACTTTTAAAAACTTGACATTTTCTTGTCCTAATCATTTGTGCCTTCTGCCATTGTCCTGGGTCACATGACTGTGAATGGCTTTGCTGCTTGGCTTTCTGTATTGCTTGCAGACAGTAACACAAAGGGGGCTTAGATGGTAATAGGAAATGACATCCTGGGAGGAGCTGTACCCAGCTCCACTTACACTTCAGAAGGCTTTGAGTCCTGCGCACACAAAAGAAGTTGAAGCCAGGCCTGCCCTGCCTTTTGGCACCCCCTGACAGTGTTTAGGCTTGCCAGGGGAAGGAGAACAACTTTCCAGAACCAGATGTTGGGGCTGGACAGGGAGTCCCCACACACAAAGGCTGGCACGAGATGTAAATATTGGATCTCCAGAGCCACTCTACGGAACATTCCTGGACCTGTGGAAGTTACAAAAGAAGGACTATTCAGCTGCGAGAGGACTGGCCAGCTGCAGAGGACTACCTTGCTGACCTGGTTATATTCATCCCAAGCTAACTCAGAGTGACAGCAAGGTTAAGTTGGCTAACCTCCAGTGTGAGATACATGGACACACAAGCTTCTTTGTGCTACAGTGTCAACAGTTTGTGACACACTGCCTCCTCTTCGCGCTACAGCAACAACCATCCATGACGTTCTACCTCCTTGCAGCTTACTTCAACATGAACAGAGCTTTTCCAAACAGCATGAGAAGGTAACTTTTCAGAGCAACTAACTTGGTCCCTGTATCAGACCCGCTCTCCATCGCAGTTGGCCTGATCTTGTGACTCTCCTCTGGTCTAGCATGACCAGATGAGCGTGAGTGGGGATTGTGCTTTCAGGAACTATTTTCACTCAAAACTTTAAAACTAACTAGATACGGTTCCACTGATTTGATTATTGTTGTTCCGAAATCATTTTATTTATTAAAATATACAGTTTTTTCTTAAGTGGTTTGGGATTTTTCCTGTGTTGTATTTTCACTTTATTACTGTTTGCGTGCTGAATAAATACTTTACACATTGCCTCAAAGTTAAGCCTGCTTTGTGCAAATCTACCGTAGGGTTGAGCACAGGCTAATTTTGTGACTTTTGTGGTTCACCCTGACAGGGATTGTGGCTGTTGCTTCAGTGGGGCTTCCACCCCCTCAACCTATAATCCAATTTCTTACAAAATGCAAATCATCTATTACATGGCTGATGGTATGCATACCTTGGCAACAAATACCATATTCCAGCCTTTGCACTCACTTCCTGCTCTGAACCGTTGCACAAGCTCATTTGTTTCAACTCCTGCATCATGATACCTTACCCTGCACTGTGTTCCTTTCTCCCACCTCCTGCTCCCTTCTGCTTTCTGGCTCTATCCCTTCCTCCTTATTTGCAAAATATGTGCTCACCTGTTTCTCGGATCCTCTGCTTCCAACTTCAAGCACAACCAGCCCTTTTTTCCTTCAGTCACTACGGGAGCAAGAGATGTCATAATCCAAGGCAACATTTGGTGCCTCAAGATATGTCACTGACAAAAACCTTCACCAAAAAAAAGAACAAATTACTAGTAAACTAAGATGATTGTGGTACTATTAACCTGGATATGTAGTGGCCATGTGTTTTGTAGTTTAGATGAAAAATTATGAAATTAGTTTCTACAGGAACAAGCAACTCAAACATGGCGAGATACAGTTTTCAAGAATAGAAAGATCTGAAGTTCAGTTATGAAATCTAGGATCTTTGTCTTGAGTTAAACATGCAAGCTGCAACTATCCACAGCGAAGATCACATGGCACGTCTTGAATATTATGAGGCCAAATTTCTGTCAAGAGTCAACGTATTTCCAATGATAGGACTCTGATTCCAGAAGAAGAAGGATCGTAGGCACTGAGGATTTGCTGGGGGTACTGAGTCACAAAATTGTGTACACTGTGTGCACACATACGTAGTGTGTTCTTGTGTGCATGCCACATGTGCTTTCATTTAACTGGGTATGCATATATAGATGTGTGCCAGTAAGTGAGTATGTTCCCATGTCTGTGTTTCTCCTTTATCTTAAACAGCTATTTGAACTTTGGGTGAACGTGGTGCGTGCCTGCATTGCCGCTCCCTACCAAACGCAATCCAAATTCCTAGCAGGCGGAGAGAACCCCTCTCTGTAAAAACAAATTACCACACTAATACTACCAGTAGAAATCCTTGAAATCAAATCTCACGCTTAAAGATCCGTAACAGACTGCATTAATATCAGCTCTGCTAGCCTACTGGCCACACTGTCAACACTGTGCACCTTGATCTGCTATCACCTTCACAGTGAACAAGGGGACTAATAAAAACACTGAAAAACAAACCATTTTAACAAGGGTCTATTGATTTTGTCAATGCTTGTTGAGAATGCCCACCCCCCTTTATATTTCTACGTTCCTAGAGTGTATATAAAGCATAATGCAACAACTCCCGGTTTGGGAGTAGAAAGAACTGGCTGAAAGGGATTTAATGTTTTCAGACATCATTCAAAAGAATACATCAATTTAGACTTGAACATTTGACTGAGGAGAACAATGTATAATAGCTTTAAAATATGGATATGCTTTTTTTTCAACAACTTCTTTAGGAGAGACTAGAGCTTAATTAGTACATTCTCTGAAACGACAGTGACAAGAGTATCCTTAAACTGTCAAATTATAAAATCAGATGGGCTCAGATCGTGCAACTATTAATTTGCTCACATCTCTCAAGAGTCAGGTGTTTATTCTTACTGAAAGTGCACTAATTTATAAAGCCTACTCTCGGCTCATTAATATCTCCCCTAAATGAGCCCATCCTACCCGAGTCCTTATCCATCTTGATGCATATTTACACAATGATAAAAGCTAACAACCTTAAGATCACATATCCCTGCTCGGATGAATATAGGCTGGTACACCTCGTATAATAAAAGACACAAATGTAATAATCCGTGTAAAAATAAAACAACAATTCAGCAGAAACAAAAGTTGACAATACCTACATTTTTCGAAAGCATTTTCTATGCGGCTCATGTTTGCCATATGATTATGTGATTACATGCATCAAGGGCGTTTTCAACTAGGATTTTCTTCGAAGAAAATGCATTATAAAATAACAGTTAAAGATAAATACATATTTTCATGCTCACATGAGTTGCCAATCTGCGAACACGGTTTTTTTGGGGAACATGTCTAATGCTTCTCATGCAGGCATCTCTATAATGTCTCAGCCTTAAGAAGGCAGGAAACAATGGTTTGCCCAAAATTACTCTCTAATTGCTCATTGGTGCCTTAATGCCCAAATAATGAGCACAGACATCTGCAAGAGCGAGACAAGTTTAAGAAAGCGAAGTTTAAAATCATCAAAATGCTAATCTTGCGTTGGCTGGAATGGTGCGGCCTGTTGTCAGCAGCCGGCTGTCGGAGCCGGGGCCAGATGGGCAGGAGGCTGGGAAAGAAGGCAAGCAGGTGCGGCCATGATGGGAATCTGACGGGAAGCATAGCTGCACCCTCTGCTGGCAAGGGTCTCACCTGCGCCGCTCCGTCCCGCCAATTAGATTCCCGTCAATGTCTGCGCTCGCGCACCTTGAAGATGGCAGGGTACCTTTGTCTACTCTGCACCGGGGCAGGGCACGCGCGCAGCGCGTATTTCACGCGGTGCTGTGACTCGGTAACATCAGTTTTCAGGTTACATGCCTTTTTAGTTGTATGCATTGAATGCCCCCCAAAAATTATTCAACCTAAAATAAGGGC
The DNA here is from genome assembly GCF_964204655.1 of Triturus cristatus. Classification (NCBI taxonomy): domain Eukaryota; kingdom Metazoa; phylum Chordata; class Amphibia; order Caudata; family Salamandridae; genus Triturus; species Triturus cristatus. Next base: position 549,581,089 of record NC_140584.1, read on the forward strand.
AAACAATCCAAGTCATTCTCTCTCTATACGTAGAACTGCATGCAGAGTTGCCCTTCCCTTCAGCTAGCCAGTGTAGAAATACCTCATTAATAGGTAAGAGACGCATGATGTTAACCTGCGTTTGAAAACACAGTGACCAGAATCGATCGCACAAACACGGACAATGAAATAAAAATGCATAAGGTAATCGAACCACTTCAGAAATCACATTCTGCCCTCTCATGGGCTAAGCAGGGCGTCCCCACCTCCACCAGGGTCCACAAAGTTCCTTTATTTCTATCCTTCGTGCTCAGTGTACGGCCTACGGTAGTGCCTGTGAGAACATTTAGCAAAAATCTGCTTCCGGAATTTGGCCTCACACCAGAAACTCCCGGAACAGGAGGGCTCAGCCTTTCCCCCCACTGTTCTCATCAGAGCCCTGGCTTAAGAACGGCTCGGGCTCCCTGCCCTCCAGAAGGCCCGTCGCAGGAATCCGCGCCTGCCATTTGCTGTGCTGCTCCTAATCTCTCAGGGCTTTCTCGCAGTGGCTCTACTGTGCTGAACTGGCACTTGCTTCTTCCACGGAGTTATTATTAAACTTGTAGGTCAATTGTGGCAGTAACAGCTCCGCGGAAGCTTTCAGCCAGAGTGTACATTTTGCCAGTCTAATTAAATATTAATTCTAAGTGTTATATATTGTAGCTAAGAGCTTCTATTTCCCATCGCCAGTCTAGAAGGAAAAAGAGGCTGTAAAGCTAATTTATTTTCCCCTAGCATTAAAGTTTTAAAAAATACAGTAAAAGACACAATTCAAGGTACAGGCTCCTTTTATTTTATTACCACAATTATTCAAGGAGACCTTTCACTAAAGAGAATTTGGGCTGTGCCCAACATAACATGTAACATAAATAACAACTACATACACATGTGAATTCTCAAAAGAAGCTTTAAAAGGAGTTTTGACCAAAACAGCAATAGTTGATGCAAAAGATGGAGCTGGCCATTCAATATCTCTACTATTAGCATAGACATATGTGCATTATGATCATGCAGTCTTCAATAAAAGCCAACTTACACTGTTTTGGAACACCAGATGAGTCATTAAATATTCAACACACTCGCTGTCCATAAATAAAACACAGGAGTTGACTGGAATAACATGTTTGTCCAATCATTGGCCAACGCTTGGAGAGCAGTTGTGCCCACGCCTGGGCACTGGGCATCAACAAAGCCTATTTGTTCTAGCAGCCAAATATTCCATATGTCTGAGCAGATGACTCAATATTCAAACTGTGATGGGACAGGGAACTACTCCACGATATGCCCTGCTCTTGCAAGATACTAAATATTTTAGAAAGAGAATTGTTACATTTTAATATGTTGAAAGTAAAAAAAAGCCATTTTCTACTAAAAGTACACAAGCGTGTATTTTTTTAAGCTGTGCCAGTTAACAAAAAGTTGTCACACTTCCAAAATAAAGAAGAAAATATTTTTAGTGTGAATAATAAATTGGAGGGTAAACTTAAGTTCGAAATAGCATCCATTCTAAACAAAATGCATATGGTTTACACCTTTCAGCAGTACACGCACATACATATGCTGACTACAACCAAAATAAATAAGTACAGAGCTCCAATGAACATTTTGAAATTCATATTTCCATCAGTTAGTCATTAGGATTTACAGCCACGAGGAGATGTGTTGTAACTAAGGATATGACGCCCATCCCAAACGTATTGATATTTTTCCTGTTGGAGAGCTGCCTCAGTCCTGATGAAATAAATAAGCCACATTTTTGACATGATATTCCGGGCACTTAATTTTTATAGCAATCAGAAGGCGCCCCATTGACGTACAATTGTTCTACTGTCTGGCATTATAATTAGTTTTCATGAAGAAGCAGCTTGACCTGTTGACCTTCACGGGAAATCAGATCCCTTATACTGGATTGTTTGTGATGCGAAAGGCTACCACGGCAGGGCTGGCCATTGTGCCACTCTGGCATTTCCCCAGTAGTCTGCTAGCAAGAGGACTCCTTTCAGAGCAGGATGAGCTGCGATGCCGCATGCCCATTCTAGTCGCGTTCTCCTACATTGGGCAGTGGTTTGAACATTTTACCATGGCTGATTTTAATTTTCAGTCAGGACCTGAATGCGGTAACAGGCAGAACCAGTTTTTACTGCTGTGTCTACCTACTTTTACCTGATTGGAGCACTGCCACACCGTCTCTCAACAGTGGATCTGAAAGGGGTTCACTGGTCACCACTACATACTTTCCCAATTGTTGGATCCATTTTTTAAGTCATAGAATGTGATGCAGGGCACAGGACTACAACAGGCAAGATTTCGGCTGGTCTACCTCCTTCTTCCTCCTCACTCCCTCCTCCCTTCCTCCTCACTGTCCAGCTACATGCTTGTGCACAATTATTTTTGAGCCAGCTACAGGTGTAGTATGGTTTGGTTGAACCCTTTTCTAACTCACTAAGGTAATGCCCAGTGAAAACACAGACCAACTGTAGGACCTGGGGTCTCCAGGCTCTATGGGGCGGTAACGTGACACGAGCGGTCGGGCCACCAAAGGTCTGTGTGTAAAGCAACCATACAACACGCACCTCACATGCGACGAGGAACACACACAATAAGTGACGCCACACTGTAGGAGTTATGTAAATACTCAAGTTTATCCAAGTAGATCACGTTAGATGCAGTTCATGAGGTAGCAGTACATTTCATATGTTGATAATACAATAGCTAGCGATGTACATATCAGTCAGGAGCTATAAAGGCTGTTCATACCACATATGCAATTCATGAAATAACAGTACTGCCTGGGGCACAACTACCACTCACGTAGCTGCACACGCGCGTTGGGTGCGCTAACCGGTGACGACCTCAGAACGGGGCACCTAGCATGGAGAGCTACTCGTGATCTCTGGCACATAGCACTGTAATAGGGAATATAAATAACAGAGCGCTACTCGTAATCAATAGCGTTTAACACTTCAATATGGCACATGGATAATAGCGCGCTACTCGGAATCAATAGCACGTAACACTTCAACCTGGCATATGAATAACAGCGCGCTACTCGGAATTAATAGCGCGTAACACTTTTAAAGCAGGGCATGTAAAAACAAAGCGCCACTCGTAATCAATGACTCTCAGTACTTTGGAGCGGAGCGTATAACATAAGGCGCCACTCGTAATCAATGACTCAGTGCTTTGGAGCGGAGCGTATGACATAAAGCGCCACTCGTAATCAATGACTCTCAGTACTTTGGAACGGAGCATATAACATAAAGCGCCACTCGTAATCAATGACTCTCAGTACTTGGGAACGGAGCATATAACATAACGCGCCACTCGTAATCAATGACTCTCAGTACTTGGGAGCGGAGCTTCCAATGGGGAGCGCCACGGGACTTGAGGAGCAAGTCTATGGGCTCCGGTGCAGTTCGTCGGGCACCGCGCTTCAGTACCGCTCGAGGGGGCACACGGAGAGGATCCCTCGGCGGGGTCTCTTCCGTCGCGAAGACAGGGGGGGGAATCCCACGGAGAGGAATCCCGGCTAAGGGTGCGGTGTGGCTCCCAACCCGCAGGGGGCGCACCGGGGGCGATCTCAGCCTCCGGGCTTACCTCGATCTCGGCGTCAGCAGGCGTCCGCTCCCACGATGATGGGGGAACTCGGCCCCGGCCTCGCACACCTTCTCACGCAGCTGCGACGGGGCCCCGGGCTTCTCCGCGGGCCTCGTGACACGGCAGGGCACTTCTCCAGGCCTCCAGGCCACGGCGGTGAGCGCGCTGGCTTCGTCGTCACAGGGGGGGGGGGCTCAAATTAAGGATGGGGTTCTGTGCTCAGCGGAGCACGCTGCCGGGGGTCCCAGACCAGGGCAGGAAGCGCAGGGGTCACAGCGCTAATACCTGGTCGATCCCCGGTGGTTCTCCAGTCAGCTTTGCATCAGGGCTCAGGGGTCAGTCTGGACACGCAGTCTCAGTGCTTGGTGAATAGGTTTTAGAGTTCAGTCTGGACACGCAGTCTCAGTGCTTGGTGAATAGGTTTTAGAGTTCAGTCTGGACACGCAGTCTCAGTGCTTGGCTTGTAAGTTTCTGTTCTTAGATGTCAGATAAGGTCTTGTTGGCGCAGATGTATCTGGCGCCCTTAAGGGGTTCTGTTACAGGGGGTTAGGAATGGAGAGGGCGACTAGATCCTTCCTAGTCAGGCTGGGCACAGAGTCTCTGGGTCTTCCTACTGCTGGGCAAGATCAGTGGGTTTCACAGGGTCCCTCACTCACTTAAGAGGCAGCACCTAAATCCTGTCACTCTCAGAGGCATAAGTCCCTGGCTAGGCCCTACCGCCTACACTCCTGGTGGATTCTTCCAGCTCTGCTTCACCCCAATGGCCAACTCACCACAAAAGTTTCCCTCCCTCTCTTAAGTAGCCCTAGGTCAGGTGACCTCTGGCCAAGGCGGCAAAAGAAAAACCACACCTCCCTTCTAGAAGGTTCCAGCACATTCCAGGAGCTTCCCCACTCTACCTATGGGACAAAAAGGCGGGCTGGAGTCGCAACATTGTTGTGGGGTTCCAGCTAGCTCCTGGCAGCTAGGGTGCTACTATGAATGACCACTCTGCAGTAGCAGGGGCTTTTGGCAGCCATCTTGGGAGAAGGGAGCACCTGCACCTTAACACTGATTGGCAATGAAAAGGCGCCCGGAGACCTAGTCCAACATAAAAATGAGGGTGGAAAAAATGAGGCACGATACAAAAATAGACGGGGAGACCACCCTAGGGCTGACAGGTCCAACATGCGTCCCCCCAGCCGAAAGAGGGGAGAGCTACCCAACCTCTAGGGAGTTCTCATCACTAAGGCGGAAAAACCTGGAGAGACCGTCAGCATTGGCGTGGTCAACTCCGGGCCGATGTTCCACCCGAAAGTCCATCCCCTGTAGGGAAATGGACCACCTCAACAACTTGGGGTTTTCGCCTCTCATCTGCATGAGCCAGCGAAGGGGCCGGTGGTCGGTCTGAATAAGGAAGTGTGTGCCAAAGAAGTATGGCCTCAACTTCTTCAGTGCCCAGACCACCGCGAAGGCTTCTCTCTCAATGGTGCTCCATCGCCGTTCCCGAGGGAGGAGTCTTCTGGATATGAAGGCCACTGGTTGATCTTGGCCCTCGGCATTGAGTTGTGAGAGCACCGCACCTATGCCGTGCTCTGAGGCATCTGTCTGCACAATAAATTCCTTGCTGAAATCTGGTGTTGCTAGTACTGGAGCGGCACACATCGCATGTTTCAGTGTGTCAAAGGCTTCTTGGCATGCAGCTGTCCATATGACCTTGCGAGGTTGCTTCCTTGAGGTCAATTCCGTCAAGGGGGCTACGATGGTGCCATATCCCTTGACGAACCGGCGGTAATACCCAGTGAGGACGAGGAAAGATCGGACCTCTGTTTGGGTCTTGGGGGGCTCCCAAGGCAAGATGGTCTCTATTTTGGCCTGGAGGGGTTGCACCTTACCTCCGCCCACCAGGTGTCCCAGGTACACGACAGATCCCTGTCCAATCTGGCACTTGCTGGCTTTAATTGTTAAGCCAGCTCGTTGCAGTGCCTGCAATACCTCCTGGAGGTGTTGCAGATGGTCCTCCCAGGTGCCACTGAAGACAGCTATGTCATCCAGGTAGGCTGCTGAGAAGGACTCCAGGCCAGATAGTACCTGATTCACTAACGGCTGGAATGTGGCCGGAGCATTTTTGAGCCCAAAGGGCATCACTCGAAACTGGTAGTGGCCCTCGGGGGTGGAGAACGCTGTCTTTTCCCGTGCTCCATCGGCCATGGCAATCTGCCAATATCCGGATGTCAGATCAATGGTGCTGAGGTACCGGGCTGCTCCCAGCCGGTCCACCAGCTCATCTGCACGTGGGATGGGGTGAGCATCTGTCTTCGTGACAGAGTTCAACCCCCGGTAGTCCACACAGAACCGAAGCTCCGGTGTCGTACCCGGTGGGGCCGCTTTCGGCACCAACACCACTGGACCAGCCCACGGGCTGCTGGAAGGTTCTATCACCCCCAGCTCCAGCATCTTTGCCACCTCACGCTGGATGCTATCCTTCACTCGGTCAGAGAGCCGGTAAGACTTGTTCTTCACCGGGGGGCTGTCCCCTGTGTCCACATCATGGGTACACAAATGAGTGATTCCAGGCGTGAGGGAGAACAACGAGGCGAACTGTCCCAGGACATGGCGACAGTCCCTCTGTTGCTCTGGGGTCAAGGACGGGGAGAGGACTACACCTTCCACCGAACCATCCTTCTCTTGCACCGCTAGAAGGTCAGGAAGAGCTTCACTCTCTTCCTCTTCGCTCCCATCCGTCATCATAAGGAGAGCAAGCTCTGATCGCTCATGGTGCGGCTTCAGGCGGTTGACGTGGAGCACCCTGAGGGGCTGACGGGGGGTTTTCATATCGACTACGTACGTGGTCTGGCCTCGCCGCTCCACAACGTCGAACGGGCCAGTCCACCGGTCCTGAAGGGCACAAAGCTCCCCAGGTTCCATAACCCACACCTTCTGTCCAACGTCTAACTCGACCGTTGCGGTCATACCACTCCATCACGGTCTGGCTAACCTCCAGGTTCTCTGTGGCTGCCTTCCACAGCTTGGCCATCTGGCTGCGGAATGCCAGCATGTAGCTGACAATGTCACGGGGAAGCTTCTGTGAAGTCTTCTCCCACCCCTCTTTCACTAAACTGAGGGGACCCCTAACGGGATGGCCATAGAGCAATTCAAACGGGCTGAACCCGACTCCCTTCTGCGGTACCTCCAGATAGGAGAACAACAAGCAGGGGAGGAGGACGTCCCATTTACGCCTCAAGCCCTCTGGTAGGCTTCAGATCATCCCCTTCAATGTCTTATTGAATCGCTCTACAAGTCCGTTAGTCTGGGGATGGTAAGGAGTGGAGAACCGGTAGGTCACCCCACACTCCTTCCACATGGCCTGCATGTAGGCCGACATGAAATTGGTGCCCCTGTCCGACACCACGACCTTGGGGAATCCCACTCGGGTAAAAATCCCCAACAGTGCCCGCGCCACCACCGGTGCAGTGATGGTCCTCAGAGGAATAGCCTCTGGGTACCTTGTGGCGTGGTCCACCAAAACCAAGATGAACCGGTGTTCTGCTGCGGTCGGAGGGTCCAATGGCCCAACAATATCGATACCGACCCTCTCAAACGGGGTCCCGACCACGGGGAGCGGTTCCAACGGGACCTTCAACTTAGTACCAGTCTTGCCACTAGCCTGACAAGACTTGCAGGTCTTGCAAAATGTGTCTGATGCAATCCTCATCCTGGGCCAATAAAAATGGGGGACCAACCGTGCAAAGGTTTTGTCCTGGCCCAGATGTCTGGCTAAGAGTATCTCGTGCGCTAACTCCAGCAGAAAGGCCCGGTAACATTGGGGGACCACTATGGCCCTCGAAGATCCATGTACCGGCACCCTGGGCTCACTGTATAGGAGACCATCCTCCCAATACACGTGATAACCTCCCAGTTCCTGACTGGCCACTTGGGCTTCGGCCTGCCGCCGCATGCCTTCAAGCGTGGGGCACGCCCTTTGTGCCTGACAAAATTCCTCCCGGGTAGGCCCTTCTTCCACATGCCAGTCAGCAAGGGTCGGCAAGTCCTCCACAGGAACGACATCTACCTCCGCGGACTCCGGGGGCACCTCTGCGGCCTCCCCATCCATCTCACGGGGCATGTCCTCTACCACCTTCTTCTTTCCATGTTTGGCTTTGGGTTGGGCCCTGATTCCAGGCTCCAACCCAGGGTGAGTTCCATGCCGGGCAGCCATGGACCGCGTGCTGACGCAAGTCGACCCTGGTAATCCCAGCATCTCGGTGTGAGCGTGAAACTCGACATCTTTCCACTTTGTGTGCTCCAGGTCATTCCCTAGCAAACACCCCACAGGCAAGGCAGGGCTCACAGCAACTCTCAGCAGGCCTCTGACACCTCCCCACTCAAATGGAACACGAGCCACTGGATAGTGACTCATACTGCCGTCAGCCAATACGGCCGGATGGAACTCCTCGGGGACTACTTGGTCTGGGGACACCAGCCGCCGCACGACAGTGGTCATGCTGGCCCCTGTGTCCCTCAGAGCTTCCACCTCCTACCCATTAATTCTCACCCTCTGCTGATATTTAGCAGTGTTCGGGGGCAGGGACACTACGGGGACCACCTCTCTATCCCCGAGTGAAACCAGCGTCAGGCCTGTCCACTCCCCTTCCCTATCTAAGGGCAGCTCCACCCCAAGCACTATACTACTCACCCCGGGACTTTTCCCGCCCGTTGGGGCTGGTGGTCGCTTGTGACACTTGGGATCTCCCCTGTAGTGTCCAATCTCCCCACACTCGTAGCACCGCACAATCCTAGGCTGCTGACTCCTGTCAGGGTAAGTGGGTCTTGTGGAATTGGACGGGGGTGGGGTTCCTACTCCCTTCCCAAACTTATTTTGGGGACCTTTCGAGAACTCCACCTTTTTATCTCCCCCCTCTTTCTTCTGGGGGAAACCCTGTCTGCCTTTCGAGCCATCTCCCCCGGGACCCTTGTGAGACACCCGGGTGCTCACCCAAATATCTGCCTCCTCCGCAAGCTCACGGGGATCCATCAACTTGCGGTCCACCAGATGTTGGCGCAGCTCCGGAAAGCTCTTATCCAAGAGGTGCTCCCTTAAAAAAAGATCGTACAACCCTTGGTAGTCCTGCACCTCGCTGCCACGCACCCAACCATCTAGTGCCTTCCTCGCGTAATCAAAAAAATCTACCCATGTCTGTGTGGACAGCTTATGGCTGCCACAAAACTTTTGCCTGTACCTCTCGGGGTTGAGACCAAACTTTTTTAACAAGGCCTCTTTCATGGGGGCATACCTTACCTGATCCGCCTTGGCCAAATAGAGCAGGGTGTCCCTAACATTGGGAGGGATATACCGGTATAAACCACCTCCCCAATTACTCTCGGGTACCCCATGGGCCGTCAAGGCTACCTCGTATGCCTCCAACCATTTCATGATGTCGTCCCCCACTGTGTAATTGGCAATTGCCTCTTTAGGTAGGTAGACCTTTGACTCTTGAGGTTCCTTAGGTATGCTGCCACCATTGTCCTTATTGGACGCGTTCAATTGGAGGGCGCGTAGCTCCAGCTCTTTTAACTGAAGTTCGTGCGCCAGCTTCTTCTCCTCCATTGCCCATTTCTTGTTCTCTCTTTCCCTTTCTCTTTCATGTTCTAATTTCGGTAGCTCCCATTTTAGTTGCCTCTCTTCCCTCCTGTCCTCGTACTCCTCTGGGGACGCGGTCCTTCTAGACCCTGTCTTACTACTGGCCCCAGAACGTCTCCCTGGGGGCACATTTTCCGACATATCTACATTTAAGATGTCTAGTACTTCCTGGGCGCTCTCCTCCTGAGGTGCATCTGGCGCCTCCTGTCCCTCATCCTCTTTCCCTTCTGGGTGGGCCTCTACCCATGCCCTAATGGCGGTGCGGAGTTCCAGTCCTTTGGCCCTCCGTACCCCAGGCACCCCCATCCCCTGCCCGAACTCCCTTAGTTGCTTCACCGAGTACCCCTCGAGGTCAGCTAACCGGAATTCCATTCTGGCAGGTGGGGACCTAGACACTAAGGAGAAAAATTCCTAGGGGATAGGCAACAGTTCTCAGCTAACCAGGCTTCTTTTACTCTCAACCTGGACAGTGGAAATAACAATGCAGCAATCAATGGTTTTAGAGCTCTGGAACAAATAGGCGTTTAATTGTGGCGCCCTTCGCCTCACAGAAGGGTGCTGTATGGTCACAGGTCCTAAGGATCCCACCGCTGCCAACAATGTAGGACCTGGGGTCTCCAGGCCCTATGGGGCGGTAACGTGACACGAGCGGTCGGGCCACCAAAGGTCTGTGTGTAAAGCAACCATACAACACGCACCTCACATGCGACGAGGAATACACACAATAAGTGACGCCACACTGTAGGAGTTATGTAAATACTCAAGTTTATCCAAGTAGATCACGTTAGATGCAGTTCATGAGGTAGCAGTACATTTCATATGTTGATAATACAATAGCTAGCGATGTACATATCAGTCAGGAGCTATAAAGGCTGTTCATACCACATATGCAATTCATGAAATAACAGTACTGCCTGGGGCACAACTACCACTCACGTAGCTGCACAAGCGCGTTGGGCGCGCCAACCGGTGACGACCTCAGAACGGGGCACCTAGCATGGAGAGCTACTCGTGATCTCTGGCACATAGCACTGTAATAGGGAATATAAATAACAGAGCGCTACTCGTAATCAATAGCGTTTAACACTTCAATATGGCACATGGATAATAGCGCGCTACTCGGAATCAATAGCACGTAACACTTCAACCTGGCATATGAATAACAGCTCGCTACTCGGAATTAATAGCACGTAACACTTTAAAGCAGGGCATGTAAAAACAAAGCGCCACTCGTAATCAATGACTCTCAGTACTTTGGAGCGGAGCGTATAACATAAGGCGCCACTCATAATCAATGACTCTCAGTGCTTTGGAGCGGAGCGGATGACATAAAGCGCCACTCGTAATCAATGACTCTCAGTACTTGGGAACGGAGCATATAACAAAGCGCCAATCGTAATCAATGACTCTCAGTACTTGGGAGCGGAGCTTCCACTGGGGAGCGCCACGGGACTTGAGGAGCAAGTCTATGGGCTCCGGTGCAGTTCGTCGGGCACCGCGCTTCAGTACCGCTCGAGGGGGCACACGGAGAGGATCCCTCGGCGGGGTCTCTTCCGTCGCGAAGACAGGGGGGGGGGGAATCCCACGGAGAGGAATCCCGGCTAAGGGTGCGGTGTGGCTCCCAATCCGCAGGGGGCGCACCGGGGGCGATCTCAGCCTCCGGGCTTACCTCGATCTCGGCGTCAGCAGGCGTCCGCTCCCACGATGATGGGGGAACTCGGCCCCGGCCTCGCACACCTCCTCACACAGCTGCAACGGCAGCGACGGGGCCCCGGCTTCTCCGCGGGCCTCGTGACACGGCAGGGCACTTCTCCAGGCCTCCAGGCCACGGCGGTGAGCGCGCTGGCTTCGTCGTCACAGGGGGGGCTCAAATTAAGGATGGGGTTCTGTGCTCAGCGGAGCACGCTGCCGGGGGTCCCAGACCAGGGCAGGAAGCGCAGGGGTCACAGCGCTAATACCTGGTTAATCCCCGGTGGTTCTCCAGTCAGCTTTGCATCAGGGCTCAGGGGTCAGTCTGGACACGCAGTCTCAGTGCTTGGTGAATAGGTTTTAGAGTTCAGTCTGGACACGCAGTCTCAGTGCTTGGCTTGTAAGTTTCTGTTCTTAGATGTCAGATAAGGTCTTGTTGGCGCAGATGTAACTGGCGCCCTTAAGGGGTTCTGTTACAGGGGGTTAGGAATGGAGAGGGCGACTCGATCCTTCCTAGTCAGGCTGGGCAGAGAGTCTCTGGGTCCTCCTACTGCTGGGCAAGATCAGTGGGTTTCACAGGGTCCCTCACTCACTTAAGAGGCAGCACCTAAATCCTGTCACTCTCAGAGGCATAAGTCCCTGGCTAGGCCCTACCGCCTACACTCCTGGTGGATTCTTCCAGCTCTGCTTCACCCCAATGGCCAACTCACCACAAAAGTTTCCCTCCCTCTCTTAAGTAGCCCTAGGTCAGGTGACCTCTGGCCAAGGCGGCAAAAGAAAAACCACACCTCCCTTCTAGAAGGTTCCAGAACATTCCAGGAGCTTCCCCACTCTACCTATGGGACAAAAAGGCGGGCTGGAGTCGCAACATTGTTGTGGGGTTCCAGCCAGCTCCTGGCAGCTAGGGTGCTACTATGAAAGACCACTCTGCAGTAGCAGGGGCCTGTGGCAGCCATCTTGGGAGAAGGGAGCACCTGCACCTTAACACTGATTGGCAATGAAAAGGCGCCCGGAGACCTAGTCCAACATAAAAATGAGGGTGGAAAAAATGAGGCACGATACAAAAATAGACGGGGAGACCACCCTAGGGCTGACAGGTCCAACACCAACTTTTGGAAGTGTGCTAATGACACAGCATCCTCCCAGTGGTTACATGGTTCACCACTTGCTTAAATGCAATGGGATCAAAGTAAAATCTCCATACATATTACAGATGGCATTACATTTCTTGGGGTTTGGCTGAATCTGTCTTCCACAGCCTCCACTGACTAGTGCAGTATTTCCTTAGCGCCAACATGAAGTATATATGCAGGACCTCATATGGTAACTCTACCCTCCTCACCCATAACGGGTAAAATTTCATCAGACATCAAGAGCGTAATAGCCAATGAGGGTAACAGGTGAAGTCTCTAGTGGTCTGTCTCTTCAGCAGTCCATTCTCCACTGCGTGCCTTCTGCAATCTCCCAACCTATTACAATTGGAGAGTCCAACAGCAACTTTCTTTCAAAAAGCGATTTTGTTTAAAAGTGAGGAAATGGGGTTGACCCTAAAAAAGAGGGTCCTTTAAGGATTAGGCCTTTGTTAGAGTGTGTGCCTTTTATCCCCAAGTCATTATATGCCTATGGTGTCCTCTCAGGGCATGATTCCTCCCTTCCCTGTGCAGGAGCTATTGCTAGTGGGAAATTGTGTGGTTAAATGACAAGTCCATGTGTCGCATCTTTTTGGGTTCTGCTCCCTCACTTTTCTCAAAAGCCAAGTCATTAGGATTCGACGTATATAAACACCTTTCTATGAAACAGCACTTAACATAGTCTCCTCAGCCTGTTTCTTTCAATTAAAAGCTATGAGGAAAATCTTGCTATTTCTTCCTAAACCTCTGCATGCCCAGGTAGTCTCAACACTTGTGATATCTAGATTAGACTACTGCAATCTATGTTATCTATGTCTAGCACAATCCTCACTAATAATTTTACAAAGGATTCCAATCTTGGCAGTCAGAGTAGAAAATAGACAGAGAAATAATTATCATGGATCACAGGCTAGAATCAATTTATATTGGCTTCCTATCAAACAGAGGGTGATTTTTAAAGCCCTGTTCTTTATGTACAAAATCTTTTACGGCATGGAAAAATCTCCATTCAACTGTTTTCAGAAGAAGCCAAGCAAGAGGACTCATTGCCATCAAACATCTACACAGGAGGTGACAGAACAGCATTTCCCATCCATCTGCACAGGAAGTGATATCACTGGATTTCCCATCGGCACATGAAGTGTCATCACTCCTCCCTTTTTCCGGGACCTACTTAATGTGCATCACCGGCACATCAAAGGCAAGTCTGTCTGGGTCCGTCTGTGCCAGGGCACCGCCCACTTCTAGGAGCCTCGGTCCTCTCCCCTCCTGTCGCTACCCCACTTCAACACTCTGTGCCCCCAACCTCAGCCACTTCTCCACACGCTGCTGCCTCACCAAACAACACTACACAGGATGGGTTCTCCTGCACTTCCTGTAAGTTTTGCACTTACCCACACCCAACTATCATGAACCAGCACCGACAACACACAGTCCCGCAACCACCCACATAACAATCTGCATGCTCGCTCAAAATCCGCTCACTTACTAAACACGCTACAGAGATCTGGGACCGGCTGCTTTACAATGCCCCTAGCCTATTATTCCTCATGTACCACCACTCACCCTCGATGTTGGCAACTATATCCTACTCGGAGACCTGAACTTCCATCTGGAAGACCACACCAACCGCAACTAAAAAGCCCTCATCGAAGACCATGAAGGCCTGGGTCACACCGAATGAGTAAATGGACCTACTCACATTGCCAAACACCTTATGCATCTTATTTTCACCAACTTTCACAACATAAGAGTGGACGAGCCCACACCAATCTCCTGGACAGTTCACACTTTCATCAGTTGAGCATCCCCAACCCGGCCCAACACATTCATGCACATCACCAGACCAGCCCACCGAAATTGGAACAACATGACTGACAAGGACTGGAACACCACTCTCAACATGCACTAACCCACACATAGAAAGTCCGATCAGGGAAGCTACCATCAAATGATCCGGACAGCCAAAAGCGTTGGTCTGTAAGATCGCATTGATGCCAGCACTAATGGAAGCAAATAAATCTTTGACATTGTGAGGATTTCACCTCACCAGTGGCCGTTCCAACTCGATTGCACTATCAAAGGACATAAGGAACAATCTCTCTCAATTCTTCAGGAATACAATCACGGTAATTTAAAGCAACTTCAACCTGCAACTGTACCCGACAGACCTTGGCAAACGCCTCCAGATCTTATCTAAAGAACCAATGCTAACCACATGCCCCATCATCACCCCAGAAGAAACCCCCACCAACATGAAATCCATCTATTCAGGGCCCCATCGGACTCCTGACCCATGACGCCTACTTCAGAGGACTGCAACCCATCAGCGCCATGCTCACACCCATTCTGAAAGCATCCACCTTTTTCATGACATTCTCAGAAGCTTGAAAACATGCAACTGCCCTCCCATTGCTGAAAAAACCCTCCCCAGACCTTTCAATGCTCGCCAACTACAAACCAATCTCCCTGCTACTATTTCCTGGCATCATCAACATACACTTCAACAAATACCTCAATGACCATCAACTCTTCAACACTACTCAGTATGGTTTCAGACCCAATCAAAGCACGGAAACAGCCCTCATTGCTGCCTAGGATGACATTCGCATGACTCTGGACAGTGGAGACACGGCAGTCTTCATATTCCTGGACCTCTCCACAGCATTTGGCAATGGCTTCTACCCCATCCTCATCCAATGCCTATACAACATCGTAGTCCAGGGACACACATTGCGATGGATGTGCTCCTTCCTGACTGGAAGGATCCAGTCAGTCAGCCTGGCAATGTGCACCTCATCTGCTGAGCTCAACAAGGAGCCTCCTTGAGCCCACCCTCTTAAATGCATACATAGCCCCTCTATCCAGCATCATCAGCATTGACAACACCAATGTCCTCTACTACCCCGACGGCAGGCAACTCATTCTCTCCCTTACGGACAAGACGAACAAGTTAATTACCTTTGGTAACGCCTTATCTAGTAGGGAGTCTTTCTAGCTGAGAATTCCTCACCCAAGAAGATCCCTAGGACGACAACAGATGGGACTAAAGCTCCATCCACTTCCGTTTGTCTGGGTTAAAAGTGTCTCAATCCTTGGGTTCCATTCATTGGTCCTCATCTAAGGCGTTGGATTCCTTCTTCCAGTCCACATCTGTTTCGGCTGTCTAATAGTATCTTCAGTGAGGTTGTTGTGGTGCTTTGGGGTCAGCTATCCTGGTGGCGGTCCCCTTGGAATCCTCCCAGCTACAGGTCCTGTGAGCACCAACAAAACTCTTCAACTAAGTTTTTATAGTTTTCTTTCTCTTTCTTTGCTTCCTCCATTTGTCCTACCACTCTTTCTTTATTTTTATACTTTCAATAGTCAATTCTCCTTTTTTATGTCTCACCTGACAGAGTGTATGGGTTGTCGCTTGCGAGATCTTTTTGCTTAAAAAAACTGAAGAGAGCTTAGATCCCTCATATCACTTACTACAGGTTGGCTTCAGGTAACTCTCATTCCCTTGCTTCAAATTGGTAAGTGTGCCGGTTTCATTTTCTTCTTCGTGTTTGTCCCTTCGATGGAGCAGAGATCAAGTAGAGAGTCATTGCTTAATTAGTGATCTTCAGTGGCCTGCACTCTGATTCATGTACTTTAAAAAAATTCTTCCTTCCCAGTCATCATTTCTTCCTTGTCTGTTATTTGTAGTGGGGTTTGGTGACACAACAATATGGTGTGGCTCTATCACTACATACATTAAAGAACTACATTAAAACACAAAACACATTCAAATAAACATCCCAAAAAACAAAAAATAAAAGTTACTTACCTTATCCTGCAGCACATCTTCGATGCTCTCCAGTCCCTGGCTTTAGACTACTCCGAGCGCAAGGTGACATAACACAACCAACTTCCTTATCCAGCCCAGACGCTGCTCTCATGCTGTGAAGCAAAATGAATTAAGCATCTGGATTGGCTGGAGCAGGCTGTGCCTGCGTTCCAACCTAACTGTCTAAGATAGCAGGGTAGGAGAGTTTGAATTGCGCACATCGGTTTGGCCATAGCAAAATAGCCAGCCAAACTGACATACGCATTTCATAATGCCGTCTAGGTCCCTGGTAGCCAGGCACCCACCATTGCAGTGAGCATACGATCCCCACGCTTAATCTGTGGGCGTATTCCCAAGTAGGCCCCTGCTCCGGGCACCGCCAGGCCATTCCGGCCTCCACGGCACTTGGCTGAAACAGTAAATGGCACTTGACCGTAGCCGGGGCCCCAATATTTCCACGGCACTGTGAGACCGCGCTTATCCTGAGAATGCCTGATCCCAATTGGGCGAATACAGACAGGGCCTCCGTCGGAACCCGTGTCCCAGCCTCAATTATATCATTACTTCCTAAACGTATTCTAACCAACCCTGGGAACTGTAGTCCCCCTTGGCATAAGGAGTTTTCCACCCACTCACGAATGAGTGTACTCTGAAGGCCCTCTTCCTCCATCAAACGAAAGGGAGACACTGAGCCCCCCAACTTCAGCCTATGCTGCTGCTGCCATCATGAGTGGCCTATCGCACGGGCAAGCGACCTACCCAACTTTGAAAGATATACTATCCTAATCTCACCTAGAGAAACTCCGGCCCGCTGCTCATGTCGCAGCCCCAATTCTGTATGGAGTAACCGCCTAGAACCATCCCCAGCTGCGAAAGGTAGTCCTAACTATGCTATGTACCACCATGTCAGCGTTTGACTGAGGATGGATGGGCGTGTACTTCACCATGAGCCTCGACCGGCCTACTCTATCCCTTTATGCCAATTCGCGCTCCATAACCGTCCCCCATCCAGTAGGGCCAGGTTTGAGCCTCGTCCCTGCACTGCGGACCTCTCCCGCGCACTGAGTTGCGATGCCCCTCCAATTTGATCCTTCTGCAGGCCCTCAACAAGCCAACACACCTGCTGCGGGAATTAAGGTAGGTTCATCAGATAACTGCCCATTAAGTGGAGGTTAATATATCCCGCTAAGGTCTCACTCCCCCAGAAGGAATTTGCCCTTATTTGGCCTCTCAGCCCTTTTGGCATAGCCTCTAAGTACGCTCATAGAGCGAGGCCCCTACCAACTGTGATAGGGCCGAACTCCACCCCCGCTGAATGGATGTCAGAAACCTGGCCATCTGAGTCGCTGCTTAAAAGCTGGGCTGATGGCCCCTGATTTCAGCCTATGTGATGGGCGCAGTTGAAACCAGCCAAGCCCCTCCCCCAGCTGACATTGCTGCTCTGAAAAAGAACAGCAAACTTCCGGTGCAGCTGAAAGCGTCCTACTGTCCGGAACTCACCCAAGACAAGTATGTTCAGCATATTGCTGTGGGGACCCCCTCTTGGCCGAGTGGACATCTTTCCACCTTCGAACATCATGGGTCGGTGCCATCTACCCGCGTGCCCCATTGGCTTGTGCCCTGCGACTGTTAGTCACCGTGAATCTCTCTCATTTGCTGAAAAACAGACTCAAACCATATGATGGGCGGGCCACCCTCAAACCATACGATGGGCGGGCCACCCAAGAGTGTATAAGCGCACTGTTAACTGAAGGGAGGAATTCTAGCCGGGCCACGGGGTTGAATCAAGCAATGACCTCCTGACCACTCTGATCCTGGAGTGAGCTGGGGCAGGCACAGTAAATACAGGAAAAAAGAAGAGATGCAGCTAAAACAACGGATGCTCTATGTCAGCATGCACCCCTGTGTAATGCCCCCAACGTACCCTTGGCAAATGAATGCTCTACCTCGGAGGTAGTAATGCAGCAGATGGTGCTAGTCAACCCAGACCCGGGCACTGTGCCGACTGCTACCCCTGACCCTAGTAAGCCCTGCTAATGCTGAGGCTAACCTGAGCAGTACATATACTGTCAACATCGCCTGTACTGAGAAGAAAGCCGACTGCCGCTAATCATCATGAAAATTTCTGTTAGCCCCCTGGTAATAACTCCACTGCTAATCGAATATGCTACTTACCAGTATGCATCTGTTCTTGGCATGTAGGGCTGCTGACATTCATATCTGTGCATAGATCGCCGCCTAGTGTTGGGTCCGGATGATTGCACATTGTTGTCCTGGAAGAGTCTTCGAAGTATCACGAGATAGGTGGCTCCTCCCCTGGACTACAGTGCGCATGGGCATCCCCTCCATCCGTAGATTGTTTTTCGCCATTGTGGCATAGATGGAGTGTAATACGGTGAATGATGACCATGCTAACTAGTACTTACTGAATGCTACAGCTGCTACAGGCGCCGGGGAGGAGGGTGGGCGATATGAATGTCAGCAGCCCTACATGCCAAGAACAGATGAATACTGGTAAGTAGCATATTCGGTTCGAGGCATGTGGGCTGCTGAATTCATATCTGTGCATAGATTATATAGCAGTCCCTCCATTTAGCGGCGGCTTCCCGTGCCAGCTGTAGCAGTCTGAAAAAGAGTTTTGAGAACAGCCTGTCCTACAGCTGCCTGCTGTCTTGAGTGTACATCTACACAGTAGTGCTTGGTAAATGTATGTACAGTGGACCATGTGGCTGCTCTACATATCTCCTCTAAAGGAATGTTTCCCAGGAAAGCCATGGGGGCCCCTAACTTTCGTGTGGAGTGAGCTCTTGGAGGAATTGTTAGTGTGCGCTTAGCTTTTTCATAGCAAATCTGTATACACTTAACGATCCACCTAGCTATTCCTGCTTTGGAAATGGGGTTGCCTTTGTGCTGTGGAGAAAAGGCAACAAACAGTTGTTTTGTTTTCCTGAAATTTTGTGTTCTGTCAATATAGTACAGGAGAGCTCTTTTGATATCAAGTGCGTGGAGCATTCTCTCTGCTACATTCTCAGGATTAGGATAAAACACTGGTAGTTCTATGGATTGGTTCAAATGGAACTGCGAAATTACCTTGGGCATGAAAGTAGGGTTGGTGCGTAGTACGACCCTGTTGGCATGAACCTGTATAAATGGCTCTTGAATGGTTAGTGCCTGAAGTTCACTAACTCTTCTTAGGGAAGTAATGGCAACTAGGAAAGCTACTTTCCATGTTAGAAATTGAATCTCACAAGAGTGTAGAGGTTCAAAAGGTGGTCCCATCAGTCTGGTGAGGACCACATTTAGGTTCCAGACTGGTGAAGGAGGGTGTCTTGGAGGAATCACACGTTTGAGTCCCTCCAAGAAAGCTCTGATGGCAGGCACTTTGAACAATGAGAGGTGCTGCCTGTTCTGAAGGTAAGCTGCCAGTGCGGTTAAATGTATACGGATGGAATTGTATGCTAGATTGCATCGGTATAAGTGTAATAGATAACAGATAATGTTTTGCGTTGATGCATCCAGCGGATTGATGTCATTATTTTTACAATAAATGACAAATCTTTTCCACTTAGCCGCGTAGCAGGCTCTGGTAGTAGGTCTCCGTGCCACCTTGATGATATTCATACATTCTGGAGGAAAGTTTAGGTAGCCAAATTCTAAGATCTCAGGAGCCAGATCGCCAGGTTCAGCTGTTGCGGATCTGGGTGCTGAATCTCACCATGGCTCTGCGTTAAAAGCGTGGGTGTTAGCCGTAGTCGTTGATGCGGTACCACGGAGAGTTCCAGAAACGTGGTGTACTATGGTTGGCGTGCCCACGTTGGAGCAACCAGGATGAGCGTCATTGAGTGTTACCTCAGTTTGCGTGCCACCAGCGGTATTAATGGTGCTGGGGGAAAAGCGTATGCAAATCTGCCTGACCAGTTCATCCATATTGCATTGCCCTGCGACTGTGGATGTGGGAACCTGGCGGCATAGATTTGGCATTTTGCGTTTTCCCTTGTGGCGAATAGGTCTATCTCTGGATGACCCCCACCGTTGGAAGTACGGTTGGAGTACTGATGGATGTATCTCCCACTCGTGTATTTGGTGGCTGTGTCTGCTGAGCAGATCCGCCATCTGGTTGTCCTTGCCCGGGAGGTGTTCCGCCATGAGGAACATGTTCCTCTGAATGGCCCGCTTCCACATGCTCTGAGCCAGATGAGACAACTGTGGAGAGTGTGTTCCTCCCTGCTTCTGTATGTAGTACATGGCAGTCATGTTGTCCGTCCGGATCAACACGACTTTGTTGCACAAGTGTACTTTGAATGCCTTCATTGCCAGGAAGATTGCCATCAGTTCCAGAAGGTTGATGTGCATCTTCTTTTGCTGTGTTGTCCATAGTCCCTGCACTGTGTAATTGAGTACATGAGCTCTCCATCCCTGGAGAGACGCGTCCGCCGTCAGTATGATTTGTGGGACAGGCTCTCGGAACAGTCGGCCCTTGCAAAGGTTTTGTGGATTCCACCAATGCAGAGAGTTGTATGCCCGACCGCTCACCAACACTAGGTCCTTCAATTGTCCGTGAGCCTGATTCCACTGACGTGCCAAGCACTCCTGAAGCGGGCGCATATGTAACCTTGCGTGCGGGACTATGAAGATGCAGGAGGCCATCATGCCTATCAACTGCATAAACACTCGTGCTGGTAGTGAGTGTTGAGGTTTGAACTTTGTTATGAGCAACTGCATGCTGTTGATCCTTACTGAATTGGACTGTGCCTTGGCCGCCAGAGTGTCTATGGTCGTGCCTAGGTACTGCAGTACGTGGGCGGGTTGAAGGTGGGACTTTGGATAATTCAGGGAGAAGCCAAGGCTGTGAAGAAGGTGAATGGTGTGGGTTACGTGGTTGGCACACTGCTGGGCCGACCTTCCCTGGATAAGCCAGTCATCCAGATAAGGATAGACATGTATGTGCTGTCTCCTTAAGTGCGCCGCCACTGTTGCCAGGCACTTGGTGAACACACTGGGTGCCGTTGTTACTCCGAAAGGGAGGACTTTGAACTGGTAATGTTGGTTGAGAACAGTGAACCTGAGATATTTCCTGTGTGATGGGTGTATGGGTATATGGAAATACGCATCTTTGAGATCTAGTGTCGCAAGAAAGTCTCCCTGTTTGAGCAACGGCAGCACCTGTTGCAAGGTGAGCATGTGAAAATGCTCTGACAGAATGTAACGGTTTAGGGGTCTTAAATCCAGTATGGGTCTGAGAGACCCGTCCTTTTTGGGGATCAGAAAATACAGTGAGTACACTCCTGATCCCTGTTCTTCTGCTGGCACGAGTTCTATGGCTCCTTTTTGGAGCATACTGAGAACTTCCTGGTGGAATAAGTGCAAGTGCTCTGCGGACATAGGACGGTGTCTTGGTGGTATGTTTGGTGGAGTGGATGTGAGCTCCAGACAATAACCGTTCTGGACAATGTCTCTCACCCACCTGTCTGTAGTGATGGACTTCCAGACCGGCAGGAACTCCTGGAGTCTCCCCCCGACAGGTGTTACGTGGTCGGGGGGTAGTGACAAGGCATCACTGTTTGTTGGTGGTGGAGGACCTGGAGCTGTTGTTTCCTCGGCCTCTGCCCTTGACGTTGTTTCCACGGTATCCACCTCTGTTATTCTTATTATAGGTGGTCTGTGTACCTTGTTTAGTGTAATGCGACTGTTGGGAGTTCTGGCCTCTAGATGGTCCTCTGTTGGTAGAGCGACGAAAGGACCTACTCCTAAACTGCTGTGATTGCAGAGCCCCCATGGACTTTGCAG
Source organism: Triturus cristatus (assembly GCF_964204655.1). Lineage (NCBI taxonomy): Eukaryota > Metazoa > Chordata > Amphibia > Caudata > Salamandridae > Triturus > Triturus cristatus. The sequence goes on from NC_140584.1 coordinate 549,602,738, forward strand.
TCTCTGTATCTTTTTTGATCTTTTCTAGGGTGGTGGCAACTTCGGGGCCAAAAAGGGAGTCAGGGTTGACCGGTTGATTGAGTATCGTTGTTTGAATCTCTGGTTTGAATCCTGAGATTCTCAACCAAGCATGCCTTCTTAACATGACGCTGGTGTTAATAGCCCTAGCTACAGTGTCCGCTACGTCAAGAGCGCACTTAATGGAAGCAATGCTTATGAGCTTTCCTTCAGTAATAAGCGACTCTGCTCCTTCCTTAAACTGATCTGGGAGGTGCTGTAGCAGTGTCTCTAGGGTATCATAATGCGCCCTGTCGTATCGAGCCAGAAGTGCCCGAGTGTTGGCAATTCTCCAGATGTTAGCTGCCTGTGCAGCAACCCTTTTCCCTGAAGTCTCCAAGACCTTAGACTCCTTGTCAGGGGGAGGAGCATCACCCATTGTCTGTGAATTGGCTCTCTTCCGAGCATTGGACACCACCAACGAGTCCAAAGGCAACTGGCCTCTTATGTAGGTAGGGTCCACAGGAGCTGGCCTATATATTTTTGTCAATTCGAGGGTTTAGTACTCTCGCCCGTGTGGTCTCCTTAAAAATGTCATGAGCCGGTTTTAGGACCCCCTTCAGCATGGGCAGAGTTTTAACAGATCTTTCTGAGGTAGAGAAGGTATCTATCAGAAAATCATCCTCAATAGGATCAGTGTGGAGCTGTACATCATCATTTTTAGCCGCTCGCTCAATCAAGGCATTGAAAGCAGCAGTATCCTCAGTAGGAGAGGATTTTACCACATATGCCTGTGTGTCTGGAGCAGTATGTGGGTCCCCTGTACCAATATCGTCCACCCAAGGTTGGTTTTGATCTTCAGGGTCAGTTTCCACCGGATAGGTGTCCTCAACATCACCAGCATCCCCTGCATCCACATCAAATTGTGTGGGTGAGAATGACTGAGGCTCCTGGTCATAATAGTGAACATATTCTACTAGAACTGGTGACGTGGTCCTCTTCTTCTTCAATGGAATTTTGTATGGCTCCATTGATTTCTCTGGCAGTATCTTTCTTTTATATATTGACAGTCTACGCATCGATAAACTGCCTTGGCTCCTCATCTCCCTGAGGTACTTCGACAGCTCTCTGTCCCATTGGCATTCCTGTTGGTGCTTCGACAGGTTTCTTCGGGTCGACCCCTTTTTGCGGCTCGAGATCCTTCTTTGCGTCGAACATCTTCGGTCGTACCGCCGGTGGTAGTCCGAATTTTATGTGCGTCGACGCGATGTGAACTGTGCTGACCGTCTTCGGCTGCGGGGGTGCTTTCGCGCCGAGCATGGAAGCCGTGTAGTGGATGCGGAGTAACGACTCCGACACCTTCTTCTTTAGGAAGGGAGAAGGTGTTGTTGAGTCGACATGTTCCGTCGATACCCTTTTGGACGTGGCATCTAACTCCGAACTAGACGCCGTGTTCTCGACACGAGGACCGGGATGGGTGGGCCGTCGCAAGGCGCTCTGTATCTTCGTGTCGATTTTTTCGGGTCGGCAACCTTGACCTTGGTTGTTGGCGCCGCCTTCGGCTCGACGTCCCCATGAAGTCTCTGTGCGTCAACGGCCTTCTTTTGTTTGTTCGGCTCCGAGGGCTTCGAGGCCTTGTTGCCGATGAGAGACTCTCTCACTTTCGGTTTCGAGGTAGGTGCCTGTGCCTTCAGTTTCGATTTCGTTTGATTGAATGATGGCGCTTTCGATACCGATGGCTCTTTAGGGTAGTTCGTAGCCGGGCCTTTATGCGGGGCTGTAGAACGAGAGGAATGATCTTGGGTAAGGCCTTGTGGCGATCCCTCGACCTGAGCCTTATCGAGTGCCTCTCTGGGCCCTGTACCGACATGAGGGCCTAGCTCGTCTTCTGAGCCATCTTCCTCGGCCCCAAGGGCCTCCTCGTCGTCTCCTACCTCTTCGACGACACCATCTTCCTGTTCGTCTACTATACGCTCGTCTTCGGCATCATAGTCGGATTCTCGCTCCGAAGCCGGATCCGAGAGCTCCCCCCGAACTTCAAGGTCCACGACCTCCTCATCTTCTGTCCCGAAGATGTTGTCCGGGTTCGGCGTCGCTTTCTGCGCCTCGAGCCGAGCTGCTCGACGAATGCGAAGGGTCTTATTCGATCGAAACCTGGAACACGCCATACAGGTGGCTTCGTCGTGGTTTGGAGAGAGGCACTTGTTGCACACCGGGTGCACGTCGAAGCGAGCATACTTAGCGTTGCAAAGAGGGCAACGCTTAAAGGGGCTATTCGATGTCTTTGGTTCCATCGTTGATGATCTACTCGAGAACGCCCTTGACAAATATACTTTGCGCCGAACGAAAACAATACCGACGAATGTAAAGGCCTAAATACTCAAAGAGCTAAGATTAGGACATCCGAACCCAATGGCGGAAAAAAACAATCTAAGGATGGAGGGGATGCCCATGCGCACTGTAGTCCAGGGAAGGAGCCACCTATCTCGTGATACTTTGAAGACTCTTCCAGGACAACAATGTGCAATCATCCGGACCCAACACTAGGCGGCGATCTATGCACAGATATGAATTCAGCAGCCCACATGCCTCGAACACTAATTTCGCCTCCAGCCGTAAGCGCTGATAATATTGGGGGCGCTGAGCAGTAACTACCAACTGCGACGCTGCAAATACTACCAGAAATGAGCAATAAACAGCATTGCACATGGCCATCCATGGACACTCACTACAGTGCACATAACGCTCGCCCCCAGCCCTAAACACACCGCTAATGCGGCTACTGGCACTACTGCGATCTCTGAGCTGTAATACACTGCTATTACAGCCTGCCCCACGGAGTAACAACCCTGCTAATACTTCTAGCCTCGCTCCGTAAAAACACTGTTAACCCTGTGAGCAAATATTCCACAGACAGCTAATGTAGCACGCTGAGCAACCAACGCATTGTGAATACTACTAGCTCTAAGTAGTCAATATACTGCTAATACTGGCAGAAAAGACAGACTCAACACTGTCAGCACCGACCAGCAAGCATAACACTTCCACTGCGAAGTCTGATCTGTAAACACATTAACGAGCTACAACACCCCCCACGATACACTGCCGGCATCGAGCAGTTCACGTATTGCTGATAAAGCACCAAGCCGTAACACCCTGCTAGTACTGCATGTATTGGGCTGTCAGCACACTGCCTGCGCTGACAGTAAACCCGCTGCCCCTACGGTCGGCCCTGAGCAATAAACATATTACGAATTTTGATGGAACTGAGCAGTAACCATGCTGCTGATACTGCCACCAACGAGCAGCAAACACATCCAGATCATACTGTCAGCACTGAGCAATAACATCCTGCTGATGCTGACCATATCAGTCAAACTGCTCCTGATGCTGTCAGCACCAAGCTGAAAAACCCCGCTAGCACTACCGCGAGGACTGAGCAGTACCCAGGCGAATTTAGCCCTCTTAACACTGTCAAATTATGAACAACCACCTACCCAATTAGCAATGGGGTATCAGAGCGTTTTTCGCAAGCCATTTTTTGTCACAAAGAACAAATACCCTGCGAACCAAAGTGATTTGCCGCCGAATCCTAAAATGTTGAGTGTCCCTGCTGAAACTCGCACCCAATCACAGGGATCCTTTGCAACAGTCCATCAAACAGTATCGAAGTTTAGCCACGCTACACCGCCCCAAATGCCCTGCGGTTTGAGTGTCTTACTGGAGTACCATCTCGTCAAAGTGACCACCCAACCAGCAACTTTGTCCCCTTATTCAAAACCCATACCTGAATTGCAATAGGGTAATCAGAGCCCTTCGCGTGAGCACCACTCACACAACAGATGGACCCCCACCCTGCGAATGGAGCAATGTGCCCCGTAATGTAGATTGTTGAGCCTCATGCTGACATTCGTACCTGGCTCCCCGGCTTCGTGGGCGACTGCCCTAGCAGTAAGGCCAGATCCTCTGCCCGAGTGGCTGAAACAGCCCTTCACACCCCCGCTAATGACTACCCACACCTAACGAACAGCCACAAATTGTGTGTTGAGGTCCAAGGGATCAGCATGCTACTGGTTCATGACTGCTGCCGTCAATACCACCCTTTGGTATACTTCCAGAAGCTACCGGCACTCGCACCCCACCGTGAGGTTGCTGCCCGAGCCAGCGATCCTAAAGAGCCCCAAACGAGTCAACATGACCCCGCAGATGACTAGCGCCATACCCCCCATGCTTCATGTGCTGTGCGCATGCCCCAGAACATCGCCACACCGCTGCGGATGGACTGCCCACCTACCGGGTATAGCTGAAAATGACCATCAGATATCTGTCGTAATACCAAAATCTTATCTGATCCATACAACATCTGCCCAGCCACCACTGGTTGCAACCAGGACGATTGCCATAGCGACAGGAACAAGATCCCTTGTCACAGGCACCCCCATTCTCATCAAAGACTGCCCACCAATTACCACAGGAGACCTCCAAGGCCAGTATAAAGTACAGTTTGTTTATTTATTCGGCACGCGGGACATGGTGCTTATATGCTTTAAAAAGAACACCGGATGCAAATACATGGGGACATGGTGCTTATATGCTTTAAAAAGAACAACGGATGCAAATACACCCTTTGAATCTGGTTACTACCAGGGAAGAGCTCATGTTCAGCCTCTGCCCCACAAAATGTTCTGGTAACTGCACCCCGTGCTATCCACCACATCACTGCAGCATTCACTCACGTCCCGAATCCCTCGCCACCAAACGACAGAACTGACTCCGGCCTCCTCTGCAATGCTCGGGGTGCCATGCCGTGATAGGAGAGTTCACATGCCTAAGGCAAGGCCTGCGCTGCACTCCCCAGCTCAGGTAATACTAGCTGGGCGTCGAGCCCCCTCCATGTTTTATACATTGCTTGCGCATACGCTGCCACGAGATCTCTCTCTCTGCCGAAACCATATGCCCCGCACCCTGACTTCCCAAAGATCCAGACGAAGTGAAGCTACCATCAAAAAAAACATTTCAAAGGCGGGTGTGATCAACGCGCCCATTATGCTGCAAGTGTCGCTTACTGTAGAGTGCGCAGACAACAAACACTACGTGCCGGAGCTAAGCATACAGTGCCCTGAGATCGCCTGCCGTCCCCACATACCCTGGGGACCAATGCCTACCACCACACCATTGCCCCAATCCACAAACTGTAGGGCCAGAATCCCCCCAAACTCAGCCATACAACATGTTAAATCACTGCCCTGCCCATGCCGCGCAGAGCGAATTTACCCCTCACAACGACTAACCGGGCCAACCTGCCCCCGCATGAAGCCGCCACCGAGCCTTCCCTTCACGCTGGGCGAGTAACACTCCAACCCGTGCCACTCCCAGTCCTCAGGTTATGCGAATCTCCCCTTCCGATTCCGGCAGCGGTGCGCCCATTGTCCCGATGCCTTTTGCCCTGCAAGAAAGAAAAGGAAAGGGAAAACCGGCTGCCGTCTCCTTTTCGCATCTACATGACTCCTCCACTCCAGCGCCGGCAATTCACGAGATTCAAGCAGTCCACAGCACCCGGGGTCGGCGCTGTTAGGAAGAGAGGACGAGGGTCTTGGCGATGTGCTCTAAATAGGTACCCCGCCCTCTCCCCCCCAATACCGGCCCCGGCAGGAAGTGACGTCTGTCTCGCCCCGGAAGTACTTCTCGCCGGTTGAGTCGACCAATCCCTCGACCAGGAGCCACGGGGGCGTGACCGGGATCCCTGGGGCCCGTGTCCTAATGGCGCGCTGCCTTACAGTACGCGCTTTCCATTCTGACCCCACGCTCTGTGTTGCTCTCTCCCATCTGTTTGCTTCTGTCCCCCATCAGCGCTCATGTTGCCATCTCTTGCCATATGCTTCTGTGTCCCCCATATTACTGTTTGCCTGTGTGCTTCTGTTCTCCCGCTCTCCTCCATGTTGCTCTCTTTCATTTGTATGATTGTCTCCCCCAAAGCCACATTGCGGTTTGTCAACTGTACCCTATTCAGCTCCCCTGACCTAGCCAGCCAGTGGCCCCACTAGGATATTAAAAAAAATCGCAATGACGCACCATCTAATCTTTACTTTATGGTGTACAGCATCTGCTTTCATGCTGTAACAGCAAGAAGAAAAAACACAGACAGAGGCAACAGGTTTCTAAGGCGAAACATGTGGCTTTGCAAATGCTGTTTAATAGTCTGTACTCTCAGTGGCGGGTCCTCAGCTAGGGCGGAGAAGCGTCACCTCTCTGCTGTTTGAGCAGTGCAAAAAGAACAATAAAAGGATAATAATAAGACGTTATTATCATTTCATTTTTCTGTACAGGATTGGAGCCGGGGTGGGTGGGGCTAAGCACAGTGAGGAGTGATGTGCACTCCCTAAGTGCCCATGAATCTTTACCTGGCCGTTCTGGGCTGGCCAAAAATTCATACGCACTTACCATGTTCTCCAACATAAGGAAGGTGCACTCAAAGCAAAAGTCATTCAGATTCACAAGTATTATCCGTTGTGGTTTCAAATTTATTCCAAATTTAATCGGCAAACAGCCAACGCGTTTCGTCCCTTTTGCCAGGGGACTTCTTCAGGGCTAGAAGTCAGATGAGATAAGGCTACTTATCGACATTTCAGCGCAAAAGATAGCCAAGAATCGTCCGAGAACTGCACAAAATTCATCATGAGCGTATCCCAATATATTAATCCTGGGTATGTAGCAGCAGGTTAAGTATCGTCTTTGGTAAAATTTTAGATCTGAAGGAACTTCATAATAATTACACTCCCACTTTGTCAGGAGTAGAGCAACAGCGTGATAACTGGCCTTTTTTTTTTTTTCTTTTTTTTTTTTTTTTTGAAGTCCAGTTATCACGCTGTTGCTCTACTCCTGACAAAGTGGATTAATATATTGGGATACGCTCATGATGAATTTTGTGCAGTTCTCGGACGATTCTTGGCTATCTTTTGCGCTGAAATGTCGATAAGTAGCCTTATCTCATCTGACTTCTAGCCCTGAAGAAGTCCCCTGGCAAAAGGGACGAAACGCGTTGGCTGTTTGCCGATTAAATTTGGAATAAATTTGAAACCACAACGGATAATACTTGTGAATCTGAATGACTTTTGCTTTGAGTGCACCTTCCTTATGTTTGTGAACTTTTGGAACTATTAGAGCATCCTTCAACGACGGGTGTTGGAAGTGGATGCACCTTTTCAGATAAGAATTGTACTAGGGAATTCAAGTGCTTAACCATTGTCTGTCGTTGGTGGTTCTTCTGTTTTATGTAAATTACCATGTTCTCCACCTGGCTGTGTTGCACAGCCTGATGGAGAACATGTTGAGAAGCCCTGGCCCTGCTTGAGCAGCCAAAAAGGAGGCTCAGACTAATCACGACGCTGCATGATTGGCTGGGAGAGTCTGCTTCTACTGCTACCAGTGCAGACGAAGAGTACAGAGGAGAGGTGTGCGGCAGCTGAGGCAAAGGGAAGGTACGATTTAAAAAAATAAAATTGTTATCCATTCCTCCCTCCCTACCACCCTTGTTCCAAGGCAGCCGCCACTGTGTACTCTCTCTTACCTACAGATAGTTATACTGGAGAAAGGATTGGAAGCCGACTTGGGATTGCAGTGAATTTATCAGGTAAGTCTTTCTTCACACCCTCCAAATTAACCAAATTGCGTGGTAGGAGTGGCCAGGCGACAACCACAGGAAAAGGAGATAAAGAGCTTTAATGTGCCTGCTATGATTTACTGAAACAGCATTGAAAAATTAAGGGGTCAAACTCTAAGCAAATTAATAAATGATCAAACAAAATGAGAAACAGGTAGGAGAAATCCAACATTATGAATCAGAGAATGAGCTTTATTAATACTAAACCGATTTTGTGATTTTAGAAAAGTAAACACTGTTTGAAACCTTTACAGAAAACACATCTCCAGCTGTAACCTTTTCATTGTAGCGTCAGGCGAAGTTCACATAAGTACACAAAACGTCGACATAGGGATAACTATTCACACCCTCACGTCTTTAGTTGCTGGTAGAAATAGTAGCGTTCCATCACATTTCAGTTCAGTATGATAAAACGCGATCAATCGCAATAATGTCAAGGGATCAATGTATTCACCCTATTTGTGAATATTAAAAAAAAAAAAAAATCTACTTAAATAGAAAAATCGTGTAAATGATAGAGATCTTTCACAAATATCATAAAAGCATACAATTATGCATCCTAATTAGGACTACTCTTTTCCTGATCTAAAGTGCATCCTTACACTTCCAGATTTCCACAACAGCACACTGCACAAGAAACATGAACATGTCATCAAGTCAACAGATATACACTGCATCCTTGACATTTCCTATCCCAGTGGTCACCAGCAGAGCTATTCGCCACATTCTCCTAGTGGGTCCCCACTGGCGACACAGAAGCAAGAAAGGACTTGGCTCCGAGCTCTTTGAACTATTCTCACATGCACTGCGAGCAGATTTATTTAAGCAGCTTTTCCACTTAGGCCTCAGCGTTTGAAGCTATAAGCCATTTATTTCTGCTAATAGGAACCATCTTCTTACAGCAGCCAATTCTGCAGCGAGCCGATTTGCTGCAATCTACCCTTCATATAAATAAAACATGAAATTATTTCTTGAGTGCAGAATATGTACTGATGCTGCAACGTGTTCACCAAGTACTGACACTGCCTTTCTTCTTAAGATATTTATGCATTAATCTGGGAATCCTGCAGTTCATGTTGCCGCCTGATGAGTGTATTACTGACAGGTGCAGTATTACTATGTCGACATCAGTCAAAATTGGGAAAAGCAGCAGAAGCTAGTTTTAGAATGTTATGTTATGTTATGTATTGGCATTAGTAAGGCGCATAAATCACCCATAGGTTTCATAGCGCCAGCAGATACTCAGATGGTGGACGTGCGGTCAATCAACATTAAGATCAACATTAAAATAGCCTGGTTTTCAGGTATTTACGCAACTTCTGATGGTTACGCTCTAGCCTAATAGGTAAAGGAAGAGTGTTCCAAGTCTCAGGGGCTATTTTAGAGAAGGATCTGTCTCCGTTTCTGATGGTTCGTACTTTGGGAACGGTGAGGAGGTGCCTACTAGTAGATCTGAGTGTTCTTGTCGGGCGATAGCCTGTCAGCTTTTTGGCTAAGTATATAGGACCTTTGCCGTTTAGAGTTTTATGAACCAAGCAGCAAAGTTTGAACTTAATGCGCTTTTTTATGGGAAGCCAGTGTAGCGACCTCAGACAGGGGGCGGAGGAAGTACGGGAGGGGAGATCGAGAGCCATCCTGGCCGCAGTATTTTGCAGGACCTGGAGTTTGTTCAGGAGAGTTTCATTTATGGAGGCAAAAAGAGCATTGCCGTAGTCCAGGCGGCTAATAATTAGTCCCTGGACTAAAGGCAGACGGGAGGGGAGGGGTATCCACTTGAAAATTTTCTTAAGGTTACGCATAAGCCCAAAGCTGGTGCGCGCAATGTTGTTGATACGGTCAGCCATGGAGAGTTTGTTATCTAGCATTATCCCTAAGTTCCGGGCTGTCGCTTTAGGTGGGGGACAGGGTCCTAGAGTTGACGGCCACCATTCGTCTGTCCAATATTTGTGTGCATTTCCAAAGAGCAATATCTCCATTTTGCCTGCATTGAGTAACAGATAATTGTTTGTCATCCAGTCTTTTACCGCGAGCATGCATTGTTGGAATCTAGATTTGACATTGGTAGGATCTGTTCCCAGGGTGATGAGAATTTGTGTGTCGTCAGCATAGGATACAGTTTCGAAGCCGTATGTTTTGATTAATTTTGCTAGAGGAGACACGTAAAGATTAAAAAGCGTGGGGCTTAATATGGAAACTTGTGGGACACCTTTATCTATTTCCTGATCTATGGAAGAAAATTTGCCAATTTGGACTTTAGAGCTACGTCCAGTCAGGTAACTTTTGATCCATAATAGAGCTGAGCCTTCGACACCAACCTCCGCCAGACGCTTTAGGAGAATGCTGTGTGAGATGGTGTCGAAGGCAGCAGACAGATCAAGTAGAATCAGGATGGCAGACTGTTTTGCAGCAAGAGCAAGTCTAATATTGTCCACCATTTCGAGTAGAGCTGTTTCAGTGCTGTGAAACGCTCTAAATACTGATTGAGAAGGATCTAGCAGTTTATTAACTTCTAGGTGTTTAGTAAGTTGGGTGTTTATCAAGGATTCCAAGACCTTACCAAACATCGGAAGAAGGGAGATTGGGCGATAATTTAAAGGTTGTATTGGGTCAGCAGAGGGGTTTTTCAGAATAGGTCTGATGATGGCTTCTTTCCAGTGTGTGGGTACCGTCGAGTGGGAAAGTGAAAGATTAAGGGTTCTGGTCAGGTAAGGAATAAAAATAGAGGCAACTTTGGATAGGATTTGGGATGAAGCCGGGTCGGCTGGAGAGCCTGAATTAATTCTATTCATTGTGAGGGTTACTTCGTCTTCAGTGAATGTGTGGAATTCCTTCAGAATGGTAGTAGGAACGGGAAGGGTTATATTAATGGTCTGCTTGGATGGTAGGTCGGTGACAGTAGGGTTATAGAATAATTTGTAGATGTCATTGATTTTATTATAGAAAAAAGAAGAAAGGGTGTAATCCATTATGGGACGTTACTGTGGCAGGCTGACAGGACGGGGGGTTAGCGAACTCCTTAACTATTTTATAAAGTTCTCTATGAGAGTTCGCGGCCTGGTCTATCCTGTGCCCCAGATAGACTTTTTTAGCTATGGCTATATCATTCATATATTGACGGTGGGACTTTTTGTATTGTAGTCTATCGTTTGGATTTTTTGTATGTCGCCATTTACGTTCATCTGCCCTGACGGCCAGTTTCATTGTTTTAAGTTCTGGGGTGAACCATGGGGAAAGTTTGTTTGGACATCTGCTGAGTTTGCTAGGAGCAATGATGTCTAAGGTTGTGGTAATAGCTTGGTCTAAATCGATCGCAGCCTGGTTAGGGTCAGTGAGCGGATTGATGGGGGAGGGGGAAAAATGAGTGGAAAAGGATTCTGGGCTGATCTTATTCCAGGCCATGTAAGCTTAAAACAAGATATACAATAAAAAATAATTTCACATATATTTTATTTCTAAACTATCCTGACCCATACCGAATCCAAAAACATTAACAAATAATTCTTTATTGATGTTGGCTTTTAAGGTTTCCTGAGACTAACTAATACTATTCGAAGGGCCCTTCTTTCACAGAAAGGGACATAGTGTACAACAGCCTGTCCCAAAAGCTATGCAGTTCACAAGGACAGCCCGCCGACCCTTGGCTCAAAGGCCTTGATCAAATATTCCAAGCAGGTAACCAGACAGTTCAAGAAAAGCCTGGACACACTTACTGTCAGCACCACCGGATTCTGGTCTTACTCACATAATTGGAACAAATCCAAACAATCACCTGTGCGATCATGCTTAGCAGTCACAATAATTTCCCATTTCATATCTAGTGCTTAATTTGTACAAATATAAGTGCCAGACCCCTCGGTAGGACACTACCAAAGTTTGCAGCACCCATTGCCCCTGCCAGCACTGCCAATGCCAGTACCAATGCAACTACTAACCATCACACTGCTACAAGTCTGACAGTTCAGACTGTTCGAGGCCCCATAAGCCGTAAGAATGGCTTGGGCGGTAGGTATTAGTTGTTTTAATGTATTCTGAATTAATAAACAACTGTTTTGCTGCTTATCTTTAAATTGCACAAACAGCGGCAGCACTGATGAACTTGCAAGTGCTTCATACATTATCTTTTGCGTACTTCTTGACTCAATGTGAAATATATGCAATTAAGTCATTTTCATTCTTATAAAACGAGTATATTTTAATTACTAGAATTAAACACTTTGTACTTTAGTTAATCATACCGGTTGAAGCTCGAGTCGGAGGTGAGCGAATCACACCAAACCAGGAGTAACATTAGGAGCTAATTTGGGAGATAAGCAGTGCACCAAATTAATGATTTTATTATTAAAATAATTAGGTACTTCTTAACAGCTATAAAACAACCATGCCATGTGTTCAGTAAATACAGGTCATTGCCTGGCGTTGTTCCCCGAATGTACTCCGGTAAAGATCCGAGGCTTGACATTTGTGATGTCATAAATGAAGTGTCCAAGGTCACATCTGAGGTCATCAATAATGCCACTGATAATACAATTTGTGATCTGTTCTGTCTGTAATGTGATGAGTGACGTTATGAGAACTGCAGCTTCATTTGTAAACAGCATGGTTTTGTGCTTCTAAACTGTAAACATAAAAAATCCATCTCATGATATCATTGTGGAACATTCTGAGAAATCACGGATGTCCACAAAAGCGATTTTTTTAATGATGGTATGGAGTGGGTACCTTGGATGTTAATGTGTGGATTCATCAGCAGTGCAAGTTACAAGTACAAGTTATTTTTGCATATCTAACAGTAACTGTTACATTTTAGAGGCTTTTTGGTCAATTTTGAGCAGAGAGGCAAAGAACATGATAGAGGACGTCCTCCTGAGGTAAGCAACCTCTGCTGTTTAACAGCAGAGACTAGCAAGAGCTAGATATTCATTTCTGTCACTTCAGAGACTGTGCCTTTGAAGACTATAAAGGAAAAACCAAGAACACGGAAATAATTGGAATGAGTACAAGGTAATGGAGCCTCTGTAATTAATAGATTTTTTTTTAGATTTTTTTTTTTTACAGAGGTAAAGGGTCTTTTGCTCGAGAAGACAATGTGAATTTCTGAGATGATTTAGAATGTGCGCAAAAGTCAGGATCAACAATTTAAACCCGAAAACAATAGAGTCACTATTTAGAGCAACTGAATCTTTCTGAATGTAATTGGAACTAGAAGAAATATAGAATGAAGACGTAGAATTTTGAGAAAAATCTTGAATGAAGAACCAAAGGGAGCCTGAAATAAGAATACGAACAAATGAAAACTATTCCTATTTGAACCTATGGAGAACTTATCTTGAAGATTTTTTTTATGTGTGTAATAAATTAAAGTACTTCGACCTTAATGAAGGTTCTGTTATCTAGAAAGTAGATATAAATTAACAGATTCATAAATCCTGTAGGCTAAAAAAAGTATACCAAAGTTATACTTCCTGACTTCCCTAATCCAAGCATCACTGGGTGCAGAGAGATCATTCTCCACCATAAGTCAAAGTGATCCCAACAACAGGTAGGAAGAGAAGGCATTCACATATAAGAGATGTACAAGAATTGCAAAGTTTTATCAGAAGAGTAACTGGATCCTTACCTTCTGCAGGACCGATTTGCCAGAGTCACTTTCATGAGCATCCTTCCCCACACTTTGAAACGGTTTGAGAATAGTGTTCTCTCACAACTGCTAGAACAAGGTGAGGGCAGTGAATGGCTTCTGCAAGAACATTTCTGTATCTTGACATTATTGTCTTATGTACAGAAGAAACCATAGCTTACTCCTAAAGTGTTTTTCAGAAAAATGTTCTGGACTTTTGACGATCTACTGCATTCAATTTCTGTATTGGCAACCACCTCAGCACAAGGCCTGCTACTGATCACAGCACAGACTGGCTGAAGGGCCTGGCAACAGGCTCTGTTTGCAACCCATCAAACAGTCAACTCCCACTACATAGTGGAGCTTTAAGGGAGGGATTGGCCCTTGAGAAAACCCCAAATGGAGCCCATGCACAGTGGGAACTAACTGCTTGTTGGATTGTGTGCAACACCTGCATCCAACCATGCAGATGGTCAACTGCTGCTGCATACAGCCTATGGCCATGAGCAGCAACGTGTAGCTGCCGAGCCAGGGCTGCAGCAGATGTACACGCCTAGTACGCATTATTTTTCACCTACTACCCAATGGCTTTACTAATATGCCAAGTTAATAAAACTGTATTTTTAGTTAGAATTTTAGGTATTTAAGTATAACATGATGGTTATTAAAACATTTAAAGATTTTTAACATGAGTAGGTGGTTCTAAAAAGAACCTTTTGTTGAATTTTGTGTTTTTCTACTTTTTATTTTTTCTTATTTTGTAGAAAAGTGGGAAACAACCATTTAAACATAGGAACAAAAACAAATCTTTAACAGAATAATGTTGTGGAATGAAGAAAAATAAGGATAAAACTTCTTATTGTGGCCATCGACTAACTTCTTTGCTATCTTCTTGCCATATTTGTGTTTAATATTCTGTGCAATAGAGCGTGTCAATCTTCTCATTAATGGATCCACATCTTCCTATTGTTCGAGAAATCTTTGTCTGGGAACTTTTACTACTCCTTCAGCCTGCAGATATTCCTGGCTGGTAGAAGCCGTCCTCTTTTTCTCTTTTCCGTTTTCTTGTTGTTCTCATGCTTCACTCCTAGTTGTTAAAGATACACATGCACCAGCGTTTGGACAAGCAGATAATTGCAATTGTCTGGTAATACACCACCACAGAACATCTATCAGTTAAATGACTCATAAATCCTGTGTATGGATGTTGCTCGCTACACTTCATCAGTGGACATGGCAGGGAGGAAGGAGGGCAATGCCATATTAAGGTAGCATTAGAAACTTAATCAGGAAGAACTCTGTATAGATCCAGTGTTCAGAAGCATCACACAAAAATAGCAGTCGCCTGGTTCTTTCTGTCTTTTTTAATAGCAAGTCTCCATAATAAGTGATACAGCCAAGCCAACTCATTTCATTCAGAAGAGATCTTCTTCAGGGCATCAATGTGATTATATAGCCCAAATTGTTCGATACATGGTTGAGATTAATTGTACACAATTATATAAATCTTCCAATGCAGATCTGCTCATACACTTTTAGACTCCGTCTCAAACACACAAAAACACAATATCCTCCATTGATTCTGGTGGTGACATCTGTAATTGTGAAGTATGGCTGTATCAAAAGGATCTGAGAAAGAGTGAAATAGGATGGAAATGCCATAGAAGTTTGTATGCCACCACAGTCTTATGTGTTTTTAGGGTTTTCATAAATATTTTCACAACCCACTTCGACCTTCATCAAATATCTTATGTTATGTTAATTGGCTTGTATAGCGCATGAATCACCCCCGGAGGTGGTATGTTATGCCGAGAAGAGAGTGGATTTCAGGGCCTTTCTGAATTTCAAATAATCCGTGCATTGTCTTAAGGGAAGGGGGAGCTGGTTCCATATTAGGGGAGCCTGATAGGAGAAGGCTTTTCCTCCTGTACAAGTTTTTTTTATCCTGGGGATTTTGAGCAGGGATTTAGACCGGGACCTCAGGTGCCTTGCAGGGATATATTGGTGGAGCCTCTCCGCCAGGTAGGTGGGACCGTTACCCCGTAGTGCCTTGTGCGTCAGGCAGCAGATCTTAAACTTCACCTGTTTTCGTACAGGTAGCCAATGTAGTTGTTGTAGCAACGGCAGTGAGGCTGACCTGTAGGGTGCATTAGCAACAAAGCGAGCTGCGGTATTTTGTACCACTTGCAGGCAGTTTAGGGCAGACTCGTTGGCTGCAACCAGAAGAGCGTTGCAATAGTCTAATTTGCTCAGTACCAGGGCTTGTACAAGAGTCTTTCGAAAGGAGTCCGGGAGATAGGGGAGCGCTTTTCTCAGGAGGTCCAGCACCTGGAAACATGCACCGACTGTGTGGGTAACATGTTCTTTCATTGTAAGAGCCTGGTCGAGATACACCCCTAAGTTTTTTGCTGTGGTTTTTGGGGCGGGAGTAGTACCCAATTCTTTAGGCCACCAACTGGGTGCCCATAGGAGTGGAGCTTCTCCGAAGAGGATGATTTCCGTCTTTCTGGCATTCAGGGCAGAAAGTTACTGCTCATCCACTGTGAGATGGCCAGCATGCCAGAGGAAAAGGAGGCTTGAGCTGTCGGAGATGACTTATCAAAGGAGAAGGTGAGTTGGGTGTCATCTGCGTAGGATATTGGGACGAACCCGTGGCTCCTCAGGAGCGTGGCCAAGGGGGCCACGTAGATGTTGAACATAGTTGGGCTCAGGCACGAGCCCTGTGGCACACCCTTGGTCAACTTTTCTGTGACGGAGCGATATGGGCCCAGATTGATAGTTTGAGTGCGATTGGAGAGGAAGCTGGTTATCCATTGCAGTGCCATTCCCCCCAACCCTGCTTCCCTCATTCTTCCGAGCAAGGTCTGTTGGTAAACCGTATTGAATGCGGCGGAGAGGTCTAAAAGCACCAGGAGGGTAGATTGGCCCTGATCTAGCGCAAGTCTGATGTTGTCTGTAATGGCCACCAAAGCAGTTTCTGTACTGTAGTTAGAGCGGAAACCTGATTGAGATGGATTCAGGTAACCAGCCGATTCGAGGTGTTTATTGACATGTTTTTCCAGAACCTTGCTCAGGTAGGGTAGGAGGGAGAGGGGGCGTAGATTAGGGAGATCTTCCATGGGGGCCTTGGTGTTTTTCCGCAGTGAGATGATCTGGGCTGCTTTCCAGGTTGAAGGTAAATGACCTTCCTTCAAGAGATGAGTTTAGTAGGGAGCAGACAGGGTCGGATAGCAAGGTGGCACGGAAGGCCGAGATTTTAGCAGGCAGGACATCCAGGGGTGAACCCGATTTAACCTTGCACATTAATACTGCAGTCTCTTCTCGCGATAGGGGAGGAAAGGCCAGCAGTGTTTTATGCCCAGTGCTGAGGGGTACAGGAGTACCATCTGGCGTCGAGGTGCAGCCTGTCTTGGTAAATTTATTATAGATGGCGTCAACTTTCTGTATAAAGAAGGCGCTGATTTTATCGCAGGGAGACTGGGAAAGATTTTCTTCTAGTTCACATGCTTTGGGGCAGGTGAAGTTTTTCAGAATCTGATATATTCCTATCAAGGGCAGGAGAAAATATGTATCCAGAGTGGGTACATGAGGAAACTCCCCTAAAAGTGGGGGTGATTTAGTGTATTTTCTCCTATGAGAAAGAAAGTTTTTGAAAGTACAGCTGCACTATTAGCAGTTTTTGGGATATGCACAATGTAGTCTTAAGCGTGTGAAAATTTATTTGCATACGAGTAGCTTAGGGGTCACAAAAGAATTCCCTAATTACTCAACCCCCTGTAAATTCCAAATAATCCAGAAATTCACTACGAATGTTGGAGTAAATTTACAAGATTAAATTTCAGTGTATTTAGAAGACAAATTCCTAAACGTAGCTGGAAGATGCACAAGACGTCTCTCACTAAGGGATGGGAACCTACAGGGAATCTTTCAGAAGGACCAACCTCAACCTGTATTAAATTAATTTGTTCCAGCCTAAAGTAAGAGTAATTTTATGGTATCTGTCACTATGTTAGGCACGAGTAGCCACCTGGGCACCCAGCATGCCACTTGTTTGTAGCCTCCAGTCCCTGCTTGTTCCAGCCTGATCCAGTGACACAGCTGCTGCCTGGGTTTTCCCACTCACCGTTCTTCCCGCCAACAGAAGCCCCGTTCACCCTGGACAACCACTCCACTGTCCACTTCAGCATCACCAGCTCACGGACTTCTGCCCCCAGTCAGGGCAACGCCCCCCACCAAAGCTGGAGCAAAGTTCCAAAAGACACCTGGATCAATGCCCTCAACACCCCCCACCCCATCACCTCCAACAACCTGGACCAGAACTTCGGAAACTTCAACAAGTGGATAACCAACTACGCTTACAGTGTTGCTTCCATCGGCAACAACACCCACAGACGGTCCACCAAGCAGGCTAGCTGGTACACTGAATTCCTCTTGTCCAGTAAACGACACTGGAAACAACTGGAAGTGAGATGGGGCATCAGCAGGGAGAGGACCGACAAGACCGCTTTCAAGACAGCCCTCAAATTCTACCACAGACAGTTGAGGGAATCAAAGAAAAAGGCTTTAGCCTAATGCATCAGATCAAATGCCAATAACAGCAAAGAACTCTTCAACATCATAACAACATTCTCCAAGCCATCAGCTGTAACACACAATACCACTCACAGAAACTGTGCGACAACCTTGCAAACTTCTTCCACGACAAGATCGCCAACTTCTACAGAAACTTCAAATCCCGATCAACTTCTTCCAGCAACACAATGACCCGGCTGCCACCACAGACATCCGACTAACCAAAAGAAGCCAGTTCACCCCACAGACACCGCCTCCATTATGAACTTGGTCCACTAAGGGTCCTCAAACGACCCATGCCCTCACCACATCTTTAACCTTGGTGAAGCCAGAATCAGCCACATACTCACCACCTTGTTCAGCACCTCAATTGCTGTGGCCACCTTCCAGAAGACTGAACCATGCAGGAAGTCAACGCCCTACTAAAAAACCATTGGCATCCCCAGCGAACTCATCAACTACCGACCGATCTCCAATCAAAACGGTCTCCCACCACACACTCATCACAAGGTTGCACAACATAAGCATCCAAGGAGTGCGCCTTGCTCCCTTCACCTCTGAAATCATCTGTGGAGTACTCCAAGGATTGTCGCTCAGCCACACCCTCTTCAACACTTATATGACACCTCTGGCCAGCAATTACAAAACCCAAGGACTCAACATCTTATCATACGACAATGACACACAACTCATCCTCTCCGAAGACACCCTCAACACCAACTTCCACAACTGCATGACAGACATCGCCAAATGGATGAAGGACAACTGCCTGAAGTTCAACTCGGACAAGACAGAGGTACAGATGTTAGGATATGAAAGCTCCCCATGGACACATCCTGGTGGCCCTCAGAACTCAGACCTACTCCTACCCCCACTGACCACGCTAGGAACCTAGGCTTCATTCTGAACAACAAGCTAACCATGACGACTCATGTCAACTCTGTCTCCTCCCGCTTCTTCATCCTCTGCATGCTTCTTAAGATATTCAAAAAACTACCCCAAAACTCAAGAAGCTTCATCATCTGGGCCTCCATTTCAAGCAGACTGTCAATGCTCTATACAGGGATCTCAGCTCACCTCCTCCAATGACTACAGATCATACAGAGCCTCCAGGATCTCCCTAGATGAACCCACATCACCCTCTACCTCAGGGAACTCCACCGACTCCCTGTACAAAAAAGATACCAGTTCAAGCTCCTGACCCATGCATACAAGGGCCTACACAACTGAGGACCTGGCTAGTTGAACCATCGCCTGAACTTCCATCAGTCCAGACACCTCCGCTCCATGTCACTTTCTCTAACCCTCACCCCCGCATCCGATGTAGCAAATGCGGAGGTCGCTTCTTCTCCTCCCTAGCAGTAACGACATGGAACGAGCTATCCTTTAATCTATGGACCTCCCCATTTCTTTCAGAGTTCCAAAAGTCCCTGAAGACCTGACTATTTGGCTTTTCAACTGGACCCTGCCAGTGCCAGGACACTCTCATGAGTGACAAGAGGCGCTCTACAAATCTACTAATTGATTGGTTTAATTGAATTGATGTTTGCCATCATTTTAAAATCCACAAAAATCAATCAATCAGAATTTATAAGGCACGGCTAATCACCCGATAGGGTATCCAGGTGCTTGCATGACCCGGAGGCTTTTCGAACATCCAGGTTTTGAGGGCCATTCGGAGTTCCGTAAATGAGGTAATAGTCTGGAGGTGCGTAGGGAGGCTGTTCCAGGTCGTTGCTGCAATGGGGGAGAAGGTGTGCCCCCCCCCCACTTCTGCTTCGGTAGATGCGGGCAGTATGGGCAAGTGAAATGGAGGTAGAGCATAGTCTTATCAATGGTTGGTGAAGTACTGGCAGTGGTTAATGTAGGCGGGTCCTTGGTTGTGTGGAGCCTTGTGTGCATGGGTCAGTAGCTTTAATTGGCATCTCTTCTGTACGGGGAGCCAGTGGAGTTTCGTCAGGTGGGGTATGATGTAGGTTCGTCGGAGAAGACAGAGGATAAGTCGGCTAAGACCTTCTGTTTGGTCTGAAGTCTCTGTAGAAGGTGTGCAGAGATTCCTACGTAGAGGGCATTGTCGTAGTCCAGTTGGATGGTGATGAGAGCTTGTGTCACAGTGCGTCCCGTGTGTATGGGTAGCCACTTGAAGATCTTTACTAGCATGTGCAGAGTGAGGAAGCAGGCAGAGGAGACGGCACTGATCTGCGATTTCATGGTGAACTTGAAAACACTACTGCATTGCTCTTCCATGCAGAAAATAATTTATGTTGGCAAGAATCACAGAAGAACTAGACTAAAAATACAATCAATCGAATATACTGACTCAAGTAAACCTCAAAATCTATAAATAGTCAAGCACTGAAAGCTGTCAAGTTTAAGGCATCACACCTCTGCAGATTAGTTGCAGGATATGTCTTTCAAAAAACAGAAAGTTCCACAGATTTAGATAACCACATATATCCCACTGGCCAAGAGTCTGAAATGCACTTAAGTCAGACAACTATTACCCACTCAACAGACATGCTCCATCCAAGGAATCAAACTACACCATATAATAGTCTAATAAAACAGTGCCGCCCCCCTGGGTCTAAGGTCCAAAGGAAAGGAGCTCCCCTACCTAGTGTAGGTTTAGCATCTCGGCAGACCCCCCCCCCCCCTTTTGCGCCTCAAACAAATTTTCTCCCCTGAGTGACTTGGAGTTGTGCGATTGACTGGGCCCCCAGGATTATATAATGCCAGGGTGGGGCATGGCATGGATAGCTGTTTCTCCTGTCTTAATTGCGAGTGATTGCTTTTATAGGGGCTGCACTTTGTCCACTCAATGAATGGTCTAGAGCTTGGCGCTATCTTGGACAAACATAATTTCGTATTCGCCTTGGGCAAACTGGTAAACTCTCCTAATATTGTAATTTTCCCGACCTTCAAGGGGAGGGGCTGTAGGTCGTTGATTGATTTTATTTTCATTTCAGCACCTTTGTTCCCTCTTATTTTTAAATTTAATATAATTCACAGCCCCTTTAGTGATCACAATGTGGTGGCTCTTAGGGTACTTTCTCTGGTGGATCAAAGTAGAAGGCTTAACTGTTCCTAAGTGTATCCTCAGTGCCTTAAAGCCTCCCTTTTTGTCAAGTGCACACAGGAGTTTGCTATTTACCTGGATATAGATGCTGGGGCAAGGGAGATCTTGCAAGCTTATGATGGTATTGCCATGGGTGTTCTTAGCCTATTGTCAATACCGATCCCCAGCAGTGGCCCCCAAAACCCAAAATGGTTTGACAGTGACTGAATGAGAACACTGCAACAGTTGAAGGCTGTACTGAAGCAGTTACCCAAGAATAGGAGCCTGGTTGCAGGATGCAGGCGGGCCTAAAAGTAAGCTCTAGATCCTCGTAAATCTACACTGCAGGAGATAACTTGGGAGGGGTTATGCAAGCTGTGTGAGGTGGGGATAGCTCACTCCTATGTAAAATTGTTAATAGGCCTTGCTTTGCGGATGGTTCTGGCCCGGTAATATGTCATCATTTGTCTGAACAACACTGGGTCGACCACTTTGAATTGTTAACAACTACGGTGGGGCAGGGGGAATAATGATATGGCAGTTGAGGTTTCAACTAGTGCCCCTGGGGTCTCTGTCTTCGAAGAAATTACTCAGATCATCATTGCGTTGTCCCATAATAACGCCCGGTATCAGACTGAATTCCCCTGAATCTGTTCAGGGCTGATGTGGAGGTTTGGGGTCTTCTTTTGACTCAGGGCTCAAATGTGGCCACTCGCGAGGAGGCGATGTCCTCGTGGTCCACAGCCGTGATTGTCCAGGTCTTTAGGGAGGATGACAAGGACAACCTCCAATGCTAGCACCCTATCTCGTTAATAGGCGCAGTGGTAAAGGTTTTTGGAAAGGTAATTCTAAATAGGCTGCTAGAGTGGGAAGAGGAGAACAACATCATGAGCGATGTCCAATATGGTTTCAGGTCTGGTAGGTCCACCTCTGACCAATGCCTGAATCTTCATCTAATCAATAAATACAAGGCTGCCTGGTCTGAATCGTTGCATTTAGCTTTTTATGGACTTAACATTAAGCCTGGGCGGAGTTCGCAGAGTTCTGCTATGTGGAACTCCGCGAAGGTCATAAAAAATTTAACCGCGCTACGTGGAGCTACGCAAGCAGCGGAGTGCGTTGGATAAATGCTGTTTGCGGTGATTTTCAGGGCCAGGTGCTTCTCTGCACTGTGCAATCATAACGAACAGCACCATGCACAGCGCAAGCGGGTGCTGCTTCCTTTCTGCAGCTCGAGTAGATTTTACTCGAGCGGCAGCTTTCTCAACGAGGACAGTTTCTCAACACGAGCGGTCGAGAGCATACGCGACCACTCGCAATGATAAATCTGATCACCTGCATTGAGAAATCTTGCCGGGAGGTTGATTTTCCATCTTTGCGCTCGCCAACTTGATGTGGACGATCGCGAATGAGGAAAAATCTCGCCGGGAGGAGGATTTCCCTTGCTTGCGCTTGCAAACTTGACATTGATGAACGGGAGCAAGGAAAAACCTCTGCTCCGCTGTGCGGAGCAGAGTTTTTCAGAACTCCGTGAGCTCCGCGTAACACAGAGTGCGGAAATCTCCGCAAATTCCACGAGCGGAGTTCACCGCCCAGACTTACTTAACATCTGCATTCAACAGGATTACCCGTGTTAAACTCTGGGCCTTGCTCTTCAAGATGGGGGTTGATCCGAATATTATGGCCCTTTTAGCTAACCTTCATTCTGACACTTCCACCTCAGTGCGTTTTTCACAAGGCGTTGATCGCACTCAGTCATTCCCCACTAGTAGTGGTGTCCGCCATGGGTGCATTCTTGCCCCATTCCTGTTCACTTTATATGTTAACGGGTTGGAGTCTGCTCTCTTCTCAGTTTTGGCAGACGGTCCTAGGGTGGGAGCTAGATCCCTACCAGTCTTGTTATATGCTGACGATGCGGTGCTTATGGCCCACATGGCTCAAGGGTTGAATCTACTCCTGATTACGTTTGTTTCAATCATTGGGGACTTGAACTTGTCCGTGAACTTTTCTAAGTCCTACATTATGGTTGTTGGTCGGAAGTCCACTAGCTGTAAAACTTTTAATGTGGCTAATCACACTTTGGATAAAGTCTCAGCATTTCCCTATGTGGGGTTTTATTTGACACTAAAAATAACTGGAAGCCGTTAACTGCAGGCAAAAGATCTGAGTTTATTAAAACTACAGGGGTGGTTTCTAGTTTTGCACGTGGGCTAGGTTCCTGGTCACTGAGGGTCCTCTTAAAAATTTATCAGGCCAAATGTGTTTCCCAGCAACGGTATGGGAGCGAGATCTGGGGGTAAGCTAACTTGGGCAAGATCCAAACCGCAGAGAATCCATTTTTTCGACAAGCAGCACATGCGCCACATTTAATCCCCGTGTTTTTAGTGGAAATGAAGCTTGGTCTTCATCATGCGACAGACACAGTGGCCCTCCGCCCCCTACTGTGTTAGGTCATGGTGTGGACCAGGGAGGAAATAACACTTAACTGGCTGATCCTTGCAGATTGTCTGGCCCTTGATCTGTTGCATAAAATCCTATGGATAGCCTATGTGAAGGCAGATTTTGCCTCTTGGGAGCGCAGATATCTTTACTGATCCTAATTCTTTGTCCTCTTGACAATTGACATGCGTCAAGAGGTTGTTCTTGTATCAAGCCCTGTGGGATAAAGAACAGCAAGAGCTGCAGAAACGTTCAGTTCGGGGACACATGTTCATGAAGACTGGTCAGAGTATGGTCTAATAAAACAGTGAAGTTAGAGAAATTTCAGCAAACTAAAAGTATTGTCCTATTGCACACTCCCTTCCCTGAAGTCTTTGAATTGGTAGGTACGGCGAACTCTGCATTTTAAGTTCATAAACAAAAAGTCAATATTATTTCTATAGCTATTCAAATACTCAAGCCCCATTATTAAAATATTCCCCCACCTATACACAACACCAAATATCACTTCAGTGAATCCAACAGAGGATGCTGTGAATATGCACTCCCTAAAATAGGGAAATCAAAATATAAAAGACTGCCAGCAAGGCTGTAAAACTAGTAGCATGCACGCTCTATCAATGATGTGATAGTGTTTACTATAAAACTGCTGTACTCAAACAGGAATGTTTAAGAGTTGGTAGACCCAATGCCTGACTCTGCATCAGATTTAAAACTATATCTGTAATTAATACTTTTACCACTGCATTGAAGGATGCATGGAAAATAATCACCCCTATGAAGCCATGACTAGTACTAAGAAACTCAAAGAACGACAACGCCACAATTCAAAACCCTCATTGCATTCACAAGAAAGGAAACAAAAGTGATCATCCATTAAAGAGAATGGAAATCAAATTTAATCTCTAAGAGGGGTCAATGTAACTGCCTTTCTAAACATAAAGGAAGGGCAACTATTCTTTATGGTTAAAGGCAAGTCAGCTGTACTATTACTCCTGATGTGTCATTACACTTCAACATATTAAACCACCAGATCTTACAAATCCAGCAAAGGCTCAAAATAATTTTGGCCTGGAAATGGTTTCCCTCTTTCCAAGCCAAGAGACATGTTCAACTTACTGTGGCAGACTTTACCTCATTAAACACAATCTCAAGTGTTAGTGTACCTTGGCTTTCAAGCTGGCATCTGTCAACGTTAATTTAATCGTCACCACTGTAGGAAAGTGGAGTACTATGCTGTGAGGCTGGTTAGGATTCACTATGCAGTACTCTCACATTACCCCAAATAGGTCCTGTGGGTTCACAATGATGAATCCCTAGCTCAGTCCTGGTGGTGTGGCACAGAGCAGTCAGTCTTTACTAAATGAACATATGCTAACCGTTTCAGAGTACCAACATGGACGATAAGTAATTGACAACTCGAAAGATATCCAACACCAATTCATAAAAATAAAGCTGATTTTTATATAAATTTAGACACCAAAATGAACACAATTGTATGAGTGCAAACAGAGTTATGAATTTTAGAAGGAAAAATAAATTAGTGCAATTCACTACTGCAAAACTTTAACTTTGAGGTCAATGGAGAAAATCACTAGTGACAATTGGTCCCTTTAAGGTCGAGTCCAGTGGAAACCACTGGGGGTTAAGGTGATGCGGGTCTCATGACCAGGCCACGACAGTCAGTTGAATTTTACCTGGCTCGTAGGGCCCAGGTCCTGAGTTGCCCTGGCTGTCCCTGGTGCTGAAGCGGGACCTGCGGGGAGCTGGTTTTACAGCTTAGACGGTACTGGGGAGGAAACGGATGCAAAAACTTGACTAAGGGGCCACTGAAGTGGGGGGTTGAAAATGCTGCAGGGTTCCCTCGAGGAACAGCATCAAACCAAGGCAGTGGTGGCCGGACTGTTCTCCAACAAGCCCCAGCAGCTAATCAGTCGCTGAGGTGACAACGTCCGATGGGTGGGGGAGGGGGGAGGTTCACCATTGCTACCCAGAACCCTTTGTTCTGCCACTTTAAAAAATTGCATAAACCTTCCTTTGCTGTACAGACAAGGTAGCCCACCCTAGGATTGTGGCTAGCCTTCTGCGGGTGTACACCTCATGACTATCTAACTTTTCCACCTGGGAGAAGTGGGCTGGCAGTTTCCTCCTTTGGGAGGCAGCCTTGATGCATACCACAGGCGGAATAAGCTTTGAAGCTCACCGCCTTGATGTGCCACTTCACAAGCCATCCTGTCAGGGAGGGAGGCATCACTTCCTTCACAGGTATGCCTTTGTTTCTGACTCCTGGAAGTGTTCACACCTCCTGGCAGGGGGTCAGACCCCTGCTTGGCAACAGCAGCTGCAGTCTGTCAGCCAGGGTACCGGAAAGGCTGGGGCAACCAGGTGGGTAATCTCTAAGGTACCCACCTGGGTGCACGCCACATTAAATCGGACTACGTGAAAAAGTCAGATTTGATGATACTTGTTATTTGATACCAAACATGACACTTTTCAGTGGTACCATAATGGAGCTGGCAACCTCGGGGTGGCCGGGTGCCAGCCCATGTTATTCTACGGATCCCTGAACACTTATATTATCCCTTAATGGAAAGAAGCTACTATAGGGACATAAAAGCTTGCACTTATAT
This sequence comes from Triturus cristatus, assembly GCF_964204655.1. NCBI lineage: Eukaryota > Metazoa > Chordata > Amphibia > Caudata > Salamandridae > Triturus > Triturus cristatus. The sequence continues at coordinate 549,628,708 of NC_140584.1, forward strand.
GTCCACACCTTTAATATAATGCACCCTGCCTCCAGGGCGCAGTAGGCCTACCTTAGGGGTGACTGGCATATATTATAAATAGTGCTGTGACTTTGCCACTCACAGTGAGGGCAAAATCGAGTTTAAGCAGTGTGCAATGGCATAACTGCTGTTTACTTGGGTCTCTCAGCGTGGCACAATCAGTGCTTCAGGAATGGGTGACTCCTTAAACTCCCATGGCATGGGAACCTTTGGCATCACTTCCCAGGGATTACAAGGGGGTTAAATTCCTTGACAATTGGGGTTGGCAATACACATACATCGTATTTAGGGCGAGAGTACGAGAACTGGGGCCAGGTTAGCAGGCTCCAGTGCACTTTCAGAGTCATAACCATCAGCACTGCTGAAACAAGTGTGGGGGGTGAGCATACAAAAAGGGCAGTTTCCAACAAAACCACCAAAAAGTATTCGCCTTTTCTAATTCCTACTCCTTCACAGGGCATTTTAATAGCTCTCAACCTCTCCATGGTTAAGCTAATCCAAAGAAGTGAATCCTCTTTTGGGCAATGTCTGACCATCTCTCACCAACATAAACTGAGCTGCATAAAATGTTTCAAAGAGCAAAACCAAGTTTCCTCTGCAAACACGCGGTCTACAAAATACCAGCTGGGTCCTCATAAATAAAAACCCACCCTTCTTGAACATTTTCCAAACACTATAGATTTAGACATTAAAGAGTAATGACATAAGCACCACACATCATAACTCCTATTTTTTTTAGGGTGCTTTGTCTCATTTTGCTCAAATAAAAGTGCTATCTTACCAATAAATCTTAATAGCCAAATAATTGCCTTTTTCTGATCACAAAATGTATACCTCATTTGTTTTGCATCTGGCTTGGTTTCCGGTATGGCCCTGCTCCTTTTGCAGCGGTAAACCTTGAGCTGAATCAAGCAGCATCAAAAATGTCAAGCCAAGGCTACCTTACAGAGACCTCTCAGTTGCCTCTGTCCATGAACTGCTACCCTCCAGTGTTGAGGAAGCTCAAGCACAACAAATGAGGCCTGTACCTTCTCTTCCTCTGCTACCTTAAGTATTCAGTTCGACTGTGAACACAAAAACATCCATCCTAATTAATTATTTGTACATGATGGACCTTCAGGCCATTGACGCTGGCAATGCTTGTTTAAAAGAGCCAGCTAGGAACCACACAGCAGCCTATATTTCATATGGCACATAGCGAGTCCAGTACAGCAGAGCCGCTCCTTTACTCTCCACGTTCCTGTGCTTCGGCATGGCCACAGGAAGAGGAAAGCTTGTTTTTAATTTTCTGCATGCGGAAACCTAGTCATGCCTCCACTTCAGTGGATTCTACAAACCCGCACATTAATATTGCAGGAGATGAATATTTCAACATATCAGACGGAATAATAAAAATAACACATTAAAGAGAACCTCATTAATCTCTCAAGAGGGGCACTAGAACACGGTTTATTCTTCCTGACTTTTCATTAGTCCATTAATTTCCCCTGGCACGGCACACGCTGCCTACTTATACTGGCAGCAGCCGGCGGCTGGCACGGAGTGGCTGTCGGGCTCGCGATGCCGCTCTGCAGCCACTGCACTCGTATTACAGAGCTGGTGATCTTGCTGCATTGTAGGCCGTGCTTACAGAGTTGTTTGCACGCTTAAAGCGAACCCGTGGCATTCCTGCGAAGAACTCTTGCTGAGAGGTAAATCTGAACTAGAAAGCACAAAGATGAAAACAAAAAATATCTTCTGAACATATCTACTTGCAGGTAAAAGCAATGATTACGAAAATGCAAATGTCTGATATGCAATAAGAAATGTGTAACAAAAAGGTTTCAACATATTTCAATGGCAAACCTAAGGATGGAACATTAGGTCCTTCGCATAACAACAATAGCAACGAGCAAGGTAAATACATGAAAATAGTAAAAAAAAAATGTCAATCAGGCAAGAGTTAGCAGAGGGCAGAAGTAAATACTCAGGGGCCCAGAACAAGGCTGGGCACGAAATGGTTGTTAACAAGGTGGCTTTGGGAAAAGAACGGTTGTTGGTGGTTGTCTTTTAAAAGTCATGCGGGTGCAGTGCACTTCCACTGGGAGTTTACTGTCTAAGACATGGACAGGCAGAGTCACCTGCATGCTACCGATAAATGTATGCTGCCTAAGTTAGCCAGAACTCAAAATAGGGAGCTGTGGGGGAGGAACAGCACACCTCTTGTATGCGGTTACACCTAAGAAAGTTTCATATTTCAGGACCTTTATTCACGCGTGTTAAAATAAAAACATGGCCTCAGACCTGGGTGGTTTCAAGCCAGGGATCGTCGTGTAACAAAGGAGCCCGCGTGGACGTGTATGGGTAGAATCCTCTAGGATGTACATCACACACCCCACCAGGAGGAGAGTCTGTTCCTGCAGCCTCCTGAGCTCACTACAATCCAGGCAGAACAGTCACGGGCGCACCTGCTAAGCCCAGATATCACCCACAGCATGAGGGCTTGATGTAGCAGGCACAACACACGCACAATGCCCAGACCCAACACCTCTCTACACTTCAACAACAACAAAAAAAACATACAAGCACACGCCGTGATTATACAGAAACACAGCAAATAAACAACGTATCTACCTTTGGTACAAATACCACAGTACAAAGTAAGTGTCATGCCACAAAAATGGCACACTCAAGTTTGCATGCAACTCAATTACCAACCACAAACGTTACAGAGAAGAACCTTCCAAGTGCCGGAATGGTATCAGGACTTGACTTGAAGCTAGGTTATATGCATTGCAGCTTGCACTGTACAAGTGACATACAATACAATACAATAATAATAAAAATAATATAATAATACAGTATATTGAATTAAGAGCTCGTTCACCAAACACTAAAGAATGATCAGAAAAAGATTAGAAACCTCAGCTCTAAATAATACAGCACTAAACTTCATAAAACTCCATGCGACAGAATGTAATACAACAAGAACAGGTAATACCTATGGCCTCACGGGACAGTACAAGAAACGCCAGGGATACCGAACAGCCATCCCCTCTGAATGCAGCAGCACAACAAACTCCAACTCCTCAGCAAAACAACATAGCAAGAACCTGCAATGATCCGGAACATTCTGAAATGATTAATTACACACATACAACCCCAAGTCTCATACAAAATATACAAAAAGAGGAGAGAAAATCTCAGCCTTTAACTCAACACAATCAATAAACAAAAGCCTGGATGATGGTTGACCACTCTACTAATAACTTACCATGAACTGCTGCCCGATGGCAAGTATCTTGTACTAGGTCCATGCTACAACCCGCTGCTCATTTTAAAATTCTTGAACACCTGGTATGCTTTCGTTCTGTTGCGTGACAGGGGGTATACCCAGTGTTGTAATACTTTTGCCATGGGTGGCTACAGCCTCATAACTGGGGTCTGACTCAATAATGGCTAGTGGCAGCTGATTACTACTCGCTCTCCTTAGTCAATCCATGTAGTGCGTCATCACTGGCCCTCCGGTTTCCCCCTAGTATATATGTATATATGATGCCTGAGAGAGTGCTGGATGCATGAGAGATGGAATAGCCCCTGGCTGCCACCCCCCTAGATGTATAAAGACCGTAGGTTGCTGGGTGAGCCACTGGGCTTCGTCGTTGTATGAGTTGCTGTGTCTCTATCTCCATGCATACCCCCCTGTATTTCTCCTCTGACTTACCTATCCCTGTATAAATCATTGTGAATCCAAAATAAACAGAGGGGGGCCTCACATTCCCAAAGGGACTGGGTACCGTGCTAGACTGTTAAGTCAAAAACAAACTCCCTTTTGGCTTGTTCATGAGATCTCAGACACACTTTGCGCTCTTACCATAGTCTAATTCCTCACTTTATATACACCCCAGTAACATAAAGGTCCAGACACCACACCTGTGTTCTATATAAAAAATATCGCTTTAACACTTTATTTATATACAATTCCCCGTGTTTGATCCCAAAAAACAATCATCAAATTCTTATATAGGTACCAAAAAGATAGATGGGACAAAAACGACAATTCCTTAAAAATTACATAAAACAATTAAAAACCCATTTGTGTTCCCCCTCACAGCAATAACACGGTATTTTTCTTATTTGCCCTGTTTCACAATCGGAAAACAATTAATTAAACAAATACATAAACACAGACATGGAGAGTACAGTAGACAATCACATATGTCTTTACAACCACTAATTTGTTTAGATTGCTTAAAGCACAGAGTATCTCCAAATGGGTAATATCTAATGTGTCATTCAATGCTGTTAGATTTAGTATTATTTATGCATCGATGCGTTACAGTTGATACCCAATATTTAGAGCCACCTTCATCAGGATAAGTAAAATTCTCCCACAATTTCAATAAAACCTCAGATGAGGACTTCCTCACAATTGAGAGGTGCAGTTCTCTGTGCGAACAAGAACAGCCATCTGCTGATGCAAGTTGTGTGGTGAGAGAAATGGCATTAGAGCCATTCTCTTACTTTCTCCCCACTCTACTAAGCAGAACAACACGTGCTGCAACCTGAGAAGTGATCCTGCAACCTTTGATATATCATCACCCCTCTACCCCATGCTGCGCACTCCCAGCGGAGACAACATGTCTGCAAACCAGTCTGTGCAGAACAATGAACCAGTGTCTAAGAGTCTACTGCTTTCTGATGCTGCAGTGGCCATCAACAGACTATGACAAAGAATTGCTAAGAGTCGTATAAACTCCTAGAGTACATTTGTACAACCCTGCCTACATCCCTGCAGTTGGACTCCAACAAATCCTCCTAAGTGACAGGTGATCTACCGCCCCTCCCACTCACATTTACTCTGCACCATACAAATTGAATAGATTAACTGTGGGACTTTCCTGCGTTATAATATGTACACAATTTGCTCTTTATTAGGCTTAGCACAAAGAGTCCTACTAATTCAAGCATTATCACTATCCTGACTACTCTGCTGCACATCCACCTTCCTCAATGTGCCATTGACTGTGTTATCCAAATTACAAATTGTACAAAATAATGAGGTGAGATTCATTTTTGGGCAGAAGCAACATGAGCACATCTCACCATAGCCTTTCATACCAAACAAAAATGTTTTTTCCATCAGCCAGCAAATCAAAATAAAGTGCATGATCTCAGTTTGGAAAGCTACCCACCTCAACTTGGCGGAACTGTTTTACACAAAAAAAAAGTCAACAGGAAACTACATTCCCATTCAAGCACATTACCTTCCCACAATATAACAAAATGGAGAGGAAACATCTTTTGACAGAAAATTCACAACAAAAGACATAATTATAGAACTCTCCGATCAGACTGCGAGGCAGCCTGCTCCCTCAAGACATTCAAATCCAAACTGAAATTAGTATTCGTAAATAAACTCAACCAGGACTCATTAATTTCTTATCACTGTTGGGTACATCTATTCGTATCAGAAATGTAAAGTCACGTAATCCTTTTATTGCTTTTCTTTATCTGTACCCACTTTTCCACACTGACCCCAATCAGTGACACTTATCTAAATCCATACCTAACTTACATTCCCCCGTTTGCTCTGTGCCTAGAAACTAATCATGTTTGGTTTAAGTTCAGTATAACAAATAAAAACAAACTATATATATATGTTGTGAAATACAAGATGCTGTGCTTGGCTACATACAATATTGATATTATTGCAATACAGGGTACCATGAAGAGCCTTACTCAATGTAATGAGTAGGCCATTAACTGATCTTTATTAAAAAGAATAACATTGCTTGGACAATATTTTATTGTGAGTGATACATGTGTTAGCTGAACTAAACAACCTATACCACACCACCACCAAGAGTAAGTCTTGACTGTTTAACCTCGCTACCTCTGAAAGTCAAAGCCTAAAGAGGTGGCACTTGTCAAGTCAGTGAGCTTGCAGTAGTTCCAGATTCCTGTGTTTCCACAGACACAAGCATTAGTTATCAAAATTGCTAAATTGAACACACAAGAGGTGATGGGCAGAATGCTTGCAATTTGTCTAAACACTGGCATTCGCTCTGGGTAGAATCCCAAACTATCATTCTTTTGCTCAACATGCCACCTTAATTTGGATTATGCAAGTCAGCCTTGACCCTGCTTCTCATGAAACATTCCAGCCCGAACTTCCAGGTCCTCACCGAACCGTAACACAAGCAAACTCGGTCCGGTTTCGCCCTAATAATGGTTCATCAGCCAGGTGTAGCTTGATCTTCATTTATCTTTATTTACTCTTTAAAGTCCATCAACAGATTAAATTTAAAAACCACCACAATCAATAATAAATAAATACAGTAAATTAAACATATATAAGATTAACAAAATACAAAACTAAATTATTACAAGCAAAATATATTATAATAAAATGTAAATCAATCGATGTATATCAAAAAAGTGTCCCATTAAAAAATAAGAAGTATTCACAATATAAGGATTTTAAAAAAAAGGTAAGCTGCTTCTTTGTGCGTTGCTATAGAATACCTTAAAATCACAGGATACATTTTTTTGTCTACAGATGAAAAAAGGGCAGGACAAAAAAAAAAAAAGTACATGATTCAAATCTGTTTAACAGCTCCACAATATTTACAGCTTGGATGTTGGGAAACCCCTTCCTTCTTAATCTACGAGTTATCACCCAAAGGGATTTGGTTAAATCTGAATATCATGAAAAATCTACACATCAGGGGACATTAGTTGGCCTTAAGGTAAAATAGCATCTCATCACTTCTAAGAAACATACAACATAGCTGTAAACTTCTGATTTGTAAACAGTGTTTTAAGTCAACCTGGAAACTTTGATTTTTAGTATACTTTTTAAAATAATACTTTAAGACGCTGCTAGATTGACACATTAACAACTCATTATCATATAGGTCAACTGCTGTAAACAGGAATAAACAGTCCTAAAAGCGTAAATCTTTTTATTATCCGTAGCAAGTCCCGGACAAATTACTTTTTTCAATGTATTTTCGGGACTCCTGAATAATTGATAAAAATATCTAACCATTTGTCAGTAGCTTCGAAAGGTAATGCGCATAAACCTTGGCTCAAGACAAATTATTTCAATAAAGTTAAAAGAGCTTACACCTAGATAACGCTTCTATAAAACGAATTCAATACTGGAGATGGAAGTAAACGTAGTAAGTGACCTTGCTTCGATTCCAATGAAGGCAACAGGAACTACACTAGCATTGTACACCTTTAACAGTGAACAAACACCCCTTCTTCCAAGTGCAATACAAACTGTAAAAGGCCAATTCCTGTAGACTTTAATTCTGCAGCCAGAGAGGTATTATATGGGACCCATGACAAATTATTTGAGATGTTTACGCATAGATAAGTGTCGCGGCCAGGAATCCTCAGTATCGTGCGTTGCTCTATAGGGGTCCACCTCTCGACACCCTCAAGGTCTGAAATAGATATTCACAGACTCTATGAGGTGGTCCAGTGGGGGAAGGAAAGGAAGGGGACAGCAGGGAGGGAGACCTGTAACGAGAAAGAAAGAGAGAGATCAGTACCCCCCCTACTCTATCGTTCGTTCTACTCTATCCCAGCCCCTTCCCACTCCTAGTGCCAGGGCCATACCTGTAAAGGAAGAGAACGCGCTGCTCTGGCTGGAACCTACAAGACGTAGGGAAGCACTCCCAGAGATCTAGAGTAAAGATATGGAGTGTTATATGAGCGTTCGACCACCCTTGAGCCTCAATGTGCACTACACCTCTAACGGGGGTGAGGTATGAACATACCATGTACTCAGAGTCTTAAGGTAACACAGGGGAGCGGAAGAGCGGTCCTCCTGCTCACTCACAAAACCCCTGCTGCGAATAATAAGAAAGAAAATAGTAAACTTCCTTGCCTGTATAATACCCACAATCTAAGGTATCACACAATGGTCACATAAGCACACATCAGCATTACATCATGTGGACATGTCTAGAATCAACCAGCGTTCAATGAACAGGACATTTCATAATCAACAAAGGTCTTTTGGCAAGGACAGTCAGCAGCCCCTGATGCGGGCAAAGGAAACGCGCCCTTTCCTGGATGGGCACAAATAGAACAAAGTATCCGACTATATGGAGGACCAACTGCCGTGGCGATTAAAGTACCAGATAGGAGGTCGCTACAATGGGGTGGTTCTCTGAGTAACCACTCAAACCGCGCCCTTTCTCTGCCCGCATGAACCATGGAAGTTCAGGTTCGCCAACGCGGGAGAAAGGCGCATAGGGTGTACTTCTCAAAGGGAAGTTGCTGGGACTGGACAATATAATTTCCCACAACTGAAGGAGTGTGTACTCGTGGGCTAATGACCCCATTTTCCCACTGTGGCTCTCGGAGGTTGCTTCGCATGGAACCCGAAATGGGGATCCGCCAACGAAGCAACGGGACAAACAACGATGGAATGGCCACAATACCTGGGCTGAGCAGAGGTCCGTAGAAAAGGAAGCGCGGTGCTTACAGCACCCTTACCAGCCTCCTTGTTGATCTCGGCGCAGCTCTCGGCATGGAGTAATCGGCACCGTGAAGGTGCCCCGGAAGCTCTATGTCTGCATCCGCGCCCTGGCGTCCTGACGTCACGGCCGTCGGATGCCTGCGAAGGCTCCTGGGGATTGTAGTCATTGCCCATTCTTTCGCGCTCGCGCGCGGTTCGTCAGTGTTCCTTGGACCCTCCTCACATGAGCCCTGACAGATAAGTACATTCTTTTACCACCTCGGGTCTTTTTCCATTAAAAAAACAAGATCTAGGACACTTAATACCTCTAGTACCCATTATCATAACTTTAGTTTTCCTATCATTTACAGTACGATGGTGCACAAAAGAAAAGAAGCTAAAATTTCCAATTGTTTCCGTGAGCCAATTGAGGTAAGAGACAATAATACTAAACCATCTGCATATAATGAGACAGAAACCTCCCTTGATCCAAACTTTGCTGGATCAGAAATCTTCTGTAAATCTTCTAAATAATTGCAAAGTCTGACAAATATAAGGGAAATAAAAGAGGGGCTAAAATACAATCTTGTTTAAGGCCATTATCAACTGGGATATTATCAGAAAGTGCATTTCATGAGTCCAAAGGTTCTCTCATTCAATTATCAGAATGAAGCGAGATTAATGGAGACAGTAATTAAGAGGGTATACCCAGTCTCACCATGTTATGCCAAAGAATGGAACAAGCAACAGAATGTAAGGTAGTGACGAAATCAACAAATGCCATGTAGATCTTCATATTACACAACCTGACATACTTTTCGCCAATCACATTTAAACACAGAATATTATCCACAGTGGTAGGCAATGACAAAGCAGACGCCACCCAAGAATCTAAATTATTTAATAATCATTTGCAGTAAATCTATTCAGTCGCATCTAAAAGTGCGATGGGATGATAGTTTATAGGAAGATTACAATCCCTTTTTTATAAAGGGGAATGATGTTACTACCTTGCCAAGACTGGGGCACTGTTTCTTTCTTTAATGAAAAATGAAACAGTGGCTTCAGGATACCTATCCATCAATAGGGGGCTGATTTAACAAAGAGGGAAAGAATACCATGCGCCCCTAGACACAGCTATTATTCAAGTTAAAAATGGCTTGGGCAATTTCATTCTAAGTAAACTCAAGATAAACAGAGTATCTTTTTAAACAACTAAGTCCCACATTTGGCAAATTGGAAAAAGACGACTCCTACAGAGCACAAATATGAGATAGATCTTCGCCTACTGGGGTAGGAGTTTTGAAGCGGTCTGTACCCAAGCTTCTGGCTATTACAAACCAGAATCTACGCATATAACGAAAAGTAACCACAGACAGAAGATCAAACCATAACTTTGTAACTTTGGTACATTTATTAATTTTCCTTTCTAACTTTGAGCATTTAATAGCTCTGGAACTCTGTGAGACATCCAGGTGCTTAGAAGCCCTAGTGTAAGTTTTTAGTTTCGTTGCCGTAAATTTGGCACATCCAAAGATGAAGAAAACACCCTAGACGCATCACTCAACCAAGATTATAAAGCTCCTTGTGATACATAATTTCAAACATATACATGATCAGAACCAGATCTTAATTTAAAATTAAGGACCTTTGCCTCCCATCTTGCAATGGGGCAAAAATCCAATGAGATTAAGAGCTGGGAATGATCGCAATCAATAAGTGATTGGTACAGACCCCTCTGCCAAGAGAAATGATCAGTGGGAGAGAGATCAAACCGACCAATAATCATGACCAGTTTCAACTCCAGAGTCCAAGATAATAAAGTAGATGAGCGAGCACAACATTTCTTATTGGGAAAGCAAGAAGACAAAAGGCACCAGTAAGCGTCTAATTAAAAAAAAAAAAATCCTGTGCTCAGAAGCAGTTATAATTGTATTAAAACCCCCTAAAACCAATAAAATAGACTTTTGGTATTTGGCTAATAAACATAATAGGGACTTTTGAAGTGTAGACAAAGATAAAGAAAAATTACCTGTGAGACCCAAGTAAATATAACAAACGAAAAGTTCATAAATTATATAACCAGTTCCTATATAAGAGCAGTAAATAGTCATATCATAAGGGCGAGCAAGTAAAAGCTGAGAATGTTTCTGTTAGACCTGGCATCCTTGGCGTGGTTTCCCCTGACTTTTTTGCCTCTACCTCCTGTATTTTTGACACTGTGCTGGAATTCGTTTTTGCTGGTTTAGATGCTTTTGGGCACTTTGCCACTGCTGATCAGTGCCAAAGTGCAAGTGCTCCCTGGTTAAATTGTAATTGTGATTGGTTATCCATGATTGGCATATTTGTTTCACCAGTAGGTCCCTAGTAAAGTGCACTGAGTGTGCCGGGGCTGGTGATGCAAAGGCTACTAGTGGGCCTGCAGCACTGATTGTGCCACCCACAGGAGTAGCCCTAAAATGGTGTCTCAGGCCTGCCACCGCAGTGCCTGTGGGCAGTTGCTAACTGCCATGTTGTCCTGGCCAGTGTACCCACTTGCCAGGCCTGACCCTTCCATTTTCTTACACATAAGACGCCCCTATGGTAGGCCAAGGTAAAAGGCAGGACATGTACTAGTGTGGGTAACATGTCCTGGTAGTGAAATCCAGCCATTTTCGTTTTTCACTATTGAAAGGCTAACTTGCCCATAGGCTAGAATGGGGAATGCTGTGTATATCTTCCCATAGGAGCAAGATAGAAAATTGGAGTCTGGTATCCCTGAACTCCGAATTTAATAACATATCTTTTAGGGAGGATGTTTTTTGAATTCTGTGTTTGAAAACAGCACTTTTAGAAAGTGGCTATTTTCTTGTTCAACCTTTCTGTGTGCCTCTGCCTGGCTGTGTATTGACTGTCTGGGTTGTAAGTGACAGGGGTTGGGGGTGGCTGCAGGAGGCTGGGTGAGTCAGCACTAGGCTGAATAGACCTATCTGCATTTTGAGTGGTGGGAGGAGTTGCACCTGTGTCTGAATAGGGCTATGCCTGCCTTCCACAATGCTGGCTCCACCTCCTGCGGTGTGTCTGATGGCCCTGGCCCCCACTCACAAAGGAAGAAGAGGTGCACTGGCAGAAGGCACCCTGAACTGGTTTGGACTGGGTCAAGGACCCCTCACACATGGAGAACAAAGACTTTTGGGGTATAAATATCAGAGCTGAAACCCCAGAACTTTAGACTACTACTTCCTGAGCAAGAGGAATCCCTGCCAACGAAGATCAGCTGAACAAACTGAGGAAAAGTACTGCCCAAGTGTGTCTAGGGCTGGCCTGCAGTTTGCTGTTTCTACTGAGGAGAGATCTAAAGGACTTTACTGTGTCCCCTGCTTGAAGAAAGGACTTTGCTGAGTGCTGTGTCCATCTGAAGAAAAGTCTCCAAGGGCCTGAGAAGAGCTGGCTTTCTGTTTCTGAAGTCCCAGGCACAAAAGGACTTCACCCCCAGCTTCTCTGAACTTCCTTGCTGGGAGTTAGAGTCTGCCTGGAGGGCCTGTAACTGTGTGTGAGGCCTCTTTTGTTGTTGGGAGCTGGAAGCGCAACGCAACAAGAGAGACGTGTGACGCCGCCACTGCAGCAGCCGCTGTCGCATCATCGAGAAGCGTGTCGCCACTACCGCATCACCGGAGAAGCGTGCCGCCGCCACACAGGGTGCCGTCGCATCACCGGAAAAGCGTGTCGCAGGGCCGTCACATCGCTGAAGAAGCGCCCCGCCACCGCAACACCGGAGAAGCGTGTCGCCTTCACCGAGGGTGTTGTCGCATCGCCGGAGAAGCGTGTTGCAGGACCTGTCGCGGCTCCAAAATTCACCGAGTTCGCCGCACGGCCGTCGGGCATGCACGCATCACATCTATGTTGTCACATCACAACAAGAGCGCCATTTTGTCTCATCGCACCAGATCGTCGCAACGCATCGAGGCGCCATCTTAACGCATTGGAACCGGAGCGCAGGAAGAACCGTCGCCCGCCCTCCCTGCAACCCTTTTGTGTGTTTTGCGTTACGCATCACAGGTACATTGAGACTAAAGTGTCGCATTTGTGATCTACAAGCTTATTTTTTGCAACAACCCTTTTTAAAGACATTTTACTGAGTTTTGTATGTTGGACTTTTGTCGTTTTGGTCTTGTTGAGTTCAGATAAAGATATTTTATTTTTCTAAACTGGTGTGGTGTCCATTTGTTGTGTTTTCAGTGTGTTACTGTGAGTGTTGGTACAAATACTTAATACATTGCCTTTGGGATAAGCCGGTCTGCTCGTGCCAAGCTACAAAGGGGGTGAGAGCAGGGGTTATCTAAAGTGTGTACCCCCTTTACCCTTACTAGAAGCAAGGGTCCCTATTTGATCAAAGGTACCTATCTCTGCCAACTAGAGACCCCCAGATCTAATAGTTTCCATTCAAAAGACAATCGCAGCAAAAGAGACAGCCCATCACTAGGAAAAACCTCCAATTGCAGGAAGGGTAGGGGAACAATAAATAAAATACTTATTTTAAATCAACATCATTTAGTAACCAAGTTTACTGCAAACAAATAATTAATGCATCAAAGTGAGAATCAAAATTACAACGAGACAAAAAAGCCTGAAAACCTGGCACGTTCCAGCAGCAAAGTTTCTACGAGAAGCTAGGAGGAATGATTGCAAGAAAACGTATTCCTTCAAGTCGTTATTGATGACCTTTGACCTCAATTTTGCCTCGACTTCCCTAAGGCCAATAAAATAAGTAATAGATTGGCAGCAAAAGACTTCAACCTGGAAAGAGACTTTGATTGAACAGTACCGCTTTACACATGTAATTTGTGAGCATTGGATCGAGGAATTCGTCGAGCGGTATTACTACCACACCCAAACAGTGGTAAAACACCAATGCCTATTTGAAAAATTGACTCATTAGGCACCAAAATTAAAGAGGAAATTGACTTGGAGTAAAAATGAAGAATAGACTGAAATACCTCTTGATCTCCATTAACATAAGTCTTCAATTCCACCAAAGCTATGTCCTGTGAAGAAATGAGCCTAAGATTATAAATATTAAAAATATACTTAAGAGAGCCTGATGATTCAAAGAAAACTAGTATCATGGGTGGGAAACAGATCAATACATTTTAGGACCCAAGTGGGAGTCTCAAGAATTGGGGTTCTTGTCCAGAAAACCTTTCGCTGTGTCTGGAATCAAACCTAAAAGCTTTAGAGTAGAGAGCTTTCCCTTAAATGAACAACAGATACCCTGGAGCTACACTCAGTACATTATTCCTCTGCTCTCACACACTAAATTTACATGACAAGACTGTGAGACATCATTCCAGAAACTATTATCAATTTCGTAATGGCTTCCTTGAAATTGCGGAGGCAAGAGAAGACCAGTAGAACAGCATGATTTTCCTCTAACTCCACAAGTTTAGGTGATTTAACAAATCTAATTTTACTTGCCGATTTTTTCTTGATTCTTCTTCTTATTTAAGACATTTTCTCTTCCTCAAAACTTTAGTTTTAACCGACTTGGGAGAATTTTGATATAACATAAGCAGTGGCGGCTGGCACAGATCGGGGGCGGAGTATGCAGGGGGAAGCGGGTATAAAAAAATTAAGTCAAAAATAAAAACTTACCTTCTTGCCGCGTCGCTCCTATGCAGTCCTCCCTCACTCAGCCTCAAGAGGAAGCACAGCCAGGCTCCCCGTCAGCCAATCACAGCGCTGCCTTAGCAGCGTTGTGATTGGTCTGAGAGCCTTGTTTCGGCGCTGTACTGCTCGATTTTCCCGGCCCTATTGTGTTGATGGGTGATTAGGGTGACTTCAGTCTCTCTATCATTCAAGCCTAAGGGTTAGAGTAGTGAATGAAGTCTATTTTCTAGGCACTTCGACATGATCCTGTGTTCTTCCCCATAGATTAGGGCTTGCACACATATCCTAGGGGATAGATTCGTTAGTCTTAGGGACAACCTGCCCTGTAGTGAGGGTATTTCATGGAGCCGTGTTGAATTCAGGCCTGGTAGGCCTCAAACGGGGGAGACTCCATCTTTCTTTCTGCTCCAGCAGCTTGAGATGCTTCTAGGTTACTGGGGATGTTTTAGTTATGAGGTGTTATTCGCTTGGAGAGAACCGGTTCAGACCGGCCCTTATCGAAGGATTGTATTTTTCTTCATGCCGAAGACGCTACATCAGGCCGGCCGGCTGGGAAAGTGTCCTTGGCACGGGGAGGTACAAGAATTTGGTGGGCGGCAGGTTACGGGCTGGAATTTTCCATGAGAAAATGCACCTCTATATTAGTGAAAGTCTGAGGCGGATACGGGCACTTATTCTTTCAATCCATAGGCGGCACCTAGCCGTTAGCAGAAAAGCTACTACTTATTCCAGGGAAGACAGATGACAAACTTGAGGGCGGAGAAAGACCAAGAGACAGATACTCTTCTAGCAGAATTGCCAGAGAGGAGAGAGTAGCCGATGAGGAAGAGGTCCCAGTGACTCGGAGAAGGGAGCTACGGAGGTGTGATCTCCAGGCGAGCCGAGGCACAGACGAGAAGGGGACCTAGATGACCATTGAGTGCAGGCTACACACGACTAAGGTGATGTCGACCCCTTTCTTATTAGAGTGTACAACCTAATCTTTCACTTTTCTTTACAGGTTATGTGTTACACAGTAATATTATGTGCTTGCGTATATGATATATAATAAAGTCAGTTTGTAGTAAATCAACATGTGCTGCGTGTTCTTGTATAAGAGGGTAGCCTATTCTTCTAGTCAGCTGTAACTTGACATGAACAGATGTTAACCCTGATCCGGTAAGTGGTAACTGAATAAGGGAGAGAGGAGCCCCTCGAACCAGAGAACAGGTTGTGCTCAAACTGGCAGTTCTTGTGTGATCTGATAAATAGTAACACTGATTCCCTTGTTGTATGTTATGGTGATCATAGGATGAACTCGTGCTAAGGCTGCCGTCTGGGTAGGAAGTCCTGGGTCCATCTAGGACCGCGAGGCTAAGGCTGCCGTCTGGGTAGGAAGTCCTGGGTCCGTTTGGGACCGCGAGGCTAAGGCTGCCGTCTGGGTAGGAAGTCCTGGGTCCGTTTGGGACCGCGAGGCTAAGGCTGCCGTCTGGGTAGGAAGTCCTGGGTCCGTTTGGGACCGCGAGGCTGAGGCTGCTGTCTGGGTAGGAAGTCCTGGGTCCGTTTGGGACCGCGAGGCTAAGGCTGCCGCCTGGGTAGGAAGTCCTGGGTCCGTTTGGGACCGCGAGGCTAAGGCTGCCGTCTGGGTAGGAAGTCCTGGGTCCGTTTGGGACCGCGAGGCTAAGGCTGCCGTCTGGGTAGGAAGTCCTGGGTCCGTTTGGGACCGCGAGGCTAAGGCTGCCGTCTGGGTAGGAAGTCCTGGGTCCGTCTGGGATCGCGAGGCCGCCATTTGTATTATAAGAGGTCTTGGTATATATAGTAGGAATTCCCTGTCCTTAGGTGGTATATATATACGTGGTTACTTATTGTGAATAGGCCCTAGGGAGGGGGTAACGTTCTGGCTGGGTTAGAAAGGCTCTGTTGTGCGGGTTCTATCTGATCCGACAACCCAAGCAGAACATTTGGCGTCACGAACCGTTTTCGAAACCTGTGTGCGTCGTGTTGTCTCGTGTTTGCTTTCGGCGTGTGCGTGGTTTTCTTTGTATATTATTTGTGGTATAATTGTGTGTATAGTTTTTTCTTCTTCTTTCTTTTCTTTTTCTTTTTCACAATGTTTTCTAGAAAGTCAAAATCTACTTTTAAGTTGCCCGTTGATATTCCCGGATGGGATTCAACGCCTTATGAAGCCTTAGCCCGTGAGTGGGCTGATTCTACTGGTTTGAGTGAGAATTGGAATTCTTCTTTGGAGCTGGCGGAGCCGGCTAATGTGATTACTTGTTTACAGAAGGCACCCATCTCGAAGGGTGAGGAGATTCCCATTTTAGGGCGCAGAGGTTGGATTGTTCTGTCTGCGTACAGAATTCTGCATGAGAGGTTGTTGAAGCTACAGATCTCTCTTAAGGATGTGGAAGCGCACTTTGTTGAGATTCAGAATTCTCATACTTTGTTGCGGTGTCAAAATAAGTTGCTTACTGACAAACTTGAGACTTATCAGACTATTGCCGAGAGGGCGGCTGTGCGAATTGCCCGTTATAAATACAAACATCGGCGCGGCCGGGTTTCGACGCGAAAGGTGCGTCTGGTCGTGGCGAATGCCGGACTGGATTGGAATCCTGATGAATGGGATGGTAATATCTGGAATTCGAGGGATTCTTGTTCCTCGGGTGAGGAATCTGTTAAATGCGAGTCCTCCCGCTCCCGCCATGATTGTAAGCCTGCTTCTCGCACCCCTGATGGTGCATCCCGTAATTGCGCTCGTCCTTCGAGTGGGGTTGATGCTTCTTCCACTGGTTGTTCCTCTACGTGTACTGGTCGAGCTCCTTGTGATGCTCACCCCGCGGTCTCGGTGCATCCAGTTTTTCGTCGGAAATTGCAGCAGTCTCCTGCTGCTCCGCAGGGTATTTCTTTAGACTCTTTAGAGGACTTTACCCAACAGGAAATTAGTGATATTTTGCAGCGATTTCGGCAGCGAGCTGGTGAGACATTACTCACATGGATGGTGCGCCTTTATGAACTGGGCGCTGCTGGCATTATGTTGGATAATGGTGATTGTTTGAAGTTTTGTTCCTTGAGCTCGGATTCTACTGTACAGGATCATTTTCGTAACTATAATGGTGGTGGTCAAATTTCTTTACTTCAATTGGCGACTGAGGGTTGTAATATAAAGTACCCTACTGAGTCTGATTGGCCTGTGAATGACAAACAGTGGTATACTTTGCGCGACGCTGCACAACGTCTCAAAGAAGAGGTGATGAAAACGGCGATTTTTCTAGGTACTGCTGACAGGTTGCTTGATGGTTCGTTGACATCTTCTGTGCGGAATCGTATTATTCGTTCTTCCCCTGTTGCTTATAAGCAGGTCATGATGACTTTATTGATTAATCAAACTGGTAACGTGTTATCTACAGTACTGGAATCGGTACGCCAACTCGGTGAGTTAGGCGAGTGGTTTAAACCTGAACGTCAGTCCCGGCCTGACACTCGTACTCCTGGTGACAATAAACTTACTAGACGTGATATCTTTTCTGGTCTTCTGGCCGATGGTGTGCGGAGGGAGGACATTGACGGTGAGACAACTGCTCGTTTGTGGGAGTTGTTTCGCAAACGTGGCTTGGATCGGAAGGAGGGTGCCCGGCGTGTTCGGATGTCTGAGTGTGATCGCGGTGGTTCTGACGGTAGCGGTGATGACGACCGCCGTGGGCGCTCTGTTCGTCGTGATGACCGACGTTATGTACGTGATATGTCCCCCCGTCGAGAGAGAGACAGAGAGAGAGAGAAGAGGAAAGAGAGAGGGGAAAAAATGATTATATTTACAGCAGACGTAGAGATGATAGGGATCAATCCCCTGAGTTGAGGAGGAGAGAGGATCGTCATAATCTGGCCGATCGAAACCAGCACTGTACTGCTGATGACACGAATCCATTTCGTACTGGGAATGGATATGAACAGGAGGTACCGATACCTAAGAAACGTGAGAGTCTTTATCCTGATTTATCCTGGTACACAGAATGCAGTAAACATGACTAGGAAATAGGTCAAGCTCCAGTACACAGATGGGCTCACAGAGATAATAGACCCTATGTAGATATTGAAATTTATTGGAGACATCGTAATATCCAAAGGGCCCGAGCATTGGTAGATACAGGAGCGGAGGCCACTCTTATTCATGGTAAATCAAAGAAGTTTAAAGGTCAGCCTTTTACAATTACCGGATTAGGTGGAAAGGAAACTCCCGCAATTCAAACATTACTTGAAATGAAAATAGGTAGAATTCCTAGAAAAGAATACTCTGTACTAGTGGTGCCTCTCTTGGAATTCATAATTGGAATAGATATTTTGAAAGGAATGACTTTGCATTTAGATGATGGATGTTACCAATTTGGAACTATGCATTATATATCGTCCAGGCCCGTCCCAGGCTGTGAAATTTTTGGGTATTAATTGGCATGAAGGGCACCGTGAAGTGATCCCTCAGGTTAAACAGAAAATTCTTGATTTTGCAGTTCCAAGGAATAGGAAAGAAGCCCAAAGCTTCATTGGTTTATTTGGTTTTTGGCGTCAGCATATTCCTCATTTGAGTCAAATATTGGCCCCCTTGTACCGTGTTACCCGTAAAAAGAATGCGTTTGATTGGGATACACCACAGCAAGATGCGTTCGACCTAGCAAAAGAGGCAATTCAACATGCTTTGGATTTATGGCCCGTACGTGATGGGGAGGTAGATTTAAATGTGTCTGTACAGGGCCTTTATGCGAATTGGAGTTTGTGGCAGAAGCAAGGCAGGAGTAGAGTGCCGTTAGGTTTCTGGACCAAAAAGTTACCTGATGCTAGTGAGCGTTATACACCCTTTGAGAAACAGTTACTTGCATGTTATTGGGCTCTGGTGGATACCGAGCAATTGACTTTGGGACATGATATAGTTTTGCGACCTGAGATTCCTATTATGCAGTGGGTTATGAGTTCGCCAAAAACTCACCGCATTGGACACGCTCAGGAGGCGAGTGTGATTAAATGGAAATGGTATATACAAGACAGGGCACGTGTGGGACAGAAAGGAGTTGCATCTTTACATGAGCAGGTGGCGCGAGCGCCATCGACTGAGACTGAGAGTGTATGTTCCGTACCTTTAGTACAGGAGTCTCCTGTCAAGTGGGGTAGACCCTTTGATGATTTGTCCGCAGAGGACAGGAACCATGTCTGGTTTACGGATGGTTCAGCAAGGTTCATAGGGCCGAAACGGCACTGGAAAGCGGTGTCCTATAATCCGGTCACGCAGAAACTGCTGAGCACAACTGGTGAAGGTAAGAGCAGCCAATTTGCTGAATTGTATGCTGTTTATCAAGTCCTGAAACAAGAATTACCCGGCACATGTCATATTTTCACCGACTCTTGGTCTACTGCCAATGGACTGGCAGTTTGGTTACCGACTTGGCATTCCCATAATTGGGAATTGCATTCAAAACAGTTGTGGGGAAGAGAGTTATGGCAAGAGATTTGGGAGATGCTCCCACAGAGTACTGTTACAATCTTCCATGTGGATGCTCACACCCCTATAGATTCTCTTGACAAATTTTTTCATAACATTGCAGATGAGAAATCTAAAATTGCTGAGGCAGTGGTGGACAGGCAAAATTCTGATATGGCGGGATTGGCGAAATGGGCCCACCAGAAGGCAGGACATTTTGGAGAGAAAGCCACTAGCAGGTGGGCTGCTGATCGAGGAATTTATATTCCCTTAGATTTGATCAAGAATGTTATTTTACATTGTCCCATTTGTCAGCATATCAGACAGCGCAAAGTGCCCCAAATTGTTAAAGGTCATTTACATCGCGGGAAACTGCCCTCTCAAATTTGGCAAATTGATTACATTGGTCCACTTCCCATGAGCAGGAATTGTCAATATGTGTGCACTATTGTTGATACATACAGTGGCTTGTTGGTAGCCCTTCCCTGTAAGCAAGCTACCCAATTGAATACCATTAAAACGTTGGAATTGGTTATCATGTATTATGGTGTGCCATTCCAAATTCAATCTGATAATGCATCCCATTTTCGTGAAAGATTGGTACAGGAATTCTGTGTGGAAAACAATATTGACTGGGTGTTCCATGTCCCGTACTATCCACAGGCCTCAGGTCTTGTGGAGAGAATGAATGGTCTGCTGAAGGGGCAGCTGCGTAAACGAACTGATGACAAATATAAGAATTGGCGAGACTTTTTGTCCCAAGCACTATTAATTTTGAATAATCGTCCTTTTCTAAATGCTGAATCTCCACTTATGCGTTTGTTCCCTCCGAATGTTAATGCTCAACCAAATGAAATCAGAGAGACTGTGATGTACTGGGAGATTACTCCCGGAGCTTTGGCTCCATGTAGAGCGACCCCAGGGTCGGCAGGTTTAGACTTGCATGCCATGGATGACACCGTTCTAAAAGGTAAAGATCGGGTCATCATCGCGACCGGTGTTGGTGTTCATATACCACCCGGGAATTTTGGATTAATCGCCCCTAGATCGGGGCTGGCCGTAAAAGGCATTCAGGTACTTGGAGGGGTCATTGACAGCGATTATCAGGGAGAGATTAAGGTGCTCCTGCTAAATAGCAGTGAGGCTGATTTGTTGATCCATCGAACTGACCGAGTGGCTCAATTACTGATAATGCCTGTCTTCAGTGGTGGGATGGTAAAAGGCACTGCCCCAACTTTGCTAACTGTACGAGGCCAGAAAGGTTTTGGCTCCACAGATAACCCTGGGGCCAGGGTTTGGGTGCAGTCGCCTAAGACTCCCCCTGAACAGGCAGAGGTCATCGCCACCGGTCATGATAATACCATTTTAGTTATGAGACCAGGGAAAGATAGCTGGGAAGCGGTCCCGGCTGACAAATGTTACTTACGAGAATGATTAATGCCTGTATTTGATTCTCTTTCAGATCATTCTTTGGACTGTCGCTGCAGGATGTGTCGTCGCAGGACTATTTTCGGGTTGGTTCGACGAGGGAGGAGGACTCCCGTCAACCCCGGATGAGCTACGCGCCCGAGTGTCGCGTTCCTTCGCTGCATGGGATTCGTCATCGAACTTTTGGACCCTACTGGCGAAGAGGGTGACCGATGCCCCCTCACTTTTGTTTGACGCCGATGAGATCTGTACATGACATCCTAGCGACCTGTCTGGTTGCTGTCCCTGCTTCACTAGAAACCCTAACTAATATTTTCAACATTTCGAAGGCTCGCCCCAATGTTCTTCTGGGCGATTTTGCCACCCATGCGTATTGCCCCTTATGTACTGAACTACCGGACCAGATACCCCCCGTCCAATCCCAAATAGTTACCTATAATATCACACAAGGTGATATATGCTTTTTTCTTACATGTAATCCTAGTGCAATTTCTGAATGTCTACATCTGAAATTGAAAGGTGCTACTTCCTTCACCTTTCATGAGCGAACTTTGTGCTTTCAAAGGACACCGAAAACATGTGCTTCGGTCATGAACAATATGACTTGCAAGAGTTTGGTAGTTACCCCTAGTCATTATCGCACGATGTTGCTACCTGCCGGATGGCTTTTCTCATGTGGTAATACTTCTTGGCCATATGTCCCCGCGAATATTTCCGGTGGCCCCTGTGCTATTACAAGACTCAGCTTACTAATGTTCTCGTCACATCCGAATGCCAATTCTCGTGTGATTCGAGATACAGTGATGTTACAGGAGGATTGTGACTCATCTTTGCATTTATATTCCAAGTCTGAATACCTTAGCTTGGCTATTTCAATTATTGGTGTTCCTGCTTTGGCGGTTTATAATGCTAAATCTATTGAGAAAATGGCCTGCTGGATGGTAAAATCTATTAATCATACTTCTACAGTCCTATCTGACATGCTGTTAGACGCCCAGGGTGAACGTAGAGCCATCTTGCAAAATAGAGCGGCCATTGATTATCTTTTGCTTAAACATGGACATGACTGCTCTGATTTTGAGGGTCTTTGTTGTTTTAACTTGTCTGATCATACACAATCTATTCGCGCCCACATTGACAGGTTACATGATTTGACGGAGGAAGTGAGAAAACACATTGACCAGGGCTGGTTTGACTGGCTCTTTAATTGGTTACCTGACCTGTATCTGTTACGTCGAATATTAGGAGGTATTCTAATTACCATCGCTGTTTTGATTTCTATTTGTTGCTTTATTCAGTGTATCCCTTCACTACTTCAATTCTGCACACTTGGTACTAGACATAGATCAGTTAGTTTTGTTTCATATTATTCCTCTACAGATGTTAGTTCTGTTTAATGAATGTATAATAGACTGAAGTCAAGGGTGAAATGTACTGCTCGATTTTCCCGGCCCTATTGTGTTGATGGGTGATTAGGGTGACTTCAGTCTCTCTATCATTCAAGCCTAAGGGTTAGAGTAGTGAATGAAGTCTATTTTCTAGGCACTTCGACATGATCCTGTGTTCTTCCCCATAGATTAGGGCTTGCACACATATCCTAGGGGATAGATTCGTTAGTCTTAGGGACAACCTGCCCTGTAGTGAGGGTATTTCATGGAGCCGTGTTGAATTCAGGCCTGGTAGGCCTCAAACGGGGGAGACTCCATCTTTCTTTCTGCTCCAGCAGCTTGAGATGCTTCTAGGTTACGGGGGATGTTTTAGTTATGAGGTGTTATTCGCTTGGAGAGAACCGGTTCAGACCGGCCCTTATCGAAGGATTGTATTTTTCTTCATGCCGAAGACGCTACATCAGGCCGGCCGGCTGGGAAAGTGTCCTTGGCACGGGGAGGTACAAGAATTTGGTGGGCGGCAGGTTACGGGCTGGAATTTTCCATGAGAAAATGCACCTCTATATTAGTGAAAGTCTGAGGCGGATACGGGCACTTATTCTTTCAATCCATAGGCGGCACCTAGCCGTTAGCAGAAAAGCTACTACTTATTCCAGGGAAGACAGATGACAAACTTGAGGGCGGAGAAAGACCAAGAGACAGATACTCTTCTAGCAGAATTGCCAGAGAGGAGAGAGTAGCCGATGAGGAAGAGGTCCCAGTGACTCGGAGAAGGGAGCTACGGAGGTGTGATCTCCAGGCAAGCCGAGGCACAGACGAGAAGGGGACCTAGATGACCATTGAGTGCAGGCTACACACGACTAAGGTGATGTCGACCCCTTTCTTATTAGAGTGTACAACCTAATCTTTCACTTTTCTTTACAGGTTATGTGTTACACAGTAATATTATGTGCTTGCATATATGATATATAATAAAGTCAGTTTGTAGTAAATCAACATGTGCTGCGTGTTCTTGTATAAGAGGGTAGCCTATTCTTCTAGTCAGCTGTAACTTGACATGAACAGATGTTAACCCTGATCCGGTAAGTGGTAACTGAATAAGGGAGAGAGGAGCCCCTCGAACCAGAGAACAGGTTGTGCTCAAACTGGCAGTTCTTGTGTGATCTGATAAATAGTAACACTGATTCCCTTGTTGTATGTTATGGTGATCATAGGATGAACTCGTGCTAAGGCTGCCGTCTGGGTAGGAAGTCCTGGGTCCATCTAGGACCGCGAGGCTAAGGCTGCCGTCTGGGTAGGAAGTCCTGGGTCCGTTTGGGACCGCGAGGCTAAGGCTGCCGTCTGGGTAGGAAGTCCTGGGTCCGTTTGGGACCGCGAGGCTAAGGCTGCCGTCTGGGTAGGAAGTCCTGGGTCCGTTTGGGACCGCGAGGCTGAGGCTGCCGTCTGGGTAGGAAGTCCTGGGTCCGTTTGGGACCGCGAGGCTAAGGCTGCCGCCTGGGTAGGAAGTCCTGGGTCCGTTTGGGACCGCGAGGCTAAGGCTGCCGTCTGGGTAGGAAGTCCTGGGTCCGTTTGGGACCGCGAGGCTAAGGCTGCCGTCTGGGTAGGAAGTCCTGGGTCCGTTTGGGACCGCGAGGCTAAGGCTGCCGTCTGGGTAGGAAGTCCTGGGTCCGTCTGGGATCGCGAGGCCGCCATTTGTATTATAAGAGGTCTTGGTATATATAGTAGGAATTCCCTGTCCTTAGGTGGTATATATATACGTGGTTACTTATTGTGAATAGGCCCTAGGGAGGGGGTAACGTTCTGGCTGGGTTAGAAAGGCTCTGTTGAGCGGGTTCTATCTGATCCGACAACCCAAGCAGAACAGGCGCTCAGACGCTGACTGGAAGCCTGGGCATGTTCTTCATGCAGGCTGTACTGCAGCCTGCATGGAGAACATGCAAAGTGCACAAGACTTTTTTGGGCGGCCCGAGAGAGCCTGCCAAGCAGACTTTGCACATTTAGGAGGGTGATGCCTAAATGCGCAAAGTCTGCTACTAAGCTGCTGAAGTAGGAGAAAATAAAATGATAATAATACAAGTTATTATCATTTTATTTTCCCTTTGTTTAACTGCAATAAAGCAGTGGGGTGACGCTACTTCGCCTTAGCGGAGGAGCTGCCACTCAACATCAGACAAACAAGAAACATCCTGACGAACATTCACTGTATCAGTATTTAAGCTAGGTTGTATTTTTCCTCATCCCTACTACAGAGGAGGTGTTTGAAATATTTAGATCTCCCACACTATTGGACTTTGAGGGGCAACTCAGAGACAAAGGAACATTTGAAGCAGAATTATCCTGTAAGCTAGAGTCTGAGATAATTAACATTTTAGGGACGATATTCATTCCTGAAGTTTTTGTAGAGGTTTATCCCCTTGCTTAGGAACAAATATCACCTGAACAGGCACAGCTAAAACAGGAATACCGTTTTAGGGGGCAATACCATTGCAAGAACATCTGCTAGTAAGGGCTTTAAAAATTGAAGATATCATTGGCAATGAATGCTCTTGTACTATTACCTGCTTGGTATTTAATTTCAACAATGAAGAACAGAAAGAATTGAAGACATCATACAATAAATGGGAAGGATCCACAATTGGTGACTGGGGAGTATTATCATCCGAAACAAGCATCCTGGGACCGGTTTCAGGGCATCACCGTTCATCAGCCAGGCTAGCTTGAATCCAGTGGTGTAGTGAGCACGGGACCCATATCTGGGCATAACCTTCCCACTTAGGGCGACATATGCAAAAGAAACAATTGATGGACGTAATGCTGGACAATGCAAACATTCACCCCCAGTCACAAGGATCTGACTTAAATCCATCATTCTTTTGCTCACCACACCACCCCAGTTTGGACCCAGCCATATGCAAATCAGTCTTGACCCATTCCTTGTGGGAACAGTCCAGCTCGAACTGCCAAGCCAGGTCCTCCCTGGACCGCAACAAGCATCCTGGGACCGGTTTCAGGGTCATCACCCTTCATCAGCCAGGCTAGCTTGAATCCAGTGGTGGAGTGAGCACGGGACCCACATCTGGGCATACCCTTCCCACTTAGGGAGACATATGCAAAAGAAATAATTGGTGAACCGAATGCTGGACAATGCAAACATTCACCCCAGTCACACGAATCTCGGTTAAATGCATCATTCTTTTGCTCACCATACCACCCCAGTTTGGACCCAGCCATATGCAAATCAGTCTTGACCCATTCCTTGTGGGAACAGTCCAGCTCGAACTGCCAAGCCAGGTCCTCCCTGGACCGCAACAAGCATCCTGGGACCGGTTTCACGGTCATCACCCTTCATCAGCCAGGCTAGCTTGAATCCAGTGGTGGAGTGAGCACGGGACCCACATCTGGGCATACCCTTCCCACTTAGGGAGACATATGCAAAAGAAATAATTGGTGAACCGAATGCTGGACAATGCAAACATTCACCCCAGTCACACGAATCTCGGTTAAATGCATCATTCTTTTGCTCACCATACCACCCCAGTTTGGACCCAGCCATATGCAAATCAGTCTTGACCCTGTTCCTTGTGGGAAGTCCAGCCCGAACTGCCAAGCCAGGTCCTCCCTGGGCCGGAAAGAAACATCCTGGGACTGGTTTCAGGGCATCACCCTTCATCAGCCAGGCTAGCTTGAATCCAGTGGTGTAGTGAGCACTGGACCCACGCCTGGGCATATCCTTCCCACTTAGGGCAACATATGCAAAAGAAACAATTGATGGACCGAAGGCTGGACAATGCAAACATTCACCCCCGGTCACAAGGATCTGGGTTAAATCCATCATTCCTTTGCTCACCACACCACCCTAGTTTGGACCCAGCCATGTTATGTTATGTTATGTTATTCGTAATTTGTAAAGCGCACGGGCACCCAGAGGTTTCATGGCGCTAGAGAAGAAACAAAAAAATAAAAAATAAAAAAAGATGGTAAGCAGTATCCTAACCGTGTGCTTGTTTGAACAACCAGGTCTTCAATGTGCCCCTGAAATTCATAAGATTAGTGCAACTCCGGAGTGATAAAGGAAACGAGTTCCAGATCTTTGGGGCCCAGTAGGCAAATCGGCATCCACCGAGGCGTTTCTTGTTAACAAGGGGTGAGGTGAGGAGGAACAGGTGGGCAGAGCGGAGATTACGAGTCGGTTCGTGTTTCTTTATGAGATGGTTTATAAACTTGGGGCTTTTTCCATGAAGAGCCTTAAAGGCCAGGCAGCCCACTTTAAAGGTTACCCGTTGGGCTAAAGGTAGCCAATGAAGAGTGGCTAGCAGTGGTTTCGCCGAGCTCCTACCATTGCATTTAAATATTAGTCTAGCCGCTTGATTTTGCACAATCTGCAAGCGATTAGAAAGAGCCAAGGGAATGCCTAAATAAATGGAGTTAGAGAAATCTAAGCGGGAGAGCACCAAGGCAATTACCACCTGGATGAGGGCGGAGTGCGTGAGCAGATGAGCAATCTTCTTAATCTTCCGTAGCTGGAAGAAACATGAAGAGATCACAGTTCCCACCTGACTTTTTAAAGAGAGATCGGTGTTAAGGGTGATCCCAAGACTTTTTACTGAAGGGGAGGGAGACGGGGAAGATCCCATAGCGGGCGGCCAGAAGTCAAGACTGATTTGCACATGGCTGGGTCCAAACTGGGGTGGGATGGTGGTCAAACAGATGACCCCGGTTGGCGCTTAATGCTTTTTGGCACTATTTTTATTTAAAGTTTAAAAATTCATATCTACAGTTCCACTTATTTGAATATTGTCGTTTTGGTGTAAATTTGTTCCTTAAATTATTCTCCATTTCTATAAACTGGAGTGTGGTCAACATTTTTATTGTTTTAGTACTTATAAATACTTTACACATTTTCTTACGTTAAGCCCGTCTGCTGTGTGCGCTATCTACCAGGGGTTGTGCTGAGGTTTAAATTACTGAAACCATCACTGGATCGAACAGGAATAGTGCCATTATTCCATCATCATGGATGGGGTAACTGGCCTGCTCCCTTAGTTCTACAGCTGGTCTCCCCTGGACACCACGAGGCACAGCCCTGGTAAGTTTGTATGCCATATGCCTCTCACTTACTTCGCGACCGTCTACACACGCGTTTGCGGGCGGGACACTCTTATTTGGAGGTTACAAACTTACCAGGGCTGTGCCTCGTGGTGTCCAGGGGAGACTTGTTACTCTTAGAAGGCTTATTATTATACCTTTTTTGTTTGCTACACTTGCAGAGTGAATCATTATTACATATACTTCGCCCAATATATTTAAAGCGATAAGTATACATCTCACGGGTAACACCAGAGCTTTTCTTAGCTCGGTTTTTTTGGGATCCCGTGATTTCGGTGGGTGTCAGTTGTCGCACTATAGCATATTTCTCTGCTTTGACTATTACACAATACGACATCCTCATTTGGACTCTGGAATGTACTACTAGATGCACTTCGGGGACGGACTCGTTCTCGGATTACAGTCTGCCAATATTCCCAATTTTTGCCTTGAAAAAGTCTGAGTACACACGAAACACATGTCGGCTAATCGTATGCTGGGAATTTCAATTTTTGGACATTAATAAAGGAGACAAGAAACCACTTCTGATGATCTTATTGGATTATTTAGAATACCATATACATTATTGGTTCTCTTTCATCGTACTCATCCTCCAGATACAAACATGATTATGGAATCTATTTAACTTATGACCAGTATTGTTTCTGGATATTTAATGTATCTAGGTGATAAGGGTGTGCTGTAATAGCTTCTTTTGTTGTATTTATTTGAAAATAAGAATGCATCAATTTCAGTAGTTTCTTCTTTTTGCCACCGTTATTTGCGAAGTTCAGTGGAAAACAGTAACATATGTAAGTCGTCTAATGAAACTAGCATTAATGCCCCTCAAAGTAAAACCGGTATTAATTCTGAAAACAATTGACAGCTTTGTGAGCTAAAAGAAATATACTATTGTCATTACTTACAGGTTACCAAACACATAACTGTCAAATGCTTTTGATAATTTACATAGAATGCTCAGTTTATGCATTCTGTGCTGCTGTTGATTTTCTTTGGGCTCCAGACTTATAATGTGTATAAAATGACAGGTTGAAAACTTTCTTTTATTTCTCTTGTCATACTCTCGAAACTGGTTGTGGAGAGGTGGTGGGGTTGGCCAGGCATTAGTATGGTCGCTACTGCGGTTTGTTCCGACGAGGCTCCTTTCTTGGGCTCACTAGCGGCTCTGAGACTCAGGTGTATCTTTTTGTGTTTGTCACTCCCAGATGGTGGAAGCGGCAGCAAATCTATTATGTGTCCTGGTAAGATGCAGGACCAGGAGGGATCAAACAAATCATAGTGAAATGCTATCCCTTTTCCTAAAAAATGTAAGGCCAGCATGTAGTGCAAATGGAGGTCTAAAGAAGTGGCTGCCAGTATGCAGAGGCAGATACACCCTGAAGGGACTGACTGCACACTGATGAACGGCTGACAATAAGATACTTGGGGTCCATGAAGCGGTTGGCCAGGCAGCAAAATCTTACAGGCAGTTGTCACTAACAGAATATCAGACAGCTGTTTAAAGTTGAACGGAGAGAAAACTGAGGTCCTTACTGTAGGAAACAAGCCCTATCTGTGGAATGGGCTCACCTGGCCAGCCAACTTAGGGCCCTTCCCACCCCGCCAGTCAAGAGCCCACGGTTTTGGATAGACGAGAGACTATCCAGGGAATTCTACGCCAAGATGTTTGTGGCTGGCTGCTTCGGACTTCTTTGTACCTTAAGAAAAATACTAAGTTGACTATCTGCACATGCAGGGAGAGTGGTTGTGGAGGTCTTAATAAATTCTCGCTTGGACTATGGGAATTCCCTGTACTTGGGCAGCCCCAAATACGTAACCAATAGTCTGCAAGGGGTGCAGTATGCAGTGGCATGTGGCATGTATACTTTTTAATAATCCTAAATGAACATCTGCTGTTCCCACTCCGTCAGCACTTCATTAGCTGCCAATCCAAAAGAGTATACAATTCAAATCTCTCTGTTTGGTGTACCGTGCCATACACAACAAAGGCCTCCAGCTCATCCAACAAATATGTGCCTAAGTGGAGCCTACGTTTGGAAGGTTCAAGACGCCTCCTTGTCCCAAAGTTCAAGAAAGCAAGAGACAGGCTCATTCACATTTCTGGCTTCTAAACTTTGGAACGTTCTCCCTGATCACAACAGGCCGGAGAGTTCGGAAGTCAGATTCAGGAAGCAACTCAAAACTCATCTATACTAGCATTCAGCAGGCCTCTATCACCTAGAGCATTAGTTTACCAGCTCTGGGAGGTCCGTGGGTAGCCATGCGCTATACAAATCCCAAGAACAGAATAGAAAAAAAATAACAGAAGTAATTTCACCGCATAGAGGTGAAGGGGCTTCCATAGACAGTTTCTGGAAGAAATAAAATGGAAGGGTAGTCAGGAATGAAACACAGGCTAGTCTTTTGCACCAATAACTCTTACAGAGTAAGAAGAAATTGAAGGAGGTTGATTCACAGACGTTGAGGTGCAATCAGGAGGATGAGTGTGTTGTGGCAACAAATCCACTTGGAAACAAAGGTTGAGACTTTGCAGAACCTGGTGAAGTCCTCTCACATTAGAATCCCATGGTCGCCTTTTCTTTCAGAACAGGTCACATCAATCGTCTACTCTAGAGTTTCATTAAAGACATGGCATTTGATGGTAGCAGAGTTGATCCATCTACTATTAAAGATATGTCTAATAAAAGCAATGCAGATTAACAAAAATGTGAAAATAAATGGGAAGGTGGTTCATATACTTCCAGGTCTGAGTTGCTTCAATCACAAATAATCAAGATGAACCTGTTTGTCAAAGTATTGAAGCATAACTGTGGTTTCGGTCCAAGCTGAGAGTGTGATCAGAATGTGGCATACATGGCTTTTTATAACCAAAGACTGCTTGGGGACTTCCTGGAGCAGCCGAGAAAATGGGAGTGCTCAGCTGGCACCTCAATGGCTCTTAGCTGACTTACTGCTTTGACCTGGATTGATCTAGGCCTTCCCAAACATCCGTCTTTTACTAGATCATGAAGGATTTGGTGCTAGCTATTATCAATACTGTTTCAAATGAGTACGAATATGGGATAACAGTTGAGAATTTACTGTACTTTGAAAGTTTAACTTTGTTTCCCCCACTAATGCAAGGCCCCCACCAGCCAGAGTATTCTGCAGAACACATACTTGAGATAAGCATGAATGTATAAAAATTTTCTAATACTGCCCTCTAAGGTGTGTGATATGGTGACTGTGTTGTTTCATGTCTTGGGATATTGTTACCCATGTGCTCTCGTCATGCCATTGAGGGAGTTTCAAGGAAATAATGTACGCCACAAACTTGCTGTAAAGTCAATGTGGGCCATACAAGCATGCATGTGTTGCTCTGAGTTGTGCACCTTGAGAGTGTTTGAGCAGTTGCCAAATTTGCCAGACTAAGTGAGCTCCTATTCTATCCAACAAACATGCACTTGAATCAGTGCAGAGAGGTCATCCACATCAGTGTCTCACCCAAACAGAGGTGGCAGGCAATGGAGAGCAAAACATTGCATCTTTCCAGAGGTGATGAGATCTGGAGGCACTGGAGAAATCATTATAGGAGCTAATACATTCACTACAGAAGAAGCAGAAAATATGTTCAATTCTCATATTTCGAGGCACACCTTTCCTTACTCATGAGGTTCAGGAATGACCAAACTACTCTTGGTTATCAAGTTCCCTCATCTCCTTTTATATCTCCTTCCTTTCCGAAATCCCTTTAATGCATAACTTAGGGGTTTCACAGAAAAGAGGCCATGCTTTATCCATTAGATAGTTTCTCATGAGTCAATTCCGATGATGAATGACTTAATTTCTCTTTTCTCTTGTTTAGATTGTGATAACACTGTCGCAAACATTTGGTACCAGATGTTTATCAAATGCCATGGTAGCAGGAGGAGTAGCAACTGACTGAAGGTGATAGAAGTGAAAACAATATCCAAAGAAATAGCAGTAACAAAGTTGAATACAAGGAAGGTAAAGAATGAGTGAAAACCAAAGGGACAAACACGGAAATCAATGGAAAGCTAGAATTGACTAATATGCAAAATGAACAGATAACCACGCTAAACGATTCCATGCTTGAATAACATATTTCAAACAACTGTAACTTGGCTATCAAATACTCGAATTGTATTTTGGTAAAAAGGCTGCATCATATTTGATTCACTGCATCATATTTGAGGAGTACTCTGTTCCAAAAATAATTCTTCACGAAAACACACAATCTAGTACAGTCACACACTAGCAAAGCTTTATGGAAGCTCCTAAGTTTGAATGTGACTTCCACACTATTACATTTGTCAATGTACTGTTGAAAAGAGCTAATATCATCTAGTATTATCTGGTAAAACATTCACCACTCAGTAGACTGCCAATGAACTTTTCCCTTGATCCTTGCTCCTACAACTTTAATGAATGTATGCTTTTTTTGTCACAGGAGTCATATAATTAAATTTCCAACTATATTTCCAATGATCATATCTGAATTAACAGATCAAACATGCAAAACAGATCCAAGCCCCTTTTCCTGTCACAGCTTAGGCTGCTACTCCTTATAAAGCATTGCTGCCGGAGTGACCCGAGTGAAGACACTCATTTGAGATAAAGTAGTATGGAATATTCATATCAGGAAATGCAGTTATTAAAAAACACAACTTCCTTTATCTACTATATTCTTTCATATCCAAGCTAGTGCAGAAAATATCATCATTAAAGCAAGTAATTAAATAAACAATTTTGAACAAGGAGCACTGTGTTTGGTAAAAGTCATAGGTCACTTTGCGGAAAAAGTCATGCACTATTGCAGTCTTGTTTTGACTGCCAAAATGCAATCTTTTTCCATTTTAGTGCAAGTGGTATATTACCTGAAGTTAAATAGATACTCGTGTTAATGTTGAGGTAAAAGATTGACGGTGGTCATAAACGAATAATATATTTTTAAAGGAGATATTACATTTTTTTAGTATACGAAGAAACCCCAGCAACAGTACTGTTTAAGTATATGACCATATGCTGGTTTTATTGCTGAATGTGTGTCTAGTGCTTGAGCCAGGGAGACCACATGCTCGGCTGTCCTCTCATCTTGCCATCCTCGCCAATTAACTATTAACATGGAGGGCTGTACACATGCTCTCAGGGGCTTTTTACAGGCTTCTTGGAGAGTGGACAACCCCACAGCAGGGCACTGGGAACACAGCAATGTGGGATGTGGAAACATCGGCAGGTTTGGCCCGCCCAATGACAGTGCACGCTACAGCTCAGTGCTTCGTCATCATGTAAAGGTTAACCATTGTTGCGAGCAATATAATAGTGGCACATAAAAAAAGGGCACAGGCGCACAATTAGAAAGAGTATTTCCGAGTTTACAAAATTGCACATTTTAGAATGGTGATGCGTCACCGCCTGCATAACAGCTCTTAGTAGAAGGAGAAACACTGAAGGCAATGGCATAGCTGAAAAATGCCAACGAAGTTACATTCCCAAACGGCTGACAAAACATTTAGAGTTCTAGAACTTTTGCCAGATTTTTTTTTAGTGCTAACAGTCAAATCGATGACTCATTTCAGTCTTAGTTAATTAACTTTTTCAGTGGGGGCGAGGGAAGTACACCAATTTTATCCATAATATCCGCATACTGACTTGTATCATGAATTTCACCTCCGGCCAACCATGTACATTAGTCTACCATAGACAAGGTATACAGTAAACCTGACAATGTGGCAGACAGTTCAGAAATGTCTAAGGTCAATATCTCGGATTGTACAGCAGGCATCTTTACCTCCTGCGGGGGAGGAACAGAAACAGTTCCCTGAGAATTGTCACTCATCACACACTCTAAACCAGGGGTCTCAAACCTTTTCTGTGATAAGAGCTACTTATGATCAATACAAATCCTCCCTAATATTGTTAGAGATGTAATGGTTACAAGACTACATTAGTGGCCTCCATTTACAAAAAAACTATCAGCAGTGATCATTTCAGAGCAGCAGACACAGTTGCTAGCAGTAATGTGGTATGCCTCTAGATGGGAATTACAAAACAGCCATAGCTACAATGCTCCTATCACCAGGTTAATATAAGTAATACGTCTCCCCAACACCAGTTTATTTGTATCAGTCAAATAGGAGCTTTAAATATTTTTTGGCAATTCAAGCATTTTTCTGCATCAGCACATGAAATCTGACAATATACACATTTTCTGTATGGCATAACTGCTTCTCAATTTAGGTACATATATATTAGTTCAACCAAGCAAAAGCTTCTAATTTAGTTGACTAGGCTGCATACAGGAGAGCTACTTACAGGTAAGTGGAGAGCTACCAGTAGGGTAGAGGTTGGGCTAGACTATTTCAAACCAACCTCAGAAACGCTTTTTCTACACTCAGCCACCAAAAGTCACTTGATTCTCTCCTCTTCATAGCAGCCACCCCATTTTGCGTTTCATGAACTAAGTGACAAATTATGCATTTCATCTTCTTTAGGCATCAGTAAGAGCTTTCTTACTCACAACAGTACTGTCATAGCTCAACTACATAGCTCAATTCCATTGTAAAATTCTAAAATAGTGAGTCCACTTTAGACACCTTGTTTCTCACCAGCCAAATCCTTTGAATATAAACCATGACCATAATTAAAACTTCATCTTTCTCCATTCTCCACCCACTTTATCCATTCCTTTTTGGTTAAACGCACACTACAATTTGTTTATTTTGTGCTACAAGACACATCCCCCCATAATTTTGTTGTCTCTCTTGCCTCTACACAATCACAATAGTCAGGTGCGACATTACAAATGCCAGGAATATAAAGCACTTGAAAAAGAACTCCTGAAGTCATTTGGCTAGTCTCATCCTGGCCCTACAATCCCTTTCAGTTGTAAACAGGCCCATCAACGGCTTGTAGCATGCAGCGGCATAGCAATGGCATCACAGGGCCGTAAACAAGCAAGGAAAGTGGGCACCCATACTCAGAGTTTGGTATTAAAGACAAAAAGACAGCCATAACTGAGGTCTAGAAGGCCCCTTATACGCTTGTGCACTGCTGCCACTGCACTATTGGTAGCTAAGCACCTAGTGGTCAGACATTAGAGGAACTGTGACTCCAACACACTGCCTGAAACAAGTTACATTTATCTGCAAGCCAGGGCTTATTTCCTATTCCCTCTCCTGCACAGTGTCTGGATACATATACAACTACCTCGCCATGAACTTCCTTTATTTAGTGGCGGCTCCTCCCTATCGCGGAGGAGTGTCGTCCTTCTGCTTTTAACCCATGCAAAGTATGAAACAAAAAATGATAACTTTGTGCTATTATAATTTTATGCTTTCTGCTGCTTTGCGGGCAGGCGGGGCTGCTCTGCTCTCGGACCAGGCCAGGGGAGGAGTGGTTTGCCCACTCCTAAGTGTGCAATGACTGTTTGGTCGGCACTGTCGGGCCGCCCTAACCAATGATGCGCACTTTTCCTGTTCATGGAGAACATGCCCACCCCTCCAGCCCCATGCTGAGCGCCGTGTCATGGTACTCTGACAAATCGCAATGCTGCATTGTCGCTTTGCGATTGGTCAGGGGAGTCTGGGTGCTTACCAATCACAACGCTGCATTGCAGGGTTCCGATTGGTCAGTGGGGCCTGGTTGTGCTTCCTATTTCAAGACTAGGAGAGCAGGAACAGAGAAGCGGGACCCGAAGGCAAGGTAGCTTTTTTTTAAACTGGGCACCCCTATCCCTGCGCCCAGCTCCTTCCCCCCTCCCGACTCCTCCCCCCACGCGAACCCTTCTCTCTCAATCCCGCACGGGATCCCTCGCTCTCTCTCTGTGTGCGCCATCCCCTCTCTCCCCCTGCGCGCCATTACCTCTCCCTATCTCCCCGTGCGCCATCCCCTCTCTCTTTCTCCTCCCTCTCTCCCCCTCGTGTGCCATCTCCCCTCTCCTCCGCTCCCCTCCCGTCCCCTTCCCTCCCCATCCCTTGCCTCCCCTTCCCTCCCCTTCCCTTCCCTTCCCGCCCCTTCCCTTCCCTTCCCTCCCCTCCTCCCCTCTCCTTTCTGTTGCTAACGTGGAGCCTTCCAGCTAAGTTGGGAGAGGTTTATGGTACACATATCCATTATCCCAGCTCTTGTACGTAGGTATACCTACACTGCCTTGGGGCTAAAGGTACTCGACAAGAGTGACAAAAATTGGCTTGGCAACAAAATAGGAGAAGGTCCGCTAGGTGGTAGACGTCAATCACTATTTCACCACCTCCATCCAGTCCCTGGCTGCTTAGTGAAAGTAGCAGGTCACCACCTATCACTCCATTGGCACTTTCTCACTGCTCTGACATCAAAGCAGTGGAAAGCAACTTCTCTGATGTAAGAGACGTAAAAACAGGTTTCAAATCTGGTGTTTGTGGTAGAGACAAACACATTTCAACAAGCCTCAGCTATCTCCATCTTTGATTACCTTCTATGCCGCTAAGATAGTCCATACTGACACACATGCCTTATGAATCTTCAGCAAAGCTCATAATACCGGTGTCTTGTCTGAAATGTGGCCCAAAAATATTTTTGAAAGTATTATTCTTTTTTTAAATTATTTTTTTTATTTCAAAGTGTTTTATTTATTGTTATACAAGAACACAATAGCAATTCTGTTACAAGGTTAGCCAGTCGCAGTTTATACAACAGTGTCCTGAGACATTATGAGACGTTTTGTTTAGCTAACCCCACATGACGTTATTTACTGAAAATGAGAGAAAGGCAGACAGAAAAATGCAGGAAAGAAAGGGGGAAAACAAGAGATAGGAGACAGGCTCTGAGAGTTACATATCTTATTAATCACTTGTTAATCTGACATACATCTGACATACTGTGGAGAAATTGGAACCCATGTTGGCACACATGCAGGCCCGTGGGGGCTATAGTGGTTGCGCCCGGTTAGAATTGCTTGTCTGTACATAGGGGGAACCAGGATGTGTTTCGCCGACATAACTTGTTTTCATGGAGGTTCATAAGAGTCTAGGTACGTGTCGAGTGATTTCCACATCCCTCTGGAGGCCGGTCTCCAGGGTGAGTTCTGTACTGTAATGTTGTCCGCTCCTCTGAGATGTGTGATCCAGTTGAGCCAGCCTTTGTAAGAAGTCTTACTAGTGTCTTTCCAAATGATTAGGACCATTTTCACTGCTGCAGTCAGCAGCAGATCTAGTAGGTCCTTATTGTGATCTGATCTCAATTCTGTGCTCATAAATGAAGTGATGAGGGTGGAAAATTCTTCTGTTAGCGTACAGCCCAACAGTCCATTTATAAAACCGAAGATTTTCTCCCAGAATGCTTTGAGAGTTGGGCATTGAAAGATAAGATGTGCTAGATCCCCCTTTTCCTTGTTACAGTTCCAGCATAATGCGTCCTCCCTGAGACCTAATGAGAATAAACGTGCAGGGGTTCAAAAAGCCTAGTGAAGCAGCCAAAATTTTGTTTGTGAGAGCACTGGGGAGATCTTATTGCGTGAGACCGAGGACCATAGTGTGGTCCATTTGTGTTCGTTATGTGTGGTTTTAGTTTGATTATCCCAGGCAGTTGTCTTGTCATTAAGTTTAGAGGATTTTGGGCGGAGGAGTTTGTAGAGGTGCGGGACCTGGTGCCCAAATTTATTAATGTTTGACACATATCGGGAGATTGATGGTTGTGCGGCGGATAATTTGGTTTAAGTCAAGGCCGTTCTGATTTTCAAAAAGTTATAGAACGCGATGTCAGTTAGGTTATGCCTTGACTTAAGGTCTGTGAATGTAATGGGGTATGTTTTGTTTGCTAGTTGGTAAGGGTAGTAGATACCTTTCTCAATCCATGTATCGAAGGCTAGGCTTTTCCCATTGTACAGAATCTTACTATTGGCCCAGAGTGATTCCATTTTACAGCCTTTGATGCTATTCTCCAGCTTCTTATCTACCTTTAGTAGCGCAAGTTTTGTGTTTTTAAAGATAGACTTGGATGTGTGGTGGTATCTATTTGCTGTTAGTAGAGCCAGTGGGCTCAGATTGTTCAGGATGGCCCTCTCTACCTGAAGCCAAGCCGGTGTGTAGTCGGTAGGGGGTGATATCCAGTATGAGCCTTGTTTTGCCAGAAAAGCTAACTGGAATATTCTGAAATCTGCTAAGTTTACCCCTCCTTGGTTTTTATCTAGTCTTAATTTTTTTATGCTTATCCGTGCTTTCTTCCCTCGCCAGAGGAATTTAGAGATCAGGATATCCACTTTGAAAGTATTATTCTGACCAAAGCTGCTAATGCTTTTGATTAGGAACCCATTACGCGGCTTCCAACAAAGTCTTTCTAGGTGCAAAGCCCAACTACCAATATACAGTCATACACGATATACACCTTCTATAACAGCCACATATATTTTCTGTATAACCACCAACCCACTTTTGCTCAAGTATACGAAGCACCATTTGAAAATACTAGTTCTGCTCAGTTGTATTCATACCCAGTACAGAATGTCATCCTCGTAATATCTGTAGAATTTAATATAGTGCTGAGAAAGATCACAGTCACAATGGCATCAATTTGAATCTATACAGTCTCTTCTGGTGTGATAAATCAAGTCTGTAATCTTGACATTTCTTGCAACAAGATTTGATGGTATTCTGATGACAAATCTAGTTTTGAAAACAAAAAGAAACGTGCACATGCCAACGTGATAAGGATATTACTATTATCAGATAGAAAATGATGATCAACCAGATTCAAGTATTTAAATCGATTAAATTAATGCACACACTCAAAGATCCACTCTAGTTTCTGGCTTACCATAAGGAACAACTATTCAGATGACACTTCTTTGATTATATCCTCTCTATGTAACTGCTCCAGTTCGGTCTTCAACCCCTTCTTGAGCATTATTGTTAATTTTGTGTACCTTTGGTGCCACTTTTTATTTTACAATGATATCGGAGTGCTAGAGAACCAGCAAGCAAGATGGTCGCACTGTAATGAGGCTCTTGCAGTCTGGGGACTATATTCGGCAATATCCTGCCTCAAACGCCAGCATCACAATTGCCATGAAGGCAAAATTTTGTCTGGGCAGCGTGAGGAACTGCATGCAGCCATTCAAGTATGTAAATACTGCACATAGCTGCAGAAGACGCACCCATGCAGTAAGGCAGTCTTAAGTGTTTTAAGAGTTTTAACCCGTTTTATCTTGCTGCACGGCACAACTTTTAACTTGTGGAACCATACTTTTTTTTAAACTATAGCGCGCAGTACTATTCACTTTGATCCCTCACCTGGCTCTACTCTGACCGCGCTGCAAATCGCTCTGCTCCCCGGTCCACTACGGGATTTCCCGATGGCATGATGGAGGGAGTACTCTGCAACAACTTTCTTCCTTTTGGGCAGGAGGCGGGGGTCGGCGGAGTCATATGGTTAGCAGCTCCGCTGCCTAACCTACTTAAACACATGCCAGACTCTCCGCGCAGCAGACGCGCAGAGCGGGTATGCTGGCGGCGAGCCAAAGGCAAGCCCATCTGCATCCGGCTGGGGTGAGGGGTCACAACCCCCGTCCGTGTTCCGACAACTATTAGCTCTTATAGCCCCCAATTTCTCCACATTCTTAGAGGAAGGGCAAATGGCAACTGTCTACACTCCATGAATGTCTCAGAAGGTTACTCTAACTGTCCCCATTGTGCTTTTAATCTTCGTACGTCTCCTGAAGTCTGGACTTCTTCTGGAAAACATTCTACACTAAAGATGTTTTCACTGAATTGCAGATCATTCCCTAAACATGCCACTGAAATCGCCGTGTTACTGGAGGAGGAAAACCCAGATGCTCTCTTCCTGACAGAAACTTGGCTCAGTAATGAGTCTGATCCAGTCGTTAATCACTCACTCACGGCTATCTTATACAACAGGTGGATCGTAAGAATGGCAGGGGGGGCATAGCAATTATTAAGACCTGTTCAATTGTCATGTCACTAGAGACCTTTTACCGGACTGCGAGAATCTCGCCTTCTCCATAGGCTTCTCACCTTTTCTGGCCTATTAATATATCGCCCACCTAGGGCCCACAGACAATTCCTCAGAACCCTCCCTGAAATCATTGATAACATAGCCAGCTCCCCGTCCAACTTTGCAATATTAGGTGATCTCAATATACATTTAGACAATCCCTCGGACCCGATCGCAACAGAGCTGACTGTGAATCTCTCCGCGCTTCAGTTAAAACAGAGAGTACTTGAACAAACCCACATTAAAGGTCACCTACTTGATCCCATTTTCAGCAATTGTGATTAACTTACATTAGGAGCACCGTTTCCGCTAACCTGGTCAGATCACTTCCTGATCCCCTATCTTGGGAGATTACTGGCCCCATCTCCTCCTCCAACTTAGTCAGTTGCAAGGAACGCAACTGGTCTAAGCTTCCTATAGAACAATGGATTTCAGTTCTGGAAGCCACTAGGCCAGCTAGTGATCCGAATCCTATCTCGGCCAATGATAAATTTAGCAACTGGATCCAAAGCTCCTTAGAGGACGTTCTTCCTAAGAGGTCCACTTACAAAAAATGGAGGCCGAGGATCTCCCCATGGTACTCCCCGAAGTTACGGGAACTCAAACAAATCTGTAAAAGGTTAGAGAGGAAATGGAGAAACATAGGGAGGCAATTAAAACCTATAAAGTCGGAATTAAAGTTGCACAAGCTTACTTTTTCGAGGAAAAAATTAATCTGGCTTCAAACTCCCTCAAGGAAATCTTCCAGATCGCTAAAACCCTTTTAAAACTTCCCCAGATACAACCAACCATGGATGGTGCCCTTGCCCGCTGCAACAATCTGGCTGAGTTCTTGCACCAGAAATCACAAAATATATATTCAACTTTCCCTTCTACTCACAACCGACAAAATTTGGCTCCTATCACTGCACTAGCGTATGGTACCCAAACAGTATTGGAGCAAATCCCCCTATTGGATCTTGTAACATTAGAAGCCATCATGGCTAGTGTAAAATCATGCTCCCCCACAGACCCTACACCTCCCCGTGCTCTGACCTCAGTCACTGGAAACATCCTTCCAGTAGTCCTTGATTTGGTTAATGCTTCCATCTCCTCGGGAGTGGTTCCCCCATGCATGGAAATGCACAACGCTGAAGGCTCGTCTAACAAAAATCTAACCTTGACCAGGACAACTTGGGGAATTATTGCCCCATTTCCCTCCTCCCAAGGCTGAGTAAGATCCTGGAGAGGCACGACAACTCAGTTCTGGTAGACTTTTTAGAATCCAACAATCTACTTCACTCCTCGCAGACTGGCTTCCGTCCCCAACATAGGATGGAAACCGCCCTATTAGCAGTAACTGAGGAGTTCAGGAGTTTTCTGGATCATGGGGGTACAGCAGCGATCATTCAGCGCTGCATTCAACACCGTTAACCACGACATACTGATCCTCAAACTTAGGAGTCTGGGAGTGACAGGTGGTGTCATTACTTGGACGCAGTCCTTCCTAGGAGAACGATCCTTCCAGGTCTTTGAAGGAGACGTCATATCCAAACGCCGATGACACGCAGCTCGTGGTGGCAATAAACCATCCTAAGAAGTCATCCGGCGACCTAAGTAGCTGGCTAGAGGAAGTTGCCAAATGGATGGAACTCTCTTGCCTAAAACTCAATGGGGACAAGACGGAGCTTATGCTCCTTGGTAACTCGCCATCTTTTAATTCCAAGCTGCTTTGGCCCAACTGTCTAGGCCCTTCCCCAGAACCAAAAAAACTGATCAAAAGCCTAGGCATTTGGCTGGACCGCTCCCTGAGTTTTAATTACCAGGCGGCAAAACTATCGGCCACTTGTTATGGCCTGCGGAGGATGCTACGTAAAATACTCCCTCTCCTCCCATTTCAGGCAAGAAGAATTATGGTCCAGGCTCTTATTCTATCTTGCCTAGCCTATGGGAATGCCCTTTATTTAGAAGACCCCCCCAATCCACTACCTACACGCCAAAACCTGCACTGAGGAGCCTTCACTGGCTGCCTGTCAGGGAGAGAATCAAATTTAAGGCTATGTGTATTGCACATCGATCTTTCTGGGGGAATGGTCCAGCAATCAGCTGATCTATGATCATTCCATACCAACCAAGCAAAAACCTCCGCTCGGTGTCCCTCTCTCTTGCCATACTCCCAAAAATAAAGAGAGCTAGATGTGGCAGATGCTCCTTTTTTTTTATAACTCCACCAGACTATGGAACGCTCTCCCTACCATATACAGACGGGGGGCCCTAACCTGCTGCCCTTCCGTAAAAAAATTCTGTCTGTCCGCGTCCGTTTTCAGCGCTGGAATGCCTCAAAGGTAGCTATCGCGCTATATAAATGCTTTTTTCATTTCATTTCAGAAGACAAACTTTTGGCGCTGTCAGAGAGGACTCATGAGCAATGCAGTAAATGGCGGACGCGCTGCTAAATGCCTGCCGCTACATCTGACCAACTGCGGCCCTCAGTGCGATATTTGGGCTGCGGCTGGGGGAGCGGGGCGACCAGACTGACTTCTTTTCAGGCGGCAAATATACTATGAAGAGGACAGGGTGAGTGTGGGCTGCTGCCGAGATCTGCTATCTGATACAGGGTGTGCTGTTGGAGACAGCGGCCTGCGCCTGGGAGCTGTTTGGGACACAGGCTGAGGATTGCAGCCGGCCCCCTACCCTACACTATGTCCTGCACTGATATCAGGGGTTGGCGCCTGGGTGGTTTCTCTGGGCCGCTGGGCCTCATCATGTTCACCCCCCCAACCCCACCGGGGCCTACTGAATTGCTGCAACAGCAATATCGGTGCCCTACGGTAGGTCTCCTTGGGGCATCGCTGCATTTACCGGGCCAAGTTTGTTGGCAGGGCCTAGACTCCTGGCTCTGCGCATTGGGCAGGTGACTGCATGGGTCCAGAGGAGTATCATCTCCTGAAACACATCGGCCTGTAATGCATGCTCCTGCAGTGTTGGGGTCTGAAAGAACACTAATCTGCGCCTCAGATTAGCTGGCCCCTGACTCAGGCCGACTGGCATTCTGACACCTATTCCTTTGGGCCTCTGATAACAGATATCTGGGACATCCCGATTTATTGGTGCCAGAAGAATCCACGAACACTACGCACACCCAACTGCATGGGAGGAAAAGGTCATAGTCTATTTTTTGTGCAGGACTGACTTGGCCTAAAAGTGTACCTCTGGCAGTGTTGCAGAAGTGAGCGGGGCCTACGGTGACTGGACACTTCCCTTGTCCCATGTCGTCCATCGGAGACAGCTTTAGTCACTGGGGGCCTTTAAGGCATTTATACTCACCTTGTCATACCCTGGTGGCTCATCTGACATGCTGCAGTTTGACCTGAGCGAGATTCCATCGCAGGTCACTAGCTGCTATGGTAAAAACAGCTGCTAAACAGATTAAACTGGAGTTTGATGCCCACAGGTCCACGCAGGTACTGGGGAAAACTGCTAATCACACTCACTCTGAGAAAACCTCCGTGAAGGGAATGTCCGAGGTGGGGGGACAACAAAACCCTCCTACTTGCAATGAAACAAAGCCTCACCTCCACTGAATCCACAAAGGAGTCCATGTGCTCTAGGATGGAATCCATAGCACAGAAACTTGAGAACCATGACAGATGAATCGCAGAAACGGAACAGAGGATATCTGTGGTGGAGGACACTGTCACACACAGGACCATACAACTCAAATACAGAGAAAGTACTCTGTATTTGGAGGGCTTTGTCAAACACTTGTTGGCCATGTTGTTTGTTGCAGAATCTTTCTCCAAGATGCTTACTGTGGAGCGGGCTCACCGGGCTCTTATGACTCGCACCCTGTGCCCGTGCAACCGATCATTGCCCAGTTATTGAATTACCAGGAAAGAGACACCGCCTTAAAACTAGCAGAGGAGAAATGATCGCCAAAATTTGAAGGCAGTGATGTGACCACCTACCCTAATTTCACATTGGCTGTTCAGGAGGCCCGATGAAAATACTTACCTATCAAGCAAAAGCTGCAGCAAGCTTATAAACAATATGCTATGCTGTAGCCTGCAAGGCTCCACGTCACCCACCAGGGCAAAACCCATGTTTTTAACAGTCCACAGCAGGTTGGAGAGTTCCTGAAGCGTGGGGTGGAGAGAACATCCTTTGCTGCGCATCCCGAGCTCAAGTCCAGACCTTCTTCGCCATTGTCTGAGGTGAGCTAGCTTCA
The DNA here is from genome assembly GCF_964204655.1 of Triturus cristatus. NCBI lineage: Eukaryota > Metazoa > Chordata > Amphibia > Caudata > Salamandridae > Triturus > Triturus cristatus. Next base: position 549,672,390 of record NC_140584.1, read on the forward strand.
TCACTTCGAGGGTTTGGCTGGCAGCACAGTTGTGATGAAATGAAAGTTTTTGGCAGCTAGTACAATGCAGCTGCAGTGACACACATGTACGTGATTTTCCAGCAGAAAACTCTGAAACGCTTGCAACTGTCCCACTGGCTTTTTTAAAAGTTTGCCGTGGGATTTGGGGCCCTCACGCATTGTCCCCTGGACACCCTTGTTCACTCGAGGAGGAGCTGCCTGGCTCTCTGGCTGTACACATCAAAGGATACCCTTAGTAACTCTCACTGTCTACATCAAGAAGCGAGGGAAGACAGCCTGCTGCCACCCACTATGTGGGAGATGATGATCATTACCTTACTTAAGCCTGGCAAGCCCCTGGAACTTTGAGATTCTTACAGACCTTTATCCCTCATAAATTGCGATTTTAAAATTCTTGCAAAGATTCTGGCAAATCGTCTGAGCCTCTTTGTTAAACCTGGCCCTTTTTGCAGGGTTATACCCAAAACATTTTGCCTTCTTCCTCCTATTTTGTCAGACCTGTTTTTGTTGGCTTTAGGTCTCTGGGCATTTTACGACTGCTAATTAGTGCTAAAGTGCATATGCTCCCCGTCTAAATTGTATCTGTAATTGGTTATCCATGATTGGCATATTTGATTTACTGGCAAGTCCCTAGTAAAGTGCACTGTGTGCGCCCAAGGCATGTACATCAAATGCTACTAATGGGCCAGAAGCACTGATTGTGCCACCCACATGATTAGCCCTGCAACCATGTCTCAGACCCCTCAATGCAGTGTCTGTGCGGGCAGTTTTAAGCTACCATGTCGACTTGGCAAGGGCACCCACTTGCCAGGCCCAAACCTTCCCTTTTACTACATGTAAGGCACCCCTAAGTTAGGCAAAGTAGTCCCATAGGCAGGGTGCTATATATTTAAAAGGTATGACATGTACTGGTATGTTTTACATGTCTTGATAGTGAAATACTGCTAATTCCGTTTTTTAGTATTGCAAGGACTATCTGTCCCACAGGTTATCATTGGAGTTGCCATGTAACCTCATACAAATGTTACTTCCATTTAGAAAGAGATGGAGAGTTCGAGTTTGGGGTCCCTGAACAAAAATTTAAAAATACATCCTTTAGTGAAGTTGGCTTTTAAATTGCACGGTTGAAAATGCCACTTTTAGAAAGTGGTCATTTTCTTGCTTTACCATTCTATGCCTCTGTGTGCCTGTAGTCCCAACGTCTGCGGGGGTGTGGCAGTTGGGCTGTTTGTGCATTCACTCTAGACAGTCACACAAATGGAGCTGAGGTGTGATTTGCATATCATTATGAGCCATTAACAGGCTGATGGGCCTTCCTGAGCTAGAGTGGTGGGAGGAGTGGTTACCGATACCTGAACATGGCTTTGCCTGTCCTCACTACGTTGTCCCCACTCCCCTGTAGTGTGACTGGAGCTAGGTCAGGGAAAGGCAGGGCCTTGTGGACGACAAAGACTTTCCTTAGAAGTTTACCTACTTCAAAGGCAGAAACTGGTATAAGTACTGAAGCTGTGATACCATAACTTCAGAACACTTCTGGACTAAGAGGAGATTCTGCAAAGAAGATGAGCCGGAAAAGCTATAGGAGGGACACTGCCACTCTGCTTGTTTCTGTGTTGGGCTGGCCTGCTGCTTCTGTCTTGAGCAATGAAAGGAATGGACTTTGCTTTCTGTGTCCTGCTTGCCAAGGTTCTCCAAGGACTTGTGTATGCTTGCCTCTTGTTAAGAAGTCCTCTGCTGGGAGTTCTAACCTGCCAAGTGGTGCCACTCCAGTTCTGGGCCCTTGGAAGTCGCTTTGCCGCAAAGGACTGAAAGAAATCTATCCATCAACCTCCAGCGTCTGTTTTTCCTGACGGAACACCGCCGTGCAGTTAAAAAACCAACACATCGCCGCGGTGCATGCGCAGAATCGATGGAGTGCCCGTCATGCGGCTGAAAGATAGCAGCAGCCCGAAGCCTGAGCACTGTGTCACCGATGTCCGTAGCACTTGCTCCGACTATGACGCAAGCCCTGCTGTGCGGCTGAAGAAATCGACATATCATCTGCTCGCAGCTGGAAAATCGGCGTAGCGCCTGTTTTGCCGTGGCATCGACCCAGCACGTATGGATTTTTGACACATCATACCTGTGCGCCAACTTCTTCATCGACTTTGCCCAACAGTAAGGAACTGAGGCCGCGTGTCCGGAAACTGACGCATCACCTCCCCTGACAGTAAGGAACTGACGCATCATCTACGCTGACAGTAAGGAACCGACGAATCACCTCCCTGGCGAGTAAGAAACCGATGCATCGCTTTGTTTTTTCCGGCGCCTCATCTCCTCTGTGCCAGCTTTTGTCCTTGATTTGAACGCATCCCAGGTTCTTTGTGACGAAAGTGGCACATCTATAGTTTCCTATGGACTGAACTATTCTGAACCTTTTAAAACTGATATCTTTACTTGTGTATGTTGGATTTTTGTTGTTTTGATTTTATTTTATTCAGATAAATATTGAATATTTTTCTAACTGGTGTGGTGTCATTTTTTAGTGTTTTGACTGGGTTAATGTGTGTTTATGTGTGAGTGCGGCCAGCCTACTGGATGATTCAGACTCAACCCTTATCACAAGACCCTGGGCAAATGTGGCTATATCCCTGGACCCTCTATCCTGCCAGTCCCGGTTGCAGCTAGACCCCCGTTTGCCGCACCCATAAAGGACTTCTGCTGGCTACAAACTGTATATTGAGGCCAGACTCATTATTCAGAATCTTCTTGACTTCAAAATTGCTTTTCTGTGGCACACTTTGTCTCGTATATCATTAGTGGCCAAGAAGTCCATCACCCTACACAGGGAATTATAACTGCTCTCTCTGCACACCTCCTCTTACTGTCATCGTTATACAACCTAGCGAGCATAGGAGCACAATTTGTGTGCCTTTCCACATCCTTTGTCATCATTCCTCACGGTTGGCACACCCATATCCAACTCTAGGCTGCATCCGTTGTTGGCTCGTCTGTGCATCGGACCACAGTGCATAACTCCAATGCTTATTTAAAGATATTAATGTGACGGCTTCCGGATAAAGGCATTTCGCCGAAACGTGCATAGTAATTACATCTTCAAGTCTTCCATAATATGATATGCATTGTTATAACCTATTGACTATAACTAATTAATTAATATTATCATTCACAGAGAACATCATGTTAACTTGAGAACATGTTTAGCTGATTGTACCTATACCACAATGATTAATTGTATGTTTATGAAATGAAATTCAGTCCGAAGTATTAACAAAGAAGACTGTGAACAACTTTTTAATTGTATATCAAATAAATAATACTTTTGTCATTTTTAACCCTTTCCGTGCTCATGACGGAACCACTCCGTCATGAGCCACGGGTGCCGTGTGCTCATGACAGAGTGGTTCCGTCATGCTGCGGCCGTTGGCGGCCCTCCGGCCACGCGGCGCTAATTCCCCGCCTGTGCGGGCTATTAGCGCAGTGGGCGGAGACGTGACGGAACATCTCCGTCATGAGCACAGCTCATCCGTGGCTCGTGACGGAGTGGTTCCGTCACGAGCACAGCGCCACCGCAACTGCCCCCAAACCCCCCCAACACCGCGGCGGAATTCCTGCCGCGGCAAAGGGGTTAATATAAAATATATGAGATTTTTGTCTATGTTTGCATTATATTAGTCACTTATGTATTTAGGATTTAGTCGCTATTGTGCAGCTATATGCCCGCAAATCAAATGTAACAGTTTTTGCTCAAGATATTTTTCGAAGTTATGTCCAAATGCTATACACATTGCCTCTGAGATAAGCCTGATTGCTCGTGCAAAGATACCAAATGGGGTGAGCAGGGGTTATCTTGGGTGTGTAACTTCCTTACTCTGACAAGAATAAGGGTCTTTTGTGCAAGCCACTGCCAACTAGAGACACCCATTTCTAACACTCCTGATAACCTTTCTGGTGCGACCTGATCAGTCAGATTTCATCCCTGTATTTTTGGATGCCAGCTAGCTAAAATGCAAATAAATGGCACCTGCGCGGCCTCATTACCCATTAAGCGGGGCACTAGGCAGTGATGTCCACTATCGCCATGGTTTTCGCATTCGCGATGGAACAGCTGGTGGACATGTTGCATCATCAGATATCCCACCAAGTATATTTTGGAATCATTGTACGACGATGACATCACTCTATATTTCAGGACCCCCAAAACAGTCTGAGTATGGTACTTCGAAAATCTGTGCACTTCGGCGGAATATTAGGTATCCAAATAAATTGGGAAAAATCCCACCCCTTCCCTCTCACCCCTGCCAATATGCGATTTCAGCCTGACTATCCGCTGCAATGGTGCGACTCGGAACTAAGGTATTTAGAGATATTGCTCTCAAGAGACAGAAGCGAGCAGATGCATACACGGCACGGCATTAGACGCAATCACAGACAAAATCACAAGATGAATTACATTACCCATTTCCTTGGTGGGACGTGTATCCCTCATGAAAATGGTCATATTGTAGAAGCTACTCTATCAGTTTCTCAACATTCTGCACTCGCTGGGCGGCACCGTTTCAAGGTACTGAAGACGCAGCTATTAAGGCGCGCCTGGGCAGGAAAGCAACCATGACTCCAATGAAATATGCTCACACAACCTTTCGCTAGGGGAGGTTTTGAGGCGCCTGACATGAAGCTCTATTTTTTATGTACTCAGGCGCATTACACTATTTACTGGCACAAGCTCACTCCTTTCATACCCCACCTAGCTTCGAGTAGGGTTATATGGCCCGAATCCCACTCTCTGCATACTTGGGTACAAAGGGAGACTTGGCAGTGACAGCGGATTCTACGGTTGCATGTGCAATGGCAGCATGGGATAGACTGGCTAAACGGCTTGGTAAACCTACACTTTATTCACCGCTGTTCCTTTTGACCTACCACATGGCATTTCGGGTGACTCATGAGGCGGCCTGTCGGGCCATTCCCCTGAAGACCGAGATAAACACATGGGGGGACCTATATGCCAATGGAATATTCATCGACAATGAGGCTATGTTTGCTGGAGAAGTACCCACACCGCTAGATGTCTTTCATCACATCAGGCTACGAAATAACATCAAGGCAGCCACTGCTGACTTGTCCTAAGAGCCCCCCAAACTTTATACACTGCATGCTTTGATGAACACTACCAGTCCTAGACATTAAGTCTCGTCTCTGTACCACACGGCGCAGCTTGAAGCACCTGAGTTGGCAGCAAATGTCGAGGCGGGTTGGGACCTGGAGCTCGGGACTCCTCCTACTGATAAACAGTGGGTATACTGTTGTCGGCAGACAGGGCAGATCTCCAGTAGCAGGCTCTGCATCATTCACTTAAAGTTCTAACATCGTATAAATTACACGCCCGCTAGACTATACTGGTATTGTTTATACGCAGATGACAGGTGCGCCAGGTATGGCCCTGATGGGGCAGATTTCCTCCATCTGTGTTGGTCTTATGGGCCGATTCAGGCATACTAGAGAGAAACCGAAGGAACACTCGCACTTATACTTGGTCACACTATACAGCTCACACCACTACTCGAGCTACTGGGACATGCAGAGGCCATTGAGGCAGGATTTAGGAAATAGGTGGCATTTAGCCTCCTCTTGGCCAAGCGTAGAGTTGCATGTAAGTGGGGTAAAGGCCGTGAACCAAAATGTAAGGAGTGGCTGCAAGACCTCACCTACTGTAAGGACCAACTAATCACAATAGCTGAGTTACTCCCCATGTAGTTCCAGACCTTGTGATATCTGGGATCCCCTGCAGGTATACCTGATGACGCAAACCTCTGACACTGTTGGGGCACACAAGACATAAGATACGGGGTGTACATCCCCAGATCCTACCATGCAGTGTCGTAAAGAGCATTAGGGAATTCATGTTAGGGGTGGGGGGGTGGGGGGGGGGTTTCACTGGAGTCACTAAGTACTGTTTTGGACAGGCGTATATTTGGGGGTAGGTGCATGGCAGACACTTTGAGACTGCAAGCTACAGGCATCTGGAACAACACCTCATCATTTACCTTGGCGCTATATATGTTCAGTCCTCGGCATTGCCCATATATAAATATGATATATGATTGTGGGGCTGGTTTCTAATGTGGCCTCCATTGCTAGAGGCACCAGATATTGGAATAGTGTATAATGTTAGTGTTTTTTTTCTCTGTCCTAAGATTGAAAGTTATTATCATTGTACTGTGTCATTGATGAAAAATCAATAAAGAAAGTTAAAACAAAACAAAAAAAAACAATGAAAGACGATCTTAGTACAAACATTTTCTGTGTGCATTTTGAATGCCTCTCTGTGCCTGCAGCTCCACCTTTCACACTTAGTGTCCAGTAAGCATGATCCCGTCTTGGCGACATACGTTTTTGCTTCAGCTTCCCACCCTTTGAAATCTCGTGTAGCACAGAAACACCAGACCATGTCTATAGCTTACCGCCATATTGATCTAATATCAGGCACTTGCTAACATCCTATTCTCCTTTTCCCAACCAACACCCAACAATCCAGAATATTCTCACCACAAACATTCACATTGTTAACCTGCAAATCGAACTCATTTTCTCCTTGCTATTCTCCACTACGACATTGGTTTTGATGTAAGCTGCGTCCCTGATTTAATTTCTAAACATTCATACATAAACCACTAAGAAAACCTTTCTTCTAAGCACTCTTCTCAAGACATTTCTTCTAATTACTTAAACATCTAGGAATACTACGACTCTCTTACCATTCATGTTGATTCGAATGGCAGGCAAACTAGAAGCCCAAGACCACAGTTGAACACCAGCAGAAACGTGGACATCACTTGGTTTTGGCTTACTAGCACAAATAATGAAAACAAAATAAAGACATTTTCAAAACTCTCCTTTTAGCAATAGTTTGAACATCTTGTCTTGGAACCTGGCTGGTGTTGCTGAAGAAAAAAATCGCTTCCCTTTCTGTCTTGAAACCTCTAGTCATTTGTCTCCAGGACACTTGGCTTACTAAAAATGTTTCCATGGATTCATGTTTTGTAAAAGATGCCCCTGCGGAACCAGCAACGAAAGGTCACACTAAAGGAGGCCTTGCTACGTTGTTGTCCACTGACATTTATTGGTACTTACGGGTTGTTCCAGTACCCTTTTACATCTTACAAGGGATTCGTATTTCCCTCCAAAAAACAACAAAACAATCTATTTCTGAGTCAGTTATTTGAATAATTGAACTCCCTGTTGGAATGTGGGATAGAAGGAAACATACTTTTTAGATGCGGGATTTCAATACGAAAATCTTCAATATTCTATTGAAGGAAGCTGTATAGGGTCAAAGATGCCGGGAAAATACTGAAGGATTTTTTTCCCTACCAAACCTAAAGCAGGCAGGCGCAGCAGACTTCTTCTTGAATCTCTTCCTAGGACAAATGCAGAGCTAATAAATGGGGGAGTGCATCCGGATATTCCTGCACTCCCAACAAGAAGAAGAAACACAAGTCCCTCCGTTATCGACTATATAATGGCCAGTTATGATCTATTCTCCCCATTTCTAACCACAGATGCTCATTTCCATCCAGGGAGTGACCAATCGATCCTAAATAAGATAATAAATTCTACAAATACAGGAAACAGCGAATTGGTCATTACATGCTGGAATTGGTAAAGCAAGTATCGGTTCAAGGCTGAGCAAAATATTCTGGGATTCCAAAAATATCAATGAACTAAATATGACAATCTTCCCCTTATGTAAGACTTTTATGGGAAAGAAGGCAGTCCTATTGCACTTTATTAAAGCGTTGTAACAGTAGTAACAAAAGAGCTATGGAGAATTAATAATCTATCAAAGAAAAAGACCATGCTTCATCGGATCCACGGTGTGAGGAAATTATCAGTGGAAATTGACAACCTCACTCACCTTTAATTTGTGGATTACTCCCTTTCAAGGAAGACAGAAATTCAACTGCTCTGCGAAAAAAGGAAAAGGATTTGCCTATCTATAAAATGGAAAAGAGCGGATAAAAATTGGATTGACTTGCAGAAGGAGGCTTCTAATAAGAACTCCAAACTATTCCGGAGTCTGGCTGCTGAGCACAGTGGAACAGAAAGCCTACCATCTACAGTTTCTATCCCAGGCCCCATATGGCTTGAATATATTTTGTACTCGTACAGGGAAAACCCGACCTCAAGCTGTTTTTTAGGCTTTTGTTTATCCATCTAGAATGCAACGCGTATTTCAGAGGAGATTTCCCCACAAACTTATAGTCAGATTGAAGCATGCATAACAAAGGCAATAAAACTGTTCAGCAATAGGTCACAATGAAATTCCGGTTAATGCTATCAAAAAGGATCACAAGATTTGGGGAAAGTTCCTAACTCCAGATTTTGAGTATTACTATCTTACCAGGCAGGTTCCTAATTCCTGGAGGAGTAGCATTGTAATATCACTTCATAAGAAAGGCTAACGCTCCTTTCCTGGCAATTTCAGCCAAACAGCTTTTCTTGACATGACAGGAAAAAAGGTTGTGGTCCGGGTCGTGAAGCAACCATAGGACTGGGCCTTTGCCAAAGGGGTAATATCACAAAAACAGGCTGGTTTCAGACCCAAGCATTCAGTTGTTGATAACATGAACATTGTGTAAACTCTTATTGACAAGTATGTTGTTTGAAAGTCACAGATTCTTTATACTGCTTTCGTTGACTTTTCTACTTTTTTCAATTGAGTAGACAGGCCCATCCTCAGGAGGAAATTGCTCCATATGGAAATCCCTATTGTTGAAAATGGCCTTTTCTGGAGAGTCATTCACAAACGTGTTGCCTTCTTCCTCCTCCCCTTTATGCTGAATTCGTTTTTGGTGACTTTGGGACTCTGTGCCCTTTGCCACTGCTAACCAGTGCTCAAATGCTTGTGCTCACTCCTTAAAACATGGCAGAATTGGCTTATGCCAAACTGGAATATTTAATTTACATTACATGTGCCCAGGGCCTTTACAATGAATGCTACTATTGAGCCTGCAGCACTGATTGGCCACCCACTCAAGTAGCTCTTTAAACATGTCTCAGGTGTGCCATTGCAGAGCCTGTGTATGCATTTTAACCTGCCAGGTCAACCTGGTAAAATAGACCTTTTGCCAGGCCCAAACCATTCTTTTTAGTACATATATGATACCCCTAAGTTAGGCCCTTGACAGCCCCAAGGGAGCGTGCAGTGTAATTAAAATGTTGGAAAACAGCTTTTCTGTTGTACATGTCTTGATAGGAAAAAACTCCTAAATTCGTTTTTCACTACTGCAAGGCCTATCTCTCCCATAATGTGCATGTTCCCTGGTAATCCATGTGACACACGGTGCTCTTTCTAATTCAAATTTTAGAGCTCTGGGTTGTCCAGAGTACACGAAGTTAAATCCTCCATAATTGCACTATTCTGACATTATGTTAAAATACATTGCAGCAGTGGAGAAGTCAATGTAATTGCGAAACCCAGAGGTTTCTAATCTTTTTTCCAAAACTCTACAGTTTGTGCCACAACTTTTACCCTTCTTTTTAGCTTTCCAACCTAGTCTCACAAAAAATGTATTCCACAAAGTTGTTTCTAATCATGTTGCTGTACAATACGGTCAGCAAGATGTCAATACAATCGTCACACTCCGTGACTCAAATCCTGAGAATCTCTTTACAAAAATCGTCGAACATGCTACAGCGAAACACCATTTTTGTAGCTTTGTGACTAGCTTTGATGTTGAAATTCATTGTGTGCCACCCACAGAGAGACCAATTCCAATACCCCCTCTTGCTGAGACCTCAAACAATGAAAAGTCAATTAATGTTGACTCGACCCAGCACTCAACCCCAACAGGTACTTCCTTGATGAATTGGGCACAGGCTTGATTTTTGTTTGGTCTCCATGTGACGAGACTGCACTTGCATGAATCTGCTCTGTGGTGTCCTTGAGGTTTTTGGGTGATAAGTCTCCATCCTCCGCCAACGACCTGTGCCTATGGCCTCCAAAGTGTCCGGTTTCTCATTATGCATCTACAGTGTATATTGCATGGAGTACTGCTAAAGCACTGGACCCGTTGTTATGGAACAACAGGTTTGTCTCAACACAGAAAATGTTACTTTAAATAAGCCTTATAATGGTCACCACATCATTACAGTAGCTAAGGTGGCAGCTAAATGCGATTGGCACACAACCCACACAAAGAGAGCCAGTATGGGGTCTTAAATTTAGACACATTAGTCTGCCGGATCCAAATTCTAAGCTCTGCCTATTTGAAAAGCTCAAAGCAGAGGTACTTGGAAGGAAAGTCACTGCCAATGTTTCATTAAGCATAATACACCATACAAGTCAAACAAGTGCACGGACTCCTCCCTAATCTTAAACATAGAAGCGTTTTACATACATCCATAAGTGCCTCTCAAGGAGTAAATGTCTACCAATGCTGACTCTGCTTATCAGTTATCAACACTTACAGATCACGTTTGTTTCATATCTATGTAATGCTTAGGTGGGTAAAAGCAATTTTTAAATGAGGCCCAATAAATTTAGAATAATCTCAAAGATTCTGCATCTCTTTTTAAAGTCGGATGTTTTGAGTTTCAATGGACCACCTAGTAAAAGCCTGACAAAAAAAGAGTGCAATGCATGTTACTATTCAGTGCTTCCACTGGCCCTACAGTGTAAAACCAGAACAAACCTGAAGATAAGTTAACAAAGGTAGCTGTGTAAATATAATCCCCCTAGACTTCTACAGTCTCCCTCCACCAACTAGCCCACCCCAAAGCTAAAAATATTGGCCCCGTAACTGCCCATTCCCAACCTTTTCTCCCTATCCACTAAGGCTACTATCTGCCTATTCAAGAACTACCTGTTCAATAAAAATACCCTTGCCTCCTTGTACTCATTCGTGGGGGTCCCTTCCTCACTAGGACACACTATCAGAATAGAGATCAGTCCCAACCCCACAGGATACAATGCCTTCACTATCAACTGCCCACCTAACCTCTCCAAAAATGCAGCCAAAAACACAAGCATTGCATACTCAAAGGCAGACCCGATACATTATTCTCAGACGTCTACTTCTATACAAACAAGGGTAATATAGTTAATGACCTTATCTTCTATACCAGAAAATGAGCATGCTGGCAGTATGTGATATATTCCATGCTTCGTATATCAGGCAAAAGGAAAACACCTCATGGTCTCAAATTAACGACATCGCCCTCTCTCACCTTCCATGCTAATGCCACTATTACCTTCTACAACAATGGTATCATCCTTATCCAAGCCTCTAATGCCAATCTAGCCATGATTGCCAACATCTTTACTACACTCAAGAAGGCGGTCTCGGCTAAATCCAATGACCCCTATCCACACCCTATCACCACTCTGGACCTAACCAGTCCTCCCCCCTCCACAGCTGGGAGGTCCACACTCACCCTAAATCATTCCCCCCCTTAGATGATCTAGGATCCTCTCAACCCCCTGTCGGGCTAACCCAATACTCTAGACCTCCGTCTCAGATGGCGGACGAGCCTACTGGTTCCCACCGCTCACCACTCTCCAGTCCGATACAGGTTGACTCTCTAGCAATGAGCCGCCCTCTCACCATCGCACCCATCGAAAGTTTCCCCGTCACGCATCACTCCTTCTACGCCACCTGCTAGGTCGGAGTCCTGGCAATTGCCCTCCACGGACCGTGTCCCGCTAAACCCACTCAATCCTTACTTGCCCGTCCCTGACTAACAGGGCAATGGCCCTCCCACCCTCTTATCCTTACATCATGTAACACCGCAAGTCTGTGATGACCTCCTCTCTCTGGAACCTCAAAATACCGCCTTAGACCTCTCTGGTACACATCAAAACCCTCCCCTCTCTGCCAGAACTCCCCACTCAACCTTCACCCCTCTCACAGCACTCAGACCTGGTGGCGCGCCTGGACGACATCTCTCTTCAGTTGCACTTGCTCACCGTCGAACTTCATGATCTGAAAGCCCTCTCAATCGAACACCTCTTCCTGATCAGTTCTCTCCTCTCCCTTGCAAAGCTGCCCAGAACACCTGCTAGTGACAGAACTCGCTGTGGTTGGCCTCCCCCCTCTCTTTCTCTAAAACCATACCCCTACCCAATGCTCCCTCCCGCCCCAGAAGAGTGATGGCCTAGATCGCGTCCAACGATATCAATGACTTACTCAAGTCTTACTCCCGTACCTTAAACACCAACAAGATTACACGGGGGACAAATTCGAGCTATTCACGCTAACCCTTACGGAGAACGCCCACACAACCCTAGAGGCTTAAATAATTACAACCTTATGAGAGTGAACATCATACAGTCTCCTCCCCCTCATACTCCAATTCAACTTAAATACGTACTACCCAACTGCAGGTCAGCCAGCAAACACACCTCTGACATATTCGACCTCATCCAACACAATGAGATAGACATAATGATCCTCACAGAAACTTGGCTCAATCCCGCTTCCACTCCCTTCCTAGACCTCTTAGTGCCTCCTACCCATGACACAATCTGTCTAGACGGAGCTTGGAAGCCGGGCGGTGGCCTAGCTTGTATATATCGGAGCACACTATCGGTCTCCCACTCGGAGTCCTCTACGCCATCTTCAAGCGAATACCTTTGTCTCTATATCTTTAGTCATAACCTTCCGGTATGCAAACTACACACTTTATCACCCCCACTGGGGACAACCTCCCCTTTATCAAGCAATTAATGGAAATCATCTCTGGTAATGTTGATTCTGCTAAGGCACAAATCTTCCTCAGTGATTTCAACCTTCACTGGTCCAACCTCAATGACCAAGCTGTAAGATGCCTCAAATCCTTCTTAAATGATCATGAACTGATCCAACACTGTGACCAGCCAACCCAGGAATTCTGGACCTCATCACCACCAAAGGTCACACCATCCCACTGGACACCATTACCCCGTGCGATTGGTCCGATCATCACAGCATCTTCTTTTTTATCAACGTGGAAGTCTCTCTGAGGAAGGCTCAACCAATGAAATCAAAGATTTGAAAAAGGGACCTCAGAAATATCAATACAGCCGATCTAGCAACCCACTGTATATCTGCCCTCTCTCCACAAGATGACATGACTGAGGTACATGCACTCACTAACTTCTACAACTCTACTATCACTAGCATCATGGATTCCATTGCTCCATTCCAACAAAAAAATGCCCCAACAAAAATTTCCAAACCGTGGTTCAACGACAACTTAAACACAGAGCGCCACACAACCTTAGAGCAATCGAACGATCCTGGAAATCGAAACCATCCTCGGGCCAGCTAATAATCCTCAGAACTGTAAGGAGCTTCTATAACAAACAGATCAAGATCGCCAAGACCGACTACTTCAGATCCCAACTTAATCAAGCCGCTAACCGCCCCCAAAAAACTTTTTGAGTTGGTGAAACAACAATCAGTGAAAGCACCAAACCGCTTGGTCCCTGGAGTCAGCCCACCTACATGCGATGAACTGGCTGCCTTCTTTTCTGAGAAAGCCAGACTCATCAATATGGATCTTGATTCCAGGAAGGAGATACTGCTATCTGGAGGGTCTGCGCCCCCCCGACAGTATCAGAGAAGATCGAACCGACTAGCCTAGGTACCAAGAACAGTGCCTCATGGGGCACCTTCACTCCCATCAGTGAAAGAGACACTAACAATATTCTTCAGAGTATCAACCCATCTAATCATTTCAGCGACCCGTTACCACCGTCCATCTTCAAAGAACTGAAGGAGATCGTCACCCCCTTCTGGACAATGATTGCCAATGCATACCTCTCTCAAGGTGCAATCCCGGATTGCCTAAAAGCTGCTCAGGTAACACCTATCCTAAAAAAGCCTACAGTAGATAGTACGGACCTTAACTAATTCCTCCCTATCTCTAGCATCCCCACCCTAGCCCAACTCCTAGAAAAATGCGTCCAATCTCAACTCTGTGCCCACATCAAGAATTTCCATCTCCTGGACCAACACCAATCGGGCTTCCGGAGTGGGCACAGCACCGAATCGGCTCTCACTCACGTTATGAATGACATTTTAAAAATGCTTGATCAAAATGAATCCTGCCTCCTTATCCTCCTTGACCTTTCCTCAGCGTTTGACACGGTTAACCACGACAACCTCATATCCACTTTGAAGCACAGGATGGGCCTTTCTGGTTCGGTGCTGCAATGGTTCTCGTCCTTCCTCCACCACAGATCCCAAAGAGTTAAGGTGAACTACTCTCTCTCCCAACTTTCACCAGTATCCATGGGAGTCCCCCAAGGGTCCACCCAATCCCCCATACTCTTCAATCTGTTCTTGGAACCTTTAACTAATGAACTAAATTCCGCTGACATTCTCTTCCATATGTATGCAGATGATACGCAACTCTATCTGAAAATCTCCTCTCCGAATAACCTCATTTCACTCAACTCTACCCTAATAAATACTCAAAACTGGTTAACTGAGAACCACCTCTTGCTCAACACCTCCAAAACAGAATTCCTGCTCATTTCTCCACCAATTCTCATCCCCAAGATTGACCTTTGGATGAACCACCTCACTGCCTTCAACTGCTCCCCCCTCATTGTTGACTCAGTCAAAGCTCTCGGAATCACCCTAGACAAGCATCTGAACATAAAAATCATATCAGCATTGTGTGCACAGGAGCTAATCACCTAATGAGGATACTCAGGAATCTCAAATCTTTCCTCCCACAAGCTGACTTCAAGCAAGTAGTCCTAGCGCTTGTTTTACCGAGGCTTGACTATGGCAGTGCTACGCTCTGTAGCCTCCCAAAATATACCTTGGCCCCACTAAGGGCCTCACTGAATGCGGCGGCCAGATTGGTTACGGGTACCAAAAGAAACGAACACATCTCCCCAGTCTTAAAATCCCTAAATTGGCTGCTCAATGAAGCAAGAATTCAGCTAAAGATTGCCTGTCTGTCTCACAAAGCCCTCCATTTCGAAACCCCAGTTATCTAGTGCAAAAACTAGAATTATCCGGAGGGGGTAGACCTTCTCAGAGTGCCAACTCTCTCATCCTGAAACCACAGATCTTTCGCAAAAAGAGAACGTGTCACCGAGCCTTCTCCGGCTCAGGGCAGAAGATCTGGAACTCTCTCCCACCGGAAATACGCAGAATCTCCTCCAAGACTGCCTTCAAATTGGAAGTAAAAAGATTCCTGATGAACAAGTTCCTACCTTAAAAGGATTTTAGACCGTCTGCTCTAAGGCTTTGGACCTACACCCTAAGGCCTGCGTTTGATATTATTGTGTTCTACTAATCACTTGCTCCCCTCCCAGCTAGCTATGTTCCAATCATTATCTTACCCTTTGTTGTCCCTTCGATTGTAACCTTCTTGTTTGCTGTGCATATTTGATTTGTTTGGGTTGGTATCCCTTTGATGATTGTACTGCAACTTTTACCTTCCTCTCCCTCAAATTGTAAAACGCTCCGATATCCTTCGGGATCATGTTCACGCTATATAAAACTTTATAAATAAATAAATAAATAATAGTGTGCATTATGATAATAACATAGGCATTCATTGCGTTACAATAAATATGCAAATGTTGGCTAGTTTTCTTGGATCCTTTTTTTATAAATCACGGAGGATGAATATGTCAAAACAGTTAGACAATGTCACAGAATCTGCCACATAATTTGCTTATAAGCGCTTAATAGGTCACTTAATTGTGCTTTTAATGCAATATAAACTGATAATGTCCTCAAATAATTCCAGTGGTCCTGAATATAATCTACTTCCAGATACCTACTCTTACTTCACAAAATTAAATATGGCAAATGCATTTCACGCATCCATATGTTGAAGGGGAACGCTTCATATTCTATGGACATACCCAATGATACATAGCTTCTATGGCCAGGGTAAATGAGAGTTCAAGAAGTGAAATTGATGTTTAAATTTTTTT
This sequence comes from Triturus cristatus, assembly GCF_964204655.1. NCBI lineage: Eukaryota > Metazoa > Chordata > Amphibia > Caudata > Salamandridae > Triturus > Triturus cristatus. The sequence continues at coordinate 549,688,360 of NC_140584.1, forward strand.
TTTTACTCCCAGGTACTTTTGGAATTATAGAAAATGTGGAGCTGCTACTGTGACATGCATGAGGCAGGGACCAATTTAGTGCCGATGCAAAGGAAAATGGGCATAAACTCATCTCCTTGGGGGGTTGGTCCCATGCAAATGATATAATACCTTTGCCTGCACGCTGACACTATTACAGACGACAGTGTACTTGAAAAAGTTCTATTTTAGGGGCTCACCTACAGACAGCTGCTGTTGAAAACCTAATAGCAATACTTTAAATGGGCTTTGCATCAGCGTATTGCTCATCATTTGTTGGCTTGCTAGTTAATATATTTAGCTTGTTTCTTATTTGATGGCTTTTCTTCCCCTTTTTGTGTTTCTGGAGCACAGCCGCTTTACCATCCCTTTTGATAGGATTACTTGTAAGCAGTGGCTGTATACACCAGTGAAATACTTTTGTTTTGAGCGCTCGGAGGAGTGCATACGTTTTTTCTTTCTCTTTTCACCCATGTCCTGTGTCTACCATCACATCTCAGACTGACCTACTCTGAGTCTTGCTCCCCAACCATCTCAGCATGTCCCTAAAATCACACCAACAGGTATATTTTTGGCAGGTTTGACTAAAGAATAGACTTCATTGAGTTGGTTTTCTTTTATTTCCTGCCTTCTATATGTTATTACAGCTCAGGCCTGTGCACAAAACGGCAGCTTTTATAGTGCAGTGGGAACATCAGGCTGCTGCACTCGCTCAGGTAGCATATGAGGTAGAATCTATACTTAGAGTGACTGGGAAGATGTAATTTCTCCTGGAGGCACATACATCTGCTTCCCTGGCTGCAGCAGCAGAGCACCAATTGGCTGGCACATTTGTTCCATTTCCAAATTGTGCAGAAATTAAAAGGGAAGGGTTTCTTTTAAATTCTGACACTTCCAAAACATGGTAATGTTCTTTTAAGTACCTGCAACTATTCACCTCTGTTATTTTTAAACTGGATCATGTGCGCCAGGATATTAAAATTCTGTTCACAGTTTCCAGGTGTACAATTTAAAAATGAACCATGGGGTTTATAGAGATTGAAAACACTGAAGCAGTGGTCAGTTTTGAGACATCTCAAAAGATATTTATGCACTTGGCAGGATACCTCAAAGAGGCTCCTTCCTTCAATGGGTACCTATTTGACAGTGCTCATAACTGGCTTCCTGTGGTCAAATCATCTTGTTCCGGAGTTTAGGCTAGCAACCAATGAGAAGTTGGCTTTCAAGTGGCCCTGTGCAATTTAGGGATATGTACACGTACAATAGTTAAATAGCCGATTCTAGATAGTAGCAGGGATTTTGAGAGGGATTTAAAATTGTCTTCAAGAAATAAAGGCTTGGCTCTCCCAAACTGTCCGAGCTGATAATCCACGCCCTTGGCTAGGGAATTTATGTGATCACGAAGGTTTAGGTTTTTTGCACGGCATGACTCCCAGGGCCATTGAACAGTCTATAGTGGAGGGCTTCAGGGTAAACATGTTGATGGGGTTGAGTCATTATTGTTCTAGAACAGGACAACAAGGCAGGGAAAAAAAAAGAGTAACTCCATCACGGAGTTGTTCGGGGATCCATGTGGGATGGGATGGACTAGTTTAGTAGATGAATAGATATATTTAATAATGGAACTTACGCATAACGGAGTGTTAACACAAATCCAAAACAAAGTACCACTTCTAAAAATCAAGAAGCCCTTATTATATTTTAGCCTGTCCGTTAAATCCTTACTCGCGTCTTCCCGTTTCCAGCTACACAGTCAACATAGTCTGCTGAGAAAAATATGCATGGAAAAAAATAAAACGCTGCGTGAATTCAGATCAGACAAGAGGGAGGCCTTCGAGAAGTTATATCCACTTTTTGATCGTATTAATTAATATTCCGCTCTCCCAAAAGAACACGGGGTTACGCTGCCAACCTGGCAATTACAAATCAACATGCTGCAAACCTGAAAGGCCGCTAAAGTATGGAGCACTTCTCATTTACATCTCCCGGTGGGTGGAAAAAACACAGCTCTGACATTACCAGAGCTCATCCTCAGGACACCGCTCTGGGTGGGACTGTCTGACAGAATGCAGAAACGCTGGCAACGCGCCAGCGCTGGAGGTTTGGATAAAGAGGCGCGGGAAGTACTTAAGCCTAATAATTTTACATTCAAGGTTGGCATTATTCTCGGAGACGAGTGCATACGGTTATGTTATTTAGAATATGCCATTGATAAAGACGGAAGATTACAACACAAGAGAGGCAAGAAGGACGGATCATTTGTTTCTTTGAATTCTGACATTTCTCGGCTGGAGCTCGGATAATGATTAGGGCTTAGAATGCATTACATTTTCTCTCGCTCCCTCCTACAGTGATAGGCAATGACGAGTTTCCCAGTAAAGCAGTCAGCAGCGAAATCAATGTCTGAAAAGTTATAGGCATCAATATTAACAATAATAAAATAACAGCAATGCAAAATATCTGCGGTAGGAGCCGGGAACAATGATGCAAGCAATTACAGGCTCTATTAGTATGCACAATGAAAAGCAACAGAATGGATTTCTTGTATCAAAGAAGCAAGTGTGCACTGGTCAAGCCAATAGGGCTGACTGCGCTCGTGAAAAGCGTGTGAGATACTTGTGTAGGTAGTTTAGAAATATTGTGCAACCAAAGGAGAGTGTTGCAGGCCACAGGTTCCACATCTGTAAACACAGATCATCAAGCCAATGCACACATGGAAGAGACCTGTCGTTATGAAATGTCAGATCCGCATAAGCATGGCTCATTCAGGCCTTCATCCTTAAACCTTCCAACTGCTATAAAGAGAGAGCTACCGGATTTGGCAATGACGTGTCATATTAAACCAGTGCTCACGAGGACCTGTTAATTCACATTAGCAGGATTAAGGGGGCATCTGAATGGTGAGATCCAAAAACAACACCACATAGGCTGGTCTTGTTTCACTTAGCAAAGCTTTCGGCTGTGTGAAGCAGCGGGAAGAAAGGAGAATTATTGGGTGGTTTGGGCCAGGAATTACCGGTTCACCTGGTAATTACACATTTCTAAGTGGAACCTCGGTGCCGCTCCAAAGCCGTGCCACCTCCACAGCCCTGGGGTTCGCTCTTAAGGTGTTGGGTGAAGGCCGAGGGCTCTAATAATGAGGCCCAGTACTCAGACAGGCAGTTGCCACCAGCTTCTAGGAACATGGAGTATCCCAGTCCCCCCCTGGCGGTATGACTAGACACTGCCAGTTTTCACATTGGTCACAAAAGCAGATCTTGAGAATTTGCACACTGCCTGTAAAAATTCTACCATTTCCTAAATATGCTAAAACACACAACAATGCACACACAACTGTCGACATTGCACACAACCCTGTATTCAGGTTTTCACATATACACATGGCGCAGAATACAAGGCACCTATACACAAACACACACCCAAACACATACACTGATGAGTAAGGCAATAATATAGAAAAGAATAACACAGGGGGAGGCAGAAGCAGGAAACAGCCAAAGGTGCCACACATATTCAATTCACTACCCTATTTTTCACCCTAATCCACTGTCAATATATCCACTAGCTCAACTCTCTGACTCATCTCAAATCTCTTCCTACTACTCTTTCCAGTGCAATAACCTATTTCTCACCCTATACCTCTATCAATATATCCATTACCTCCACTCTCTCATTCATCCCAAAACCCATACCACTACCTTGATCCCCGAAATAATCCTTTCAAGACTTCCCTACTCCACCCCTACTTGCATCATCTCATACCCCTTTCTACTATTCCAATCCCCACCTCCCTGTTACTAATCCCTTTCACTCATCCCCCTCCACCTCCCTTTTACTCATCCCAAGCCTCCTCCTACTGCTATGATCTCCCCCAAAAACAATCCTTCCCTTCTATCCCTCCACTATCCTTTTCGATCCAAATAACTGACTAACATAGCCACCATTCAAATTACCTTCCTATTTTCACAATACTAATTCACCACTAATCCTTTATGGGCTCCAGAGTAGCGTGCTACTCGCCAAAAAAGCGCTTCGACTCCTCGTCAGGGGTAGTAATTGCTATATAATTACAATACAATACAATACATGGTAAGGAGCAGATGGCAGCAACTGGTGGAATGTCCCTTAACAATATTTTGTCCTTATCTGCAGTTTTGTTCCCACCTGGTGATCTGCTTTCATTTTGCAGCACGTAACTGACGAATATGTAATTCACCACGGTTTACAATTCTTTAACTTGGCCCCCAGATAGAAGGTTAACGAGATGCACTAAATGTAAACTTGATGTTATCATCACCAGGCTCTTTTATTGTGCGGTCACTGCATCTTGTGGGGTATATCTACACCGCTGCTGTGAAGGAGAGCCACCAGAGATGCTCTAGACTCTTATTTCGGATCTACAGAGTGTGCGTGGCTTTGGTGACCGCTATAGGAGCATCAGTGTTGTAGCAAATCCATTTTCATACAGTAAATGACCTCTTTCTATTTAGCAGTGCTTACTGAAAAGCTGTCTTTCATGCAGATTACGTCATCTTCATAAACTACAGGGAATATTTCATAAAGATTGCGCCACTGCACTGAAATATAACTTTTGAAACAAATGCTAAATGTGAAGAAAGATGGAATCATGTTATCCATTAGGAAGGCCAGAGAGGAGACCATGTCAGGCCAATATGCGTGGGAAAGGAAACATGAAGATTAATTTAAGAAAGCAATATGGATTTTCAACTGAGCACACTTTACAAGGATTTTAAGGTCACCGACCGGTGACAGAAGATGGACTTTAAAGGACTATTTGCACTGGAGACCTGCTGCATGATTGTCTTTTACCTTGAAAAATGATTAAAATGAATGCTTTTACAGCAGCTTCGAGTTTGTTGTTTATCCATTATTAAACAAAAAATCTGTATTGATACGAGTTATTTAGGGCAATTGTACTAAACAAAACGCACATTCACACATTTATTAATAAAATGCAAAAGTCAAACTCCAGTTTATTACCACAGCAAAAGCCAATTTGAGATGAGAAAAACGCTGTTTAATGCCTCACAAACTATCACAATAGCTTTATATACAGAAACATCTCTCCTAATGGTTACGAGTCCTCGTCAATGTGATTTTACCTCACTGCATGAATGTGTGCACTTACTTGTAACTTGATTTTAGTTAATTATCTCCTTTGGAAAAAACATGAAATATTGCCCAGGCACAAACCACATATGCAGATATACTCAATACAGGGCACAAGTCCTAAAAAAAGAAGTGGGGGGGAGTAACCTAATTAATCAGTATGCAAGTGGTATCACAGCGCGTGAGGCACGTGACATCACAGCGCGTGACATCACAGGAAGTGGTGTGACAAGAAGTAACATCAGATCTTAAGCCCTCACATATATGTTTAGCAGGTCTATCATGAGTACATTTGAGCACCTTTCGAGTATACTTGCAAACCCTCCTGATTTAGGAAGAAGATTTAGATTTTTGTAAGCTTCACATAAGCTAATGTTGCCTTTTGTCAGCATAGAGCTTCCTCTACCCATAGTGATTTAAAAGAAAAAATGGTGATATTTAAATTATTACAACGCCTCCTCAGGAGTAGTAAGCGCTATAGAAATACTTTTTATTTTGTGCAAATACTGGGAAAGATCAACACATCTGACCTTCTTACAGTGCAAGTGTATCTCCTAAACAGACCCTGAACAAAGTGAAAAGCTGCCTCTCTTAAGTATGCGTGAAGTGCTAACAAGGTGTGAGCCTTTGTTTCCCCTCTGCTGTATTTGCTTCTAGGTGTGAGGCTCCTGACTGCTGACAACAAAAGGAGGCCTGATGACCCCTCAGATTCGGCCTTTGTTATGGGCCCAGCAGGAGTCAGAAATAAGAGAGCCCCATCCCCTCCCTGCCTGCACGTTGTTGCGGATGGAAAGCAGATAACAACGTGCAGTGCAGGCGCTGCTGAAAGTGTACCGGTGTTTGGAAATTACACCGGGACAAATTCAGAATCTTTTTCAGTGGGGCCCAACTTCTTGGCAGGGTGGACGGTGTCCACCCTGTGAAAAAAAGCGGGTGGAAGCCGTCCACCCGCGTGTACCTCCGACTCGTGCCCTGACTGAATGTAATATGCTATTTCGTACCAGTGAGTCATGGCCCCTCCCCACCCTCAACAATGGTAATAAGTAGACCACTTTAGCTAGTTTAAACCGGACCCTTTTGCAATAGTTCAGATTGCAATATTTAAGCAGAAAGCCACCAGCACAAGTCGCCACACGTGATACATCTTAAGAAGTCGACAATTGTTTAAATCCATACAATGGTAATACTACTCCCCGGCTACACTCAATCAAAGCCAGATGTGGGAGGAATAACCAGGATGTGACGGATCCCATGCATTTGGCAAGGTGGTGTCCAGGTATTTAAATTGTACTAGCAGGGTATCTTCACAGAGCTTGACAAAGTGACAGATAGTAGAGTGGAGTTGACCCCCCATGTACGAGCCGCTTGGTTATGTTAAAGCGCTCTGGGCATGGGGCAGAAGTCCACTTCGAACTATTTAAAAATAGATTCAGATCTCATCGACTGTAACATTGCCTGGACACATATAGCACAATGTTGCCAGTGAAATTTACACACAAAAAATATGGTTCCCTTTCCAACAGTATATGTTGGAAATATCTCATTCTTTGGATATTTCACCTAGAGTTAATGAGAATACTCTGGGTACTGACCTCAGGATCCCATTGTTAATAGAACTAGATATATTGGTTTTTATAGTATCCTTTATTTCACGATTTTATGCTTACGGTGTAAAGTATTATCTGTTTGGGCAGCATCGACCAAGATATTTGATCCAAGAAATTGATAGAGTCATGTTTACTGTATGGTTCGTACTGTCTACTGTTTTTGCCAATGCAAATAAAATAGAACAAAATATATATATTGGTTATAAGGGTAATCAAATACTAGACCAATCATTGTGCCATGGCGGTCCATTAATGTAGCTTAAAATCAGGAATTGGCAGTGCTTAATTTGGGGGTCACCAGCACTTATTTTCGGGGGCCGGCACTTATTTTTCCGTATTGGATGTTTCCCAAGATCAAGAGAGGGAAAAGGGACCACAAATTGGAAAGACAAAGGAAGAGAAAGACAGAAAAATCATCAGAAAGGGAGAAAGCAGAAACCTGTAAGAGTTAGATAAATGGACAGGAAGTGTCCAACAGTGGATTAAAGAGTCATGACATACATTTAACACTTCTAATCTAGGTATTAGGTGCGCAGGTGATTAATTGCACCAGCCACGGGCTTCTGCGCAGGGCTTCATGCACCAACACAATTTCTTTTACAAATTAAGGACTGGGAATCAGACAGCCCTCTATTTACACTGGGAGTTTAAGAAACTAATTTCTATATGCTCATTGATGGCTCCATAAAAGTTCCAAATGGTTCAATCTAGCTTTGAAAAAAGAGTAGGGAATGAGAAAAGGGACTGATCACATAAATAATTTTTGGAGTATGTTCATTCTACATCGGCCAACCAGAGAAATTAGTAATCAATTACAAAAATTGGCATTCATAAATGCAAGGAAAGAGATTCCACAAACTGTGCTTCAAGAGAGATGCCACTGAACAGATTAGTCATCAGGGTCACAGGATTACCAGAAATGCCAAGGCCTAATCTATGCATGTCAGTCAATGATTGAGCAGATCAATTACGGGCTCTGCAGGCACATTATACATTACACTTGGGCCCCCTCTACAAAAGTCCCTACTCAATTGGGCCACATTTCCTTTGTCCCGATGCTTAATCAGCCTACATTTGATGTAACTGTTGACAACTTGATTAGATATAAAGCACTGCTTATAGGAGATATAGAGAACCACCACGGTCAACTTTATAATGTTTTATGAGCTACAGTTCTCAGCAGCCACGGGAGCTCTCAAAAGCCATTGTAAGTTAGGACTGCAGCCAGCACATAAACCCCTATCACACCAACTTGTTATGTTATGCTATATTGATTTGTATAGCGTACTAACCACCAAGCTGGTATTCAACCACTTGGGCACATGTGTAGGTGTGAAGCCCCCCACCAAGGTGCTTATACGAAGAGTCAGATCTTCAGCTTCTTACAGAACTCAAGAAGTGAGGAGGAGGCCCTGATGTGTTGAGGAAGGTTGTTTAATGACTTGAGTGTGATGTAGAAGAATGAGCAACCTCTAGTTTTACTTTTGCGGATGTGGGAATGTATGCGAGCGAGAGTGAGGCAGAGCATAGGTGTCTGGTGGGTTGGTGAAAATGTATGCAGCTTCTAGGTGTTCTGGTCCTGTGCTGCATATGGATTTGTATGTGTGCATGAGAAGTTTGAATTGGCTGTGCTTGGATATGGGGAGCCACTGAAGCTTCTTGATGTGCGTTGTGATGTGGCAACAGTGTCGAAGGTCACAGAGAGGTCGAGCAGGATAAGGGCAGCTGTTTCCCCTCAGTCGAGGATGATTTGAATGTCATCAGTGGCCGTGATGAGGGCTGTTTCCGTGGTCTGTGTCTTTCTGAATCCTGAATGAGTGTTGTCTAGAAAATGGTGAAGTTCGAGGTGGGCTGTGAGTTGCTTGTTGATGGTCTTTGCAATCCCTTTGGCTGGATAGGAACGCAGGGAAATGGGTTGGAAGTTGCTCAGTTGATTCGGGTCAGCTGTGGGCTTCTTGAGGATGGCATTGATTTCTGCAAGTTTCCATTCATCCGGAAAAGTTGTGAACGTGATGGAGGTGGTGGTGATGATGTGTGTCATAGTGGTGCTGATTGGTGAAGTTCCCAGATTGTAGATGTAGTGGGGGAATTGGTTGGTTGGGGCCCCTGAGTTGATGATCCGCATGATTGCAGCTGATTTGTTTCTGGTGAGGGTTGTCCGTTCGGTCAGGTGGCCATCTCAGTTGTTGGTGGGTAGCTTAGAAATAATTTTTCTGGGGTTGGGTGGGTGTGCAATGTTGCTGTAGATGTTTGCAATTTTGCTGTGGAAGAAGTTGGATCGGTTTTCACAGAGTTGTTGGGAGGCAGCGATGTTGCTAACATTTGCTATGGGCGAGGTAAAATCCTTCACCATCAAGAAAATCTCATTGCAGCTGTTGGAGCTTCCTTTGATGCGGTCCACAGGTGCTTTTTTCTTGAAGTCTCTTAATTGCTGGTGATAGCGTTTCCTTTCTAGCTATTTACATTGTTTGGTGTTTAGGAGGTATTCTGTGTACTAGTTGGCCTGCTTTTTTGATCTACTATGCTTGTTAGGTTTGATGGGTATGAGGGAGCCCACACAGTTCTACATCCAGTTGTTGATGTCCTTGTTGAGGCTGTCTGTGGGCTAGGTTGATCTGTGCTGAGGGGACCGAGCCAGTCTGCTTCTGTGATTTTGCCCCAGCTGCAGCTTGGAATGCTGAACTGGGCGGGGTGTTCACATGAGGTGTGTTAATTTGGAAGTCAATGATGGAGTGGTCGGTCCATGTGAGTGGTGTGGTGGAGTTGTATTTGATGCTGTTGCCTGCGGTGAAGATGGGGTCAGTGTGTGTCCTGCGGTGTGTGTTGATTCTGGAATGAGATGGGTGAGTCCTATGTTGCTAAAACTTTCATCGTTTCATCTTCCAGGAGAAAGTTAAGGCCACAGAGGAGAACGTGGGTTCTGGAATGGATGGTGAGAGGAGTGAGTAAGTTGGTGAAGAGGTTGGTAAAGGTGGCTAATGGCCCAGTTGGTCGGCAGGCAAGGGTTCTGTTAAGGGTGAAGTATTCAGAGATTTGCAGCTTGAAGTGCAGGTGTTCCATGAATAGGGTGGCGTTCTCTGTGGATGTTGTTTATTTGATGGATTCCTTGCAGATGATAGGGAGTCCCCCTCCTGGCTTGAGAAGGTGTGTGTCGAGCGATCTTGTGGCCCACTGGTATTGTCGTGGCAGTGTCGAGAGCCGATGAGCCAGATCTCTTTAATAAGGAGAATGCCGGGCGCGTTGCAACTCAGCAGGTCCCATATTTTGGTTGTGTGTTTTCTGAGTGATTGTGTGTTCAGAAGCATGCATGCAAGTGCGTATTGACGTGCGGGTTTGCTGTGGCATGTGTTGTAGGGTGGGGGGTGTAGACGTTATTCATGCTTGTGAACTGAGAGGGGGTGTTGAAGGCGTTGTTAGTATTTGCCTAGGTGGTGTGGCTGCAGGAGAACCAGCAGTGGGTGCAGGTGAAAGTTCCTACCGTGGTGTGAGGCGCGGCATGACAGCTGTTGGGGGGAACAGCATTCAGGGTCTAGTGTCCTAAGGAGTGCTACTGAATATCACTGGGTGGTGCTCAGACCAAGGTTCCTGGAGCTGGGTGCAGTCCAGGAGTGGATGGGCACGTACAGTCTTGCCTTTGGTGCACCACCTGCGCCTCAATGTTGCAGCTGCTATTAAGTACGTTCGGGGGGAGGGGAGTTCAGGGTGCTGTGATGTCATTTCCTATGCTGATGGGAGATGGGAAGTGAAGTCCTCTTGCATGGCTTCTTCTTTTAAAGACCGATTTGGAGGTAAAACCACTAAGGGAAATTCAGTAATGTTCCACTACAGTTCTGCTTCAAAAGTGGACAAGCCTTGTTGCTTCTAGTGTTTGTACGATGAGTTCGACCTCTGCCTGTTTCTTGACTTGCCTGGCATTGCAACTTCTGCACATACATCGGGTAGGAACAATTTTGCCGATTTGGAATATGCTTGTTTACTAAATTTTCTTTGACATTTTTAACTTTAGATTGGACACTTGATTGTTGAATTCCTCTAGTCTCTCCATTGTAAGCTTGACATTGAAGTTACCAGTATTGTAATCTCCTGAAAAGACCTGCCATGTCTCTTTCTGTAGGATTCTAACTTTCTGTGCACCAGTCCCATACGTTCCCTGCATTCCAATGGCTAACCTTTCCTTCTATGTTAATATTGGCTTTAAAACTCCTCTCCACACCTATAATAACTCCAGTAAATGTATTTTTCTTTTTTTTTTAACTATCTTTAATTTGTTGGCATGTTGTATACATTATGAAACATTGGGTGCATAACACAGTAGTCTCACACTGACATCGTGAACCCCTTCACCACCATACATCATAAATACAGGGATACTGAACAATTTGACCAATTTTTTTAAGGCAGGGCACAAAATTAGGGACTGTTTCATGGAGAAGGAGCTGAGTCTTGGCGGCGCATATAGCTTTGAAAGGGATCCCAAATGTCCCGTGGTCTAGACCTCGGGGGCATCAACTCCCAGTAGTTTGACAACTGTTCAATGCAATAAACGATGTCCTGTAGCCAGTCTTTCAACTTGGGGGCTAGGGTGCGATTCCAGCACACTGCAATCTTTCGTTTGGCGAGAAGCAGCAGCTATGCAACAAGTCTGCGAGAAGGTTTTGGTATTTCTCCCACATGCCTTAACAGGCCCACCAGCGGGGAGGGCGTCAACTGTAGCTGTGTGATGTCCCCTACTGTCTGGAATTCCTCTACCCAGTATGATGCAACTGCCGGGCAGTGCCAAGCGAGATGGAGAAAGTCTGGCATGACAGTGTGTGCATTGTGAATCCGGAGACAGGCCCATTTTATGCAGCGACATTGGGGTGCGATAGGTGCGGTGTAAAAAATGTAAATGGATGAGACGCAGCCGGTAGTATGGAGAAAGTAGTTTGAGTTGGCTACAGCAGAATAACCAATGTGCGTCTGTGAGTGGAAAAGCAAGATCGTCCTCTCAGGCCTTCTGGGCTGGCAGGTGTTTAGCAGATGGGAGGTACTGCATGGTGCAATAGATTGCCATGATGAGTTTCCGCGGTGAGGTGGCGGTGTAAGTGTGTTCTAGCGCAGGGAGCGTTACAGGTGGCGCTGGGAATGATGGAAAAAGCCAGAGGCAAGCCGCCCGCAGTTGATAGTATAAAAAGGTGTTTAGCGGGCCGCTGTGTGCCATCGGCGGGGCGCAAAAGAGATCGCCCGGAAAGGGATCAGCCAAGGTGTGCATGTCGAGCCTGGCCGAACATGCACAAGCCCCACTATCCTGTAGGGGAGGCAGTAAGGGTGTTTCGCCAAAGGGACTGAGGGGGCCAATAGGAGAGGAGTACCCGCTCATCGTGCCAATCCAATCCATGCCCACCGCAGACATTTTTAAGTGTCAATTTCAACCACGGCCTTTTGTAGGGAGCAAAAAGGGCTGTGGACAAGGGCCATGGTGATACTGCGTCTATCTCCACCGCGACATGCGGTTAAAAGTGCGTGGGATGTGTCCAGTAGTGCAAAAAGTGAGCCTGAGCACATAAAGCTCTAGATCTGGAGTGCCTAGACCCCCCTGCAGCTGTGGTCTGGGCAGTATTCCATACTTGACCTGGGCCTGTCTCCCGGCCCACCAGCGCGATAAGGTTTGATCGAAGTCGGTGGAAGAAAGCTTGCGTTAGTGGAGTGGGAATATTAATGAATACATAGAGAAACTTGGGCAGAACAACCATCTTCGTGATGGCGATACAACCCGCCAGAGATCGAGGGAGTTTGGACCATATGGGAAAGCGTTCTTCCAACAAGTTCATCGCTCTACCAAAATTGGCCTGCCATAACTCAGACAAGTCCCTGCTAAGATATAAACCCAAATACTTGACAGGTCCCGCTGCCCACTGGAGTGGGTACTCTGTGGGAAACTGAACTGTAGTGTCTGTCAATGGGAAAAGTATTGACTTGTTCCAATTAATCTGGACACCGGAGAGTCCACCGAAATCAATGAGCTCGCGAATTAAAGGGGTTAAGTTCTGCTCGGGATGGATCAAAAAGTGTGACGTCATATGCATAGAGGCATATGGTCAGGCTGCGTGTTGTGAATCCTATCCCCCCGGGCAGCGTGATGCTGACGGAAATGTGTGGCAAGGGGTTCCTTCGCAATTGTGAAAAGCAAAGGCGAGAGGGGACATCCCTGCTGTGTGCCTCTACCGACCGGGAAGGGGTCTGATATTTGTCCATTTACCTGTATGCTGGCAGAGGGCAACGTGTATAGAAGGCGCATTTGTTCGAGGAAAATAGAGCCAAGGCCCATTCGCGACAAGAGGGGAGAACATAAAACCCCATTCCAGGGTATTGAACGCCTTGGTGGCGTCAAGTAGAGCGAGTAAATTTAATTATTTACTTTCATTTGCTGGTCATTTTGGCCTATGACATGGTTCCCCAAATTATCAGTCGCCTGGTAAGACTTATTGGGTTTCTATTTTTTGGTTTTGGCATTCCTGATGTGGGAATTCAAGGCAATCGTATTAAATCTGAATGTCACTGTCAGCATTTTTTTCATTAAAAGGGCAGATGAGAGGGATTAGGGCTATTTGTGAGTCCTAAAGGATGCAAGCTCAGACATAAAAAACAGAAAAACTCAGAGGACCCTCATATGAAAATCTACACAAATATCCACATGGGACAAGGTTCAAATACAAACCATGAAGATTATTTAAGGTATAGGAATCATTATAGAAGGCAAAAGGCAATGCTTAGTCAATTCAATTAACATATTCAAATGCAAAAATAATGTGACTCAGCATATGCAGTGGAAGCGGGCCCTATTGTAGCTAATAGTCAGAACCACAAAGGACCTAGCACAAGGCAAATAATAAATCAAAGAGCATGTAATCATAGGAACTGCTCAGTTTAAAGGTAGGAAAGGATCATGAAAAATCTCAAAGTATTAATTCAATAGAAAGACTGACTAGAAGTCTGCCTTCAAAAGAAGCAAGGAAAAGACCTGGCTCACTTCCCAACACAGCAGCTTTTATAACATTTTAGCTGAGAAGATTCAAACTCTAACCATAATTTGAAGTGGCACCATGGTCTATACACCTAAAATTGCCATAGTACAAGCCAATCATGTCTTAGAAATTATACTACACACAACAAGCTCACTAGCAACTCTCGCAAATCGAATATCTAGGAGTCCCTTTATCCTACATACCAAGTGGAAAGGACATTGCATTACTAAACAATAGCCGCTTGGAAATATGAATAAACAATGTTGTGCCACAAAAATTATAACCTTGAATGTTAAAACATAATATGCGTTTCCTTCAGCAGCAGAAAGTGAGCTTTTACATTATTAAAGCTAAAATAAACATTGCCACTAGACTAGACAGTGAAACTATTGAATTAAGAGGGATTTTACAAAGCACTGAAGGACATTTCTTAACACTAGCTGCACAGACAGAAACAAGAAAGTACATTTCAAATATGCACCATAAAACACAGGACAATTGTATCTGAGACCTTGTTATGTCAACTTTAAAACTTCATTATGAAAATCCAATGCACTTTCTCAATTTACGATCCATCTATGTTGATTTATGCAATATTATTAATTCTAATTACGTGCCCTCACCACTAAGAACCACCTGGGCAAACATCTAGAGTTTCAACAAAAGCTGTTAGCTTACAAAAGGGGATGAAGTCCTTCATCGGTACGATTCCAAGCACATCATGCTAACTCAGCAAGGAGAATGGTTATTGAGGAGAACCCCAGCAGTGTATAATGTAGTGATTAAAAAATTCTCACCTGGATAAGATGTGCTGGTACAGTGATCACGCAGGTAGTAAGGGACATACGAAGAAGGCACCGAAGAGCGTAGAGAAACTTTGTAAGGCTGTGCTTGTGCCTTGGTGAGTCACTGCAACAAATATCATCTCCCCATAAAGGTGATCCAAGAGACTGAATTGCAATTCGAAGAACATTCTTGGTTCTTTTCTGCAGAAGGCAAAGAAGTGGAAACCAAATCATTAGTTTGGGAAGCCATGATCCTCATCTGTTTTTAAAACAGTACTCTTGTTTGGATAACACGATGGTTTCTTGATGATCTAATGCCACTTTACTTCTAGAACCTCAAAACTCTAGCTTGAGCAGCATAAATATGTTTATTTATTTTTATAATAGATTCTAGGAGCAGGAGGTGTGCTGATCCTAACTAATACCATCACATATTTGGAGAGTAGTGGATATATTTTGATAAACGAATAGTTATGCTCCTATACACATATTATACAATACAGTTAAAGAATGTACATTATAAAATAAATAATAAGTGTGTGATGTTTTAGTTTACTTCTATTATTTTTTTGTCTCAAGATACAAAAGACGAAAACCTCACCATCACATTAATATTTCTGACAACTCTCCTGCAAAAGCAACAATTCACTGATGTGTGAGGCTGGAGATGTAGTAGATTCTTATGTCATTAACATTTGAGTTTGGTAGAAAAAAGGTGATTTATTGGTAAGTGTTGAAATTGGGTTACTGGTTGTAGGGAGGTGGGGTGAAACCCTAACGAAGCAGCAACCACAATTCCTGTCAGGGAGAAACATGCACACATTTCAAATTAACTTGTGATCAACCTTCAGGTAGCTTGGCACAAAAGCAGTCAGCCTTAACTTAGAGGCAACGTGTGAAGTATTTATGCAGCAGGTCAAACAGTAAATAAGTGAAAACACAACACAAGAAACCTCACAAACCAATTTAGAAAAATAAAGTGAAATGTAATAAATAATCGAAGGCCAAAACAACATAAATCCAATGAGCAGAACCGGAGTTTTGCAGTTTTAAAGTTTAAGTAAAAATAGCGTCTATCAGCACGCAGTGGGAAGCACAAGTGTGGTCTGGGTCTCAATGTCTAATGCCAGATTTCTTCACAGGGCTCAAATCGGCCCAAAAACGGAAATTCGCTGGTAGCCCTGACTGGCGCCATGGAGTCCTTTCAGGATAATGAGTTCCATCGTGCTTCCCACTGCAGGCTGATTGGAGCCCCATATGCGTATCCAACATATTTCCAGCTCAGGTTATTCTAGGCCACCTTGTTCCTGAGGCAAGTCACCAGGGATCCCCTCCTTTAGCAACTGTCAGTCAGTCAGTCATAATACTTTATTTCGATAAATCAATATCATAAAAAGACATAGGAACAAGTTTTTACACATGATCATCAAATGCAATAAATACATAATAAAACATGATATATATACATACTAGTACCACTTACATGTGAATACAAAAATATATACTTTCTATAAAATCCATACCTAAAAATACATTTAAAAGAGGTCAGTAAGGATAAAACAGGCTGTTCATATCGATTGCAAAAAACTCATCAATGTAAAAAGGATTCAAGCAATAACCAATACTAATACGAAATATGCAGTTCATCTTTCTAATGATCCGAGGTCACCCGGTTATCGAACACCATCCTTTTATTAGCCCTACTAGCCCCCACAAGGAAGTTGGCAACATGAAACATTATCCTAGGGGTTTGTAATAGCTGGAGAAACAGTAGTGCTGGCTTGACCTGTGTGAACCCCACCTCTTTAAGAATCGGTCTCAAGAATTTCCTTCTTAGGACCGTGAAGTGGTCACAGAACATCAGAAAGTGCAAAGTGTTCTGGGTCGAGAAATTATCACACTTACATGGCGGGGCATTATCTGGTGAACTCCAGCTTGGAAAGTAGCCCAGAGATAAGTGGATCAAATTCAGCCGAAATCGAGTTAAGAGGAAGCGATGGTAAGGCCGGTTAACAATGGTCAGGTATGGTTCTGGGCCCACATGGGTACACAAAATAAGGCTAGACCTTACCATTGGTTTCCCAAGCTCCACTTGTTCCCTATCTAGGCATAGCATATCTCTCATCATACCTTTAATTTGAGCTATGTCTTTCGTAGTTATACTAGAAGGGGCTAAGAAAAGATCTGGTCTCCCTAGCTTGCCAAGGCTATCTTTGATATAGGCTAGCCATGGAATCTTGCTAACCCCATCTAACTGCAAGCAATCTTTTAAAATGATGTGATTGAGGGGAATTTCATGGTTCAGCCAGATCCTAAGCCAGGCCAAAACAGGGGCTATTTTAATCAGGTCTGAAATGTATCCCAACCCTAGTTCAGAATGAACAATGTATGTAGGAGTTGACTGGGGTACAGAAAGGACTGACCTGAGAAATTTATTTTCGGTAATCTGGATACTATCCGTTGAACAATAGCCCCAAATGGCGCTGCCATATGTGGCAACAGCCAAGCTTTTGGCTTTATAGAGTTGTAGCAAAGTGACTATTGGCCTAGCCCCCAATTTTTTTATAAAACTCTGAAGTGCAAAGGAAGATCTAGCAAGAGCAAGATTTCTATTTTTTATCTGGGGACCCCAGGATCCTCTCTCATCAAATGTAATCCCTAAATAGGGGAAAGTGGTTACTCTACAGAGCTCTTGTTTCCCGCATGTAAATGTTTTTATTAACTTGGTGTTTTTAGCCTTGCCCATTATCATGATTTGGGACTTTTTGACGTTAATCATTAAATCCAAGGAAGCCATGAAATCTTCAAATGCATCCAGTAAGCGTTGAAGGCCCACTCCAGTACGGGAGAGCAAAACAGCGTCGTCCGCGTATAGGAGAACTGGAATTCCCAGTTCACCTACTCGCGGAACGTCCAGAGTAGCTATTTTTAAGGAGGATTCCAATGCGTTTATATAGACCGTAAAAAGGAGGGGAGCCAAGATGCACCCCTGCCTTACCCCTCTTTCAGACTTAAAGTAACTAGTGCAGCGCCCTTCCGAGGTGACTCTGATCGCAGCAGTTAAGTCAGAATGAAGATCAGCTAAAAGACAGACAAGGGCCCTATCCAGTCCTATGTCAAGCAAGATATTCCACAGCTTGGAGCGATTTACAAGGTCGAAGGCTGACGAGAGGTCCATGAACCCCAGGTACATGGACCCCTCCCTAGCTCTCGTATATTTTTCGACCAGTAAATGCAAATTTAGGCCCTGGTCAATGGTGCTTCTTTTTGGCCTAAAACCATACTGCACATTGGAAAGTACACCTTTTTCAAGTAGCCAATCATTCAATCTAGATAGGATAACCCTACCCAATATTTTCACCGATGAGTCGATTAGGGAGATCGGTCTATAACAAGATGGGTCTAGCCTATTACCCTTTTTAAAAACCGGTATGATAATGGATTTTTTCCATGAATCCGGGATTTTGTCAATTGAGAGAACGTTAAAAACATTACATAAAATTTTGGACCAAAACTTAGGATCATGTTTAAAAACGTCCCCAGGGACCCCGTCAGGACCTGGAGCTTTGTTTTTCAAGGTCAGTTCTATTGCCCGTTCCACTTCAGCTACGACAAAAACTACAGTGGCCTTAGCGATACGTGAATCGCCAACTGCCTCTTCTATAGGGGCGGCAGTGATGACAGTGCTATTGGATTCAGAGTATATCTCACTGAAGTGTTTAATCCAACCCTCATCAGGGATGTTTGCTTCTAAAGGCATATTTGAGTCCTCTGAAAAGAGTGGTTGGTTTATTATTTTCCAAAATAGGCCACTGTTTTTTAATGTAACAGGATCTAAAAGTTGCTCTAGAGCTGTATCTTTCAGGGCCCTCTTTCTTGCAAGAATTGTACGTTTGTATGCGGACCTTGCGCTCGAAATGTCCACACGGTTTTTAGGAGTGGCTTTCAGGGCTTTTAATAGATCACTATGAGCCTTTGAGCAGTTCTTGTCGAACCATCTTTTACCGACTAACTGCTTTGAGCTCGATGTATTCTCGAGGTTACGGGCAATTTCTGTACAGATATGGTCAAATGCCATTATAACCTGATTGCTCTGGGTTCTGTTAGATAGACATATTGCAACATCATCCTCGGTCCTAGACAGAACCTCCTGTAGGAGGGTTTCAGGGACTATTTTGGACCATTTTAGCCTACGGTTTTGGTCTTTAGGGATAAGATTAGCTCCCCCTTTATGTTTAAGAGATTTCAAAGAAATTACATCTGCAATCATTAGTTCTAATAAAACAGGATTATGGTCGCTAAAAACTGATACCTCTGTGTGATATTTAATCACGTTGTTTAACAGAAAAGGAGTCAAAAAAATATAATCAATAATAGTGCCCATGTCGTTTCCTTTAAACGTAGGGGATCTATCTTTCCCATCCCCACAAGTTGATTCGTATAGGTTCCAACTTGCTAAAAAAGATTCGAGGATTTCTCCACGCCTAGTATGTTCTAGGTGCACAATGGAAGAAAGGGGGGGAACTTCAATGTCCTGACTAGGGCATGGTAGGGAACATGGGTGTATATTAAAATCCCCTAGTAATATTAATTCAAAAGTATGTACATTAGTGTTATAGACTGACAAAAATTTGTCCAATAACTCTAAATTGTGACTGGTACAATCATTGGCGTTAGAGTTATAAAAATTAACAAAAAGAATCTTAGCCCTGTCTTGCAGGGCAAGTTCAACAATCAAACAGTGATCGGAGCCAGATGAACATTGAGTAAGTTTACCCTTTATGTCCAGTTTGAATAAACTTAACAGGCCCCCCTTGGGTCGTCCAGCCACGCTGCTGATGGCTGGGATGCAGAAGTGGCTGTAGCCATCCATGGAGAAGCTATTTGTCTGGTCCCAGGTCTCTTGTAAAGCAATGATGTCAAAGGCTTTAAGTGTCAGTTGCCAATCCGGGTTCCCAATTTTGCTCTTTATTCCCGCAATATTCCAGGTGGCAATTTTGAGAGATGGAAATATAGCAGGTGGCTGAGTGGGATTCCTTGTTATGTCTGGAAGTCAATCATTTTCCTCCAATGAGGACAAAGCAGAATAACGGTTATGAAGGGGAAGACTGTTATACATCTGCCTGTTCACTGGCTGCTGACCGAAAGGATCACCTCCATTTTGGAACACAGGAGCGTTCAATGGCCTAATGGGATGAGGACCAGCCATTCCCCCTGTAGAAGCGTTACCACGATGCTCTAGCTGATAGGATGGTGGTAAAAGAGTACTGGCCAGATGACTATAGAAATAACCAAGTGGTCTGGCACAAACAGCGTGTTCCTGGAGTGGTAAAGAGGCTGCTCTAAGCAGGACAGTAGCAGCATGTTGCGGATATTTAAAATTAACAATGATACAGTCCCCCCCTATGTCTTTCTTACCGTGGCCAATCCAACCAACTCTACGAGTGGATAAAATATCGTTTGAGAAGGCCACCGGAAAACCACAATTCTTATTCAGCCAGGCAAGTGATTTATTTTTTAGAGCGTCATGGGTTTCCATCCCGGGATTAGACATGCAGGAGTCAACCTTAGGAACATTGGTTAATATTACAGTGTATGGAACACACTGTGGTGGAAGGTTGACAACATTTCTCCACATGGGTTTACTGTGCCCCGAGGCATCAACCCTTGGGGCGTTCTTCAGGGCGTTCTGACGACTATTTTGTACTATTTGAGTTTGTCGAAAAGATGGAGCTAGTGCAACTTTCGAGCCCATTAATGGTTGTGATGATGAGGTAGTAGACAAGGCGTTTGCAGTCTGAAATGCCTGATGATTACCCCCCGGACCATCTTCCCTGATATTGTCAGACGTGAAAAGGGCGGGCTCCAATAGACTATGTCCTGTAGGGCCCGAGGAATCAGGTTGAATAGAAGTCATTGGAGAGGTCCTAATCGAGTTAGAGTCTAGGAGACCCTTAAGTCTAGTAACCTCTAATGTGACTAAATCTAACTTTGCCAGCAGTGGACTAATCAAGGCCTCTAGTTTAGACTCTAATATAGAAGCCAGGAGTTCAATATGTGGTGGATACAGGGGGCTGTTCTCGGCGTTATTTACGGTCTCTGAAACTTTATTTGAGGGTACAGAGTTAGCCCCCCCGGTCAATGGTGCTGTTCCTTGCTTTTTGGGTTTACGAGTCACTACCCTCTTAACCGGGAACTTCCTGCAGGCACGCACTGTTCTCCGAGCAGGGGATGGAGTTTGTATGCCCTTGATAGGCGATACCATGCTCTGGCTAGAACTGGAAACGTTGGTGATTGCCCCTTCGACAGTATTGACTAAAGTAGTTGCATCGGTATTTACGACTACATTATCAATATTGGCACTACCACTATTTAGAGATAACGTTGGGGAAGACAACATAGATGACCTTAGTGGTGATGTCTCCGGACTTGATCTGCCAAAGGAAATTCTCCTATCTTGATTGATCTTGTTTACCACTCTGACAAGATAGCTATCCATAGTCCTGGTTTCGCTAGTGGCAACAGTTTTCACTTGCCTGGGCTTAGACATGAGGTGTTCGACAAAGATTTACCACAACAAAAATTGAAACAGTAGGTTTTCCCTGGGCTCCGTACTCTATAATGGGGGCGTTAGGTCCTACTGAACTTACGCACATGCACGACAATACTTTATGAACCTACTTGCGTAACCACGACAGGCGGATCACCAAAATCCATGGCCCTGCCCAGCCTCCTCCGGCCCCGGACGGCCACAGACGGCCCGCCCTCTGCCCGGGCTCAGCCCGGCGTCGCCCGCGCGCGTCCCGCGTCGCGGAGGGAGCTGTCGGTTATCAAGCGCCTCCGGGCGCGCTGGCGGCGGAAGTGGCGTCGGGAGGAGCAGTGGCTGATGGGGATTGTAGTCTCCTGGCGTGGACTGGCGGCCAAAGATACACCCAGCAAGGGTGCCCAGTCAGCTCTCCCCCTGCGTGTGTTCTCGCTGGGCTCTGCGGACTGCTCGTGGTCGATTCTGCGCCCCCCGCTCCACCGAGGGAGCTGTCGGTTATCAAGCGCCTCCGGGCGCGCTGGCGGCGGAAGTGGCGTCGGGAGGAGCAGTGGCTGATGGGGATTGTAGTCTCCTGGCGTGGACTGGCGGCCAAAGATACACCCAGCAAGGGTGCCCAGTCAGCTCTCCCCCTGCGTGTGTTCTCGCTGGGCTCTGCGGACTGCTCGTGGTCGATTCTGCGCCCCCCGCTCCACCGAGGGAGCTGTCGGTTATCAAGCGCCTCTGGGCGCGCTGGCGGCGGAAGTGGCGTCGGGAGGAGCAGTGGCTGATGGGGATTGTAGTCTCCTGGCGTGGACTGGCGGCCAAAGATACACCCAGCAAGGGTGCCCAGTCAGCTCTCCCCCTGCGTGTGGTCTCGCTGGGCTCTGCGGACTGCTCGTGGTCGATTCTGCGCCCCCCGCTCCACCGAGGGAGCTGTCGGTTATCAAGCGCCTCCGGGCGCGCTGGCGGCGGAAGTGGCGTCGGGAGGAGCAGTGGCTGATGGGGATTGTAGTCTCCTGGCGTGGACTGGCGGCCAAAGATACACCCAGCAAGGGTGCCCAGTCAGCTCTCCCCCTGCGTGTGTTCTCGCTGGGCTCTGCGGATTGCTCGTGGTCGATTCTGCGCCCCCCGCTCCACCGAGGGAGCTGTCGGTTATCAAGCGCCTCCGGGCGCGCTGGCGGCGGAAGTGGCGTCGGGAGGAGCAGTGGCTGATGGGGATTGTAGTCTCCTGGCGTGGACTGGCGGCCAAAGATACACCCAGCAAGGGTGCCCAGTCAGCTCTCCCCCTGCGTGTGTTCTCGCTGGGCTCTGCGGACTGCTCGTGGTCGATTCTGCGCCCCCCGCTCCACCGAGGGAGCTGTCGGTTATCAAGTGCCTCCGGGCGCGCTGGCGGCGGAAGTGGCGTCGGGAGGAGCAGTGGCTGATGGGGATTGTAGTCTCCTGGCGTGGACTGGCGGCCAAAGATACACCCAGCAAGGGTGCCCAGTCAGCTCTCCCCCTGCGTGTGGTCTCGCTGGGCTCTGCGGACTGCTCGTGGTCGATTCTGCGCCCCCTTTAATACCAACTGCATTCATCGCCTTTCATAATATCTCCGCAGGACGCATTGTATCCCCTAGGTTCTGTTGATGATCCAGCCATTTTCATTGAGATCGAAACGCCGTTGACTTTAAAAACACAGCCCTATATGATTGTTTAGACGTGCTGATCAAGAAGGGGGGTCTGTTGCCACCAAAAATACTTGCTGCTGCTCATTTTCGATCCTGGGGGGAGCATAAGCCCAGGTTGTGTTGCTTCCGTGCATTGGACTTCCCCTACTGCACCAATCCAGTCTGCCACTCACCCTGGTGGGACCACAAGTCCCAGGGCACACCGCGAGGAAGCTCAGCCCCAGTTCCACAGGTGCCGCAGGTGAGAGGGGGAGGAATCACGACCGCTCTATAAAGAGCAGCCTCTCCCTCCGCGGCATGGGACGCGGGCGAAGCCCGGGCCAAGGGCGGGCCCGTCCTGCGCCCGTCATCGGCAGTAAGAGCCAGAGCAGGGCCACCCCCCTTACGTTTTCAGTCTACCAGCGGGTTTTGAGGAGAAGCGCGGGCTCACCTTGGCCCCTGAAGGTACGGTCTATCGATGTGCAAGCTGTGATTACCAACTCGAAGGAACTTTGGACGCTTCCTACGGACTAGTGTAGTTGGCTGCTAAGATCTTACTTATAGTGGGGGGGGCATACCGGTATGGGTAAAAGAAAGACTATGGAAGGGGGAGGAGGGGGGGCAGAGGCTGGTAATGCCAATAGACCTCGTAAAGAGAAAAAAGCCCGAAGGATGGCCAAGCATGCTGCTAGCAATTGTGTACTTGACCAAATTGATAGCCTAGTGGAGGAGTGCAAGGCCATCTTAGTATCTGAGACAAGTCTGCAACTAGATGGGAATTTGGTTCATCAAAATGTAGCTGAGTTGGGGTTGGAGGGTTCGCACAAGGGTCCTGCCACTCCCGCTATTCCCGCCATGTTTCTTATAAAACAGAAAGGTACGAAAGGCAGTGGTGGTGAGAGAGGAGTGGTCCCAACAAAGGAGAGTTTCATAGCTGGTAGTACTGATAACCTCTCACCAGCTGACAGTAGTGACCCCTATACCTGTGCACCCCTAGTTTCCTGCACAAATAGGTTCTCCAGCTTGGAAAACATACATAGGGAGAGTGCCATGCAATCATCCAGCCAATCATCAGGAATAACCATGGATGCTGCCTTAAATCATCCATTAGCTCCCCAAGCCACTGCTATGGATACAAACAACACACTAGCTCTCCAAGACCTAGTGTGATGGTACATTTATTACGGGATGAGATAGGGTCCCTGAGGGTTCTGATTGAAAACCTAAATTCTATGGTCGGGTCCGTGCCTAACGGTGGGGTGCGTTTTCCGGCAAATTCAACCCAAAGGGACACCATCTCTCCCTCACCAAATTCTGACAGTGCTCTGGTAATACCATCGGGAGCCCCAATAGCTGGTGGCCAGCGTAAAATCATCACTTCTTACAGTGAGGCAGCTAAACACAGAAAACCCATAGCTCCATCACCCACTAGAAACAGAGCCCCACTCGCCACAAAAAATAGTTTAAGTTACTCTGCAAAGAAAATGGTGAGAGAGTACCTGCCCCCTAGTGGGAGATGGAATACTTGTCCACCGGTAAATCACCAATATAAGTCTGGAGAAGGAGGGGGGGGCATGAATGCAGGTAAAATACATAATACTAATAAAATTTAGATGACGAATGTCCCTAAGCTAGCATCAGAGAGATGTAACGAAAGTGCAGACTCTTTGACTAATAAAGCTATCCACTGGCTACACCACGTTAGAGGGTGTCGATCCGTGATTAGGGAAGACATCTCTAAGGTGCGTAGGCTCACTTCCGCCACTGAACAATCTGACTGCATCGAATTGACATTACAGACAGAGGAGCTGGTTGAAAATCTATTCGCCCTTGAGTTTAGAACTATCCCCCCTAATTATTCTTGTATCCAACTAAGGAAGGCCCTACCGGACAGTCAGGTGAACCATTCTTTTGGGCAGCAGTTGAAAGGCTGGGTGGGAAGTTCTGGGCTAGAACATAATGTCTGACTGTCTGGCGAATGCGCACAAGGGCTATGCACTGACAGTGAAGAGGACTTAGCTGCCACTATTGTTAGATACCAGCCCGATAGCCGAGACATTGCTAGTCATACCCCCGAAACGAGACACACACAAGGGCCATGCACCGACAGTGAAGAGGACTTAGCTGCCATTATTGTTAGATACCAGCCAGATAGCGGTGACATTGCTAGTCATACCCCCGAAACGAGATCTGCCAATATAATGCGATCTATGCACGTTCCCGGCTCGGATCTCCAGCACCAGTCTATGGCCAATTTCTTAAGGCAAGATAATGATCCATTGCATGCTGGTTATGCCCCTACTAGGGGCTCACTTATGTCATGGAACATTGCAGGTCTGGGCTCAAAAATATCAATACCCGATTGGCTCACTTTTGTCAATGGGTTTGATATTTGTCTTTTCCAAGAGACTTGGCTCTTGGCACCGCAATTTTGTGCAGGCTACTTACGTTTTTATGTCCCAGCTATTAAATGTGCAAAAGGTCGTCCAGCAGGTGGCCTTACTATATGGATTCGTCAAGCACTGGGTCTTAGCATTAAAGAATTACCATCTAAGAGCAGTGATATTCAGGTGATAAGGATAAACCTAGGTCCTCTAGGGTATGTCCACATCTACAATGTCTATGTGAGGGGAGTCCGAGGGGCTAAGTCCCAAGTTCTAGCGGCTTTGGACAGCCTCCTCGATCTCTATTCAACGGACAATAATATTATTATTGAAGGTGATCTGAATTCAACCTTTGAACCACTTGCTACCCCTGACTGGCACCTTACCGATGAAGAAGACGCCCAATGGGGAGTCCCAAAATTAGAACTTGACCCAGTAAAGAAATGGACGGAAGTGGTCATCCGGATTAATACCATCTGTTATGAAAGGGGGCTTAGGGCCCTCAACGGAAAGATGCCGCAGGATAGGTTTGGGGCCAACACGTTTAATAATGGGTATAGTAAAAGTAGGATTGACTACATTCTCTCTAGTGTGAAATTCTGGCATAAAATTGACGATATGGCGATAAAGGACGTTCTTGAAAGTGACCATAATCCTTTTTGTGTTACTCAAGGTTGGTGGAACTCTGTGCTACCACACGTGGGGGAGCTTGAATCTCATGCCCCGGATGTTGTTCCCACCAACGACATGCGATGGCTCAACTGGTCATATATAATTGAAAAATCTGAGACTTTGAGAAACATCATCAATGATGTAGACTGCACCTCACTAGAGATTGAGCAAATTCTGTCGACTAGAGGGGACTTGGGGCGTGTAACACAGGCACATGATAGCTTTTTCATACGCACAAGATCCCATTTTATTAAGCCCATTAGAACCAAGGAATTAGCTGACCCGAAACCTTCACGGTGGTATAATAAAGAATGCAGGCTAGCAAGAATTTTCCTTGGTAATGCAATTAGGGGCGGGGAAACGGATACTGTTCGTACTGCTAGGTATGAATACAAAATAGTTATCCACAAAGCCAAACGCTTATGGGATGAGCACAGGTGGCAGGACCTTAATGAAGCCAGCTCGCAGAACAATAGTAAATTATTCTGGAGCATCATAAAATGGGGCAGAGGGGGCCAACCAGATCAGCCTCAAAATCATGTCTCGCAGGAAGATTGGGTTAATTATTTAAAACCCCCAATATGCCTGCAGCCCCCCAGAGAATTGTAGGGAAGGTCCTAGTTAAGTATTTTATTTGGATGAGCTTTTAATAATAATGATGTTTCACTAGCTCTTGGTGCAGTGGCAGGAGGTAGAGCGCCGGGACCGGATGGTGTCCCCGCCGATGTGTTACTCCACGATAAAGTAAGATGGGGGTAGATACATTTTGCTGATGGCGAACGCAATGGCTCAGGGTACCCCTGTACCGGATTCCTGGAAGGGGTCTGAAATAATTCCAGTATACAAAAAAGGAGATAAATCACTCCCAGGAAACTACAGACCTATCAGTCTGATAGACACGATACAAAAGGTAGTTGGGAGGTTGATCCTGAATAAAATCCTAGCCTGGATTGATGAGAGTGGTATACTGTCCTCCTTTCAATCAGGCTTTCGTAAATATACTAGTACCATCTACCAAGTCTTCCATTTTATCCTTTTGTATTGGAAGACAGTGACCCTGGGCAAAGGTAGCATTTATGCTGCCTTTGTCGATTTTAGAGCAGCATTCGACCTTGTTCCCCGTTCCTGTCTGTGGGCGACGTTGAGTGAACTAGGTCTTTCTAAAGAGCTGTTAACTCTTATAATGAGGTTGCATATGGGAAATTATGCTAGAATCCGGTGGGGGGCACAGGGTAGGGTCACCACCCAGTTTCCCGTAGAACGAGGGGTGCGACAAGGTTGTGCTATGGCACCCACGTTATTTTCTTTGTATATTAACGGAATAGTGAATTGCTTGCTGCCAGTGAATACGGATGCCCCTATTTTAGCTGGTGTAAAAGTCCCGATTTTAATGTTCGCGGATGACACATTAATTATCTCAAAGACTCCTAGTGGCCTCCAACGAGCCTTAGTAATTTTTGAAGATTTCTGTTCTGCTCGCGGCCTTGAAGTTAATGTGGCAAAAACGAAATTTATGGTTTTTAACCCGCACAGAAATTTTAAAGGAAAAATTTTAATGAATAACCAACCACTCGAACAGGTTAGGGCTTTTACTTACTTGGGGATCCACGTAGAGAGGGATCTAAAGTGGAATTATCACACTGATATAGCTGCATTACAGCACCGGCAACTTTCGAGAGCCCCAAGCACAGAACATAAAAGGTCACTAACAAAACCAATCAGACCAGTGCTCCAAGTTTAGGACTCAAAAGTTGTCAGCTCTGCCCTTTATGGTGCTGAACTCTGGCGGTTCGAGAACTTAGCTAGCTTAAGTGTTTCTGAAAATAAGTTCCTGCGTAGTATTACTAACCTCCCCCAAAGCACTCCATTAAGGCCGTTAAGGTATGATTTTGGTAGAAACCCTATTTCAGATGTTGCCTAACTGCGCCCTATTCTATACTGGCGCAGGTTGTGAACAACACCTGAACGGTCATCATACGCTGCGGGTTTCCTCGATGTAATAAAATCTGATGTTTTCCATAAAATCGGCTGGCTAAGGGGAGTTAGAAACAGTATAGTGAGTTTAGGTATGAAAACGCTAGGGGAGAATCCAACAGGGGCCTCTTTCCCCTCTAAAAAGATCTTAAAAGAGAAGTATTGGGAAAGGGTCACCCATAATGTTCTGATTAAAACTGACTCATCTTCATTGGCGGGAATCTTTCTGGAATCAAAATTCATCCCCAGACTCGAAACATACTGGGACACCATTACTAAACCAAGGGACAGGAAATTGTATTTTCAGCTGAGGGCTGGTTCACTGCCCCTAAGATCTCTTACTTCCAGGTGGTCTCCACCAAGCGATAACATATGCCCGGCTTGTGGGATCCACATAGAAACAGTCGCCCACATGCTCTTTGCCTGTTCCGCTTATGCCACCCCAAGGCGGGTTTGGCTGAGCCCTATGTGCAAACTACTTGGCACAAACAGGAGTGCTGAAGCTGAAAGGCTTATATGCACCAGTCCTTTGCCATTCATTACAATGGCGGTTGCTAAATACCTAGGGTGGGTGTGGATAATAAGGCTGAAATCAATATCTGGGTAAATTAATTTTGAGCAAAATGTCCAGTTTGTTTAGTTCAAACTAAGAATGTGACTGATTCTACACTAAACTGTTTTAGATTTATTTGAAACAGATTTTTAATGAAAGGAAGCGAGTAATATGAAATTTGTATTTTTTCTAGTTGTCTAGGTCTTAGTTTTAATCAATTTTTTCACCAGCAGGATTATGTATAACCCAGTCAAGACATTTTTAAGTGTGTAATTTTAAATGTTGTTTGTAATGTGCTTTTATGATTACATGTTGAATAAAGCTTGTTTGGATTGGATTGAATTGGATTGGATTGTTGAGAATTTGCTATAGAGGGCTGTGATGTTCTTGTGTTTGTTGATACACTTGCTAATTTTTTATCACAATTTATCACTTAAGTGTATCACCTCTAAAAAGAGCACCAAGCAAGTTTATTTTGCACCAATATTCACTGCGCTATGTGTCTTGAAATAGTTTTTCAAACACTCCTTTAAATACATTTTGTTCACCATTTGGTTCTTTGCAACTAAAGTATTGTTACTAGGGACCAGTGTGTTTTTTGCTATACCTTTCTAAAGTGGCATTTTCAGAATTGTGACATAAAATATGACATTACTATTAAAGAGGGTTTTAAACTACAACTCTGTGTACACCAAACTGGACATTCGTACCAGCTTCTAATTGAAAGTTATCACTTATTAAATGTGGTAAGATAACCCAATATTTTCCTATAGGAGAGGCAGTACTTGCAGTGGCGAAAAACAAATTTAAGAGGTTTCACGATCAGGACATCTAAAAGTTAGACGTACATGTTCAACTTTTTAAATGCACTGCACCGTACCCTATAGCCTATTTAGGGCCTACTCAATGGGTGACTTGTATTAAATAAAAGGTCTAGGCCTGGCAAAAGGTTTTTTTTTGGGAAGTCGAAATGGCAATTTAAAACTACACATACAGGCTGCAGTGCCAGACTTGGGACATGTTGGATAGGCTACTTATGTAGGTGGCAAAATCAGTGCTGCAGGTCCACTGGTAGAATTTAATTTGCATGATCTGGGTACATGTAGTACCCAAGACTAGGGGCTTAAAAGTAGATTAAATGTGCCAATTAGGTGTAAGCTAATATAACCATGTTTTAGGGAGTGAGAACACACACTTTAGTACTGCATAGCAGTGCTAAAGTACAGAGAGTCCTAAGGTCAACACAAACTAGATCAGAAGAAAATAGAGGAGTAAGGCAAAACGTTTGGGGGAACACCATCCTAAGGCTGACAGGTTTAACACATGTCCTCCCCACCCACACAGCTGAAAGTGTGGAGAACTACCCAGTCTCCTGGGAGTTCTCATCACTAAGGCAGAAGAACCTGGAAAGACTCCCAACAATAGGGTGGTCTGACCCAGGATGGTGTTCCACCATAAAGCACAGGGGATGAGGTGAGTGTCAGTCTTGGCAACCAAATTAAATCCACTGTAGTCCACACAGAACCGAAGGTCTGGGGTGGCGCCTGGTGTGGCAGCCTTGGGTACCAGCACAGCTGGACTCAACCAAGGACTGGTGGAGGGTTCAAGCATCTTGCTGTGTCTGAACTGGGGTGGCGAAGTGTGCTAAAGAACGATGATGGATTCAAGCCAGATCTGTGACTGGGGGTGAGTGTCTGAAAAGTTTCAGGCTAGGGTAAACCTCCACCAGAGAGGCCCTCTGGTCATACCAGAGTTTCATTACTTCTTCACTGGCCTCAAGATTGCCTTTAGCCTTCTCCCAGAAAATCTGCATCTGCTTACAGAGAGCCAGCATGTAGCTGACTACATCGTGAAGGGGTCGCCTGGGAGCTTCTCCCACACCCCCTCTAAAATGGCTGAGATGTCCCCTAACAGGGTGTCCACAGAGGAGTTAAAATGGGATAAAACCAGCCCGCTTCTGTGGTGCCTCCCTGTAGGCAAACAGTAGTAATGGTAAGAGGACGTCACACTGCTGCTGGCTCGTGGGCTCGGACAGGTTCATAATCATACCCTTGAAGGTCTTGTTGAATCTCTCAAAAAGCCTATTTGTTTGGGGGTGATAGAGTGTAGAGAAATTGTAGGTTACGTCACACTCATCTCACATGGACGTCATGTACCTGGATATGAAGTGGGTGCCTCTCTCAAACACTACTTCTTTGGGGAACTCCACTTGTGTATCCTTATCAGGGCCCTGGCTACTGCAGGTG
Organism: Triturus cristatus; assembly: GCF_964204655.1. NCBI lineage: Eukaryota > Metazoa > Chordata > Amphibia > Caudata > Salamandridae > Triturus > Triturus cristatus. The sequence continues at coordinate 549,718,902 of NC_140584.1, forward strand.
CAAACAACAGGCTCAGAGGGATGGCCTCTGGGTACCGTGTGGAGTGGTCCACCAAGACCAGGATGAATCTGTTGCCTAAGGCGGTCTCTTGGGGTCCAAGCGACCAACAATGTTGATTGCCACCCTTTCAAAGGGAGTGCCAATGAAAGGCAAGGGGACCAGGTGAGCTATCAGCTTTTTCCCTGCTTTCCTGCTGGCCTGGCAGGTGGGTCAAGACCTGAAGAACATGTCTGAGACTGTTTTCATCCAAGGCCAACAGAAGCTGGAGACAAGCCTGGCAAAGGTCTTGACCTGCCCCAGATGTCCAGCCAGGGTTATATCATGAGCCAACCTAAGTAGAAAGGCCCTGTAATCCTGGGAAACTACCAGCACAAGGGCTGCCCTAGATCCAGGAACCTTAAGCTCACTGTATAGGATGTAATTCTCCCAACAGATAAGGTGATCTCTAGAGATATCACCTGCTATCTAGGCGTCAGCTTGCCGCCTCAAGCCCTCTAGAATTGGGCAGTCTTTCTGTGCCTTGCAAAATTCCTCCCTGGTGGGCCCACCCTTTGCCACTGGATTCAAGCTAGTCTGGCTGATGAGGGCTGTTAGCCCGAAACCGGTCCCAGGATGCTTGTTTCCAGCCCAAGGAAGACATGGCTTCGCAGTTCGGGCTGGACTGTTCCCATGAGGCACAAGGTCAAGACAGATTTGCATATAGCTGTGTCTGAACTGGGGTGGCGAAGTGAGCTAAAGAACGATGATGGATTCAACCCAGATCTGTGACTGGGGATGAGTGTCTGAAAAGTTTCAGCGCTCCGTCCATCATCTCCTTGTGTTTGCTTTGTTTGCCCTAAGTTGGCAGGGTATGCCCAGACGTGGGTCCCTTGCTCACTTTTCCACTGGATTCAAGCTAGCAGGGCTGATGAGGGCTGTTAGCCTGAAACCGGTCCCAGGAGGCTTGTTACCAGTCCAGGGAAGACATGGCTTGGCAGTTCAGGCTGGACTGTTCCCATGAGGCACAGGGTCAAGACTGATTTGCATATAGTTGTGTCTGAACTGGGGTGGCGAAGTATGCTAAAGAACGATGATGGATTCAACCCAGATCTGTGACTGGGGGTGAGTGTCTGAAAAGTTTCAGTGCTCCGTCCATCATCTCCTTGTGATTGCTTTATCCAGCAAGCTCAGGCAGGTCTCCCAGGATGTCACTGTCCTCCCCGGTAGGCTAAGGGGTGGCTTGCTCAGATGCCCCGTCAACCTGGACCGTGGAAACCTCAGGGACTGCTTTTCATACCCTTTTCCGTTCTTCCTGGCAGCTGCCTGGGCCCTTGTTCCAGGCTCCAGGCTTCCTCGACTCACTTTTTGGGCAGCAATGGACCCAATCAGGCACACTGAACATCAGGCAGGCGGTGGCAACAGGCAATCATCCTGTGCATGGGAGGCCCCATGAAAGGTTTAGCCCAGGGCCTCAGAAGGACATAGGTGAGGATCTCATTAGAGGAGAGCAGGGGTTCCGTAGACCTTAACCCAGGTTGAGGCACCTCCATCAAAACGTTTGTCCTGACCTCAATGGAGGGTAGATGTAGGTCAAGGACCTCTGCTGCCCTTTATATCTCCACAGCAAATACTCCTTCCTCTGTGGCAGGGGCTGGAAGAGAAACCAGGCCAGAGTCTGAAGTGTCCAGACCACTGGCATCGCCCACCTCCTCATTCAAATTTTCCTCTCAGTAGGATTCATCCTCCAGTAGGCCATAGCCCTCTTCATCACCACCCCCCTCCGGGAAAGTGGGTCTGTCCAGGGGTGGCGAGTTCAGGGCAGATTGAGGTGATCCGGATGGCACTGGTGTTGACATAGCAGGGTTGAGGTGGAGCTGCCTCTGAGTCAGAGATAGGGCTCTCTTCAAGTGGCATTGGCAGTACCAGACACGGCATTGAGGGAACTGGGACTGGTGTTGAAGTTACTGCCATTGTCAATGTAGGTCCAGATCCAGGAGAAGATACAGAGGGCCTGGCTTGGGTCAGGGGTGGCCCTGCTAGCGGTAACCTAGCAGGGGCACCTCTCAGCTCTGTAGGACCCAAAAGCACACCAGAGGAAGCCATTGACGCACAGATGGAGTACATGGCGTCATAGAACTCCTTGAGTTGGGCAGGCGTCATGCCAGCTCGGGGAAGCATGGAGAAGACCCGTCCACCAGATCCACGGGTAGAGTGTAGTGTGTGAGTGCAGCCTAAAAACACAATGTTTGCTAGGAGAAGCCAAAGAACGCTTTAACATCTTCTTCTTATGCTTCTTCGACTCACCTAACTTCAGTAATGTCTTTGAATGGGATGACAATGGTCTGCGAGATCGCCTCAAAGAATGGCCCGTGATCTCCCTAAGGATGAGGACCAAGATCTGTGCAGAGCCTTCTTCTGCCGTGCTGTCAGGGGCTTCATTGCCCACTTGTGAAACGCTTTGGGGTGCATCGACTTGCAGTAGTCACAGGCATTAGGGTCTTGGTTCTACCACAGGCACCATAGGCAAACCAAGTGTGGGTTAGAGATAGACATCTGTCTGTGACATTCCTCACATGGTTTAAATCCCACGCGTTTTTTGGAGGACATATACCTCTCACAATGGGAGCAAAGCTCAAAACGAATTGACAAAAGGATTGGAAAAAGTGGTTAAAAATGACTGAGGTAGATCTCCAGATCTATGCTGTTGGAGTGGAAATAAAGGAACTGGTGTCAGGGAGCCTGAGTGACGCCTGTACATGCCCCTGCCCATCATTTCTGACAAGGACGACCGCAGAGCAGCTCAATGCCACCTATCGGCATGTAGAGGTAGTGCTCAAGATTATCTGGATCCAGTCTGATGCCCGGGGTCTTTTCAAAGGCGAGGAATCTGCAGTTAGAAGTATTTATTAAGATCCATTAATATTACAGTGCCCACTGTTACCTAGGAGCATGTTTGAGCCCTTTAAGTCTTTGATGACTAGAAAAACATAATCTTAAACAATTATGCAGGACAAAAGAATAAACAATTGAGTTCTACCAGACAAACTGTCTAACTGTAAAAATAAAGGGTACAGTCAGCTTTACATTCTAAAGAGAGTGTCGACCCCTTAACGGTATGTTATTAAACAGCATGCCAGTACAGTAGGAGCTGATTTTCACACCTGTCCATCTCTGTACCCTAAACAGTCATAAGTACAAGGTAAAAGATATCATTAATCAATGGGGATGCCTCTTTACATTTTCAAATGTAGGATGGCATTTAGATGTAGCAGAAGCTCAGGATATGTGGGTCACCACTTCATGTATTATATCTTAGCCTTTAGGAGTATAACTGGATTCGAGTTGCTACAGTTAATTCAATGAAAAAACATAAGGAATAACTACAAATTGGAGTTGGTTTAATTCATGTCCCTTCCGCAATAAAAAAAATACTTTCATTACAACCCATTCAAATACTTAAGTTAAGGATTGTCCTGGACACTTGTCGTGTTCTATCTTTCTGCCTTGCAAAGAAGATTTGGAATACGGAAGAAAACATGCCTAACACAAGGACCTACACGAATGCAGTGCATCCTGCTGATTCTCAAGGGCTGATGATTATGTATCTCCATGATGTTCTAGCGGGTTTTATGACTTTACAACGCATTCCATTGTAAAGCATGCCTTTACCACCACGCATGCGTTACAACGCGAATGCCATCACCACGCATATCCTTTACCACGAAAATGCCTTTTACACGCATACTTTTACAACGATTTTCGTCGTTAAAATATGCTTGTTAATGGCATTTTCATATTAAAGGATATCACCCTAAAAATTTACCCTTTAAATTTACCCCTGCACGACACCACCCCCTCATTCCCCCTTACCTCTCCTCTCCTTCATCCTCCGAGGTGACGTTGCACGTCGTTAAGAGGAAGCGGAAGTGTCCTTCCGTTTCCTGTAACAACGCCGATTGCCTCCACATCTTTTTGTTCAATCGACGGAAACAGGTGCGTTTGTTTTTATTATATTTTGTGGCTGGCCCCCAAAACCCCTATTTTTATCCCACGCTTTTTGGGGGGGGGGGGGTAGAACCCCCCACTTTTTTTTCTTTTAACTTTAGCACACATGCCTTTACTATGTATCTCGTAGTAAAGGTATGCGTGGTAAAGGCTATTTGTTGTAACCACGCATGCGTTGTAATGCATGCATGGTTATGGATATGCGTGGAAATGGCCGCATTGTAGTGGCCGTTTCCCGTTCTAGCGAGACAGTCTATGAAGGACAAGAAAATGCATCTTTACAACTAATCTAATACGAAAGATGGGCCTCTCTTAGTTGAGCTTGTTATACTCCTAGATCTGTTATTGTAGGGACATAACTCACTAAAGAATTTAGTTTAGGCCACAAACTACCAGACCTCTCTCCTATTGGGATATATATATATATATATATATATAGATATATATAGATATATAGATATATATATATACACACACACATATATATACATATATGGATATATATATATATATTGCAGCTAACTTCTCTAGTTAGATCTGTGATACAACATTAAAGGACGCAAAAATGGGCCATTTGTGTTTTTAGACAGGCTACAGAAATAAGAAACATTTACATCTTTCCTTTTCAGTTCAGAACTTGGTGATCTGGTTTCAGAAAATCTGATTTTTCACAGTCATATGGCACAGTATTGATGATCTCCGAGAAACACTGAACTGGTTCACTATCAATAGGTAGGTGGCACTGCATTTCAGGAGGATAGCATAGGTTAATGGTCTAAGCCCCAACTTGAAACGGCAAATGTGTATCTCGAATACTGGTCATGCCCATGAAATGTGTTTTTCTTTATGAATCATTTTCATTTTTAAACAAGCACTAAAGAAAAAGTTAAAATACATAAAATATTTACATATGATTTTTTTTCTTTTCATCAGGGCAAGGCTACAGTCTACATTTTTGTGGAATGCATTAAAAATATTTCCGATATACTACAATTACTTCTTCCAAAAATGTTTATCGTTTCACATCACATAGAAAAGCTGTGCGAGACGTGCATTAGGGATTTATGCAAATCATGTACCCCCCCCCCCCGTCTTTGCTGTATGTTCTTTTAAATTTAAGTCTATTAACAAAGTTGTGAGCTTTTAAAACGCAGATCTGTAACTCTTCTTTTTATTAACCTCTTGAAGTCAAGGCTAATTTTGTTACAAATAAAACAAACAGTTCCTTGGATAACGCTTGCCTCGTGCTGTCTAGAAGATTCCCCTATACCATTAGCTATCTGAAATACTTGTCTGCTCGTTTATGTTATTAATGCTCAGTTTTCAGCCTTTGCAAAGATGTATGGGCAAGCGCGTCTTCCCCTGGTGGCAGTGCCCCTCTGGAGAAGCAAATTGGTCCCTGACAGCCACCTCTCCCCACTCGCTGTGGTAACCATGGCAACAGGCATGTCATAACAGTTCCCACACTACAGTGTACAGAGCTGCTTCCCCAGCACGTTGACAGGTCCTCTGAACGCAGGCAATTTTACAGAATGCAGAAAAGCAAATGCAGCAAAGTGACATGTACACCCTAGGAACCTTCAGTAAATAACCCTCTCATCAAAGCTTAGGTATGTCGTTTTTTAAAAGCCGTGTACATATGAGGACGTTGCCCCTCTCAAAGCCTGTGAAATGTAGTTTCTTTTTCGCAAAACTCAACGAAAACAATTTAAAAAAACGTCAATTTTTCACACAGAAACGTATTATAAACTGTAAGCTACCAAGAAAATAAAAAAGTAACCCAACTAACAATCACTCCGCATAGTTAAATATTTCGAAACTTGCATTTCTTGCATAGTTGTAGGATTTTGATCTATGTAGCAGCAATCACAGTGTTAAACCGGTTTGGTAAATTTTTATAGAAATGAACGTTTATTCTGGTTAAATAGGAGAAATGCTACGTGTGAGCTACCACATGTTAGCAATAGTTTAACACAAAAAAGTGCCCAACACCTTTAATATATGAGGATGGCCCAATAATATTTCACGTAAAATTCGCCTTCGCATTTTAAGTCCTTGGGCCGAATGCCCTCTAACAAACGCCCCACATACCCAGAAACACAGGAGCTGCAGGGGTCTGCTGCAAGGCCTGCGTGTTAGGTAAAAGACAATGAATATCAAGTATCTCTGAACTAAGAAAAACCTAATTACTAACGCAAAAAGTAATGGTATGCTCATGCTGTTATTTCTTAAAATGTGTGTTGGCAATGTAGGATTTAACACCAGCCACGTCTGTTCAGGTCCTCACATTTTTAGCAAATTTTTTGAACTATTTCACTGCATCAAAATGTTTAATTTAAAATTATTTTTTTGGTAAAGGCGACCCAGGTTGTTTGAAGTTAGTTTTCTTGCAATGGTAGATCAAGGGTACCACGGAACCTCGTGCATGCATGGAACATGGGCGCCGCTACTCACAGTACCTAGTAAAAGACAACCATAATTGGGATCTAGCGGGATCCTTGGACCCGAGTGGCACTACACGTACACATTTTTTTTTATCGCAATAAACCCTATTGCTCCAAATGTGTTGTATTTTTTCATTCCTTTAGTACTTTTCAAAGACTGCTGAAATACATGGTTTGCAGTGAAATCCTTGGTTGTTGTACTGGCCACAATCTATGATTTCAGTGAAAAGGTTTCAGGTTGTAATGCCCTAACACATTCCTCTATGCATTACAAGCTTTTGCTGTTACCTAATAAGTTAAAAAGTAGTGAAAACAGTTAGAGTGGCACCCGAGAGCACCACATTTCACGAATAACTTGCATAAGGCCTTTGTATCCCTTCATAAATACTAAATGAATGCACAAGATGAATGCTTGAAGTGTCTACCACACCAAAGATGTGTAGGAATTCAGATGCTGCGTCCCTTTGTGCATACTTGGCATATTCCTAGCAAATATACACTGGTACGTGTTAGAGGTTTGGTTACTGGGTCGATTCAAACTTCCCAAGCAACAACAATCCTAGTCAGGGCAAAGTCACAAGCAAACCCCAAGTTAACTTGTGCTTAACCCTCCGGTAGCATAGCACAGAGCAGTCAGGCTTAACTAAGAGGCATGCGTAAAATATGTATGCAGCACTTCAAACAGTATTAAAGTGAAAATACAACACAAGAAAAATCCCGCACCAATTTAGAAAAATAAAGTATACTGAATCAAAAACAAAATAAAAATCGAATCAGTGGAACCATAGATATGCAAGTTTAACGATTTCAAAGAAAATAGTGGCAAAAATCATACAGTACTAAGTGTGGCTATCTGGTCGTGCTAGACTGAGACACTGTCATCAGTTCAGGCTGATCACGATGGAGCAGGGGCTGGCTACAGGGACCCAGTCAGGCCAGCTGAACAAGAGCACCTTAAATCCTAGTTGCAAAGAGTTGCCGAGTACCGCGTCAAGGGTGAGTCGGTTCCGAAGACCCGAGAGGATGCAGTGAGATCCGGAGTCGTTGAGGATCCCGTTGATGAGGGCTTGCAATGCGAGGGCCTCTGTCAGGGATATGTCACGCAGTGACGGTTTCAATGGGACAGTGGGCTGTGATTCAAAGTCTTTGCCTCGGGAAAGTCCACGCAGCAGAGGAGGATGCGTCCATTTTGCTGGATCCACAGATGGTCTGGCAGAGCACCTTCAGGCCCAATTCCAAGGGTCCGGGAATGTGGGACTCGCAGATGGCCAGGTGCTGGGTTCAAGGTTGGTGGAGACTTCTGAGCCTGGGCTGTAGTCAGGAGGTCAGCCAACTAGCCCTTGGATCACTCTGGTGGTTCTGGGTTCAACAGATACATGTCCAGTCCTTCTCAACTCAGCAAGAGGGCAGCAGGTCGGCACTGCAGGGCAGCAGTCCTTCAGAGCAGTAGTCCAGTAGACCGGCAGTCCTTTCAACAGAACAGCAGTCCTTATTCCAGGCAGCATCCAGCGGTCCAGAAGTGTACTGAAGAGTTGGGGTCTGAGGTCCAATATTTATACCTGGTGCCCACTTTGAAGTGGAGGAAGCTTCTAGAGGTTTTCACCCTGCTGAGGCGTCACGCATCCCCTTCCTACGGCCCTAGCCTGTCTGGGGTCACAAAAGACTAGTGAAAAACCCTATGTGGGAGTGCTCAGGCAAAGCCTTTGTGATGTGCAAGAGGGATGGGTGACAGCTCCTTCCGCTCATTAACTCAGAGTGGCATATCCAGTCAACACCTAGCTTCCCTTTGTCTCACCATCCGGGAGCAGTACACAAAGACCAGCTGCCAGCTACAACTAGTCATGTGACCGAGGAAAAGGCTGCAGGCGTCAAATGGTTAGGACAAGAAAATTGTCACCTTTCAAAAAGTGGCATTTTCAGAATTGTGACTAAAAACACAACTATACTATTTAACCATTTAACAGGGTTTTTAATTAAAATTCTTTAGACACCAAACTTAACCTGCCTACCTGCTCCCAATTGGAAGTTACAGCTTATTAATTGGACTAAGGTAAGATAATGTAGGTATTGCAGCAATGAGAAAAGAATTAAGGAGTTTTTAACAACCAGGACATGTAAAACTTAAAAGTACATGTCCGACTATTTAAATGCATGGCACTCTGCTCTCTAGGCTATTCAGGGCCTACCTTAGGGTTTACTTATATGTATTAATGAAAAGGAAGGTTTGTGCCTGGCAAAAGGTTGCCAGATCAACATGGCATTCTAAAACTGTGAGATGGCCTCAACCAGCTGTGGCTTTGAGATAGTCTCTAGTCCAGGTATCCCAGGTATCCCAAATGAAATAAATATCACCTTTTCATCTTAAACTCACAATCCACAGAAACCAGATATTTATGTTCCACAAATACTTCAGTAGGAGAAAGGCATGACACAAGAAGTGAATGAATCTTACATAAGTTTGATCTTCCTGTGGGCACCAAATTTAGGTGTCAATTTTCCAAGTCAATGGTTCTGCTGAGACATAGCTGGTGAGAGATTACTATGTCCTTGTATATATAAACAACTGCTTGTATAAATATATTTCTACTGAAACTGTCGATGAGCTGTGCAATGGAATTCTGAGATGAGAGATTTTCAATTTACTGCAACTAGTTCAGATGGCAAAGGCATGCCCTGTCCTCTAGTCTGGTACAATCTTAAAAAATAGCAAAAGCCTTATGTTACTGAGCACAACAAAGATGGTGTTACAGTTCTGCGTTGAGTTGGGGGCATGGCTTGGCGCCGATGGAGTGCGCAGCACTTATCGCGAGCTACCGTCGGCTGGCCGCCCGCCATCGAAGGCCATCCTGACGCCCTACACGGGGCACAACGCTCCACAGCACACCCCAGTAGCTGGGGAGAGAGCAGGGGTGCCCGGAGGCGAAACAAACCTCCGTCGTGGCCCCAGACCGCAAAAAGTCGGACGTGGTGAGTGCGGCTGAACATCCAGCCAAGTTGGCGGCGCCCAGAGGGAGTTAAGGGAACCGGGACGAACGCCGGCCTCCTAAAGAAATATACGGTATTTGAGAGCTGACGTGCCCCTCCTTCCATTCCCCACACGGAGCGGCGCCTCGGACCCGGGGATCCCGGAGAGGCTCCCTGAAATTCCAAATAGAAGGAATAGAAGGATCGGACGCGTCGCATGTGGAGGAGAGCAGCGGTAAGATGGCGGCGCAATTAGCAAGCGGCGACTACTGAACCTGAGACCGGGCGGCTGATACGACACTGCCTGAGAGCCGGAGTGCTCCCCTCTTGCCCCCTTGCGCAGGATAATGTGCCAAGCTGGGAGGCCCCTTCAGTAAGCCTTACAGAGGAGGATTGAAAATCGGAGGTCCTGGTAAAAGCCTCTCGTGACAAATAGCCAGAGGAGGGGCGACGGAGCTTGGGGGGCTCCCAAGGAAACCAATTGGCACTAACACAGTCGCACAGGTGACAGTGCACCCAGACACGGAAGACGCTGCGGCGGGCACCGGGCTATCAACACGCACCACTTGGGGGTGAAACGAGGCTCGGGTTGCCTCCCCCCTCTGCGACTCCTGGGTGCGGGGCCGGAGAACTCCTTGCGGCGAGTGGACTCGGTCCTTGGCAGGCCTCGTGTGCCCAGCCAGCTGGAAGGAACAAGCACTCTCGAGTAGAAGCATTTGGGGGCTCCTATCCAGGTCCTGGGGAAAGAGAAGGTTGCTGCGTGACCTGGATCCTGCCAGTGGCAGCGGCCAACGAAGACGTTGAACAGTTGGGGCTGGGATTGGTGCCTTGCACCTAGGCCTGAAACCTTAGGTGTGCACACACAGCAGCTTCCATCAACGTCAGTGACTGGGCCTGCGGACCAGGGGCCAGCGATGAAACGGCCTACTCACATCCTGTGCGCTGGGAGACCTGGGGCCCCCTGGGTGACTGCGACACTCAAAGGGCGGAAATCAGTAGCGTCCCAGACGGCTGGTGCGACACCGAGGCCTATAGACGAGCGCCTGCCGGAGTGGACGAGCGCACACCCAGTGGGGACGTCTTGCAGCACCCCATGAGTACGCGCAGCACCAGGGACATCACAGGGCAGGAAGACATCATGGAGAAACTCCCTAAAAAGGACAGAGAAGAACCTACCATGAATACGCCTGCAGACGGGAGCGGGAAGACCTCACAGCAGGGGGAGCACCCTGCAGTCCCCACACTACAGGATATCTTGCAGGCTATTACCACGTCCAGCGAGCGCCTGGAAGGTAAAATTGACTCGTTGAGCCTGGACATGGGATTGCTCAGAGAAGACCACAAAAAGCTGACGGACCGGGTCAAGGCAAATAAGGGGGAGCTCGCTGAAGCAATACCGGCGCTCACTGATATGAAGCAACAAATGGCTCTGCTGGAAACTAAAATGCAGACGCTGGAGGACAGGGTTGAAGACGGAGAAAACCAGTCACACAGAAGTAACCTGAGAATCGTGGGCCTACCAGAGAAAATTGAAGGCCGCAACATGACAGACTACCTTGAAAAGTGGCTCAGGGAGGAAGTGGCGCCGAACGGATTATCGTTTTTTTTCGCCCTGGAAAGGGCACACTGCGTCCCTGAAAAGCCGCCCCTACCGGGAGCCCCACCATGGGTGGCGATAGCGAAACTCCTACATTATAAGGACAGAGATCGCATCCTGACCCAGGTGCGCCTCATAGGAGACATATAAGTGCACAATTCCATGGTGCGCATTTTCCCGGACTTTTCGCAAGTACAGCGGCGGAGGGGATCCTACCGGGATGTGAAACAGAGGCTGCAACATCTGAACTACAAATATGTGACGCATATGCTGCGAGTTGCCATGGCTGGGGGCACGGAGTTTTTCAAAACCACTCAAGAGGCATCCGACTGGTTGGACCGCCATGGAGGAGCAGAACAGCCGAAATCGGAGGACTGGGGCGGAGACTCTGGAGCTTTCGCAGGACGAGGCACAGCTTGAACGGCTGAACACGATGCAAGAGGTGGCCATGATCAGTGGCGGGGTGCGGACCCAGGACCTTCCTGAAGACAGCGAAGCTGCAGCGGACACTGGCCCCGAGGTTGGGTCCAGCGACTCTGAGGCGCAGAGTGAGACACTTCAATTGTCACCACGCAGACGGCGGATGACATCTAGTGGTGAGGAACGGCGGACTGAGATGTGCAAGACTTGAATGTTGTGGGGCGCTCCTGCGGCTACATTCGGGTACGGGGGTGAATGGGGGGGAATGCTGTGGGGAAGCCCTCTGAAGTTACGGAGGGGGATGGAGGCTTCAGAGACTGGGAGAGCATCGACGAGTGGCCACCCCCTGGGACTGACTGATAGACCTGCAAGCAGTCACTTGTAGACATTTTAAAATAACTTGGATGGGGTTTTTTTCCTGCTTATCCTGGGGAGTGGGAGTTCGGGGACATGTTTATTGTTGAATGAGGGGGGAAACTTTGAGTTGCAGAATGCTGGATACCATGTGGGCTCGAGTGGGGGAGGTGCACAGGGGGCGCCACCCAGCCTGGGAGGCGATCGGACCACAGTAATACTTGATAATGGCTGACAAACAGCATTACAATACATGACCTGGAAGATTAGGGGGATTCATACAATGTCTAAACCCCAACAAAGTTCTCCCATACATCTAGAGACGGGGTGCCCAAATAGCTCTCCGACAAGAAATGCACCTAACACAAAAGAAGGGGCAGGCATTACACAGACAGTGGAGAGAGCAGCTCTTTTACACCACTTACTCGGCCTATGCACGAGGGGCATTAATATGGGTATAAGCGGGAGTCCAGTTCCAGCTACTAAGGTCAGTGGTGGATCCAGAGGGTCGCTATGTGGCCATAAAGGGGCGACTGGAAGGTCGAGAGATTAACATGATTAGTGTCTACGCCCCAAACGTAGAACAGCCGGTCTTCTTTGTGACGCTGAGCCACAGGATAGTAAAATATCTTGCGGGCACTGTTATAGTGGCGGGCGACTTTATATCTTGCGCGTACCACAATTACAACCAGGGTGGTGGTGCGCTGCTAGTCCAGATACTTGAGAAGGTGGGCGCTGCGACTCCCTATTCCCCTGACATACCACTGACGATGCTGCGCTATCTTCCACAGGGGGAACACTGGGCAGGAATAGAAGACTGGGTTGAAGCAGGACTAAGAGAGATGGGGGACCTATACCGGGATTCCATGCTACTCCCCTTTGAAGACCTGCAAGCCGCGTATGACTTACCTGGGGGTCACTTCCTGAAAAATAGGGCCCTAACACGCATGGTTAGGATGTATTGGAAGGGTGGGGGTGCGGAGCTGCGAGCGCTGGCGGGGTGCAGGTATGTCGCGCTCTCGGCTGGAAGAATTAAGACAGTATCCTGCCTCTATAAGGCAATACAGAAGGATATGCAACAGCCGGTGGAGCGCTTGAGGGTGCAATGGGAGGAAGACCTAGGTAAACAGATACCAGAGGGAGAGTGGGACAAAATCCTAGAACGCACTCCAAAGGCGTCCAGGAATGCACAATTTAAATTAATGAACTACTATGTGCTGCACAGAGCGTATTTAACGCCGGCCCGCATTAGAAAACATTTTGGTGTGGAGTCAGCTGCCTGCCCGAGATGCGGGGAGAGAGAGGCGCACATACTCCATATGTTCTGGGACTGCCCACTATTGCAGGTCTTTTGGGGGGAAAATACAGCAGGAAATAGACGACTTGGTTGACAAGGAGCTTCCACAGACCCTAGAACACTTCCTCTTGGGGTGGTTTCCTCATACAGCCAAGAACAAGGTGACGGGAATATTTCAGGATCTTGCCTATGTACTAGCCAAGAGGGAGATAGCCAGGAACTGGAAGGCCCCAATAGGACCACAGATCACCACCTGGAAAAGGGAGCACGAGAGATGGGCGGGAGCAGAAGGCAGGCTACTACTCCGAGAGGCCAGCCGGGGAATAGGCAAGATTTAAAGGGCTAGAGCCTGGGAAAACTTAGTATGTGAGCTAGTAGCGTCTGGGCAGGAGGATATTAGTAGGGCGGGCACTCCTAGAGTGGCAGAAGCGGACCCAGACAATGAACAGGAGGGACAACCGGCCTAAAGCAGCCAGAAGCTCTGGCACTGCACCACACGACCTCCGAGACCCCCATACACGGCCTAACTATTAGAATGCAACTCATGGGGGGACAGTTTTGTTTTGGGGGACTGTTGACAAACACGTACTAGAGAATATTAGCAGAGCATTATGTACGTCTGTTAAAAGAACCAATTAATCAGATCAATGTATGTGTCAATATTGTTTAAATGCCAATAAAATGTTTAAAAAAACCAAAAAACTGTTCTGCGTTGAGTTAATGGTTATGTGTGAAAGAAAACGGATTCAATTTATCTCATAGCAACATTTTAACAGTTAGCCTAACTGTTCTTCTGAGATGCAGTCTTTCATACCAGAAATCTTCTAATGCCAAATGCTTAAATAGTTTTAGCCAGGAACATGTATAACAAGAACATTTCAATAAGGTATCAACATTTCCACAAGATGGATGATGCTAGCAGGGCACAACACAGCTATTTTCATAGGACACGTGTGTCCAGGAGAAGTTAAGATTTCAACACATTTTCTTATTTCTTGCATACCTGGCAACCAGACCATGTCATATGTCCATGGGCAGGAGTGTCTTGGCCTTTAGTTGGGCCTTTCATCATAGTCACTGATTGCGAACATGGCAAGGCGCACTGGGTCACTGGACCACACCTGCAGACTCTGATTGCCTGCAAGGAGTGCGTAGAGCATAACATCAAGCTCAAGATAAAAAAAGTCTTGTCAAAATGTAAAGTCCTTTGTGTACTTTAAGCTCCCTCATGCTAGATCAACCATTGAGCCAGAACAGAGCACAGTGATGCCAAGCTCAACTGGCAATTGGCAATGCTTAACTGACTGAAGTGCTTCTGGTTGCTGTCCGATCAACCACTACTTTTTCCCTTTGGAACCAGCCTGTACTGACTTCTTGTTTCATGCAGAGGAGCCATGCCAATCCTAGTACACTAATATCAGCCAGAAGAGCAGAACTATTACTGATTGGTAACCCACCCTTAAGACCCCTTTGAAATATGGCCTGAGTGGGAGACCAATAGCCCTGGTAAATCAGCCGCAGTCCCTTTGTCTCTTCGCACTCTCTTTTTTTTCGTCCATCCAACATCTTCCTCCCCTCTTTCTCTTCTACCTCACAGACCATTTTCCTTCACTCTCCCTCCTCTCCCTTTTGAAACCTCCCTATGCCTTCTGCAATTAAATTCGGAGAGCTGGAAAAAGTGACCGAGGTACTAAGAGTGGCTCTGGGCTTTCAAAAATGGCCTCTGAGGGCTGCAGCCCACCAGGGAAATAACCAGTGTAATAAAAGGTCTGTCCAGCTCTGTTTGGAAGATTGTTGCCCTCCTGACCACAATCCAAAAAGATCTCATTTTCTGTAAGGCCTACAACTGCCATAAACCATTAGACAACCTAAGTGTCATCATTATAGAGGTGAACTACCAGTCTGTCTCCCAAACTCCAGGTATGAAAAGCGCTGTAGTTGTGTATACCAGCTCTTCAAGGTAGGTCTCACAAGTGTAGGCGTTACTGGAAGACATCGTCTCCATTATTCTTTAGCCTGTGTGTAAAGATAAGCATAACATTTATATTCATTATTGAGGAAGATGTTCTGAAATCTTGTGACCTCATGCCTATCAGACATCATGGTGTAAGTTGTATAGAAAAGTAAAAAAGAGGCATCGTGGCTTAATAGTGTGGTAGCAGGCCATCTCTGGAGAGTCACACCTATGACTTACTATGTTGACTACTGGAAGATCTCTCGTTAAAATAATTCAAATCTTTCTAAACATAATTTCTTTTAATATTTGTATGCAAAGATATTACCTTCGTAAATGTGATAGTGCTTAGTGATTTCAATCTGTGATATTATGCTCCCTCAACCAGCATCACTAAGACCTTTTTCGATCTTACTTTAAGACTTGGGCCACACAGGAAGGAAAGAAGGCCACCCATCAGGGTGAACATGTAATTGATCTCATCTTTGCCTTTACTAATTCAGTACTGGTTGCTTTCGTTGTTACATTATCTTGGCTTGATCATACCTACAGTTTAACTCGACATCACTATCCCTAATACACCTGCTCTCTCAACCCCTCGGTATAATAATTCTCAATCTCATCTCCGGGTCTAAACTAGGATCGATGAGCAACTGCGATACCTGAATTGCTCTCAGCATCAGTTCCAACTACTAGTGGCCTTGAAGAGCTTGTCACAGCATTCATTATCTGATATCAGAGGCTTTGTGGTCTGTGCAGCCAAGGCAGGGAACAGTCTGCCTCACCACTTAAGATGTATGACAAACTTACTGGCCTTCAGGAAGGCTTTGAAAACTTGGCTTTTTACTGTATAACTCCGGCCTTATTCCTTTGTCTCTATGTTTCAGTAGGACCTTTACACAGCGTCAGGACGCCTTTGGGTAGCAGTTGCGCTCTATAAATGTCATTAACATTAACATATGAAGCTGAGCAGATCATAAAGGATAGCCATTCACCTTATTCTTAAAACTCTAGGTAGAGTATCCTGTGTATGTTATTGGCAACAATCTCAAAAGAAACATTTTATTTTATATGTATAAGAAATATGATCAATTATAAACTACATGATTTATTATTGTCATTGTTCAAGGCTGACCACCGCTAAACTCTGATAAGCATTTTCAAGCACTTTTGCATGGTTAAATATTATACATACATTACAGCAGTTATATCCTAATATGCATGTAACAGTCACAAGTTTAGATCAAATATATAGTGAGTCGCATATGTTTGATTGTGAGAATAAATTGCTTGTATATAATAGAAATACAATATTAAGTTGCATTAATATAGAAGTACTCATTTAGGCGTTGTTAGATGATTTATCCACTTTATCAGTTCAGGACAGCTTCTTATACATAGACAAAGGAGATGTGGCATAGCGACTTGAGCTGCCGCCTTTGGAACCTAGGGACCCAGGTTTGAATCCTGGCCTTGTGCTGGGCTCAACACCGTGTGATTCAAGGCAAACCACTAGGGGTTGGTGATAAATTTGCTTGTAACACAGAGTTCTGGCAAAAATCCGCCAACTAAAGCGTGGCAGAGAGGCAGAGATTATTCTCGCATGCAGCTTGCCAACATTAAGTTGGAGAGCGAAAGTGAGAATTGATGTCCCTTAGTGCGATTTTGAGGTGCTAGGACAGCACCAGGCGAGATTTTTTCAAAGTGGCAAGCAACAACTGTTTGCAGGGAGAAAGCTGCCGCCTGAGTAGAAAATCTACTCGAGCAGCAGCTTCCTCTGGTGCGCTGAGTGGGGCTATTTGCTCTGATTTTGCAGCATAGTACAAGCTTTCGGTGCAAAACATTAGCGCCAGCAGCGCTATTTGCTGATTCCGCCCGCTCGCGGATCTCCACGGAATCTTGTAGAGTTTTCATCTCACTCCACAGAATTCTGCAGAGCGAAACTCTGCGAGTTCCGCCCCCCCTACAAATCAATTAACTTCCCTCTACCTAAAATTGTGAAATGTAATGTGTGTAACGTGTATTTGTGTAATCCCCAGTTAATGAACGCAATCTTGCAGATCGTCTCCCAACCAGTAGTAGCTGCTCCCATGAAGCAGCAGTTGGGCAGGGGAGCCCAAGCCAGCTGGCCAAACAGTCATTACTAAGAGAGTGTGAGCACTCCTCCCCCCAGCGCTGCCCAGCCTCACCCCACCCCGGCTTGCAAAACTGCAGCAGCACAGAAAAATAAAATAATAACCTTGCATTATTATCATTTTATTTTTCCTTTTTTACAGTGCTGAAAATGCAGTGGGGTGACGCTCCTTCCCCTTAGCGGTGGAGCCCTCTGCTCCCAACCCCTCACGTAATGTACAGTGCTATAAAAATACTGATAAATATAAAGACACGGAAATAGTAACAAAACACACCTAACAGGTAATGACAGATTTACATTTACAAATATTAGATAAAGATTGGTACGTTTTAATGCCTCTTTACTATACATATAGATTCATAATGAGATGCAAACTGCACATTGTACACATTATTTGAGTATACTTTACCTTACCAATACAGTACCCATTAATAGTATTTTGGACCTGTTATTATGCAAAGCTGTAGATTATTTAATCCCATGTTTAGAAGAAACAGAACACAATTCTAGACCGTAACACAGTAAAGAATCACTTTATGAGGACTATGTTAATGGTTCTTTCGTGTTTTCTGAGTCGTTGATCATCGTTTCATCACTTATTAACGCTGTATTCTTGGACAATATTTACAGATTGTAAACATGAATAAACTGAAAAAAAGGCCACATATGTTACTGATAGAACTATATAGTGTTGCATAAAACAAAACTTTAAATTTAACTATTGGCATTACAAAGTGACGCAAGCATTTGTGATCAACAAGTAAAATGGGTAATCCGACGGTTTGCCTGGGGGTACTTAAGGGGCACTCAAAATGGTGATGATTCCAAACGACGTTTTGCACATAAAAGGTGCTATTACGGCTCGTCTATGCATGCCCCGGAGAGACAAATTCGAATGGTAGGTGTGCTCATAGTTACTGTGTCCTTCATGTGCATTGGGACTTACAGTCATTTGGAATACGGAATCAACATACCATCGTTAGCTTTGTTTGGTTTTTAATGCACCTACGTGACTGAGAAAGAATATGCTTAAAGTTCCTAATAAAAAATAGAAGCATTTATTAGTATTGGCAAACATATATATATATATATATATATATACACACACATACATATATATATATATATATCAGAAATGTCCAAGATATACAAAATTAGCTCAGATTCATCTTACTTGTTAAAGATGGAAGCGCTAAACTCTCTATAATAATGAAAACACTTTATGATAGTTACATCAATTTTCGGCCTTACTCGAGTGGTCGAAACGTGTGGGCTGATTAGTTTATCGTAATCACATTAAAGGTTACTAATTATGGCAAGAGTGTGGTTCAAGAAAGCAGTGTAATGTGGAAAACGGCATAATCAGTTTTGTTTCAATTACTTTGTTGACAATTAATGTTTTTGAATAAAGTATAATTTAGTGCTGTGCACACTACTTGTAAAATGAAAGTAAAAATACAGTCCTTCCTTTTCAGTGCGGCCTTGCTAGAACCAGGCTCTTCTGTACTCAAATGTTGGCAGTCCTTCAAAACGTCATGTCCCCTCCAATTTGAATTTTCCAGCTCCTGTGTTCCCAGTCTTCCTATTCGCCACTCATCTTTTCTACTTTTTGCTCCTTAAGATACTACTCCCTCTTTCGTCCCCTGAACTCTGAGCAGTGGCGGCTCCTGTGCAAGGCAGGGCGGGGGATGGGAAGAGGAGTGCTATATTTACTCCCTGTGCATGTGTGTTTAGCCAGCCATCTCAGGCCGACCAAACACACATGCGCACTTAGGTTTCTCCATCCTGGGTGCATTGAACAGCTGGGCTGCAGAATTCCCCCCCCCCCCTCCCCCAGACATCCTGGCCTGAGCAGAGAGTCTTTTGAGCCTGTTCAGGTAAATCCCCAGTGCTCTCCAAGCAGGAGCTGCCAGGACCAGGAAACGAAACGCAGGAGGCGGATGGCGGCTTCAGGTAAGTTATTTTATTTTTATATATTGTAACACCCCCCTGTGTGCCTCCCCGCGCTCCACCTTCCGCGTTTCATCCACCCAAACCACCACCCTTTGTTTGTGGTGGCCACCACTGACTCTGAAACAACTGTTCTCTACTACCCTTGTTACGCCTCCTCTCTCTTGCCACCCCTTGCTCTTTCACTCGCACTTTACTAGCCTCTTTCTCTTCTGTGCCCTCCTGGAACAAGTTATGAGTTATTGAAAAATATTCATCATGTGACTGTCCCTCTTCTTGTTACTCCACTTCTCAGTTAATTAGTTGTTATTGTTTTTGTTCACTGTTGGAACAATTGGCCTTTGCACACCTCCAAGTGATTTGTTGGAGGGTGCTTTTTACTGTCCTTTAATTGGTTTATTATGAAGCGTACTGAACGGTTTGGTAATGTTGTGCTACATAAGCATGTATAAGTAACTTCTAAATAATACAAAAATGGATTTAGTGCTAATTGTGTTGACTCGCCATTTTGTCCATTGATGATGCTTGATTATTTCTAGCTTTATGGGTTGCAGAGCGCACCGTATGCTTTTTTTTCTCTAAGGTTGATATGATGGGTTGTTTGCTTTTTTGTTAAATTTAAGTATATCTTGTTGTAATAATTACAATAATGGTGACAAAAATAACAACAATGGTTATAACACCTTTCTCGCCATCACTTCATCCATCGAACATGCCATACCATTCTGTTGAGTGACTTCAACCTCCCAGATAACACAAGATCAAAACCCAATGGACACCCTCTTCAATCTCATCGATTTTACTCACCATGGGTACAGCATATCACACAACCAACACACTTCAAAGGCCACATCTTCCCAATCACCATTTTAATGGAAACCCATCAGATTCCTTGACTGACCACTTTTCTACCCCTATCTCCCTGCACAGCGTCCTACCAGCAAACCAGGGTCAACAGAAATAATGAATAACACATTTTCAAATCCTTCAAAGACTTTTTAATAAGTAACCTAATGCTTGTGCTCATCTCTTATCCTATCAACTCCCCATCCAACACCCTTCCAAACAACTTCAAAACTTAAATGTAAACTATGCAGACTTCTATACCCCAATGGAAAGACACATAAGTGTGAGCTGAAGCCTTTAGCATCCTGGTACTCAAAATGATAGAAAAACAGAACTCAATCTCATACTTAAGTGTCCCCACACAACAGGCAGACAGCTCATCACATCAGACAAACAAAAGTACTAGACCAACATTATCAATGAAGCCACCAATAGAAGCAGAACACTTTTCAAGACAATCAAGTACTGCATCAACCCACTGCCAGTCCTACATATTCCTTACTCAACAGAAAATTGCATCAACTTCTTCAGTGAAAAAATACAGAAGATCCAACTGCACAACAAATACACTAAGCCTGCTTCAGGTCTTATGCCTACCAATTCTCACAGAATATAGCAATGGTCAGCCTTCAAAGGCCTATCACTCACAGATCTTGTCGACATACTAAACTACCCCAAAGCCACTTCTTATGAAGATGATGTTCTGCTCTTTTCCTTCATCAAAGCTCTCTGAAGCAACTCCCTTGCACCCCTATTTATCAGTGCCAATTCCTCCCTCACTCAAAGCATCTCCCAGAAGACCTCAAGACAGGCCAGATTCTCCCACTCCCAAGAAAATTTACACTAGATTCTGATGACCATGTCAACAACCAGCCCATCAGTCACCTACCATTAATCTTCAAGATCACTGAAAAAGCAGCCTAAAGAGGTGCACCAATGAGCCGGGAAGCAATAATGCCACTTGAACAGTGTGCTCGCTCAGCCCAGTGTTACAGCTGCTGATTTATACCCACTACCCTGCTGACTCGCTCTCATTCTGCTGTCCCATGTCCACAGGGTGCCGGACTGGGAATCGGTGCCAGGTTTGAGATCGGATGTGCTGGAAGGACCCACCTGGTAGGGTCCTTGGGAAGCTTACGGGCTACAACCTGCTACAGTGGAGCACAGGGCTGGGAGTGCTTCTACATGGGCTGTCCTCCTGCTCTGCTGGTGCAGTCTGCGGGTTACTGTGGATAGTGGCCTGCTGGGGCTGCAAGCCCTGCGGAACCCTGCTTTTCATGACTGTGCCAATGCATGGGTCAGGCTGGCAGAGGGGGGCTATTTGCTCTCGCTGAGAGCAGTGCAAAGGGCCTCTATTCACTGAAGGAGGCAAGCTACTTAAATCCATGGCTGCTGACGAAGACTCAGGTGTACTCCATGACCTGTCCTGTCCACAGCCAATATTGAGGGGACAGGGGAGTGAAGGCTGAGGGCATGTTTTTTTTATACATGTGCCTAATGAGTGAGAGTTGCAAAAACAACAGTTGATGGACAGAATGCAGAACAATGTCATACATTCACCCCATTACAGAGATCTGGGCCTAAATCCATAGTTTTTTTGCTCACCATGCCATTCCAGTTTGGACGCAGCCATATGTAAATCAGTCTTGACCCTGTGCCCAATGGGAACAGTCCAGCCCGAACTGCCAGGCCAGGTCCTCCCTGGACTGGAAACAAGCATCCTAGGACAGGTTTCGGGGTTTCACCCCTCTTCACCCAGGATAGCTTGATTCCAGTAGCTACATTTCCTCTGGGGGGGGGGGGGGGGATGAGTGGAATGAGAACATTGTAGCAAGACCAATGCAGCTTTTCTCCATATGCCATTAACCTCTCCTCCCCCTTCCAAGTACTGAAGTTTTGGAAATAAGTATTTGATTCTCTGAAGCTAATGGCTGGTAGACCATCAGGGTGTCACTGGTTCTGAATCTCCTGAGCTCCATAGCCTACATTTCAACAAAGGTTAGCAAATTTGTGCACTTGGCAAGAGGCGAATGGAGATGCATTGGATGAGGGCTAGACTACCCACACATTTAACATGGCTCAGAGACTTGACTTATAGTAATAAAAGGATGGACAAAACATTGAAATGGTACATCTTAAGGATCACCCAAAAGACTTTTGGGACCCCTTAGACCTGTTCTGCTGCAGCAAGAGTCCGTCCCGGAGTCATGATGCTGTAATGAATTGTATATTGGCTTATGTATTTTATTAAGGGTTTCTTTGAACTATGAGCGAGCTATATACTCTTGCTCGCTGCTGCCCTTGTAGGTGTGGTTTGGATCCTGCTTTGGGTCATGATGTTATGTATTTCTGAAGGCGATGTGCTCATAATTGAACTGTGTCCCCTAGTGTCAGTATTATTTTTGGTGATTAATTAAATGAAAAAAGGTTTTCAAAAATTAAAAACAAGGAGTTGTCTATGTTCAACTCCAGACTCACATCAATGATAACCACCTCCTGCAGAGTCTAACTTAAGATCACTCTGCAGCACGGAGAAGGCTAACTTACACATCATTGATGATGCCCTGCTGACCACGGGTGAAGATGACTCCTGCCTACTGATATTGCTGGACCTCTCAGAGGCCCTTGACGCAGGCGACTGTTCTACTCTCATTCACACCTGGAGTCTTCAATCAGATTCACCGGCATTGTCCTTCACTTTCGCTCTTTCCAACGAACACAAATTTATTCACATGGACACCTCCAGGCCCCAATAGATCCCATCACCTCTGGCGCCCCTTCAGAGTTCAACACTGTTTCTTGTCATTTTCAACCTCTACATGGAGCCACTTGGTGCTCCACTAACAGCTAACAGGATCAAGATTTATCACTATGTCAATGATACACAACTCTATCTTAAAAGTCCCTCACTTCAGGTATCCAACACCACAAACACTGCCTGCACATCATCCAGACATAGATCTAGCATCTACCTGAAACTAAACCTAGGCAAGACAGAATTCCTGTTATTTGCCAAGAAAAAGAAGCACGAGGCAGTGCAAATTTGGGTCAATAAAATTAACCTTGCCGGCTTTGAACCCAAGCGTTCTCCTGATGGCAACTCACTTGGATTCACCCTGTGAACTAACCTGAGACCCTGGAAACAATTTGCCTAAAACAACAAAGACAGTCTAGTACCAGCTCTACCTTCTAAAGAGAATGAAAGCGTTTCTTCCAGAAAGCGATTATAGAGCTGCTGTTCAAGCCCTTGCAAGTTTGCATCTGGATGGTGGTAATGTCTCATCCATGGCCTAAAGAAATGTGATCACATCCTCCACATCCTGATGAAACTCCATTGGTTCCCCTGACCGGCTTGCAGTATTTTCAAAACCAGCTGCATCACATTTTAACCCATAAACATCAGCATTGCAGATAAGCTCACCATTTCTGACACACCTGCCACCAGGACACCATGAGAACGCAGACTAAGAAATGTAAAAGAGAAAATACAAGGCAGCAGGCTTTTTTCATCTACAACCCCAGGATCTGAAACAACACCTCCAAATCCATCCGCCCCAACTCTACTTCAAATTTAAAAAGTTAGACTTACCTATTTAAACCAATCTGCATCACAATGCATTAATCCCCTACAACCGAGCTATGTCTTTGTAGACCTTATGCTCATCTTAGACACTTTACAGCGCTGCGCTACTTTTTGGCTAGGCTCCCACTACAGAAATGCCATATATGTACATGCATACATATAGGAGCCAAAGAAGGAAAATGTGGGCCAGAACTGAGGGTAAGGAATTAACTGTATAAGCTACTTAATATAAGGTCGTATTCCTTAACAATGACTGTAAAAAAGTGCGCAGGTTAGTGCAAGTAGCTGTAGCCAAGGCACACATCAAGTGGAGGATAGGATGCTTGAAGTTTTCCCCTTTAAAAAGGAAACACATTCCTGTTAATGGTAACTCCTTTTCTCAAACATGTTCTCTTCTGTATATTTGAAAACCCAGATAAAAGGTATTAGGGAAAAGTTCTACAATGTAGGTTCTTTCCAGGTCGCCTCAATCATACAGACAATCAATAATCTGAGGTGGAGAACAGAAAGTTGGTTTGCAGAGCCTCTTAATAAGGTGTTAAGAAGACGAAGAAATTGAGTTTCCACCTAACTAAAGGAAGCAAAAAGTAATTCCAAAATGTTACCAAAATTCCTAAATATTCACAATTGTAGTAGGTGGCACAGGGCAGGGCCCCCCAAATCAGAGCATATACCAATTTGCAATGGGTTACAAAAAGAAATCCCAATTTTGTTAAATAGGTGTCAAAAAGGTTCCAAATGATGGCATAATGCCTTTCAGGAAATGCAAGTAACAGGTGAAGTTATGGCCTTATGGAAACTGAGTCTCTCAACCGGTTCAATGCAAAGGACGATAGATTCATGTCGTCTGTATTACCTCTGCAGTGTGGAAGCCTCAAATGTCTCATCCTCTGCATAAGAGCTTCCCTTGCACCCCAAGATTATTATTTCACACTATGTGACTAATAGTGCACAGCGGCTGATGTCACTCAGTGTGAAAGTGAAACCAGCAGGGTCGTTCGGCATAGGATGCTTTCACTTTGATCCGTCCCCAGGGCATATCTCAGCCCCCTAAGCACTAATCAAGATGTGGGAGATAACACTGTAAATGAGGAAATGTGAATGGTACCACCCCACCCCCATTGAAGCTGTGCTTGGGAAATCACGGTAGGAGTGTGATCCTCAAGCAGGGATCCACATACTAGACACTAGTGGGTGGACAGCACCCAGGTATGGGAAGTGCCCACTAAATAAAAATGTAATTTAGTCTTTCTGTCCCCATTGGGTGGGAGATTGAGCGGGAGGTGGGCTACCACGGATCTGCCATGTCAGAAAGGCAAAAAGCCTACTAGCCACTGGGAAATCCGAATTCCTAACGGGCCGAACAGTTTTTCTGCCCCACCCTCTGAGTGGCCAAAAGCCCATTAGACACCAGAAATGATCCTTTAAAAAAAAAATTGGGTAAAAAAAGGAAAACATTAGGGCAGCCTTGCTATGGCATTATGCCTGACCTCCTCCCTTAAAGACTTCACCAGTCTTTCTGCCCCCAGCAGATGGAAGGGTTTACCCCCAATCTGCCCTTTAAGCAGGGGTCCAAGAAGCTTGCTACCTACAATATATTTCGAAAAATAAAATGTGGAGAGACTGACCTGCTGCAGCATCAGGCCACGTCCCCACCCAGTAACGGCCCAAACGGTCTTCTGTCTGCCCAGTGGCCAAATTGGGGCTTGCTCACTGGGAAGGGTGCGGTGGGACAAAGGCCTATTATACAATAGGTATTGTGTTTTGCAAACTGGTGGGGGGTGGGGATTGGAATTTGTGGATTTACCCCCAATCTACACCTTGAGACGGCAGAAAGCCCACTGGATGCCACAGATATATATAATAATACAATTTTTAAAAAGGGGAATCTCCCTTGGGGGACCGAAATACTGTCTGGTGCATAGGCGTGGGGGATTCCATGTGGTCCCAGGATGGGCAAACCTTGCACTCCATTCTGTTTCTCACTTTTATCTGTGAGGGTTTGGTGAACTTTCTGTCTCCCCCTCCTCCCGCCTACTTGCATGGATCCCAGCACATTTTATTAAACTAAATTCTCTGCAAACATCAAAGTATGGATTTTTAAGGCTATTTTCCTCATATTTATGTGACAGGAAATTCGGGCACTTGCAGAGAATGGCCAAAATTTAACATTTAGCATTCAGACACTTCTCCTGAGGCTGTCTTCCATGTGTGAGTTGACCTAACAAGTCACTGAAACTGACCAAAACTTAAATATTTCATTGACACTACACTGACTGTACAGGGTATACTTTTTGATCAGTTCCTGTCACAGCAGATACACACAGCTGCACAAATTGCATACTGTTTTCATTGGCAGAGGTGTGGAAAGAGTGAGTGGAAGGAATTTTGATCAGCTTCCAGTACATTCCCTAAAAAAATGTGAGGGAAGTTTGACATTTGCAGGGTAAGAAAAAATAGTGGATTTTCACAAGTCACACCTGTGTGACATTCCTGGACCTAACCACCGCAACTACACATATCGCCTGAATGAGCATGCCGAAACCTTGATGTTTCCCTATGTTTTGGGGATTTTCCTGTCAAAAGAGAGAGAGGTCCAGCCAAACAAGTGGGATAGCATTCCTATAGGGAGAAGTGTGGGAACACAGAACATTTCCTATTACCAATTAATTCTCTCCAATTTCGGCTTCCAAATGTTAGCAAGTGTGCATGAAAAAACACATTTCACAAAATGCCCTCTGAATCACATAAAAGTATTGATAACCCATAATTCAGAGTTGGGCAAATAAGCAGTATTACTAAACTCATTATCTTAGGTACATTGTGAAATTTTCAATTTTCCATCCATTAGATTTACCATATGAATTGATGCATGGTCAGTACCCAATGACAAGTTATTATAATCTGCAACTGAGTTGTTGGCTCTGGGTATCACATGTTTTTGGTCAACCAACAAACAGTGCATATTCCTGTGACCAGACGATCCCTGTGACCATCAGGGTAAAAAAGTACAGGTGGAAATGTTGGTACAGAGGTACAATTTTTACTCCTAATTTTCATTTTTTTCTTTTATTTCAACCATTCGT
Organism: Triturus cristatus; assembly: GCF_964204655.1. Lineage (NCBI taxonomy): Eukaryota > Metazoa > Chordata > Amphibia > Caudata > Salamandridae > Triturus > Triturus cristatus. The sequence continues at coordinate 549,745,515 of NC_140584.1, forward strand.
TTCTTTGGGAAAACTATTCGTGGTCTACACAAAGGACCCCCTGCTAGATTCCATAATGTGTCAACTTTTCAGAAATGTATAGCTTTCCAGGTACCCCCATGGGTTTGTCCCTTAATTCCACAACAAACTGCAAGTAGGTAGAAAAAAGAGAAAATAAGAAAAATCAACTACTACTGAGAAAAAAGAAAAAACTGTGGTAAAACCTTTTTGTTTTAACAACTCTGCCTGTCCCTGAAAGCTGATAAGAGTATCATCTCAGCATGGAAAGCCTTTTTTATGTCATTTATTGAAAAAATAAAATACACTTTCTTGGTAGCACTATTTATTAATTTCTTCCCCAACAAACCTGATATTTTGCTATATTTTGACTATTTTCTCAGCTTTTCGGAGAATCCCCAAACACTGGCTTCCTAGAATCCTCAAAATGTAGAAAAAAGGATGGCAAATTTGGCCATGATACCTTTTGAGGAAAAAAGTTGTCAAGGCTTAAACATGAAGTGCCCCAAACATAAAAAAGGCTCAACATGGGAGGTGGAAGAACCTTTGCAGTTAGATGCTTAAAAGTAATACCTACTGTTGTGGTGAAACGACCTTAAGCAAGCCAATTGATATTACATAGCACATACGTACATGAACTGGATGAAGTGGAATATTGTACAAGTAAATTACATAAAATAAATGAATAATAATGGCATTTAGTAACTGTGGCATGATCTTTATTACTTAATGTTATTTGTATACAGCATTTTACACCATAAAATGAGATTGTATCTTTTTGTAGACAAGGTTCTTATTACTATTTCTGTAACAACCAAACTCAGTGTTAGCGGTCAGTTTTTATTATATGGATCTTGATGCCACAGATTTTGCTTAAACTTTATTCGTTAACACACAACGACAGTACCACCACCACCACCATTAATGAACTACATTACCCAGATTTCCAGGGTTGAATATGTATTAAAATAAGCTGAATAAGTTATGAAAAAACAACTATAACTGATGACTGGGTACATTGTCACTCAAAGTCTTCAATTCCTATGCTACCGTTGCTGCTGAATGGAAACCAGTTATGCAAACCCCATTTCTTAAACTAGATTACTTAAAGGCTTGAAGTATTACCTGATAAAACTATTTTAAGAGATTATGCGGATTAAATGCATATTCTGGTCTGCGTCTACTGTGCATGTCGGAAAGGTGTGGCATCAAGTGATTTGCATGGTGCAGCACTGCAGTGACAATGCTGTGCATCCTTAGTCGGGAACTAGAAGAAGCCCTGCGATCTTAGGTCATATGTTACAGACAGAGTATTTCCAGGTTAAAGGCGTTGAACATACTTGGAAGTGCCTATGACCAGTCTGTTTACATTTCGAACTGCAGACTGCCATTTTGCAGTGCACTGTGAGCTGAGACAGAGCCAGAAACAGGGAAACAATCTATACAGTGCTTTGTTCAATACATTTTAAATTCCATTCACAATAATTACGTTTTTTACTTCTAGGTCCGCAAAGCTGCTCAAAGAAAGACAGGTAAGCCTGGGCGACATATTGCTTTAGGAAACAGCACTATTTAATGAAATAAAAAATGCTCAGGAACAATTTGTTTTTTATGACTGGAGGATTTTGCTATTAATACAGACAACCTCTCACGACAACATGAAGAAACACAAATACTAACAAGACCTCAAGATAAGAATATAACCTAATGCAATATAGATTAATGAACATACACAAGATCCAACAAGAGGAAGAACATCTACCCACTTTTTTAGTTTATCTATGGCAGGCCTGGCCACAGATAGTGTTAGCTCCTAAAGGATTTGCCAAAAGGTAGTTAGGACTAAACACCCTGACTTACAGATTTACCTTTGGAAATCCAGATGGGGATTGACAGGTCAGATGGACCTTTGCCACCATAGTACGAATGGAGCTGGAACAAACACAAGTCATGCCTATATCATCAACTACCAGATTCTTAATGTTCATTCAATGATGAGAGGTTGAATTTTTTTTCAAAACATTTATTCATCTCAAAGGGTTAGTATGGTTTTGGCATATGTATTCAGGTTAGTCCCATTTACAGAAATATTGTGTAAAAGATTGATCAGTGACAGCATAAATTTATACAGAGTGTTACATAAAGGAAATTGTCACTAACTACCTAAACAGCCTAATCTACCCTAAAGTTGGACCTGAGAAGAGTCCCTTCTACAAAAGAGCAAGATTTTCAGAGCATAGCTAAAGACTTAGAACTTCCCGTAAAGAGTCGTTCTGGAAACTTAGCAGAGTTCCCCACAACTATAGCGATAGAGGAATGATCGTAGCAGTAGCATTGATCAGAGAAAATCAAACTGAAAGGAAAAAGAATAGAGTCACTTTTAGCAATAGCTGTCGGTAACAAAAGGGCAAGGATACAAAGAGCGACTCTCGGGTAGCACAGTCATAAGGGGATCTCTTCTGACTAACTAGGAACACGTTCTATAATATATAAAATCACACAATAAAGTAATGAAAATTAGAAGGTGTCCAAATCTCTCAAACAACGGAAACCGCTCATCCGATGGTGTTGTCAACATCCGTTGCTTCTCCTCCTGTATCCCACTGTTAACATTCAAACCGGTACATAGAGAAACACTGTTGCCTTTACTAGAAACATGGAGGAAAGTTCTCATGACAGCCTTCTTACCTAAGCTAATGCTACATTCAATGTCTATGGTGAATACAAAGGCTAGTCAGATGAGCTAAAGCAAATATGTCAATATTGTTCTAGTTAGCATACATAAAATATATCTAAATTATTGTTCATTCTAGTAGTCTATTCATTATGAATTCACAGCAAGGTGCATTGTTATATGGGAATGATCTACCATGGTATGATGAAGCTAAAGGAACATAATCTTGAAGTCAGCACATTCTTTAGCAGTTCGCTGGTGCTAGGTAAAAAGTCTACTTAGCTATGAGCAAGAGTCGAACAAAAAGGCTTGGGCCTAATTAAAAGGTGAACTTTCAAGAATGATAGCCTAGTACAAAAAAAACATATTCATCACGTTATTTTCATAAACATTTAGGCGAGCACATTTTCCCTGCATGTTATTTTCTCTGTGAAAATATTCTTTTACCAAAGCTGAAATGCATTCTAAAATGATTCTTTTACATGTTTAAAACAAGCACATTTTTACGATGTGCTATTTTTGTATGTGAAAAACATTTCTGCAACTGTTTAAATGCATTCTAAAGAGCAATTCTTATATGGTCTGCAAGTCGAAATTTGTGTTAGAAATGTATTTGTTACACTAGTTTTGTCTAGGAGACGGAGATTGTGAATCTGCACACATCACGCAGATTGGAACAGTTTGACGGAGAAATTTAGCTCCAGGAAGAGAATTGAAAGTTGGCCAAAACGAAAAATGCCCTATTATTAGCAATATTGAAACTAATGCATAACCAATCTCACACAAGTGACAGGTGCTTTTAAGGTGTATAAGTGGACACAGTTACTATCTGAAGCTGATAAAAAGGCTGAAAGTGTAGAGCCACAAAAATGGATCATGAATGAGGCTACCTTCAAAAGACAATACGTCTTCTAGAACACTACAAGAGTAATTGAGTAATTAACAGGTCTGCACTGGCAGAGACATAATATGAAGTAATATTTTCCTGCCCAAATTTGCCCGGAATAAATGAATGAATGAAAACATATATATATATATATATATATATACACACATTTTCCCCACATATATCCCCATGGCATTACAGTGTCTCAAAGAGACAAAAAAGCACAGCAGGAGTATGTGGACAGCAAACTCATTTTGTCTAAGAGAGTGAGACAGGCTGCTTAGTCTTCTGGTCAAGTCTATACAAGCCATATGCTATATAACTGGACATTACAGAGAAGAAATATAATAGACCTAAAGGAAGGTCTAGCCTTTGTGTAAAGCATCTCCCTGAAATAGGCAGCCAGAGAAGATCTCCAGTAGTGGAAAGAGCGTGGTGAGGTTGGAGCATTTAGAAGACTGATAATAGAAAAATAGGTTTCTCTCCTAGATATTGTAATAGAACCAGAAGCAGCAGATCAAGCTGGTTTGCATGCTGTGGGTGCATCTGCAGGTAGTGTCTACAATGTTGGTGGGCTCATTCATGGTGAAAGTGTTGGGTCGTACACAGTGCCCTGTAGCATTTTTCTGAGGTTGGAAAATATCTCCGCTGTAAGGCACTTGAATTATCTGGCGGGAACCAATCAATCAATCAATCAATGCATTTATATAGCGCACTACTCACCCGGAGGGTCTCAAGGCGCTTGGGGAGGGGGGGTCCGCTACTGCTCGAACAGCCAGGTCTTGAGCTGCTTCCTGAAGGCGAGGTGGTCTCGGGTCAGGCGGAGGTGGGTCGGGAGGGAGTTCCAGGTCTTGGCGGCCAGGTAGGAGAAGGACCTTCCTCCTGTGGTGGCTCTTCGGATGCGGGGGACGGCGGCGAGGGCGTGGCTGGTCGATCGAAGCTGGCGTGTGGGAGTGGTGAAGTTGAGGCGGCTGTTGAGGTATCTTGGGCCTTGGTTGTGTAGGGCTTTGTGTGCGTGGGTGAGGAGACAGAAGGTGATTCTCTTGTTGACCGGGAGCCAGTGCAGGTCACTCAGGTGTCCGGAAATGTGGCTGTGTCGGGGGATGTCGAGGATGAGGCTTGCTGAGGCGTTCTGGATCCGCTGGAGTCTCTTCTGGAGTTTGGCAGTGGTTCCGGCGTAGAGGGAGTTGCCGTAGTCCAGTCGGCTGGTGACGAGGGCCTGGGTGACCGTCTTCCTGGTCTCGGTGGGGATCCACCGGAAGATCTTACGTAGCATGCGCAGGATGTTGAAGCACGACGAGGAGACGGCGTTGACTTGTCTGGTCATGGAGAGGGAGGAGTCCAGGATGAAGCCCAGGTTGCGTGCGTGGTCTGTAGGTTTGGGTGCGCTGCCCAGGGCGGTGGGCCACCAGGAGTCGTCCCAGGCGGAGGGTGAAGAGCCCAGGATGAGGACTTCCGTCTTGTCTGAGTTCAGTTTCAGGCGGCTGTTCATCATCCACTCGGCTACGTCAGTCATCCCTTCGTGTAGGTTGGCTCTGGCCGTGGCGGGGTCGTTGGTGAGGGAGAGGATCAGCTGGGTGTCATCGGCGTAAGAGATGATGTTGAGGTTGTGTTGGCGTGCGATGGCCGCGAGGGGGCTCATGTAGACGATGAAGAGGGTGGGGCTGAGTGATGATCCTTGTGGTACGCCGCAGATGACTTCGGTGGCCTTGGATCTGAACGGGGGGAGGCGGACTCTCTGTGTCCTTCCGGCGAGGAAGGAGATGATCCATTCTAGTGCCTTCTCTTGGATTCCGACGTTGCTGAGGCGCTGCACTAGGGTGCAGTGGCAGACAGTGTCGAATGCCACGGAGAGGTCCAGGAGGATGAGGGCCGCAGTTTCCCCGTTGTCGAGCAGGGCTCGGATGTCATCGGTGGCTGCGATGAGGGCGGTCTCGGTGCTGTGGTTGGCCCGGAAGCCAGACTGCGAGAGGTCGAGGGATCCGTTCGTCTCGAGGAAGGCGGCCAGCTGCTTGTTGACGGTCTTCTCGATGACTTTGGCCGGAAACGGGAGGAGCGAGATAGGGCGGTAGTTTTTGAGTTCGGTGGGGTCCGCTGATGGTTTCTTCAGTAGAGCGCTGAGTTCGGCGTGCTTCCAGCTCTCCGGGAAGGTAGCGGTGTCGAAGGAGGTGTTGATGATGTCCCGCAGGTGGGGTGCGATGGCAGCGTCGGCCTTGTTGAAGACGTGGTGAGGGCAGGGGTCGGTTGGGGATCCGGAGTGGATGGAGTTCATCGTGCGTCGGGTTTCTTCGGTGTTGATCGGAGTCCAGGCGCGGAGGGTGGTGGTGGGGTGTGGGGGGTGCAGGTGCGGTCGTGGGGTGCGTTGGCTGTGTGATGAAGCTGTTGTGTATGTCAGCGATCTTGTTGTGGAAGTAGGAGGCGAGGGAGTTGCAGAAGTCTTGTGATGGGGTGATGTCGTTGTTTCCGGCGTTGGGGTTGGAGAGCTCTTTGACGATGTTCAAGAGTTCCTTGCTGTTGTGTGCGTTGTTGTCCAGTCGTTCCTTGAATGCGGTTTTCTTGGTGGTGTGGATAAGTTGGTGGTGTTTTCGAGTTGCGAGCTTGAGGGCGGTCATGTTGTCAGGTGTTGGGTCTCTGCGCCAGGCTCGCTCGAGGGCTCGGCAGTTCTTCTTGGAGCTCTTGAGTTCGTCGGTGAACCAAGGTGCTTTCTTACTGCCGGGTCTGCTGGGCGGGGTCCTCAGTGGGGCAAGGTCGTCTGCGCAGTTGCTGATCCACTTCGTGAGGTTGTTGGCGGCCTGGCTGGGGTTCGCTGAGCTTGGCTCAGGGATGCGGCGAGCTGGTCGGCTGTGATCTTGTTCCAGCTTCTGCGTGCGACCTGTTGCTGGTGGTGGTGGATCGTGTTCTTTCTGAAGCTGAAGTGGACGCAGCTGTGGTCCGTCCAGTGGAGTCCGGTGGCGTGGCTGAAGGCGATGTGCTTGCTGGATGAGAAGATGGGGTCGAGTGTGTGTCCGGCGTAGTGGGTGGGGGAGGTCACCAGCTGCTTGAGACCGAGGTTGGCGAGGTTGTCCAGCAGGGTGGTGGTGTTGCGGTCGTTGTTGTTCTCCAGGTGAAAGTTGAGGTCCCCGAGGAGGATGTAGTCAGCGGAGGGGGGGCGCGTGCGGGCTGATGAAGTCGGCGATGTCTTCGCTGAATTGTGTGCGTGATCCCGGGGGTCTGTAGATGAGGGTGCCTCTGAGGGTGGTCTTGGGGTCGGTGTGGATCTGGAAGTGCAGGTGTTCGGCGGTTGTGAGGGTGTCGTCGGTGTTGGTCGTGATGCGGATGGTGTTCCTGTGGATGATGGCAATGCCTCCTCCGGTCTGATTGCCGCGGTCCCTCCGGGTGATCTTGTATCCGTCCGGGAGGGCGATGGCGATGTCGGGTGCTGAGGAGGCGTTCATCCATGTTTCCGTGAGGAAGGCGACGTCTGGTGATGTTGTGTCGAGCAGGTTCCAGAGCTCTACGGCGTGTCTGTGGACGGAGCGGGTGTTGAGCAGGATGCACTTCAGGTGGTTGCTGCTGGTGCTCGGTTTGGTGGGTGCTGGTGTAGTGCAGGTCCGGATGCAGGTGAACTTGCAGGAGTGGCAGCTGAAGGGTCCGTGGGTGCGTCTCGGGGGGGCTCGGTAGCATCCAGGGATCCGGCCGGCGTTGAGTGCGTTGAGTTCGGTGGCGTCGTAAGTCCGGCGGGTGGGCTGGTGTTTTCGGGGGCCAGGGGTACGGGCGCTGGGCGTAGTACAGGCGCGGACAGGCGCAGACGGGCTTACCTTTGGCGCGCCTTACGGCGCGCTTAGGGCACGCCCGCTGCGCGTCAACGCTGCGCGTTTGCCACTCTGCCATATGAGGAGAGGGGGGGGCGGAGCGAGGGAGGAGCAGCTGGGAGGCGGGAGCGGGGCGGCGAATGGGAAGGGAGTGAGAGGGAAGGGGGCGGGGCCGCAGGGGGGCGGGGCCGCAGGGGGGCAGCGGCGGGGAGCGGGCGGGAAACGCGACCGGGGCTGGGCACACCAGAGGGGGAACAAAAACGAAAATCAGAGGGCAGGGGCACAACAAGCGGACAGCAGAGAAAAATACAATACAATGATACTTAGAACAGGGAACAACGCAGTGACAAAACGATAGAAATTACAACGGGGAACAGCGCAGAGACAAAGCGATATAAATTAAACCAGGAGCACAGCTGCGGGCAGCGGCGGCACTCGGCGGGATCGGGGGCAGCCTGGGCTCACTCGCAGAGAGTGTGCGCGGTGCGTGGGGTGACCGGCCCAGAGGGTCAGAGGTCACTGCCCACCACTGCGTGCATTCCGCAATATATCGCCCAGTGGGACGGAGGAGCAGCTGGCAGGCGGGAGCGGGGCGGCGAATGGGAAGGGAGTGAGAGGGAAGGGGGCGGGGCCGCAGGGGGGCAGCGGCGGGGAGCGGGCGGGAAACGCAACCGGGGCTGGGCACACCAGAGGGGGAACAAAAACGAAAATCAGAGGGCAGGGGCACAACAAGCGGACAGCAGAGAAAAATACAATACAATGATACTTAGAACAGGGAACAACGCAGTGACTCTATAGTATTAGAAGAGTTGACCAATGACTTCTGGCACATTTGACTGGCCAGGCAGGTAATAATCAAGGCCGAATATTTCCCAGGGAGAACAGAATGTGATAGCATTATCGCAACTGCAGCTCTTCAGGAATGCAAATTACTGGATGCAAAATTGCAGAATTGACAATATCTTAAGCAAATTTGGGGACCATTCCATTCCATTTTGACTCAATAGAGCAGTGCGTCTCTTTTTCAGTTGGCAACCAGGCCCAAATGGCAACAGTATTTGATGTGGTTCCTTTAAGATTTGAATAAATCGTTACCAAGGCATTAGATAGGAACTCCTTCCTTTTCAGATGATTAGCAGGACAACAACAAACATCAGGAGGCTCAAACGTCAGTGGTAATGATCACACCATGGTGGACCACATATGTGTAGTTTACGGTTGCATTAGACTTAGAGCAATTGTGGGAAGTTCCAATGCAGCTGCCCTACAGACTACTGAAGGCATTTTAAAGTAGCAGATAGAACATTGCAGCTGCTGCATGAACGATTTCAAGAGACAATGGGATATTTGGTCTAAGCTTCCTCCCGTATACAAGAAACTTGGGAAGCTGGTACCAAAGAATGTTGCAGACAGCATGGATTATATGGACTACTGGCTGAATAGAATTGTCATCCCAACAGATTTCATTCAATTTTTAATTTTTTGTGTGAATCAGAAAGGCATAGTCATTTGTAGATCACAGCAGGCCAAGATGCAATTGATGACAAACTGGTGGAGCAACAGTCTGTGGGTCTACAGACTGATAAAATCATGAACCTGCAAGGATTCACACTCTAAAATGGTTTCTTACAAATACTAACCTAAGGAAAAAAAAAACAGAGTTCGGTTAAGCTTACATTGAGAGCTTTAGATGTCAAAGCCTTAATGACAGACAAGGTTTCCCCCCCGTATCTGCCAGTGTTATGTTGAACGCTGCAAAATGGATTAAAACTAACATCCCAAAAATGATTTCATCTTTTTTTTTCGGACAAACTCCAGATATGTGAAATCAAAAACGACATTTATCCAACGAGAGCCATCAGGCACAATGAACAACTTCAGTTGCTATTTGCACCAAGGGAGCCTCAGGCGGGAGCACTGTCACGTGCTCTGGTAGGGGGGATGAGACTGCTAAATGCAGCTACCCGGCATTGATACTGAAGTACCATACCAGTGCCTAGTGGGAATTAAAGTGAAGGGTATTTTGAAAGCTGTGGAATGGTCTGGAGCAACCTGCATTTCACTCTTTCTTTGTATTTCATCCCAATTAACAACACAGCCTTAATGTTGGGGAGGGAGTTTAAAAAAGGAGTAATGTCTATCACTTTTTCCTAATCTAGAATGGGGTCGATATTCGTAGCCGTCCTAAAGAAAAGTCACAATACTCTCCACAAAGGACTCAGACGCGAGAATCATCACACTCAAAGTTCGGTGATAAATCTCATGTCTGTGTAACAGAATTGGCAACAGTTAATGTGTGTAAACCTCTATCTAGATCTGTTCTAGAAATCCACCTAAAGTACACTATTTGACGAGAATGGGAGCAGACGTCAGCATAATCACGAAGGACGTGAAATGAAGTCGTTGGGTGACATAGAAAGAAAAGGAAGAGCCTTAGAATTGAGAGAAATGTACTGAGATGGGTGTCATTTTGTCACAAGGAACTTATTTTAATACATGTCCAACCCAGGGAGCCTGACTAATACAGTTTATTGAAACTGGTGATGTTTTTCCGTCTAACTGGATTGCCGTTGAAAATAAAGGCATTACGTTAAAGCATAACCTCAACCTACGTGCTCCTAGTAGAATTCGGACTTTTCCTTCGCAATAGTTCGGAAAATTAACATTGTTAGTTAGTAAACCGCACTTGTTAATCAAAGGATGCTCTGGAAGCTACCACATCTCTAACACGAATGTGCTCAGTGAGCAATGGCTGACTACTTACCTGTACCTGAAGGGAATATTATCATCTTTAAAAAGCTGCCCCTACTGACGCACTCATCTGAAAATTAATTCATACAGTAATATATCCGCACAGCAGGTTTGTATATCTGAAAATTAATACATGTAGTAATATCGACACAGCATGATTTCACCACGAATGACCACGTCCAACAAACTGGCACGACCAGTTCCAGTTATAATACCACGCGGGTCCCCGATGAAGTAACGAGTAAAAGAAGACTCCTTTCAATATGGACGTCCTCATGGGGAGTCTCTAAACATGGAGCAGCAGAAGGCTACCGGAGGTCAGCAGCATTGGCCTGGCATCTGTAGAGAACCCTTCTTGTTTACTTCCTAGAGCAAGCAAACAGCTGGTTCACCTTTGCTGATTCCGAGACCTTTAAGGGGCACTCTCAAGAGGGCTACAAAACAACATTGGTAACATGATTACAGGAGTCACTGAAGGCGCTTCGTACCTGGGGACAGGAGCCGTCAAACCCTTCCTTCTGAATATAGCTCTGGATGGCCCGAAGGAGCCGGCTGTAGCCAGGGGTCATCTCGCTGTGGGGAGTGGAGAGACAGAAAGGTTATTTTTTCATATTTGAGGCTTGAATGCTAAAAAAGCGCACAGGAACACTTTGCGGACATTTACTACAGTAAGGCCACCAATGATCATGGGAGCTCAGCAAATCACAGAAGAAAAACGCCAAGATTCGGAAAATGCGGGACACTATTTGTGATGCCTGGTGCTAACGAGGCTGGTGGATTGATACCATATGAACGGCAAACTCTGCAGAGACCGAGCTGGCTTAATGATGTCGAGCTTACTTAGCTCCTGGAAAATTAATGATCTAATGAAGTAACATCAACGCTGAACCCACCTCAGCCCTTCAGCAGTAATCACAGATAATGAACACACAGTTAATTAACTGAGATCTCAAGTACACCTGATCAGTGTGCTGATCACCTGAGCGCCGCTTCCAGCAGCGCCTTGATGTTTAACAAAAGCTCATTTTATCAATGCTAGGGTAGTAAGGAATTTAGAAGTGTTGTTATTAAAAACAACAATGAGGAAATAACAACTGTGGAAATAATCTTGTTCAATTAGATTTTAGGGATTGCATATTCCACCCTAATTTGCAAAAGAGAAATTTCCAAAGGTAAATTTGTTTAACAATAGGAGTAAAAGGACGCCAGAAAATTATCGCAGCAAAACTTTCAAGGTGGCGAAAAAAGAGTAAACTATTGGTAAAAGCATACTGCTCTCAAAACAGAGAGACACACGAGTCAGAAAGACGATGATGACATCTTAAAAGCATGCTGAAAACTTACAGTAGGAGGATAAGTACAGCATCTAACCTATCTGACAATTAATAGTGGATATTTATGGGATCTATATTGGTGTACGATCAATCAACCTATGCAGGACATCATGTTTCCCATCTTAAGCTATTCATAATTAGTTGCCTCATTCCAAATGGTTCAACTCAATAAAGTTAAGACTGCAACACCCAGAAAGATATGATTTGATAAACCAAGGCCAAGGGTGGAACAACAGGGACCTGCTAACATGGAGACATTTGAAAATTTGTGTGCATGGCCAAAGGAAAAGGCATATGATGGGCATGAATATTCAAAAGTGTAGATTGCAAATAGGCAAAATGTGGTCACTAAGGTCATAGCTTTGATGAAGGCAATTTGTTTTTTCCTTCTTTGGGAACAAGGCTAAATGGGGTTTCAGATGTGGGTCTTGACCCAATTACTCAATAGATAAAATGGGCTAAGCATTTGCCAGTGGTTAGACTATTGGCAAACATTTCTCCCATCACCTTTTGTGTGATTCATACTCAATCGATGAGACTAAGTTGTCTTTAAAAATAATGCTTAAAGTCATAATGTCAGCCTATTGTTTAAACAATGATGTGTGTCAATGTCAGCACTTTGGATGACAGGACGATTTAAATAACAGATTATTATCATCATTATATTATCATCATCAATATTAAGGCACTTTACTTTCAAAATGTTCATAGTGTGTCGCATTTGCCAAAGATTTTACCCCTCTAAAATCCCTTAAGTGCACAGAAGTGTTTGGAAAATGCACACCCTGATCCACAGTATTTGGATGCGCAGATGATGTGGATGTGGCCAGGAACACTATCCAGAACATCCCATTAAGAGGTATTCACGAATCTTAGTGTTCATGAATGTATTTATTCTGTCCCTTTATTTACACAGTTTGAGCAGGTCTGTCTTTCAATCTCCAAAGGAAGTGAGTCTCGGGCTTGGCTGCGGTCACCAAGAAGGCTTCTTAGGCTAAGCATATTTTTCTACATGGGAGGATCCTAAAGGTCGCAGATGTGCCACACAGTTGCTGATGAGTTGGAAATTAATGTTTAAAGTCATTGGACAAACATGACTTGTGGGCAAGACAAAAACAGATCAGCTCCAGTTCTTCAACAGATTTTTTCAGCATTCCTAAATAAACTGCATTACAGTGGTCTAGACAGGAAGATACAATGGCGTACACTATTACAACTTTACGCTGAAAAGTATTACAGCAGATTGTAGGTTTTAAGATGCGAAGCTGGTGGAAGCAGGAGCAAGATACTGCATTGTTTCAAGGAGTGTAAATAAGTTTAGAACCTAACATTGTCTTACACTTTTTTTTTATTGTAGTCTGGCTTCTGGAGGAATCAAACTGAGAGTTTGGTACTGTTAAACGGAAGTACAACTTCTACCTCGGATCAATTCAAGACAATAATGCCATTCCCTAAGATGAACTACTCAATAGCAGATTTGAAAGATGCGGCTTGTTTCGGTCAAATTTGCATTCACTTTCCGCACCAATTGGGTGAGACTTACAGACAGACCCACACACCCTGAAACTTACAATTACATTATGGCAGAAGCACATTATTGTCTTACCATGGTCTTGCAGAGCTATCATATTTGATTATCCCCTGATCTTAAAGATTCTGCCACAAACCACAGGGTGATTCCTGTCGGAGTAGGATCATCAGTAGCCTGGGTGTGGATGTTAAACCATGTATGCCAGGGTGTGGATGTTAAACCATGTATGTGTTTTTTGCGTTCTCTTGCTTGCTATTTGTAGCTAAAGAGCTTTACCAATTCAGGTAAGTACATTCTCAAGACTTGTTATGCCCATTGCTTGGCTTGAGGTACATGTATGAGGCAGCTGGGAACGCAATAACTTGTTAGGGTGTACTGATATAAAGAATGATATATTGACCATTGGATCTATTTGGCATAATTGACTCCTTTGTCTGTGCTGACTTCATCTTGTTTAACAGACTCCATTTTCTGTGCTCGCACGTAGCTGCAAAGTGGAGAGGGCATGTTTTCGCTCTTCACTTGTTTTTGCTCCTCACCGATCAGAGTGAACTGGAATATGTTGTGTGTGATGCGTGCTTGGTACCGGTCAAGGAATGTGCCGAATATACAGCTCTGTCTCGGAGTCAAAATACAGGAGCCTGGCCAGCTTCTGTCTTGACCTTGAAACAGACCAGTACAGTCAGCTCGGTTTTTCGCAACAGAAGAAAGGGGGTGAGGTTTCTAGAACCTTCGCCTCCCGTTGAGTAAAGGTATTAAAGGCTGGAAGGCTTCAGGGGCGGGTAGGAGCTCACTTACAGAGTAGACGTACTGCTCTAAGACAAACGGAACTTGAGTCCCGAACAAAATCCTTCCTGGGCTGTCGAAGGGCTCCTCCAGCTTGAGTTGGCAAGGATGTTGCATGATCGATCGTTGAGGTGTTCCTTAATTTGTGTACATAATTTCTAAGTTTCTTTGCTCTTTGCTACATGTATAAATGCCACATTTCATTCGGGTGTTGATGCTTGAGTTACTTGATATTTAGGAGTCTGTATTAACCGATATATTTTACCTTCCTTTCTAAAATATAGAATTAATAAACGTGTTTATGTCACTTTAAATGCAGCTGAATTTGTTTTCTGGCCTCGCCTTAAGAGAGTGCTGGGTCTTGTTTTATCGCCTCGTCTTCTGGGAGTGCTGTTTTACGTGTGTTGTTTAAAGGTGCAGTAGTGCATTAGCCTCCTCTTGGGAAGGGCAGGGTTCAGGAGTGTTCTATTGTGTCAAATTACAAGAACTACCTAGGGTCAACAGTACGCATTTAAATCAGTGTAATAGTTGGTTTCGTGTTCCAGCTATCTTGGAGAGGTATACTGTTTTTATGTAGAGAGGATTGCTACTGGAATGAGGTACAACTATATGGTATCTCAGGCTCTGCTGGATACATGTACCTTGTTCTGACAAATGTATTCTGCTGGAGGCTGTGACTGTTGATTAAGGGTGCTATTATTGTGAGCTCTGTGGTAATTAACAACATGGAATAAGAGAGCTGTGTTTTATGTGTGCTTCGAGTTCTGTCAGATGTTGCTTTATGTAGATAAGGCCTAACATGTAAATGATAGGCACAAAATGTTATGCGCACACCTGAAGGAAGGCTTATGCATGAGTCACTATTATGCCCAGAAACTTTCAAAAAATGTCAAGGATGGGCACTAACTTGTCAGAGCTGCCATTACGGTATTCACAAGTACACATATGCCAAATAGAGCACTTGTATTCAAGGCTGACTTTTAGAGACTAGGTTAGGGGTGGCAGCTTACAGCACAGCCACTACGTACCAGTGGTAGCAACAGACATTTCCAGAATGAACCCTTTATGTCAAAAATCATAACTGTTATCCCGGGAGCACCATTACACCAAGCAAAGCCACAGTTCTGTCCAAAATGCCCCCAAGCATGGAAAGTATGGTCTCCATTAGCCACCTCTAGGGCCTAGTCATGGCAGGCCAGCAACATGTACAGAATGCCACCAATAGGTCAAACATAGTCCTCATTAAGTACTGCTCAAGGTCACTGTTATGCCAGGAATATTTTCCCTTCACCCTCCCACACAGCCATTTACTCACAAACATGTATACATTAGGAGCAGCACACACAAAACTTTCTAACATGGCAAGTGGACCTTTTGATGATATCCTTACTTAGCAGCTCCACGGCCATCCTGGAACCAGCACAGTAACGATAACCAACAAGCAGAGGCTGTCATGATTGCAAACTTTTGCTTGTTCCACTGTGGTTGTCCCGCACTGTGAACCTTCCAATTCAGAAGCAGGGATCAAGCTGGAGCACAACCATCCTCTTTCTCCTTGATCTCACCCCTCCATACCTGCATCTCATCGAAAAGTCGGCAGAAGATGCAAAAGACTCCTTCTTGCTCATTTAGATAACCTACTGCACTGCCTGAGGCATGTAGTGTGGTCATGTGAGGTGGTCACTACTGAGAACACCTCTCACAAATGCAAAACATACAGTGGAGCCAACTGAGTACTCCTCTCATTACCATCAGATGCAGTGACATGAAAAGAGAACTGTCTCCTCAGATTACTTCTCATGTCTACAGCAAGAGCAAGGCTGAATTGGCTTCACAGTGCTGTGATTGTATAAAGGTTTGTGTAGGGTAATGTCCTTGCAACCCCAAGGCCCAGGAGCCACCATACAGAATTATCTACTTGGTATACCAAGAGTTTACATAGAAGTGTGTGGACTGTGATATCCCAATTCATATTTTAGTGATACCTGTATTTTATCAATCACGAGCTGAAAAATCCCCAAAATCCAAATGTTAAATTTAAAAAAGAAACCAAATGTCTAACTTAAGATGCATTTAAATCAGAAATCAGAAGTGCTATAAGTACATAATCCTTAGATGGTTAATAAAGAAAATTACAACTGCTTGTTTGAAACACAACAGACATAGGCAAACCAATGTAATCTATTTCCTAATTTTAGTATCTATTCTCCAAACCTGACTATACTGAAAGGACAACATATGTTAACAATAATATAAATAATATTATGAACGTATACATTATTTCCGCTTGAGTAAAGTTTGTTTTTTGAAAGGCAAAAGCACATGGGCTAATTTATTCAGATTTTCACAGCTTTTTTCCCTCTGTTGGCAGATAGGGGGTTTATTGAAACGCAAGCTTACAGCACAGGCAGAACAAACATTCAAAACACACATTGTAAACATGTTTAAATGTATTAGGTCCACTGCTAGTCGCACACGTTTTTAAAGCAAGGACGTGAAATGTTGAAATTCCTAGCCATATTTCTAAGGCAGGTCGTTGCTACACACTTTTTAATTCTGACAATCGTTCGTGATAATTCATCATTTCACCCTTTTTTGTTCAGCCATCTAGTTACTGATAAAGCAAGTTGGCAAGAAGGTATCCTAGTTACTGCCGAGTCCTTGACTTTCCCATTGATACCGTTTCTAAGCATTTACCAAAGGTTGGCTTATCAAGAGAAAGACAAATAGATTTATTATCAGTGAGTAGACCCCATTACCAAAGACAGCCTAAGCGTTTTAGCGAATGTACCCAAGAATCTGTGCTGCGATACATCAGAGACCATAGAATTAAAAGCAAAAATACACGTGTACTCTACGCGCTACAAATAGAGCACATACGCAAGCTACTACACTACCTAGAAAAAGCAAATGTGATAGACACTTATTAATTCAAGAAAAGGCTATAGTTAAAAAACAATGCGAATGCAGCACTAGAAATATTATAAGTAAACAGATGGGGGTGTTATCTTTCACTACAAAAGTGGCCTATTCCTGCTGTGCGGTGTTCTAGTCTCCTCTCGAGACTTCCTGCACCGCATTTGTTGATTATAACCTATTTACCTGTTAGATTATGAAAACTGCTTACACATCTGCTAGGATAGCGTAACCTAGCCATAAACGTCCATGTGCGGCTTTAAATCTATAGATCACAGGACCCATAATAATGGAACAGAACTGCTAGAATGCTTCCAAATTGCAGGTTACATCTAGCAACTACCAAATGAGGGTGTGACCATCATTTTCTGTTGTAAAATAGCCGCTCATGCTTCCGAACAGATGTGGAAGGAAACATCCGGAGAGTCAATAGAATGTGTCAATAGAATGTACTTAGGACTAGAACACTCGAGGAGGGCTGATGCAAGATGACGGTCTCAAGGCTAAGCTGAAACGTCCTGAGCCAAAAAAGCCAATGCGCCTCAAGAAGGTCAACCCAAAAGTGCACTATATGCACACACCAAACCTAAAATGGCAGAGCATACTATAAGCAACAGTAAATACTTGTCAGTGGACTATAAATCTACATACAAAGCAACATCTCATCATGTAGGTATATAGCTGTCTCAAATTACATAACTGTAGACACTCCAGAAAAAAAAGAAACAGCTCTAGACATCTGACTCAATCTTGCATGATCAACAAAAAGTACTGAAGAATGTGCCTTTGTCTGATGAGGTCTAGTAGGTATGAGTTGGACTTTGTCCTCTCTGCAGTCACCCCACATTTTTGGTCTTCAACATCCAATTCTCCGAACCCGTTTTTGTTGGCTTTTAGGCCTCTGCACACATTACCACTGCTAACCAGTGATAACGTGCTTGTGTTCTCTCCTTTAAACATGGTAGATTGGCTTACACCCAATTTGTACATTTAATTTAGTTGCAAGTCCCTAGTAAAGTAGTACTACATGTACCCAGGGTCTGAAAGTTAAGTGCTAAAAGAGGGCCTGCAGCACTGATTGTCCTATCCTCTAAAGTAGCCTGTCTCAGGCCTGTGTGTGCTGTTTTAAACTGCCATTTCGACATAGGAAAGAAAACCTTTTGCCAAGCCTCAACCTTCCCTTTTCGGTCGAGCCTGGGCAGCGCATGCGCTACTCTGCGAGGAATGCTGTATCGAGAGAGGGACTTGATGCTCCGCCCACTGTCCACGCAAATCTTTCATGGGCTTGTGTCATTGTCCACTGTAAACTGTGGCTGTTTATTGGTCAAAAGGCTTAGTAGTACCTCCTTAGTACCACCTTGACAAATGTTTTATGCTTCTACAGCGACACCTGTTGTGTTGTTGTTCAGTGGGCTTGAATTACAGCCTCCGAGCAGTATTTTCTCAAATAGCGTTTTCCTGCCAGCTGTTGCACACAGGACACGCTCTCTCCTAACGCTTTTTAAAAATTTTATAGCACGCATTTCCAATGCAATAGGTCTCACATTTGCGAGAGTATAAGCTATTGGCATTGTACATGATAATGCCTTTTATTTATCGGTTTTAAAAACAACAAATAAATAAAAGACATTGATAATTATGCCATTAGCTCATACGCTCATAAATGTGAGACCTATTGCATTGCAAATGCTTGTTAATATGTACAGGCCACCTCTAGAGTAGGCCTTAAACAGTCAAAAGGGCAGAGTATTTAAAAAGTTAGAGATGTACTTTTAAGTTTTAGATGTCCTGGTAGTGAAAAGCACACAAATTCATTTTTTACTTCTGCAAGGCCTACGTCTCCCATTGGATAACACTGGGTTACATTAGTACATTTAATAAGTTATAACTTTCAATTAGGAGCTGGTAAGAAAGTTGAGTTCGGTGTCTAAAGAATCACAATTTTAAACCCTCTTTTATGGTAAAGTCATATTTTAAGTCACAATTCTGAAAAAGCCACCATAAAAAGTTGGCATTTTCTTGACCCAACCATTTGGTGTCTGCAGCCTGTATCCTGGGTCACATGACTGGGAGTGGCAGTGAGACAAAGGGTGAATAGGTGTTGGCATAATGTGCCATCTCAAACTTGATAGTAGGGAGGAGCGGTCACCTATCACACTTGCACATCACAAAGGCTGTGCCTCAGCAGAACCATAAAGGGATTCACACTAGTTTTCTGTGCCCTCAGACAAAGCTAGGGCAAGGACAAGGAGGCAGGAAATTACAAACATCTCTTGGGGTGGAAACCTCCAGAGCCTTCTCCTACTTCATAACTGGCACTATTGAGACCTGAGACCCAACTCTTCAGTACACTTCTGGACCTGTGGAAGACTCTGAAGGACTGCTGTGCTGCTCCGCTACTCTATTGCCCTGCTGCCTGAGTGAAAAGGACTCAACCTAAATCTTGAACCCAGAGGCATCAGAGTGACTCCAAAGCTAGCGGACTGGTCTCCTGACCAGAGCCTGGGGGACAGAAAAGGCTCCAACCACCTTGAACCCACCACTTGGACTCTGTCAGCTGTGAGACATGCCCTCCAAGTGGTGCCCCTTCAGTCCTGAACCCTTGGAAGTGGGCCTGAAGGTGCTCTGCCAGCCAAGCTGTGGTCTTTTGGGCAGCACTGATGCAGCACAACACATCTCCCGGCAGCATAACCAAAGACGTAGCTTTGTAGTTTTAAGCACTATTTGTACCTACATGTTTAAAATTGCTCCCCCTCAACCAGTAACCTAATTTCCTATAGTCTACAAAACCTATGTATGCCTCTTTCACTGGATGGCTCGCTAAAAAGCAAAATATGACCACATTGTTCTGAACGCTGGGAATGGATTACAAGATTAAAGACTCAAGTAGGACATTTAGAAAGTCAATTAAGATGATGCATCCATAGACTATCTGCAGCAGCAAACCAGAAATGCAAATTGCAGTTTAAAAAAAAGAAAAAGAAGACTAATCTCTTCCAGAATATAAGCCAACACACCAAACAAACGAAAAGTCAATAATTCTTTTAGAAGAGCTTTGATTGGAGAGAGTCAGTGCGGGTCTACAGTTCCCAAGGTAAACCGTACTTGAAGTTTATCTTTTAAAGAAAAAAACACTGTAGAAGTAATTAGAGACCTAGAGGAAGACTCTGATGAGAAGGTATCAGAGGGCACTGGCCAGAGAAGCAATGATGTTGAATCAGAGGAGCATTCAAGAATAACAGTTCAATACTTTCTATAACTAACGAGAACACTAGTGAAAATA
Organism: Triturus cristatus; assembly: GCF_964204655.1. Lineage (NCBI taxonomy): Eukaryota > Metazoa > Chordata > Amphibia > Caudata > Salamandridae > Triturus > Triturus cristatus. The sequence continues at coordinate 549,765,464 of NC_140584.1, forward strand.
TTTACTTATAGCTACAAGAGACAATTATTCTCAGGGGGATGACTGCTTATGGGAAGAAAAGAATAAAGCTGTGCTGATACTAGCAAATGGTGTACAAAATGTGCTTATATAAAGTTTCAGGGGTTTAGTCTTTATTCGGGTGGAGCAATAAAATAACACAAAGACAAGACAACAAGTTCGATTTGAAGCAGTTATTGTAAACCAGTCTATATTTCTGAGACCACCTCCTCCCTTCCTCTTTGGCAGCCACAGAAAGATGGTAGTCATATTCTGTTAGTTAGAATCATTATATGACCTGTGAGGGAAATGAAAGTGCTACATATGATTCTTGCAATAAAAACAGATACAGATTAAATCCTATGAAGTTGCTGCTCACATTTCCCAGCTATGATAACTATAGTGTATGAAGAAGTTCTGCCAAGTGTTGAGAACTGCCATCAACATCACTTATTCGCTGACACTCATTTCCCAATCTTTCTAGCATTCACACAAGTAAGACAGTGCCAGCCCCTTCAATCTCACGTCCGTGGAGAACACCCCCCTTGTTGACAGTTCAATCTGAATCTGTATTAGGACTGACCCAAGTATTTTACTTTGCCCACAAAATAGTGCAGAGTCAGAAATTATGCAATTTGTGAAACCAGACAAAGTATTACAACTTCGTCCAAATTTACCCAAGGCAAAATAAATAATGCCAGTCTAGCAGCAGTAGCAATTTCTTGCTATAGTAAGTCTCATGAGTGAAACATCTTGCAGCAGATCATCCTGAGACTGCAACCCTCACGACTGGCATGCTGGGAATAGGCATGGTAGTAGTAAGTAAAGTTTATTGTATTAATCAAAGGATTAAAAATAATAGATATAAAACATCACACATAGTATAAATAAACTTGTAAAATGTTAGGATTCTAAAATTGTGGCATTCTAGCGGCCGGTTTCAATGCATCTAACTCCGGGCGCACAATTTCAAGTATGAGCATTTTCTTTAAGTCATAATTAATTAGTGCATCTAGTCTAAAAATGTCCATAAAAAAGTTTAGTTTCTTAAATACAATTTCTAAAATGCACTCCCGTCCTAAGACATATATTTATATTTATACTAAGAATTTAAGAACAGTTTGTATAACTTAATCGATACATAATCAGAGTAGTATTACCAATTATGTAGGTGCAAGTGTGGACTTTATAAGTTTCAACCAATAGCAGCACTGCCTGTGATATTCATACCGCTGACAAACACTTTCGGCCTCTTCCTTCAATTCTACTTGGCCTACTGACTTTTCTTACCGGCCCCACAGTGCTAATGTGCAAGAAAGTGCAAGAACGCATAGAAATGTAGACGCTTTTTGCAACACGTTAATCCCTAGAGAAAAATCAGGATATCTAAATAGGTAAAAAAGCTATATAAATCTTTTTCTTTAAATACTTCAGTATAGGTCATAAAATCATACAGTTAGCATTTAAAAAAACCTTAGAAATTCACTGAAAAAACCATAGGTTTCAGGGGCGTTATAGTTAGGTGGACATTTCCCTCGTACAAAACCATTGAAATTCCCCCGTTATAGTTAGTTCAGCTAACTTTAACTCGTGCGCACGCAATGCACTGCTGATGACGTCACATATTACTTCACTCATGACATGGTCAGTGACATCACTGATGACATCATCCAGTGAATGTGTGTTTTTCTGAAAATTAAATATTTTATATATGTATATCTCAAGGTCGATGGAAGAATAAATGGGTATATAAGCGTCTAAATGCATGATTTGTTTTGTTGAAAAATTGACTGTATAACTGACTGATTAAGTGTATCTTAGTGAATACATGGGTTAGTGAGTAATGTTTGATTATGTAAATATCTGTACCAGTCTCTCACTTTGTTTATAAGTGGCTGCATGGGTGCGTGAGTAGCTAGAGGAGTGTCTATATGGGTTATTACTTGGTTTTTTGAGCATCAGTATGAGTGTCTGTATGGTTCAGTGGAGGGTATTACTTAGTGCATAGATGCATGAATGAGTGCGTCACTGTTTGTATGTGTTGAAGACAGTATGTGTGCAGGACTGTATGGGAGGATGTGTGTGTGTATGGGTGTGTTAGTGAGTGAATGACTGTCTCAATAGTGTCTTTATAAGTAACTACATATATTTTAAACTAGTATACGTGAGTATTGGTGTATATAAGTGAGTATATGTGAGAGTGAGAGATTGGAAGGGTTCCTGTATGAATAAGTATGTGTTTGTTTAAAAGAGTAAGTATGTGTAAGTTTCTGTAGAAGTAAGTGTGGTGGTGTGTGTATAACTGTATATGCAAGTAAATGGATGTTTGATTCTTTATTAGCATGAGTGACTATGTGTGTGAGTAACTCTATGGATGAGTGGCGGTGTGTAACAGGATGTATAGGTGTATGTGTACATATGTTAAGTGAGTACATGTATGAGTGACTGTATAGGACTGTTGGTGAATGAGTGGATGTGTATGTAGATCTTGGAATTACTGAATAGGTTGTTGTAACTGGCATTGGTATATCCATTGTTTAGAAAATGTTAGTTTCTATTTTTGAGTGTGTGTATCAAAGGTTATATTAGGGTGAGAGGAGGTCTGCCACTGTATCACGTGGATGATGTCATCAGTGATGTCATTTGAGATGTCATCAGTGATGTCATGAGTGATATCACTGACCATGTCATGAATGATGTAATATGTGACGTTATCAGCAGTGCATTGCGTGCGCGCGAGTTATAGTTAGCTGAACTAACTATAACGGTAGAATTTCAATGGTTTTGTATGAGTGAAATGTCCAGCAAACTATAACGCCCCTGAATCCTATGGTTTTTTCAGTGAATTTCTAAGGTTTTTTAAATGCTAATTTCTAACTATAACGTGCCTGAAACCTATGGTTTTTTAAGTGAATGTCAAAGGTTTTTTAAATGCTAGTTTCTAACTATGCCAACAGAGGTAGGACATGTGAAGAAAGAAGAAAAAACGCACAGACAGAAGCAAAAGAGATGCAGAAAGAAGCAACAGAAGTCCACAAAGACGAAGAAAAGTGTAGGAAGAAGCAAGACATGTGCAGGAAGAACCAACAGAGGTGCAGAAAGAAGCCTTGTTGCAAAATCATCCTGTACCCTCAACTTTTTCAGACGGGTACTGGTGGTAACGTAGTCTGACTAACCAGTCCTAGAGCCAGTGCTATGTTAAAAGACACCTAGAATACAGTGAAAACAACTACATACACTAGGGAACACTATGCGTTGGGGTCCCCCTGTGATTAGCATGACCTCCTCTGTAAGCCCCTAGTATACAATAGGGCCGGGGGATTAAAACTACTTCTTAAAACGCGCCACGGGGTGCGTTTGCACACTGGTGAAGGGAAGGGGAGAGCCTGAGGTGACATGTGTGCAAACACACCCTGTGGGCCTTTTAAGTTGGGGGATCAAGTCCCCTTGAATCCTGAGGGTCCCTGGGGTCCAACTATCCCACTAGGTACCTCCAGTAAGCACCACAGAGCTGCGTTGCAGAGAGGTGTAAAAAGGGGCACAGCCTAGACCACCTCTCTGCAACGCAGCGCAGTGGCGCTTACTGGAGGCACCTGGTGGGCTAGTTGGACCCCAGGGGCCCTCAGGATTGAAGGGGAATTATTTCCCCAACTTAAAACGTGCCACAGGGCGTGTTTGCACACGTCACCTCAGGCACCGTCCCCTCCCTTCCCCACTGTGTAAACACGCCCTGTGGCCGTTTTAATTAGGATATTAAGTCCCCTTGAATCCTGAGGGTCCCTAGGGTCAAACTAGCCCACTAGCTACCACCAGTAAGCGCCACGAAGCTGCGTTGCAGAGTGCTGTAAAAAGGGGCGTGGCCTCTGGACACCTGTCTGCAATGCAGCTCCCTGGCGCATAGTGGAGATACCTGGTGGGCTAGTTGGCCCTCAGGGACCCTCAGTATTGAAATAGAATTAATTCCCCAACTTACAACTCGCCACAGGGCGTGTTTGTACAATGTTGAAGGAAGGAGGCGGGGCATGAGGTGACATGTGTGCAAACACGCCCTGTGGCGCTTTTTAACTTGGGGAATTAATTCCTCTTCAATCCTGAGGGTCACCTGGGGGCCAACTAGCCCACCAGGTACCTCCAGTGTGCGCCAGAGAGCTGCCTTGCAGAGAGGTGTTCAGAGACCACGCCCCTTTTTACAACACTTTGCAACGCAGCTCCGTGGCACTTACTGGTAGGCTAGTTGGCCCCCAGGGACCCCCAGTATTGAAGGGGATTTAATTCCCCATTTTAAAACACGCCACAGGGCGCGTTTGCAGAGTGGTTCCATGAGGGGGCGGGGCCTAGGCACGATCGCGTATCTTTTTTTATTTTTAGGGAAGGGGGGCTGTGTAGCCCCACCTTCTTTTTGCTTCTTTTGGGCTCTGGGGACCCCATCCCCCAGGGCCTGACCCCCAATGTTAAAAAATATATATATATTAATGGGAAGGGGGCCGCGTGGGCCCCACTCCCGTGCCCAAGTCCGGGCCCCGGGGACCCGATCCCCGGGGCATGGGCATTTTTTTTAATATTCTTTCGGAGGGGGGCTGCATGGCCTTCCTCCTAAGGCCATTTATTGCCCCGGGGACCCCATCCACCGGGGCCCTCCTTTGCTTTTTTTTTTATTTGATAATAATTATTCAGGAGGGGCGCCTCTTCTGGCCCAGGGACCCCATCCCCCGGGGCCTGGCCACATCGTTGGGGACCGTGGGGGGGGGCCCAATGCCCCCACGGTCCCAGCCAGCTCCCCGCCTCCTGCTGGAGCCGGCATTGCTTTCCAACATGGGGAGCTGCTAAGATGCAGCTCCCCGTGTGGAAAAGCAATCTGCTTTGGTATGTGGAAGAGAGAGCAGGTTTTTGCTCTCTCTTCCAAATACCAAAGCAGAGTTTGTTATGGCAGGAAGGGGGCGGGGCATGAGGTGACATGTGTGCAAACACGCCCTGTGGCGCTTTTTAACTTGGGGAATTAATTAATCTTTAATCCTGAGGGACCTCCAGTATTGAAGGGGATTTAATTCCCCAATTTAAAACGCGCCACAGGGCGCGTTTGCAGAGTGGTTCCATGAGGGGGAGGGGCCTAGGCACGATCGCGTATCTTTTTTTATTTTTAGGGAAGGGGGGCTGTGTAGCTCCACCTTCTTTTTGCTTCTTTTGGGCTCTGGGGACCCCATCCCCCAGGGCCTGACCCCCAATGTTAAATATATATATATATTAACGGGAAGGGGGCCGCGTGGCCCCACTTCCGTGCCCAAGTCCGGGCCCCGGGGACCCCATCCCCCGGGGCATGGGCTTTTTTTTTTTATATTGTTTTGGAGGGGGGCTGCATGGCTCCCCTCCTAAGGCCATTTATTGCCCCGGGGACCCCATCCACCGGGGCCCTCCTTTGCATAATGTTTTTATTTGATAATAATTATTCGGGAGGGGGGCCACTTCTGGCCCGGGGACCCCATCCCCCGGGGCCTGGCCACCTCGTTGGGGACCGTGGGGGGAGCCCCAATGCCCCCACGGTTCCACCCGGCTCCCCGCCTCCTGCGGGAGCCGGCACTGCTTTCCCACATGGGGAGCTGCTAAGATGCAGCTCCCCGTGTGGAAAAGCAATCTGCTTTGGTATGTGGAAGAGAGAGCAGGTTTTTTGCTCTCTCTTCCAAATACCAAAGCAGAGTTTGTTATGGCAGGGCGGGAGCCGCGAGGCTCCCGCCCTGCCACAGCAAACTGCAGTGTCCCGGGGGTGGGCACCCCGGGACACTGCAGGAGCCGGCCCTGGGGGTGGCGGTCCCCAGGGCCATCACAGGCTCCAGGAGGGGGGCGGCACGGTCTCCCTCCCAAAATCTACAAAGCCCCAGGAGATGGTGGTCCCCGGGGCTTTGTGGGTCCATCACAGACTCCCTAATTTAAATATTTAGAGCCCCGGGGGGGTGGCGGTCCCCGAGGCATGTGGGGGGACTCGAGCCCCCCCCCACAGGTTTTTCACGCTGGGTGCGCGAATCTCGCCGATTTAAAAAAAAAAAAAATGCTTTTTTGGGCCCAGGGGGTCCTTGTGGGACCGCCTGAGCAGGCCTAGGGGTCAGGGTGTTTCTACCCTGCCCCCTTTTTGCATTTTGCACGTTTTTTTCTCTGCTTTCTTGTGCCTCGGTTCTATGGCTGCCAACACTTCCTGGTTTGGAGTGTTGACAGACAATTAGCATACAGCTCATGATCGGGTGGGTGCGCGTATCCTGCGCGGCCATAGATATATATATATATATATATGATTTTACTTTTAATTTTCTCAGCAACTACTGAACGGATTTAAACCATTTAACAAAAAGGCACCTTTCTGAACCAAGGGCTACGTCTTTGCCAAATTTGGTGTAATTCCGTTCAGCAGTTCGGTCTGTAGCCGCGGCTAAAGTTTCCTATGGAAAATTGCATGGGGAAAACACGTTTTGGGACCCCCCTTTTTTATCGGCCCCCGCTTGACGAATCACCCCGAAACTTTCAGGATAGGAGCGGACCGGAGCGCCCCACGAGTTTTGTAAATTTTGCGAAGATTCGTCGACCGGCGCCAAAGTCACTGTAAATAGAATGTTGCGGATTTCCTATGGAAAATAGGTCCGAACAATAACTATCTACTGGCGACTGCCAGTAGAATGAATATATATATATTTTTATTTCACTGGAAAAAAACAAAAGTTAAAGTGACGTTAAAGTTAGGAATTTTAATTGTGACTTAATTTCCATTAAAAAATTCACTGCAAAAAAACAAGGGCTGAAAGGACATTATTGTTAGGTGAAAATTACAGCTAAAGCATACCGTTTTTAAATTAACAACACCATTGAAATTCAAACCTTATAGTTATCTCAAGTACTTAAAAATTGTGCTGTAAAGTAACTATAACTCACACTCCTGCCATGCACAGTGTAAGATGCCCCGAGGCAGGTCCATGTAAAAGATTTACCAAACGTGTATTGCTATTGAAGCTCCTGAGCCCCCATTCCCACAAATGTACAAATGAAAATGTCTCTGGCATGGGGTAGCCCAGGATCTTATGAATACCCACAAACACCTCTATCCTGGGATAGGTCCACTAAATATGCAACAAGTCTCCCCGCTTCCCACACTCGCTCCAACAGAGCGGACTAGCCATCAGGTAGCATTTGGGTGAGAGGCACTTGGGGTACAGTCCTCAGTGCTGTTTATACCAGGACACATGGTACCCCTTCATTGGCTGTTTTACCTGCTGTATTGAAGCAGCTTATGAATGAGTATGGGGCAGCACAAGCCCTGGACTTAGGGATGAAACTGTTGGGCAACTCTTTAGCAGTATCCACCATTATGTTAAGTAACATAAAGGCGGAGGCAGCTCTGTTAGCTATACGCCAATGCTTGAGAGATTTCAGTCATGCACAACTGGTACGGGAATTACCAAAAAGTATCGAAGAAACCCATGCTACCTTAGGTAGAGATAATTTGGGGCCAGACCTGTGAAATCACAACTTAAGAGTAATTCTGAAAAGGATAACTCTAAGCAAGAAGCGACTCTTAAACAAAGAACAAGTGAGATATATTTCCACAAAAAAATAATGACAGACAAAGATCACACGGGGTGGGTCTCCTCAGCAGGAAGCCAATGAAAAAAGATAATCTCAGAAACAGTGATAACATTAGAAAGCCTGGCAGGTATCTGGATACGGATACACATTCCTCTTGTCTATTTTCAGGAGGCATCCGATACACGTTCGGAGAGAGGTGGGTGGTTAGAGAGGTGATCGGAAGAGCACGTGAAGCTGAAGAAGAAATGACAAAGCTCGTCTGACTATATTATTAGTAAAGAAGGAAAACCCAAGAATAATAAACCTCAATTCAAAAAGAAGTAGCTGGGATCAAAATAAGGCAAGCCCAGGCTACTGAGGACTCTGCTTCTGAACAGGGAATGGGCAGTGACGATGCTGGACAGAGCGGCAGAAGTCAGAATAGCTAGCTGGAATCTGATGGATTATCTGGCGGCAATAGCGCTGAGTGAACATATCACAGTGGAAGCACCTGATACTAGGGCAAGTGTTCCCCATCGTTTATATGATATTACACTCCAATTATAATGAGACATACCCAGGAACATCAAGGCTCTGTTTTGGGACAACTTGACAACTACAGTTACAACATTCTTTTGGCTGAAAAAGACAGTCCACCTGAGCTCATAATGGAATGCCCACAAGGGGAAACAGCAATTTTACCTGCTTTCTCTTACCTTGTTCTGGAATCAGTTAAAAATTATTTTGCCAAGTAGTGGGCATTAGCGCTAGCTCCTGCACTATACCAAAATCATGTTGGGTGGGATGATGAGTCACCCCATCTTGAGAACCCATTAAAATCAACTCCTCAACCCCAGAGACAGTACCCAATAAAACATGAAGCCAAAAAACAAGTTAGGGAAATCCTAGAACAACTTGAATACCAAAGTGTAATAGAATATTGCACCATATCAATGAGTAACCCCTTGGTTCCCATAATGAAACCAGACAATTCATACCATCTAGTATTAGATTGATATTTAAACACAGCTACTTGCACATTTGAAGTACAAAATGCACACAGTGCAGCACTAATGAATAACAGTTCGGGATTTTTTTTTTTAATACAACAGTAGATATCTCAAAATATAGCACCTGAAAGCAGATATTTGACAGCATTTTCAGTGCTAGGCTCACAAAAGCAATTTTGCTGTTTGCCTCAAGGGTAAAGGAATAGCCCTGGGCTGTTTTCAGCCCGAGCGACGGAGTTACTTAAACGTTTTGGTGAGTAGGCATTGTCCTATGTAGATGCTATTTACCTGACGGATGATGAATTAATGAGCACTTGGATGAATAGACTGCATCATTCTGGGGTTTGCTCACCTGGGGTACAAATTTAAATTCCAAAAATCAAAAATTGCCCATCTCAATGTTCTATTTTTGGGATACGCGCTGTCAAGTGAAGGCAAAAGCTCCAACCTCTAATGACTCTAAAAAGATTACAATCCATTTTAGGATTTTTACATTTTGGCTGAACATACATTTTGGATTACGCAGAACGAGTAAATCAATTTTACAATTTAATTTGACATGACTTTTCAATCATACATTGGACACAGGAACATACAAACATTTTACGTTCCGTGCAAGCTGACATGATCGCTTTCAAATATTTACACACACGTATAAACATGACCAACCTGGTGATCCACGTAGTTGCTGGACCAATCAGATATCGATACATCATGTTCAATGAAGGTTATACAGTACCTATTGCATACAAATCACATCTGTACAGAAATGCATTTTGCACCAAACGAGAAAATTCTCACAGCAGTACAGACTGCTGTAGAGAGAGAGAGAGTATTCGCATATTTGTTGTAACTCCGGTGCCGACCATGGAGGCTGTCAGCAAATTAAGCGTTCAAATGTCAATGCTTTACATCCACGATGGATACAATGGGCTACCTCTCTCACTGCTACAGATGTAGACTACAGATTTGATTCTATTCTATAAACACAAGAGTTTTTGCAGTATGAACAAGAATATCCTCTGTTGAACAAAATAATACCTCTAGATTGATATGATCTAAACTGATGGGTCTGCCCAGCCTGCAGTAGGGACAAAACACCAATATTCTGCAGCGTGAGCAATTGTAAAGGGGCGCATGCATGATGGCAAGTTCCGTCCTGAAAAAACACACATGCAGTCCCTAGGGGACTGCACGGCGCAGCTGGCAGAACTCAAGGCCCTAGTATTGGCACTACAAAATACGGATCATGGATTCCACACACTCCTTGTGTGCGATTCGTATTACTGTGTCCAGTCATATAATGAATACCTTCATTATTGGAGCCAAAATGGATTTCAAGATTCCAAGGGTTGCACAATAAAGCACAAGATGGTTTGGGAACAGGTGGCAAAGCTGAAAGAGTTCTTGCCACAGGTTAATGTAATAAACACATTGAGTCATGAACGTGTTGACGTTCACGATGCAGGGAATTTGATGGCAGATGAAGCCACTAAGACAACAGTTCATACTTCTGCCGTTGCTGCTATCACTCGTTCAAGTACGCGAATAGACAGAGACATCATGGTGGCTGTCAATTCTGCGCGCAATGACACACACCTGGAGAAAGGCTTTCCACTCAAGTACTCTTACAAATTAGATGCACAAAACATGCTGTATGCTCACATTCCAGGAGTGGGGGATAGAGTTATACCAAACTTTGATCGCAGATTGGGATTAATACTAGCTGCACATGAGGATCTGGGTTCAGCACATACAGGGATTACTGCTACAGTTTCATTACTGAAGCAGCACTATTGGTGGCCAGGTATTACTAAACAGACCAATGACTTGGTCCTGAAATGTGACATATGCCGGCAGATGAAGGGCTCCACCGTAGCACGTCCAACACAGATACCTCTTTTGATTTCTAACAAGCCTTTGGCCTCTGTCTATTTGGATCACTGCAGCCTCTTACAATCTGAGGGGGTTTACAAGTACAGCTTGGTGGCAGTACATTCATGCTCTAGATTCCTGTGAGTATAGCCACAGTGTTTGGCCGCTGCCTGAATTGTTATTAAGGATTTGCGAGTCTTTAATGGGACATACGCAACTGGCATACTACATTGCAACCAGGGACCGGCATTCAGCTCTTGGGCTTACAAAGAAGCCATGGGAAGTTTTGGTGTGACCTTGCGGTACTCCTCCTCCTATCATCCTGAAGGAAATTCAGTAGTTGAGAGGAATAACCGGGACTAGAGCAATGCTTAACAGCAAGGGCACCAATTTCAAGTCGCAATTGGGTCCATCACCTATATGGGATCAAAAGGGCACTCAATAACATGCCAAGAAAATCCCTGGGTGGTCGTACACCACATGAAATCCTGTTTAGGGTAAGAACAACGTGGGTCCCAGGCCTCGACAATATCGGTCGAAACACCATTTGACATCAATGAACATTTGGCTATGTTACAGAAACTAAATGAATTCTGGGGCACACAAAGCAATGTCCAAGTAAAAGGCACCGCCACTGGTGAACTGAAGGTTGTACCGGCAAAACCCGGCTGGGTCCCGAAGATTTGGGATCTGGTCAGGTAAAAAATTGAGGACAAGGAGAGAGGATGTGGCCTAACAGCTAGAGCAGTCAACCTCGAAGCTGGGGAACCGGGTTTGAGTCTCAGCAGGGGCGCTCAACATCCTGTGATTCTGGGCAAATCACTCAATCTCCCCGTGCCTAACAAAATTAATAAATCGGTCTGTAACGCTACAGGTGCTAATGTAAAGTGCTCTGATACCTTTGGGTCTAGTTTGCGCTATATAAAATTCCCTCCACCCAAATTGAAAGCATTTGGGACATCTTACAGAGCGCCTATACCTGTCCTGGCTGTTGAAGGTACCAGAACTGTACTTCTTCTGCCAAGACAAAAGGTTTGTCTCCATTGAATTGATCAAACCACAATATGTGGCAGATTCTCAACAGTAGGCCACGTGGTATTCTGGGAAGCCACCGCTATCCTCTTGCTCACATACAGGAAGTTCCGATGGAAGCTTCATTAACTAAAGAAGATTCCTCTCTCAAGCAAGAAACAGTAAACAGTAAACTTCAGGCCAATATTCGCGCCGCTCCGGTATTCCGACTCCACCCAGTCACCAATGGCCGCTGTTGTTGAACTGTCGCCCGGCCATGTTGTCCACCCGAGGTCCCGGTTCCAGGGTTGCACAGGCCGCAAACTTCAAATGAACATTTCTCCGGCGGTACCGCCGCCAGAAACTTCAGAATCGCACGATCGGTTGCCGCTCTCAACCACCAACACGGGCATGTAGCGCAGGCTAAGGATCTCATGCAGGATATCTGTGCGGGACGTGGAGGTTCACGGAGCCGGGAGCCTACGCTGCCGTCCCGGTCGCCATCTTGGCTCCTCCTATTTTTGGTTTTGACACATCAGATCCACCGTCATACTTCCACAGGCTTGCACCTACACCTGCAAAGAAAAATATGCTAACAAACACCAAACTGATTTACTCTCCTTCTTTTCTTTCCCAGCTATCTGTACAGGGTTTCGACTTTTGGAAGAACACAATAGACACAAAATATGTTTGGGGGACAAAAGATTGGCGGGTTCAGGGAACTGAGGCTATGTTTGGAGCATGCCTAATACCATATCAAATGACCTTCCTGAACAAAACCATGAAACAAACTTCCTGTTTTGGAATAGCCAAGATGAAGGATTTGAACACTTCATGTATTCCCACATTCACATGTTTTGAGAACTGGCAACATTACGCACAATACAGCGTGGATAGACATGCCATAATATGCAATGGTTCTTACAATTCATCAGACCCCAATTGGGAGGGATGATTGGTTTGGCCTTTAGACACTAGTGGGTGTCAGTCCAGATTCCTGGGTAATACCAAGTGGTTTAAGATCAATAGGCCTGATCAATGATATGTACAATCAGAATACTCGGGGTGGTGACGTCATACAGTGTTGGAAAGTTGTGCATTGATTAGGTAAAAACCTCAACACTTTCTCAGGTGTCCGATGACCTGGATCTCAGGGATTTCTTACTAGGTACTGTTAGACCTGGCACCTTGGCGTGAGTTTCCCTTCCACTTTTTGATGGTGTGCCTCGATTGTTTTGCTGGTGTTGTCCGCTCAGGGCACTGCGCCACGGCTAATCCGTGCCGCAGTGCAAGTGCTCCCTAGGTAAAGTGTACCTGTAATTGATGTCCATGATTGGTTTATTGGATTCACTGTCAGTCCCCAGTAGAGTGCACCAGGGGTGCCAGGGCTTGTGAATGCCAATGCTGCTGGTGGGCTTGCAGCGCTGGTTGCGCCACCCACGGAAGCGGCCTTGTAAAGTGTGTCTAGGGTCTGCCACCGCAGACCCTGTGCGCGGTCCGGGACCGTCGCGCTGACTGCGCAAGTGCCCCCACTTGCCAGTCCCTAAACCTTCCCTTACCTACATATTAGCCACCCCTCTGGTAGGCCCAAGGGCAGGGTGCATTGTAGGCATAAGGTAGGACATGCCCTGATGTGTGTGGCATGTCTTAGTAGTGAATTACAGCCATTTCCGTTCTTCACTATTGAAGGCTACCTGCTCTCCATAGGCCAGAATGGGCTGCCGGGATCACGCCAACGCTGTGACCCCAGTGGACTCAGAGAGCATGGTAGAAGTGTCAAGTTTAGTATGCCTGAACTCAGAATAATAAAATACTTCTTGTAGCCAAGTTTATTTTAATATCCTGGGTTTGTAAATACTACTTTTAGAAAGTTAGTATTTACTGACCTGACCATTCCAGTCCGCCTCTGCTGTGTGTGTGTTCTGCCTAGCAACAGTAAGGAGCAGGGTTGGGGAATCCCCAGAGACAGGTTGGCTGCCAGGTGGTGGGTAGAGAGGTGACACCTGGATGGGTGGGAGGAGTACACCTTGACTCTTGAATAGACCTGTGCTCTGCCACCACAAAGCCGGCACCGCCCCCTGTGGAGCGGCTGATGTCTCTGCCCTGCTGCTGAAAGGAAAGAGCCGAGTCACCATAACAAAGTGCTCCAGAACTGGACTGAGCCAGGCCCAGGCCCCCTGGCGCTAAAGAACAAAAGAATCATGGTATAAAAGTAGGAGCCTGGCTCCTAAGAAATCAGAATCCTGTTTACCACAAAGAACCTCTGCCCGACTAGAAGGAGAAGAAGACGCCGGAGGAGCTGGCCTGCTGCTTGCCTTGCTGAGAAAGGAGAGGAAGAGACTTACTGAAAAGACTTTGCTACTTTGTGCTTGAACATTCTCCAAGGGCTTGATCTGAGCTTGCCCCCTGAACTGAACCCCAGGACCAGTGGGTTCTCTGTGCTTCTTGCTCATCCTCCCATTCGAGCCGTGTGGGCATCCCGCTGGAAAAGAGACTGCGCCCCTCATCGCCCCTCCTAGGGTCGTGACACTCAGAAGCTCGCCTGCCTCCAACCCGTGAGAGCCCCGCTCCGTCCCGAGCCGCTCTCTGTTCCCGGGCCAGGCCGCCTGCATCCCTGTCACCGCCTGCTACTGGAGCGCGCTGACCGCGCTATCACCCCTCCCGCCGGAAGCCGTCCGACGACTGTGATCTACGCCGGGTCATCCAGCTGCACTGACCGTGCCCTGCGACCCCGCTTCGCTATCCCCGGACATCTCAGGCCGCGCCGCCCCCGTTGTGGAGACCCTCCTGCACCGCCGTGCTAAAGGGTCGCGGGCCGCGCCTGCCTACGTGCTCACACCTGCTGATTGAGGACCCAAGAACACTTCCCAAGCTGAGAGTCGCACCGACCTGTGCCGACTCTCCACATCACGAAAGAAGTTCCAGTATCGGGCTCGGGGCCCGCAACGCCTTATTTCCCCGTTCGCAGGAACCGATCTCTGTGAGTACTGGAACCACAAGTAACCTTTGCAAGAGACTACAAAGTATCCATTTGAAGCTACGAACAACGAACATTTGCCCGCTTTACAACCTGGTGGCATAGCGAAAACGTTATTGGTCTTGTGATAAATCTGCTGAGATATATATACCTAATTTTTACATAAAGAATCGTATTTTTATATATATCCAAGTCTGGTGTCCGTTTCTGGGGGGATTGATGTATTTACTGTGTGTACGATTGTGAGTGCTTAACCAACAACGCCTGAGGGATCGCCTTGGCTGCTCACGCCACGCACCTAGAGGGTGAGCAAGGGTCATTCGCGAGGGGTTATCCTGCGCCCTGACGTGGAGGAGAGGGTTCCTGCTTGACACAAGGGCAACCTTGCGCCAACCAGAGATCCCCGACTCTAACATTGGTGGCAGCGGTTGGGATTTCGGATTTGCACTTGTAATTTGCATACAGTGAATTATTAATCACCAGATAGTGAGAGCAGACCAAATAACGCAGCCACAGGTTTTCATTTTTGGAACTCTGTTGAGACATCTGCCATTACTGCAACCATGCCTAGCTCACTCTCCGCTGGAAGAGCTCTCTCTGTGATTTCTGGAATAGATGAGGTGGATTTGGAGAGACTGGAAGGCTACTCGATGGAGCAATTGAAAGGCTACAGTGTAAAATTCCGAGTTCCCCATGCTGGATTCAAGAGGAGGGTCCAGTACGCCAAGGCGTTGAGAGCCTGGAAGGAGTCACGAGACCCACGGAATGCGGGGGACATCGTTCCACCCGACAACCTTGAGGAGCCCAGCAGAGTCCGGTCGCCAGAGGAGCTGGCAGACAGGGCAGCCGACAGGGCGCATGCAATGGAGATGGCAAAGTTGGCCGGACAAATGGAAATGGAAAAGCAGAAGTTGGCCCTGGAGGCACAACAACGCCAAATGGATCATGATATAAGATTGAAGGAGTTGGAGCTGAAGGCGAAAAGTTTGGACACCGCTCCTTCTGGTGGCAGCACTCCACCAGCGCAGGTAGAGTCCAAGGTGTACATCCCCAAAGATGTAGTAAAGGAGTATTTTAGAAAGGATGACATAGGGCAGTGGTTTAGAGCCTACGAGGTGGCCATGTCCTCACACCGGGTCCCTGAGAAAGACTGGGGAGCGGGGTTGTGGGGAAGGTTCCTTGCGGAAGGGCGGGACACACTGTTAGATTTGCCCTTAGAAGTCCAGACCTCATACCCCCATATGAAGGAAGCTTTAATGACCAGGTATGGGTTAACTCCTGAGCTATATAGACAGAGGTTCAGGGAGACCAAGAAGATCCCTGAGAGTACGTATGTGGAGTATGTGACCTTTTTCTGCAGAGCGCTGGATGGTTGGGTGAAGGGTAGCAAAGTGAATGATTATCAAGGGCTGCTTGATTTAATTGCATGGGAGCACTTGTCCAGTCAATGTTTTCCTGAGCTACGCCAGCACCTGATAGATAGCAAGCTGTCCAACCCGAGGAAGCTTGCTGAGGAGGCGGACCGCTGGCTCAGCACCAGGGTCCACAAGGGTCAAGTGGGAGACTCCGCCAAAGGTGGGCAGGGTCCCCAGCAGAAGAGTGGGGGGGACAAGGGTAAACAGAAGGGGTTCCAAAAAGGCCCCCAAAGTAATTCCCAAGGGAACCAGCAGAAGGGTTCTCAGCCTCCCCCACCCCCGCAGCAGAACGGGGCCCCGACAGGTAGACCTGTTCCAAAGGGGCCCTTCAATTGTTATAGGTGTGGTGACCCGGGTCACATTGCCTCTGATCCTAAGTGTCGCCTGTTTGGTAAGACCGCACCCACTGGTGCTCCACCCCGGCAAGTAGCTAGTGTTAACTTTGGGGAAGAGGTAGCAGTCCAGGAGGGTGGGGGTCCCGGGCAGATGACCCTAGTCTCGCTAGGAGACAGTGAGATGGTCCCTGTAACCTACCTGCCCTCTAACACTAAGAAATATGGGCAAGTAGTGACCATCAATGGAAAGAAGGTTGAGGCTCTTAGAGATACAGGAGCCAGCGTGACCTCGGTGAGGCAACACCTGGTGTCTCAAGAGCAAATTGTACCCAATGCCTACTGTAGGGTTGTCAATGCTGACAACGTAGAGAGTCGTTGTCCAATGGCTCAAGTTCCCTTTGAGTGGGGGGAGGTCTCTGGTACTCTACAAGTCGCTGTGAGAGCTGACATGCCTGTAGACTGTCTGCTAGGGAACGACCTGGAGAGTTCCCCTTGGGAAAAGGTGGAGAAGACCACGCATCTGAGGATGGTGGGTCTACCCGACTGGGCGTGCGTGACCACCCGGTCCATGGCAGCCAGTAGGGGTGTTGAGAGGGTCCTGGAGCCTGAGGGAGAGGTCCAGGAACCGGCCTTAGGGAGAAGGCGCAGGAGGCGCGGGAAACCGGCCCCCGAAGTTCCCACGGCCCAGGAGGAAGTAGACCCTGAGGGGGATGCTCTGGAGCCTACCGGGGAACAGATTGCCGAACTGGGAGATCTGCCTGAGCTGACCCATTGGCAGCAAGGAGGAGGTCCCTCCAGGGAGGAATTCTGCAGGGAGCAGAAAGAATGCCCTTCTCTCGTGGGTATGCGGCAGCAGGCTGCAGACCAGGCCAATGGTGTTCAGGCCAAAACACACTACGTGTACTGGGAGAGTGACCTCCTGTATTCCGAGCCTAAGGCTGCTGAACCTGGGTCAGCCCGTGTGCTGGTGGTACCCCAGAAGTTCAGAACCTTCCTACTGGGGCTGGCTCACGATGTGCCTTTAGCAGGACATTTGGGGATGGACAAGACCTATGACAGGCTTGTCACCCACTTTTACTGGCCCCAAATGCATAAGAATTCAGATTCCTACTGCAGAACCTGCCAGACTTGCCAGGCAAGTGGTAAGAGCGGAGGGAAGCACAAGGCTCCTCTGCAACCTTTCCCTGTGGTCGGTACGCCATTCCAACGAGTGGGTATTGATATTGTGGGGCCTCTGGACCCCAAGACAGCCCTGGGCAACAGGTTCATCCTGGTCTTGGTGGACCATGCCACCCGGTACCCTGAAGCCATCCCTCTGAGGACAGTGACGGCCCCCGTGGTGGGACGGGCACTGATGGGAATTTTCTCCCGAGTGGGATTCCCTCTAGAGGTGGTGAGCGACAGGGGGACCAATTTCATATCCACATATATGAAATCCCTGTGGAAGGAGTGTGGGGTAACTTACAAGTTCACCACTCCTTACCACCCCCAAGGAAATGGGTTGGTTGAGAGATTCAACCGAACCCTCAAAGGCATGATCATGGGCCTGGACGGTCCAATGAGGCATAAGTGGGACGTCCTCTTGCCATGCCTGCTCTTCGCTTACCGAGAGGTGCCACAGAAGTCTCTAGGGTTCAGCCCCTTTCAGCTTCTGTATGGTCACCCGGTAAGAGGACCTCTGAGTTTGGTAAAGGAAGGCTGGGAGCAATCTCCCAGGAAACCTCCCCAGAATGTATATAGTTACATGCTGGCCTTCCGAAACCAGACTCGGCGTTTCAGGCAACTTGCTGAGGCAAATCTGGAAGCCAGCCAGGAGGAGATGAAGCGGTGGTACGACCGGAATGCCACTCTGGTAGAGCTTCAACCTGGACAAAAGGTGTGGGTCTTGGCCCCGGTGGAGCCTTGTGCACTTCAGGATAAGTGGACAGGTCCATTTGAGGTTGTGGAGCGCAAAAGTCCTATCACCTACTTGGTGGACATGCAGACTCCCAGGAACCCTTTGAGGGTCCTACATGTTAACCGCCTTAAGCCCCACTTAGAGAGGACCGAAGTGGGCATGCTGCTGGCCACTGATGATGGAATGGAAGAGGAGACCGAGCCTCTTCCTGACCTCTTAGTGGCCTCTGAGAAAGATGGGTCAGTGGATGGAGTTAATCTCTCACCCACCCTGACGCCCGAACAACAGGAAGATTGCCGCCACTTGCTGGGACAGTTTTCCGACCGATTCTCCCTGGTTCCTGGTGTCACAGATTGGTGCGTCCATGATGTGGACACAGGAGACAGCTTACCTGTAAAGCACAAGGCTTACAGGGTAACTGACAGGGTCAGAGCTTGCATTAAGGAGGAGGTCTCCAAAATGCTTGCGCTAGGGGTGGTTGAGTCCTCCAGCAGTCCTTGGTCCAGCCCCGTGGTCTTGGTCCCCAAAGCTGCTGCGCCGGGAGCCACACCTGAACTCCGGTTCTGTGTGGACTACAGAGGACTCAATTCAGTAACGAAGACTGACGCGCACCCCATCCCCAGAGCTGATGAGCTCATTGATCGGCTGGGGGCTGCCCGGTTCCTCAGCACGTTTGATTTAACGTCTGGGTACTGGCAGATCGCCTTGACCGATGGGGCCAAAGAGAGGTCAGCATTCTCTACTCCAGATGGGCCCTTCCAGTTCCGAGTCATGCCATTTGGGATGAAGAATGCCCCTGCCACCTTTCAGAGGTTGGTCAACCAGGTACTGGTTGGGCTGGATGCGTTCAGTGCCGCCTACCTGGATGACATCGCAGTGTTCAGTGCCACCTGGCCCGAACACCTGCGCCACCTCTGGGAAGTGTTGATGGCTCTGCGCCGAGCAGGCCTCACGATCAAGGCAAGCAAGTGCCAGATCGGGCAGGGTTCCGTGGTGTACTTGGGACACCAAGTGGGGAGTGGCAAGGTGGCACCCTTGCAACCCAAAATTGAGGCCATCCTGGCTTGGGAACCCCCCAAGACGCAGACCGCAGTGAGGGCCTTCCTGGGGCTCACTGGGTACTACAGGAGGTTTGTCAAGGGCTATGGAACGATTGTTGCCCCCTTGACAGAGCTGACTTCCAAGAAGCAGCCCAGGAACGTGATTTGGACTGACACCTGTCAGAAAGCTTTCGACACCCTGAAGACTGCCATGTGCACGGCGCCCGTGCTCCTGGCCCCTGACTTCTCCAAGGAATTCCTAGTACAGACAGACGCTTCAGAGCATGGTGTAGGGGCTGTTCTCTCACAGATGACTGAGGAGGGCTGGGACCAACCCGTAGCCTTCATCAGTAGGAGGTTACTTCCACGGGAAAGTAGGTGGAGTGCAATTGAGCGAGAAGCATTTGCTGTGGTCTGGGCGCTGAAGAAGCTAAGACCCTACTTGTTTGGGTCTCACTTCCGGGTTCAGACGGACCACAGGCCCCTCAGATGGTTGATGCAAATGAGGGGTGAAAACCCGAAGCTGTTGAGGTGGTCCATCTCCCTACAGGGTATGGACTTTACGGTGGAACACCGTCCTGGTACAGATCACGCCAACGCTGACGGTCTGTCCAGGTATTTCCGCCTTAGTGACGAGGAACCCCCTGGGCAAGGGTAGTTCTCCCCACATTTCAGCTGGAGGGGACACGTGTTAGACCTGGCACCTTGGCGTGAGTTTCCCTTCCACTTTTTGATGGTGTGCCTCGATTGTTTTGCTGGTGTTGTCCGCTCAGGGCACTGCGCCACGGCTAATCCGTGCCGCAGTGCAAGTGCTCCCTAGGTAAAGTGTACCTGTAATTGATGTCCATGATTGGTTTATTGGATTCACTGTCAGTCCCCAGTAGAGTGCACCAGGGGTGCCAGGGCTTGTGAATGCCAATGCTGCTGGTGGGCTTGCAGCGCTGGTTGCGCCACCCACGGAAGCGGCCTTGTAAAGTGTGTCTAGGGTCTGCCACCGCAGACTCTGTGCGCGGTCCGGGACCGTCGCGCTGACTGCGCAAGTGCCCCCACTTGCCAGTCCCTAAACCTTCCCTTACCTACATATTAGCCACCCCTCTGGTAGGCCCAAGGGCAGGGTGCATTGTAGGCATAAGGTAGGACATGCCCTGATGTGTGTGGCATGTCTTAGTAGTGAATTACAGCCATTTCCGTTCTTCACTATTGAAGGCTACCTGCTCTCCATAGGCCAGAATGGGCTGCCGGGATCACGCCAACGCTGTGACCCCAGTGGACTCAGAGAGCATGGTAGAAGTGTCAAGTTTAGTATGCCTGAACTCAGAATAATAAAATACTTCTTGTAGCCAAGTTTATTTTAATATCCTGGGTTTGTAAATACTACTTTTAGAAAGTTAGTATTTACTGACCTGACCATTCCAGTCCGCCTCTGCTGTGTGTGTGTTCTGCCTAGCAACAGTAAGGAGCAGGGTTGGGGAATCCCCAGAGACAGGTTGGCTGCCAGGTGGTGGGTAGAGAGGTGACACCTGGATGGGTGGGAGGAGTACACCTTGACTCTTGAATAGACCTGTGCTCTGCCACCACAAAGCCGGCACCGCCCCCTGTGGAGCGGCTGATGTCTCTGCCCTGCTGCTGAAAGGAAAGAGCCGAGTCACCATAACAAAGTGCTCCAGAACTGGACTGAGCCAGGCCCAGGCCCCCTGGCGCTAAAGAACAAAAGAATCATGGTATAAAAGTAGGAGCCTGGCTCCTAAGAAATCAGAATCCTGTTTACCACAAAGAACCTCTGCCCGACTAGAAGGAGAAGAAGACGCCGGAGGAGCTGGCCTGCTGCTTGCCTTGCTGAGAAAGGAGAGGAAGAGACTTACTGAAAAGACTTTGCTACTTTGTGCTTGAACATTCTCCAAGGGCTTGATCTGAGCTTGCCCCCTGAACTGAACCCCAGGACCAGTGGGTTCTCTGTGCTTCTTGCTCATCCTCCCATTCGAGCCGTGTGGGCATCCCGCTGGAAAAGAGACTGCGCCCCTCATCGCCCCTCCTAGGGTCGTGACACTCAGAAGCTCGCCTGCCTCCAACCCGTGAGAGCCCCGCTCCGTCCCGAGCCGCTCTCTGTTCCCGGGCCAGGCCGCCTGCATCCCTGTCACCGCCTGCTACTGGAGCGCGCTGACCGCGCTATCACCCCTCCCGCCGGAAGCCGTCCGACGACTGTGATCTACGCCGGGTCATCCAGCTGCACTGACCGTGCCCTGCGACCCCGCTTCGCTATCCCCGGACATCTCAGGCCGCGCCGCCCCCGTTGTGGAGACCCTCCTGCACCGCCGTGCTAAAGGGTCGCGGGCCGCGCCTGCCTACGTGCTCACACCTGCTGATTGAGGACCCAAGAACACTTCCCAAGCTGAGAGTCGCACCGACCTGTGCCGACTCTCCACATCACGAAAGAAGTTCCAGTATCGGGCTCGGGGCCCGCAACGCCTTATTTCCCCGTTCGCAGGAACCGATCTCTGTGAGTACTGGAACCACAAGTAACCTTTGCAAGAGACTACAAAGTATCCATTTGAAGCTACGAACAACGAACATTTGCCCGCTTTACAACCTGGTGGCATAGCGAAAACGTTATTGGTCTTGTGATAAATCTGCTGAGATATATATACCTAATTTTTACATAAAGAATCGTATTTTTATATATATCCAAGTCTGGTGTCCGTTTCTGGGGGGATTGATGTATTTACTGTGTGTACGATTGTGAGTGCTTAACCAACAACGCCTGAGGGATCGCCTTGGCTGCTCACGCCACGCACCTAGAGGGTGAGCAAGGGTCATTCGCGAGGGGTTATCCTGCGCCCTGACGTGGAGGAGAGGGTTCCTGCTTGACACAAGGGCAACCTTGCGCCAACCAGAGATCCCCGACTCTAACATTGGTGGCAGCGGTTGGGATTTCGGATTTGCACTTGTAATTTGCATACAGTGAATTATTAATCACCAGATAGTGAGAGCAGACCAAATAACGCAGCCACAGGTTTTCATTTTTGGAACTCTGTTGAGACATCTGCCATTACTGCAACCATGCCTAGCTCACTCTCCGCTGGAAGAGCTCTCTCTGTGATTTCTGGAATAGATGAGGTGGATTTGGAGAGACTGGAAGGCTACTCGATGGAGCAATTGAAAGGCTACAGTGTAAAATTCCGAGTTCCCCATGCTGGATTCAAGAGGAGGGTCCAGTACGCCAAGGCGTTGAGAGCCTGGAAGGAGTCACGAGACCCACGGAATGCGGGGGACATCGTTCCACCCGACAACCTTGAGGAGCCCAGCAGAGTCCGGTCGCCAGAGGAGCTGGCAGACAGGGCAGCCGACAGGGCGCATGCAATGGAGATGGCAAAGTTGGCCGGACAAATGGAAATGGAAAAGCAGAAGTTGGCCCTGGAGGCACAACAACGCCAAATGGATCATGATATAAGATTGAAGGAGTTGGAGCTGAAGGCGAAAAGTTTGGACACCGCTCCTTCTGGTGGCAGCACTCCACCAGCGCAGGTAGAGTCCAAGGTGTACATCCCCAAAGATGTAGTAAAGGAGTATTTTAGAAAGGATGACATAGGGCAGTGGTTTAGAGCCTACGAGGTGGCCATGTCCTCACACCGGGTCCCTGAGAAAGACTGGGGAGCGGGGTTGTGGGGAAGGTTCCTTGCGGAAGGGCGGGACACACTGTTAGATTTGCCCTTAGAAGTCCAGACCTCATACCCCCATATGAAGGAAGCTTTAATGACCAGGTATGGGTTAACTCCTGAGCTATATAGACAGAGGTTCAGGGAGACCAAGAAGATCCCTGAGAGTACGTATGTGGAGTATGTGACCTTTTTCTGCAGAGCGCTGGATGGTTGGGTGAAGGGTAGCAAAGTGAATGATTATCAAGGGCTGCTTGATTTAATTGCATGGGAGCACTTGTCCAGTCAATGTTTTCCTGAGCTACGCCAGCACCTGATAGATAGCAAGCTGTCCAACCCGAGGAAGCTTGCTGAGGAGGCGGACCGCTGGCTCAGCACCAGGGTCCACAAGGGTCAAGTGGGAGACTCCGCCAAAGGTGGGCAGGGTCCCCAGCAGAAGAGTGGGGGGGACAAGGGTAAACAGAAGGGGTTCCAAAAAGGCCCCCAAAGTAATTCCCAAGGGAACCAGCAGAAGGGTTCTCAGCCTCCCCCACCCCCGCAGCAGAACGGGGCCCCGACAGGTAGACCTGTTCCAAAGGGGCCCTTCAATTGTTATAGGTGTGGTGACCCGGGTCACATTGCCTCTGATCCTAAGTGTCGCCTGTTTGGTAAGACCGCACCCACTGGTGCTCCACCCCGGCAAGTAGCTAGTGTTAACTTTGGGGAAGAGGTAGCAGTCCAGGAGGGTGGGGGTCCCGGGCAGATGACCCTAGTCTCGCTAGGAGACAGTGAGATGGTCCCTGTAACCTACCTGCCCTCTAACACTAAGAAATATGGGCAAGTAGTGACCATCAATGGAAAGAAGGTTGAGGCTCTTAGAGATACAGGAGCCAGCGTGACCTCGGTGAGGCAACACCTGGTGTCTCAAGAGCAAATTGTACCCAATGCCTACTGTAGGGTTGTCAATGCTGACAACGTAGAGAGTCGTTGTCCAATGGCTCAAGTTCCCTTTGAGTGGGGGGAGGTCTCTGGTACTCTACAAGTCGCTGTGAGAGCTGACATGCCTGTAGACTGTCTGCTAGGGAACGACCTGGAGAGTTCCCCTTGGGAAAAGGTGGAGAAGACCACGCATCTGAGGATGGTGGGTCTACCCGACTGGGCGTGCGTGACCACCCGGTCCATGGCAGCCAGTAGGGGTGTTGAGAGGGTCCTGGAGCCTGAGGGAGAGGTCCAGGAACCGGCCTTAGGGAGAAGGCGCAGGAGGCGCGGGAAACCGGCCCCCGAAGTTCCCACGGCCCAGGAGGAAGTAGACCCTGAGGGGGATGCTCTGGAGCCTACCGGGGAACAGATTGCCGAACTGGGAGATCTGCCTGAGCTGACCCATTGGCAGCAAGGAGGAGGTCCCTCCAGGGAGGAATTCTGCAGGGAGCAGAAAGAATGCCCTTCTCTCGTGGGTATGCGGCAGCAGGCTGCAGACCAGGCCAATGGTGTTCAGGCCAAAACACACTACGTGTACTGGGAGAGTGACCTCCTGTATTCCGAGCCTAAGGCTGCTGAACCTGGGTCAGCCCGTGTGCTGGTGGTACCCCAGAAGTTCAGAACCTTCCTACTGGGGCTGGCTCACGATGTGCCTTTAGCAGGACATTTGGGGATGGACAAGACCTATGACAGGCTTGTCACCCACTTTTACTGGCCCCAAATGCATAAGAATTCAGATTCCTACTGCAGAACCTGCCAGACTTGCCAGGCAAGTGGTAAGAGCGGAGGGAAGCACAAGGCTCCTCTGCAACCTTTCCCTGTGGTCGGTACGCCATTCCAACGAGTGGGTATTGATATTGTGGGGCCTCTGGACCCCAAGACAGCCCTGGGCAACAGGTTCATCCTGGTCTTGGTGGACCATGCCACCCGGTACCCTGAAGCCATCCCTCTGAGGACAGTGACGGCCCCCGTGGTGGGACGGGCACTGATGGGAATTTTCTCCCGAGTGGGATTCCCTCTAGAGGTGGTGAGCGACAGGGGGACCAATTTCATATCCACATATATGAAATCCCTGTGGAAGGAGTGTGGGGTAACTTACAAGTTCACCACTCCTTACCACCCCCAAGGAAATGGGTTGGTTGAGAGATTCAACCGAACCCTCAAAGGCATGATCATGGGCCTGGACGGTCCAATGAGGCATAAGTGGGACGTCCTCTTGCCATGCCTGCTCTTCGCTTACCGAGAGGTGCCACAGAAGTCTCTAGGGTTCAGCCCCTTTCAGCTTCTGTATGGTCACCCGGTAAGAGGACCTCTGAGTTTGGTAAAGGAAGGCTGGGAGCAATCTCCCAGGAAACCTCCCCAGAATGTATATAGTTACATGCTGGCCTTCCGAAACCAGACTCGGCGTTTCAGGCAACTTGCTGAGGCAAATCTGGAAGCCAGCCAGGAGGAGATGAAGCGGTGGTACGACCGGAATGCCACTCTGGTAGAGCTTCAACCTGGACAAAAGGTGTGGGTCTTGGCCCCGGTGGAGCCTTGTGCACTTCAGGATAAGTGGACAGGTCCATTTGAGGTTGTGGAGCGCAAAAGTCCTATCACCTACTTGGTGGACATGCAGACTCCCAGGAACCCTTTGAGGGTCCTACATGTTAACCGCCTTAAGCCCCACTTAGAGAGGACCGAAGTGGGCATGCTGCTGGCCACTGATGATGGAATGGAAGAGGAGACCGAGCCTCTTCCTGACCTCTTAGTGGCCTCTGAGAAAGATGGGTCAGTGGATGGAGTTAATCTCTCACCCACCCTGACGCCCGAACAACAGGAAGATTGCCGCCACTTGCTGGGACAGTTTTCCGACCGATTCTCCCTGGTTCCTGGTGTCACAGATTGGTGCGTCCATGATGTGGACACAGGAGACAGCTTACCTGTAAAGCACAAGGCTTACAGGGTAACTGACAGGGTCAGAGCTTGCATTAAGGAGGAGGTCTCCAAAATGCTTGCGCTAGGGGTGGTTGAGTCCTCCAGCAGTCCTTGGTCCAGCCCCGTGGTCTTGGTCCCCAAAGCTGCTGCGCCGGGAGCCACACCTGAACTCCGGTTCTGTGTGGACTACAGAGGACTCAATTCAGTAACGAAGACTGACGCGCACCCCATCCCCAGAGCTGATGAGCTCATTGATCGGCTGGGGGCTGCCCGGTTCCTCAGCACGTTTGATTTAACGTCTGGGTACTGGCAGATCGCCTTGACCGATGGGGCCAAAGAGAGGTCAGCATTCTCTACTCCAGATGGGCCCTTCCAGTTCCGAGTCATGCCATTTGGGATGAAGAATGCCCCTGCCACCTTTCAGAGGTTGGTCAACCAGGTACTGGTTGGGCTGGATGCGTTCAGTGCCGCCTACCTGGATGACATCGCAGTGTTCAGTGCCACCTGGCCCGAACACCTGCGCCACCTCTGGGAAGTGTTGATGGCTCTGCGCCGAGCAGGCCTCACGATCAAGGCAAGCAAGTGCCAGATCGGGCAGGGTTCCGTGGTGTACTTGGGACACCAAGTGGGGAGTGGCAAGGTGGCACCCTTGCAACCCAAAATTGAGGCCATCCTGGCTTGGGAACCCCCCAAGACGCAGACCGCAGTGAGGGCCTTCCTGGGGCTCACTGGGTACTACAGGAGGTTTGTCAAGGGCTATGGAACGATTGTTGCCCCCTTGACAGAGCTGACTTCCAAGAAGCAGCCCAGGAACGTGATTTGGACTGACACCTGTCAGAAAGCTTTCGACACCCTGAAGACTGCCATGTGCACGGCGCCCGTGCTCCTGGCCCCTGACTTCTCCAAGGAATTCCTAGTACAGACAGACGCTTCAGAGCATGGTGTAGGGGCTGTTCTCTCACAGATGACTGAGGAGGGCTGGGACCAACCCGTAGCCTTCATCAGTAGGAGGTTACTTCCACGGGAAAGTAGGTGGAGTGCAATTGAGCGAGAAGCATTTGCTGTGGTCTGGGCGCTGAAGAAGCTAAGACCCTACTTGTTTGGGTCTCACTTCCGGGTTCAGACGGACCACAGGCCCCTCAGATGGTTGATGCAAATGAGGGGTGAAAACCCGAAGCTGTTGAGGTGGTCCATCTCCCTACAGGGTATGGACTTTACGGTGGAACACCGTCCTGGTACAGATCACGCCAACGCTGACGGTCTGTCCAGGTATTTCCGCCTTAGTGACGAGGAACCCCCTGGGCAAGGGTAGTTCTCCCCACATTTCAGCTGGAGGGGACACGTGTTAGACCTGGCACCTTGGCGTGAGTTTCCCTTCCACTTTTTGATGGTGTGCCTCGATTGTTTTGCTGGTGTTGTCCGCTCAGGGCACTGCGCCACGGCTAATCCGTGCCGCAGTGCAAGTGCTCCCTAGGTAAAGTGTACCTGTAATTGATGTCCATGATTGGTTTATTGGATTCACTGTCAGTCCCCAGTAGAGTGCACCAGGGGTGCCAGGGCTTGTGAATGCCAATGCTGCTGGTGGGCTTGCAGCGCTGGTTGCGCCACCCACGGAAGCGGCCTTGTAAAGTGTGTCTAGGGTCTGCCACCGCAGACTCTGTGCGCGGTCCGGGACCGTCGCGCTGACTGCGCAAGTGCCCCCACTTGCCAGTCCCTAAACCTTCCCTTACCTACATATTAGCCACCCCTCTGGTAGGCCCAAGGGCAGGGTGCATTGTAGGCATAAGGTAGGACATGCCCTGATGTGTGTGGCATGTCTTAGTAGTGAATTACAGCCATTTCCGTTCTTCACTATTGAAGGCTACCTGCTCTCCATAGGCCAGAATGGGCTGCCGGGATCACGCCAACGCTGTGACCCCAGTGGACTCAGAGAGCATGGTAGAAGTGTCAAGTTTAGTATGCCTGAACTCAGAATAATAAAATACTTCTTGTAGCCAAGTTTATTTTAATATCCTGGGTTTGTAAATACTACTTTTAGAAAGTTAGTATTTACTGACCTGACCATTCCAGTCCGCCTCTGCTGTGTGTGTGTTCTGCCTAGCAACAGTAAGGAGCAGGGTTGGGGAATCCCCAGAGACAGGTTGGCTGCCAGGTGGTGGGTAGAGAGGTGACACCTGGATGGGTGGGAGGAGTACACCTTGACTCTTGAATAGACCTGTGCTCTGCCACCACAAAGCCGGCACCGCCCCCTGTGGAGCGGCTGATGTCTCTGCCCTGCTGCTGAAAGGAAAGAGCCGAGTCACCATAACAAAGTGCTCCAGAACTGGACTGAGCCAGGCCCAGGCCCCCTGGCGCTAAAGAACAAAAGAATCATGGTATAAAAGTAGGAGCCTGGCTCCTAAGAAATCAGAATCCTGTTTACCACAAAGAACCTCTGCCCGACTAGAAGGAGAAGAAGACGCCGGAGGAGCTGGCCTGCTGCTTGCCTTGCTGAGAAAGGAGAGGAAGAGTCTTACTGAAAAGACTTTGCTACTTTGTGCTTGAACATTCTCCAAGGGCTTGATCTGAGCTTGCCCCCTGAACTGAACCCCAGGACCAGTGGGTTCTCTGTGCTTCTTGCTCATCCTCCCATTCGAGCCGTGTGGGCATCCCGCTGGAAAAGAGACTGCGCCCCTCATCGCCCCTCCTAGGGTCGTGACACTCAGAAGCTCGCCTGCCTCCAACCCGTGAGAGCCCCGCTCCGTCCCGAGCCGCTCTCTGTTCCCGGGCCAGGCCGCCTGCATCCCTGTCACCGCCTGCTACTGGAGCGCGCTGACCGCGCTATCACCCCTCCCGCCGGAAGCCGTCCGACGACTGTGATCTACGCCGGGTCATCCAGCTGCACTGACCGTGCCCTGCGACCCCGCTTCGCTATCCCCGGACATCTCAGGCCGCGCCGCCCCCGTTGTGGAGACCCTCCTGCACCGCCGTGCTAAAGGGTCGCGAGCCGCGCCTGCCTACGTGCCCACACCTGCTGATTGAGGACCCAAGAACACTTCCCAAGCTGAGAGTCGCACCGACCTGTGCCGACTCTCCACATCACGAAAGAAGTTCCAGTATCGGGCTCGGGGCCCGCAACGCCTTATTTCCCCGTTCGCAGGAACCGATCTCTGTGAGTACTGGAACCACAAGTAACCTTTGCAAGAGACTACAAAGTATCCATTTGAAGCTACGAACAACGAACATTTGCCCGCTTTACAACCTGGTGGCATAGCGAAAACGTTATTGGTCTTGTGATAAATCTGCTGAGATATATATACCTAATTTTTACATAAAGAATCGTATTTTTATATATATCCAAGTCTGGTGTCCGTTTCTGGGGGGATTGATGTATTTACTGTGTGTACGATTGTGAGTGCTTAACCAACAACGCCTGAGGGATCGCCTTGGCTGCTCACGCCACGCACCTAGAGGGTGAGCAAGGGTCATTCACGAGGGGTTATCCTGCGCCCTGACGTGGAGGAGAGGGTTCCTGCTTGACACAAGGGCAACCTTGCGCCAACCAGAGATCCCCGACTCTAACATTGGTGGCAGCGGTTGGGATTTCGGATTTGCACTTGTAATTTGCATACAGTGAATTATTAATCACCAGATAGTGAGAGCAGACCAAATAACGCAGCCACAGGTTTTCATTTTTGGAACTCTGTTGAGACATCTGCCATTACTGCAACCATGCCTAGCTCACTCTCCGCTGGAAGAGCTCTCTCTGTGATTTCTGGAATAGATGAGGTGGATTGGGAGAGACTGGAAGGCTACTCGATGGAGCAATTGAAAGGCTACAGTGTAAAATTCCGAGTTCCCCATGCTGGATTCAAGAGGAGGGTCCAGTACGCCAAGGCGTTGAGAGCCTGGAAGGAGTCACGAGACCCACGGAATGCGGGGGACATCGTTCCACTGGACAACCTTGAGGAGCCCAGCAGAGTCCGGTCGCCAGAGGAGCTGGCAGACAGGGCAGCCGACAGGGCGCATGCAATGGAGATGGCAAAGTTGGCCGGACAAATGGAAATGGAAAAGCAGAAGTTGGCCCTGGAGGCACAACAACGCCAAATGGATCATGATATAAGATTGAAGGAGTTGGAGCTGAAGGCGAAAAGTTTGGACACCGCTCCTTCTGGTGGCAGCACTCCACCAGCGCAGGTAGAGTCCAAGGTGTACATCCCCAAAGATGTAGTAAAGGAGTATTTTAGAAAGGATGACATAGGGCAGTGGTTTAGAGCCTACGAGGTGGCCATGTCCTCACACCGGGTCCCTGAGAAAGACTGGGGAGCGGGGTTGTGGGGAAGGTTCCTTGCGGAAGGGCGGGACACACTGTTAGATTTGCCCTTAGAAGTCCAGACCTCATACCCCCATATGAAGGAAGCTTTAATGACCAGGTATGGGTTAACTCCTGAGCTATATAGACAGAGGTTCAGGGAGACCAAGAAGATCCCTGAGAGTACGTATGTGGAGTATGTGACCTTTTTCTGCAGAGCGCTGGATGGTTGGGTGAAGGGTAGCAAAGTGAATGATTATCAAGGGCTGCTTGATTTAATTGCATGGGAGCACTTGTCCAGTCAATGTTTTCCTGAGCTACGCCAGCACCTGATAGATAGCAAGCTGTCCAACCCGAGGAAGCTTGCTGAGGAGGCGGACCGCTGGCTCAGCACCAGGGTCCACAAGGGTCAAGTGGGAGACTCCGCCAAAGGTGGGCAGGGTCCCCAGCAGAAGAGTGGGGGGGACAAGGGTAAACAGAAGGGGTTCCAAAAAGGCCCCCAAAGTAATTCCCAAGGGAACCAGCAGAAGGGTTCTCAGCCTCCCCCACCCCCGCAGCAGAACGGGGCCCCGACAGGTAGACCTGTTCCAAAGGGGCCCTTCAATTGTTATAGGTGTGGTGACCCGGGTCACATTGCCTCTGATCCTAAGTGTCGCTTGTTTGGTAAGACCGCACCCACTGGTGCTCCACCCCGGCAAGTAGCTAGTGTTAACTTTGGGGAAGAGGTAGCAGTCCAGGAGGGTGGGGGTCCCGGGCAGATGACCCTAGTCTCGCTAGGAGACAGTGAGATGGTCCCTGTAACCTACCTGCCCTCTAACACTAAGAAATATGGGCAAGTAGTGACCATCAATGGAAAGAAGGTTGAGGCTCTTAGAGATACAGGAGCCAGCGTGACCTCGGTGAGGCAACACCTGGTGTCTCAAGAGCAAATTGTACCCAATGCCTACTGTAGGGTTGTCAATGCTGACAACGTAGAGAGTCGTTGTCCAATGGCTCAAGTTCCCTTTGAGTGGGGGGAGGTCTCTGGTACTCTACAAGTCGCTGTGAGAGCTGACATGCCTGTAGACTGTCTGCTAGGGAACGACCTGGAGAGTTCCCCTTGGGAAAAGGTGGAGAAGACCACGCATCTGAGGATGGTGGGTCTACCCGACTGGGCGTGCGTGACCACCCGGTCCATGGCAGCCAGTAGGGGTGTTGAGAGGGTCCTGGAGCCTGAGGGAGAGGTCCAGGAACCGGCCTTAGGGAGAAGGCGCAGGAGGCGCGGGAAACCGGCCCCCGAAGTTCCCACGGCCCAGGAGGAAGTAGACCCTGAGGGGGATGCTCTGGAGCCTACCGGGGAACAGATTGCCGAACTGGGAGATCTGCCTGAGCTGACCCATTGGCAGCAAGGAGGAGGTCCCTCCAGGGAGGAATTCTGCAGGGAGCAGAAAGAATGCCCTTCTCTCGTGGGTATGCGGCAGCAGGCTGCAGACCAGGCCAATGGTGTTCAGGCCAAAACACACTACGTGTACTGGGAGAGTGACCTCCTGTATTCCGAGCCTAAGGCTGCTGAACCTGGGTCAGCCCGTGTGCTGGTGGTACCCCAGAAGTTCAGAACCTTCCTACTGGGGCTGGCTCACGATGTGCCTTTAGCAGGACATTTGGGGATGGACAAGACCTATGACAGGCTTGTCACCCACTTTTACTGGCCCCAAATGCATAAGAATTCAGATTCCTACTGCAGAACCTGCCAGACTTGCCAGGCAAGTGGTAAGAGCGGAGGGAAGCACAAGGCTCCTCTGCAACCTTTCCCTGTGGTCGGTACGCCATTCCAACGAGTGGGTATTGATATTGTGGGGCCTCTGGACCCCAAGACAGCCCTGGGCAACAGGTTCATCCTGGTCTTGGTGGACCATGCCACCCGGTACCCTGAAGCCATCCCTCTGAGGACAGTGACGGCCCCCGTGGTGGGACGGGCACTGATGGGAATTTTCTCCCGAGTGGGATTCCCTCTAGAGGTGGTGAGCGACAGGGGGACCAATTTCATATCCACATATATGAAATCCCTGTGGAAGGAGTGTGGGGTAACTTACAAGTTCACCACTCCTTACCACCCCCAAGGAAATGGGTTGGTTGAGAGATTCAACCGAACCCTCAAAGGCATGATCATGGGCCTGGACGGTCCAATGAGGCATAAGTGGGACGTCCTCTTGCCATGCCTGCTCTTCGCTTACCGAGAGGTGCCACAGAAGTCTCTAGGGTTCAGCCCCTTTCAGCTTCTGTATGGTCACCCGGTAAGAGGACCTCTGAGTTTGGTAAAGGAAGGCTGGGAGCAATCTCCCAGGAAACCTCCCCAGAATGTATATAGTTGCATGCTGGCCTTCCGAAACCAGACTCGGCGTTTCAGGCAACTTGCTGAGGCAAATCTGGAAGCCAGCCAGGAGGAGATGAAGCGGTGGTACGACCGGAATGCCACTCTGGTAGAGCTTCAACCTGGACAAAAGGTGTGGGTCTTGGCCCCGGTGGAGCCTTGTGCACTTCAGGATAAGTGGACAGGTCCATTTGAGGTTGTGGAGCGCAAAAGTCCTATCACCTACTTGGTGGACATGCAGACTCCCAGGAACCCTTTGAGGGTCCTACATGTTAACCGCCTTAAGCCCCACTTAGAGAGGACCGAAGTGGGCATGCTGCTGGCCACTGATGATGGAATGGAAGAGGAGACCGAGCCTCTTCCTGACCTCTTAGTGGCCTCTGAGAAAGATGGGTCAGTGGATGGAGTTAACCTCTCACCCACCCTGACGCCCGAACAACAGGAAGATTGCCGCCACTTGCTGGGACAGTTTTCCGACCGATTCTCCCTGGTTCCTGGTGTCACAGATTGGTGCGTCCATGATGTGGACACAGGAGACAGCTTACCTGTAAAGCACAAGGCTTACAGGGTAACTGACAGGGTCAGAGCTTGCATTAAGGAGGAGGTCTCCAAAATGCTTGCGCTAGGGGTGGTTGAGTCCTCCAGCAGTCCTTGGTCCAGCCCCGTGGTCTTGGTCCCCAAAGCTGCTGCGCCGGGAGCCACACCTGAACTCCGGTTCTGTGTGGACTACAGAGGACTCAATTCAGTAACGAAGACTGACGCGCACCCCATCCCCAGAGCTGATGAGCTCATTGATCGGCTGGGGGCTGCCCGGTTCCTCAGCACGTTTGATTTAACGTCTGGGTACTGGCAGATCGCCTTGACCGATGGGGCCAAAGAGAGGTCAGCATTCTCTACTCCAGATGGGCACTTCCAGTTCCGAGTCATGCCATTTGGGATGAAGAATGCCCCTGCCACCTTTCAGAGGTTGGTCAACCAGGTACTGGTTGGGCTGGATGCGTTCAGTGCCGCCTACCTGGATGACATCGCAGTGTTCAGTGCCACCTGGCCCGAACACCTGCGCCACCTCTGGGAAGTGTTGATGGCTCTGCGCCGAGCAGGCCTCACGATCAAGGCAAGCAAGTGCCAGATCGGGCAGGGTTCCGTGGTGTACTTGGGACACCAAGTGGGGAGTGGCAAGGTGGCACCCTTGCAACCCAAAATTGAGGCCATCCTGGCTTGGGAACCCCCCAAGACGCAGACCGCAGTGAGGGCCTTCCTGGGGCTCACTGGGTACTACAGGAGGTTTGTCAAGGGCTATGGAACGATTGTTGCCCCCTTGACAGAGCTGACTTCCAAGAAGCAGCCCAGGAACGTGATTTGGACTGACACCTGTCAGAAAGCTTTCGACACCCTGAAGACTGCCATGTGCACGGCGCCCGTGCTCCTGGCCCCTGACTTCTCCAAGGAATTCCTAGTACAGACAGACGCTTCAGAGCATGGTGTAGGGGCTGTTCTCTCACAGATGACTGAGGAGGGCTGGGACCAACCCGTAGCCTTCATCAGTAGGAGGTTACTTCCACGGGAAAGTAGGTGGAGTGCAATTGAGCGAGAAGCATTTGCTGTGGTCTGGGCGCTGAAGAAGCTAAGACCCTACTTGTTTGGGTCTCACTTCCGGGTTCAGACGGACCACAGGCCCCTCAGATGGTTGATGCAAATGAGGGGTGAAAACCCGAAGCTGTTGAGGTGGTCCATCTCCCTACAGGGTATGGACTTTACGGTGGAACACCGTCCTGGTACAGATCACGCCAACGCTGACGGTCTGTCCAGGTATTTCCGCCTTAGTGACGAGGAACCCCCTGGGCAAGGGTAGTGTGGAAATGTGGATTTCCCTGATCAGTTATGTCCCCTATCTTGGACCCCAACGGTTCTATGTGCATGTTACAAATACATGTATGTTCCCTTCAGTTCCAGTTTCGAAGACGCAAACACATGTGCGTCCACCGTTAACATGTCCTCTGTCAGATCCGCCATGAATGGGCTGGATATTCGATTCCTAAGTATGAAAGGCCACCGACTTTATATGGCTAAGTTACTCCATTTTTACAGTTCAGGCAAGTAGGCCCGATTCTGTCCTCAAAGCCTTTCCCTGCTCTCTGCCTCTGACAGCTTCAGCTTGAGCTTGCATCTGTGACCATGAACTTTGTCTCATTCTCTGCGCGGCTCACGAAGCCTGACATCAGCCTATTCTCTGCCAAGAGCTGTATTTCACCTTCGAATTATCTGCTTCCCCCTCAGCCGATGCATTCCTGCCTAGTAGCTTAAGTAAACATTCCTCCAGTTACCAAGCAAAAGGCCCGGTTTCTCTGCCCTCATGCAAGTAATTCATAGCCCTGTCACCATGGAATATTCCCATCCCCTCGCATTCAGTGTAGACACTTAGACGCTTGTACACACACACACAGTCAGTATAGAATAGATTCTGTCCGAGAGCCCTTCCCTTGTGGATAACACAGTTCTTTAAACATAGGATATTAGATATGATTTGGGATTAGGTTGACATAACCCCAGACTTTTGTCTCCACATGTAGAGCTAAATGTCAAGTCCCCTTCACCCTCTAGTTGCACGTCTATCACACGTCATGCTGCTGCGCGCGCATCTCTGCCAAGTATTTCTGCTGACATTGCGAAATCATCTCCAGGTATCCACCCACACATGACAATTTACCCCTTATCATCAAGTGGACGCCCACATGGACGCCCACCTTCACGCCTACTTACACGCCCACATGCTCTAATCTCATTCTCTCTTGCTCTCTTGCTTACGTACAATTGAGAAATGTATATATACTGTACTCTGTGAATAATGTTTTGAGAATATTGAGAATACTTTTCAGCCCCGTCCAGATCCTTTTTGGTGATGGAGATATTCTCCCTTTGACTCGAGTTATTGGAATAAAGCCCTTTATGTATCTGATACCACAGACTCAGCCTCTTGCTTTATGCATGATCCTATTGATAATATTTAAAAGTCTGAGAGCGTGATATTTTATTTACCACAGAATGGCGCCCGAATAGTTTAATCTCTTTCCCCACACGCCGGAGATGAAGGTCCTGTTTTGCCCCCTTCCATAGCCGTGATGGACTTCAAGCGTGCACGTCGCGGGTTTTTCCCGCCAACTCCCTCAGGCCACCGAAGGGGACAGACTGCGACAAGGCATCCATACGAGGCGGTGAGGAACGCAGATTGTCTACCCAGAGCCCACCTGCGAGAGAGCTGCGTCTGAGGTATACAGAGGCCCACCAGGTTTTCAAAGTCCCGATGTCCAGAGGGTCCGATGTCCGCAGTCGTCGAGTCCAGTCCATTCTCTGAGGCCTTCCGTTTCAAGGAGCTACTCGGTGAGTACCATCGCCGGGGAGGCGTGTTGACGCGCACATAGGTTGTGCCGGTCAAGACGGATTTGGGTACACAAATCCGGTCTGCACTGTTTAGCAGTGTATATGTACTGTTTAGCAGTATATCAAGTATTCCGAAGTATTCAGTTATTGTCAAGAATTCAGCGTGGTGATTAGTTAGGCAGACTGTCATCATTGTCGGTCGTTGTTAAAATGTTTAATGTTTAATGTTTAAAGTGTTCAAATATTGTGGTATGAATGATTGTTCATTGTTCACTGTTCATTATTGTGTTTTTTTCGTATTAAGTGAGTTCAAGAGTAAGTATCAGATCAGTTGTCAATATGCCGCTCTTCTCGAAGTTAAGACAGATTACTACCAGAAAAGGGGTGCTTGAAGAAGCAGTTCCTATTCCTCCTAGGGACACTACAGGACATTTTATTTTTCACAAGCATGGCTTAGACGCCATATTATTCCTTGATCTATGGGTGGACTACACCAAAGAGTTACCAGAAAGTCAGAGATGGCCCGTAGCTGGGACCTGGGATGCCGAATGTATCATGAAAGTCGAAGAAGAGTTGTGGAAGAGGAAAGCTAGACAGTCACAGAAAGACGCTGTTGAATTATGGCGTAAAGAATAGCATAGACGCACAGAGTAAGCGCTCAGAAAAGAAGAGAAAAGTAGGGAGGATTCAGACAAAGCCCGAGAAAACGTGTTAGTTGAGGAAGGTATACGAGTAAAAGATGGACAACGAAACACTCTTATGAAAGAGAAAATGTAGACCAGCTTGGAAGGATGCCATTGAGTTTTTGGCGCAAGGAGTGACATAGAAGGACAGAGTAAGTGTTTCACGAAGCAGAGAGAAGTGGACTGGTGTCTGGAAAAGCCAAGGGTGAGATGTTACAGGAGGAATTTGAGCTGGTAAAATGAGCGCAGGCTGACAGAAAAAGAAATACTGACGTTGCTGGTATTTATCCCGTCCTTTCAGAGGACCTAGCAAGAGTGGCCCCAGTAAAAAGACCAGTTATAATACATATATTAATTACATAGTAGCCCAAAGGTTCTTGAGCCCCCCACCAAATGAACAGCGCATAGCTGGTGTTTACATGGTCCAACATTTGACTACGTTGTCAAAAGGAAATTGAGAGGGGTGCAGCTAGAGAAGGAGCAACTCCTGTGATTTGATGACACCCCTAATGTACAAAGTGTTAACGAAAAATAATTAGTGACAAGTTTAGCTTGGAAAAAGTATTGTGGGTATTTCGAATTTGCAAATTTTTCATGAATACAGGTTTGTGTTCTTGATGGTCCAGTGAGCCAATGTGCTGGGTCAAGTCGGTAAGATTATGACCCCCTGAGTGCAAATTGTATGTAAAAATAATTTTTCAATTGAGCGAATTATTGCAGTTTTTATGGAATTGAGTAGTCTTTTTGTCTTTGACAGCTTCAGAGTGAGGAGAAGGTGGGGGCCGTGTAGAGCAGAATGTGATACAGAAATCGGAGACAGATTCTGACCTTGTAGCCAGTGTAGGTGGGGGCCGATGAGAGGAGCAGAACAGGGCACTGCTTAGAAGGCTTCTCTGACATCGCATCTGTGTAATGCCTGCAGCTGGAGAGCCTTGGGGCCAGGAGTAGGAAAAACAAACAAAGGATGGCTGGCAGCCCAGGCTCAGGCCGCGCTGAGGGGCTATTTTTAACTTCTCTGATAAGACAGGGCAGCTGAGAAATGTAAGTCGAGAAAGATTCCCTTGTTCTATTCTGTGCAAAACAAGTGCCCCGAGGAAATGTCTATGGAGAAGATTTGTTTTATTTTTTAGCAATTGTTATATTGCTTCTGGTCAGAAAGTAAAATGTTGCTCTTGTTTGGAATTTTAAGGGCTATGTGCCTATATAAAAACGATTTTCAAATTCAGACATTTTTGAATTGTGGCCACAAGCTGCCACCAGTTGCATTGGATAAATGATCCAGTGGTTACGGGTCTGTGAGGAAAGATGTGAGATGCATCTTCGACTAGGACATGAGGGTACATTGTGTACAAAGAAGCATAGCACATTTTTATAAAAAAAAAAAAAAAAAAAAAAAAAAAAAGAGACAGGTTCGTGTGTTCGTCATTTTTTGATTATTGTTGCTGATCCTGTGTGTCAGACTTGACGCGGTCATCATTGGGATGACCCACTGCCAGATGGGGTTGTATAGGGCAGGTAAATAAGTTATTGATTATAAGCCTGACAAATTAAGCAGGCCAGAATGTTCGCATCTGAGCTGTAGGTACTGTAATTACGCATCGCTGCTCATTTATATATGTTAGTGTAAATATCCATGCTTTCTGTGCCCGGTATACTGATGGCTTGGCACAATTACTAAATTTCACAGACATGATATTACCATTATCATGCTGTCAAAATAGCAGACAACACGTTATCAGTGTATGTCTAATTGGTGTTGGAGATGAATGAAACAAAAGAAAAAGGCTATGCAAGACTAAAATATTTTTCACATAACTGCCTTTCTCTTATAGACAGGCAGCCTCGGTCATATGTTTCCAGATTGGACATTAAGGAACAATTATGATCTGTGCATTCGCATTTTAACTCTTGAAAGGCCTGTTTTAAATAGGGACTGCCACCACAGAGGGACATATGAGGCCCGGTATTTAGGGTAATGAGAAAATATCTGACAGGATTTCCTTTTTAAAGTTTTGCTTTAGTAAGCTCATTCTTGTGAGTGGTGGCCCCAAAAGTTGACTTGTTTTTGAATTAGGCTATTTATTGTATAGGTGGAAATTATTGCACATTGACTGATTTCTTTAGCAGATAAATTATTAATTATCAACATTAACAACTGTTCTTAAACTTGGTTTTCCGAATATTTAGGTAATTTAGCATTCCTATTAGGGCCTCCTAGCATTAATATTGACTTCAGGTTGGTGTAGGTTCATGTAATAGGGACATTTGCATATGAGATGTCATTTGGCTAGCTTATGAGCTAACACAATGAGGTTTGTACATTAATTTGAAGGATTTCTCGCCGTTTCACATACGCTGTGTATCTCCTATAATTTTGCTTACGCCCAGTAGCTACACACAGGGATTAATAGTATTGTCAAGACACAGGGTGGCCCCTGAGGAGGTTCGCTTCCCGCTAGCCCCTTAAGAAATTAAGCCCCTTAGAAATTAGCCCCCTTAGAAATTAAGCCAAGGAAATAGGTATGGTGTTTTCCCTTTTTTCTCATGTTTTATTGTGATCTTTCAGGGGAATTAGTCCAAGCCCCTAATACAGCTTCTACTAAAGTCCTCCCTTGGACACAAGAACACACTGTGGCATTTGAAGAATTAAAGAGAGCTTTATGTCAAGCACCAGTTTTAGCAAACCCTGATTACAACAAATCGTTTATGTTTTTGTGACAGAGCGGGATGGAACAGCACTATCTGTCCTAACACAAGATCATGCAGGAAAACACGAGCCCTGTGCTTATTTTTCTAGTACATTAGACCCAGTAGCACAGGCTGTGCCTGCGTGCCAAAAATCAGTTGCAGCAATGGCCTTAGCCATAAGACAAAGTGACTCGATAGTGCTGGGCCACCCTCTGACAGTACAAGTACCACACGCAGTAGAGGTTCTCTTGAACCGGACACAAACACAACACCTGACTGTAGCTAGACTGACGGATTATGAGCTGACGTTATTTCAACCACACATAGAGATCAGACGATGCAACATACTGAATCCTGCTACCCTTTTGCCCTCCAGTACAGAAAGCGTTTCACCACACAACTGTGTTGAAGTAATACATACCGTGACTAAACCAAGACAAGACTTGACAGATGTTGCACTCCCAGACCCCGAGCTAACACTATATGTTGACGGCTCATGCATGAGGACAGGGGCGGGAGAATTAGTGGCAGCATATGCAGTGACTGCTGATACTGTAATAATAGAGACTAAAAGAATAGACATATTGTCAGCACAAGCAGCAGAGCTCATCGCCCTGACACAAGCGTGCATAAGAGCTAAGCACCTGAGAGTAAACATTTACACCGATTTTGTGGAGAGAAAGAGGTTTCTTGACCTCTCATGGGGCCAAGATACAGCATGGCCCCCTTATTCAAGCCCTACTGGAAGCAATACATTTACCAACAGCCATAGCTATCCTAAAATGTAAAGCACATACTAGAGCCACAGATACCATTTCCCAAGGCAATGATCTGGCAGACCGAACTGCTAAACAGACAGCTCAGACCCCACTAGACATGACAAAATCACAGATACTATCACTGTCCAAAGCCATGACAGTTAGGGATCCTTCCAAGGATGTACAAGACATACAGACACATGCTACTATGGACGAATTAAAGAAATGGTCGGAACAAGGAGGGGTACTGACTGATCAGGGTTGGATGAATAAGGGCAAATTCGATGGTACAAGTGATTATAAATACCGCACATAGTCCTGCACACTTAGGAGAGAAAGCAATGATAGATAGCTTACAGAATATATGGTTCAACAAGCACCTGCGTGCAGCAGCGAAACAAAAGGTCAGAACATGTATGATCTGTTGCCAATTCAATGCAGGTAAAGGCATTCCGATGGAACAAGGTGGATTCCATCCACCTGACCACCCTTTTGAAGTGCTCCAAATGGATTATATCCAAATAAACAGATGTAGAGGTTACAAATATGTCCTGGTACTAATGAAGCAGGTGTCCCTTCTGTTAGGGTATACCTGGAAATTCCATTGTGTGCGACATCCTGAAGCAGCAGGCCTTGTAGAAAGACATAATCAGACATTAAAAATTTGCGCAGACAAAGGTATAGACTGGATGGTAACCCTGCCGGTTGCCCTCTTTTACATGCGAATTGTAGCTCATTCTAGAACAGGCTTATCTCCCTATGAAGTGGTCTTTGGTAGACCACCAAAATATGTGGGCACTACAATGCCTAAAAGATTACTTATGTTGACAGTAACATGCTGACAGATTACCTGGCTTCCTTGATGTCTGCACTACTCTCTTGTTGTTCGCAGGTTGCTGCCGCCTTCCCTGACAACACCCAGGTCAAAGAATACTCCATCGCTCCTGGATGACAGGCGCCGAAGTCAGTGCTCTGGACCACGGGGACGGCCGTTAAAGTCAAAGTGCACCTTCACCACTCTTTTACAAAGGAAAAAACTTTGAACTTGGATTTTGAACAACATTTTCTAGAGGAGAATGCCCAGAAGTTTCCACAAAGCTAAACCTTGATTCAAAAAGTCAGAACCCGTTTGATCAATTAAGTCCACTAGGTGGTGAAGCGGTTGAACATGTATTCTGGCTCGCATAAGATCTTGGACAATAACATAAAGCAGAAATAAGAGAGTTAGATAAGAAGCAAATAGATGTATAGTGACTGTAATTTTTCAATATCTTAAGAGCATCACGATAATATGTATCAGCTTAATACTACATGCTATTTTTCCTCCTATTGCCTCACTCTTATACTCCTCCACTAATGATACCATAAAGCACACATTTAGTGATCTGCCATCCTATGAGCTATCATATCGACTTGCCTTACGCAACAATACCTTTATTCAGATGCTGCACCATTCACATCAGACTAGCAATGCTACAGACTGCTGGGTCTGTGGCCGACTCCCCCCCTATCAGAACTATAAGGGAGTTTTGCCCCTTTATTCTCTATCCGTTCACACACAATGGCTCCTGTGGAGCATGGTTTAGTTTGATTAATTCCCTAGATTCGAATTCCGCAGTTTATCAAGACAACTGGGTATGGGGAAACCTGAATTTAGTTTTTGCTTAAAGTCTGCTACCCTAACAAGGAGGGACTTCCCAAAAGAACAGGAACTGATCTAAGAAATGAAGTATATGGATTAGGTAATTTTACACTTAACCTCATGATCCTGAACGTTGAATCTGAAGCTACACCAATCTTGCCCACCATGTCCGTATTCCCAGTAAAAGAGGAATTATGTATAAGAAAGAATGGCTCCATACACATGGGCCATAGTAAATGCACCACTGTAATAAAATTCAGTGATCAAGGCAAGTCTACATTTAGAGCTTCTCGTCATTCCTACTTTATATGTGGCCAGACCGCATATATACGCTTACCTCTAGATTGGGATGGTACCTGTTACATAGCATTCCTCCTACCACCTGTTTTCCTAGCTCCTCCTGATTCTCATAGAAATACTCATTTAGTACACAATAGACAGCAGAGAGATCTCCCAATTGTCAATTACACTGAAACAGCATGGGAAAAATACACAGATTTCAATAAAGGTTTCTTTCCCTATATAGGTACAGTTACCAATAGTAAGCTGATACGTAGATTAACCAGAACCCTTGAAGCAGTAGTGAACGAAACTATTTCCGCCTTAGGCAATTTAACAGAAGAGCAGTCTGCTATGCGGATTGTTGTGCTTCAAAATAGTCTTGTCCTTGACGTTATCCTGGCCGATAGGGGCGGAGCTTGTAGGGTCATCGGATCAAGCCATTGCATTTTTCATACCAGAAAATTCGCCATCTGTATATAAAGCCATAACTCGCCTTCATAAGATTGTAAGCCAGATACACCAGAATCCAGGCACCTGGACTTGGTCCGGTTGGTTTTGGAGTGTATTATCTACCTTTGGATGGAGGGTCCTATCCTTCCTAGGTATTGGCCTTCTCATACTATTCAGTTGCTGTCTATGCCTGCAATGTGGACCAGCGATTTGTGGTCTGTGTGCCACATCGTGTATTCCACATCAAGGTTTTCGCTCAAGATCCCGGAAGAAGAAAGAAGAAGAAATGATGCTCCATGAGCAAATCGATGGATTAATGAAGATTGATGTTTCTTGACGGGCAAGTAGGGGACAAGGAGGGAATGTGGAAATGTGGATTTCCCTGATCAGTTATGTCCCCTATCTTGGACCCCAACGGTTCTATGTGCATGTTACAAATACATGTATGTTCCCTTCAGTTCCAGTTTCGAAGACGCAAACACATGTGCGTCCACCGTTAACATGTCCTCTGTCAGATCCGCCATGAATGGGCTGGATATTCGATTCCTAAGTATGAAAGGCCACCGACTTTATATGGCTAAGTTACTCCATTTTTACAGTTCAGGCAAGTAGGCCCGATTCTGTCCTCAAAGCCTTTCCCTGCTCTCTGCCTCTGACAGCTTCAGCTTGAGCTTGCATCTGTGACCATGAACTTTGTCTCATTCTCTGCGCGGCTCACGAAGCCTGACATCAGCCTATTCTCTGCCAAGAGCTGTATTTCACCTTCGAATTATCTGCTTCCCCCTCAGCCGATGCATTCCTGCCTAGTAGCTTAAGTAAACATTCCTCCAGTTACCAAGCAAAAGGCCCGGTTTCTCTGCCCTCATGCAAGTAATTCATAGCCCTGTCACCATGGAATATTCCCATCCCCTCGCATTCAGTGTAGACACTTAGACGCTTGTACACACACACACAGTCAGTATAGAATAGATTCTGTCCGAGAGCCCTTCCCTTGTGGATAACACAGTTCTTTAAACATAGGATATTAGATATGATTTGGGATTAGGTTGACATAACCCCAGACTTTTGTCTCCACATGTAGAGCTAAATGTCAAGTCCCCTTCACCCTCTAGTTGCACGTCTATCACACGTCATGCTGCTGCGCGCGCATCTCTGCCAAGTATTTCTGCTGACATTGCGAAATCATCTCCAGGTATCCACCCACACA
The DNA here is from genome assembly GCF_964204655.1 of Triturus cristatus. Classification (NCBI taxonomy): domain Eukaryota; kingdom Metazoa; phylum Chordata; class Amphibia; order Caudata; family Salamandridae; genus Triturus; species Triturus cristatus. Next base: position 549,808,819 of record NC_140584.1, read on the forward strand.
TGACAATTTACCCCTTATCATCAAGTGGACGCCCACATGGACGCCCACCTTCACGCCTACTTACACGCCCACATGCTCTAATCTCATTCTCTCTTGCTCTCTTGCTTACGTACAATTGAGAAATGTATATATACTGTACTCTGTGAATAATGTTTTGAGAATATTGAGAATACTTTTCAGCCCCGTCCAGATCCTTTTTGGTGATGGAGATATTCTCCCTTTGACTCGAGTTATTGGAATAAAGCCCTTTATGTATCTGATACCACAGACTCAGCCTCTTGCTTTATGCATGATCCTATTGATAATATTTAAAAGTCTGAGAGCGTGATATTTTATTTACCACAGTAGTTCTCCCCACATTTCAGCTGGAGGGGACACGTGTTAGACCTGGCACCTTGGCGTGAGTTTCCCTTCCACTTTTTGATGGTGTGCCTCGATTGTTTTGCTGGTGTTGTCCGCTCAGGGCACTGCGCCACGGCTAATCCGTGCCGCAGTGCAAGTGCTCCCTAGGTAAAGTGTACCTGTAATTGATGTCCATGATTGGTTTATTGGATTCACTGTCAGTCCCCAGTAGAGTGCACCAGGGGTGCCAGGGCTTGTGAATGCCAATGCTGCTGGTGGGCTTGCAGCGCTGGTTGCGCCACCCACGGAAGCGGCCTTGTAAAGTGTGTCTAGGGTCTGCCACCGCAGACCCTGTGCGCGGTCCGGGACCGTCGCGCTGACTGCGCAAGTGCCCCCCCTTGCCAGTCCCTAAACCTTCCCTTACCTACATATTAGCCACCCCTCTGGTAGGCCCAAGGGCAGGGTGCATTGTAGGCATAAGGTAGGACATGCCCTGATGTGTGTGGCATGTCTTAGTAGTGAATTACAGCCATTTCCGTTCTTCACTATTGAAGGCTACCTGCTCTCCATAGGCCAGAATGGGCTGCCGGGATCACGCCAACGCTGTGACCCCAGTGGACTCAGAGAGCATGGTAGAAGTGTCAAGTTTAGTATGCCTGAACTCAGAATAATAAAATACTTCTTGTAGCCAAGTTTATTTTAATATCCTGGGTTTGTAAATACTACTTTTAGAAAGTTAGTATTTACTGACCTGACCATTCCAGTCCGCCTCTGCTGTGTGTGTGTTCTGCCTAGCAACAGTAAGGAGCAGGGTTGGGGAATCCCCAGAGACAGGTTGGCTGCCAGGTGGTGGGTAGAGAGGTGACACCTGGATGGGTGGGAGGAGTACACCTTGACTCTTGAATAGACCTGTGCTCTGCCACCACAAAGCCGGCGCCGCCCCCTGTGGAGCGGCTGATGTCTCTGCCCTGCTGCTGAAAGGAAAGAGCCGAGTCACCATAACAAAGTGCTCCAGAACTGGACTGAGCCAGGCCCAGGCCCCCAGGCGCTAAAGAACAAAAGAATCATGGTATAAAAGTAGGAGCCTGGCTCCTAAGAAATCAGAATCCTGTTTACCACAAAGAAACTCTGCCCGACTAGAAGGCGAAGAAGACGCCGGAGGAGCTGGCCTGCTGCTTGCCTTGCTGAGAAAGGAGAGGAAGAGACTTACTGAAAAGACTTTGCTACTTTGTGCTTGAACATTCTCCAAGGGCTTGATCTGAGCTTGCCCCCTGAACTGAACCCCAGGACCAGTGGGTTCTCTGTGCTTCTTGCTCATCCTCCCATTCGAGCCGTGTGGGCATCCCGCTGGAAAAGAGACTGCGCCCCTCATCGCCCCTCCTAGGGTCGTGACACTCAGAAGCTCGCCTGCCTCCAACCCGTGAGAGCCCCGCTCCGTCCCGAGCCGCTCTCTGTTCCCGGGCCAGGCCGCCTGCATCCCTGTCACCGCCTGCTACTGGAGCGCGCTGACCGCGCTATCACCCCTCCCGCCGGAAGCCGTCCGACGACTGTGATCTACGCCGGGTCATCCAGCTGCACTGACCGTGCCCTGCGACCCCGCTTCGCTATCCCCGGACATCTCAGGCCGCGCCGCCCCCGTTGTGGAGACCCTCCTGCACCGCCGTGCTAAAGGGTCGCGGGCCGCGCCTGCCTACGTGCCCACACCTGCTGATTGAGGACCCAAGAACACTTCCCAAGCTGAGAGTCGCACCGACCTGTGCCGACTCTCCACATCACGAAAGAAGTTCCAGTATCGGGCTCGGGGCCCGCAACGCCTTATTTCCCCGTTCGCAGGAACCGATCTCTGTGAGTACTGGAACCACAAGTAACCTTTGCAAGAGACTACAAAGTATCCATTTGAAGCTACGAACAACGAACATTTGCCCGCTTTACAACCTGGTGGCATAGCGAAAACGTTATTGGTCTTGTGATAAATCTGCTGAGATATATATACCTAATTTTTACATAAAGAATCGTATTTTTATATATATCCAAGTCTGGTGTCCGTTTCTGGGGGGATTGATGTATTTACTGTGTGTACGATTGTGAGTGCTTAACCAACAACGCCTGAGGGATCGCCTTGGCTGCTCACGCCACGCACCTAGAGGGTGAGCAAGGGTCATTCGCGAGGGGTTATCCTGCGCCCTGACGTGGAGGAGAGGGTTCCTGCTTGACACAAGGGCAACCTTGCGCCAACCAGAGATCCCCGACTCTAACAGGTACCCAGAAGCCACGTCAAAGGTGCTTCTTAAATGCTATGTACAATGAGCTATGGTAGGTCTCTCAACAGGAAGCTGCTGAGAGATTGCGTGAGATTGATAGGGTTAATTTAGAAAAGGTACGACCACGTTGGCCTCTAGGATGTATTCAATGGGCAACATAGTATTGTCTGCAATTGCCATTATACAACAAGGCATGTCTATTTTACAACATGGACAGTCACAACTTGTTAATTGTTTGTTGGACACTACAAACCTTGCGTTCAGGCCACCTGCTGTGGCTTTATATTAACACATCCAATCTGTTTTCCTCATACAATCAAACTGAAAAACATATCAATGACATGAAGAGATATAAAATATACCATGTTGCACATTGAAAAATGAGACCAATTATCTTTCACTGTTGCCGAAACACCTTTCACGGATTGGATAATCAATGGGTACATTACTCTACTAGTCACGACATTCCAGTTGCAATATTGCTTACAACACCACCAGGTAGGCAGATATGAGGCATTAGAAGAAGGATTTGTCCATGAATACTGGGAGTTACCTTTCAGATTTAAATACAGGAATGGGGAAACAGAAGTTTTACTCAGTGGTCCCGACTGTGAAAGCCCCTTAGGCGGTTCCTTGGTTTGAAAGGACATTTCACTTCACGGGGCTTGTAATGCGTCGGTTTCAAACTTGCAATGTTAAATATATATATATATTAACGGGAAGGGGGCCGCGTGGCCCCACTTCCGTGCCCAAGTCCGGGCCCCGGGGACCCCATCCCCCGGGGCATGGGCATTTTTTTTTATATAGTTTTGGAGGGGGGCTGCATGGCTCCCCTCCTAAGGCCATTTATTGCCCCGGGGACCCCATCCACCGGGGCCCTCCTTTGCATAATGTTTTTATTTGATAATAATTATTCGGGAGGGGGGCCACTTCTGGCCCGGGGACCCCATCCCCCGGGGCCTGGCCACCTCGTTGGGGACCGTGGGGGGAGCCCCAATGCCCCCACGGTTCCACCCGGCTCCCCGCCTCCTGCGGGAGCCGGCACTGCTTTCCCACATGGGGAGCTGCTAAGATGCAGCTCCCCGTGTGGAAAAGCAATCTGCTTTGGCATGTGGAAGAGAGAGCAGGTTTTTTGCTCTCTCTTCCAAATACCAAAGCAGAGTTTGTTATGGCAGGGCGGGAGCCGCGAGGCTCCCGCCCTGCCACAGCAAACTGCAGTGTCCCGGGGGTGGGCACCCCGGGACACTGCAGGAGCCGGCCCTGGGGGGTGGCGGTCCCCAGGGCCATCACAGGCTCCAGGAGGGGGGTGGCACGGTCTCCCTCCCAAAATCTACAAAGCCCCAGGAGATGGTGGTCCCCGGGGCTTTGGGGGTCCATCACAGACCCCCTAATTTAAATATTTAGAGCCCCGGGGGGGTGGCGGTCCCCGAGGCATGTGGGGGGACTCGAGCCCACAGGTTTTTTTTAAATTTATTTTTTAAAACAAGCCCCAGGGTGTGGCGGTCCCCAGGGCTTATTTTAGATAAGCCCCGGGGGGTGGCGGTCCCCGGGGAGGCCTTTGAGCCCCCCCACATGTAATTAATAAGCCCTGGGGGTGGCGGTCCCCGGGCCTCTTCGGGCCCCCCATCCCAATACATATTGTGGCCTCGGGATTTGGCCCACCCGGGGGCTGAATATTAACGACGCGTGGGAGCCCGCACTTCGTTTTTTTTTTAACATTTTGGCCGAAATTCACGCTGGGTGCGCGAATCTCGCCGATTTAAAAAAAAAAAAAAAAAAATGCTTTTTTGGGCCCAGGGGGTCCTTGTGGGACCGCCTGAGCAGGCCTAGGGGTCAGGGTGTTTCTACCCTGCCCTCTTTTTGCATTTTGCACGTTTTTTTCTCTGCTTTCTTGTGCCTCGGTTCTATGGCTGCCAACACTTCCTGGTTTGGAGTGTTGACAGACAATTAGCATACAGCTCGTGATCGGGTGGGTGCGCGTATCCTGCGCGGCCATAGATATATATATATGATTTTACTTTAATTTTCTCAGCAACTACTGAACGGATTTACACCATTATTATGAAATCTGTTTATTAGCATTTGTTGATATAGACAGAACATACATCATGAATGTAATATCCCACAAGCAATGAGTCCGGTACTCAGAGGAGTATCCGCTAATTGTGAACGTGGTGAGCCGCAAGATCCAGCGCCACCACGAGGCGTGGATTGATGCAATCAAGTAAGTATCAGGGCCACCGCTCGCAGTTTAACAGATTCATGTAACAGCCGAACTTAGAACAAAGAAGATAGGTTAAACAACAGAAGTCCATCAGAAACAACAGCAGCAGGTTCGATCTTAGACCATACGACCCTCAGGATACCCCCCCCCCCGGTCCACCCCCCCCCAAACCCCGGCCCCCCCATCACCCGCGACATGTCATACTATGAGAGGCAAATGTCAGTGTCCGCACATCCTCCCGGTTCGGTTAGGACCTCCCCGTCAGTCCCCGGAGTGGGTCTCCCAGGCTCACCTCCATTCCCCTCCCCGCCAGGGAGTGGCACCGCAGTATGTGTCCCACAGAGTCTCAGGGCATCCCCATCCAGCCGCATCAGGACCTGCACGTGTACGTCCCATTGACTCGCTATGGGTGTAAGTCTGAGGCCTAACGTTTCCTCTCGCAAGAGAGCCGTGCCCTCCGCCCCCGCCCACACTAGCAAGGAACTCCGCCACGCCTGCGCCCGAGGGGGTTCAGTCGCCTTCCAGCGCTTGGTAATTAACCGCTTCGCCACAATCAGGCCCAGATCGAGGAAGCGACAGGCAACCTTCGTGGGGGGAGTCCTACGAAACAAGTGTAACAGACAGGCGGGCCAATCTCGCTGCGCCAGCGGACCGGCGCAAGTACGTAGCGCTCCATGCACCGTACGCCAGTATGAGTCGAGCGCTGGGCAGCTCCATAACATGTGTACTAGTCCAGCATCCAGAGCCCTGCAGCGTGGGCATTCAGCGTCCGCCCGGTGGAAATAGCGATTAATGGAGTCGGGAGTGAGATATGCTCTGTGCAGTATGAAGTACTGGATTTGGCGAAACCGCAGATTCCTGGGGATCCGTGTGGGCCCCCGTAGCGTATCCCTCCATTCCTTGTCGGTCAGGGGACGGTCCAAATCCACTTCCCATTTACCCCGTAGCGGAGACAGGTCCGCCGCCACCATCACGCGCAAGGAGGCCGCGAACCAGCGAATCATGTGGCCGCCCCGTCCCATGACGTGAAGGTACTGCATCATGAGGTGTTGCGCCGGTTCCTCCTGAAGAGCACCCCACCGACTCGTCAGCGTCGCGACCAGCGAGCGGTGACGGAGGAACTGACCGGCCGGTAACCCCGTCTCCTCCGCCAGCTGGGCGAACGGTATAAGCGCACCGTCGCGGTAGAGGTCCCCCAGCGTGCAAATATCCGCCGCGTGCCAGTCGGCAAGCTCTGCCGAGCGCAGTATCCCTCGACCGCTAGGTGAACCCTCAATCGGCATGGCAGGGGCATATGGGGTATGTGACCGAGTCAGGTAGAGGGCTCGCCGATAGCACCGACAGGCCACCGCCACTAGAAGGGGCCCCGGCTTGGTCGCTCTGGCCGTCGGATGAAACAACGCGATGACATCCGTCAGGGGGAGCGGTGGCTCCACGGACGCCGTGTCGTCCCTTTCCCGGTCGGCCAGCCACCTGGCCACCCATTGCAGCTGTGCTGCTAGGTAATAGTGCGCAAAACAGGGCATCGCAAGTGCCCCCTGACCCGTGGGGAGGTATAACTTAGAGAGCGCCACTCTGTGTCGTGCGGTGCCCCATACAAAATCCCGAAGGGAGCGCTCCAGGGCGGCGAAGAAGGACGCCGGGATATAGGTCGGCAGGTTAGCAAAATAGTAAAGGAGTCTGGGCAGGGCCACCATTTTGACCAGTGCAATGCGACCTGTGACCGCAAGGGGAAGGGTGCCCCAGAAACGCATCTGGGCCCTGATCGCCGTCACCGCCCTGCCCAAGTTACCCTCCACTAAGTCAGCGGGTCGCCGGTACACCTGAATGCCCAGGTAACGGAAGGTGTCTGGCTGCCACCGGACAGGCACACCTCCCAGTTGAAACAAGGGGTCCAGGGTATCGTCACGGAACGGGTAGAGACACGATTTGGCTGCGTTCACCTTTAACCCGGAGAGTGTTGCAAACTCCGTGAGAACCCGTTCAAGGTCCCCTGAGATATTCGCCACATCCCGCACGAAGATCAAGAGGTCATCCGCGTACAAGGAAACCTGGTGGGTGGCGTCGCCCATTGGGATGCCGTCCGTCAACACCCCCCGCAGGGTGGCTGCCAAGGGCTCGATGGCAAGCGCGAAAAGGAGGGGTGAAAGGGGGCACCCCTGCCTGGTACCTCGGCCAACTGAGATGGCCTCGGAAACGTACGGGCCAGTTCTCACCCGGACCACAGGGTTCTTATAGAGGAGCGCCGCCATTTGCAGAAACCCAAGGCCTAGTCCGTAATGTGATAGGGTTGCCACCAGGTAGCCCCATTCCAAGCATTCGAAGGCTTTCTCGAGGTCTAACACTAGACAGCCCGCCCGTGGCCAGTGCTGTGCACCGTGTACGGCGACACGGAAGAACCGGCGAAGATTAAGCGAGGTACTGCGCTTCGGCACAAATCCATTCTGGTCCCTGTGCACCAGCACAGGATGAACGGATTTACACCATTTAACAAAAAGGCACCTTTCTGAACCAAGGGCTACGTCTTTGCCAAATTTGGTGTAATTCCGTTCAGCAGTTCGGTCTGTAGCCGCGGCTAAAGTTTCCTATGGAAAATTGCATGGGGAAAACACGTTTTGGGACCCCCCTTTTTTATCAGCCCCCGCTTGACGAATCACCCTGAAACTTTCAGGATAGGAGCGGACCGGAGCGCCCCACGAGTTTTGTAAATTTTGCAAAGATTCGTCGACCGGCGCCAAAGTCACTGTAAATAGAATGTTGCGGATTTCCTATGGAAAATAGGTCCGAACAATAACTATCTACTGGCGACTGCCAGTAGAATGAATATATATATATTTTTATTTCACTGGAAAAAAACAAAAGTTAAAGTGACGTTAAAGTTAGGAATTTTAATTGTGACTTTATTTCCACTAAAAAATTAACTGCAAAAAAACAAGGGCTGAAAGGACATTATTGTTAGGTGAAAATTACAGCTAAAGCATACCGTTTTTAAATTAACAACACCATTGAAATTCAAACCTTATAGTTATCTCAAGTACTTAAAAATTGTGCTGTAAAGTAACTATAACTCACACTCCTGCCATGCACAGTGTAAGATGCCCCGAGGCAGGTCCATGTAAAAGATTTACCAAACGTGTATTGCTATTGAAGCTCCTGAGCCCCCATTCCCACAAATGTACACATGAAAATGTCTCTGGCATGGGGTAGCCCAGGATCTTATGAATACCCACAAACACCTCTATCCTGGGATAGGTCCACTAAATATGCAACAAGTCTCCCCGCTTCCCACACTCGCTCCAACAGAGCGGACTAGCCATCAGGTAGCATTTGGGTGAGCGGCACTTGGGGTACAGTCCTCAGTGCTGTTTATACCAGGACACATGGTACCCCTTCATTGGCTGTTTTACCTGCTGTATTGAAGCAGCTTATGAATGAGTATGGGGCAGCACAAGCCCTGGACTTAGGGATGAAACTGTTGGGCAACTCTTTAGCAGTATCCACCATTATGTTAAGTAACATAAAGGCGGAGGCAGCTCTGTTAGCTATACGCCAATGCTTGAGAGATTTCAGTCATGCACAACTGGTACGGGAATTACCAAAAAGTATCGAAGAAACCCATGCTACCTTAGGTAGAGATAAGTTGGGGCCAGACCTGTGAAATCACAACTTAAGAGTAATTCTGAAAAGGATAACTCTAAGCAAGAAGCGACTCTTAAACAAAGAACAAGTGAGATAATATACAAAAAAATAATGACAGACAAAGATCACACGGGGTGGGTCTCCTCAGCAGGAAGCCAATGAAAAAAGATAATCTCAGAAACAGTGATAACATTAGAAAGCCTGGCAGGTATCTGGATACGGATACACATTCCTCTTGTCTATTTTCAGGAGGCATCCGATACACGTTCGGAGAGAGGTGGGTGGTTAGAGAGGTGATCGGAAGAGCACGTGAAGCTGAAGAAGAAATGACAAAGCTCGTCTGACTATTTTATTAGTAAAGAAGGAAAACCCAAGAATAATAAACCTCAATTCAAAAAGAAGTAGCTGGGATCAAAATAAGGCAAGCCCAGGCTACTGAGGACTCTGCTTCTGAACAGGGAATGGGCAGTGACGATGCTGGACAGAGCGGCAGAAGTCAGAATAGCTAGCTGGAATCTGATGGATTATCTGGCGGCAATAGCGCTGAGTGAACATATCACAGTGGAAGCACCTGATACTAGGGCAAGTGTTCCCCATCGTTTATATGATATTACACTCCAATTATAATGAGACATACCCAGGAACATCAAGGCTCTGTTTTGGGACAACTTGACAACTACAGTTACAACATTCTTTTGGCTGAAAAAGACAGTCCACCTGAGCTCATAATGGAATGCCCACAAGGGGAAACAGCAATTTTACCTGCTTTCTCTTACCTTGTTCTGGAATCAGTTAAAAATTATTTTGCCAAGGAGTGGGCATTAGCGCTAGCTCCTGCACTATACCAAAATCATGTTGGGTGGGATGATGAGTCACCCCATCTTGAGAACCCATTAAAATCAACTCCTCAACCCCAGAGACAGTACCCAATAAAACATGAAGCCAAAAAACAAGTTAGGGAAATTCTAGAACAACTTGAATACCAAAGTGTAATAGAATATTGCACCATATCAATGAGTAACCCCTTGGTTCCCATAATGAAACCAGACAATTCATACCATCTAGTATTAGATTGATATTTAAACACAGCTACTTGCACATTTGCAGTACAAAATGCACACAGTGCAGCACTAATGAATAACAGTTCGGGATTTTTTTTTTAATACAACAGTAGATATCTCAAAATATAGCACCTGAAAGCAGATATTTGACAGCATTTTCAGTGCTAGGCTCACAAAAGCAATTTTGCTGTTTGCCTCAAGGGTAAAGGAATAGCCCTGGGCTGTTTTCAGCCCGAGCAACGGAGTTACTTAAACGTTTTGGTGAGTAGGCATTGTCCTATGTAGATGCTATTTACCTGACGGATGATGAATTAATGGAGCACTTGGATGAATAGACTGCATCATTCTGGGGTTTGCTCACCTGGGCTACAAATTTAAATTCCAAAAATCAAAAATTGCCCATCTCAATGTTCTATTTTTGGGATACGCGCTGTCAAGTGAAGGCAAAAGCTCCAACCTCTAATGACTCTAAAAAGATTACAATCCATTTTAGGATTTTTACATTTTGGCTGAACATACATTTTGGATTACGCAGAACGAGTAAATCAATTTTACAATTTAATTTGACATGACTTTTCAATCATACATTGGACACAGGAACATACAAACATTTTACGTTCCGTGCAAGCTGACATGATCGCTTTCAAATATTTACACACACATATAAACATGACCAACCTGGTGATCCACGTAGTTGCTGGACCAATCAGATATCGATACATCATGTTCAATGAAGGTTATACAGTACCTATTGCATACAAATCACATCTGTACAGAAATGCATTTTGCACCAAACGAGAAAATTCTCACAGCAGTACAGACTGCTGTAGAGAGAGAGAGAGTATTCGCATATTTGTTGTAACTCCGGTGCCGACCATGGAGGCTGTCAACAAATTAAGCGTTCAAATGTCAATGCTTTACATCCACGATGGATACAATGGGCTACCTCTCTCACTGCTACAGATGTAGACTACAGATTTGATTCTATTCTATAAACACAAGAGTTTTTGCAGTATGAACAAGAATATCCTCTGTTGAACAAAATAATACCTCTAGATTGATATGATCTAAACTGATGGGTCTGCCCAGCCTGCAGTAGGGACAAAACACCAATATTCTGCAGCGTGAGCAATTGTAAAGGGGCGCATGCATGATGGCAAGTTCCGTCCTGAAAAAACACAGGGGACTGCACGGCGCAGCTGGCAGAACTCAAGGCCCTAGTATTGGCACTACAAAATACGGATCATGGATTCCACACACTCCTTGTGTGCGATTCGTATTACTGTGTCCAGTCATATAATGAATACCTTCATTATTGGAGCCAAAATGGATTTCGAGATTCCAAGGGTTGCACAATAAAGCACAAGATGGTTTGGGAACAGGTGGCAAAGCTGAAAGAGTTCTTGCCACAGGTTAATGTAATAAACACATTGAGTCATGAACGTGTTGACGTTCACGATGCAGGGAATTTGATGGCAGATGAAGCCACTAAGACAACAGTTCATACTTCTGCCGTTGCTGCTATCACTCGTTCAAGTACGCGAATAGACAGAGACATCATGGTGGCTGTCAATTCTGCGCGCAATGACACACCTGGAGAAAGGCTTTCCACTCAAGTACTCTTACAAATTAGATGCACAAAACATGCTGTATGCTCACATTCCAGGAGTGGGGGATAGAGTTATACCAAACTTTGATCGCAGATTGGGATTAATACTAGCTGCACATGAGGATCTGGGTTCAGCACATACAGTGATTACTGCTACAGTTTCATTACTGATGCAGCACTATTGGTGGCCAGGTATTACTAAACAGACCAATGACTTGGTCCTGAAATGTGACATATGCCGGCAGATGAAGGGCTCCACCGTAGCACGTCCAACACAGATACCTCTTTTGATTTCTAACAAGCCTTTGGCCTCTGTCTATTTGGATCACTGCAGCCTCTTACAATCTGAGGGGGTTTACAAGTACAGCTTGGTGGCAGTACATTCATGCTCTAGATTCCTGTGAGTATAGCCACAGTGTTTGGCTGCTGCCTGAATTGTTATCAAGGATTTGCGAGTCTTTAATGGGACATACGCAACTGGCATACTACATTGCAACCAGGGTCCGGCATTCAGCTCTTGGGCTTACAAAGAAGCCATGGGAAGTTTTGGTGTGACCTTGCGGTACTCCTCCTCCTATCATCCTGAAGAAAATTCAGTAGTTGAGAGGAATAACCGGGACTAGAGCAATGCTTAACAGCAAGGGCACCAATTTCAAGTCGCAATTGGGTCCATCACCTATATGGGATCAAAAGGGCACTCAATAACATGCCAAGAAAATCCCTGGGTGGTCGTATACCACATGAAATCCTGTTTAGGGTAAGAACAACGTGGGTCCCAGACCTCGACAATATCGGTCGAAACACCATTTGACATCAATGAACATTTGGCTATGTTACAGAAACTAAATGAATTCTGGGGCACACAAAGCAATGTCCAAGTAAAAGGCACCGCCACTGGTGAACTGAAGGTTGTACCGGCAAAACCCGGCTGGGTCCCGAAGATTTGGGATCTGGTCAGGTAAAAAATTGAGGATAAGGAGAGAGGATGTGGCCTAACAGCTAGAGCAGTCAACCTCGAAGCTGGGGAACCGGGTTCGAGTCTCAGCAGGGGCGCTCAACATCCTGTGATTCTGGGCAAATCACTCAATCTCCCCGTGCCTAACAAAATTAATAAATCTGTCTGTAACGCTACAGGTGCTAATGTAAAGTGCTCTGATACCTTTGGGTCTAGTTTGCGCTATATAAAATTCCCTCCACCCAAATTGAAAGCATTTGGGCCATCTTACAGAGCGCCTATACCTGTCCTGGCTGTCGAAGGTACCAGAACTGTACTTCTTCTGCCAAGACAAAAGGTTTGTCTCCATTGAATTGATCAAACCACAATATGTGGCAGATTCTCAACAGTAGGCCACGTGGTATTCTGGGAAGCCACCGCTATCCTCTTGCTCACATACAGGAAGTTCCGATGGAAGCTTCATTAACTAAAGAAGATTCCTCTCTCAAGCAAGAAACAGTAAACAATGAAATACTACTTCTCCCTGTTGAAACAACAGCACCGGTACAATCAACTAGTAGAGAGGCACAAATTTCTATTTGACAACTCGAAGACAACAAGATCTACTTAAATATACCGAAGACCGAGTCACCTCCTGGTTCGGCGAAACCTGCTGAGCTGCCAAAAATAGACCGGAGTGCATCTGGCTACTTTGTGGACTACGACGATTTCTCTTCAGATTCAACTGAACCTGACCCACCTCTGCCATTGCCTCTCCCTTTCAAGCTACAAATATGTGCTCTCTATCTTTGGCTGAAAAATACATAATTTGTTACGTCTTGGTTACCCCTTTGGATTACAATTTGGTTACTTTTCCTGGTCCTCTGGATTGGTTTGGTGACTGTCTTTTTCTTGCTTCTGAACGTACATTATCCCCGAGAACGCTCTACAGTGCAAATTGTGAACTTCGTGTTGAAACCACATGCATCATCGCACCGTGAACAAAGGGACCTGTCCAAGGTGACCATTACAGAAGTTCCAGTTCCTGAAGAAATAGTGTGGAACAGGGTATTGTATGATGTGTATGGTCCAACTAAACCTTTGCAAACCCCACATTTGTTTAAGATTTCATCAAATGATATCATCACTTCTGGCACTTCCTCTGATGATTGAGACATTGATACGGTACATAATATGCTAGAACATCTATAGCAGTCAACTGTGTTTTCTTGTGATGAATTGTATGATGGTACATCTAATTATGGTGATATGTTCTGTTATCAACATTATGGTCACCATTTTCTGCATAAAGGAAGTATCCCACGCGCGGTTTATAATTACACTCAATGGGAACACTGTCCAACACCACCAAAAGGTAGTTCAAAAACATCAGCATAGAAGTTTGCCTATTTTTTGGTTTTGACACATCAGACCCACCCTCATACTTCCACAGGCTTGCACCTACACCTGCAAAGAAAAATATGCTAACAAACACCAAACTGATTTACTCTCCTTCTTTTCTTTCCCAGCTATCTGTACAGGGTTTCGACTTTTGGAAGAACACAATAGACACAAAATATGTTTGGGGGACAAAAGATTGGCGGGTTCAGGGAACTGAGGCTATGTTTGGAGCATGCCTAATACCATATCAAATTACCTTCCTGAACAAAACCATGAAACAAACTTCCTGTTTTGGAATAGCCAAGATGAAGGATTTGAACACTTCATGTATTCCCACATTCACATGTTTTGAGAACTGGCAACATTACGCACAATACAGCGTGGATAGACATGCCATAATATGCAATGGTTCTTACGATTCATCAGACCCCAATTGGGAGGGATGATTGGTTTGGCCTTTAGACACTAGTGGGTGTCAGTCCAGATTCCTGGGTAATACCAAGTGGTTTAAGATCAATAGGCCTGATCAATGATATGTACAATCAGAATACTCGGGTGGTGACGTCATACAGTGTTGGGAAGTTGTGCATTGATTAGGTAAAAACCTCAACACTTTCTCAGGTGTCCGATGACCTGGATCTCAGGGATTTCTTACTAGGTACCCAGAAGCCACGTCAAAGGTGCTTCTTAAATGCTATGTACAATGAGCTATGGTAGGTCTCTCAACAGGAAGCTGCTTAGAGATTGCGTGAGATTGATAGGGTTAATTTAGAAAAGGTACGACCACGTTGGCCTCTAGGATATATTCAATGGGCAAAATAGTATTGTCTGCAATTGCCATTATACAACAAGGCATGTCTATTTTACAACATGGACAGTCACAACTTCTGTTAATTGTTTGTTGGACACTACAAACCTTGCGTTCAGGCCACCTGCTGTGGCATTATATTAACACATCCAATCTGTTTTCCTCATACAATCGAACTGAAAAACATATCAATGACATGAAGAGATATAAAATATACCATGTTGCACATTGAAAAATTAGACCAATTATCTTTCACTGTTGCCGAAACACCTTCCACGGATTGGATAATCAATGGGTACATTACTCTACTAGTCACGACATTCCAGTTGCAATATTGCTTACAACACCACCAGGTAGCAGATATGAGGCATTAGAAGAAGGATTTGTCCATGAATACTGGGAGTTACCTTTCAGATTTAAATACAGGAATGGGGAAACAGAAGTTTTCCTCAGTGGTCCCGACTGTGAAAGCCCCTTAGGCGGTTCCTTGGTTTGAAAGGACATTTCACTTCACGGGGCTTGTAATGCGTCGGTTGCAAACTTGTCCTGTTAGCTGAAGGGTTGTCCTGCTGCTATGATTCATCCGGTTTTCAAGCTGCTCTCTAATGGGAGCTGTTTGATGCTGAATGATCAAGGATGCTGTGGAATGGAACCAGGCATCGCTTATCTTGTAACGGTTAATTTCATACTTACAATCAATGCTTTGATTGTCTAAGCAAATTGAAAGCCAGGCTTTTTCAAAAGGATGTGGCCTTAACATCCGACAGAGAGAAGTTTGATCACCAGGTTGCAAGACCCATGTCTGAGATACAGACGCTACTTCATACTAACTTCCCACTGCATTTTGGGGAGCTGGTCCACCATATCTTTAACATGTCCGATACAAAGGGAAAATCACACTTTAAGTGTGTTGACTCTGGATTGGTTAGCACCTTTCAAACAGTCTTTGGAGTTATACCACCATTCATACACTCCGTACTTGGAAGCGTTTTTGGAGGTCTTTGCTTGTCCTTCTACTTGTGGCAGGAAATCTGATTATTTTTCCTTGCTCCTACGTAATGGACTTCTCAGTTCAAACTTGAACGGTGACAGCATTGGCTGTGCTACTATTTTGTGAGCGCATGATACACTGCTCCAGCACACCTCGGCTTTGAGAACTGAATGAGCATTGTTTCTTGTAGTTCCGGCCTGTTTGGCCTCACTGCGTACAACCTGTATTCCGCTGCCTGCTTTACAGCCATGAATACATATTGGATTTCTGCCTCAGATCATAATTGGTTGCGCCATTGGACATTGAGGTAGTAATGGACCCTTTGAAGGTCTATGGGTACAGTTGTCCCAGCGTATTCCTTTGCTGTTGAACACATCCTTCGAGCCACCCTGGGATGCTTTGGCTCCTAGTGAAATGGATACCAGCTCTGCAGAACACTTACAGGATGTAGCCCCTCCCTCGGCACCTTCTGTGGGAACTGGACGGAGCCACCGTTGCTCCATAAACCTGCTTCAAGGTGCACTTCTGGGAATGTCGTCTTCCGTTGCCAGCGACAGTAATGTTGCGAATACCACTCAGAACACAAACAATTGGCTTTTGAATTTGGTGGGAACTATTTGGCTTGTTGTTAAAAAAAAAAATCAAAACAATGTTTTTTGGCTTTTTGTCCTAGGCACCATGGTTTTCTGAAGGCTTGGGGTTTCAAACAGTTTAATGACTTTCAATGGATTTTATGAGTTTTTTAAAGGGAAGCTTGCTTTTAGACGATTTCAAAAGTGTTTTTTAGACATTTTAGTTAGCATTTAATATGGCCTGCTGCCTTTTTAAGATAGCTTTTTAGGTCGACCCTTAGTATGAGGAGTGGGTGTTATGTGCCCCGTTAGGCCCATGTAGCAACACTGCACATCTTCCTACATTATCCTCTTTTCTGCACAATAACATTACTGCTGTTACATTTTGCACATATTCGCGTGCGTGACAATGTGGGACTAGTTTCTCTGAAACTGCTTTGCCTATACAAATGGCTTCGCGCAATATCATCCTGATGCCTCAAACACTGAGTACAAGGTCTTTATGCATGATGTACAAATGTCGTTCTATCTTCATCTACAGGGGTATCTACATATCTACAACAATGCTAATCTGTGTGTACATCGCAAGGATGCTTTTTAATAAAGATGCATTTCAGGGAGTTAGCAGAGGAAACACTTCAGCTGACACCGAGAGTCACTGTATGCTGAGGCTTTGCCAAGCAGCTGTCGGACATCTTCGTGAGGGGTGTCCAATTCCTGACCAAGACGGGGTCCTACATTCTCTCCCGCCATGTAATGGGGTTGGATTGTCCCTTGGGGGGATTCATGGCACCACACCTACACACACTCGAGACATACACAGCGTAGGGATTGCATAGTAGGAGTACACCTGATTACTACCTTGTTTTATGCCTGCATATATACATTGCCTTAGCACCATATTGGAACAGCATTTGCTATTTACTTTTTTGGTGCTTGTAATCACTTTCATCTGCTTCTGTATATTGATTATCGCAGCACATGAAGTCTTCACAAGATTAACGTTGGTTCAATAAATATATTGAAAATGTCCCATTGTGTATTCTCTGTATTTATCTCTGAGAACAAGAGTGCACAAGTGTCTGACCGAAATGGTTCTAGATCTGTTACCACGATCCCTGAGGGGTCAGGCTTGTCATGTTCAGTAGTTGCCAGAAACGATTCGCTCCCTGGTTGGGTTAGGGGGACTTTCAGTGGCACTGTGAGCTTGCTGAACACTAGGCCAACATATACTGCGGGGTGCATGGAATCAGTCTAGGGACCTCACCCTAAGTTTATGTTGTCCACAAACTTGCAGGACCTACGGATTGGTAGGACCTACACGACACAGGGTTTAATAGCTAGTTTGACCTTGTGTTCTGTAATAAGATCTTCTAGCTGTGATCTTTCTGAAGCAGTAAGTTATGCTGCAAATACTCCTTAATGGATTCCGTCAATTCAGTCCTAAACACTGGATCTTTCACAAGGTCAGGACTGAATACCTATGTGGGGAACTCCGAGGGCGGCTCCCCAGATCAAGCATCACAGTTACAGGTACACAGATGTGACCTATCTCTGTGGCCATGGTTGAGGCAGTCAGTGGAGAGCTAACGAGTATATAGTATATAGTCAATTCTCGAATGTGACTTGTGTACATGGGCGAAAAAAGTATAGTCCTTATCTATGGCATGCCGTTTTCACCATGGAGTCCCATTTCCCTCAACTTCGCTTTTAATTTTGCGGAGAATCACCCAGAGTGTGTGGAGTGCCCGATCTTGTCCTATTAACTTGGGGATACCAGATTGAAATAAAGTCCCCCATGAGGATGATACTACTCACAGTAAACTCTGCCAATAAGTCAACAGTTTTGGACGGAAAGTCATTCTGGCCAGTGCTAAGGGGCATGCATCACCATCAGTGCACGATCCTCAACTGAGCCCCTGAATATAAGGTACCTGACTTCCCCATCTTTTTTACACTCAAGGGCTCGAAAAGAGAAAGCATTGCGCATAAAGATTGTGAACCCATTGTGCTTTGTGGGCCCAAGGAATAAAGGGTCACTCCCCTCATTCCTCTTCTTGTACAAAGATAATATTGTGTCCGTGTTCTTCATAAAGGACAATTTCTCGGTTTGTTTAGTGGGGGCATTAAGCCCCTTAACATTAATAGAACGGATCTTAGCTCAGAGCCAACCTACCAGCCCTTATTAGAATTTTGGGTGGAAGCGTACCGTGTCATGTAGGATGAGTAAATAACAAGGAACAGAGCGTCTGTTAGGACAATGAGAAGCGGTCTCTGCATGAGGTGCTTAGGCCAACAGCCTATCCCAATCCTCCCCCATTCAACCCAAAGACAGAAAAACAAATTAACCAAACAGTCTCGCTGTGCCACGAGACTTCTCATACAAATGACAGGAGCCCCCCACTAGCTTGGAGGGGTTGCAAATGCACCGTCATTGTGAGATAAGGCACGATGACACTGTGGGACGAAGGCTGTCTCATAGTCCCAAAGCCTGCAGTTCGTTCCAGAATTTTGCATCTGGGGTGCTAGAAAGTTTCGTGTCAGCATATCAAACTCCTAAGCAGGCGGCTACAAGCGTGAAGCCAAAACCACAAGACAATATCAAAAATCATATGGTCTCAGGAAGCATATAGTGCCATAGTAGTCCCTGGAAACTTAGAGAACTACTTTGAATGCAGACGTGCTCCTTGTGAAAGAGCAGAATGAAGTCACGCCTTTGTTCCGTTTAAGGCACTTTTGCCGCTGAACTCTCTGTGTTTGTTACTAGGAGGTAGGCCGGAGATTATCTCCTCTTCCGGACGACCCCCAACTCCTGAAGTTCTGTTCCCGGCTCTACCAATGTGATCCCCAGCAGGTGTGCTGCCATTGTCAGTGCAGAGGTTTTTGAGACTTGCTTTCATAGTCAAAGGCGATGCCAAATGGGTAGAGCCATCTGTAGCTGATGGTGTTATGGTACAAGTAGTCCATGATTGGTCTGCACTATTGCCATCTTAGAAGCGCTGCCACAGCTATATGCTGAATATCCATGAACTATAGCTACCTTGAGAAGGAGATCTCCTCCAGAGCCGCAAGGACAGAGAGGATATTCCTGGAGGGGATATGTCCTCCCGTACTAAATCTTATACCACATGAAGTACCCCATGGGCTTATAGACACAGCCTAAAAGCCCAAACAATAAAATGGGAAAGAATGAAGGAGACCATTCAGTTGTTACCCACTAGATTGTGGGAAAGGAAGCAATTCATTTTATTAATATACCCCTCACACATTCTAGTAGTGTCATGCTTCATCATCTGGTTCACCCTGACTCATAAAGGTCAGGGTGGGCTCGACCATGTTTCAGGGAGCACTTAGGAAGAAATGGCCAGGGGGTATAAAGATTAAAAATCCTCCTGCAGATCCAGGTATCCCTTTATTAGTGGAACCGCAGGGGATATTAAATTAGAAAAGGAAATATGTGGGTCACAAAGAGCTTTATGGTTCTATGACCCTAGTGCCAACATGTTTCAGTCCGAAAAAATGGCCTAATAATGGAAATGACTTTCTTCAGGGCCAAAATGTCCTCCCTGGTTATTGTCATATCAGGATATTCCCTATCAAAAATGGATTTTTGTATGAAACAAAAAAGTAATTGCTCGTTATACAATCAAAAACAAAATGACACAAACATTGATAAAGCCAACAGGTCTGGCATTGGCTGCCAGCCTTTTGGCTTTATCAATGCTTTTTTTCAAAATTTTTGTAATACTATATTTTTGGGGCGGTGACTATCCCTCGCCAATATAAAAAATAAAAATGGGGAAAAGAAAAATATTTTTGGGTCTATAGAAGCACACATTCCCACAGTAGTCCTAGGCAATTTAGAGAACTACATTGAAGGCAAATGTGCTCCTTGTGAAAGGTCATAACAAAGTCACTCACAGTAAAGTAATAAAATGACTGACCCGCTGCCCCATGCTGTAGCGGTTGGAAGAAAAATGTTAAAGACACATCAACAGATTAATGTTGGGAGAGGGCTTTGACGAAAGCCCTTAAAAAAAGTAAGTATAGTATAATATATATATATGTATATATATATATATATATATATATATATATATATATATATATATATATATATATATATATATTATATAATTGTGGCAAAATAAAAAAGTCTCTGCCAATGTCAAACTTTAAAAAAAAGGCTATAATAAAAAACTTTTAAAACATAAAATGGTAAATGATCCACTATCTTTGATTAGTGCCATTGAAAATTTTACGTTTAACTAGCTATTACTAGATTTTCAATGTATGCATTAGCATTCCTTTTACAACATGTTTGCTAATAAAAACATTATTAACGTGCTAATAGAAGCACAGATAACCTGAACAGAAACTGCTGTAAAGTGAGAGTGGTAGAACCTGAGATCGACAAGAACAACTGAGAGCAGGTGAAGAGCAAACTGCGATAAGGTTGATTGGTACAGATTAACTTTGTTTGCAAAAAGGGCAAAAGTTGAGAGTTTTGAGGCATTCTTTTGCATATAAACAGACAGATCACAATGGCTAATCTAAACAGTAATAACCATTTGAGGAAATAAATAATTCCCAACTAAAGGGCTTAGATGTACACAGGAGTAGCATCATTGTAGCAAAGGCCGAAATGAGCATGTGTGCTCAACAATATACCTGTTGTAGGTCTTGAAAGAATATATTGATCACTGCACTAAATGTCAACACAGAAGTTTTTTTTCTTGCAATTCAATTACGCAGTTGAGGAAAACAGGCTGAGAGAACAGACAGAAATAAGAGTGCATGAATGGATTTAAAGACCAGATAGATCAAGGAAAACCAAACAGGAAACTCACCTACACAGGTAGAAAAGAATGATGCTCCAGAAGCAAAATGTACTTGGAACAGTAGGCTAACCTCAGATTTTTGAATTTCAGTGCATGTGGGAGAATACAATAAAATATCAATCCGTGTGAAACTAGAGATTTTTTATGGGATTCTGGAAACAAATCAAATACTTTTTAGGGAGTGATTTCCTAATTTAAAAACAAATAATTAAGATATGTTTATGTTAGTATAACCAGGCATGACTAGGCTGCAGCTAGACTGCATTGTCATTCAGAAAGAAATGTGCTTTTATTTTACATGAATGGTCTTTTTTCACGTGCATGTTTCTCTTCTTTCCAGTTCAGAAAATGATTTTAAAGACAGCGTTAGTAGTGGTCTCTGCTTATAATGTAAACAATGATGTATTAATTTACTTTGCTTAAGAAGACGCCAGGTCCAAGATGTTCTTATCTCTGTAAAAATTCAAGGACTTTTGCTCGAGGCTCTTGCAAGGGGCATT
The DNA here is from genome assembly GCF_964204655.1 of Triturus cristatus. NCBI lineage: Eukaryota > Metazoa > Chordata > Amphibia > Caudata > Salamandridae > Triturus > Triturus cristatus. Next base: position 549,830,002 of record NC_140584.1, read on the forward strand.
CACTACCTGAACCAGCAACATCGCCCCTTCAAAAAACATTTGCAAGAAGCGCTCAGAATTCCTTTGTAACAAAATCACCTCCACACACAGCAACTTTTCCACTCAACCCGATGCCATAACGGTTGCAACGCAACTTCCCATAATGGCTGAAGTATGAACCCTGACCGCGTGGCCTGCCGTCAACACCGATAAAACTGCTGCTACTGTGGAAATGAGCCTTTTTAGGGTCCCACCAGTGCAGGGGTTCACCCTTCTCTGTCTACGGGTCCTTAAACTAACAAAGAAATGATTGGCACTGAAGCTGGAATTCAAAAAAACAAGTTTATTCACTCATGAGTGAGACCACGTTCATACACCACCCTCAAGTGTTCCAGGAGGTAGTGGCTTGAATACACAGACCATGGGCCTTATATACTGAGTTTTCTGCATTGGTAAGCATGTAGTTACAAATAGGAAGTACAGGCCTACACAAGAATAACTACCGACAAACATGGGCAAATGAATATCACTTAGTCAGCGAAGTGGGAGGGGAAACAGAACTGCTTACAGTTGCAAGACACAGCTGACAGTTATGTCTTTAGTCAGGTGCATTCTAGAAGCTACAGGCCTTTCTTAGCTCATACATTGTTTGAGCTTAGAATAGAAGGAGTTAACTAACGCTGATGATGCAAGCAGAATAGCAAGCAACAGTGAAGACGGAAGAATCACATGGCTAACAAAATGAATGCCACAACCAAGATGGCTTCAGCTCAAGCTAACGGCAATTATTTTCGATTTCCACCCTACCATGAACACCATCTATTTGGGGGCCCCATCTGACCCTTGCCCCCACTACGCCTACATCAAATGACTAACTGATCAGCAAAGCACAAACAACCATCTTCAATGTTTTCATCGACTCTGCCTTATTCCTGGACACAAGCCACCGTCATAGACCCATCTACTTCTTATCATACCAACCAAAGACTCAGAGATCATAATGAACTGACGCCTCAGTGACCACATCATCAACCACCACCTCCTCTACGCCACACTGTTGAGATTCATGCACAACCATAGGACAGCAACAGCACTCATCACCGCCACAGATAACATCTGCATGATCCTTGACAGAGGAAACACAGCAGCCCTCATTCTCCTGAACTTCTCTACAACATTTTACTTGGTTTGAACCCCATTCTTATTAGGAGCTTGAATAAGATTGGTATCCAAGTACCTGCTCTCTAATGGATCTGCTCCTTCTCTATTGATAGCTGTCAACTAGCACCTTAGTCCTCAGAAGCCTGCAAACTCATCTGAGGAATGCCTCAAGATTCATCACTCAGCCCCATCCTGTTCTACAGATACATGATCCCTCTGGCCAACTTCACTCACGCACATGACAGAAGCATCTTCTCCTACAAAGACATGCAACTCATAATCTCCCTGTCAGACAACACCCCCAACTCAAGAAGCAAGTTCATGGCCTGCATGATCAAGGCCTCTAACTGGATGAACGCCAAGGGTCTCAAGTTCAACATAGATCAGGCAGAAGTGGTGGTCTTTGGAAAGAACACCTCGCCATGGGACTCGAACTGGTGGTCGGCCACACTAAGACCCGCATAAAGCACCAACACTAGGAACATAAAAATCATCAAAAGCAATCTGGACATGACCACTCAAGTCAACGCCATCACTGCATCCTGCCTCCACAGAGTGAAAATGCTGACAAAGATCTTTAAATGGCTCCCAAACAACACCAGGAAAACCATCACTCACGCTGTAGTCACCAGCAAGCTGGACTATTGGAACATCGTCTACAACGGGATCACCAAGCAACTCAACAAACAACCACAAACCATCCAGAACTCGAAAGCCAGACTCATCCCTCAGACTCCCGCACAGAACTCACATCACACCACCCTTCAGGGAGCCCCACTGGTCCCGACAAACAACCACTCCAATTTCAAACTATTCACACAAACATTCAAGGCACTAAGCAACATAGGCACCATCTGCCTAAACAGTTTCATCTTCTTCCCCCAACCACCAGACACCTTCACTGGACTCCTAATCACACATATGCCACACATACATAAAACCAGTTCAGGAGAACAGACGCTCTCATACACATGTCGTAAAGCACGGAATGACCTCCCATTCCATATCAGAGCCTTCTCCTCCTCGCTACTTTAATTCTGCAAGAAGCTGAAAACCTGGCTTTTCAATTAAATAATATACCATAGGCAGTGCTAGGTACACACACCTGCTCAACACTGGGATATCTCACGGGTAGTAGTGCGCTTTATAAATACACATAACTTAACCTGTTAATGTATTTATTTATGAAATGTACAGTCATCTCCTATTGTTTTTTTAAATCATATTTTATTTACTAATATGCAGCACAGTAGGCGTTCCTAAATGTTTCCTATTTCAAGATTTGTGAACTCGAATAGTGATCGGTGCTTTTACGTGTATCTTTATTAATCCAGCCATATGATGTTAAAACTCACCATTTCAAGCGTATGGGTTCTTTGCCTAAAACTTAATGAAATTACATGTTTTTGGGAGAGTGCAAGGGCTTTTTGCACTTTGTCCTTTTTACTAAGCGGACTCTGCATTAGTCAGTCTTCTCATTAACACCTAGACTTCTGACTATCCAGTGACGCAGACTCTGTCTAAGTCACCTAGCTGAATTATTGTTAGACCTGACACGCTTTTGGAAGTATTTCCCTTAAAGTTTTTCTTTTTCCTCAGTGGTTTTGAGGATTCCTTTTTAATGGCCTTAGGGCTCTGGGCATTTTTCAATTGTAAATGCAGTGCGAAATTGCGCACGTCCTTTCTAAACATGTTAGGAAATGGTGCTTACCTGATGTTTTTAAACATGTCTCAAGCTTGCCATTGCAGGCCTGTGTGTGTGCATTTGCATCTATGATGTTTTTAAACATGTGTCAAGCCTACAATTGCAGGCCTGAGTGTGCGCAATTGCACTTAGGCTCGGGTTGGCCTTTCTAAACCACTGGCCAATCTTAAGGGGACCTTTTACTACTACTAGGGCACCCATGGGGTAAGTCCTAAGGGTGAAGCAAATGGTAGGTGCACCCTTCCTGATTCACTGGTTCCAGGACCCCACATGGCCCACTTCGTCGATTGTGTGACACAGAACTGCATGCTCATTGCGTGCGGTGTACGCTTCACAGGCTGCGACCCTAGTAGTTGAGGGCGTACCCATAGAAGTGTCTCATTCTACTTAGTACATCACTGCTGAACTTGCGCCTGTGACCGGCATTGTCTGGTGCAACTCCACTAAACGCGCACCAAGCGTTGTTCCTCATTTCCAGGGTGGTACTGAGTTTGCGACTCTGCATTATGTGTGACCGGAACGGTCTGGTGGAACTCGTACCAACGTGCACCAGACGTAATGCCTCATTTCCAGGGAGGCGCGGAGGAGTGGATTTGTGTTCCTGGGTGCCCGGATTGCATGGACACTACTTTGATCGACGTGTGCTTGATGGAGTGCCTCCTTCTTGTGAGATTCACCAACTGCTCCTTTTTGTGCCCTCAGTGCGGCAGACCAACTGCCTTTTCCTTACCCAGCCCGACGACTGCATGTTGCCAGGTAATGATGTCCAGATCGTGTCAGGGTGGTGAGAGTAATTGACTGGAATAAAAAACGCTTCTGAGAGTGATCGGAAGCAGGTCAAGAGATTGTGCGACCCCCTCTGTGCTTCACAGAACTGGACTGGTGCCGAAAGGCACAGTGTAGAATCCCATGATTGAACGGCTATTGCCCTCAGCCTGCTTCTGCTCCGCATACCGTGGGTGAACTTCGAGCAGTGGCCAAATCCCCATTTGTTGACTGCCGCCAAATTAGTCCTGCTACCTACCCTCACCTTCTTCCCAGCGACCGTAACTAAGCACGACTATGGCCTAGTATCAGGAGGAAGGTTTTCTTTATTACCATCCCGTGGGTGTAGGGAAGTCTGGGTTAGTTGGAGGGTGGAAGAGGGTTTAGGGCCACGGGTTCTCCATATGCATTATCAACTGACCCTGCAGGTATCAAATGCACCGCTTTATGGTGCTGTGTGCGACTGCGCTCCATAGGGACCCGTCTGATATCCGTGGCACCGCGTATAGTGCAGAGCGAGTGTCTGGGAGTTTCTGCCTTTCTGCCTGTAATTAAATTACACCCCAGGGCGGTGTTGCTTTACACATTGATTCCTTTGCAAAAGAATACTAAGTTTGGCATTGGGCTTACCTGTGTGGCCTTGGCCCAAGGTGCTGCTTACAAGTATTGTAATCATCTGTGTGAACACATTTCTGAAAGCGTTGTGATCTGGGGTGCACCCTATAACTGTGTGGTATTGAATTACAATAATTCTGATATTTCACACTGCATAACGGTGCTGGAGAGGGGTAAAATAAGATCTTTCCCAAGTGTGCATATTACTGATGTCATTTTAACACGGTTGGGCCTAGCACTGCTAGTGATGTTTCTGAATGTGATTAATGCCCAGAACTACAGGATGTTCATGTTGTGATAGTTAAAATGTGTGTTCTGAATACAAACTTTATTTACATGCACCATGTGTGAAGTCTCTTTTGTGAAGCTCATTGTATTGATTGTGTGAGAGTGCTGCACCAATGCTTTACACCATTGCCTCTGTGATAAGCCTAACTGCTCAGTGGCAAGCTACCCAAGGGTGAACATAGATTATACAGTGGATGTAATCATCCACCCCTGACAGGAGTGGTATGTTCTGCCTGGCTAGGGCCTAGCCTCAGCCAACCAGAACGTGCCAGTTCCAACAACTATACTTTGGTTCTGGCTATTAACATGCTTTGAATGGGGCCTTATTATGACACTCTCACATGTGCTTTAATTGATTCATTATTGATGTAGATTTGAATTTGATGAACCTATTACTTTTTGCCTTCTGTAATTATCTTAATATTGAATTAAACCGAAGGTTTAACCTTGGATCTTGTCTCATGAGAATTTATTATTATTTGCTTAAGACTTAATCTTACGAAGACTCACTAGGTCTTATGAAGACTCAAGCAGTTCCGATCCCATACCTCAAACCTTTAAATTTATTATTGGAAAGCATTATGCAAGGACATAGAATGAGCGGTAGTGGCAGATTACAGTGTTTTGTGAATCCATAGTTGTGATCAGATTTTATCTGTTGTGAATTAGCAATGACTGAACCCTTTTGGTTCCTGATGGACTCCGTAGAATGTAGAGTGTAGTGAAATGAATGCAAGTTTAGAATGTTGGGTTCGCAAGTTACAAATAAAGATGTGTAATACAAAGTTGCGTGTGTGACACTACAACTGACGACGAGATAGGGGAAAAGTAAACCGAAGATCGGCAGCGCTCTCAGAGAGTTTGCCATGGTCCAGCAAACTGCTTGTGCGTGCTATGTGTGCCTCAGTCAAAGTGTAGAATCGACGTTTAGTGTATCAATCAATCAGGGTTCTTACAGAGCGCGGCTAATCACCTGTTAGTGTCTCAAGGAGCTGGGGGTGGGTTCTGCAGTTCAGTCGAACAGCCAGTTCAGTAGAAGGGCCAGGTCTCGATGTACTTGCTGAATTGAGGCATTGAGGGTGAATGCCTGAGATGTAGAGGAACAGATTTCCGGGTCTTTGCGGCTAGGTAGGAGAAGGATCTTCCTCTGGCCGTAGTCTTGCGGATCTCTGGGATAGTGGCCAGGGCCAGGTTGGCGGAGCAGAGGTGTCTGCTGGGAGTGTGGAAGAAGAGGCGGTCGTTAGGATATGCAGGTCCGATGTTGTGGTGGGTCTTGTAGACGTGCGTGAGGAGCTTGAAGGTGATTCTATTGTTGATCGGGAGCCAGTGGAGGTTTCTCAGGTGATGTGGCTGCAGCGGAGGATGCCCAGGATAAGATTTGCGGCAGCGTTCTGGATTCTATGAAATTTCTATTGGAGCTTCTGGGTGGTTCCAGCATAGAGTGTGTTGCCGTAGTCAAGCTTGTGGCTGATGAGTGACTGTGAGGAAATATGAATTTTGTGATCAGTTATGTCCCCTATCGTAGACCCCAACGGCTCCATGTGCATGCTATAAGTACATGTATGTTCCCTCCAGTTCCAGTTTTGAAGACGCAAATATATGTGCGTCCACCGTCAACATGTCCTCTTTCAGATCCGCCATGAATGGGTCAAATATTCCATTCCTAAGTATGAAAGGCCACCGACTTTATGTGGTTCACTTTCCACATTTTACAGATTCAGGCGAGTAGGCCCAGAATTCTGTCATCAAGCCTTTTCCTGCCTTCTGCCTCTGAAAGCTCCAGTTTGAGCCTGCATCTGTATCCATGAACTTTGTCCTATTCCCTGCGCGGCTAACGGTGCCTGATCCAGCCTGTTGCCTGCCAAAAACTGTATTTCACCTTCAAGATTATCTACTCCGCTCCTCATCCGATGCATTCCTGTCTAGTAGTTTAGGTAAACATTCCTCCAGCTACCGTGCAAAGGGCCAGGCCTCGCTGTCCTCATGCAAGTAATTCATAGCCCCGTTACCATGGAATATTCCTACCCCCTCGCATCTCATGTAGACACTTAGACGCTTGTACACGCACTAAACAGTCAGTATAGAATAGATTCTATCCTAGAGACCTTTCCTTTTGGATAACACAGTTCTTTAAACATAGGATATTAGATATGATTTGGGATTAGGTTGACATGACCCCCAGACTTCTGTCTCCACATGTAGAGCTAAATGTCAAGTCCCCTTCACCCTCTAGTTGCACGTCAATCACACGTCATGCGGCTGCGCACGCATCTCTGCCAAATATTTCTGCTGACATTGCAGGATTCTTTTATGGATCCACCCACTTGTGACATCATGTATGATGACGTTTATTAAATTACGCCCATATATCCGCCTCTATTAGTTACGTATGCACATTTTATGTGTACTATCAGCTGTTACGCCTCTTGCATCTGTTTCACTGTAATGCATTTTCTATAAAACTGCTTATCTGTCAATAATGTATGCCCTTCCTTCCTGAACTTTCGTGGTGATGGAATAGAAGCCTGCAATTCGAATTGTATTCCTTTGTACAGGAATAAAGCCTTTTAGAACCTCTAATACCACGGATTCTGCCTCTTATATTTACTGAGTTATTCTTACTAGACTTTACCGCATAAAAAATAGTACCGGTAATGAAATATTTACCACATAAATTGGCGCCCGAACAGGGACACTTTCTCATCTCACGCGCCGGAGGTGCGTTGCAGGCCCGGTCTCCTGCCACAGCTGAACGGACAAAAACGCGTACCTGCAGGATTTCCTGTATCTCCCTCCGGCCAAGCGGGGGCGACTGAGGCTGCGATCAACACCCAGACGAGGCGGTGAGAAGTGCGAAGTATCCCGACCAGAGCCTAGCTGAGAGAGCAAGATCCGAGGTATACAGAGGCCCACCAGGTTCCGAAGTTCCGAGTCCAGTCGAGTCGAGTCCAGTCCGGTCCAGTTTCAGTTCCGTTCCGAGGCCTTCCGTTCCGAGCTACCCGGTGAGTACCATTACCGGGGAGGCATTTAACGTGCACATAGTCTGTGCCGGTCAAGACGGGTTTGGGTACACAAATCCGGTCTGCACTGTTTCAGCAGTGTATCTGTACTGTTTAGCAGTATATATAGTATGTCTAGCATATAAATAAGTATTATCTAATGTCAGTATTATGTCAGTCACTAGTTTTCTATTAGTTATCATCGTTCGTTAAAACTGTTAAGTGTTAAATGTTTTAAATACGTTCTATATATTGTGGTGTGAATGACTGTTCATTATTGTGTTCATTGTATAAAGTGTGTTCTAGTAATATAGGTCTAAAAATGCCGCTCTTTTCGAAACTAAGACAGATCAAAACTAGAAAAGGTGTACTCGAAGAAGCTGTTCCCATCCCACCTAGGGACACTCCAGGGTACTTTATGTATCATAAACATGACCTAGATGCCGTATTATTTCTTGATTTATGGGTGGACTACACCAAGGATTTGCCAGAAAGTCAGAGATGGCCCGCAGCGGGGACCTGGGATGCAGATTGCATCATGAGAGTAGAAGAAGAATTATGGAAAAAGAAAGCCAGACAATCACAGAAAGATGCCATTGAATTATGGCGTAAAGAATCATATAGACGTACAGAAAAAGCGCTCAGACAGGAAGAGAAAGGTAGAGAGAATTCAAATAAAACTCGAGAAAATCTATTACTTGAGGAAGGTACCCGAGTAAAATCAGAACAAGTAGATAGACAAAGAAACACTCTTATGAATAGTATGTATCCTCTTTTGGCCGAAGGGTTACCTAAGGCTACCCCGGAAATACCAAAAGACTTAACTCCTCCATTGCTCCCGATAAAAGCACATCCCAAAACACATCCCAAAACAGCAAAGGACGTTTTCCTTTCCTCCTATTTAGATGACGTAGCTCCCGAGTATGCTAATGCCATACCACACACACCGCTTGCCGATGGTGTTCAACACCAAGAGCATCCGTCTGTATCCCCGCAACTACAAACTCCTACACAAGTTCCCACAGGTCCGTCCGTTTCTACAGTTTTTCCCGCATCTACAATCTCTATCCTACGTCCAACGAATCCTTTCGTGCCTAGCACCTCAGATGGTGCTACAGGAGGTACGACAGACATGTTTGCCACCCCGCCGCGAAATAAACAGACCCTTAGAGATTTAGCACTCCAACGTACACCCCAATTAGCGACATCCGACATGTTTAAAGAACAGCTTGTGGATTGTAGATACGATCCAGTGCCAGGTAGGCAGGACAAATTGCTCATATCATCACTACGTATACGACGAGCTACATTGTATTTAATGACGATACCAGGAATGGTTGAACACCTAGACAATATATATCGCTTCGTCCAAACAGGGCGAGGTCCAGAAAGTATTAACGAAGCTATGGAATACCAGAAAGTGGATGTCCAAAGACAACTACTACGTTTTTTCATAAATTGCGTGATTAGGAATCAAGACAGGCCTGGGGCAGACCACGATACCATGCAAAGACTTGCCAAATGGGGTCAGAACATATCAGAAGAGAAACATGATAGACAGGCGTGTATAATCGCCATGTGTCGAAAGATCCGCAAGGAAGTAGAACGAATACATAAAGAAAGACGAGAAACAGACAGAGTAGAATCAGAAGAAGAGGAGGAGCAAGACTCAGAACAATTAGAAACGATAGCTTACGTAGGTAGAGGAAGACCCCATAATAATACTAGAGGCTTTAATGACCCGATACGTCCAATACGTCCAGAATATAATAGACATTTTCCAAACCCTATGTTAAATACAAGATCCCCTGAACACCTATTCCAAGCCGCTGATAAATTACTCCGAGATCGAAGGGGGTACCATATGCTCGATTCCATGGACGAACAAGAATTAGCCCGGTCAGCAGTACAATGGGCTGACAGTCCCAGCGACTACAATGATGATGTACTTGCACACACGTTTCTGAATCTTGACCCATACGAACAGCGTTTAGCTAGTATATACATGATTCAACACCTCCTTATATTATATAAAAGCCAACACTCCGATCCAGGACCCTTACCTGACATATTGACAGAACTACTCACGAATAAATGGAGAGGGTCAGGTACTGATTTAATTAATGAAATTCTAGAATTCCGAAACCAGTATATAGATTTCGTATGCCCAGAACACGTTCCAGTTCCCATCATGGGAAGAAAAATGTATCACATAGATAGACAGAACCCGTTACGCGAAGTACACCCAATCAGAGGTGACGGTAATAACTTTACACGCGTGTTTGTGTACACGCCTATAACTAAATTGGAATTATTAGAAATGAAGAAAGTAGTACCCAGCCATGACAAGGACCCAGCAGGTTTCCACCGCGAGATAAAAGACATGTTACTCATGGGAGAGTATACCTACCCCGACATTATGAAAATATTAAAAGTCCTATTACCCGCCGGTGTTTACGAGAAACTCAAAGAAAAGGAATGGGAGGTGGGAGACCAAAAGATAGATTGGACAGCATTAGAAAACGAAGAAAGGGCCCGAGCTGCAGGAGCAGGGCTTGGGGAAAAGACTACAGCACTAGCAGGGCTACTAGTGCAGGTACTGCCACGTTTATTAACTACGAAAAAGGAAGACTGGGGTGCAATCTCAGCCTGTAAACAAAAGCCAGATGAAGATACTAGTGATTTCTATTCCCGATTTGAAAAATGTTTTGGTATAAATAGTGGCATAAAAGCCAGTAGTGAGTCATATCCACATCTGTTTGTGACAAAATTAGTTGAAAATTCTCTGCTGCAAATCAAGAATAGAGTATTGAAATTCGAAAGTACCTGGCAAGGTAATACCCCATCACAGATGTTACAGATGTTACAATATCACCACAATAGAATTAGAGAAGAACATGAACAAAGACGTATGAAAGATACAAAAATGAAAATGCTTGTTGCACAGTCAGTTCCAGCCGATGGTCACCAAAAGGGTGATTCCGCAGGTCCAACGAAAGGGACATGCAACTATTGTAAACAACAAGGTCATTATATACACGATTGTCCAGTCCTGAAACATAATATTGCCACAGGTAGAACCCAGGAGAGACCACGTCCACCTAGACAGGATCAGAATCAACAACAAATCCCTCAGCATGCACAAACTAGATTAGCTCCGCAACAACTAGCTCCACAACAGATCGTAGCACCACCACAAGCGCAGCCTATTGCTGCAACACAAGCAACAACACAACAGATGTATCAGTATGCACAAGCAGATTATCCCGATTATCAGCGATATACATGAAATAGCCTAGAGAGGGAAGTTGGCTTACCCCTTATAGAGGTTCCTGTAGATCAAGAGGGACCTTATGTACATAGTGAACTATTAGGGGAAGACAGAAAGTTTTTACTTGATACAGGGGCAAGCAGAACAACTATAAGACGCAGTGAAGTTCCAGGGGCACCCCTCTCAGGCTCACAGAATATTTCCCTTGGATTCTCAGGAAAACCTATAATCAATGACGTAACACAACCTCTTCCACTTACGGTCGGTCCATTGACACGTACTACAGATTTATTGCTTACTAAATCATGTCCAGAAAACTTGTTAGGTATAAAAACATTGAAAGCTCTAGGAGCTATAATATGTTGTTCTCCGGAAGGAGTACGACTATTTTTAAGTGACTTTAAAGGTCACTACGTGTCCAGAGACATGGATCACCGACTGCAGAATTTACCTACACATTTATGGGCACAAGGCCCCACTGATGTTGGTTGCATGAACATTACACCATATCGAGTCACACTGAAAACAGGAGTAGTACTACCACGAATGCGACAATACAAGTTACCACCAGATGCTGTTGTGGCTTTGCTGCAAATCATTGACGAGCTCATTGCACAAGGAGTAGTTGTCGAAACAGACTCCAATGTATGTAATTCCCCGATAATTCCGATTCTTAAAAGAACGGATCCAAAAGCACCACCAGTATATCGATTAGTTATTGATCTGCGCGAATTAAATAAATGCATTGTACCACAATACCCTGTGGTCCCAGATATCTCTTCATTACTCACAGCTATTGACTCAGAAGCAACGTTTTTCACTGTAATTGATCTCAAGAATGCTTTCTTTAGCGTCCCAATAGATCCGGAAAGTCAATATCTGTTCGGATTCAGTTTAAATGGACGAAGTTTTAAATTCACACGCGCACCTCAAGGATTTACAGAAAGCCCCAGCATCTATAGCCAAGCACTGAAACAAGAACTTGACAGTATCCACATGCCAGTTAACACTGCCTTGCTTCAATATGTCGATGATCTGCTGATCACCGCCCGAAGCGAACCTGAATGTGAAAAAGCGTCACTGACGGTTTTGAAATTTCTGGCCGACAAGGGGCACAAGGTGTCCCCTCCTAAGCTGCAATTCTGTGTCCAGCGAGTTGTTTACCTTGGGCACTCGCTGTCCAAGGAGGGAAGGCAGCTTACATCCGACCGCATCCAGTTAATTGCTAACATGCCACCACCCAAGACACAAAAGGAGGTGCGGGCTTTTATAGGCCTCACTTCATACTGTAGGCAGTGGATCCCTCAATATGCATTTCTAGCAAAGCCACTCATCCAGTTGACAACACAGGAGGCAGCCACATCGACTGTCCTCCCTTGGACTCCAGAACATACACATGCCTTTGAAAGCTTAAAGAAAGCTTTATGCCAAGCACCTGTCCTAGCAACACCATGTTACAGTAAACAGTTTACACTCTTTGTTACAGAACGCGAAGGTACTGCCTTGTCAGTACTCACTCAGGAACAAGCAGGATCACACAAACCATGTGCTTATTTCTCTAGTACATTAGATCCAGTAGCTCAGGCTCTTCCTGCGTGCCTGAAATCAGTGGCAGCAACAGCTTTAGCAATCAGACAAAGCGATGCCATAGTGTTAGGACATCAATTGACAGTACAAGTACCACACGCAGTAGAGGTTCTTTTGAACCGCACACAAACACAACACTTGACTATAGCGAGACTCACCGGTTACGAATTAACATTGTTTCAGCCACACATAGAAATCAGACGTTGTAATACGTTAAATCCTGCCACACTGTTACCAGTGGGCGGAACAGATCCATTGGCACATGATTGTGTCGAAGTCATTACTATCACGACGAAACCCAGACAAGACTTGACAGATATTCCTTTGTCAGATCCAGACTTGACATTGTATGTAGATGGGTCATGTATGAGAACAAGTACAGGGGAGTTAGTGGCCGCTTACGCAGTCACAACAGACACTGAAGTCATTGAAACAAATTGTATTAACACTTTGTCAGCTCAAGCAGCAGAGCTCATCGCTCTGACACAAGCCTGTATTCAAGCCAAAAATAAGAAAGTCAACATATACACAGATTCACGTTATGCATTCGGAGTCGTCCATGACTTCGGCGTACTGTGGCGAGAGAGAGGTTATTTAACTTCTCACGGTGCCCACATCCAACACGGACCCCTCATTCAAGCCCTATTAGACGCGATTCATCTGCCTACTGCAATATCGATTATGAAATGCAAAGCCCATACCAAAGTTACCGATATCATTTCTCAGGGTAATGACCTAGCTGACAGAACAGCTAAACAGACTGCTCAGAATCAGACTCACACAACGGACATGACAAAGACAATAGTTCCGACACCAACACATTGCATGACAGTTAAGGATCCCGCCCTTGATGTAATTGACATACAGACACATGCTACACCAGAAGAAATAAAGAAATGGACTGAATTAGGAGGGATCCAAACGGATCAAGGATGGATGACGAAGGAAAAATCTATATGGTTTCTTCCCGACTCCATGGTTCAAGTCATCATTAACACAATACATAGTCCAGTGCACCTAGGAGAAAAAGCTATGCTAGACAGCATTCAACACATTTGGTTCAACAAACACTTGCGAGCAGCAGCTAAACAAAAAGTTCGTACCTGTATGATATGTTGTCAGTTTAATCCAGGTAAAAGCATCCCCGTAGAGCAGGGTGGATTTCAATCTCCCGATCATGCTTTTGAAGTCCTCCAGATGGATTATATCCAGATGGAACGATGTCGAGGATTCAAATATGTTCTCGTAGTTGTCTGTGCTCTTTCCCGTTGGACAGAAGCCTACCCGGTTTCAGATTACACTGCCCCGACTACTGCCAAACAGTTAGTTCGAGAATTCTTCCCACGGTACGGTTTACCACGTGTTGTCTACTGAGATAACGGCCAGCCGTTCTCATCCGAACTAATGAAACACGTTTCCCTTTTGTTAGGCTACCAATGGAAATTCCACTGTGTCCGAAATCCCGAGGCAGCAGGTCTCGTGGAACGCCGTAATCAAACTCTGAAAATTAGATTGTCCAAAATATGTAGAGAAAAAGGTGTCGATTGGATAGTAGCCTTACCAGTTGCGCTCTTTTACATGAGAATGGTAGCACATTCTCGAACAGGGCTATCCCCGTACGAGGTGATCTTCGGTAGACCACCAAATATGTGGGGGACGCCTATACCTCGCAAAATCACTGATGTTGACTGTAATATGCTGACAGATTACCTGGCTTCCTTGATGTCTGCACTACAATCTTGTCGTTCACAGGTAGCCGCAGCTTTTCCCGATAATACTGAGGTGAAGCCCCATGACGTGGTTCCTGGTGACCTGGTTTTGGTCAGGAATTTTGACCGGAAGACCCAACTGGAGCCTAGATGGACATCGCCAAAATTGGTTCTACTAACTACAAGGACAGCCGTGAAGATTGAGGGTCGTAAAGGGTGGTTGCACTCGAGTCATATCAAGAAATTTTATGGACTACCATCCAGTGTGAATACTCAACCCTGTATTCCCTCACAGACAGACTCAAAGCTCCCCTTGGTTGAGCAGTCAAAACCAGAACTTTACAAACTAAAATTAAGGTCTAGTAAGTCAGACAATTTGATTGTTTAAGTCCTCTCCAAGGTGAATCGGTTGAATTTGTCTCTGACATGTATCCTCTAGACCGGAATAGAGAAAGAAATCAACAGATGCAGCTTAAAAAACATGCGTATTGTAAATCACTTCGTAGTCACTGCACAGTAACATTATTAATTTTGTTCTTTCTAAGTCTTCTGATTATTATTTCCAGCATACTATTGCACATGTATTACCCTATTCTTAAGCGTGCTTACAATGTAACTGCAGAACATTCTTTTAGCGAATTACCTCTGCATGAGTTGTCCTATAGATTTGCGCTGCGCAATAACACATTCATTAGTATGTTACATCATTCCCATCAGACCAGCAATGCCACAAATTGTTGGATATGTGGCCGACTCCCTCCCTATCAGAACTATAAGGGGGTTTTGCCCCTCTTTCCCTATCCGTTCACACACAATGGCTCCTGTGGAGCATGGTTTAGTTTGATTAATTCCCTAGATTCAAATTCCGCAGTTTATCAAGACAACTGGGTATGGGGAAACCTGAACCTAGTTTTGCTTAAAGTCTGCTACCCTAACAAGGAGGGACTTCCCAAAAGAACAGGAACTGATCTAGAAAATGAAGTATATGGATTAGGTAATTTTACACTTAACCTCATGATCCTGAACGTTGAATCTGAAGCTACACCAATCTTGCCCGCCATGTCAGTATTCCCAGTAAAAGGGGAATTATGTGTAAAAAAGAATGGTTCCATACACATGGGCCATAGTAAATGCACCACTGTAATAAAATTCAGTGATCAAGGCAAGTCTACATTTAGAGCTTCTCGCCATTCCTACTTTATATGTGGCCAGACCGCATATATACGTCTACCTCTAGATTGGGATGGTACCTGTTACATAGCATTCCTTCTGCCACCTGTTTTCCTAGCTCCTCCTGATTATCATAGAAATACCCATTTAGTACACAATAGACAGCAGAGAGATCTCCCAATTGTCGATTACACTGAAACAGCATGGGAAAAATACACAGATTTCAATAAAGGTTTCTTTCCCTATATAGGTACAGTCACTAATAGTAAGCTGATACGTAGATTAACCAGAACCCTTGAAGCAGTAGTGAACGAGACTACTTCCGCCTTAGGCAATTTAACAGAAGAGCAGTCTGCTATGCGGATTGTTGTGCTTCAAAATCGTCTTGTCCTTGACGTCATCCTGGCCGATAGGGGCGGAGCTTGTAGGGTCATCGGATCAAGTTGCTGCATTTTCATACCAGAAAATTCGCCGTCAGTATATAAAGCCATAACCCGCCTTCATAAGATTATAAGCCAGATACACCAGAGTCCAGGCACCTGGACTTGGTCCGGTTGGTTCTGGGGCGTGTTGTCAGCCTGGGGATGGAGAATCCTATCCTTCCTAGGTATTGGCTTTCTCATACTATTCAGTTGCTGCTTATGTCTACAATGTGGGCCAGCGATTTGTGGTCTGTGTGCCACATCGTGTATCCCACATCCAAGTTTTCGTTCAAGATCCCGGAAGAAGAAAGAAGAACAAATGATGCTATATGAACAGATCGATGGATTGATGAAGATCGATATTTCCTGAGGGTCCGTAGGGGACAAGGAGGGAATGAGGAAATATGAATTTTGTGATCAGTTATGTCCCCTATCGTAGACCCCAACGGCTCCATGTGCATGCTATAAGTACATGTATGTTCCCTCCAGTTCCAGTTTTGAAGACGCAAATATATGTGCGTCCACCGTCAACATGTCCTCTTTCAGATCCGCCATGAATGGGTCAAATATTCCATTCCTAAGTATGAAAGGCCACCGACTTTATGTGGTTCACTTTCCACATTTTACAGATTCAGGCGAGTAGGCCCAGAATTCTGTCATCAAGCCTTTTCCTGCCTTCTGCCTCTGAAAGCTCCAGTTTGAGCCTGCATCTGTATCCATGAACTTTGTCCTACTCCCTGCGCGGCTAACGGTGCCTGATCCAGCCTGTTGCCTGCCAAAAACTGTATTTCACCTTCAAGATTATCTACTCCGCTCCTCATCCGATGCATTCCTGTCTAGTAGTTTAGGTAAACATTCCTCCAGCTACCGTGCAAAGGGCCAGGCCTCGCTGTCCTCATGCAAGTAATTCATAGCCCCGTTACCATGGAATATTCCTACCCCCTCGCATCTCATGTAGACACTTAGACGCTTGTACACGCACTAAACAGTCAGTATAGAATAGATTCTATCCTAGAGACCTTTCCTTTTGGATAACACAGTTCTTTAAACATAGGATATTAGATATGATTTGGGATTAGGTTGACATGACCCCCAGACTTCTGTCTCCACATGTAGAGCTAAATGTCAAGTCCCCTTCACCCTCTAGTTGCACGTCAATCACACGTCATGCGGCTGCGCACGCATCTCTGCCAAATATTTCTGCTGACATTGCAGGATTCTTTTATGGATCCACCCACTTGTGACATCATGTATGATGACGTTTATTAAATTACGCCCATATATCCGCCTCTATTAGTTACGTATGCACATTTTATCTGTACTATCAGCTGTTACGCCTCTTGCATCTGTTTCACTGTAATGCATTTTCTATAAAACTGCTCATCTGTCAATAATGTATGCCCTTCCTTCCTGAACTTTCGTGGTGATGGAATAGAAGCCTGCAATTCGAATTGTATTCCTTTGTACAGGAATAAAGCCTTTTAGAACCTCTAATATCACGGATTCTGCCTCTTATATTTACTGAGTTATTCTTACTAGACTTTACCGCATAAAAAATAGTACCGGTAATGAAATATTATATGACTGTTCTTCTGGACTCCGTGGGATCCACTTAAAAATCTTTCGATGCAGGCCGAGCGTGTGGAAGCAGGAGGATGAGATGGTGTTAATTTGGTGGTTCATTGAGAGCGAGGAGTCAATGATGATGCAGAGGTTACGTGCATGGTTGATGGGTGTGGGGGGCTTCGAGCGTAGCCAAGTGTATGTGAGTCAGTCTGCAACTCCAGCCAGTGTGAAGTATTTGAAGATAATGAAAGCTTGACTGAGAAGTCTACACTTCGTTGGCCAACACCCTGCTGGGAAGGCCGTAAAAAAGGTACTGCGCTACTATGCCACCTAAAGCTATACATCATGCAGAGTGAGAATGCTAAAGGCAGATGCAACCAGGTTTTAAAAAAGCAGCAATATTGTCACAGAAAATTGCAAAATAACGCTGCGATCTTGAATCATTACTCAAACATAATATCATTGAGCGTTCCACTGGTCCAATGCCATGGGTTTCTCCCATAGTGGTAGTACCCAAAAACGAACAGTGAAGGAGCTGTACGAATCTGTGCTGACATGTGTCAAGCGAACAAGGTAATTGAAAAAGAACATCCAGGTCTGCACATTGCCGACTTGTTAATACAATTGAATGGTGCAAAGGACTTCTCTCGCCTTGACTTGAATAAAGGATATCATCCGTTCGAACTTGGAGAATTTCAGGTGCATTACAACCTGTACTACACAGATTGGTTTGTTCCCATACAAAAGACTACGTTTCGGTGTGTCAACAGCTGCAGAGCTTTTTCAAGATGTCATTCAACGTATCATAAGGTCTGTCAATAATGCTTCCAATTATAGTAATAACATGTTGTTTTACACAGAAGGAGCAGGATAAACTACTCCCGCAAGTGTGTTGTTTACTTGCTGATGCTGGTTTAACTTCAAATGAGGAGTGTTGGACCTGGGACTTTTTGCACCAGTGTATTTTACATGTCCTAATAGTGAAATACTAGGACTATCTTTCCCATAACATGGGAATTGCCTTGAAATATCTTTTAAATGTGTTTTCCCATTGGGAGCAGATAGAGATTTGGGGTCTTTGAACTCACAATTTAAAAGCACTTCTTTTGGTGAAGTTTTTTAAATTACGTGTTTGACAATGCAACTTTTAGAAAGTGGGCATTTTCATGATTAAACATTCTGTGCATCTGCCTCTCTGTAGAATACACGTCTGTGTTGGCTGACAGTTGGGCTCTTGTGCATTCACTCTAGACCGTCACACAAAGGGAGCTGAGGTGTGCCTTGTATATCCTAATGGCCCATCATCTGTAGTGTGTCTGGAGCCATGTCGGGGAAAGGCAGGGTCTTGAGCACTACAAAGACTTTCAGTTGAAGTGTGCCTACTTCAAAGGTAGGAAGGGGTATAAATATTGGACCTCTGACAACCCAAACTCAGAAAACCTCTGGACTGAGGACATTCTGCCAGGAAGGAGAGTAGGGGGGACTGTCACTCTGCCTGCTGCTTTGTTGTGCTGGCCTGCTATTTGCTAATTCTTTATTGGGAGTGAAAGGACTGGACTTTGCTTGTATACTGCTTCCAAGAGTCTCAAAGGGCTTGTGTGTGCTTGCCTCTTGTTAAGAAGTATCAGGGCCATCAAAGACTTCACCCGTCAGTGCCTGGGCTCGTCTGCTGAGAGTCCTGACTTGCCAAGCTGTGCCAAATCCAGTACCTGTGCCCTTGGAAGAGCAACCTGGTGATCTTAGAGAGAAAATCCACGCATGGACTCTGAGCACCTGTTTTCTCGAGGCAATGCTGCAAAAGATCTACGCATCGCCACTGCCTGCCTCGAAGCGTAGGTCGCACTGGAAGCCCTGACCACGGCTTTCACCACATGTCCCAGCTCGCACCACAGACAAATTGCCGCAGTCCCGAACCACCGTGTCAACGACATCCGTGGCACCTGCTCTGACACAGCACCTGCACATGAGTGAAGAATCAACACAGCGCCTGCATCTCCGCTGTTGCATTGATACAGCTTGTCTGGATTTTCAATGCAGTGCCTTTGACGCAGACTCTTCATCGACACCACACCGCAGTAAGGAACCAAGACTGCGTGTCCGGAAACCAACGTATCACCTCCCCTGCTAGTAAGAACCCCATGCTTCATCTACCCTGCCTAGCAGTAAGGCACTGATGTATCACCACCTGTGCCAGTAAAGGACCGACGCCTCACTTCCCTGGTGTAGTAAGGAACCGACACATCGCTTTGCTTTTCCGTTGCCTCATCTCCCCTGCGCCTTGCACCATCTTTGATTTTTGACACATCTAAGGTACTTTGTGCTAAAACAAACACATCCATTGATTTCTATGGATTAAACTTGCTTATTCTTTTCAAAGTGATATTTTGACTTGTGTATGTTGGATTTTGATAGTTTTGAAATATTAGCTATTTATCTAACTGGTGCAGACTCAGACTTGTCTTACTGCAACACTAATTGAGAACTGTATGCATCCATACAGCCAGTCGCATCCAGGCCGAAATATATTTGGAAACCATTGCAAAATTATTTGTCATCCATAGTTGACTCCATGGATGATGAGGCAACGGATTAACTTCACGTCTCTGCTTTCTTATTTATATCATTGGTCATTGTTTTGCATTGCCTCAGCCTCTAACTGTTCTACTTTTGTACTTATTATCACGTTAGAACTATGTCATGTATTTTTACAATATCTTTTTATTTAGACATGTATGCCTCTTGTTTACTATATGAATCTTTGTCTTTGTTGGGTAACTTGCTGTAACTCGTGTGAAAGGTTATTTTAAAGAGTGGATAACTGGCTTCTTTGTATGTCTTTGTTGGAAAATAATAAATACATTTTTTTTAAAACTGGTGTGGGCTCCTCCTGTAGTGTTTTCACTGTGTTACGGAGTGTATGCACAAAAGCTTTACACATTGCCTCTGAGATAAGCTTTACTTCTGGTTCCAAGCTACCAAGGGGGTGAGCAGGGGTTATCTTAGCTGTGTGACTCCCTTACCCTGACTAGAGTGAAGGTCCCTGCTTGGACAGGGTGCAAACACTGCCAACTAGAGACACCATTTCTAACATTGAGAAATAGGAGTTCCAAACGAAAAAACAAAAATTATTTAGCCATATCTTTTCTGATGAGGTTACCACACCTGATCCCGCTCAAGTTCAAGCATTATCAACTGCCAGTACCCCACAAGTTGTTTTCATATTACATTTATTCCTTGGTATGGCAAGCTACTGCACTAGATACATAAGAGATTTTGCTACTGTAAGTGGTCTGTTGAGAAACTTGATGAAAAAAAAGGTTTCATTTCGTTGGTCACGTGAATGAGAGCAAAGCTTCTAGAAAATCAAACCAGCTATCGAGAATGCTACTGCAATGACATACTTTGATCCAAAGCTTCAGACTGAGGTTGTTGTTGACGTTAGCCCAGTTGAGTTAGGTGCAATCTTTGCACAGCACAGTGGACACCCAAATTCTCAGAGACATTTTTTCGCACATGCAAGGCGAGGTTTGTCTCAAACTGAATGTGCTTATTCACAACCTCAGAAAGAAAGTTTAGCAGCGGGGTAAGCTTGTGAACATTTCCACGTATTCTTATATGGAAAGCCTTTTATGCTTGTGACAGATCATCAAGCATTGTTGCCCATCTTTGGCAATCCAAAGGCCAAAATGCCTCCTCAAATTTTGGGGGCTCTACAATTACAACGATAGAAACACCAGATACAACCCGGGAGAAACTCTGGATCTCATTATATCCAAAGGTAACAACATCACACTGGACTCCATTACCCCTTGCGACTAGTCCAACCACTATTGGATCTTCTTCTTTATTAACAGGGAGGTGTCCACGAAGGGTGTTCAACCCAAGAAAACGAAGCAATGGAAAAGGAACCTTAGAAATATCAACACTGAAGAGCTAGCAACCTGCTGTTCAAAGGCCTGGACTCCTCATTCAGAAATTAAAGATGTTCATATCCTCACTGATTTCTATAATGCCGCTATCTCCTGTATCATGGACAATATAGCCCCTTTACAACAAAAAAATGCCTACTCTCCAAACATTGGTTCAACGACACTCTAAACTTGGAACGCTGTGGTCAGCGGAAAGATCTTGGAGATCTAGACCATCGACCAAACACATAAACCTCCCGAGACCCGTCAGGAGCTGTTACAACAAAACAAATGAAGAGTACAAAAGCCGACTTCTTCAGATCTCAACGTAATCAGGTAATAAAATGCCCCAGGAAACTTTTCGAAATTGTTGATCAACAATCGATCAAAGAGCCCATCCGCCCTGACCCTGGGGAAGGCACTACTATTTGCAACGAATTGGCTGCCTTCTTTGTCGAAAAAAACGTCAAGCATCAATATCTACCTAGAATTAAAAAGGACTCTTTTTCCAAATTCTGGACGCACTGCTCCACTTAACCAGCAGGAGCTGCCCATCCCCCCTAGCTCTAAACCCAAGAACAATGCCTCTTGGCACACCTTTGCACCCCTCAGTGAAAATGACATCTACAACACTCTTCTTGCGACCAAACCATCCAACCACTTCAATGACCCTCTACCTCCTCCCATATCCAAAGAAATTAAGGCTGCCATCCGACCCATTTCGGCAAAGATTGTTAACGCTTCACTGTTGCAAGGTATGATACCCGGCTGCCTAAAAGCAGCGCAAGTATCGCCCATTCTAAAAAAATCACAAGAGCAGACAGTTCTGATCTGAATAACTTCTGTCCTATGTCCAACATACCCACGCTGGTGAAACTTTAAAAAAACAAAGTGTGTGTAATCTCAACTCTGTGTTCATATTGAGAAATTCCAACTGTTGGATAAATATCAATCAGGCTTTCGGAGAGGCCACAGCACAGAATCTGCACTCTCTCACATCTTGGATGACATTTTAAAGTTGCTAGACCAAAATGAATCTTGACTCCTAATTCTTCTTGACCTATCTTCTGCCTTCGACAATGTTAACCACAGCAAATTACTTTCCACGCTAGAACACAGGATGGGTCTGTCAGTTGTGGTTTTGCAATTGTTCACTTTCTTTCTCCACAACAGATCTCAAAGAGTCAAAGTGAATCAATTCCTATTTCAGCCGTCTACAGTCTTGATGGTGGTTCCACAAGGGTCCGTCCTTTTACCCATACTCTTCAATTTATTCTTGGAACCTTTAGCTATTGCCCTGAACTCAGCGAACATTCTCTTTCACATGTACGCGGATAACACCCTACTTTATTTGAAAGTCTCCTACCCGGAAGACTTCATTTCACCCAACTTCATCCCGATGAACACCCAAAACTGGCTCACTGAAAACTACCGCATGCTCAACACCTCAAAAACAGAATTCCTTCTCATTGCTCACCCTAACCACAACCCCAAGATTGACCTCTGGATGCATCATCTTTCCACCTTCAACTGCTCCCCCCACATTATCGAGTCTGCTAAATCACTGGGAATCACCGTAGACAGGCACATGAACATGCAGAATCATATTAACAATGCAACTAAGGGTGCTAAACACCAGATGAGGCTACTAAGGAATCTCAAACCATTTCTCCCAGAGGAAGACTTCAAATGGGTGGTTCAACCTCTAGTATTGCCAAGGCTAGACTACAGTAGTTCCACGTTCTGTGGTCTCTCCAAACAAAACTTGTCTCCACTTACGACTTCCATTCATACCGCAGTCAGATCGATTACTGGTACAAAAAGAAATGATCACATATCCCCAGCCTTAAAATCCCTAAACTGGCTACCTTACAAAGCTAGAATACAACTTAAGATCGCTTGCTTGACTCACAAACCACTGCACTTCAAGACCCCCATCTATCTGGATAACAAATGTGAATTATCAGGGGGAGGCCGCCCGTCTCGAAGTGCAAACTCACTGCCCCTGAAACCACAAGTCTTCCACAAAAAGAGAACAAGTAACAGAGCATTCTCTGGCATGGCCCCTAAGATTTGGAACTCCCTTCCACCAGAAGTCCGTCGAATCCCATACACTGCTTCCTTCAAAAAAGAAGTGAAAAAAATCCTTATGATGAAGTTCCTGCCCTAAAGTCCTTGGCTTAGCTGCTTCAATACCGCCCACCTCTCTGATGTTATGATTGTCCATTACATGGTTGTACTCCGGGGATTAACAGTGTGAGCAGGCCATTGCTTTCTTTGTATGGTATTTATGGGATGTTTTTCTCCCATTACCTGATCGTTGTCTTTTACATTTGTGTAATCCAGTGATTAATAGTGTTGGCAGGCTATAATCTTACTGGTACTGTGTACATTGTCTGTTCTTCTGTATTATTGGATCCGTCCAGACTTGTTTTTAAACGTTCTGAATCGTGCCGATACCATGCTCTCGTCTTGAACCTAATTGTAACGATTGCTCTTGTCCCACTTTGTATCCTACTTACTACAACTGTGAAGTGCTCTGATACCCGCTTGGGTCAAGCTTGCACTATACAAAACATTATAAATAAATCACAGCTGCCCAGTGTCGCTGCAATGAGAATTGTGACTGCGGCTGCTCCTGTGTGTCCCTAAGAAATAGAACCACGGCGGATTCAGTCCCACTAAGACCCAAATAACTCTTGCGGCTGCTGTGGGCCTCTACACCTCATCCAAAGACTAAGGATTACCTATGTGCTGCTGGGCAAAAAGTGCCAGAGGACTGGCTCAAGCTACTTTTGCCAGAGTGTCTAGTGGCCTGAAGTGGGGCCTCTACAAAGCCAGAGTGTTGCTGCGAGATCCACCCATGTGGCACCCCCGTAAATCTAGCCTGTTTTACTGAATCTGAGGGTACTATGTCATCTGCGCCTGGCGCCGCTCTTCAGCCAAGATCTCACAGCAGCGAGAGGAGGCCACATCAGAACTACTGCATCCTCGCCCTCCCAGAAGCAATGTGAGGTGCTACAGACTGCTGCCAGAAGGCTGCCACCCAAAAGCTGAATGCCTTCAGGACTTCCCAGGGTAAGAGAAAGTGCACAAACTGTGAAGGACTGGTCACACAGAGAACTCATGAGGGGGTAATCTGCACCTGATCCTAAATTCACTCACATACAACTATTCCTGCACAGAGGGGAACCTCCTAGACCAGAAGGGAGGGTAATGCAGGAATGAGGAATAAGGCAGTCGACTGAAGCACTGCGCTCAGTCACAAACTCTACTTGACCATTATTGCCCTTGTAGAATATAGCTTTTGGCGTGTATCAAAGTAAAGCACTAGGATGAACAATGAGTTACTGCACAACTGTGGGATGTGATGTAAAGCAAATGACTGCTCAACATTGTTACCATTGAGAGTTCGGTGCTGAATGGGGTGTACATGGTCCAGTATGCCAAGCCATAGCAGAATGGACACCGGGATTTCAGAGGCAAATGAACTCAACCCCCACCCCCACGGTTGAAACTCAGTAGCCCATGCTTGCCCAATAGACCACTCATTAACGAGGCCCGAAACCGTCCATTTGTCAGTTTGTACAGCCTGTAAAAGGATACATGTTTTGCTTTATTGCTTTTATTTTCCTTCTCAAAATCTCTTTTTATAATTACTTCAATGATATTGTGCAAATATGTAGGTTGGTTGCTGCTGTAAAACGTTTTCAATGCAGCGACAGAAGAGTAAATTCAACTCTTAATAAACAATATCACCAAATAAAAGTGACTGTAAAATAAAAACTTTTGAGAAACCAAAAATGTATTTTTTAGGTACTTGTATCCACTAAGCTATTCCATTTTAAAATCTACTGCAAAATATAAATTCGCATATTTGTAAAGGTTGAGTTTAATAAACAGATAAAAGCATATTTAAGAACCAGCAGACATATGCTCTACCCTCCCTTCTGTACAAATAATATATTTGACTGAAAAGGTGCTATGGAAGTGGATTAACCGGGGTTAACTTAGCAAAGCAATTAACAAAATGCTAATTTTAAAATAATTCTTCGTTAGGATTTTCTGCCATCAGTTAATACATTCACAGGAAATGTAGATTTCATTGCACAGCACCTAGCACTTAGCACATTGTATATGGGACATTAATGTGTTAGTTCGGTAAACAGTCCAAATGTTGCTTGCCATCCAAATAAAACGCATTAAAAACTTTCCCCATTCTTTTAAAGGTGCACAGATTGCTCTATTGACAGTGTCACTAGGAACTCACTGCATTACCAACAAAACAATACTGACCTTTGAACACGAATTTCTGAATCTAGCATCAGCAAACATTCTGTACTGTTACCTTAGTTTACATTGTAAAAGGGCACTCAGAAATTAAGCTGCTTTTTGTTGGCACTCGGAAAACACGCAGGACTACAATTCAATTGCTCGTATCCTGTTACTTTAAGAAGACTTTACCAAACACATGTATCACCTAATTATTAAGAAAAATAAAAAAGCGATTGACGGAATTCTGTAAGTAATCTCAGGCACCAGCAGTTACTCTGGGGTGTATTCAGTCCATTGTTTGTTTTGGTCACTGGTCCGCTATGGACAGCAGCTATGGACAGCAGCCACCCAAACGGGACTAAGACTTGGTCCTATTCCAACACAACAGAGTAGACTGAACTGCTAGGCAAGGTCCCCACTGAAGGGTGGTGACAGGCAAATCCAGTGGTATTTAATTTATTTTTATTTATTTAAGAGGTTTTATATAGTGCTGGCTTCACCCTTAGGTATCAGAGCGCTTTACATTGGGAAGACGATAGCACATGGGTTACAAAAACAAATGGCAACTAAAAGAAACAGAGATATAATAGGCTTAAGCAACAAAGTTAATAACATATCTTGATTATGATACAAAGTGAAAGGATGACGCTATTTTCTAAGCAACATAGAAAAAAAATCAAATTATTAAACAGTAAAAGTAACTAGTCTCGTTATTGTCGATACAAAGTGAAAGGATGGGAGCTATTTACTAGGCAGTATAGGGGTAACAGTTACAAATAATTAAGCAGTAAAAAGGAACTAGTCTCATATTTTGAATGAAATGGAAGGGTTAGACGAGAGTGGAGTGAGGGGTGGCTAAATTTAAGGAGAGGGGTGAACCAAGGGGGACGCAAGAGGTGTGGAAGGGTAAGGTGGGGGGTTATTAAGTGTTGGCGGAGTGCAGGAGAGGTGGGAGAAAGGGGGAAGGATTGGGGATTCAAGACCGAAAGAGACTGAACAGCAAGTATGGGCATAGAATGACCCCAATATTTGTTGAGCAGGTGCAATTTAAGGTCTTTTTATAAACTGACGTATGAAGGACTCAGGTCTTTGGGGAGGGTATTCCAGATGCTGGGGGCCTTACCAGAGAAGGAGCGAGATTGTGCGGCTTTCTTTTTTAGCTAAGGGGGGACGAGGA
Organism: Triturus cristatus; assembly: GCF_964204655.1. NCBI lineage: Eukaryota > Metazoa > Chordata > Amphibia > Caudata > Salamandridae > Triturus > Triturus cristatus. Next base: position 549,856,599 of record NC_140584.1, read on the forward strand.
GGAGAGAGTGAGTGCTTCTCATGGAACGAGTACTGCCCGCTTTTTAGGTCTCGGGACCATCCGGTCTGCCGAAGGCAGAACCGGAAGTCCGGAGATTTAATGTTTTGGAGAAGAGGGGCTTGAACCCGACCTTCTTCTCTCCTCTTCTCCATTGGCTGGCCTCTTGAATGCTGGCCAGCCATTGGAGAAGAGGATCGTCTCTCCGATCAGGCCCCGTCCTTTTCTGATTTGGGGGCGTGTTTTTTTCTACTTTTCTGATTATCTCCTCCAGCCAATGGCAAGAGGAGAACACGCCACCGAATCCGAAATCGCCGCTGCCTTTCTCCGAGGCATTTCTGCTTCGCCTCGGAGAAAGGCGGTGGTGTGCTGGTTTATGTCTGACTCTACTCTGTCCTGCCCTCTTCCCCCCACTCATCTCTCTCTATCAAGCAGACTCCCTCTTCCACTCCTCTCCGTTGACCCGTGCTCTTCCTCTTCCACCCCCTTCTCTAGCCAGGCACATTCCTCTCTCGCACCTCGCCCTCATGCTTGCCCAGTATTTTCACCCTCTCCACTCCATGCACCCCTCGGCCCCCCTCACGCCTCTTCCTGGTGACTGCTCTCTACTGTCCCCCCCACCATGTATCTCTCTAACGTCCTTTCCCCTTCCCCCTCTCTGCTCTCCACCTCCTCGCGCCCTCTTTCACACCATCCTTTCTTCCACCTTACCTCGCCCACCCGTCTCCGCTTCCTTTTCCCTCTCTCCTGCTGTCTCATATCTTTCGCCCCCCGCGCCTCAACCGCCCCTGCCTTTCTTTTTTTTTTTTAACGTTTCCTGGTAAAATCTTCCCATCTCCTTTTTACACCCCCCCCTCATCCTCTCACCTTACCTGTCTGCCCTTCCCCGCCTCCCTCAAGCGCTTTTTCTCACCCGCCCCCTAAATCTACCACCCCTAATCTCCCCACACATATTTGCAGTGCAGTGAAAGGCTTCAGATCAGCCAGTGTGCCCGCCGCGAGGCGCTGGGGTAGATGACGTGTCCTGCGTGAGGCTCCAGAGTAGCCAGTGTGCCCAGTGAGAGGATCAGCCATAGACTGTGTGTGCAGGGAGGTTCTCGGGATTAAACGATGTATGCTGTGAGAGCCGCAGGAGTAAACCGTGTGTGGCTGAGAAGTAGGCAGTGCGCAGATAGAAGTTCAGGAGTAGCCAGTGCGTGCAGTGAGAGTGCGTTATAGCACAGGGAGGGCTCCGATTCTGGAGTAGATCATGTGTGCAGTGATGGGCTCCTGAGTAGATCGATGGGCTCCTGCGTAGATCGATGGGCTCCTGCGTAGATCGTGTGTGCAGTGAGGGGCTCCTGCGTAGATCGTGTGTGCAGTGAGGGGCTCCTGCGTAAATCGTGTGTGCAGTGAGGGGCCTCCGGAGTACATTGTGTGTGCAATGAGGGATCCATGAGTACCTAGTGTGCAGTGAGGGGCCCAGGGGCAGTTAGTGTGTGCAGTGAGGGGCTCAGGAGTAGCCACTGGTTGCAGTGAGGGGCTCAGGAGTAGCAATTGGTTGCAGTAAGGAACTCACGACTGAGACGTTTTAAGGCATGGGCAAAGTGGGTTCTGGCCCAGGGCCCCACAGCCTTTCAGGGGGCCCCCTACCTGAGCTGGCTCTGTTCTCCACACAGTCCTGCTCTGACAACCTTGAATGATTTTTTAACATAGATTGTTAATACCATTTTCATCTAATTTATGTTTAATACGCGTAATGTGTGGGAGTCTATTACAGACATTTTGCAGGGAAATGTGTTTTTCAACACCAGGTAACATCCATAAAAAAAGTTTCTTTTACATCAAAATAGGGCCTTACCTATCAGAAATGACACTGGGTCGCAGAAATGATTTGCAATACTGTTTGTGAGCTGCTGCTATTTTACAGTATTGAAAGCACAGGTAATTATCCCAGGATATTAGCTGGAAACACATTTAGAATATGGACAAGTGGGTCTGCGCAGTGTCTGTGACTTGGCCAAAGAGGGCATGAAAAATCTGAAATTGGATCGTAAATTCAAAGCTGTTCCAAAGAGGGGCCCCAAAATAGGATTGGCCCTGGGCCCCCAAAATCCTTAAGATGTCCCTGGCTCACGAGTAACCACTGGTTGCAGTGAGGGGCTCAGGAGTAGCCACTGGTTGCAGTGAGGGGCTCAGGAGTAAACCGTGTGCAGTGAGGCCCTTGTGAGTTAACCGTGTGTACAGTGAGATGCTCAGGAGTAGCCAGTGTGTGCAGTGGGAGGCTCAGGAGTAAACCGTGCGTGCAGTGGGAGGCTCAGGAGTAAACCGTGCTGCAGTGAGTGGCTCGGAAATAACCAGTGTTTGCAGTGAGACGCTCGGGAGTAGCCAGTGTGTGTGCAGTGAGGGGCTGGGGAGTACCCAGTGTGTGCAGTGAGGGGCTGGGGAGTACCCAGTGCGTGCGGTGAGGGGCTGGGGAGTACCCAGTGCGTGCAGTAACGGGCTGGGGAGTACCCAGTGCGTGCAGTGAGGGGCTGGGGAGTACCCAGTGCATGCAGTGAGGGGCTGGGGAGTACCCAGTGCGTGCAGTTTGTTGTGCATTCTCGGCCGAGAAGAGCACAGGAATGTGGGTGTTCGGAGACGCGCACCTGCTCAAACCTTTATTATTTATAAATCCAATTGTTAAATAACTGATGCACCTGAGTATAAATTTACGACACCGTCTCTTTGTCTAACACAATTACAAGAAGTGTGCCAAATGGAGGCGTCATCATTTGACAAACACAATGAGCCTTTTGACTGGTTTTTAAGAGTCCTGGCGTGGGACACCTTCGCTCACACACCCGGTGACTTCTCGGGGCCTCCACCCCCACCCACACAGACTGCCTCTATACATTGCAAACATGTGTGCAGAGCGGTGCAGAAGCAGACACCGCAGGGGCGCATATAAAACTCCTACAACCTTGACGTCGGTCAAAACACCCGTTTCCTATTTTAGGGGGAGATGTTACATTAATAAGGGCTGAGCTGCAGACTCCACACCTTTGGCCCCCAGGGGACCATCGCCCAGGCCCCAGGTCTTGGAAACGCAGGGAGTAAGTAACTTGAAGAAACTGAAGGGAAAGAAAGGGCAACTCAGGACAGATTTCCAGCTGAAAGCATAAGTTTTTTTTTCTTTGTGGTAATCGCATTTCACATTTTCTCCATCATTTTTTTGCACCGGGGCCTCTTTAATCCGCCTCTTAAACCCAGATTTGTCTCGGGAAACATATGAAGGCCCCCTTCAAGGTTATAGGCATCCCAGACATGGGATACAAGCTTTACCTTCTTGTTGTTCATTCCAAAATGTGAGTTGAAGCCGTGCTGACGTCACAACAAACCATTAACCAGCCTTTCACCGCTTTGTGTGTGTCTCCTTTTTACAAACACGCATTTATAGGAGACTGTCCTACGTGGATGTTTGAAGCTGGGGTGTGATCCACCAGTCTCTCACTAAGGCAGACTTTTATAAGCAGCAACGTAGCGTGTAACCAACTGTGCCCAGCCCTACCAGCCTTTCACCCCTTTCTGTGTGTCTTCTTTTTACAAACACGCATTCGTAGGAGACTGGCATGCGTGGATGTTTGAAGGTGGGGTGTAATACACCAGTCCCCCACTAAGGCAGAATTTTATAAGCAGGAACGTAACATGTAATGGAGTGTACCCAGACCTACCAGCCTTTTACGGATAGCAATACATATTTTATTGAAGTGTGTGTATTTTTGCTCCAAACGCGGTCCCTTTCTCTTTCGCGTGCCACGCTTGTTAACATTTCTGTTGCTTTACTCCCTCCCCCCACCCGCTATCCGTGTTCACAATGCGACCACCCTCCTTCCCGATCTCCAAATTCCCTTTGTGTGTGTCTCCTTTTTACAAACACGCATTCGTAGGAGACTGTCCTGCGTGGATGTTTGAAGCTAGGGTGTGATCCACCACTCCCTCACTACGGCAGACTTTTCTAAGCAGCAACGTAGATAGCCACTCTACCTCACAACATCCCTCTCCCTCACTACATCACTATTTCACTACCTCACTCTTTCTCACTACATAACTCTCTCTACCTCACTACTCCACTCTATCTCACTACCTCACTATCTCACAACTTCTCTCTCTCAAAACATCACTACCTCACTCTCTAGCTCACAACCTCACAACTTCACTCTCTCTCACTCACTACCTCTATCACTCTCTATCTCACTACCTCACTCTTTCTATCTCACTAACTCACTTTCACTCTCTCTTTCACTACCTCGCTCTATCTCACTACATCACAACATCACTCTATGCTTATATATCACTACCTCACAACATCCCTCTCCCTCACTATCTCACTCTTTCACTACCTCACTCTCTCTATCTCACTACCTCACTCTCTATCTACCTCACTCTCTATCTCACTACCTCACTCTCTCTCACTACCTCACTCTCTATTTCAATACCTCTCTCTCTCTCTCTCTCTCTCTCTCTCTCTCACTACCTCACTCTCTCTCTGCTAATGCAATAGGTATCACATATGCAAAAAAAAAAGCTAATGCCAATAGAAATGACAATGCCATTTATTTAGGGATACAAAAATAATAAAAAATAATGAGCAATACCAATAGCTCTACCTATAATATTGCCGAGACCATTGCATTGTAAATGCTTGTTTGAGTTTGTTTGAAAGGTAGAGCGGGATTTTTTGATGGAGGGCTGTGTGAGTAATGCAGGCTAATTTAAAGGAGGATATGCCTTCAATAGGTAGCCATTTAAGGGTCTTTAGTGTCGGCGAGATGTGGTTAGAGCGTTTGCAACCAGTTGTAATCCTAGCCGCTAGGTTTAGCATAGATTTGCAGGGGGCCAAGTGAATTTTGGGAGAGCCGGTGAGAAGGGCATTACCATAGCCAATTTTCGAGAGGACTATGGATTGTACAACTGATTTGAAATCTTGCGCTGGAATGAAGGGTTTGATTTTTTGTAGATGTTGGAGCGTAAAAAGTGCGCCTTTGGCCGAGTTTTTTACATGGTAGTTGAGAGTAAACTTACTGTCGAGGGTGATGCCGAGGGATTTAACCAATTCGGAGAGGGAGAGTGTACAGTTAAGGGCAGTAAGGTTAGTGATCCATGTATGGATGGTGAGAAGGTTGTGTTAGGAGAGAAGAGAATGATTTCAGTTTTGTTAGGATTGAGTTTGAGATGATTGGAATGGAACCAGTTTTGTATGTTAGTAAGGGCGGTGTTAAGGTGCAGAACATCAGAGTGGGATTTAATTTTAAAGTAGAGTTGGGTGTTGTCAGCATATAGGTGATAGTTAATGCCTGCTTCTTTGAGAATGAGGGTAAGGGGTTCCATGATAAGGTTGAAAAGAGCAGGAGAGAGGATGGATCCTTGGGGGACACCAAGGGAGACTGGAGTGGGGCTAGATAGGCAGTGGTGGATTTTTACTTGTTGGGTTCTCTGTTGGAAATAGGATTTGAACCAATTGAGGACGGTGCCATTAAGAACAAATCGAGATATAAGTGTAGAGAGTAAGGTTGAATGGTTAGCTGTGTCAAATGCCACTGAGAGGTCAAGGAGAATGAGTAGGCAGGCCTCGCCATTGACCAGGGCAAGGTGGATGTCATCAACTATATTTATCAATGCAGTTTCAGTGCTGCAGCCTTTACGGAAGCCGGATTGTATGGGGTCAAGTAGGTTGTAGGTGTCAATGTGTTTATCCAGTTGCTGAAGGGCACATTTTTCAAGGGCTTTAGAGAGAAAGGGGAGGTTTGAGATAGGGCGCAGGTTGTTCGGGTCATTTGGGTCGGCCTTAGGATTTTTCGGAATGGGTGTGATTTGTCCGAGTTGAAGGGAGACCAGGACACACCGCGATAAAAGGGAGGAGTTGATGATATTGGTCCAATACGGGACAATGACGTGCTTTAGGTTTTGGACGAGTGAAGATGGGAGAGGGTCTTTAGTGTGGGAAGATGGTTTTAGTTTGGACAGGATTTTACAGACTTCAAGTTCAGAGACCGAGTGGAAATTCAGCCAGGAGGCGTTGTTTTTGAGTTGAGTGTTGTCGGGGGGAAGTTCAGACGGGGTTAAAGAAGGTAGGGTTGGGGAGGATAGAGGGGGTGTGAGCAGAGGGGAAGGTGCTGAAGTGGAGTCAGGGGACCCGAGGGGGTTGGGGGGGATTTGGGTTAGAGGGAAAGATTGGTCAGTTTTGGAAATGTTTTCAGAAAAAAAGTTAGCTATTTCTTCACATTTGCTAGTGGTGGCCGTCATGCTAGGTGGGGCAGGGGAAGTTTGATTTCTAATAATGTTGAACAGTTCACTGGGTCTGTTTTTTGCTCGAGAGAGCTGTGATCAGAAGAAGGAAGCCTTTTCGGCGAAGATGTGTTTCTTGTACACGGATCTAGCGGTTCGGAGGAGGACCAGATTGGGAGGGGAAGGGTGTTGTCTCCAGGTTCTTTCTGCCAGTCTAAGTGCCCGTCTTTCATTATTGAGGTCTGGATTATTGGAAGGGATATTTTTAAGAGTTTTTGGTTTGGGTGGTGCAAGTTGATCTAGAACCTCAGAGATAGTTTTATTGTAGTGCTCAGTGAGATTGTTTGTATTGAGAGAGGGAGGAGAGCGACTGAGTTGATCTTGAAGTTTAGCCTCCAGTAAACCTGGGGGATACGTTTAATGTTTCTGGTTAATATTATGGTTTTGTTGATTTTAGAAGGGGCAGGCTGGGCTAAGGGTGAGATAGAGAACAGCATGAGGTGGTGGTCAGACCAGTCAATAGGGATAATGTTGGAAAGAGATACCCGATTACTGTTAGCAATGATGGCGTCAAGGGTAGCCCCTTTAGAATGGTTGGGGTAAGGCAGAGTGGCTTGAGGTCATTTATCTCAAGGAGGTTATTGAGAAGTTTGATGGTTGGGTCGTCTGGCAAGTTCCATTGAAGGCTAAAGTCTCCTAGAAAGAGGTTTTAGAGTTCGAAAGGGACGATTGTGAAAGAAGTTCAGATATTTCCTCAGCGAAGGGAAGAGGTTCACCTGGAGGAGGATAGATGTTGTGTAGTCATATTGGGGGGGCATCTTGCATTTTAAGTTCTGCTCCAAGGTATTCAAAAGTTTTAAAGTCAGTGTTTTTGGCTATGGATAGCTGGAGTTCATTTTTAAAGATTATTGCTAGACCTACTCCTATTCGTTTAGGTCTGTCTTTTCTAAGGATAGAATAACCAGGGGGAGAGAGTAAGTCTAGGATGGGTGTGGAGTGATCGTTGAGCCAAGTTACCATGAGGAAGGCAAGGTCTTTATCTTCACCAAGGATAGTTTTCGGAAATTTCTGAGGCATGATGAACCGATGAGGGGAAGTTCACAAGCATGCATATCGGGGGCTTGGGGTTAGTTATGGGCGGGGGGCATGAGTGGATAGCGGTAAGTTTGAGGGGGGGATCTGGGCGAACAAGGAGAGGAGACAGTTCTGCTGGTCCCGATAATGACAGGGATGGAGGAATGAGGGTGGGTGGGGTAGATCGGGGTTGGGGTTAGTTGTTCGGAGAGGGTGAGAGTTCTAGGGGGTGACAAGTGGGGAATTGCGGCAGTGGGAGTGAGGTGCTCATGGCGGGTGGAGAGATGGGAGATATGGCCGTCTGTGGGAGGGACTGGCATGGAGAGAGATGGGATAGTTAAAGGGGTAGAGGACATGATAAGGGGAGCAGAGTGGGTGTACGTGGTTAGCGGAGAGGCAGCATTGGTATTAGGGTCATGGGGTGAGTTCAGGTAGGGGGGTAGGGTCAGAGAGGGGAGTGACTGGACGGGCTGGGGGGGAAATTTTGGGGGCAGGAGAAGGGTTAGGAGTGGTTTTGGGGGAGAGGAGTAGGTAGGGACATTTGGTGGGATAGAGTGCTAAAATGCTGTTCAAAGATATTAAGGTTGTGTTCAGAGGCTTGAATGAGGATATTTCCAGTTTTGAAGATGGATATGTAAATTTCACCGTGAAAGGTGGAGGATGGAGTAGTAGAGAGTTTGAAACCGTAGGGAATATTTTTAGAAGTAGCGATTGGGAGATGGCGAAGGAAAGTGCTCTTCCATTTGGAGGGGCGTTTAGAGTAGAAAATGTAGTTCGTTTTTATGGGGGACGTGAGGCTGTGGTAGTTGTCTAAAATTAGGGTTTCAGGATGTCGGATAAGTACTTTATGTTTAAAGTTTTTCTTGGCGTTTTTAGAGAGATGGGGAGGGTAGGGAATGCACCATGAGTTAGGGACATGCCTCGTGAGGGGGGTGTTAAGGGGTGATGTAGTGGGGCAGGTTCAGAACACGGGAGAGGGACTAAGGGGGGACATGATGGACAAACTGGTTGGTGGAGAGGGGGGGAAGAAAAACAAGCATTGGCATAGCCAATAGGTCTCGCCTTTGGAACCTTATAAGTGTTTAGCCATGCAACAGTTGCATAACTAAATACTTATAAGGTCCCAAAAGCGAGACCTATTTGCTATGCCAAGCGGCCCTGCGGGCGCGAAAGTGAAAGTGATCGCGATCACGAAAGTGAAGGTAATCGCGGTAAAGCGCGGCGCGCGCGCGCCCGCGCACCTGCACTGTAGCTCTATGCTGGCCTGGTAGCACTTTTTGGAGCCCTCTCAATAAGTCTCGCCAGACCAGCGCATGCGCTGGATCAGGCGAGACCTAAAAAGGGGGGAAGGAGCGGAATGGAGATATTACGGGGAAAAAGAAATAAGGCGAGAGGAGGAGGAGGATGAGGTTGAGGAGAAAAGGGGGAGAATAATGTAGGAGGGGTGGAGAGATATTTTGTGACGAGGGTGGAAAAGGGAGAGAAAGAGGGGGTGATAAATGTCAGAGGAGTGCAGGGGAGTATGAGGTCAGTTAGGAAGAGGCTTCCTAATAACAGACAACATTTTGAGAATTTGGGAGATCATAAGGGTGTTAGGCGACAATGCTAGATAGGAGTCATGCGTAATTGGAAAATCGTAGTGCTAACCACGGCTGCGAAGGAGTGCCGCAAGCTGCAATGAAGAAAATTGAAAAGGAGGGGGAGGGATCTCGAGGAGGTTAGAGGTTGTAGGGTCATAAGGAGTAAAGTAAACCATATGTTACCGGTGAAAGCCAGGGGGTGTAGGGAGGTAAGGCGCAATGAGTGAGTCTTGATCAATTTACAAACCTATGATCAAGACCTAGAGGAAACATTGCAGAAACATTATAGCGAGTCTTGATCAATGGGAAAGGGGTGGGGGGAGAACGAGAAAGAGGGGGATAGCAACAATAATGAAAAGATCTGCGTGACAATAGTAATAAACACATCAATGAGGAGCAGGGAGATGAAGGTAAAAGTGCACCTGTACGTCTTTTAAAAAAAAATAGGCTATGTAACATATACAAAAATTAAGATATAAGATTTAAAATTATAACCAGAGGAAATAAGGTAAGGGAGACTATAATGAGTGCACGTAGGGCAAAGGTACATACCAAAACTTAGTATCAAATACGGGAACAGAAATGAGGTAAACCATTATGATTGCACATAAACAAAATAATAAATAATTAACACAGTTCACAAAACGTTAAGAGCAGCATACACAATCCAGGGATAAAGATAGCAGAATGAGGTAAGTCAGTGATGATGGGTATATAGATGTAGATAGTAGCGGGTATGTTGGGGTGTGATTAGTATATTGGATTAACAGTATTCTGCAAAATTACAAAATAAACAGTTTTGCGGTAGGCAATCGGTAGGGAAAGGGACTATTTCAAAAGAAGGAGAAACGCAACCAGGGTCAAGCGTATTGGTTATGGCAGCTCCCCAAGTATAGATAGGGGGAATCGCTACATAATACTGATTCAAAGAGGGGAGGGGGGGAACAGGTAATTAACATGGGAGAGGGCGGAGTGTACTTCTATTGAGGGACAGGGATTAGAGGACTTAGGCTAGGCGTGAACATAGTGAGGAGTACTACGAAAGTAGGGGAACCGGTATAATACTCCGGGGAATGCATAAAAGAACACAATTACATCAAAAATAAGAGTACAGCCATGGTAAGACCAGTTTTGGCTTTGTGGGCCCTCATAAGTGGGAGGAGCTTGATATTTATGATACAACGAGCCACATATTAAATATATGCACTTAAAACAGATTTATGGGTCACTATTAAGAAGTACTCAGGGTACCTAAAGCTGAGCTATGCATTATTATTAACCACTATTACGAACATGCTTAGAACACTTTTTCGTAGTGTAAACCCCTCAGTAAGTCCTCTGGGTGCAAGTCTACGCATCACTTTCGCAAAAACAATGCCATCAGACTGTAACCTATCTTTATAACAAAGTATAGAGGGTGCAACAATGTGACTGTAGAGCCTGGTGGTGATCAAGGCTCCTCTCTTTCCATTACCCGTCCTCGAAGCGGAGGAGTTCCACTTCTTCCCTCTACTCGCCTGTTTGATGTCATCAGACTTACCTCAGATGCTACAGACAGGGCACCTCTGTAAAGTTACCACAGTCCTCTCCATCTCCACCCCGATCCTCCAACGCATTAAAATGCTCCCAAAAAATTACAATGAATGAAACTTCACACCATCATCACAAGCAGGTTTTTTCACTTGAAATAGACCAGGAGAATTGTAGAAACAATGCGCTGTTCCTCAGAGGACTAGTGGATTATTTGTTTGTCTATCAACGAAAAATACTATTTCAAACAAACATTTTCAGTGAAGTCCCCAATTCTTGCCAGTAATATTTATGACTGGCTCCTTAAATTGCAACTGACTTTTAATAGTATTTGCTTTTCCTAATATAGCACTTTTCTGGTCTTTCCATGCTCATCTTGTCAACGAAGGAAGGAGGTTGACACATTTTCCTCTCGATTTCCACCTAATTTGGCTAAATTGTTATTGCTAACCACATTCCAATTGTCGGATTTCCTTACCCTACTGGAAAGCACCACCACCCCATAAAGTCTAAATAGAGGTGTAATAGTGTAGGTGCATAGAATTCAATGGTTATCCCACGCTTTGACAGAAAATGAAGCCTTCACAGAGATGTAATAAGAATTCGAGCACAAGGCAATTCCATTCTAAACAAAGAAGAATGGAGTTATAAGGACAACAATGCCTTTACCGGCACTCCCTTCACCCTCACTCAACTTCAAGGACAACGTCAGAGCTGCTGGTCGTGATACTGGTAGTAATGTTTTTGCTACAATAATGCAGATGGGAGATGGCAAAGGAACCGTCAGCTACCTCAGTACCTACTATGTGTAGAACCTTGTTCCTCCTAACATCTTCAGCACTGAACACTTGGGTACGATATCCTCATCAGAGCATACCAAGGGGGACTTCCAGCTTGCCCAGTAGCCACTATGCAGGTTATCTGTATCATTCCTAGAGAAGCACTAAGGGCCTGTAAGATTGGTAGATGGGATACTCCCTCAGAAACGTGACTGTTCCCCTTATTACAAGTGCCATAGGATATAATGCACTTGTAGTATGGCAGATGGGATATCAATCAAGTCTGTGACTGAGTATCTCTGCCGCCAAAATCAAAATATGGCCTTAACTAAGCTTTCTTATTGGCAAGCCTATCTTTATGTGGCCTGCCACCAAGTCGGACACCTGGAAAACTACCTTTGCAGATGCAGATTCTTACATACTGCAAACAGGAAGGCAAGTGAATAATTGGGGACAGTCAGTATGGTCTGGTGTGTTGTTTCCATAGACAATAAGTGACTGCACTGCACCTTGAGCGTTTTCCAAAAACGAGCCTCAATAAATTCTACTTCATTAAGATTGGTTTCCAAAGCAATGGAATTTAAGCCCAATGTGTAAACTAAAACATAGTGAAGGAGGTCTAAACCACAATGAAATATGCACCGAAGACAAGTCCTGTAGACAAGGAAACATCTAATTCCAGATGGTCACTGAAACGCCATAACTTATTTATTTATAGTCCAAACTACATATTGTACACAAAGAAAGATGCCAGAACAAAATTCCTGCAGGCACTATCCTAGAGGAATAAGTATTTGTAGAGTTAAGGATATTTCTGCCTGCCAGAGATTGGCCACAATCCTAGGATTGGCACAGGATACATTAGATAGTATGGGCCTTTTATCACAGCAGATACAATATATATTTTTTAACTTAACAAAGTCATACAGCCTTTACTAGTCTCATCAGTCAGAGAAGGTCCTTAAGCATCACAGTTATTGTTTCACTGGGCTCTGTCATCCATTTACTATTTTCTGAAGGCCAGGATCACAGAGAATTATGTGCACCAGTTGATAAATGTCCTGAGCTCTACAACATCCTTTCAGCATATCACTCTAAATGTGCAATGGTTTATGGTTGGACCATTACTTCCTTATCACGAATTTCCAAAATTCTTGGGGCCACACCTGGGATATTTCCTAAGGTCCAAATGGAAAATGCAACCGTTTTGCGGAAGAGGAAAACTGGCAGCTCCCTTTCACCCCTCCAGCTGGGTTATGCTCATATGGGTATGAGGGTTAGGAGTCAGCCATAACCTGTCAGAGAATCACTTAAACCCTAAAATCAGTACACACATATTATTGGCCATTTACATTAGATAATTATTTATGAAACCCTATTCTTCTACATATTTCATGAAGAAGAACAATAGTGAAAACTATGAACAGCTTATCAAATAATCTGTACAAAAGGTCGAAGGATAGATACTGCGAAATCATACTCCATCAAAAAAATCTGATAAATTGGTCTATTCTTACCAAAATTATAAGGAGCAGATTTACAGCATAGTTGGATTAGTGTGTTAATGTTGAGTCATATCAAGCACTACGCATATCTTTCATGGTGTTAGGCCCAAAGTCAGAACTCAATATTCCAATATCCCTCCAGGGACCAGTCCATGTATGTAACACCTCCACCTATACTGGTTACGCCTTTCTTGTATAAAGTGCAGTATGGAGCGAGGAAGGTTTAGCTTGTGCTCAGCTCCTGTTCTGCCATACCGGATAGTGAACAATACTTCTGCTCAGTGTATAGGAAGTACACCAAAGCTTATTGCTTACTCTTCTATATCCCTCTCCATCCTTCAGTGCAGAACTTAAAGTAATTTATTCTGCCTTTCTGGAGAAAGTTAGCATGAGCCTTGGAAAAAGTAACAATTAAGTACATATTTTGCATAGAAATGAGCACTCCTAAATCTTTAGATCTTTTGCTTCACACACACATTAAAGAATTCACTGCAAATAAAGTGACCATGTTAACATATAGCAAAGCATGTGTTGTATGTAACATTATAAAAACACATTAAGAGCCATAACACACAATACCCATATCGGTATTCCCTAACCAATGATACATCTTTCAGCTCGTCAGAGAAACCAGCCTCTACCATGGCATAATCTGTTCTCACTAGTATACTAGTTGTCCCAAAATTGCTGCATTGTGTTCTGGACCACACATCCTTACTATCCTTAAAAGGGATACTCTAGAGATTTAAAATGCTCTACCTCTTGTGATGGTAACCCATCAAGTTGTTCTTCATGAGTTCAATACTTTTAGAGCTTCTTGCTTTCTAAGTGCTAGTAAAGCATACTGAACCCCTAACGGTACAACTCCATATGGTTCTCCGTCTCTCGCTCTGCCCTACAACCTTGTTATGGTTATCTACACAGGGATTAGTGTTTGATTATGTCCTCAGTAGACTCTGTCTATCGCAATCACGAGCATGTTACCTCCCCTTGTAAACCAAAGATCCCTGCATAAAAGGCTTATTGGCAGTGGAATTGGCAAACTGGAACTTCCACTAAATGGATATATATCTCTATAAACTAGGTGAGTTGTGAAATAGCCTATTGCACTTAAACGAGTAATCACAAAAGACCAATTCAACAGGGCAATTTTGCCTAACCAGGTATGTAGACTCACAAGTATCACAGAGATTCTTCAGGGTTCAGACACACAGCCTAATTTACAAGTGATCTCAAGGCTCTAAATGGGATGGGATATTATGTCAAAGACACAGATGCCCTTTCCACCCAGTTTGGAGAAGCTGGTGTTACTGATGGCAGAGCTGCAACTGACTCTGCCATCTGGGAAACTCTGTTGGTAGACAGGATATCAGTAAAATGGCCTGCTGTTTGGGACAGCCATGTAAACTATGGTAATCTTTGACTGAAAACATCTGTAATGTCCCCAGCGTGCTGGAACAACACTCACAGCATGCTGGGGACATTAGATTATGTTATTCCTGGAAATAGTCAGCTACTTTGATGTACATCTCCAGGAATAACACCAATCGTAGATTTTCTGATCAGTTGAAGTGGATCGGTTTTTGTTTCCCCTGAAGTTGCCTCCGCGATGTGTAAGAAAGTTGCTTCAAAGGGAAATTGCCCAGAGCCAAGGTGGACATGCTTAATTAAGCCATCCTACGTAGAAATGAGGGCCACAGTCATCTTGTTGATACACTGGGTACAAAAACTGATTTAATATGCGGAGCTATAATTCTTCCTCAATAACAGACTACTGGAACAGTTTTGTCCCCTGCATGGTGTACAGACATGATCTCCTGTCCAGACAGCCCAGCTGTATATCTGGTATCCTGACTTTTATATTTTATTCTGGCTCTGGCAGCACACTAATATAAGTATGTGCACAGAGTCCGGGGCTATCCTTGACTATGTGAGGTCCTTGACCTGTGAGGTGAACTGGAGGTGTATCAAGCATCCCCATGTTATGTGAAGAAGACTATTGTCATGTCCTCGGTACAGTGCACAGAGCATTCGCGGCAGCAAAAGTTTTTAGAAGGATCAACAGTATTACCACAAGTTTTTATCTGTGTCACTGGAAGTGAAGCCTACTGGCACCACTTGTGTAAAGTTCCACTTGGATGTGTATGCCATGACCACTGACCTGGTCAGTGTGACTGCTCTCCCCCCGTGCAGCTCCACCACTAAGGGTTGGACCCCTGAGCTCTGTTGCAGGGTGTTTGAGGCTTCTGCCTGCACCTCATCACTTGTGGTCCAGTGGGAGAGCACTCTGCCCTTTTGCTATTCCGCTTCTCTTTTTTTCTTTTTTATCTTTCCATTTTTCTTTCTCGTTCTGTTTCCTTTCCTTTGTGTTTCTTTCCGTTTCCTCTCATTCCTCTTTCTTCTGACCTGTTTTTCCCTCCCCCACTGCTGCCCCCGTGGCCCCTCCCCCTCCATTGTGTCCTTCCAACCTCCCAGTTGACCCGCCCTCCCCCAATCCCTATTCAATGGCGGCCGCTGTGCGGCCGCGCCACGGGCATGCCAAAGGCAAGCCCATCTGCACCAGTCCACGACCAGCGCCATTCACCCTGGTTCTCCGACCCACCTCAGCTATGATTCCAGCACCCTCCACGCTCTCAACCCCAGACGTAGCAATAACTGCCAGGTTTCAATGCCGAGCAACACCCAAGGCCCGATCTCCTGCAGACACTGCAGCTGCACCTTCACCCACCTCTGGACCCCAACAGCAGCCCCCGGCCTGCCAGACGTCACTGCTCACAAACCACTCAATTACATCCTCCTCAACGTGAGCTCCCTAGACAAGCACGCAATAGAAATCTGGGATCTCATCAACACCTACGCACCCCACGTCGCCTTCACAGAAACCTGGACCAACACCAACTCCGTTCCCGATATTGCCACCGCCATTCCGTATGGATACAAGATTCTGCGGAGGGACCACCCCATCCACCCAGGAGGGGGCATCACCATCATCCACAAAAGCACCCTCTGCGTGACGACCACCAGCTTGGACGTCACTATGACCCTCATGGGACACCTCCACTTCGAGATCCAGACCAACTCTCAAAAGACTCTCTGCTGAACCCTACAGGCCACCCGGGCCCCGCTCACCTTTCACCAACACCATCACCATCACCGACCTCATTGCACCCTATGCCCTCGCCTCTACAGACTACATCCTCCTCGGAGACCTAATCTTCCACCTGGACAACCACCACGACCCCAACACCACCTACCTTGTAGAGAGCCTCGGAAACATAGGAATGAAGCAACTAGTTACTGCCCCAACGCACACAGCGGGCAGGACACACACTTGACCCAGTCTTTGCTGAAGGAAACAGCATCTGCTACAGTCACACCACAGAACTCCTGTGGACAGACCCCCACCATATCCACTTCTCCTTCAAAAAAGCCACCGTACAAAAGCACGCCCACTGTTTGGCCAGTAGAAGCTAGAACAATGTCACTGAAACCCAGCTCACCTCCACCCTCATCAGCACCCCACCACCAACTACTCCAGACACACTACACCGTGGCACGCAATCTCCACCGCTGGATCACAAACTGCGCAGACACACTTGCCCCCCTCAAGAAAGCCAGATGAAGACACATCAAGAAAGCAAGCTGGTTCACCTCTGCACTCCAAGAATCCAAATGCTCGGGCCGACGACTCAAAAAGACAGAGGAACAATAAAACCTCAGAAACAAGCACCGCCTATAGAGCAGCCACCACAGCACACCACCATCTCATCAAATCCACAAAGAAGAAATCCCTCCAAGACAGACTTCCTCACCAATGCTCATAAAAGCTAAGAACTCTTCTCCATCATTGAGAAATGCGCCAAATCCTGTAGCGAAACAGACGTCCCACCCTCCCAAGACAACTGCAACAGACTCAGCACATTTTTTTCCTCAAGACTAAGATGATCTACGACAATTTCGATAACCAAGACCTCTGCACCGCTCCAGCATCCCCCCCAGTGACGCCACCCAACAGACCCTGCTCACTTGGACCCCACTCACGACAGAAAACACCATAAAGACCATGAAGATCATCCACTCCAGAGCACCCTCAGACCCCTGTCCACCCCACATCTTCCACAGAGCCGCCACGGCCATCACACCCAAACTGCGCCGAACCGTTAACTGCTCCCTCGAAACAGCCACATTCCCCTATGACTGGAAACATGCCAAAGTCAACGCCCTCCTGAAGAAACCCTCCGCAAACCCAACGGACCTCAAACACTTGAGGCCCATCTCCCTGCTTCCAATCGTGGCCAAGGGCATCGAAAAGGCCATCAACACCCAGCTAACAAACTTCATCGAATCCAACAACGTCCTGGACATCTCCCAATCAGGATTCTGCAACAACCACAGCACTGAGACGGCCCTACTCAATGCTTCCAATGACATCTGTTCCCTCCTCGACCAGGGCCAAACAGCAGCCCTCATCCTCCTGGACCTCTTGGCTGGCTACAACACCGTCTCCCACAGCACACTAGCCACCAGAATCCACAATGCCGGCATCACAATGCCGGCATCCGTGGAAAGGCCATTGGCTGGATATGCTAATTTCTCATTGGCAGAACTCAGCGATTCAGACTCCCGCCCTGCCTCTCAGAACCAAAAGAGACCACCTGTGGAGTGCCCCAGGGACTCTCACTCAGCCCACACTTTCAACGTCTACATGGCCCCCCTCGCAACCATCGTCAGAAACCACGGGCTTGGCATAGTCTCCTACGCCGAAGACACCCAGGTTTATCCTCTCCTTCACCAACGAACCCAACATCACCAGACACAACTTCCAAGAAGGGATCAAAGCCTGGATGAAGAAGAGCTGCCTGAAACTCAACTCCAAGAAAACATAAGTCCTCAACCTTGGGTCCTCCCCCACCACCCGATGGACCATGCATGAAACCTTGGCATCATACTAGACTCATCGCTCACAATGAACCTCCAGATCAACGCTGTATCCTCGGCCTGCTTCAACACCCTATGCATACTCCGAAAAACGTTCAGATGGATCCCTTCCGAAACCAGAAAAACAGTCATGCACGCTCTCATCAGTAGCAGACTGGACTACGGCAACGCTCTTTACGCCAGAATCAACAAAAAACTACTTTGCAAACTCCAGACCGTCCAGAACGCCACAGCCAGACTGATCCTATCCTAGATATATCCCGTCGCAGCCACATCACCCAACACCTCCGCGATCTCCACTGTCTCCCCATTGATAGAAGAACCTTCAAACTCCTCACTCATGCATACAAGCCCTCCACAACACCGGACCAACATACCTGAACAACCACCTCTCCTTCGACGCACCCAAAATACACTTCTGATCAGCTGACCTTTCTCTGGCCATCATTCAACGCATCTACAAGACCAGAACCGGAGGAAAGTCCTTCTCCTACCTAACAGCCAAGTCATGAAAAGACCTCCCCCACTACCTCCGGCAAGCTCCCACACTGCTCCAGTTCAGGAAGGACCTCAAGACCTGGCTCTTCGGATGACCCCAGCACTCAACGGAGCCCCCCTCTCCCCCTGCTCCTTGAGACCCTCGCAGGTGACTAGTTGCGCTTTACTAACTCTGACTGATTGTTTGATACCTTGCACTGGCATCCCTGATTTATGTCAAGTGCATGCGCAGAGCAGGCAACGCGTGGTGGTAAACTGTGTGGGTGACAGAGCCTGATAAATGGGCAAGTAGGATCCATTCTTGATGCTCCTGGACTGATTTAGTATAAGATAGAGAGTCATACCAGTTCTCCCAGACAATGGAAGTGTATTGCCAGAAATCCTGTGGCTAGAAGCAGGAAATCCAGACACTGAAGCAGGGATGGTGGAGACAGCGATACATTTAGAAATTCTAAGCAGCTCCTGATTAGTCTTCCCGAGCCCTACCATTTGGTTGATGGTAGGGGTGAGTCATGGAAAGCAGTTTCTGTTATGTGAAATGAGGAAGTCTGTAGAACAAGCATGCCCTTCTGTTTGCCACCTGATGTCAGCCAAGTGCAGAAACCTCCGAACTTATTGTGCTTGTGTGATTGGTGTTCTGGGCTTCAGACTGACCCGGTGCTACCTGGCATCAATCTACACAACGGCTGTGTTTGGAGGGCAGCCTGAGGATGACACCTGAAAGAGGAACCACGCCAAACCAGTTCTGCAGTTTGAGACAGTGGATCCACATCCCATTTTTAGAATTTGTGTAATAAGCAGGATGCAAACCACCCCACTGTTTTCCACTTCGAAGTCCTAGTGTTCTGCAGAATGCTTAAAAGGCTACAGTTCAACCAGCACTGATGTCTGCCTGACAGCCAATTCCCCAGGGGTAAGAGGATATCTCCTGAAGAGTTTACTATCTACTGGTGGAGCTGTGGATCGCACTGAAGCAGTAGAAGCTTGATTGCCTGCTGAGAGAGTGAAGGAGTCTGAACAGCCTTGCAAGAGGAGTGATTGTCCAAAAGGAGATAGGCCCAGAGTGTCCCTGGTGTCCAAAGAACATACAAAGAGAGCTGACTACCTCAGGGAATGTCAAGACTCATTAGTGTGACAGAGTCTTCATGCTCGCTCGCTGTGGTTCCTGACCGGTACTGCTACAACTTTTGTGATCATTGTATGCCCAAATGGTGGCTACAACTGCTGTAATCATGGTAGACCTGGACAGCGGACACAATTGTCATGAGCATCATAAGCACAGACTAAGGCAACAACTTCTCTGATCATCGTACTGCCAGTTGATGCTGAACCCACCTCCATCCAGATCAGGGCTGCAACTGTCGTGATCGCTACTAGCCCATTCGGCTCTGTGTCTGCCATTGACCCAGGGCAGAGTGATGTTTAGACATCACCACAATTAAAAGACTGTCCTGGTGAATCTGCTGCTGTGCCGAAGATGCAGCTTCAGAAAACTAAATAAGGGAGGGCACCTTGTCTGACACAGCCAGTACCCAGCTACCTTGTAAACTGCTAACCACAAACCCCAAAGCAGATGGGGAGGGGCAAACCAAGAGTGAGGGTTCAATCTTGTGTATACCCAATACACCAAAGGGGGTAAGACTTGATGAACAAACCTGAACTGAGCAGCTAACAAGCAGTACCTGTGCTGATTTCCAAAGCAGGCGGGGGAGCACCAGAAAGAGGGCAACTGGGAGTGACAAAAAAGGAGGATCAGGGGATGTAGCACCAAAAAGGAGAATAGCACCATGGGGCACTACCTGGTATAGCTAATTGAACTGTATACTAGTTACTACAACTGTGTAATTAAAAGTACTTTTTTCAGAAAAAATAAACCTTGGGCTGAATATTATAGTTATTGTCTCTGTTGGTTAATTGTTCAGTGCTGAGCTTGACCACCTCACACTACATCGCTGCACAGCCTGGGACTGCTCACCCCACTACCCTGTGTATCTAGTGTAGAAATTGTTGTACTTGGCCATGTCTACAAAGCGATAGTAGGATGGGTCCCAAGACACCAATGGCAAATGACCTAAACTATCCATGGTTGAGGCCCAGTAGCCCCTGCCCGCCCTGTGGCTCACCAAATGGTGTCTGACGCAGGTACAGCAACTACATTTGTAGAAACTACTATTTCAGAAAGAGAAATTCTCTGTTTGCTGAAAAGATTATTACGTATCAATTACACTTAGAAGCTGCATGCTACCTAATAAAATAAAAAATATATAACTTACCAAACCGCAGGTTTTAAGTCTGTAATTGTTTCTTCGGGAAAGAAAAAGCAGTTACTGTGGACCGACTGAAGCATCTCAGAAGAAATTGTTTTTGTTACATCATAATAATGGCCAAACCTTGAAGTTGTTACTGGAGTGACCTGTAAAATACAAATGTATTGTTATTTTTGTCCCTTTTTTGTTGATACCTAATAGGCCGTACATGTATTATCATAGTACCTTCAAATGGAGATAACGTTGTGGCATTAACACCTGGGTAAATCCCCACATAGGAAGCAAGAAATAAACCTAGACCAGTAAACACACAATACAATCTATTTTCATGTGGGAGTCCTCCTAGAGCAATGTTTTTAATTCCAAGCAAAAGAGCTACTAGGTCCCATTTTGTTTTTGCATATTTCGGAGAAGGAAGTTTGCTTGTCCCTAATCAGTGCTAAGTACTATCCACACCAAGTTATTTCAAGTAGTGATATGGTATACTGTGAGGCATCTATACCAGATGCTAACTACAGCTGTGTAGTAGCAAAAATGAGTCATTGGTAAGAGCCAGCCTAGGTGAAGGAGGAAGACTCAGGCTGTAGGGTAACCAAGTTTAGTTCCCACATTAGAACTTGCAGGCTGCAATAAATCTTATCATAGATGCCAAAGGAGTGCCAAAGAGATACCACCTGAAGTTGCCTGATGTTATCACCACCACTATGTCATAAGCTGCAATGTGGTTGACATTTAGGAGGTTGACTGGCAATGGATTAACTCTGATAGAAACCTGTGAAGAAGAACTGGAATCCTGGCTTATTGACATGGAAGGTATATAGCATGTAAGAAAGAAAGCAAACTGAGGCATCACAAACGGTCAGCTTTGTTTCCCATATTCAAGCGTTTCTCCTAATAAACTGCATTACACTATTAACAGGTCTAAGCCATTAACACTGATGACATATGAAGTCACATTGAGTTAGAACATGCTCAAAAGAAGATCAGGAAAATGAATGCCTAAGCCAGAGCACTATGAGGAGGTTCTTTAAGAAGGCTGTGTAGGGGGGATATGAGGAGTTTCTGTTTAGAAGGCAGTGTAGGGGGGGAAGTAAGCAGATTTCTTTAGTGGATATGGTGCACCAGAGGTGGACGTTTTCACTGCATGTCATAGTGAATACTGTGAGAAAGTGGATTATTAGTTAGAGTGGATGGTAGTCCACCACAAGTACTAATGTCACTATCCTGGTTAGGTCCAGTAAGGGGTTCAGTAATTTAAACATAAGTTCGGCCCTGGTAGCTATGGCACAGAGCAGACAGGCTTAACTTAAGAAAATGTGTAAAGCATTAACAAACACTGAAACAGTTAATAAGTAGAAGATATGTTAAAGCCCCCTCAGACCTTCACGGCTGCCTCTCCGAAGTCCACCGATGGATGAATCTTTCATCATTGAAATTGAACGGGTCCAAGACAGAGATACTGTTGATGGGCCACAAGGGGCCCTCCCTGCCACCTCACCTTTGGCCTAGCTGCCTAGGTAATCCTCCCGCACCCAAGGACGAGGTCAAAAGCCTAGGTGTATGGATCGAGAAGGACATGAGCTTTAAAACTCAGGCAAAAAGGACGGCAGGGACATGCTTTGGCCTACTCAGAGCCTGCAGGAAGATCTTTCCCTTGCTCCCCGAAACCGCAAGGAGGCTCCTCATCCAGGGTCTAATTCTGGCAAGATTGGACTACTGTAACGCCATCTACTTGGGAGCCCCCGAAACCACCCTTAACACCCTGCAGAAAGTCCAAAACGCCGCCGCCCGCCTACTTACGGACACACCGGCAAGATCCTCTGCTAGGCCAGCGCTCAAGTCTCTCCACTGGCTCCCAGTCAGAGAAAGGGTGGTCTTCAAGGCCCTCTGCCTGGCCCATAAAACCCTCAACAATAATGGCCCTCCCCTTCTGAAAGAACTCCTAATTCCCTACAAAGCGGAGAGAGATCTCCGTTCTAGTGGAGAAAATCTGATCTCGGTTCCCAGAGTCAAAAAGGCCAGGACCGGTGGCCGTCGTTTTTCGGTCCACACGGCCAAACACTGGAACCGCCTACCACGGAGACTCAGGACAGAACTGAACTACCTCCAGTTCAGAAAAACTCTAAAGACTCTTCTTTTCCCACAAATATAATCCCGTCAGTCGGCAGAAACCTTTGGAGATTCAGGTTTAGCGCTGGGATGCTCTCTGAGTTACTACGCGCTTTATAAAACTATTAAATAAATAAATAAATTAAATAAATAATAAATAATGAACAAAACAACACCAAAACAACAAAAATCCAATAAGGGAAACCAGAGACATGAATTTTTAACATTTTATATAGAAAATTGTGACAAAAAGCGCCCAACAGCAGACCGGTCTCGCTAGACCTGGGACAAGGGTATGGTTTAACGCAAGCTGTGATGGAGCACGGATCGTATACAGAGACCAAGTTAGTCCTAGTTGGAGGGTTTATCGTCTGACTTAGTCTCTGAAATTGAAGTAAAAAATCCTCAGCAGGAATAGGCAGAAGGCTGTGGCTCAGATGGATTCCACAAGGTCAGCTAGTCATGGAACAAAGTCCCGGTGAAGCTGCTGACTTTAGCAGGAAAGCTCAGATCGGGATAAATTCAAAATTTGTGCCCAAGGAAGGTCCCTCACCAGACAGATGCGTTTGGTGTCTTCGCCCGATGAAGATTTCTAGCTTTGAACTTATTCACGTTTTGGGGCTGAGATTCCTCCAGAGGGGCAAAGCTGCAATCTGAAGCCAAACAGGGCTCCATGAGGCTAGATGTCTTCTTTGCAACGTTCAGGCTGAAACAGATTTGCTGCTGCTGAAAAGGTCTGAGCCGGAGCAACCTGAATCTTTGGCCCAGTGGCAACGCACCTTCGTTAAATTGACTTGGAAGATTGGTTGCGGTCTTCTGTCAGCTCTCCAGGCAAACATCTTTCAAGAAGTTTCTAAGTCCCAGATTTTAGGGTTAGGCAGAAAGAGTACACTCTGACACTTATTTGAAGGCCCAAGGACTTTAGGGACAACACTTAGTGGTCAGTACTCACTTCCACTTCAGTTGAAGCCACCAGCAAGGTCCAAGGCAGATCCATTTGGAACTGATTAGCTGGGTGTGAGAAAGTGGCTCTGTATATACTGTTCCCAAATAGGTACAGGGTGTACAGAGGCTAAAGTTAGATATAACCTTACTCTCTAAAGTGGTAGCTTGGTCGAGCAGTAAGGCAGTATCAGAGGACAGTGTAAAGCATTTGTTGCACACACTCAGTCAGCAAATGGTCTCACACACTCAATAACTGAACTCTAGGCCAATGGTTTATATATAAAAAATATATGCTTGTTTTATTTTAGAACCAACAATAGGTATTAAAATATACTTTCTCAGAATGAGATGCTTTAAATAAATACTTTTGCAATATGCAATTGACTTTTGTAGAAAGTTACAAGTGGTTGCAATAGGCAACACAATTCTAAACACAATAATGCATTGAGTTCAATGGAAGTTTCAAGTTATTTGCCGCAGATTACTTTTAGGATTACTTTTGGAATTCCAGGACTGGATCCTAGATTCAGTCCTGGGTCAGTACTTGGAATCAAGTGATAAAAGTCGACTTAATTACTGTGATGATTTTTAGACAGTATTTTGCTATTTTAAAAGTTAACACAGAAAATATTTCATAGAAAACAGTCAATGATTCCCTATGGCAGAAAATTCAAGTGGCAGGTATAGTATGTTCTCGTTACTTTTGTAATCCAGTACTGGGTGCCTAGCCTCAGTACTGGGACCTTTATCCAAAACAGATAAGTAATTACGTTTTCAGATACTATACGATTTTTAAAGAATAGTTAAAGATTGCAGAAATTGACACAGAGGAAATTTCACAGAAAAACAGTCAATGATTTCCTATGGGAGAAAATTGGGTTACTGGTAAGTACAGTTGTAAGTATTTTTCAGAGTCAGTGCTGGGCACCAAGATCCAGCACTGGGAGCTCACCTAAGAGCAGGTGAGTATTTTCGTTTTCTTTACTCGGCTGATTTTTGGTGAATATTTTAAGTTTTGAAAAGTCCACACTCACAAGAAATTTCAGGAAAAGACAGTCAATGTTACCCTATAGAGAAAATTGAGTTATCGGTTTAAAGGTAAGTACTCGACTGGCAGAGTTAAGGTTCTGGGCATAGACTCAGGGGTCTCCCAGGGTCAGGTAGGTACAGTTGGTTCAGCCTCAGCGGCACAAGGGCGGCCGGGTGCAGAGATAGTTAGGCCCAATGTTATCCTATGAGAGGTAGGGGGGCCTTGGTTGGTGGCTGCTGACTAGCAGGCCACACGGCTGTGGGAGCTGGGCTCCTGGTCACTTACTCAGGGCAAGTGGAGAAGTAGATAGGTGTAGAGGTTGCACTACCAGGGCCACTCGGGCGGCTGGGTGCAGGGTGCTTTTGAGCCTTCGGGCGCTCAATTGATTTCAATGGGAGATCTCCGGTTTAGAAAAAGACTGCAAGCTCGGGGACGAAGATTCTTCAGGTGTCACCACCACTTCGAGAGGTGAATTGGGTAGTTGGAGGATAGGTAGGTACCCCGGGATTGGGCACAGGGGGCCGCGGGGCGCCGGGTGCAGGGGTGCCTTTTGGTGTCGGGAAATCTTACCCTCTGTTGATCGCGGTTGGGGGAGCACCTTGTTCTGAGACTGCAGGCTTCTTCAGGAGTGTCGAGGGAGGTCCTTGGGTGCCGGACTCGGGGTCACAGTCGCCGTGGGGTCGTCCTCGTGCTCTTTGTTCACTCCGGCACAGGCCAGGCTTGGGTGGTGCAGAGTGTGCTGGGTTCGCGGTTCCGGGCTGCTGCTAGGGATTAGAAGTAGATTTTGAGTAGAGCCTCTACTCATGGGATTCCCAGGGGTTTAGAGTCAAAAGGTAGCCAGGCCCTCCGGGGTTTGTGAGGTTGCTGGCCACAAGAGATGCCGGGTTGGAGCAGGAGCAGGTTCGAGGGTCGACAGGCCGTTAGGGCTGGGGCCAAAGTAGTTGGTGTCTTCCTCTTCTTAGCAGCTGCAGGGCGGGTCTTCTTTCTTCTAGCTTTTCTTCGGATTTTGGAATCTGGAATCTGGGGAAGGAAGGTTCAGGGTGCCCCTAAATACTAGATTTAGGGGCGTTACAGGTAGGTGAAGGGAATGGACCAATGGGTCCCTGTCCTGGGGTGGGTACACCCCCTATCTTGCCTCTCTCCTGTGGGAGGGGGGCAGTAGCCTAATCCTGATTGGGCAGGGCTCCCCATCTTCAAGATGGCGAGAGCCCGGGTATGTGCTTCACCTCGCCTCCCCCACCTGAGGGGTGGGGTTGGCATGCTGGCACATCCCCTGTCCTTATTTGGGGTTTCCGGCCAAGCTTCCCGCAAGAGTGGGGGGTTGCAGTGGCCTGGGGAAGCTCACAGAGGCGGCATGCCTTTAAACTTCCCCCTGCCCACCCCGAGGGGGGAGATTTAGCACCTCGCCCAGGATGTGCATTGTTGCAGACCCAGGAGAGCAGGGGCTCTCCTACCCAAGGGTCCAGCAACATGTCTGCTGTGTGGCAGCCTAGGCAGCCTCAGAACAGACGTGGATTGTAGGTTAGGTTTCAGGGGGCCTCTCTAAGATGCCCTCTGTGGTGCTTGGTACATTAAATCCCACACTGGCATCAGTGTGTGTTAGAAGGTGGTTCTGACACTATGGGCCGCCCGGATTTTTCGCTTTTTGAGCACCTAATTGTTGAGCTTTTACTGTGGGGGAGCCTCATAAGTTGGGACTCACCCACAGTGAACTCAGGATGTAAGAGACTGCATGGGGATTTTACTGGTGTTCCCCTGGCTTGATCAGGCCACTGCGCAGCAGCTGGAGTAAGGGACACCGGGCTGCTTACATGCAGACACGTGTGTACGTGCGTGTGCACACGTGTACGGGCTGCGCTGGGGAGATTTCTAGCGTGCGCAGTCCAGGAGCAGCTACAAAGTGAATGGTGTGGCAGGACTTATGCAGTATTGGGTGGTGACATGGAATAGGCTTTATACGCTGGAAAGAAACATGCCAGGGAAA
Organism: Triturus cristatus; assembly: GCF_964204655.1. Lineage (NCBI taxonomy): Eukaryota > Metazoa > Chordata > Amphibia > Caudata > Salamandridae > Triturus > Triturus cristatus. The sequence goes on from NC_140584.1 coordinate 549,883,081, forward strand.
GTCAGTGTGTTTTACTGTGTTTTCACTTCATTATTCCCCTAAGGGAATGTGGGGCCCATGGCTAGATTAACTTCCGTTAGGCCTACAGATTCCAGACACGCACTTAAGTCCAATGTAGCGAATGTGAAAATAAGTATTCTGCAGAGTCCAAAGTCATATTTGTACTGCTTTTGGGTCATCCAGAACTGTCATATTTCTCTGAGCCAGCCATGACCAGACCCAGGTTGAGGGCTGACCTCAGCTGGATGGATTGATAACCTTTCTTCCACAAGCGAGGGCCTCCTCTCCACGAAGAGAAGATGGGTGGGGCTACAGGCCAATCCATCAACCGCTGTCGCTGGGTGCCAGGCACCAGGCTGCACCAAGGAGGGAAGGCAGCTTGGGGGGAAGGTGCTTCCGAGACATGTGGCCGAGACCCTGGATGACGCCATTTTGAACAAACCCAGAGGCTGGACAAGAAGGAGGGAGCAGGGGCAGGAAAGTGATGTGTCGCTGTTTGATAGGACCAACAGGGACTTCCTGCCAGCCCCCTACTCAACTTTTAAAAAGTGCTTGCACAGGAAGAGAAGCTCTCTGGGGTGTGGTCGGCTGAGGCTGAAGGTGCTGGAGCCTGGCTGTCCCTAGGACCCTATCAGCACCAGAAGAAGAGCCCAGGACTGGTGCACAGAAGCAGGGGCCTCTATGCAGGGAGAAGAGAGGCCCAGAAGGAGAGCCTGGCGAAAGGCTGGCGCAGGGAGCCAGTGAAGACAGCACCCTGCTGAATCAGAGACCCTGAGGGCGGAGGAGAGTGTTCCCAGTGGCTGGGGCTGGTAAAGAGGAGCATGAAGCGCTCCATAATGCCTCGCCAGGCATTTGGAAATCTGCTGTTTTGGTGCTTTGTGGCCCCCAGAGCAGGGGGGTCACCCTCACTTGTGAAAAGGTGCTTGGGGAGCTGCTGGAGGAGCGCAGTCTTTCCCCTCCCCCCCCCCCTCCCCCCCAGCACGAAGAAATCTTCCATTTTGGTGCCTGGTGGCCCCCAGAGGAGGGGGTCACCCTCATGTGTGAAAATGGGTGCAGGGGGGCTGCAGGAGCACCGCAGTCTCCCCCAGCATAAAGAAGAACAGTCCACCCATAAGTTTCACGGGGCATCTGATAGAATAACCCCTCAAGGGCTCAGCCAGCCTTTAACACCTTCTAGGCTGGAACTTATGTTCTACAGCTGAGGGTGTACTATGAAGTGCATCATGGAGTGAAGGGCTGAGTTGGGGATGTCTGGAGAAGGGAATCCCCTGGAGGTGAAGTGGTGTAATTGCACCGAAATGCATTTACTATTGGTTATTTCTTTTTAGGTGGACTGGAAGTCACATGTGTAAAGTGAAGTACCTGTGTAAGGTGATGTTAAGGTAAATGGAGTTATGTTGCTGGACCTTCCTGCTAGGGGGTCTGGTTGTATTTACGTAATCCCATGCTTTTACCTGTGATTCCTTTTAAAGTGAAGAGTCGCACTGCAGGAGAAGTGTAGTTGCCAGGAGTACTTCCTGTCACATGTGTAAGGAGATGTCATAAGCCAAGTGGGGCTATGTTGCCAGACAGTCCAGCTAGGGTTTCTGGCTGTATATGCGCAATCCTGTGATTTCATCTGTGATGCCCTTAGGGGCTGTAATTGCAATGCAGTCAAATGAGGAACCAAGGTGATGAGTACTGTCATTCTAAAGTGTGCGTAAACATGGATTCTTGCTGCTGCACTTAGGTGAAGACCCCAGACTGCTAGCCCTTAAGATATAGAGGTGCATACTGTATGGTCAGTAGGAGATGCTCAGTCAGGGTCATGTGTCACCAAGGCAGGTTTACCCCTTTTTAATGCTTGTTGAGCTAATAGGGTGGGTCGCCACTGGTATGGTGCCAGTGCGCAGGGCCCTCGCTCCTGGTTATGTTCAACTAACTGCATTGGGGCAAGTTGATGTGCATACATGGGAGTGGTGGTACTAGACCCCACCCCCCCTGCGGGAGGGGTGGATATGTTATGCAATGTCACAAAGTAATTCCAACAGCTTATGTATATTTGTAAATTGGTGCATAGTTTTGAGTAGTGTGTGTGTTTAATAAATGTACTCTTACTTTTATAACGCTAAGTACAGACTGGACAATCAATTATTGAGTGTTATTTTTGTGCACCTGGAAATGGCGATTACTAGCCCACACCACCTCCCTTGAGTAAGCCTCAGACTGCTCTGCAACGCTACCCTCTGAGAGTCAGGCGCTACAATTGGGTGTTTGGTTCCCAGTGAAGGACAAATGTAGTCATGTTATTTGTGCAGGCCTCACAGATGCTGCCTCGTTTTCCAACAGTGTGGATTTAATGTGCTGAGCAGTTTGATACCAAACTTCTCAGTCTTCAGTGCTGCCATTATGGTGCTGTGGAGTTCGTGTTTGACAAGCTCCCAGCACCATGTACTCTTAAAGGGCAGCACTGCACTTACAGGGCCCAGGAATGGACCTGGGTACTGTAGGGGCACAGGGCTCCTGTCTCTGTGCCCACACCACTGGCATAGGTCACCCAGCTAGAGGGGTGGCTGATGTATGCCAGGGCAGTGTAGGTTGTGGGCATGGCACACAGGGATGTGTGCCATGTCGTCTCTCTGTTTTGTCTTGTACCTCAGCCAGCCAGTGCAGTGTGCGTGTGTTAGGGTACAGGGCCTCGAAGGGTGGCACAATGAGTGCTGCAGCCCTAAGAGGCCTTCCTTGGTCACAAGGCCCTGGGTACCTAGGGTACCACTTACCAGGGGCTGACATGTGGCCAGGGTTTGCCAATTTGGTTTTGAGGTTTTTGTTTTAGGGAAGGAACATAGGCGCTGGGCACCTGATTGGCAGGAGTCCAGGGAACACTCAGTCAAAGTACATTCAGTAATTCAGCAAAAAGTGGGGGCATACCATGCAAGAAAGATGGCACTTTCTCACACTGGGCTCTTCAGGAAAGTGGGCTTATTTCAGCTTTTGTGCCCCAGTAGCTTAACAGGAGGTGAGCCAACTTCTTAGACCTCTCACACACAGCTCAAGCACAACAGTCATACCCTGTTAGAAATGGGATGTTTGGCCGGCTAGGGCATGTGCCAAAGTCGGGCAGAAACCACCACTCCAGTCAGGATAAGGGAGTTACACTCATAAAATAACCCCTGCTCACCCCCTTGATAGCTTGGCACGAGCAGTCAAGCTTATATTGGAGGCAGTGTGTAAAGCATTTGCACATAACCAACAGTAATACAGTGTACGCACTACAAAAGGACACCACACCAGTTTAGAAAAATATCCAATATTTGTATATACTTAAGACAAGACCAAAAACGATAAAAATCCACAATACAGTACTTAAAAATCTTCAGTTATCAAAAATGCTTGAAAAATAGTTCCTTGATGTCGATGACTCCGTCCGGGGCTATCACGGTGTCGTGAACAAATAAATCCAAACAGTTCTGGCTGACCGCAGCATTGCGGGCCAGCTGCGGTGTCGGAAAGACCTGCAAACAGTATCTTTAAAAAATGCAGGGCGTCGGCGAACTCTCGTTAAGCTTCCGAAAGCACAGCATTTGCAGGCGTCTGTTCCAGAGGTAGTCGGGACCGTTGCAGATCAAACTCCTCTCTGATGAAGTCAGGAGCGCTGGCGTCGGCAGGCTTAGAGTGCTGCGGTGCGAAGTGCAGCGTTGCAGCATGCAGTGGCCTCAGGTCGCAGTGCGAACAGCAGTTCGTGGCGGCGTCTGATGGCATCGTCAGTAAGACCAGTGTTGCGGTGCGAAGTGAATGCGGTGCTCGTCACGGTGCTGGCAGGTCACGTTGCAAGCAGCGTCGTTGTCGTTGTAGAAGCGTTGTCGTCGGCTGACGAACTAGAGTTGATGGCGCCGTTGTCAGTAGGCCAAGGCTGCAGTGCGGGATGAGGGAGGTGAGTTGTGTAACTTTACGAGTGGTGCCCTCGAACTATGGTGCAAGCAGCGGCATAGATTTCAGTGTGGAGCGGCATCATCGGGAATACCAAGGCGTCGTCGTGAAGCGAGGCGGTGCGGAGTGCGGTGCTCACAGGTCGCAGTGCGAAAAGCGGCTCAGTAGTGGCGTCAACAGGCGTCGTTGGTGAGACCAGGGTTGCATTGCAGCGTTGCGGCGGTGCCCTCTGCGGTACCTTCAGGACACTGAGTCGGCAGTGGTGTCGTCGAGTTGCTTTACTTCTGTTGCAACACAAAACACACAGTTCCCAGTGCTGAGGGCAGAAGAGCTTTAAGTGTTTGCTGTTCCTGAGACTTCGTGAACAAGGGGCAAACTCCACCTCAAGCCCTAGGAGAAACTCACAAAGTACATTACAGAAAGTTCAGTCCAGTCCTTTCACTGCCCAAGACAGAAGCAGCCACTGTAGGCCAACACAGCAAAGCACGCAGCAAAGTGGTAGGTCCTTCTCACAGCTTCTCTGTCTCTTTTTCTTGGCAGTCTTCCTGGTCAAAAGATTCACACAATAGGATCTAGGATAAAGTACCACACTTATCTATTTACTGGGAAATATATTTACATTTGGTGCGTCGACCAACAGAGAACCAGACCCTTTTGATTCTCTTTGTTGTGAAAGAACCTTCCACAACAGACAATTATAAAAATATATATGTGGTCCGCACACGCAATTAAAGACAGTTCGTTCATTCAATGATGATTCACACTGATGTATGTTCCTTCAATCTTTTTTTTCTTATTACACTTCGCAGTAGCCAACGGATTTCGTCCTTTTGAAGGCCTTAGTTTCATCAGTCTTGCATCATCCTCAGCCTGAAAGGTTTCAAAAACCAGCGTACACTAGACGGACAACGATGTATCACAATACACCTTGGAGATTACGTACGCGCACTTACATACTGGTGCAGAAGGAATGGGTCTATACTGACCATACATCGTTGTCCGTCTAGTGTACGCCGGTTTTTTAAACCTTTCAGGCTGAGGACGACGCACGACTGATGAAACTAAGGTCTTGCTCAGTTCCCCGAGGACCGTGAGATATCGATCAGGGGTGAGAATCTAATAGGGAATCCAAGAGAACTCCGTTCATAAAATACAGAAATAGATCATCATACATAGTACTACAGAAGGGGGATTTGATTTCACTGTTGTCGTAAGAGGAAAGGAGATTCAGTGGAACAGATACATGGAGTGAGGAGCCCTGAAGAATTCCTTCAAAAGGACGAAACACGTTGGCTACTGCGAAGTGTAATGAGAAAATAAAGATTGAAGGAACATACATCAGTGTGAATCATCATTTAATGAACGGACTGTCTTTAATTGTGTGTGCGGACCACATATATATTTTTATTCTTGGTCAAAAGAGTTCTAAAGTTCAGGGGTCTCGGCCCCAATATTTATAACCCAAAATCCTTTGATCTCTTAGGCAGAGAGTGACTGTGCCCAGCCAGAACCAGTTCTACCTTCTCTGGTGTGACTTCCTGGCAGGAGGTGGAGACGGCATTGTCAGAGGCAGACCAGGCCCTTTGAGGTGCGAGGAAATCTCCTCCCCCTTCCCCAATTGCAGCCCAGGTCTATTCAGCCCTTCCCTGACCCACCTAGACTATCTGGAGCCACTCCTGCTCCCCAGCCTTCTGTCATCCAAAACCCAGACAGGCAATCCACATTCCAGCAGAGATACACGGGATGACTGAGCAAGAAAATACCTACTTTCTAAAAGTGGTATTTTCAAACACAGAATGTAAAAATCACCTTCACTAAAAGATGCATCTTTAGATTCTGAGTTCAGGCATACTAAACTTTATTTTCCTACCTAGTTCCCAGGGCCAGTTATGTTTATATGATGTTATAAACAAACTTCACATTCTGTCCTTTGGGGAACAGGTAGCCTTGCAATAGTGAAAAACGAAATTGGCAGTAATTCACTAGCAGGACACGCAACAAACACCAGGGCATGTCCTACCTTTCACATACACTGCACCCTGTCCACAGGGGTACCTTGGGACTACCTTAGGGGTGGCTGACATGTAAGAAAAGGGAAGGTTAGGGCCTGGCAAGTGGGTGCACTTGCCAAGTCGACATGGCAGTACCAGACTGCGCACAGGCTCTGCAATCACATTTACGGACTGTTCGGATGGGTGGCACAATCCAATGCTGCAGCCCACCAACAGTATTTGATCTAATGGCCCTGGCATACGCAGTGCACTTTACTAGGGACAGACACATAAATCAAATATCCAATCATGGAAATACCATAACACAATTTACTACAGGAGCACCTGCACTTTACCACTGATCAGCAGTACCAAAAGTGAGCAGAAACGCTACACCAGCAAAAACAGTCAAAAAACTGGGAGGTCAGAAAGCAAAAACTCAGGGGAAACACGCCAAAAGATGCAAAGTCTAACATACCCTCTCAGGAATAACATTACCTTTAGGTCTCCAATTGATGGTAGTCTTCCGAAATTAATCCAGTTTCAGGAATAATCAATAGGTCTCAAGTAAGAGCTGCAGAGGATTCCAACCGGAAATTCATTTTGAGGTCTGTCCAATCAATTTTAACAAACCCTGCTACCTTCTGCTTGATAAAATAACAGCTTTAAAGAAGGGTTTTCATAAACGTTTGAAAAATGAACAAATCATTCAAGTTGCTACAGAGAGCAAGAGGCATGTATCTGTACTATTGAATTCAGTATATATATATATATATATATATATATATATATATATATATATTACCCAGTGGCAGGCGCCACTGGGTAGTTATAGCAAGTTCAACGTTTCCATAGGAAATGCGTTTTTTGTGTTGTTAATAACTTTGGCCCTGCTTGATGAATCTCCACAAACCTTTCCAAATAGGTCCCACGTTTTGACTAGTTTGTGCATGGAAAGTTTCAGGGTGATCTGTCAAGTGGGCCAAGAGAAAAGAGGGGCTCCAAAATGCATAATCCCCATGCATTTTCCATAGAATTCTTTAATAAGCGCTAGCACAAAAACTGCTGAATGGAATTACACCACATTTGGCAGGAAGATAGATCTTGGTCCGCAGACTGTGCTTTTTGTGAATTGGTTTAAATCCGTTCAGTAGTTTTTGAGTAATGAAGGTACAAAAATATTTGTAGATATGGACAACAGTCTAATGGGAGCCCCAATTTAAAAATGAAGCATTCCGATTTGCCCAGGAAGCTTTTTTCTCTTGGGCCATTTTCTCCCGCAAGAGCGAGCGCTCTGAATGGCTGTCAGCAACATTTGAGATGTCATCAGTGATGTCATGAGTGATGTCACTGACCATGTCATGAGTGATGTAATATGTGATGTCATCAGCAGTGCATTGCGGGCGCACGAGTTCTAGTTCGCTGAACTAACTATAACGGGGGAATTTCAATGGTTTCGTACGAGTGAAAAGTCCACCTAACTACAACGCCCCTGAAACCTAGGGTTTTTTCAATGAATTTCTAAGGTTTTTTAAATGCTAATTCCTAACTATAACGTGCCTGAAACCTATGTTTTTTTCAGTGAATTTCAAAGGTTTTTTAAATGCTAATTTCTAACTATGCCTACAGAGATAGGACATGTGAAGAAAGAAGAAAAAACGCACAGAAAGAAAAAAAAGAAATGCAGAAAGAAGCAACAGAAGTCCTCAAAGACGAAGAAAAGTGCAGGAAGATGGATAACGTGCAGAAAGAACAAACAGAAGAGCAGAAAGAAGCCTTGTTGCAAAATCACCCTGTACCCTCAACTTTTTCAGACGGACACAGGTGGTAACGGAGTCTGACTAACCAGTCCTAGAGCCAGTGCTATGTTAAAAGACACTCCGAATACAGTGAAAACACCTACATACACTAGGGAACACTATGCGTTGGGGTCCCCCTGTTATTAGCATGACCTCCTCTGTAAGCCCCTAGTATATAATAGGGCAGGGGATTAAAAGTACCTCTTAAAATGCACCACAGGGCGTGTTTGCACAAGTCACCTCTGGCCCGTCCCCTCCCTTCCCCACTGTGAAACCACGCCCTGTGGCCGTTTTAAGTTGGGAGATTAAGTCCCCTTGAATCCTGAGGCTCCCTAGGGTCAAACTAGACCACTAGGTACCTCCAGTAAGCGCCACAGAGCTGCGTTGCAGAGAGATGTAAAAAGGGGCACGGCCTAGACCACCTCTCTGCAACGCAGCGCAGTGGCGCTTACTGGAAGCACCTGGTGGGCTAGTTAGCCCCCAGGGGACCTCAGGATTGAAGGGGAATTATTTCCCCAACTTAAAACGTGCCATAGGGTGTGTTTGCACACGTCACCTCAGGCCCCGTCCCCTCCCTTCCCCACTGTGTAAACACGCCCTGTGGCCGTTTTTTATGTTGGGAGATTAAGTCCCCTTGAATCCTGAGGGTCCCTAGGGGCAAAATAGCCCACTAGGTACGTCCAGTAAGCGCCATTGCAGAGAGGTGTAAAAAGGGGCACGGCCTGCACCACCTCTCTGCAACGCAGAGCAGTGGCGCTTACTGGAAGCACCTGGTGGGCTAGTTGGCCCCCAGGGTCCCGCAGGATTGAAAGGGAATTATTTTCCCAACTTAAAACGCGCCACAGGGCGTGTTTGCACACGTCACCTCAGACCCCGTCCCCTCCCTTCACCACTGTGTAAACGCGCCCCGTGGCCGTTCTAAGTTGAGAGATTAAGTCCCCTTGAATCCTAAGGGTTCCTAGGGTCAAACTAGCCAACTAGGTACCAACAATAAGCGCCACAGAGCTGCGTTGCATAGAGGTATAAAAATGGGCATGGCCTCAGAACACCTGTCTGCAACGCAGCTCCCTGGCGCATACTGGAGATACCTGTTGGGCTAGTTGGCCCTCAGGGACCCTCAGTATTGAGGGGGAATTAATTCCCCAACTTACAACTGGCCAGGGAGCGCGTTTGCAGAGTACTGCAAGGAGGGGGCGTGGCCTCCGGCGCGATGCTGGTCTTTTATTTATTTTATTTCTTAAGAAGGAGGGCTCTGTGGCCCCCCTTCTTTTTCTAATTTATTAGCCCTGGGGACCCCATCCCCCAGGGCCTGCACCCTAATTTTTTTTGTTGAAAAAAATACATTTGGCCCTCCCAAGGCCTTAATCGGCCCCGGGGACCCCAAACCCTGGGTCATGGCCTTTTTTTTTTTTTTATTCTTTAGGAGCGGGGCTGCGTTGCCCCCCTCCTCAGGCCACTTATGGCCCCGGGGACCCCATCCCCCATGGCCGGCCTTTGTTTTTTATTATTTTTAAAAAATATATATTTATAGAAACACCTAGGACATGCTGGACAAACCGTATGTACCTATCACCATGACGATTTGCGCGATATTCATTAAAAGGCGACTATGCATACAATGAATCCACGTGGAATGTATTTACACCGCTAGTGAAGCTCTGACATGTCTGACGCCCTACCGTGCCTAATCCCGGCGCCCCCGCCGATGGGTACTCTCCAAGTAGACACCCCTGTCGTTTATTTATACAAACATGGGTAGCTATTGACGGGCACATTTAATACACACGCACACCAAGCCATTCAAAGGGGATTCGACAAAAATTTGACCAAACTATGCAAGAAACCCCCCTCACGGTTAATAAAACACACATTCCACCGCCGGATGTGTAATACTTTTTATTTTACTCTCTGGAAAGGAGCCGAACCTCACTTGAGAGTCACAGCGTGCTCCTGGCTGAGCCCAATGCTGTGCTACATCTACCAGTGCCCGCCGAGTGCCACACACCTCTGTGTTGTATTCCACCAGCTAGTGCGTATGCTATGACACTCTCTAACCCATGTGCACTGTAACACCACCCCGTGAATATGTCATGCCACACTTGCCTTCGCACAGGTTATATCGCCCCATCTAACGGGTCTTCCTCGATGCCTATGTTATAACACACAGCGCTATGCCATACATATTACAATCTGGGATCCATATCTTTGTCACAGTGCATATGCAACGTTACACTCCCCAGCACATATTTTATATTACAACTTTAGAGACTAGTTAGGTTACACAACACTGCCCTGTGCATATTACACTCCAAGGCGCATATCGCATAGCACGCGCTAGTGCCTGTGCTATCTCGCGCTCTCCAATGAATCTGTCATTGCGCACAATGTATTGCATTGCATATTATATTTCACACCCCGGTTCATCTTATATCACACTTTTTGGTGCATAGTTTATACCATATACTATGGAATATGCTACTTACCAGTATGCATCTGTTCTTGGCATGTAGAGCTGCAGATCTATACACTTTTGCATAGATCACCATCTGGTGTTGGGCCCGGATGTTTGCAGTTTGTTTTTCTTCTTGGACAGTCTTTGGAAGTCACGAGTTCGGTGACTCCTCCTTCGGTCCGTACTGCGCATGGGCTTCGGCTCCATCCGCAGATTGTTTTTCGCCAGCAGGGAAAAGATGGAGCGTAGTGATAATAGTGAAGAAACCCATGTGTGTTGTATCTAAATAAGATAGCCTGGAATGGATACAGGTAGCCGGGGAGGCGGGTGGGCGTGTATAGATCTGCAGCTCTACATGCCAAGAACAGATGCATACTGGTAAGTAGCATAATCCGTTCGAGGCATATGAGCTGCAGATTATACACTTTTGCATAGATTATATAGCAGTACCCAACCTTAGCGGCGACCACCGGTATCCGTTGCAGTGGTTTGAAATAGTGTCTTTAGTACAGCCTGTCCCACACTAGCTTGTTGTTTAGAGTGCACGTCTACACAGTAATGTTTTGTGAAGGTGTGCGGTGTTGACCATGTGGCTGCTTTGCAGATGTCATCTAAGGGTATGTTCCTTAGAAAAGCCATAGAAGCCCCTATCTTTCTTGTAGAGTGGGCTTTAGGTGGAACAGATAATGTTCTTTTTGCTTTTTGATAGCAAATTTGTATGCACTTTACAATCCACCTAGCTATCCCTGATTTAGAGATGGGGTTGCCTTTATGCGGTGGAGAGGAGACAAACAACTGTTTAGTCTTTCTGAAAGGTTGCGTTCTTTGTATGTAGTACAGTTAATCCCTTTTAACATCGAGTGTATGTAGAGCCCTTTCCGCAACAGATTGGGGTTGCGAGAAAAAAAACGGTAATTCCACCGATTGATTAAGATGGAAGGGGGAAATGACCTTGGGCAGAAATTTTGGATTTGTGCGAAGTATCACCTTGCTGTGATGTATCTGTAAAAAGGGTTCCTGTATAGTGAACGCTTGTATCTCACTAACCCTTCTAAGGGAAGTGATAGCTACGAGGAAAGCTGTTTCCAAGTGAGGAACTGTAGCTCACATTTATGCATTGGTTCGAAAGGCGGACCCATTAGCCTTGTAAGAACTACGTTTAGATTCCATACAGGGGAAGGTGGAGCCCTGGGTGGAATTACTCTTTTAAGACCTTCCATAAAGGCTTTAATAGCAGGCACTCTGAACAGTGATGAATGCTGTCTGTTTTGTAGATAAGCAGCAATTGCTGCTAGGTGTAAACGTATAGAGGAATATGCCAGGTTACACCTTTGAAGATGGAGCAGATAGCATATGATGTGCTGTATGGATGCATCTAAGGGGTCAATTGTATTGTTAAGGCAGTAAACGACAAATCTCTTCCACTTTGCGGCATAGCATGCTCGAGTGGTAGGACGTCTGGCTTCCCTGATAATGTTCATGCAATCAGGGGGAAGGTTAAGGTATCCAAATTCTAAGATTTCAGGAGCCAGATCGCTAGGTTGAGCTGAGCTGGGTCCGGGTGCCTGATTTCTCCATGGTTCTGGGTTAGGAGGCATGGGGACAGGTGCAGCTTTTGGTGTGGTACCACTGAGAGCTGTAGTAGTGTGGTGTACCACGGCTGCCTGGCCCATGTTGGAGCTACCAGAATGAGTCTGAGGGAGTGCTGTTGTAGCTTCCTTACCACTAATGGAATTAGCGGGAGAGGTGGAAAGGAGTATGCAAATTTGCCTGACCAGTTCATCCATATCGCATTGCCTTTGGACAATGGGTGTGGGTATCTGGCGGCGAAGCTTGGGCATTTTTTGTTTTCGTGGGTGGCGAAGAGGTCTATCTGAGGATGCCCCCACTTGTGGAAGAATGGGTGAAGAACTTGTGGATGCAGTTCCCATTCGTGCATTTGCTGCGTTTGTCTGCTGAGCAGATCTGCCATGGTGTTTTGTATGCCTGGGACGTGTTGTGCCAGGAGAAAGATTTTTTGTGGAATTGCCCATCTCCATATGCTCTGCGCTAAGCGGGAGAGCTGGGGAGAGTGTGTCCCCCCCCTGTTTTTGAATATAATACATTGCAGTCATATTGTCTGTGCGAATTAGGACTGCTTTGGCTGAAATTTGTTTCTGAAACGATTTCAGGGCTAGAAAGCTCGCCAATAACTCCAGATGGTTGATGTGGAGTAACCTCTGTAGTGGCGTCCATAGACCTTGCACTGTGAGGTGTAATAGATGCGCTCCCCAGCCGGAGAGCGATGCGTCTGTTGTTAGAATCACCTGAGGAACCGGGTCCAGGAACGGTCGCCCTTTGGAAAGGTTTGTGGTGTTCCACCACTGCAGAGAGTGATGGGTGCGGCCGTCCACCAACACCAGATCCGTCAGCTGACCCGGGGCCTGGTTCCACTGGCGTGCTAGGCACTCTTGGAGTGGACGCATGTGAAGTCTTGCATGTGGCACTATGAAAATTCAAGACGCCATCATCCCTATTAGTTTCATGAACACTCTTGCTGGGAGAGAGTGCTGAAGAAGGAACTTTTGGCGCAGGGCTTGCATGCTTGCGATCCTAGCTGAGTTGGGATAGGCTATAGCTTTTGAGGTGTCTATAGTGGCACCGAGGTATTGCTTTGTGTGAGACGGTATCAAGTGGGACTTTTGGTGATTCACCGTAAAGCCTAGCTGGTGAAGTAGTTGTATGGTAGTGTTTGTATTTTGTACACACTGGTGGTAGGACGCGGCTTTTATGAGCCAGTCGTCCAGGTAGGGGAAGACGTGAATGTTTTGTCTTCGGAGGTGTGCTGCCACTACTGCCAGGCATTTGGTAAACACCCGTGGTGCGGTTGTGACCCCGAAGGGGAGAACCTTGAACTGATAATGTTTGCCGTCCACCACAAATCGGAGGTACTTTCTGTGAGCAGGGTGTCTTGGGAAATGAAAGTATGCGTCTTTCAGGTCCAGTGTAGTGAGAAAGTCGCCCTGACAGAGGAGTGGGAGGACTTGCTGAAGAGTTACCATATGAAAATGGTCTGAATGGATGTATGCATTTAGAGGCCGGAGGTCTAGAATGGGCCGTAGGGTCTCGTCTTTCTTCGGTATGAGAAAGTACAGAGAGTAGACCCCTAGATTTTGCTGATCGACGGGTACCTGCTCTATCGCTTGTTTTTGCAGGAGGGAGAGTACCTCTTGTTTCAGAAGTGTGGTATGTTCTTGTGACATCGCGCGGTGTCTGGGTGGAATATTTGGGGAGGTAGAGGTTAGTTCGAGACAGTATCCTGACCGAATAATTTGGGTTACCCATTTGTCTGATGTTATGGCCTGCCAGTTTTGAAGGAAGTGTTGTAGTCTGCCCCCGACCGGAGTGGAATGGTCTGGGGGGAGCGGGGGAAAGTCATTGTGTGGGCGGTGTGGCAGAACGGGCGGTGTTGGTTTTGCCCCTGCCTTTATTATTGTTTCCCCGATATCCACCTCTTTGGTAGCCCTTTGAGAAGGTATTTTGAGGAGGGGACTTGTAGGAAGTGGAGGCGTTATCGGAAGAGTAACCTCTGCCAGAGCCTCGAAAGGAGGAACGGCGAAAGGAGTGTCTAGGGGTTTGTGATTGCAGGGCTCCCATAGATTTCGCCGTATCTGTATCCTTCTTCATCTTTTCCAGGGCTTCGTCTACTTTTAGGCCAAATAAGTATTGTAGGTCAAAAGGGTGGTTTAAGATAGATGCTTGGATCTCTGGTTTAAAGCCTGAAATTCTGAGCCAGGCGTGACGGCGAAGGAGGACACTGGTGTTTATTGCCCTGGACGCCGTGTCTGCTGCGTCAAGTGCACATTTAATAGAGGTGTTGGTAATAATCTTTCCCTCTTGTATTAGCTCATATGCTTTATTCTTATATTTGTCTGGGAGATGCTGCATGAGAGCCTCCAGCTCATCATAGTGCGCTCTATCGTACCTTGCTAGCAGCGCCTGCGTGTTGGCGATGCGCCACATATTGGCAGCTTGCGAGGCAGTGCGTTTGCCTGACGCATCTAAAAGCTTGGACTCCTTATCAGGTGGTGGAGCCTCACCAGATGACTGAGAGTTGGAGCGCTTCCTAGCTGTGGAAACCACTAGTGAGTCTAGGGGCGCAGGTCCTTTAATATATACAGGATCCGTGGGGGCTGCCTTGTACTTCTTTTCTATTCTGGGGTTTAAGACCCTAGCTCTAACGGGGTCTTTGAAAACCTCTGTGGCATGCTTGGTCACCCCTTTAAGCATGGGTAATATAGCGGTGGATTTATCTGCTATGTCAAATGTGTCAAGTAGGAAGTCTTCCTCAACTGGATCACTGTGTAATTCCACCCCATGGTAATGTGCCGCCCGTTGTAAGAGATGGTGGAACCCCAGGGAGTCCTCTGGTGGAGACGGCCTGGATGGATAGAGATCATCCTGAGGCACATCTGGGACATCGGGATTGTGATAATCCTCCCATGGGTCAGGTGTTCCCGGAGGAGTGGGGTCCTGCGGGGCATCTGTGGGATCATAGAATGGATCTCCGTGGTCATCAGGGTCTGGAGACGGGGTTGGAGACCGATGAGGCAAGGGTGGAGAAGGTGGGGGCGGAGATGGAGGGGGTGGAGGAGGGGGAGGAGGTGGAGGAGAAAGAGGAGGAGGTGGAGGTGGTGGGGAGGGTACTCTGAACGGGGATGTGGCAGAGTCCTTCCGTTTTGGTGGTGGAGGAGGAGCTGGCTTGTCCAAAAGTCTTTTCTTGGAAGACAAAATTAAATGTCCAGTCCTGGGATCCTTAGTTAAAGTCTTTTGAAGAGGATCCGGTGTGAAAAGCTCCTCCGGCACCGATTCCTCCATCGGTGCCGATGTTTTCGGAACCAAAGGCTTTGTCGGTTTATCCGCGCCGTGCTTTCTTGGGGTGTCCGATTATTTGGTCGGCGCCGAGGCAGGCTTCGACACGGAAGCGTTGGTGCCGAGGGATTTGTGTTTGGTCGGCACCGAGAGGCCAGGTTTCGACACCGATGGCTTCGGAACGGAACTTGTTTTCTTCGGCGCCAAAGAATGTTTGTCGGCGCCGCTAGGAGGCTGGCTCGAGCCCGAGCCGCCAGGAGACTTGTGATGCTTTTTCACCGGGCCCGAAGGTGGGGTGATGGAAGCAGTATGCTTGGTTTTCCCTAGGCCCGGAGGCGAAGGGGTAACCGGAGTCTCTTTCGGTATGGGCGCGGGAGGGGGAGGGGGTAGAGTACTCACGACCCTCTGCGCCGGTGTGATCTCCTCCACGTCGGAGTCGTCGGCCTCGGAACCGCTGATGAAATCTTCCTCCCGCTTGGTGTGCTGCTGTCCCGAAGCTCCGGTGTCTTCTCCGAAGATGTCAGGTGGAGCCGAGGTCGATGAGTGCGCCGTGGTGAGTCGAGCTCGTCGATCCCGAATAGTCTTTTTCGATCGAAAAGACTTGCAGGCTGGGCAGTCTCGGGCCTCGTGTTCGGGAGAGAGGCAGAGGTTGCACACCTGATGGAGGTCGGTGTGGGGAAATTTAGACCCACATTTTGGGCACTTCTTGAAGGGAGTCCTTTCCATCGGCCGAGACCGGAGTCGAGATAGGCCCGAAGGCCGCTGCCGATGTCTGGAATCGAAGAAGTGCCAAAGAGAGAGATGAAGAAGTTGATTCAGTCTAAAGAATCTCGATGGACGAGGATTTTTCGTCGAAGGTCGAACTGGAAAGGTACGAAGCCGGAGCACGAAGTATTACATCCGAGCCCGATGGCGGAAAAAAACAATCTGAGGATGGAGCCGAAGCCCATGCCCAGTACGGACCGAAGGAGGAGTCACCGAACTCGTGACTTCCAAAGACTGTCCAAGAAGAAAAACAAACTGCAAACATCCGGTCCAACACCAGATGGCGATGTATGCAAAAGTGTATAATCTGCAGCTCATATGCCTCGAACATCTAGTTTTCATTTTCAATCGTGCTCTCAGGACTATGTTCTATATAACACTGCGTCCACCTACTCTTTTCACGGGCATTACATTTTGCGATGGGGGTGGAGGGTCAGGGGGTGATTCTGCCAAGTGAGCCCAGAGGCACTGTCACAAACGTACTCTTCTTCCTGAATAAAAGTGAGCTTATGCTGCATACTTGTTCATATTTTAAGTAGTTCGCACAGACACACATTTTAAAAACAATAAAGTTCCTAATACCCACCTTCTCTGAACAGTTAGCTTGCTGCCCCATCCACCTCCTCCCTATCCTGTTGTCTGAATCCATGGAATAGCCTCCTCCCTCCTGCCATGCATGGTCTGATGTGCTGCCACTGCCCTCCATTTAGCATGATGTACCAGTCCACTCCTCCTGCCCTCCATTGCCCAATTCTATGGCCCATCATTGACCTCCTGCTTAGCCTCTGTGCTTAGCTTGCTGCCCCTATTCTCCTTCCCCCTGCTCTCCGATGTCTTTGCCAATGCCCCTGCTCCATCCTTTTTGCCCACCATGTTCCATGGACCTGCCACTCCTATCTACTCTGAGTGTTCTGTTGAACTGCCACTCCCCTCCCACCTGCCTAGCATTGTCAGATGACTGTAACCTGTCCCTGCCACCTCCACCCTGCCTGTCCACATGCCATGCCCCATCCCCTTCCTCCTGTCCTCCATGGTCCATTTTACTGCCACACCCTTCTGCCCTCCCTGGTCTGTTGTGCTGCAACTGCTCCTCCTGCCTGCCCCTGGCGGTCTGTTGTGAGGCCCCTTCCCCTGAACTCTCTTGTCTGTGCCCAGGTCCTGACCCTCCCTTCCATCCTCCATGGTCCCTTGTGCATGCCCCTGCACCCTCCTTCTTGCCCATCATAGCCATTTTGCTGCCACTAACCCTCCCGCTTGCCATGCATAGTCTTCTGTGCTGCCATGACCCCTCCCACCTTCCCTGTGTGGTCAATCTAGCTGCCCCTGACACCCTCCCACCTTCCCTCCATGGTCTGTGTGTATGCCATCATAGTCTCATTGCTGCTCTCCATGGTGTGTCTTGTTTCTAGTGCCCATCCTGCCTGACCTCCATGGTCATCTTGCTGCTCCTGCCCTGCCCCCTTGCCCCCAGCCCTCTGTTTCCATGTGCAGACCCCTATTCCCTCCCTCCTGGCTTGTCTGTTCCATTGTAATGCCCCTGATCCATCCCTCCTGCCCTTCATGGTCTGTTATGCTGCAGCTTTCTCTCCTGTCTGTCCATTATGGTCAGCTAGCTACCATTGCCTCTTTCCCCTCTGTTCTCTGTTGTCCATGTGCATGGTCCTGTCCCCTCCCTATTGCTTTCTATGGATTGTTGTGCTGCACTCCCGTCCCACATGCCCTGTGTGGTGTATTGTGCTGCTGCAAACCCTGATGCCTGCCCTGTAGGGTCAGTTTGGTGCACCTCTCCATGTCCCTCCTGTCATCTGTTATCCGAGTCCATGTCCCTACCCCAATTCCTCCTGCCTACCATGATCCAATGTACCATACTTGCAAACATTTTGAACTTGGAAAGAGGGAGATTTTGAAAAAAACTGGGGTATTGATTTTCCCCTTTGAGTTACATTGAAAAAGAGGAGATTGTAGACAGGCAACAGATCAAATAAAGCCCATTTGAGCTTAAAAACATTGGACGTTTCCTGGCTGAAACGGGTCTGTTGGCATGTATGGTTGTACTACCACTGCCTCTTCCTTCTGCCCACAATCGTCTATTATATTGCCACAGCCTCTCTTGCCAGTCCTGTATTGTTGGTTTGGTGCCCCTGCCCCCCTTTCCACTGCCCTCCATAGTCTGTTGTGCTGCCACTGCCCTTCCAGCCTGCCCAGTGTGGTCAAATTGTTGCCTCTGCACTCTCCTACCTGCCTATCAACAGGATCCCAATGAACAACTAGATTGCTAACATTCTATATTTATTACAAAAGTATGGAACGTCTGACGTCATCTTGATGTAATCAAAACTGTAATACCTAGAGTATTTCTTTTAGAAATTACATATATGAGAGGGTCTTATTTGCATCAAAATTATGGTTAGTGCTCTAAAAAACTAAAATGAGGACATATTTTCTGAGTTTTCAAATAGCGACAAAGAACTTTTAAATTCTTTGTAATCTTTATGTTTTTTTATCCAGTTGACCACTTGATTAAATGTTGCACCTAGGGGAGAGGATGTGGTGTTACTTCCAGAGCTGCAGACTTTGCAACTGGGGAACCAGGTTGGAGTTTCTGCTTCAGCTCAACATTCTGTGATTCTGGTCAAATCACTTAATCTCCCCACGTCTACAACCAAAATGAATTTGATCTTGTGTGGTGTAACCAATGCTCATGTAAAGCACTCCATTACCTGACAATTCTGCACTATATAAAACTGCAAATACACAAAAAATAAGCGTTTTGCACACTTCTGTCATTGGGCTACATGTGGGGTACATCTGGGTGATATTTGTGCTGCATTTGGGTTCTTTTGTCTCTGTTGGCCATCTTGGGAGATTTGTTATGAAGTTTCCTAATTTCCTCATTTACTGCAGTCTCCTCAGTAGGAAATGCTTTCAGTTTTTTTACTTTGATTCCATCAAGAAGGTATTCAGATGTCACACATTTGCCATAAATTCTGAATGTTAGCACTCTAGTTGCTCATTGGATCACTGTAGTAAAGCTACTGCTCACCACGGAAGTCTGCTGCTGGTATTAAAAGTGCATGTTTCAGTCTGCATATCAGAATTTTTTAATGAAATAGAAGAGGATTTGAGAAGTCACTCAAAATGTGCCCTAATTTTTCTTTCTTCAGCACTAATCATAATTTCTATGGCAAAATGAACCCCCTCATTGTGTTCCTTTTTAAATTAAATGTTTTAAGTGTTACCAGTTTATTCCAATCAAGATGGCTTCAGGTGTGCCATACTTTTGTCATAAGTAAGACAGTAAGCGCTCTAGCTGTTCTTAAGAACACTCTGGGACATTCTGTCATTGGGCTATACTTGGGCTACATCTGGGTGATATTTGAGCTACATTTGGGCTCTTTTGTCTCTGGTGGCCATCTTGGGAGATTTATTTGTTATGAAGTTTCCTAATTTACTCATTTACTGCAGTCTCCTCAGTAGTAAATACTTTCAGTTTTTTATTTTGGTTCCATCAAGAAGGCATTCAGATGTGTCACACATTTGCCATAAATTCTGAATGTTAGCACTCTAGTTGCTCATTAGATCACTGTAGTAAAGCTACTGCTCACCAGGGAAGTCTGCTGCTGGTATTCAAAGTGCATGTTTCAGTCTGCATGTCAGATTTTTTTTATGAAATAGAAGAGGATTTGAGAAGTCAAAATGTGCCCTAATTTTTCTTTCTGCAGCACTAATCATAATTTCTATGGCAAAATGAATCCCCTCATTTTGTTCCTTTGTAAATTAAATGTTTTAAGTGTTACCACTTTATTCCACTCAAGATGGCTTCAGGTGTGCAATACGTTTGTCATAAGTAGGACTGTTAGCGCTCTAGTTGTTCTTTGGAACACTCTGGGAAGCTGCAGTAGAACACAAAGGAATCAACAGACAGTCTCTGCCCTTGTTGGATGTACATGTTTTACTGAGAATGTCAGACTTCATTCTCACATGACTGAGAAAGATAATGTGAATTTACAGAAAATATGCTCTCGGTTTAGCTTATAGATCACCTTCCAAATCTCTGTGGGAAAAGCATGAGAAAATAGTTCTCTCAAACATGATTCATGGTATTACAGCAGAAGGCTTTTTCACATGGTAAAATCACCTTAGAACACACCACAATTCCTAAAATGAGTATGGTACCATCAACAAATGATTTATAATGTAACTAAAGTCTTAAAACCTTCTATTAACTGCAATGCTTTTTAATGAGGTTCTATCATGTATATTGGTCCCAAGATGGCTGCCAACACTTCTTGGATGAAGTACTGACAGCCAATCAGATCTCACGATGAGATGTGTGGTTAGGCTCCGCCCAGATATATCTATCTTTTTAACTCTAATTTTCTCAGGAACTACTGAACCGATTTACACCATTTAAGCAAAAGGCACGAGTCTGAACTGAGGACTACCTCTTTGCCAAATTTGGTGTAATTCCGTTCAGCAGTTCGGGCTGTAGCTGTGTCAACAGGTCCTATGGGAAAATGCATGAGGAAAACGTGTTTTGGGACCCCCCTTTTTTCTTGGCCCCCGCTTGACGAATCACCGTGAAATTTTCAGGATAGGAGCGGACCGGAGCTGGCCAAAAGTTTGGAAAATTTCGCGAAGATTTGTCAATCGGCGCCAATGTTATTCCAAATAGAATGTTGCGGATTACCTATGGAAAGTAGGTCATAACTATAACTATCTACTGGCGACTGCCAGTCGGTTATATATATATATATATATATATATATATATATATATATATATATATATATATATATATATATATATATATATACACACTCACTGAAAAAACCATAGGTTTCAGGGGCGTTATAGTTAGCTGGACATTTCTCTCGTACAAAACCATTGAAATTCCCCCGTTATAGTTAGTTCAGCTAACTATAACTCGAGCGCCCGCAATCCACTGCTGATGACATCACATATTACATCACTCATGACATGGTCAGTGACATCACTCAAGACATCACTGATGACATCTCAAATGACATCACTGATGACATCATCCAGTGAATCTGTGTTTTTCAGAAAATTAAATATGTTTTATATATGTATATCTCAAGGTCGATGGAAGAATAGATGGGTATATAAGTGTCTAAATGGATGTTTTTTTTTCTGAAAGATTGATTGTATAACTGACTGATTAAGTGTATCTTAGTGCATACATGGGTTACTGAGTAATGTTTAAATATGTAAATATCTGTAATAGTCTCTCACTTTGTGTATAATTGGGTGCATGGGTTGGTGAGTAGCTACATGAGTGTCTATATAGGTTATTAGTTGTTTTTTTCAGTATTAGTATGAGTATCTGAGTTGTTCGGTGGGGGGTATTATGTACTGCATAGATGCATGAATGATTGACTCACTGTTTGTATGTGTTGAAGACAGCATGTGTGAAGGACTGTATGGGTGGATGAGTGTGTGTATGGGTGTGTTAGTGAGTGAATGACTGTTTCAATAGTGTTTATATTAGTAACTACATATATTTTAAACTATTATATGTGAGTATTGGTATATATAAGTGAGTATATGTGAGAGTTAGAGATTGGAAGAGCTCCTGTATGAATAACTATGTGTTTCTATTAGTGATTGTTTAAAATAGTAAGTATGTGTAAGTTTCTGTATAAGTAAGTGTGGTGGTGTGTGTATAACTGTATATGCTTTATTAGCATGAGTGACTGTGTGTGACTAACTCTATGGATGAGTGGCGGTGTGTAACAGGATGTATAGGTGTATGAGTACATATGATAAGTGAGTACATGTATGAGTGACTATATAGGACTGTTGGTGAATGAGTGAATGTGTATGTAGATCTTGGAATTACTGAATTGGTTGTTGTAACTGGTATTGGTATGTCCATTGTTTTGAAGATTTTAGTTTCTATTTTTGTATGTGTGTATCAAAGGTTATATTAGGATAAGAGGAGGTCTGCCACTCTTACACAAGGATGATGTCCTCAGTGATGTCATTTGAGATGTCATCAGTGATGTCATGAGTTATGTCACTGACCATGTCATGAGTGATGTAATATGTGACATCATCAGCAGTGGATTGCGGGCGCGCGAGTTATAGTTAGCTGGACTATACTACAACAGGGGAATTTCAATGGTTTTGTACGAGAGAAATGTCTAGCTAACTTTAACGCCCCTGAAACCTATGGTTTTTTCAGTGAATTTCAAAGGTTTTTTAAATGCTAATTCCTAACTATAACATATCTCAAGGCTATGGTTTTTTTAATGAATTTCAAAGGTTTTTTAAATGCTAATTCTTATTTATAACTCATCTCTAACCTATGGTATTTTACTTAATTTCATAGGATTTCTAAATCTTTATTTTTCAGTTTATCAATTGCTTTTTTAACGTTTTTATACTGTTTTTCTTCATTTTTTATATATATATATATATGTTTTTAATGAAAAAATGTTTTTCAAATTATTTGTAAAAATTTTGTAACTATTTTTTCTATATATTTTGTAAACTATATTGTTAATATATATATATATATATATATATTTTTTGGGGGGGAAGTCGCGCACCCAACGCGTTCGGAATCGCGCACCCTACGCGAGAGGAATCGTGCACCCAACGCATACACACCAGGAACTGCAAGCGGAAACGTGCACCCAACGCGATAGGAGTCGTGCACCCAACGCGTGCACACAAGGGGGTTGCGCTGAGAGCCGCGCTGGATGCGCGACTCCTAATTTTACCGTTAAAAAAATATATATATTCCCTATCACTAATTTTTATCATCCCCGGGGACCCCATCCACCGAGGCTTATAAAAAACGTTGGGGACCGTGGGCGGAGCCCCAACGCCCCCACAGTCCCAGCCGGCTCCCCGCGTCCTTCGGGAGCCGGCATTGCTTTTCCACATGGGGAGCTGCTGACATGCAGCTCCCCGTGTGGAAAAGCAATATGGTTTGGATTTTGAAAGCTAGAGCAGGTTTCCCTGCTCTCTCTTTCAAAATCCAAACGAAGTTTGCTATGGGAGGGCGGGAAACTCCCGCCCTCTCATAGCAAACAACAGTGTCCTGGGGTGGGCACCCCAGGACACTGCAGGAGCTGGCCCTGGGGGGGTGGCGGTCCCCAGGGCCCTCGAAAGCTCCAGGAGGGGGCCCACGCAGCCCCCCTCCCACAATAAATAAAGCCCCAGGGATGGTGGTCCCTGGGGCTTGGGGGGGCCGTTGAGCCCCCCGACCCATTTATTTTGTGCCCCCCCCCCATTAAATGTTATGGTTTTTGCCCCTGGGCTAATTATTAAAGAAATGCGGGAGCCCGCGCTTCATTTTTTTTTTTTTTTTTTTTACGGCCGGATCCGCGCACCCAGCGCTCATTTTGCCGGTTATTAAAAAAAAAAAAAAGGGGCTCTGGGAGTCCACCAGATTGACACCATTTAAGCAAAAGGCATGAGTCTGAACTGAGGACTACCTCTTTGCCAAATTTGGTGTGATTCCGTTCAGCAGTTCGGGCTGTAGCTGCAGCTAAAGGTCCTATGGGAAATTGCATGGGGAAAACATGTTTTAGGACCCCCTTTTTTCTCAGCCCCCGCTTGACGAATCACCCCAAGACTTTCAGGATAGGAGCGTTCCGGAGCTGGCCAAATGTTTGGAAAATTTCGTGAAGATTCGTCAACCGACGCCAGACTTATTGGGAATAGAATGTTGCGGATTTCCTTTGGAAAATAGGTCCCAACTATAACTACCTACTGGCGACCGCCAGTAGGTTATATATCTATCTATCTGTACACCTGTACACCTGTACACCTACACACCTACACACCTGCACACCTACACACACCTACACACACCTACACACCTACACACACCTACACACCTACACACACACACACACACACACACACCACACTTTACCTTGAAATGTTTTAAGCAATGCGATTTCTGTCGCTATAATCAATGTGATCGTCTGCAGATATATTCGTTGAATTTTATACATATAATTTCGTTTGTATAATGAACTGTTGGTAGTTTCTCGGTAATATAAAAGTACTTTAAGTCTGTTTTTTTATTGCCATGCACACTGTTGTCACTTTTTCACAGGAAATTGAGCATCTTTTTATATTTAGTACTTCCCGTCCTCAAGCGTGTCATGTGAAACGCGTCAGTGGCGGGCACTATGTCCGAGTAATTTCTGGATTTTATTGTGCTGATCAATAAACATGCACTTTGCATTTCAGTATGATGTGCTCCTGATTTGATTCTAATGGATGTCCTCCAAGAGGTCCTCGCCAGATGATCCCCACTCATCCATGCATTGCAGGGCTGGAACAGTATATATATATCTATATATATCTCTCTCTCTCTATATATATATATATATATATATATATATATATAGTATAGAGTTCCAATTTCAAGTACTTATACTTGAGATGGCTTCAACATCCAAGGTTTTCACAAATGTACCATGTTCATTGGTGACATTATCACATGGTCATGGAAAACACTTGTAACTGTTTAGACTGTTTACAGAACCTCTACTCTTCAAGGCAAAGGAAGACATCAAAGGGACCCACAAAGAGACTTCAATACCATGCAGTGTTCAGACTGAATATTACGCAAGATGTGTGTCACTTTCGTACAGACCACAGCAGTGTGTTGCTTTCCAGGACCAGGAGGCCCTGACTTCCAGCTTTGTTGAGCTCAGTGGTGGATAAAGTAGAACTCTATGTCAGGATCAGAGGCGAGGATTATGCTGTAACTTTCTTTATTCCTCCTTCCAGCAGTCTTTAACTTGTAACTTTTTTATAACAAAAAACTAGCACTCCCATGGTGCTTCAGAGGTCATGCACAATCCACCAATAGGCTGTCTCAACTATCCCGAAGGGCGTGTGCTTCCCGTGACAAATCCTCTTTCTTTCCTGCTGCCAGCAGTTAAGTCGTTTTTAGGTCTCGCCTGACCCAAACGCATGCGCTGGGCTGGCGAGACATTTTGTGAGGGCTCCAAAAAGTGCTACCAGGCCAGCCTAGAGCTACAGTGCATGTGCGCTGGCACGCACGGCGCGCTTTACCGCGATTACTTTCACTTTCGCGGCCCCATGGCCGCTTTGATGTTTGATCGCGATCACAATCACTTTCGCGGCCGCTTTGATGTTCTCCGTGTGGCTTCAATAGATTGCAGCAGTTAAAACAAGCATTGGCATAGCCAATAGGTCTCGCTTTTGGGACCTTATAAGTGTTTAGTTATGCAACTATTGCATGGCTAAACACTTATTAGGTCCCAAAGGCGAGACCTATGGGCTATGCCAATGCTTGTTTTCTTTCCTCATCAGAGTTGTGGGGAAATTTGGTGTTTATTCTGTCTTATTTGTCTATTGTGCGTGCTTTCTTCATAAATCAATGCAGCGCTGACAGTACACGCTCCCCTTTCTGGGGCATAAGATGTACAGTCTTGCGGAAAGTGGATCAAGTAATCTGTACTTAGTCAGAGACCAAATTCATGTCTTTCATTGCTGTACATGCTCAGGAAAGGGCACCTTAAACCATGTCTTTCCATTCTAGGTACAGTATTCATTCCACTCCCTAAGACTTAAATTATATTTGTATCTGTTGATGAAAGTCACATGTGGCCCTTTGTGCAATTTAACAGAATGCACTTTTGTCCCCCATCACCCCATCCTTGCCGTGGGGCCAATGGATTCTACTGCTGCAACAGATAGTAAAGTCATCCCTAGAGATTCAGTCAGTTATGATCCTCAACTTTCAACATGCATGTTTCTTAATGTCTGTGCTACCATTCCTCTGCCTAGGTGTCTGTTGTTGGTTGCAATGAATGGAATGCTCCAAGGATGCTCTCTGTGTATAGCCGTCAAAATGAGCATTTGTTTTTAACATGCAGTTTCACACTAGAAGCAGCGCATAATGAAATGTCCACATTCTAGTGAAAAGGATCCCTTTTGAATTTGAATTTTTTTACCTGTTGGTTTTGGATTGACCTTCGCAGTTTTAGTTCTTTTGAGGTCACTAGGCAGATTCCTTTTCACACTCCTGGAGAGAGCTCAAATTACACTGTTTGTCTCACTATTACTGAAAAGTTTTGGAAACCTGAATACAGTAGGTCATTAACCTCTTCTGTTAAGGAGTTTGCATGTGGTGTTGCATGTCCTGTGATAGGGTTTCTTTTTTAACCATTTTATTTTTAACAGTTTAGGAAGGAAATCGCAATCTCAGTTACCAGAATTAGGTGTTATACCAGGATCATTCAAGTGCTCTCGTCTTCTGACGAGGACAACTCGCAGATGCCAGAACTGCATAGGATAGGTGCTACTACCGGTGGGAACCCTCCGGCTCGACGCTCTTTTCACATAGGTTACAAAGGGGTGCCCAGTTTTCTCGATTTTCTATATGCAGTTATGGATCTATCACGACAGTATGTTCTTTTGTTACTATAATGTTATTTCGGTGTGCTAGAGAAACAGCTTGTGTGTCCAAAGCGGTTTCTTACTTTGTTTTTGGAAAAGCTTGACCTGAGCCAGCTCAAAGTTTCAACTGAAAGGAGGCTCCCCATTACATGGCTTGCAGAATATTGTTCTTAGAGTTTTGTCCTACTCCCATGCATCGGTTGGAAAAGTAGATGCATTGTCTTACTGTGCACCAGGAGCTCTCAGTGCACTTATAATAATAATAATCCACATTTGTAAAGTGCGAACAATCACCCGTAAGGGTCTCTAGGCGCTGGGGGCCGTCTGGAAGATTAAGCAAGCTATTGCCCATAGTCACATGGTGCTGGGCTAATCTGCCGCCGGGGATCGAACCGTGATCCCCAGATTCCGGAGTCAGTCGCCTTGGCCGCGGCCACACCTCTTCACTTAGAAGCAACACACAGCAGCCTTCTGCTTTGCAAATACCCTGGTTGTTGCAGTTCTCTCTCAGAGCTGAAACGTCACTGGCTACACTCAGCAGATGGCTAGTTCTAGCCGTCATAAAAGGTTACGAGTTGGATGGATCAGTCCTTGACCAAGAATGCTTCCATCCTCTAGATTAACTTCTCGAAGCAATAATTCTCAAAATTGTTTATAAACATTGGGCTCAGTGGAAGGGAGAATGGTTAGAAAACATTTGCAACACAACCACTGAGGCTTTTTTAAATAACTTTGTCTGACAATAAAAAGGTGCTCTGGGTAGCAGTCAGTCCAGTTGGCTAGAAGAAAGCGTACTGAGGGCTATCGCTAAGTATTTCACAACTGTCATTAATAAAATCATAAGAGTAGCAGTATGACAGCATCAGGTTTTAAGCAAGAACATGGAAATAATCACACTGCTACAGGCATTCACATATTAAGGTTGGGAGATAAAACTGTTACAACAAGGTGAGGTCAGACTTTCTAGTGATATTGAAATGTTATGGGACACCTAACGCCTATGGATATTTACCAGCCTCGCATAAGGAGAAAAAACATGGAAATTCAGTTATAACTTGAATGTACTTAAGTTACTGGAAGAGCAGATAACTAATCCAAGACACAGCACAGCACCTTTTTTGAAACACTAAGAAACGCTCTGAGAATGACAGACTACATTAAATCAAATACTTGCTGATACCATATTAGCTTTAAGGGATATAGAGATGGCACTGCTGGAGAGATGCCCCTAAAAAATATGTACAACCAAAGGCCACATTAAAAACGGATCAGGAGGAGATATGAAATGGGTTCTTTGAGTATAGCAAGAGACCGTACCTATCCTTGTCTAATGTGGAGAAGGATAAGCATCTTAATTTTTTTAAGTTTCAACAAGCTAGCATGGATTACAAATACTTATTTGCATAAGAAATAACTTTACATTAAGTTGAAGAATCTATTAAAGGTTTTGCCAATAATAAAGCTCCAACGGCAAATAGAATTCTGAATTAATTTTATCAAGATAATATTTAAAATAGTGGTTCAAGATATCCTTCCAGAGTATTTAAACAAACCTTATCTAATCTTCATGCGTTTGAAGAATCATAGCTTCTGTTAATTAATGCATCTCTCTATCAAGAAACCTTTCTCAAGTGCCACAAAAACTAAAAACAGGCCAGATATTCACCATTCTGCAAAAGTACACCTTTGACCGTAACATCCTTTTAGAATAGTAACTAACATATCTTGCCTCAGAAAGGCCATTGAATGCTGCGTATCCAAATAAGTAAATGATCACCGCCCATTTGATTATTACAAATCAGATAGCGAAGCTGGGTTAATTATAGTCTAATAGCCCTCCGTAGTGGGCTATACCAGCCATTGAAGGCCCGCTCCACCTTTAACAATGAAGCTGAACTTTAATGCCATTATAGCCCAGCTACGGAGGGCTACAAGGATATTAGAACATTCCGCAACTAGAGGGCAGAATGTTCTATCAAATAAAACTAAGGCCTCACAGAGCCCAAGGGGACTGAAATACCCTTGGGCTTAGTGAGGCCTTTGTTCATTGTCAACATGGGAATGTTGGAGGTCTGGGCTTCTACCGGCCATTAGAAGTCTGAGCACTTCATTGTTTTCAATGGAGCTCCCAACATTCCAATGTTCAAATATAGAGATAGCTACCTTAAATGTTCTTAATGAGATATACCCCTACTAATTCTATTGCTCAATCCTTCACCAGAATTCAACACTGCAGCTCATAACTGGATGGTAAAAGTGCTTGACTGCAGAATTAATTTCCTGAGATAGTTCTAAACCTACCACTCTCATCACATCCAGATGGGGAAAATTAGAAACTGCACTTTGCTTTCTGGATCCTGCTTGCCAAGGTTCTCCAAGGGCTTGTGTGTGCTTGCCTCCTTTTAAGAAGTCTCAGGTCCATCAAAGAATTCACCTGCAGCCCCTGAATGCCACAGCTGGGATTTCTGATCTGCCAAGTGGCGCTAATTTCAGTTCTGGCCCCTCGGATGTGGCTTTGCTGCAAAGGAATGAAGAAAATCCACGTATCGACCTTCAGCGCTTGTTCTTCCCGCTGCCGCAACACTGTACGATTGAAAAAACAACACATCACCACGGTGCACCCGAAGAATCGACAAAGTGCCTGCCGTGTGGCTGAAAGATTGCCACAGCCAGAGTTCAGAGCTCAGTGTCACCGACTACCAGGGAACCGGCTCCAACTCCGATGCAGGCCATGCAGTGAGGCTGAGGAAATCTATACATCACCTGCTTCGCGGCTGGAAAATCCACGCAGCGCCTGTTTCGCCTCATCGACCTACCGCATCTTGATTTTTGATGCATCGCACCTGTGTGCCAAGTTCTTCATCAACATTTGCCAGCACTAAGGAACAGAGGGAGTGTGTCTGGAAACCGACGCATCACCTCCCCTCACTGTAAGGAACCGACCATCATCTTCCTTGGCTGTAAGGAACCGATGCATCATCTCCCTGGGAGTAGGGAACAGACGCATCGCTTTGCTTTCCTGGCGCCTCACCTCCCCTGCGCCCGTTTTCATCTTAGATTTTGACACATCCCAGGTACTTTGTGATAAAAGTGATGCATCCATGGTTTCCTATGGACTGAACTATTTTTGAACCTTTTAACAGTGATATCTTTACTTGTTTAAGTTACATTTTTGCTGTTTTGGTCTTGTTATATTCAGATAAATATTGGTTATTTTTCTAAACTGGACTGGGGTCCTTTTGTAGTGCTTTCACTGTGTGTGTGTGTGTGTGTGTGTGTGTGTATGTACAAATGCTTTACACATTGTCAAAGAGCTACCAAGGGAAGTGAGCAGGGGTTATCTTGGGTGTGTAACTCCCTTACCCTGACTAGAATAAAGGTCCCAACTTGGACAGAGTGCAAGCCACTGTCAACTAGAGACCTTCATTCCTAACTTTATTTATGATAAGCACACAGCCATCGATATCTTATCATTTGAATTGTGATGTGCTCAGGAACCATCATCATACGAACATCTTGTTCGCCCGAGGCCAGCAGCAGTTTCACATGCAGAAAGTGATAGATCAGCAAAAGCCCAGAAAACATTCCATCATCACACCCCTCAGATGAGTTCCAAGTAGTTCCATACTAGTGGAAGATCTGCTGGAGGACTAGGCGGGCCCAGGATAGTTGCAGGATAGTTGCTGTGAAAGGGGCAATATCAAAGGAGAATTCACCATGTCAAAAGAGAGCAGACACAACATTGGATTGTCAACCAGATACTGGTCATTAGTTGGTGAACGAAAAATGTAAGCATTTGACCAACAAGCAGTTCAACCAAGAAACAGGAGAAGAAAAACCACTAAACACTTTCCACCCGCAATCTATCAACAGAACACCCCATAAAGAATGGAAGCGGGCCTTTTAATGTCTGGGGAGTCTGCACATGTCTGAGCAGGACCTTTTTAATTAATTTTAAAAAAACTGCTTAGGTTGTTCAAGCATATGAATCTCCTTATACACCCATACAAACTATATGTTTTTCGGCACATTTAGAGCTACGAATTGATGCAAACCCAGCCTCAATCTCTTATTGCAGACTGTAAGTATCATGAAAAATATTGAGATACAAATTTGTAACCCTTTCCGTGCGTCGGACAGCCGGGAGCCATCCGACGTCACGAGTGGCGTGTGCGTCGGACAGCTCCCGGCCGTCCTAGCACCCACACATGGGGCAAGCGCTGGCGCTCCCCCGTGGGCTGCCCATCTACGTGCCCCCACCGGAGAAGGCAGGGGAAGCCCTTCCCCTGCCTCCCCCTCCACGTCATCAATGACATCAGCGCGCGAGGCGCGCTAACGTCATTGGAGGATTGGAGTAATTTGAGGATTCCTAACATGGTGGAAGCCATTTGCTTCCAGCGCGTTGGAAAGAGAGGAGGTGAGTTTCTCCTAGGTGGGGTGGGGTGGGGGTGGGGGGTGGATTTAATCAAGAGAGGCATCAGGGGAAAGGAAAGGGTTTTCATTTCCCCCGATGCCTCTTTTGTGCATTCTTGCTGCACGATCGTGCAGCAGGAATGCCCACTTTTTTTAAAGGGCCAGAATGTTTTGCTGTTTGGGGGAGCGGCCCCTTAGGCAAGGGTCGCTCCCCTTATGGAGGTATGAATATTGGCTTTGTCTGCCCCCCGGGGGGGGCAGATTTCGCCATATTTTTTTTTTAAAGCGGCCCACTTGACCACCAGGGAGTATTTTGTGGGGAGTGGCCCCTTGGGCAAGGTTCTCTCCCCTTTGGGGGCCATGTTTTTGGCTGTTTGCCCTCATGGGGGGAGGGGGCAGATCTCGCACTTTTTTTTAATCTAGGGCCCACAAGGCCACCAGGGATTTTCTTTTCGGGAGTGACCCCTTGGGCAAGGGTCGCTCTCCTTTGGGGGCAGTGTCTTGCCAAGTTTGGGCCCACTAAACCACCAGGGATTTGTTTGTGGGGAGTGGCCCCTTGGGCAAGGGTCACTCCCCTTTGGGGGCCATGTTTTGGCTGTCTGCCCTCATGGGAGGGGCAGATCTCACCTTTTTTTTAAATCTAGGGCCCACTAGGCCACCAGGGATTTTCTTATCGGGAGAGTGACTCCTTGGGCAAGGGTCGCTCTCCTTTGGGGGCAGTGTCTTGCCAAGTTTGGGCCCACTAAACCACCAGGGATTTGTTTGTGGGGAGTGGCCCCTTGGGCAAGGGTCGCTTCCCTTTGGGGAGCAATAATTTGGCCATTTCTGCACCCCTGGGGGGGCAGATCGGCATTTTTAGTTTTTTTCTATGGCCACTAGGCCACCAGGGATTTATTTGCGGGGAGTGGCCCCTTGGGCAAGGGTCGCTCCCCTTGGGGAACATTAATTTGGCCGTTTCTGCCCACCTAAGGGGCAGATTGGCTGATTTCTTTTTTTGTATGGCCACTATGCCACCAGGATTATTATTTTTTTATGTTGGGGAGCGGCCCCTTGGACAAGGGCTGCTCCCCTTTATGGAAGGATGATTGTGGCCATTTCTGTCCTCTTTGGGTGGCAGATTAGCAGTATGTTTTCTAGGCCCATCTGCACCCAAGGGGGGCAGAAGCCACTAGACAACAGGGTTTTTTTAATTTTTGTGTTGGGAAGTGGCATCAAGGGCTGCTCCCCTTTTACGGGGGTGAATATTTGATTGATTCTCTTAGACTCACCTACCCCTTAGCTTGGCTGGTGTATTGTGTGTGGACTTGTGCATTATTTGCATATGTAATTGTAATGTTTTTTTCTCCTTTTTATTCTAGTGTAAAGCTTTCGACTCCTGTTTGCGGTTTTGGCAGTGGTTGGTCTGCAGTTTTGCATAGTTGCATTTTTTTGGTAAGAAAAACATTTTTGTTGCATTTACTCCAAATGAGTATTCTTGTCATGCATAAATGATTTTTTTGTTAGTGGTGTCATAATGGCAGCATATTTAGTAGTGGTTTGAGCACGAAACTCTTTGCGATGTGTTTTACATTGCCTTATGTGTAATTTTCTTTTCTTTTTCGTGGGATATTCTTGATCCTTACTGTGTCTTTGCAGAGTAGGTGGTGGTGAGTCTAGCTGCTTTTGGCAAGTGAGTGGTATAGTGTTGGAGTATATAGGTATTTGTGATAAAGCTACATTTTGTTTATTTCTTTTTTTTACAAAGGGTTTGTTGTTGTTGACTTGTTTGACAAGTTACCTTTATTAGTAAGCATGATGGCTAGCCGTAGAATGACTGCTAAGCAGGTGGTTGGTATGCTTCTTGAATCTTCCTATGAGCAGGATTATGAGACTGACAGTGCGTCTGAGGGAGAGGAGGGAGGGGAAGATTCAGGCATTGAGTTTTCTCTCCACATGGAGTCATCGGATGATGAAGCTACTCTCAGTGTGGATGAAGCTACTCTCAGTGCGAATGAAGTGCCTGTTTTGGAGGAGGACACTAATTGGCCGATTGTGCATGAGGCATCTGGATTGCAGCCTGAGGCTGCTTGGCTTCCTACTGGAAGTGCTGGACTCTGGGTTGATCCAAACATGGTGCAGCCGGTGCTGCCTGCGTTTAGTGGTGATGCAGGGTGTAGAGTGGATTGTGAAAATATTTTGCCTATACAGTTTTTTCAGTTGTTCATGGATGATGTATTTTTGGGTGAGATTGTTGAGCAGACTAATTTGTATGCTGAACAGTTTTTGAGGGACAACAGTGCCAGACTTGGGCATCGCTCTAGAGCTACCCTGCGGACTCCCACAAATCTGGATGAGATTAAGAACTTCTTGGGTATGACTTTTTTGATGGGCTTGACGAGGAAGCGGTCCCTGGCTTCATATTGGTCCACCAGTCCCTTGATGGCAACGGCCATATTTCCTGCAATTATGAGTTGTGATCGGTATTTACATTTGCTTCGGATGCTGCAGTTTGTCGATAAAGCTTGGCGAGATAACCCTGACTGTGACCGTCTTTTTAAGATTCAGCCTGTTCTTGATCACTTTGTAGATCGATTTTCAGAGATCTATTCTCCAGGCAAAGATATATCTCTTGATGAGTCTTTGGTCCTGTTCAAGGGCCATTTGGCTTTAAGGCAGTACATTCCTAGCAAGAGGGCACGTTCTGGAATTAAGATGTATATGTTGCCTGAGAGTAGAACAGGATAGGTCTATAATTTCAGGGTGTACACTGGTAGGGACTCCACTATTGACCCCCCTGGTTGTCCGTCCACTTTTGTAGTTTCTGAGAAAATTGTGTGGGATCTTGCTAGAGGAATGTTTTTTTTGTTTTTTTTTTGTTTTTTTTTTAAACCGTTTATTACAAGACTCAAAAATATACAAATATGGGCCTACAACCTTCCGGCCGGCCGCTAGCAATGAAAGGAGCATACGATATACATTTATAAAACACATGGTGCTGCGGCTGAGCATGCACAGGAGTTAACATCGTTGCGAGCCACACTATCCAGACCCCACTATACGGTTCCATTTTAAACTTAAAGAACGACAAATACAAACAAACCCACAAGGCAATCCTCAATCGGAAATAGCAACACGTGCTCCCCCAGAGGGGGGATCCTAGCCATCCATAGGAATCTCAAGAGGGGGGAGAGATCAGAACTAGGGCTGGGTACACCTAATGCCCAGGTACCGGGGGAATGAGTTGGCTAAGGGGACGGGGCCGGCGACGGATCAGGCAATAACGGTGGAGCACAGATAACCCCGCGGTAGGCGTTCCAGGGGCCCCACACTTTCACCCATGTCCCAGGCTTACCTCTCGCCACATACACCACCTTTTCCCGAAACATGCACCAATCCATATGTTCCTTCCAGGCCGAGACAGTCGGGGGCCTCTGGGATCCCCACAGTTGGGCAATGTCACGCTTGGCAACCATATACCCCAGAGTCACCCACCACGTTTGCGGCACCGAGTAATCGGTAGGCTCCCACACATTCAACAGGCATCTCCTCGCTTCGGGCAACAGCGCCACATGCGTAACCACTCGCAGCACCTCATGCACACCACGCCAGAACCCCTCCACCTCTGGGCACTCCCACAAGATATGCAGAAAAGTCCCCAACGCACCACACCCACGCTTACACAAACCGTCCTCAGCATAGCCCATACGCAGGAGCTTTGGCCCCGTCATGTAGACCCTATGGAGTATCTTGAGCTGGACGAAACGAAGGCGAGCCGGTATGGCCACCTCTTTCGGGGAGGCCACCGCGGAGATCCAGTCCTCGTCGTCCAGCTCCAGCCCATCGGCTACCCAAGCCTCACGAGGGGCAGTCAACAAGTCTGAGCGGTCGTTGATCAGTTTTTTGTAGATCAGTGAGATCGTGCTGTCAGGGACGTGTCCATCCAGCACTCTATCCTCCAGGGGGGAACACTCCGGGATGGAGGCAACGTCCGGAAAGACGGAGCCCAGCGCATGCCGGACCTGCAAATACCGAAAGTACTCGCTGCCCTGCAACTGAAATTCCGTCTGCAGCATCTCGAACGTTTTAAATCCTCCCCTCGTCCAGAGATCCCCCACTTTGCTGATGCCTATTAAGTCCCACTTCTCAAAGCCCTTCGAGGTCCACAAGGAGCCCAACCGCTCAGACGCGTATAGTGGTGACGCCCGGGTCAAACGGTCCTTCCACCCCATAGCTGCATTGGCCGCGTGCCACACTCGCACCATGACACGCGTGGGGCCCGTTAGGCGAGCGTCGGGCGCGCTAGAGTAGAGCGCTCGATTATGGTCACCACCTGGAAGTAGCATCCTATCCATTTCAAACGCCGGGTTTAAGGCGGGCCCATATAGGCCCTGATTAATCGCAGCTAGCTGGGAGGCCCAATAGTACCGTTTAATATCCGGGAGGGCAATCCCCCCGTCATACCATGGGAGCGTCAGCTTAGCCAGGGCAATACGTGGCCTCCCGTCCCAGAACAGGCGGCGCTGCAAACTCTCCACTTCGCGGAAGTAGCGCGCTGGGACGAGGTCCATAGTGTTCTGCAACGCGTACAGGAAACGCGGCAGCGACATCATTTTAAACAATGCCGCCCGGCCGAGCGGCGAAAGCGGCAAACGCCGCCAGCGCGCGACATCCTCTTTCAGACGCTGGAGGGGGGGAAGCAAGTTCCGATCATACCGAGCCTCCGGGTCCAGAGTAATGAAGACACCCAGGTACCTAAATCCCTGCGGGGCGACCTGGATCGGACAGCCCCGCGGGAGGATAGGAGCCTCCCCAGAGAGAACATACACACACGATTTAGCCCAGTTGATAACCAGACCGGAGTTACGACCGAATGAATGCAGAACATCAACCAGTACTATGAGTGATTTACGTGGGGAAGCTAGGTACAAGAGGATGTCATCAGCGTATAGGGATACGCGGTCCTCATACTCAGGGGTCCAGCGGAGACCACGGATGGAAGGCTCCCACCGCAGCCACTCCGCCAGGGGCTCCAAGGCAAGTGCAAAGAGGAGCGGCGATAAGGGGCAGCCCTGTCGTGTGCCCCGGCCCAGCTCGAACGGAGCCGATACTCTTCCGTTCACCACCACCTGCGCCAATGGGCCCGAATACAGCAATTTGACCCAACTGATGAACCCTGGGCCAAATCCAAACTTCGCAAGCATCGCCCAGATATATGGCCATTCAAGCGTGTCAAACGCCATGGTGGCGTCTAAGGACGCCAAAATGGCCGGCTCCCGTATGAACGGGGCACGTGCGAGCACACCGTGCAAACGCCGCAGATTAAGGGCTGTGTTGCGATGGGGGATAAAGCCAGACTGGTCCTGATGAACCAAATCGCCCACCACGCCGACCAGCCGATGGAATGTTTATCATTTGTACCTTGATAAGTTCTACACTGCTGTGCAATTGTTTAAGGACACTTTTGCTTGTGCCACAAACCGCTCTAACCATAAAGCTAACCCAAAAGAGCTTGTTTGCAAAAGGCTTCAGAGGGGACAGTGCAGTGACTTGCGTAGTGACAAACTGCTAGCTGTGAAATTTATGTACAGGAAGGATGTGTACATGCTGACTGCCATTCATGATGAGAGTGCTTCACCTGTGACTGTTTGGGGTAAGGCTGCTGAAGTGCGCAAACCTGTGTGCATTGTAGACTACAATAAGCACATGGGTGGTGTTGATAGAGTAGATAAGAGGTTGGAACCTTACACTGCTATTCGTAAGCTTACATTTGGTATAAGAAGTTGGCCATCCATCTCTTCAATTTAGCAACTTTCAATGCTTTTGTTGTGTACAAGGAGTGTTCTCCTGCGTCAAAGATGACTTTTGTTTAGTTTCAGGAGTCTGTGATAGGCAGCCTTGTTGTTGTGGAACAGGCAAGTGTTCCTAGCGTTTGAGTGGTGGAGGATGTGGCTAAATTGAAAGATCGCCATTTTCCTGATTTAATTCCTCCCACGCCGACAAAAAACAATCCCTGTAAGAGATGTAGAGTCTGCTTGCGAAGAGGTGTGCGGAAGGAGGGTAGTATGCACTGTGCCGATTGTCCTTCTAATCCTGGGCTGGGTGTGCCCACATGTTTCAGATTGTATCACACTCAAAAGAGTTTTTGGGAGCAACCGTGAGTCTAATAGTGTACTGCCTGGTCTGTATGGTTTTCTATAGTTTCACGTTTGGCAATAGAACGATGTCTTTAGTTACTGCTGTTGTTTTGGTAGTTATAGTTTTGTATCTAGTTGCAATTGGTTTGTGTTTTCTTAATTGTTAAAAAAAAAAATGTATGACGGTGTGCATGGACTGGCTCTTGGCTGGCAGTGTGCGTTCACTGGCACTTGGCTGGCAGTGTGCGTGGACTGGCACTTGGCTGGCGGTGTGCGTGGATTGGCACTTGGCTGGCGGTGTGTGTGGACTGGTGCTTGGCTGGCGGTGTGCGTGGACTGGCGCTTGGCTGGCGGTGTGCGTGGACTGGCTCTTAGCTGACAGTGTGCGTGAATTGGCGCTTGGCTGGCGGTGTTCATGGATTGGCGCTTGGCTGACGATGTGCGTGGACTGGCGCTTGGCTGGCGGTATGCGCAGACTGGCGCTTGGCTGGCGGTGTGTGTGGACTGGCGCTTGGCTGGCGGTGTGTGATTGGACTGGCGCTTGGCTAGCGGTGTGCGTGGACGGGCTCTTGGATGGCGTTGTGCGAGTAGTGACTTGCTGCTGGTCAGTACACACACTGCTAGCTAAACGCCACTCCACGCAATCCATGTGCTTGTGTGGTTGCATTGTCAGGAATGTGGGCGTGTGAAAGTGATGGGCTCTTGAATGGCGCTGTCTGCTGGTGTGAGTGTTGTAATGTGCCGGGCCTGCGGCTGGCGGTGTGAATGGATTTGTATGTATCACATGTATGAAAGTTGTTAAATGGCCTGTAAAGCGGTTGGTGACTTGTCGTGGCTTTACAGCTCACGAGCTGCGAGTCAATGGTTCAGTTTCTCGTCCTTTCAATTATTAACAGTGCATTTCATTTTTGTGAAATCTCTGGTTAATACAACTGTATATATTTTTTTTTTTTTAAAACATTCTTTTTATTGGCATTTGTAAACAGTAAGACACGCAGGCACAGGCGTTAACGCCCTAATCATAGAGGCCGACATATCAGGGGCGTCCATTCCCAGTCATTTCGGTCCTTTAGTCTCGTGGGCCCTCAGGCCACCCGCCTCTACCCTGAGTGGGGCTGCAGGTATGTATCCGGGACCAGCCTCTGGGTATGCCTTACTGGAGCGCGCAGTGATCGCCTCGCCGCTTGGGTGCCGTGCAATGTGAGTGAACCCCTGTAGGCGATAGGGTTGCAGCCATTAGCTAACCGTTAACCAACTGGGGACAGAGAACCAGGGAAAAAGGGGGTGCACTTTGTCGCCTATCAGGGATGCTTGTAGCTGTGCGCTTGAGAGCTGGACCATCGTGTGGGACAAAGTCAGGGTGGTCGCGGATGCAAAGGAGGGAAGGGGGGGCAAGGGAGGCGGGAGCGCCGATCATAGCCTATGAGGGACCCGGCGGCGGGATCTGTGGTGTCTGCCTCTGCGAGCCACCGGGTGCTTGGACTGCCTGCGCATCTCCAGGGGTGTGCTCCGGAGTCGTGGGCGCCCCCGGGGGGTCAACCAGTCTTGAACTCGCCACAGCATCTGTTTCCTGCGCGAAAGCGTGCATTAGCATGGCCCAGGGCATGGAGATCGGGTGTTTGCGCATCCCCCGGGCCTCCTCTGTTCGGAGCGTGGTTTCCTCCGCCTTGCCCCACTTCTTGACTGCTCCCACCCATGCCGCTAGAGGAGGCCCCCCCGGCGTCTTCCAATGCATAGCAATGCATCGTTTGGCTAGGAGCAACACCAGGAAAGCAAACCTCCTCTCCACCTTCTGATGTTTATGACGCCCATGGATACCCAGTGCACACGCCTCCCATGTGTCCATGTCCCGGAACCCCGTGACCGTTTGAAGGGCAGTGTGAATCGTGTGCCAGTAACTGTAGAGCGTCGGACAATCCCAAAACATGTGCTTGAACGAGGCAGCAGGCTCCAGGCATCTGGGGCAACCAAACTCACCGTCGGGGAAATATTTCTGCAGCCTTTCGGGGGTGAGATACGCCCTGTGCAGCATATGCAACTGGATGTTTTTAAACCGATAATTGCGGGACACCTTTTTAGTGTATTCCAGGGCCCTGATCCACTCCCTGTCATGTAGAGGCCTTTGGAAGTCATCTTCCCAGCGTTCTCTAAGGGCCGCCAGCGTAGGACTCCGCAGGGTCCGTACCGCTTTGTAGATCCAAGTGACAAGGTGGCGGCCTGGCCCCATCTGTAGTATCGCATGGATGACCGGGTGCGTGGGGGGCTCTGTATCGATCCCACGCCCCTGCCTGCGGCAATCTGTGAGAAGTTGCCTATGCCGTAGGAACTGCCCCCCGGGAAGCTCGAAGTCTGCAACCAGTGCATTAAAGGTCTGCAAGCTCTCCCCGGAGAACAGCATCCCCACCTCCGTCACATCGTGATCCGTCCACACCTGCAGCATTTGCGCTGTGTAATACGCCCGACCCCTAGGGAGTCCCACCAACGGCAACAGCGGAGAGTATAGGGGAGCATCCCGACTGAGTCGGTGAACACGCGCCAAGCAGGCGCGCGCTGTCATGACCTGGAGGGGCCGGGATAGCAGCGGCGCTGCACCCGGCAGCAGCATGCGATGGACAGCAGGGGTTTGAATCTGCCCCATCTCAGTGATCATATTATACAAGAAAAACAGGAGCAAGCCCGTTAGCCCAGCTGAGACCGGGTATATGTAGTAGCAAAAAACAATGTCTCAACAGGGAAAATGAATAAGAGGACCAATCAATACACAATTCAATCAAAGGAAGGGAAAAAGAAGAGAGATCCAAGAATAGAAAGGGAACAGATTTAATAATTAGATACACAATAGGTATATACAATTCAAAATAACCATAACTAACACATGTGCACTGACAATAAAGTGAAAAAGTGAACGGCGCAGTGACAAAAGTGTGGAAGTGACAACAAGGTACGGCGAAATGATTTAAATAAATTCAAGGTCAAGGAGAGTTATATACAATGGATAATTTACACATAATCATGAAGGTCTCACAGGACCCTGTAGTTGGCCGTAAGTAATGCTGTCTGGTCGACGACGTTTCAACCTCCTTACGTTGAGGTCATCATCAGGACTATGGTTATTGCAATATTTTAAATACCTGTGTCCGTTGTAAAAAACCACTTCAATGTTAATTATAGGAAAATGTGGAACAATTAAATATGGTCCGTCACATTTAAAGGGGGATCTTCAAGTGTCAATAGGAGCAATTCGTTAAGTAAGGAGAAGGCATCCAGCGGTAAGAAATCCGCAATATTTGAAAACCAATCAGGACTTGGAGTAGGCTCGTCAATTACCATGTATCGGGATTAGTCCGGGATAGGGCCTCAGCGTCTAAACGAGTAAGACGTCAGATCTCAGTGATCAGCTCCTCCTGTGCCCGGCCCGCCGTCCAGCGCGACACCCACTGTAATTGGGCGGCAAGGAAATACGCCTCGAAGGAGGGAGCTGCCAACCCGCCCTGGTCTAGAGGTAATTGCAGTTTTGCCAGGGCTATACGCCTGCGGCCGTTGCCCCATATGAGGGTCCCAAGCAGGGTATCCAGCTCACGGAACAGGGATCGCGGAGGGACCACTGGAAGATTGGAGAAGAGGTAAAGCAGGCGCGGGACCAAGATCATCTTCGCGACGGCTATCTTTCCCGGGACAGCCAAGTGGAGACCCTTCCAAAAATGGACCAAGGAGCGGACACTGCCAATCAGTGTGCGGTAATTCCCCTCATAGATATCTTGCGGCGTATGATATAGTTTAACGCCGAGATATCGAACCGCCTGGGGACTCCACGAAATATCAACGTCTCCTATTCGTATCGGACCCTGGGGCACGACCTGTGTTAAGGGATAGATGGTGGACTTGGCCCAATTCACCCTAAGGCCCGACACCTCCGCAAAATCATGCAGGATGCGTGATATAGGGGTCAAGTCGATCGTAATGTCCCGGACATATATGAGTACGTCATCAGCGTACAGTGATACTGCGTGGGTAGAGTCACCTATCGGGATGCCCCACTCCTCACCCGCTCAACAGGGTCGCCAGCGGTTCCATCGCCAACGCGAATAGTAGGGGGGAGAGAGGGCACCCCTGTCTGGTACCACGCTGGATCGGGAAGGAGTCCGAGATGAGGGGGGCCTATACGTGTTCTGGAACTGGGCAGGGAGTAGCTGAGCAGAGTGTAGGCCTGCAGTTTGGGCCCGAAGCTCATGCGGTGCAGTACTGGTTAATACAACTGAATATACTGAACCATCACTCACCCTCGGGCCAAATTCAACCAGTATGTCTGTGTGCTTGAAGAATAGGTGGTTGTGCATAAGTCTTTTCTGTCTTTCTCAAGCAGGATGTACCTTGTACCTTTTTGTGAAGATTGTAATGTGTTGGTTTCGTGCCTGGTGGTGTGAATGGTCTTGTGTGTATCACGTATGAAAGGTAGGTAAATGGCCTGTAAAGCGGTTGGGGCCTTGCCGTGGCTTTACAGCTCACGAGCCACTGGTTCAGTTTTTTTGTCCTTTCAATTATTGACAGTGCATTTCATTTTTGTGAAATCTCTTGTTATTAAAATTTTATATACTGAACCATCACTCACCCTTGTGCCAAATCCAACCAGTATGTGTGTGTGCTTGAGGAATAGATGGCTGAGCAGTAATCTTTGTCTTTTTAGTCTCTCTGCCAAGGTGTACATTCCATCTAAGAATAACCTACGAACTGTAGATATTGTCGTAAACTAAACACCCATGTAAGTACATGGTGAGGTCTCTCTTGTGGATCCCAACAAGTTAACTTACCCACAATGTCCTGCAAACCTCAAAATGTCTATCACATTTTCCTTGCATTATTGTGCCAAAATCACTTTTTCCACACAATATCCTACCACCCAGCGTTCCCCAAGGTCTCCTGATAAAAATGGTGCCTCACTCATGTGAGAAGCCCAAGTACCCCCGACAGGCAAGGGTCCAAAACGTAGTGAGGCGACATCAAAATAGCGTATCACAAAACGACCTGCTTTTGCAAGGGGGGTCACCTGGATTTTTGGCCCTGTGCTCGGTGGCCAGCTAGGGAATCCTACCAAACCCACAAATTTTCTGAAAACTAGACACCCGGGGGATTCCAGGGAGGTATGGTTTGTGTGGATCCCCCTACATTTTCTTACCCAGAATCCCCTACAAACCTCAAATTTAGCTGAAAAAAAACACTTTTTCCACACATTTTTGTGTGGGAAAGTTGTGGCATCACCGGGCTGACACAAATTTCCTACCACCTAGTGTTCCCCCGGGTCTCCCGACAAAAATGGTGCCTCACTCGTGTGTGAGGCCCAAGTTCCCGCGACAGTCAAGGGCCCATAACTTATTGAGGTGACATTAAAATTGCTTATCACAAAACGACCTGGCTTTGCAAGGGGAGTCACCTGGGTTTTTGGCGCCGTGCTCGGCAGCCAGCTAGGGAAACCTACCAAACCCACACATTTCTGAAAACTAGACACCCGGGGGATTCCAGGGAGGTATGGCTTGCGTGGATCCCCCAACATTTTCTTACCCAGAATCCCCTACAAACCTTAAATTTAGCAGAAAAAAAATCACTTTTTCCACACATTTTTGTGTGGGAAAGTTGTGGCATCACCTGAAGGACTGGGTTATTCTAAGACCCAGCGGTGCCAGGGGACAACACCTGAAACCTTCGTGGGTTACCTGTTCTGGCGTACAAGACACAGAGACACGGGACACTTCCAGCGACGTAAGAGATCAGCGTTTATTTACTGCAGGGATACAGAAATCACAAGAAGTACACAACGTGTAGGTTC
This sequence comes from Triturus cristatus, assembly GCF_964204655.1. Taxonomy (NCBI): domain Eukaryota; kingdom Metazoa; phylum Chordata; class Amphibia; order Caudata; family Salamandridae; genus Triturus; species Triturus cristatus. Next base: position 549,925,614 of record NC_140584.1, read on the forward strand.
TCGGAGACTGCTTCGAATTGCAAAAGTGGATCGCTCCTTTTATACACGTTTTTGCCATTACACAGTATGGCGAACAAAGGTTACAACTCAGTTCCCACAATAAACTTCAAATGAGTCGTGTTCATGTTTCAGGAGGCCGGAACATAATTACAGCAGCATTGCCGGTTCCCAACTGTAAAAACATATCTACCCCACAATAAAACACATTCCATTCTGACCGTAAACACATTAGGAGAGGGGACAAAAACAGATGCAAAGAAAGGATAAGGATGCACAACAGGTTAGAAAAGAGTGTTGGGAGTAATAAAGGAAACTTGATAACAGGATCAAAGACCTCGTGTCCAATGCATGCATGACTGAAACAATAGACTAGCACGGCAAGATGAGCCTCGAGCGGGGCCAACCGCCTTCGCCATGTCATTTCCCTTGTCGTAAAAGTCACCCTCAAAGAAACACGTGTCCCTCGTGTAAGCTTGGGCGTCCCAGGGTCACGGAGCGGACAAAGCCCGTTCGCTGGCTACTTGAGGGCAAGAAACAAAATGGATGCCGTATCTAAAATGGAACCCGAGGGTTCGGATGAACGAACCCAAAAATGAGACGAACCATACGTGGTTGCGTAGCGAAACTGCGTACACCCACTATACTCGTCATTTGCGGTTCGTAGACACCAAACTCATCCATATTCGTCACCACTCAAAAAGTGTCGTTCCGTCTCACACGGAACCTCAGACGCTCCTTTTGCCCTCATGTAGGCAAGCACTAGTCAAGATCGGAATCGATTTCAATATTCATCAGATCGTTCACCTGCTGCTGGAACATCATTCTATTCATCAACGTCTCCTTGGTAACAGATGGCCGTCTTATACACGTTGTAGCACAGAGGCCACATAAGGCAGGACCACACTGTACACAAAGACAACACGTGAATAGAAACGTTACAACAACCCCTACGATCATCAGAATCTTCCAACCCCAAGTTGACATCAGACCCCAAAACCCTCCTAGAAGCGTCCAATTACCTTCGTCCACGTGTATGGACTTGGAGATCTTGTGCAACTTTGAGATGGCTTGGTAGACAGTTGGAGCATTGTCAGGAATGAAAATGCAACAGCTCGAATGGATAACTTTACACACACCACCTCTATCTGCAAGAATAACATCCAGAACCATCCGGTTCTGCAACGTCATTAGTCTATCCGCCTGAAGTTCAGCTGTTAAATTACCAAGGGCACTCGCAGTAATATTAGCAGTTGACTCAACTACACGGGTCAACTGTCTTAGGTTCCTACTATTAACCATAGGTCCCCAAAACGGCAAGAAACCCTTAAAGAAATCTCCTGCTTCTTGACCGGCAGTATCCTCTTTGCTAATAACGCCTCTCACAACTCTAGTCTTGTGATAGTCTGAGGCAACTGTGAAAGTCGGTGGTAAAAGATTCGCAATATAACAGGTACCCGAAAAATCACGGGGTAACCATGTATGTGCGCGTTCATAACATACGAAATAAGTGCCCTTAGCAGTCAGAGAAACAGGGGAAGAGAGCTTCGGTAGGACATACGTGTCAGTACAAGCACTGTTCCCAAGTTGTGCTCTCGGATTTCGGCCCAAACCTTTCAAGCAGAAACTACCGAGGTGTGGTACAATCCATATTGGGGACGAGCTCTTAAACTGTCTGTCACCCACTGACGTACTATACTCAGCCTCACTCAGATCTTTATAGGCTTGCACCTCTTCATCTGGGATAAGCGATGCATCAAAAACATCTCTATCTAAATCCGCTATCGCTATCGCCAAAGGCTTGTGGTACGGACCAGGACCAAAATCGACAGAGCGTGGCTCTCGACTGGGGTAGGAATCTAGTGCACTGCGAAACATAGTTTGGAATGCTCGAGCTGTACCCTGGGAGCTGTAAGGAAGGACCAAATACGGAATACCCCTATCCATGGTATGTGGCATTAACCCACACACCCAACAGTTGGTAGTATTCATCACCAACTGATGCTGATGTAGGAGTTGAACGAAGGAGTTATTCATAAATTCCGCACGTCTAACCTGTTCGTGTTGAGGCAAGGGATGAAAAGAATGTGGGGAAACAGTGGTGATGGAGCTTAGTTTAGGAGAAAGAGTAGGTGAAACAGAAGGTAATAACAACTGTATTCCAAAATACACTCCGCCCACCAATAGCATAGACACAGTCAGAAACAGTAGGAACACCTGAAACAGAAAACATTTTGTTCGTACAACCCTATGTAACTCTGATCTCTGCGCCAACATCCTTTCTACTTCCAACAGCTTAGAGAACGCCATCCTCTACAAACCGTCCGTGACGTACTTGACGCACTTCGTTCTGAGTAGCGATTATCAATCCCTGGGAGTTCCCAGGAATCGACAAAAGTAACCGACCTAGCGTCAGAAACCTGCTAAACAGAAAGGAGTACCCGCACGGCCCTACGGTAACCCGGATGGTAGGGTTTCCTCAAAACATTCAGTTTTAATACAAATCTCTTAGCAGTGAAAAGCACATAAGAACTCAAAAAGAAAGGATATAATTGTCCATAATGTTCATAACACCAGAAAAAGGGAAAACAAATATACGACTAATTCTTATTAGTCCTTGAACGAAGAAAGTATCGACTTCTTCCAGGTCGAGTTTGCTCTACAAATAATTGTTCAGCTGGCGCAACAGTGTTCGATGAGGTGAACAACGAGTCAGACCTTGGGTTCTCTGCTACTGATGACTCCACAAGTGGGTTTGGCAGCGACAAATCATCCCCTACAAGTCGAGCGTCACTGAACGGCACAAAGTTTAAAGGGGTCTCAGTTTCCGTTGCCGAAATCCCAGTTCTCACCCAACCGTCTGTTGGTAAGGGGATCGGTACCTTTTTCGTGTGGCCGGCGTGGACCCAGTTTTTCCGGCCCTCCAATCGAACCGCAGTCCTCGTTGTCAACAAGACTTGAAAGGGTCCTACGAATCTTGGCTCCAAGTTACGTTTCCGACCAAAATTTCGGGTAACGACCCAATCGCCTGGCCGGAGCTGATGTCCAGGACCCTCTGTCTGCACCGGTAGAGCTTCAAAGACCTGTTGATGGATTAACCGTAGTTTAGTGGTCAAATCATGAAGGTAATCAATTAGCATTGGATACTCAAGACTATCAAAGGCCTTAGGTCTCGGGACTCCCCAAATGTTCGCAGGGCGGCCGAACACAATCTCATATGGGCTAAGCCCTACTCGAGAGTGTACAGTCGCTCTGGTTGATAGGAGAGCCAGAGGCAAGGCATCAGGCCATGATAGACCAGTCGTAGCTTGTATCTTTGCAAGTTTCAGTTTCAGGGTACCATTGTACCCTTCAACCAAACCCGCTGCCTGAGGATGATTAGCGCTATGGAATTTTTGACGAATTCCAAGGCCCTTACACACGCTCTGCATCACACTTCCCACAAACTCACTTCCATTATCCGACCACACGATTCGTGGCATTCCATACCTAGGAAAGTATTCCTTCAGCAGGATTTTCGCTGTGGACAGGGCAGTATTATCCTTAAGAGGATAGGCCTCAATCCATCTAGAGAACGCACAAACCACAACCAAAACATACTTCAAGTTATTGCATCTCTCCATATGGATAAAGTCCAGTTGGATAACCTCAAAGGGACAAACAGGGGGAGCAAAATGACCAGGTGGAGTGGGGGTGCCCTTGCCAGGATTGTGCATCAAACACACCATGCAATTCTTAACCACTCTCTCAACACATTTAGTAATACCCTCATTCTTCCATACAGGGGACAAGAACTTACATATTCCTTTTGCACGAATATGTGACAATCCATGAGCCATCGTCACGACAGCTAATACGTACGCATCTGGTAACATCCACCTCTGACGTTCCGTCAAGTCAACCCAACATCCATGCATATCCAACTTTACCGTACTTTCTTTCCACTTGGTCTTTTCAGCTTCAGTGGCTTCGTTCTGAATTGCTTTCACACTCTCAACAGTGTCTTCACACATACCAATTTCCGTCGGCCATCTCACTGAACTTGTCACGTACATTCGAGTTGTAAGATTCTTAGCCGTTTCCTTAGCAATCTCATCCGCAAATGCATTACCACGACCAACATCATCCGTCACTTTCCGATGTGCACTACATTTAACGATCGCCACTTGTTTAGGCAATGTAAGTGCATCCAAAAGATCATTCACGAGCTGCCCGTGTTGGATCTTCATACCATGTGATGTCATAAATCCTCTTTCTCTCCACAGTCTTCCAAAACTGTGCGCAACGCCGAATGCGTACTGACTGTCGGTAAACACATTCACTCGCTTTCCCTTAGACAAGACACATGCCCTTGTCAATGCAATCAACTCTGCCGCTTGTGCTGAATTCTGATTCAATCTCGCAGTTTCCACAACCGTGCTCAACGTCACTACAGCATACGCAGTCGTCACATCGCCATTCGGCAATTTAAAGCAAGAACCATCAACATACAAAGTACCATCGGGATCTGTCAATGGAGTGTTTTTCAGGTCCACACGACCCTTTGTTTCTTCCTCAGTTCGTAAATAACAATCATGTGGTGGTACATCATCTGATTCCATATTAATCGGCAACAATGTCGCCGGATTCAGTACATTACAACGTTTGATCTGTATGTGACTTGCCAAAAGGGTCAGTTCGTACCCAGACAACCTTGCACTCGTCAGATGTTGAGTTTTTGTCCGATTCAAGAGAGTGTCAACTGCATGCGGAACCATCACTATGAGCATATTATCCATGACGAGACCTGCGGATTGTCGAATAGATGCCGCAGCTGCCGCCGTCGCCCTCAAGCAATTCGGCAACGCTCTAGCTACCGGGTCTAAGGTCGAGGAAAAATATGCACACGGACGCTGCTTGCCACCAAATTGTTGCGTTAAAACACTCAACGCACAACCTTCCCTCTCATGGACGTATAGTGTAAATGGCTTGCTGTAATCAGGAGTACCTAACACAGGAGCCGAACACAACGCATCACGAAGTTCAGAAAAACTTTTCTGACATTCCTCCGTCCATGGCAAAGGAGTCGAAACATCCTTGCACGTGAGAGCTATCAATGGTTTCGCTAACAGTGAAAAGTTCGGAATCCACTGTCTGCAGTATGACGTGATACCTAAAAAGGCACGCACATCTCTCTGGGTCGTCGGCACAGTCATTCGAGCAATTGCTGCGATTCTTTCAGGGGTCAACTTTCTTCCCGCCTTTGACAATAAGTGACCTAGGTAGGTAACTTCTTGACAACAATATTGCAATTTAGAAGGTGACACTTTGTGGTGTAAGTCGCATAGATGCTGCAACAGTGACACCGTAGCAGTCTTGCAAACTTGTTCGGTGTCTGCAGCTACCAACAGATCGTCAACGTACTGAATCAAGGCCGCACCAGCTGGCAGCACGAATGCATCAAGTTGGCTCTTGAGAGCTTGGCTGTAGATCGATGGGCTCTCACAGTAGCCTTGAGGTGCACGTTTGAACCGGAAGCTACGACCACCTAATGAAAAACCGAACAAATCTCGACTTTCTTCAGCAATCGGAATGCTAAAGAACGCATTCTTCAGATCGATTACCGAAAACCATGATGCAGAGGCTGGAATCAGAGTCAGTAAAGCTGTAATGTCAGGCACCACGGGAAACTGCGGGACAACAATTTTATTTACCTCCCGTAAGTCAATAACTAGACGGTACACGGGAGGGTTGGAGGGATCAGTTCGCTTCAGAATAGGCAACACAGGACTATTACACACATTACCTCGTGTCTCCTCAATAACATCTTTATCGATCAAATCATAGATGATCGCTAATAGTGCCCGTTCACCATCAAGGGAGATACGATACTGGGGTATGCGTGGTAATCGCGCATCAACTTTCAATTGAACAACATAAGGTGGTATATCCAGCAGGCCCACATCATTGGGACCCATCGCCCACAAAGAAGCCGGAAGAGAACTCAATTCCGGTGGGAGCTTATCGATCGACAAATACATAGGAGAAATTACACTTTGACCCAATGTAAGATCCACTCCCGTTGGAGAGCAGTACAAAGTTGCATGTAATCTTTTCAACAAATCCAAGCCCAAAAGATTCTCACCACAACCAGTAGTCAAAATCAAAGGAGCTTCTAACTCATGAGACCCAATCGTAAGGGGCAAGGGGCTAGAAACTGGATTGCTAACGGGGGCGCCAGAAAATCCAACGGAAACATTCGTTAAGCCAGACAAAGGCGCGCCAGGGAGTTTCGAATGCATGATGGAACTTTTTGCTGCACCAGTGTCCAACAGAAAAGGCTCAACGACGCCAGATGTGGCAACTGCGACATAAGGCCCTCTCTGATCAACCGGAACTGATACTTCTCCCTTCCTTTGTCTATGGCTGTCCTAGTAAATACCGTCCGTATCAACATCACGCTCGACATAATAGTCGTCCACATGATACTGTGCAGATCTACCAGACGAGAGGTCGCGTCGATCGAAACAATTCTGCGAACCCGAGGAAGTGGCAAGACGCTCGGCCTGATTCTGAGTAACTCCGCGACCTCTACCACGTGAAGCTTGTTGAGGACCACTACGACCTCCTCGAGCCGACACACCATTGTTCCTATCGCGTAGAACTGGACAATTAAACTTCAAATGACCCTCCCCTCGACAATATGCACATTGATTATATCCCAACACAAAGCGAGGTGCGGGAGAGTCAGTGCGCACCTGCGATCTGGGAAACTGCGATTGTGATCGATTCGGCTGTTGCGAGTCATTGAAATTTGAACGCGGAGGATACGCTTGCTGCAATAAGACCTTAGTTTTAAGATCCTTCGTTTTCTTATCTGCACGTTCACTTTCTTCCTTTTCTCTGTTTTCGTAATATTGGGCCGTAGCCAATATTTTAGCAGTGGTAGAAACAGCCCACGAACTCTCAGAATTCTTCAACTTGTTGCTGAGTTCGGGCAACAAGTTCGATACAAATTTATCAACGAACAACCGCTGACCACCCTCCGAACTCATGTCCTGACCACTATGATCAACAAATGCTTCCTCAAATCTCGTAAAGAAATCAGAGACACTCTCATCCCTCTTTTGCTTGCACGCGGACAATTGACGCGCATTGCTGGCATAAGCGTTTTCATAAGAGTAATTATCCTCTGGGGCAAATCCACAATAAGCTGTTCAGGTTTAGCCCCGCCAACTTGCTGGGCGTTTGCCGCCGTAAGGGCAGCCCAGTCACCGCCTAACTCAGCCGCGTGATTCTGGTGACGAATTTTCGCCCAAATCGGCTGAGGCACTACATTGCCAAACAACATGTCGATATCAGCAAGGTTCATAACAGTAGCATCGACTAATTGGGACAACTCCTTATAATAACCTGCAGGATTTTTACGGGGATCGGGCAAAGTTTGCTTCACCTGCAAAACTTCCGATCGCTTCCAAGGGAGGTGTATCCACACCCTCTGAAAACGTCCTGGAACAGCAGGATTAGCATTAGGATCACCTGGCATCCACACTGGGGGAACTTCCCGCATAGGATATTGACCAGGTTTTGCCATCCACTCTTCGGTCTCGTCTTTAAACAGTGCTCGAGGTTGCACTGTACATCGAAAGGATAACAGGCGTTCTAGAGCAGCTCGAACCTTATCGCCTACAATCACACCAGTTGTAAATTGATGCTGGAGCTCAGAAACCTCAGACGGTACATTGTCGACCACATCATGATCCCACTCTTCCTTCAACGATTTACACATTTCCTCAAACACGAATCGTTGCGTGGGCGCATTAAACCGGGAAAATGTTTCAAACACTATATGCGAAGTGTACTTAACAGGATTACGAATCCATTTACGCGCCATTTTTACCAACGATTCACGTTCCCTATCATCAGGAAGCTGGCTGCGCCTTTGGGCAACATCAGAAAGAGTCGATCCAAGTATTGGCCCAAAAAGCGGAGAATAAAGAGTAGCAACAGCAGTCAGGAGACGGCTACGAACAGAAGGAGAAGAAGAAGAAGGTACAGGAGCAATGACGGTAGGAGTGGAGACAGTAGAAGTAGTCGCGGCACCAAGAGTAGCGGGAACGACAGACTGAGGAGGGGCTGGGAAAGGCGCAGTAGGAAGAAAAGCCGGTAAAGGAGGATGCACGATTTGCGGCACAAGAGGATTCGGGAGCGCGGGAGGAACGACGGGCTGACCAGCAGCCGCCAACACAGCAGGTTGAGGAATAGGAGGAATCACAGGACCCACGGTATCTGGAGCATAGGGAGGTGGTGATTTCAACAGATAAGATAGTAGCGAATCTTCTATCGCTTCGTCTCCCGTCTTATCGGCATTAGACGGTAACACCGGATAACATTTATCCACCGCCATATGATGAAGTCGAGCACTAACTTCCTGCTCTTTCTCATCTTTGTCTCGCTGATACTGTTCAGCATTTCGCATCCCCGTAATGACACCTTCTCTTTTATTTTTCTTACTCTGTTTGATTTCTTTCTGCTTGGCCTCTTTACGCCATAACCGGAAGGAATCAAACATGGCTGGCCTAGCCTTCTTTTTAAACAGTTCAGCTTCCAAATTATCTAAAACGGCAGTTTCGAAACTACCATGTGATGGCCAACTAAGAACACCATCATTTTTAGTGTAACGAACCCAATATTCGTTATATACGATAGGACCCACGCCATGGCGACTATAGAGCTCGTAAATTGGAGTTCCAACCGGAGGTATCGGACATGAATCCTCCAGCCGGGAATCCGTTCTGCAACATTTAAGAAACCCAAACAAAGTACTACGGCCAGGCATCATGCACACTAACCGAGTTTACAAACTTCAAGGGCTATCGAATTATGATGTCCTCGCACAAAAATGCAAGACCCTCGGTTTTGGCAATTGCAATCGTCAAATAAAACCCAACAACTAAGAACCACAAATGCTATGGAACCATGCAAACAACAGAGGACCACTGGGAGCGACCCACAAATACTTAACTGAGAGAGCAATGGCGTCACCAGGAAGGCCCGTCTATCGTCTCGCCGTACAAAGGACTACGCCAGGCGCCAAAACAGGTCGACAGTCAGGGCATCAGTCCGTCGCAGCCGTCAGGAGGCGGGGATCTTCGCGGGAAAAGACAACTGGATCGATGAAGCGGGGTGCACCTTCCCTTGGAGATTTCACACGAAGTTCCTCACGATCATCGGGCTTTGGACCGGTACCTCTGATGTCGCCCAACATTGGGCGCCAACTGAAGGACTGGGTTATTCTAAGACCCAGCGGTGCCAGGGGACAACACCTGAAACCTTCGTGGGTTACCTGTTCTGGCGTACAAGACACAGAGACACGGGACACTTCCAGCGACGTCAGAGATCAGAGTTTATTTACTGCAGGGATACAGAAATCACAAGAAGTACACAACGTGTAGGTTCTCGGAGACTGCTTCGAATTGCAAAAGTGGATCGCTCCTTTTATACACGTTTTTGCCATTACACAGTATGGCGAACAAAGGTTACAACTCAGTTCCCACAATAAACTTCAAATGAGTCGTGTTCATGTTTCAGGAGGCCGGAACATAATTACAGCAGCATTGCCGGTTCCCAACTGTAAAAACATATCTACCCCACAATAAAACACATTCCATTCTGACCGTAAACACATTAGGAGAGGGGACAAATACAGATGCAAAGAAAGGACAAGGATGCACAACAGGTTAGAAAAGAGTGTTGGGAGTAATAAAGGAAACTTGATAACAGGATCAAAGACCTCGTGTCCAATGCATGCATGACTGAAACAATAGACTAGCACGGCAAGATGAGCCTCGAGCGGGGCCATCTGCCTTCGCCATGTCATTTCCCTTGTCGTAAAAGTCACCCTCAAAGAAACACGTGTCCCTCGTGTAAGCTTGGGCGTCCCAGGGTCACGGAGCGGACAAAGCCCGTTCGCTGGCTACTTGAGGGCAAGAAACAAAATGGATGCCGTATCTAAAATGGAACCCGAGGGTTCGGATGAACGAACCCAAAAATGAGACGAACCATACGTGGTTGCGTAGCGAAACTGCGTACACCCACTATACTCGTCATTTGCGGTTCGTAGACACCAAACTCATCCATATTCGTCACCACTCAAAAAGTGTCGTTCCGTCTCACACGGAACCTCACACCGGGCTGACACAAATTTCCTACCACCCAGTGTTACCCCGGGTCTCCCGATAAAAATGGTGCCTCACTCATGTGGGAGGCCCAAGTACCCGCGACAGGAAAGGGACCAAAACATTTTGTGATAGGCAATTTTGATGTCGCCTCACTACGTTTTGTAATCCCCGGGAGTCTAGTTTTCAGAGATGTGTGGGTTTGGTAGGTGTTTCCTAGCTAGCCGCCGAGCACAGGGCCAAAATCCCAGGTGACCCCCCTTCGCAAAACCAGGTTGTTTTGCGATAGGCAATTTTGATGTCGCCTCAATACGTTTTGGGCCCATGCCTGTCACGGGCACTAGGCCTATCCACACAAGTGAGGTACCATTTTTCTCGGAAGACTTTGGGGGACGCAGGGTGGGTGAAATTTTGTGGATCCACGCAGATTCCAGAACTTTGCACCACAGAAATGTGAAGAAAATGTGGGGTTTTTTTTACAATTCTTTAGGTTTGCAAGGGATTCTGGGTAACAGAACCTGGTGAGAGCCAGTCATGTCACCCCATCCTGGATTCCATTGGTGTCTAGTTTTCAAAAATGTATAGGTTTGCTAGGTTTCACTATGTGCTGGCAGAGCTAGGGTTCAAAAACTACAGCTAGGCACCTTGCAAAAAAGGGTTAATTTTTCTTTGTGAAAATGTGATGTGTCCACGTTACATTTTGAACAGTTTCCTGTTGTAGGCACTAAGCCTACCCACACAAGTGAGGTACCATTTTTATCGGGAGATTTAGGGTAACACAGAATTGTAGAGCAACTGTTATTACCTAGTGATTTTCGATGCATTTCTGCCTTCCAAATGAAAGACAATGTGGAAAAAAGAAGTCATTTTGAAAATGTCCTACAATTCTCATGCTAGTATGGGTATTCCCAATTTCGGAAATGTGCAAATATCTGTTTCTAAAGTCTATATTTTGTTCCCATTTCAGAAATACATAGGTGTCTTTCATACCGATTTTTCCATGTATACATTTTCCCAGATTAATTGCTATATACCCGGTATATAATAAAAAATCATTGCAAGTCGCTGCTCAGTTATTGGCTCTGGGTTCGTTGGGTTCTTAGTGAACCTACAAGTCCTATATATACCCACAACCAGAAAGGTCCAGCAGATGTAATGGTATATTGCTTTCAAACAACTGTCATAATTAGAAAACGTTACAGGTGAAAACGGCAGTTTTTTCAACTAATTTTCAAATTTTCCTATATTTAACTGTTAGTTTCTATAAAGAAACCTTGAAGGATCTACACAAATGACCCCTCGCTGAATTCAGAATTTTGTCTACTTTTCTAAAAATGTATAGCTTTCCAGGATCCATTATTGCTTTTATACCCACTTCTACCATTAACTGGAAGGAGGTTGAAAGCCCAAAAATAACAAAAATAGGCTATGTCCCAGAAAAATGCCAAAACTGTGTAAAAAATGTTGGGTTTCTGACAAAAGTCTGCTTGTCCCTGAAAGCTCGGAAGATGGCGACTTCAGCACCACAACCTCTTTTTTTATACCATTTTCAGGGAAAATACCAGACGCTTTCATCTGGAGCACTTTTTTCGCCCAAAAAACATTTAGCTGTATTTTGGCTAATTTATGGGTCCCCTCCAGGGGAATCCACAAACCCTGGGTACCTTTAGAATCCCCATGATGTTGGGAAAAAAGGACGTAAATTTGGCGTGGATACCCCTTTGTGGTCAAAAAGTTACAAGGCCCTAAGCGCGAACTAACCCAAATAGTCAAAAAAGGCTTAGCACGGGGGTGGGCGTGGGGGGGGATGGGGGCGGTTAAGGCCTAGCAGCAAATGGGTTATATAAATTTGCATAATATCTTCTTGTCACTCTCTAATAGACAAACAGAAAAATCGCACAGAACTTTCGAAGGAGATGTCGCCTTGAATATCTGGAGTCTAGCTAAACCAAGTATGTGTGGATTTTCCTAGGGAATGGCGCCTGTAATTAATTATGTAATATTAGCACAGATCACACAATTGTGGAAGTATCACCGTTTATGGTGCACTCTTCATTTGATGACAGATATCAAAATCAGGGCAATATGGTTGTTTCTTTGAGTCTTGATCACACAAGAACATATCCCTCCTGAGGCTTGAACTAAATTTGTATTTCCTGAGGTCTCCTGGGTGTGGGGTTATCAGACATGCAGAGGTTTTCTATGGGTTTGAGCTGGGCTCCACACACTAAACACTAATGTTCTGATGGGGGATGCCACGGGATATCTGCTATATTTGGGCCGAGGCATGGCTGGCAAAAAGGGAAACCTACCAAGCCCCAAACATTACTGACAATTAGAGACAGAGGGATATCCACTGTGATGTAGCTTGCATGAATCAAACAAGCTTTATTACCCAGCGTACCCTCCAAACATCAAAGCAGACTTTTAAAAAAAAAGGCATAATTTCTTCACTTTTATATGACAGAAAATTAGAGAAATGTCAACAAATGGGAAAAATCCTGCCATCCAATGTTCCTCCCAGCGACAATAGTACCAAACATGTGCGGGTGGGCTTAATAACATGGGACCGAAAAAAAGCCAAAATTGTGACCATGTGAAGACCACACGGACAATATATTGATTTTACAGTGTTACATAGTTGGCCTTAAACATTCAGTTACAGGTTACAAACCCAATTTTTTGAATTACTGTTTTTATTGATAGAAGTGCATGAAACACTAGGAGGAGGGAATTCTGCTGTTCCCCAAGCATTCCAGAATTTTCTGTTACAGAAATGTGAGGGATTTATTTGTAATAATTAAGGCTTAACCTGTGCAGGAAATTTCGATAAGAAAAAGTGGTGTACCATCCTCGGAAGCCACACCAACCGGGACTACTCCAGGTGAAATGTCTTTGTTTAGTATTATTTTCTAGATGTCAATGACCCCAAGCCTAGATGTGTGTTTATGTGCCGCAGCAAGACTCTGGGCACAGTTTTGGGATTTGTTCTTAGGCAAACGAAAAATATATAAAACAGAGTCTGGGCTCCTTGCTGGGGCACAGATGTGTGCGGCTGAACCCAAGCAAGGTGTTGGGTGCTGTTTGGAGTTCTTCTGAGGCTGACAAAAAATCCCAACAGCGTGTGGTCTCCTTACTGGGACACAAAACTGTACATCTGTACCCTAGAAAAGAATCAGACAATGCTTGGATTTATTTTTAGGCAAAAGAAAATCCAAACAGCTCCTTTCTAGCACTAAGAGATGAAGGAGCAATATAAAATGTAATCATTAAGTGGGGATTTGATGATGAGGGCCTAGGAATATTCGCATTGCACCCCCTTCCTGTTGTCTACCTCCTGGGTAATTTCTTTGTTGATGTGGAAAAGATGACTGGAGACATGAAATTCATTTAGAACTGGGATTAGGTAAACTCAGGGGCCTGGCTATCGCTGGTGAAGACATCCATTCCAGAAAGCACCAACTGTTTCATTACCAACGAAGAAAAAATAAGGACCCTTTCTCCTACTTTGATGTCAAACATGTACACCCATTGAAGCAAGGAAATTCAAAGTGAGGATTAATTGCCCAAAAACTCCCATAATCCTGACCCGCAGCATGAGTGCAAGGGAAACGTTTTTGGAAAGAACCACAATATTGTCAGTACCAAAATTTCACCTTCGACAGTACCCACTGAAAAGGGAGGCTGTGTAGGAACAACAAGGTAGCCCATGGGTTAGCCAGCATTCCTTAAAAGGAGGCTGGCACCTACACACCATCCACAGGAACAGGTAACAAATGTGAAAGTATGTAGAATCCTACTTGCCCAAGCCAAAGGGAAGATGTAAGGAATGTTCTTCTTAAATATGAGGACACATGAAAACTGAGGAACACAGAGAGAAACTTTTAAAATCTTGGGACTAGGAATCAAGCAGGATAAAAAAACAAACACTTATCACATGTCTGAAGAGACCAGTATACACACTAGGTCTTGTAAATCTAGTAATTATATCAGTATGCGATGCTCTATCAAAAGGATGAATTGCTAAAAAATGCAATCATAAATAGCAAATGTAACAGTGAGATTAGAAAGGACATGATGCAATAAGATCAACAATCTAAATCCAATCATACGGAAGGTGAATGTTGAGAGAAGGAAGAAAATGTCCCACCCTAATGGATAGAAGCTAAACTTGAAATAGGTTAGTTCACTTCAATGGAAGACCATTCACTTTACCAGATTTGGCATCTTAAGGAAACAGGTAACCAGAGCCTAAATTAGAAGAAAAGATGAACCTACCAAATGTAGATTATGTTGATATTCAATAGCCCAGTGTATAAACAAAAAGACCCCACAAAGATTTGTTTTAATTACTTAAAAATAACAATGTGTCTTTAGCACCCCCACATATCTTCTTAATTGCTCAAACATAGATGCTTGACTAATAATACAGCAACGGCTAAACCTGGCAGGCACATGTGACAATGATAGATTTGTCCTATAAAGAAATACTTTAGGATTAGTTTTTCTTGCCTCCACATTATGAAATTAATGATTAACCCTATGGTGCATTTATTGTGGGTAAATTATGAGTGGGTGGATTAAGAGCTTGGTGACAATCTTGAAAGCACGCCTCTGCTCTTTAGCAATTCTTCTCTGCTGAACTTCACATAACTCCTACTCTAGGCTTCACCTTACAGGGCCAACTGCTGCTTAACTGAACTAAAAGGCACCAGAGAGCAGGCCTGCACTAATCCACACCCAAACACTGTAGGCTGTTGGTCCCCCTGCTCGGGCATTCCCTCAGGCTGTCAATAATTGCAAACAGCCCAATATAAGAAGATATGATTCAGTCTTGCTTCTAGCTATGTTAACCAGTGAGGAGATAACTCTCTTCAGCAAACCGTAACTGTGGGCTAAACATTTCTACCATTTCTTTTGAATGCAAAAGGTCATTTCAGGTTTCTACTTCAAAAAAAGAAAGCCCTTGCAGTTAATCACCAGGGGCCATATTATGGTAAATGCGTATTTTTACTGTTTGCGCCGTGCGCACCTTTAAAAAGGTGCGTCCGGCACAAACAGTGAAGAAGCTCCCTATTACCCTGAATGCGCTGCCCCCAGGGCAGCCGCAAATACGTGCTGCCCTGAAGGCAGCGCATTTCTGTGAAAAACAAAGCAGCTGCTTTACAGCCGTTCTGTGTTTTCACAGTGCAGTAGGCAACCTATCTGCACTTTTAAAGGGGATGTCTTGGGGTTCCATGGAACCCCCTTTGACCCCTCCAGCGGGCTGCCATTAGGAGGCACACTGGCAGTGCGCCACCTTTTAGAAGGTGCATTCTGAGTGTGGCTCCTGGGGGCTTCTTTGCCTCTGCGCCCGCGTCTGTAATAAGGCACATGCGCAGAGGCAAAGGGATTCCCTCATTTGAATGGGTTATGCCCCCATGCAAATGAGGGAACGCTCCCTGCAGATAGCGCTGGCACTCTATGTGCGCCAGCACTATCGGTATTATTGAAGGGGTCACACAAGCATCTGTGGCCCCTTCTGTAATACCAAAGTGCCCTGGGGGCGCACAAAGTGGGCGCAAATGCCTGTTGCGCCCCCAAGGCACTTTAATACAGCCCCATGTGGGTAAATGTAAAATTAGCAGTCAAACTAGAGGCTAACATTTCTGACATGCTGAACTGTGACTCCCTCGATTTGATGTGTCTAACATAGACATGGCTAAATGTATGACTGTGGGCCCACTGCAGCAGAAGTGGCACTCAGTGGCTATTGTATGCTTAGAGACAAATGTCCCTACCTTGCAATTAACTGTCTGGCAGGCAGGTTTCATCATAAAGTAGAAGCAAGAGAAGAGGTAGGATTTAGGGCGACAGATATTTAATCTTTGTTTTTTCTGCACTAATGCTGTATTACTATTGCGTTTGTTGGCCACAACACCCTTTCTGATGTCAATGGGTGGTATGTAGCTTGTAATGATCTGAACTTTTGCCACTCGTCTTGAGAGAGACATCCCTTTGTTCATGTGTCATCTTGAATTCCTATACTTAGTTCAACTCATCAAGGACACTTTTTCATTCACTTGTCGTTTGACTTCAAATGTACCAATTCATCTCCCTTGGTTTCATCACTGTTGTATTCTTTTTCTGCCTTTTTACTAAAACATTACTCATCTAGCCAATTGGCCAATGCAAGGGCACTTTACAAATTTGAAAATCCAAACAGTTTGGAGCAGAGTTAGTGGGATCCTGGGAACTGCATATGGGAACTCCCATAACTGCGGTTTGAGGGATCCCTTACAATCAAGAGCACCGACCTTGGCAAAAGGGACAAATTAAGAGGAACAACTGGGAAAAGTAATAAATGGTGGGAATGGAAGAGCTGCACAGATGCTCAGAGATTTTCATCCTTATAAAAACACAAATAGGGGGGCATGGCTAAGATGGCGATCGGGTGAGACGTGTTTCCAAGTCTCCCTGTCCCCACCGTCGATCTATCCCGCATGAAGAATCTACAGAACACCGGAGGAGGAAGAATAAGAGCTGACTGGCCTGGGCATCTATGTCTGGAGTGAGCAACTAGAAGAGAGCAGTATGGCCTACGGCAAAGTGGCTGTGCTGCCGCCTCACCTCAGCTGTGACTACCGCCAGCGGACCCTGCTTTGCTCTACAGCAACACAGTGAAGGTAACTGAGATGGGCCCCTGCTGCAAGGATGCCTCGGAGGGTGGTGAGCCCTGCATGCGCCTGGCGGCGCCATCCTAATTTGCTCAACAGGCCTCCCAATCCCTCCTGGCCTTTCCCGACTGGGGGCAGAGGGTGGACGACCGACACTTGCCTTTAGGGAGCGGAAGCGGTGAGCGTACCTCCTCCTGGCCATGTGACAATATAGCACTGGTGGAGGCCTAGCGGGGCCCAGCATCAGCTCCTCTCTGCGACAGGGCTCAGAGGATGACTGGCTTTGATTTGCGGAACAGTATCTGCTCCGCTCCACTGGGGACTGATGAGGGGTCCCCTCCAAAGAAGTTGGACTGCTGCACAGACTGAGGGGCCCTCCCCCCCACCCCCCAACACTGGACTACTACAGGGGTGACTCACCCACTGGACCCTTATGCATGACAGTCGAATTATACAGTGCTCACTGAACCTGGCAAGGCCTTGCTGGCGTCCTCCTAGAGCCTCACGGAGGACCTGCTCTGGCTGGTTGGCCCCTGAATTTTGGTAAACACCTGGGAGATCCTGGGGATGGACTGGAGAGCTAGCATATTTTTGGGAGAAAGCAGTGGGAATTAGAGCTTAGCCACTCGCTAACCCAGGAATGGGGAGACATATACTATTGTGCACAACATACTGCCAGAAATACGGCCAGGATTGAAACAGCTACCAAGATTGTCACATATTGGTACCTTACACCAGTCAGCCTATACAGAGGTAACCCCACCCGCAAACCTGAATGCTGGCGAGGTTGTGGTACCCCTGACAATTTATTACATTTGCTATGGGAGTGTCCAGAACTCACTTCTTATTGGACACAATTTCTATAGGATGTCGACACTTACCTTAACACCCGCTTTCCCGCTTATATGGTTCTGGGGTTGTCCAATGCACTTACTTTCCCACTCAAACCCGCCTGGGGCAGCAGATTTGGTTGGCTTAGGGGGCGGCCCTGCAGAATATTCTATCACACTGGAGCACAGGACAGGTCCCCACAAACCAGGGCTTTCTGCACCATCCTTAGCATATACTAGGGATGGAAAGACTGACCCTCACACTCGCGGCACAAGCTACTTCATATCTTGAGCACTGAAGTCTTTTTATAGCCTTATTATCCACAGAATTCTGCAAACTCATTTACCCTAGATTCCTCCGTGTTCTTCGTTTAACGGAGGTTTCTACTGATTCCTAACAAGAGAGAATTGGTTAGATTGCAACTTTAGAACGGGTGAGACCATATTAATCATTACATCTGGCAACACCGGGGTTCCCAGAGGAGAGGGGGGTTGTTGGGGAAGTTACGTTACCCCTATTTGTACCACAGATGGTGAACTATATTGCTCATGGTATCGCTATATTTTCTTTCTTTTGAAAATCAATTAAGAGATTTGAACCATAAAAACACAAATATCCAGTATAATGGTGTTCACATATTATTGTAAATAAGTCACATGTCAACAATGAACCGGTAAAATAAACATAGCAACTTAAGAGGTGGCGACTCTGCTCATATAGCCTATGCTGTAAGCCAGTGAAAAGCTGTCACACTTGATATCACTATTTAACAAAAAGGCTAAGTGTGGGTAAGATTTTAGTTCATTTCTAAATAAGACCTAAAGCTACAAGTGAGTCAGTCATTGATAGTAAATACGAACTGGAAACTTTTCATTGTGAGCTATTGTTAGTCACAAAGTATATAAACAGAAAGAAAATCTATTATAAGAGTAGCTGCTCCACCAACCTGAAAATTACACTGTTTAATACATCTGATTTTTAATTACTGTTACGTCGGCCTCTAAGTCACACACGTATAAACGTACACATTTTTTAATTAGGACATGTAAACCTATTGCAATGTTTCATGAAGGGCTTGGCTAAATTAACATTGCTGTGGCTAACATAGCTGTGATGTCTTCATTGAGAAAAGCTCCAGGTTGCCCATTTCAAATGCAAATCCTCCCCGAGGCCCAACACAATTTAGTAAAGATAGCAAAAAAGAAAAAAACAAGACGTTTCCAAGATCTTCTTTTAGAATCCCTTGGCACAGGGGTGTCCTTTAATCCACGAGGAAGCACGGATTAAGCCAGGCGGTAACCCCTCCTAATTCAAAAGTAAGAAGAGAGTGCCTACAAACGGGGGGAGCTGGGATTTGGCTCTAATAAAACACCATGCAATGAAAGCTTGGCTTGTGTCAGGAGCTGTGAATAGGCCTCAATGTACCGAATTCCCAGGCTTGGCAGGGAAGCTTGCAAAAGCCTACCTGAATCAAGTAAGCATGAATAATCTGTTTTAACAGAATGACCATGGAGAGGGGGGCCATGCAATCCCCTTAAGTTGATATATTTATCAGTGGCTACTGGGTTAAAGTCTGGCCACTCTCGCATTCCCGCCAGAGGCACTGCACAGGCTGAAACGCCCCAAACTGCCCAGAACAGCTTCCGTCTTTGCAAGAGGTTGTCTACTGTTAATGTTATTTTAATGTAAATCCGATGGGGTGAAGATTTCAGATAGGGGGGAATCAAAGGAGACAGGCGATTTCATGGTTTACTGGTTTACATACTGCCCCCAAGAAAACAAACAGCACATGCAAGGCGTCTTTTGATTGCAGACTGGCTAGCTGATCGTTCTGAGGGGTTGCAATTTGTTTGACAAAAGGTTTACGACTTCGACTGTTTTTTTTTTTTTTTACTCGAAAACGGGCGTAAGGGAGCTTTAATACAGTGTGTACAATGCTTTTGATAAAACACAAGCCTCAGTACATATCAATGGGTTATCTTATATTCGTAAGTAAATTAATCAAAATCCCTGTCAGGAAACCAGAGAAAGATAAGACATTCTATGTAAACGTAAAGCCTTAAGACGTAAATAAGAATTGTAACATACTAAGAGTCCCTCATGTTTATGGACACAAACAATTCTAAACTTACTTAAATATTCAGCCCTGTACAGGTTTTCTCCAACACAAAAAATTAAGTCATGTTTTGTACTGGCAACACAAATGTTACAAATTCGTTCACAAACTCTGAAATCCAACTAACCATAAATTAGAAGGTACGACCTTTAGTTATTTAAAAAATAATAAATAGATTCTCCATGAAATAGAGAAACCAATACAATATACTCTGGCTGCCAAGAGCTTCAATATTAGTTTCAATGCAGCAGATTGCTAATTTGACTCCTAACACTATCGAACAACTGCATAAACTCGGTCTGTTAGCTATTTTCATGGTTACCTACGGTACTGGGGTTTCCATCAATGGAGGAGGTAAGGGGACAAGAGATAACAACAATCGCATCTTTCAAGTCACTTCCAGCTGTAAGATTCTCCTTAAAATCATCCCTTTTTAGGTGTCGCCTACGCAGCACGCATGCGCTACTTAGGAGGACCATTAGCCGTCGCTCTGGTCATTTTCAAGCACACACTCGTGCTTGTGGTGGCATCCACCTTGCGGGAGCGAGTAGGGGCGCACAACAAGCACAAGTGCAGTGCTTGAAAATGAGCAGACTGCGCGCGCACGCACCACTCTCGGGCTCTCTCTCTCTCTTTCCTCTCGCTTTCTCTCTCTCTCTCTCTCTTTCTCACTCTTTCCCTTTTTTCTACTTCAAGGCGCTCTACAAAAACACGGGACTTCTCAGTTTACACTACAGAATCATAGCAACCGCACATGCAACAAGACTACATAATGCTCGGCACAGAAATAAATCAAATTACCCAATTTTGTGACCCCTCGCTCATCTTTAAGCACCAGAGTAGATATTTGTGGGGTGCTCCCAACATGTGGTAGTAAGGGGATGTGTAGGAATGAATCGTTGATTCTGAAACTATAATCTCCGTTTAACACTTTAACAAGTTTGCGCGATACTGCGCACACCATGATCTTCCGTCTTCGAGGCACTCACAGACATTAGGCGTATACTATGCAGCCTACTGGCAACTAGAGAGGGCTCCGTTTAAGGTGTTGCACTATGCGAGTGTCCAAGGGTGGGTACTGAGCGCTGTTATTCCTCCTGAATCGTTCGTAGATTTACACAGCATCCTTTAAATAACCGCATCAGTGTGACATCACCCTGCTGCGCACAGGGCGCGTTAACTTGGTACTGGGCAAGGGTTCTGCATTAAAAAAAATTCAATCCAATTACATCCATACCTCCTCAAAAAGCCACCTTTTATTGTAGTTCGAAGCATTTAATGTTATTACTTCATCTTTAAAGTCGATTAGTTTAAAAAGTAGGGCCTACATCCGAATGTACATACTGATGTAAACATTTTGAGCTGAGTTGTGTGAACGTGTGCTTCGATGTAAATATGTGCACATAGCGCATAATGTAACTATGACCAGGTGTGTGTTTATTGCACATTGACTATATGTATATCCAGATTAATAAAGTGACATATATACGGAGGGTGTACAGCAGGTTGCTGTGTTATTTCCATAGGTTCCATTAAAGGCGTCTTGTGCCACAACACCCCCCCCCCCCCGCACTGAAGACCAGCGCTGTGTCAATGTCACAATGCTTCTTTTGGTGCAGTAAAGCAGAAATCCTCTTTCACCTCATGGATATATGGTGCTCTATCTCGGCGTCGCTTTCTTTTTCTCTTCCGTTCTACTTTCTCGGTCTCTTTCTTTCTCCCCCTCACTTCTTCTTTACCTCCTGACTATCTGTCTTTCTCACTCCACGTGACTCTGTGAGAATCTCCTTTCTCTCCCATTGCCTCTCTTTCTGTGTGGCTGACTGTCACACCTGCTCTCTCACTGTCCCATACCTGCCTTTCTGTGTCCCCCTCACCGTCTCTTCTCTGACCTGCTCTCCTTTCTCCGTCAGTTGATCTTTTTTGCTCCTCTAGGGATGTAGCCATTCTTATTTATAACTTTTCTCTACTACATAGCTTAAAAACAACGGCCAAGCCAAAACCTCTGGCTAAGCACTTATAAAGGTCCCAAAGGCAAGACCTATTGGCTATGCCAATGCTTGTTTCACGAGAGACTGCTACTCTGACAACTGAGGCCATATACTTTCATAACCCCAGGGACCATAAAGAGATAGGAAATGTGGAAACAGAACTCAATTAAAGCAATCGTAATGTAACATAATGTCCTGCCCAAAGAAAAACCAACACAAAAGAACTATAAATATCCAAACACAAGACAGCACCACCCGGATGGAGCAATAAATCAAAATGTCCCACCCACAAAAGATCCAGCCCATAGGAAGTCTTCAAAGGAAAGACTATTAAGAGATCAAGTCAAGTCAGAACCACTCAAAGATAGCAACCAATCAGGACGAAACAGGACAATCCACAAAACCCAAGATAAAGAAAGTCATTGGACAGTGTTGATAACCGGAAGCAACTAAAAAGAAATGAAAAGTCCCACCAACAGGACGTCCCATCAAACAGGAAGCAATATACAAAGATTACTTTAAACCACATCAATCACTGAATGCAACAAATCATGCAAGCAACAGGATGTGCTCCAACAGAAAGTCCCATACAAATCAAACCCTAGAACAGGAAGAGTCACTAGAGGCAAACAATCGAAAAGCAACAGTGGGTCCCACGCCCCAGAAAGACTTAACAACAAGAAAACATTACAAACTTCCTGCTGTAATCCACTAGCACTCACTAGAAGCAACCAATCAGGAAATCCCATGAGTCAAAATCAAGTCCCCCAACAATCAGTAGGAGCACCCCATCAAAACAAAAAGTCCTAACCACCGGAAGTCACACCCAGTGGAAGTCTTAGGAAAGCCAATCCCACACTGGCAGTATTCCGTAGATGCAGAAAATCAGGACACAACATGTTGCTTCAACCGTAGGACTACCCAAATAAAATCAACCCTGCACCAGCACTACAGCTTAATCACAATGGCCAACAGATATAATCTTATGCCAAATTCAGCTTTATGGACTCTGTCATCAACCCTACCTTCCAGACCCTAACACTCTCACCACAGAAAAATCATGCATCAGCACTGTTGTAAACACAAGGGCTCACAGACAGTAAACATGTCATCAGAAAACAGGGACAGCCGTGAAGTTGACTAGCTCTTCAGAGTCTTGCATCTCACAGGAAGGTCATCACAGAAACAATGAATGACTATTACACCAACTGCATCACAGAAACATGCAAAAGAAGCAGAGTAATTTTCAAAGCAATCAAGAATTGTATGACACACATCCATTGAGTATTGAAGGAGAAATGCACACCATCGACAACTTCTTCAAAGAAATGATCAACAAAATTAGAAAGCACAATAACAGCACAAAATCACACCTATAACTCCAGTGCTACCCTAAAAAGGGTGAAAGTGGACAACCTTTAATCTATTCTCCAATGAGGACCTGTCGAACCTTACCAACTCACTGAATCCCACATTATATGAAGATGTCATACCATCATCTGCACTGAAGACAATCTCCTGTAATTCCCTCAAACCGATACTAAATACCATCAACATAAGGTATTTATTGAAACTAGGTCAATACCAGACAAACCCTGTCACTTCAGAAGAAACCTAACATGCACCTTGAATACATGGCCAAATACTGATCCATCACATACCAACCATCCCTGCTTAAGATCATCTAAAAGGCAATCAACAGTTAACTCCATGAAAAGTCAAGAACACAAAACACTCCAAGACAATCTAGATTCAATCCGAAAAGTAGCACCCAAACAACATCCATCCATGTAATGAGACAGCACTCCAAATCATCAATGACAGCAACTAATTTCTCCATATCCTGCTAGATGTAATTGCAGACTCTCTTTCCAGCAATTTTTCATCAAATCCTGTTTAAAACCCTCTCATCAAGAATGGGCTTTCATGTCATCATCTTTTAGTAGAGCACATCCTACTTGAATGGCCTGTACATATGAGCAGTTCCAGATCATGTCCAATCCTGTAGAGATCTCCTAATGACCCAATCTATCTCCAGTAATAATCCATGTATATATCAAACCAATATAAGTCCTCTAAAGCAACAGGAAAATCAAGATAAGTATGCACATCACACCAGCAGAACCTTTAAATCAAATCACAAACATAACATCATTGCTGCGAAGATTATCTGGCCACTAACAATCCCAAGGATTCTACATATTAAAAAAATCTCAACTCATTCTAGTAAAAGTGGTTTGTGGATGCTTCGGGGGAGGTGGTGAATTTAGGGAAGGAGCCATAATGGGTGGGCAAGACCCCCACGCAGTAATTCCAATGGCTCAGAAGGATCCTGGTGGATATAATACAATACACTACAGCAATATCAATTGCTGTGTATCATACTAAGAAAAGTATTTACAGCTCTTTCCTTTTAGGCCTCTTTCTTTCATTACACCATCAGCTCATCCATAACAAGACATATGACTTATTGTCAGTCAGGACATGTGATGGCATCCAATATCGACAGACCTATACAATGAGAGAAATAATGCCAAATGGTAACTGTACCTCAAAGGTGATATATTGTTCAGAGTGCGCAATGTAGTTGTTAATTACTTATTGCTAATATTTCTATGTTTAGTAGTTCTCTTGGACAATAATTTGAGATAATTTCATTCCACCTTCCTTTTTAGCCCTTGTCATAATTAGTGTGTACTGACACTGGTGTTCTTGGATGAATTATTTTTGTGTGCACTGGATTTCATTTTAAATGTATACACTGAAAAGGCTATACACATTCAATAAAATTCAATTCAATTAATTGTACAAGGAAAATCAATTCAAAAGAAAATCACTTCAAAGGGAGGTGGTGTAAATGCATAATAAAAGGAAGGCGTGTGGTTATGTAGAATACATTTGTAGCTCTTATTTCAGCATAACATTGTGATGTATACATTCTATCATGCCAATAACTGCACATAATTGTAAAATCCATGTACATTGCAATATTTGTTGTAAAATCTATATACGTTCCAATAATTGTACTGTATCTTCCCATCCAAGTCGTGCTTGCTGTACATGTTTATTTTAAATACAGTTACATTTACTAAAACCACTACAAAATGTGTGTTCACAATTTATAATAATCACAGACCTAGTGCTTTGGATATAGAAGAAAATGAGTGCACAATTTTTCATTCTTGCATTTTTCGTAATGTCCGCGTTCATTAAAGCGCGGGAAAGTATTTTTGTGACAGTTCAGAGTGGCACAACAAGCTCCATATTAATAAAGCTGACGAGGGTACCCCGGGGGTATTTGATTCAGCATGCCCTTCTGTGCAACTCATCCGAGACACAAATACACAGTCGTGTCTGTGCAAATTTACAGAGATCCAAAAATGTCAATGACAGTGCTGTCATTTTATCCCATTAGAATTACATTTTATGTAGATTTCCCTTCACCTAATAATGCAGTTATAGGTGCGGTAAAATGGCAGCTACATCTATTCAGCCACATTGAAAGAACATGATCAACATTGGCTAGTTTAAGCACGCATTTGTGGCTACCGAGTTCTGACTCTTATCCGACTGAACAAGGAGGTAGCCCAAGGAAAAAGATAATTCACAAAACACTGTAAACATCTGTAAACTTGAAGAAGTGACCACTGGGCTTGTTTCTAAAAGAGGCTTCCACAGCGATTAGCTTCTAGTGACAGTGAAGCTGATACAATCTCAAGTGCTTACTTTACTTATTACACACATGGATGAGCAAGTCAACAGCTTCCTTCAATGCTCTTGCTCGAGGGATAACAAATACCGTTCATTCAACCTTTTTAAGCTACCTATGGGTAGCCGAATTTAAAGTCAAATTGTAATTGATGCCTTTAGAGAGGTTTCACAAGAGAGTTGGTAAATACCAGCATCAGAAAAGAAATGTCGAAGTTTTGTGAACATTTCTTTTTGAAATGCCCATTGTGAGAACATCTTTTGTTTTGAGCTTAGCTGGTTTCTCTTAGGGTTCTTTATTCCTAATTGGCATTTTTGTAAATTATATTAATAAAAAGATGAATAACTCACATACGAGCATGTTAATACCGGCAATAACAACTATCTTAGAAATACTACTGCTAATAACAAGAATACCAATGGTAATAAACTATAAACATAACAATAGCAACAAGCATAATAACCATGACAATAACAATATCAATACTAATGCAATACAGAATGTAACAGTAACCTTAACCCCTTCGATGCTGCGCAGATTCCGCCGCTGTGCTGGCGGAATCTTGCGCGGGCGGGGTCATGACGGAATGGTTCCGTCATGAGCACAGCTCAACCGTGGGTCATGACGGAACCATTCCGTCATGAGCACCGAAGGGGTTAATAACGATCACAACAATGACAAAAATATTATTGGTGAACTCCAGATGATATATAATTATGAATATAGACAAACAGTCCCGGCATACATGGCAGAGAGGGATAAACACCCTTAATTGCCATCTCAGGAATATACATTTGGACGGCCATTTTCAACTCTGAAAACAAATGATAGAAATGTTCCTGCTTTCCGACACTCCCAAAAGCCAGTACCCCTCGTCTGAAGCAAAACACGGACTTGACAACATTATATTTGCAAGCCTACATTGTCAGGTAAGTCACATTAGCAATATATACTTTCTTTTCAATATATTTCAATTGTGTACCAAATTACCTCAACTTTTGGTAAATTCTGATACCGCCAGGCTATTTTCATTGATTCCTGTGTAAATGTTGTAGGAGGTGTCTCCTCTGGATCAGATTTGCCTTTGTTGAAATCATCAAGTAGAGGTGCTGGAAGCTCCTGTAAAGAAATTAGTGCAGAAAAGAGGATTTATTTTTGGGTACTTGTGGTGGGTCACTGAAAGATAAATGCATGAAGGCATAGTCAATTTCTCTCAACAAAATATTCAGTTGCAATTGCTTTATTACTTTGCTGCACTAACAACTGCTTCGGAATGTATTGTAAATGATCAAATACTTCTATCAAGCTTTTTGAAATTATTTAATCCTATGACTTTAAAGGACCCGCTCTTTAGTTTATCCATCACCTATACTCAAAGAGATTAAATTCCTTACATTCCCAGGGGTGTGGAATTTAGTAAAATATCTACTTGCCCAAGGGACAGGTTGCTGTATAAATCCACTTGTCCTGTAAAAAAATTCCACTTGTCCCTTTGGTGCCACATAGTGCAGCTGCAAATTATGGCAGCAATTTCATTATATAAAAGCTCTGATATTTGCCTTTCGGATTATGCCAGGGCTCATACTTTAGTAGGTTTGAATTCTAGCAATTTCCTAATTTTGCCACCTTTCCGCAGATCTACATACTGGGGCTGGAGATAGTGTTAAGGAACATTCTACGGGGAGATGCTCTTTTGAGTCTTTGCAAACCTACTAAATTGCATGTTTTAAGGGTTTTTGCCAGATCTTCTCCAATCTTTTCCCATATTGAGAAAGATTGGAAATTTACTCCTGGCGAAAGGTTGGAAATGTACTCCTGACAATGGCAGAAGTAAAACTCCTTGAAGGGTTGGGAATAAAGAGGTTGGAGAGAAAGTGAACTTGTAAATGCTCAACAGATTTCCTGCCCACTTCTGTAAATTCTGGTGAATTCATGAAAGACGTAAATCTGCACTAATGCAAGGACATATAGCATGGTTGCAATTTTGAGACTTTCTTTAAGAATTGGGCCCCTAATTAGGTTTGTCGTTAACCAAGACCATTTTTTAAAAATTACAATTCTACATCTATCTATCTATCAACTGGGTTCCGCTCTTTCAAAAGGACCATATTGGCACAGAAAGTAGTTTTATTCAGTGCCAGGAACTACTGTGCCAATGTTTGCTTTTTGAGAGAAAAAATATTATTGCTTTTTGCCAATGTTTCTTATACTGGTGAGGGCCTGGCAGCTCCCACAATGTTTTACAAAAACGGTATCAAAACAAGAGACGCATTGTTTAAACTTAAAGACTGACCAACAGTAGCAAACGTTTTGGCTCTGCCAATGCTGGTTTATTTTTATGTTTCCCATTATGATGCAGAAACTGGTTGCACTGTTTTTTTCCCCATTGTGAATATTTTTGGGAAATACTTGCATTCATCAACACATTTTACTAAATGATGCTTTAAAGAAATGTTATGTACAATTTCACAGTAGTTTAGCAAAACGATTTTTCCCTTGTTGCAGTTTTTTGTGAACATTTTATTTTGAAAGCAAAGGATTATTAATCTTACTTTCAAGCTTCCGCAGATATTTGCATCTAATTAGAGAGCATTTTATGTAGCCTCATATTGTTCAAGTTTGGAAACCCATGTACACATGTTAACACTGGAACCACTGTCAGAAGTGCAGTCCGAGCTTACAACATTTCCATAGAGTGCTCACCCTAATAAGAAAGGCTTTATACTAATGAACCATAAATACAAGTTCGAACAAAGTTAACATATGGGCACAAATATTACCTTAACTGCAGACAATGCCCTTGCCTGATCCATAATGTAAACTGACAGCCAAGGGTTTGTGCTGCAGGGGGTTGGGCCTACTTGTCCGAAGGACAAAATAAAAATGAAAACATGTGGTCTTTGACCCCAAAAAATATGTCCTGGGAATCGGGCTACAGGAATTCCACACCCCTATATTCAGTGGGGCAGTGGATGAGCTGAAAGCACATGTATATCACTTAGCTCCTATCTTCACTAAGTTACGAATTTGCCCTACACAATTAGCAACTCTTAAAGATCTAACAAAACGCTACATTGCTAAAGTACGAAACTCTACTTATAATGAAGTGTTTTATGATACATCAAAGTGCAAAAGTACTATTCAAAATGCTTAATTTAATGAAGTGTCAAGTGCCTGTGTAACTAATCCAATTACACCATAGATTATAATAGCTTTTTTTCTTCTTACCTTCATTTTTTTATGCAACATCCAGTGACTCACATCTACTCTGGGTATTATAGTTGGTATCCCGCTAAAGCGCCTACCCTTGACTCCTCATCAGAACCCATCAGCATCTGGCACCATGATGAGTGCCCAAGGTTTCGGTCCCTGTGGAAAATACTTTCTCCATCCTGGCCATGAATCCCATTCATTGTCTTGAAACATCACTGTTGCATTGAGTTATGCCAACCTGCACCTTTCCATTATAGAAATAAAGGAGAGGCAGGGAGAAAGAGGAATCATTATCCTACAGGGTTGCCCCACCTTAAGATCTCTCAAGAATGTTTGAGCCTCTGAGACTTGAGAGAAAACCTGAAAGCGACCTTTGTGTAGCACTTTAATCCTAGATATCTGAACTATAGAGGTGGGCAAACCTACAGCATGCAAGTGGGGAATCATATTACCGAACTTCATATGCCTGCATGAACTCTCAACTATCATGTCTGAATAAATCCGGACTGAATAAGCATGGTAAAAAACGTTTCTTGTACTGCTTTTGCCAGTGCCAATTCGTTAATTCTGTAGTCTGCAAAGTTACGCATAATTTTGCTAGGATATTTGAGGTGAGCTGGTAGATGAGCAAGGACTTTATGTGCCTGCATAATAGTCAAATCTTGGGAGTGTTCCAGGCGGACATATGATCCAATCAAGCAGTTGCAGCCGGCAATGGTTCGGGGGGGGGGGGCTCTCTGCCATAGCCTGAATTCTCTGGAGTTTCCCAATCAAATATTTAGGGGATTCCAGTAACAAGGCGTTACAGTAATCCAATCGGCTAAGAATAATACTCCTAGCTGGTCTGTTTCGGGAGCATTGGGAGAATTCTACATAGCATTCTCAACAGAGTAAAATAAATCCCAGCTGTCTGATTTACTTGGGACTGCAGGCTCAATTTGCAATCAAAACTGATTCCTAGGTTACGGACTACCTTTGCCGGTATCAGTGGGGCTGTCACCGGCAATGGCCAAAAACCGGTGGGTAAGGGTAGGGAACCTTCCCCACTGAGCAGCATAGGATCTCAGTTTTTTCCCCATTAAATTGCAAATAGTTGTTTTGAAGCCAACGGGCAATATCTTGCATACAGTTGTGAAATTTGTCCAGTGAGAGTGCTTAGTGACCTTCAAAAAATAAAATTAACTGGGTGTCATCAGCATAGTTAACTAAACTAATATTGTGTGACTTGATGACAGCCACCAGGGGTCTCATGTAGATATTAAAAAGAATGGGACTAATTGCGGACCCCTGTGGCACCCCATGCTGGACCTCCTTAAACTCAGATTGAAACGGGGGAGAGCAACCGCCTGTGCTCTATCTGAAAGATAGGATTGGAACCATTTCAATGCAAGCCCACTCACACTTACTCTGGCGAGCCTAGCTAGGAGTACCGCATGGTTAACCGTATCAAATGCGTAACATTGTGTTACCCTATTGCATTTAATAAGTAATAACGTTGGTTTGTGAACATGTAGAAATGTCGTGTTTGGTCCCAAAACAATTGTATTTTAAAATTCTCTTTAATGGTGAAGTCAGATTTTAAATCACAATTCTTAAAATGCCGCTTTTAGAAAGTTAGCATTTTCTTGTCCTAACCATTTGCTACCTGCAGCCTGTATCCTGGGTAACGTAACTGAATAGAGTCGCAGTTGGCTTTTGTGTATACCTCCTAGACAGTGAGAAAGGGGGAATAGATGTTTGCAGGATGGGAAATCCTGCCAGATGGGAGGAGTGGAGCTGTTCCCTGCCACACTTACAGTTCAAAGGGGTTGCCTCAGCACACTCACAAGGAAATTGACACCAGTCCTTTATCAACATAGAACTCTTGAAGCCTGGGCAGGGGAGGACAGAAATTCCAGAAACAGATGTGGGGTGAAGTCTAGAAGTTTTTCCCCCTTCACAGGCGGGCACAGGTATAAATATTGGACTCTCCGACCAACTCGTCAGTTCACTCCTGGACTTGTGGAGGACCCCAGAA
Source organism: Triturus cristatus (assembly GCF_964204655.1). NCBI lineage: Eukaryota > Metazoa > Chordata > Amphibia > Caudata > Salamandridae > Triturus > Triturus cristatus. Next base: position 549,956,301 of record NC_140584.1, read on the forward strand.
GGACTGCCTTGTACTATAGAGGACAGATCTGCTGCTTGAGGCCTGCCATGCTACTTTAATCCTGCCTTGCTGCTTGATCCCAGGACTACCAAAGTGACTCCAAGGGCTAACTGGCTGGCCTCCTGTTTTTAGCTAGAGGGACACAAAAAGCTTCAACAACCTTGAACCTGAACCTGTACCCTACCTGAAGTGAGTCTTGACCGTTAAGTTGTTCCCCATCAGTCCTGAACCCCTGGAAGAGCCGCTAAAAATGCACAAGCATACAAGTTCTTACAAAACTTTACACAATAAATGGCCTGAGAACTGACAAGAGACTGAGACCTATCTGCTTGCCGATCCGCCTATGGTGCATCAGCGTTCATTCAGACTTTGCAGTAGCTCCTGCTATGTTCTTCTTTGCAGCAGCAAATCCTCTATTTGGTAGGCCATCCGGCCTTATGGAACCCACATTGGCTACAACTTGGTGCTTCGTCCCACTGGGGATTTTCAACTTTCATTAAAGTGAGTATGTCCGAACATATAAATCTTAGTTTCGACTTTATCCAACAGCCTCCTGAAAATAACGCAGCCTCCGCGCACAGCGCAGGCTGTCTTGCCCCACTAAATTTTCCATTCTCAGACATTTCTCTTAGAAATTTCTTATAAGTCTAAATGTACGCCAAGACTTGGTCCAATCCCCCTTGTGTATCCACACCACGTTCCATCTCAGTTGGCCATAACTTTTGACTTTGTCCCTGTCTCACACTACTAAATGTCAGCGGTTAGCACTTTGATTGATTAACTTTTTTAGTGAAAAATAGCGGCCAAAATATTAGAGGAATATGAAGTGCGCTACTCACCCGTGAGGGTCTCAAGGCGCTGGGGAGTAGGGTGCAGCTCTGAATCAGCCAAAGAGCCAGGTTTTGAGGTTTTTCCTGAAGGTGTATAGAGTGAAGGAGCGTGTCGCAGGGTCACATCCGCGTGGGAGCCACAGAGATCAGAGGGCAAGGTGGGAGGAATCTCACCGAAAGAGTCCCTTTCTGTCTACCCAACTCGAAGAACACCACCCTTCTGGACACTGCCTGCAGGAGGAAGACCCGGAGTATATAGGACAAGGTCCCTTTAACTGGAAGCGGGAGCCCAGAGAAGAGAGACGTCAGGATGACGTCGACGGGAGCTGGCCACTAGAGGGAGGCTCGCCTGAGGAAGAGGAGGAACCCGAAAGCATCGGAGGGAGTTGGAGAGTCGAGGAGCTGAAGGAACCGAGAAGTACGAGAGGGAGAGAGCGAACCTTGCTGTACTCATCCAACACGAAGGTAGTACCGACGAGGGAGCCAGGAGGCCTCCAAGATGGTGCTGCGCCTAGCCACGTTCCAGGAGAAGAGTGGCTTCAACAGGTACGGGAGCGAGTTACCGGGTGGGTGGGGAGGAAGCCTGCTGCGTAGCGATCTTCCCGACATCCCGCATCAACCCCGGACTCCCTGCACTTTTCACCCGCGTACATCTGTGTGACTCTCCACCAGTGGTCCCTTACTCCTTTTCCCTGTAACTACTAGTGATTCCTGGAACCTCACGGACGCCGTATTCTTTTTGTCTTCGTTTTTCTCCCTAACCCCGAGCCCACCACGAGGACCAAACCCATGGGAGAGAGGACACGCTAGGAGGCACTGTCGCCGGCCTTCTAAGAAAAGGACAAGAAGGAACAGCTTCCCCTAGACCAACTACCCCATTCCCAGTCCCGAACGCGGAGGAGGATAAGAAGCATTATCCCCACAGACTGGAGTATTACAAGAAAAAAGTCTATAGCAAAATAAAACCTGCCTTGAAACGTCCTTCTGTCTCCTCCACTCATTACCCTCCCTTACAGAGCGTTTGATGTTGATCGAGAGCTCGTTCCAGGCCTTGGCCACGACGTAGGAGATAGCTCTTTCACCCGCTCTGGCTCTACGGATGCTCAGAGTTTCGGCGAGGGCAAGGTCGGCGGACCAGAGGTTTCTCTTGGGTACGTGGAAGGAGACTATCGTTGAGGTATTGAGGTCCGGTGATGTGGAGGGATTTGTAGGTGTGACTAGTTTGAAGGTTGCTCTCTTCTTGACGGGGAGCCAGTGGAGGTCTTACAGGTGTTGGGTGATGTTGTCATATCGTGGGGTGCCGAGAACGTCCTGCCAGTGGGGTTCTAGATGGTCTGGACCTTGCAGAGCAGGGATTTGCTGATTCCTGCACAGAGGTCGTTTCTGTAGTCCAATCTGCTTGTTATGAGTGTGTGTGTGACGGTCTTTCTGGATTCGGGGGGATCAACTTGAAGGTCTTTTGAAGGATGCGGAGGGTGTTGAAGCAGGTGGAGGCAACGGCGTTGATCTGTTGGGTCATGGTGAGCGAGGAGTCTGGTGATGCGGAGGTTCTGGGCGTGGTCCGTGGGAATAGGGGGGTTGCCAAGGGCGGCGGGCCACCAGGAGTTGTCCCATGCTGAGGGGGCGGGTCCAAGAATGAGGACTTCTGTCTTCTCAGAGTTGAGCTTCAGGCAGCTGCTGCTCATCTAGGATGCAACGTCTTTCATTCCTTCCTGGAAGCCGAGTCTGGTGGTGTTAAGCATTCATAACTTCAGTTCCACTGATTCAACAAGATAAGATTTTATGTCATTTTGTTTATTAGAACGTTTTCTAATTTTCCAAATTGGTGCGGGATTTTTCTTGTGTTGTGTTTTCACTTTATTACCATTTGAGTGTGAGTGCTACATAAGTACACACTGCTTCAAAGCTGAGCCTGGCTGCTTTTGTGCCAGCCTAACAGATGGTTAAGCACAGGTTAATTTAGTGACTTTTGTAATTCACCCTGGCAGGGGTTGTGGTTGTTGCTTGAAAAGGGTCTCCACCATCAACAACAAAAAATATATATTTCCTACAGTTTGCAAAAAGAGAGATCTCCAGGTTGCTTTTTTGAGCATGCACTGACGTCAGAGACAGAAGCTATGCTTCTCTTCCTAAGGTGGTCTCTAATAAAGTTTGCTGTGAAGGCTCAGCCTCATTTAAAGCCTCCATTGATATTGGCTTCAATGGAGAAATGTCTCCTAGAAAAACAAATATCTTAAAAGGAAGTTTCTGAGGGAATATAAGAAACATCTCGGAGTGTGTCACTACTAAATCCTGAGGAGGGGCAAAACCACAACAGAGCCTAACTCTGAGTGTTTCTCATGGATCACCTTTTCTGATGTATTATTAACCACAAAATGAAAAGTGGGGGTGGTGTTTGAAGAAGAAAAGCAAACATTTATAATTAAACGTGTTAGCCGTCAGAATTGGCTGTTGGTAAAGCTGATGCAAGATTACTAGAGGCAGCAGGTAACCATTCAGTCAACCTTAAATTTCTGTCTTGCGTACATGGCCTCACAACAGGGGAGGGCGCGATCTCTTAACTCGCTCTGCTCCTTCGGTTCCTCTTGTGCATTAGGAAGGCTTACAGCTGAGAAAAATGTATGTCTTTGTTTTTGGTTGGCCATCTTACCCCCATTGGCTTGTTTTAACGGCATTTTAGAATGCTCTTTGTTATTTTATGTCTTATGTCAGAGCTAAGGCATCCTTGCAACGGATAGTTGTCAGGAAAGGGGAGAGTGTATCTTATCCAAGGTGTGGTTGATAGGGTTGGAAACACCATGAACGCTGGTTAACTGCCAGCATCGCAGGTGGGCATCACTCACCCAACCGTAAAAAAATCATCCAATCCTCGAAGGGGGCAAACAAGCCACCTACTCTGTATCAGCTAGCTCACTGATGGCTTTTCTGCTATCCCGTGCAAAACCAGTTGTCTTACCACCACATCAGTAACCGTAGCCTAGCCGCAGGAGTGGCTGGTCTTTTGGAGCAACTATACCGCTTTGATGGGGGCACTTTTGTGGCTCATTTACTCATGAGTTCCTCCAGACCAGCAGAGGCAGCCGAGAAAAGAAAAGGAAAGCAAAGCCTCGAAAGCAGTTGTCTCCCGAGTGCCACACTGGCATAACTCCACTGCAGTGGCAAAGCCAGGATTCACGCCTTAAGCTGTGGTGGTACATGCCTCAGTATGGGGGTGAAGACCACTCACAGGAACTGGAAACTCAGTGATACCACTCCACTAGTATCCTAATCACCACCTGAAGGAAATCAACCAAGAAATTGCAGATTGGACTTTGACTCATAATCCCTCAGTGATTATTTTTCAAGAGACTCATGTTTAATCTGCTAAATTAAGTAAGTTTAAATGTTTTTCTACCACAGAGGAGGACCACAGATGTGCCACGATTTTTATAGCAAACACATATCACCCATGATCCATAACTGGCATAATGATAAAGGAAGACGCTGGTGTCAACCTCACCATTACTTCCACCCACGCAACATTGGTTAGTTACTATCCCTTAATAAAAGATGACCGCCAGCTATTATTTTCCCTTTTTAAAGCTCTTATGGAAATGCCAGTGGAGGTAAGCATGGGGGGATTCAACTTACTACAAAAATTCAGCAATAGATACCACTACCCCATATAAAAAACAAATTAAACCAAAGGCGCCAAAAACCCAGGACCAATGTCAGAAAGATTTAATGCTGACAGGTCCTTGGAGAGCGGGATTGCCTCATAAAAGAGAGTATACATGCTCCTCATCTAGGTTTAGGGTCTGTTACCCGGATAGATTTTTTCAACCAAAGCAATTACATATGAATCTAGGATATTTCTACCTAATGGCTTCTATGACCATGGGCCTCTTGAACTACTATCATGGAGAAAGATGTCAATAGACAACTCTCTAGTTTTATTGAGTTCCAAGATTTTCTTCACCCCTCTCAATCGGGGTTTAGGATGGGACACAGTACCGAATCCACCGTTCTAGGAGTCACAGAACATCGTAGACGGCTCTTGGATGGGGGATCCTACTTGATTTCAGCGCGGCCGTCGTCACTGTGGCTAATGCCACTCTCTTAAAGCGGTTGGCCGAATTGGGTCTATAGGGGACGGCCCTTTCTTGAATTAAATCCTTCTTATAGGACCGTTGTTTTCAGGTGAGCTCAGTCAGCAGCATGCCCATACAGCGCGAGTTCCCCAAGGATCTTACCCAAGTACAGCACTATTTAAAATCTACGTGTGGCCATTGGATGACTTGGTGGAAAGTTGTGGCCTTACTTTATTTTCATATGCAGATGAAACACAAATCTGAGGCCTTAAACTCCTGCTTAGGCTTGGTCATGGGGTGGATGAACAACTATTCACTCAAACTTAACAGAGACAAGACCGAGGTACTGGTGCTGGGAAAGAACCAGGCCCTTTGGGGTCATTAACACTGGCTGGAAACCTCAGGCCCTCTTCCAGATCCAGCCCCCAAGGTAAAGAACCTTGGTTTCCTGCTGGAAGACAAGTTGTCCGTGAAGCCCCAGGTGGCAAAGGTATCCGCCAACAGCTTCGCTGTCCTGAAACGGCTGCAGAAAATCATTTGGCTACTCTCATTCCCAGTTCAATAGACGGTTGTTCGAGCACTCATCATGTCAAGACTAGATTACAGTGAAGTGCTTTATTTGGGGACGGATAAAGCATCCATTAGACCACGGGTACTCACAAACTTTCTCTCGGGGGGCCTAAGTTACAGTGTGGTTTGTGGCCAAGGGCCGCACCGGTAGGGGTGGGGTCGGGGTCAGTGGGGGGTTGGGGCTAAAGTAAAAAAAAAAAAATCCAACCCGTTTCAAAACAGACAATGCGACAATGCTGTATTACAAAAGCAGATGTAACTACAAACATCACATTTTGATAATATATTTTTATTAGCAGACAACAGCAATCTTAAGAGGCATTGCATAGCTTCATACACACTTTGACACCAATTGCATCACAGTCTCTCTCTCTCTCTGTCAGTCAGTCTCTCTCCCTCCCAGTCAGTCTCTCTGCCTCTCAGTCAGTCTCTCTGCCTCTCAGTCAGTCTCTCTGCCTCTCAGTCAGTCTCTCTGCCTCTCAGTCAGTCAGTCTCTGTCAGTCAGTCGCTCAGTCAGTCGCTCAGTCAGTCGCTCAGTCAGTCGCTCAGTCAGTCGCTCAGTCAGTCGCTCAGTCAGTCGCTCAGTCAGTCGCTCAGTCAGTCGCTCTGTCTGTCGCTCTGTCTGTCGCTCTGTCTGTCGCTCTGTCTGTCGCTCTGTCTGTCAGTCTCTCTCTCAGTCTCTCTCTCAGTCTCTCTCTCAGTCTCTCTCTCAGTCTCTCTCTCAGTCTCTCTCTCAGTCTCTCTCTCAGTCTCTCTCTCAGTCTCTCTCTCAGTCAGTCTCTCTACCTCAGTCAGTCTCTCTCTGTCAGTCAGTCCCTCAGTCAGTTAGTCCCACAGTCAGTCAGTCTCTCTCTCTCTCTATGTCTCTCTCTCTCGGTCAGTCTCTCTTTTAGTGAGTCAGTCCCTCAGTCAGTTAGTCCCTCAGTCAGTCAGTCTTTCTCTCTCTATGTCTCTCTCTCTCTCGGTCAGTCTCTCTCAGTCAGTCTCTCGCTCTGTCAGTCAGTCTCTCTCTACCTCAGTCAGTCACTCTCTACCTCAGTCAGTCACTCTCTACCTCAGTCAGTCTCTCTCTACCTCAGTCAGTCAGTGTCTCTCTACCTCAGTCACTCTTTACCTCAGTAAGTCTGTCAGCCAGTTTCTCTGTCAGTCAGTCTCTCTTAGTACGTCTCTCTAAGTCTCGCTCTCTGTCAGTCTCTCTCTATCCCAGTCATCTCTCTTTCAGTCAGTCTCTCTACTCTCGCTCTCTCTCGCTCCACTCTCCCTTTCGCTCCACTCTCCCTTTCGCTCCACTCTCCCTTTCGCTCCACTCTCCCTTTCGCTCCACTCTCTCTCTCTCTGGGGGCCAAGGGTAAATTTCTTGAAAGGTCCGCGGGCTGCCAAGGAAGGCCTGCCGGGCCGCCTGCGGCCCGCAGGCCGTACTACGAGTACCACGGCATTAGATGGTTGCAAGTGGTCCAGAACTAAGAGGCTAGGATGCTCTATAGCATGGGTACTCACAAACATTTTCCCGGGGGCCAAACCGTTTGGTCGCTGGTGTGACCGAGGGCTGCAGAGATACCAGCAGTGAGGGGTCGGGTGGGGTGGAAGTTGAGTTAAGGGGAATCAAACAAGGCATGTACATCTGCTGGCTGAATTGAATTGCACAAAGTGGAAACAGAAACCAAAGGAACAATCCGTGCTTTCCCATTTGACCAAATTGTGTGATCATGGACAATTGTTTTATTTTGCTTTCCCTCCTTTTCCTCCATTTTCACGTATAAGAGGACCTCAAAATTCATGACTTTAGAATGTGCGCTGTACAAATTTTTTTCCTGTGTTTCATTTAATAAACTATAATGTTGCTCATGTATGATAACACCAGCCAAACAAAGGATGCACATACAACTGACTTTCCTCTTAGTGCTCTAAAAGTGCTGCACGATGCACTGATAGAATTTTGTTTACTAAGGTTCTGCATGTTAATGAACTACACTTTTTTAATTTTGAAGAGACCTTATCATATTTTTACACGCTTGATGCAAGATGTCTTTATAAATTACGGTGTTTCTGAAGTTAAGCATTTCCGGACCCCCTAGGTAATTTCTCTCTTTAAATGCAATTAATATTTAAATAAACGCTTACCCGCATGTGCACAGAGCAAGATCAAGGGTGGGACCACGATATCTTCATGGACTTGATAGATCTCACCAACCTGCCCATCCCCTTCACTCCAGAGAACTTTCCCTAAGCATTGTCTCTAGAGTTAAACGCACATGTATGGGAGGCCAGTCTTTTGCATAATAGGGCCCTAAGCTGTGGAACGCCCTTCTAGAACCTGCGAGAAGCTGCCCCTTGATGACTCCCTTTCAGAGACAGCTGAAGACCTGGTTGTTTTGAGTTAGCGAGACTTGGATAGACCTGACCTGATGTCTAAGCAATGGGAAAGTGGGTAGCTGAGCACTATATAAAACTTCTTAATAATACTAATACAGGGATTTAATAGAACTTGGATACCCAAGAGATGGATGTTTAATAAGACATAGTTAGAATCCCAAGTTTGGGTAGATGAGACAAATGAGGAAATTGTATATTTATTTCAAAGAAGTCAGAACTTCGAACCCTGTGACACGATCTGGGCTGTTTTTAAGATGTCCCTCCAAGCTTTATTATTTTCTGCGGATATCTTAATGAGCAAAAGATATAGAACAGAAACGTTTATCTTTGAAAATAAAATGAGATAATCTTAGGATTCCTTGCTCTTGCAGGACACAAAGGAAAACAGAGAAATTGTTGAGAGTGTTAGAACGGAACTTTGTGCATTTCATTATTCCAGACGCTAAGTAAATAATTCATACTATCTACAAACAACAAATCCATGATAAAAGAATAAGCAGCAACTTGCCTGACATTTGACCTCTGTCTTTGAAACACCGGCAAATGTGACAAGATAAACACAGAATTTAAAGTCATCTTTGTTTATTTTATGTGATCTGAGACACAAGGGGTTGCACACAGGCTCACAACTCTAAATATGCTCAGAAGCAGCAATAAATAATTGTCCAGTCAAATTCTTACTTTAATGAAAAAAAACCAGTTTTTTTAGGCTAGGCTCTAGAGTTTTAACAGGCAGATTCCTGAGCACCACTCACCTCACACAAGCAGTAGTGGTTATTCCCCATTCATGACAGGTGAATTTCAGGTTAAGCCTCACTAGTAGTCCGAGTCTCAGGAACCCCACTCCGACTCTTAATAAAGTCAAAAGAGTTCCTGCACCAAAGCGCTGTATGGCAGGCAAGTTCCCCCAGGGCTGTCTGATCCTTAAATCAGTCTTACCTGCACCAGCAGGACCTGCCCGACTGCGACCGAAGTGTTTAAGTGCGACCTCCTTCATGGGCACTAAAGCTGCAAGGGCTGTATCCAATGAGTTTTTTACAAGCGGCCCTGGAGGGGCAGCAATCCGGTGTCCTCGAGTCCCTCACATGTGGTCCTGCAGTGGCTGTGGCTCTGGCATCTTCAATGCTCCTTTGATACTGGTAAGTTTACTGGAATACTCCCCACAGGAGTGGGATGGGGGTGCGACTCCTGCTGCTAGTCCCCAGTCAGGATTTGGGCCCGCACGGAACACTACAGTGGCTTCCTCCTCACGACAACATTCTTCTTCAGACCACACTCCTTATCCTGTCATGGTGGCCCCCTGGCACACGGAGTCCCTGTCCTCATTCTGTACACTGGCTGATTGTCACAGCAGCAGTCTTCATAGCAGCCTCTCCTGGCACACTGGGTCACCAAATTCACTCCACACACGGGCTACAGAAAGATTTGAACAGCATAAATCTCTATGGCGGCCACACTGGCATACAGGTTTGCCAACTGCGCTTTGCACACAGGCTATGGCCAGATTGGCATGGCAGCAACCTTCACGGTGGCCCCACCTGACAACTCCTCTCTGTACTCGGGCTATAGCCCAATCGGCACAGTAGTAATCTTCACGGCAGACCCACCTGGCATACGCAGTCGTCAAATTAAAATCTGAACATGGGCAATGACTTGATTGGTGAAGCAACATTCACAGCTCACTTCAAGCCAGCCCTCTTTTGGAAAACGAGGGTCACAGATTTTTCCTGCAGATCAGAAGCAGTCTCTTCACACCTGGCTACAGGGATCCAATCGCCAGGATCCCCCACTGGACTTTGCTACCTCCGGCACTTTCCTGATCCTCACAGTGAGCAGCGGTCTTCGCAAGCAGGCAGCTGCTGGTGCTCCAGGTATAGGTTATCTTGGATTCCCTGGGCGGTGTCCCCTCCCCCAGCTGGGAGACCTGCAGGACCTGACCCCCATTTCAGGTCACAGGCAGTAGTCTTGCAGAGCTTCTCCTCCTTGCACAGCCCAAATGGCTGCTCAATAGTTGGCAATTTTGAGGGCCTCTAGCTCTCAATCTTATGATCCATTTCCAGACACCAAATGTGATTAACAATCTAAGTCTTTGAAGTTTATGTTGGGGTTTTCTTCCTTTATAAATGCCCTCCCCTCTGCCCTGCCCTTCCTCCAGAAAGCAGTCTGTCACAACAGTAAGATCTCCAAATCCGATATCCCCACACACAGGTCTTTAGAGTGTTTAGAGGTTCATACCTGGATAAAAGCTACAGTCACTGGATCAAAAGGATACCCCTGGACCTCAGCCCTACTCTTCATGATTCTCTTATCAGCCTCATCTTCTTCCTGAGATGTGCCCAGGCACATTCCTAGTCACCCCTGTGAATCAAAGAGCACCTTTTGACATCTACTCAAGAGCCTGGCTTTCCCTTCCTCCAGTATGCATGTGGAATTGTATGCTGCATTCTTGGCACGTGAGCTCCATGCTAGCGCAGAATGTAGGGAGGGTTCCGAGGTTGGAAGTTGCAGCCGGAGTCTGGGTGTTGCTGGTCTTACCAATAAACGTGCCACTTGTATTAGTGTTTTTTTCTTCCTGTCACTGGCAACATTTGTCAACACAGAGGGACACCTGTGTGTTCCTGAACTGCTGTGGGTATTTTGGGAGCATTTGGGGCACCCATCTAAAGGAACACTCCTGGAAGGTATTGGAGGGCCGTGTTCACAGTTCCGTGTGAAGTACAGCATTAAGGTCGATCATTTTGAGGCATCATCAGGCCAGTAGGCACGGCAGGAATTTGGCAATTCAGGTGCTGGGAGCACTTTATGACCACGTGCTGCGTGACGCCAACCAAGGAGCAGCTCAAGCATTGGAGCATGGAGTGGAGCTCGTAAGTGTCAGCCACAAGCACGGTGTGTCGAGCGCTCATGCTGTTTTGATTTTATCAGCCGTGCCACCTCACACAATGCGTGCTTGATCTTGTCACGCTCGATGTGCGGGCGCCATATTGGATCAGGGCCTTTAATATACTAGTCCCTCACGCTCATGTTGCCGTAAAAGAGCGCTATCTTCGGCCCTCACGCATAGTTTTATCATATGCATAATTGCAACGTAATTTAAGCGATGTGCACTATGTGCTTCCTGCAACAGCCTGTCCCAGTGTGGAATGTACGGTGACAGGCACACCTGTGGTTGTTCTTCTAGTTGGGCATACAAGCTCATAGGATTTGTCCTTTCAAGGTCAGTTAATTCTTTTAACTGTACATTAACTCTGGATTGTGGCCATTCTATTCAAATAGCATTAAACAGTAACTCTATTGTTTGACATCTTGGAGAAGATTTCTCCACCTCCCTCATTTTTATCGGTTCCAGGTACCCCACCAATGAGTTGGGAATGGTGGCATGAGGAATTCAGGCGTACCTGGAAGCCATTGACAGGTACACATTCCCTTCAAAGAAGAAAGCCTTATTAGTATATAACTTGGGTGCTGAAAGGAGTAGCATCCTGAAAACACTACCTACAGAAACTGTCATGGTACGTGTCGACACTGTGGAGGATGGAGATGGCGAAGTAGTAGATGAATATTCCTTGGTGGTACGTACTCTAAATAAGAGGCTTAGCCCCAAAAAGAATGTAGTGTAAGAACATAACTAGTTTTTGCAGTGGTGCCACTCACCCGGAGGACCCATTGATGATTTTGTAAAAAAGATTCTGAGAGGTTAATGTCTATAGATGATCCAAGTTTAGAAGTTGCACTAGCCATTGCAAGATGCATAGAACATTCCCAACATTATATGAATGAAATGTGTGGGAGCGTATCTACACAAGGTTAATCTAGTAAACAAACAAGCAGAATAAGGAAATTTGAAAGATTCTGATAAAACTCGTACCAACAGTAGACGGGAAAATGTCAAGATGACAGGAGTGTGTTGATCTATCATGTTTTAGATGTGAAAGCAAAGTGCATATAAGCAGTGCAAAGCATTGTCCAGCCGCAAATGAAGTGTGTTTTAAGTGTCGAAAAAGGGGCAACTTTGCAAGAGTGTTTAAGTCGTACAAAGATCCAAAGGAATAAAGTGACACTATAATAAAGTCCATTGAGGATGAAAGTATGATATTATTACTCCATGAAGATGAAATCATAAAAATGTCAGCTATGCATAGTGTAAAAACAAGGAAGCCTTCAGTTTATGATATCACTATAGACAATGTTACAGTAGATGATGGCCGATTCTGATCCACCTTTACATTGATTGGGGAGACTGATTTCGCCAAGTTGAATGTTCCATGTCTAAGTGATTAACATGTCAACATTATTGCTTATGGGGGTAAAAAAGTGGAGGTGGTGGGCCAATTTGAAGCTACTTTGGGATCTGATGACAAGACATCAAAGGGCACAGTATTCATGGCCAAAGGGGGGTTCAAATCGGTGTGGATGGACTGAACAAGGAAATTTGGACATAATTCTTAATCCCAACCATCCTGAGTTAGAACTGTCCAGACAGAGTTTGTTAGAAATATGCAACAGTGAGGTGTGCATGTAGATGAGTGTCATTAGCTAACCAGGTATCCTGGTGTCTTTACGGATGCACTTGGGAAGTTGAAAGGATTTAAGCATGGGATTGTATTAAAGGAAAATAGGGTACCTAAAGTGCATAAAGTGAGGCGTGTTCCTCTTAGTTTAAGGGATGAGCTCAAGTCTGAGTTGGATAAGTTATGCAAGCTAGGCATCACCGAACCGGTCGGAGTGGTTTGCTCCGGTCGATTTAGCAGACAAATTGAAAAAGACCTTACGCTTATGCGTTGATTTGCGTGACTTGAATTCCAACATCTGGGTCGATCAGCATCCAATTCCGAATATCAACAAATTGTTTTCTACATTAAAGGGTGCCGTGGTGTTTTCGAAACTTGACATGTTGCCGGTTTACCACCAAGTGGAGTTGGGTGAGGAGTCAAGATATTTGACTTCCTTCTTAAATCCTGAAGGGGCTTTCCATTATAGATGGACACCATTTGGATTGGCTTCAACATCGTGGCTTCGCCATCGTCTGTATTTCAGAGATTGATGAACGATTTGTTCAAGGGCTTGTCTGTAGTGTTGTGTTCCCAAGACAACATTTTAATTTATGGAAAGAATGGTCATGAACATGATGAAAGGTTAGAAAAAGTGTTGGAGATCCTGGAAGTATCTGGCTCAACCTTTAAAAAAGATAAGTGCAGGTTTTGTTGAGACGGTCTGGGTTACCTGAACATCAATATAAGTTACAGTTTGTTCCAGGAGTTTGCAATTTTGCAGCTGATTGCTTTTTATGTCTTCCTGTAAAAGAGGAGGTAGATAAGGAAGAGGACAAAGAGGATGAGCTGGAGTTTGTGCGTTCTGTGAATATGATTACTGGTGGTGTATTATCGGAAGAGTAGTGGCGTGCAGCTGCCAGTGAGGATAAGGTGTTACAGAAGGTTGTCAAGTGTGTGACAGGTCAGTGGTCGTGTGCACATGACTTGGAAAATGTAGTGGTCCCATTTTGGAGGTCCGCTAATGAACTGTCTATCAGTGAAGGAATTTTATTAAGGTGTGAGCGCTTGGTAGGACCCGAGGGTATGAGGTCTAAGATTCTGGAACTTGCCCATGAAGGGTACATTGGTATGCGGGTAATGAAGCGTAGGGTCAGAGAGGATTTTTGGTGGCCGGGTGTAGACAATGCTGTGGAGCACTATGTGAGGGGGAGCAATGCTTGTGCCTTAAGTGGCAAGTCACTGTGCCATCACCTGTTATGGTAGTAGTCAGTAATGGAGTGCCGTGGCATACGCTAGCATTTGACATATCAGGACCTTTTGGTGTTCTAGTGAGTGTGACAAAATATGCCCTAGTGTTGGTGGACTATATGTCCAAATGGACTGAGGTGAAATGTGTTAATAAAGTCAATTTGAGAGTGATCATTACCTTCTTCCAGGACGTGTTCATCAGAGAAGGATTTTCCGAAAGAGTTAGTAACAGACAATGGTGCCCAATTAGTATCCAAAGAAATTAATGATTTCTTCAAGACTAATGGCACCAAGCATGTGAGAACCTCTTTGTATCATCCCTGCAGTAATGGCCTTGTGGAGAGAGTGAATCGTGTAATTAAAGACTAACTTCAGCTAGCGCTAATCAATGGGCTGGATTAGGAAAAAGTGATCAAGGACATGTTGTGGGCCATGAGAACGACTCCGCACATTAGTACAGGAATATCTTCCCTTTCTTTATTGAACGCAGAGTTGCATGTACCCGTATAAACAGAGAGTGGATGGGGAGGAGGACTCAGGTCTGTGAGAAGGTGGGAAGTGTGTTGGATGTGCGCAGTTGTGTACAAGAAAAGTATAGCGCGAAGAGTGATGTCAGTTCCAGGAGAGAAGCTGATGTATATGTCAGAGATTTTGTGAGAGTCCTTATCCATCGCCATGTGAGGAAAGGCCATTCTAGATTTTCATCCCTGATGCTGGTGAGTGAGGTAAAGAATCATGTGGTGGTCCTGGAGAATGGCAAAGTGGGGAACAAACATATGAAGGTCGTGGTACCAGGTCCGAAGACTGATTATGTTTGTGAGAAAATGGAAGCTGAAGTGTCCAAAAAGGATGGGGTAATCTAAAAGCATTGGTCTGCAAGATGAAAGTTTGTAGCAAAAAGATTTCGCGATTTTGTGATGCATAGGTAGGTCCCCATTTGACAAGTTAGAAACGTTCTCAAATGTATCAACTGTGGGTCTGTCATGTTTGGAATATGTGGTACTGTAATTGCATTATTATACTGTTTAGTTTCTGCTCTCTTCCTTTTCAGGTTCCATCGTGCCTGTTCTTTACTTTATTTATCAGTGTATAGTTGGAAATATTGTGATATGTGCCTAAGATCTTGTGCATTTTAAGGGAAGGGGATGTGTCGGATTATATGTTGCATTCCTGGCACAGAAGTTCGATGACATCGTGAAATGTATGGGGGGTTCCAAAGTCAGCAGTTGCTGCCTGAGTCTCGGACTTACCAATAAAAGTGCCACTTGCATTGGCCTTCTTCCTTTCAGTGACCCACCCAACTCACAGGAATGCAGCAAGCCACAAATCTGTCTGAGGAATTCCTCTACCTCCTCATGTTTCGCCAGTTATCCCTGGGTCGCCCAAAATGGAACCCAGAATCTTCCAAGTATTCTAACTTTCACAGGCACACATACACCCACCACATGCATATAACACATACACACAATGTACAACACTGCAACATCCCTGTATTGTACCATTAACAGGCACACATACACCCAGCACATGTTAAGCACACAGCAGAAAAACTATAAACAGGTGAGCATGTAGGCCTCACTCCAGTGTGACAGGTAAAAAGGCCTGGTTACTCCTACTGATCGCTACACAGTATGCGAGCACCATTGCACTTGTGATGCTTAACTCATAGCAAAGGCAATAGCCTTTCACCACTATGAGGGTAGCGCTTTGAGCAACCCTTCCAGTCCAAAAAGATTGCAATTCGTGAGAGAAGGCCTATGTCATGGAGCACACACATGATCTGTCTTCATTCATGACAACAAAAAATCACCATCAGGGATCCAGACATTATAGTTGGGGCACTCAAGGAAGGGGTACACGTCCATGACCATGCGAGGGACTTTTCCGTCCCAACAACAATTATAAAGTTTAATTTCACTTTATCAAATATTTTGGGCAGTATAAGACATAAGCACAGGTCTAGGCTGGCACACATTTTATTAAAGGTCTGCAACTTCAGTAACAAGCTACTAGTATTTGACAGAGCACAATAGATCTTGGAAGACACTCATGTATCCATTTATCCGTTCCATTTCCCCTTCGCCCACCTCCCTGATCCAATTAATAGATCGACAAGTTTCCAGGCTAGATCAAGACATGTCGAATTATTCTGGATCCTCTATGGTGTAGGTGAAGACAGGCCCTGGGATCACAAACGTATTATTATCATGCTCTAAATAAAGCAACACTGAGTCTTTATTTTTTATCGAGCATAAAAAACAAGGAAAATATCCAGTGGGTCCACAAAGTTGTGTTTCAGGGGAGCTGGTTTCCAAATCATTTAACAGCTAAAGACCATCCAAGAAAACAAGTTTGCAACATGCCTATAATTGTTAGCACTTTCTTTTTCCTCCCTAGAAATATTATATGATTCAAGTCCTAAGAATCGGAGCAGTTGTAGCGATGAAAAGAACGCCAGGCTCCAGCCATCTCTTATATCACCTCTGCACCTGCAGCGCAAACCTTTGTTGGAGCTGCTAACACCTGCTTCCCGGGGAGATCACTTTAAACTGGTTCCGCCACGTCTGAACAAAAACACCAATCAAGGATTTACAAGAGCCCTGGAGAGGACATGGCCTCAACACTGATCAAATCAAGTACAGCACAACCGAAGCCCTTTAGAGATGATCAACAGACAGCAAGCAGGCTCTCTCCTAATGAGAACGCACCTGGCACCGATGAGGAACATAGCTCACACAAATTATTTATGTGCAGTTTAAGCAGCACATACAGAGTACTTTATAGAGAATGGTAATGAAAAGAGCATGGACTCCAAAAACCAAAAGAATCAGTATGGGGTTAAAATTAAAAAGCAGTAGAGAGAAGTAAAGCAGCAACAGGAAACATTTTAATAATAAAATTAAATATAACACAAAGGCTTAGTAAAGGAAAACGAATTTTATGGAAGTCAAATTGCCATACTTTTAAAATAATGCAAGAATACCATCAATAGTTATAAATTTCGTGATACACACTGTTCTATTTACAGTACTGGAGTATTATGCTCTACTGAGACAAAAAAGTGTGAATATGTTACACAACGCACTGTATCTGATCACAATCGAACATGTCATGGGCAAATGCTGCATAACGAATGACTAATTTATTTTTTTGCTTTTAATAAAAAGAGCAGTTACATGAGGCTTTTGTTCAGCGTGCCACTACGAATTCACTTTTACAGCGATTAAGTGCTGAATATTTGCTGATCCTCGTCTTCAAGAATAGCCCGGGTAAAGGCAATCGGAGCACTGGTAGGTTCCATTACTCTGGGCATGTGCTGCTATTAAAAAAATTACGCAAAACCAAAGGGGTGGCGTAGTGGGCAAAAGAACGATGGATTTAACCCAGATCTCTTGACTGGGGGAGAATGTCTGCATTGTCAGCATTCCGTCCATCATTTGTTTGTTGTAACGCTTATCGCCCTAAGTGGGATGGGTATTCCCAGACGTGGGACCCGTGCTCACCACGCCACTGGAGTCAAGCTATTCTGGCTGATGACGGCTGATAGCCAGAAACCGGTCCTAGGATGCTTGATTCTGGTCCAGGGAAGACATGGCTTGGCAGTTCGGGCTGGACTGTTCCCATGAGGCACAGGGTCAAGACTGATTTGCATATGGCCATGTCTGAACTGGGGTGGCGTAGTGGGCAAAAGAACGATGGATTTAACCCAGATCTCTTGACTGGGGGAGAATGTCTGCATTGTCAGCATTCCGTCCATCATTTGTTTGTTGTAACGCTTATCGCCCTAAGTGGGATGGGTATTCCCAGACGTGGGACCCGTGCTCACCACGCCACTGGAGTCAAGCTATTCTGGCTGATGACGGCTGATAGCCAGAAACCGGTCCTAGGATGCTTGATTCTGGTCCAGGGAAGACATGGCTTGGCAGTTCGGGCTGGACTGTTCCCATGAGGCACAGGGTCAAGACTGATTTGCATATGGCCATGTCTGAACTGGGGTGGCGTAGTGGGCAAAAGAACGATGGATTTAACCCAGATCTCTTGACTGGGGGAGAATGTCTGCATTGTCAGCATTCCGTCCATCATTTGTTTGTTGTAACGCTTATCGCCCTAAGTGGGATGGGTATTCCCAGACGTGGGACCCGTGCTCACCACGCCACTGGAGTCAAGCTATTCTGGCTGATGACGGCTGATAGCCAGAAACCGGTCCTAGGATGCTTGATTCTGGTCCAGGGAAGACATGGCTTGGCAGTTCGGGCTGGACTGTTCCCATGAGGCACAGGGTCAAGACTGATTTGCATATGGCCATGTCTGAACTGGGGTGGCGTAGTGGGCAAAAGAACGATGGATTTAACCCAGATCTCTTGACTGGGGGAGAATGTCTGCATTGTCAGCATTCCGTCCATCATTTGTTTGTTGTAACGCTTATCGCCCTAAGTGGGATGGGTATTCCCAGACGTGGGACCCGTGCTCACCACGCCACTGGAGTCAAGCTATTCTGGCTGATGACGGCTGATAGCCAGAAACCGGTCCTAGGATGCTTGATTCTGGTCCAGGGAAGACATGGCTTGGCAGTTCGGGCTGGACTGTTCCCATGAGGCACAGGGTCAAGACTGATTTGCATATGGCCATGTCTGAACTGGGGTGGCGTAGTGGGCAAAAGAACGATGGATTTAACCCAGATCTCTTGACTGGGGGAGAATGTCTGCATTGTCAGCATTCCGTCCATCATTTGTTTGTTGTAACAATTAAAAAAATTACAGCATTTATTACATTTGTATAGCAGTAAAAAGCAAAGCACAACACATCCCCCGAGTAGTGTGATTACTTGCTTTTTCATCTGGGAACTGTCGTAAATTGTGGCAAAAATAGCCTGCGCAAACGCAGTCAGTACTCAGCCTGGAGGCGGCTAGCCGGAGCAATTCGCTAGATTTGTGATTTCCAAACAAGTTCTTGTTTTGCTGCTGATCAATTTGTTTTTACAAGTGATCGATTTGTTTCCTAAATGTAATCCTGCACGAGCTCTTTTTTGGACTAGAAAAAACACAACGTGGCCTGGTTCGCTGGAAGGTTGTATTAATTTAGATGAAGGCATCACAGGAAACACGTGTACGCGTTAGTGTGGAATAATGCCATTCCTGATAATTTAATATCATTATTGTGTCCGCGCGCCGCGGCCCTGCCGCCCCAAAGCACCATTCAATAGGAATCAATTATGTTTTGCGATTACGACAGAAAAACAGATTCCTCAAAGAGACCAGAGAGAGAATCGATTGAAATTAATTGTTTGCATGTGCTCACTGC
Organism: Triturus cristatus; assembly: GCF_964204655.1. Taxonomy (NCBI): domain Eukaryota; kingdom Metazoa; phylum Chordata; class Amphibia; order Caudata; family Salamandridae; genus Triturus; species Triturus cristatus. The sequence continues at coordinate 549,975,186 of NC_140584.1, forward strand.
AGGGCACGCACAGAGGCAGCTCAGAAAGGTAATTTTGATGCAAAACCCAAAAGAAAACATTTAAAAAAGAAAAGCACGTGTTCTTAGATTAGCCAGTCTAAGAAAACAATTACTCACAAATTCCTGCGGACCAAAGTGAATTAAAGTCCCAGGTGTCCTTTTTGTCCTGGGGTAGCACCTGCAACACTTGGTGGCAGGGCCGATCTGTGTTTATCTTGATTTGCGGAAAAGCACACCCGCACCAGTCACAAACCATTGTTCTGGAAGGGATCATCATTAGCACAAACCCTACCTAAGCGCCGGCCTAACTCTCGCAGCCGGCCTTTGTTTTAGGTGCTGCCACAGCCATAATCAGGCAACCACCTGTTGCCGCCAGCGCACACTGCAGCAGCAGCGCTAGGAAGCCAGGCCACTTGCAAGGAGGAGCCTCTGGAGAGCTGGAAGTGTTTCACACAGTCTGATTTAATGACGAGCAAACATTTCCCCAAGCTGCGGAAACCTACTGCAACCATTCTCCCATGATGAAGGAACGCTACACACAAGGTGTTGTGACTTGCATAAAGGCCGCTGCGTGCTGCTGCTCGGATGCTATTTACTTACAGAAGCGGTGCAGGAGCAGAATGCAGATATAGCGTTGGGAACATCTGAATAAACTCTTTCTGCACTGTACTTATTGTTCATTAGGTGGAGCCTACAAATAGAGACCCAACACAAAGCCCCTGATTAGAACTGTTGAGCAAAAACTGGGCGCAAAACACACCTGCGTAAACACTTGTTTTCGTGCTTATTGGCTTTAGGTTTTTTTGCACACAATTAAGAGTATTCATTGTGCAATGGAGAATCACATGCTCTAAGGGTTTTTCAAACTGATTTTACTTTACAGTATTTCATGTTACGATATGTGTTGCTCATGCACATTCCTTCAGGGGCCCTATTAAAGCAAATGGCACACTTTCCCTGTTTGCGCCTGGCGCATCTTATTACATGGAATGCGTTGCCCCCAGAGCAACCGCAAACTCGCGCTGCCCTGGGGACTGCACATACAGGTGAAAAAAGGAGGGGCTGCTTTGAAGAAGCTATGTATTTCACTGTGCAGGCGGCAACCCGCATGCACTTTTAAAGGGGATGTCAGGGGGGTCTTGGGACCCTGTTTTCCTCCTCCAAAGGGCTGCAATCAGGAGGCGCACTGACTGTGCCACCTTCTAGGTGGCGCACTGTCAGTGCGCCCCTTTATAGCTTATTTGCCTCTGCACCCGTGTCTATAATACGGCACGGGCACAGAGGCAAAGGGATTCCCTCAGTTGCATGGGGCCATGCCCCCATGCAAATGAAGGAACGTCCTCTGAACATAGCACTGGGGCACATAAAGCGCCAGCGCTATTGGTATTAAAGAACAACCCGCACAATCTTCTACGGCCCCTTCTGTAATACCAAAGTTCCCCAGGAATGCACAAAGCAGTCGCAAACGCTTGCTGCGCACCGGGGTATTTCCATAATACGGCCCCAGGTATTTCCTGTAAGAATTTGCATCCACAAAAAAAATCCGCTAACAAGCAACATTTATACAGGACCTAGGACCTGAAATCTGGCACAAACACTGCTTGTGCCCGATTTCCATGTTGACACAGCACTCAAAGTGAGGCCACTCGTGCATGGAGATTTTCACTTAGAGTTTAAAGCACAATTTTGTACTCGTTTTCATCTACATGTTAGTTTTTAATTTTTTTTTATTTCTTTATTCACATTTTTAGTATTATAGATACAATGTCTACAAGTTATATATATTACAGGACATACGGCGAGCTTCAACTGGCAGTAGTCGCTTTGCCTTGAAGCGGCATAACAGTTTAGGTGCATTAAGTTTTCTAGGTCAATTCTGCGGTTCCTGGTGAATTGATGTCGATTGCAATACAAGATTGTGTTTTACAGAAAACTCAGAAGGTTTCACATAGTCCTAAGCATCATTTTAAAACATATATGACGACAGGTGATCTGCAGTTTTCTCTGGGCCTGCGTTGCCAACATAACAGAGATTGGAACAATGCATTATTAACGTGAAAGTGAACTTGTTACAACGAACCAAGTCAAGTCAGAGAATTTATATAGCGCACTACATACCCAGAGGGTCTCAGGCGCTAAGGGGGGGGGGAGGAGGATTACTTGTCAAATATCCACGTTTTAAGTTGCTTTCTGAAAGCTAGGTGGTTCTGGGTAAGGCGAAGGTGGGTGGGGAGTGAGTTCCATGTTTTAGCAGCCAGGTAAGAGAAGGATCTACCTCCCATTGTGGTCTTGTTGATGCGAGGTACAGTGGCGAGGGCTTGGCTGGAGGAGCGTAGCTGGCGGGAGGGGGTGTAGAAGGACAGTCTTGAGTTGAGGCATTCTGGACCGATGTCGTACAACACACGTAAATCACTCAAGTCCATTGTAACGACTGTCATGAGGATGCCCAAACTCAGCCCCTGTGCCCTACCATCACAAGCCAGACTATATTAAAATTCATATTTGTTCGCGTCCCTGGGTTATCCATGTGCAAGTCTATCGTTCAGTGTCATGCCTTATTAGTGCGTATGAAACCTGGATTGTATTCTGTTTAAGTGTCTGTATCTTGTCTGACCTCATCATCATTTTGTGAGTTATTTCCCTGACTCTTGGTCCACGTGATGTATTTCTGCCAATATTGTGTCCCAACATTGTGCGATGGGATATTTACGTAAGCCAGCTATCTCCTCCCTGTGCAGTGCAGTGATGTTATTTTTGTTTTATTACCCGTTTTTAGCATTACTGTATTTAGCAATCATGGCATTCCTAAATCATCTACACCATATTTTGGAGACATTACATAAGCCAAAAAATGAAGGAAAATATTGAGCAACAGGTGCTCTCCCTGTTAAGTCCAAGATAGCAAGTAGATGTCAGGAAAAATTATTTACACTGTCTTTCTAAAAGGCCTCAAAAGTACACTAAAAAGCAACTCTCTCCCCCTCTGCCTCAGGTCAATTTCTAACCTGTTTATGTTTAGAAAGAATCCAAAAACCTGACTTTTCCAGTAATTTCCATTGAGTTTGTTGTCTTTCTCCCATAGTACTAGCGCCTAGACACCTTCGTGTCCAAGGACCAGGAGTGCCACAAATGTGGCAAAGATAATCATTTTGAAAAAGTATGTACAGGATGCGAGAGCCATAAGGAATAAACATCAGCAGCTTTTTGTGGTCAAGAGCTGCGTCCCACCAGGACAAGGTTGAGAAGATCGTCATCCAGCAGCTCGACCTGCAGCTCAAGGTCCTCCTACACACAAGGAAAATATTGCTCATAGTCTCTCACAAGGACAGTGGAAGAAAGAAAGAACCACAATTAAATCTCCTGATGAGAAAGCATCCCTCTTTGTTTTTGCATTAGATAGCGTCCTATCACTCAACTACATTTGCATTGCTGAACCTAAAAAGGATGAATCTCAAACCCAAGCAATCACGAGTCAACATCCAAGTCTGTGCATGTATGGCCAAGAATCCACTTCCATGTCTTGGTAAGTTCATGACAAAACCTAGCCATAACCACAACATCTTTGCCACCGAAATCTATGCAATGAATGGACAGATTTTGGCACAGTGTCCCCTGTCAATCGAGAGTGAAGCCATTAATGCTCATTGACGTCCTCTACATGGTGGAGGACACACACTATTCATAAGCAATCACCCAAAGCTCTTCACTGTACTGGAAAGATGACATACTTCACTGTACACATGCAAATAAATGAACATGTTAATCCAGATGCCCAGTACCACCATTTCACCTTCAAAAGGCAATTGAAGAAGAACTGGAAGAGGTCCTGATGGCAGACATCATCAAGAAATCATAAGGCCCTACCCGACTGCCTTCTTCGCTGGTAGTCTCAAAGCACAACACTGACGGGATATTAAACTTCTGTGTTAACATGAGGAATATTCTCCAAGCTGGATCTCAAAAAGGGACACAACCAACTGGATCTTCATGAAGAGTCGTAATACATCACGTTTACCACACACCCAGATCTATTTCACTACAAATGCCTCAGCTTTAGAGCACCATCAGCCATGGAAACATTCCAGGAAACCACCTGCAAGGTTATCAGCTCGGTCGCAAAGGCATTGCACTGCAGTGACAATATTCTAGTATTTGGAACTACCCAAGAGCAACACAACAGCGTTGTAGAGCAAGTCTAAAAAGCACTATAGCAAGCAAACCTGAAACTGAAAGCGACCAAATGCAATTCTACTAAACACAACTAAAATTCAACAGATCTGTCCTCTCAGATAAAGGAATGCAACCAGATCCAGACAGAGTCAAAGTTAACTGTGCCATATACTTAAAGGACTATGCAACCATCAGCAGTGCCATGCAAGAGCTCACCAAGCATTGGCACAGATTCAGGTGAACCTCAATGTGTGAATTAGCCTATCGGGAGACAAAAACGAGAGTCATCTGTGCCACTAACATGGCCTATTTAGAACCAGCTATTGGCACTAAAATCATGGTGGATGCCCCTCCAGTGGGATGAGGAGCCATCCTACCATGGCACTGCAGTGGTGTCAACAGGCTGCAAATCTTGTCCTACACCAGTAGCTGTCTCTCTGATATTGAGACATCCCACTCACAAGCTGAAAATCAGAGCATGAGTTTGTGAGCACTACCACATCTTCATTTATGGGAAACAATTCAACACTATGACTGATCACTAGGTGCTATTTGCCCTCTTTGGGAGAACCAGAGCCAAGATACCACTGCAGAACTAAATATGAGCGATTCGACTGCAAGAGTACTCACATACCATCACTCACAAGCTGGGCAAAGACAACATCCCAGCTGACTACATGCCAAGACACCCCTAAATTAACCTGTGCTCAACCCACCTTGTAACTTGCCACAGAACAGTCTGGCTTAACTTAGAGGCAATGTGTAAAGTATTTGTGCAATACTCCAAACAGTGAAAACACCACACAAAAAGGATGCAGCACCTAGTCAGGAAAGTATAATAAATAAAATAAAGAGCAAAACAACAAAAATCCTTTCAGGAGAACCGAAATTATTAATTTTTAAAGATTTTAGTGAAAATAGTGCCAAAAAGCGTCAACTCAGGCTCTCTGGAAATGCTGGACAGGGTCAAAGTCACACTTTCAGAACGACCGTGATGGAGCGCAGTTAGGATACAGTCACCAGGTCAGGCCAGCTGAAGTTTACCTTCTCCAATTCATACCAAGAATCCCATTTACATTGAACAGTGCTGCAAGGAGCAGAGAGAACATCGCAGGAATCTGTTGGCGAGGTGCGAAGAGCCGGCCGACACTGCAGGTGAGCGTTGCCTGAGCACGAAGACTCAGCCTGACGGAGTTTCGCACTGAATCATGGTGCGAGCGGCAAGATCTCAATGCAACCAAGTCCATTTGCTGTTGCGAAGAGCCCAAAAACTTGAATTCAGCTCCCTTGAGCAACATCAATGGTCCAGTACCTAAGAGGGACCACTTGGGGGTCAGCAACTTACTGCAGCTGGGTGCAGGAACAGCTGCAGAATATTGGGGAGCCTGTTATGTCTCTGAGGTTCAGATCAGGAGTCCAGCAGACTAGACATTGGAGTCACTCTGGTGTCCCCAGTTCAATATTAAGTTGCAGATCCAGTTCTTCCTCTTCTGGGAAGAGGGCTGCTGGTCAGCAAAGCAGGGCAGGAGTTCTTTCAGAGAAGCAGTCCAGCAGAGTGGCCGTCCTTTTCAGCAGCACAGGAGTCCTTCCTGGCAGAGCTTCCACAGGTCCAGAAGTGTACTGAAGAGTTGGCATCTGAGGTCCAATATTTCTGTACAATTGTGCCTTTGAAGTGGGAATAGCTTCTAGAGGCATGTCCTGCCTTCCTGGACCTGGCTCCAGACTAACTACAGGAGTTATGCAGTCCTTTGTGTAGAGGCAGGTCACAGCCTATTCAAGTGTAAGTGGGGTTGGGCTCAGCTCCTCCCTCCCATCCGACCAGTGATGGGCCATCCATTCACACTTAAGCTCCAGATTGCGTGTGGCTATCTAGGAGGAATACATACAGCCCAACTGTCGGCTACACCCAGTCATATGACCCAGAGACAGGCTGCAGATACCATATGGCTAAGGCAAGAAAATGCCAACATTCTAAAAGTGGCATTTTCAAAATTGCAATTTAAAATTCAACTTCACCATAAGTTAGGATTTTACATTATGATTTCAGAGACACCAAACATGAACTGGCTGCCTATTCCCAATTTGAAATTACGCTTCTAAAATGTAATAAGGTAATGTCAATGTTATCCTATGGAAGAGGTAGGCCTTGTTTAAGAGTTTTAAACTACCAAGACATGTGAAACTTTAAAGTACATGTCCTACTTTTTTAATACATTGCACTCTGCCCTCTGGGCTGTCCAGGGCCTACCATAGGGGTGACTTATGTATCTTAAAAAGGAAGGATTGGGTCTGGCAAAATAATTACTTTGTCAGGTTGAACTGGCACTGCATACACAGGCTGCAATGGTAGACCTGAAACATATTGGAAAGGCTACTTTAGTGGGTGGTCCATTCAGTGCTGCAGTCCTACTAGTAGCATTTAGTTTACCAGCCCTGGGCACATGTAGTGCCACTTTACTAGGGACTTGTAAGTAAATTAAGTATGCCAGTTGGGTATAAGCCGATGTTACCATGTTTTAAGAAGCGAGCACAAGCACTTTAGCACTGGTTAGCAATGGTTTAAGGCACAGAATCATTAGGCCAACAAAAACAAACTCAGCAGTAAAATAGTAAGAGGAAGGCAAAAAGCTAGGGGATGACCTTGCAGAAAGGGCCACACCCAACACATACCAGTTATGATGGATAAATACACACCATTCCCCACAGTCAGATCTCAGCCACCAGTGCGGAGACTATAATCCCAGTCCTAGATTAAATATTTGCTGAAGGTGGTGTTTCAGAAGTAGTCAAGACCGACAACGAGCCCCCGTTCAAAAGGCAGGTCTTCACCTATTTCGCCAGACACCTGTATTTTCAACATCGGAAAATAACTCCAATACGGCACAAGCACATGGCATGGTTCAGAGTTTTATGCACACTGAAAAAGACCCTACAGCAAGCAGAAAATGAGAACCAACCACTGGAACAGGCTTGGAACACAGTCCTAGGGTACTACTGAAATACGCAACACAGGTCGATGTCTAGCCACCCTCATGTTTGGCTGGGAGCTATAGACAAGAATACCCATTTGCCATCATCAAATAAATTACGAGTGAACAAGAAAGACAAACTAAGAAGTGCAGTGAAGCCATCAAAATGAGATACAAAAATTAAAAGATATGCGGACACCAAGCGACAGGTCAAACCACAAAGATTCAAGTAGGCAAGTGGGTCTTAGTGAGGCAACAACAACAATGTAAAACCGATGATGGAATGCCGTTTTGAGTAATAGAGAAAAAAGTGACCGTGATGACTGCCACGGCAGGAGACAAGCAAATAACCTTGAACATCTCTCACTTCAAGCAGAACCATCAGCACCGCGACAATGGAGATAAGGGTGCCACAACACGGACGAACTCAGACACTGAAATCGAACTGCAAATCCAAAAGGTGGAGGAATAAGAGACCCCATCAAAGGAAAGTCACAAAAAGCCAACCAGACTGTTTGGGCTCAGGCTTCGTGTAGCTTGGTATGGGTCTGAAAACAAGTAGAGTATTAGTGCAGGTTCAAACTCTATCAGTCCACTGATTCCTGTACTTGCGAGACGGCCCCTAACTCACGTAAAAGGCCGTTGCTTGGCTTACTGATACTGTCATGTGACCACGCTCCCTTTTGCTCCCGTTCCTGTTCCCAGCGGCGTTGTATGTCACAGACCTCCGTCTTCTGTGCCCTTCAAGATACAAGTTGGATTCCGGCTGTCTCACCCTTTATCTTACGCAGCTGACTTCCGCTTGCATTCCCTGTGACTCCCTTATTTCCCTAGAGTACGTATGTGTGGCTGCTTCGCTCTCGTTCTCAGGAGAGCCGGCCAGCACGCTATATGGTTGTTCTTGCCAGCTATCCCTCCTGCCTTCAATCTCAATGCGTAGGCGTGTCTGCTCCGCTCTTGTCCGCAGGTGAGCCGGCCAGCACACTGCATTGTGGGATATTTGCTGTTCACCTGCACCCTTCTCCCGGATGCGTACGCATGGCTGCTTCGCTCTGAAGTCCTTTGAGCCGGCCAGCACGTTGCGCCGTTCGTTTCTTTCACCCTCCTCCTGTTTTTCTTGCCAAAATTCATAATCGTGGCTGCACCACTCACTTCTTGCCTTGTGAGCCGGCCAGCACGTTATGAGTGGGTTTACTGAAGTTCCTTTAGCCCCCGGTCTAAAGCGTTCTTGTTGTAGATCTTATCCCTACAGTTTTAAGCCGATCTACACTTTGCGCTTACGGTCCTAATTCAGGACTTTAGTCCCCTTTTTCTTTGGCTCCAATCTTCCCAATTAGCCCTAGATTGGACTCGTGTGTGGGGGTGTGTGGGGGTGTCTGCTACTCTAGTGTCCCTTTAGAAATGTCCACCTAAGAATACTGAGGCCATTTCTTTCAGTCCTTTGACAGATAAGAGACGCCTTTCTACTGCCAGTTGTGTATTTTGGACGTTCTGGCTTCGTCACAGCGGTAAGTGGACTGACACCAGAGAATTTTTCTTGCATTAATCATTGTTGTTGTAGCTGTAGGTAATCAATCATTGTAGTAATATCCGTCTGTATTGCATTATATTTTCAGCATTTGAGTATCCTGTTTTCACACACCAACGTTTCCTGTGTCTGCCTATGGGGAAGAGTGGTGGTCACTCTATGGTTTATTCCCCCTACTTTTAATGAACAGTTGCCTGTGAGTGAGTCCTTCTATATTCCTCCAGGTGCTGTTCTCTGGGAGTTTTGGGACTTGTTTCTTCGCTCCTGTGGAACTAAGATTGGTGCAGGCTGGGATTCCGCTCCGACACAGACTAACTGAAGAAATATAGGGGAGTCTCAAAGTTGACATTATCATTTAAAGTGAGTGTGTGTGTGGGGGAGGGGGGTGGTCAGATGCCTTGTTGCTGTTTGTGTGCCACAAGAAGACAAGAGCTGACCGGGTCAGCAGTCTAGATGACCTACTTCTGGGGGACGGCACCTGGGACAGGCAGTGCAACAACACAGGACTTCAGGGTTTGGACAGAGCAGATGTATGGGAGACTACATCCCACATAGGTGGGCCATTGTAAGATGCAGGACTTGTTTAAATAAAGAAAGATTGCAGCCATAGTTGATGTGTTTGCTTGCATATTGGGGCAGAATGGCATCCAGTATTTTTCAGTGAATTTGTAAATCATCATCAAATTAACCAGACTTATCAGCATTTGTCTTCCTCACTTTGTTGATACTCTTTGTTTATCCATTAAGCATTAAACAGCATATTTGTTACATGATGTTGAATGCTAAATGATGCAGAATTTGTTTATGGCCCGTGTCCAATGCTATCCCTCATTCATGTGTTTTCTAATCCTTTTTATGATTTCCACAATTCATTGTTTTCAAAGTTTATGTCCCAAATGTTTACACTATAATTTGTAATGTGCACTTAGATTTTATTAATATGTTTTGATTAATTTGCTTTAATAAGACTGCCTTTTTAAATTTAGAATTAGTTCAAGACAGCTTGCCATTGTAAAGGCATGTTTTAAATTGATCTATAAAGTTAGTTACCATTCACTAATCTCCGCAAAATATGATTCACTATATATTCAGTATACAGCTAAGTTATGGACATGTCAGTTTTCACCCCTGGGGCTAAAGATGGTCAAAAGATGAGTTTTCCTCACTTAAACATCCACTGAAAATTGTGCTTGCTGATCGTCCAGAAACTTCTGAATAAATTTACACCAAAATTCTTAGAAAGCATGCATTTTGTGGTTTGGTGTAAATCCTTTCAGTAGTTGAGATTTTGGTTACAAAAAAGCGGCAGGTGCACTGCCTAATTTGAGCCAGTGGTTTTTGGTGCTTGGCACTGGCAGTTAATTGTCAACACCAGAGCTTGTGACAGTCTCCCACAAGGTGGTGCTGTCCGGCTAGTTTGGATATTAAAACAAGAATAGTTAATTATTAGTTCAATATACAGTAAAAATGACTATTATCTGCCGCCCAAACCATCCTTATAGCTTTGGGGGTCTGAAATAGTACGAATTGTCGTGGAGTGTGATGGTTAGTAGTTGTAATGTTACTATCCCTGGCAGCATAGCAGGTGAAATGTGTGGTGCAAGCTGCAGTGGCCTAACAAGAGCCCTGGCACTTATTTTTTTCACTCACAAATTAAGCCCTGGGCAGGTGGGCTTGAATAGATTAGCATCTTTGTATATCTTGTGAGTTGAAAATGCATGTTTATAATACCTTATAACTTTATCGCCGTTTGACAAAAATGTATCAAATATGGGAGAGATAGCATGTTTAACTTATTCTTGGTATTCTCAAATTTGTGCTGATCCACAACAGGGCGCAGATAGCTTTTCGAGGTAGTTCGGTGCTTGAACAAGTCAAAGTGTTTTAAAAGGTGCTATTTCTTTTACTGTGCGCCAATGCAAAAGGGCATGTCTGATGTGGTTGTATTGTTCGAGGCCAAACAGCAGGTAAGGCTGCAAAGTTTTGAAGGCCCTTCGATTTTTTCAGAAAAGTGTCAGTGTATAGTCTGTTGAAATAATATGTGGCTGTAGTTAGGATTACAGCACTTTACTGAGACCAGCGCAGAACAGCAGCCTGTGATATTCAGGGAGGTGCATGCACTTTTCTACCTCTCTATACGTGCACATCAAATATAAGAGAACTACTACATTATTCTAGACCTGTAAACATTCGGTCCTGTGGTTAACACATACTGGGACACCCGACAACTATCCACGAACAGCCTGGCCAGACATATGCCCAACACCCCTCCTAAATTCCTGTTGGAATCCTGAAGCAAACCTCATAAAGTGTTTCTTCTTTCTTGCGGACGCAAAATGCATACAGAAAAATAAAGCAGACACTTGCTGTAAGGAAAGACTGAAGCTGACAGTGCCAGAGATGGGTAAAGTAAAACCCGAAACACTAAAAGAATGAGAAACTGAGCCCGCAGCATTATATAAGTGCACACCGTCTAATTATCACGTGTTAAGGTAATGTGTCGTTATATGCAGTACACAGGAACATGTTTCAGTCACAGAGGTTTTTTTCTAAAGCGCCTCCCACAAGGCAGCCTCCAAACATATGGAGAAGACAATCACATTGAAATGAAGTTAACAGACTCCGCAGGCATCTGAACAGCTCCGAACATTCAGCCGTGGTGGCAAAGGGTACAATGATGGCGCTTAGCCACGATGCCCCAGAGGTGTTCGTTTGGGCAGACCTCAGTGAATGGAAGGCACTCATTTAAATGAAGAATAAGGGCAAAGTTGCAAGTTAAGCTCCTGACCCTGTGTAACTCAGGACAACCACACAAATGGTTCAACTATCCTGATGATTCAATGAAGATGGCTGGGTGGCCTTAAACTTAGCACTATTGTCAAGCGCGACTTAATAAAATGGCCGAACTTTGACCTAAAAGTTAGCATTAAGTGTGGATTTTTTGTGGAGTGCGTGTGTGTTTTTGCACGGAGGCTCGTCAAATACTTCTTTGAACATTCGTAAACGGTCTCAAAGAGCTCTAAATAAAAAGTAAGCACCAGGACGCAAATACATGAATAATAAATGAAAAACAGCATAAAATACGTTAAGAAAAAATGAAATGACATGGGATGAACCCCCAAACCCCAGCCAATTGAGTAACAACTCATAGAAGTAAAACATTCAAGGCATGCGAGTATTGTCCTGCCGTTAGTTTAATGCATGCATGGATGCACAATCTGACACTAACATGCCCTGACGTCACGATAAAGCATGTAGTTATCTACGAATTGAAAGTTATTTAAATAGCACAACCAGATACCAACAACAGCCTCCACTGCAGTCCAAAACACAGGTGCAATTAAACCATCCGCGTTTATTCTGTGCATTTTCCCTGGGTTAGGGTCTTCAAGTTGGGTTTTGTTTTAGCATCCATTAGTCTGCTGTATTTGTGAGCATTCACACAAACCTAGCAAAGGGCAGCACACGAAGCCTCACAGAAATGAGGTACAAAGTGTCTCCTGAAGTACACATATTAGTGTACTGAAGGCTGCCCTTTCACCTCTACAGGTAGGGACATTGTTAACATCGCGAGCACAGCACTCCAAAGAGCTGTCCGTCTACTCTCAAATATAGTTCACATGACTAAAATAGAAACGTATATGACTTAAAATCAGATAGGAGGAACTTAAGTAGGAAACGAGAAAGTAGTTATTTTTTGGCAAACAAAATCAAATAATATTATATTTACAAAAAAGTCGCCAATGACATTGAGCACTGTAACTGAAAATATTCTCGTTCATTATAAATCCGAAATGTAGATTTGGGAATGATATTTAATGGCATCGTTAGATAAGCGAGTGGGATAAAAAGGCTTAGAAAGGTTCATCAATCTTAAATCACCACAGAAGTAAAAAACGATTGTAAGAAACTGGATTATAATTTGGGGTGGGTGACTACCCACCTTAAGGAACAATTACAACCTGTGTGAGGGTGAACCTTCAAAGTCACTAAATTAACCCCCTGGTAGCTATGGCACGGAGCAGACAAGGTTAGGGCAAAGTGTATTTATGCAGTACCAAAACAGTAATAAAGTCGAAATACAACAGAATAAAAATCCCAAATCCAAATTAGAAAAATAAAGAAAACTTTATTAAATAAAATGGCAAACATTTAAGAAGGAAAAGAGGAGAAATGAAATTTGAAAGGTTTAAGTAAGAACAGCGCCAAGAAGAACAAAGTGCCAATGACAGTCAATGCTCACAGAAGACGCAATATGCCATGAACCGCGATGGAGCATGGGTCAGATACAGCAACCAGGTTCGTCCTGGCCCAAGATTATGTCTTCTGAGTTTAGTCCTCAAGGTTCCAAGCCACCAAAGGAAGACACTTTTAAAGCCCCCCCCCCCCCACCCCCCCAAGACATCAAGAGAGGAATTTAGAGACTCATATATTGCAGGAGCCAAACAACAGGGTCCAGTCCAGGTGCGACTGGTCAAGTGAGCAGTTGCAGAAAAAGACTTCTCGTAGCTTGTTGTGTCCCTGTAGCTTTAATAGGACCTCATCCTTCTGACCTTTGAGATTCTCTTCTTTGACCTGGGTACAAGAGGCAGAGCTGAATCAGTTCTTTAGAGCTCTTCTCAGGTCACAGAGAGCAGGTTCAGTTCTTTTCTGATCTTCCACAGGTCCAGAAGTGTTCTAAAGTGCGTGTCTGCAGATGTCACATTTATGCTGGAAATGCACTAGTGAGCGGGAATGACTCCTGAACACAAACTAATAAGGGACAAAAGTTTCCATGGCCCACCCTACCACGAAGGCTACACCAAATGATGACTTGGGGGAGGGGGGTGCAGGGGAGGGAGGTTGATGGTGAGTGTACTACTGTAATCCTTGTGACCTCCCACATCTAAAACTAAAACCCAGTTTGGGGCACTCGGTGTAGCCCCAATAAACCCAGAGAGAGAAGTCTGGTACAACAAAGCAGAGTTTTGCAGCAACCAGACAGTGGCCACACACAAATTGTTTTGGGATCCTGTGCCCTACTTTTTTAAGTGCACCTTTACAGTTATATGTAAATCCAGCAGACCTGTCAAGCAGGATTTGATATTCAATATTTGACACTGTAATATCAAAAAGGATCCCCATAGCCCCACCCTGCGTATTCTGTCAGGCTACGAAGAGTCACCTCTGTCCATTCAGGTTAGACAATTATTTGCTTCGGATAGGCACTTGACTTCTTTTGCCTCCTATCCAAATGCTAATTACTGGCTGATGTAAGTGGGAGTCCAAATGTAAATTTAGCCTCCAGGAATTTCAGGTAGGTTAAAGGTAATTTTGTAAAAGTTACTTTTCCTTGATATTTATTAAAATCTGACTTCACCATTGGAACTGAATTTTTTAATTACTATAGTTGATCAATTATTTTTCTAGCTGTTTCCTAACCAACATTAGCATTATTAAACGTAATAATGTAACACCATGATTTCCTATGGAACAGCCAGCCTTGCTGCAGTAAACGTAGTCACCCCCCCCCCCCACCCCCCATAAGGACATGTTTAACATTAAATTCCTACATGTCCTGCTTTTAAATACAATGCACTTTGCCTTACTGGCAATAAGGCATACACAGGGGTGACAAATATTTAAAAATAAGGTTTTGGCCTGTCAAAAGGGTTTATTTTGACAGGCTGAATTAGCAGTTTACAACTGCAACAGCCAGGCTACAAATGATAGGCCTGTAGTCATGTTTGCACTGTCACTATGGTGGATAGCACAATGATTGCTGCAGTCTACCAGTGACATTTAAATTATAGTCCCTGGTTACCTTTGTACTATGATTTAAACATACCAATCAGGGGTATGCCAATTTCACAGAATAGGGAGCTTTGGCACTTTATCGCTGGTCAGCAGGGGTAACACGCGCACAGTTCTACAGCCAGCAAAATAGATGGCCCAGTAAAAAAATGAAAAACACAGGTTCATCCTGCAGAAAGGGCAAACTTCCTACAGAGATTCTAAAGCTCATGTATCCCGAACATTTCTCCGCTATGAACATGGCTGGTAAACACAGCAGAAGGGACAGAACTAGTAATATTCCCAGCCACTATTTCTGCTGTACACAGACCTATGCCCAATACAATGTGGAATAACCACCTGGAAAACACTATTTTCACCAGCATTTTCATCACTTTTCTCTGGGCCGAAAAGCTGTCCGAATCATTTCTGAGAATTAAGAGATGAGTGGGATTACAAGGATAGACCCATCCCCTGGGGACACTTGAGTGGACCCAGTGCACTCCCAGTTAATACTGGTGATGTGTCCATAATGTGCGTCTCCGGCATTTCTTTTTCATTAAACCTGGAGGCCATGATCATTATTCACACTGTACATTAACAGGCAGGTAAACATTTCGCCTATATTTTTCACCATTAGGTTCAGCCCAGAAACTGAAGAATCAAACAAAGAAAATAATGACCTTAAAGTAGTTCTTCTAGTTGTAATTGAGGAGACCCTACGCCCTCGTGGCTGCATTCTTTGGAGGGTAAGAGCCTTGTAGTGATCAATAAAAAATTGCTTTAAGTTTACCACTATATGTATATGAACATACATAAAAGCAAAGTCCTTTAGCCACAAGCTCTTGCCTCAATATGTACTGACGTTCAGAAAAATAGACATGAATGAGTCAATGAGTTTCGATTGTATACAACAGGAGTGAGTTTGAATTTCTAGGAGACATACTTCTTGTCACACGTTATACGATTAATAGTAATGTGCTATTGTGGCACAAATAACACCCACAGCCACACATGCCAATTTTAACGTAATCAATAGCTTTACAGGAAACGTCCAAGGAAGAAAACTGACAATCAATGGGTGGACAAGCACAGTTGAACACTTCCGTTTTCCATCATCTTTTTGCATAGAGGTTTTTATATTCTATATTTGCGGTTTTAGGTTATCCTGCAACCACCAAGTTGTTATTTCCACTATCTTGACTTGGGCATCCAGTAACAAATGTATTCGTCTGTCATATCCTTTTAGTAGGCACAAGTCTTCCATGAAGCCCTCTTTACTGTGTTACCTTCACCCATAGTGCTTCCAGGTTAAGACTTGTTACTGTTATTGCTCCCACTAATCATGAAATAAGCCAGGACAGACAAAGAAATGGTCCGATTTAGGACAAGCATTCGCAATACAATAGGTCTTGCATTTACGAAAGTTTGAGCTATTGGCAATACAATAGCTTAAACTCTTGCAAATGCAAGACATATTGCACTGGAAATATGTTTTTGTTTACTAGCGCCCCAGCGGCGCTTTCACATTTATGGAGGCTGCGCCCCTTTCTTTAGATAAGCCTTGTACAGAAGGGGCATGGCTGATATTAAAGTGAACCGCGGAATGCAGCACTTTGACAACAAAAGTGCATCTGTTTGTCAAGCTGACAGTTTTTTTTTTTTTTAAACGCCCATGCCGCGCTTTCACTTTAATAGCGGCCGCGCCCCCTTCTTTAGACATGGCTTGTCTAAAGAAAGGGGCATTGCCTCCATGAATGTGAAAGTGCCACATGGGCGCTAGTAAACCAAAAAAAGAATTTAAAAAAGTACGCGCACCCGCTATACTTAAAGCGGACGGCCATTAGTAAGTAAAATAAAGAAAGAAACACAGACGCTATAGTTAAAGCAGACCGCCATTAACAAGTAAAATAAAAGCGGGCGGCGTGCTGCGACATAGTGGCTGTAATAGGGGCAAATCATTAAACAAAATGGTGCTCACAGCCAAGATAAAGCAGTCCGTGTAACAAGACAATTGAAAGGTCCAGTCGTTATGGGACATAACAAATACAGACAAAACGGTACCAAGGAGGGAGTAACAAGCCTAATAACGACTCGGAAGCTAGCGTTTATGAAGGACAATGACACGAGCCAACTAAAAATATGGGCAGAGAGTGGGGGGGGGGCTTCTAAGCTATACTCCACCACTGCATGCCTTGCAGCAGGGCATGCGCTGCCCAGGCTCAACCTAAAAAAATATTGGTTTTTTTCACAGTGAAATAATGCCACACACCTTAACAAAAATAGCAGATGTGACACTCTGTTTCCATTATGCACAGACAGATGATGTCTCATCTGTCTGTGCATAATGGAAACAGAGTGTCACATCTGCTATTTTTGTTAAGGTGTGTGGCATTATTTCACTCGGTTTGTCCTCCATGTTGGAAAAGGTGTTGGAAACACATCAAAAAAGATGAAGGAAAGCAGAGATTATAACAGAGAGGGTGGGTGATGATTAAACATTTTTATGATATAATCTATCTTTTGTTCCTTGGTCAGAGTAAGTTTTTTAGACTTAATAAAACAATTTTAACAAGTTTCAATTAAAAAGTGTGGTTAACGTGTCGTTCTTCGAAATACGTAGCAAGGGAAACTTTCCTTACAGGTCAGTTCTAGGTGGCGTTACTATCATAAAGAATACGTTTCATAACAATAAATCTATTTATTCTTATTTTCTTTAAACTTCTTACTTGACTTTAGTTATCATATTTATTTATTGTTTATTTTAACCAGGTCAAGTTAGGATAGTCCCACCCTTACCATCGATTGAAGTAATCGTAGTCTTTATACTGAAAATGAAAACAAAAAAATGAAATATTTTAATAGTGTTTTTAGCTGCTCCATCCTTGCCACATGCGATTTGAATATCTCTGTATGCGCCATGTCAAGCACAGAAAAAATTAATGTCAACTTAGGTTGGGCAATGTGATTAAATCTCTACATTTTAAGCCTTAAGCTTCTTTGGGCAGACCACCGATGGGCAATATTTATTATCGTCTACATTTGAAAAACGGATTGTTTTCGCATATTTATTAATCTCATTGCACTATATGAATTATAGGGATGGAACTGCCTTGCTTTGCCTCACTGTAGTGCAACGGAATGCACAGAGCAAGTAACAAACCTCTTCTACCTCTTTTCTCCATCACCAAGGCAGGGATTTATACCCATAGACAAGGCCTATTTTGCAATGCGCAAAGCAGTGGCAAAATGGTGTTTTTGATTCTCACAGCATACCCTGGAAACTAATGCACTGCTCCACTAATAACTAGCACCTACAATGCAATAGGTCTCGCATTTACGTGAGTTTGAGCTACTGGCATTGTAAATGACAATGCCTTTTATTTATGTTTTGGTTTTTAAAACATAAATAAAAGGCATTGTCATTTACAATGCCAATAGCGTAAACTCTCGTTAATGGGAGACCTACTGCATTCCTAATGCTTGAGGGCATCGCTGAGTTACTGACTTCTGTCTCCTGTGGCTCCTGAAGAGCTCCCTATTTGCTACGAGTTAAATAAACAAGCCTGTGGTCACAACTGCGCACAAGAGACCTTCCTGCAGTAGGAGAAGCTCATTAAAGGAAATAGCGCTTACAAACTAAAGAAGACGTACCATGTAACAACCGAAGTAAAAGGGCCAGTCCTCATGGGAGGTTACAAATGAAGACACGGTGGTACTAAGAAGGGACTAACAAGCCTAATAACGAATCAGACGCCATCATTTATGAAGGACAATGACACAAGCCAATGACCAAGAGGAGCTTCAAGCACATACTCCAATACAGCATAGCTCGCAGAGCAGCACATGTGCTGCCCAGGCTCGACCTAAAGAGGACGCAGCTGAACATCCTTTGTGGAACTGGAGACATTTAGTAGCAACTTAGTCACACTTATTAAGAGGAAAAGCACCACTTGCATCCAACGCAACACCAAGAGGTCCACAGCGTCAAACACTGCAGAGAGGTCTAATATCGCTTAATGTACATTCCAGCAAACACTCTGTGTCCAATAACTGTTCTCGATAGTAAGCAGTGTTGTCACTGCGAGGGGTTGAAAATGCAAGTGTGTGACTTCTAGAAGCATATGCTGAACCACATGAGAGTAAAGTCGAGTGGTCTCGATTTTCTTCAGCGCCTTGCTTAGAACAGGCAGGACTTCAAAGGGAGAACAGCTGCTGGGAATCACTGGATCGAGGCTTTGGTGTTTTTTTTTGTTTTTCTACTTAAAGGGCTGATGATAGCATTTATCAATAAACCTGAAATTGGCTTTCTGTAAAGAGGTAATGATGAAAGTCTGAAAGGTGGCTATAAAACTACAAGACAGGCAAATCACCTGCCTTCGCGGAGGGATCAACACAAAGGTGAGAGATCCAAACAATATAGAATAGATCCTGCATAAGGCAAACACACAAAAGGAGATCATGTGAGAAGAAAGACACTTAGGCTGTTCCCTGGTTTGGCACCAACGATTATGCGCAAAAGCAAGGTAGTTTAGGAACTGGGAAAAGAACTACAAAGCATGATATCCAAGCTTCAATGTGGTAATTTCACAAGCTGCTGTTTTAGGTAGACAACAAAATGCATGTCCTTGCTCCAGCAGAAGCAGCCTCAAATGCGGACTGAGATGGGCAGTGCAACCAGCACTGTCTGAGGCTTGTCAATAGATTGTGTTATCCATGGAATGGACCTAATTTTTAGGATCAGATACTTCATGGATTAGTCGGGAGGGTAAGAGGCTTCCTATATCTAGCTTTAAACAGCACAAGCATAAATGATTTTCATAACATAATAACTTGTTTAGTTGAGCTAGCCACTTGACAGTTAAATGTGCTTCACTTGTTCATTAAAGAACAGAAATATGGATTAATTATGCTTTTTCTTTTGTCCTCTTTTTATGGTGAATGAAACGAAAGGATTCATGTTAATATATTATAGAAAAATACATTGTAGGTTCGTACAGTGGTATACATTCTAGAAATATTGGTACAATAATTTGCTCACAAACATTCTGTAAGTGCAATTACAAAATAGTACCCTTCTTAATTTCAAAGCTGGCTTTAATGTGATGCAGATGGTCCAGTAGAAGGGCGAGAGCTGAAACGTGTAGACCGTCCGTTTTTGTGATTGCACTATGCAATTTGGAGTTAAACAGCATTAAATAAAAAAGAGAAAAAAAGTAAACATACCGATGTCTGCGGTGCCGTGAGTTTTTGTTGCAGAAGTAAAACGGAAACAGCTTAGTGTATATATATATATATATATATATATATGTATATTACCTACTGGCGATAGCCAGTAGGTAGTTATAGTTAGGACCACGTTTCCATAGGAAAACCTCAACATTCTATTTTGAATAACTTTGGCGCCGGTCGACGAATCCTCGCGAATTTCTCAAAATAGGTGGGGCGCTACGCTCCGCTCCTACCCTGAAAGTCTCGGGGGGATTCGTCAAGCGGGGGCTGAGATAAAAGGGGGGTCCCAAAACGCGTTTTTCCCATGCATTTTTCCATAGGACCTTTAGAACGAGCTACAGCCCGAATGGCTGAACAGAATTACTCAAAATTTGGCAGAGAGGTAGTCCCTAGGTCAAGGAAGTGCCTTTTGTAGGTTTGGTGTAAATCTGTTCAGTAGATTCTGAGAAAATAGCCTTTAAATCAATATATATATCTGAGCCAGCTTACGGTACGCTTACCGTACGCTTACGGTAAGCGTACGGTGGCGTGCGCGAGCGCGATTCTGATTGGCTCTTAGATCTTAGTAAACATTCGAATCGGCCGAAACCAGGAAGCGGCGGCCGCCATTTTGTCTCTCGCACTGAGAGAGATTTTTAAAATCGGAAGCCCAAAAACATGTAAAGGGGCTGTTTTGACAACTCCCTCCCACATAGTCATGTGGAGGGAGTCCCCAAACATCCCCCAAGTGCAAAAACGGTTTTATTTTTTTTTCGGCAATTTCGCGGGGTACGCTTACCGTACGCTTACGGTAAGCGTACGGTAAAAAAATAAAAATAAAAAAAACACTATCCACACTTACCCCACCCCCTGTGCTTTTGGTGGCCGAAGGCCACCAAATGTGCTGGGCTTATTACAATGGAAAAAAACACTATCCACACTTACCCCACCCCCTGTGCTTTTGGTGGCCGTAGGCCACCAAATGTACAGGGCTTATTATAAGGGAAAAAAACTTAGCATTTAAAAAACCGTACTAATTCACTGAAAAAACCATAGGTTTCACACACGTTATAGTTAGGAATTAGCATTTAAAAAACCTTGCAAATTCACTGAAAAAACCATAGGTTTCACACATGTTATAGTTAGTGGAAATTTTACTGATAAAAAACCAATGAAATTGCCCCGTTATAGTTAGCGCAGGCAACTATAACTCACGCGACCGCAATCCTCTGCTGATGACATATGTGTCTTTATGAAAAAAAAATATTTGTAATATATGTATAGCTAAAAATGTATGGAAGAAGACATGGGCAAATAAGTGTCTAAATATAGTATTAGCATCAGCAGAGGATTGCGGTCGCGTGAGTTATAGTTGCCTGCGCTAACTATAACGGGGCAATTTCATTGGTTTTTTATCAGTAAAATTTCCACTAACTATAACATGTGTGAAACCTATGGTTTTTTCAGTGAATATATATATATATATATATATGTGTATACACATGCACCATAAAAACTGGTTCGCAACCAATATGAATGGATATGGATAGTATGAGCTCTCATTTAAGTGCCCTAAAGTGTTTTTTAGCTACTAACACATCGCGTTGAAGCCCACACGCTTCTACCAGTGAAAGCCTTCTTACCACTCAAGCCTCGCTATCAGGTTTTCGATCCTTTGAGCCGTACAAACCTTTCATCGTATGTTTTAACCAACGATCATTTTGATCACACATTTTTCATTTGAGCTACGTTTGAGCATCTTTAACATCGGAATATAGTGAAAATGAAAAACATGCAACCTATGCAGTTTTTATTTCGTTTACACAGTTTTTCAAACCGGATTCAAAATTAACAGACTCTCCCAGGAAGCCCTCTTGTCCTGCGTATAAGGGGTTTTCTGACCAGTGGCTAATGCACACTTCACAACTATTGTGATAATTTCACCGAGGACACTCGGATCAGTGTGTATAAGTTCCTACCTAATTCCCGATGCGAGCTCAGGCAAAACTTCAAATAGTAAAATATGCATTTGCAGCAGCTCGCTTTGAAGCTACAAAACTCTCCAACTGTGTCTACAATTCATCTGTCAACTCTCACCACCCTTTTCTTATTTTCAAAGAGCAGGGTTTGCCTTTACAGACAGGAAACATCCCTTCAAGCACTGCCAAGTTACTACGATTAACACCTGAGGGTAAAAATAATATACCTATTAAATAAAACATTTTCAAAGATGACTCCGCTTACAGGTAATCAACAATTCAAATGTTCACATTTGCAACTGATTTTAGGCACAAACTTCAAAAAGACAACATGGGGTATGTTCAACTCTATCCTAATAAATGATGTATTTCCTTTGTGTAGCGCCTCGTATCGGCATGCAGGGATGTCAGCCCCTCACATCTCCAGGCAGATGCTTAGATTACCTTATACCTCCTCCTCCATTATGCCCAAATAAGATGCTAACCGCGGAGGCATCATGCAAGTGTTGAACAAACTTAGCTGCTGCAGCCTTTCGGCTAATTTGCACTATACAAATACCGCATACATACAATTGTTTCCTTTGTGCACCTTAAGACGTGTATATCACAATGACAAGGTATGTACCTCAGATAACACTTTTACTGGTGGATTCTCTATCTGACTGCAGATTCCTGACCATTTGAACTTAATCAGACTTTTTTAAATATATATTTTCTTTATTTATATTGCTCCTGTGTGTCATCTACGACCTCGTCCAACCTCCGGAATTGACGGCGTGGAGCCAAATGCAGGACACACCCCTGCATAATACCATTAGTTTACCTTTGAACTCTTATGTTCCCTCAAGCACAGAACACCCATGACAAATTGGGAAGAATACTGTTGTGCAAAATATAACCTGGGATCTTTTTAGACCCCCAAACGTTTGCTCCACAGGGTAAGGAAATGGGGTGAGAAATCTGTGGTTAGAGTTTCCACTGAAAGACCATTACTCCAGGTAAGTAACTTGTTCTTCTGATGGACACTTCTAACCAGAGACAACTCACATCCAGAATAGATTCACATTAGTACGTTGCAAATGGTGGAAGATCTGAGGAGTGGATATTAAATCATGAATGACTGAGAAGTAAAAATGGCCCTCCCTGTGGATCTGAGAGCCAAGGCATTAATGGAGGTGTGGACAGAGGTTAATGTGGCCACCTAACAGATGTTCAGTTCTGTAACAGCTATGCAGTCATGGCAATCTTGGCTCTGGTGGAACAAGCCTTAAGAGGCTCATTTCTGGCCAGGGCATATCATGCCTTTAGGCATAGTATAATCCACTTTGACAAGGTTCATTTCTGGATGGTCCGACACTCCTTCGCACTGGCAAAGCCAACAAAAGGGGGCCATCCACCGCTACTCTTTTATGTACTAGATGTAAAAGCTAGGAGCTCTTTTAGGTTCAGTCAGTGACAATTTGCCCAGTTGAGGGTCAACTTGTTGCTCTCTGCACCAGACCACAAACTTTGCCCAGCACCCAGAATGATTGGTAGAAGGGTGCCACTCTGTGAGCATAAAATCAACTACGTCAAGCAGGCAAATCAAATGTGTCAATTGGTGTCACTCAATATCCAAAGATGGATGTGTAGGTTGTTATGGTCAGGGTGCCAGACTCCACCCTCTTGCCGAGACAAGAGGTTCTCTTCAAGAAGTAGCCGGATCACGGGTGGAGGGGGGCAAATGCTTGGGTTCAGCAGATTGGGGTATAACAGCATTGTGGCCCAATCCAGAGTTGTTCTAATGATCTGATCCCGGTCGTTCTTCAGCTTTTTCAGAACTGGAGGCAGGAAACACTGAGGTAGGAAGGTGAGTGCATCTTCCCAATAACTTCATGGCAGAAATCCTAGTACATAATAATCATTACACTATGGATTCTCAGTGGTGGTGAAAATATCCACATGAGGTAAACCTCACCACACCAGTCAAAACTGCCTTGGGCCACTTCCAGATGAAATTGTCATTTGTGGTCTACCAGCAGACGATAGCTGAGCAAAGCCACCCGGGTGTTCAGCGAGCCCATCAAATGACAGCAATTAGGAAGATCACAAGGCGTTCTAGCCATTTCCAGTGAAACAGGGCATCCTGGCACAAGATCTGTGATGCCACACCATGCTACTTGTTGCAATACTAAATGGCAGTTGGGCTGTCCATTAAGTCCTGAACTGGTTTCCACTGGAACAATGTCCGAAAGGCCTTCACAGCCAACCAAATGGCATGAAATTCCAGTAGGTTTATGTGGACCATCTGCTCTGTTGGGAACCAAAGTCCCTTGATCTCCACCTCTCTCAGATGACCGTTGCAACCCAGAGATAAACTATCTGTCACTACAGTGAGCTCAAGATGGTGCAGGGAGAACAACTTGGATATAATGGAAAGGGTGTAACCTTGTTGAACGATCTGCAGCACCCACTAATCTGAACTTGTAGCATGCCAACTAAGCATGAGAAAACAAACTCTGCCCCTTACCAGTTCCTGGTGGTGTCCACGGACTCTGCCACCACCAAGTCTTCTTGAGATGCAAATCGGCTGTGTAAGCTGTTGTAGGTCTCACCTAGGCAGCGCTTGCGCTGTCTCTTCAAGAAATGCTGTATTCAAAGAATGATGCATTTAACCCAGATCTCTTGACTGGGGGTGAATGTTTTGATTTGTTCTGCATTCCGTCCATCAATTGTGTGTCTTTTGCTTTCTCGCCCTAAGTGCGCCAGGTATGCCCAGACATGGGTACTGGGCTCACTGTGCCACTGGAATCAAGCTATCCTGGCTGAAGAGGGGTGAAACCCCGAAACTGGTCCTAGGATGCTTGTTTCCGGTCCAGGGAGGACCTGGCTTGGCAGTTCGGGCTGGACTGTTCCCATGAGGCACAGGGTCAAGACTGATTTGCATATGGCCAGGTCTAAACTGGGGTGGCATGGTGAGCAAAAATATGATGGATTTAACACAGGTCTCTTGACTGGGGGTGAATGTTTTGATTTTTCTGAACCCGTCCATCAATTGTGTCTCTTTTGTATTCAGGATATGTGCATAAAGCTCTGCCCACTTTCCGCCCATCTTTTTAATTGGCTCCTGTCCCTGTCCTTTGTAAATGGTGGCTTTTCATTGGTCAAAAGGCTTAGTAGTTCCTCCTTAGTACCACCTTGTCTCTTCTTGTAACCTCCCATGAGGACACCCCCTGTTACATGTGATGTTACTCCCTAGGTTTTATCAAGCCCTATTTTCTTAAAAGGCTTCAGGCAAGACGCACACTTGGTCCTATGCTAGGCTGGCAGTGGTTACTTTGCTCACTAGAACATCTCACGTTTATATGAGACCGTCTATAAATTTCCCTTCATCAGCTCCACACCGAGTACAACCTAATCCGAAATTAATGTAAGAATTCATGTCACATTTCAAAGCTACTAATTCTATATATGGACATAGCTATTTGAATGTACTCAAAGTACTGTCTTGCATGCAATGCATTATTGGAAGGGTGGATTTACCATATCTTCTGCAGGGTGTAGTACCATATGTGACCAAAAGAGGTCCACAGTGCTGGTGCCTTGCTCATGGGATCTCTAGGACCAGCTTGCGATACTGCACCTAGACATCCAGTGCTGGTGCTTTGCTCAATAGGGACCTCTAGGAGCAGTTTGTGGTACTGCACGAGACATGCATGCTGTTGCCTTGCTCACTAGGGACCTCTAGGAGCAGCTTGCAGTACTGCACCGTGACATGCAGTGCTGGTGCCTTGCTCACTAGGGACCTCTAGGAGCAGCCTGCGGTACTGCGCCGAGACATACAATGCTGGTTCCTGGCTCACTATGCAAGCATTTGCAATGCACTAGGTCTCGCATTACTGAAAATATGAGCTATTGGGGTTGCATTATTATTTGCAACACCAATACCTCAAACTATCAGTAATGCGATACCCATTGCATGGCAAACACCTGATTGTATTGTTGATGGAACTGATGGACTGAAGAAAGCAAACCAAAAGACCATGCCTTATTAGCACAGAATCCACTCTCATGCCAAAAAGCCTGGAACCTATTCCTAAGGACGCCTGGACATAACAAGAAAATCCTACAGCGCATAGCAAGATATTACACCTGATTAAGACACTGGTGCACATGGTATGACCCACCCAGTCCATTATATGTAGGTGGCCCCTCAAGACGTATTTTGCTGCACACTATCCGTCTAAAATTATCCAAGGCATTTCTGAAAAGAAATTACCCTTTTTTTAAAAATACATCAATACATTTAGATTCTCTATCCACAGTACAGAATGCGTTGGGGTTGACCTGGTATTAAAAGCTTGACATACCAAGCTCTCTGGAGTGGGTACTAAGTCAAAAGGTATACAACAAACAAAGGGTGGTAGTGGAACAAAGTGTCGCACCTCATAAAGATGAGCTAGCTATTTAGTGGGCATGTAGTATACAAAGATTAATACAGTAATTGTGCCACTCAGGGTAATGCCACACCCTACCACCTAAGATGTGATTGCACAAAGTAAAGAACCTTTGTGGCAAAAATATTTATAAGAAATATACCCCGGGACTCCACAGTTACATATGACATCTATTTACGACATCATTTGGGCTTCAAAAGATCCTTTTAATTCTTTTCACGGTGTAAGACAACAGAAAGTAATAATTATTTTTTGTTATTCATTTTCTTAAACATCAGTTAGGGACATAGTACATTCATTTCAATGTTGTTAAAAGGAATCAGATTTTCCAGTCCAATTGAGGCAGCAGTGTTCAGTGATGAAAAAAACAACAGCCTATTCCTAAGGGCGCTTGGACATCACAAGAAAATCCTACAGCGTATATCAAGGCATTACACCTGATTAAAACACTGGTGCCCATGGCATGACCCACCCAGCCCATTATATGTAGGTTGCCCCTCAGGACATATTTTGCTGCATCCTATCCACCTAGAATTATCCAAGGTATTTCTGAAAAGAAATTACCCTTTTTTTCAAATACATTTCGATTCTCTATCCGCAGTACAGAATGCGTTTGGGTTGACCTGGTAGTAGAAGCTTGACATACCAAGCTCTCTGGAGCGGGTACTAAGTCAAGAGGGTTGGATCTCCAGGGGAGGCCTAGACCAATTAGCCATCAAGATTTTAGTCAGGGCCTCGTTAAAAGGCCCTAAGAGCTATGAATTAGCAGGCCCATGCATCAAGATGCGGGTCAGTAGATTTACCTTAGCCTGCAAAGGGGGCACTCACTTCCGTGGAAGGTCTCGGTGGGCAGTTCAACTCTCTCTGAAGAAATATCCAAGCAACATGAATTCTGTAAATATTAACATAAGCCAGCAGTAGTGTAATAAGAAGGGGAGCAAATTGTCCAACTCCTGATAATCATTCTTTTGAGGAATGTTTAGGAGACCTTGAATGACATCAAAACCGATCTGAGCAAGGCTTCCAGCCTACGATAATACTGGCATCTTGGGAGATGCGGAGGTTCATCCTAAAATGGGGTCTATGCCTTGGTACTCTCATAGTAAGATTTAGGGCTGGTGTGGGCTGACATCAGCTTTGGGTGGAAATGGGTGTCAAAGTTAGATCTGGTGTGGGTGACGATGAAGCCACAGTCGGCAAGAACTGATGAATACTTGGTCGCAGGATTAGAAGCACAACCAGGACCACCAGGGAGCCATGCAAAGACTCAATGGGATCAACCGTCACAGGGGGTTAAACCCGCGTGCAGAACTTCACCTGGAGACAACTCGGGCACCATGAGTCCAAAGACACTCCTGAGGGCTTCCGCATCACCCTGAAAAGTTGCAACATGGCCTCCCTAAAGGCCTCTACCTATTTTGAGGTTGATGACAGCCCAGGGAACTTGGGGCATGCCACAACCAGCCTTGACAAAGGCTCGGAGTCAGGCAATGCCAGGGGAGTCAGGTCCATGGAGAACCAACTGCATGACTTCTCCCCGGAGTGGGAGTGATAAGACAGGAAAGACACCTGGTTGGACTTCTTGCGTATATGGTGTGTTTGTCCACTGACTTCATCTTTGACTACTGGAAGAGGGCTGCCTGGAGTGAGAACAGGACTTGGAGAGGGAGCAGGTTCAAAGTTTGGAGTTCGACCTATCTCACTTTTAGTGTTCAGCGGCATGCAGGTTGGCCTCCTGCTCCCTGATTGCCTTTGGGTGCATCCTTGAGAATTTGATGCATGACTTCAAGTCATGCCTGGACTCTAGACACCACAGGCAGACTTGTGGACCCATGACTGACATCTGTTTATTGCAGCCATGGCATAGTTTGAAGCTTGTGGTTCTTGGATGGAACATTTCCCTAGCACACTGCCTTTATAGTGAAAAATGCTATTTTGGCTTTTGTGAAAACTGTTAAAACTTGAGTGCAGTGTTCAGGACCTGCATCGAAGGGCACAGAAAGAAAGGACCTAGTGCGTTTGTTCAAGGATGGTGGCTATATAAAGCCGGTTGCAGAGTCAGCTGGCACCACCTGCCGAAGCATGGGAGCAGTTGCTATGAAAAAGCTCCAGAGCCAGTAGGCACCTGGAGACACCCAAAAAGGCGAGGCATCTGGAGTCTTAGGTATCCATCAGAATGGCATATCTGCACACAAATGACACGCTGCCAGAAAGTTCTCAACACCATCAGAGTCACAATGCATTATAAACTTCTTTTTAAAGTCATACTCCCCTTCCCTTTTTATTTTTTTTTAAATTTTAGGCCTTCACTACAAATAGTGTTATCGCATGAATCCCTGTGCAGGGTACTTACCAATTGGTCTGAATTCCAAAGAGTATAATAATTACAGCACCACTGCAATATTAACTATCACAAGAAAGGGTCTTTTATGCACACATTCAGATATGTATTAACAGGTGTACATGTTAGTTCATTTTCTTATTAAATTTGACATAATCTAGGGGCCAATCTGCTAGTCTCAAATACTCTAAGCATTTAATGAATGCACCACCCCTTATGGAGTGGTGTCTCTTGTCCCTGGATTCATATTTCTGAGGATGAATTATACACATAATTCGGCCATATGATATATGGTCAACGATCTGAAATGCAATAGAGAAGTTACAAATTAATTATAATTTACAACTTAATGAATTACAAACTATTTACTTGAAAGAATAAACTGTTACATGTAATATATACCACAGCTCATGGTTAAAAGAAAGAATGTATCCTTTGGATTACCTATGAAATATGTTGCTGAATGGTTTGAAGGCTTCATGTGCCATATTTGGGCTATGCATGTGAGGACACCACTCTATACGAGAAGATACTGTCAATAAATTATCCAATAGACTTCAAAATCAAAAATCTGGCCTAAATATGATGGGATGAAAATTCTCAGTAAAAAGGCGAAATGTATAATTTGATGTAGTACATACTGGTTCCAGGTTATGCCTCATTCCCACTAAATACCATTGTTGAACTCATGGTGATCATGTAGAAGGCTACTACAGTACCACGTGCGTGGTCCTCTGCCCTAAAATTGCTTTGAGGTGATGCCTCGTGCTCCTTTCTCTTTTTTTTTTGATTTCAAAAGAATTTATTATTTTAAAGGAGCAGAAGAAAACATAAAATACAAGCAAAAGTGATACAAATGATATCAGCTAGAACACACCATATGGTATAATCTGTAAATATCAGAAAAATAAGTTAATTAGAGAAACAGCAATTGATAACCGGAAGAAGTACTTATCAAAAGTATCACAATCAGATATTAATTTAGGGATGAAAGGAAAGAAAAGAAGAAAGCAAAGATGGAAAAAATAGGGTAAAGCTGAAGAAAGACAAGACGAAGTGAAAGGAGAGAAAAGGATTCCCAAAGGATTCACCCAACATCCAAGACAGCATTAAACAGGCAAATCAAAAGGATATTGTTCCACCAACCCCTCTGAGTCCATTTCCATGTACGTATCTAGAGCCTTCCACACACCATTAGATATAGAAGGAGAGAGATGAGCGTGATCAACTGAAGTATGAGCACTTCGTAAGAAGGAAACCCAAGCCCACCAAGTATGGTAAGAAACTGAAGAGAAAGATTTCCACTCCATGAGAATTACTTTGACTGCAATAGTTAGTAAAAGATCCAACAGTTGTAACTCCATGGAATCCAAAGGCAAAGGGACCGAGGCTGCCAACGGGCCTAAAAGAATTAATGGGAAAGAGAGTTGAAACTTGATATTAAAGATAATCATGAGGTGTTTGTGAATTAAACCCCAAAAGGGTTGGAGATGAGAACAATCAAAAAACGTATGCTGAAAGTCGCCTGGTGCAAGATCACAGCTCCAACACCGATTGCCTTCTTTGAGATTTAACGAAAATAAACGAGTGGGAGTCCAGTGAAGAAGATTAATAGAGAAAAACTTAGATTGCATTAATGAGGGGGCGATTTTGTTACGAAGAGAAAGTTTACCAATATCTTGCCATGTGTCTGAAGAGATATGATCGGTAACACTATGATCAAAATGATGTAGCCATTTTTGCTGTGCGACAGTCTGGGAAGGAAGTGTAGAAGACGACAAAAATTTATAAATCCTAGATGCTACATGACCAGACCTAATCCATAGTTGAAAAAGCTTAATCATAGAGGAGGAAGGATGAAGGCGTACTTTAGCAAGTGCTACCTTTATCTTAAGAAAGGCATAAAAGTCTAGATTAGATAAAGAAAATTGTTGAGCCAAGGTAGAGAAAGGGAGAGGATCATTGTTGGAATCATAAAGATGTTTAACAAGTGAGATACCTTTCCCAGCCCAGTAAGACATCAAGTCTGGATCAATATTAATTTTAATTTTGGAATTCCGCCAAATAGATGACCATCTAGTTTTATGCAGTGGAATCACCACTCTCTTATCCACCTTGCGAACCGCAGCAATAGTGTCTAAAATAATAGATCTAGAGAATGGAATAGAAAGGGTATTCGTGGTTAAAAAAGAGACAGTCGGAAGAGGGGAGGCCAATTCCTGTTCTATTAGCAACCAAGCTTGAACATGAATAGAAGGAGAGGAAAACCAGAGCGCACCCTGAGAAGCCAAAAAAGCAGATTGATATTTCCCCCAATCAGGAAGATTACAACCTCCCATATCATAGGATTTCCGCAAGAATTTATAGGAAATTCTAGCCCTTTTGTTATTCCATAAAAAGTTGGAAGTCAATAGATCCAGATCGTGAAAAAAGGCATCCGAGAGCTTTACCGGAAGCATAGAAGAAATAAAATTAACAATGGGTGTTATCATCATTTTAAGAGTTGGAGTCGGCCCCACCAAGAAATATGCTTCGGAGACCAGTTTTCTAAAAGACTTCGCACCTTAAGAATAGTTTGAGAT
Source organism: Triturus cristatus (assembly GCF_964204655.1). Classification (NCBI taxonomy): domain Eukaryota; kingdom Metazoa; phylum Chordata; class Amphibia; order Caudata; family Salamandridae; genus Triturus; species Triturus cristatus. The sequence goes on from NC_140584.1 coordinate 550,006,174, forward strand.
TCGTTATAAGTAACCGTAGCATAAAGGGTGGAACAAAAATATATACCCAGATATTTTAGTTGCTTAGATTGCCACTTAAAGCCCGCCGAACCCATGTGAGAAGAGAAACAGTAAGCATTTAGGGGAAACATCTCTGTCTTATCTGTGTTCAGGGTATATCTGGAAACCTTTGAGAAAATAGAAATCGTATCAGAAATAGCAGGGATGGCCAGTGCAATTTCATCCGAGAAAATGAGAACATCATCAGCATAAGCAGCTGTTTTTATCGGATGAGATCCAAAAGAGAACCCCTTAATGTCTGGATGTACGTCAATCAATCTGAGAAGAGGATCAATGGACAACAAAAATAAAAGAGGAGACAAAGGACACCCTTGTCTAGTACCCTGGCGAAGGTTAAAAAAGGACGACGTAGCTCCATTCACTCTTATGTTAGCTCTAGGTCGGGAGTAAAGAGACATAACCATACGAATAAAAGACTCACCAAGGTTATGTGCACATAAAACAGCACGTAAAAAAGGCCAAGAGACCTTATCAAAGGCCTTTTCAGCATCAAGGGCCACGGCCGCCGCCGGAAAGTTAGATCGCTTGGCGGAACCGAGAATATGACAAAAAGTACGGATATTATCACGTGCAAGACGCCCCTTTACAAAACCTGTTTGGGAAGGATGAACCAATTGAGGAATAAAGGACTCTAAGCGTTTAGCCAAAATTTTAGCAAAAATCTTAGCTTCCATGTTAAGAAGGGAAATAGGACGAAAATTCTTGGGGTCTGAATGATCTTTCCCTTCTTTGGGGATTACTACAATAGTAGCATCAGCAGCGGAACCAGACACAGAACCATCTTTAATAAAAGCATCAAAGACGGATTGAAGTTTCGGAACAATCACGGAAATAAAGGTTTTATAAAACAAAATAGGATATCCATCAGGACCAGGAGCCTTACCGGAGCGAGTAGCCTTAATCGCAGAAATGATTTCATCAGAGGTAATCGGACCATTCAATGAGTTATCTTGCTCTGATATAGCTTTCAAAGGAACTGACTTCAAGAACTCCTGGCATTGTTCAAAAGAAGCTTGAGTAGAAGGGGTATATAACTTATTATAGAAATCGCGAAAGACCTCGAGAATTTCCTCAGTTTGAAATTTTTTCTTACCAAGCTGGTCAGTAATAGAAGAGATTTGGGAAGATTTACAAGAAGATTCCTGGAACTTTAATGGAGCTGCAAGAATCTTGCCCGCACGATTTTTTTAACAGCAACTTCTTCGATTTCTGAGCCTGAAGACCAATATGAGCTCTCTTATTGACTATGGTATTGTACGTATATTTTAAATTCTTAATAGATTGGAGGCAGGACTTATCCTGAGAATGTCGAAAAAGGGATTCCTGACGTTTAATCTCATCTGCTAAATCCGTGAGCTCCTTTTTAATGGCTGCGTTTCTCCTTGACATACACTTAATGACCTGCCCACGGAAAGTGCATTTAAAAGAGTCCCAGAGAACAACAGGGGAGCTGACTGAACCAACATTCTCAAGAAAAAACGTCTCAATATCCTTGGAAAACTCTCAAACCTGGGAATCATCATGTAAAACCTCTGTGTTTAATCTCCACGAACGAGATCTTGCCCTAGGGGCAAAAGACATAAGTGTGAAAGTCACCGCGGCATGGTCTGAAACCAAAATAGGATGAATAAGCGGAGAAGAAGAAGATTGAACAAGAGAGGAATGAACCAAAAGATAATCAATGCGTGAAAAGGACGAATGAGGGGAAGAAAAAAAGGAGAAGTCACTGCCAGTGGGATTATGAAGACGCCAGACATCCTGAAGATGGATCAGGGAACACATATTAATCAGGTGTTTATGCGCTTGAGGGGGACGAAAGTTAAAGGCAGAGTTCCTATCCAAGATAGGATCCATTGGTAAATTAAAGTCTCCACCTACAATAAGATTGCCAGAATGAGGTGTGTCATTTAGCTTTTTAGTGATTGCTTTCCAAAAAGACGGGTCATCCTTGTTAGGGGCATAAATATTCATGACAAAGAGATCGGCATTACCATCGGACACCTTAGATAGTAGCCACCGACCCTCTGCATCCTGTTCAGAGGAGACGATAGACAATCCAGAATTTTTAGAAACTAAAGTAATTACCCCATTTCTTTTACCACAAGCATCTGAACAAGCAACATCAGAGACCCATTCTTTCTTCAGAAATAACGCCTCCTTGGCAGAGACCTTTGTCTCTTGAAAAAGGACTAAATCCGAAGAAAGAGATTTGCAGTAGTCTAAAATCTTTGACCTTTTAACTGGGTGATTTAACCCTTTAACATTAAGGGAAAGAATATTCAAACCAGACATAGAGCCAATAACAGAAGAAAAAGATATTCCATATATAATATATGAACTACAACATCCAGGAAAACCCGCCACCAGACATTAGAAACCAACACAAAACAAGGAGAATCCAAAGAGGAAATCCAAAGAGAAAGGAAGAGAGAAAAGGAAAAAGAAAGCAAGAAAATAAACAGAAAGAGAGAGAGAAGGGCCCATAAGGCAGGTCTGAAAAAGACCAAATTCATACAAGGGGGAACATGGGAAAATGAGCAAGGGGACCAACCAGAGGAATAAAAAACATCAGCATAAATAGCCCCAAAACAGTACATAGTTGATTATACGTATTTAAAAAGAAGAACTGTCTAAAAGATATGAACTGGAATTAATTATAGTATTCTGGAAACAGAACAACATGAAAGTCTATAAAGGCAACACGTTTAACCAAATTGATAAATAGGTAACAGTTAAAATAGATCATAACAATCGGGAAAGGCAGAAAAAAGAGAAAAAACAAATGCAATCAATAAGACCTGATGAAAAATGAGCTAAAAGCTAATATTACTATTAGGTAGAGCGAGACCAAAGCAAACATCATGAAGAGCAACAGAAAAAGAATAAAGAGAAAAGAAAATACATTCCAAAGCATACTATATGGTACATTATGGGGAAAAATAAATGAAACATAGTAGAGAACAGCATGTAGTAACAGCTCAATATAACAATCAATGAAGCCCTATGGCAGATAAATAAGAAAAAATAATACTATATATAAATATGTAAAACCTATAGAAATCTTCTAGATAACTGTCCACAAATAGGTAGAACCGGATACACTCAATTTAACTAAAAGAGGTGAGGATATCTTAATTATATGAACATGTAAGTAAAGAGACATAAGACTATCAATTACAAAACAACTATAGAAATCCGACCTAGTCGAAAAAGATAATTAATAATACTAAATAAACAAATCAATCAATGATATAGCAGTGAAATAGATATAACCACTAACTATATAGAAGAAACATATTAACTCTAATTTCAGCAATACATAAACATCTAATAAGCATCTATGACTCAAATATGTACCCATTCTATACAACAATACATTAAAAAACAATGGTATACTCCATAAATACGAAACAACAAAAGACGACCATCAAGCAGAAAGACCAAAAACAAAGAGAGAGAAAAAACCAAGTCTCACATCAAAATTTGACGAAAAGAAAGAAGTCATACAACGGGATAAGAAACGGACCAGGACCTAATATGTCAAAGGACAAACTGGGAAGGAAAAGAGTAATAAGGACGACACGCGAGCAGGAATAAAATCAAACCATCAAGAGACGCAACCACGAAATATTGGAAGATTCATACAGTAAAACTAACGACAATAAAGACCACTACACCATAACGATAGGAAGGGAGCACCAGAAGACGACAAAAACACACCAAAACCAATGGACACCAAGACCACCGCGCAGATCTAAAAGCAACTAAACTTAATAGATCTGACAAAGAAGAAAACACATTGCAGTATGTATAACCGCATCAGGTGCCAGAAGAACCAGGAACATGCGAGGCCTCCAATTGAAGATCCATCTGTAGCTCCATCTGATTATCCAAAAACCAGGCCAAGTCAGCAGGTTCATCAAAGATTCTGGAGCGACCTTTGAAAGTAATGCGGAATTTTGAAGGGCCAGCAAAAGAAAAGGGGATATTCATCTCAGATAGACGCTTCCGGAGATTAAGAAAGCCCTTCCTCCTTATTACCGTGTCTCTGGCAAAGTCTTGAGAAATTGAAATGTGATGGCCATTCCACAAGACAACTCTAACCTTCCGCATATGGGCCAAAATTTGTTCTGTGTGCTGATGGCGCAGTGGCTTAAAAATTATCGCTCTAGGTTGAGTAGCAGACTTAGGGCAAAAGGTAGGGACACGGTGTGCACCTTCCAGCTCAAAATCCCTTTGGAAAGAAATTTGCAACGTAGAGGGAATCCATTGATAGAGGAAATCAATCAAAGAAGATGCATCTTTCTCAACATCTTCCGGAAGACCAAAAATGCGCAGAATAGATCTATGGTTACGATCTTCTTGCTCAGTGAGGTCTTTCCGCAAAGCCGCCATTGAGCGCTCTAACTGGCAAAGAGATCTAGAGTGCTTTTGCATGGAATCCTCTGCGCCACTAATACGTGCTTCTGTGTCTGAAACACGAAGGGAAAGGGCCTTGAAATCATTCCTGATGGCTAACACCTCCACTTGCAGTAAGTCTGTGTTAGTCTTGGTAGACTGCGCAATTTCATGGACCTCATTAAGGCGCGTCAGGATAGTCTCAAGAGTGGAGTTAGGGTCCTTTTGAACAGACTCAGGTGTAGGGGAGTCCTGTTTGGACCTCTTAAGGGACGCTTTAGAGTCCTTTGCGTCTTTAGCATTTGGTGACGGGCCCATATTCGCAGCCATAGAGCACACCACCTCCGCAGGAGCAAAATACACCCCTTCAGATAGATTAAAGAAAGGAAATGCCAGAAGATGTATAAAAACTCAATGTGTAATAAGGAAAAGAACAAAAAATGGAGAGCGCACCCTCAGCAAAAAGAACAGGACGGTAATAATTACGGGCTTACAAGGTCAGGGAAAGGAACCACCTCACAAAAATATCATGCCCTGCAGGTATCAAGAGGACTCCTTCCGACCTCCAAAAACAGCTAAGAAGCAGGGAGACATAGATCAAAGAAGCCCCATATAAAGGCATTGGCGGTGTTCTGAAGAGAAGAAAACCAAACATAAGCTCACAAACGGTAGCAATGCAGCAGGAGGGAAGAAAAAATCAAATTAGCCTTATAAAGTGTGAGAAAACGTCACCAGCTCTTGTTTGTCCTCATTTCTGACCAGTCCGTAGCAGTAGCGTCGTCGTGCTGAGGAGAAAAAACAACTTCGCCAGTGAGGAATCAAAATGGCGGCCGCTCGTGAAAACACCGAGCGCCACCAACAGACGTCCTGAATGTGGTCACCGGCCGCCCCAAAGTGCAGGAAACGTCCTCAAAACACACTCGGCAGCATCGTAAACATGATGCCAACTGCTGGAGTGTACAGGGCCGTCCGCAGCGGCAGCAAAACCTCCGTCGGCCGTTGCTCAGCGCAGAGCTCAAGCGCAAGCCGCCATCTCGCAGCGGCGCGCAAGCCACGCCCCCCCTCGTGCTCCTTTCTCTTAAGTGTGGCTGGCGTTTCTGCACAAGATGTTTAGCTAGATGACACAGGACAAGGTACTCCATTGAAAGCTTAAACAGGTGCTGAATACCTGGCATAGGCTCTACTTGTTTGAGAATAGAACCGTCTATGGGATCCCATTCCAAGATGGAGACTGTTAAATGTTCTGATTCGGTTTTGAAATCCATCATTGTGGACATGTTTCCAGTCTTATCATTTCCTGGTCCTTGTTGGCAAGAATAGATTCTACACACTGTGTTGAAACATATTAAAAGAGCATATTTCGAATGGTTCATTGCCCCTTCATCCACTACTGAAGTCCCTCTTTTTATTTTTTAATTTCATGCTCGAGTTGGTCATGCTTTCATCTCGGTGTGCTGTGTTTGCCCAGTGCTGTTAGTACCATTTCTCCTAAATCGTAACTTCAGCCTTTTCTTGAACTTCAACCATCTTTCTTGATATCATAACTTATTCCTCTAGAACTTTGCCTGGGCTTTTGGAGGCTTTTCCTTCTGTATGGGATTCCTTCCTGCAGGCATCAGCTCCTAACACGTATTTTTCAAGCGTGGGGCAAAGTGGCTACTGGTTACTCCTGCCTCAGTCTAGCCAGATCATGGTCAAAAGCAATTCTTCTTCATCCATCCACTGACGACCATCCTCTATTCCTCGCAACTCGCCTTACTCTCTCACAAAAATGGGTACACTATAAATAAGTTTCACACTTTTAAAGGTCTGTTAATACTGAAAGACAAGGACAAACAAGGATGCACCTCAATCCTAAAGCAATAGCATGAAGGGGACAGAAATGGCTCAAACGCAGCAGAGATAGGAGAAAAGCGTAGAAAAGGAGGGAACAGCTGAGGTTGAGAGCGAGAAAGGGGAGCCGCTAAAGTGTGAATGTCCCATTAGATAAGATTCTGAGCCAGCTTGATGCTGCTGAAAAGGCAACTATGGTGGTGAAGTCCTATCTGGGACATGAGGAGATCAGGATATCTCTGATGAGGAAGTTGGCGAAAAGGATAGAGAAGATGGAAAATCAAGACAGCTCCAGAATGAAAATGAGAAGGATGAAAAGCAGCTGATTCGTAAGAGTCTGCAGCCTCACCGTAGTTCCCTGCCAGTTTGAAAATGAAGAGCGAGAAGAAATCCTGTGTTTTTGTTCAAGTTGAAGTGCCAAAAATGTTCTTGGACTCTCTGAAGTAACCTTCTGATGGACCTACAGATGAATGATCACTCAGGCTGGGGTGGTATGAGTGTGTGGCTGAAAACTCTTTTTCTTTTTGAAACTGAAATTTTACAGTAAAACAACAATGCATTCCACAGTGATGTGCAAAATATCTTGTTACATATACTGACAGAGTCTAAACAAGACCACATGACAAAAATATTGTGGCAGGAAGACAAAGGCAGATCGTCGGGTAAATAACCTATGGCAATGTGGACAGATTCACACATCTGATAATAATGAAACAATTATTGTTTGAACAAAACAACTTAATAGACCACCGACTTGGCTATCCACCACCACTCTTCACAGTTGCCATCGCTGAATGTTAGCATGTGACATACCGAGTATTGAGGACTTTGGAAAGCGTATCTATAAGGGGCATTGCGATGCATAGTTAGTATCAACCAAACTATGTCAGTTACATGTCCAGGGTCCCTACCACATTGTTAGAGCTATCATCAGATTAGTGTCTTCGATTAGACTACAGGTCAGATAAAACAGCGTCCCAGGAGGTGGCGATGGGATATTTTATCACCTTAGTGTGTCTCCTCTGTGCAAGGCTACACTTTCAGCTTGTGCCCAGTTAAACATTGATCGTTCCTGGGCAATGAACAGTGGGGGTTCAGAAGATTTCCTTTTCATGTGATAAGACGCTTGGCCACTATAAAGCCCAAGCCTAAAAAACAGGAGGTCACCCTGTGTTTCTTGTGTCTACGATACAACCCCAGGAGACATATTTCCCATTTGTGCAGTTACGGGTGCTCGGTGCACGGAGATAAACTGGAGGTGATGCTAGTCCAGTAAGTATGCAGCCTAAGGCAGGCCCACAACTTATATAGTAAATCAGCATCTACAAGAGCACTGCGCAGGCAAGCTGCATCCACTCTGTGATAAAACCAGGTTCATGTTAGCAGGAGTCAGATAAGCCCTATGTACTGTGTAGAGCTGAATGAGCTTAAACAGGGCGTTGCACGGTACATGCTTTTGGCTCTCAAGTAAAGCGGCCCATTCCTTATTGGTGCAAGGGTGTATTAAGTCCACTTCCCAGCATTGCCATAGAGGGAGGAGCTGTGGAACAGTGTGGGAGCGGAGGGAGTCAGCAAACCAACGTATCAATCAATCACTCAATCACGTGTTTGTTAAGCGTGACTACTCGCCCGTAAGGGTCTCATGGTGCTGGGGAGAAGGGGAGGTGCAGGTTTCAGTTCATCAAGGAGGGGGGTCTATCGAAGAGCCGAGTTTTTAGGTTTCTCGTGAAGATGAGGAGTGATGTGGTCTGTCTGAGGTGGAGTGGTAGGGCGTTCCAGGCTCTGGCCACGAGGAAGGAGAAGGAGTGGCCTCCTGATCTGGTCTTTCTGGCGCGGGGGACCACGGCGTAGGAGAGCTGGGCTGATCGTAGGGTCCTTTGGGGTGCGTGGAATTTGAATCGGCTGTTCAGGTATGCTGGACCGGTGTTGTGGAGGGCTTTGTATGCATGGGTGAGGATCTTGAAGGTGATTCTAGTCTTGATGGGGAGCCAGTGGAGTGTGCGCAGGTGCTGGGAGATATGGCAGTGTCTTGGCAGGTTAAGGACCAGTCTTGCGTCGGTGTTCTGGATGTGTTGTAGCTTGCAGGTGAGGTTTTTGTTTATTACGTCATAGAGTGCGTTGCCATAGTCGAGTCTGCTGGTGACCAGGGCGTGAGTGACGGTCTTTCTGTGCTCGAGGGGGATCCATTTGAAGGTCTTGCGTAGGCGGCAGAGGGTGTGGAAGCAGGAGGATGCGACGGAGTTGATCTGGTGGTCCATTTTGAGCTCGGAGTCCAGGATGATTCCAGATTACGTACGTGGTCCGTGGGGGTGGGTGGGCTTCCCCAAACCATGACATGTAAATATTGAGGTGAATGGGCGGTTCAGTAGTCAGATTTTCCCAGTGGTTCCCTAGTGTGGTAAGCAAGGAACTGTGAAGTAAAAATTGACCTGGGGTAGCCCATCCTATTTCATCAACATCTCAAAGGATGCCAAAGTACCATTCCTATACAAATCTCCCTATGTGTGCAGACCTGCAGCATGCTATGTGATCAATGTTGCTTTTCAACATGGGCCGCCCAGTCTTGGGCGTTCCCAACAGAAGGCTTGTCAACTCCTAAGGCTGCTAGGGCCACTGGGGGAAGGTAGAGAAGTTAAAAGTTGCTCCTTGGTACAGTTTGCTAGTGGAAAGGTGCTCTACCTTGAAAATCACCTGCATTTAGCCTTGTTCCCCAACACTTTCCCCCTCCTGCCCATGCCGTCCTTTCCTTCCTGTCCTTCAATTTTCTGTAATTTCCCTTCCCCGCTTACCCACAGAATTAACTTTTCATTACTTTAAGGACAACTCACTACAAAGTTTCGAATGAGTTTTCTGCCAGTGTACTTGGAGACAGGCTAGTGTTATTCTATTTGCGTTTTTGCTATGCACTGAGACTGCTACCTCTTGGTGGCTTTGTAATGCTAGGTGCTGGCTGGAAGTGAAAGTGTAGTCTCACATAAGCCCCACCCCTGATCAGTAGCATCAGTTTCTTGCTTATCTCTTTCCGCGCCCTCAGACATGGAGCGAGAAACATTGTTGATACCAGTGTGCAGAATTCTATCTTGGGAGCGTTTAAGATGTTAAAAAAGAGGCCACTGCATAGAACAGGGAGGTGGGAGGGAGGTGAGGAATCTGCAGTTAGATAGAGTATCCACCAGAAAGAGGATTTCCAAAGGTTGGTAACTTGTTGTTCTGATGGGTACTTCTACCTGCAGATTCCTCACCTTAGACTAGATCTCAAAGCATTACCTCCCAAGATGGAAGGTCTGTGGAGTGGAATGAAACCAAAGAGTTTTGTAAGAAATGTCTTTCCAGCTGGAACTGGATGCAAAGGCAATAGTTCTTCATAAACGTATGCACACATCACAGGCTGGCATTTATCAAGGATATATATACAAATGCTCTGCACATGTTCAAAAGTAAATACATAAAGTTACATAAAATATCACAATGATGCTGGTCTTTATATTTTCAGATGTCTTTAATTCAAGATCTTTAAGCCTTCCTATCAGAGAAGGCTTAAAGATCTTGAATTAAAACTTCTGAAAATATAAAGACAAGCATCATTGTGATATTTTATGTAACTTTATGTATTTACTTTTGAACGTGGGCAGAGGATTTGTATACATAGCATAAGTGGTCTGCTGGGCACAAACGTGAGGATCTGGTGGTTTTTCCCTACCTTATGCACTGTGCCAGATCACTTGCCTTAACTGATTTGTACTTGTGACAGACCTTAGAGCGCCATTTTGCCACCACCGACTGTATAACTATATCAAGGATAGGCACTCCGCGTGACAATGCAGTGGTAGCAGCCTTAGCACTGATAGAATGGGCTCTTAGACGTTCCGGCTATTGTACAGCCGATCTTAATGCAGAAGATATCCACCTCAACAGTGTCCTCTATTGCACATCCTTAAACTTCTCCGTCCCGCTGGGAGGAGCTCATTGAGAACCTAGGCTAAGCGTTCCAGGAAGCCTGGATGAAGTTCTGCCTTTTCAAAATTCTCCAGGGCTGGCACTAGATGCTGGCGAGGCTCAATTCCGTGGGACCATTGCCCCATTCATTCCTGCTGGAGGTGCGACCGTGCAATATAGTCCATATTCTATTGGAATGCTCTGCCATTTGCCCTTTTTGGACCGTGGTGGGGTCCACATTGTACACTTGCGTTCCCTGTCCTCCCTTCCAGCCATGCCAACCATAGGTACTGTCCGCCCTTTCCTTTCCTTTCTTTCTTTCCTTCCCTTTTCTTTCATTCTTTCTTTCTGTCACCTTCTTAGGCTCTGTTCTCTCCCCCAATCCATCCCCGCCCTTGTTGTTACCATGTGGCTATATCTGCTGCACTCCCCCCCATTCCTAGGTATTCTTGATACCAATAAAAAATTATTTTTAAACATCTTCACCCCAGAGAAACCCCCACAAAAACCTGATCATTTTTTAGCATGCTCAACACAAATGTTTGAAGCACTTTAATGGTCCAGGCGTTGGACACTCATCCTCTTTTGAGAGGTGTGAAGAATGCAGGCAGGTTGATAGATTGTCCAACATGGAAAGGAGTTACAACTTTAGGCAAGAAGGCTGGGCGAGTTCTCAACACTAGTTTATCTGTAAAAAATGGTGGGGTAGTGCGACTACATTGACCGTGACTTAAGCTAACTCACATTATGAGCTGAAGTAATTGCAATGAGGATGAAAGTCTTCAAAGTCAAGAGACTCAGCAAGCAGCTGTGCACCAGCTTGAAAGGCATGCCCAAGACAAATGTGAAGGCCAAATTAAGGTCCCACTGTGACATCACAAACAATTTGGGAGGAAACATATGTCAAACCTTTTAGAAACCTCATCACAACAGGTGAATTAGAAAAGGAAGGCTGGCACGGCAAACGAAAAAACGTGGAAAGAGTCGACAAATAACCTTTAAGAGTTCCCATTAAAAGGCCTTGGTGGGTCAGAGGCAAAACAAACAAAATAACATCCAACGGCTTGGCTTGTAAAGGGTCTATTAGCACACACAGCCCCAGGCCACAAACCTGTCCCAGCGCCTGAACAAATGGACTTCATGGAAGGGTATCTAGAGGCAGGGATCACATCCACCACTTCAGGTGGAAGATCAAACACAATCAACGATCACTGCTCAATCTCAAACACAGAGCGTTGTAAATTGCACAAGTTTGATGTAGGACCCTGCCCTGCTGCTGACACAGAAGATCTTCTCGAAGTGGCAGCTTGATCAGAGGTCAGATTCTCATACCTAAATGTCCTAGGTAACACACCTTCCTGTCCACTAGGATGACTTAGGGTGGGTTGTTCCTGATCTTTTCCAGAACTTGGAGAAGATGAGAAATTTGTTTCATTCCAGCTGGGATACATCTCCTAGTGAGTGTTCCTGCGAAAACTCAAACAAGCAAAGCCTTTGACACCGTGCATTCGCAAATGGTGAAAAGTTCTAGCCTGGGTTCTCCCCACTATCGGAAGATGGCCTCCGACATCTCAGGATGTAGACACTTTTCATCTTTGCCTGCTTAGCTTGTCCACTCTGCCATGCAAGGATACCACCAGGTGGTTTGCGATCAGAGAAAGCCCATACGTTCCAACTAACTCCAGAGGCACACAGCCTCCAGCACAGTGTCCAGGACCTCACTGTGCATTGCTTGATGCAATGCCACATGGTTGTGATGGTGTTGTACATGAGAACATACACCAGCCTCCCCTTGCAGCAGGAGAGGCTTCACCACTAGACGATGTCCTGCAACTTCAACAGATTGTTATGGAGCCAGGTTTCAGTGGACAAAAGTCTTCTGATCTATATCTCCCCCAAGATAACCTCCCCAACGCAGACGTGACACATCTGCCACCACCATCAGCTCTGGGGGGTGACAGGAGAGGGACCTAGCTCTGGACGAATTATATTTGATCAACCACCACTGAAAATTGTTAGGTGTCTCTTTCGAAATCTTGATGGTATCCAATAGATTTCCTCTGTGCTGTGCCCATTGAGCTTCAGATTGCACTACAGAGCCCATTTGTACCACCTGGCATAGTCGATCAGGAAGATATAGGAGACTAACATTTCAAGAAACTTCAGAACTGCTCTAACCAAAATCTAGGACCAAGGCTCAAACATCAGGATCATAGCCTGAATGTCAAAGGACTCACTGCAACCGAGAGAAGTCATTGAACTGCATTGTATCCAGGATAGTTCCAATGAATGACAGCCTTTGAAACTTATGCTCATTGATCATGAACTCCTTTGATATTAAGAGTTTAGCCGTCGTCTCAAGGTGGTCTACTTCTGACAATGGCGAGCCCATCTTCATCAGTCAGTTGTCCAGGTAGGAGGAAATTTGTATCCGCAATTTCTGAATGTGTGCTGCAACACTGCTATCACTTTCATGAACACCTGAGAGGGACTGATGAGGCCGAAGTGGAGAATTGCAAACAGAAATGCTCCTGGTTGACCATGACCCGCAGGTAACATGTACAGGACTGCAGAAAAGGTATATGAAAATACATGTTGGGCAGATCCAAGCACACACTACAGTCCTCCAAGTCCAGAGAAGCCTAAATGTGGGGTAGCATGAGCATTTTGAATGCATCCTTCCGCAAGGTGGCAATCAGAGGTCGAAGGACCAATAAAGGCCAGAGGCCTCTGTCCGTTTTTTGGCACATGGAAAGAGCAAAGTAACAACCTTCTCAACAGCATAATCAGAGAGCAACACACACTTTGTGTAACAGACTAGAGAGGTGTTCTTTTCAGTCAGTCGGATGTTTGGAAATATGGCAGAGCACAAAAGAAAGTGTAGGGCATAGCTATGCTGAATGAGTTGTATGACCAATAAGTTGGACGTGATGTATTGCCTCCATGGGATAACATACTGAATCCTGACAACCCACGGAATGGTGGCGCACCACTCAGGGCTTACGTAAGCAGCATAGTGGTTGTTGCTGCAGGTAAGGGCACTGGAAGAACGAGTGCCTCTGCTTGCCTGCACATTACCTGCCAGACCCATGCCATAGAAGGGAATGGGGTGACTGTTACCGCTGGTGGGGCAACTGTACCTGTGTCTAAGCCAGCCTACTGGAGCAGCCTCTGAATGTGGGAACTGCTTGGCAGGAATCGAGAGATCCATGCAGCGGGTCGTGGCTCAACTGTCCTTAATAAACTCCAGGGCAGAATCAGCTTTTCACCAAAAATACGTGAGCTATGGAAGGGCATAGATTTGTACATCTCTAGAAAGGCCTGTGGAATGCATTCATGCATTGTAGCAGCACACAACGCTAGTGTCAACCCACTTCCCAGGCAATCAGTAGCACGGAGGCCATCACAAATCACATATTTAGCAACATCCTGACACTCATGAACTGTTTGAACCAGGGAGTACCCAAGGTCTTCCAGAACCACCACAAGATCTCACTGGCCATGACCCATAGAGCATACAAGTAGCAACTCAAAAGACTGCATTAACAATCTGAATGCCAGGCAAAACAAGGAGAACATTAGTTTTCCAAATGCCTCAATCCTCTTGGACTCCCTATCCAGAGGAGTCACTGGGGAATGAATTGGGGCTGCAGGTTGCGGGATTGTTGGTTGATGCCTGAACTACCAGGCTCTCGGAGGTAGGGTGCTCAGTAAAAAAAAAAAATAATAATCCATATCGCCAGGAGCAGACCTGTGACACCTGGCCACCTGCCTATTCAAAGGTGAGCAAGAACAGGGCTTTGCCAAGTGCTCATCAAGGTAGAAGTGCGGACCTCATTATAGGTAAACAAGGGTTCTGGCGTAACTGGCCCAGGCTGCAAAACCTCCAGAACATTACTCTTGATCTTGACTGAAGGGAGCTACAATTTTAGGACTTCAGTTGCTTGTTGGACCACTGCTGCAAATAATGCATTCTCTTCCGTGGGTGGTCCAAATGGTGAGTCCAACCCTTTATCAGGGAAAGTATCAAACCCACTTGCCTCTTGCAAGTCCATGTAAAAATTGTCATAATGAGGGGCAAGATTACCACCATCATCATCTGCCTCTGGGAGTGTTCCTTGTTCAGAGTAATAGCCAAAAATATAATGGAGCCTCTGCAAGTGTGTCCGCCCTAGTAGAGGTATTAGTACAGTCAGGCATTATGACAAGTGTTTTGTAACGTAACATAGGGGGAGATAGGGCTGAAGTTGGTTTAGGGACAGATATTGGAATCTGCATCAGATCCTCTTCCGGAGCGGTGGACTTAGTACCAGCAGTGAAGAGGGATGGCCTGACCCAGAGTCAGTACAAGTCCCGGAACAGGTCCTCTGGGGTCAGACTGCCCAATGCTAACTCAACTGCCCCTTCAGTTAGTTGGGAATCAAAGGCACCCGGAAGGAGCTGAAAGTGGACCCAAAATCTGAAGGTCTTGATCTTCTGTGGCCTCATCAATTTGATAGGGAAAATCTGGGCACACAGGATCAGTTGGGAGATCAGCTATGTGACCGGCTGACATTGTGGCACCCTTGCACACTCTCCTTGTATATGGAGTGGCAGGAGGGTCAAGTCTAGCTTCAACTTTATGTTATTGGTTGGACTTCGATTTAGACTTACTTGGGCTTGGACTAGGAGGTTGACCTATTGCCGTTATGACCCCAGGAGCACGAACAGATGAGAGGGTCTTGCTTCTTCTTAGGATCGGCGGCACACAGCTTCACTTCTTGATCCTGGATCATCCTCTGGTGCATTAGGACACACTTATCCTGTGACTCTGAGTTGGGTCGTGAGCCCAAACACCAGAGACACACCTTGTGCGAGTCCTTGACCAACATCTGTTTTCTGCGATAATGGCATGATTTGAACCCTGTAGTTTTAGGAGGGCGACATAGTCCCCTAGAAGACTGTATTTAGTTTTTAAGAGTCATCGGTAGGCAGACGAATTTGGGTGCGGCACTCCAGATCCATGTCGGAAAGCTCAAAATGAAAGGAGCTGAAGACATTATGCAGCGAAGGCGCTTGTATGTAACCCCACTCTGTCACTTCTGGGCAGTACAGAGTCGGCACACAATGCCACCCTGTGTTGTGCAAGAGCATTGCTGAAAAATAGGTTCTGGATATAGTCTTGCAACTGGGAAGTGTTCAAAGCTGAGAAATCTGTGGTTAGAAGTATTCATCAGAAAATATTCTGCTTATTGAACACCTTAATAAAATTGATTTGAACCTATAATAGTTAAGCTCCTAGTCATGCAAATTATTTTTCAATCCCTACCCCGGAACTGGGTAATAATTCATGTTGAAGACACAAAGATTACTCTTGGAGAACACCTGATTGACAAAATAAGTCTTAATTGTAATTGTTATTATAAATATTATTACTGCTAATAATTAATTTTACTAACTTTTTAACCTTGTCTTCTCTAGGTATCCCTTTTCGATCTTGCACTTGGTCACCAAATTGAAGCCCCTTGGTGTTCCCATTAATTTATCCCTAAATACCAATGCTTTTACTTAAAATTCTGTAGGCTATGTTTATCAGTTGGCACTTCCAAAAATGAAGAGCACAATTTGGTACAGTGTGGCTACACTAAAGATGCAGTCTATTTTGAGATCCCAAAATTTGGCAGAGTGGCATTTCCAATCAGCAGGACATTTTTCAATCAGCATGTCCTCATGTATGGAAAGTACAGTTTAAACTTGCTTTGATACAAATGCGAGAGACTGAGAAGATGAATACAACATTTTACTTGCGCAACTAACCAGTTGAGATATGTGGGTTAAGCTTATGAGCTTCTTTGATAAGGTGTTCACATCTTTCGGGCTGCCATGTGACAACGGGTAACTACTAAATAGATTTCTCTGCAGATGATGTGTAATGTGATAAGGCAATCTTCTAAGATGACAAGCAGATTAACAGCACCAAACACTATAAGACTTCCCTCTTCCTTGAAAACATATGACAATGTACTCCAAATACAATTGAGATAATGCAAGGATGCCAAAGAAGCCATTGTAGTTTAGCAACTATGACTAACTTTATTACAATCATAAATTCTATAGACAATAAATGTAAGGAAAAAACGAAATAATCCAGCCACAATATAAGGTGATCACATGTAGCAAACTTTGTATACAATCTGGGTTATTGTTACGCAATGAAACAAGTAGTATAAACCAATAACACATGAAATGTATACAGTTTCAATTTGCTATTGACAGCCAAACCAAACAAACCTTGTAAATGCTGTTTTTATAATGATGTTTGCTAAATTATTTTTGGGGAAGCTGCTAACCCTCAAACTAAAACTAAAAAATATGTTTTGGTCTCAAAAAAATCTTGCATTTCCTTAGTAGTTCTGGCACTTAAAGGAACCTGCTTTGTTTGTGGATGTGGTCCTTCTGAAAGGGCAGAATGCCATCACTCGCAGTGAAGTCAACCAATGGCTGAGGTGGGCTCACCCACTGCCCCATGCTGTAGTGGTCAGAAGAAAAATAAGAATTACAGCAGACCAATGGATGAAGAGGCCTATCGGAAAGCATTTTTAAGTTTATTACACACATCATTTTAGTAAAATTAAAAGGTGTTGACTAACGCCCTAACTAAAAAGCTTCAGCGAGTTCAGAAATCACTAAAATGATTTCAACTATTAAACATTTTGCAAGTATCTCTAAGATTTTACATTGGTAATTGCTAACTGCTGCAGTTTCACTATGATTTCCTGACTGGTCTTTGACTACCGCAGGCACACGTGTGTGAACACAAAATGATAGATACATTTCTGGGTAGCAGTATAACATATCTTAGACAGCTAACAATGTTTTTATCCTCTAACGGTCTCCTTTAGGTTACAAGTTTGCACAATAATTATGCCCTATAGCATTGCTTTGGCTCCTTTTCCACTGCAGCATTATCCTTCTTTGCTATAGGATCCAAATATTCAAAATCACATTTACAATTAAGAAAGAAGAATGATAGCTTTGAGTATGAAAAGCATGCCACCCCACGGGCGGTTCCTCCACTAGGGCAGAGGAGCGCCGCCTCACTGCTTTCTCGCAGTGAGAAAAGCAAAAACATAAAATGGTAATAACTTTTAGTTATTACCATTTAATGCCTGCGCATTGGGGGCGGACGGGGCTGCTCTGCTCTTTGAGCAGGGCAGGGGAGGAGTGGTGTGCCCACTCCTGAGTGCGCAAATACTGTTTGGTTGGCCCTTTCTGGCCGCCCAAACCAGTCATGCACACTCTGCCCTACTCAATGCAGGCTGCAATGCAGCCTGAATGGAGAACATGCCCGCCCCATAAGCCCCTGGCTGGGCGCCATCCCAACCAATCACAACGCTGCTTGCAGCGTTGTGATTAACTTAGGGGAGGGAGCCTGGCTGCCTGTTTTACTGTTCCTGTCGGAGGCAGGAGCCGAGAAGACGTGGGACCCGACCTCGAGTAAGTTTAAATTCTTTGTAAAAAAAAAAATGTTATTACCCCCTCCCCGTATGCGACCTCCCCCGCAACCCTTCTCCCCGCCTGACCATCCCACGCCCGTCCTCCCAACCAGCAAACAATGCCGGCCGCGGGTGTGCCACCCAATGGCATTCCTAAAGCCAATGATCTTGTAGAAACTGCTTCTGCATTCCTATACTGCAAATGCTTGGGATGTGATAGTACTGCATATCAGAATTTTACAATACTGAGAAACACAGACACAATTATCCATTGATTTTATTCAGAATATGCAATGGTATCTCCATTATTCTTCTTGGATACGTATTTATTATTGCAAGGCTGAACACAAATTATATTTATTCAAGAAATTATATCATGTTATTATCTTTCTTTTGCACAGGCAAGCTGCGGTGCTAATTGTAATGTTAATAAACCATCATAATTTTCCTTCATAGAATGAGTCACTGTCGTACAGAACATGTGCAAATGGAGTATCTGAAAACAATTTGCTTTATTTCTGAAGAAAATCTATTTAAAAACAAATAACATATAGTTCATGCTAATCTTTTTGACGATACTACATCTTCAGCTGCTTGCAGAGACTGCAGACACCTAGATGTCATCTTGAAATGAAATCTGGGATGGATCACAGTGATAAGTCAGAGTAGGTGTGACACAATATCCGGCATTTGTAGGAAAGGCGAGCTTAAAAGCAAAGGATAAAGTATACGAGTTATAAGAAAACAATAGTTTAAGTTATGGCTAAAACGAAGTGAGCCACCAGTGCTTAGCCACAGTAAAGCATTCTTAAGACAAGGTTAGCCACTTTAACAATGGCGTAAAACATACAATTATTTTCTATGATCAAAACTAGCACAATCAGATAGGAGAAGCTATGTGTCTTATAGGTAAAGCTATTTACACAGATAAGTTCAACTTACATATGCCATGAGCCTCAATTACAAGGGCAAATCTCCTTTAGTAATTCACAAAGGTTGGTTTCACATACATAAATGGAAGCTCTCATCCATACATTTCTGTGTTAGTAAATCTACACTCTGAGCGTGGAGTTGGCGTTCTATAGAGGGAAAGCCCTAAAAGTTTGCAACTACCCACAAAAGTAAAATGTTTTTTCCCTTCAGTCTTGGAAAAAAACGAGTGTTTTACTCATGAAAACATAAGAAAGATGATCCTTGTAGGCTTTACAAGGATGAACTCAAATATAAGCACTCCTTGATGCGAATGAACGCCTTCAATAATCACAAGATTAAGAACTCAATTCATTATGGTTTATTTGGCGACACCCCAAGATCAGGGGGTGATACTCACAGCACCCAGAACGTACAAAAACGAACACTTTTTGGAGCATTCATTTATTATAATGGAGTGTGACCGTTCATCACACTTTATTTACTCACGACAACGGCATTAGTAAATCTCTTTCAAGGACAAAAAGGGAAAATGAGCTCTCCTCCCCCAAATTTGGATGGTTCGGACATTTTTCCTTGCACTGGAGCCAAAGCCAAGAAAAAAATGTGAATTGCATTTCCACTTGTTCAGTTTTTGTTCACATGAGAAAAGATAAATATGTATATCTTTATATATGAAAAAGGAAATCCCAAACATTTGCAGGACCATTTTGAGAAAGCTGTGACTCCTCTTCTAGTAGAGGGAGATAACGAAGAAAGCTCTAGGAAAATAATAATGCCGTAGATATCAAGGTCCTTAATCAAGCCGTCTACATTGAGGTTGTCAACAAGAGACCAATAAGAAATTACTTGACTTTTGAAAATGCATTTTGCTGGTCCAAGAAGACTTTTAAAATGAGTACTACAAATGGCAGGTGACAGAATTCTGAAATTGATGCAGCGAAATGAGGCACCCCTCAATAACCAAGATATCACAAAGGAGAAAGGAAATGTACAAATGTAAAAATGTAAAGTGTTCCTTGTGCATCCAAGAGACTATAACAGTTTCCTAAGCCATGCTGTATAGTTTGACCTCAAGAACCAAAGAATTTAGAACTCTACATTCTTCTCTATGACTGGAAGACTGAAGTGTGAAAGCTCTTGGAACTCGTCAATGTCATGAGATATTCAGGAAATCAACATGAAAGCTATCAATATTGAGGTTGTCAATGGCACGTCTTTTACTTTAAAACTTGCAACGAGTCAAAATACTAGTGAAGATTCTAGCTAATAGACTTGCGCCCTACATCCCCACCTTGGTCCATTCTCACTATAATGGATTTGTCCCTGCCCGTAAAACCTCCCTCAATATTCGCTGCTATTTCAGAGTGGCAGAATATGCCCGACTGGAATGGCCTTGCTCAGGCTGCTTAGTTTTGGACCTGGAGAGAGCATTTGACTCTCTTGGGTGGGATTATCTTTTTGCTACTGTACCCAGATTCGGCATAAGGACCATCTTAACTGGTTCGGTTAGACTGCTGTACAAACATTCAATTATCCAAGTTAAAATGGGCCCTTACATCTCTGAGGCCATAGCACTAGGTCGCGGGACCCCGCAAGGCTGCCCCTTATCTGCCCTTCATTTCTCCTTAGCACTGGCCCCTCTAGCTGCATGTATCCATGGTCGAGTTGACGTGGGAATGCTTCTCAGGGATGACACACAGTTTTTCTATACGCAGATGACATTCTGCTATATATCAGAGATCTTCACTCCATCCCTCCCTCGCTGGATCTGGCGCGGTCATCATTTGATACTATATCTGGTTTGCGGGTCAACACACTGAAGTCCACCCTTTTCCCTTTCTCTATGACCACCCCAGATCCAGGTTACTCTCTGAGTGGTGTCCCAGTGTCGTGGTGTATTGACACCTTCTGCTATTTAGGTATCCGTATCTATCGGTGCAAAATCAATCTTTTTGATGGTAACATCACCAGAGTCGTTACTGCTATTCGGTCCCAGAAGTGCTTCTGGGGGACTCTTCCGCTATCCATCTCTGGCAGAATCACCCTCATTAAGATTGTGATCCTGCCTCGACTTCTTTATTATTTTACAAACCAACCCCTTTACATACCTCCTGCCTTCTTCAGCAAATTTGAGAAAACAATTAGAGATTTCATTTGGACGGCATACAGACACAGAGTTTCCATTCAAAAGCTCTACCTACCCACCGGACAGGGTGGCCTTGCTGCGCATAATTTTGAGCATTATTTGGCTGCTCAGGTACAGTGGATTACCAGTTGGCTGGCATCCCGTCATATTTCAGACACGGCCACTCTATGTCCCTCTGACTCGCACCTCTCTCTCCACAATCTGTTTCATCCATGTGCATGGCCCAGAGGCATAGACTCCCTGCTACTCTCAGTGGCTTATAAATGCTACAGAGAATGTCTATTTATTACCCACGCCACACAGCCGTACGCCCCCTCTATACCCTTTTTTGGAAAACACACAGGGAACAAAAGATTACCATGGCAGCAGTGTTGCATTACTGGGACACAGCCGGAATCCGTGATACCGGGGACCTATTCCGGGATGGTGCCCTTATCCCATATACTGAGCTTGTGGTGGAGGAGGGTCTCCATCCGGGGTACTTCTTTCTGCAGTGCTCACTCATCACATCCCTCTCATCCATATGCGGTGGCCTGTCCACAGAGCCTCCCGTGCACCACACTATCCAATACTTACACATTATGGGTGAAGGGGGTCACTTGATCAGATGGTTCACAGTGTCGCTCCGTCAGCATGCTGCAATCTCACTAGCCCCCCCAAAAATACAGTGGGAGGAAGATTTGAGACGTACCTTCTCTGAGTCAGAGTGGACAGCCGTCCTGGAAAGCCCCACTCACATCCCCCGCAACCAGCGTTTCAGCCAAATTCTGTTTTTTATTCTACACCAAGCATACCTTACCCCAGCCAAATTTAATAAGTACTTGCACCACACAGACTCTGCCTGCCCCAGATGCCATTTAGTCAATGCAGACGTCCTGCACATGCTATGGCACAGCCCCGGTCTCAACGGGTACTGCCCTAGCCCACTGCACTGAACGTGACATCCCTTTCCAGTGGGAGGTTGATCTCTTACATTTGTTTAAAAGGGGCTGGAAACATAGGGTCACTTGCCGCTTCCTTGACCTGGGCCTAGCCACCGCTAAACACCTAGTCAAAAAACTATGGAGAACACGGGTCGCTTTCATGCAGTAGCGTGGTGCCGCTCTTTGCTTAACTAGGCTAGGGTGGAAAGAGTTGCCCTAAGCAGGGAGGACCTGCTGGGCCTTTGCAAATTCCCCCTAGCCGACAAATGGGAGACCACTCTAGCAGATCTGCAGAAGATAGATGCAAACTCTATGGATTTTTCCACAGGGGAAGGGGTCCAGACTGCTGTCGCGGTATAGTTGGCAAGGCTTTTCAGTCACTTCACCCTCAGAGATGTATTTGGGGCAGCCCCCTACCTGAGTCAATTAACAAGCTAGTACATACCTACGAGAAATCTCGCGCGCACACACAATACACATGTGGATTGGTACTCGGCGGAGAGTAAGCAGCAGCGTTTCACTAATAGTTAATTCTCACCTCCTTCAACTTATTTTGTCCTCATTCTGTTGAATCCCACTCCTACTGTTTAGATCTGTGACATGACACTCTTCCATTCCATGTATTTCCACATGCCACCCAGTGGTACTTGTGTCACAATTGAATTGACACTGATAAATAACCTTCCAATGTATGTACATTGATTCTCACTTCCTGGCACACCATATGCTTAATAGAATTCGAGCTACTCCAAGAATGGGGGTCGCTCGTGACTAATTCATGCATATCACTGTTTTTTTTATTTTTCTCTGTTCCTGCTGTGATATTACGAAAACTTTCAATAAACGGATTTAACCAAAAAAAAAAAACTTGCAACGAGTCTGATCTAGCATACATGAACAATGCAGATCCCTGTGTCTGATATACTCTTCTCAGTGTCAAGGGAAAAATTAATATGTCTAATAGTTCAGAGGGATACACTTCCCGGGATATAACTTAATGATCTCCACTGATGCAGACAACACTCTTGTGTATATAAGGGACCCGGAGGTTATCCTATCTGCAGTGTTAAGGGAAGTGGTACGATACGGTGAGTTTTCTGGCCTTAAAATAAATTTGACTAAATCCACCATCTTTCTCCTCACTCCAGCCATAGAGCCGTTGGAATTGGATTTCCCTTTGAGTTGGTCCACTGACTCGGTGCACTAGTTGGGCATTCAAGTACACACAAACTCTAAGATAGTACTCAATGGAAATTATGGCAGGGTTATCGCTAGGCTGGAAGACAACGTAAATCG
Organism: Triturus cristatus; assembly: GCF_964204655.1. Classification (NCBI taxonomy): domain Eukaryota; kingdom Metazoa; phylum Chordata; class Amphibia; order Caudata; family Salamandridae; genus Triturus; species Triturus cristatus. The sequence goes on from NC_140584.1 coordinate 550,029,174, forward strand.
CTCAGTTCGGTTGCCACCGTCCCTCCTTGGCCGCATCTCCCTGATGAAAATGGTAGTATTACCTAGGTTTCTGTTTCTAAATATACCTATGTTCCTCCCAGTTCACTTTTTTAAATGTGTCAGATCATTATTGGTGAGACTAGCTTCGGCTGGTAAACAGCCCCGCGTCAAGTGGGATATCCTTACACTTCCTTACTCTATGGGAGGACTTGGGGCGCCTGATCTGGAGCTCTACTATCGGGTGGCGCAATGTTCACACGCCTTCCATTGGGTGCACCAGCAATACGCCCCCGCATTTGCACATTGAAAGGGTAGCGGCTGAGCTCAATCCCCTGGAAGCGTGGCTGTTTCAGAAGCCGTCTTAGCACGCAGGTATCCTAGACTCCATAAACGCCACTATACACGCATGGCAGAATTTAATGAAATGACAAGCCACCACTATCCTGTATTCTCCATTTACGCCGATAGAGTGGTGTCAATGGCTGCCGGGAACTAGCGAGCGGGAAGTGACACACGCCCAGGCATCCCTTGATATTACCAAAATAAGGGACTTATTCAAGGATGGGGCGTGGGTGGGACGAGATAGTTGTAAGGCATGCTCTTCGTGAAATGCTTGGAGATGAAATGATGGAACCACCGGAAGTCGCTCCTTTTTCTCTCATGTTACGTGCAGAGTTCCCCTGCAAAATTGTCTCCAGTATTTATAGCATGGCGCAGGACTACCGAAAGTTTTTTCATTAAAGCCAGGTTGGAGTGGCAGACTGACCTGGGGGTAGCCCTTGATGATGACACAGGGCGTTATTGCTGCAAAGCCACACAACATGTTCCCTGAATGGACAGCATCACCTCATCATTTTATGTTTCTTAATTGAATTTAATATACTCCAGCCCGGTTGCACGGATATGGCCTTCGAGACTCTGCGAGGTGTGAGAGTTACGGTCCTGACCCGGCTGGATTTCTGCATCTAGCCTGGCTATGTCCCGACATAGCCAATTATTGGACCTTAATTTTCCAAAAGTTAAGTGAAATCACAGGGGTATCTCTAACACCGGAACCCTTGCTGGCTCTCCTTGGTCATTCTAGAAAGATAAGCAAAGAAGTTTGATGTTTGGTTGATATGGGTTTGTTGAAAGCTAAGCGCGGAGTCGCCAAGCGCTGGGCTCGTGGGCCGGCTCCTACTGTGGTACATTGGTCTAGAGACATGTTATATTGCAACACCCAATCTGAATTGTATAGTGACCTGCTGCCCCCCCCCCCCCCCCCAAAGTCGCCCTAGGAGCTTCTGGGGCCTGTATCAGAGATACTTAGCTGGAAAAGAGTGAAAAAAACAATTTAAAAAATCCCCTTTTATTTCTTGTGTTAGAGGGTGCGCCGCGTGGGATGATTTGGAGCTGCAGTCATTCCTCTTGGGCTCCTCTCCCAGCTTCGTAAAATACACCCACAAAATGCTAACGCTGTATTGATTTGCGCTCTCCGCATTAGGTCATCTGACAGTTGATTACGCAGGATGCCTAGGCATTGTTACACAATGTACTGTATGACCTGTAAGTAGTACCCTTGAATGAACTGCCCCATGGATTTGCTGATATTGAACACGCTACTTGATCTCTATTGATGTACACTGTGACTGTATGTGTATTTATTTTTCTTGGTTGGCATCGTCCTGTTTTTTGCATAATTCAAGAAAGAAAGAAAGAAAGAAAATGTCTAATAGTTGTGTAAACTTTTTATAAACAATGTGCTACCTTTGAAGCTATTCACCAGGAAATAAACCCACAGAAGTGGAAAACTGTGCATGGGCCATGAAAGGCAACTATAAAGAACAAGGAGAATTAAAATGTAATGCCAACTACAAAGTGTTGCTTTGGTGTAGCAGATCAGTATGGAGACAGCAGGACTACAAGGCACCAACTTAAGAAAGGCGACGAAACGTAATATATATATAAAGTTCATGCATTGCAGGTACAAATGTGTCTTCTTTAGCTATGCACAAGTTGAAGTAATCTATTAGGCACTCCCTACCTGCGCAACACGAGCAACAGACAATTTAAGCCTAACTCCTCAGTATTCCAGATATCTCCACTGGATCATTTCCAGCACAAGTGAACTCCTGTTTATCAACACAGGATGGAAGAGCTTTCAAGCATCATACAGACAGCACACACCTCTCCTCATACAGAAATGAAAAATATACTTAGCACTAGCCATGCCACTATTTATGCAGTGACTATTCAGCAACAATTCTAAGTCCACATACCACACACCTCACATCATCGTCACCCATTCCAGTACTCACATTGCACCACAAAATATGGACAGCTTTAGTCATTCCTTCAAAAGCCACTCATTATACTGCACTCCACTACAAACCACTTACAGATCACACAATGAAAGTCACAATATGGTACACTTGCTGGATCCTCAACAGTGCGGACAGCCATGGCTCCCTAATTTGGCAGACACAATGGGCATGAGGACTGCAGTTCCATACACGAAAGCATACAAAATAACATCAGACAGAAGCGGGTACCCTTGCAACTAGCTACGGTAGGATCATCTTCCATGAGGTCCTGCTTGTCTCACTCAATACTGAAGAAAAGACATAGAAATGCCACCATTACCAGTTCCACACATTCCTACAACACAATACACAACTCAGTTACCAGTAGTTTCCACTTGGCTAACAGAGATCAATGACTCTGAGGATAAGTTTGTTCTATTAAGAGGGAGCTCTCTACCTGTCGCCTACTGCTCGAATGCCTATAGACCGTGAGCATGATCTGAAATACTTAAAAACATGATTATGCACTTATTCACAACACATGATCCTGGCAGATCCCCTTACCTGAAAAGGAGAACTACGAAATTTAAATAAAAACGCATATTAATTCAAAGTGGAGTGACAATCTATAGAGATCAAGAATAGCCAATGTCGTGCTCGCCTTATTTTTTGCTTAGGTTTTAAGAACGTATTTATTCAAATATCTTGCCAGAAAAATATAAGATAACATATTTTACAGTGGAAACCGAAAGCAAATGGTCATCAACTTCAATATTATTCTTTTTCATTACATAATAACGATTTCCATGGTTCTTTTCGTCATTTCGATGTTAAATTGAATCAAAAAGAGCTGGCAGTAGAATGAACACTCAGATGCATGAGTTTTATGTTATAAAATAAAAATGTAGGAATTTTGTTTAAAGTGATATATTTATTTTGAGTTTCTCATCAGCAATGGAGTTTTCAGAAACAAAACTATCAGGATATAGAGTTGAAAATCAAGAAATGGTCAACTTCTTTCTGCAATAGAAAAATGGGAAAAAGACGCTAAAAGGGCATGACATTTTGATGTCACCAAATCAACCAGGACGAATATCTGAGCTCAGTTCCCACCCCCGACTAACACTTACAAAATGTTATCCATGTTTGAGGAACGACAGCATACCTAAAGACCTATGAAGTCATACTGAGGTGTGCTGTGTAAAGATCTGTGTGGGTCGCGGATCACTGAGAGACTCAGTCAAATATAGTTACCGGAATTATGCACCAATTTAGGACCAAAATATGTGGCAACAAAATCCTAATTATGCAGATAAGAAATGTACACTTAGTGGCACAATCTGTAGCATTATTATTGATAACAAAAAGCCTTCCAACAATAACGAACAAATAGATATTGATCTCGAAACAAAGGAGCTTGTGGTCGGGCAAATCTTAGTGGTCCGCTCCCCTGCCCCGCAAATTGGTCAAGGACATAAAGGCGTGCAGCATGGACACAGGTGCCCTTCACTGTCGCATACTCCAGCAAGCATCAACACCCTCGGAAATAGCAAGATGGCAGTAAGAACAGGGCCAAAAGGAAGCGTAGTAGTAATAACAGTTTTGGTGGTCCCGAGAGGAGGAACGATGAAGAAGAGGCGCGGATTTGGGATAGAGGGGGACTGAACTGGCATAAAAAGCTGATGTGCACTATCAATCAAGGTGGGCAGAGAGGCTGCAAAAAAGGAGGGAAATTGAACATAAGTCTCAGAAGCTTCTGTGCTCCTCAAATGGTCTTGTATACGCCATGAATACAGGGGCGAATTCTTGCTCAACCTTTGCCGACTATGTGTCTTGTTACATAGAATGTAACTACACATAGCAAGAAGTGATAGCGAAGCACTTGTTAAATACACAAACACACCCTCTGTACTTGAAAAACCTAGGACAATCCCCAAAGAATTTGGCAAAGAAAAATGTGAATAACCTAGATCAACCCGCTCTGGTATTAATGTTGACCAATGGAAGGAATAGATATAACCTCACTACAGGAAACTCGAGGAAAGAAGGAAGAATAGGGTCTCAAACATAAAGCTTACCCAGACGCATTTCACTTGTCGGCTAACGCGAAAGATACTGGGGACACCCTTTTTTTCTATAGGTTCTTGAATTTTAAGCTGAAAGTCCAAAAAACAGACAAAGATGGGAGATTTCTGGAGGTCTCCAATTACTTACAAGGTAGATTAATAATACCAGCAGTGATCCATCCCCAGACACTGGACAGACACCTTTATGAACTCATTCATCCATATCCTAGGGAACTTTGCAGAAGGATACATAATACTAATTAGATACTTTAATTCGCTCTGCAATCTAGAAATATACATATCAAGATGTTCTTATCCACATTCAGGCCCCCTTTCCAAAACACTCAAGAAGTCTCTGAGAAACTAGGGTCTGAGATACCCATTGAGAGAGTCCCCCCAAATCCAAACACACTAATGTTTCATCACACACTCTCACGGCGCATACTCTAGACTTAATAAGGATTAATCAATAATGCCCTCATGACTCATATCGAAGACTACAAATACACCTAATTATACTTTCAGATTAAGCAACGTTGAAATTGAACTTTATATGGAAAGTAAGATCTTCCCATCAGGGTAGGTGGGCATGTCCTCCTTGTTTAATCAGATAATAGGCACTATGTAGGGAGAGAAAACATACATGCTAGAGTACTTTCAAAACAATCCAGAGATACTAACCTCGCAAGCACATGGGATGCGTTTAGGCAGTCCTACATGACAAATGCATAAGCATACTAGCAAGCCTCAAAAACAGATATAAGGAACATACCTTTGTAGAAGAGAAACTAGTACAAGCTAAGAAAGAACACCAAGGAACCTAACTAGAACCCTACATTGTATAATTACAGCCCTAACGGCTAAACTAAATGCATTGGCCAGTAATACTGCTACATATTTATACTTTATCATGTTTTGTGACTAACATTTTCATGTTGAGAATGTAGCAGATAAGGAATCTCTTAAATTGACAAATGCCTTAGAAATTATAGGTCTCGAACAGAAGTGCATGGCTCCACAATAATAGTTGGTCATATGCTCCACCTGCCTCTGTAGATCATCTCACGGTAGAAAAAAAGCACTATGCGGTCCGCTTTCATATAACTGTTAATAGGTTAAGGTTGAAGACCTCCACTGTTCAATTTAACAACCTAACATATCTACTATATCGTGGGATGAACTTGCCCAATACAACTTTGCAGCGACTCAGCGTACGACTCCTGTATTCACTTCCAATCAAATTGAAGAGGCTGGGTCAGATTTTAATTCTTGAATTCCTAGAGCATTAGGTAAAACTCAGCCTAATAAACGGAAGGTCTTGGGTTTCTTGCATTTTGGTTGAGAGAGGATCTGGCTTGGCAGTTCGGGTGGGACTTTCCTATTGAAACAGGGTCAAGAATGATTTGCATATAGCTGGGCTAATCTAAGGTGGAATGGTGGGCAAAAGGACGATGGGTTAGAATGTTATCCTGAACGTTTGTCAGTGGTTAGACGCTTCGCAAGCACCCTCCCGTTCTAAGTTTCGATGCTTCATTCAGCAACTAGAGGGGTAGGGGCATGCTGCGGGCCTTGTTTTTTCACTTAATATGTCTCATAATTTCATCTGCATGGTTTTCTCCCACTCTGCAAGGGGAAAAACTCAGCTGTAAAAAACCTGGAAAGAAAATGGAGACAAATATTCCCTCAAAGATAAGCTGACACATTAAGCCGCATTAAACAGCTTAGGGAAAATATGAAGAGAGCGAAGCCACTTTGTTTTCTAAACAAATTGCAGAAGGAGACAATATGACCATTACTATTTTTAAATAGTAAATTCCTTTCTGTATCCTGATGCTGGCAAACAAATTATTCCGTCATCTCGGCGGTTTGTCAACTTATTTCCATGAAAAGTGGAAAACATTCATTCAAAGTTTAACAGCATAAAGACCGTAGAGTTCCTTAAGACACCTCAAATACCAAGTCCTCATTGTAAAGACTGTTTTAGGTACTTTCAAGAAGATATCTGTAGCGGACTCAGAATGGATCACTCAAACAGTTACATCTGTCCTCCACACGTTTTGTCGCAGGCTGCGGCTTCTTTAAATATTCAGATCAACTCCTTGTTTAACATTTTTTGGAATATGGCTCCCTTACCTTAGTCTGAAAAAAGGCTCTGGTGTTGCTACTTTAAAAACAAAAGCTAACTTAGATCTGCTAAGCCAAGGCAATTACAGACCTATCTCTTTACTCCCTGTTCTAACGAAAATATTTAGAGACATTGGAACCAACAACCTTTTCCATCCATCACAATCTGGATTTTGAGCCGGCTTTAGTATTAGAACTGAATCAGCCCTTTTAGAGTTAACAGATTTAATTAGAACCAAGCTTGATCTTGGGGAAAAACAATTCAAAAGTCATGCGCCTTGACTTGTTTGCCGCCTTCGATACAGTATCACTTATAGCTTATTCCAGGGGTTGAAAAAGATGGGCATAATCGATACTGCCTGGAATTGTCTAAAATCCTATATTTCTAATTGAAAACAAGTGGTTCAACTTCCTCCCAACAGCTCCTGGTGTAGGGAGATGAGTTGTAGTCTTCTGCAGCGGTCAGCGCGTAGCCCCACTTTGTTTAATATTTCCCCCATTAGCCCCTATTATACAATCTTGGGGCTTCAACCTTGTGTCATATGCAGATGACACTTAGTTGATGTTTGCATTAAACCAACTGGAGGACTCAATCACGGGCAATTTTTAGGACTGCCTGTTAGCAGTTACAGATTGGATGCATAATAGCTGCCTACGCCTCAACTTCAATAAATCTGAAATATTGGTTTTTGGTACCTTGTCTCCTCTTGATATAATGAAAATATGGCTTACAGAGTCGGGCGTACCCCCTTTTCCAACATCTGCTGCAAAATATCTCAGGCTGAAAATAAACACTGTCCTATTTCATGCTAAGTCTATTGCAGGATTTTGTTTTTCTCTACTGAAATCTTTGAGAAAGACTCTAAAATACCTTCCAGGGGTCACACGGAAAAATATTGTCCATGCACTGATTACATCACGATTGAACTATGCTAATGTTCTCTTTATGGGGGCACCTTTGGATTTGACTAATAGGCTACAGCAGGTTCAGAATGCGGCAGCTCGTCTTTTTCTGAGTCGATTCGGCAAGACCCGAAAGCTTCACATTGACTACTGCTGATCAAGCAAAGAAAACCATTAACAACCCACATGATCGTCTACAGGGCTGTACATAAAACAGGCCTGGTCTATATTCAGGCCAATATTAAAAAAATATAGGCCCCTTAGGGCATTCTGATCTGCGAGTAAAAATCTTTTATGCATTCCTCAGGTGCATAATATGAGAGCTGGGGGAAGATATTTCTCATTTTTGGCTCCCAGCCTGTGAAACTCCCTCCTAGATCATCTCAAGGGTAAATCTTCGGAGTCAGTCTTTATGGCTCATTTGAAGACTTACCTGTTCATAGAAGTGAAATAGGACCTTGCCTCATTTGAAAATGTTCATGTTTATTGAAGGGAAATAGGACCCTGCTTCCCTATCACAGCATAGCAACGAGACGCTCCTCCTTGGAGTGTTTGATGTACCACCCTAAGTGGCCAAGGGTATGTCCAGACGTTTGTCCCTTGCTAACTGTGCCACTGAAACGAAGTTACACCAAACTAAAGAACCCCAATCAAGGAGAAACTGGTCTTGGGTTCCTTGTTCAAAGACGACCTGTGTAGGAAAGTAGTATCCGCGTCTTATGGTTACCCCACTTGTTGCTGATGTCACACTGTTTTTGAACTAGTCTGACTGGGATCCTGCTATTCAGTACCCCAGTCTATCTGCTTTCTCCCTTAAATTGCTAGGCTTGTACTTTAGGTACACTCCAGATTGGATACTGGGGTACCCTTATCAGTACCTAGTATATGGTACACCATGTACCCAGGGCATAGGTACCCCAGAGGCCTCCCATGGGCTGAAGCATGTATTATGCCACCCATGAGAGGCCATTCACATTGACACGACAAGCCTGCTACAGCAGACTGTGTAAGCTGGTGCTTGCACCACTTACTTAAGATATAGGTTCACTATATCTATCTAAATCACTACCCTTAAATACCTATCAGACACCCCTATGACAGGCCTTATCAATCCTGAAGACAGGGTGCTGGGTTTTACGTGAGAGGGTGCCCCTGCATGAGCAGAGCCCCTCCGCAGCCTTCGGAGACCATTCTCCGGGGTTGTCTGTGATGCAGCCAGACATATATGTTTAAGTGCATTATAACCTCGCGGTAAATGCTAACTTTAAAACGGCCATTTAGAAACATGTCATGTTTGGTGTCAAACACCTTGGAATCATACCTCCACACCAGTAACTGGTGTGGGAGTTATGATTCCACCCTTCCAAAGGGACATATGTGGGTCACCGGTCTACCCGGTACCAGCTTTCTCGACCTGGGCAGCACAAAATGCCAGCCACAGACACGATTCTGCTCTCCTGCTACTGAGCCAAGCTTAAGCAAAGGAAGGCATGACAATAGGCATCCTTTCACAGGGAGATGTGACCACCTCCCAGACAGGGTTTAGTGTATTGGGGCTGGGTGGGTGCACTCAGAGTGCCAGGAAGTCTGCACCGGGGGCACATTTGGTGTCCCTGTGCATAGTTCAGCTCAAAACAGTTCTGGGAGCCATTGGCTCATGCTCTGGTGCGAAACTGGACAAAGGACATGGGTGTAGCCACCCCTCTGCCCTGCCCCTCCCCTAGGAGGGTCCACAGAATCTTTCCAACCCCTTCCCATGGGTATAAAGTGGGTTACCCGACTACAGGACTTTAGATTTTACCTGGACAAGATTCTGCTAAGAACAAACCAAGTACTTCGACTGCCTGCACGACGCTGGACGACTGAAGAATCTCCCTTGGAGTAAAGGAGTTACTCCCCTGCAAAAGCAGGCACCTAAACGCATCTGACCAGTTAGCTTCTCCCGCGCTCCGGAGGACGCCGAAGATTTCAGCAACACAGGAGGTGTGTTCCCGAAGGTCCCTGAGGTCGATCTGCCCTCTCAGCGATTCTGAGACCAGTATTCCTCGTGGAGACCGTGCAACCCGAACCTCTGTGTACCGCGTACTTTTGCAATTGCATATGCCTGTTGATGATTCCCAAGCTTGTGCATTGGACTCTGTATAGTCCTGATCCCGAGCAGTATTTACACCAAAGATTTCCGGCCTCCACTTACCGAATGTCCTGTGAGCTGGTACTTTGCAAACTTGTTTGAGGTCTCCTCGCGATCCCAGGTCCGTTGGCCTGTGTGTCCTGGTGAGGGTCACCTTGTTTGTTTTTGGGCTTACCGGATTGCTCCAGACGTGCCCTGACTCTCCCTTGCTTGGAGAGTCCCCTGGACCTTGCTCGTCCACACCGTAACCTGTTTCCTCTGACAGCGTGGGTTGCATTTGCCATGGCTTGTTGGCGCTCCAGCCGGACATCGCCCCCTCAGCACGCGACATCCTTCGTGGGACAGTTCATCTCTGGTTCCTGGTCGTCCTTGACGTCTCCTAATCCACATGGCTGCAGAGTCAAGCAACCCTTCTTTGCACCAGAAGCACTCGACAGCAGTGGGCATTCAACTACTAAGCCCCTGCTCACCTGAAGTGACTCAGACTCTGTCCCCTCTGCTTTCAGGTGCCTCCCACCTCAATTCCAGGCTTGGATTCCACCAGATGCTCTTCGCCCTCCTGGCAGCAGTACTTCTTTGCAGCTTTCCATTGAAAATGACAAAGGTTTCCGACACCACTTGATCCCTATGCACCCGGTGCCTATGGGATACGTAACACGTGTAACTATGTACTCACTGGTGGGTTGGTCTTAGAACTTCCTGTGTTCCAAAGGGTTTGCTCTAAGTCCTCTTAGAAGTGTCCTTAACTTGTAACTTTACAACCGCGACTTTCCCATAGAGTTGTACGGAGCATGCGTGCGTGTTTCCTCACTGCACCTGTCCTTCGTGTGCTCCCTGTGTCACTCCTCTGGGTGGTTCCGTGGGGTCCCAACAAATCTACCTGCTCTAGGCACTGTGTCTAGTCAAGTCGTTGTTGTTATACCATTTTTTTAGTATAATGGTTCGGTCTCCCCCTGGAGCCTGCTGTGTAATTTGCTATATACAAATGTTCTATTAATCCAGTATTGTGTACTTTGTGCCCTAGTCTCGTATAGAGACTAGTAGAGAGTGTTATATTAATAAATACATATTTTGATACAACACTGTGTGGTTCTCCTTTCATTTAGTCATTCAGGAGGTGATATTCTGGTAAAACAAGCTGCTTTACATTCCTTCAAGATGAAGCCTGACGCTGCTCTCTACAGCTACCACTAGGATAGCTTTCTAAAGGTTATCTTTGACCTCGTACATCATAAGGGTCGTGAGGACTGATACAGGGTACCCACTTTAATTAGTGGTCAACATATACCAGGACACATTCTCACAACCTGGCTTGGCAGTTTGGGCTGGACGGTTCCTATTAGAACAGGGTGAAGACTGATTTGCATATAGCTGGGTCTAATGTGAGGTGGCATGGTGGGAAATAGAACTATGGGTTGGAATGCTATCCTGAACGATTGCCAGTGGTTAGACTCCATTCATCTTTTGTTTGTTTGATGGGCTTTAATAGCAAACTGCCATCCACATGTGGTTTACTGATTAACTGAAGGAGATTAAGCGAAATTGTAAAGGACTTAAATGTCTCTGGAGAAGAAAATACTGTGTTAGGCAAAATACATTTATCAAAAGACAGTCAAGAGATAACAGCACTTAATTCGTATCTCATGTGCTGCTTTGTATGCTTCCAAGATAGGAGACAAAATTTCATCAACGGAACTCTTTTCCATTCTGAAACATCTTACCAATCCTGTCCCCTGGTTAGGGAGAATTTGTACAGTTAAAATGAATGTTCATCCAAGAGCCCTATTTCTATTTGATGCGAAAGAGTGAGGCCTTCTTTGCACAATCTAGGACAACAAACACGAATAGTCATACAGCAATGCCACAGATCAAGATTCTCATACAAGATGCATCGCCTTCCCACATCATTCGGGGAACTGGCTTTGCCAAACTTTCATTTTTTTTTTTTTAAATATTTTTATTGATAAATTTTTTTCCCCACATTTTATTTCCCCCCCCCCCCCCCCTCCCCCATTACATGGACAAGGCACAATAAGTTTCATAAGGCAGCCACATACTCAACTACATATTCAAAAGAAAAATGGAAAGTAAAATATTACAATATACATACTACATACAGATCCTATCATAATATATACGGATACAAATAATATATGTTAACATTCCATAATACATACATTCCTCAAAATACCTCATTCAGTTCCAGCCTTCCATTGAATCAAAGGACCCCAGATTTGTATACCCAGCTTTTTACCCTTTCTCCCTTTCCTAGAGTAAATAGCTGTTTCCAATTTTTGTATTGACAAAGTTTTTCCTAGCCATTGATGATACGTAGGAGGATTTGGATCTAACCAGTTTGAGGCCACAAGCAGTCTAAAAATCGACATTGCTACAAACAGAAAATATTTACAATTAATTTGTCCGTTGGGGGATATTCCCAACAAAATAGTTGCTGAGTCCAACTCTATTGTTGTGTCTAAGGCATTCCGAAAAAAATTCCCGATATCTTGTTTTATCTTATCTAAGTGTGGACAAGTAGAGAAAATATGTAACAAATTGGCCTCCATACTGCCACATCTAAAACACGAGATGCCCGACACAGCCCCCCATTGAGCAATTTTCCATGGCGTATAATACAGGTGATACAGGCTCTTGTAATGCTGGGCCTGAAGAGACGCTGAGCATAGTAATTTACATCCCATCTCAAGTGATTCAGAGAAAATATCTCTTTCTCTAGCTATATCTAAATCTGAGGACCATTTGATTATCCATTTGTCAAGATCATCCTTTTTTAACTTTGTCATTTCTAAATAAAATCTTTTTATAGTACAGTCATTACCTTTTTGTATGAGATCCATCATTATACTCCTCCCAAAGCCTAGAGCTCCCCCTTTTTTATTTAATATACAACTCCTTATTTGAAGGTATTTAAAGAAATGATTTGTGTTTAACATATACTTGTTTTTCAAATCTATAAATTGTAAGATGCCATTATCATCCCACATATCACCAATCATTCTTATACCTTGACTCTCCCATTCCTCATATACCATTCCTGAGAACACAGCCCTAGGTATTGAGGGATTATTTTTGAATCTAGTATATACACTATATTTCCCTATTCCAACTTTTTTGGAAAATCCTTTCCATATGCTGTAGGCCGCCATAATTATCTTGAAACGTGTTCTTTTAAAGTAACTTCCATCAGCAAATCTTAAAAAAATATTTTCAGCATTTGTACCCAGAGCTAAACCATATATAGCCAGCGAGCCTGTCTTATCCCATCCATCCATCTCAGCCCCCCCAATTAATCCAGCCATTCCTTGTATTGCTGCAGCCCAATAATATACCTTTAGATCCGGCAGTGACCACCCCCCTCTCTCCCTGGGAAGGGACATATACCTCAATGCCCTCCGGGTTTTACCTCTAGCCCAAATAAAACGATTTACCATACTTTCACAAATTTTAAACCACTTATTTTCAATTAGAAGAGGGATTGCCCTAAAAAGATACAACAGTTTGGGTAAGATCAGCATTTTAATAATATTAACTCGCCCAACTAATGATAAATGTAAGTTCTCATAACGATCCAAATCTTTTCTTGCCTTTTCGATTACTGGGGCAATATTATTATCCACCAAACTATCTAAATTAGACATAATATTAATTCCGAGGTATTTCCCTACCGGTACTACTCTTCTATCTTCACAAGGTGTAAAAGAGTTTTTAATAATCTGGGTTTTAGACGCGTTCAATGAGTACCCTGAGACTTGTCCAAATCTTAAGGCCTCGGCCTCTACAAATGTGGTTGCTTCCGTTGGGCAAGGTGTTATCACCGCAACGTCGTCAGCATAGACTAATATCTTGCATGGCCCAAGAACTGTATTGACTGGGGTGATCTCTGGTGCTGATTCTATCTTCCGTATTAAGGGATCCATATAGATGGCAAATAGCAAGGGAGAGAAAGGACATCCCTGGCGAGTTCCTCTCTTGATTTTAAATTGACCAGTTATACCCCCGTTTATCCTTAATGCTGCACCTGGATCCATATATAGAGTCTGAATTGCTTTCAAATAGCCTCCTCTAATCCCAACTCTAGCTAGGGTCTGCCACAAATACTGCCAGGAGACCCGATCAAATGCTTTTTCCGCATCCAAAAGCATAACTGCCATCGGGTCTCCTGCTACTTCCGCCACATCAAATAAAGTTATAACTTTTCTAATATGGTGAGTTGTCCCTCTACCAGGAATAAACCCATGTTGGTTATCACTAACCAGGTTACTTATAATTCTTGCAAATCTTGCAGCCAGTGCCTTTGAATAAATTTTGGTGTCATTATTCATCAATGTTATTGGGCGGTACGACCCTGGTTCATTCGGGGGCTTTTCTTTTTTTAAAATTAATACTATATCTGCCCCGCTCCAGGATTTGGGAATGGATACCCCACTTTGTGCAGCTTGAAACATTTGAGTTAAATTATTACCTAAACATCCCCAGAAAGTTTTATAAAACTCGATCGGTAGCTGATCAGGTCCAGCAGCCTTCCCCGAGGGTAGAGCAGTCATTGCTTCTTTAATCTCAGTTTCGTCCAATACGGTCTCTAATTCCTCTGCATCTTCAGGGGATATAGTTTTTACCTCAATGTTCTGGAGATATTCATTTATTCTATCGATACTACTGGGATCTTTCTCATCATATAAAGATTGGTAAAACTTCCTAAAGACCTCCCGAATTTCTTCTGGATCTGAATGTAGTTGGCCCTTTTCATCCTTTATTTCCTTAATCGTCCCTGCCGCCGCTATCTGTCTGGTTCGTATAGCAAGGACTCGCCCTATTTTCTCACTGAACTCGTAACATCTCTCCCTTCTAATTGTATATTGCTTTGCGGTTCTATTAACACGTTCTTCCTCTGCCTAACTTTTCACCTTCAGTAATTCTATTACGAATTGTTCAGTCGGCTCTCCCCTTATTACACAGTTATTAAGTTGTTCTTCTGCCTCCAGTACTTTTCCCTCTTTCTCCTTATATCGCAGTCTTTCTGTTTTCCTCTTGAAGGCGCTATAACTACACGTTTCACCGCGTGCTCCTGCCTTAAAGGCATCCCATACTATGCCAACTGCAGCAGTTCCTCTATTATATTCAAAGAATTCAGTAATCCATTTAGACATATGTTTTATATAGTCATCATCTAAAAGCAATCCCCTTTCGAATGTCCACTCCCTTCTTATTGTTGTTCCCCCACTCTGCTTTATCGTTAGGATTAGGGGATTGTGGTCACTAAGTATCCGAGGAAGTCTATCAATTTCCACTATACTAATTAAATCATTGGAAACCAGGAAGTAATCCAGCCTAACGCATATCTGATGCGGTGCTGAATAATATGTATAACCGAGTTGTTTCGATCTGATTGACCCCCAGACATCTCGCAATGTATTATTTTCTAAAAGATCAGTAAGGGCCTTGTAGACCTTTTTTTTCCTCCCCTTATACTGTCTTATTGAGCCTGATCCTAGACCCTCCGCTCCGTCAATATTTAAGTCTCCACCTATAATAACTCGAGGGGCCCAGTCTGCCAACTCAGAATCCCAAAATTGCAGAATTTCTGGATCGTCCTGTGTAGAACCATATGCTGCAACTAATGTTGTCCACACCCCCCCTAATAGTACCTCAACCATCGCCCATCTCCCCCAATTATCTCTTAACTTTCTCCTTGTTACTACATTTTTATCCCTCGATAGAATCGCTACCCCTCTCTGTTTAACTCCTTGTTTAGAAGCAACTATTAATTGAAACCCCAGCTGATTAAGATATATCTCATGGGTACTCATTACATGTGTCTCCTGAAGAAACACAAAATCTACGTTCATTTGCCGTAGCCGTATTCCTATCTTCTGCCTTTTCGTTACATCATTTAGGCCGCATACATTCCATGTCACTAATCTAATAGACATTTTTCATTTTTTTTTTTATTTTTCCCCCCAGCCAGTTCTCTTCAAACCCTATCTGCTTGCTTTTATTTAATGTTCTA
The DNA here is from genome assembly GCF_964204655.1 of Triturus cristatus. Lineage (NCBI taxonomy): Eukaryota > Metazoa > Chordata > Amphibia > Caudata > Salamandridae > Triturus > Triturus cristatus. The sequence continues at coordinate 550,044,708 of NC_140584.1, forward strand.
GAAACGATATACAATACTAGGCCTAGCACACAGCATAAATAGACTTCCCTGTTAATTTCAATATTGTCTTCCACATCTTCAGTGTCACTACCCATATCATACAGTTGATACAAATTACTTTTGTCAAATCCTCTTAAGTGTCTTGTACCTTTGTGCCCTGTCCATTTCCCTGCCCATCCCCAACCCCACCCCAGACTGCCCACCCTCAGAGTCCCACCCCCCCCTACAGGCAAATAGGTCCAACGGACCTATGTCTGGCCGACTTTTGCCTCCTGGATGTCAAACCCGTAAACCCCCCTAACTTTCCCTTCATCTTACTGTGCTCAGTGTATGTCCAACAAATACCACCCCTATTCGTGCTCAACCTCTACCCCAATTCTTCTTATATTAATACCAATCTTTACTTATTGAAGCAGAAAAAGCTACAACTCAAGAAAACCATCCAATAAAGAGGAGTAAAACATCAAATAAATTTTTTTCCTAGACCTTGAGCAAACAGTTTCCTCTATTATTTTAAATAAGTCCTCATATGTAGCTTTCGTCCCCAAAAATTACTTTACACAGTCTCTATTTTCCATATTATATTTATCTTCGTTTCTTTTGGGGAATATCCCTAAGAGCTACTGCATGATCATTATTCTCAACATTCTCCTTGTGCCTTGTTTTCCGTTGGTCTTGCAGAAAGTTAAGATATTCTTGTACAAGTATCTCAGAGTAAAAAATTTTAAAGTTCCCATTTACTCCAATCTTCAAACGAGCGGGATACAGAAGGTAAGCCTCACAACCTATGTTTTGAAATGGGGTAATGAGCTGCCTCATCCTCCACCTTCTTTCCACAGTGGTGTGGCAAAAGTCAGGACGTGCAAAGAACTCTACGCCGTTGTATTTGCATTTAGCTTGGGGCTTTGCTTTGTTAATTATCTCTTCTCGCAGAAGAAAATTCCCCACGTATAGAAGTATTGCGCGAGGCTTACTCTGCGCTGCTTTCTGGATCAGAGGAAAACGATGCGCCCTTTGTATTTCATGGTCAAGATCCCATGTAGACAACTCTGGGAGGGCACCCTTTAATAAGTCAACAACATACCCCCGAACATCACTTCCTTCTTTCCCTTCCTGTATTCCAATCAGGCGAACATTGTTGCGTCTTTGTCTGTTCTCAAATTCCTCGAGTTTCCATAGCATGTCGGCCGTAGTCTTATCTTGTTCTTTTCTGTCATCCTTCACTTTGACCATATCATCTTCTAATTTCCCGGTTCTAGTCTCTACTTCAGAGACTCTCTCAGCCATCTCCTCATACAACCTGCTGACCTTACGCAAGGAGGATTGTATTTTCCTATTCGCCTGTTTAGCCCTGCGCTTTGCTTTTTGGCTCTCAATGCGAGCCTCACTCTGCATTTGTTTTAATGTTGTAAATAAGACTTCAAAATTAGACATGCCACCATCCGCTCCACGGTCCGCAGAGTCCAGAGTTTCACCATTTACAAACTCATCTGCCGGTATTCCAGAATTCTCTGCCATCTTATCCAAATTTAGTTTTTTTACTACTGTTTTCATATTGCCTCTGTGTTCCTTTGACAATCTCTGTTGTCTAGATTTCCCTTTTCGTTTGCTTGACTTCCTTTTTTTGCTCTTAGTTTTAATTTTTTCCACAGATCTGATACTGCCCTCAGGATTTGTCTTTGATCTAGAAGAGACGTCTTTTTGCAATGTTTTTTGAACTGAACCCTTATATTCTTTATCAATAGGCTCTATCTCACTACTGATAGAAGTTGAGGAGTTTTCAGAGTCAGTCCCTGATACAGTCTCATTACTTCCCGTGTCAGTATTCACTGTTTCATCATCTGAACTCTCCGTCTCTGACTCCGTGTCTGTCGTTGATCCCAGACTTCCATTCATACTTTCCTCATCATCCGCCTCGTCATTACCAGTGAAAAAAACCTCATCACTGGGAGAGGCAGGAAGTGCATCAGGTAATTTGCGTGTGCTTGCATCCCTCTTATTAATTAAATCCAAGTTAATATCTTTATCAACCCTTAGCTCTGTTTCAGTTAAGTTAGTTGCAGCCTCAGAATTACTTTTTTCCACAACAGTATCCTCCACCAGGCTTTGTTCTGCGCCTGGCCCTTTAACTCCAGATACCACTGGTGCCAAATGAGTTGTGGCTTTCTCCTTTAAGAGCTTGGGTCCGCCCACTTCCACAGCAGTAGAAAAGTCTCCGCCTTCTGCTGCCTCTGTAACTTCAGTTAGAGGCTGTACCTCGAGCATGCAGGTACCATCCCCATCTGCTCCTGCCTGTTCAAACGGTTCCCTCTCCACAGCAGGCTGCAACATCCTGCACAGGCTCACCAACGTGGGGACTCTCACTCCCTGTGGCAGATTCGACTGCAAAGTTGTTTGGTCAGTCGTTACTGGTGTTGCTGCGGGCAAAAAAGTCTCAACTATGGTCATCTGGCGGAGTGCAGTTTCCTTTCCAAGTACCTCCCCAGCGGTGAGTTTTGCTTCCTCTCTTCTCCTTACAATAGCTGACACTGGGACAGTCACATTCTTTTTTTTCCCTCCTTCCTCTTTTTCACGTATTTTCTTTAATTTATTTTCCTTTGCCGCTTCTCGCCTTTGCTGCGCTTTAGATCGTGCTTTCCCTCTTAAATTAAGCGCTGGGGCCCCGAGGTTATCCATATCCTCCATATCCTCCTCCACCTCAGAGTCACGGCTCCAATCGTCTCGGTCACGATTCTTCCTTGAATAAAGTACAGGTTTTGTAGCCATAGATTTTGAAGCAACTTTCCAATAGCGACTTCCAGGTAGGGGTGAATGGGAAATCAAAGCTGAACAGTGTTTGTGCAGATATTTCTGCAGAGCCCACTTTTTCTCTTGTGGAAAGTCACATATCAAAAAAAGAAAACCAGTGAGTTCTCTCAACATCGCTTTTTATCAGTATCGAGTGCTCTTTTCTCCCAGTAAGAAAGGCAAATTTCCACAGCAGATTAGATTAAATCAACTTAGCTTGGTAGTAGATCAGTGAATCTGCAAATCTGTAAGTCTGCAATCTAAGCATATGAGCACGTAGTACACCTCATCTTCCCAGTCAGGAGGGTTACAGGGTGCGACCATCCACTACGGCGTCTCGGCGGCCATCTTGCCCCACCGGCTTTGCCAAACTTTCAAATGTAATACAAAGTCTTGCAGCTTAGAGCTGTAGCAGGTTTGCCACAGAGATTCAGACAAGCACTGGGTGCAATTGGATTGGGGACGTAGTGGGGATTCTATCTGGAAGCCTCACACGAACAGACCATTCAAATCATTTAATATCAACCCTACTAAAACAATGCCGACAGTTTGAGACAAGGTAACAAAATAAGGGAACTGGACCTATCCACCTCTCTGCACACCCCCATAACCTGGCATTTACATCAACTTTGAATTTTTAGCAATTAAGAAATGGAAAGAAGGCAATTGTTTAACTATAGTGGACATGTTGCATGGTCAGGGGTCCTTCGCTTTGAATCCTGTGGGAGGAAATTTCATTTAGATGAAAAATGTAGATATACCCAGTTGAGTCATTGGGTAAGGCAGACCCTCATGAAAGAAAACACCACCAGGGAGCTGACCACAGTAGAAAACAAATTAACAACTGCCTGGGGCACTAGAGGCTGAATTAATACCGTTTATAACACCTCATTAAATACTCAGCTCCTTGTCCCTTTGTCTCTAAAGCATACTGGAATAAACTAACTGAGACTAAAGTAAGAGAACCAGTAGCGTCACTATAGTAAGACGTTAACAAACATGCCCAAAGTGAAACAGGCAGAGAAGCTCAATATAAAGTTGGTATCTCCCTAGCTAAACATAATACATTTCCCCCAGGGGTTAGCACACTATTTCTGGAAGGGTTGTGGTTTGCTTTGGTACTTCAAATATTTGGTTTTACTGCCCACATATTAGATCTTACTGTGAAGAAATAATGGCAACAATTAAACAGATGCTGGACTGTCCCGGCAGAGGGGACGCTGAACTACCCCAGCAGAGGGGATGCTGGACTACCTCTGCCTATGGAAGGCTCTTTGTTCCCTTGGCTCTTCCCTATCCAAGCTAAAATGCCAAACCAAAGCCGGCCGAATCTTGATTTGCAATTGCCTTGGGGCAGCAAAAACAACCCTAGCAACATGCTAGAAGAAAAGAGATCCTATTCCTGTATCACTATAGTACCTCAGAATCTGAAACATCCTAGAGCTAAAGAAACCTGAAAACAATTTAGCTAATAACCATACAAATTTTGAGTCAGTCTCATGATCTTTGGTGGGCTTTCTTTTTGAGAGGTTACCAATAGTCTCTTGCCCAATTCCCTACATGTCCTGAATTGTTTTCTTGACTGAGGATCAGATTAGTAAGTGTGAAGAGAAGTTTCAACAGTAGACAGCAATTCTTAAACTAGGGGAACAGGACTACATCGACAAATAGTTTGAATTTGCAAAATATAGTTTGTCAATTATTTGACAAGACCCCTTTTCTCTTTTTTTTTCATCATTCTAGTCAGGGATGGCGGAGCGGGGAATGATTAGGGTTATTACATGTAATGCTGTTTTGATTGTGATTACGGATGAAGGATGAGGATATTTGTTTTAGCAAACCTATCTGCAAACAGTTTTACAGAAGAAGGTTTATTATGATGTAAATATTCAATAAAAATTAATTAAAAAGTTAAGGATTCATCAAAAATTTCAGCGTCTCTTTAGAATAATTACTGCTTTGAGGTTAGTTTATGTAATCGAAATATGAATTGCATGAAAATTGAAAGAAAACATTTCATAAGAAAAATGCTTACATTTCTCCAGTCCATCACTTACTGATATTAACACCATCTTGGGAAAAGTATCATGTACATAACACTGCAAATGGGGGTCAATGAATTTTTCAAACGTGTATAGCACTGCAATGGACCACCTGTGTAGCATTTACAGGAAATGCAGTATATCCTAACTAAGAAGGAAAGGTCACCCATGTGAAATTGTCAAATTCCAGTGGCAATCCTTCTAAGCAATGTGGTACTGATTTGTCATGTAGAAATCTATGAGGTCATTTTGACTGTAATCATTATAAACGCGAGTTCTTTTCATTGTATTCATGAAATTGAATAATTAAACCGCAAAACTGATTTTTAAAAATCGAAGTCACTCAGCGGCTACCAGTGACACCTGCTATTACAACAACACAGTTATCATTGAGTTGATCCTTTCCTATGTCATTTTAAATGCTGTTTTTAACCTCATCTTGGGCCCAAATTGCCTTATGATTGGACATTAACACCGTCCCAAACCACCCAACATCTGGACATGCTACTGAATTATAGATTTTCTAGGGGTACAGTGCGCCCACAATATCTTTAGTGGATTCCATTTGCATTAGCTTTCTTAAATCTTCCCCTAATTTCAGATATCGGTACATACTTCATGTTGTCTTTGTAAGATATCATCTGCTTGCATTTTTTGCTATAGAATACATAATGTGCTAATACTTACCATTTATTTCCATGCAACAATGTGTATTACTAAAAGTCACATTTTGGTTGGACTACGTTTCCCTCCGCGATGACACCTATTGTGGATAACCCTGACTTCCCGCCGGGATGCGCGTGCCCAGTCTTTCATCGCTGGAGGGAGGAGGGGTGTAAGAGGGTGGGCTCTCTCTTTGACCTGGATGGCTTGATCCCCTTCGCTCAACTGCGCAAAGACTATTTTAATTTGCCGAAGACAGACACTTTTCATCACTCACAACTGGTGCACTGGGTGATCCAACCTTCTAACTTCGCTTTGATGTCTCGTCCCTTGACCACTTTCGAGCGCTGGTTAGTTTCCAAAAAGGATGGCCGGAAGCTCATATCGGAATTGTATGCAATGATCGTGGCGCATCCTAAGAAGCAGCGGCCGAAGGCGCAAGTTCATCGGGAGACTGAGTTGGGGTGCCCTCTGATGCACAAAGAGTGGGAGCATATCTTCGACCGCACCCATCACACTGCCCCTGACACGGCGGGAGTGGAATCTGCTTATAAAGTGGTTGCTTATTGGTACTATACACCGGCACGTATTAAGTCTTGGGATAGAACTAAATCAGGCCTCTGCTGGCGGGGGTGTGGTCTTCCTGGCACCCTGATACATCTGCTGTGGCATTGCCCGAAGCTGGTGTGGTATTGGGCAGCGGTTCTTGATGACCTTGACGAGGCCTTTCAGATCAAGTTCCCCCGGGAACCTGAGTACACGTTGTTGGGCCTCCCTCATGCCAAATCCTTTCCCTTGCGCTCACTGAGGGGCAGACAAATTGCATTAGCATTGCTTGCAGCGCGGCAGGTTCTCCTGGCACAATGGGGTTCTTCGGCCACACCTGACCAGCGGGATTGGATCCGGAGACTCTGGCACCTCTTAGCAATGGAGCGCCTCTCGCGCAGCATTGATGGGAAGGGGTCAGAATACGCAAACATCTGGGGTCCATTCCTGCAGCTCCTATCAAAGGAATTGAGGGAAGTAACATGCCCAAAATACTAACAAATTCTTCAGCTCATCCCTTTGGAACCGGCGGGGGCCACTAGGGTAGTCTTATTTATCCTGAGCTGTGACCGATGGCCTCGGGTGATTGGGCTGGTGAGCCAGACACTCATGCGGAGGGGTGGGAGGTTTTAGAGGGGTGTGGAGGGCTGGGTGTTTGTCTATTTTCTTGTTTTTCTATGTTTATAAAAGTGGTATCTGATTAGTTGCCTTGCTGGTATGTTATGAGCTGAAACGTCTCTTCGCGGGGTCGCCCTCCGGGCTGTGGACCTATACGCTGTGTACTGATCATTCCGTTGCGCTCTGCCGGCCGATGGTTGTAGGCAGTTGAGCTGTGTAATTTTGAACATGTACCACGCAATAAAAATGATTGATTCTAAAAGTCACATTTTAAATGTAAAGCATCATTGTAAAGGAATTGAAAATGTATTCGAAAACCTGCTTTTCTTTTCTAGTACATTGAAATTATGGAGTAGGTTTATCAAGAATGAAAATGGGAAAATAAAGTGCAGTACGGGACAGTGTATTTCACTTATAGCTATAAGGTATACAGACATATATTCATCCGCTGGTGAAGATGTGGCACAACAACATTATTAGAACCAGCTATTTTTACAAAGTTTAGAATTTTTTTTTTTTTACAAGAATGAAACCTCAAATTCCATGTTGCATCCATGGTACAGCTTAACTGATTTTAGAAAGCAATGTTTAAAGCCTCACATAGTCCACCCTAAAATAGGTTTAAAGAATAAAACAATTGAGGCCAAATTCACAAGCTCTAGTTATTGTGATGTATTATTTTTGCCTGAATGTAATTTCTAATGCTCCAGCTATGGCTTTACACTGTTTTTAACTACTGCACATGAAAACCCAGCAGGGAATAAATCTTACACGCACATAGATCAGTTAAAAGGTATATGATATTTATCACCACTTGATAAAGGGAGGATAGGTCCATCACGACCCACACAAGGCTTCACCATTTTGAGAGATAAGCATCCTTCCCATACTCAACAATGGTAATATACAATATATATTACAGAGCTGCGAAAACAACTGTGTAAGTATGGCTTGGAAAACATTTTGCATGCTTAGATTTAGTTTTGTGCTGCTTTATCAAATTAGGGTAGTAAGCGAAATGAGGATGGAGGGTCAACTAAAGCTTTGGAGTCATCAGACGGATCTTCAAAAAAGTTGAAATACCAGACTTGGTCATAACTTGCCAGGCCATATGACATCACAATATTTATGACAATAAATAAGAGGACTTCACACCACATACTTGAATTACAAGTCATAAACAAAGAGGCCATATGTTATCCATTCTTGTGTCATTCATAGTGTTAATTGTAAGGTAATAGGTCATGCTCCTAATAAAATCAATAATGTAATTTGTGCAGTCATCTGTTATATTAAGGGTGAGATCATGAGCATTGCATTTGCCCAGACAATTATGGCTTGCCTGGCATCTGTGAAAGCTATGATTTGCAGAGAACAGTTTTAGAATTTTTAAACAAATATTACAGTTATATGATGAACATAATCGATAACTTCATTAGTCAGTGTTATATGCGACATAGAAGTCCACTTGTTTGTACTTTAAAGTTCTGACACTAGGAGATGAATCCGTGGGTCATCATCAAGATAGTACAATAGTGAGTATCTGATGACAGCTGGAAAACATATATAATGTGTGACATGAAAATAGTATAACACTGAAAACTATTGTCAAAACGTGTGTTAAAAGCACTAGCACTGTTGAAAGACTTGCTCTTGGGACAGAATTGTGGAGTAACCAAAGTCCAGTGAATTATGAGGTATATTTTTGTTGACAAAAGGAGAAGGAAATGTAGTAATAGATGTAGAAAAAACAAACCATCAAGAAATAAACAAATAATTTAGGACAGTGGTTTAGACTATTCCCAAACAATCTGACTTACTGAGGATCTGATACGAACAGTACAAAATATAATCTTTCAAGCTAAGAAAAGGAGAATAGCTTGTTAACAGTTATTCCCATGCATTAGCTGATGAATGGAAACAATTCAAAGTGACTGGGCTCTTACTTAATAGATGAGAAATTGATCACAAAATAAAGTGCGAAATTCAAGAGTAAATCTGGAATTAAAGACAACGAGCAAAGGGGTAAGTACCTATGGTTTTTTTTTCTAAAAAGGGGATTTTAGCTTGCAGTGTCGAATGAAGGCTGATCTATTATGTGATGTAATCCAGCAAAAAACCTTAAATAAAAAAAACAAGGAGGCATGTTCAGAATTCAAGAGTGTATAAGAGAAAACGGGACCCAGAGGAGCATGTAAGAAGTCACAGTTAGTTTTGATCGGCAGTGGGCAACTAGCGTGCTGCATCATTCAACATAGAGTTCCACTGCAACTCGTGCCAGATAACATGACAAGGACATTGCTCCATATGCAAAGCTGAAAGCACCCAAAGCAGTCCCAACAAATTAGCCTACTGATCGTGACTGTGGTGGGAGAGGGAGGCGTGGAAGTGGGCTCTGATATTTGCTACATTCTGGCTTCAGGTCCTGTGCAATGACAATGCAGATGTGATAACAATGAAGCAAGCTAATTGTAGGGGGCTGTGACCCCACACATTTAACAGGATAACTATTGCAAAACAATATTTATCTTATATGAATGTAAAGTAGTAAAAGTAAATTTCAAACAATATGATGCATTCTTCCATAATATATTTGGAGATGCCAAACGTTGAGGCATAATGTATTTAGAAAAACATTCAAAGTAACAGTGCCCGGGTACTGACAGCCACAGAGAGAGGTAGATTTGCACTCTCCAATACTGCTGAAACAAGATTATATTGACTACACTAACTACATCGAATTCTGAAATATACAAACAAGCCCCCATTTGCTTCAATGTTGCCTGGACCGAACTAGAAATGATGGTATATGAGCCACAAACAATAGATAGATGAGGAGTGGTTACACTTGGTTAGGGAGCAAGTTCTACTCTTCTGTTCAGTCCATGTTTTAGCAAATCTCGATGGTCTATCCATCTAAATTCACACGTGAGCAAGAGAGCCGCGATGTTAACACATCTGTGATTATCACAGCTACAACATAGCTGATGCTCCTCTTGTCATGTTTCTTGTATTAAAAAACGTCTTACCATTAGGTAAAGATGGAAAAATCTGATCTTACTAATGTACGCCAATCAGCACCCTTTCAGGTCTGCTTCTCCTCCTTTGCCTCCCTTTCCTGACTCTCTTAGCCACTTTAGGTAGATGCAGGCATTACCTTCTTTTTCCAATTACCCCTGTCATGGCATAGGTATTTTTGGAAATAGTAACTATCTTCTATGAACGAACAGTGGTACCAGCTATTCATAATCATGCAGCTGTGATAGCTTTATTAAAAAGGCCTCATTTTACTTCAGATGATTCACTGAGTTGTAACCAAACCTCTGGTATTCCGATGCTGGGCAGAATTAAAGTAACTCAAGTTTAGAAACCAATTTGACGCCATGTTGATGAGTTGCGCCTTCGGGGCATTTTCAAGTTAGGACTAAACCTGCAAAACGGAGGCCACATTGTTCAATGGGGGGAAAGACTCCTAAAGGACCAGGATAGAACTGTAGGGTAGGGCGCCTGGTGTTACAGAACAGGGCAAGAAACTAATTAAATATTTTTCGGGTGCAGGACACAACTTGCTCTACATCCCTACAATAGTATGTCTTTGCTTTGTGGGGTTCCCTATTTATCTGCCATTTAACTACTTTTCAACATTGTGGCCATGCAGCCATTGGCTGTGGTAATAAAACGGCTTCAACTTATGTTTCAGATGCACGTTTATGCTACTCTGTTTCAGGTACGATTGGAGGATGGCGAGGCTTCATGAATGCATGGTAAATATCTGTGCATGGATGAATGAGAGCAGTCTGAATGTAACAAAAACAGAGGGATTGGTTGCTGAACCTTGGCATCTTCCTCTCCCCAATCAAATGTTCTGAGGTTTGTGTCCTGTACCACCCAAACCACTTATTCCTTAAAACATTCTTTCTATGGTTCGCCTTCTTGCAGACTGAAGCTATTAGGAGGCTGCCTATAATAATAATAATGTTTTACCGGCACAGAAAGTCCCTTATAAGGGAAACGGTCCTGTCACAATTGCTAATGTGTTCCCATCTGGCTTCAGGCCTGTGTGATTCAACAACTTCAAACGGTGTTAAATAGTGCAGTAATCCTGAAAATAACACCCAGCATCCCAGGCTCTCAATTGAGCCACACTGTACCATAAAAAAGTTTCTCAGGTAGTAAAATTGCGAACGAAAAAAGCTGCAATCCACAGATTTGCCGGTTTCTTCCTTCTTTGAGGACAGTGAGAGATCCCCTCTCTGAAACGGGCTGAAGATAGAACTCTTCAAGCAAGCCTTCAGTTATCTTGGTCAATGAAATTCTACAGGGCGGTGTAGGAATAACACAAACCTAGTCAAAAGGCAGCAGAGAAGTGTTATTGTGTTCAGCTCACTTCTCTTTAACTTGCTTCATTGATCTAAGTTCAGATGTGGACAAAAACATGCTAAAGCTCAATAATCAGTAGGGAAATTTAAAATATATATATACCAATGTTATTAAAAAGACCAAGATCATTCACTGATTGGTGGTGCAATCAAAGACTTCCAGTCTCTCATCTCTTGCCGCCCTCATCAAATTGCATGCCAGGTACAGCATACAGATACGGTCATTTATGAAGTCAAAGGTTGATGCATCTGCAAATGGATGTGTTTGCCAGGTGATCTAATGCAAAGGACTGTCACTAGACCTTCTCTCAGAACAATACGCTCTCTGCAAGAACAGAACATGACAGAAACTAGAAGTCATGTATCAGAGGCTGTGCTTGAGATAGTTAAAGTGGACAAACCAGTGAAAGGAAAACAATAGTTCTGTTTATACAATTCTGAGTAACAAACAATAAGGATTCCAGGAAGGGACCCTAGTGATTATGTCTAGTTGGGTTTTGAGACCCCATTATGAGATGCATTAACAGAGGTTCTCCTTTAATAGGCACAGATGACTCTGGGTTATCAATAAAATCCTTTTAAATGTTGAAAGTTGCATCTCTGCATTTTGTTATGTTTGTTGCATTTACTTTTCTTACTGATGAAGATCATGTCTAGTGAGCCATTAGGTAAACATGAAAGGCCATATTTGTATTGCATTTCACATAAAGAGCTGAAATGAGGTGTCTTGCACAATTGTAATGGTTTGCCAGACTACCCGGCAGTATGAAAATGTAAATGTTTGGTTAACAAAATAGTGCGCAGACGTTTGGCCCAGAGCTCTATTCTTAAAAAAGGCAAATGTAGCTTTCATGTGGCATTCATCTAAAATAATAATAATAAAAAGACTTTGAAAGTTGGTCCGTACCTGCAAAATATCATTCGGGTCATGTTCTGCTGAAGCAGCAAACACACTATGCCCACAGACCACTCCTTCTGCCAGAAAATACTTGAGCAGCAAATGGGAATACACGTTGTATTTATCTTCTTCTGTTGAAATAAGCATATTGGGTAATTAGAATGATGCATATCACTGCCTAAAAACAATCATGATTTCCAAAGTGAGCAGAGTAACCGTATTGTTAAAAGCTCTCTGCACTTTTATGCATCTGTCCTGTTAGATATTCACTTCGAAGAAAGCGCATCAAAAAACAAACTTAATGCACATGTATATTCCTCCTACAAAGCATCAACAAACTCCATGGGTAACTTTTGTGCTGTAACAGAATACAAAATTTAAACATGAACTGTAAGAATTTCTTGGAGGTAAATTGCTTTATGGTTTTTCGTTTAAATAAAAAAAAAAGAATACAACAATTTTACTGTGTCTATAGTTCTAAAGTTTAAAGAAATCTATTTCTTTATTCACTCTGGACAGGTTTCAAATGCTTATTGATAAAAAAAAAAAGAAATGCTATAGTGCCGATGCACCATCCAAAATGACTGCAAATAATAACCTATTCTGTCCTGACATTGACCTTAATAATCATGCAGTGGGCCAAATCTCAATGACACGTACTTGATGAATGCAATCAACAGATCACAATCAAAGTTCTACTAAAGAGGCGTGTTTGCCAATTTCGGATCATTTACAGTTCTACTCGACCAGAGCTAAAAAGGTTTGGTAGCCAGCATGGTTGCAGTTGTTTTAATACTAGATTCAGTGAGAAGTATCTGCGTTCAGGCTCTTTGCAGAACACACTACAAATTGATATGTGAGCCGAAGCATGTTGCTAGTTATTTTGTTTTGCAGGGTTCTCTGGTTCATTGCTCTGCTTCAAGTCACGGCAGGGATGTGTGCTCATCTTCGCAAGATGACTTCCAATGAATAACTCAGTCTTTCTACAAGTATAGAAATTCAGAATCTACCACGCGCAAAACCTAATCTTTTCAGATTTCCTTTGGAAATTCTCTGTCATTGGATAAACAAACTCAATCCCCTCTCTTTTCCATAAAAAACAGCTAAAAACACACTTTTGCAGACTATTCCTGAATTCACCCAGCCTCCCTGCAACATCTGCAATCATCATTGCTGTGCCTTGCTGCTATAAATTCAATTTGTTATTTGTTTCTTCTAGGTCTGTAAAACATGTTCATTCTACTTCACCACTTGCTTCACTATAAAACGCACTAGTGTTCTACCGCCCCGTAGCGCGATAAAAAACAAAAACAAAATAGCTAAAATGTTGTTATATTTCAAGACATTTTTAGCCACGATGAAACTCTGATGAAGGTCTATTTGTATGTGAGTGCCTTATGTTTAAGTTTAGTTTAGTTTATTTAGGATGGTTGAAATGTAAATTAGCAAGAGGTTGTAGATGTGTTAGCTTAATATGAATATATGCAAATTTGAGGGGATGATGGCTTGGATACATATTACACACGTGATGGTATGGTGGGTTGCGGCATGTGTGTGCAGAGGGTGAGGCGCGAGTATAATGTGATATAGATGTGCTGTAGGGAAGGACACAAAGAATGGTCTTAAACATAAATTCACTGATATTGATAAGTGTTTAAAACCAGCTAATAGTTCATAGTTGACGACATCACACATGAAAACAGTACTTAACAGTTATTAAATATGTATGTTTAAATACATTTAAGACACATTTGGAAATATTTGATCTAGAGCTAACAATAGCCCTGGGAATCATTTGAGTAGTGCATACTATCAACAAATAGTCCATTGGCAGTAATAAGAGGTGTAACCACTATCAGTAGAGTAGCCAAATGAGTTTTGCACGGTAGAGAACTGCAAAATGCAGGCTTGAGTTCCAGAAGGGTCAATTCAGCTTTTGCTTCTTGTGAGATTGATAAAAATTAACAATGCTTGTAACTGAGTAACTCAAATGAATAATAAAAATGTATTAGGTGAAGCAATTTGGATGCAAGCACTATCATATTATTAGCATTAATATCCAGATTCAAAAGTTCTTCTTTTATTAGTCCTAAAAGGAACAAAAAGACTGTCAACCTGAAGGGATTGTATTCTACAGCAGGGACAATATCCGAATATAATTTCAGGATATTCTTTTTCAAGCTAATAATTATTGTTTGGTAATACTTAGAAAAATGTGAAGACTGCAATCAGTGAGATTTCAACAGATGAAGTGAAGCAAGAGACCCCATTATCTGCCAACAGATTTGCTGGCCTAAAATATATTATACTCATATAAACTACTCACCACTGCCCCTAAGCCCCATTTCTAACCCTGGGCGGTGAACTATGCTCCGCTCGCGGAGTTTGCGTAGTTTCGGTAACTTCGCAGTTCGCGTAGAACGCGTAGTTACCGAATACTACGCAATCTGCAACATAGCGTAGCTGTTTTCTTCTTCGCGCTCAATATGCGTTCTCGCGTGCGCGGTAACGACTTACCGTGATTCTGCGTTCGCCAACTCGATTTTCTATCCATTCGCGTGCGCCACGAGATTTGTAATATGGCCGCCCGATCCCGCAAGTGTGCGAACGCGAACACGTCATTCGGACGCGCGAGCTGACTTCCGGCGGCAGTCTTGGTAAGATCGCAATCCCGAAAACGCAGAAACTACAATCTGGCGAAGAATCTGTCGAGCATCATAAAACCTTATCGAAAATGATCATTATGCTCTAAAAAACTCCTCAGATTGTGATTTGGCTGTAGTCTTTTGTGCAAGGAGTCCTTTTTCTTTGTTTACTTTTTTTTTTTCCAAGAGGAAGGAAGTGCCCCTGAGTCTCCAACTTCCTGTTCCTGTCCAGCAGGCTCCTCCCAGTGCTTTGTCCAGTTTCAGCCAGTAGGCCCAGAGGTACCCATGGGTGCATGTTTCTGTGGTGTCTGTTGAATTTTATTTTAAACATCATGTAGGGCATGGATGGCATTCGATTGAATTGCTAAATGTGGTTGGGGTGTATTTCACTTTTTGGGTGTGTGTGTTGTTAATAAATAAATTCAGTAAACAACAGTAGAGGGACCCTGACTGTTTCACATATGTGAGGAAGATGCAGGGAAAAAACCTATATAATACAACAGAACTTCCTACACCTGTATAATTAAAGATCAGGCAATATGTCCATATAATAATATAGAACCCACAGTCAACAGTGTACAAAGAGTATATCAATTCATTTATTTGACTATTTTTTCTTTTTTTAGAAAAACATATACATGTGTTTTTTTTGTATATAAAGTGTCTATTGATACATTTAATACGTATTATTTTTCATAAAACACAAATACATCCTGTCTAAAAAAGGCCCGCACCCTATTGACATTAAACACAATACCAAACTCAAACAATAAACTGCACAATTACAACAAGAAAAAAGATATTGTAAGAGAAAACAAAGTACATGACAAAGAGACAATGATAATTACACAAGACCAGCGCCAACGCGCGTTTCGGAGATCCTATATATCCAATATAGGCTCCTTCTTCAGGGCGTATTCGATAGGTCTTTCAAATGGTGACAAATACAAAACATCACTTCATGTCCAACATCATGTGGTGAGGGTGCTTGTACACATTCAATATTGACAACCGTTGGTCTGTGGGTACAAAAACCACAATAAGTATATTTAAAATATAATTTAATTAAATGGGGCTGAAGTTAGAAGCAAGAAATAGTAATAGTAACACCCAAGAGGATGCTGAATGACCGAAACGTGAAATAGATGAACCAAAAATTGTGTGAATCCAAAATTATGGAAAAGAAATATTTTTAGAGTCCCATCACCAGAATAGTAAACAATGTAGGTGTATACATACTAGGAACCAGCGTTTTTACTCGGTGGCCACGGATGTAAACTTGACTGCAAGACGAGTATTAGTTTATTTACAAGGCACTAAAATGAAATAACAAATAAAAGAGATAGGGATGATAATATGACAAGATGAGCAACAAGTCATATATTGTTACATTCATAGTAACTGGGGTCCTCTACTCCCTGGGAGAATCCCAAACGCATATAGGTATAGCATAGTAGAAACCTTGACAGATCGCCATTAAATCAAAGGTGAAACAATCCTAGTAATCTGAGCTAGTGCATTTATGAAAAACAACTAAGGACATAACAAACGTGTACAATCTATCGAAATAAAGAGGACTCCTAAAGATTGGTTTGTGGGTCCATGAATGTAATCTGAAATAGATTGGCAACTACTGAGTATAGTCCAATTCCAACACTTACCGAATACCAAAAAACGTCGGTAGGGCAAATTTGTATCTGGGCTAAGGATTTAAAATAGGCGTACGGAGAGCCTGTATAGAATTGTACGGACCCGTAGGGATATTGGTTTGTATACCAACCCGGTGCCAAGCTAGCGAGGTTGCCTAAAGGAATAGAAAGGACCAAGTTATAGTACTATTCACAGTTATTAGATAAGAAGAAGACAAATGTTTCTGGGTTTACTTACTGATAACAACCCCTATAGTTGGGCAGCCAAGAATTTAAAACATTCCCAAAATGTATTTGCTGGAGGGTAATGTGGCCTCATGTAGTTAAACCGGGGACCTCGTCATATCTATAAAGATAAAAATCACTAGATAAATACCCATCAGATTTAGGCCTGTATAATCAAAATTACTTAATAAAAGACGTTGATATTCGGAGCGAGTATGTCTCCTTACCGAGTAATTCTAGAGAGTGTCTTCCGCGGTCCGTATCCTCCCGCTCTCGGCAATAGACGAGGGTGTGTGTGGCGTCTTCCTTATATGGAAGGTCCAGGAAGCAATGCCTAAGAATAATGGGCATAGAGAAAGGACAACGAGAGTCCGTCCAGTATGTGGATAGATAATAGAAAAGAAAAGAGGACAAAGATTCCCTCGACACGCTGTTTTACTATTAATGTTATCGTAATAGTAGCAGATAGTTTGACTAGATCAAAGAACAAACACTATATTGGGAATCTGCCAGGGGGAATGAGGTGTTTGTAATGTTCTGTTGAGAATACTCAGAACGTTTTATACCAAATATATAGAAAAGGCTATCTATAAAAGAAATATGAATAAATCAGACATTCAAAAAGAAATGGATGACAAATATAATGCCACCACAGTTCAAAAGTAATCTGATTATTACAAAGGGGCAAAAAATCACTCAGGTGTCTCTCCAAAAGATTTTTTGACAGAATAGGCAGTAGGCTATAACTCAAGGGGGAATCCACAAAGGCCTAAGGGTAACTGTACTGGCTCAGGTTCAAAAAGACTTAAATGATGGCGTTCTCCCAGGGGAGATGTTCACTCAGGCCTTTTTCGTATGTCTGAAGGGCATATATCCAAAAAACTTCCCTTTTGAGTCTTAGTGCATCAATATTGCCGTTGTCGGGTGGATGCACATGTTCTAGAATTAGCCAACGTAGGTCAGAAACGGAATGTTGTTTTTCAGTCCAGTGAGAGACTAGCGGAGCCCCAGAGCGTATGTTTACAATGGATGATTTGTGTTCGCTAAATCGAACGCGAAATTCTCTGCTGGTTTCTCCAACGTAACCTTTGTCACAAGGACAAAGGATGAGATAAATCACATTTCGAGTTCGACAGTTAGTCATATCTTTAAATGAAAAGATTCGTTTGTCCCACAGCAGTTCACTGGTTACAAAGGGAAACTGGCAAGCATGGCAACCACCACATTTATGTGTACCACTGATGGGTCTGGTACCAGTGATGGATTTCTGGAGAAAGGACCTAGTAGCAGGTATTTTAGATTTAACTAATGAATTTCTCAAGTTTTTATTGCGTCGAAACGCAAAAATAGGTTTTGGAAGAGTAGTTTTACCATGATCGGAGTTAAGAATGTGCCACTCGCTATTGATGATTTGTCTAATCTTATGATCTATATTAGAATGAGTGGTGACACAAACCAGTTTGTCTTCAGTTTTGATTTCTTTGTTCTGCAACAATACCGCTCTGTCGTAGTACTTTGCTCTTTTGTAGGCCTCTTTGATCAATTTGAATGGGTAGCCCCTACTGGCAAATTTTTGTTTAAGTTCTTCAGCGTGATGATCGTAATTCTGCATGGTGGTGCAGTTCCTGCGTAATCGTAGGAATTGGCTGAAAGGGATGTTATCCTTTTGACTACGAGGATGGTAACTTGAGTATTGGAGAAGAGTATTCTTAGCTGTGGGTTTGGTGTAAAGACTAACCTCAATCTTATCATCAACAATTTGTATCCAGATGTCTAAAAATTCAATTTTGGATTTACTAATATTGGGGCTGAATTTGAGGTGTATATCGCAGAGGTTTATCCACAGGATAAATTCCTCTAGCTGCTCTTCCGGACCTCTCCAGATGAAAAAAATGTCATCTATAAATCAATGCCATTTTAAGATGTTTTCGCTGAAGGGAGCTATCTCATTGAATATGAACTTACTTTCAAATTCTCCCATGTAGATGTTAGCCACATTGGGTGCACAGGAAGCACCCATGCTGACTCCTTGAATTTGTTTGAAAACTTCCCCATTAAATTCAAAGTAGTTTTCCTTTAAAACAATGGCCAGACATTCCAGTAAAAATAACCGATCTCCTGGGTTATTATTGTTGTTCAAAGTTTGTTTAACTGCTTCCAAAGCTCCTATTTGTGGAATGTTAGTATATAAGGCTTCAATGTCCATGGAGACAAGAAAATCTGTATGACTATTGAACCCAGTGCCTTCGATTTCCCCGATAAGATGTCCTGTGTCTTTAATATATCCTTGGAGATTAGATACTAAAGGTTGAAGAAAAATATCTACATATTTGGATAAGGGCTCGGTGAGTGATCCAATGGTGGATACTATGGGTCTGAATGGAGGAAGAAGTGGGTTCTTTTTTTTTTTTTTTTTTTGAAACCGTTTATTGCAGTTCGTAAAAGTTACAGGTATGGGCCTACAACCATCCGGCCGGCCGCTAGAATGACAAAAACATATTGCACACATACAGTAAAAGTCTCTAGGCAGTGCAGAGCAGTGAAACAGGAGTAATCAATGGTGCAGGCCACACAGCTCCAAGCCCACAGTACGGTTCCCTTTTCTTGAAACAAAACAACACCAAAAAACCACACCCGCAGGGCAACCCGCGATCCAAAATAACAGCACGTGCTCCATAAGTGGGGGATCCAAACCAGCAGCAGAACTCTGGAGAGGGGAATGGGAATAGATCAGGGACTGGGGGACCGCGCGCCCGCGGCTGAGGGAGGGGGGCCATCTAGGGAGACGGAGCAGGCGAGGCAGCCGGTAGCAGTGGTGGCTCACAAATACCCCCGCGGTAGGCGTTCCAGGGGCCCCAGAGTTTCACCCACGCCCCAGGCTTACCTCTCGCCACATATACCACCTTTTCACGAAACATACACCAATCCATATGCTCTTTCCAGGCCGACACCGCAGGGGGCCTCTGGGATCCCCACAATTGAGCAATGTCGCGCTTGGCTATCATGTATCCCAGAGTCACCCACCGCGTCTGCGGGGCCGAATAGTCATTCGGTTCCCATACATTCAGCAAGCATCTCCTCGCTTCAGGCAGCAGCGCAACACGCGTCACCACACGCAGGACCTCATGCACACCACGCCAGAATCGCTCCACCTTCGGGCACTCCCACAGTATATGCATGAAAGTCGCCAACGCACCACAGCCACGCTTACACATTCCGTCACCAGCAAAACCCATACGCAGAAGCCTTGGCCCCGTCACGTAAACCCGGTGAAGGATCTTGAGCTGGACGAAACGAAGGCGAGCCGGGATGGCCACCTCTTTCGGAGAGGCCACCGCGGAAATCCAATCCTCATCGTCCAGCTCCAGCCCGTCGGCAACCCAAGCCTCGCGGAGACTAGTAAGCAGGCACGATCTATCGTTGATCAGTTTTTTGTATATGAGGGAGATCGTGCTGTCCGGGACATGGCCATCTAGGACTCTGTCCTCCAGGGGGGAAGACTCCGGAATGGATGCGACATCCGGGAAGACGGAGCCCAGCGCATGGCGGACCTGTAGGTACCGAAAGTACTCACTGCCCTGCAGCTGGAACTCCGCCTGCAGCGTCTCAAAAGTTTTGAATCCCCCCCTCGTCCAGAGATCTCCCACCGTGCTGATTCCGATCGTGTCCCACTTCTCGAAGCCCTTCGACGTCCACAGGGAGCCCAACCTCTCAGACGCATACAGCGGTGACGCCCGGGTCAAACGGTCCTTCCACCCCATAGCTGCATTAGCCGCGTGCCAGACACGCACCATGACACGCGTCGGTCCCGTCAAACGGGAGTCGGGCGCGCCAGCGTAGAGCGCTCGATTGTAATCGCCACCGGGCAGGAGCATCTTATCCATCTCAAATGCCGGGTTCAAGGCGGGCCCGTAAAGGCCATGATTAATTGCAGCTAGTTGGGAGGCCCAGTAATACCGTTTAATGTCAGGGAGGGCGACCCCCCCATCGTACCACGGGAGCGTCAATTTAGCCAGAGCAATGCGCGGCCTCCCGTCCCAGAACAGGCGCCGCTGGAGGCCCTCCACCTCACGGAAATAGCGTGCCGGGACCAAGTCCATAGTATTCTGGAGGGCGTAGAGGAAGCGTGGCAGGGACATCATTTTAAACAAGGCCGCTCGGCCGAGCGGCGAGAGCGGCAGACGCCGCCAGCGCACCACGTCCTCCCTCAAACGCCGGAGGGGGGGTAACAAATTCCGCTCATAGCGGGCCTCCGGGTCAAGAGTGATATAGATACCCAGGTACCGAAAACCTTGGGAGGCAATCTGGATCGGACAGTCCCGTGGTAGGGCCGGAGCCTCCCCGGAAAGCACATATACACAGGATTTCGCCCAGTTGATGACCAGGCCTGAGTTGCAACCGAATGAACGCAAAACATCAACCAGGACGATCAGTGATTTACGCGGGGAGGCGAGATACAGAAGGATATCGTCAGCATAGAGGGACACACGGTCCTCATGCTCGGGGGTCCAGCGGAGACCACGGATAGAAGGGTGCCACCGCAGCCACTCCGCCAGGGGCTCCAGGGCCAGGGCAAACAGGAGAGGCGACAGGGGGCAGCCCTGTCGCGTACCCCTCCCCAGCGCGAATGGGGCCGAGACTCGCCCATTCACTACCACCTGCGCCAATGGGCCCGAATATAGCAATTTGACCCAGCTAATGAAACCCGGGCCAAACCCGAATTTTGCCAGCATCGCCCAGATGTATGGCCATTCAAGCGTATCAAACGCCATGGTGGCGTCCAAGGACGCCAAGATGGCCGGCTCCCGCACAAATGGGACACGCGCGAGCACCCCGTGCAAGCGCCGCAGATTGAGCGCCGTGTTGCGGTGCGGTGCGGTATAAAGCCAGATTGGTCTTGGTGGACCAAATCGCCCACCACGCCAACCAACCTGTTGGCCAACACCTTGGCGAGGATTTTGGGCTCCGCGTTCAAAAGCGAAATCGGCCTATAGGATGTGACCCGTTCACGGGGCCTCCCCTCCTTGTGGATCACCACAATTGTGGCTAGACGCTGGTCCGGCGGGAGGGAACCCCGCGAGTGGGCCGCCAGGAACATCGCGCGCAGGTGGGGCGCCAACACATCCGGGCGTAGCTTGTAGAGCTCGATGGGAATACCATTGGGGCCCATGGCCTTGCCGGATGCAACCGAGCGAATAGCCAAGGCAATTTCGTCCGAGGTGGGAGGGGCGTCCAGCGAATCCCTGTCCTCCACCGTTAGGGAGGGCAGTGCGATGTCCCGAAGCAGGGCATGGGAGTCTGCCTCCGAGCAGGGGGAAACCGGGGAGTAGACTTCGCGGAAATAATCCGCGAAGCAGGAGACAATGGCTTCCGGCTCAGTGACACACGCACCATCAACACTCTCAATCAAAGGCACCACACGGCTCGCTCTCTCCCTCTTATCCAACCACGCAATCAATTTGCCAGCCTTATCACCCACATCATACAATCGCCCCTGCTGCTCTCTACTGAGGCCCCTGGCCGCCTCCGTGACGAGGGCCCGATAGGCCGCCTGCTTTAGGTGTAGAACATGCAACTTGTCGTCTGTTACCCCGCTTCCCAGGTCACCCTCCAGTTCTGCAATCTCGGCCTCTACCCGGGTCACCTCCTCCCGCTCGCGCCGCCGGGCATGGGAGATAAAGGAGAGGGCCTCCCCTCTAAGGACTACCTTGAAAGCCTCCCACAGGGAGATGGCCGAAGAGACCGACCCCACATTCTCATCGAAATATCGCTGTAGGGATTTGATCAAATCAGCACGAATGGTGGGGTCGCGCAAATACCATGCATTGATTGGGGCCACCCTGCCATCCCCCCTCGGGAAGACATCGAGATGCAACAACAATGGGGAGTGGTCTGAGATACCCCGCGCCAGATGGCGCACCTCCCCCACCCTCCCTGCGTGGGCCGCCGGGACAAGGATGTAATCAAGCCGCGAGAGGCTACCATGGGCACCCGAGTGGAAGGTGTACTGTCGCAATGCAGGATGCTTTAATCGCCAGCAATCCACCAGGCCCAGCGTGTCCAGAAGGCCGGGCAGCCACGCCTGTGCCCGGGGGAGGTCCCTAGGGGGATGGCGATCCATAGACCCAGAGGCTACCGCATTAAAATCCCCTCCAACCACCAGCAGGCCACTCGGAAGGTCCAGAAGGAGGCGCCCCAGGTCCGCAAATGTGGTGGCTTGTAACCCAGGCGGGACGTACACTGATATAAAGATAAACACTCTACCCTCCATTCTTCCCACCAGAACCGTGTAGCGTCCCCTCTCATCATGGCGCACCTCATCAATCTCCAACGGGAGCGAGTTCTTGATCATAATACCCACCCCCCGCGAGCCCGAGGTGAAGCCAGAATGGGCCGCCAAACGATATCCCCGCCGGTTCATTGCATGAAAGGAGTTACCTATAAGGTGCGTCTCCTGCAGGAAGACAACATCTGGTGAAATACGTTTTAAGTACTGCAGGACCACACCACGCTTAATCCTATCCCCCAGGCCGTTAACATTCCATGACAACACAGCCAAATCCCTACCCCCCATCATACGTCGAAACAATCGGTCGTCCCCCATCGAGCATCCTAAAAACAACAACATAGTAGCGGGTTTGCCCTGCGGTGCTAACAAACAACACACCCCCCCCACCCCCCGGTCCCAACAAAACTCCCCCCTCCCTGCACCCCTGCATGAGCCCAGACAGCCCCCCCAAAGTGCAGTGTGCCTGTCGCCCCATAGCTAAAATACTAACTAGTCCCCCAGAGGAGGAGGGAAGCCCCCAACAGACCCCGCACGACCTCCATAGGAGGGGAAAATACGCAATCAATAAATGGTGAAGGAACAACGTCCAGAGCAAGGCCTATGCAGTCACCCCTCAATTCTGCTCCGGCGGGCCCTCCTCGCCAGCCGCGCCCCCCCCGCCCCCCCGGCCCCGATCTCCAGGCAGAGTGTCCAGCCAGTCCCCAGCCGCCTCGGGCCGGTCAAAGAAGTGCGTGCGACCATCCACCTCTACCCTCAGCTTAGCTGGAAAGAGCATTGAGTACTTGAGGTTCAGGTCCCTTAGGCGACGTTTAACACCAAGAAAGCTCTGCCGCTGCTTCTGGACCGCCGGGGTAAAGTCTGGGTAGAAATGTACCTCCATGTTGTCAAGCTTGACCGGTCCCTGTTGTCTGGAGGTCTGGAGGATAGCATCTCTGTCCCGGAAATTAAAAATCCGGGCAATGAGAGGCCGCGGCGGGGCACCAGTCTTAGGTCTGCCCCCGGGGACCCGGTGAGCACGCTCCACCGCAAAAAGCTTACTCAGCCCCCGGGGCTGGAGGTGGGTCAGGATCAACTCTTCCACGAAAAGATCCGCCGCCTCTGCCTCTCGTCCCTCCGGCACCCCCACAATACGGACATTATTCCTCCGGGCCCGACCCTCGGAGTCCTCCAGTCGCCGGTCCATCAGGGCGCTCACCTGGCCAAGCCGGCGCACCTCCTTCTGGAGGGCCACCACGTCTGTCGTGAGGCTCGTTGTGGTGTGGGCCAGGGAGTCGACTCGGTCGTTTGTTTTGGACAAGTCTGCCCTCACAAGGCTCACATCCACCAGGACCGAGTCTATTTTTTGCGCTAAGGTGTCGAAACGCTGGTCCACCGAGGCCTTCATCTCTGCGATGGCGCCCATGACGTCCCGGAGGGTCAGATCCACCGGATGAGCGGATGCCTCCGTCGGGCCCACCGGGGATGCACGCGATGTCTCCGGAGAACCCTTCTGGAGCGTGTAGCGGTCCATACTGTTGGCCTGGTGCGCCGTGCCACGGCGGGTCGTCTTCACCTTCGCCCGGTCGCCATCTTGTTTGGTGGACATGCTGGCTCTGCCACCGTCGTGCCAAGCACCCCAAACGGGCCGCTATACCAAGTCACGGGTGCCAGGGGGGGGGCAGGGGCGACCACCGAACCGCGGGTCAACCCACCGCCGGCGGGTCAGCCGGGCTCCTGGACAAGGCCACACCACCACACCCCGCTCCGCAGTCCGACCCCGCTTGAGAGCTAGGAGGGCGCAAAAGCGAAAGTGAAAGTGCAGGGTACGCCAGTCGCCCAGCCCCGTTCGCCGCTGTTATTCACTTTGTCCCCGGATCGCCCCACTACTCCAATCCGGGGGGCCGGCGAGGAGAAGGCCACAACCTTCGATCGATGCTCCCACCGGCGTCCGGGGTCCGATTCGAGCCCAAAAAACGGGTGGCGCCTCAGCTCCGGTTCCCCAACACAGTCCCCTCAACAAGGACAGGATATCGCCAGGATTAATTCAGGAGGTCGCGGAGGTCCTCGGGAGCCTCGCACCTACGCGGCCATCTTGGTTGCGCGCTAGGCTCCTCCCCCCAAGAAGTGGGTTCTTATGTATTTTGGGAACCCCATATAAAATGGGTATTCGATGGAATTCTACATTTAGGTAGTTAAATTCTTGTGCACATATAGAGCCTCTATCAAGAGCTCTTTGGGTTATGTCAAGGATTTCTGCTTTGATTCTTTGCTCCGGGTATGACCTAGATCTGGTATAGTGGTCAGGAATATTGAGCATGGCCAGGATTTGTTGTTTGTATGTGGAGCTATCTAGCACCACAATTCCTCCTCCCTTGTCTGCAGGCTTAATAGTCACTTCGTCATTATTAGCCAGTTCTTTAAAAGCTTGATATTCAGAGTAATCAAGATTATATTCTGATTTCGGGACAAAGGTGAGGAGTTTTTGAACTTTGGTACTGACTACTTTTTCAAAAATATCTACTTCAGCGCCTACTTGCTCAAGAGCAGGAGTAAAGATAGATCTGGGTCGTAATCCTGTGTTGTTGTCATTGATGGGAGGAGGTTTCTCCTCAAAAAATCTCTTCAAGCGGATCTTACGAAAGAAAGACTGAATATCAGTCATCAGTTTGAACCGGTCAAGATGGGTGGTAGGAATAAACGTGAGCCCTCGAGATAGCAATTTGAGGGCGGACATATCCAAAGTTGTTTTGGAGAGATTGAACACAGGAATAGTTTGACTGTCTTTAGAGACCTTATCAGGAGATACCTTTTTGGTATTCGGTAAGTGTTGGAATTGGACTATACTCAGTAGTTGCCAATCTATTTCAGATTACATTCATGGACCCACAAACCAATCTTTAGGAGTCCTCTTTATTTCGATAGATTGTACACGTTTGTTATGTCCTTAGTTGTTTTTCGTAAATGCACTAGCTCAGATTACTAGGATTGTTTCACCTTTGATTTAATGGCGATCTGTCAAGGTTTCTACTATGCTATACCTATATGCGTTTGGGATTCTCCCAGGGAGTAGAGGACCCCAGCTACTATGAATATAACAATATATGACTTGTTGCTCATCTTGTCATATTATCATCCCTACCTCTTTTATTTGTTATTTCATTTTAGTGCCTTGTAAATAAACTAATACTCGTCTTGCAGTCAAGTTTACATCCGTGGCCACCGAGTAAAAACGCTGGTTCCTAGTATGTATACACCTACATTGTTTACTATTCTGGTGATGGGACTCTAAAAATATTTCTTCTCCATAATTTTGGATTCATACAATTTTTGGTTCATCTATTTCACGTTTCGGTCATTCAGCATCCTCTTGGGTGTTACTATTACTATTTCTTGCTTCTAACTTCAGCCCCATTTAATTAAATTATATTTTAAATATACTTATTGTGGTTTTTGTACCCACAGACCAACGGTTGTCAATATTGAATGTGTACAAGCACCCTCACCACATGATGTTGGACATGAAGTGATGTTTTGTATTTGTCACCATTTGAAAGACCTATCGAATACGCCCTGAAGAAGGAGCCTATATTGGATATATAGGATCTCCGAAACGCGCGTTGGCGCTGGTCTTGTGTAATTATCATTGTCTCTTTGTCATGTACTTTGTTTTCTCTTACAATATCTTTTTTCTTGTTGTAATTGTGCAGTTTATTGTTTGAGTTTGGTATTGTGTTTAATGTCAATAGGGTGAGGGCCTTTTTTAGACAGGATGTATTTGTGTTTTATGAAAAATAATACGTATTAAATGTATCAATAGACACTTTATATACAAAAAAACACATGTATATGTTTTTCAAAAAAAAGAAAAATAATCAAATAAATGAATTGATATACTCTTTGTACACTGTTGACTGTGGGTTCTATATTATTATATGGACATATTGCCTGATCTTTAATTATACAGGTGTAGGAAGTTCTGTTGTATTATATAGGTTAATAAATAAATACCTTTGTTGGATGTGTGTTTGTGCTTGCTGTGTAACTTTCCAACCGTTCGTAGCCCTGTTGATTTTCGTTTTTGTATTAAAGCTGTGTTTAGCAGGCCTCCTTAGTCTGGTCATATAGGCCTGCTTGAGTTCATTGTTTGCCATGGTCTGTTGTGACTGACCATCCATGTGGCTTAGGGCCATTTTGTGGTGGTGGTTTAGTAGTGTGCTGATTTTTCCATATAGGCCTGCATGTCTTTTCTTTCTTCCCCTTGGCTTATGCTTGTTGTTGTGGCCTGACCATGTGGTTCGCGGGCATTTTGTGTGCTTTTGCCATAGGATTGCATTGTCTGTCTTCCATTTCCATCCAGGCAGTGCGCACTGCTTTTGCCATAGGCCTGCATTCATTGTCTAGTGTCTTCACTTTCTGTGGGTAGCCTGGCCATGTGGGTGGCGGCCATTTTGTGGAGTTAGGCAGTGTGCTTGCTTTTGCCATAGGCTTCAGTCCCAAGCTTGTGGCCTAGTCTGCCAGTAGGCCCAGAGGTAGTCATCTCATCATGCGTGCCTAAAAACGGTTTGTGTTGTCAGTTGAATTTTAACACCATTTATGGCAGTGGATTGAATTGCAAAATTTGGTTTTTGGGGTGGAATTTCTGTTTTTTGGTGTGTGTTAAATAAATAGGCCTTTTCAGCCAGTAGGTAACCCTAGGTGTTCAGCTCACGCAGTTTTGGCAACTCCGCACTGCGCAACAACGCGGACTTACACTTTTGGTCTTCTTTGCGCGCTCAATATGCGTGTTCGCGAACGCGATAACGACTTTTTGAAAAAGATCGCGACGCAGAATTTGCAATCTGGCAAAGAATATCTCGCGAGCAGCATAAAACCTTCTCGAAAACGATGATTTTGTTCATTTTGGTAAAAAAAAAAAATCCTCAGGTTGTCATTTGGCTGTAGTTTTTGGAGCAAGGAGTCATTTTTCTTTTTACAGTTTTTTAAAAGAGGAAGGAAGTTCCCCCGAGTCTGTAACTTCCTGGTCCTGTCCTTTGTCATCATTTTATTGTTATTGTGGGTGGCCCGATCATGTGGGTGGCGGCCATTTTGTGAAGGCAGGCAGTGTGCTTTTGCCATAGGATTGCATTGTCTGTCTTGCATTTCTTTTTGTTGTGGGTGGCTAGCGGCCATTTTGTGGAGCCATCCAGGCTGTGTGCACCGCTTTTGCCATAGGCCTGCATTCATTGTCTAGTGTCCTCACTTTCTGTGCGTGGCCTGGCCATGTGGGTGGTGTCCATTTTGTGGAGTCAGGCAGTGTGCTTTCTTTTGCCATAGGCTTCAGTCCCAAGCTTGTGGCCTAGTCTGCCAGTAGGCCCAGAGGTAGTCATCTCATCATGCGTGCCTAAAAACGGTTTGTGTTGTCAGTTGAATTTTAACACCATTTATGGCAGTGGATTGAATTGCAAAATTTGGTTTTTGGGGTGGAATTTCTGTTTTTTGGTGTGTGTTAAATAAATAGGCCTTTTCAGCCAGTAGGTAACCCTAGGTGTTCAGCTCACGCAGTTTTGGCAACTCCGCACTGCGCAACAACGCGGACTTACACTTTTGGTCTTCTTTGCGCGCTCAATATGCGTGTTCGCGAACGCGATAACGACTTTTTGAAAAAGATCGCGACGCAGAATTTGCAATCTGGCAAAGAATATCTCGCGAGCAGCATAAAACCTTCTCGAAAACGATGATTTTGTTCATTTTGGTAAAAAAAAAAAATCCTCAGGTTGTCATTTGGCTGTAGTTTTTGGAGCAAGGAGTCATTTTTCTTTTTACAGTTTTTTAAAAGAGGAAGGAAGTTCCCCCGAGTCTGTAACTTCCTGGTCCTGTCCTTTGTCATCATTTTATTGTTATTGTGGGTGGCCCGATCATGTGGGTGGCGGCCATTTTGTGAAGGCAGGCAGTGTGCTTTTGCCATAGGATTGCATTGTCTGTCTTGCATTTCTTTTTGTTGTGGGTGGCTAGCGGCCATTTTGTGGAGCCATCCAGGCTGTGTGCACCGCTTTTGCCATAGGCCTGCATTCATTGTCTAGTGTCCTCACTTTCTGTGCGTGGCCTGGCCATGTGGGTGGCGTCCATTTTGTGGAGTCAGGCAGTGTGCTTTCTTTTGCCATAGGCTTCAGTCCCAAGCTTGTGGCCTAGTCTGCCAGTAGGCCCAGAGGTAGTCATCTCATCATGCGTGCCTAAAAACTGTTTCTCTGTTGTCAGTTGAATTTTAACACCATTTATGGCAGTGGATTGAATTGCAAAATTTGGTTTTTGGGGTGGAATTTCTGTTTTTTGGTGTGTGTTAAATAAATAGGCCTTTTCAGCCAGTAGGTAACCCTAGGTGTTCAGCTCACGCAG
Source organism: Triturus cristatus (assembly GCF_964204655.1). Classification (NCBI taxonomy): domain Eukaryota; kingdom Metazoa; phylum Chordata; class Amphibia; order Caudata; family Salamandridae; genus Triturus; species Triturus cristatus. The sequence continues at coordinate 550,073,800 of NC_140584.1, forward strand.
TTTTGGCAACTCCGCACTGCGCAACAACGCGGACTTACACTTTTGGTCTTCTTTGCGCGCTCAATATGCGTGTTCGCGAACGCGATAACGACTTTTTGAAAAAGATCGCGACGCAGAATTTGCAATCTGGCAAAGAATATCTCGCGAGCAGCATAAAACCTTCTCGAAAACGATGATTTTGTTCATTTTGGTAAAAAAAAAAAATCCTCAGGTTGTCATTTGGCTGTAGTTTTTGGAGCAAGGAGTCATTTTTCTTTTTACAGTTTTTTAAAAGAGGAAGGAAGTTCCCCCGAGTCTGTAACTTCCTGGTCCTGTCCTTTGTCATCATTTTATTGTTATTGTGGGTGGCCCGATCATGTGGGTGGCGGCCATTTTGTGAAGGCAGGCAGTGTGCTTTTGCCATAGGATTGCATTGTCTGTCTTGCATTTCTTTTTGTTGTGGGTGGCTAGCGGCCATTTTGTGGAGCCATCCAGGCTGTGTGCACCGCTTTTGCCATAGGCCTGCATTCATTGTCTAGTGTCCTCACTTTCTGTGCGTGGCCTGGCCATGTGGGTGGCGTCCATTTTGTGGAGTCAGGCAGTGTGCTTTCTTTTGCCATAGGCTTCAGTCCCAAGCTTGTGGCCTAGTCTGCCAGTAGGCCCAGAGGTAGTCATCTCATCATGCGTGCCTAAAAACTGTTTCTCTGTTGTCAGTTGAATTTTAACACCATTTATGGCATTGAATTGAATTGCAAAATGTGGGGTTTTTGGGATGGAATTTCAGTTTTTTGGTGTGTGTTAAATAAATAGGCCTTTTCAGTCAGTAGGTAAACCTAGGTGTTCAGCTCGTGCAATTTTGGCAACTCCACACTGCGCGACAATGCGGACTTACACTTTTTGGCGTGTTCGCGGACGCGATAACAGCTTTTTGTAATGATCGCGATGCCGAACACACAGAATTTGCAATCTGGCAAAGAATATCTTGCGAGCAGCATAAAACCTTCTCGAAAACGATGATTTTGTTCATTTAGCTAAAAAAAACTCGTCAGGTTGTCATTTGGCTATAGTTTTTGGAGCAACTTTGTTATTGTGGCTGGCCTGACCATTTGGCTGGGGGCCATTTTGTGGTGGTAGTTAGTAGTGTGCTGTTTTTGCCACATAGGCCTGCGTGTCTTTCCATTGTTCCTCTTGTCTGCTTCCAAATCCATCCCCATTGCCAGCTGCGAGCTCCCTGATGCTGCATCCATCCCACGTGATGCACAAATGTAGGCCAAACACAGGCTCCACTACATTTTTGTTTTTTTTCTTTGCTATTCTTATTCTTCCTGAGTGTACACAGTACAGTACACCAGGAAAGCCCTGGCCTTATTGTCAAAGTCTCATAAATGGCTACACTGTTGTTCACTGAGTTACTAAAATTTAATAATTGTGACCACCACTACACACTAAGAAGTTATATATTATATTAGTTTGATTGTACTATCTTTTGACTGATCTTCATCTGGCTTTTTTGCTTTTAGGTGCACAAAAGACTGAGGAGGAGGTGTGTCATCATCGCCCGTTGTCCTGCCAGACAGACATCCTGCTGCTGTACATGACGTGACATGTGAGTGACCTGACCAGACATCTCTGCAACTTGTGCAACTGAGTGCTGCTGACATCTGAACAAGATGTGCCCAAAGAAAGCAGGTAGCAGGTCCTACCGTATGAAGAAAGTTGCTATTGAGAAGAAGGAAACGAATACGGAAGTGACACTCAAGTCTGGTGTGCCGCCCAAAACGTTTTTTGGGAAACTGAAAAGGACGCCTGCTGCAGCGGTGTCCGGGGGGCAAGCTGGGGCCAGCAACTCCGCATCAGTGGCCCCAACCCACCAACCCAGGCCCAAGCGCATGAGTGTGGAAGAGGTAGCCAGCCTAATGGTGGAAAGCAGCGATGCTGAGCCTGAGCTAATCTTATCACTATCTCAAAGTAGTACCCAGTCAACGCAGGAGGAAACACAGAAGATAAGTGCTCAACAACAACAGCCGCAACCACCGCCCGCAATAGTAGTTGTTCCTCCCGAAGTAGGGGCATTTCAGGAAATTGAGCCTCATGCAGAGGAAGAAGAGGAAGCCACTCATTCAGAAGTTCCATTGTTTTCCAAATCACCACCAAGAAAAAGGAGGGTAAGTCCAAGTTCTTCGCCTAGCCCCCCTTCTGATGATCTAGATGGCACTTGGAAACCACCACCTGAGTCTGAGAGGGAGACACGTCCCAAGACTAGGCTTGAGAAAAGGAAGGATCCAGAAAGCCTTACACTTATGGAGGTTGATGTAGAACAGCAGGATGATGATGATGAGCCAGTCATCACGTATATCACTGCCGGCCCCGAGGAGATGGAGACCAACATTATTACCCTATCCAAAATCGCTGCGAGGGATATAGCACGCATACCTCCATCACAGGCAACACCAACACGACCTACAGCTTCCATATTTGTATTAGCAAAGGCCCGTCAGCGACCTACATCCAGCACAACCACCACCTCAGTAGAAGTATGTAGTGGTACAGCACAGAGTCAAATTCAACGCACACTCTCCAGTTCATCCGGCATTGGAAGTGGCACCTTCAGCAGGAGGCAAAAGTTAAGCTCCCCAGTTTGGGACTTCTTTACGGTTGGTGAAAAGGAGGAGAACATTGCTATATGCTCCATTTGTAATACCTCTGTTAGTCGGGGTAAGCTTGGTACAAACTACGGTACCGGAGGCCAAATAACCCATCTGAAAAAACACCACTTGATCAACTGGAAGGACCACCTTCGCTGCATAAAAACTGCAACCATTGGTGTTGGTGGGGATAAACGAGTAGAAGAAGATCCGATCACGGTGGGAGAGGAAGGACAGGGAGACATTCTCTCTGGTAGTGGTACACAAAGTAGTCCTGTCCCCAGCAGTGCAGTGTTATCGTCGACCACATCTTCAGCAACATCTCAGTGGCACAACAGTAAGAGTCAGCCTGAGACAGCAACGAGTACCGCAATGAAAAAAAGTGCGAGATTGAACCTAAGAGGAAGGAAAACCATGCAGCCCACCATTATCAGCATGTTTAGGCCGGTGGAAGGGCAGTGCGAACACAACCACCCAATAGCACATTTGTACAATGCAAAGCTGGCTAAAATGTTAGCACTGGATCTTCTCCCTTTTTCTTTTGTTGAAGGGGTGGGTTTTCTGGAATTTCTGACAGCCATCTTCCCAAAATGGCAGGTTCCCAGCCGCTACTATTTTGCCAGAGTTGCTGTTCCAGCACTACATCACGACGTGCTGGAATTGCTTGGAAACGCCTTGAAGCAGAGTGCTGTTCATAGTATCCACCTGACAACAGACATGTGGACCAGTTGCCAAGCCACTGATTACATGTGCATAACTGCACACTGGATCTCTTTTGTGGGGGTTAAAGAACAGATATCTGCTGGTGTTGACGCTGCTGAGATTTTTGATGCCACTCGCAAACATGCAACTGTAGCCATGTTTGCCATGGAGAAATCTCATACTGCTGCAAACATTTTGGATGAGTTTAACAGCAAGGTCTTTAAGTGGCTGCGCCCAAGAGGGCTTAACATTGGTTTTGTTGCCACGGACAATGGCAGTAATGTAGTTAGGGCCATGAAAGATGGTGGCTATTTCAGGGTCCCCTGTTTGGCACACTGCATGAACACTGTTGTTCAACACTTTCTGAAAAATGAATACAAAGTCAGCAGCTTACTGGTCACCTGCAGAAGAATATGCACACATTTCAGCCATTCTTTTAAAGCCCGGAAGCAGCTGAGGGTCATTCAACGTGAGCATAAAATGCCAGTCAAAGCACTCATCCAGGAGGTGCCAACACGTTGAAATTCAACGTATTACATGCTTCATCGTCTGTCTGAGCAGTACATATCACTCAATGCTTATGTTATGCGAAGATTAGGGGATCCTACTGTGAGAGGCATGACCATTGAAATGGGTCAATGGGACCTTGTTAAATGCCTGACAGAGATGCTACTTCCTTTTGAGGTCTTCACACATAAAGTCAGCAGGGAGGACTGTACTATGGGCCAAGCTATCCCATTATTGCACATGCTAGAGCAACAGCTGAAGGAGGTGTCCGAAACGTACGCAGGTGTGGATGACAAACAAGACGCACATTATTTGGCGGAATCCTTAGCCGTTCGCTTATCTGAAAATACATGGATTCAAAATAACATTGTGTCACATCCACATAACATTACTGCCGCAATTTTGGACCCACGGTACAAAGCATTTCTGAACAGTAAGGCAGTAATTCCTTTTTCAGAACAGTAAGGCAGTAATTCCTTTTTCAGAAGTGGATGTTGCCAAGTACAAAACTTTGATAGCTGATCAAGCCATTGACTTTAAAAACGAACGGCTGGTAATTAGAGGCCCCCTGCCCCAGTCCAAAACAAGTACTCCAGGTCAGATTCCAGAGTCAAGTTCTACTTCAGAGCCTGAGGGCAGTGCGTTTGCCTCCCAGCAGTCACCAACACCAACACTACCAATAACATCAACAGCACGAACAGGATCATCCACACTACAATCGGCAACTGATTGGTTTCTACGGCAGGGATATGGTAAGTCCAGAGCTGATGCAAAGGCAAAAGAGGCCGAGCACATCGTAACACCCCTGAGCATTGAGCGGATGGTCCAGGCGTAACTCGATGACCCAACAGAGGTCTTCATGGATGGAAATCCATTGGTGTATTGGTATGGGAAAAGAAGCCAATGGACAGTGCTCAGCTGGCTGGCGATAAAGTATCTGGGTTCCCCTGTCGCAAGTGTCTCTTCTGAGTGTGTTTTCAGTGCTGCTGGTATCATTGTAACGGTGAAAAGGACCAGTCTCTCTCCCAAAAGCATGGAGAGGTTAACCATGATCAAAATTAATCAGCACTTTATACCACCGAACTACAAAATACGTGAATCACAGCAGGAAGAGGAGAGCGACTTTGGTGACATAAGTAGTGGGTTACATGACCTACTTCTGTCCGAACCACCAGAGTTTGAGGACGAGCTCCTCCTCCCTGACAACTAGGCTTTCAAATTGTTACTTTCTACCTTCCTTTATTTATTTGTGTATCTGTCTTTTTCTGCTTCAAATCAAATCACAACAAATGAATCCATCACCACAGTCTTCTCTTTTTATTTCCCTATTGGAGTTGCACTTCTGTGCATTTTACTGCCCACTCCTCAGAGTCCTGCTCCATCTTCCTGACTCGCCCTAAATACATTTCCCTCAAGCCAGACATTGGATGGAGAATAGTACAGGAAAAACTGTTGACTCTAACAGTCCCTCCAGAAGAAGTGGAACGTGACTATATGTATGCTCCTTTTGTTTCCGAGCAGAAACTCGTCCCTGTCAGAAATAGGCTACCGCCTCGGCAGGCATAAAAGCTCATCAATGTCAGAACAGAAGGTACTTGGCGGAGAAAGACAAGAAACTCTTTGAAAAAACTTGCTGACATGTCATATTTCTGCAAACTCAATTCAATTGAACAATGACTGCTACCCAGGCCACGGCCCATCTCACAGCACTGACCATGATGATGGGAACCAACTTCAACTGCAACAAAAAAGTGCCACAGATGAGTAAGAAAACCGAAAGAGCTACTAACACTCAAAATGAATGTGGAGTAATAATGAGGCCACTGGCTCAGTACACACACCTGTCAGAAAGAACTAGGCATCTGACAGCAAGAGAGAAGAGCAAGACAGGTAATGTACTAATGTTGGCAATGCATGCGTGGTATGCAGACTCAGAGTGATTGCTGTTTTTTGTGTTGATGTCGTTGTGCATGAAGTCGAACTGTGCTAGTAATTAATCTACCAACCAAAAGTGACTCAAGAGACAGTCAATGTTTCCCTTCTTGTTGTTTAATAACCAAATTGTACTCCTACTACTACTGCAGGTCAATATCCGTTGCAGTTTTTAATATGGAATATGGACTTAGATGGAGTAGTACTCGGTATACTACAGACTGAGTTGGACAACACGAACAACAACACCATGATGATGAGTCATGACCATACTATCTTCGCACTTTCGCAGTCAGTCAGTTGGATCGGAGATGATTCATGGAATAACTCTGGGCATTTCAAATCAAGTGGCATAAAACAGTAAATAAGTCAACAACCACAGCAGACCTACATGTCCGTGAATTGGTGGAGTCGAGTAGTGCTTTGGTATGACTGACAGCGGTGCATTGCTATTGATCTGATTTATTCACTTAATTTTGAAAAAGCTAGGTTGCTGTATATGTGCTTTGTCTGGCTCTGTCAAACTTTCAGCTAAATGGAGGTTTGATCACGGCCCGGTGCCGTGGCGTGGCATGCTCTGTCCTGTTGTTGGTGTAGCTTAAAAAATGCTGTAAACAGAGTAGACAGACATGATGTATCTATCCATGCCGCCTCAGTCTTAAAGTGTTCTCTTCTTCTGACTCTTGTTGCACTCCACCGTAATTGATGCATTTTGTTTATTCATTGATTTCTGAGTATCCCATTTGTTTTTCCATTTACCCTTACAGGCCGGCTTCTACCCTGTGCTATACTTGGAAAAACAACGCACACTTACCTTCCCAATGAATCTACATATGCCAGGGAGGCAGTGGCGACACCCAAAATTGATGGACGGAGCATCCATGGAAGGGACTGAGGACCAAGAGGAATGCCGAGATTCAACTCCCCATTTGACCAGGATAACACAGTAACAGTATCAACTTTCTTCATCTTTTAAACAATTTGATTCATTTTTTGTCTTCAATCATTGATACTGTGCGTGTTGTTATTAATTATGTTTGCTCTCTGCTTATAATAATTCATCCCAACAGCTATTTTTAAATTTTCTTTGCTATCTTTAAAAGTAATCCCAGTACAACAGAACAGAATACAAACTGTATGTAATCTGTGTCTCTCTCTCTCTCTATGAGAGCAGAAAGTGCCTAATATTAATATATACTGATGCCCTGCACTGTCTAATTGTCTAGTAGTAGTTAGTAAGTTTTACTTCTCATTAACCATCACGTTATTATCATCATCATCATGCATGCATTTCCATTTCCACCCTTAACACATTTATGGATATGGTAGTCTACCAAGATTGTGTTTTCTTTTGCTGTTTGTCCATGCGTACTGTTTTTTCTTCGTCTAACCTTTCCCCAAACCCTCTTCCCAACCATTCATCAAACCCTAACCCTCTTCCCCCGGGCTGTGTGATTTATTGAGGTGTGACTACATTAATGTACACCAATAATTGATCACACGCTTGCTGGGGCGGACGTGGCAAAAGCAACACTAATTCAATTTCAAGGCAGGTGGAGGATCTTTTTCTGCTTGCCCACCCATGATGATACGTATATTTGCGAATTGCGAGTTAACTATTTTAACAAAGGAACGTAATCCATCTTCATTAATTGCTGGCATAGATTGTCATCCTTCCTATTACACACAGCACTAAAGGTTACGCTTGTGTCTAGTGTAGGCCTAGTTGAGTGACTGGAAAACAACTACAGTTTGTAACTTGTTGTACTAGGCTATCCCCTACACCATTATGTTTTATTTACTTAGCTCTACTACTCCTCCCAGAGTCTCTCTCAGGCGACTGACTGTCTCATTTTCTAGTACTACTACCACCACAACTATGGCATCTGATTCTGCATTCTCTTTGGAAACCCAACCTGCATCGTCAACGTCATGCAGCCATCGCTGTGCCTAACTTAAACATCAATCACAGGTAAGAAAAGAAAAGATGTTTGGGGGAGGTATAATAATGGACTAGGGCTGGAAGAGGAGAGAGTGACCGTACTACTAGGACAAGTCAATCAGTGAGGGGTACCGCATCTATCTCTTTGTGTCTTACAAAGTGAGCCAATTATTTAAATCAAACACTGGCTGTGGCCCTGCAGCAGCAAGGAAACAGTGTGACATAAAACAGTAACCCCACCCACAAAACCTTAAACCACATCGTATGTAAAGTAAAATATATATAATGTAATCCCCTAACAAAAATAAACTATGTAAAAAAAATCCCATAAAACCTGACCCACCCCTCTCCCTAACCCCAACCAATGTCCAAAATGAAAAAGTCCAATTGTCCATAACCCCAACGCCCAATTCCCACCCACCGAAAGAACCGATAAAAAAGGGGCAATTGAACAGGGTCTTTTTCCTAGCGGCGGGCTCTTCTCTCCAGGACCTTCAGATGCTTATTCACCTCCTCTAGCCGTGCATTCCGGAGGAGCATGCGGCGCGTATATGCCCTGCAGTTGCATCCACAGGGGAGGGCAGCAGTAGCGCTGGATGTTGTTGCTGGTGGGCGGCGACTGGTGGCTGCCTGACCACGGCACCGAACAACTGGAGGTGCCTGGCTGGGGCCGGGGCATCGGAGGGGGCTGCAGCTGCTGCCACCTCCTCCTCCGCCAGAGCCACCAGCCGTCTGTACTCGGCACAGATGGCCTCCAGCTTCCGGCGCCGGGCCAGAGCTGCCAACTCCTTCCTTGTTGGTTTAGGAGGAGAAAAAAATAATATTTTACCAATACTATTAGCAAAACAGTAACACAAAATTAATTCAACACATAGTAGCTGTAGTACTACCAAGCACAGTACATAACATTTGTGGTATGTATCTGTCCTCCCACTTCCTCAGCCTCTAACATTTGTGGGACTTTTTCAGGCATTATACTAGCACCATGGTGGCACAGTACACCAGTCTTCTTTTTCTCTTTAGTTTAACGACATTACATAACCTTGTTGTAGCCGACACATGCCAGCTTGTGCGGAAGACAAACATACTCTAGTCTGACTCATGATGATGACGCAGACTCACGTTCATTCTATTTAGTATTTACTACTATCTGCAGGTGGGGAAGCTCGTAATTTTCTATTACGGGTGGCACTGGACATAGTCTCTCTGTTACATCAAGGGAAATTCCTCAATTTCACTTTCACCCTGCCCTGACTACTACAAAAAGGCAGATTATATATCTGATCTAATGATCATTGCTTATATATGGGACATGAGGTACTTTATTTTGATTGTGTAACCAACAGATAGGCCACCCACAATAGCAGGCTGGCTGACAGTAAAATGAATATAGGTAGGTAGGGAGTGGTCCTCTGAGTCGGAGGAAGGCGCTGATAACTACATACATCATACACAATATATATATATGATGTGCTTGCAAACTACTGTGAGTCAAGGAAGTATTTTGAAAATACAACTTATATATTCCCCTCGGTAGTCGGCTTTGCTACTGTGGCGCAGTTTCTTTTACATTCGCTTCAAAGACTCTGGTCTGCATGCAACTCTGCATCCAGTGACAGTCACACTCGCAACCTATGCTAAAATATATCCAGGCATCCATCCAAAGTAAACAGCTAACATTCTTCTTAATCTCTCAACAAACCTTAGTTTGTTTCACCAACAACCACATATGCGTCCTTCCTTGCTTGCCTTGTATTTGGGTGCGACCAAAACATCGCTGACGATTCTTGCAATCCTATACACCCATACGGTATGGGCACCCATGCAGGCATCTTTTCTTTGACTTTCCATCCTTCAACAACCCATGCATCTGATTCCTATCAGCCACCTATGCATGCTTCCAACGTATCCTTCTCTGCCAGTCATATTACATCTCGCCCGTCCTTCCCCAATCAGTTCCACCCTTCTTTCCCTTTTTGTTCAACAACACATCCATCAAGGTCATCTGATCTGATCTGACTTTTAGTCTTCTCCATAAACTCACAGCTGAGTTGGAGTCAGATGGAAGAAGCCATTGGTTACTCAACTCATGCTGCTAATGCCTATGCCATTGCTAATTAAAGGGTGTCTTCTCTTCAACCGTTGTCTAATGTTCACTGCAACTTCATACTTACTAAGTCTCAACAGTACAGTGAGTGTGTGTACACTAGTACACCCTTCCCGCTAGTGTAATGTCAATAAGTAAGGAACATAACTTACCACCGCCCACCACTGCTGCAGGCTCACCCCCCTGTAGCTCCTGCAGGTTCCGCAGCCGCATCTCCGGCTCCCTCGGGAATGGCGGCATCGCCGCCGGCCCCGGCACTGGTGGTGGTCAGTAGTACACCTAGAAAAAACATTACACATTTTTAGATGCTATATACACCTACCCCTATTCATTCTTTTTCACTAACAAGATTGAAAAAAAGTTAATACATACATATACAACATACATCACTAGTCCAAATCGGGTACTAGAGTAGAGTAGACTAGTAGTGTTATGGTCCCTAGGGTCATTCTAGTCTACTCTACTCTTTGCAAAGTTAGCCTGAGCCATGCACCATTTTAGCTTCATGTCTTTGGCGCACGGACGTTACCTCGCAACTTGTTGTAGATGCCTTTGGCTTTGAGCCCACTTGAGCTCATACAGCTACTGTCTGAGCGTTGCGTAAAAGAGGTTGAAAAACAAGCCACTTTGTTAAGGAGTTCTGGTCAGTCCGTATTGCTTAGCCATAACATAACATGCTACACTTTTTGGCATGAATGAGAAATGCTTGCATTATACTATCTAACACACAATTTTTCTCATAACAGGCGGAAGATTCCCTTCTACGAACGAACCAGAGCTTTGCAAGGCTTATGAGATGCATGTAACCAGTACTTCTATGTTCTAAGGTGAGGGGTACCCCAGAATTCGCACAGAGATAGTTTGTCTGACTCTTCGGTGGACTTGTTGCAACAATGTTTATTGTTTTATTCTTATGCATTTTGCTTTTGTAGCTGGCTCGTATAGTATAATGATTTGAATTGTAGAACGTACAGAGCTTGTCAGTTGAAAATAAACCTTTTGAACTTCAAATTACACAAAGACTCTGTGGTATTTGGTATGGTGGACTTACACGAGTGAGTGAGCAAAAGGGTGTTATTATGTTCTGGGTTGTGTCTAATCATTGGGTATCTTTGGGGGGATTCGGGGACCTAATGAGCGAGTACAGCTAGTCGGTCACGGGATTGTGGTGGGTTAACTTCTGACTGAGGTGTGAGGAAGGTCCAACCTCCCATCACCAACACCCTATGTGGCTGTGCAGAATCCCCACAACAGTAGTAGTATATCCTATCAAAAATAGTCGCATATCTGGTTGGGCATTTTGTTGGTGGGAATTGTCGAAAAGCCTCAAGAAAGATTAAGAAGACCAGAAGAGGACAACCCAAAGGACTGGACTCCGTTGCTAGAGCTATTGGTGAATCTGAGTTTATTTAAAACCTTTTAAATAAAGAGTGGCCAACTGGGCAAGCTTAGCTACAGACAGACTAATAGTAGTAGTACAGAGAGTCATAGCTGGCTCATAGCACAGGCAGTTGGAGGCAGGGATAACGAGTGACAACAAGAATTTAGAAACAGTCTAGATCGAAGAAGATTTGGAAAAAAATTGGATTAGGAAACCGAAATAATAGTTTGGAAAAAATAAGGTGCAGTAAAAGTTAGGGAAATATAATTATTAATATAACCACTGGAGGACAGCAGCAGAGGCCTCGGTAGAAGAGGACTGGTCCTGGCCCTGGGAGGCTTGAGTTGTGACTGTCCCGTCGCAGCCTTTGACCCGGTTGTCTTGCCCCTGGGTGTTGATCATGTAAGATATAACAAAGAAAGAGACAAACAATAATGATTGGTGTACTATGAAACAAATAAAATATTTTAAACTCTCAAATAACATTTTAGGAAACAATTGCAATAAAATTGACCTATGTCATCAGATCGACTAGTAGTATTATTGCGGGACTCACAGACCGTCTACTTATTATTTATGAACACTAATCCAGTATTCCATTCTGATTCCAGAATACTAACTAAACTAAGCCTATGTACCACCTGACCTAGCCCACATATTCTGGGACGGGCCAATTGTTCAATAAGTCTGCATTTCAATTTCAGCCCTCAAAAACTCATAGGTGTAGGTCACATGCATAAATTTGTGCATAGTCACACACCAAATTGTTGGTTGGTTGCGTCTGATGTTATCATGCTAGTGATACTGCTAGCCTTACCAATCACTAAACAAACTACAAAAGGTTCTACTAAGGACTGGGGTAAGCACTAAGCAGCACTCCGTGACTGAGAGGATGCGTCACGCAAACCTCTAAAAAATTACCAACTAATACTAACTAAACCTATCAATCCATCCACCACTATCTCTTCTTAGTGAAAGGAGGACAAAGGAAGGACTAGAGTCTCTCTAGCAATAGCAATACCTAACTTAAGTTCTCTAAGTAAACTCTTACATAATCAATCAGCCCAAGCGAGCGCAAAGTTGCAATCAAGTAAGAGCAGTGCAAAGCACTTGTGTCCTACAATCACAGAAGATTTTGAAACGTAATTTACCTGCAATGTAAGCAGCAGTATTCTTGCTATTCGGAAACAAATTACACACAATACTTATACTACTAGTATATTAGCTACTCACCAAGCCCCACGACCTCGACACATAGCAGGTAAGGCAGGTCCTGCTCCCGGTCCAAGATGTCGGACCACCGGTGGGACAGCTGGTGATGGGTGCGCAGGACCCCTGATTCGCGGAACACAGCCCGGCGCACCTTCGCCCACCGGCAGTGACGCTCCTGGGTCTGGTACCCGGAGCCAGACATGCCGCCAAGGTCAAAGGGAGGTGGCGCTGAACAAAAAAAACAAGGGCGTCCACCGCCACCTCTCTAAAAAGCTCCCGGGCCTGCACCCCTGGATGGGCAGTCTGCCGCAAGGCATGCGGCACTTGGGGGCAGGCGCCTTGCCCTTGGAGCAGCTGTTGGTACCCTTAGGCATGGTTCTGGGGGTGAGCGGGAGGCACAAAAGAAAATAAGGGAAAAATAAAGTTAGGGGAAGGAGTAAAAGAAAGTAATATAAAACAGTAGAAAAGTGAGAAAAAACACAGTCAAAGTAGAAATAAAATGCAAAATATAGACTTGGGGACAGAGAGTTATAGATAATAAAAAAAAAAAGATCAGAAAAACAGTTTAAAAAGCTAAGGATGGGAAAGATTGAGGGAGGATCGAAAAGCAGGCCCCAGAACCATAGCATAGAGTGAAAAAATAAGATGGCCGCGACCGCGTGGGTAAGTTTGTGCGATATTTCCCCGCGAGCACGCATAAAACGTCGTGAACATGTTAATCACGTTCCCGAACTTAACATGCGTATCGCTTACATGCTATACGCGACCCGGAACAGGAAATAAGGCATCGCGAACGGACGGGACAAGTCAAAAACAAGATGGCCGCGCCCATAGGCGACCGCATGGGTAAGTTCGCGAGATACTATACCCCGAGCACGCAAACAGACTCCCGAACACACAATACGCGTTCGCGAGCAAGAAAAACGCATTGCGGACGGGACAAGCAACTACACGTGCTCGCGTAGCGCATGTGCAACTATGCGTAGCGCGACTACGCATACTACGCCCAGGGTTACCCATTTCTCCACTCTGACAGTGTGAATTTATTTCCATTTATTGTCCATTATAAATTTAGAAACATCCAAGAGCCCTCACACTCAATGAACTTTCATTGATGGGCTAAACTAAACTATTCTTCACTAGCTGAATAACTCAGAACATTTATTAAAATAAGTGATTTATTGACTCTTGCCATGGTCACCATGGACTTTCTTCAAAAAGACGGATAGCTTCTTATCCATCCTTCAAACTGCTTGATTTATAAGTTTGATTACATAGTCTTCATTATGGAGTATGTGCTTCCTGTAAATAAGTCACTCACACTTATACTTGTAATTAATAATTTCCTCTCCCAAAGTGTTTACCTTTTGAAAGACTACCATAGTTGCAACTATCAAATCAAACAACACAAGGCAAGGTCTGAGAGAGCACACAAAAAAACTTGCCTGAAGGGGAAAATGCACATCATATACAAAACATGATTTGTCTCCTTCAGACTAGCCTGCAGGAGGCTGTCCTGCATTATCCATTTTGTCAGTGAAGCTTTCTGTCTCCTGTCCCTCATCTATCCCCTTTTATTCATCCTCCTCTCTTTTAAATGTGTATTACTGTTGTCCCCAACAAATGGCAGGAGGTCAGTAGGTTAGTAGGTTATCTCTGTCCATGAGCTCTACAAAACTGGATATCAATTCTTGGTTTGACAAAAGCTCTTTTCCACCACCCTCATAGTCAGTTTTTCCCCATAATCTATAAATAGATTTCAGAAAACTCTGATCTCTACAACTACAGAGTTGTGGCACAGCTCCCCTCCTAGGAAAAATCATTAAAGAAGCGGTCACTATCGAACTTAAAATACATAGTAAAGCCAATAACCTCCTACAAAATAATAAGAAGGCTTCAGAGAAACTTGGAGGACTGAGAAAGCAAATTTCAAGTACTAGGTGAATCTCTCAACATTTTTAATTATGTTGACTTTGATTTACTAGAACATATGGATATTTTCATTAGTCAAGAGATTCTCTGACTGATGTTATAGCCCGTGATGGTATGAAGAGTAAAGGTCCTAGAATGTCTCTTACATTCTGACATGGAACTCCAACTTTTAAAAACTGATTCCTATAGATTCTCCAATGGTCTCTCTCTTGAGGAATTGTTCATGGTTTCATTATTTTACACATGCTTTATAACTTCTACAAGTGAGTGCTGTGGGCCTAGTGCCTCAACTGAAAGCTTTTATCAATAAGAGGACAACACTCAGCTCAATGTTGGGATCACCTTCACGAATGAAATTAATATCCTGAAAACAACGATCTCCAGAATTTAACATTGATGCATCTGTCTTCATAAATCTGAACCCTCAGAAGATGGCATATCTTTCAACCAAAAGAACTTCCCTTCAAGAATCAGAATTAAATATGTGCTAGTACTCCATGGATCTGATGCAGACTTCCGCACGCATCACAGATCGTTCGGACACGCTGTAGACTCAGAGTTATTCCCAAAAACCACAAGTCTAGATCATAATAAAACACAAAACTTTGCATTCCCATCTTTTATCTCACCTAGGGTGAGGAAATGCATTGCACTTCGGCCTTCAAATCTATATGCCAGAGCCACATGAAGAACCCTTCATTTTTTTTTTTTTGTTTAATAAACTTTTAGATCTGTTCATTGATACTAAAAATGCAAAACTTCATATCATATTTTTCAGTTATTACATGGTCATCTCTCATTGTCTATAACAGTCCTTCGCGAATTCCAAACCTGCTGCATTACTTACAAAGCATTTCATTTCCAACAACCATCCTGCCTAGCATACAATCATTTGGTTATAGAAGCAAGTAAATAGATACGACAAAGATTCAGTTAATCTCAATACACTAACCGTTAAGCAATTTAAAACAATAAATCAAGCCATCTGCTTTGCTTACTGCTACAGTGTAGGATAAAAATGCGCTCCTCTAGATATTCATCTAGTAAAAACATGTTTATCGAACTTCCACTGAAATAATTAATGGTCAGGTTTTCAATCTGTTTTACTTTGTGTGTTGGTTAAGAAATAACCTATTTCTTTTGTATTCCCTTTGCTATTCTTGCGAAGCACCCTTTTGCCACTGGTTTAAGGTGTACTACTCAAATTCATTTAATACATAAATATTGAAAGTGCTTCTTTAATTGTTCATCAGCACATACAATGCTCAAAAGGAAGCCATATCTTTTTAGTGATCAATGCATCCAGACTTTCGGTTCCCTTACCATTACTATATAGGTTTAAGGATCATCACTTTTAAAAATGTCAGCCCAAGAAAACATTTCCAATCACATCCTCAAAGCTCAAAACACAATCCAGACAACTAATCGCCACAGTTTTAAGACATGTGCCCACTCTGGCCAACTTGACCCACCTCTACCCTAATTTAAATTTTGCAAAATAGTGAACAGACTGATTTTCACCGTCATCCATTAAGTCAGCTGCTCCCAATGCACTACCCCAGTTTTTATGAAATATAAGAATTCAGCTGTAAAGGGGGCTGGACTTCCTGACGGTGTGAAATCTGAAGTGGAACTAACAATTTTGGCGATTTTGGTTCCTTCTTTTTTCTGGGCACTATTATGTATAATATATTAATGACGCTGTATGCATCTTCATGCTACTATGAATATCATAAAAATTCTTCACCTGCATTCGATAACAGTGGATCAGTTCTGGAATGTTGCCCCATTCAGTAAAGCTTGCTACTTTGGAAGAGGTTAAGAGGCAGAACACCAGAGGAGCGTCAAGAACAGGTGACATGCGAGAGCTGAATATAAAAAAACCTTGTATACCAACTCGTGGGCTGAGTTGAGTCTTAAAACAACGGAGGTGTGCCTGCTCATTAAAAAGCAAAGGATTGGTAATTAAAAGTCTTTTTTTCAATTATTTTTTTATTAAGATTTTCATTAACAAGTAAACTGCATTCCTGCAACATTTTCAACCTAGAACTTCAGATGGTTCAACCCCGCTTACAGTACAAATTTCACTTTTCATTGTAATCATCAGTACAGTAAGAGACTAAATGGAAACACATCACAGTATTACTTGAATCTGGATTAAGACATCTATTAATTGCGTCAACAACTTCTCCGACCACGTCCTCACCCAGTGCCTCCACCATTTCCATAAATTCAGGACACTTCTGGACCATCTTTCATAAGTTACTTTTTCAACCTCCATATGCTTATCTAGGCCTACTTGCCATTCATATATGTTTGTCATAGTTTGTGCTGCCCATATTCATGCCAGGCCTCTCTTGGCGACTGGGAGGGCTAAAATACAAAATGTAAGCATGGTTCTGAGTAGGTCGACATCCCCAGGATGACAAACCGAGGCAGCGATGGAGCAATGTAATGTCACACATCAGTATTCCTTTCGGCTCTACACAGATGCACTGCCATTATTCTTGCAACTGGTTTTATCTCCAGACTGTGTGAATAAATGTGGCCTCTTCCACCACGCATTACAGTCAGGACATTTTGCACAATCTACTTCTGTAGAACTTTTAACAGGACCAGGAGCAGACATGTCTTGACTGCTATGTGGGTACATCAGGGCCGCCTCTCCCATGTCCACCTCCCATACGACCCTCAGTTTCTGCAGCCCATCCGTTCTATAGGTCGTGGATATAGCGCCCACCCCGATCTTCTCAAGCAGCACTCTCCCTTCCAGTGGGACATATTCGTAATCTCTCCCCACTCTAAGCCCTCTGCATGTCCCAATTGTATATATTTATACATCTGATTCTGGTGTAAATCATATTATATCTGATTAGGGAACAAATGCATGTTATTTCCATCCATTAAATCTCCTAGCTTGGTGATCCATATAGCATCCCTAGGCTTAAAGCCTTTCAACTTGGTCACTCCTTTTAGCATACCTCCTTCCCATAGCAGTGTTTCTGCTATTGTTTTACCCTTTCACCACAGGCACCCTAGGCATTACGTGGCCCACTTTAGAGGCCTCTAGTGTTGTTTGTGTGGTTGGCAGTAGCTTTGACCAACTCTTCCCGCGACATATGTAGTGTAGAAATGTGTATTTCTCAATTGTTGATCTCTTCATCCTAACAGTTCCCCCCTTGGTGCATATAGCCAATCATTTATCAAGAGAGATCAGAGTCACCCAATTAAACAGTCTGATATCAGAAAGTGCAATCTTGACATTATTCACCAATCATGTCAGTGTTTTCAACACAAATCTTGGAGTTTTCCCATCCCACAGTACTGAACACAACTCCCTATCTAGGACCAGAAAAGTCTTTCCCGGAGGGTGGGGGAAGTGTGTGGGGGGGTAAGGGATTGTTAAATATAACATACAGTAACTTAGGCAGTGGGATCATTCTAAAAGCACTGCTCATCTGAGTACCGTGAGTGGGAGCGACCTCCACCTAGCCACATCAAGCTTGAAATCTCTCACTGGTTCTAAGTTTTCTTTCAAAAATAGCTCTTATATACC
Source organism: Triturus cristatus (assembly GCF_964204655.1). Lineage (NCBI taxonomy): Eukaryota > Metazoa > Chordata > Amphibia > Caudata > Salamandridae > Triturus > Triturus cristatus. The sequence goes on from NC_140584.1 coordinate 550,091,695, forward strand.
GATCTCACGGCCTCGGCTAGAGTGGCCGGTGTGGTCTCTGATCCCTTCTCTATCTGACGTAGTACCCGCCCCCTTTCCCCTTATTTATTTGCGTTAGCAATGGAACCACTGGCCTCGTGGGTCCGAATCAATGCCCAGGTAAAGGGATTTGAATGGCCTGTGAGGGTTTTTTGTATCGGATCACCCTATATGTGGACGATGTTCTTTCCTTTCTAACAGAACCACATTGGACGGGACCTCGAATACTCCCCATTATGCAGATATTTGGTCAACACTCGGGCCGGTTTATGAATGCTAGAAAGTCGAGATTGTGGCCTCTTCGCAGAGGCTTGGAAATGGACACATGGGTGGGAGAAGTAACGCTAGCCACAACCGGGTTTAAGTACCTCGGGGTCTACATCTCGTCCTCTCAATCGTTGTCGTGTAATAGAAACCTCGCCCCCATTTGGACGCGTACGCAGGCTGAGATGGAGTCCTGGACGCAGAAGCCCCTCTCCATATTGGGAAGGTTGGCGATATTTAAGATGTTATCCCTCCCGCGCCTTCTCTATCAGCTGCAGAACCACCCCTTTCAGATATCGCTCTCCTGGTGCGGTCAGCTCAACTCAAGACTAAGCCGCTTCCTATGGAATGCTCAAGCTGCTAGGGTTGCGCCTAAAACGTGCTTTCAATCAGCATAATGCGGCAGTATAGCGACCCCTGATATTCAATCATATCAAGTAGCATCTCATCTCCTGGTACTGAACGACTGGTGGTATTGTTGTAACGGGTATCGGAATAGCAGCGACCCGGCATACCAATTGGAGAAATGGCTCATGGTTGATATACTACCCCATAAGCTTTTATACACCTCAAAAGAGCTACGGCGATTTCCGCCTGCCACGTGTGTGGTTTTTGGAGTTTGGAAGGAATCGATGCGCAGGATGGGGTGGTGGAGACGACTGACGAGAGAGACACCCCTTTGGCAGAGCAGCCTTATGCCGCAGGTGTCCACCTTGGTGGGGTTCGGACAATAGGACGCCATAGGCATTTCCACGTTGGGGGATGTAATGCGAGGTACCAACATGAGGTAGGTCCTTCCAGGAGCTCAGGAACGAATTTGCCATGCCACATACCCAATTTTACAAATACTTACAACTTCGACATGCCTTATCGGCATATGTCATGCATTTGAAATCTCTCCCAGAGTTTAATCTGATAGAGGCAAAGGTTTTTATGGGAGATGTTGGGGAACCACAAGACTACAAAGATATATCAAACTAGACTGACAAACCTCTCCACAACCTAGGACCTGTTATTCTTGGGCCTTACCCTGGCAAAAAGAGATATAGCTAGGGCATGTAAAGAACAGGCGCTGCCTAAACTGGGAGCCTGGAAGGCAGGCCTTGACTGGGGTTTGGGTCAGGAACAGCCTATTTTTGAAGCGCGAGGATGCCCGCAAAAGCACCCCAAAATATGGAAATGTTGGGCAGATTTCAGGGGTCTCATATTGGAACCTCCTTCCTCACGAACTACTGATGTGGGAACCCTATGAGAACGTATCACAGAGAAGAGCGACGATACAAAGGGCTATGATATATGAGACATGGCGTCATAAATATGGACTACTACGCAGCATGAAACACAGTCGTTTGTAAAGTTAGGGGCGGATGTTCACAGACCATGAAAAGTGTATCTCTTTGTATTATAAATGTCATATAGAGGTCACCTGCTTGAAAGCTATTATATTGATCAATTTATATTCTTTTCCCTCTGCAAAGAATGTGATTAGCTTATCTGATGACTTAATAAAAAAGAGTTTTGAAAAAAGAAAAATAGCTCGGGCCTTGCTTTCACATAAATTCCAAGGTACTTAAATCCCACTTCTGAGACCATTATACCCCGGGGTAATTTCTCCTCTAAGCTCCACTCTTTAGTTTTGTATATTAGGGACTTGTCCTTATTTATTTTATACCCCAAGTATTTACTGTAGTCGCCGAACACTCTGAAAATGTGAGGTATTGTTTCTTGGGACTATTTACATATAAAAGCATATAATCGGCATACAGGGAGAATTTCCCCTCCTACATCGTCTCTAATGTTTGAGCACAGCATGCTAATTGCTCCACACAAACAGCAAATAGAAGAGATGACAACGGGCACCATTGCCTCGTGCCGCTCCTCAAGTGAAATCTCGAGGAGGTCATCCCATTCACACAAACCAGCGCTCTTGGTCTTGTTGAGGAGGACCACCCAATCACAAAAGCCCCATCCAAATCCAAACCTTGGCAAGCCCAGAAACAGTAAAGTGCATAGAACGCCTTCTCTGAATCCAATGAAATTATCACCCATGGGGCCGTCATGGGCTAGATCTCTGCCCTCTAGTCAGACAGAGTCTTGTTGAGCGCTGACGCATGAATCCTGACTGGTCCCTATGAATGATGGAATGGATTACTTTCAGTACCCTAGTTACCAGAATTGTTGCCAGAATCTCCACATCTATGTTTTGGTTTAAATCTTTTTATTTGCATTTCGTAAACAAAGACCAACAGTGTGATACACTTCTAGGTTCTCCATCGCTAGTCAGTTAAACCAACAATGAAATGCAAACAGGTGGAGGAGCCAGCAGGCTAATTGATATAAGTGATCAAAAAAGGAAACTTATTCTACCCACTGACTCGCCCCCCACCCCGACCCTCGTCCACCAACTAAGAGGCCACTACGAGACAGGCTTACGTCTCCTTTGTCCGCGGGGTGTCCCGGAGCTCCCCTTCGGAGGGGGCTGATAGGCGCAGCAAGCGGAGGTATCTTGGGCAGGTGAGCTCCCTAAAGTATGGTGAGAAATGGCTGCCAGAGATCTACAAAAGTGGAACCCCTCCCAGCTAAGGTAAGAGTCATCTTTTCCATCCCCAAAACCTGCCACAGGCGCTGCAGCCATCCAGTAAATGTGGGAATGCGAGTGGTCCTCCAGTGGAGCAGGATGTTTTGCGTGGCTGAGCCCAAAGCGACGCCATCTGACGGCCCCGCTGTGATTTAAGTGGGTATGTGAAAGGATTAGGGAGGCCCAACAGAACATAGCTTGGAAAACGTGGGAGCTGAGTGTCGAAGTGTTTGTCTATTTCATCGGTAACCTGCGTCCAATACTCGTGCAGTTGTTCGCAGTTCCACAGAAGATGTACCAGTGTGCCCCGTTTCCCACAATCCCGCCAGCAGTCGGCACTCTGTTGGGGGTCCATTGAGTGCAGGCGGTCGGATGTGTAATACCAGTATGTGGTCACCTTGGTCAGGGTCTCCATCAGTCCCATGTTGACCGCTGAATAACGAGCTCTGTAGTATATCTCTTCCCATTCTTTGTGACTGAGGGCCCGCCCCAGGGCCCGCTCCCAGCGCGAGCGCCCTGCGTTGTAAGTATGCGTGTGTCTGGCTAGCAGCATCTTGTACCGGTCCGAGATTAGCTTTTTGTCAGAGGAGCGAGTGGATAGCCATTTTTTGTAGGGTGTAAGGAAGCGCTGTGCGCCTGGTTTTACAAGAGGATGAAGAGCCCAGTGCCGGAGCTGGAGCTGGAGGTAATGGAATCGCTCAGATTCCAGAATCCCATAGAGTGAGTGGACCTGAGGGAAAGGAAGAATCCCGTCGAGGTCGAACAAATGTCCCAGGGATCGACAGCCAGTGGGGCGCCAGCCCGTGAAGGAGGTCTCACCCATCCCCGGTTGAAAGTCAGGGTTATCAAAGAGCAGGGTGAGAGGGGATGGGAAGGTAGTCAAAATGTATTTCTGAGAGGTCTGGTCCCAAGCCTCCAAAATCGTCCTGGTAATGTGAGAGGCATAGAGATTGGCAGAAAGGGGATCTTCTGTAGTGTCGTGGCCGCCACCGCTTGGTCTTGGAAACAGACCATGTTTCTCAGATTCGGACCTGCTCCATTCGACCAAGTGTCGAAGTTGCATCACCTGGAAATAGAGCCGGAGGTCCGGGACACCCAGGCCGCCCTCCACAGGGGTCGCGCAGAGCGTAAGTGTGCCACGACGCAGGGCGTCATCGAGAGATTGAGCGTGACTGATTTGTCGACATTAACTTTAAAGCCCGACGCCCGAGCGAAGTGATCTAATTCTGCCATAAGAGCTCCCAATGCCTGGGTAGGGTCGGAAAGAGATACCAGGATGTCATCGGCATATAGGCTAATGGTAAGGGTATCACCCCCAAATTTAATCCCGGTAATAAGAGGGTTGCGCCGAATGCTTTGGGCAAAAAGCTCCATATACAGCGCGAATAGCAGGGGAGAGAGAGGGCACCTCTGTCTTGTGCCCCTGGCTATAGTTAAGCGGGCTGAGGTGTGTCCGTTAACTTGGACCGAGGCTGTAGGGTGCCAATAACTATTGAGAATTAAGGTTCGAAACCTCTCCCTCAACCCCACATGGGTCAGCACCTGCTCTAGGAATGGCCAATGGACCCTGCTGAAGGCCTTCTACGCATCTATGGTGAGGAGCATGTATTTCCCGGGGACCCGGGAGGCTTTCTCGATCAAGTGGAGTACCCGTTTAGTGTTGTCGCTCGTCTGTTGCTGGGGGATAAACCTGGCCTGATACGGATCTATGTGCCCTGGCATGTAGGGCGCCAATCGGGAAGCTAGGATCCCCGTGAAGAGCGTAAGGTCTATGTTAAGGAGGAATATAGGATGATAGGCTCCACAGCTTGTCTTGTCCTTCCCAGCCTTCGGGATGACCACAATAGCCACCTCCAACATGTCCTAGGGGATCGCCCCAGTGAGCGCGCAGGAATTAAAAAGGTGTGTTAAAAGAGGTGCTATCGTTGGGCAGAAGGTTTTGTAAAAGGCGGCTGTGTAGCCGTTTGACGCAAGAGATCGCCGCTATGCCCTCCTCCACGCGTATTTCTCTCTCTCTCCAGGTGGTCAGCTGTGTCTGCGTGAGGGAGGGAAGTTGCGCTGCTGCTATGTACGTTTCGCTGAGCGAATCGTCTAATGCTTGCGCCATGTATAGGCAGGCATAAAAATCACAGAATGCGTTTGCGATGTCAGCGTCGGCCGTCACCACCCGCCCAGCTCCTGAATCCCTTGTCGCTGCCTGATCTCGCGCAGTTTGTGAGCAATTAAGCAGCCGCACCGGTCACCCCCAGTATAAAAGGCCTGGCGCAGGTGAAGAGCAGCATACTCCGCCCTATCGTTATCAATAGCCGCAAGCTGGGCCCTAACTGCGTGCAATTGTCTCCATATCCTAGGCGCTGATGCATCTGTTCCAGCTCCCTAGTGCGCTGCGTAAGATCTTCCCTCTTGCGCCTGCACTCGTTATTATCTGCCATCGCAATAGCGATGATTTCTCCCTCAGTACTGCCTCAAGCGTTGCCCATTGTGTGGAAAGTGGAGTGTCGTGATTGTCGTTATGCGTCAGGAAATCATCGCAGTCTGCACTTGCTTGACCAGGTTCGCACGACGGAGGAGGGTATCTCGCAAGCACCATTGGCGGGAAGGTCGCTGTAGTGGGGGGAGTGCAAGGGTGACTACAACCGGGGCGTGATCGGAAAGAGAGGTAGTCAAAATCTCTGACCCCTCCATCAGGGACCGGAGCACCTCCGTACCAAGGAGATAGTCCAGGCCAGCATAAGGCTTATGGACACTTGAGTAGAATGAGTATTTGCGACTGTTAGGGTGAGTGGAGCGTCATAGGTCCACTATTCCCAACTCCCACAATCTATCTAAACCCCTCTGGGAGAGCGCACCAGTCGGGCCTGAGCGCTGCGTGGACCTGTCCATCAAGTTGTCCAGTACCAGATTTAAGTCCCCCCTCCCCCCAAGCAGGATTCTACACTCTACTGTCGCAGTGGCTTCGGTCAGTGCTTCATGCAAGAACTTTTCCTGTCCTTTGTTAGGGGCATGGATAGATCCTATTGTGAACGTCAACCCCCCGATGGCGATCTGATATGTGAGAAGTCTCCCTCTAATCTCGACTTCCCTCTGAAGGACCCTTCCCTGGAAGGAGCGGGAAACCAAAATGGCTACCCCTGCAGTTTTGAAGGCGCTGGAAGAGAAGAACTGAGTGGGGAACAAGCGGGATTTAAGGCGGTAACAGTCCCGGGCGAGTAGATGCGTCTCCTGGAGCAGACAGATGTCTGCTTTTGAGTGTTCTAGGTAGGAGAGGATTGCCCGCCGCTTAACAGGATTGTTGAGCCCCTGCACATTCAGGGTAAGGTTACAGAGTGTGGTGGGTGCCATCTAGAGGGCGAGAGACCAAGAGTGCCTCGGAGTACCAGGGTCTGTCGGCCTGGGGTGATGAATCAATAAAGGTAGCCTATCAAATAAAAAACTGTGCATGAGGGCCCCCAAGAGAAGAAAAAGAAAAAAAAGAAACCCCAACAAATACAAGAACCAAATTGTCCTGAATAGATACAATGTCTAACCGGCCCCATAGGGGAGCCAAAGGGTAAACTTCCCCCAGTGGGGAAGGGGAAGGTAGCAAACAACAAACATTTGGAACATAGAAGTCAGTCATCCCAGGATGAGTAGAAAAGGTCCACGAAGGGGTCCATAGAATGGACAAGAGTACACCTTCCCTGCCTCCCGCCTCAGTAGAATAAAGTGCAGACAGTCCCCTCTAAAGTCATGAGGAGTGGGTTTTTGCTAGTTCCTCGGAGAGGGACTCCAGGGCAGCCGTCGGACTCAGTGCCATTTCTGTGGGATCCGGCCATTTAGGGCGTCTTTGGCAGCGCTGTCGCTGCCTACCCGACGGCGAAGTACCCGTAGCTGGGCTCGAGCTACGGTTCCTCCCATCTTCTTCCGGGATGTCAACTCCGAGAAGTCTGCAGGCCTTGGTCAGGGAGCGAAGCTGGTACTGTTTCCCGTCCATGCGGAAGATCAGTCGGAACGGGTGCCCCCAGGAGTAAGCAATGTCCCGTTTACGGAGATGAGCCGTGATGGGGCGGAAGAGCCTGCGTTTCTGCAAGGTAATCGCCGCAAGGTCCTGATAGAGGGTGGGACGTTGGTCCTGGTAGACCATCGGATGCATGGTCCTAGCCTTGCGAAGGATCTCCTCTTTTGTTTGAAAGTCCTGGATGCAGGCCAGGATGTCTGCCGGAGCCACCCTGTCTGCTCTAGGGGGCCCCACCCGGTGGGCCCTATCGATCTTGATGTCGAAGTCAGGTGCGTTGCCCAGCACGCCTCTCCTGGTCACCGGTCTCCCGGTCCGCGGTGCTGCAGGCAGTGCGCTGTATCAGCTGCAGTCCCTGGGTGAGTGGCCCCCGGCTGCCACTTGGCGCAATGGATCCAATCTCCAATGCAGCACATCCGTTGAGTGGGAGTAGGCCATGCCTCTGCCGTGAAAGCCTCGGGTCCGGGCGCAGAAATCTCCCTCTGTGGCATCTAGGCCGGCTGAATCATACTCCGCAGGTGGCCCCGGTGCCAGACGTGAGCTGGCAGAGGTGAGCTCCCTCGGCGGCAACACTCCGTGAGACTGTGGGCTGGTGCTAGAGAACAGCAGTCGCGGAGAGGTAACAAAGTGCATCCTACCTCGCTGCCATCTCTACCGCGCCCCCACCTCTATGTTTAGAGAGTACGATGCACATCATCAGGGATTTCCCCCTCTTTATGCATCAGTATTACGATTGATTGGGTCAGATTGTATAATAGAGCTACCATGAATATTGCTTCATTAAAGTAGTCTTGTATATGAGGGTCCAACAAGCTAGAGAGCCTCATGAACAGGTCCACTGGAATTCTATTACCTTTCTTCAAGTGTTTAATAGCTTCCTCAGCCTCTTCCAGGGATATATCTCCCTTCAAATCTTCTCTTTCCTTACCCTTCCCCCTAGGCTGGGCAATTCAAGTTTTGCAAGAAACTTCTCTATTTTTTCCACTTCCTCCAGATACTCTGCTTCTTAACATGCTCGATATCGAGCCCCGTAAAAGGCTCGATATTACCCAAATTCTTTTATATCTTTGTTGCTTTCAACCCTCCTAAAGCAGTAGTTATTTTGCCCATCTATCTTGCAGTTATCTCTTGTCTACAAAGTAGGGCAAGCAACCTACCAGTCTTGTCCCCTACTTCATAAAGGCAACATTGCTCAGTCAAGTAGTACTGTAGACCCTCCCCATCTAGCTCAGTCTAGTGGGAGTCCTTGAGAATTGCATACTGCTATAACAGCAGGGGAGTTTTCTCTGTCATAAGTTTCCCCTCTAACTCTAGAGGTGAAGTTCCATTTGCTGTATTTTCTCAAAATTCTGTTTTTTCTTTCCTACAATATACCCGGGGAGTTTACCGTTCACTTATTTTCCTGAAACTATAGTGCAGTGTCCACTCTCAATTCCGCCACAATTTCAGGGTCTGTTAATTCCCAGGCATTTAATCTCCACCTTCCTCTTCCTCCTTTCGGCATCGCTCCCCCCTTCATTGAAAGGGTTGAATGGTCTGAGATTCCCCTAGCCAAGTAGCTCCACACTTTCCACTATCGGGATTTCCACTGTTGGGACATTTATAGTCCAGTCTAGAAAATGTTTTGTTGGTCCCTGAGAAGAACAAGGACTGTTTGTCTCTAGGGTGCTTCAACATCTACCTATCAATGAGGCCGATAGATCTGGTGAATTGTAAGAGGCGCGTCTACTGTGGATTATATAGTTGGCAGGGAACAATTCTGTCTACCTCCACCACCATAACGTCACTGAAGTCTCCTCTCACAATATGCAATTGGAAGTCTGCTTCAAATCACTTGTACAGCAGTCTAACATCCTTTAGGGTCCAACCACCTTTTAGCTTCCTGGAATGAAGGATGTTTCTTAACTAGAACTGCCCACCCCCTTGAACCACAGAAGAAGAGGTAATTCAGATGCCTGATATTTACAAGTGATGCCACATATTAGCCCTTTCGCTGCCAGCCCCCTACCCCACCCCCATCTGTGCAACACCCTTTTTTGACTATTTGAGGTAGTTCGCACTTAGGCCCCCATAACGTTTTGTCCGCATAAGGTATCCATACCAAATTTGTGTCCTTTCCTTCCAACATCCTGAGGATTCCAAAAGGTACCAGGGGTTTGTGGATTCCCCATGAGGGGACTGAAAAATTAGGCAAAGTACAGCTAAACTTTCTTTTGGGGGGGGGGATGGGATAATAGTGCTGCAGAAGAAAGAGTCTGGTTTCTTCCTTGTAAATGGTATCAACGACAGGTTTGTGTGCTAAAATCACCATCTTCCCTGCTTTGAGGACTTTTTTCAGCTACCAAGATTTTCTACGCAGACATTTTACTGGGACATAGCCAATTTGTTCTATTTTTTGTGCTTTCAATCTCCTTCCAGATTAGATTTCTAGATTTCCCTTATATTTTATTATTGTGTTATCTGTCTTTAAGTAAGATAAATTTGAGTGTTCATCTAATAATCTTTTTTCAGATTTATTGATATATATACCTTTATGAATTAATATATCTAACTATTCATACTATTATTGCAATGTAATTTCCACTCTTGTATTACAAAATCTTGTTTTGTATTATATTTATAAAATGCTAATAAACAATTTCAACACAACCTCCTTCCAGTTAGTTGTAGAAATGGGTGTGAAACCAATAATGGAACCCGAAAGCTATACATTTCTGTAAAGTAGACCAAATTCTTAATTCAGCAAGGGTTCATTTGTGTAGATCCTTCAAGGTTTTCCTATGGAAAGTAACAGTTGAAATAAAAGAATATTAAAATTTAGTTGAAAAAAACCCAGCAATTTGTGCCTACATTTTACCTTGTAACTTCTTCTAACTATGGTATTTTTGAAAGCTATATAGTGTTACGTCCCTGGGACCCTTCTGATTGCGGCATTATTTGAAGCTTGTAGGTTCACCAAGAACACGAGGTACTCAGAGCCAATAACTGGGTTGCACCTTGCAATGTTTTTTCATTGTGTACCTGGTATACAGTAATTCATTTGGTAAAATATAAAGAGTGAAAAGTCGGTATCAAGGAAACCTATGTATTTCCGAAATTGGAACATGATATGGAGTATAGAATAAGGGTGGGCGTAGTTCGCGAAGTAGCACTTCGCGAAGCTACGCAAAGTGAAGTTCGCACTACGCGAGCTACGCGTAGCACTTCGCGAACTGCGAAGTAACATGTTCGCACTGTGCAAGATGTTGTTTTCAATGATTGCACAGTGCGGACAAGCAACCGGCACTGTGCAATCATTGAAAATGGCATCTTGCACAGTGCGAGCTGTAGTTTTCTGCTGCTCGAGTAGATTTTTACTCGAGCTGCAGCTTTCTCAACGCGAACTGGTAGTTTCTCATCGCGAGCGGTCGCGAGCATACGCGACCCCTCGCAATGAGAAACCTGACCTTCTCGCGTTGGGAATCTCGCCGGGAGGTTTATTTTCCATGCTCGCGATCGCGAACAAGGAAAAAGTCTCGCCAGGATGTCATTTTGCTTGCTCGCGGTCGCCAACTTGACGTTGAGGACCGCGAGCAAGCAAAAAATGACCGCAGCACTACGCAACACTACGCTACGCGTGTTCGCACTGTGCTACGTGCAGTTCGCGTAGTGCGAAGTAGCGCGAACTTCGCAAACTACGCGAGCGTAGCGTAGTGCTTCGCCCAGGCCTAGTATAGAAGCAGTGGTTATTTCTGCATCTCTGAATGTTTGGGTACCCATATTAGTATGTGAATTAGAGGGTGTTGTTCAAAGTGACTCCTTTTTGCACACTGTCTGACATTTGGAAGGCAGAAATGCATAAAAGACAAATAGTAATAGCACTTATTCTACTATTCTGTTTCCCTAAGTCTCCCGATAAAAATGGTACATCACTTGTGTAGGCAGGCCTAATGTCTGCGAAAGGAAACTGCCCAAAACGCAACATAGAAACATCACTTTTTTCAAATGAAAACTGACCCTTTTTTCGCAATGTGCCCAACTGTGGAATTTGGGACCTAGCTCAGCCGGCACCAAGGGAAACCTAGCAAGCCTGTAAATTTTTTTTAAAACTAGACACCCAGGGGAATCCAGGACGGGGTGGGACTTGTGTGGCTCTAACCAGGTTCTGTTACCCAGAATACCTTGCAAACCAGTAAAAACATTTCCCTCACATTTCTGTGATGCAAAGTTCTGGAATCTGCGGGGAGCCACAATCTTCCACCCACCCAGCACTCCCCCAAGTCTCACAATAAAAATGACACCTCACTTGTGAGGGTAGGCTTACTGCTCGCGACAGCAAACGGCCCAAAACGCAACGTGGCCACATCACATTTTTCCAGTGAAAACAGATGCTTTTTTTGAAATGTGCCTAGCAGTGGATTTTGGACCTTAGCTCAACTTGCACCTAGGGAAACCTACCAAACCTGTACATTTTTAAAAATTTGACACCAAGGGCAATCCAGGATGGGGTGAGACTTGTGTGGCTATCTCCAGGTCTGTTACCCAGAATCCCTTGCAAACCTCAAACTTTGTAAAAAAATAAATAATAAATTCCTCACATTTCTGTGATGGAATCTGCCAGGAGATACAAACTTCCACCCACCCAGCATTCCCCAGGCCTCCCGACAAAAATGGTATCTCACTTGTGTGGGTGGGCCAAGTACCCGTGACAGGGAAGGTGCCCAAAACGAATTGTGAAGATATCAAAATTATGCATTACAAAACAACCTGGTTTTGCAAGGGGGCACCTGCATTTTTGGTCCTGGGATAGGCGGTCATCTAGGGAAACCTACCAAACCCAGACATTTCTGAAAACTAGACACCCGGGGGAGTACAGGGTGGAGTGACTTGTGTGGATCCCCCATCGTTTCCCTACCCAGAATCCTCTGCAAACGTCAAATTTGGCTAAAAAAATAATAACACATTTTCCTTACATTTCTGTCTGAGATCCCAGCACCAGCACAAATTTCCTACCACCCAGCGTTCCCCCTTGGTATCCCGATAAGAAAGATACCTGATTGAGAAGAACTGACCTGCTGTCTGAAGAAGAAGATTGGACCTGCTTGCCTTGAACCCAGGCTCCCCAGAAGTGACAGCAAGGGTGAGTTGGCGAATTGCCTCTTTGAGCTACAGGGACACAACAAGCTTCCAGAGGCTTTGCTAGAACTGCCCAGCTGACCAGCAGCATCTGGTCCTACCTGGACCTGCCTGAGCCCTGCAGCCTTTTCTGGAATGAGTCCTGATCCCCGTTGGTGACCTTTCAGCCCAGGACCCGTGGCTGGTATCAAAGTGTGCTTCTCCTGAGCTCAAGGTAAAAATAGAGGTTTTTGGCTCCTAGCAACCGTGCAGTGAATGGTTCACACCAAACAGTGACCGCCCACTTTGACTGACAAAATGAAGCTTCAGCAAGACCAGGACTTTGTGTCAAAACAGAGACCATCCGCCCTGCTTGTCATACTGACAAAGAGTTCCTTGCGGCCCCTACCAACATGAACAGACGCTCCTCACGCAGACTTGAGAAGGTAACTCTTCAGCAGGAGGCATGACTAACCTGGTCCAAGCATCTGACCCGTGCTCCATCGCAGTCGACCTTAACTTGAGACCTTAACCAAATGTAGAGCAACCAGATAAACGCAAATGCTTTTTGGAGTTATTTTTATCTCGAAATTTAAAAATTCATACTTCGATTGTACCGAATGAAGTTTTGTTTTGGTGTATTTTTGTTTATTAAAATTATCTCTATTTTTCTTAATTGGTTGAGGATTTTGGTTGTGTTTTGTTTTCACTTTATTACTGTTGGAGTACTGCAAAAATACTTTACAAGTGTCAGTAAGTTAAACTTGACTGCTTTTGTTCCTTGCAAGGCTAGGCATAGGTTTATTTAGTGGCTTTTGGGTTTCACCATTACAAGGATTGTGTTGTATACTTCAGTGGGGCACTCGACCCCTTTATCTAATAACTCAGCTTCTTACAGAAACCCTATGAACCTGAAACCCCCAGACAGGGACAAATCCAGGGTGGTAGGCCTCGAGTCCATCCCTACTAAGCTTTCTTCAAACATTGGCCAAAATCATGCACTTTGCTTACAAATACCTGAGGGAAAGCTCAGAAATATGGAAAGATCCACAAAATTCCTAACCACTAAGCACTTTCGCACTACCCCAGTCATAAAGCTGGGCCTAGTGCCCACAAAACGAATGGATGAAAACTCAATCAATCACAGATTTGTAAAGCATGCTACTCACCCGTGAGGCTTTCAAGGCACGGGGGGAGGGCGTGCAGCTCCAATTCAGCCAAAGATCCAGGTCTTGAGGCTCTTCCTGAAGGTGTGCAGAGTGTGGGACCGTCTGTTGAGCAGGAGCTCATTCCAGGTTTTTGCAGTGATGTAGGAGTAGGCTCGTCCACCCGCTCTGGCTCAGCGGATGCGCTGTGTTTCGGCGAGGACAAGGTCGTGGAGCAGAGGTTTCTCTTGAGTACGTGGAAGGAAACTCTTTTGTTGAGGTATTGGGGTCTGGTGTTGTGGTGGGATTTGTAGGCATGAGTGAGTAGCTTGAAAGCTACTCTCTTCTCAACGGGGAACCAGTGGAGGTCTCGTAGGTGCTGGGTGATGTGGTGATGTTGTGTTATGCCGAGGACAAGTTTGGTCGTGGTGTTCTGGATGGTCTGGAGTTTTCAAAGGAGGGATTTGTTGATTCTGGTGTAGAGTCTGCTGGTTACGAGTGCGTTGGTGACGGTTTTTCTGGATTCAGGGGGGATCCATTTGAAGATCTAGCGGAGGATGCAGAGGGTGTTGAAGCACTTGGAGGAGACGCCGTTGATCTGGCGAGTCATGCTGAGGGAGGAGTCTAGTATGATGCCGAGGCTGCGTGCATGGTGCGTGGGTGTGGGGGGGGGGTTGCAGAGGGCAGAAGGCAACCAGGTGTTGTCCCATGCTGAGGGGGTAGGTCAGAGGACTAGGACTTCTGTCTTCTCCGAGCTGAGCTTCAGACAGTTGCTGCTCATCCGGGAAGGGACGTCTTTCATTCCTTCCTGAAAGAGGAGTCTGGTGGTGTCGCGTTCCTTTGTGAGGGAGAGGATGATCTGGGTGTCGTCGGTGTAGCATACTATGCGGAGTCCATGCTGTCGGACGATGGCAGCAAGGGGGGCCATGTAGATGTTGAAGAGCGTGGAGCTGAGCGATGATCCTTGGTGTAGTCCACATCTGATCTCAATGGGTTCGGAGAGGAAAGGTGGGAGTCTGATTCTTTGGGTTTGGCCAGTGAGGAAAGAGCTGATCCAGTCGAGGGTGATTCCCTGTATTCTGGCATCGTGGAGTCTGGAGGTGAGGGTGCGGTGGGACACTGTGTCGAAGGCTGTAGAGAGGTCCAGTAGGATGACGGCCGCCATGAGACCCTGGTCGAGGAGAGTGTGGATGTCATCTGTGGGGGTGAGGAGGGCGGTCTCGGTACTGTGGTTGCTGCGGATTCCGGATTGGGAAAAGTTGAGGATGGAGTTGGCTTCGATGAAGTTTGTGAGCTGGATGTTGACAATCTTCTCAGTGACTTTGCCTGTGATGTGGAAGAGAGATGGGTCTGTAGGTTTTGAGGTCCGTCGGGTCTGCAGAGTGCTTCTTGAGGAGGGGCTTAACTTCTGCATGTTTCCAGACGTTCGGGAATGTGCCGGATTTGAAGGTGGAGTTGATGGTATGTCGTAGCTCTAGTGCTGTGGGGGCAGTGTCTCTGTGGAAGATGTGCGGCGGGCAGGGGTCCATGGGGGCTCCGGAGTGAATGCTCTTCGTGGTTGTGGTGGTGTCTCCGGGGGTGACCGGGGTCCAGGTGGAGATGGTAGGTTGGCTGGCGTTGCTGGAGATGGGAGTGGTTTCACTGTCTGGTGTCTGTTCGTTGAAGTGGTCATAGAGGGACTTGATCTTGAGATGGAAGTAGGAGCAGAGTTTGTTACACAGGTCCTGGGAAGGTGTGACGTCTGAGGCTTCGCTGGGGGTTTGGTGAATTGCTGTATGATGCTGAAGAGTTCCTTTGAGTTGCTGGAGTTGGCGAGGATTTTGTCCTAGATGAAGGTTCTTTTGGTGGATCTGATGTGTTGGTGGTATTCTGTCATGGCGTCCTTGTAGGTGGTCCTCCCATGGTTCCTGGATCGAGTCATTAAATTACGGCAGAGGCGAGTCAGGATGCCAGAGTGGGCACATGTCTTACAACAGTGGATATAATTCATTTGGATTCTGTAGGAACCATGTTGATGTGGTTGGAATTGGGTGTTTGATGTGCAGAGTGTCACAGCTGGATAGTAATTTCATTGATAGTAGGGCTTTGATATTTCGATTGCTAGCAGGGAAAAATTAGTTGTTTTTATAGATCCAGTTGGGAGGAAGTTTGGATGTGGTGTGGTTTCATGGTGGTGTCTGGAAAGTACATCTTCTGTCCTTTTACATTTTCATGCCTCTGAGATTTTGTCACCTGTGGATGACATTTTAAAAAAATGCCAAGCCTTGAAACCTAATTTTTAATGGTGAATGGATAAACATTTAGAATGAAGTGGGTACTAACAATACATGGCCTCGCTTTGTGGGAAATAAGTATGAAGCCTTAAGCACGAAGGGCCCTAAACAACAAACATGCATGATAAAGCCAATCGGCCTTTCCTTTGGGACTGACTGGCTTTGCAGATTGTGTTTGGCATGCTGTACAGCAGACACACTGTGCAGCACCACCAAAATTTAAAATAAGAAAAAAGACACACTGGAGGTCATGTCATTTCACTGACACACCCATGCACCGGAATGCATACAGATGCAAGCAAAATTTTTTGACCACCATTTGTTTATTTTTATTTTTTTATTTACCAATCCCCTGCATCCATAAAATAAAAAAAAATCTTTAGTGAAACTGCACTAATTGAAGAAGAAAAAAATGCACCACAGGTGTTGGGGCAGGGTTGAGGGGAGCGAAGATGGAGCATGGGGGAGGAGGAAGGAGAAAAGCAGCACACAGCGGGCGGGTAGGGAAGCACAACTTGAACAGCAAAGATAAGAGAGGGAGACAGCAAGCTACATGAAACATGGTTTGGGGGAGAGAAATACAGGGACAAAAGAGAGCAGTGCAGGGTGGGGGTGAGAGAAGCATATGAGGGGAAGAAAATAACATAAAGGTGACAGCTGGATAACACATGCACTAGTTGAGTGCTACACAAAATATTAAGGCAGTGCTAGGTGGTGGAAAAAAGAGCACATGGACGAGAGAAGAGAGAGCAACATAGAATGGGAGAAGAGAGAAGCACAAGATGGAAACAGGTAGAAACACACGCACTCTTGTGGAGTGCTCAAACAAAAAAGAAGGGGGAAGAGAATTGGCCCAAACACTTTACTCGGGGGCTGGCCACTGCTGCGGGGGTGGCGAAGCGTAATTTGGCTAGACCCTGGGGTCGAGCAGACCCCCCTACGGCAAAGGTCTTAAAACTTTTGGATGCCGAGACCCCCCCTGTCAACATTTTGAGGTGTAAGGACCCCCTCCTGACAAAAATTTCTAAACCTGTAGGCAGGGCTACTGGAAATATGAGGCAGTTGGTACAAAAATAAGCAATCACCTAAAGCCATATTTTAAGCACTTATCTGTGCATACTTTGAACAGCAAATATAAATAGAAAGCACTTTTAATTGGCTGCCTCAATGATCCATGACTGATAATTAAAGAGAACAAAGACAGAAAAGTCCCATAACGAATGAATACATACTTTTTTATTTAGAAGTCTACTTGGTGTCAAGAGGAGGTCTTTGCAGGCTCTTTAAACAACACAGGGCAGGCATTTTTCTTTTGGCAACCCTACTTTATATTCCTATTCATTAAATGCATTCTCACACTACAGCAGTAAATCTAAAATACAAATGTAAGGAATAGGCAGAGTAAGGACCCAGGGGGTACTGGAAGGGGGCGGGGGGCACTAAGCCTCTGAAACCAGTTTACAAAGGCATGTAAATATGCAAATGGTCTTTAAAGACCTGTGAAAAACTCGGGTGTGCCGGAGATAAGACTCCAGGCACTGCCCAGCTGAGCCTCCAGCAGCTCGAGTTGCACTGCAGTAGCCCGGGCTGAGACACAGGACGGGGGAAGAGGGGAGCAGAAGTCCTTGGGCCTCGGCAGAAGTGTGACTGTGAATGAGGGGCCCCCTTTGCATCACTCCACGGCCCCCATGGGGGTCGCGCCCCACAGTTTGAAGACCCCTGCCCTACGGTCAAGAAATGAGAAGAGGAGCTTGACTGGTGTCAACTAGCAAAATGTGAAACATACCAAGCCCGAGGCTGCCCCTGTAAACTTGAAAAGATTTGGAGCCATGGGTGCAACATAGGGGGACTTACGATACAGGCTGAGTGGGGGACAGTAAAGGACAACATCGTTCAGAATGTAGGCTGTAGACAACTTCCTCCACAGTGCATGTTGCAGCACTCTGGGTAGGATGGTTGGGAGGTACGTTAGTGATGAGAGATATTCAGGCCCCCAGGGAGTGGCCTAATACGTTTTTATCTGATGTTGAATTACATTTTGTTGACTCTGAACAACTGCTTGATGAAAAGAATATTTTTTTTAAAAAAGAGCAGCAAAAGGACAAGTAAAGAGACTATGCTCCATGGAAAAACAGACACAAGATGGATAAAGGCAACCCACTGAATAAGAATCAAGCAAATGAGAGTGACAATAATGCCAACCAATGGTGAGCAATGGGCGGGCTTTAAGCCCACTGTAAGACTTGGGAAGTGGACAACAGGTCTTTCTCAGACAGCTTGTACTGTCTGGTAGGGTGGAACTAAAAAGGGGCTCAACATTGGGGTGGAGAAAAACCTCAGACGTTATAGGGGTGAAGTCATAGCGTACAAATACTCAACCCCACTACAGATTACCAAGTTCACCCAGCGGAATGAAGAACTTGAAACAAAAAGTACTCTGGGTAAAAACAAAAACCCGGTGTGTGTGTTAGTATCCACTCAAGATATGAACCAATTTAGTGAGGGCCATGTGCCAATTCAGTACAATCCTGAATTTTCATAGAGCTAACTAATCCTAACCTGTTGTTCTTAAGCATTGACTCTAGCCTGAACTAAGAAAAATATTAGTAGATTTGCTTAGGTCTTTCCTAAAAGGCAATATGAATTGAATATTCATAAGATCTAGTGGCAGTGAACTCAATAGAGAGTTGGCTGTATCAGGAAAAGACTTCCCTCCTTCTTAAGGATTTTTAACATTAGACCAAATATTCAAATATTGATAACAAAATGAATAGGCATAGGTCCTTTTGTATGCAAGCCAGTACGAGTCAAAAATAAAAATCTTCTAGAAATAAAGTTTCATAAATATTTTCCAAATTGATACAAGGTGAAATACTTTTACAGATCACGGACCTCAATCCATTAGATGCATCTTTACAGCACACCGTGGTTAAAGTCAATTAAGTTTTAAATTGAAAGGAAATGAGATTAAGAGAAACACAAAAAGGAAAAATGTATGTGAGCACGGGTATTGATTCCTCATTGGGCGACACAGGCTTACTGGAGTGGCTGTTCACACCCGGGGGAGGTGGTCCAATGAGGCACCTGGGGAAACTTGCAGGGGTAGACAAGCTGATCAGGAGTAGGAACATTCTGCCCCGGCGGAACCAAGTCCTGTATGCACCACAACTCCCGATAAGGATGGTGCCCGCCACAAAAGCGCTATTAGGGATCCATGATCCGGCATCATGGCTGGAGGCAGGGATAGTCCACATGAGTGACTTATACAGTTATGCATTCATTTTCAGGACCTACAAGACCTTTACAGGAAGAGAGCAGGATCATTTCTCATGTGCCATGCTCTCACGCTGGCGTTTAGGTAGACATGGGCGATAAGTGTAGATGAGTCAAGTTTACATTAGGGACTGTAATGTTTCCTCACGCATGGCATGGGGCACAGGGTGATATCGGCAATCTACTCTGCGCTGCTGGCGGGAAGAATGGGCAATTCGAAGTAAGCTGTGCTGGGACGATTGCTTGGGTGCTGAGCTCACTGCCAAACAATGGGGGATGGCAGTAAAGCACGTGAATCGCATGTCACGTAACGCTTGCCTGAAGTTCACACAGTTTAATTATATCCCTCAAAAATACCTCACACAACGCAGGCGCCACGTGATGTTCCAGATGGTATCGCCTGCCTGCCCTAGATATGGACATGGGGATGTCACATTTCTACACATGATCTTAGTGTCCGCAGTTGGTGCGCAAGTGATCCCAGGTGATGGCCCATACCCCTGCAGTGGTCGATGTCAGAATACCTACGGATCCACTTTTGTGTCTTCTGGGGATCACAAAAAATGGTGGATCTTGCATTGGCTTTGTTTAAACGCCTGATAGCTATGGCATGGAAGGCTGCGCAACCCCCCACGATTACCAGCTGGGTACAGGCAACACACAAATGGGTGCTGGCTGAGGCAGACGCTATTGTTTCCAGCCCGCAGCGACGTGAAGGAGAGGGAGCAGCCACACTCAGACACTCATGCACTTAAATTATTTGACAAATTGAATCCTCCTCCTCTCCAGACTGCTCCACTAAATGGGAAAACATGGCGGTAGCGCAGATAGCACACGCAAAAGGCACCTGGTTGCCAATGCCCCTACACACTATTACACGGCCCACATGCCAAACCCTCTTCTCCCCCTCCAACCTACAGCACAAACTTATGGCCACATGACGCTGATACACACCACAGTTCTCCTACACCTGCCCACCCTGGTCTACGACGCCCTAAATTATCTACAGCCAGTAGTTCCTATAGATTTAGTATTGGTTTTATTATTGCACATTGCTAGCTACTCTTCTGATGGGCGGGACGCAATGCCTCGAATTAGAATGTTCCTTGATCTCACTGCTACGACATATGGCATGATTTTGTATGGATTTGCTATGTTTTCAGTTGCTCACAGCGGTGTAGTTCT
Organism: Triturus cristatus; assembly: GCF_964204655.1. Classification (NCBI taxonomy): domain Eukaryota; kingdom Metazoa; phylum Chordata; class Amphibia; order Caudata; family Salamandridae; genus Triturus; species Triturus cristatus. The sequence continues at coordinate 550,111,519 of NC_140584.1, forward strand.
TTAATATACTGGGCTGCCGAAGTTATCAGGAATGCAAATGTGCCTATTCATGACCAATGTACACCACTTGGATGTGATGTTTATGTTAATATTGGTGAATACGATGTCAATGTACACCGTGAAATGTGCAGGCCCAACAGCAGGAATAGCAATGAATCCAATGTCGATTTACGCCATAAACTATGCACGCATACCAATGTAAAGCTAGTAAAGGTAATGCCGATGTACGCTATGACAGCTGTACGCATAATAATGAGAATGTTGGTAAATAGGATATTGATGACTGCCATGTTCTATGCACAAGCAACGAGATTATATCACTGCTGTCTAATTCACCCAAGATGGCCTGCCCATCAACCCAGAGTCAGAGATACGTGGTCAGACAGGCCCTGCGACCCAAACTCAGGCCTACCAATTGATAGGTCACAGGTGGGGATACACTCAACCCGAAGACAAACGCACAACCATGGAAAAACCCTAATCGATCCCACAGATAGGCAGCTACTCCACAAACAGGTAAGAGGAAATTGCCCCAAATAGAACACATTTGGCCAAAAGCACACCTTGCCAAATTACCACAAGGTTAGATGCCACATGTAGTTAGGAACACTCAGCCAATCAGGACACAGTACGCACACCACACGTAGTGATCACACGCTCCTCCTGCTGGACATCTGGACACATACACACTTGCCCACACTAGCTCTCCCCAAATTCGAGGCCACCTGTGTCCCTGTTATCAGATGGTTGTACTCATCATTTATGACTAGGCCCAGACACACATGCTCTCTGAGAATTTGAAATTTATTGTACCTCACGAACTGTATAAATATTCGGCCAACACTTCTGTACATTGGGACTGTCTTCAAACGCTACTCCGTCAAATGCTATCCCAGCCGCTGCGTTTAGTTAAACCAACTTGTTCTTGTTTTGCCAAACGCCTCGTCTTTTCATTTTTTCAAGGTAAATTCATACCCCAGCAACATTTAAAAACCAATAAAGACATTTAAAAGAAAAGGTTATGGATGGCTTTGTCTGGTCTCTGTAATTAAATACAACATTTGTATTTCAAGTTGCAGGATTCCTGCAATTGTGTGAACATGGAAGGAGTGGATAGTCAATTAAGATGAATCAGTCCTTATGACTGCACTAAAAGGCTGCGAGATTTCAGCCGTTCCCTGCGGCATGGATAGCACTTCTAACGAAGCTGTGTCACAGATGTGTAATTATGTCTTGGTATTTATATAGTGCGAAACTAGCTCGGTGTCAGAGGGCTCGGTTTGAAAAACTTTTACTTGCAATACATTCGACATATTTATATTTTTGTATATTTCACAAATGTACAGTTATAGGCACAAAGAGATTAAGTGTTTTGCCGATACTCGCAAGACTCTCAATAGAATGCTAAAACTGGGATTAGAAACCAGAATTAGCAACTGTAGCCACTCACACCTCCACCCAGATTCAGGGGCGTAACAAACACCCCCGCAGCCCCCGCGGTGCGGGGGGGCCCCCAGGTGAAGGGGGCCCCCTCAGCTCTTCGGTAAAGAGCTGGGAGAGAAAGGCTTGCTGTAGAAAGCAGGTGCAGTCTGCAGCCCTCCTCGCTCCTCGCGCTGACCCAGGGCAGGACTGAAGAGAAACAAAGTAACAAGTTACATTGTTTCTCTTCAGCCATAGCCGGGCCGGAAAAGGGATGGGGGTGGGGGCCCCAGAGAGAGCACTCCCCACTGGCACAGCCTCTGAGAAGGGAGGAGGAAGCACAGAGCTGACAGGGGCAGGAGAAGGACTGCAGCTCCAGGAACAGTACTCTGCTGGGAGCATTGGAAGGTAAGCAAGCACTGGAAATGCAATTGGCTTCGTAGTCTCCCTGGATGGCACGAAGTGTTTCCTCGGTGGCCTGCAGTGTCCCCGATGCTGATAGTGAACATGGAAACGTTCCCAGATCTCCACAGAAGAGATAAAAAACAAATGGCTCAAGAATGTTTGAAAATGGATGTACGTGTACAAAATGATAGAGAGTAATTTTTTTAATAGTTCAATATAGCGCAAGCTCGTCCCCAAGGTATTGGAGCGCTTTACACGAGCACCAGTTACATTACACAAGACCACACTTATTTTTAAGCACGGGGATATTAAGTGATTTGTTCAGAATCACAGGATGTTGAGCCAACGCTGAGACTCGAGCATGATCCCCCAGTTCCAAAGCCAGCATCTCTGGCTGTTATGCCACATTTCATTTGTGTCAGTGGTCTTCCCAGTTGCAAAGGAAGGGAGAACATGTCTGTGGTTGTTGCCCATTTTTGAGCGACATTTGAGACCAAGTGCAAAACTATCTGGAGCCTTCAGCAAAATTCTATTTTTTCTGTTTTTTGCTCCCTCCTTGGAATTAATTGGTAATATTTGAAGCTTTTGGTGTCAATTTGGCACTGTCTGGTGCTGGCACCCTCGGCACCTGCCTAGTATTATTGACTCGCTTTATCATCAGCCCTTTTATTTACTTTGACTCTGGCAATGGGCGTACGTAGCAATGGTGCCGCATGTGCAGTGGCATCGGGCCTAGGAATGGGAGGGGCACACTGACTATAGCTGTCTTTCAGTACCCAACTAGGAGCCAGGGGGCACTTTCACCTCCTTAAATGAGGGCGCGTGAGGCTCGTGCTACGCCACTGACTCCAGCTTAACTGAAAAACTCACATTTTAGGGGCCTCCGGAGTACTATAGAGTTGGGGAAAGTCATTCCCAGGTTCCACAGCACAGAACCTTCATTTTCTTTTTTTAGATACATTTTAGGTATTCAGTTTCCGCCCATGCTGTGCACTTTTTATTTTATGTTTGTTTTCCTATGAATTCTATTTCTTGCTATTCACATTGGTAATATTTTTTATTGAAGAATCCAACAAAGAGCAGGTTATAAATTGGTACTTAAAGTCTAATGAAACATAGAACGAGCCCAGAACAGCAACGAAATGCTAAAATAATAGAGATATATTCAGGTAAATAAATGGGACTGGAGTGTAGCAAACAATCACCAGTCATATGGGAGAGAGTAGGACACACATAAGAAGGGAAGGACATTATGGGTGGAAGGGGAGAATCCATGTAAGATGTCATATCTAATAAGTATTGGCAAAGCGAATAGGTCTGACGTTGGTTGCAGGACTATTGGCTGTACCAATGTATGTTTCTTTTGCTGTAGTTTATTATGACTTTATTGTTCCAAGATAGCTAATGGATGCTGAGAGAAGAAAGACATGAAGAAATCATTGAAATACGAAAGGGTGTAAATACAGTGGGTGGACAGTGCTGTATGAGAGACAATGAAATACAGGGTGTAAATACTGCAGGTGGACAGTGGTGTATGAGAGACAATGAAATACTAAAGGGTGTAAATACAGTAGGTGAACAGTGGTGTTTGAGAGACAATGAAATACTAAAGGGTGTAGATACAGTGGGTGGACAGTGGTGTATGAGAGACAATGACATACTAAAGGGTGTAAATACAGTGGGTGGACAGTGGTCTATGAGAGACAATGAAATACTAAAGGGTGTAAGTACAGTGGGTGGACAGTGGTGAATGAGAGAATGAAATACTACAGGGTGTAAATACAGTGGGTGGACAGTTATGTATGAGAGACAATGAAATACAGGGTGTAAATACTGCAGGTGGACAGTGGTGTATGAGAGACAATGAAGTACTAAAGGGTGTAAGTACAGTAGGTGGGCAGTGGTGTATGAGAGACAATGAAATACTAAAGGGTGTAAATACAGTGGGTGGACAGTGGTGAATGAGAGAATGAAATACTACAGGGTGTAAATACAGTGGGTGGACAGCGGTGTATGAGAGACAATGAAATATCAAAGGGTGTAAATACCGTGGGTGGACAGTGGTATATGAGAGACATCGAAACACTGCAGGGTGTAAATACAGTGGGTGGACCGTTGTGTATGAGAGACAATGAAATACTACAGGGTGTAAATACAGTGGGTGGACAGTGGTGTATGAGAGACAATGAAATATGAAAGGGTATAAGTACAGTGGGTGGACAGTGGTGATTAAGAGACAATGAAATACAGGTTATAAATACTGTAAGTGGACAGTGGTGTATGAGAGACAATGAAATACAGGGTTTAAATACTGCAGGTGGACAGTGGTGTATGAGAGACAATGAAATACGAAAGGGTGTAAATACAATGGGTGGACAGTGGTGTATGAAAGACAATGAAATACTACAGGGTGTAAATACAGTGGGTGGACAGTGGTGAATAAGAGAATGAAATACAGAGTGTAAATACAGTGGGTGTACAGTTGGATATGAGAGACCATGAAATACTACAGGGTGTAAATACAGTAGGTGGACAGTGGTGTATGAGAGACAATGAAATAGGAAAGGGTGTAAATACAGTGGGTGGACAGTGGTGTATGAGAGACAATGAAATATGAAAGGGTGTAAATACAGTAGGTGGACAGTGGTGTATGAGAGACAATGAAATACGAAAGGGTGTAAATACAGTGGGTGGACCGTGGTGAATGAGAAACAATGAAATACGAAAGGGTGTAAATACAGTGGGTGAACAGCGATGTATGAGAGAAAATTAAATACAGGGTGTAAATACAGTGGGTGGACAGCAGTGTATGAGAGACAATGAAATGCAGGGTGTAAATACAGTGGGTAGACAGTGGTGTATGAGAGATAATGAAATACTACAAGGTGTAAATACAGTGGGTGGACAGCGGAGTATGAGAGACAATGAAATACAGGGTGTAAGTACAGTGGGTGGACAGTGGTGTATGAGAGACAATTAAATACTACAGGGTGTAATTACAGCAGGTGGACAGTTGTGTATAAGAGACAATAAAATACTACAGGGTGTAAATACAGTGGGTGGACAGCGGTGTATGAGAGACAATGAAATACGAAAGGGTGTAAATACAGCGGGTGGACAGTTGTGTATGAGAGACAATGAAATTCTACAGGGTGTAAATACAGTAGGTGGACAGTGGTGAATGAGAGACAATGAAATACTACAGGGCGTACATACAGTAGGTGGACAGTGGTGAATGAGAGACAATGAAATACTACAGGGTTTAAATACTGCAGGTGGACAGTGGTGTATGAGAGACAATGAAATACAAAAGGGTGTAAATACAATGGGTGGACAGTGGTGTATGAAAGACAATGAAATACTACAGGGTGTAAATACAGTGGGTGGACAGTGGTGAATAAGAGAATGAAATACAGAGTGTAAATACAGTGGGTGTACAGTTGGATATGAGAGACAATGAAATACTACAGGGTGTAAATACAGTAGGTGGACAGTGGTGTATGAGAGACAATGAAATACGAAAGGGTGTAAATACAGTGGGTGGACAGTGGTGTATGAGAGACAATGAAATATGAAAGGGTGTAAATACAGTAGGTGGACAGTGGTGTATGAGAGACAATGAAATACGAAAGGGTGTAAATACAGGGGGTGGACCGTGGTGTATGAGACACAATGAAATACGAAAGGGTGTAAATACAGTGGGTGAACAGCGATGTATGAGAGACAATGAAATACAGGGTGTAAATACAGTGGGTGGACAGCAGTGTATGAGAGACAATGAAATGCAGGGTGTAAATACAGTGGGTAGACAGTGGTGTATGAGAGATAATGAAATACTACAAGGTGTAAATACAGTGGGTGGACAGCGGCGTATGAGAGACAATGAAATACAGGGTGTAAGTACAGTGGGTGGACAGTGGTGTATGAGAGACAATTAAATACTACAGGGTGTAATTACAGCAGGTGGACAGTTGTGTATAAGAGACAACAAAATACTACAGGGTGTAAATACAGTGGGTGGACAGCGGTGTATGAGAGACAATGAAATACTACACAGTGTAAATACAGTGGGTGGATAGAGATGTATGAGCGACAATGAAATACAGGGTGTAAATACTGTACGTGGACAGTGGTGAATAAGAGACAATGAAATACTACAGGGTGTAAATACAGTAGGTGGACAGTGGTGTATGAGAGACAATGAAATGCGAAAGGATGTAAATACTGTAAGTGGACAGTGGTGAATAAGAGACAATGAAATACAGGGTGTAAATTCAGTGGGTGGACAGCGGTGTATGAGAGACAATGAAATACAGGGTGTAAATACAGTGGGTGGACAGTGGTGTATGAGAAACAATGAAATATTACAGTGTGTAAATAAAATGGGTGGACAGCGGTGTATGAGAGACAATGAAATACAGGGTGTAAATACAGTGGGTGGACAGTGGTGAATGAGAACCAATTAAATACTAAAGGGTGTAAATACAGTGGGTGGACAGCAGTGTATGAATGACAATGAAATACAGGGTGTAAATACAGTGGGTGCGACAGCATGTGTATGAGAGACAATGAATTACAGGGTGTAAATACAGTAGGTGAACAGTGGTGAATGAGAGACAATGAAATACTACAGGGTGTAAATACAGTAGGTGGACAGTGGTGAATGAGAAACAATGAAATACGAAAGGGTGTAAATATAGTGGGTGAACAGCGATGTATGAGAGAAAATTAAATACAGGGTGTAAATACAGTGGGTGGACAGCAGTGTATGAGAGACAATGAAATGCAGGGTGTAAATACAGTGGGTAGACAGTGGTGTATGAGAGATAATGAAATACTACAGGGTGTAAATATAGTGGGTGGACAGCGGAGTATGGGAGACAATGAAATACAGGGTGTAAGTACAGTGGGTGGACAGTGGTGTATGAGAGACAATTAAATACTACAGGGTGTAATTACAGCGGGTGGACAGTTGTGTATAAGAGACAATGAAATACTACAGGGTGTAAATACAGTGGGTGGACAGCGGTGTATGAGAGACAATGAAATACGAAAGGGTGTAAATACAGCGGGTGGACAGTTGTGTATGAGAGACAATGAAATTCTACAGGGTGTAAATACAGTAGGTGGACAGTGGTGAATGAGAGACAATGAAATACTACAGGGCGTACATACAGTAGGGGGACAGTGGTGAATGAGAGACAATGAAATACTACAGGGTGTAAATACAGCGGGTGGACAGTTGTGTATGAGAGACAATGAAATACTACAGGGTGTAAATACAGTAGGTGGACAGTGGTGAATAAGACAATGAATTACTACAGGGTGTAAATAAGGTTGCACGACATAGACCATGAATGAAGACAGAGCAGGGAGTAAACACAGTGGGCTCTGAAGTCGTGACCCACAGCTGTCCTGCAGAGAACTGTACGCCAGTGCCCCATAGCCAATTACAGACCCCGCATCACGCATAAAGGTCAAGCTATTTTTATTCTCTAAAATTTCTCCCCATACTTTCCTAAATAAGTGACCATTCCAGGATGGTTGATATGCCTTTGACCCGTGGAAGGGTACACGGGACATATGGGTGTCCTTGTGTACTGTGGGAAAGGCTGTGACGAGAGTGGGTGGACTGTTAAAGAGACAAACAAGGAAGCCGTTCATATCTTGTTCTCTCTTTTCCATAGTTGCCTTTGTGTAGAAAAAACAATCACTAGGTAAAGAGGGGAGCTTGTCACGGCCACTAGTGAGATTCTACAGAGCTACCCCATTTCAACACCAGCAATGTTCCATGATTGTGTACTTAATAAATAAAATAACCTGACATAATGTTGGCCCTGCCATAATGGTGGCACATATCGGCCCAATGTGCTCACCCATGGTATAATGGAGCCCAAACCGCATAAAATGCGGGCACTGGCATAATAGTGGTAATTCCTGTCTGATTGCGTGGTGCACAGCCCTCATGCTTGCTTCGGCATAATGGCGGTAATTCTTGGCATAAGATTGGCGCATATGACATGCAACTATGACACATAGATATTGAAGGCGGAATCTATCATGTGTTTTAGTGGATCATGACAATAATTGAACGTTTTCACAAAAAAAATAACTTCTTTATTTAGGGAATTTTCATTATTTTTCAAGAAGGCAAAGCTGGTATTTAATAGCAAAACGTGTCTGCTTTCATAAACTGACAAGCTGATATTTTGGAGACAAATGACTGAATTTATTTAAAGCTGAAATTTGAGTGGTTAAAGGGCCCACTTGGGAAAGCCAACCCCGAACACTCCTCTTTCACTTTGGTGTGCTTGCTGTACTCACTTGCTCCTTCAACTTGGTTCTCAGCTTTTCGTTACACCACTTTTAGGATTCACCAGCCGCCACTGGTGCATGCGCAGCAGGCCCCTGACCTGAGAGCTCCTGACTGAATCCGTGAGCGTGGGGGGCCCCCTCCATATTCTTTGCAGGGGGGCCCGCTCAAGTTTCGTTACGCCACTGCCCAGATTCTGAGTGACTCCTAATGCGATCTAATTAGCGGATTTTGCAACAGGTAGGAATGTTGAGTAGGAAGCTTGTTCAAATGTTGGACTTCTCAAAGGACAATCCTGACGTGGGGCATTGTAATCAAAGTAAATGGGCTCTCTGCTATACAAAATAAATGTTAATCCGTGTAGCTGGTGTCACGACAAATAGGTTGCTGAATGAGTGACCTCTCATTTTTCTGAATGAATCAACACTTCGTCTCAAAGTCACACCTATTCCTTTGGGTATCAATATTTGAATAAATATTAAGTATTCCCTATGTTTAGAGATGTTGCTATATATGTTCATAGCAAGCTAATTTCATATGACATCAACAGGTTCACATGTCTATATTTTTCAATTTTCTTACGTGAAAACATCCCGGTTAGTGGCTGACTGCTTATATGTTTCCTGTATATCCATAGAGGTCTGCGTCATTAAAAATATGACAAATTCCACTTTTAAAGCTTTCAGTTTGCACTAAATTCTAATTGAAATATGCTTTCGAAAGGGAGTCACTCGCAAGCATCATACGTTACAAACAGTTGCAGTTAATTCGAGGAATGTGAAGTCACAGTCATCTGAATGGGGTAACACTGCATTTAGACACTAAGGTCCAATGTATGTATTAATCGAACCAAAATTCATAGAAACCACTGCATAACGGGTTCTGTAATAAAGTGGATTTACAAATATGTATTTACCACCACCAGGTAGAGTTTTTCTACATACCTTTTGACAAATCAACAATGAATACAACCTAAATAATCTATTTAAAAATAAAAAAAACATGATATTTCCTAAGTAGCTCCCTCCAAAGTACATTAAAATGAAAGGAGGGCCAAGGGAACGGATTCAAACTATCAGTAAAACAAATTGACAGTAGTTGTACTTTTTTTATAGCAGCTAAACAGCTGCCCGTGATTTCTCAGGCAGGGTTATAAAATGCTGCAAAATTCTGTACCTACAGTACCAAAAACTAGTTGGTGGACTTTGATCAGTTGTCTAATGTATAGTGTGCTCATTGTTATCTGTGATCTTCACTGGAGTGAGGTATTATCAATTACCAGTCTGGAGCAATCTCTCACTGCTGCCTGCTTAGATGATGCTGTTGCTCCAAACCAGAATCCAGAAGCCTTTTCCAGCTCAGCCCTCGCGTGTACATATTGGGGTTGAGCCTCCGGTTGTGTGTCACTCCAGCATGCAAGAAACACCATGCCTTTTGTCCCAGTGGCAGCTCCTCCGCTAAGGCGGAGGAGCGTCGACCTACTGCTGCTGAGCAGTGAAAAATGAAAAATAAAATGACAATTACAAACGTTATCATCATTTTATTTTCCCTCGCTTACTTCCTGTAGCTGAGCCGAGGGCGGCCCGTCCATTCCGACCTGTCGACACAGCTGCAGGAAGGAGGAGTGGGCACTGCTTCAAATGCGCATGACTGTTTGGCCGGCCAAACCGCCATGCGTATTTATATCTCTCGACCCGAGCTGTACTTTAGAGCCGGTTGGAGAACAAGCGCAGAGGATCGTAGTACCTTAATGAGCGCCTAACTAGGGCGCTCACAACAATCATGGTGTTTCTCTCATGCTGGGTAATACCAGCATGAGGGCAGCATCTGGGTTGGTGTTGCTGTGGCATGCCTTGAGTCTAGGAGCAGAAGCCAGAAGAGCGCCAACACTGCAGAATGCAGGTAATCATTATTTTTTTTTATTCTTTTTCCCCGCCCTGCCCCATCACATAAATGCCACAGCAGCCGCCACTGCCTGGTCATTAGGTACAAATCACAGGGTGCTCCTGGAATCTCTTCAAAGCCTGGGGATACCACCTCTCAAACAAAGCATTGATCGGGATACATTAGGAACCTATTCTTCAACTTGCGGGCTCTTATATTCACTCTTCTTTGCTCTTCGCTTCCCTTACACAGATTGATCTCGTTTCCAATGTGTTTCGGAATGTGTCACCATAAGCTCCTACAAAAGTCATCCAAAGGTAACCAGGAAAGAAGGCTCTTGCACAAAGTCATATGCACCAGCTGTTCGTTCTCCATTTTATTGATCAACTACTTCAATTTTGCTCCTATAATAACCAAGTGGATTACTTCTTGGTTAACTTAACTTGAGACTGCAGCCTATTCGTCCCTTAAATTTGTCAAAAGCTGTACAAAAATGTTTCATTTATTAAGCTAACTGTGACCACCCCGAAAGGCAAGGGAAAGTGAGAAATCCAGCGAGTTAGAAGATTGAATCTCTGCAGTGTTTACAAAAATAATAAGTTGCCCATAGTCAATCCAAAGATGTGCTGGTTATGGCATTCAATATTGCATCTAAACATGGGTTTGGGAAGAAATTTGCCCAAATGAAACTTTCTTGAGCACCACATCGACTTATGCAATATGTTGCTACCTGATCAACTTGAGATCTTAAGCAATCAACTGACTTGGGTATATGAATTTTTTTTTGCAATAATTAGCTTTAGACTAAATATTATAGCATTAGATGGAACATCTTTTCACACTTCAGTATCGCAAAGATGAATAAGCATCACTGCAGAAACAAGTAAAACAGATGGGATGTGTGTTTATGGGCAGCAATCACTGTCATCTGATCGATATGAAGTTTTAACACGTCACAATGAAGATGTGGGATCTTCTGACACAGTTACAAAATCTATGAATCACAAATTTTGACAGCAATGGTCCCCAGAAATTCACAAAACCGTAAGGCTGTCTCAAACCGACCAGGGAGGACCTGGCCTGGCAGTTCGGTCTGGACTGTTACCATGAGGCACAGGGTCAAGACTGATTTGCAGATGGCTGGGTCCAAACTGGGGTGGCGTAGTGGGCAAAAGAACGGTGAATTTAACCCCGATCTTTTGACTGGGGGATAATGTTTGAATTGTCAGCATTCCGTCCATCATTTGTTTGCTGTAACACTTTGCGCCCTAAGTGGGATGTGTATGCCCAGACGTGGGTCCCTTGCCACTGGATTCAAGCTAGCCTGGCTGAAGAAGGGCGACATACCCTGAAACCGGTCCCAGGATGCTTGTTTCCGGTCCAGGGAGGACCTGGCCAGGCAGTTCGGTCTGGACTGTTCTCATGAGGCACAGGGTCAAGACTGATTTGCATATGGCTGGGTCCAAACTGGGGAGGCGTAGTGGGCAAAAGAACGATGCATTTAACCCAGATCTTTTAATTGGGGGAGAATGTTTGCATTTTCAGCATTCCGTCCATCATTTGTTTGCTGTAGCACATTTCTCAAAACAACAGCATAAAAAAGAGAACACAAGTTTTCATGTAGAACTAATACTGAGGACAGACTTAATATTTATTTCTCATTCAGGAAGTTGACTGCCAAAAATGTGAAATCTTGCTCCCTTTCCCAAGGACCTTCATAGCATTACAGAAAATTTGAATAACACCAATATGCCTAAAGGCCCAGAAATAATCCACTGACATGACTAATATACTAAAAAAATATACTCAACCTGCTAGATATCACCCTTCTGACCCATAGGTAGGATAGGGAATTCTAAAGGAGTATTTATAAGACTTAAAAAAAATAGTCAAGATAAGGTGATTTGCCACTTAATTTCAATTTCAGACATTTCTTCTCCTAGCTAACAAGGACCTTCCTTTGAAGAGAACTAGAATTCTTCAGTTGCTCCATTTAATCTCTCAGTTGCAAATACTCTGTACCATGGGAATAACTTGATCTGCTTTGTCAAATGAAATGAGGAATTGACCTGTGTCCCACTTAACCATTAAAATATTGGTGAGTTGATCACAAAATATGCTAAATGATTATGCAAAGCAGACTGAACTTCTACTGGTTCCAAAATATTATTTGCTGAAGAAGCTAAATACACTGCTGAAGCATGCCTCTAATCAAAAATCTAAATTGACTTCCTCTGCAAAGAGCTCTCCAACACTCCCCATTTCCCATATGCCGAAATAAGAAAGATTTGAGGATCCCTGAAATATGACAACAACAAATGTGAGTATGAGAAAGATAACAAGTGTACTCCAAGTTTTAAGCAAGAAAGAGTCAGAGGGCTGGCCATGGTTACATTAAATAATACACACTAAATCAGAGGTTGATTTAGCCTCCCACAGCCTCGATTTACTCTTGGTAAGCTGTAATATTGTCATTCTTTAATCACGTGTCTAACAGTGCCATCAATAGTTTTTTTCGGAACAGATGGGTTGAACACAATGAGCAATGGTCATGCACCCACAGAGGGCAAGGTCTTATACCAACACAAGCCAAATTAAAATCCATTTGGCAAAATGTGCATCAGGAACCAAACCCATATGTTACGCTTGTGGATTTTCAAAGTAAATTCATGAATATAAATAGAAATGCTTTGAGGTTGAATGGGGCTAGGTTCTCACTTTGCCTTTGTTGAATGTGCTTGCAAGACAGTAGTTTGCTTGCTAAGGGAGGGTCAACAATACAACCCTGCTTCACATTATGCAGACAATGAACTTTTATGCAATGACTTTTTATTGGCTTACAATGGTCCTTGGACTGACTACCTTGCCTGATGCTGGCGGTACATTGAGCTGAAGTTAACTCGGTAACAATTCAAAATAATGATCTTTGTTAAAATTTAGGATGCAAATTGGAGGTACGAATAAGGTACTAATACATAAAATATTTAGAATCTTTTACTATATCAGTGTCTCCTCTGCTATTATGATCAAAAAGCTAGTGATTACCTGTCTAATATGCTGGGTTTGCATAAAAAGCTAACATTTATCAATCACATAAATATGATGAGAGGACTTGTCCACGATCCACTGGGAGTCCAGAGAGCAAGTCTGAAGCCCATTTCTGGTGGAAAATCCTGCATTTAAAAAAAAGGTTACCCCCAAGTTGATGTGACTAGAGCGAACATTGGCACTTTAAGGTCCATATCTGCAGATGGCGGAGTAAGCTTTGCTGTAGCCTGCTGAACAACCAGTATTACCTGGCATTCCTTTTGAAGCGTGCGTTTTCTAAAGTGCCTCGAAAAGCTCAAACTTTGCAATCTGACAACGGATGTAATTATCAAGTACACTGCATTTAAGTACACTGTGAGGGATAGGATTCGAGATTGGTACATGTCAAAAGAAATCGTCACCATTAGCAGGAGGCATTTTTATGCTGTGCATGTTTCTTACTGGAGATGTGGGATCATTGTTCTGGTCAGGATGTTCACCCATAATCCAGGTCTTCCACTGTCAGTGTCAGTAAAGGTGACCTTTTCCTGTAGCCACAATGTCACTACACATTAGCATATGGTAGGAAATTGTCTTTAAAAAGCTGCCACCTCCACAGGAGGTGGACAAGCCAAAGGAGTAAAAGACCTTCTTGCTGGATGGAAACTTCAAAGAATAGAAGATAGCCAGGAACCAATACAGGAACCCAACAGGCACAATCTTCTGGAGCAACAACTGAAGGAAAATAATTTTGTTGCGACACAATCTCTATCCAGACTTAACCCCTTATATAGCAAAACAGCATGAAAAGAAAATTACAGAACACATCACATGACAGGAACCATAATGGATTGTGAAAATCAGGCAGAAACAAAAGTAACAGAAAGCCATGATGGAAAAGGAAAAGAAAAGAGAACGAAAACCTGAAATGAAATAACAGTGGAGTAGCTTTAAATGGTAGCTGCAAACTCTCAAACAGGCAGTTGCCATTACAGAGCTGGAGGGGCAAGGTGAAACACCCAGGAGACCAGATGCACAAGAGTAGCCAGCCCCAGGTGAATGAGAATCGCAGCTTTCAGTTGAGGGGCTTCTTGGGGCATTTTATGATACCCAAGATCTGCAGAAACATGCAAAGCACTATGGACCTCAGACGCCCAGAAGGCTGAGACAACAGTACAACCCCCCCCCCCCTCGAAGCCTCAAGGTGGTCAAGAAAAACCCAAACAAATTGGCGAACCAATCCAGGGGAGTAGACTGAAGAGGCAGGAACCCAAGAACATGCACTAGCAGCCAATAAAGCCTTTCCAGTCAAGAAAGAACTGTAACTGACCTCTGAAAATCCGGGAATTACATATCTCAATAACCTCATCTTCCGGCATCCCATCCACCATAATAGAAGGAGGAGGAGGAGCAGAAGTCCAAAGAAAGGGACAGGCATGTACGGCTTCAGCTGGCAATCCTGAAAAGAAGGGTGAATCTTCCAAGAATTATGAAAACAGAGCCAAATAGCAACAGGATTAATCTGTTTAGATTCAACAAAGGGACCAAAATATATAGGATGGAACTGGGCTGGTGGATTTTGAGTGGGCAAGAACCTGGAAGTCAACCAAACCTTATCTACCACCTTAAAGTTTAAAATCGGTCTTCTCAATTTATCAGTCCTAGCCTTCATAGCAGTATTTGAATCTTGGTAACTCTGGGCAATCACTCACTTTCAGACTCAAGCCAATCTACAAAGTCAGTGACAGCCGGCACAAGGGGAGTTAACAAAGGGGAATGCTGGAAAGAAATGATGATGGAACCTTGAATACAGTAAAAGGCAGCAGAATGAATAAGGTCATCATACAAAAATTCTGCCAAAGGGAAGTATTCTGCCTAGTTGTTTTCAGTGGCAATACAAAAACACCTCAGATACTGTTCAACAATCTGGTTGACTCTCTCAGTCGTTCTATTGGATCGTGGATGGTAACCTCAGGGCAGAACTTGATGCATTCCCTGTGCAGAACAAACTGAACGCCAACATCTTGAAATGTACTGAGAGCCGCTGGCTGAAATTATGATGTCAGTTATTTGATGGATGAGTAATAAGTCAGCCAGACTTCTCCTTGCCATCCTACTGGTAAATGGAAATTTCAGAAACGAGAAAAGATTATCCGTACTGGAAAAGTGTTTTTCACGCAATTTGTTCCAGAAGGTGATATCTCTATAATAAAGTCAATGGAAACAGTGTGCCATGGATGAGGAGGAACAGACAGAAGCTGGAGAAAACCATAAGACTTATCATGGACTGCCTTGGAAAGTGCGCAAACAGGATAGGATTGAGCATAACATTTGACATCCTAGCAAACTGTAAGCCACCAAAAGAAGCGCAAGACCAACTCCAAAGCTGATTTAATTCTGCAATCACCTGCCACTGCAGTATCATAACAAATTACCCGAACCTTGATTTGTAGAGCCTAAGTAGGGATCAACAAGGACTGATGGAAAATATATAAGTTCTGATGAAGGCCATGGGTACTTGACTCTGCAGGGCACCAAGGTATTCTGGATAGATCTCTGTGTAAGCATCTCCACACACTGCAAAAAAGATCTTGCTAGACAACGTTGTCAGGGATCAAAAGGACAGGATGCTCAGAATCCTCAACTGCAATGTCCGGATTAGATAAAGCATCACCAGGAATATTTTGTGAATAATTTGAGTGTCTGGAATGTCAGTAACATAATAATCATACTATGAAAAGAAGTAGGCGCTGCAAGCTTGACTGGTGTTTCTATATTGCAACTACGAAGAAATTGGAGATTTTGATTCCGGCAGAACCTTAAAAGGTTTAACTGCTTCCATTTAAAGATGCCTCCACTCCAAACAGGCATGCTTGAGATCCAAATGCCTGCATTCAAGAACTGAATACTTTTCATGAAGTAGAACTGCAGCTACAGCAAAATCTACAGCATCAGTAATGCCAACAATTTTTCAGGGTGCCTGAGAATAGGAGCTCAGATGAAACCTTTCTTGAGACTGGTGTTAGGAGCACAAAAAAAAAACTTGTCAGATTCGTCTTTTTCAAAGTGGCAGATATAGGCCTACTCATATGGGCCAAGATCTTGATAAACTGCCTATAAAAATAAGCCGGTCCCAAATTTTTTTTTTTTTTTATGTACTTGGGAACCAGTCAGTCCAAGATGGCAGAGATTTTAAGACAGTTCATTGATAATCCACATTCAGAGAGGTGTTACTCCAAATATTCCACTTCTGTTCACTCTAACCCGCATTTCTTTATTTTTCATGTCACATGGATTTCTCTGAGATGTTAAACAGAATTAATATGGATTCAATGACCACAAAGGAAAGTAGAAAAGATCAGAATATCAACATGGTACACCACAAGAAACTGGTTCAGGACATCAAAGAATATACTGCTGCTAAATTTCTCAAAGATCACTGCAGCATTCGTAAGGCCAAATGGCATGACCCTGTACTCAATGTCTAAGGAGTGTCCAAAAGGCTAACTTCCACTCATCATCCTTCGTGATCCAGAGAAGATAGGAAGTTCCAAAGAGATCTAATTTAGCGAAGTAGTTAGTATCGTAAACAGAGTCAAGAATGCCTGTGATGCTTGGAAGCAGGTAGCGGTCCTATATAGTGACCTTATTCAATCCACGATAGTTCATACATAGTCTTAGCTCCTTGGAGTTTTTTGGGATAAAGAAGATCGAGAAAACCATATTGAATATTTTCAGCCAAATATTCCCTCAGAACCTTCTTCTCAAGCTGGGAAAGAGAATATATCCTTCCATAAAGAATACTGGCTCCCAGACACGGTCGGGAGCCAGTCCAACTCTCTATTAGGAGAGAGTATCACAGCGGAATGCTTTTGAAAAACACCAAGGAATTCTCAATAACCCACAGGGATGGACACGTTCTGGGCAACAGCAGAATGAGACTGGTCTTCAGAAATTTCTTGTAAAACTAGAGCCCAATAGCTCCTGTCAGATTAACAAGTGTCTACAGAACTGGGGGTGGGGGGAGAGACACAAACCTGGTTTCCCAATTGATGTAGGTAGTGTTTTGTTCCAGCCAAAGTATCCCAAGCACATCGGCATCATTTGGATATATGATCAGATCGAAAGCAACCATCAATAGCTTATTCATTATCATGAGAAGAGTTCTTCCTAACTGGAAATTGGGAGTCTCTGTGCACAATTCAATTCCATATACATTCTGCTGAAACAGAGATGACCGACAGTGATGGCTATGTAGAAATAAATTAAAGAGCGAACTAGACCCATTAAAAGAACTGAAAACTTTAGGAAGTGCAGAATCTCCACCTTTATAAAGGACAGGATCTGGTGTTTCCCTGAGGTCTGGAAGGTCAATCAGGGCAGTCTCCCACCAGAAGACTTTGACAATAGAGGCAAAATCCTCCTTTAGATATTCAATCCTTTTCAGAGTCTGATAATAGGACTTTAGCCGATCCGACCAGCACTGGTTCTTCAGGTGAAGTTAAGTTGACTTACCTCATCTTTAGACTTGAGGAAGAGGAGTATCTCCTATTTTTCCAGCTTCCCCATCTTCTCTCCTTAAATCTCGGGACCATCATGAGAATCTGACCCAGGGTTTCAGCAAATGAACAGGCTTGGGTAACTCTTGCCACCTCATCTCTTAACTCCTCCTTTAAACATCTTCAGAATAAAGTTATTTGAATGTGTTACAGCCAAGTGGTTTGCGCAGCAAGCTCACAAAACTGAGTACAATAGAATAGTACATCAGAGTTTCCTTAAAATATTTCACACAAAAAAACCTTAGTGAAAGCTTCACAAACTGGTCTCAAACATCTTATTGAAGTTTGTCAAAAAAGTGGCATATTTGTTCAGGTGGCATCTTCAGTGACAATGAAAAGAGTTTTCTAGGACAGAGTTGAACTGGTGAGGGAGCCAATCAGGTACTCCACTGTCGTGTAGTTCCCACTAATCCGTAGGGCCTGTGGGTTTGGTGGACAGCATAAACTTTGGGCAAGGTGCCTAGACTGAGAACTGGCACCCCTGCAGGATATGTTGGCGTAGAGACCATCTAGATCACAGTGCCACCGTATCTCCCCCTCCAACCATACCAGGGAGCGAATGGTTTCTAGCAACTACTGAACATGACAACCCTAACCCCTCAGGGACCGTGGAAACAGATCAGAACCTTTCGCTCAGTCACTTGTGCGGCTTGTTCTCGAAAAAAAACATACAGAGAATACACAGTGGAATGTTTTCAATATATTTATTGAACCAACGATATTCTTGTATGAAATAAATGTGCTGCGATAATCAGTAGACAGAAGAAGATGAAAGTGATCAAAGGCACCAAAAGAGTAAAGAGTTGATACAGTTCTACCATGGTGCTAAAACAGTGTATATATGAAGGCAAATGATACAAGGCAGTAATCAGGCGTACTCCTACGATGCGAACTGTAATCTGCGTGTACCTGGAGTGTGTGCAGGGGTATAGCCAAGAATCCCCCCAAAGGACGATCCAACCCCATTACCTTGCAGGAGAGAATGTAGGAGCCTGTCTTGGTCAAGAACTGGACACCTCCTCCCAGAGAAGTTAGATCGCTGCGTGGTGAAGTCTCAGCATGCAGGAACCCTCGGTGTCAGTTGAAGTGCCTCCTCTGCGAATCTTGTGGGTAGCTAATTTTTAGGTCTCGCCTAGGCAGTGCGCATGCGCTGCTCTAGGAGATGACCTTTAGAAATTGGTATGCTCTTTTCCACACACTTGTGCATGTGGCGGCATCCACCTTGCGGGATCGAGCAGCGGCGCGCAGGGACCATTGTTTACATTAGCCTGCTCGTGGTTGCCTTGCCGGCTCAACATCCTGGCACTTTCACTTTCATTCGCGCCGCGCTTTTTCACACAAGTTCCTCACTCTTATACACTGAGGTCTCATGATGTTAAAATCTCGCCTCCACTTCAGCCACGCACCCTCCTCCAGCCATGAATATGCTTTCTCCATCTCTGCCCTCGCCTCGCCTTCAGAGCTCCTTCTGAAACACTCCTTACTCCCTCGTGGGATCATGTCTGCTAGAGAGAGGTTTGTGAAAGTGGGCCATTTGACATTGTGGAGCGGTGTGGGCCACGTGACCAAACAGACCATGCAGACGAGCGAATGTACATGTTTATCCACGCCACAGCACACACGTGCAATCTACTACCCACTAGTTTGCGAAAAAAAACTAACACTGTATCGTGGCCCGTAAACTCACTAGATTATCGTATTTCACACAGCACGTATCATGCTCTAAGAGAACACAACAAACTCCATGACAAACACACACTGGGTCATCGTACATAGACACATGCTTACATAATCCTGTGAGCTCACACTCGCGCAGTCCTCGCCTAGCAGAGTTCGTGACGGGCATTGACCTCAGAGCTCCTCGCGAGGTCGCATTTTCCTGGTGCCTGCTTGTTAATCTCCCTGACAGGACAGGCCGTGTCCTTGCTTGACCTCACTCTGCGCCATGTGTTATTCTCAGCCCGGAGTGAATGCAGGGTGCCCTCGTTGCCCCCTGGAGCCGTCCATTCAGAACTGGGCCCAGTACTAGCGTGGACCGACGCAAGCTTCTACCTCGCTGCAGCACAGTGCAGCTCCCGTCATCCTATCGGCGCTAATCTGGCTGACTTGGCCCTTTGTTGCCCAAGTTGGAAGCAGTTTCATACTCTTAACACCTGCTTGACAAGGAGCATTGCTTCCATTTTGGAGTGGGGTGGTTGTCCTTTCCTCCCGTGGCATCTTCTGGGCAATGCCGCCTGTCACAGATGTGCCTCAGACAGGAGCCTGTTGTCTAGGCACTGCCTGCCAGCACCGACCGTCACAGATGTGCTTCGGCATTGCCCACCTCTCTGCCACCTGCTGTGAGGTATTGACCATCACAGATGTGCCTGAGGTACCTTCGCGCATGCACCAATTGTGCATTGAAAGAAGTTCACTCTGGCACATGGTCACTTATTTCTTGCCAATTTGCGATCCATAACCCTATCTGTGGAACATTAATGAGCCATGCATCTCCTCTGTCCTTGCAACGTTGCCTTTCTCCACTCTAATTCCTTTCTTTTTTACTTTGCAAATACCAGACGGTGTTTACACACCAAAATAGCTGCAGAATCCTTCTCTGCAGGTCATCTCTAGAAAGATGTGTCATCACATCACCAAGATCTAATGGGATATGAGAAGCGCCGTAGAATCTAGTCAATTTCTGGTGTGGCTATATGCGACATTGAAAGTCTGGAGCCCCTCTGCAATTTTTAGATACATTCTTCGTATATTGGCCTGGTATTCTGATCCACAGGGACCTGGCTGGGGGGCAGTTGAAGGTGTATGCCACGGGTTTACAGCCATTACCCTGTTTCTTGAGCAAGGTACCCAGCCTCTCTAACCTCGACAGAGATACTATGTTTAGGAGCACAATATTAGCTGCCGTACCCCTGCAATGAGGCCAGGACGCCATTCGAATAAATTCCAGGAAGACCCACAGCAAGACGCTGTTAACCTCATGGCAAGAATAGTGGACTTTTGTGTGATAGAATTTCTTGAGGTGGAACATTTTAGTGTGTCTGCTGCCTCCATCAAGTATGTGTTATTGTTGGGGCACATCCAAGCCTTGTTGGTGCATTGGCTACATATCATGGAGACTCCCTCCGGTTATTGGGAACATAGAAGGCAGATGTTGCAGCCAATCAGCGATGGCCACCTTTACATGACCATGTGGTCTGCAGCTAAAGCTACATATGCCCAGAAAACCAGGCCTGCCATAATGTTTATTTAGTTGATATGGTTCAACCTCTCTTTTTTTATTTCCAAACACAGCAATAGTAGTGATGCTCCTCTCTGGAAGGGCGAAAGTAGAGCTTTTGTGTGCTTTCCTTTTCCCAGAGTAACAGAACTGTCAGGAAATCCTCTGGCACTTCGGGGGAAGGCTAGGATATCCAAAACACCTTGCCAAAGAGTCAGTTCACTTTGAACCATGAAAGGTTGGTTAAAAGATGCAATAATCAGCTATTGGCTTCCATTTTAAAATGTTATGATGCGTTTTAGCCAGGACACTATGGTGACTTGACGTTGACGTATCAGTTTTCCAAAATATGCTGTTTGTGAACTCTGTGTCTGGGCAGGCTCCACAACTCAGTGCTTACATTGTAAAGAATGATTGTCGGCGCAAAAGCTCTGCTCAGATGCCCGTAACCAATGCTATTAAAGCACCTTGAAGTATATGAGTTCAGGGGGTTACCTGCGTGCATCCTTTTATTGTGTTTGAGGTAATAGCTTATAATGTTGTCTGTGTATAGGAAGACTCTAGGCCACACACTGGGTGCGCGTGACAACTGACTTGCTTCTTGGTTTGCTAATGGCATTGTTTTCGGGACAAAGGGAATAAAAAATGTTCCAAGTTCATGTTTGAAAATTCTCTCTTAAAAAATGGTTTTTAATGCAGCGGTATCATCTGATGCACTAAGGTGAAACACTTATGCATGTTCATTTTCTAAGTGACTTCTTCATATGTTTACATGTTTGTTGCATGATGTCATTAATGAAGTTGTTGCTAAAGATCCAAGTTGCAGGACACCGTCTGTGCTACTTTTCCTTTACTTCAGTTAACGTGTAAATAAATGCTTGCACGTTAGTTCAACATATTTCTGATAGTGCTCAGTCAAGTATGCAACAGCATAGTGCTGCTGTTCACTGGGGCAGTGAGTATCCCTGAACTAGTGTATTGCTTCATGCCTCTTTGCTAGTTGTCACCCCAATGTCACACATTTGAACCGGATCTTACTCTGTTGAGCTCTGGATGTAGATCTAATATACCGAATATTATGAATAAGGTAGCCAGGTTTCCTACCACTCTTAATAATCTTTCACTAACCTACATGACCCGAGTAAATGGAAAAAAATCAGCATTATCTGCCCCACAATGATTGCAGCCATCACTCTCTGTAGGGTAGATACAATTTATTATCAAAGGAGTGAAGCATTTCTGATGTTGAGTTGGGTCAGTCGAAATTGGGTGTTACTTGTCGATGTCGTGGCATACACAAGGGCATACATGAGGGCCTTATTAAAGTCAACATCTGATCGTTGTGATTCACACTTTCCTGACATGGCAGCTTGACTATATGTTAGTACCAGGGTGCCCATCAGTAGTTACTGGATACAGAGAGGTCAATATGTGTCCATTCACTGCAATCAATCCATCTCCCTGGATATTTCAGCCACCGACGCGGACTGTAAATTCCACCCAGATATCCTGGGACGCTTTATCCCACCTATATTTGTCTAAGAATTGTACCACCCTCGCATCGCAAGTCAGAATATTCTGCTAAGCATACAGATTACACATCAACAGGCTTACTCCAGCTACCCAGCTGGGCACTCAGCTTTTAAGTACAACTTGCGAAAAACTCTTCCATCCCCAAAGTGGTGCTTCTGTCATGAGTGTCAGCGCTTTCAATGCCGATTTGGTCACCCATTCCAAGATTCTAGACATAAAGAACAGGTGTGGCACAGCAAGTTGCAACATCACTGGAGCCAAACATCTAATATTGTAGTGGCACATTGCAATGATATCCCACAAACAAAGCATTTTACTATCAGGGAAGTCACCAAGCCAACCAGGAAGGTGCTGCAGCTGGGAAGAAAAATAAAAGAACTTCATATCTGTTATGTGCATCACCTCATTCATATGTCCATTTAAGCATCTTCAGCCTAACCCTATGTTGGTGACTGAACATATCAGAGAGAGCAGCATTCTATCCAGTAGGTCTCGCCTTTGGGACCTGTGGGACGGCAGACCGGACAAACAGACGCGGAGGCTGTATATAATGAGCCAGCTGGTATTTTTTTATTGACAAGGTAGGAAGAGCTCTGGTCGGTGCGGGTCTCAGGGAGTCCTGGCGAGGTCTTCAGGTCCCTTCTCGTTCCGCTGGGTCTGGACTGTCCTCTTCGGTGAACAGAGTTTCTGGGATGGGCTGTGTGGTTTTCCCAGGGAGGCTCATGAGAGAGACACGAAAAACAAACAAGAAGCCGTCAGGGACTCTAGCCCGTCTTGCCTATCGGCAACCATAGATCCATCACCACACCCGGTAGGTGTTTAGGGGAAGTGCAGGGCGTAAGTTTTTATATGCGGGTGCTAGGGTTCTTGAGGGAAAAAACCACAAAGGTTTGTATAGTAGGATTACCGATACGGTTATGAAGAGGTCAGACCCGACCACCGGAGCACTCCTTTGCAACCTGGGTGTGCTCTCTCAGGAAGGTGCAAAGTTGAGGAAGGGGTAAACACCAAAGAAAGAGAACCGAAACAAAGAAAGGAGTAAAGAAATGACTGTTCCCGTAACCACCCTCCTCCCCGTTACCGTCCTCTACCACCCACCTCCCTGTCCCGTTTTGCCCCGTATCTCAGCCACTCAACGGCCCCGCCGCAACTCTACCGGGTTGCGGCCGCTCTCCAGCCTCCTCCTGTGGGGTCCACCAGTCCTCACACCACGTCTCGTCCTAGGCTTCTTCTTCTTCGTTACTCCGCCTCTCCTCGCTCGCTCCGCGCTGTTCCTGCTCCGCTCTGCTCCTCTCCTTCTCCTCGTCCCGCTGCTCCTCCTTCGCTCCGCTCCTCTCCTTCTCCTGGTCCCGCTGCTCCTTCTCCGTTCCGCTCCTCTCCTTCTCCTCTCCGGCACAAGTGCGTCCGTTTTTTGTCTCAGTGCCCCTTTTCACCTGCGGTGGAGAAGTACATCCGGGTTCAGTCCTTCCCACTTCCGGGTTCCTCATGGCTGTGTCACGGCCCGGCCGGGTCTGAGCGCGAGGGGGCGGGGCCGGTGTCCGGAACGTTGCGGCCATGCTGTGGGAGTACGCGAGGCCGGTCTCCCCGGGTAAGGTCTGTTACCGGGTTTGTAGGGGTAGGGTGGGCAGAGGAATGTCCGGGGCCCTCTCACAGGACCTTATAAGTGTTTAGCCATGCAACAGTTGATGTTGTTGCACCAAGGATATTGTGCTGGATAACTAAAAACTTATAAGGTACCAAAGGCGAGATCTATTGGCTATGCCAATGCTTGTTTATAATGGAAAGCATCCTTGTGATGGACGTATAGATTAGCAATTTTATGGATATGTAGATAGTCCTGTTGCCCCATGGATGAAGATAGAACGACATTTGTTCATTGTGCGTAAAAAGGCCTTGTACATGGTGTTTGAGACATCGTGATATTATGCGAAACAAAAGTAGTTTCAGAGAAACTAATCCAACATTGTCACACACGCAAATATGTGCAAAAGGTCACAGCAGAAATGTTATTATGCAAATTAGGACAATGTAATCAAAATGTGCTGCTCCATTACTTGGGCACATAACACTCATACTAAGGGTCAATATATAAAAGCTATCTAAAAAAGGCAGCATGCCATAATGAAATGCAAACTAAAAAAGGTCTAAAACCACTGTTTAAAATCATCTAAAAGCAAGCTTCCTCCTAAAAAATGTATAAAAGCCATTAAAAGTCATTATACTGTTTAAAATTCCAAGCACTCAAAAGCCATGATGCCTAGACAAGCAGAAAAATATTGTTTTCAATCATTTTGTTAAAAAACAGGACAAATCGTTCCCACCACACAGAAAAGCCAATTGTTTATGTGTCGCAACATTGCTGTCGCAGGCAACCGCAGACTACGTTCCCAGAGGCGTATTTCAATGCATGTTTATGGAGAAAAGGAGATTCCATCCAGTTCCCACAGCAGCCGCTGAGAGAGGGACTGCATCCTGTAAGCGTATCGCAGAGCCGGTATCCAGTTAACTAGGAGCCAAAACATACCAGGGCGTGTCGAAGAATGCACTCATCAGCAATGGAATACGCTGGGGACAACAATACCCATGGGCCTTTAAGGGTACATCAATACTTCAATGTCTAATAGGGCAACCAATTGTGATCAGAGACATAGATCTAATACGCATTCATGGCTACAAACAAGGCAGCGGAATACAGGTTTTACGCAGTAAAGCCAAACAGGCCTCTAGGACAAGAACCTATGTTCATCGAGTTCTCGAAGCCGAGGTGTTCCGAAGAAGTGTATCATGCGCTCACAGCATCGTAGCACAGCAAGTGCTGTCTCCATTCCGGGTTGAACTGGAACATCCATTGCGGAGCAGAAAAATTTAAATCAGGATTCCTGCCACAAGCAGCAGGTCAAGCAGGTGACCTCCGAAAACGCTTCCCAACACGCAGTGTATGAAAGGTGGAATAACTCTGAAAATCGTCTGAAAGGTGTTAACCAATCTAGAGCCAATACATTAAAAAAAGTGTGATTTTTTTTCGTACTGGACATTTTAAAGGTAAGGTGGACCAGCTCTCCAAAATGCAGTGGAGAATTAGTATGAAGTAGCATCTGTATCTCAGACGAGGACCTTGCAACCGGGAAATCAAACGTCTCTCTGGCTGATGTTAAGGCCACATCTTTTTTGGAAAAGTATGGCTTTCAGTTTGCTCAGAAAATCAAAGCGTATGTTGAAAACATTTATTGAAGGCTATAGCGCTGCCTCCATAACTGTGTGGGCAGGTGGAAACAGTACTTGTGTGCAACACGTTACTCTGGAATTTAGTGCTACCGGATAAGCAATGCCTGGGTCCATTCCACAGCAACCTTGATCATTCACCATTAAATAGCTCCCATTAGAGAGCAGCATGAAAACCGGATCAATCACGGCCGCCGGAGAACCCTTCAGATAACAGAACAAGGTTGCAACTGAAGCACTGCTTGACCCATGAAGTGAAATTTCCTTGCCTACTAAAGACCCACTAAGAAAAGCTTCTGTGTCCCCATTCCTGCATCTAAACCTGAATGATAATTCACAGTATTCATGCACATAACCTTCCCCTAGCACTTCATATCTGCCTACTTCGTGGTACTGCAGATAATATTGCAATAGGAAAGTCTTGGCCAAGGCACTGGCAATGCGACTTCAGCCGTACCTAACTACGCTGATCCATCCGGACCAATCGGGCTTTATGACCCATCATAACACGGCCCTGAATCTCTGAAGGTTTCAAGGAGCCATAGCACGAAAGTCCATTGCAGAAGATGCAGTCATTTTCTCGTTGGATGCAAGCATGGCATTTGACATGGATGAATGGCCCTTCCTCTTCACAGTTCTTCAGCATTTGGGATTTGGGCCCAAATTCAGTGCCTGGATACACCTTTTATTTAATAAGCCCATGGCACACGTTGTAGCGAACGGCTGAACTTCGAAGGACTTCCCTCTTGGTAAGGGATCAAGACACGGTTGCCCACTTTCCCCACTCTTGTTCGCAATAGTACTAGAGCCGCAGGCGGCCTGGATACGCCAGGATCCGGTTATCAGGGGGCTAAAGTGCGCGATGGGATGGGAAGACCGCATATCACTATATGGGGACGATGTGTTACTTTACATGGCATCTCCATCTCGATCCATTAACTGTCTATTAGATATCTGTGCGGCTTATGGCAAAGCTTCAGGTTACACCATTAATTGGTCAAAATCATTGCTCTACATTCTTCGTGGCCCCTCGCCCAGATTGTCACGAAATTGTGAGATTCAAATAGAGGAAGGGGGTTTTAAATACCTCGGCATTTATATAACCCCTCAAGTCACGCTCTTTACTGAAGAAAACCTTATGAAGCCCCTGGTTCGATTTCGCCGTGTTGGTAAACACCTGCGTTCACTACCACTTACCCTGCTGGGAAGAGCGCCCCTCTTCAAAATGAAGGCGCTACCCAGATTCTTATATGTATTACAGAACACCCCCTTTCTGCCCCCCTCTCATTCTTCACACTGATAAATACTGAAGTGACTACTAGTTTTTTCATAGCGATACGGGCTGATTCTCTGTCCCATAGAAGTTTAAAGGGCTGGTACGATGGGGGAATAGCCCTCCCACATATACAAACATATTACTGGGCATCGCAACTCACTGTAATAATCCAGTGGCTCCACACATCGCAAGACGATCCGGCATTTCGTATGGACCGACATCTCCTCGACCCCGAGGGGATAATGGGGGCACTATATAATAGATTTAAGAAGCCGCACTACACAGGCCCCACGGCTCACACACTACAAATTTGGCATGCGGCACAGCGAGCAATGGGCTGGGAAGGGACTCTTACGCAAGCGACGCCATTGTGGGATACCCGAAAATTAGGGAGACTACGAAACACCAAGGGGTTCCAACAGTGGGATCTAATGGGTATCTCCAGGGTGGGGGACCTATGGAAAAAAGGCGCAGTCATACCTTTAACTCAACTCCAAGCCACCTACAAGTTGGCACAGACAGAAACTTACCGATACACGCAGATCCGACATGCACTTCTAGCAGTGATTCCGACAGGCACACAATTGCCGGAGGCCTCCCCATTGGAGGACAGACTTCTCACAGAACACCTTCAGACAAAAGCCATTTCTCTAACGTACCGTAAGATAATAAATAATCAGCAGGATCCCGCGCGGGCCCTTAAGAAGAGATGGGAGGCAGACCTGGGCGACCTGGACGAGGAAGACTGGCAAGCAGCCCTGGCGTCCCCGAGGAATGTGGCAATACCATCTACATTCATTAAAGTTATTACAACTAAACATTCTACATCGCATCTATTACACGAGAACCCTGCTGCACAAGCTAGGCAGAAGAGTTAAGAACAATGGTTCAAGGATGGCCCAAAAGGGTCCAATAGAAAAGGTGACCCAGGCAGGGTCACTTGTTTTTTAAGATAAGTGAAATCAATTCCGTAGGGAGCAGGAGACAAAGTACGTAAAGGGTCATGTAGGTCAAAAGATAGCAGGAACTTATCTTAAAAAACATGTGACCCTGCCTGGGTTACCTTTTCTATTGGACCCTTTTGGGCCATCCTTGAACCATTGTTCTTAACTCTTCATTATCACCCCAGGTTCACATATCGGGGTACCCTTGTCTCCTAAAACCGCACAAGCTAGGCAGGTCATATACTCCTTTCTGTCTCTGACAATGTGGTGCTGAAGGTACCTTTTGGCACACAATCTGGGACTGCCCAATAATCACTCGCTTCTGGGAGGCCGTCCTGCGCACATGGTCACAAGTTACCAGAGTAGAGGTCCCGCCCGAACCAAAACGCTGTTTACTTAATATCTGGGAGCCCACGGATTTGAATCATGCAGACCAAGACTGGGTGACATTGGGAACGACATTAGCCAAATGCAATACAGCACAGCACTGGGGTTCGGGGTTGTCCCCGACACATCAGCAGTGGTGTCGTGATATGGACCACACGATGGTGACGGAAAAATCAGTATATGTTCAACATGGCTGTCCCAAAAAATGGACGCGGATATGGGGAAAATGGAATCTATTTCGGGGCGACATTTGGGAACCTCCCCCAGCAGAGCAGGTGTCAGACGTTAGTGATTAATAGAGACAGACTGATGGGACAAGATGCATACCATAACACACATGACGAACCGACCACGGAGGTGTAAAGGATGCTTAATTGTTGCTCTATAAGCTGGGCCATTATAGATGTCAGAACGATCTTCATTGATGGATACCAATGTATGCTTCACCGCTATATTATTTGATTGTCTTCGTATAACTTAAATGCCAATAACACTTAAAAAATATAAAATAAAGAAATAGGAAAGTCGTGACCGGTAGGGTGATGTAATCATGGATTATCCATTCTATGGATAGTGTCTCATTCACGGTAAAAGGTAATTGGTCTAACTTTTCAATGTGCAACATGGTATACTTTGCATCTCTTCATGCTATTATTATCAGTCTTTCAGTTAGATCGCATGCAGAAAACAGACCTGTGATTTTGATAGAACGCCAGATCATGTGGCCAGAATGTACTGTTTGAAGCATCCAGCTTAAAAATACATCGGACCGTAGTTGTGATCGTCCATGCTGTATAACAGACATTTCTTTCTGTATTATGTCAATTGCAGAAGATACTATGTTGTCCAGTGATTATATTCTGGATGTTAGTGGGGTCATGCCATTGTCAATCACAGCCAAAGCCTTTTCTAAATTAACCCTATCAATCTTGCGCAGTATCTCAGCAGCTTCGTGTTGAGAAACCTTCCACAGCTCGTGTATTTTGCATACAAGAAGCGCTTTTGACGTGTGTTCCGGGGACCTAACAAGAAACCCCCGAGATCCATGCCGTCAGAAAGAGGGGACAAGTGTTTCTTCACCTGGGAGAGTGTTGAGATTTTTAGCCAATCAAGGTACAACTTCCCAATGATATATGACGTCACCACCCAGAGTGTTCCGATTGTACAGATCTCTAATTAGGCGTACTGATTCTAAACCATTGGGTATATCCCAGGAATCTAGACTGACACCCATTAGTGTCCACGGGCCAAACCAACCATCCCTTCCAATTGGAGTCTGATGAACTGTAAGAACCATTGTGTGTCATGGTATCTAGAGTAAAAAGAACAATTGATGAACAGAATGCAGAACAATGTCATACACTCATCCCAGTACAGAGATCTGGGCCTAAATCTATAGTTTTTTTTGCTCACCATGTCTTTCCAGTTTGAACCCAGCCATGTGCAAATCAGTCTTGACCCTGTGCCCAATAGGAACAGTCCAGCCCGAACTGCGAGGCCAGGTCCTCCCTGGACTGAAAACAAGCATCCTAGGACCAGTTTCAGAGTTTCCCCCCTCATCAGCCAGGATAGCTTGACACCAGTGGTATAGAGAGCAAGGGACCCACATCTGGGTATACCCGTCCCACTCAGGGAGACAAATGCAAAAAGAACATTGATGGACAGAATGCAGTACAATGTCATACACTCACCCCAGTACAGAGATCTGGGCCTAAATACATAGTTTTTTTGCTCACCATGCCTTTCCAGTTTGGACCCAGCCATATGCAAATTAGTCTTGACCCTTCGGTCAATGGGAACAGTCCAGCCTGAACTGCCAGGCCAGGTCCTCCCTGGACTGGAAACAAGCATCCTAGGACCGGTTCCAGGGTTTTAACCCTCAACCAGGATAGCTTGACTACAGTGGCATAGAGAGCACTGATTTGCATATGGCCAGGTCTGAACTGGAGTGGCATGGTGAGCAAAAGAATGATGTATTTAACCAAGATCTCTTGACTGGGGTTGAATGTTTTGATTTGTTCTGCATTTCGTCCGACAATTGTGTGTCTTTTGCTTCCTCGCCCTAAGTGCGCCAGGTATGCCCAAACGTGGTTCCCGGGCTCACTGTGCCACTGGATTCAAGCTATCCTGGCTGATGAGGAGTGAAACCCCAAAACCAGACCTAGGATGCTGGTTTCCGGTCCAGGGAGGCCCAGGTTTGGCAGTTCAGATTGGACTGTTCCCATGAGACACAGGGTCAAGACTGATTTGCATATGGCCAGGTCTGAACTAGGGTGGCATGGTGAGCAAAAGCATGATGGATTTTACTCCAGATCTCTTGACTGGGGGTGAATGTTTTGATTTGTTCTGCATTCCATCCATCAATTGTGTGTCTTATGATATCTTGTGTATCCTCACTGTATTGTGTGACATATATTGTCAGTTCTCAAAACATGAGTACGTGGGAATATGTCGTGTGATCAAATCCTTCATCTTGGCTATTCCAAGACAGGACGTTTGTTGCACTGTTTTATTCAGTAACATTATTTGATGTGGTATGAGGCATGCTCTGAACGAGGCCTCAGTTCCCTGAACCCGCCAGTCATTTGTCCCCCAGACAGATTTGTGTCTGTAGTGTCTTTCCAAAAGTCAAAACACTATATAGACGGTTGGGAAATAAAGGAAGCAGAGTATATCAGCTTGGTATTCATAAGCATATTTTTCTTTGCAAGTATTGGTGCAAGCCTATAGTAGTAAGAGGCTGGGTCTGATGCGTCAAAACCAGAAAAATAAGCAAACTTTTGTGGAAATGTTTTTGAACTACCTTTC
This sequence comes from Triturus cristatus, assembly GCF_964204655.1. Classification (NCBI taxonomy): domain Eukaryota; kingdom Metazoa; phylum Chordata; class Amphibia; order Caudata; family Salamandridae; genus Triturus; species Triturus cristatus. The sequence goes on from NC_140584.1 coordinate 550,142,513, forward strand.
AGCAGTGCTCCCACTGAGTGTAATTATAGACAGCACATAGGACACTAGCTTGGTGTAAGAAGTGGTGACCATAATGTTGATAGCAAAACAGGTCACAGAAATTAGATGTACCATCATACAATGCATCCGAAGAAAATGCAGCTGATTGCTCTAGATCTGCTAGCAAATTGTACGCAGTTTCATTGTCCCAATCATCAGAGAAAGTACTAGAGGTGATGATGTTATTCAAGAAAATTTTAAACAAATATGGTATTTGTAAAAGTTCAGTAGGACATACACATCATACGATACCCTGTCCCACACTATTCCTTCCGTAACTGAACCTGCTGTAATGTACACCAGGGACAGGGCCCTTAGTTCACGGTGTGACGATGCATGTGGTTTCAGAACCAAGTTCGCAAGTTGTGCTGCAGAGCGTTCTGGAGGTTAGTGCCCATTCTGAAGTAGGAAAAAGACGCTCACCAAACCAATCCAGAGGACCAGAAATAGTAATCCAGAGGTGTAACCAGAGAGTAACAAAGTATGTCTTTTTCAGCCAACGATAGAGAGCATGCACTTGAAGCTAGAAAGGGAGAGACAGTTGTATCTCAGGTTCAGTTGAATCCGATGAGAAGTCGTTATAATGCACAAAGTATCCAGATGCTGTCCGGTCTATGATTGACACTTCAGTAGGTTTTGTAGAACTGGGAAATTACTATCTGTGGCATATTCACATGGACGTCGTCAATTTTCCGAATTGAGATTTGTGTTTCTGTACTCATTGATCGCCAGTTGCAATTGTTTCAACAGGAAGAAGTAATACTGCATTGCTGTTTGCGGTTTCTCATTGGAGAGGGGAACCTTCTGTAGTTATTAAAGTTTCCATCTGAACTTCCTGAACGGTAGCGAGAGAAGTGCGGCGGCTATCCAGGAGCCCACGCAGCTTACTGTTGAGAATCAACCACACAGTATGGTTTGATCAGATCAATTGAGACAAATCTTTTGTCTCGGCGGCCGGCAAGAGGTGGAAGAAGTACAGTTCTGGAAACGTAGACAGCTAGGACAGGCACAGGCGCTCTGTATCTGGGGGCCCGGATTATTTTTCGCCCACATTTTTTTCCTAAACCAGATCCCTGCTCTATGGGACCCAGCCGGGTCTTGCTGGTACAACCTTTACTTCCCCAGTGGCGGCGCTTAAAGCAGCCAAATGTTCATGGATGTCAAATGGTGTTTCCAACGCCACTGTGCTGACATTTTTTAGGTCTGGTACCCACATTCTCACACCAAACAGGATTTTATATGGAGTACCACCCTCCAGGGATTTTCTTGGCATAATATTGAGTGCCCTCCGGACCCCATATAGATGATTGACTCAACTGCAACCCAAGCCAAATACCTTTGCTGTTAAGGACTATCTTAAGTCACGGTTTTTCCTCTCAACTATCAAATTTCCCTTGGGATGATAGGGGGGAGTACCTCAAGGCCACACCCAAACTTCCCATGGGTTCTTTGTAAGCCCGAGAGCTAAATGCCGGACCCTGGTGGAATGTAGTGTGCCAATTGCGTATTTTTTGATGAAGACTCACAAATCCTTTATAACAGTTAGAGCGTCATCCGAGCACTGGGGCCAAACCCACAGGAATCTGTAGCAATGATCCACTGCCAACAAGATGTACTTGTAAGCCCCGTCTGAGTATAAAAGGCTGCAGTGATCCAAATAAACAACTGCTTGAGGATTGTCTGATCAATAGAGGTGTCTGAGGTGGACGTGCTACCGTTTGAGGATAAAGTCCTTGGTCTGTTTAGTTTGACCTGGCCACAAACAGACCTGCTTCAGTAACGAAACTGTAGCAGTAACCGTATATGTGCTGACCCCAGACCCTCATGTGCAGCTAGTACTAATCCCAATCTGCAATCCGTTTTTGGTATTACTCTATCCCCCACTCCTGCAATCTGAGCATACAGAATGTTTTGTGCACCTAACTTGCGGGAGTACTTGAGTGGAAAGTCTTTCAGCAGGTGTGTGTCACTGTGAGCACCATTGACAGCTACCATGATGTCGGTCTAATCTCGTACTAGAACAAGTGATTGCAGCAACGGCAAGAGTGCAAACTGTTGCCTTAGTGGCTTCCTCAGTCATTGAATTCTCTGCAACATAAACGCCAACACGTTGATGACTCACTGTGTGGATAACATTATACCGTGCCAAGTATTCTTTCAGCTTTGTCACCTGTTCCCAAAGCAGATTGTGCTTTATTGTGCAACCTTTGGAATCTCGAAATACATTCTGGCCCCAATAGTGAAGGTATTCATTATACGACTGGACACAGTAATACGAATCACACACTAAGTGTGGGGAATCCATGATCCGTATTTTGTAGTGCCAGTATCAGGGCTTTGAGTTCTGCCAGCTGCACTGTACAGGGCCCTAGGGACTGAGTGTTAGTTTTTTCAGGACAGAACTTTCCCTCATGCATGTGCCCCTCTAAGATTGTGCATGCCGCAGAATATTGGGGTCTTGTCCCTACGGCAGGCTGAGCAGATACATCAATGTAAATGATGTAATCGTCTTGATTTACAGCCATTATTACATTCGGCAGAGGGTATTCTTCTTTGTACTACAAGAATGCTTGTGTATGTAATGTAAAATCAAATCTGTACTCTACATCTGTTGCAGTGAGGGAGTTAGCCCATTGAATCCATTGTGGATGTAATGCTTTGGCATTTGGAACATTCGCTTTTGAAACGGCCTCTAAGGTCGGCACTGGGGTAATGACAATTATGCGTTTTTCCTGAGCTAATGCTTTCTCTAACACTACAGCAGTCTGTACCACTCAGCATTTTCTCAGTGGGTGCAAAACCCATCTCACCGTTTGTTTACAAATGAGATTTGTATGCAATAGGTACTGTATCACCTTAGTTGAAAGTGATATAAGAGTACCCGGTCGGTCCAGCGATTACGCGGATCACCATGTTCATTTTGTTTACACGTGTATGTAAATGTTTGGAAACTATCATGTCAGCTTTTACAAAATGTAAAATGTTTGTATGTTCCTGTGTCCAATGGTTGATTGAAAAATCAGGTCTGATCAAATCGTAGAAAGGTTTCACTCATTCTGAGTAATCCAAAATATATGTTCTACCAAAATTTAAAAATCCTAAAATGGACTGTAGTCTTTTCAGAGTCGCTGGAGTTTACAGCAATGTATATTTTTCTAAAGAATGGGCTGCCAGGCTTTTGCCTTCACTTGAGAACTCGGATCCCAGAAACCGGACATTGCGATGGGCAATTTTCGATTTTTTGAAATGACATTTGTAGCCCAAGTGAGCAAACACCAGAATTATGAGGTCTACTCTGGCCAAGTGTTAATTCATCATCCGTCGATAGATATCATCTACATAGGACAATGCCTCATCATCAAAAATTTTAATGAACACTGTCACTCTGGCTGAAAACAGCCCAGGGATATTCTTATATCCATGAGGTAAAAGGCACAATTGTCGTTGTGAACCTAGCGCTGAAAATGCTCTCAAATACCTGCTTTAAGGTGCTATATTTTGGCAGAAAAATCCACTTGAGATATCTAGTGTTCTTTTGTATTTTTTCGGCACAATCTTATTAATTGGTGCAGCATTGTGTGCATTTTGTACTGCAAATGTGCAAGTGGATGTGTTCAAATGTCTATAGTCTAAGACTAGACAGTATGAATTGTCCGGTTTCATTTCAAGAAACAAGGGATTATTCCTTGAAGAGGTGCATTTTTCTATTACACCTTGGTATTCAAGTTGTTCTAGGATTTACCCAACTAGTTTTTTAGCTTCATTCTTTATTGGGTATTGTCTCTGGGGTTGAGGAGCTGATTTTAATGGAATTTCGTGATAAGGTGACTCATCGTCCCACTCAACATGACTGCGGTATACTCCCACTCTTTAGCGCCTGAATGTTTAATAGATTCTGGAACGAGGTCAGAAAAAGCTGGTAAAATTATCGTTTCCCTCAATGGGCACTCCATTATGAACTTAGGTGGCTAATCCATTTCAGCCAAAAGAATATTGTAACCATATGGTAAGTTCTCTAAATGAGAGCCTTGATGTTCCTGGGTATATCACCCTCCAACTGGAGTGTTAGTTTATATAAACAATGGGGGACACTTACCCCTGTATCAGGATTTTCCACCATGATATACTCATTCAGCGCTACTAACACCAGATAATCCATCAGGTTACGACGAGTTATCGTGACTTCTGCCGCACTGTCCAGTATCATCACTGCCAATTCTCTGTTCAGAAGCCGAGTCCTCAGTAGTCACGGCATGTCTTATTTTAATCCCAGCTACCTTTTTTTTGTAATGTTTTAATGGAGGTCTAGAAGTTTTTTGTTTGTCTTCCTTTTTAATGATGTAGTCTGAAGTGGGATGTGTTTCCCTTTTTGTCTTCGCACGCTCTTCCGATCTGTGCTCCGACCATCCACCTCTCTCAGAATGTGTATCGGATGAATCCTGATAGGAACGAGAGGAATGTGTATCAGTATTCTGCTACCCGTTAGGCTTTCTAATATCACAGTTTCTCAGATTATACTTCTTTTCTGTGGCTTCCTGTTGAGGAGACCCACCCTGTTTGTTGCCCCATTTCTTCTTAGAAGAATCGGGTGCTTGCTTAGAGTTATCTTTTTCAGAATTACTCTTAACCTGTGATTGAGTGAACTCCCTCTGGCGTTGGTGTATAACTAACGCTGCTGCCGCCCCATTAATGTTACTCAACATAATAGGGGATTCTGTGGCAAAATTGCCCATCAGTTTCATCCCTATGTCCAGGGCAGGCGCTTCCCCGTACTGATACATAAGCCATTTCAATACATCAGGTAAGACAGCAGCGACGACTATAACCCAAGTGGTACAATTATCCACCGAGGGAGCCATCCCCATTGGCAAACAAATTGTTAATATTCTGTTATTTTCCTACGAGCCCGTTTGGGAAAAAACTGCTTTAAACTGGCTAGTTTTTTTGTGCTATCCAGAAAGAAATTTGCTTCCGACTGGTGTGGATCTTTCCCACTACGGCATTCAGCGTTTGTGGGCTGATACCCATGGTAGCCAAATGAGTTTATGCAACCTGAACAGTACGCGTAGGGTTAACTGAGTTTGCACATTATAAACGGTGTAAGATTTCTGTAAATTTATACTAGATATTCGTATAGTGTTGTTAATTCTGCTGCAGCTAAATTAGGATGCGGTTTATAAGCAGGTAAGACCGGCCATGTCGCTCCTTCTTTACTGAGCTGACCGAGTCTCTATTTCTATGGTGTGAAGGAGGGCGCCTTTAAACCAATTTATATTTTCTTGGTAAGTTAATGGAATTTCTATGTCCACCTATGGAAAGTATTCCTCTAGTGTATCATCTTCAATTTATGTTTGAAACTATTTTGTGCGAGCATCCACAGCCGAGAATGTAACCCAAGAATAAAAGACCACTTTCTGAATGCTTCGTGTGCCTCAACCACAAAAGTAACATCTCCACCCATTGCCGGGAGACAATATTGTAATAATTTAATAGTAACTGCATGTCTACAATTTTCTCTAACATTTAGAGTAAATATTTCTACTCCATTGTTTTCTCCGTTATCTCAGTATTCGGACATTGTTGTTAAAGGAGAAGAAAATTAATAGATGAAATTTTGGAGATAGGATAAGCACAATATGGAAACATGTTATCCTACAAGCTTGAACAACCTACAGCCAATACACAGCCTACTCAGCTGAGTCGGATTTTTCCCTCCACAACGGATGTCTCCGGTTTGGAGGCGAGTAGGTGTCCCGGAGAAAAGCACAACTGAACTACTCAGATACACCGTTAAATAAAAACCCAACCAGCGTTGGCAGCGCCATGTCGTCTAGTTCCCACTAATCCGTAGGACCTGCCTTTTTTTTGGGACAGCATAAATTATGGGCGAGGTGTCTAGACTGATTCTGGGTACCCCTGCAGGATATGTTGGCCTAGAGACCAGCTATCTCACAGTGCCGCCATAAGCCCTCCTGACACTACCATGCAGAGAATGGTTTTTGGCAACTAAAGAACATGACAACCCTGACCCTCCGGGATCGTGGAAACCGATCAGAACCTTTCGCTCAGTCACTCGTGCACCTTGTTATCAGAGAAATATACAGAGAATACACTGTGGGACTTTTTCAATATATTTATTGAACCAAGGTTATTCTTGTATAAAATAAATGTGCTGTGATAATCAGTAGACAGAAGCAGCTGAAAGTGATTATAAGCACCAAAAGAGTAAATAGTAGCTACAGTTCTACCATGGTGCTAAAAAAGTGTATATATTCAGGCATATGATACAAGGCAGTAATCAGGCGTACTCCTATGATGCAAACCCTACTCTGCATGTACTTCGAGTGTGTGCAGGTGTATAAGCAAAAATCCCCTCAAGTGTCGATCCAACCCTATTACCTGGTGGGAAAGAATGTAGGAGCCCATCTTGGTCACGAACTTGACACCCCCTAACAGATGTCAGGCCGCTGCGTTGTGAAGTCTCAGCATGCAGGGAACCTCGTTGTCAGCCAAAGTGCCTCCTCCGCTAATCTTTTGGGATGTTCATTATTTATAATAGAAAGCATCCTTGTGAAATATGTAAAGATTAGCAATGTTATGGATATGGAGATAGCCCTGCCGCTCTGTGGATAAAGATAGAATGACATTTGTATATTGTGCGTGAAAAGGCCTTGTACATGGTGTTCGAGGCACCGTGATAATGTTATGCGGAACATGAGTTGTTTCAGAGAAACTAATCCAACACTGTCATGCACTCGAATTTGTGCAAAAGGTCACAGCAGAAATGTTATTGTGCAAATAAGAACAATGTAAAAAAAATGTGCAGCTTCGTTACTTGGGCACATAACACCACTGTGGATCTGTCAGAGAATAATTGACCAGATTAAAAGGCAAAATAAACCAGCAAGCTGCCCAAAAACTCCTTAAACCTTATAAGATCTCCAGCATACTCAGGAGTTGAGGAACTGATGACAGAAAGGTGGCAAGACTTGGAGTTGATTGCTTCACAAAGGGAAGCTAATTGATCCAGTTCCATTGTTTGTTGATGATGATCAGTCACCAGGTCAACAAAAGGATTCATGTCAGAAATAGACCAATATTTTGGGAGTTGTAACCTCTTCTGGTCAGAACCATTACCCACAATCTAGGTCAACTGCTGTCCAAGGTAAAGGCAATTTGTTTCCATAAGCCACGATGTGACCACACACTAGCATATGGCATATGTGGTAACAAGTGTCTTTGAGAAGCTGCCACCTTCTCAGGAAGAAAAAGACAAAGGCGTAAAAAACCTCTTTGCTGGATGAATACTTCAAAGGAATGAAGGAAGGAAGGAATCAGGAACCCAAAAATGGAATTCTTCTAGCGGTCAGAATCACCAAGTGGAGAAAGCCAGGAAACAACTTAAGGAATGTGGCTTTGTTGTGACGCATGCTCCAACCTGACTGAAGCCCTTATATAGCAAAAAGAAAAGAGAAGGAAAGGACAATTAACCCACACATCTTATGACAGGAACCATAACAGATTGGAAAAATCTGGAAAAAACAAAGGAAGAGACAGCAATGATGGAAAGGAAAAGTGAACGAAAATCTAACTGGACTAGCTGCAGAGTAGCTTTATAAGGCAGCTTCAAATTCTCCGACAGGTGATGCCATTTTGGAGCTGGAGGGATGAGGAGAAGCAACCAGGAGTGCAAGAAGAGGCAGCCCCATGTGAGTGATAATCACTGCCCACAGCTGTGGGCTTCTTCAGGTGTTGTATGACAGAGAGGAACCACGCAAGACACCGTGAACCTTGGGTGCCCTAAGGCTGAGACCCCACCGCCGAAAAATAGCACAGCCTCACTTTACACCTACTCGAATTCTTGCTTGGCTATTCTGAAAGTGAAGCGATCTCATGAGGAACTGATGTTCAATGAGATGTCACAGAGAAACCAGGGTAATCGGAAGAGTTATATTGGAACAATGTTAGGTTCATTCACATGAATCCTGTTTCAGTCGGTAGGGTATGCATGTATGTATGTATATATATATATATATATATATATATATATATATATATATATATATATATTCACTGAAAAAACCATAGGTTTCACACATGTTATAGTTAGCGGAAATTTTAATCATAAAAAACCATTGAAATTCCCCCGTTATAGTTAGTGCAGGCAACTATAACTCACGCAACCGCAATCCTCTGCTGATGCTAATACTGTATTTAGACACTTATTTGCCCATGTCTTCTTCCATTAAATTTTAGCTATACATATATTGCAAATATTTTTTTTTCATAAAGACACATATGTCATCAGCAGAGGGTTGCGTGAGTTATAGTTGCCTGCACTAACTATAACGGGGGAATTTCAATGGTTTTTTATGATTAAAATTTCCGCTAACTATAACATGTGTGAACCTATGGTTTTTTCAGTGAATTTGCAAGGTTTTTTAAATGCTAATTCCTAACTATAACGTGTGTAAAACCCATGGTTTTTTCAGTGAATTGGTTTTTTAAATGCACATTTTTTTTGTGATTTTTTTTAAATCTATGTTTAAAATAATATATGTACGATATCCTGCATTATAGAAAGTTTTTTTTTTTTTTTTTTGCATTTTTTTCCGTGCGCGTACGGTAAGATGACGGTACGCGCTCCGTACGTCATAAGTACGGTGCGCGTACGTAATAGGATACGCGTACGGTAAGCTGACGCTACGCGCTCCGCACGTCATAAGTACAGCGCGCTTACGTGATATGTGCGCGACGTACGCGTACACGCGGAAGCAACGTCGCGGTTACGCGGGGCGTGTAATGCGCATGCGTGAGTGCATCTTACGTACGCGCTCCGTAAGCGTCACGTTTGCGCATGTGTACTTGTTTACGAGCGCGTACCGTAGGTCATGTGATCCACAAAGAACACTTTTCATTGGTTGAAATTACTTTCAGTTCCAGAAACTTCCCACAACACACCCATTCCCCTCCTTACTGCTTGAAAGAACACTTTTCATTGGTTGAAACTACTTTCAGTTCCAGAAACTTCCCACAACACACCCATTCCCCTCATTACTGCTTGAAAGAACACTTTTCATTGGTTGAAACTACTTTCAGTTCCAGAAACTTCCCACACCACACCCATTCCCCTCATTACTGCTTGTGATTCTCTAGGAGCAGGAGCTGAATTGTCTTTGGGATACAATGGCAGAACAGCAGACCTCTTCTGAGAGTGAGGCTAGCAGCACCACCATCATCCAGAGAAGGAGGAAACAGAAGAATTCTTTTATATGGGAGTATTTTACTTTTCCAGAGGGGGAGAAAAAGGTCAATGCTCCACTGGTCACTTGCACACTTTGTGACCGTGTTTTATCCAGAGGAAATCCTAGGAAAAAGTATTCCTTTGGAAATCACTCTATGATGAGACACCTTAGGGATAGACATCCCAGGACCTTTGCTCGACATACTGGAGAAAACTCTTCAGTAAGTCACCAGAGCCCAGCCTCAGAAGCTCAGCCGAGTACATCATCGGCAGCTCAGCTGAGCCCTTCCTCTGAGGTGGGAGCATCACCTTCTTCTGCTCCTCTGGATGTTAACCCTCGATTTGGGAGGGTTGTAATGAGGTGTATAACATGTTCTGGTCTTATTGTTTTGGGGAGACCAGTGTTCCCCTTATTAACAATAAGATAGACCAGCACGTTTGTAGACGCTCATAATATTCCCATTCTTTCTTTCCTCCATCCCTCTATGAACCCAACGGCTCTTTTAAGAGCCAACCTTACCTCACAATTTTTATATTTTTTTTAAGCTTTCCTTTTTGAAATTTTTTTTTTACCGTGCGCGCACGGTACGCGTAATTTCGTGGAATTTCTCAGTTTACGCCGTGCGCGTACGCTGCGCGCATTCGGCGGTTTTTAAAAAAAAAAAATTAAATTCATTTTTTGCCCTTGGGGGTCCTTCTAAGACCCCCTGACAATGGCTAGGGGGTCAGGAACTGTCCAGCCTGCCCCCTTTTAACGTTATCCACCTTTGTTTTACACCCCCTCGGACTGCGAGAGACAAAATGGCGGCCGACACTTCCTGATTTCGACCGATTCGAATGTTTACTAAGATCTAACAACCAATCAGAATCGCGCTCGCGCACGGCACCGTGCGCATACGGTAAGCGCACGGAGCGCGCCTATAGATATATATATTGATTTAAATGCTATTTTCTCAGGACCTACTGAACAGATTTACACCAGACCTACAAAAGGCACTTCCTTGACCTGATGACTACCTCTCTGCCAAATTTCAAGTAATTCTATTCAGCCATTCGGGCTGCAGCTGTGTCTAAAGGTCCTATGGAAAAATGCATGGGAAAAACGCGTTTTGGGACCCCCCTTTTTTCTCAGCCCCCGCTTGACGAATCCCCCCGAGACTTTCAGGGTAGGAGCGGAGCGTAGCGCCCCACCTATTTTGAAAATTTTGCGAGGATTCGTCGACCGGCGCCAAAGTTATTCCAAATAGAATGTTGCGGATTTCCTATGGAAACAGGGTCCTAACTATAACTACCTACTGGCGACCGCCAGTAGGTAATATATTTATTCACAGAAAAAAACATAGGTTTCAGGCACGTTATAGTTAGGAATTAGCATTTAAAAAACCTCAGAAATTCACTGAAAAAAACATAGGTTTCAGGGGTGTTATAGTTAGCTGGACTTTTCACTCGTACAAAACCATTGAAATTCCCCCGTTATAGTTAGTTCAGCTAACTATAACTCGCGCGCCCGCAATGCACTGCTGATGACGTCACATATTACATCACTCATGACATGGTCAGTGACATCACTGATGACATCTCAAATGACATCACTGATGACATCATCCAGTGAATGTGTGTTTTTCTGAAAATTAAATATGTTTTATATATGTATATCTCAAGGTCGATGGAAGAATAAATGGATATATAAGTGTCTAAATGGATGATTTGTTTTTGAAAAATTGATTGTGTAACTGACTGATTAAGTGTATCATAGTGAATACATGGCTGAGTAATGTTTAAGTATGTAAATATCTGTATCAGTCTCTCACTTTGTGTATAAGTGGCTGCATGGGTTGGTGAGTAGCTCCATGGGTGTCTATATAGGTTATTAGTTGGTTTTTTGAGTATCAGTCTGAGTGTCTGCATGGTTCGGTGGGGGGTATTACGTAGTGCATAGGTGCATGAATGAGTGACTCACTGTTTGTATGTGTTGAAGACAGCATGTGTGCAGGACTGTATGGGTGGATGAGTGTGTGCATGGGTGTGTTAGTGAGTGAATGACTGTCTCAATAGTGTCTTTATGAGTAACTACATATGTTTTAAACTAGTATAAGTGACTATTGGTGTATATAAGTGAGTATATGTGAGAGTGAGAGATTGAAAGAGTTCCTGTATGAATAAGTATGTGTTTCTATAAGTGATTGTTTAAAAGACTAAGTATGTGTAAGTTTCCGTAGAAGTAAGTGTGGTGGTGTGTGTATAACTGTATATGCAAGTAAATGTATGTTTGATTCTTTATTAGCATGAGTGACTGTGTGTGAGTAACTCTATGGATGAGTGGCATTGTGTAACAGGATGTATAGGTGTATGAGTACATATGATGAGTGAGTACATGTATGAGTGACTGTATAGGACTGTTGGTGAATGAGTGGATGTTTATGTGGATCTTAGAATTACTGAAGAGGTTGTTGTAACTGGTATTGGTATGTCCATTGTTTTGAAAATTTAAGTCTCTATTTTTGAATGTGTGTATCAAAGGTTATATTAGGGTGAGAGGTCTGCCACTCTATCACAAGGATGATGTCATCAGTGATGTCATCAGTGATGTCACTGACCATGTTATGAGTGATGTAATATGTGACGTCATCAGCAGTGCATTGCGGGCGCGCGAGTTATAGTTAGCTGAACTAACTATAACGGGGGAATTTCAATGGTTTTGTACAAGTGAAAAGTCCAGCTAACTATAACACCCCTGAAACCTATGGTTTTTTCAGTGAATTTCAAAGGTTTTTTAAATGCTAATTTCTAACTATGCCTACAGAGATAGGACATGTGAAGAAAGAAGAAAAAATGCACAGAAAGAAAAAAAAGAAGTGCAGAAAGAAGCAACAGAAGTCCTCAAAGACGAAGAAAAGTGCAGGAAGAAGGATAACGTGCAGAAAGAACAAAAAGAAGAGCAGAAAGAAGCCTTGTTGCAAAATCATCCTGTACCCTCAACTTTTTCAGACGGATACTGGTGGTAACTGAGTCTGACTAACCAGTCCTAGAGCCAGTGCTATGTTAAAAGACACTTAGAATACAGTGAAAACACCTACATACACTAGGGAACATTATGCGTTGGGGTCCCCCTGTGATTAGCATGACCTCCTCTGTAAGCCCCTAGTATATAATAGGGCAGGGGGATTAAAACTACCTCTTAAAACAGGCCACAGGGCGTTTTTGCACACGTTAACTCAGGCCCCGTCCCCTCCCTTCACCACTGTGTAAACACGCCCTGTGTCCGTTTTTAGTTGGGAGATTAAGTTCATTTGAATCCTGAGGGTCCCTAGGGTCCAACTAGCCCACTAGGTACCTCCAGTAAGTGCCACAGAGCTGGGTTGCAGAGAGGTGTAAAAAGTGGCACGGCCTGGACCACCTCTCTGCAATGCAGCTCAGTGGCGCTTACTGGAAGCACTTGGTGGGCTAGTTAGCCCCCAGGGGCCCTCAGGATTGAAGGGGAATTATTTCCCCAATTTAAAACGTGCCATAGGGCGTGTTTGCACACGTCACCTCAGGCCCTGTCCCCTCCCTTCACCACTGTGTAAACGCGCCCTGTGGCTGTTCTAAGTTGAGAGATTAAGTCCCCTTGAATCCTAAGGGTCCCTAGGGTCAAACTAGACCACTAGGTACCTCCAGTAAGCGCCACAGAGCTGCGTTGCAGAGAGGTGTAAAAAGGGGCTTGGCCTCAGAACACCTGTCTGCAGCGCAGCTCCCTGGCGCATACTGGAGATGCCTGTTGGGCTAGTTGGCCCTCAGGGACCCTCAGTATTGAAGAGGAATTAATTCCCCAACTTACAATTCGCCAGAGGGCGCGTTTGCAGAGTGCTGCAAGGAGGGGGCGTGGCCTCCGGCACGATGCCAGTCTTTTATTTATTTTAATTTTTTAAGAAGGGTGGCTGTGTGGTTCCCCTTCTTATTCTAATTTATTGGCCCTGATGACCCCATCCCCCAGGGCCTGTCTCCTAATTATATATTTTTTTACCCCAATCCCCAGGGCCGGCCACTGTTTTTTATTATTTAAAAAAAATATATATTTATAGACACACCTAGGACATGCTGGACAAACCGTACGTGCCTATCACCATGACAAATTGCGTGATATTCATTAAAAGGCGACTATGCATACAATGAATCCACGTGGAATGTATTTACACCACTAGTGAAGCTCTGACATGTCTGATGCCCTACCGTGCCTAATCCCGGTTAACACCCTTGTCGTTTATTTATACAAACATGGGTAGCTATTGACAGGCACATTTAATACACATGCACACCAAGCCATTCAAAGGGGATTCGACAAAAATTCGACAAAAACTATGCAAGAAACCCCCCTCACGGTTAATAAAACACACATCCACTGCCGGATGTGTAATACTTTTTATTTTACTCTCTGGAAAGGGGAAGAACATCACTTGAGAGTCACAGCGCGCTCCTGGCAGAGCCCAATGCTGTGTTACACCCACCATTGCCTGCTGAGTGCCACACACCTCTGTGTTGTATTCCACTAGCTAGTGCATATGCTATGACACTCTCTAGCCCATGTGCACTGTAACACCACCCCGTGAATATGTCATGCCACACTTGTCTTCGCACGGGTTATATTGCCCCATCTAACGTGCCTTCCTCGATGCCTATGTTATAACGCACAGTGCTATGCCATACATATTACAATCTGGGATCCATATCTTTGTCACAGTGCTTATGCAACGTTACACTCCCCAGCACATATTTTATATTAAAACTTTAGAGACTAGTTAGGTTACACAACACTGCCCTGTGCATATTACACTCCAAGGCGCATATTGCATAGCACACGCTAGTGCCTGTGCTATCTCGCGCTCTCCAATGAACCTGTAATTGCGCACAATGTATTGCATATTATATTTCACGCCCGGTTCATCTTATATCACACTTTTTGGTGCATAGTTTATACCACACACTATATCTAGTTTTCATTTTCAATCGTGCTCTCAGGACTATGTTCTATATAACACTGTGTTCACCTACCCTTTTCACGGGCATTACATTTTGCGATAGGGGGTGGAGGGTCAGGGGGTGTTTCTGCCAAGTGAGCCCGGAGTCACAGTCACAAACGTCCTCTTCTTCCTGAATAAAAGTGAGATTATGCTGCATACTTGTTCATATTTTAAGTAGTTCGCACAGACACACGTTTTAAAAACAATAAAGTTCCTAATACCCGCCTTCTCTGAACAGTTAGCTTGCTGCCCCATCCCCCTCCTCCCTATCCTCTGTTGTGTGAATCCATGGACTAGCCTCCTCCCTCCTGCCATGCATGGTCTGATGTGCTGCCACTGCCCTCAATTTAGTATGATGTACCAGTCCACTCCTCCTGCCCTCCATTGCCCAATTCTATGCCCCATCATTGACCTCCTGCTTAAACTCTGTGCTTAACTTGCTGCCCCTATTCTCCTTCCCCCTGCCCACCGATGTCTTTGTGCATGCCCCTGCTCCATCCCATGGACCTGCCACTCCTATCTACTATGAGTGTTCTGTTGAGCTGCCACTCCCCTCCCACCTGCCTAGCATTGTCAGAGGACTGTAACCTGTCCCTGCCACCTCCACCCTGCCTGTCCACATGCCATGCCCCTATCCTCTTCCTCCTGTCCTACATGGTCCATTGTACTGCCACACTCTTCTGCCCTCCCTGGTCTGTTGTGCTGCAACTGCTCCTCCTGCCTGCCCAGTGCGGTCTGTTGTGAGGCCCCTTCCCCTGAACTTTGTCTGTGCACAGGTCCTGACCCTCCCTTCTATCCTCCATCGTCCTTTGTGCATGCCCCTGCACCCTCCTTCTTGCCCATCATAGCCATTGTGCTGCCACTAACCCTCCCACTTGCCATGCATGGTCTTCTGTGCTGCCATGGCCCCTCCCACCTTCCCTGTGTGGTCAGTTAGCTACCCCTGACCCCCTCCCACCTTCCCTCCATGGTCTGTGTGTATGCCATCACAGTCTCAGTGTTGCTCTTCATGGTGTGTCTTGCTTCTAGTGCCCATCCTGCCTGACCTCCATGGCTATCTTGCTGCTCCTGCCCTGCCCCCTTGCCCCCAGCCCTCTGTTTACATGTGCAGACCCCTACTCCCTCCCTCGTGGCTTGTCTGTTCCATTGTAATGCCCCTGATCCGTCCCTCCTGCCCTTTATGGTCTGTTATGCTGCAGTTTTCTCTCCTGTCTGTCCATTATGGTCAGCTAGCTACCATTGCCTCTTGCCCCTCTGTTCTCTGTTGTCCATGTGCATGGTCCTGTCCCCTCCCTCTTGCTTTCTATGGATTGTTGTGCTGCACTCCGGTCCCGCATGCCCTGTGTGGTGTATTGTGCTGCTGCAAACCCTGATACCTGCCCTGCAGGGTCAGTTTGGTGCACCTCTACATGTCCCTCCTGTCCTCTGTTATCCAAGTCCATGTCCCTACCCTATTTCCTTCCATGATCCAATGTACCATACTTGCGAACATTTTGAGCTTGGTAAGAGGGAGATTTTGAAAAAAAAATGGGGTATTTATTTTCCCCTTTGAGTTACATTGAAAAAGAGGAGATTGTAGACAGGAGACAGATCAAATAAAGCCCATTTGAGCTTAAAAACATTGGACGTTTCCTGGCTGAATCGGGTCTGTTGGCATGTATGGTTGTACTACCATTGCCTCTTCCTTCTGCCCACAATGGTCTATTACATTGCCACAGCCTCTCTTGCAAGTCCTGTATTGTTGGTTTGTTGCCCCTGCCCCCCTTTCCACTGCCCCCCATAGTCTGTTGTGCTGCCACGGCCCTTCCTGCCTGCTCAGTGTGGTTAAATTGTTGCCTTTGCACCCTCCTACCTGCCTTCAATTTTTAGAGTCCGTGCCCCTGGCCTCTGCCTCTCAACAGTATCCTAATGAACAACTAGATTGCTAACATTCTATATTTATTACAAAAGTGTGGAACGCCTGACGTCATCTTGATGTAATCAAAACTGTAATACCTAGAGCATTTCCTTTATAAATTACATATATGAGAGGGTCTTATTGGCATCAAAATTATGGTTAGTGCTCTAAAAGACTAAAATAAGGACATATTTTCTGAGTTTTCGAATAGCGACAAAGCACTTTTAAATTATTTGTTATATTTATGTTTTTTTATCCAGTTGACCACTTGATTAAATGTTGCACTTAGGGGAGAGGATGTGGTGTTACTTCCAGAACTGCAGACTTTGCAACTGGGGAACCAGGTTGGAGTTTCTGCTTCAGCTCGACATTCTGTGATTCTGGTCAAATCACTTAGTCTCCCCATGTCTACAACCAAAATGAATTTGTTCTTGTGTGATGTAACCGATGCTCATGTAAAGCACTCCAATACCTGACAAGTCTGCACTATATAACACTGCAAAAACACAAAATAATAAGTGTTTTGCACACTTCTGTCATTGGGCTATATTTGGGCTACATCTGGGTGATTTTGGGCTACATTTGGGCTCTTTTGTCTCCGGTGGCCATCTTGGGAGATTTGTTATGAAGTTTCCTAATTTCCTCATGTACTGCAGTCTCCTCAGTAGGAAATGCTTTCAGTTTTTTACTTTGATTCCATCATGAAGGTATTCAGATATGTCACACATTTGCCATAAATTCTGAAAGTTAGCACTCTAGTTGCTCATTAGATCACTGTAGTAAAACTACTGTTCACCATGGAAGTCTGCTCCTGGTATTAAAAGTGCATGTTTCAGTCTGCATGTCAGAATTTTTTAATGAAATAGAAGAGGATTTGAGAAGTCACTCAAAATGTGCCCTCATTTTCTTTCTTCAGCATTAATCATAATTTCTATGGCAAAATGAACTCCCTCATTGTGTTCCTTTTTAAATTAAATGTTTTAAGTGTTACCAGTTTATTCCAATCAAGATGGCTTCAGGTGTGCCATACATTTGTCATAATGAAGACAGTAAGCGCTCTAGTTGTTCTTTAGAACACTCTGGGACATTCTGTCATTGGGCTATACTTGGGCTACATCTGGGTGATATTTGGGCTACATTTGGGCTCTTTTGTCTCTGGTGGCCATCTTGGGAGACTTATTTGTTATGAAGTTTCCTAATTTCCTCATTTACTGCAGTCTCCTCAGTAGGAAATACTTTCAGTTTTTTACTTTGATTCAATCAAGAAGGCATTCAGATGTGTCACACATTTGCCATAAATTCAGAATGTTAGCACTCTTTTTGCTCATTAGATCACTGTAGTAAAGCTACTGCTCACCAGGGAAAACTGCTGCTGGTATTGAAAGTGCATGTTTCAGTCTGCATGTCAGAATTTGTTTATGAAATAAAAGAGGATTTCAGAAGTCAAAATGTGCCCTAGTTTTTCTTTCTGCAGCACTAATCATACTTGTTATGGAAAAATGAACCCTCTCATTTTGTTCCTTTTTTAAATTAAATGTTTTAAGAGTTACCACTTTAATCCAAGCAAGATGGCTTCAGGTGTGCTATACTTTTATCATAAGTAGGACTGTTAGCGCTCTAGTTGTTCTTTGGAACACTCTGGGAAGCTGCAGTAGAACACAAAGGAATCAACTGACAGTCTCTGCCCTTGTTGGATGTACATGTTTTACTGAGAATGTCAGACTTCATTCTCACATGACTGAGAAAGATAATGTGAATTTACAGAAAATAAGCTCTCAGTTTAGCTTATAGATCACCTTCCAAACCTCTGTGGGAAAAGCATGAGAAAATATTTTTCTCTCAATCATGATATCCCAGCAGAAGGCTTTTTCACATGGTGAAATCACCTTAGAACATACCACAAATCCTAAAATGAGTATGGTACCATCAACAAATGATTTATAATGTAACTAAAGTCTTACAACCTTTTATTAACTGCAATGCTTTTTAATGAGGTGCTATCATGTATATTGGTCCCAAGATGGCTGCCAACACTTCTTGGATGAAGTGCTGACAGCCAATCAGATCTCAGGATGAGATGTGTGGTTAGGCTCCGCCCACATATATATATGATTTTACTTTTGATTTTCTCAGGAACTACTGAACAGATTGACACCAGACCTGCAAAAGGCACTTCCCTGAGCTGAGGACTACCTCTGCCAAATTTTAAGTAATTCTGTTCAGCCGTTCGGGCTGTACCTTGGACTAAAGGTCCCTATGGAAAATTGCATGGGGAAAACACGTTTTGGGACCCCCCTTTTTTCTCAGCCCCCGCTTGACGAATCCCCCCGAGACTTTCAGGGTAGGAGCGGAGCGGAGCGGAGCGCCCCACCTATTTTGAAAATTTCGCGAAGATTCGTCAACCGGCGCCAAAGTTATTCCAAATAGAATGTTGCGGATTTCCTATGGAAACGTGGTCATAACTATAACTACCTACTGGCGACCGCCAGTAGGTAATATATATACACACACACAAATACATATATTTTTTTAAAAAAAATTTCAACAAAGGACGCCGCACTCTGGAACTTGTAATGTTTAAAGTTTTATTTAAACAGAGCCCAGTCTGTCATACCGACGCGTTTCGGCCACAACGGCCTTTCTCACGGTAGGTGATATAATATATATATATTACGAGCAAAAATATCCTTAAGAGGGGAACAACTTATGCTGGTGCTGGCGTCGAGGAAAGGACCGGTCCCCGTAGAAATTTCTTTAAGCAATTGAAAGGAAACGCCGCACTCGCTCCGGTGTAGTCAGTTGATGTTTTTTGACTACATTGCTCTTCACCTACGCGTTTCAAGCTGAACACAGCTCTTGGTCACGGTAGTTTTAGTACCGTGACCAAGAGCTGTGTTCAGCTTGAAACGCGTAGGTGAAGAGCAATGTAGTCAATAAACATCAACTGACTACACCGGAGCGAGTGCGGCGTTTCCTTTCAATTGCTTTAGGATATATATATATATATATTCTACTAAAGGGAATACAGGCTGGAACACGACGGTTTCTACTTCGGCAAACCTACTAATGGATTGGAATATTAAAAGGAGGCACTGTGGCAAACTACTAGAGACTAAAAACTACGAAGACCAGAGTGCTTATCAGCCACGCCCACTATGGTGACTGAACAAAAAGTGCTGCAAACATGGCGCGAAACCGTGCAGCTATTCCTCCTAAAGACACCAGTGAACAAGGGCTGAGGTAGCCTGAAACGCGTTTGAAACTGAACAATTGCAATTGTGAGATGCCGTTTTCTTTGCCACCTCTGAGAATAAAAGGTCATACTCACTGTTGTGTGGCGCCTCAAGTTTAGGGTAGCATCATATGGAATATATATATATATATATATTTATTTATTTACAGGGAGGTTATAGTTAGGCTCAGATTTCACTTGTACAAATCCAGTGAAATTCAGCAGTTATAGTTACCTGAGCTAACTATAACTTACGCCCCCCCCACAATGCACTGCTTATGACCGCACGTATTACATCAATAATGACATGGTCATTGACAACACTGATGACATCTCAAATGACATTAAATGGGTCTGAGTGGCTTTATTGGTGTGTGAGTGGAGATGCGTGGTTATGTGGGTATGTGTTTGCAATGTATGGGTCTCTCAGTGGCTGTGTTAGTGGTTTTGTGGCTGTGTGGGTGTGTGAGTGGCTTTATGGATCTGTAATTGGGTGAGTGAGTGGCTGTATGGGTGTGTGAGTGGCTAGGGGTGGTTATGTGGGTATGTGAAGGGATGTATGTGTCTGTGAGTGGCCGTGTTAGTGGTTTTGGGGCTGTGTGGGTGTGTGAATGTTTGTGTGAGTGTCTGGGTCAGAACGGAACCTCATCTGCCCTTTTATCCAACAAGTCTTCAGTTTTGCACAAAAGTCTACCCAAACGGAGTACTTTCTACTAATTTATTAGCGTTAAATTTTGTTAAACAGCAAACCACAAGCCCAAGCATGCATTGCAAAGGACCCACTGGAGGACGCCCACCAGGGGGCCAAAACTATTAAAAGGAAATAATTGCGCTGTGGATGCTGTTTAATGGATGTCAAGGCTTACCCTTTGAAAAAGGTCAGAGATGACTGAAACGCGCCAGGACTGCCTAGAGATTTCAAATAAATGAATTTACCCGTTACACTGTTGGGAGTGCGGCTCATTTCTTTTCCTAGGAGGAGAGTTGTGGTGTAATTTATTATTAGGTGCTACCTTGCTGGGTAATAGCTAGTGCGTATTCTACACTACAGCTATGTAATGTGCCAAAATAAAATGTTTTCACTGATCTTGTGTGCATGAAATTTCAGTATTGTGATTGTTCCTCAAGCATCTTGATCCACAAATCCGTGATAACATGAATCCTCCTCTAAAAAACAGAACGCGACTATAAAGAGAGGAATCTCCACCAAACTTCCTCCTAACTATATAAAGAAGTGCTTCTTTGTTTGGTGGAGATGGAGATGTCCTCAAAATTCCTCTGCATCAAAAAGGTCTCACCAAAATCAGCGGTAAACACAATCAGAGGCCTTTTGGTAAGCTGTCCATCAATGTGGGAAAAGGCGGGAAGACCTTTGCATACTACTAAAGAAATGGGGCGGCCAAGCAGCCAGCCCTTGCAGATAATTTTGGGCATTTGCATACTCAGGGTCTCATGACCAGGAAGAAACCACTCATCACAGTCACTACAGATCAGATTGCATTCCAAAAGATCAACTATGCATTCACCTCCATTAAGAATTTCAGATTGTTGTTCAAAGTGGTATACACGCTTGCTTTGCCTTCACCACGCCTAAGAAGTTAGGATCATTTGTGCTTTACAGAAGTGGAGCTTCAACTTGGACACCTGCTGTGTTTATACTTCTAAGTGTTTCCCGTTGAGGTTTAATTTCTATCAATTGAGCATCAGGGCCAGAATGGAAAGTCCATAGTTTTGCCGAAAATGTCTACCCAACTGAAGTACTTGCTACTGGTTAATTATTACGTGCTACTTCATTGGCTAAATGTATAGTGCATACTCTACACTACAGGTGCATAAAGGACCAGGAGGTAATGTCTCCAGTGACCTTGTGTGCATGTATTTTTAGCAATGTGATTGTTCCTGCAGCCTTCTTCATCCACATATCTGTGATAACATGAATCCTTGTAAAGATAAGACGACAAGTCTACAAAGAGGTGAATATCCACCAAACAAGGGCCTTTCCTCCCAACTATATGAATTAAGTGCCCAGGGCACCTAGTGTGCAACGTTGGGGACCACAGGTGTGCCTCAATGCCCCCGCGATCACGGACAGCTCCCCACCTCCAGTGTGAGCTGGCATTGCTCCCACATGCAGTGAGCAGCCAAAAATGCTGCTCCCTGCATGTGTGAGCAATTCCTTCATCTGTTTTCCTGCCTGCTTGACAGTGGGCAGAAAAAGAGAGGAAAAGTCCACTCTCAGTAAGTGGGAACAGTTTCCTGGCTCCCACCCGCCCAGAGCAGAGTTATAGTTTGCTCTTCCTTGGTGGGAGCTATCAAAGCTCCCAGCAAGAGAAAACAAACTGCTGTCTCCCGAGGTTGGGCACCTTGGGAGATAGGAAGCCATCCCTGGTGCGTGGCAATCCACAGGGCCATTAATGGCTCCAGGAGGCGAGGGCCGCCTTGCCTCCTCCTTTCATTTTAAAGGGTCTGCACAGGGGAAGGTGGTGGTCTGCAGAGCCGAGAACGGCCCGGGAGGGGGCTGCGTGCATCCTTCCTTCAAAAACTGTAACAAAGCCGCAGGCAAGTTGGTGGTCCCTGGGGCCGGAAATGACCCAGGAGAGGGGCCACGTGGCCCCACACCCCTTTTAATGTTATTCAGGCACCTGGGAGGTGGAGGTTCCTGGGGACTTTAAGGGCAAGAGAAGGGTCCACGTGGCCCACGTTTTATTTTTATTTTTTTATAAAACCCCGGTGAGGTGGCAGTCCCCAGGGCCTGGATTGGCTATGGGGAGGTGGGCCGCGTGCACTCCCCTCCCCCCTTTTTGTTTTTCAATTTTAAACTTGTTTTTATTGTATTCATTAGCAGCAGCACAATACAGTAATCAGACACATAATTTTCCACAACGTAGAGTAATGCAGTAGCCCCTGAATGCGGCAAGTTGGCAGAAAACAGTTCAACAGCGGTACATTTCTCCAACATCCACCATCCCGCTCCCCCACCCCCGGGATCCCCCATCCTAGTCTGTGTCTGAGGCATCGTCTTCAGGATCTGAGGGCGGGTCACAGATGTCACCCCTATAGGAGTTCCACGCTCCCCATACTTTACTCCATTTGCCAGGACAGCCCCGTCTAATAAAGGCCGACTTCTCTGCAAACATGGCCTCGTCCATGTCTGTGCCCCAAGCAGTGAGGCGCGGCAGTTCCCCTGTCCCCCATTTTTGAGCTATGTTACGTTTAGCTATCATTAATCCTAATGTGGCCCAGCCCTGCGCCAGGCGCGAGAGGTCGTTAGGCTCCCAGATATTCAGCAGGCAGCGTCTGGGCTCCGGCACCAGCGTGACTTCCCCCGACTGTGACAGCATGTTCATCACCCCCCGCCAGTACTCCTGAAGCACGGGGCATTCCCATATGGTATGGAAGAAGCCTCCCACCTCCCCGCAACCACGCAGGCAGAAAGGATGTGTCGCGCTGCCGATCTTGTGCAGTGTGTGCCTGGTGTAATAGGAGCGGTGGAAGATGCGAAGCTGCACCAGCCTGAGCCTCGATGGTATACCCGCCTCCCGTGGCGAGGCCAGCGCCTCTCGCCACTCCGGTTCGTCGAATTCCCCCAGATCACGGGACCATTTCTCGCGGAGAGGGCCCAATGGGTCCGGCAGGTTGTTAATCAGCTTACGGTATGTAAACGACGTGGCCCTTTTCGGCATATAATCCGTTAATAACCGGTCCTCCAAGGGCGATGCCTCTGGTACCGCCACACCCGGTGTTAGCCGTGCCAGCAAGGCGTGTTTAATTTGCGTGTAGCGGAACCATTCGGAGGGCGCCAGTTCATATTGCTGTTGGAGACGGTCGAATGTGATAACGTCATTCCCATGCCACATGTCGCCAATCGTAGAGATCCCTATAGCGTCCCACTTGTCAAATCCCCTGCTGTGCCGGAGCCTCCCAAGCTGCCTGGTGTCCCACAGCGGTGTGAGCTTGGTCAGCACCCCGCGCCACCCTATCTGGCCTGTGCTGCATGCCATATGGCCACCGTTTGTCTGAGAGGGCCGATGAAAGCCGGAGTCAGCCCACCACCATACAGGGTTGCCAACACACCTCTCTCCCCCATTATGTCCCTATCTGCTCTGAATGCCGGGTCCGTATGCGGGACATGAAGCCACTGGTTTATTACTTTGAGGTGCGCTGCCCAATAATAGAGCTGATTGTCGGGAAGCGCTATCCCCCCGTCGTACCAGCCGCGAGTCAATTTTGACTGCGCTATGCGCGGCGGTCTGCCACCCCACAGAAGGGTAGTCACCTGCGCTGCTATCGCGCGGAAGTAGTCTGGCGGGACGCGATACGGTGTGTTTTCCAGCACGTAGACGAACCGGGGAAGGGCCATCATTTTAAAGAGGGCCGCCTTCCCCAGCAACGCAAGCGGTAGCGTACCCAAATGGCGCACATCGCGCCGGAGGCGGTCTAATGGGGGGTGCAGATTTAGTTGTAAGAAGTCCGTGGGGTTGGCCGTGATGTGGATACCCAGATACTTAAACGACTCCGTCACCGTCTGCAACGGGCAGTCCACGGGGAGCCGGGGAGTGGGGCCGCGCAGCACATAGAGCACCGATTTCGACCAGTTGATAGTATAACCGGACGCTCTCCCGAAAATATCACAAATGTTGAGTAGGGCAAGGATGGAGCGTCTCGGGGAGGAGAGATAGAGTAGCACGTCATCCGCGTAGAGGGAGATACGGTCCTCCCAGTCATTTGTCCATTTAAGTCCCTGTATCTGGGGTTCCCAGCGGATCCAAGCCGCCAAGGGTTCTAGCACCAGAGCGAAGAGCAGGGGCGACAGGGGGCATCCCTGTCGGGTGCCACGCGTTAGGGGAAAGTCTCTCGATACGTGTCCGTTCACGGCCACATGGGCCAGTGGTTGGGCATATAAGAGCCGGACCCAGGCCCTAAATTTGGGCCCAAAGCCCAAGTGCGACAAGACGGCAAAGAGGAAGGGCCATACGACCATGTCGAATGCCATTCGCGCATCCAATGAGAGCAGCACCGCCGGTTCCCGCACCTGTCCCACACGGGCCAACACTCCGTGTAATCATCGCAGATTAAGGGCCGTGCTCCTGCCAGGCATAAAACCCGATTGGTCCGGGTGTACAATGTCCGGCAAATGCGGCGTGAGCCTGGATGCCAAGAGTTTCGCGAGGATCTTCGCCTCTGCGTTCAGCAGAGAGATAGGGCGATAGGAAGTGCATTCTGACGCCGGCTTGCCAGGTTTAGGGATAGCCACAATAGTAGCTGTCCGTTGGTCCTGCGGGAGTACACCCGCTCGGAGACTATCCGTAAACATGTTGAGCAAATGAGGGGCGACCGTCCCGGCCAGTCGCTTGTATAGCTCGACCGGTATACCGTTCGGTCCCGTCGCCTTACCCGACTGCAGCGCAAGGATTGCCATTTGCACCTCCTCCACTGTAATGTCAGCCTCCAAGACATCCGCCGCCTCAGGGGCGAGCCGGGGCATCGCCAGATCCTGCACATACGTCCCTGCCTCCTCCTCTGTCATGGAGGAGCTGGAGGAGTAGACCCGCCGAAAGTGACGCGCGAGAGTGTCCGCTATCTCGCCAGGTTTTGTTAGCACCTGGCCTGCCTCAGAGGTGAGCTGCGCTATCCACCTGGTTCCACCCTCCCTCCTGTCAAGCCACGCCAGGAGCTTCCCTGTCTTATCCCCCAGGTCATATATCCTGTGCCGTGTGGCCAGCAGCTGCTGCTTCGTATGCTCCGTAAGGTGCGCCCAATACTTGGTCTGCGCAGCCCGTAGGGCTGCGGCTGACTCCAGAGTTGGGTCCCGAGCCTGCCGAGCCTCCGCCAAGTGCAGTTCCCGTTCAAGCAACTGTAGCTCCGCCAGCGTCGCACGCCTGTGCGCCGCCATGGTAGGGAGCGCCTGATCTCGGAGGACTGTTTTGTACGCCTCCCATAATATCGTCGGGGAAGCAGCAGAAGGGGCATTTTCCTTAAAGAAGAGGACCGTCGCCTTTGACAGCGCTTTATGTATCGCCGGGACCTGGAGACAACCTGGGAGTATCACCGGAATACGGCGACGTGACCCTCCCCCTTTTTTAAGATATGAATAAGCCCCCGGGACCTGGCCCACACTGGGACCCATGTTTAAACAAACGTGGGAGACCATATTTTTTTTTTTTAACTTTTTGTGGGGATTTGCGAATCTTAGAGAAATTTCCTGCAAAAGTATTTTTTAATCCTTTTTGGCCCTCGGGGAACCCACCACCAAGCCTAGGGGGTCCTAGCCCTGGTGGTGGGGTGCCTTTTATATTTTTTTTAATGTTTTTGTTTGGGACTCTGCTGAGATCTGATTGGCTGCCAACACTTCAACCAGGAAGTGTTGACAGCCAATCAGATCACTGCACAATATTGACAAGATTCATGGAGGGTACGTCCCTCTAGATATACACATTTTGTTTCCCTTTAATATCTCTAAAACTATTGAACAGGTTTACACGAATTAATAAAAAGGGCTCTTTCTGCCAAGTTTAGTGTAATTCCGTTCAGCAGTTCCGGCTATAGTCATGTCTAAAAGGTCTATGGTAATTGACATATGGAAAAGGTTTTTGGGACCCCTCCCTTTTTCTCGGTCCCTGCTTGATGAATCACCACGAACTTTCAAAACCACAGCTCAACTGAGCGTTGCACTAATTTTGGAAATTTCATGAAGATATGTCAAACGCTGCCAAAGAGATAGATATATTATATATATATATATTTTGTTTCTGTTTGCCTTTATAGAGATTGGACGGATGAAGTGTGTGGGTCACCAACTACCGTTATGAGCTACGAGCACGGAGAATTAGGTGTTTGTTCTTGCAACCACTCTCTCCTTTTCTAGACACTATTTTGAGCTATTGAATATTAGACACGTTTAGGTTAGTAAAAACGACATTTTGAGAAATTTTTAGTTTGATTTTTGTTCACTTTTTGGGTACTTTACCCAACACGAGCACTTACTTCATTATATATAGATCGATATATGCTCAGTATCAGCCTTTTCTGGGTTCCCAATTAGGATATGGGGCCGCATACTAATAGGAAAGCTAGATTTAGTTAAGTACTACTGGGCACTAAACCCGGTCACCGCTGCATATTTTTTTTTTTTTTTTTTTTAACGATTTGGATTCCGTAAACATGCAAACTGACTGTCTGTGCACAGAGTGTTATTTAAAAATATCCTTTTAAATGCTATTGTAAGATTAACAATTAATTGAATAGTAATACATATACAGAATGAAATGTATTGTAATACTCATGTTTACGTTGGGAGATTAATTAAATTCGAGGTCTTTTCTTTAGTTTTACCTAAATGTATATAACTCTGAACTGAGGTCATGTGACCAAGAGCTGGACAGCTCGAAACGCGTCTTTTTGCCCGAAAAATAAATATACTTTGATGAAACTGGATCAGTGTGGCTCGTGCTTGAAGAAATTGAGAAGCTTGCTGGTTGAGATTATATATATATATATATATATATATATATATATATATATATATACATATATACATATATATATATATATACATATACACACACACACACACACACACACACACACACACACACACACACACACACACCTTTCTATTTTTTACCAAAACTACAAAGCTGATCACGTGAATGAGAATACATTGAAGAATGTGTGTGTATGAGCAGTTATTAACTCCAAACATTTCACTTCGAAGCCAGTGAAGCTTGAAACGTACTTATGAATGCCTTTAATCTTTTATCAATATGCAGATATTGTCCTAGGCAACATCCGGGGATACAGAAGAAAGGACAATATTGATTATGTTCGGCATTTGGCTTCAAAGCTACCCTTAGTAATGGATGCTCTGATGTTCTTAAACATTCTCGCACATAAGCGAAGCAGTAGGGGAATTCATTCTACGAAGAATGTTAGACAAACTTTATTTGGACTGACAAAATCTCAAGCAGAGTGGTCCCTTCTATCTAGAATGGAAAAGGTATATTTATTTTCTTCCAAACCATACCATAGAGAAAATGAACATATCTTGCTTGCACCCATTATTTTCCACAGGCCAATTATGGTGGATATCGGCACATGCTACAAATGTTGCTGGTCCAAAGGAAAAAAAACACAGATGTAAAGTCAAGAATAGTACCATTTTCAAACAATACTGCACAGAACATGTTGAGACTCAAGGCCACCTGCGACAGCCAACTAAAGTTGTCACATCCAAATGATTTCCGCATGCTTCTTAGATGGACTTCAAACATGAAGGCATTCCATAAACAAAGCAACTATTTATGATGTTCCACCAACTGTACAGACACACCTTATCGTTGTAGGACGTACCAGAATGATTGTCACAAAAAGCTTCTTTGCATCTCTTCTAAATCAAGGTGACCGTTTCCATGCTACAGCTACAGCCCATAACCAAAAAAAAAGCAGCCAGAACACAGAAAACCTTGAGCAGAGGACACGAATAGAAATAAATGAAGCGGCAGTAAGAAGGATGAAGGCAGAAGGCAGAAACCTGGTTTGTCTCAATGTCTTTTATGCTGGGTTTTTGTTTTCTCAAATGAGATTAGGTGGAGGTGCTCACAAACTCTAGCAGTGACACAAAAACATAACTATGGAAAAACAAGACTGAATGGAAAAGGTTACATGACCTAGGACAGAAACGTAGGGTGTGATCCCTTGAGAGTGAGACAAAAATTGGTTAAAAGTAGAGGATAACCTATGCCATAGATGTTTTGGAGAGTACCGTGAGGTAAGTAATGGTCACACACCGCATAGATAAACTCCACAAGGAGTTTAAAGGAGATAATTTTGACAGGGGCATCCTGGGATGGGGACGCAGGCAAGAAGGGAACATCAACGTTATAGGTGGTTACGATTAACTCCTACATGTGGTTTTTTTCTCTCAGGACTTTGTTCTTCCCCAAATATTCTAGGAGATTTTCCTTTCCGCAAATGACACACACAGTTCAGTCCTACTCTGGTTCAGTCCTAATCTCCAAAATGTCTTCTCAGTATCCTTCGGTCCTCAAGCATGACCTGGCCTGATTTCACCTTGTTACCTGGCATGACAACGGTCTGACAGTGCAAAACATCAGAGGATTTCTGCCTCTTAATCTTGTATTGCAAGATGGTGTTATTAAGGTTTTTTTTTTATACCTTCTTTATTATTTTTATATTTAAACTTTGACAATTTATTTTTGAATGGTGATCAAACTGGAGGCAAGGATAAGAGATCCTTCGTACCTTGGCCCAGTCCCAAATTACCTGTGACCGGTCCTTTGACTAGTCAAGGTCTTTGGGACTGGGCTTCCTTCCCTTGAGGCTCCTGCCACGTTCCTTCTGCTCGCTCTCTTCTGCTGTGCTCAATTGGCCAGCTCCTTGCCTCCTTTCTCTTTCACCCTTCTGTGCCTTTTCCTCTTTCACTTCACGATTGTCAATATTACCCTGTTTTTTCTGCTTGCTTTCCCTTTCACTCCCTGTGCCTCTCTGCTCTTTTCACTCGTTTTTGTCAATCTTTTCACCTGTTTTTCTGCCTGCTTTCTCTCACTCCCCATGCCTTTGTGCACTTTTCACTTATTTCGTCACTCTTTTCATCCGTTTTTCAGCTTGCTTTCTCATTCACCCCTTGTGCCCTTTTGACCTTTCCAATCGTTTTCATGTGCCTTCTTCGCCCGCTTCAGGCCTTAAGTTCTGCCTCACTTCCGGCATACCCCTCTTGTGCTTTTTACTATCCCTGCTCCTTACCTGCTCTACCTGCCATGTCTCCTTCCCAACTAATTTTCCTAAGACTCTGCAGCCCTGATCACCCACCCAGGACCAATTTAATAGTGGCTGCTCTACATCTGCGCAGAAGGCACAACAAAGGCAAGTCCATCTGCTCCAGTCAGCGCCTGGACCGCACCCAGGACCACGAACCCTAGTCCGATAACCTCCCTAGAGATACCACGCAGCGCTCTTTGAATACTCAAGTCAGGACACATTTCATTCCGCTGCTACTATGCTACACAACATGGGAGGAGCCTTCACCTGCACCCACTGGTGATTCTCCAGCAGCAGCATATCCACACACCCCATGCAAGCACCTGAAAAACCATTAAAGGCCCCCAACTAACACCACGTGCTACAGCAAACCCACATCACAACGCTCACTCACATGCATGCTTCTCAACACATGATCTCTCAGCAAACACACAACCAAAATCTGGGACCTACTGTTTAGCGACACACCAGACCTCCTCTTCTTGCCAGAAACCTGGCTCAACCCAGCATCAGCACCCAACATCGTCATGGCAATCTCAGAGGGCTACAAGACTGCACAACAGGATCGCATGCACAAGCCAGGAGGGGGACTCGTAGTCATCTACAAACACTCAGTCAAGCACTCTATGTCCACAGAGAGCACCACCCCATTCATGGAACATCTGCACTTTAAGCTGCAAATCTCCAAAAATGGCTGGACGGACCCTCGCCTCAGACAACCAAGACTGCAAACTATATTCACCAGGATCATCACAGACTTCTTTGTCCCTCTCACTACTGACTGCAAAGCTTTCATATTCCTTGGCAACATCATCTTCCACTTAGAAGAAAGGACCAACCCCTATTCCACAGCACTCCTCAAAAGCCTGAACAATAACAGACTAACTCAGCTCGTCAAAGAACCAACACACATTGCAGGACACACAGGGCCCCATCTTCACCACAAGCGACAGCATTAACTACAACTCCACTTAACCACTCACATGGACCGACGACTCCATCATCTGCTTCCAAGTCAATACACCACAAGTCAACGTGCCTACCAGCATTAGCGTACCTACCGCAGCTGGGGCAAACTCTCTGAAGCAGACTGTCAACACCCTCAGCATGGATTAACCTAACCCCACAGACAACTTCATCGAGGACATCCCCAACTTCAACAACTGGATCAAGAACTGTACAGACACCCTCCCACCTGTCAAACCAAACAAGTAAAGAAGAACAAACAAGCAGGGCAGCTGGTACTCCGAGGACCTTCAAACTCTAAACGACACTGCAAACAGCTAGAAAGAAAACGGACAGCCAGCCACGAAACCACCAACAGATCAACCAGCAAGGCTGCACTCAGACACTACCACCAGCAACGAAGAGACACAAAGAAAGGTATGCACGATGAACTCAAAGGGAGCTCCAACAGCTGCACAGAAATCTTCTTGATCCTCAAGGACTTCACTACAACCTCAGCTTCTGTCAATAACATCACCCCACGCCCCAAGAACTTTGAGAATACATATCAAACTTCTTTCACAACAAAATCGCAAACATCTAATGCAACTTCATACACCAACCAGACCCCCAGTGATGTCATTGCAAACCTGCCCATCACCAACCAAGATGGCCACCAGTCAGAATGGAAAACTGTCACCAGAGAAGATACAGCAACCATCCACTCAGGAGCCCCAACTGACCCATGGCTCCATCATGTCAACAACTTTTGAGAATCACCCATCAGTACCACCCTCACCCACATCCTCAAAAACCTCCATCACATCAGCCACATTCCCGGAAGACTAGAAGCAAACGGCAATCAAATCTCTCCTCAAGCAGGCCTACAACAACAACAAGGTGATGGATGGAATGCTTGAATAATTTCAGCCACTAGAACTGGAACCATGCTATACCCGGCTAATGAGCCCATAACAAGGGTGAAACTGATCATGTGTTGCTTTTGTTTTACAGGGAGGAACTGGCTTAGTAGTTCGGGCTGGACTGTTTCCATTGGAGCAAGGTCAAGGCTGATTTGCATATAGCGGAGTCCAAACTGAGGTGACATGGTGTGCAAAAAAATGATGGACTGGGATGAGGCTCCAAGTAATCAACTGTGGCTGAAATCAATTCAACCATTCCGTCAATCACTTTTTGTACACTTTAGCTCCTCAAATAGTCGTAGGCCGACCAGAGCCAACTTAACAACTTGCATCCTATCTCCCTACTACTCAAACAAGCTAAAGTGATAGAAAAGGTCATCAACAAGCAGCTACACAATTAGAATTCAGGAAAATACAGCACCAAAGACGTACTCATCGCAGCTACTGATAACATTCAGACTATCCTGGACCGAGGAGAAACAGCAGCCCTCATCCTGCTTGACCTCTCCATCGCATTTAATGTGGTCTCCATAACGCACTCATCAAAATACTCCACGAGCTCGGCACCCAAGACCTGCACTCAACTGATCTGCTCCTTCCCCACTGGAAAAACCCAAAAAGTCAGACTGCTACTCTCACATCGGAGACCAAAAGCATGATCTGCGGAGTCCCCTAGGGAGCACCTCACACCTCTACTCTGTTCAACGTCTGCATGAATTTGCTCGCCAACATCATCTGATCCCAAGGCATCACCCTCATCTCCTACGCCGCCAACACACAACTCATCCTCTCTCAATATGTAAAAAAAAATCGCTAATAAGAAACAGAACTGATAGACCCTTGTATTTGGATTATGTCAATCTCTGGTCACGAGAGTGACAAGTGTGTCTCGGAACAGTTAGACTCGTATGAAGGTCTTGGTAGTGGGGTGAAAAAACAAGGGCTATGATATGCCCCTCTTATTCCCGGCGAAATCGCAGTATTTCGACGTTGTGACTTCAGTCAGGCAAAGATTCGAATCACACTTGTCACGTATGTAAAGTGGGGGACACACTTAATAGAGCATGCACCTATCGTGGGAGGATAAATGCTGGATACATCCTTCCTTAATCTACCTATCTTATTGGGGACAGTTCCCATGACTGACCAGAGATTGACATAATCCAAATTCAAGGGTCTCCCAGTTCCGTTTCTTATTATCGATATTTTTACATATTGGACAATCCAAACCTTTTGGATCGACAGTTTTGTACATATAAGCCTTGAAGAAGTTACAATCATAACAAAACTGCTGTTTCCATCGTTGCCAACAGGGAGGTTTCAAGAATAGGACCTCCGTGGGACAACTAGCAATAATAGCATTCTTGTAAAACAATATGTCTCTGTTTTGGATTGTATCTTAAATATTGGGTTACCACAACTTGAATGAAACATCGTCATTTGTTATTAAATAGAATTTTGCAGAATTTATTTCTTGGACTGGTTTCCTGGGAGCGGTCATACCACCTTTTTTTTTTTTTAAATCATAAACTGGTTAGACTATTAAAAATAGTGATATAAATTTTGGAGTGTGCCGAGGTACAGTTGTTCTGTTAAGCTTTGCACAGGAGTTCGTTTGAACTTCTGTGTAGTGACATCCGTGGTAGTGGGGTGTTTTTGTATCGTTACCTTGAGTGGCACCAATACTGTTATTCTGATACAGACAAGTTTAAAAACATATCGCCTGGAATTGATGTGCTACTCTATATACCACCACTACCTTCGTTGTCTCTTGTGAATTGCATGACTATGGTAGCAGAATGAATGAGAACCAACTGCTTGAATCTCAACTTTGACAAGACTGAAGTACTGGTCTTCGCAAACAGTACCTCCCCGTGGGACGCCACCTGGTGGCCGACAGAGCTAGGACCAACACCCACGGACCAACCAAGAAATCTAGGGGAACTTTGTGGACTACAACTCAACATGATGGCACAAGTCAACGCAGTGAGCACTGCCTGCTTCTACATCCTACGTATGCTATGTAAGTTCTTAAAATGGCTGCCACAGAACACCAGATGCTCCGTCACATAAGCAGTCATCACAAGCAGACTCTACTATGGCAACGCAAACTATTCTGGAATCTCCAAGCAACTCCTACACAGACTTTAGTCCTGGGTACTTGCAAACATTATCCGAGGGGACAAAAAGTTTGGCCGATGGAGTTACGGAGGGACACACTAATGCCAGAAGGAGGTGGTTGGAGGGGAGGTAAGTCTGGTGTAGGTATTGCATGTACATCTACTTTCTGAATTGAGTTGTACAATGTGGAACCAGAAACCAGGGATCAATCTTGGCTTCCCCACGTGACCAAATTGTATGATTGCATGCAATTGTTTTATTTTAGTTTCCTCTTTATTATCACATCTAAGAGGGCCTCGAAATACAGGACTTCAGGATGTGCGCCATACAAAACCTTCTCCTGTGTTTGATTTGATAAACTATAATGTTATTCATGTATACTAGCAACCCCGTCACACAAAGGGTGCACATAACAACTGAATTGCCTCTCAGTTCACTATTGGCATTACTGACAGGCTGGGGGGGTTGGGTGAGCATGAAGGTTTCTAAATTGATGCTTGAAAACTCTCTTCATTAAAAAAAGAATACTTCTCAATGCACGGATATAATCTGAATTACTAAGGCGAAACAGTTCTGCATGTTACTGAAATACACTTGAATTTTGAAGAGCCTGCTGCAAGATGTCTTTATAAATGAAGGTTTTCCTAAAGTGAAGTAGTGCAGTACACCCTGGTTACTTCCTCCCTTTAACAGCAATTACCCTTTGAATTAATGCTTCCCCATTTATTTAACATATTTTTAATCTTGGTGCTAGGTCAAGTAAACAGCAACCCAGTGCTGCTGTTGACCAGGAGGAAGACAAAGGTTAGGAGTGCCATTTGCTGCCACCGGGCCGTACGTCGAGTATCAGTGCTTTAGACCATCCAGAGCGTAGCCTCAAGACTCATAGTCAACCTCCCACACCACAGCACATCCCACCTCAGAGAACTCCACCGGTTCCTAATTCACAAACACAGTTAATTTAAACTCCTCATTCACAACACTCGGATCACATACCTAAAAAGCTGCATACACTTTCACAAGCCTGACAGACACCTATGCTCAGCCTCACTCTCATTTGCACAAGCTCTCTGCATTCACGTAATCAGAGCGCAAGATCTCTTGTTCTCCTACATCGCACCCACAACATGGAACGACCTCCCACAACACATTAGCACCTCATTCTCACTTCTGGAGTTTTAAAAGAAACTGAAGACCTGGCTCTTCGAATAACTCTACGGAGACAACACGCCAACACACACATGCTCAAGCACCTGGATTCTCTCATGGGTGATTAGTCCTCTATGCAAATCGACATAACAAGAGAGGTCGCCTTTTCCCAATTTTCTCTCGTTTTTATGAAGACTTGCTGTAATTTTATTTGGGCCTTGACATATCTGACAGCCAGCTGAAGTTTAAGAATGGAGTTATGGGTTTTGGTGTATCTACTGTGCCTGGATTTGATGTTAGTTTAAGATTGCCCACACACCTTTAGTTGGCAATTGTACTTGGTTTTTGAGCTTCAGTATATTCTAGGAAAAGTCAATGTGGCTTGAGTGATGCATTTCGCTTCCAGCGCTGGGGTGGACTTCTGGCACTTGGCCTCTTTCACAGCATTTACCAAAATGGCTGGATCTCTGGAGCTTGTGATCTGACCAAGGCAGTCAACTTCTCACATGATGGTTAGATTTCAAATGTTGGAGCAGTATGGTGAGACTTTTCTTATACCAGCAAAGGGTCATTAATGATGTCTACAGGGCATTTAAGACAGACAATGGCATGCCTGCCGTATCCTTAACCCATCCTTATGAAGTGAGTCCATATGAGTAGGGTAGCTTTATTTTCTTGAGGCTCGTGGTCCTCTGTCCCTTCGCTACTTTTTTTGGGCAGAGTTTGTATCCTCCTTGGTTGTTTTTCAATGTGTTATCAACGTAAGGTATGAAGATTTTGGCCCTTATGGTATGCACTGCCATTTCTCTGGGAGTTTCCATCAACGATTTTCAGTAGTATTTTGGGGCCCCAGTTTTAATGCATGGCTGTCTTCCAGACATAAAAGATGTCTTGCAGCTGTCTCAGGTTTTAATGCTGTAGACTCAGAGAGAATACTGGCTGCTAGTGTTAGCTTCTTTAAAGTCAGCATTTTTTCCTGCCTACAAATGATAGGGACCAGTAGACCACTAGTTGGCAAAGCAAACCTGAAAGCTGATATCACCTGGAGCATTAGTAGGAGGCTTGCTATTTTGCTCCCACTTACTTGCTTGGTCCCTTTGCCTCTTATACAACTACAACATGGTAGTAATAAAAGAGGTAAGATCTTGAGAGCCCTCTGAGAGAGTGTATCCTCATTCTGCTACGTCTTCGTGTATACTCCACACAACTGATACCATTCACTTTGTAACTAGCAGTATTAGTCTCCCTCTAACCACCTTCAGGCTTTACCAGTTCACCACAGAACTCCTGACTGACTCCCCCTCGCTCATTTGTCTATGTGTGGTAGCCAGTGACAATTCATATCCTTGTAGGGCATCCGGACAAGGACACGGCTAAGCAACACTCAAACAGCAGCAACAAGGAGTAATAGGGTACACAGATATAAAAATAAAATAAATGAATGCAAGCTCTGGAGAGACCCAAAAATATTAACCAAGGTCTGCTTCAGATCAGGAACCCTGCTTCCTTTAAAACACTACGTCTTGACACCGACCGGATTGCCAGAGATAACCAGCCCTATAACGCTGCGCTGAGGCAATCTGCATCACGCCTGCACGTGCACAACAGGTACGTGCACATAACAGCCAGAACGCTTTTACAATTTCGATGAACATTCAACGTTGGTTCAGACAACACAAGTGAATTAAAATGTAACGTGTAATTAAAATGCATCAAATGACCGGCATACCGACTTTGGTGGCTTACTGGACTAATGTATTCATTGCAGGAGCCTTTGCTCGACCTCATGGTCTCAGGTTCAAATCCCGCCCTCTCATCATTTCTGAAGTCGATACAATGAGTACCATTGAGTTGGGCAACAATAAACCTCTGTTATTTAACGCCAAGATGCACCATTGGAGGTGAACCAGGGCTTTTCAAATACACGTTATGTAATTTCTCTAATAATTTTAACAAAAGAGAGATATTATATACCTTAACCGAGGCCTTGATTTATATTTAATCTTCAGCTTGTATTCAAACACGTTTTCGTTGCATAGACATTTTGTAAGGTATTATAAAACGGAGAGCTATTTTATTTTGTACGCTTTTTCAATGAGATTCCTACTTGCCATTCTTTTGTGACACTTTTCAGATTTTACAATTAACTTCAAAAAGTTGAGAAATGTATATTTTGGAAAAGTGAGCCAAGTTCAAAATAATTGTTTACAACACTTCACACATTTAAATAAGGTCGCTTATATTTTTTACCAGCAAAAACAGTATGATTTCTCGAAACGGACCTCTCCACTCGCTCTCTCTTTCCGAAAAAGAACGACGATTGTTATTAATAAAAGAATTGCAGTACTACTCTCTCCTCATGATGAATTGCAGTACTACCCTCTCCTCATAATGTACATGTTTCAACCGAGGATGCACAAATGACTCAAGAGACAAGGTTGAAGGAGAAAATCTACCAGACATGATCATCGTTGTGTGAGAGGAGTTCTGATCAACTTTTGAAAGTCTATCGTCTAGACGAGCAGAGAATTTTACAATATTCTCTACTGCATAAAGACAAAAAAAAGCCTCCTACAAACATACACACACCTATAAAGCCATTATAGAAGCTTCTTTCAGTTCTATAGTAATTAAGGCTGAAATGTTAAAGGCCACTTTTTGCACTAAGTTCTGAATGACATGGAATACTGCATTGAGTTCACAAAGTAAACCATGGAAGCAAATTATGTTAAGGTTTCCATCAGTGATGTGTCTTTTTTCTTATATGTGCCTGGAACCATTGTTTGCAATTATTAATCAAATGACTCCTGAACTCCCTGCCACAGCGATATTGCTTGATGCTGAAAAAGCGTTTGACTCGCTGGAATGGTCCTTCCTATGTGTCACATTGCACAAACCGAGTATCCCCAAAGGTTTTTCTGCTTTGATAAGCCTTCTACATACGATTCCTTTGGCCTGCCTTCAGATAAACGGAGTACTTACGAATCAGTTTACATTATTGCGGGGCACCAGGCAAGGATGCCCTTTATCGCCATTATTGTTTATTATTGCTATGGATCCTCTGGTGTGTCACCTACAAGGTGGACTCAGGTTTCACCGCTGCCCTCTAATGGCTTCACTATATGCAGATGACATTCTATTCTTTGTTAGGGTCACCCAACTTAACCTTCCTCGGATTCTTTGCGAGATTGTACGATTTGGTACGTTCTCCGGACTAGTTATAAATTGGACCAAATCAGAAATGTTGCCGTTAACAGATGCAAAAGCCCCCTTTACTCTTAACTCCCCCCTTCACTGGTGCAATGATCTCCCCCGATACCTGGGCATTTTTTTGCAATGCAACGCGGTAGAGGCAATCGGACTCAATTATGGGCCCGCAATTGATCAATTACCCACTCAGATTAACCGATGGAACAAGCTTCCCATGTCTATCGCAGGAAGGACTGCCATCATGAAAATGGTGATTCTCCCATGATTTTTATACCCGTTTCTCAAAATTTCTGTTCCACTTACCTCTAAATTCTATTATACGCTCCGAGGTATGCTTACCAGACTGGTCTGGGCTGGTAGGCAGCCACGTATCAATTGGCAGACATTGACAATGCCCTATCAACGTGGCGGCTTTGGTGTTTCAAATTTGTATTTATACTACTTAGTGGCACAGGCAGATTATGCGTATTATGGGTATCACCCGGATGCAAGGCTGCAATTTCTTAAACTGGAATGATCGCAGGCTTGCCCGCATTCTCACTCCATGCCACCATACCGCAAGGCCTAGCTAGGACACATATGGAAATACAAATGTTTCAGACGACATATTGGGCATGGGTAAAATTGCATCGCTATTTTAATGTTGATCTTCTTTACTCCCCACACTTACCACTCCCGGGTAACCATGGGTGTCCCCGACCATGGAAACATTAACAAAAAGAACCCTAAACCAATGCGGGCTACAAACGTTTGGTGAGCTCTTTCATGATGCTCACTTATGTTCCGAGTCTCGCGGAGGGAAATGCTAATGGGTCTCATATGGACAGGTTTATCCTACATAGAACACACACAGCTTTGTAGACCTCGCGCTGGTCCTCTACAACGGAACCAGCAGATTTTCCTCCACTCTCACTAATCATTACATCTGCTGGCGGCGCACATTTGGTCTTCCGGCTGTATCACTCAGCGCTGACACTTCGATCTTCAGTAGGGTCGGGTGCATGCGAGGCATGGGAAAAAGACATTGGGCTTCCCTCCCGGATGCAACGTGGGCCTATTGCTGCAAGCAAACCAAACTGATCTCTTGCAATCACCACCATAAACTTTTACATTTTAAATACATACATAGAGCACACATCACGCCACAACTGCTGGCCAATATGCATCCTACAAAATCTCACAGCTGTCCCAGATGTGCAGCCAAACATGTGGATTCCTCACATTAAGCATAGAACTGTGCATCCATACTAGCCTACTGGGGAGAGGTCTTGCGCCATCTCACATTAATGATCGACTTGAAACTATCCCCCTCCCCATTAATGGCTTTGCTGGGCTATGTAAAACCAATGACCGCTGGTGTTTTCCGATTTGCCGCCATCGCCCTGCTCCTCGCTAAGAGGCAGGTTTCCATACATTGGGACGGCTCCACAACTCCATCAATTAAGGCCTGGATGAGAGATTTAATGAATTGTGATACTACTAGGAGGGGATGTGACCCTTCGTTACAGTGACCGTCGTTGGAGCAGCTGTTGTGCTCGCGTGAAGTGGTCGGCTGGTGCGGGGCTTATGGTCATTAATCACAAGTCATCCCTGACTCTGTTTGTGTACATAGAGGGACACCCATTTTGTTTGTACCTATCTTTGCTGCTGATCTCGGGCACCCATATTATCCTCTGGTCACTGGAGCTTGCAGTGGAATGCACCCCCTCCCCAGTTGCTTGGATGGGCATAGAAAAAGAAAGGGGCTGGTTCCTCCCTCTGCTTTTGGTGACCATCTTGGAGTGAGCATGCTAATATTATCCTACATTCCTGGGTTGGGAAATGAAAAAGAAAAGGGCATAGAAAGAGATAAGGGCTGATTCCACCCTCTTCTTTGAGTGGGCATTTTGTCATTATCCCACACACCTGGTTAAGGAATTATCCTCTTAACACCATCCTTGCCCCACGGTTAAGACATCAGACAATAGACACACACTCAAAATGGAGTTACGCCCCGATCCCATTCACTATCAACTACCCACCCAACATATCGAAAAACGCCGCCAAAAAACACAAGCATTACATACTGAGGGCTAGGCCCGAAACCTTAATCTTGGATGTCTACTTTTGTACAAACAAAAGTAATGGAGTTAATTACCTTATTTTCTACACTAGGAAAAGAGCATGTTGGCGAAAAGTCCTCTACTCTATGCTCCGAATATCAGGTAACAGAAAAACACCTCATGGTCTCAAACTTACTGCAGCGCCGTCATCCACACTCAACGCCAATGCCACCATCACCCTCTATAACAATGGGATCATCCTGATCCAAGCCTCCAATGTCAATCTAAATAAGATAGCCATTATCTTCCCGTTACTCAAAAATATGGTTTCAGCGAAATCCATTGACACCCACTCTCACCCTACCAGCACTCAGGTCATCAGTCCTTACCCCACCCCTCTGGGGAAGTCCTCACTCTCACTAAACCACTCATCGCCTTTAGATGATCACAGAGCGGCTCTGTCCCCTGCTGATGTGCCCCAACCCCTTAAACCCCCGACTCAGATGGTGAGAGACTTTGAGTTCACTCGAGACACACAGCCAGCCAGTCCGATTCTATATGTTCCTCGCTCGGACAGTTCCCTGTGTGACCTACTATCATTGCCTTTAACGACTGATCCCTCTACCCCCATCCCTCTCCCCACGCCCCATACTATGCTGGTGAATGGGCAAACGCCCTTCACTAATCATGATCGTTCAAACCCACTATTTCCTGTCTGGAGCTTACCTGACCCTCAGCTCAAGGGTCATACCTCCCTCGCTAATGCCTCAACTTTGATATCCAATGGCCAAAGAACTCCGCTAGACCGAAATGATCAACTCCCTCCCCAGGAACCACTCTCCATCACCCTGGACCCCAAGGACCTACACCGAGGCCCCCCTTCTCCGATCGATTTCCCAACCCTACCTTTATCCCTTTCAGACTTGGTTGCGTACCTGGTTGATATATCTCTCTAGCTGCACCTTCTTACTACTGAACTACATGACCTGAAAGCCCTCTCAAATGATTTTTCCCCACGATTAGCTTACTCTTCACTTCAGCGAACCTGCCCAGAGTCTCCCCTTGCGTGAGTGAACGCATGGGCCACTTTTTAGCCCCCTCTGTCTCGCAAACCATTCCCTTAGTTAACGCACCCTCCCACCCCAGATGATTTGAGACCTACCTGGCATCCAATTAAATCAATGACCTTCACAACTCTTACTCTACTAGGTCTAACTCCAACCTGATCCCACCGAGACCAATACAAACCATCCATTCAAACCCGTACAGAGAACCGCTTCACAATCTTGGAGTCATTAATAAAGATTAATAAAGACAACCTCACGAGAGTGAACGTCATCCAGACTCCCTCCCACACTAATCCACCACGACTTAAATGTGTGCTACTCAATTGCAGGTCAACCAGTAAACATGCCTCCGACATCTTCGAACTCATCCAACACATGGATTTAGACATTATTATCCTCACTGAAACTTGGTTAAATCCTGCATCCTCTCCTATCTTAGACCTCCTAGTATCTCCTACTCATGACAATTAGGCTAGACAGAGCTTGGAAGCTGGGGGGTGGCCTAGCCTGTATTCATAGAAACACACTCTTGATTTCTCACTTGGAGTCCCCTTCGCCCTCCTCCTGTGAATACCTTTGTCTCAGCATCTCAAGTAATAACCTGCTGATTTGCAAACTTCACACATTTTATCACCCCCCGGGAGACAATCTCCCCTTCATTGAGCAACTAATGGAAGTCATCTCTGGCAATGTTGACTCAGCCGTGTCCCAAATCTTCCTTGGTGATTTCAACCTTCACTGGTCTAACCCCAATGACCAGGCTGTATCCTGCCTTAAAGCATTTCTGAATGATCATGAGCTGATCCAGCACTATGACCAACCAACTCACAATAAAGGAGAAACGCTAGACCTCATTAACTCGAAAGGGCAGACCATCACATTAGATACCATTACTCCTTGCAATTGGTCCAAACACCATTGCATCCTCTTTTATATTAACAGGGAGGTGTCGATGAGGAAGACTCAGCCAATGAAATCAAAGATCTGGAAAAGGGACCTCAGATCAATGAACTAGCAGCCCGCTGTAAATCTGCCTTCTCCTCCCAAGCTGACTTGGTTGAGGTTCAGTTACTCACCGACTCCTACAATTTGACCATCTCCAACATCATGGACGACATTGCACCATACCAACAAAAAAACCAACAAAAAAACGCTTCAACAAAAATATC
Source organism: Triturus cristatus (assembly GCF_964204655.1). Classification (NCBI taxonomy): domain Eukaryota; kingdom Metazoa; phylum Chordata; class Amphibia; order Caudata; family Salamandridae; genus Triturus; species Triturus cristatus. The sequence continues at coordinate 550,184,325 of NC_140584.1, forward strand.
CAAACCATGGTACAACGACAATTTTAACACGGAACGCCCTAACGTTAGGGCAGCTGAACGCTCCTGGAAATCCAAACCCACCTTAGAACAACTAAAACTCCTTAGAGATGTTAGGAGCTTCTATAACAAACAAATCAAGAGCGCCAAGGCAGACTACTTCAGACATCAACTTGATCAAGCTGCAAACCGCCCCAAGAAACTTTTCGAATTGGTCAAACACCAATCAGAGGCAGGCCCAAACCACTGGGATTCCGGAGTCATCCCACCTTCTTGCGATTATCTTGCTGCTTACTTCACTGAGAAATCAAGACTCATCACCATTGAACTCGACTCCAAGAAGGCTCTACTGCCATCCCTTGACCTCTTAGATAAGCGCAAACCTATCAGCCTGAATACTAAAAACAATGCGTCAGGGGGCACCTTTACACCATTCAGTGAAAAAGACATCAACAAAATTCTTCAGCGCATCAATCCATCTAACCACTTCAGTGACCCGTTGCCCCGGCCACCTTCAAAAAAAATTAAGAATGTACTTATCCCCACCTGGACAAGGATTGTAAACACCTCTCTATCTCAAGGCACGATCCCAGACTGCCTAAAAGCAGCTCAGGTGTCAACTATACTTAAAAAAACAAACGCAGATAAAACTGACCTCAATAATTTCCGCCCTATCTCCACCATTCCCACACTAGCCAAACTACTGGAAAAATGCGTACAATCCCAACTTTGTGCTCACATTGAGAATTTCCAACTCTTAGACCAGCATCAATCCGGCGTTCGGAAGGGGCACAGTACCGAATCGGCTCCATGCACGTTATGGATGACTTTTTTAAAATGCTTGACCAAAATGATTCCTGCCTCCTAATCCTCCTTGACCTTTCCTCCGCATTCAACATGGTTAATCACGACAACCTCCTATACATTCTGAAGAACAGGATGGGTTTCTCGGGTCTGGTGTTACAATGGTGCTCCTCCTTCCTCCACCACCGATCACAAAGAGTCAAGGCAAACCACTCCCTCTCCCAGCCCTCTCCAGTTCTCATGGGTGTCCCCCAAGGGTCTGCCCTATCTCCAATCCTCTTCAACCATTTCTTGGAACCTCTCGCGAAATCACTAAATTCCACGAACATTCTCTACCATATGTACGCGGATGACACATAACTTTATTTGAAAATCTCATCCCCGGATAACATAATCTAATTCAAGACTACCATTCAGGCTACACAAAATTGGTTAACTGAGAACCATCTACTGCTCAACACCTCCAAAACTGAATTCCTTCTCATCTCTTCCCCAAACCACATACCCAAGCTAGACCTTTGGCTGAATCACCTCACAGCCTTCAACTGCCCTCATCATAGACTCAGCCAAATCTCTCGGAATCACCCTGGACAAGCACCTGAATATGAAAAATCATATCAGCAATTTATGTAAGGGAGCTAACCACTTGATGAGGACCTGAGAAACATCAAACCATTCCTGCCACAAATGGATTTCAAGCAGGTGGTCCAAGCAATGGTCTTGCCAAGGCTAGACTACGGCAACGCTACGCTCTGTGGCCTTCCCAAATACACCCTGGCTCCACTAAGGTCATCACTGAACGCTGCGGCCAGACTGGTCACAGGTACCAAACGAAATGAGCACATATCCCCAGTCCTAAAATCTCTCAAATGGTTACCCTACGAAGCTCGAATTCAGTTAAAGATTGCCGTTCTGGCACACAAAGCCCTGCATTTCAAAACTCCCAGGTACCTAGCGAAAAAGCTTGAATTATCCTGTGGTGGGAGAGCCTCAAGAAGCACCAACACTTTCCTCCTGAAACCACTCATCCTTAGCAAAAAGAGAACTTGTCACCGAGCCTTCTCCGGCGCTGCCCCAAATATATGGAACTATCTTCCACCAGAAGTACGCAGAATCTCCTAAACGACTGCTTTCACATTGGAAGTCAAAAGATTGCTAATGGACAAATTCCTACCTTAATCTGGGCTAGGTTCACTGGCTCGAAATCATTGATCCTACAACCATTGTTCCATCATGTGATGCTACTCTTCTTTACCGCATTGTGTGCCCCCTTCGTAACCCGCTATATACCGGTTTATTGTATTACTCTCCTTTGTGTCATTTGTCTGTGAATCATCCGATTATTCATGTTGTGTATTCTTACTTGATGTCGATATTGGGTTAAGACCTTCCTTCCACCCTTTTGTAAAACGCTCTGATATCCTTCGTGATCTTGTTCGCGCTATATAAAACTTTATAAATAAATAAAATTAAAATAAACTAGCGATACTTGCACTATACTGCAGCCACTCTCCTCCAGACCTAAAAATATCTGGCAACCACTTTGCTCTTATTGATTACTTCATCCGGAGGAGACGGAATTAGCAGATGCTGGTGGGCCCCGACATACGAGCTGGGGTATACATGTTAATGAACCTTGAATAACTTTTATTCTCCCTTTCTAACTGTGGGGTACAAGTTGCACACCGTATGATATAATAACCAGGCCTTTTTTTCCCCCACATCCTTCTGATGTGTAGAGACACCTGATGTACTGTTACTACTGGTTTGTGCGCAGTATTGTCTCTAATGCTATTCATGGACTAATCTGTATCCATTATGGTACTGTAACTGAAGCCCTAATATGTTGCTTTGAATATTCCAGTGTGGTTTCTTATTGTTCTCCCTCCCTTTTTCATTTTGGCTGCTAGCTTCTTGTTTTTTGCCTAAGTTATTAAAAAACCACAATAAAAAAAAGTTTACATTTTGTTTTTAAACATGCCTGGGTACAAAGACTGCAAATCCATTGGTATGTTCTCCTCAAAGCCACGGCAGAATATCTTCGGCAACCATAAGAGGACCAAAAGCAAAATCAGCAGATTTTCTGGAACCCAGAGATGAGCCGCACTATTTTTTGTCTTGCAAACTTTTGAAATCCAGTATAGATCAGAGCGCAATTCTTCTTACGTTTCCAAGGTCGTCTTTTTATGATCTCATTTGACAAATCAGTGGCACTACACCACAAAAGTATGGACTTAACATATGAAACAACATGCTGGGTTATAGGAGGGAAATCTTTGAGTCGGGAAGGAGCCATGTTAGTAATGGGATTTCTGGATGGCAGGGGTTTCTGAATGGCTAGGGTTTGCGCCTATGCCTGGCAGAACCCACCACTCTAGTCAAGGCAAGTAAGTAACACACCAAAGATAACCTGTGCTCACCCTCTGGTAGCCTGGCGCAGAGCAGACAGGCTTATCCCCAAAGGCAATGTGTTAATTGTTTGCGCAACACACTCACACCGGTAACACAATAAATACACAACAAAAAGATACTCCACAAAGGATTATGTAAAAATATATACGGTATATTATAGATAACACTGAATCAAAATGACATGAATCATAAGTACTATGCAAATCCTGAAACAGTACTCATTATCCTGGGACAGTGCTCATTATCCTGACAATGAAAGAATCAAAACGACATTCATCATAACCTCAGTGCATATTCACTCTTGGAGAGAGCCAGATCAAACCGACATGCAACATACATGTATACCTGTGACATAATATCAACCCACAACCTCATCAAATATATATGTATTTGCCACACAGTGTTATTTGTCAAATATCGCAGGGAATGCAGAAAAGTGATCACTGTGCCCAAAACATTGCAGGTGCCTTTAGGATCGTGAATGGAAGTTAAAAAGCAGGCAGCCGTAATGTTTCCATACACCATTATAGTAATATCAGCTAACTTGCAGTGAGGACCTAGGGCATGGAGCACCTGTACTCTTAGAACAGGGTTTATGGTACTTTCATGAGCCCTGGGGAAACTACAAGCCCATTTGAATAACTGCGGGCACAGTGCTTGTACGGTTATAAGGGGCTTCACGGTAGGCCAAATAACGATCCCAGTCAGAATCAACGGCCGGACTGCTCAGGGGAATTGTTGTTTTGTCAGCGCCGTCCCACTCCACTCATGTGGGGGGGGGGCAACCAATGGTATAGATACGAACACTATGCTGCCAAAGTGCCCCACGGGTCCTCCATGACCCGCGCAGAGCAAAGCCAACCGCCCACATGTGCAGCGCGGCCCCTTTGGAGGAAGGCTCCCGCGGGGATGAGTTTCGGCTACAACCTTCCCCCTGAGTATCATATGGGGCCGATTCAGGGCCCGCACCACTGAAGGGGTCGAACTTCAGGAAGCTCCCTCACCCTTAAACCTGAAGGGGATGGAGTGACACGACTGAGCGGCGGTACCGCACTTGGGGCAATGAGATCCCGATATGGACCTTCCACCATCTTGCAGGCAGCCATACTGGTTCCTCCCTGGTCGGCACTGGAATCTACACAGCCGCCGTAGGTCAGCAGGTAACACGGCTCACTCTCTCTCTCTCTCTCTGGCTGTTAGCGGGCTTCCGCACTAGGGCCTGTGGCGTCTGAGACCAGCCAGGTGATTTCACTGGGGGGCAGGGCGCAGCAGGGAATTCCTCTGGAGGCTACGTGCCTTGTTGGCAGTCACCAGCGGGGACTTAGGGGCCCGGGTATGCCAGCAACGAATCCGCCCCAAACTCAGCTGTGGGGAAAGAGTCGCAGGGGCAAAGGGATTCTTGAAGATTAATACGCTCACCGTGCGCTGCCTAAAGAAAACCCCTTTTGAATCCGCAAAGGTCCCAAAAGAGCAGGGAGAGGGCAAGCCACCAAGTCCCTGGAGAGCACTGGGATCACAAGAGCATAGAGACAGGCAGCAGGCCAGCACATAAGGCAAACAAGTGCAAGCGGCAGGCCCTCCTGCAGCCCAGCAGGCAGTAGGCAAACAAAGTAACAAAGCAGGTAGCCCAAATTGCGGCTCCTACTGGCAGCACAACAGTCCCCTGGCCATGTGCAGTCTGTAGAGCCAGAAGTGTCTGGTTACAAGTCCCATACATTGTCTAAAATCATGGCATCAGAGCTCCTGTACTCCACTCCAAAATGACTTTGTTTAAGAGGTGACTCCAAAAGAAATCTTAGAAGTGCACAACACTCCCTTTCAACCGAGCCTTGGTTCCAGATATCAGTAGGGGGTAAATCAGCCCTTTGTGTGAGGGCAGGACACAACCTATACGTCTGTAAAATGTGGACTCCCTCTCCCAGCCCTGGAAGGCCATCATGCAGATGTAACCCTGTCACACCCAACCCTTCCTGTGTTGTGGCTGTCTGGAAAGTATGCACAAAGTGTAGCGGTCACACAGGTCCAGACGTGGATTGGAGTCAGGCTGCAATGCACAAAGAGCCATACGCACAGAGAAATACCCACTTTCAAAAAGTGGCATTTCTAAAATAGCAATGCAAAACCCAACTACACCAGTAAGTAGGAATTATCACTACCATTCTAAACACACCAAACTTGGCAACACTACTACTTTCAGAGCAGGAATTACCACTTAAAAGTATATAACAGAGTTCCCAATGCTAGCCTATGAGAGGAGTAGGCCTCACAGCAGTGAGAAACAAAATAGGCTGTTTGTCAGTACCTGGACATGCCACACAATAAAGGCACATTTCTTTACTTTTACATAAAATGCACCCTGCCCATAGGGCTACCTAGGGCCTATCTTAGGGGTGGCCAATGTGTAATAAAAGGGGAGTTTGAGGCTTGGCAAGTAGTTTTAAATGCCAAGTTAAAGTGGCAGTAAACTGCGCACACAGGCCCTGCGGTGGCAAGTCTGGGCAGGTTTGAAAGGCTACTTCAGTGGGTGGCACAAGCAGTGCTGCAGGCCCACTAGTAGCATTTAATTTACAGGCCCTGGATATACAGGATACTACTTTACAAGGGACTTACAAGTAAATCAAATACGCAAAACAGGTGTAAACCTACCATACCTGAAGTTAAAGAACTACTTATGAACAAATTTCTACCACAGATACTAGGATTTCCTCTCTCCGGATCATTCATGACACGTCAATTACACTCATGACTATTGCTCTCCTTTATTATTGTGTTTGATCTATCGATCCTGACATTGTGTTGTATCCTCCCTTATCATGGGAGCTGCCTTATCCTGCATTATCAACTTTGATATTCTTGATTATTTTGGTCTCTGAACAATTGTAAAGTGCTTTGATACCCACAAGGGTCATGTTTGTGCTATATTACCCGTTCTAAATAAATAAATAAAATACCTTGTTTTAGGGGAGACAGCACATGCACTTTAGAACGGATTATCAGTCCTAAAGCCAACAAAAAGAAAGTCAGAAAAATAGGCAGAAGAAGGCAAAACGTTTGTGGATAACCCTGCAAAAAGGGCTAGGTGTAACAAGCCCCAACAGCAAGATACAATACATTGCTGAACCCAAGAAGGCGTTTGGTTTGAGAATTACTCTCAGGCCATATTTATTTACATTACAACATGTTCACTGAAGAACATCACAAACTAATTGCGTAAATGACTAGAACACACAATCATTTTTACATTATGGGCAGAAAAAAAAACTAGACAAATTACCATTGCATAGCCTTCTTAAGTCCTATCAATTTAGACACAGGAATGACTACCCAATTGCCCCTCCTGCATGGCACAGATCTAACTTTTGACATCACCGTGAGTGAAGCCATCGCATTTTTAAAAAGATACTCTAAGCTCCCAAACCAAAGAGGAGGGTCAACTCAGACACGGACCTAAAATCATGCTAGAGACCTCCTAAAAGAGATCCACGGACACAGTTCGGGAGATATGCCTAGGCAATCAGGCCATAATTTGGTTCCCTGGCGCAAGCATAATCTCCCCAATTCCCCAGTGTATTAATGAGGACGACTCATAAATGGCTAGGGAAAGTCACATTAGAGCTCCACCCCAACCTTGCCCCTTGCTATAATTAACACGCTTAAGCCTGCAGTTGGGTAAAACAACCACATTTTAAGAACTGCACTAATTTTTGATGCATAATGAACAAATTACTTACCGTTGGTAATGCTCTTTCTGTTAGAGACTATCTAGCTGCAGATTCCTCATCTTTTTATTATTCGCCAGGCGTCAAATGGATCTGAAAACTTTTCAGCAGTGCCTGTGTGTGCCAGAAGGAGATATCTAGATCTAGTGGCTCAGCACGGATGCCGTTCCGCTCCGAAAACGACGTGCAGGACTTATACAGGCACCGTTCCGGCGAGCTGATGTCAGCTGCTTTCGAGACTGTCCATGCCTTTAGATGCAGAGCTCAAAAAGCAAATTGGTAGACAGTGTGCAGATTCCTAGATGTGGGATCTTAATCATGGGTAGAGTCGATCATGAGATGGGGAGGATGGAAGGGTCACTGACGAATTAGCGGCTAGATAGAGTCTCTATAAGAAAGAGCAATACTGAAGGTAAGTAACTTGTTAGATTGACAGAGAAAGTCCTGCAGGACCAAGGGAGTAAAATGCCCCTCCCAGTGAAGATGACTGTTCAGGCAATAATGCTTTGAAAACGTATGGAGGGATGCTTAAGTAGCAACCTGGCAAATGTCTAGGACAGGGACGCCACATGCTAATTCAGTGGTAGCAGCTTTGACCCTGGTAGAATGAGCATGTAGTACTTTTGGAGGCTGCTTTGTGTCCGGTGCGTAGCAGATTTAATGCAGAGACTGATCCAGTAGGAGATGGTTCTCTTCTGCACTGCCTTGCTCCTTTTCGCTCCGGAGAACCCCACAAAGTGCTGAACAGTCACCTAGTGGTCTTTGGTACAATCTATTTAGAAGCTTGGCACTCTCTTGGAGTCCAAGACATGAAGTCTCTCATCCTCCTTGGAACATTGAGGCGGAGCATGGAAGACCAGCAGGGTGATGGCTTAACTGGCGTGGAAAGGCGTCACGTCTTTTGGCAGGAAGGATGCCCACGTCCACAGAACCAGTTTGTCTAGCAGAAGGAAGTGTATGGTGAACTGACACAAAGAGCCCAAAGCTCACTCACACACCGTGCCAAGGTGATAGCAAAGAGAAACACAGTCTTGATAGTAAGGGGGAATACAATGAAGAGTACATCAACTAAGTCAGGACTAGATTAAGGTCTGCTGTAGCATGACACAAGGAGCAGGGGGAAACATGTTGCAGCACCTTCAAAAATCGCATCACAGGGGGAGGAGCCAAGATGGCGACCGGGACGGCAGCTAGATTCCCGGCTCCGTGAACCTCCGCATCCCGCACGGATATCCTGCATGAGATCCTTATTCTGCGCTACGCGATCGTGTTTGTAAACGAAAGTGGCAACCGATCGTGTGATCCTGAGGTTTCTGACTGCAGTACCGCCGGAGAAATCAGCGATTGAACTTTGCGGCCCGTGCGGTCCCGAAGCCGGGACCTCGAGTGGACGCCTTGGCCGGGCGGCAGTTTAACAACAGCGGCCTGTGGTGACTGGGTGGAGTCGGTCCGCCGGAGTGTTGCTCCCCTCGGCCTGCATTTTGCTGTGGTCGCTCCCCCCCTGCTGAGCGCTGCGGACCGAAGACATGCCCGGGTGTGCGATTCTCGGATTCTGTGGTGTTTGCCCCTGCCTTTGACTGTGAGCTGGCCGGACGCCGTCCCTGGTTCGCCCTGATCCTTGCGGGCTGCTCCCGGCTTTTTGCGGGAGCTGGTCCGTGGCGGAGACGACTATTGCCCGTGACCGCGCAACGGTTGCATCTGTTCCTCCCCCAGGATCCTTGTCTTCAGCGACGTGGACCTTGAGGCGTTGGTCCCGGGGTCCTGGCCCCAATACGAGTAGGGCCTTCCCAGCGGCCATTTTGTCACTATGCAGCCTACCATCCTGTCCGCTGGGACGCAGCGGGACTGGGGGTGTGTGACGGTCGGGAGTGTGGCAGAGCGATCGGAGAGAGCTGCCCTGGGGTACGGCGACCTCCTGGAGGCCCTTGGTGCCCTTCATTACTCCTTGGCTCATGGCGCCGGGGTCCTGGGGAGGAAGCTAGATGGTGTGGTATCAGCGTTGGGACAGTGGCGGCATGCTGGTCCACCAGTACACAGTGGCTTTCCACACTGCACACAGGAGGAAGATGTTGCGGCCCCCCCCGCGATTAGTGTACAGCCGGACACTCCGGACAGTATGCTACCGTGTAGTCGGCTAACTGTGGGCTTGGTCTGCTCCGGAGGTATTGGACCTGAGCGGAAGATGGAGGCCTTGTCCCGTGCGCGGTCTCTGGCGGCCCAGGGACGATTCCGGCAGCGTGTGTCTCATTCGACTGCTTCAGCCTGTCTGGACCTTGTGTGCAGTGTAAATCCTGGGGCAGCACTGGAAAAGACGCCCCCCCATGAAGCGGTCCGTGCTGATGCTCAGAGACTTCCACCCCACCTGTGTGCGTCGCTTCCCGACTGTTTTTGGACACTCCTGTACCTTGGGACATCGGACATGGTGTTGGGTCGAGGGGCAGGCATGGGCAGAATTGCAAAGAGCGGTCAAGGCTGAGGCTGATCCTTCGGGAGTGGTCACCTAGTAGACAGGCGGACTCATGGTTGCGTGCTCTCATGGTTATTCGCATAGTTGGTGCATAATGCTCCCCACTCCCTCCCTCCCTTTTTTGATATGATCAACTTGGTGCTGCTAATTGTTTGCCGTGGGGAGACTTCACCGTGCGGGAGGGAGAAGCCGGGGGTATGTTTTGAAGGCCCTCCTCCAGTTTTATTACATTTCTTCCGCCCCCCCGTCTGGGGGGGGCTCTTTCTTACTCCTTTTTTCCCTGTCTCTTCTATATTTCGGGTCTAGTTCCAGGGCGACAGGCACACTGCTGGGGGGTGGGGCCATACTCATTCGCAGAGGTGCAGGGTGGGGGGATGGGGGAGGGGACTCTTTAGTCTTTATCTCTTTTTCCATGGCCTCCTTTTTCTTCTCTGTTCCTTTTTGCTTGTTTTTCTGGGATCAGCGCGGTACACCTCTCTTATCGTGAATCGCTTGCTCTTAATGTGTGCCACAGTTTCCGGGGGGTTCGTTGGGCTTTAGGTACGGGGACCTGTAGGCGCAACTATCTTTGATATTTCTCCCTATCCGTACTTTCCCGTGTCTGCGCCATTGATTCAATGTATTGCTGCTTGCTGCTTGCGTCTCTTATCCTAGCCCTTATCGCTGTTGGGAAACTGTTTGGCACCTGATCCTACTGTTTTGTCTTATCATAAAATGAAAAACCTTTTCTCTCCTGGTGTCCTACCTGAGCGGCTCATTGGCCGGACTATACTGTATTGTAGACTTTGCTCTCCGAGGTGCCGCCTGTGTTTACACGTGCTTTTATTGTTCTGATTGCTTAGCGGCCGGCCCGGGGGGTTGTAGGCCCATACGTGTAAATGATTGAAACGTCAATAAAGGTTTTTCAAAAAAAAAAAAAAAAAAAAAAAAAAATCGCATCACAATCAGTGACTTAAACAACAAGGGCTGATCTGGCAACCGTACAAAGGCCGAAAGATAAACCCTTATCTCTGTCCAGAGCAAAGTCTTAGCAGGAAACAGACAGAACAAATAACAGAACGTCAGATAACTTGGCCTGGAGGGGGTTATTCTGGCATGTGCCACACCAAGCCACAAATGTGTTCAAACAGGTGTATACATGTTTCGTTGAGGGACGCCTGGCTGCTAAGATGACATCACCCATCTCTGCATTAAAGGTAAAAGGTGTTCTGCTGTTGCTGTTCAATATCATGCATGAAGATGAAGACTGCAAAGACCTGGCAGTCTTCAAAACCAAGCCTTTTGCTGCTCTAGCAGGCCCTCCAGGAGGGGCAGCCTGATTGGAGGACATATGTTTAAGCCCAGAAGTTCTGGACACCATATTCTCCATACCAAATCCAGAGCCACAAGAAAGACTTAGGCCTGGTTTGTTCTTATCTTGTTGAGAACGGAGGGCAGGAGTGGTACCAGCAGAAAGGCATATAGGAATCCCGAGTTCTACTAATAATAAGTCTCTGAGCAAGAGTCGCCTTGTAAACTCAAACGTGCAAAAGTGCTGATATTCCGCGTTCTCTGCGGTGGTGAAAAGATCGAGCCAAGGATCTTCCCAATTGCAGAAAAGACCTTGCGCCATCTCTGGGTGTAGCTGCCATTTATGAGCCACTAGGCGTCGACAGCTCAGCTCGCCCTCCCTGGCATGCAATGATGGTGCAAGATGGTACACCAGTAGGAAAATGCCTTGGTGGTTCAGCCATTTCCAGAGGCGCAAGGTCTCCTGGCACAAGGTCCATGACCCCATCCTGCTCAGTTTGTTGCAATAACACATGTCAGTGGTGTTCTCTGTGAGCACCCATACCAGCCTCGCATTGATGGATGGCAAGAAGGCTTTCAACACTGAACTGATGGCCCTCCGCTACAGAACGGTCAGAACTAGGCCGGACACCAGAGGCCTCTGATATCTACCTCTCCCAGGTGGCCATCCATACTCAGAAGTGATGCATTGGTCACCAGTGCCAGCTCTGGATGAGGAAGGGAGAGGGGTATGCCACTGGCCCAATCAAGGTCCACCTCGACCTCACTGAAATCAGGGACTGAGGCCGAAAGATCGAGATCATAGCCTGAATGTACTGGACTCTTTTCTGGCGGAAAGGCACAAAACCAAACTGTGCCCAGAATGGCTCCAATGAATTGGAGCGCCTGAGAAGGAGTCAGGCGTGACTTTGGCACGCTAAAAGTTAACCCCCAAAGATGGCATGAAGTTCACTGAAGTCTGGAGGTGGTTGACAACTGCTTGAGGCAACAACAGTCAGTCATCAAGGTAGGGGAAGTCTGGCATCCTGACCTCTGAAGGTGTCCTGCCACCACCGCCATCACTTTCATGAACACTCAAGGGGAACTGGTGAGACCAAAGGAGAGCACAGCAAACGGAAAATGCTACTTTTTCACCTCTACTGCCGGATTTGTGAGCAACGTCAGTCGAGGTCAGACCAGCACAGACTCCGCATCGGAGGGGGCAATTGGGGCCACTTGGTACTGCATCAAAATCGGCATAGACATGCCCAGGGCTGGCGTGAGTCATGGTGTTGGTAGTGGAGTCAGAGGCAACATAAGTGCAGAGGATCCAGCTGGTGCCAAGGGAGAACCCGCCAGCAGTATCCCAGGTGGAGGTCCTCTTGACTCCTTATGGCCCGAAGGCGCACCATAGGGAGTTGGCAGGGATCAAAAGAGCATGGCTCCTCAGAATTCTTTGACATGCGGTGGTGTAGTAGAAGCTATGGTTACGCAGTAAATAGCTGCAGTATCGGCTCCAAAGTCGTCTGACTTCAGGAGCGAGATCGAGAGGGGTGACACCAATCCCACACACTTACACAGGCAAATGAGTGGCACGAGGGAGTGGAATCCTGCTTCAATTTCTTAAGTTTCTTACACTTACCTAAGGACTTGGTATGCAACGACGGCTGATCGCTTTAGCAGCTGTCGACTCTGGAAAAAGAAATGAGTGGGCCTTGGATGCGGAGAAGGACTTGTCTTCTTATACTTGGTAACTTAAAGTGTTACCTCTGGTTCATTGATGTGAAGTCACCACAGGCCCTGGAGTTGTGGCTCGTCCCCAAGCATCACAGGCACACCTGATGGTGATCTATCACAGACATGTGTTTGTAACCATCCCCACAGGGCTTGAAACCTGTCGTTTTAGGGTGTGACATCCCTTGCACACTGTAAGACATTTTGAGGTACGTGTCTCAGAGAGATGAGGAGGGGCTACGGATCCACATCTAGTGGCATGGAAAGAAAGGATCTTACATCAGTGCATGGGTGTGGGTCCTTTATCGCCCCAAAAGTCATTTCTAGAGCAGAATGGCATCAGTGAGGGACCGCAAGGCACCACCTTCCGGCACGCAGAGGTACTGATGAAAGATTTCTTGATTCAGCCTGATGCCTGGGGAATATTCAAAGGGTGAAGAATCTGCAGCTAGAAGTATCTAATCAGAAGCAAAGTTATCTACTTATCTTGTGGCCGACCATAAATCTACCTCCACCACATGCTGAGATGGTTCACCAAACAATTGGCCTCCCCTCTACTCATGGCTTGGGTGAGCAGCCTCTGCCTTCAAATAGACTGCTGGGAGAGCTCAGAGGCAGCGGTGGCCGTCGGTGTTGGAGGCTGCAGGGAAAGTTATGTTTTTGTTTTATTTATTATTTTTCCCCCTCCCCTCCTCCCCCCCCCTCCCCTCCTCCCCCCACCTTCGTGTTGAGGCAGCCGCTACTGCATCAAAGAGCAGATTTGACAATGTTATTAAAAATGTATCAATAAAGACATTTAAATACCTTAACAGTGATTATGAAGTAAAAACCAAAGCAGCAGTGGCATCAGGTAATGAAAAAATATCAGCTGAAAGTACCCAAACCTCAGCATGAACTATCCCCCATTATTAAAATGCTATCATTTTCACTCAAAGATCAGCTTGCCAGCTTCTCAAGTAACCATTTTGATACCAAATACATATTCCTTTTAGACAAAGAAACAAATGCCCACGCAACGGCTTGCCTTTTAAATAAAAATGGCAGTTTGGTCCTGAAATACCGGCTTTCAATTTTAGGTAGCTTGTTTCTTTTACAAACATCAGCTTATCATTTTTGTCAAGTTCTCATATGTAGTACTAGTACACATGAACATATTGTGCCATAAATGCCCCTATGTCACCATCACACGTCAGGGATACAATTATATGGGATTTTCACCATTATTTCAACGATGCACACAATATATCAAGAACGTGATCCATATGTCAAGAGTTTCATGGTGCCAAGTATATCAACAACATACCAAGAAAGGAAAGCTGTATGTAAGGCAGTACATCATCATGTCAAGAAGCATGGCCACAACATGACAGTTGCTGGAAATTGGGTTAGTAGTTGAGAGGCATGCAAACCCAACTAAAATATTAATCACAATCCTTGTCAGGGTGAACTAGGAAAGTCACAAATTAAACCAGAGGTCAACCCCTTAGTAGCTTTGCACAGAGCAGTCAGCCTTAAGGTATATGTAAAGTATTTATGCATAACTGAAATAAAAATAAAGTGAAAACACAAGACAGGAAAAATCCCCAAATTAATTTAGAAAAATAGAGAATATTTTAATAAACAAAATGACACTAACATCACAGAAATCCTGCAAGTAGAACAAGAGAAATGAATTTTTTAAGTTTGAATTAAAAATAGCACCAAAAAGCACAAAATGCCAACCAAGGATATTTGGCACAGCTAGACTGGGTCAAAGTCAAAAGATAAGGCCAATAGACTGCCAGTAGGATACAAGGACCAGGTTTTTCCCAGAAGAAAATTTACCTTCTGACCTAGAAAATTTATGGAAAAAAGGTGATTGTTGAAAAAAGTCGCGGCAGGGCAAGATGGATCCGAAATGGGGCTTGGCAATGGTGGGCTGCTGAAGAGCGGGATCCCGTTGGGGTCATTGATGAAGGTGGCAAAGTTCAGAGCTGGAAGTCCGTGCTGAGCAGAGTCAGTGCTCAGGAAGACCTCAACATTGAACGGATGCTACGCAGCGTCATTCCTGGTGAAGCCATCCGCGTTCGGACTTGACACGTTTCAGGAAGTCAGCGCTCCTTCAGCAGGGCACACCGGCAAATTGAAATTGACCAGCGATTTGACGTCAACAACTGCAGCTTATACTGGGACGCTGTTCTCCAGACAGAAAGTTGGCAAAAGTTTTGAAGTCCCACTTCTTGCAGCTTGGGGATAGGAGGAGTACACTATCACCAGCAAAGTGTCCAGGGCTTAGAGGGCGCCATTTGGGGGTTCGGCCTCACTCAGTAGTGTCCAGCAGCAGGATCCAGGGCAGGTCCAGTTGGACCTAGTCAGCTGGGCAGTTACAGGGAGAGACACCTCTGGAAGCTTGTTGGGTTCCTACTGCTCAAGCAGGAGGTCAGCCAACGGACCCTTGGGAGTCAGTTCTGGGGTCGTGGGTTCAAGGCAAGCATGTCCAATCTTTCTTTAGGTACTTCAGACAGCAGGGCAGTCCCTCTTTGGATTATTCACAGGTCCAGGAATGTTTTTAAGTCTGGAAGGTACACATTCATACCCAGTGTAGTCGCAGCTCCTCATAATGGGCTGAGGGGCCATGCCCCAGTTGTTTTCTGGTCTATTTGTTTTTACTATACCCAGAGTGAATAATACTTTATCATTTTTTCTTGTTATGATAAAAATGCCAACCTCCTTCGATCTGTCAACAGTCTCTGTCTGATGGCTGGAGCAGGTGCACAAAGGCATCTGCGCCAGACTTCAAAGAGATTATCAGGGCTGGAGAAATCTATCCCTGGCAATGGGGCCCTGGCACGCCTCTGTGGCTCACCTATTTGGAACGTGCTGGGATTTACAGATCAAGGTAGACATGGGTGCTGTAGGCTTCACTGCATTCCAGCTCCCTCTGTGATGTAGGGATTTTAAGAAGGTTAAGGGATTACACTTGTATAGGGCAACCGTGTGTGCGTTCTCTGAAACACCCTTGCCCTGGTAGAGTAGTGGTTTCTCAGCAATATATCATTCATTTTGCAATAGCTGAGTGTGGAGATCCTGTGGGATGATCTATGCTTACAGCTGGTGCTTCCTCACTATAAGTGGCACGCCACCTCGCTGCCCATTGTACCCACCACCACCAGGAATGCACACCATCTAAAAAACTGGATCCTGCTCACCATAGAAGACACCGCCAGAACTATGAAGACCATTCACTCAGGATCCCCCACAGATTCCTGACCTTACCATGTGTACTACCTCCTGAAGACACACCTGACAGATCCGAAAGAACTCAGCAACTACAGACCCCTCTCGCTCCTCTATTTCCCATCCAAAGTCTTGAGAAAGAGATCAAAGAGCAACACTCATCCCATCTAGAACAGCAACACCAGTTAGGGTGGTTCTGCAGTAGCCACAGCACTGATACTGCACTCCTGCCAGCAACAGACGACATACAGTCCATCAAGGATCGAGGTGAAACTGCCACTCTCATCCTCCTTGACCTTTCAGCGGCCTTTGACAAGTTTTCCATGGCACCCTCATTGCTAGACTCAGGGACTCAGAAATACATGGGCCTGCCCTGAGATGGATTGCCTCCTTCCTCTACAAACAGAATTCAACGAGTCAGACTCCCCCCAATATACCTCAGAACCCAAGAAGCTAGTCTGTGGAGTTCCCTGGGGATCCTTCCTCAGCCCTACCCTTTTCAAGGTGTACATGGTACCCATCGCTCGCCTCTTAAGAGTCAAAGGCATCAATATGGTATTCTAAGCCGACAACACAGAGCTCATCCTCTCACCCACCAATGCAAACACCACCAACAGGATTAACTTCACCTCCTGCATGGCCAACGTAGCCAAATGGACGAGGGAGAACTGCCTCAGACTTAACTCAGCAAAACAGAAGTCCCGATCTTCAGAAACAAGTGCTCCCCACTGAACTCCTTCTGGTGGCCATCCGAACTAGGTCCCACGTCTACCTCCATCCCCACTGACCACGCCAGAAACCTCACCATCATCCACAATGACAAACTCACAATGAATAAGCAGATTAATGGTGTGACCACATCCTGCGGTCTCATTTACAGAATACTCCGCAAGATTTCAAAATGGCTCTGCATGCACGTAAGATGCAAAGTCAACCAGGCCCTTATAACCAGCAGACTTGACTACGGAAACGTGCTCTACATTGGCATCTCAAACTAGCTCACGCAAAGACTCCAAACCATCAAAAACAGGGCCACCAGACTCACCCTATACGTCCCTAGGAGCGCTATCATCACTCCCTACCTCACTGATTTGCACTGGCTACCCATCCATAAATGGCAAATCAGATGCCAATTCAAACAGCTCGTCCATGTCTACAAAGCCCACCACATCATCGGACCCGCATACCTCAACAACCAACTTCAATTCTATCATCCATCAAGATAGCTACGCTCCACCTCGCTCACCCTTGCATGGGTCCCAGGCATCCACAGAATCAAGTTAGGGGGCACTCAGACTCCTTCAACGCCACCAAGAACTGAAATGAGTTTCCCCAACAATCAGGACAGCTCCTTCACTACTCAACTTCCGCAAGAAACTAAAGACCTCACTGGTATACTATCCCCACAGTTGGATAAGCACCGCCATACAAATTGATCTAACATAACATAACTGTTGTGCAGCAATGTAATAAATCACGAAATCTGGGGCTGCCAGCCCTCCCAAATCCACAGGTAAACACTGTTTAGACAGGGCTATGCTGTGCTGCCAAATATCCCAGATTAAGTCAGCGAACATGCAGTGCATCTCAAGAAGCACTTCCCTGAGGATTCAAATGGAAAAGATGAGAAAAAATATAATAACCTGGGAAGTATCACTAGCTTCGATAATGTTATTTTACCGCTGGCCGAAATGGGAGTGTTTTTGCAAATTTAATTGTGTGTCTCAGAGAGGATATAGCTGCTGAAACATTGCCCTCCAACAGATCACATTTGGACTTTTAGATGTGCACACCCAGGGAGCGCATAGAGGTCAGCTCCCATCTGATGTTGTTACCCATCTCTAAGGGATGACCATCTCCTTCAGGTTTGTGAATCTCATACACACAACTTTCCCCAGTTCATATGAAGTCCTGAAAAGCTATCAACATCATTTAGGGGTCGAACTACGCCTTCAACATCAGATGCAGTCCTACAGAGCTATATTAGCATTATCCACGTGCAATGATCTGAACAGTGGTGTGCCATCAATATGGAGTCCTGGAAATAACGTCCCTGCTAAATCATCAGAGCCAACTGCTCCACAGCCAAGGCAAAAAGAAGAGGGGGTGGGGGGGCATCCATGTCTGGTGCTCCTACAGACAATGCATAAGTCTGAAGTAACATGACCCGCATTGATGCAAGCTATGGGCTCTGCATAAAATAGTTTATGCCCAACGCATGAAGTTATGACCTATGCCCATAGCCACTTATTGGCATACAAGAAGCCCAATTTAAAGGGAGTCAAAAGCTTTCTTGATTTTGATAGAAAGCACTGAAGCCTACGGGTATTACCACCGCAGGCTGTCAAGTCATGTATGAGTCTACATATATTGGCATGGTACTTCATTCTGGAATGAACCAGTTTTGATCTGGGAGCTACTATGGCAACAGCCTATTTGCCAAGATATTGTCCACATTTAGCTTGGATAATGGTCTATAAGAAGATACCTTGGTTGCGTCTCTATCCTTTTTCTTTTTTTTTTTTAAAGGAAAGGACACTATGATTGCCTCTCGAAGTGTAGATGGCAGGCTCCCCAAATTCCTATAATCATTAAAGACTTCAGTAAGCTTAGGGGCCAGCACATCTATATAACTCGCATAAAATTCAACAGGTAGCCTGTACGGCCCTGGCTCCTTTCCTCCAGACAGATCTTTTATAGCTGCTTGAGCCACCTGCATCACTATATCCATTCCCAGGGATACTGTTCTCTAATGTGAGCCATGGGTGGCTGGGCATTTGTAACATAGTTGAACAGTCTCTGTGCATCTATGTTGTCCCTAGCTGCGTACAGCTCCCCTTCATAATAGACCGTAAATGTCATAATAACATGTATCTGAGAATGTACAATGCAACTTTCTTCGATGTGTGTACATTACAGATTGGAGGATCCCTTTTGTATTCGGAATTAGCCATGCAAGCAATCTCAAGCAATCTTCCTACCTTGTCTCTTCTGTCATGGGTTTGAGCCAGGTAAGTCTTGTAATAATATCCAATCAGTCATTCCTCCAGTCCCAAGGGTTTTATTTCTCCATGCACAAGCATTCCCTACCCATAGAGTCCTCGGACACCTCCCTATCTAACGTATTCAGGAGTTATTCCTGTTTTTTGGATGTCCTTGTCTGACTGCGCCCACACTCCTATCTTTCTAGCTATACAGTGCTCCCAGATCATGGTTTTAAAGGTTTCTCATTCCACTAATACAGAAGTAGCCATCCCAGTATTTTCATAGAAGTATTTGCAGACTGCATCTCCTACCGAAGCTTTGAAAGCAAGGTCCTCCAATAGTGCCACATTAGATTTTCAGTTTTGTATAGTCTAGCGGCTTCCCATTCAAGAGTTAATAAAAGAGGGATATGATCAGGGTAAGTTTTGTCAAACTCAGAATATACTGCTCTGGCATGAAGTTGCGAGCAGCATAAGAATTTGTTCAATCTGACATGTAAATCATGCATCAGAGATAAGCAGATGTATGCCTGTGACAATTGGTTGTGTGCTCCCCAGGAATCCACAACCTCCCAGCGTGTCATCCATTCAAGTAAAGATTCAAGCCAATATATGCACTACAGACACAAGAGGTGGTAGGGGGGCGGTGCGATCTATCCAGGCCTGCATAGCTAATGCAATTAAAATCACCCCAGATCACATATGGCAAGTGCAGTACTGATGCCAGTTGTGGCGCCATGCCAGTCGAAAAGGTCTGCAGATCCACATTTGGGACTTCACACTCAGGAAAATCACAACTCTGAGTGTTGTCCAAATCGCAATGCTAACATGTCATGGGGCATTCTTTTGCTGGATCAAGCCAGGGAGTGCTGGGTGGGGGGTAAGATGAGAGAACAAACAGATCAGTGCATATTCCATATGGTTCGCCTTTATCCTGACACCCCAATACTGCAATTGAAAATTCATAGGAATAAAAACTTAGCACGGCAACTCATGACAACACTATATCCACTCCCAGGGAGACTGTGTCCTCTAATGTGAGAACAACATGGGTGGCAAGCAGGATGTGCTGTATCATTCCATTATATCATTTTGCCTGCTGTGCCAGAGGTGACCTTAGGTCAAATTCCACTGTAGTTGTATACTGAGCAGCTCTTAGCCCGCCAGATTTGAGTCATCACACAGGACAGAGGTCCTGTCCACATCTTGTCCAAAAGCCCCCGTTGGGCAGCCACATCCAGCGCACACACCCTCTTGGCTCTGGCATGTTGTCTCAATAGATTGAGTCCTTTTCTTATTCTCATTCATCGTCTTTTCAGGATGCATGGCACCGCAGCATCAGTAACGTCAGGCAGCCCTCGCCACCGACTTTGTAAGTGTCCACCAATCACTTGCCACCCCTGGCGCAGTAAAGAAAAAGGTTTACCTCTCAAGCTTGCAGGGAACAACAGTGCATATTGTATTTGCAGATCCTGTAGTCTTTTTTTCACTCTCATGAACGATGCACATTGTCTCTGCACTTGTACAGTGTAGTTTGGAAAAATATAAACTTTGGCATTATCTACATCAAATGGTCCAGCAGTTCAGGCTTGGTGAAGGATATAGTTCCGAGTCGAAAATGGAGTAGCCATGCCACTACTGGTCTCAGAGGCACCTTAGGTTGCCTCATGTGCCATCTCGAGTGCATAATATTTGGAAAGTCCTTCAGGCACCACAACCTCCTGGAGCAAGTTCATCAAGTACGTAATATAGAAAACTGCCCTCTACATGTTCGGGCAGACCTACGATCCTTATGTTCTTGCGTCTGTGCGTCCCTCCTGATCTTTAATCCTATCTCCAGGATCTGGATCTGCTCGGTCATATCAGTTTGTTGCCTTTTGTGTGCTTGTGTCATGGGGGCAGGCTCCGAGATCCATCTCTACTATGCATACCGTCTCTTCTGCTGGTCATGCCTCAACATACCAAAATCAACCCCTAAAGTGGCCATTTTAGATTCCAGGAAGACCCTGGTAGAGCTAATGGCCACCAGGATTAAATGTAACTTATCTTCTGACACCAGATCCCCAGTGGGTCTCATTCCATTTGTCTTGAACATGGCTTTTCCCCTTTCAGCACATTTTTCTGTTGGGGCCTCACTGCGATGTTTCTGTGACCTCCCCATGATTTTGGCACACAGAGAGGCACACGGGGGATATTCTGACAGAGTACAGTGTTCACACAAGTCATAAGGAAGGGACTCACCATCATTTAAGTGATCCCATCAATGCCCCTGCCGGGGCCTCCAAACAGCAACAGTTTGATCCATCCCTACACAGAGAGGCTGACCCGCATCGTCACCGTCTGCTGCTCCAGGATTACACGAAGCCACCTAACCACTCCACTTAGGGAACTGTCACTGCAGCCTGCGTACCAATATATTGGCCCTGTATTGTAAAGTTTACACCACTTAAAAGAGATCCGCTCCGCTAAAACGGCAAACCAATGGTTAGTCAGAGTCAGCCACGTAGGGCCTACAGAAGGGGGGGATGTTGCAGGGACCATCACTATGTGGAGTACAACCAGCACATCAGCCCTGTCCAGCTCAAAAGGCAGCCCCTTTTTCTCCCACTTGTCCCAAGGTGCTCACCTCTATGCACCCCTGATATTGGGACATCATGACATTCGCATTCACGGTCCTCCCGTTAGTGCATCCAAACTGCTCCAGGACATTGGAGCCTCTGATGTCACTCCTGTCTCCATCTCAGCAGGGCGAGCCACAGCTCAAGCCAGGGAGACTTCTAGCAAATGGTGCACCCTGCTCCAATGATCAGAGCGTGGGTGCCCAGTCACAAAGTGCCCAGTCGTCACTTCAGGGCCTATGCACCGGCGAGAGAGCAAGTTGCACCCCCAGCCCAATGCCAAGAACATCCACAATATGGCAATATTACAACCATTGACAGGTGCAAACATTATGCTAATGAGGGTGCAATTATTTCAAAGATGTCCACGATATGCCATGCAGTACCACTATTATGGAGGTGGCAGCATTAGGAGGGGACAGTCATGATTCGGAGGCCAAAAATGAGTCAAGTACGGCCAACATGTCATTGCCAGCATTATGTCAGGGTGTGGCCATAATATGCCAAGAATTACTACGATTATGCCAGCACATTTTATACCAGTTGTGGGTACTATTAGTACAATTATGCCCACAATATAATAAGTCCAGGTCCTGAATTGTGCCTGAAGAGGCCAACATGACTAGGGAAACAGCAATATGGGAAACGTAATATCACTACTATAAGAGAGGCCCCTAGTAAGTTAGGGTAGGTCCCATCATGCCAAAGAGGCTCCAATACATAGGGGAGGGGCTTACTAGATGCTTCACATGTTAAGGGTTAAGTGGGTGGTGCGCTCCCACTCTTTCACCCAGACACATCCATACAGTGTCACTGCCTTTGCCCTCCTGCTAGACCGCAGTGGTTTCAGCCCCAGCACTCGAATGGTAAATTCGCATCCCAAACTACCACGCAAATGCAGTCTGTACAGCTTTTGTTGTCACCCGAGAAACATCTCAGGAATGTGTCACCTCTGCCTTATTGTTAACTAATAGTAATGAGACTTTCTTTTAATCTGACTGCAGGCTATGCTACCATGTGCTGTACCATGCTTAATACATACTTTCAGCATATTTTTCCCCACATCATATTTTTTACAAATAAGCAACTTCGGTGATTATTTCCACTAACAAGGAGGGACACCAGTGGAATAAAGGAGTTTACCAAAACCCTTATTTTCCAGAATCGTTCATGACACACTGCTGCTAGGCACAAAACAACAAAGAGCACAGTCCTTCCAACAACGCCAGCACGTGGGCATGTTTACCCGACATATCTATGCGACTAGGTACCAAAAAAAAACAACAGAAAGAAAATAAACAACCGTCACAAAAACACGGAGTACAAAACTACAAATCTGCTATAGGAACGAGTGAGTTATAATAAAAGAAATACGTTGCAGTTCCAATCGGAAATGAGCAAACCAAACATTTCAAAATAGGATGGCAAAACGAAAAATCAACCAACTAAACATGCACATCTGAAAAAATAATAACTTGTGTGATCGTACATACAGCGCGCGCAGACTCCGTTCAAAGCTCTACTAAACATTACTTACCACTGCTTTAATTCGACAGGAAAACGCTCTAATTTTAGACCGGGAGATTACTTTTTTCTTTGACCCTTATCCAGGGTTTGGCACTGTTTAAAGTAATACTATTTACGAAAGGTCTTTTTTTTTTTACTTGCATGTCATTGACTAGACACTGCGAGACGAAGTTGACAAGTCCACCGAGTGTCGTAATCAAAAATAACTTGTTAAAAAGACTAATGGAGAATGACCAGAAAATGCAAAATAAACGTACCCCCCATTATCGTGTGCTTGGCTGGAGGCTCGTGTGTTTCGCACTGTCATTCCCTGTGCAGTGACCTCTCGTCTTAGCACTCTAGAAACCCTCATTACCACATTTTAACAATAGCTATAATATGCATGTCAGTGACGAGCCGCTGTGCAAGGGTTACACACTTCACGAGACAGAGAGAAACACGTTGATCTGAAGCCGGAGTCGTGTTATAGCTCCGAGCACTTTCCAAAGGCTGTAGTTATCATCTTGTTAAAAAAAAAAAAAGAGAGAGGGACACGTCGTCTCATTAACACTGCACCGCTCCGGTGAATTTATCCACACCACCAGCTAGGGATCACGTAATGAACACAATTTCATCCACACGGAAGATGGGATTAGACCGTGATGTCACGATATTGCTTCTGGTCTCGGATTTGCCAACGCGCCCTACTCATTCGACTGGAAATGGTTAATAAAAATATAGTAACACAAACATAACTTCTCAGAAGAACTTCATAATTCCAGCTTGGCAACGGGTCTTCGTTATAGTTATAGACGAGACAAAACGTAAAGTTAAAAAATACGAGAAAAAAAACGTAAACTGTCAGCGAGGAAAGTAAATACAAAACCTCTCTCGGTCTGCTGTGGTACTCAAAGGATTAAATGTGGCTGCAGAAAGCCTCGGCAAACAATGCATCTTGGATTGTTAAAGTCAATGCATCTGTAAGAATCCCCCTCAGTTCTTCAATTTGTCACATACAGAACAGCTTTGTATTGATTAATTTCTAGGTCACTAAACTTATGTTGCCTCCAAATGATCTGAAGTGCATCCATGTGGGGCTGCTCTGACAGTGGCCATTGTAATCAGACATCGGCAGGCCGATGGCTATTCAAAGGCAAGGCGCTGCAACTGCGGCGATGAGGTAGCAGTCCGCAGCCACACAGCTGGACATCAGTTAGAGATGGGCGGGACACTGAAAGTTCGAGGCAGATTCCTGCCATTGGCTCAGCTCGAAGTCCTCTTGGAACCTCAAGCGCAAAAGGAGCAGAGTTTTCACTGAAGTCAATGTGGCCTAGTGGCTACTGCTGCCGGCCACATTACATGGGGAACCAGGTTAAAAGCACGGCCCAGTCTCAGCATCCGGTGAATCAAGGAAAATCACCCTGCGCTTTAAAAAAAAAAAAAGGTGTAACGTAACGTTGTGGCTGGACAAGGTCTCCGCTATGTAAAACTGCCAAAAATATTTTTGATCCATGCCCTAATCACATTCTCCAAGAAATAAAGACAAAAGCACTAACCTTTGATGCCAGCAGGAGAAACCCATCTAGTGGTCCCTGCTTGACCAAACTGTGTGGTCCTAGGCAAATACTTTGTTTAGGACTCTGCACTTTACCACTGCTAACCAGTGCTAAAGTGCTTGTGCACTCTCCTTTAAACATAGCAAACATGGCTTACATGCAATTTGCACCTTTACTTTACTTGTAAATCCCTAGGACAGTGGTATTGCATGTACCCTGGGAATGTAAATTAAATGCTACTAGTGGGACTGCAGCATTTATAGTGCCACCCATATAAGCAGCCCTTTAAAAATGTCTCAGGAGGGGCGTGGCCAAGATGGCGGGGTGAGCGGACGCTTCCTCCCGTAGCTCCTCCGGCCCGACTCAGCTCGAGCCCTTTTCGTACGCTTTTCTCCCCCCGCTGATGCTCAGCGTGTGAGAGGAGTGCAGCGGAGCACCTGGCGCGCACGTTGATGTCGCTTTGGCCCTGATCGCCCCGGGGAAAGTGCCCCAAAAGTCCGATCAAAGTTCGAGGAGCGACGGAGGGCCTGGGTGGTGGAACGCATCGGAGTGCTGTCCGGGCACCTCGGCTGGGCCTGGTGCTGAAAGCTGACGATCTGGAGGAAGTCTGACCCGTCGCTCGACGGAGGATAAAGGAGCTTTGCGGGCTGGGACCCGGCGGCGTGGAGGACTTTGGACGTGTGCTTTGGCACTCAGACTTGTGTCGGCGACGCCCCGCACTGTGTGGGCCCCGGCCCCTTGGCCGAAGTACGGCGGACTCACTGTTGGGGTCGGACCATCTGGGCCCTTGTGTGTGACAGAGTGAAACCGGCTGTGGAACTTCTCAGATTGCTGTGTTTTCAGGGGGCCCCGGTGGTGTCGCCGGGCCTGGCCGTTCTGCCCTGCCCCGCCCTGCCGCCATTTTGTCCCCGAGGGATCGATGTTGTTGTCCTTCACCGGAGCCTTTGCTGGCGGATGTATGTGGCCGCCACCGCTGCTGGGCTGACTCTCTGAGGGACGTGCTGATCAGGAGCCCCCTACCATAGCTTTCCATTGCTGTCTCGGATGGGCGTCCGCGGCTGGCGGTGCCCGGACTGCACCACCATCTTGTCGCCTGTGACGCAGCGACTCTGCTTGCAGGGGGATCCCCACGTCGAGCGCTTGCCAGCGGCTGGGCATTCCTGAGGCGGCTGGACCTGTGCCCACTCATCGACTGCAGCGTTTGCGATGACTGGAAGAGGCGGCTCGAGGAAGGGGGACCGCACCCTGCCGGACATGCTTGGCAGGGCCCAGCAACTGAGGGACAGAACACAACCCTCGCCGGGGTCTTCCCGGGCCTCGGCGGATGTGACTGGGGGTGAGCCACCGGTCACGAGGTCCTTTATGGAAGAACTGTTTAGCTCCCTCAAAGAGGACTTCCAGACGCTGAAGCGGGAAGTGGCCAGCGAGGTCCGGGAAGTGCGTAGAGAAGTGGAGGGCCTTGGCGAGCGAGTTGAGACGATGGAGACGGAGTCCCAACGTCGGGACGAGGAGATAGTCCATCTTCAACAGGACGTTCTCCGCCTCCGGGAGCAGTGTGTTGAGCTCCAGGCCCACTCTGAGGACCTTGAGAATAGGTCACGGAGGAACAACATCCGAGTGCGTGGTGTGCCGTCCACGGACGAAGGGACCGACTTGGAGGGCTATCTGCAAGACCTGTTCCGGGAGATCCTGGGGGAAGCTGCAGACTTCCCTATTCGCATTGATAGGGCACACAGGGTTGGCCGGCAGCGCCAGTCATCGGCACCCCCACCGGACATTTTGGCTTTCCTGCCCGACTTCCCGCTGAAGGAACGCATCATGACTGAGGCCCGCAGGAAACAGCCCCTGACTTTCCGGGAGCGGCCTGTAGCGCTTTATCAGGACCTATCCGCCATCACGCTGCAGAAACGCAGGTCCTTCAGGATTGCCACTGACTTTCTGCGCGAACATGAGACGCCGTACTCTTGGGGACATCCCTTCCGCCTGATTTTCCGGTGGAATGGGGTACTGCATCAGCTACGCTCCTTGCAGGACATTTGTGGGGTCCTGGGGCTTACGGCGGCGGAGGAGGAAGGGGCTACACCGTCGTGGAGGCGCTCAGAGAGACGGAGCCGGCGGAGGTCGACGAGGAGACAATCGGCGGCCAGCGCAGGGCGTCCCGATTCCCCTACTATCAGGGCGGACATAGTTTACGTAGTGGGTCGCGACACTGCTCGTCATACTAGCAAATAGCCCCAAAGAATTCTGGATAATGTAGTGGCAGCGGTGAGTACGCCTATGCCACGAGTATGTGAAATAATGCCATCCCTGGACACGTGTTTCGAGGTAATTGCCTCTCGTCAGCAGGGAGCAGGTAGGTATGCGGGGTGCCAAGTAGACTGCCAAAATATATAGGTAAAGTACCTTTCAAGGCGCGCAGGTGCAGACACCAGGCTCGTCAGCCCAAAGTCGCTCGAAAGAGCTTTAAATAGTTTACGTAGTGGGTCGCGACACTGCTCGTCATACTAGCAAATAGCCCCAAAGAATTCTGGATAATGTAGTGGCAGCGGTGAGTACGCCTATGCCACGAGTATGTGAAATAATGCCATCCCTGGACACGTGTTTCGAGGTAATTGCCTCTCGTCAGCAGGGAGCAGGTAGGTATGCGGGGTGCCAAGTAGACTGCCAAAATATATAGGTAAAGTACCTTTCAAGGCGCGCAGGTGCAGACACCAGGCTCGTCAGCCCAAAGTCGCTCGAAAGAGCTTTAAATAGTTTACGTAGTGGGTCGCGACACTGCTCGTCATACTAGCAAATAGCCCCAAAGAATTCTGGATAATGTAGTGGCAGCGGTGAGTACGCCTATGCCACGAGTATGTGAAATAATGCCATCCCTGGACACGTGTTTCGAGGTAATTGCCTCTCGTCAGCAGGGAGCAGGTAGGTATGCGGGGTGCCAAGTAGACTGCCAAAATATATAGGTAAAGTACCTTTCAAGGCGCGCAGGTGCAGACACCAGGCTCGTCAGCCCAAAGTCGCTCGAAAGAGCTTTAAATAGTTTACGTAGTGGGTCGCGACACTGCTCGTCATACTAGCAAATAGCCCCAAAGAATTCTGGATAATGTAGTGGCAGCGGTGAGTACGCCTATGCCACGAGTATGTGAAATAATGCCATCCCTGGACACGTGTTTCGAGGTAATTGCCTCTCGTCAGCAGGGAGCAGGTAGGTATGCGGGGTGCCAAGTAGACTGCCAAAATATATAGGTAAAGTACCTTTCAAGGCGCGCAGGTGCAGACACCAGGCTCGTCAGCCCAAAGTCGCTCGAAAGAGCTTTAAATAGTTTACGTAGTGGGTCGCGACACTGCTCGTCATACTAGCAAATAGCCCCAAAGAATTCTGGATAATGTAGTGGCAGCGGTGAGTACGCCTATGCCACGAGTATGTGAAATAATGCCATCCCTGGACACGTGTTTCGAGGTAATTGCCTCTCGTCAGCAGGGAGCAGGTAGGTATGCGGGGTGCCAAGTAGACTGCCAAAATATATAGGTAAAGTACCTTTCAAGGTCTGCACCCGCGCGCCGCCACGAAAGGTACTTAAACCTCATATTTTTTGGCAGTCTACGGCACCCCCCACACAGTCCTGCTCCCTGCTGACGAGAGGCAACTACCTCGAAACACGTGTCCAGGGATGGCATTTATTATTACACTTTGTAGCATAGGTGTACTCGCCGCTGCTACTCTATCATCCAGAATCCTATGGGGCTACTTGCTAAAGACCAGCGGAGTGCGACCCACGTGAAAATAATGTTTGAAGCTCCCTGAGCGATTGGCTGACGAGCCTGGAGTCTGCACCCGCGCGCCGCCACGAAAGGTACTTAAACCTCATATTTTTTGGCAGTCTACGGCACCCCCCACACAGTCCTGCTCCCTGCTGACGAGAGGCAACTACCTCGAAACACGTGTCCAGGGATGGCATTTATTATTACACTTTGTAGCATAGGTGTACTCGCCGCTGCTACTCTATCATCCAGAATCCTATGGGGCTACTTGCTAAAGACCAGCGGAGTGCGACCCACGTGAAAATAATGTTTGAAGCTCCCTGAGCGATTGGCTGACGAGCCTGGAGTCTGCACCCGCGCGCCGCCACGAAAGGTACTTAAACCTCATATTTTTTGGCAGTCTACGGCACCCCCCACACAGTCCTGCTCCCTGCTGACGAGAGGCAACTACCTCGAAACACGTGTCCAGGGATGGCATTTATTATTACACTTTGTAGCATAGGTGTACTCGCCGCTGCTACTCTATCATCCAGAATCCTATGGGGCTACTTGCTAAAGACCAGCGGAGTGCGACCCACGTGAAAATAATGTTTGAAGCTCCCTGAGCGATTGGCTGACGAGCCTGGAGTCTGCACCCGCGCGCCGCCACGAAAGGTACTTAAACCTCATATTTTTTGGCAGTCTACGGCACCCCCCACACAGTCCTGCTCCCTGCTGACGAGAGGCAACTACCTCGAAACACGTGTCCAGGGATGGCATTTATTATTACACTTTGTAGCATAGGTGTACTCGCCGCTGCTACTCTATCATCCAGAATCCTATGGGGCTACTTGCTAAAGACCAGCGGAGTGCGACCCACGTGAAAATAATGTTTGAAGCTCCCTGAGCGATTGGCTGACGAGCCTGGAGTCTGCACCCGCGCGCCGCCACGAAAGGTACTTAAACCTCATATTTTTTGGCAGTCTACGGCACCCCCCACACAGTCCTGCTCCCTGCTGACGAGAGGCAACTACCTCGAAACACGTGTCCAGGGATGGCATTTATTATTACACTTTGTAGCATAGGTGTACTCGCCGCTGCTACTCTATCATCCAGAATCCTATGGGGCTACTTGCTAAAGACCAGCGGAGTGCGACCCACGTGAAAATAATGTTTGAAGCTCCCTGAGCGATTGGCTGACGAGCCTGGAGTCTGCACCCGCGCGCCGCCACGAAAGGTACTTAAACCTCATATTTTTTGGCAGTCTACGGCACCCCCCACACAGTCCTGCTCCCTGCTGACGAGAGGCAACTACCTCGAAACACGTGTCCAGGGATGGCATTTATTATTACACTTTGTAGCATAGGTGTACTCGCCGCTGCTACTCTATCATCCAGAATCCTATGGGGCTACTTGCTAAAGACCAGCGGAGTGCGACCCACGTGAAAATAATGTTTGAAGCTCCCTGAGCGATTGGCTGACGAGCCTGGAGTCTGCACCCGCGCGCCGCCACGAAAGGTACTTAAACCTCATATTTTTTGGCAGTCTACGGCACCCCCCACACAGTCCTGCTCCCTGCTGACGAGAGGCAACTACCTCGAAACACGTGTCCAGGGATGGCATTTATTATTACACTTTGTAGCATAGGTGTACTCGCCGCTGCTACTCTATCATCCAGAATCCTATGGGGCTACTTGCTAAAGACCAGCGGAGTGCGACCCACGTGAAAATAATGTTTGAAGCTCCCTGAGCGATTGGCTGACGAACCTGGAGTCTGCACCCGCGCGCCGCCACGAAAGGTACTTAAACCTCATATTTTTTGGCAGTCTACGGCACCCCCCACACAGTCCTGCTCCCTGCTGACGAGAGGCAACTACCTCGAAACACGTGTCCAGGGATGGCATTTATTATTACACTTTGTAGCATAGGTGTACTCGCCGCTGCTACTCTATCATCCAGAATCCTATGGGGCTACTTGCTAAAGACCAGCGGAGTGCGACCCACGTGAAAATAATGTTTGAAGCTCCCTGAGCGATTGGCTGACGAGCCTGGAGTCTGCACCCGCGCGCCGCCACGAAAGGTACTTAAACCTCATATTTTTTGGCAGTCTACGGCACCCCCCACACAGTCCTGCTCCCTGCTGACGAGAGGCAACTACCTCGAAACACGTGTCCAGGGATGGCATTTATTATTACACTTTGTAGCATAGGTGTACTCGCCGCTGCTACTCTATCATCCAGAATCCTATGGGGCTACTTGCTAAAGACCAGCGGAGTGCGACCCACGTGAAAATAATGTTTGAAGCTCCCTGAGCGATTGGCTGACGAGCCTGGAGTCTGCACCCGCGCGCCGCCACGAAAGGTACTTAAACCTCATATTTTTTGGCAGTCTACGGCACCCCCCACACAGTCCTGCTCCCTGCTGACGAGAGGCAACTACCTCGAAACACGTGTCCAGGGATGGCATTTATTATTACACTTTGTAGCATAGGTGTACTCGCCGGTGCTACTCTATCATCCAGAATCCTATGGGGCTACTTGCTAAAGACCAGCGGAGTGCGACCCACGTGAAAATAATGTTTGAAGCTCCCTGAGCGATTGGCTGACGAGCCTGGAGTCTGCACCCGCGCGCCGCCACGAAAGGTACTTAAACCTCATATTTTTTGGCAGTCTACGGCACCCCCCACACAGTCCTGCTCCCTGCTGACGAGAGGCAACTACCTCGAAACACGTGTCCAGGGATGGCATTTATTATTACACTTTGTAGCATAGGTGTACTCGCCGCTGCTACTCTATCATCCAGAATCCTATGGGGCTACTTGCTAAAGACCAGCGGAGTGCGACCCACGTGAAAATAATGTTTGAAGCTCCCTGAGCGATTGGCTGACGAGCCTGGAGTCTGCACCCGCGCGCCGCCACGAAAGGTACTTAAACCTCATATTTTTTGGCAGTCTACGGCACCCCCCACACAGTCCTGCTCCCTGCTGACGAGAGGCAACTACCTCGAAACACGTGTCCAGGGATGGCATTTATTATTACACTTTGTAGCATAGGTGTACTCGCCGCTGCTACTCTATCATCCAGAATCCTATGGGGCTACTTGCTAAAGACCAGCGGAGTGCGACCCACGTGAAAATAATGTTTGAAGCTCCCTGAGCGATTGGCTGACGAGCCTGGAGTCTGCACCCGCGCGCCGCCACGAAAGGTACTTAAACCTCATATTTTTTGGCAGTCTACGGCACCCCCCACACAGTCCTGCTCCCTGCTGACGAGAGGCAACTACCTCGAAACACGTGTCCAGGGATGGCATTTATTATTACACTTTGTAGCATAGGTGTACTCGCCGCTGCTACTCTATCATCCAGAATCCTATGGGGCTACTTGCTAAAGACCAGCGGAGTGCGACCCACGTGAAAATAATGTTTGAAGCTCCCTG
Source organism: Triturus cristatus (assembly GCF_964204655.1). Lineage (NCBI taxonomy): Eukaryota > Metazoa > Chordata > Amphibia > Caudata > Salamandridae > Triturus > Triturus cristatus. Next base: position 550,215,780 of record NC_140584.1, read on the forward strand.
AGCGATTGGCTGACGAGCCTGGAGTCTGCACCCGCGCGCCGCCACGAAAGGTACTTAAACCTCATATTTTTTGGCAGTCTACGGCACCCCCCACACAGTCCTGCTCCCTGCTGACGAGAGGCAACTACCTCGAAACACGTGTCCAGGGATGGCATTTATTATTACACTTTGTAGCATAGGTGTACTCGCCGCTGCTACTCTATCATCCAGAATCCTATGGGGCTACTTGCTAAAGACCAGCGGAGTGCGACCCACGTGAAAATAATGTTTGAAGCTCCCTGAGCGATTGGCTGACGAGCCTGGAGTCTGCACCCGCGCGCCGCCACGAAAGGTACTTAAACCTCATATTTTTTGGCAGTCTACGGCACCCCCCACACAGTCCTGCTCCCTGCTGACGAGAGGCAACTACCTCGAAACACGTGTCCAGGGATGGCATTTATTATTACACTTTGTAGCATAGGTGTACTCGCCGCTGCTACTCTATCATCCAGAATCCTATGGGGCTACTTGCTAAAGACCAGCGGAGTGCGACCCACGTGAAAATAATGTTTGAAGCTCCCTGAGCGATTGGCTGACGAGCCTGGAGTCTGCACCCGCGCGCCGCCACGAAAGGTACTTAAACCTCATATTTTTTGGCAGTCTACGGCACCCCCCACACAGTCCTGCTCCCTGCTGACGAGAGGCAACTACCTCGAAACACGTGTCCAGGGATGGCATTTATTATTACACTTTGTAGCATAGGTGTACTCGCCGCTGCTACTCTATCATCCAGAATCCTATGGGGCTACTTGCTAAAGACCAGCGGAGTGCGACCCACGTGAAAATAATATCAGGGCGGACATGGCCGACGCTTTGAGGGCGGCGGCCAGGGACTCGGCCGGCTCCACCGGCGTGGCCATGACGGCCTAACACTCACTCCGGGGGGAGATGCTCTCAGCTTCTTTAATGCTGGGTATGGGGCGGGGGGGTCGGGAGGGAGCGGATGGAGGTGAGTGGCTGAACGTCCACTTTGCTTTTTCCTACGGACTTGTCCGTTTGGGGCTTGACTGGGACAATGGGGTGTTTAAGTTTGCATTTGGCTAGTTGCCATGGTTGTGTTTTGGGTGGGTGTAGGGGTTGTTCTGGGGTTGGGGAAGTCCCGTCCGATGTCGTCCGTGCCCTCGCTTGGTCTGTTTTGGCTTGTCCCGCGCAACTGCCCCGCGCGCCCCACCCGCTGATCCCTTGCCCACTGCACAGCGTTCCTGATCCCCGGGAGGAATGTCGGCCCTAAAGGTAGTGACCCTTAATGTTAAGGGTCTGAATAACCCTGTGAAGCGCAGAGCGATCTTATCTTTGCTGGAGGGGACGCAGGCGGACATTTGCCTCTTGCAGGAGACCCACTTACTGTCCCGGGATTGCCATAGGCTGCGCTCTGCTAAGTTCCCCACCCAGTTCTTCTCCTCGGCAGCGAACAAGACTGCGGGGGTAGCCATTCTTCTAGCGAGCTCCTTTAGGGGGGAGGTTTTGTATAAGTATGCTGAACAGAAGGGGAGGCTTCTTGCGTATCGCATGCGCTTAGGAGGCATAACGTTCACGGTCGGCTCCGTTTATAGCCCAAATGACCACCAAGAGCGTTTCTTGGACTCCGTGTTGGTGGATGTCACTGCTTCTCCTGACCGCCATGTCATCTTGGGGGGAGATCTTAATATTGTCTTCGATTCTGTGATGGACAGGTCGGCGCAGCGCTCCCCGCAGACGGGGGAACTGTCCCAGGCTGTGAAGGCCCAGATTGCGGAAATGGACTTACACGATCTTTGGCGCTCCATGCACCCCACTGATAGGGACTACTCTTACTTTTCACACGCACACCGAACCTACTCACGGCTGGACTATCTTCTGGTGAGTGGACCGATGCGCGCCGCCGCCACAGCGGCGGACATTGGGGTCCTGACCCTGTCTGACCATGCACCAGTCGCCGGCGTTTTCAAGTGGCCGGCGGCCTCTCCCGCTAGGGGGGTGTGGCGCCTTCGAGATACCCTTTTACACAAAAAGTCTGTAGTGACACGCATTGGGGAGGTCATACAGGATTACTTAACTCACAATAGCAACACCGACACTTCACAAGCGACACAGTGGGCGGCATTGAAGGCAGTCCTCCGGGGGGAATTTATTTCCATCTCCTCAGCCGAAAATAGGGAGCGGCAACGGAAAAGGGACGAGCTGACCGTTCAGGTCCGGGAGCTTGAGCAGGTCCACCGTCGTACGGGGGCTCCAAGGGTGTGGAGGCAGTTGAAGGCTGCGAGGAAACTCCTGTCGGCACTGGATCTTGATAGGGCGGAGTATGCCGCCTTGCGCTTGAAGCATGCCTTCTACACTGGGGGGGACAAATGTGGTAAGCTCCTGGCGCACCGGCTCCGGGTCACGCGGCAGCGTAGCGTCGTGAAGGAACTGGTGGGTACGGGGTGGTCGTTTCTGGGGACGCAGAGGTAGCGGAATCTTTCCGCAGCTTCTACGAGGCGCTGTATGCTGAGGAGCCCTCCTCGCCGCGGGACGCCGAAGACTATTTGGAGTCAGTGGCCCTGCCGGTGCTGGATCCTGCTCAGGCGGACCATCTGGAGCGGGATATCCATGTTGAGGAAGTGATTTCCGCTATAGCGCGGCTGAAGCATGGTAAGGCCCCGGGTCCAGACGGGTACACATCTCTGTTTTATAAGGTTTTTTGCACGGCTGTGGCCCCTGTCCTTGCTCGGCTATTTAATTCCTTCTCCGAACCGGGAGCCATCCCACCGGATCTCTTGAATGCGACGGTCTCCGTAATCCCGAAACCTGGGAAAGACCGGGCCTTCTGCGGTTCGTATCGACCCATTTCGCTTTTAAATGTCGACCTCAAGTTGTATACGGGGATTCTAGCGTCCAGGCTGGGTCCGCACCTCCCCGGACTGGTGGGGGCGGACCAGGCTGGCTTTGTACCCGGCAGACAGACGGTTGACAATACCAAGCGGGTGACGCATGTTCTGGAGAAGGCCTCGCGGATCCCGGGGGAGTGGATGCTGCTGTCCGTTGATGCGGAGAAGGCCTTCGACAGAGTTCATTGGCCATATCTCGAGCTGGTTCTCAGGAAACTGGGAATCGGTGATAAGTTCCGCACCATGGTATTTAACTGTTATAAGCATCCTTCAGCGTCGGTGCGGGTCAATGGGTGTAGCTCCGGTGGATTTGCTATCGAACGCGGCACGAGGCAGGGCTGCCCTCTCTCGCCGCTTCTGTTTGCCCTCTACATGGAGCCGTTTGCTCAGAGGATTCGCAACAACCCGGATGCTATTGGGGTCCAGATGGGCCAGTATGTCCACACGGTTAGCCTCTATGCGGACGATGTCCTGTTGACCTTGGACGACCCTAGGAGGTCGCTGCCTGCTTGCATCCAGGAACTGGACGCCTTTGCACGTGTGGCCGGCTTCAAAATGAATATGAGCAAATCGGTGGCGTTGGATGTGTCCCTGGTTGCGGATACCAGGAGGGACCTACAGCGGCTCTTCCCCATGCAGTGGTCCTCGTCCACGGTGCCATACCTGGGGATTCTGCTGGCGCCCACATTACCGGAGATGGTTGCGGCCAATTATACCTCCCTCAGCAGGAAGATCAAGGAGGAGCTTGGCCGCTGGAGCAAGGGCCTACTGTCCTGGTTGGGGCGAATCGCGGCGGTTAAGATGACGGTGTTGCCCCAGATACCGTATCTTTTTCGGGCCCTACCTCTCCAGCCCCCGGTGGGCTGGATACGACAGACGCAGGCTGACATCTCCCGCTTTGTCTGGCAGGGCCGAAAGCCGCGGATGAAGAGGGTCCTCTCCACGCTTGCCCCGGAGGCGGGGGGTCTCGGTATCCCGGACCTCCGTAAGTACTTTCAGGCGGCGCAGCTGCGATATCTGGTGGAGTGGAGCAGGTGGGAGTCCGACAAACACTGGCTTTTTCAAGACCAGGCAGTGGCGGGCCGCACCTTACAAGAGGTTCCATTCTTGCGCCGCGCGCATCGCCCCCCTAACCTTTACGCCTCTTTTGTTACGCGGGTCCCCCTGAGGGTGTGGGATGCAGTCTGCGAGGTTCGGGGCCTTACCACCTTCCCTTCGCCGTTCACACCCATAGTGGGTAACCCGGACTTCTCCCCAGGGATGGAGCCGGGAGCTTTTTCCCATTGGGTGCACGCGGGCTGCAGGGTGCTCTTCCAGATCTATGGACCGAAGGGCGCGATTCCTTTTCAGCAACTTCGGCGGGAATTCGGCCTGACGGAGCTGGACAGATTGCGCTACATGCAGGTTCGGCATTGGGCCCTCCAGCCCCAGGTGCGCGACACAGCTGCTCGTCAAATTACACCGTATGAGAGGTGGTTGGTTACCCGGACCTCCGATGCTAAGCTAATTACCGATTTGTACAAGTTCCTACCACCCCCGCCGTTTCACTATTATAACCCAGGGAGGGAGCGCTGGCACAGAGAATTGGGTAGGACACTCAGCCACAAGGAATGGGACAGAATTGCGTATCGGGCGCGGCACTCTGCTTATCATACGGGCCTTACGGAGACCTTTACTAAGGTGTCCACTTATTGGTACTACACCCCGGAGAGACTGTATGAAATGCATAGACACACTGACAAGGGGTGCTGGCGGGGCTGCGGGCAGGAGGGTACCCTCTCACACATTCTTTGGGATTGCCCCGTGCTGACCGCTTACTGGAAGGAAGTTTTGGACGAGGTGGATAAGCACTTTGAGATAGAGCTGCCGCGCTTTCCGGCGTATGTCTTGCTGGGCCTCCCCAATGACCTAATGTACCCACTGAAGTCCCGCAGGGGTAGGCAGATCGCGATTGCGCTGGGGTCTGCGGTCCAGAACATCCTTATCCACTGGCGCACCACCACGTTTCCCTCCATTACGGGTTGGTTGCATAGGCTCTGGCATGTGCTGGGAATGGAGAAGTTGTCGCTTACGGTGGCGGGGGAGATAGACCAATTTGAAGAGCTGTGGCAACCCTTCCTAGCGCTGCTGTCCACCGAATTCCGGGAGCTCACCTGCCCGAGGTATCTTAGGCTTCTTAGGCTGACGCCACCGGTGATCCCGGCGGACTAGACTAAATGTGAGGGGATCCTCCGGGGGGGGGGGGGGGGGGGGGCGGGCTTTTTGGGGCGGATAAACCTAGTGCGGAGCCATTGGACGGGGGAGTTGGGGTATTGTTTCTTTTCTTTTCCCTTTATTGGGGGGATGGGGGATGGGGGGGTTGGATTGTGCTTTGTTGAGTTGCTACTGGCTTTCATTGCTCAGATTTGGGGTGTTGGATATGCACGCGGGGATTCAATAGATTGTATTTTTTGCCTTCATTTACTGTGCTTTTCCTCTGGACCACCGAACTACCCTTCGCCAACCCTCCTGAGTTGCACCTTTTTCTTTTACTGTATTGTATGTAACCCTAACCTCCTATCCCCCTCCCCCATGTTTTGTTTTGTCTTAATAAAAATGTTTTAAACCTAAAAATGTCTCAGGCCTGCCAGTGCAGCGCGTGTGTGTAGTTTTAAACTGCCATTTCCACCTTGCAAAACCAACCATTTGCCAGTCCCTAACAGCCCTTCCTTTCTAATACATAAAAACAAATCATAGGATTGGCCCTAAACAACCCATAGGATAGACTGCGGTGTATTTAAAAAGTTGGACATGTATTTTTAACTTTTTTACTTTTACATGTTCTGGTAGTGAAAACCTCTTAAATTAGTTTTTTTCACTACTACAATATCTACCTCTCCCATAGGATAACATTTGGTTACCTTATTACATTTAATAAGTGTAGCTTTCAATTGGGAGCAGGTGGGAATATTGAGTTTGGTGTTTAAAGAATTCTGAAAATGCAATTTTTAGAAAATTGTCCTTTTCTTGTCTAAACCATTTGGTACCTGCAGACTGTATCCTGGGTCACATGATGTATTGCTCCCAGATAGTGAGACAAAGAGGGGGTAATAGGTAGTGGCAGGATGTGCCATCTCTGACTTGACAGAGGGTCGCAGCTGTCACCTACCACACGTGCACATCAAAAAGGCTCTGCCTCAGCACACTCAAAGGATTTCACACTAGTCTTTTGTGGCCCCAGACAAACTGGGGCCATGCCAGGGAGGAAGAAAATTCCAAACACCTATGGGGCTGGAACACTCTAGAAACTTCTACTTCAAAGCTGGCACCAAGGATAAATAGTGGACCCTTATACCCAATTGTCCATTCAGTACTCTGGACCTGTGGATACTACAGAAGAAGGTCCACTGTGCTGCTCTGCTTTAAGAAGGACTGCTACTCTGCTGTCCTGCTTGTTATAAAGGCAGAATGGACCCGCACCCATCATCTCAGGCTAAGTGCCTCCAAGGGTGTACTCTGACCTCCTGTTCTGAGATACAGGAAAATAACAAGCTCCAGAGGCCTCCCTGCATCTACCCAGATGACCTGCTGCCTGGACCTGCAACTGGAACTGCCTGAGCCTTGATGGCCTCTGTTGTAGTGTGTTCCTGATCCCAAGAGGAGCCTCTAGGGTATTGCACCCTTGGTTTGGGCTCTTTGTGAACAGGCCTGTTTGCGCCAAGATCTTGCCGCATGCCAACGTGAAGCTTCAGTAAACCAGACTTTTGGTGCTACAGAGACTGCCAGCAAAGCGAGATCCTCACTTTGCACTGCTGCATCGGCAGCCCACGGTCGTCGCCAATGTGAATTTCCAGCAATAACTGTTTGAGACATGCAACAGGAACTATGCTCTAAAATAACAGTGGTCCACAATGCCAGGCCTGCTCTTTGCGTGAAAGTGACAACCGTATGCGATGCTCTACCTGCTCCTCACGGCCACCTCCACCGCAAATGTAATTCTTCACCTGAGAATTTAGGAGGCAACTCCTTCAGCGGAACTAACCTGGACCCTGTTTCTGGCCTGCGCTCCATCGTGATTGGCCTGAACTTATGGCTTTCACCTGGTCTCGCACAACTAGACAACCACGAGTGGTGCTTTACGCTTTTAGGCAAAACACTTACATGAAACCTTTAAGATTGCATACCTCCGTTTCTACTAATTGATTTTTGCCGTTTTGTTGTTAAACAATTTTACTCTACTTTTCTAAATTGGTGTGGGATTTTTCTTGCGTTGTGTTTTCAGTTTAAAAATCAGTTGTGTGCTGCATAAATACTTTACGCATTGTCGCTAAATTAAGCCTGATTACTTTTGTGCCAAGTTACCAGAGGGTTAAACAAAGGTTAATTTCGGGTTTGCTTTTGTTTCTCCCTCATAAGAATTGTTGTTACTGCTTGAATAGGGTTTCATCCCCCTCAACCTGGAAACCCAATTTCCTACAGTATGTTTCTCAAATCATGTTAAAAACCTCTTACTTTTAATAAATACTTCTCAATGCAGTGTTATAATCTTATGGGCTGAATTGAAACCAGTGCTTAATTTGAGCCAGTGTTTTCCGGTGCTTGGCCCGAGCACTTAATGTCAACACCTGCGCTTATAGCGCAAACTTAACCCAAAGGTATTGGAACGCTTTTCATGAGCACCAGTTAAGGACACATTCATTTTTCTGTTTTTTGTAGGCATGGGGAGATTAAGTGATTTGCCAAGAATCAAAGGATGTTTAGCTTACACTGAGACTGGGGCATAGTTCCCTGGCTCCAAAGTCGGCAGGTCTGGCAACTATGCCACATCCTCTCCCCACTTGTAGGGCTTCTTGGTTAGTGATTAGTTCTGTTAAAGACGGCGCTATTAGGAGCAATGGGCTGGTGCAAGCTGGCGCCTGAAGAGAGCCCGTCACTTATTTTTTCACAAATTAACCACTGAGTGAATCGCTTCAGCGTGCTAAAGAAATACAGTTTTGTAGCCACTGTAATATATAATAACGACGTTTGTTGCATGGGTTTTATGACAAACATTTTTAAGGCTCGCCTGGTACACGGGCTATTAGTGCCAGATATGACCCTTGGGTGGAATCTCCTTGTTCATTTGTTGGCTCCCCGGGATGTGGCGTAACTGCCAGAGCTGCTAACATAGGAGCTGGAGATCCAGGTTCGAGTCTCGGCGTCAGCTCAACATCCTGTGATTCTGGGCAACTCACTTAATCTCCTCGTGCCAGCATGCCTATGGATAGCGCTTGGATACCCTCATGGATGAGGTCTGGATACTCTCATGGGTGAATAGTCGGGCTCTGAAATCCGAGAATGTATTTATTTACCATCAATGTGTACAAGGGAGATATCGCACAGGCACAGGTTATTTAAAAGAAAGCACTGAACAGGCGATGTTTTCCTTGCCGATTTAAAAGGTACGCACCTGGTACTACTATGCGACACACGGCGTGCAACATATGCTTGGGTTATTCTGGGCGCAGTGGATGTAGCGGGGGGGAAATAGAAAATGTCCACCTTTGTTTATGTTTCAGTTTTCTTGACGCGTTCGCGCTCTCTCTGCGAAACACTGTCACTTTCTTCGCAGCGACTGCAGTGGCAGGGCCTGGCATTTATGTCTTTCCCCCTCAGTGCCCCTCGTCAGCACACACGACTCAAACCCTATATTTAGCTGGGGCTCTGATGCCGCTTGCCATCCTTCTGCCAGAAGCGGCTTTCACTGTGGCACCTAACCTCTGCCATGAGTGGAGAGGTACCTGGGGCTGCAGTTTGACCCTTTCTTATCGCGGAGCCCAGTTGTCCAGCACTCAAATGTAGCCTACCTGTTTCTCTTCACACTTTCTAAAAACGCGTAAGGAACAGGAGAGTGTGTGAAAAAAGTGACACCTTCCTATCAGACGCATGTGCAGGCCAGCTGCCTCATGTTAAATAAAGTGTGGAATTCTTGAAGACTAGATGAAGGAAGTAGTGCTTAATTTATATTAAAAATATAACTACAGAGGAGCAAAGTTTTATAACGAGCCCGCATGAGCGCTGCCAAATACCGAAGATGCTAATCAACTAGAACGCTTACTCTAGAATCCACTTGAGCTTCCTTCTTTCAACACTCCTCACTACCTGCCTCTTAATCTCACACTCGCATGCTCTTTTTCACTCCCATTTTTTCCCTTATTCACTTTTTTCTGATCTTTCTTTTCCTTTTCTTAATTCTGTTTATGAAAATCTGTCATGTCTAAGAAGTCATGAAAAGAAACAAATATACCAATGAATTCAAAATGAAGAATTAACCGAATTTTGAAGTAATTGTAACGATTTTGACAACAAAATGTACTACAGCAAAGGCATCCCCACAATTAACAATAAAACCAATCCCTTTCCCGTATTTCTAATGCCAAGTCTAACTTAACCGTCACTCTGTTTCTTTAAATATCATGCAAGTCCTTTTCTTACCCCCTTACTTCCATGGTTATGCTTCGTCAAGTGCTTAGCTTTAACACTAGTCCTTCACCTAACTGGTCAGGGGAGGGGGTGGGGGGGTCAGAGTAATGGCGACCTTAGCCACACATACTCCTTTACCATTCATGCCTATACCATAAAATCACGTCCTGCCCAATATACTTCCAGTTTCTTGGCTACTAGAACTCATCCACAGGTCAAACGTAATAGTGAATATACCCCGGGGCTCTTATTTATTTTATAGTCAAGCATTCACATAATTACTGATGCTCTGCCTTGTGTGGTAAAACAAGTCCTCCCCAAGTGGGCATAGATCCATGATATTTTTAAATAAAGTGCTAGTGTATCTAAAAACACAAAAGGTGCCCTCACCCTGCTAACTTGCAGCCACAATAAAGTTTGTAAAATTGTGTATAAAATTATAATTAAACTAACCCTAAATTCACAGATAAACAGATTTTTCTAGTATTAAGCTAAAAAGAGATTACCAATGAATAGTGCATGAGATAGACAATGTTACAGGCAAGTGAAGAAATCCTCACTTGCATTCAGGCCCTGTGGTGCTTTACAATCTAATTCTAAGATATACTGGGTTTCCAGTTTGCGCAAAAAGTATTCTCGATTACCACCTCTTCCTAACTATAACTACCTACTGGTAACTGCCAGGAGAGAGGGGGAGAGAGAGGGGGAGAGAGAGAGAGACAGAGTGAGAGGGGGAGAGGGATAGAGGGAGAGGGGGAGAGAGAGAGCGAGAGAGAGAGGGAGAGAGAGAGAGAGAGAGAAAGGGGGAGAGAGAGAGGGAGAGAGAGAGAGAGAGAGAGAGAGAGGGAGAGAGAGAGAGAGAGAGAAAGGGGGAGAGAGAGAGAGGGAAAGGGGGAGAGAGAGAGAGAGAGAGAGAGAGAGAAAGGGGGAGAGAGAGAGAGAGAGAGAGAGAGAATATATATATATATATATATATATATATATATATATATATATATATATATTTTCCTCTCTCTCTTCTCTCTACCACATATATGCATACCTTAACTGTACTAACCATGCGTGGCAATGTTGCGTGTGGTAAAAGCATAAAAAATTGCATGCATGGTAAATGGATGGATGCATTGTAAATGCTGCGTGGTAAAGGCACTAGGTGGTAAACACTTAGTTGTTACTAGGCCTGGGCAAAAATTTCGTTCCGTTCGCGGAAATTGCGATAATTTGACATTTTTGCGTTCCGCGGAGAGCGCGAAAATGTCAAAAATTCCGGTTTCCGCAGCTTGGCGATAATTTGTTTCTTGCTCGCGCTGTAAAATGATACATTCTCGCGCGATCGCCTTACCTGAATCCCTGCGTTCGCCGACAAGTTTTCTTGATCCGGTCGCGTTCTCCATGAGATGTTGTATTGTTTTTAGCCATTTGCGCTGTCTCGCGACAGTTCGCGCCCGCAGTGACGTCATGCGTCGCGCGATCACGTCTTTCTTCTCGCGATCATGCACCGCGAGAACAACTCAAAACAAGATGGCCGCGCCCGCAAGCAACCACATGGGTAAGTTGGCGACCCGCAACCATGCAGAAAATCTCGCGAACATGCCGGAAAAAAACTTCCGCATCTTCGCGATATTTCTGCTTGTTTGCGATAATTTTAAACATTCTCGCGATAATTTGCGAAGGTTAATTCCGCAAATTCCGCCCACCCCTAGTTGTTACCCCTCCCATGTCCCCTATTCTCTGTGATCATAAAGAAGTTTTTGGGGGGGACTTCATCATGGTATCTGTCTTTAACTGAATTACATAAAAAGTATATAGTATGAGGACCAGAAATAAATAGCCAATCCATGAATTAATTGCCTATTATTTCAGTTTGAATCTTAAGATTACCTAAAAACCCTCTGAGACACAAATAGCTTTTTAACGTGCTTTGGTTATTATGGTTCTGGACAAAACATGCCCGTTTGTGAGCATGTACACACCCACACGTACACACTCACACACACACACATTTGGATAAAGGTACATCTATACATATAAATTCAAGAAGAACAGTATTCTAAAAACAGGGAAGATGTTGGCACTCCATGAATCAGTACACACTCTCTTTCATAATAGCTGGAAACGCGACTCACCCGTAATCTTTGTCAGACCACAAAGGCCTTGGCTGAAACATGTTAGCAGTCATTCTGCAATACAGAATAAACTAACTCCTCAAGTATCGGCCTTTACTCTACAAAATTAATTTGCGCAATCTCACAATGTATAAAATGATTATGTTAACAATAGGATAAAATGCATAAAAATGTATGAAAAGGCAGAAATTTAATATGGGAATTAACAAATCCCATAATCCACTCTACATTAGAGCAACTGCATTTAAGAAGTAGGTCGATTAAAATAGCTATTGGCCACACCAGCATCTATTGTCATATTTATTGACTGGCCCAAATGTCTTCCATAATTATCCATTGTCTCATGAGGATTTATATTTGATACAAAATACATTACCGAGCTAAAGTATAAAAGACGAAGAAATAAAACAAATATTTGCTGTGTCTCATCTTCACATGCATACCACATAATTATTCAACAGAATTGGTCAATAAAAAAAACCTTAAAAACATGTTAAACCTTTCCAGAAACACAACACATTTCTTTAAATAACAATCCAGCTGAATTACTTTCATAGCTGGCATTCGAGACCAATAATGTAACCATTACATTTAGTTATTGCTTTTCTGTAAATCCAGTATTCGAGTAAAAGTTCTTTAACTGATATCAGGACCTTCCACTTTCTCCAAAATTGTTGCTTAGACTGGATCTTTGAATAATTATTTCTTGAAAGAGTCAGTGCAGCTACTAAATAGGATCATTCAAGTAGATGTATATACCCCCTACACTCCTCAACCTGATGCACAGTGGTGTGCTTAAAGGTTTTCATGGATACAGTATGGCACTTAGGAACCGTGGTTTCTGATCCCTTATTCGGTTCCATATTCTGGTTAATAGAAGCTGTGTGTGTCCCGGAAACTATTCCTCTATTATGGTCAGAGCTGGTCAGAGGCATCTCCAATAACTCCAACACAGATTCCATAACAGACTGTGAGGCCTATATAACATGGAAGAAGCTATTAACGTGTCAACGCAAGGATGTATAGAAAAATCACTAACTCATAGATTAATGGGATCTAAAGGAATGGAGTGATCAAAGCCCCACAAGTATTGTATAAAGTTAAGCAGAAATTGAAGAAATGTCAGACCAAATGCACCCTCTAAGAAGAAAAGAGACATGATGTAGGTCGGAAGACTAGGAACAGAACAAACAGAGGAGGAACTCAAGACGGCAGCAAACAAACTCAACCTCTGTACCCAAGAGAAAAGTAGATCCAAGCATTGTTGAATATGAGAAAGGTTAAGCAGATGATGCAGCGTGAGACCTTATAGAAGCTGATCAACGCTTAGAAGACAGCACCCTTGGAGATTGAGGAAAGCGTTTCAAGCAAATTTTAGTGCCACCAAGTGCAGGTCTCTAAAAGAAATCTCAAGTTGTCATGTGTCACCTTTCCATAAGCTTGGGCACGTTACAGTGCGTGAGTGACTGGCAGGATACATACAAGGATCAAAACATAATGAACAGTTCTGATTTGTGGTGTCATGACGCCCTTGGCAGGGATGAGGTTGGAGGCTGTGATGGGTCAAAAGCAGGTTGAACGTCCAGTTATTGGTAATTTTAGATGTGAACATCAACCACTGGTAGTGTGTAAATCCAGGAGGGTTGGGGAAAGATAAATGCTTATGTGCCAATTGTGAACATATCAGGTTTCTTCCCAAACATTTTAAGAAGCAGCATATACAAGAACATAGTGATGATAGGGGCTGGAGATAAAAATTACGTCCTTCATCAGAGTTGACAGATAATCTGTGACATCCCATATCTCACGATTCTAAGACATCAGCTAATCTATAAAGGATATTTAGTTGCTCGACACATGCAAGCATTCATATAGGCAAGGCAGGTAGAATTCTTGCTTTTCCATTGTACATTATTCAAACGCCAGAATATTTCTACTCTTCGTTGGGACTGAAGGAACGGAGAACTAATCTGTGGTAAATTACCTTGTGAAAACATTATTTCACCTGTCTAGGATGCAAATGTGGAACAGGGATGCTCCCTGCCAGATGTGAGCCTGAGTGTATAAATAATGAGTTTTAACCACAAACAGCAGTTCATCTGGGAGTCTTAATTCAAGTTTATTTTATTTGCATAGTTACTTAAAAATGTTGCAATAATAACACCAGAAATAAAATATTGAACACACACGTGTTACACATATGTTACGGTAAAATCTTCCTCATATGGTAGGATAAAAACATTCTCATATACTAAAACCAATTACAATTACTTTAAAAGGTATTGTAGTAATTATGCTAGAATTAACAATAAAATGACAATAATAAAACATAGTTTGCACGTGCAACACATAGAGGAGGCAGTAAAGAGTGCAGGAGGAGTCAAGCGGGCCCTTAAGTGAATGGGAGTAGGTACAAAGGTTCGGAAGCAGAAAGTGCCATGCACAAAAGCAGAGAGTGAAGGTCAGGAGGAACCTGGTTCAAGGCAGTTTCACTTAAAATGAGAACCAGAAACCCTCATGTGCAAGAATTGTATAAATGCACAGTGCTTTGTGCAGAAACAGGAATTAGAATTTGGGCAGGTTTCTGCCTGGAGTGGGAACCAGAGACCCTCGCCCAGCGTCCCTGCTCCGATCCTACGTACAAAAGGTGTTGAGCGGACCATAGTTTGTGGATGCAAGGTGCCAAGAGAGAGAGAGAAATATACTGATCTGCGAATTGTGTCCTTTTGCAATTTCCTACGCACCAATGCAAGGAATTTGACCAATCAATAGTTCAGCTGTGAATCGTCTGGAGGCGGAGCAGGCCAACACGGCCTATCTCCATGAGTGGATACCTCTTTGGTTAAATGGAGCTTTCAGAATTTGTATTCTTTCCTCCAGCAGCTTTTCACAGGTGCATAACTAGTGAAGTATGCCCTCAGTGTCGGTACCACACAAGCGGCAGATGTTTGTTATGGATTCTCTCAGCCAATGGGCAAAATGGGATATGCATGGTAGAAACCCCAGACGGTATGTCAAGCATTGCTCTTCGATGGATCTAGAGAAGCCCAGGCTGAAGTATTTCTGGGGTGCTGGTGTGTTGTAGGTGTTTAATGACATCTAGGCGTGTGTTCTGGCTGAGTATTCGGACTTGTCTTCTACCAAAGAGAGAAGTTTAACTGATTCCATACTGATTTTTTTTATTTTAAACACAGGATGGGGGGTTGGTGTTTACCATAACTGGGCAACCCGCTACTGACCAGGGATTCATTCAAATTTACTTTGGCAGGCGATGAGTCCCTCTATTGGAGTCCCTGCCTTAGTGGTTAAAAGTACTGGGATCCGCTATCCTGATTTTGTCCCAGAGGTTGATGAAAGCTCCTCACCTTGCCAGGGACTGCTTTTGGAGGCAAAACTCCAGCCTGATTTGTGTTGGCGAGGTGTATATAGGTAGACAGAGGATGATCCTGTATGCTCTCACTTGTATGCTGTCGAGGATTTTAGCATCCCCACCTCTTTGGAGCTCGGTGGCATATGTTATTGTTGGCATCAGTTTGGCGTGCACCACCCAGAGTAGAGGAGTGAATGATGGCCTGTTTAATTCTAAACTCTTTAGTGACACTGCTAGTAGAAGGCCTTTCCTTCTTATAGTGTTCCTGCTTTTGTCAACAATCACCACTAGGAATTTGTAACTAGACACAAAGACCCCCATGGTTACTGTATGATGCTGTTGTATCTGTAGGCCTCAGCTTGGTGCAGTATAGTGCCGCTGTCTATGGGAGGGCTTGCTGAGAGCTCTCTGGCACTGTTGACAGTAATATGAAGTATTTGAAGCCCCTTGCTTGGGCTATTTTGCAGTGTTTGAAGCCCCTTCTTCTGTCTGCACATGTCCTTCCATGCGCCAATCTGGCGGGTTGGACGGTTTGAGCAACTTTTAACAGGCGAGTTGTGACCAATAAGGAGAAGGTGCAGGCTGCAGATGGAGGTGGTAGGCAGGGAGGGAGCAAGCATCAGACAGCAGCAAAGTTTTTTCCCCCTGCTGCTGCATGTTTGTAAGGGTATTTGTGAGGGCCTAAGCGCCCGTATGCAAGCACAAACGAGCGTAGCAGAGCTGGCCGAGCTCACCCCTCTGCTGCGGTGCACTGCAGACCGTGTACCTCAGGGTCTTCGTGTCCCGGGCATCTTGAGGCTTCATTGCTTTGGGCTCTGGGCTCCGGCTCTGTGCCTGGTCTGCTCGTGCCTCTTCTCTTTCATTTCTCTTCCAGACCCTGTTCATTACAGGGGACCAGGGCCCTAAGCCAGGCCTTTGGGATACCGGAGTCCGAGGTGCCGGTGTTTGCTGCCACGCCTCCTCAGTGTCAGTCCCTAATAATAAGCTAGTTGATTGGCTCTCTGCAGTCATCATCCCGAATCAGAAGAATAAGCAGTCTTTTTTGTTTTTTTATCACGTTTAGGTGCGTTGATGCTGAAGCATAGCTTTTGTAATGCTTATAATAAATACTGTAAATCATTAAGTAAGGAAGAGACATTTGCAAAAGACTGGCATATGTTCATGTATATGATATCTTCATATAGAATGAACTGCAATTGTACTTCAATGCACTGCTTTCGTAACCAAATGTGCTGTGTACTTCCTGTTATGTGCCATTGCACTTCACTGAGATAAATCAATTTGGCAGCAAAAAATACCGCAAGTGCGTGTTCTTTTACCTTGGATTGGGTTGGGCTTTGATGGATTTGCGGAAGAGTGCCTCACACCCACACATGCACATGCACTGAGACTGCCAAGTCCTAGGGGGCGTGGCTTGGACGCCGACTCGGATGGCCGCCTGAGCCCGGAGTTCCGATGCACCGGGACGGACTCCCATGAGCTACGGAGGTTATTTCTGCTTTCTGTTGAACTCGCTGGCAGTTCCTGATGTGGGAATGTGGAGTGCGCTGGGTGAGGCTCACAGGAGCGTTTAATTTCAAGCAGATGCCTCACTTTTATTGCTTTTTGTGAGCGCCTCAGCGCGGCCGCCATTTTGTTTGCTCCGTAGCGCTCGTACGATGCCAGCGCGTCTAAACGGAGTCCTTTCACTATTGCTTATGGTGGTTTCTCAAAATCTTCCCCAACTACCTCAATGTTTTTAAAGAGGTGAATGTGATGAGTTTTTTCTTTTTTTGATTATGAAGGCACAAGAGATGGATTCGGTAGCTGGAGCTCTTTTACTGTAACATCTGCGTAGCGTCGCTGAGGCAATACATAATTGGTTTCATCCTGCAAGCAGGTTGTAAATGGAACTTTTCCTGTTATTGGGCAATGTTGTTTCTTCATCTACCCTGACTGAACTGTTTCTGGTAGCTGCTTCAGTGGAATATGCTATTGGGCGCCATCCGTTATGCTGGAATTAGCTCCTTTGAAGGTTTTTGTTTCCTGTTGAAGCGCTGGGAGCCTTTGTGACGACTGCGATAGCGGCAAATATAGTGTACCTGGCAGTTCTTTATGGCTTCGGTTGGAGGCCATTAAGATTTTCATAGTTATACTAATTTTTCAAACTTTTTTTTTTTTTGAGGTGCAACACAGTAGAAATTGTGTGGTACTAACAAATACATCAGCTGTATTTTGAGTCGCATTGTCAGCTGCGTGTCTTTGACGCTGGTTAAGAGGACTACCTGAATCCTGTGCTTCATTCTGCCTGCGCGGAATTTTTGGTGCTTCTGCTAATTTCTGCGCCTCTTCATCGATCTTTTTGGCGGTTCTTGGTTCCCTGCTGTACTTTTCCTCAGTTAGCATGGGCACTCAACTCATTACAAAAGGTACCTATGGGCAAATTACGCAACCCGAAGTTAATTTTTGTGCCCTCAAAGAGTTCTTCTACAGCACCATCTTCCTCTTCCTCAACAGCTGACTCTTTCTCTACCACAGATCAAATGGCGGCAGCAGTCCCCAATCGTCCCTCCTCGTCACAGCCAGCTTCAAGTAAGTCCTCTCTTCCCTCCACGTCATCTAAACGCTTGAAACATGACTCTCCCCCTCCGGATAAATCATCATCTCCTATCTCCATGGAGCTTCTTCTGGAGGAGATATGTGCTTTACGTCCGTTTGTCGAGGAGACCAATAATAAAATGCAGCTTTTTGAAGAGAGATGGTCAACTATGGATAACAGAGTGTCTTCGGTGGAGCAGCAGGTCTCAGAGATCCAAGTTCACTCTCAACGTATTGCCTCACTAGAAATATCCGTTCTTGCCCTCCAGCAACATACTGAGGATTTAGAAAATAGAAATCGGAGGAATAACCTGCGCATTTATGGTCTACCTGAGTCTTTGGAAGGTGATGACCCCGTCTCGTTTTTTTCCTCCTTCCTCCTGAAACTTTTGGATATGCCTCCTACCACCTCTCTTAGTATCCAAAGGGCTCACAAACTTGGTCCTCGTTTATCAACTTCAACTAAGCCTCGAGGAGTCATCATTCTTTTTCTGAAATTCACAGATCTACTCCTAGTCCTATCTGCGGCTAGATCCAAGCGCCAAGTTTCCTGGTTGGACCAGAGGGTTTTTCTTACTCCGGATGTTTCCAATGCTACTGCAGCAAGAAGGAAAGCATTTTTGAGCCTTTGCGCCCCTCTACACTCTCTTGGTGCCAGATACGGTTTATTCCACCTCTGCACCTTCAAAGTTACTCATCAGAATCAAACTTGGACTTTTCAAGATCCTGCGGAACTTAAAAACTTTGTTCACATTCAATCCAATGCTGGCATGGACACTTCTGCTTGTGGTTGAATGTTTAACTCTCCTTTTTCTTGCAGGTTTTCTCTGATAATGTTTTTACTTTGCCTTTGTTTATTATATTGTTGGCTCGCCTTTGATTAATTCTTAAGAGTTTCTATATGATGTTTTTCATTCTCTGTTGTTCAGTCTGCTGGTTCTCGTTCTTTTAACATCCCTCTTTCTATCCAATTCTTACTATCGCTTTTAACTGTTTGATGGTTTGCATTACCATTCTTATGCATTTCTCTATGTGTCTCTTTCATTATTAGCGTTTCTTATATTTATTTTTCTTACCCAGATCGATTGCTGTGTTCCCCTCTTCCCTTTTGTGGTTCGTACTCTTCATCTTCCGTCCTGGTGCGGTCCGGTCTGGTCTCCTGGTTCCGGGGGGTCATTCTTGTTGCGTCTCTCCATTGTCCCGATATCCTCTTCATGTTCCCTTCAGGTATGTTATTTTCAGTCGTCCTTTTTGGATTTGTACTGTCACTTCTTGTATTTTTCTCTTTTTACCCCCTCTCTCTCTTTTCCTTTTGCCTTCGCTCCTCTTTTTATTCGCTTTCAATCTTCCCCTGTTTATATCATCCTATCTTTTTATCCCTTTTGTCTTAGTTTTGCACTCTTTATTTTTCTCTTCCTTTACCTTAATTCAGCCTTCTTATCTTGCTTCTATTCTCTTCCACTTTTTGCAATTTTCTTTCTTTTTATCTGTTGCTGTAGGTATTGTTTTTGTTAATGTTATCCAGTGTTTAAATTCAGAGTAATTTCCTGGAATGTAAAAGGTTTTATCAATCCTATTAAACGTCAGAGGATTCTTTCCCACCTTGCTTCTTATAACCCTGACATAGTTCTTTTACAAGAGACTCACCTCTCTGAGGCAGAATCTCTCAAATTAAAGCGTGGATGGGTGGGTACGGTTTTATTCCCTCCTTCTACAAATAAGAAGAATGGTGTTGTTATTTTGTGTCATAAAAAGTTAACATGGAAAGTTTTATCACAAGAAACAGATTCTGATGGTAGGTGGATATTAGCTAAATTATCAATTAATTCTATTCCTCTGACTGTGTTTAATGTTTATGGCCCTACACAACCCGATTTACTTTTCTGGCCCTTAATTACGAACAAATGTATTCAATATAAAGATGACCTCTTCATTCTAGGTGGCGACTGTAACCAGATTGTGGACCCCTTTCTTGATCGTAAGTCAACGGTTCGATTCATACCTCACAAACCTCACAAACAATTTCTAGACACTATTTCTCAAACACTCCTCACTGACTCTTGGAGACTCTCACACCCTGACACCCTTGACTTTTCCTTTTTCTCTCCTCCTCATTCATCTTTCTCTCACCTTGATTATATATTTTTTTCTCTCTCCTTATCGCAAAACCTGCTATCTTCCTCTATCGAACCCATTCTCATCTCGGATCATGCTCCTATTGTAACGGACCTTGACCTCCTTCCCCCGCATCCCAAGCCCTCTCGTTGGCGATTTAACAATTCTCTTCTTACTGATCCCTTTTTCTCCTCTTCTTTTTGCTCTTTTGCTACTGATTTCTTCCTGTTAAACGATGTCTCTAACATCTCCCCCCAGCTTCTCTGGGACTCCTTTAAAGCCACGGCTCGCGGGTTTGTTATTGACTTTGTTTCCAAGAAAAAGAAACGTTTTCTTCAGAAACAGAAAACTATACTAGCCCATATTAAATCTTTGGAGCACAAGTTCTATTCTTCCCCTAATAATTCCGTCTCTCCGGATCTTATTCGTGCCAAGCTAGAATTCAATAGATCTACTACTGATAATGCTTCGTCGATGCTTCTTCGCAGTAGTGCCCGATACTATGGTGGTCGCAATAGAGCAGGGAAGCTTTTAGCTAATTATCTTAAGTCACGCAAGGAACGTTCCTTTATTGATTCTATTTACTCTTCTGATAATACTTTATTGCATAAAGCTCAGGATATTCTTGACCAGTTTCAGTTATTTTATCGTACTCTTTATACACCCGAATCTTTTCCCTCTCCCTCTCTTGTCCAAGCTTATCTTAACAAACTTCCTAAACCCTCGACTTCTCATCTTAGTTTCCCAGACCTGGAAGTTGATCTCTCTTTACATGAACTCTCTGCGGCTTTGAATATTCTCACCAAAGGTAAAACTCCAGGTCCTGATGGTTTTTCAGTTGAATTTTATTTACACTTTTCTGACCTTTTACTTCCCAAACTCCTTTCTCTCTTTCAATCGTTTGATTTGTTGGGTAAGGCAGAAGGTACATTTCAAGAAGCCACCATTTGTCTTTTTCCTAAGGACGGTCGCGATCCCAAATTCTGTAAGAACTATCGCCCGATCTCTTTAGTAAATGTGGACTATAAACTGTTTGCTAAAGTACTGGCTTTACGCTTAGATCCCCTAATGCCCCACCTCATTGGTAAGGAGCAATGTGGTTTTGTTAAGGGTCGGCTTACCTCTGATAATTCTCGCCTCTTCCTTAATGTTTTAAATAAGGTTTCATCTCTTTCTATTCCCTTAGCGGCTATTTCTGTTGACGCAGAGAAAGCCTTCGATAGAGTTGACTGGTCTTTCCTATTTGCTTCATTGCGTTGACATGGTTTCGGTCCTCACTTCATCTCTCTTATTTCTTTGTTGTATTCTTCTCCTAAAGCTTCGGTTCTGGTCAATGGTCAAGTTTCTTCATATTTTCCTCTTCAACGGGGTGTTCGTCAAGGTTGCCCCTTATCTCCCTTACTTTTTGTTCTCGCCCTTGAACCCTTTTGGTCTTCTATCCGTAACAATGATTCAATTTCCGGTTTGCCTTATGGTGATGATCAATTGAAACTCTCTGCGTATGCGGATGATATTCTTCTCTTCATTTCTGCACCAGAAACTTCTATTCTCCCTCTACTGTCCGAGTTAGACTCTTTCTCTCAGGTCTCGGGATATAAAATCAATTCGGATAAAACTGAAATTCTTCCTCTTACAAAATTTTGCACCCCTCATGCCTTCTTCCCTACTGGATTTGCTTGGAATAGCTCCAAAATTAAATTAAATTAAATTAAATTAAATGGAATTGGTTCTCCAATTCCATTTCCTCTTCAATTACCCTAAACATGTCTGCGGTTTTGGCTCGTATTGAACGATTATTTTCCTCCTGGAATCCCCTCTTTCTTTCTTGGTGGGGGCGATTGGACTCAATCAAGATGATGATAGCCCCCATTTTAATTTACATTTTATCCATGTTACCCGTTCACATCCCCGCAATTTATTTTAAATGTATTGATTCTGGTTTGTCCAGTTTTCTTTGGAACAAAAAAAGATCTAGAATCTCTTTAGTGCGGCTTCGTAAATCCAAATCCAATGGTGGTGTCAACTTACCAGACTTTCGTCTCTACCATAAATCATTTTCTTTTCGTCAGGCGTCCAGATGGGTTGCTTCAGTTCCTTCTCCTCTTGCTCCTCTTTGGCTTCACATCGAGCACATATTGTTGTTGCCTTTTTCTTTTGGAGAGGTCATACGCTTCTCTGCCAAGACTCCGCACACGTCATTTCCTTTGTTTAAACATACCTCTTCTCTTTTAAAGCCTCTTTTCAATCCTACGCCTATTACTCGGGAATCTTTTCTGGATTCCACTGTTTGGTATAATTCGCTCATCCTTATAAATATTAGGCCCATCTTCTGGAAGTCTTGGAGGTCTTAGGGCATCATATGGGTGAACCAATTTTTTGATGGAGCGTCTCCTTGTTCCTTTCCCCAATTTCAGATGTCCTTTCACTGTCCTCGTTCCTTTTTGCAAATGTTTGTTACTCTGATGACACTTATCCTTGATATTTTTTACTCTCTTCCCTCCTCCCCTTCCTCTGTTTCCCAAGCTCCTCTTCTTAAAATTCTTTCAACCCTTCCCAAAGCCTCTCTTATTTATAAATTATTTTCATCTCGTAATCCATATCGCCTTAAATCTAAACTGGAACTCTCTTGGGAGGCGGACTTGGGTTGTGTTTGGTCCGTTGCTCTATGGGATAAGCTTTGGTTCAGATCTTTGAAAATTTCTCGTTCTGCCTCCCTTACTCAGTCTTTATCCTACCTATATCATAGACTATATCTCTCTCCACTTTCTCTAGCCCGTTTTTCTTCCTCTTCTGAGTCTATTTGTTGGACATGTTCTGCCCCTAACGCTAATCTCTTTCATCTTTTATTCTTATGTCCCTCGGTTTCTCAAATCTGGAATACTGTTTGGCTATACATCTCTCGTATTTTCACACTCTCATCTCAATATTCAATATCTACCCTTTTTCTAGGTAGTTTATCTGATTCTTTAGATCTTCCTCTATATTCTCGTGGTCTTTTTGACCTTATGCTTGCTCTAGCCTTTCAACACATCTCCTCTAACTGGAAATCCCTTACAAAACTCTCCATCCGTCACTGGTGGAATTCTCTATGTCACTTTCACAGGCTTGATACTGCTTTTGCCTCCTCCTGTAATCCTACACATAATAAGGATCTCTTCTGGTTACCTCTTACCTCATACTTAGATCAGATGGTTCGGAAGAATGTATCATGTATCACTTCGGAAAATTTTGATCCGCCTTGAGGGAATTACTCCTTCTCCTATATTAATAGTACAGGATTTATTTATTGTTCTATTTGTTCTTCTAAGTTGCATTTTGATGGTTGTTTTTGCCTATAGCACCCCCTCTTTAATGCATAATTTTATATTTTCATAATATGTTATCACCTTTTCCCTTTCTTCTCCTTTTATTTCTTAATCTCCTTCCTTTCCCTTTTTCCAATTTTTCCTTAAAAATGTATAAAATGCTTTTGCTCGTTTTTATATGATATTAGCTTGTTTAATGTTGTTTAATTTTTATTTACTTATTTCTTAAGCTTCTGCGGATATCTCTGTATTGACATTTTCTTGAATAAAGCTTTTCAAACACAAAAAAAAAAGACTTTCAAGTCCTGAATGAGGCACTTTGGGGGCATTTCTTTGCTAATAAATATACATATATAAAAATGTAATTGCGTTAAATCCCCCAAGTCCTACTTAAACATAAAAAACAATACACACACACACTATATATATATATATATATATATATATATACACACACAAACACACATACACACACACACACACACACAGACATATACAAATATATATACACCATATATTACATATGAGGTAGTTATAGTTAGGTTTGCTTTCACCAAAGTTTTTTTTTAAAGGTTCATCCATCTCAGCTCCTTCCTGGAAAGTTTTGGGGTGATCCATCAAGCGAGGTCCCAAAACGCAAAATCCCCATGCATCTTCTATAGAGTTCTTTAAGAGGGGCTACAACAAAAACCACTGAACGGTATTACACCAAATTTGTCAGGAAGCTGGATTGTGGTCCGCAGATTGTGCTTTTTGTGATATGGTGTAAATCCGTTCAATAGTTTATGAGAAATTTAGACTCAAATATAATTGTATATTTTGGCAGTTGGGTCCACGAGAGCATCAAGAGTCTCTTGCGGGAGGGCCAATTTAAAAACAGAGCGTTATGAATGGCCCAGGGAGCTTTATTTCCCTTAGGCCATCTCGCTCCTGCAGGAGTCAGACTCCCACGAGATTAAACGCTATGACTGGCTATCAACAACATGAGAAAAATGTTGCTGGCAGTCACTACAGGACTCGGGGACTTAGTACCCTGTCCTAAAGTAATGGAAAAAATAAAGATATATGAGGGCAGGGTAGGGATAACCTGACCCCGAGGCCTCATGGGGAAGGGAGGGACCCAGAAAGAACCCCCCAGGGGTAAAAAAAGAAAACATTTTAAAAAAAGGAAAACATGCTGCAATCCAGTGAGCCTCTCCAAGGAGCAAAAAAAAAAAAAATGGAGGCAGGGCCACATTTATTTACTATAAGCCCTGGGGAGCCCACCTGTGTTCAATATGAGAACAATTCTGGGTGACTCCCCCTATCTGAGCCTCCAGGGGCCTCGGAAAGCCACCCCGGGGCCAAAAACATTGCTTATGGGGAGGAGGTATACGCAGCTCCCCCCGAGCCATTATAAGCCACCTAGTGGCCGAGCATATGTATGGGTTGGGGTGATGCACAGCCCCCCTTCCTGAGCCATCGGCGGCCCGGGGGAGCCAACCCCCAGGGCCAAAATCATTAAAGGATGCAAGGGGTCAGTGCGGCCCCACACCCGAGCCCCTAAATGCCCCAGGGAGCCCACCACCAAAGCCGGCTTGCAAGTTATGTCCTGGGAAGTCCACCACCGGGACAGTGATGTAACAAAACGTGAGTAGGCCCCCTGCAAGATATGCTGAGGGGGGCCCCTCACACTCACATCAGTAAGGGTTAAGGGGGACCCCCTCCACTATGAGGGAGCCTGGGGGGCCTTGTTACAGCCCTGCCCCGGGACAAAGCGGTTTCTACAGGCAAGGAAACCTGGCTTGGTGGGAGCATTTTCCAAACTCCCACCAAGCGGGAACAAATACCAAGCCAGCTCCCAACTTCAAAAATGCTCCTGCCTTCCTCGGAGTGGACTTTTGATCTATTTCTAAACAGATCAAAATATTGCTTGTGCCCACAGGGAGCAGCATTAGGCGCTGCTCCCTGCGGGCAGGAGAAATGCCGGCTCCCGTTGTATGTGGAAAATCGGCTGGTAATGATTCTGGGCACCAGGTATGGCATTTCTGGGGCAGAAATAGGTCCTGGGAGGGGGGCTGTGTGCCCCCTCCCCCTACAAATGTCCCTGAGTCCCTAGGGGGATGGGATTCCAGAGTCCAATATCGGCCCGGGGAGGGAAGCTGTGTGCTCCCTCCCCCCTAAAAATGTCACCGGGCCAGCTGAAAACAGCCTGGGGAGGGGAGCTGCCCCTTCCCCAAAAATTATGTGGACCTCAGGGGATGGGGTCCTCAGGGCCAAAATAAGCCCGGGGGCCACCCGTGCCCCCTCCCATTTATTTAAGAGAGTGGCCCGGGGGAATGGGGTCCCAGTGCCAAAAAAGGCTAGGGGAAGGCGGCAATGTGGCCTCCTACTCCTGTATTTAAATAAGTGTCCCCAGGGGACTGGGTCCAAGGGTCCAATAACGGCTCAGGGAGGGGGCCATGCACTGCTTATGACCTCACACTACGTCACACATGACAGGTTCTATGACATCATTTATGACATCACTGATGACTTCTCAAATGGCATCATTCAATCAATCAATCAATCAATCAATCAAGGGTTTGTTAAGCAAGACTACTCACCCATAAGGGTCTGTAGACGCTGGGGGGCTGGGAGGCGCAGGGTCCTGTCCATCAAGGAGGCAGTCTATCGAAGAGCCATATTTTGAGGTCATCATCCGAGCTCTGCGGACAACCCCATGCTGTGCACGACCGAAGGCTATGCGCCGTGTAGGGTTAGCGGTCTCTGGGGGGGTTGATCAAGAGGCCTTGATGTCATCCCCCCACCTCGCACAACCCAAGGCCATGCATGGCGGGGATTGAATTTACATATGGTAACAATATAATACTTGACATTAAAAAATCCTAGAAATTCACTGAAAAAAACAAAGATTATAGTGAAGTTATACTTAGGTGTCATAAGTCAAGTCAAGTCAATAAACTTTATTCGGTTGTGCGAATTGACAACCATAAAAGCATTTACACTACATTTAAAAAGAACACATTAATACATAAAGATAAAATACAGTTGTAAGATAAGCAGGTGAAGACAAATATACAACAAGCATTCAGAGTATTTTGTGGAGTCCATTATAAAAAAGAGGTAATAGCAATTCATATATTATTTTTATCCTTCCATACTATTTCTAAATTTTACTGCCAATTTTAAAAAACTACATAGATACAAGGTATATTCACAACTTAATAGCTGTAGAAAGTGCAGTGCAGGACGATATTGTATAAAATTTAGTTTTTTCAGACAGGGTTTTAAATATAGATTCCTCGGTACAGTATAAAAGGGACAAAAGAAAAGAAAGTGTGGCAGGTCTTGCGGAGACATATCGTCGCAGCCGCAAGCCGGCAACACTTGTCCACGATGAGATCCCCTAGGTACAGCCAGCAGAAAATGAAACAGATTAAACCTGAACCTGATCAGTAAGAAACGGTCATAACTGGACAATTGCCAGGATAAATAGGGTTCCATGAGCAAGGTGCTTTTTACTAATACATGATTACGAACACTTTCTTTTTTTAGCTCACGTGATTCCCTATCTTGGATTCTAAGATCAATAAAAGCTTTCTTGACCGTTATAACATCCTGTTTAGTGATCGATTCAGGGGATAAAAAGAGTTCAGGGCGACCTAGATCAGCAAAGCACTTAAAAAGATACTTTAACCAGGGAACCTTCATCCTGTTGTCCCATGTGAGTGACTCTCTTAAAATAAGCTGGGTTAGTGGAATGTTATCATTTAACCAACAATTCATCCAGCATAACATGGGATTAACAGCAATCTTGTCACTTACGAAGGAAACCCCCAGTTCCTCGTGCACGGAGAAGTTGGCCGTGCCCCTGGGAACCCTTAATACTAATTTCAAAAAGTTATTTTCAACAGTCTGTAAGGGATCCGGAGGAACATAACCCCAAATTTCACTTCCATAGCACGCTGTGGAGACACTTTTTGCTTGGTAAAGTTGGAGCAAGGCGGCAACTGGACTATTGCCCACTTTCTTAGAAAAGTCCATTATTGCCGCGTTTACCCTAGTGACTTCTCCCTTCTTTTTTTCAATCACGGGTCCCCAATTTAATTGACTGTCAAAGAGGACCCCGAGATAGGAAAATGTATGTGTAGTAGGAATACGTACACCATTTACATTTAGGCAGTTTACTTTTTTATTTCCCTGTCCGACCTTCATTATGTATGATTTAGAGTTATTAATGCTTAACTCTCTTGAGGTCATGAAAGAATGGAAGGAGTCTAGTAAGATTTGTAGTCCGTTTGCTGTTCTTGATAGGAGAACTGCGTCATCCGCATATAAAAGGACTGGCAGCCCCCTACGGCCTATGTACGGATAATCCGTATTGGTGCTTAAAAGATGCTCTTCCAGATCATTTATGTATAAGTTAAAAAGGAATGGGGCCAGGATGCAGCCTTGTCGGACACCACGATGCACCCCAAAGTCTTTGGTCACATTCAGGTCTTGGGTGAATCTGACATTTGCATTGGTGTCCGAGTGCATATCATCTAACAAATCAACTAAGTTTGGATCCACACCCATTTTTAGCATGGCGTCCCAGAGCTTCCCCCGGCTCACACAATCGAAAGCCGAGGAAAGATCCATGAACGCCATATGGATCGTTCCTCTTCGAGCCTTAGTATACTTCGCGATGATGAGGTATAAGTTTAAACATTGTGAAATCGTAGAATGACCAGGCCTGAATCCATACTGGATTGAAGATATTATATTATTTTCTTCTGACCATCTGACCAATCTGTTCAAAATTACTCCTCCCACAACTTTAACCACGGAGTTTATTAAAGATATTGGTCGATAGCAGGCAGGGCTACTGCGGTCTCCTTTTTTAAAAATAGGCACAATAGTGGATACCCCCCATGATTTTGGGCATCCACAAAGCACAGCAGCATTAAGTACAGCTGTAAGGACCGGTGCCCAGAGTGTTATACAAGATTTAAAAAGATCAGGAGGGAGACCGTCAGGTCCTGGGGCCTTGTTGTTTGATAGGCCTTCTATGCCCTTTATTACCTCATCAGTTGTGAAGAACAGGGATTTTTCACTAATTTCTTTTAGACTGCATTGTACCTGGGAACCATTACCTTTAAAAATGGAACTGAAGTGGTTAATCCAAACTTCTTCTGGGATTTTGGTGCCTGTACTTGAAATACTGGGATGATCAAATAAGGGCTTGTTAATGATCTCCCAGAACTTAGAGCTATTTTTTAGTATCTCTGGATCTAACAAGGACTCCCAAACGCTTTTCTTAATAGCACGTTTGCGAATGGCAAGAGACTTTTTGTACTCAGCCCGCAACACCCTGATGGTTGAAGGATCTCTCTGGTTTGTTTTTAATGCTTTCTTGAGCTCGCGACTGGCCTTCGAACAGTTGCTGTCAAACCATTTTGGATTATTGGATGAGTTAGCTATCCTCTTAGCAGGTAACGTTAAAAGTGACTCCACCTTTTTAGCAATCTCATTAAAAGACGTCAGAATTTGTAATGGTGCTGAAGCAGTAGATGTACATGTTATCAGATCATGATGGCATACATTGTTGATAGAAAAATAAAATTGCTTACAGTCCACCATTGACCACTTTAAGCGTCGCTTGCCATTAATACATTTAGTGGTACCACAGTCCTCTCGAGGGTTATGTTTTTCGAGTAAGTTCACACCCATAGTAATACATAAAGGATTGTGATCGCTAAAAATGCTTGAAATAATCGAAAAATCCCCAACAAAATTAACAAATTCTGCCGATAATAGAATATGGTCTATATATGACCCTGTTGCGTGACCTTTAAAAGTAGGGGTTGAAAATACAGTTTGTTCCTCAACTATTGACATAGCAGTGAAAAGGTTATATTCATTCATTAAGTCATTTAAACATGAACCCCTTCGCGAGTGATCAAAGTGTATTCCTTCCAGATTGTTACAACCCAAATGACCAACAGGACTCAGGCTAGGATTCCCACATAAATGAGTGTTGAAATCACCCGCTATTATCTTAAGGCGGGGAAGGGAATCATCATTGGCCCTTAGGAATTCACGCAGTGACTCCATATTGCAATCGCCAGACTGACTCACTGCGTTATAAAAGTTGATCAGAGCAAAACTTGTACTGCCCCTCTTAAATTCGACAACCTGAATATTATTATTGCCAGAGTGATGTACAGTTTTAAGGCATATTAGTGATAAGTTAACAAAGATTGCCAAACCCCCTTTAGCTCTACCACTAGGTGAAGGAACTGCCGAAGTTATAAAACTCTCATAACCGTCAATGTGTATATTTTTCCCCACTGCCCAGGTTTCTTGGAGGCATATAACGGGGTAATTTTTAACAAAGGATAACCAATCTATATTAAACAATTTATCCTGCAGTCCAGCTATATTCCAGGATAATAGCCCCTCCTTATATTTAATTGGTTCATGTTGTATTATAGCCACATTTCCACATACAATTTGAGTGATAGGTGTTAAGCCTGTACAGCAGCGTACCCCATCTGTCCCGGGATTAGCCGAAGAACAAGCTTGAGGACAGGCTGGGTTTATATCAGTGGGTAAACCTGGTATATCTATTTGATTCCAGCCAACCAAACCCCCATCCTTACTGCCTTGCGGTTCTAACCCTTGTAGAATATCTCCAAAGTCTGTAACTTCTGGCAATCGGTCGGTGGGGAGGAGGTTAGAAGATGTGTCAGGTAGTCATTCCACCCCATCCAGTCCCCCCTCATCTGCGAAGATGCCATACCTATTGGAGATGGGGATGTTAAAGTGATTATTAAAATGAGTAGAGTAATATTGATCTGGAGGGGGTGGTCGTATTGGACGTTCCCTTCTATCCTGACTATACCCCCAGTTATTAGTTGGTACCTCAAAACCCCAGCCATTAGATGTCGCTGGCCATATAGGCCTGGTGAAATTATGGGTAGGCTTAGGATAGGACATGCTCCGCTGTTTTTTGCCGAAAAATTCTAGGGTGAGAGGAATGATGGTACCTCTTCTGCGCTGCGGCGGCAAAATATTTGGCAGGATGTTTGGTAAAACTGCAGAATTGGCAAAATTTATAATAATGCAGTCACCCTTGAATTTTTTAGGGTTTTGACCTATCCATGGGACCCTTCTGGCTGACTTAATATCACCAGCTAGCTGTTGTTTCCCCCACGGGGCCAGCTGCATATTGCCTGATAACCAGTGCAGGGCCTTACTTGTTACTGCCGGGGGGGATTCTGATTGGTCTGGGGCTAGTGGGGGGACGTTAGCCAATACCAGTACTAATGGAGCCGCATCTTCCAGAAACTGTACCATAACTTCTTCTGTAGTAGGTGCAGGTATTACAGGCGGAATTGGGGGTAATGTATCTCCTGGCAGTAAATGATGTGTCGCTGTAGTTGAGGACTGTTCCTGTAGATTTGCGTGTATAGTGTTTGAGGTAGTGCCTCCCTCAGATGAAGGAAAAAGAGCCTCTTTTACGGGTAGAGCTAGGCTGGTAACTGTGTCTGATATATTAGACACAGCTTCTACTAACTTTTTTTGATCTGCACCTAGTTTCTTTATATCAGCAGTTAGCTTGTCCAATTTGGTCACTACTGGTTTAATTAAGATTTTAAGTTTAGTGTCAATTAAATCAGCTAATCTTGATAATAACTCCTCATCCACATTATACTTCTCGGGTTCTTCTACTTTCCCCCTGCTTTTGTCCCTACTTCTCACGGGTGACGCAACCCTCTTCTTCCCTAAAAGAACTCCACCACGGTATAATTGAGTTTTTCTACATTTTCTGATGGCACGTGGCGCATGATCTAGAACTGGGGGATCAGCTTCATTATTTGGCTGCTCACTCTCCTGCACAATTTGATCTTGGTCTTGATCAGTGTCAACTACCTGACATTCCGAGTCATTAGCCCGAGCTATGTCTTGACCCTGTGTTGTACGAGTACTCAGGTTTGAAATGCCATGTTCTAAGGTATCAGAGTCTAAAACTGCACTTCCCTCGACCTGAGAAGGTTTATCAATCCAGGGTGAATCAGGTGAAGGGCTTAGGGGAGATAAGTTAGGGGACAGGCTAAGACCTAAGGATTCGCGCCTCTCGTTGTTAATCTTAGAGACTACTTGTATCATATAGTTTTCTATTGAGTTACCTCCCGCCGCTAAATTCTTTTTAGGCATTCTTCTTGAACTAGTAATAATAACCAAATAACAACAGTGTTATAATGGATGACGGTATATCCAAGAAGTAGAAACAAGTATGAATAGTCTTACTGCAAACCACGCAAAACGAAGACAGTAAGGGCTGAGTAGCGTGTCCAGTCCAGTCTCAGCCTGTCTCGGACTGTCTAAGACTGTCCGCCCTTTGTCCGGGCTTCGTCCGGCGTCCCGCACACGCGTCCCGCTATGCGTCAGGGGCACGATTTTATAGGAGGAGCAGGGGGCGGGAAGAGACTCCAGGTGCGCTGCGTTGATCCTGCGCGGAACCCTGGGTCTCGCAGTCCCGGCCCCTGTTGAAAGCGCCTCACACTCTCCTCGGCCACGGCAAAATGACCAAAGCTCCACTCCACCACTTCTATAGGCAAACGAACAGGATGTTAAGGTCAAAGTCACGAACTCTGCACACAGCTGCGAGCGGCTCCCGCGAAGCGGGGGCCGCGAGCTGTTATGAAGGGGCAAGCCAGGCAAGGCAAACGGGGAGGAGCAGGGGGCGGGAAGAGACTCCAGGTGCGCTGCGTTGAACCTGCGCGGAACCCTGGGTCTCGCAGTCCCGGCCCCTGTTGAAAGCGCCTCACACTCTCCTCGGCCACGGTAAAATGACCAAAGCTCCACTCCACCACTTCTATAGGCAAACGAACAGGATGTTAAGGTCAAAGTCACGAACTCTGCACACAGCTGCGAGCGGCCTAAGATCAGATATTGTTTTTTTTTAAAAAAAACCTTAGAAATTCTCTAAAAAACAAAGTGATGGTATAGTTGGGTATAAATTTCAGTGCCAATGTAATGTTCTGAACTTTAAAAAAAAACAACACAGAAATTCACTAGTTATAGTTAGCAGAGCTATAACTTGCACCCTTGCCATGCACTGCTTATAACATCACATATTACATCACTCATGTTCTATGACATCATTTATAAAAAGGGGTTTAGGTGTGACTAATGGTAAAAGGAGATACGGATAAGTTCAGAGTATGGGGGATGTTTAGTGGTAAAGGGAGGAAGGGCAATTTAGAGTTTAGGGGCGGGCAGTGGCAAAGGGAGGTAAGGGTAATTTTCAGGTTTAGGGGTAGGCAGTGGTAAAGAGACTTAAGGGTAATTTTAGGATTTAGGAGTGAATAGTCGTAAAGTAAGGTATGGGTAGTTTTGGGGTTTAGAGGTGATTAGTTGTAAAAGGAAGTTAGGAGTAAATCAAAAAAGGGGGGTAGTGAGGTCCCCCTCAAAAATGGAATATATATTAATTTACAATGAAATGTATAAACTATACACTGATTTTCTGACAATTATTTATTACTTTTTCTTAAATCATTAACGCATCAGCACATATGGCGTGAATATAGTTTTACTTACCTTACATTTGCTTACCATGTGTGGGAGAGGCATGCATGGTAAAGGCATCTGTGAGGTAAAGGCAAGCGCTGTAATGGCATACGTTCAATATTCAAATGTATGACGTGTGATCTGTCCTAAGGTACTCTGAAACTCGAAATCCACGTTTGCTATTTATTGCTATAGCTAATATTTAGCATAGCTCTAAGAAATAGGTTTAGAGTGCTAAGATGTCAAAAACTCGTTAAAATGCTAGAAACGTTCATCTTGTTTTAGCTGACCATTTCATGCCCCACTCCTCTTACTTTTGCATTGTGTGGTTACCATTCGTGTTTTATGCACTGAGGATTTAGAAAAAAAAATTAATTACATATCTACGTTTCATTGTGTTCTGTTTGAGTGTATTATTCATAAACAAAAGATTGTTTGGATTGCCACTGTGTCCCTGAACTCATCTAACAGGACTGATAGTAACCAGAAAACACTGCCTGAGCAGGAATGTCTTGTAACGAAGGAAGGAGTGTACAGCAGGCAAGTGGGGTGAATATACTTTATTCACGTAACAAGAATTTCCTACGACATCTTGTAGCTGTTCCTCTGCCAGCCAAACTCTAACTGACTTCACTGGAACACAACTACCCTTCCAGCGGGAATCTGGAACCCAACATGGCATTCCACATTCCTTTCAAGGGTAAGTAATATACAAGAATAACACAATGCTCAGAGGAATACTGATAGGGCTGCAGTCCAACTGGCTTTCTATACAATGTTAAATCAGTGAAGTTAGTCCTTGCATCAGATTAGAAATCTATCCCCTGCGGTTCTGCAGACTCCCTAGACTTTGCATCAGTAAGTGCACCACAATCCACAAGTAGGTAGCCCACTAGAAACCAGGGAGTGTGTGTGAGTGTGTGCGAGTGTGCTCTGACATGGGTTGACCAGCCCCCTGTGGGGAAAATCTTTTATACTGATTTACCCTTCCCAAGGGGTGTGAGGGATGATCTCCGGCTCTGAGGCTGGATTTGATACTGAGACAGCAATAGAGGGAGAGGGTCAGGTAGCAGAAGTAATTTTTCCATTGGAGTTCCTTACAACAACACTTTGCCTTTGCATGATTCTGGGGAGAATGGCCCATGGTAGGCGTGATGTCCCTTCACAAGCACAATCTGTGCAGCAGAGACCAATCCTGGGGGCAGGCAGCTTCCATGCTGAGCACAGGCAAAGTGCTCCCTTGGCAGGCTCCTATTTTGTTCATCCACAAATTGCCACAGTCACTGGAGATACTGGATGTAAAGTCAATGCTGGAATTGTTTCCCTATTTTCTACTTCCATTGTTTTGTGGATTAAAATTTTGTTGAGAAATTGTGCACTAAACTGTTTTGCATGATGAACAGTTTGAGGGAGGATGGAGACACTCTGGTGCCTCAATCTAGGGTTCACCTGTAGACTCCTACTTCACTTGGGAGTTGAAAAAATGTCTGGGCCTAAAACTGAACATGGTATTAGTGCACAAACCAACAAAACAGTGCTAATACTCTCCTTGTACGGTTTGGGCAACACACACCTTCGCACCGGTCATGAGCAAATGCAGAGTTTTGATTTTGCAGCTTGTGGTAGATTTCAATGATAATTCTACTGCATTGCCCTAGGACCATGCAGACCCTAAAAGGTTGTTCAAAATTTGTGGAACATTTGTCTGCCAAGTTTCCAGAGATTTATGCACTTGGAAATAAAATAGCAGTCAATGAGTCCTTGATTTTGTACACGATGAGACTGCTGTTCGAGCAGTACATACCAAGCAAAAGAGTTTAATACATCACCAAGATGTACATTTTGTGTGTTAGTTCAAAATTACCGCAAATTACTCCCTACAGATGCTTCTCTGTAAAAGATTCAAAAAGGCCAGAGCAGGTAATGCATTGCAACAAATTGCTTGCTGCCAAATTCTCAGACAGGCAGGAAGTACATGTGCTCACTACAATTCACAAAGAGAACACTTCTCCAGCCATGGTTTGGGATAAGTTGGCAGAAGCCCACATGTTACAAAAAGTACATGAGTAGAGTGGATAAAAATGACCAGGTTCTTCAACCATATGAGTCTTAAAACTTGCATATGATATAAGAAGCCGGCTACCCAGCTAATTCAGTTGGCAAAATACAATATGTATGTTTGTCTATTGGCAGACCACGACAGGAAGACTTATGCCCTTCATTGACTTTTAGTTGCCTGTTATTGAAAGCCTTATTGCTGTAGAAGCAGTAGTCTCTACTTCATCTGTTGTGGAGGAAGTTGCAAGGCTGCAGGGTCAGCATGTTGTGACCCACACTTTTGCAACATAGCAAACAAGTTGCCAATATCTATGATGCAGAGTTGTGCTCAGTAAGGAAAGAGGCAGGAGAATTTGTACCACACAAAAGCAAAGTTCTGGGAAACTGACTAAAGTGGAGCACTCATGTTAAGAGTTCCCATCTACCCCAAATGGCTCTTAATGGATACATATCTTCCATGCCCATTACATAAGTAGCTATGTAGCTTTTTAAATTCTTCCATTTAATTTGGAAAGAAAAACTCTAATATAAGATTTTTTCTTCTGAAATCAGCCGGTGCGTCTTTACGGACTCCAGTAAGGCCACACACACTGGTCTTGGCTGCTTGCCACCTTCACCCTCTGTCAAAATGTGGTGGATGTTCTGTCCGTCATATGCAAGCACATTAGTCAATGCAATGCACCCAACGGGGTATAGATCATGTTCCATGTTTTCACTAAGTACCCTGTCCACCAACACCTAAGGCCCTTACTCTTTCAAGAAGAACTCTTTAGGGAATTTAGCAGTCTGCCCCAGCATATATAGCCCAGTTTGAACAGGTATGTTTGGTCACACTGTCAGGGCCGTTTCTACCATTAGGCAGGACTAGGCGGCCGTCTAGGACGGCAAAAGGGGGAGGGCGGCAAAATACAAGTTCTTTTATATCTAAAGAGGTGCTGCTATAATGCACCAGTTACAGCTGGAGTGGCAGCGCGGTCCTCCTGACAGGCTTGGGGGCTCTGGCTCAGCTGCTACAGCTCGGCCTGCAAAGTGGTACAAAGTAATTAATAGACGTCACAGTCATAGTTGTTTCAGAAACAATAGGCGGGTCGCCGTGGCAGTTTTTCAGAAGTTTTGGCAGTGCAGCTCAGGGGCAGGTCTCGGGCCTCACAAACAGAGACTGCCAACCAGAGCCTGTCCCACACTATGATCAGAACAAAGGCCACGAGACCGTAGAGGCTCCCTCCCAGCCACATCCGTCACGCCCCAGAACTCATACCCGGAGGGGGTGCTGATGATATCGCTGCCTGCGGCCCCCAGCGCGCGTCCCTGCACTGCATACGAGGTGAGACGGCTGGGAGAAGCGCCGTGTGGTGGCGCACTGGCGACTAGGGCGGCGGGGCTGATTATATTGCACCGCTTGCTTGCGGGGATTGGCTGAGCCGCTCATAGACTCCTGCCTCGGGGCGCCTGGACTGAAAAAGGGGCTGCTGCCCCGACTCTGTGAGGGGGGATAAGGGGCAAGGCAACTGTTCCGCACGGCAGCGGGGATTAGGTGGAGCGTGGAGGCAACACTGCTTGGTCTCGGGACCGATAACCTGCGTGCCTGGATTGCAAAGCCGAGAGAATGAGCAATGCAACACATCTTGCCCCTCCGCGGTATCAGGGTCCAATACTGGCGATTCCTGTGATGGATTCGACCCACCTCAAACCACCTGGCTCAATGCTACTGGCAGCGCACACTGGCCTGCTGCCTGGAAATGAATATGGCATTGGCAGTGCAGCACCGCATGCCAACATCCCATATCCTGCCACCGAAGGACCTAGCTGAAACAGTGTGTCTAGTGTGTTGTCCAGCTGAGAGCTCAGTGCCGAGCCAGAATTGCCACGCTATGACTCGGGCACCCAACGCCCATTGGGCTCACAGGGCTTCAGCCCCCCCCACCCCTGTCGTGTATGGCAGCCCGGGCTGAGACAGCTTCCCGGACACACAAACAGCTGCACCCGAGTACTTCACAGGTCTTTAAAAGACCATTTGCTTGCTAACAAGGCTTTGTTGTTTATTCACCCCTTCTTAGAGCCCCTGCATCTCCACTCTACCTATTGATGGAAGAATTAGCCTCCACCCGAATTTTTTCTTAGCCCCCCCCCCCCCCGAAATTTGGCTCTAGTTGCACCTCTGCTGTGACTCCATGCAGCCACCACAAGGCCCGCTATTTGCTGTGGCCCAGGTTCGCTTGCTGGCCTCCCGCCTCCGAAAGAAGTAAGTGTGCCCTCAGAGCCCAGTATCTAGTTGCACATGCTACTTGAAATGGGTGCTATAAAATTGGGTACATTCTGAGCTGCCTGCCGTGCCTCTGCAGTCTGAGAAGTGTGCAGTCACGCAGTCTTTCTCTGCTCAGTTTGAGCAGTGACGCGTTAGCGTACCTTAGTGTAGTGTAACTGAGTCTGGGTAGGGTGCCTGTGCGGTGGACTAGTGCTGCCTGCAATTTGCCTAGTTATAGCGTCGTGGGCGGCGCCACACGCTAGACAAAACAACGATATCTCCAGCACCGGCCCGTCCTGCCCAGCTTAACAGTATGATCAAGTTACAAGGGCACTACGTTAATGCCCTTAAATTTCTGGTAATTTGCAACAATTTGAAGATCCTCTTAGAGTTTCTCGTTGCTCATATGGGTTTAATTTCTGATATTTATGTTTCCCTCGTCTTTATTGCTTGATTTTGCTCGCGAGAATGTGTCACACATAGTCATTAAAATGTCACTCATAATTAGCCTGAAATTATGAAAATATCACACATGGCAATCTGAAACCTTGGCAGCTTTGTTCGGCGCTTGACAGCTGAGGGCCTATAAGGTGTGACATTGCATTTCAGTGCGGTGATGGAGACCACCACATTGAAATGCGTTAGTCTAACGCCTGATGCGTGATTCTTGACAGGACTGAATGCATTCATTCTGCTAGCCTGGACGAAAGGGGAAGAGAGTGATCAGGCCTAAGAGTGATGGTAGTAAAAGGGAGGGGTCAGCATTTTTCAATTCTCGCCTAGAGCGGCAAAACACCTAGAAACGGCCCTGCACACTGTCTGAGTAATGCACAGCAAGTGCATCCTTAGACACTGCCAACTTACTTCAAAACATTGTAAGGAGTTTTATTTAGTGCAGTGAGCACACTGAAGACAGATGAAAGAAAAGTTATAATGCACCTAAGCAGGCTGCCCCAGTGAATCAACAGTAAATGTGCCTTTGCACCCTCACAATATTAGGACTCTGGGTGAGACAGACATCAACAGCTAGTCAAAACGTAGCCTTATTTTATTTTTTTAGGGATTTTGTGTAGGTAGAAGGCAGATGGTCATGGTCAAAGTGAAACTCATGCAAAGGCTTTCACCCCCAACAGTGGCTGGTGTTGTGTCTGTAGTGTCGCTTGTGTGGCTGTTAAGTGACACGCAATTTGTGGTGGTTGGCTGGTGGAATGTGTGCCTGTTGGCTGGCAGAACATGGGCCTGATGGCTGTCAGAATGTGCATCTGTTGGATGGCAGAATGTGTGCACTGGTTTGCTAGAGGTATGTTTGTATTTAAGTTGGCTGATGACTGGTTGAGTGGCAGTTTGATTGGTATTTTAGTCCTGTGAATGTATGAATGTGATGGGCCTTTGAATGGTGGCTGTTTGTTGATGTGAGTGTTGCGTGTGTTTGGTCCTTGGCTGGTGGTATGAGTGGCTTTGTGTGCTGTGCTTGAAAGGCACATGAATTAACTGGAGAGTGGTTGGAGCCTTCATGTGCCTTTACAGCTCACTACCAGTAAGTGATGGGGTCAAATATTCTCATACTGTAATTAGTATTTACTCTTTGACCAATAGTTCCAAAACCAACTGGTATAAGGCTGTACTTCAGTAATAGATGGACTCCAAAGGAACAATAACAAACCAGCGCATTTTTGTGAGGAATCCAGGGTGGTGTAGCGTTCGTGGGTCCGACTTACCCAAAATGACCTGCAAAGCTCAAACTTTTCCTATATGGCTAAAATCATGCATTTCCCTCACATTTCTGTGAGAGAAACTTCCAGAACCTGTGGGAATCCCCAAACGTACTACGATCCAGTGTTTTCAAACTTCTGATAAGATTGCTATCCCACTTGTGCGGCTTGGCCAAGTGCACATTTCTGTGAGAGAAACTTCCAGAACCTGTGGGAATCCTCAAACGTCCTACGATCCAGTGTTTTAATACTTCTCCTGATAAGATTGCTATTCCACTTGCCCATAACACAAAAGGCCTCGAAAAGCAACATAGAGGCATCAGCAATGGGGAAAGCTGGAGTATTTGGGCCTGGGCTTGGCAGCCACCCATGGGAACCTACTGAACCCAGACTATTTTGAAAAGCCCCAATTCATTCCCTAGATGAAAGACAACCCTAAGTATTGAAAGGAAAGTGGATTAAGTAAAGGGTAGTACGAAGGGGCAGGGATGTGGATAGTCGAAGAGATGACGGCAGACGGGTTATTTTTAGGCCATGATTCTGAGGCCATTGGACTTGGTTTCCTTTATCGCACCTCATAAACAATACCCAGAATATGTGATTTGTGGTGCTTAATGCACCAAAAACGGCATTGCACTGCAAATATCATACTTTTATCCCCAAATTAACAAATGTGGAACTTCTAAAGGCACTCAGTAAATTACTGGGTACGTTAAATATCACTCAAGTCGGAATTCCGACTCCCGAGCAAACAGGAGTTTGCGCAAGGGTCAGCAAACACCGAACCACTCATAACTGAAGCCATACGGATTTAAATTGTATTTGCGGATTTAGTGAAGATCCAGATCCGATATGTAATGCCCATGTGACAAGCATCCTCACTTACTGATTGTGCAATAGTATAAGCGTGCAATGTTCTGCATGCTTATCATATTGTGATACAACTGTTATGACAAATGAACACAAGAGTTAAAATAAATAAGGATGCGCATCATAAATTCCGCTTCAAGATATGACTATATCAAGAGCAAAATCCTTGTACACAACCAGCGTTAGCTGCACTTAAAAGCATACAGTCAATACAACTTGACAAATATATAGATTACCTCAACTGGCTTCTGGCCATTCTGCATAAATTGTTGGATGACAGCTTGCATTCTGGGTAATATCATTTGGCAAATCACTGCTTTGTATCTCTCTGAAGATTACCCATCTAAAGTTTAAAAAGGTGATGAAGTCAATTATGTTGACAAGTGAGGAGAACCCGAACCAGTCGGATTAAATTACACACATTAAGAAAATAGAAGCAACTAATTAACACTGCTGAAACCGCTGAAAGCTTTCGTCTGGGCAAGTGCAGTCCTGTCCTTAATAATACTCTAACATTTGTTTCGCATCGTCCCAGCGACTAAACAATGACATGCAGTTTTTCTTCGTGTCGTGTAGCCTTTAGGCCTCTTAACCATAAACCAACATGTTGTTCCGAAGACCGCCGTGTGTATTACATACAGCGCTGGTTTACTAAAATATGTCAGCAAGAGTTACGATATTACAGGATTACGAACGCTGGAATGTAGAGGCTACATGGAAAATGCCAGGCTACTATAGAAGCACGTGTTCACATATGGCTTGAAATAAAAATCTGACAGTTTTGGAAGTCTACAAGCATTCCAAGAGTTCACCTGGAGGCCCAGGTTGTGTATATCTAGGAGTCACAGATACCCAGAGTTCTCGGATACCAGTATATATATATATATATATATATATATATATATATATATATATATATATATATATATATATATATATATATATATATATATTTTGTTTTTTGTTGTTGTTGCAGGGGAGACATCACCCCCAACAACCTCATTATTGCGGGTGAATACCCGTAAACCTACTGGCCTGTGGGTTATTCACCAGTAGCTCTGGATTGTTAAGGGTTGGACAGTGGGCTTGAGCCTTCACCTGTATAGAGGCTTTGAGTAAAGGGAAACCCCCTTCCTAAATCCACACGGTTTGTCCCAGCTGTAACACAGGTTACAGGGAGAGTGCCTTCTGGAAAGGACTGCCTGTGAGAACATGGAGGGAAAGCCGAAAGACATCAAAAACAAACGTATTGCGGCAGGTCTCAATTATAGGGCAGTTGTAGCAAAGCTGAAGTTTTGAATATGGGTAAAACCAAAATAGGAGCAGAGCTGGAGCTGGAAGAGCTGGAGCTAAGAGTAATGAATCAGAGCTGTAGCTGGAGCTACCAGGGCTGGAGAAGAGCTGGACGGACTGGATCAGAGAAGGAATAAAACCAGGACTGGAGCACAGCTGGAGATACTGCAGCAGAGCTGGAGTAAGACCAGGTCAGGAGCAGAGCTGGAAGACCCGGAACAGAGCTGGAGCTGTATTTGACCAGGCATACACCTACAGCAGAGCTGGACTGAGAAATCCAACAGCGGTTACATGCTGAAGGAATTACATTGCACTGGTAAACTTTTTAAAGAATCTTTATGTACTAGCAGAACAGGACAGGAACCATCTGAATACGTAAAGATTGGATCCACTGAAATAACGTGAATAAGGCAAAGTAATGTGACACCAGCAGCAGTGGTAGTTTATTACTATGATTTCCAACTTCTATTTTCTATTTTAGTCTCTGCCAACTGCCAGCCTGTACTCAGCCCTGGGAGGTATGAAATTCCTCCCAGGAGCGTACAACAGGACAACCTGTAAGGGCAGAGAGGACTCCTCTGAGCGCAATAAAATATGCACAGTGAGGGCTGTGCCACTCCTGCTGACACCACAGTGGAAAATCCTGCATGACAGATCTGTCTGCAGCACATGTAAATGTTTTGTGTGCTTCAAATGGGACAAAAACAAGACCAGGACAATTGTTGTGTAATCCCTGCCTGGTTGCTGAAGGACCCTGCTTTTGCTCAATCAGACTTCTGCCTCTAGGTCTGATGTGGGTACAGTGTTTGCGTCAAACTAGATTTTAGTGATCGATGTAGGAGGGCACTAGGATTACCAAAGAACACTACCCACTCACACCCTCCACCTGAGAACTCAAGTGAAGTGTGGCTCAAGTCCATCATAATCTTGAATTTGCCCCAACGCATTGCATTCTGGGCATGTCTGCAGTAAAGCAAACAGGAACAACTGCAAAAGTATGTAGGTCTGGACCTGGAAACCTTTACTCCTTTGGTCAAAGAGGGACAGGTTGGTGAACTTTACAAAGCTGGACTCACACCTAGACTTCCTCAGAATTCTGCTGTACTTGGCATCTGTGACCTGTGAGAAGGACCGGAGGAGGTTTTACCCCCTTCCACTTGAAATTCAAGGACAGAACGATCTCCAAGGATCATGAGGCTGATTCCCTGGGTGGTTACAGGAAAATAAGAAAGCTGATAGGGATATTTCTGTGAAGAATCCCAACTGACGAGTGGCAACCAGACCTGGGCTTAACTTTGCTATTTCCCTCTGCCTCACACCCTGAGAGTCTCTAAGAGTCCACCTGAGGCACTGGGGGACTTAGAAGTGTACCACTCTGGTTGTTTTGGCACCACAAAAGTATGTGAAGGTTTTCAAAACGTTTGCTCCAGTGCTTCAAAGGGACTGACTACGAAAAGTATGCGACCAGTAGTTCCACAGTGTAGAATTAAATTTCAGGTTTGTCCCACATGGAGTAGAGTTTATCCTCAGAAAAATGACAAAGTCCCTTTTCACATTGAGACTTGAAAACATTTTCAACCGTCCCTACTTGCAGGCTGTAGCAGAGCCAGTCGCCTTGCTGCACGCGACTACAGCCACATTGTAAGTAGTGTCAAATCACGCCTAGGTCACGGTCTACTGGGACTATTGTACGCAATTGGCGCATGGTGCTTCTTGGTGCTATATTGTCTTACATTTGTAAAACAAATAAAAATACAATCCGGTTGATCTTATTATTTTCATTTTGGTGTCATTTTGTCCATTAAAGTTTACTCTATTTTTGATAAAGTGGAGTGGTATTTTTATTGTGCTGTGTATTTTAATTTTTAACTGTTTTAGTACTTCTAAGTGCTTTACACATTTTCCCTAATATAAGCCTTTTGGCTCATGTCAAAGCAGAAGTTGAGGTCAGGTTTAAGTTACTAAAACTCTTGATTGGACCCAACAAGTTAGTGACTTAATTTCTTGTTGTGAACTACCATCCACCTCATTTAATATTTCACTGTCTCACAGCAATTTGCTGAACACCATAAAGCACACTCCATTACCAAAGAGGTACCGGATTCCCCGGAGACAACATATGACTTGTCAGGAAACCTCTTACCATCCTACTTAGTAATGACCCTGTAGAGTGACACCAAGAAATGCTATACGTAAGCCCTTTGAACA
Source organism: Triturus cristatus (assembly GCF_964204655.1). NCBI lineage: Eukaryota > Metazoa > Chordata > Amphibia > Caudata > Salamandridae > Triturus > Triturus cristatus. The sequence continues at coordinate 550,258,525 of NC_140584.1, forward strand.
GGTCCTTCTGATAATAATATCAATATGGACTAGTCGCACACTGCAGATTTTTATTTAATTTTGTATGGTGGTATAGCTGTGCCTCAGCATTTAAAACTGGGAGCACAGGAAAAAAGGAGTAGGAAAGACTATGCAACATGTAGAGGTAAAGCGTACTGCTTAGATTACCAAAGTCTTCGATTCTTAAATCAACTTGAGGTAATCCAATTTGAAGCAGCTCTTCAGTCAGAGGAAATTCCAGAGTGAGAAGCTACATGGGTGTTGAGTACTGCCTCTGAAGTACTGTAACTAAGTTTGTTTTAGCAACAGTAACCTCAGAACAGGCAGGAAAAGCCTGTCTATGCATGGAGGAGCAGGCACAACGCTTTGTTTTTTGAATGCAGTTTGAAAGTCAGCTAAGGATTATATGATTGCAGCGATGAGGATGACATGCTTTAGGCGAGAACATCTTCTTAATAATGATAACAATAATTTACATTGTGCTTCCTGAAATACTTGATTTGTTTAGTAATGCTACAGGTAGCAAGCATTACTATTGAGCAAATTAGCTGTACTGAATTTACAAACCTGTGAAGGAATGCAAGCCCGCTCAGGAATGTAAACTGGGTCGACATTGCTGTAATTCGAACCCGTGATCTGCAGCAGCAAGCATTCAACTCTCGGAGTCATCTGATAACTTAACATATTCTTGTGAAACAGAGTAAGAGTAGGCTCGGTGGGATTCCTTGAGGCAAAATATTTTTCGCGGTTATCCATCCACATTCTAGCAATTTTCAGCTAGCTTTTATTTTGTCTGCCATGAAGCCAGAAATGGTTGGAACGTTCAAGTCTACAAGCCTCTGGTGCAGCAAGGACCACCAGGCAGGTGACCTTATGGAGAGACAAGAATAGCAGGCAAATCATGGGTTAAATAAACCTGACTGATATACGAATATACTTCCTGTGTTATCATTATTAAGCTTCCTGGAGCACTTACTAAAGTTGATCTTTCCACGTCGTTCCCTATAATGAGTACTCTAGTCTCCCTGGTTTCATGGGTTTAGGTGAGGGTTAGGAAGAAGGGCCTTCAAGAAGGATCTTCTGAGATCAGACTTACATCTTTTTCTTTTACATGCTAGACTGTAGAGACAAAGTAATAAAGGCAGCTACATATGGTGGGAGATCAGGAATTTGGTAAATGGAATCTTTTTATTAAAAGTGGGCTTAGCTTGTGTAAATTGCTGTAGCGCAATTAAGCAAAACTGCAGCAAATTTACATAAGATTACGCAGAATTATGCCAGGAGCGTAACGTAGCATTTAGCATTAATTGCTAAGCAGAGAGTGCACCATCACATCCAAAATGAAACTGAGGATGCATTTAGCAAAATAGCACTAAATACTACACAACATAAACAGCAGTATCCTAAGGCTGTTCGTGCTTACTAAATTAGTTGTCCCGGTGCTTCTACTCCAATGTTTGTGCCAAATTAATCATAATCAAGCAAATAATCGCATCCGTGTAATTTTTTAGTCAAAAAAGTAATGCAAAATTAGTTTGATTACTCCGGCATGGTTAAAATTTCACCCAAGCCTCCTGGAAGCCATGATAATCAAATGTGATCAAAACAATCTCATTGTAACTGGCTTCCATTATCAGAAATGTTATTGCTGTGACAGACCCCAGTAGGTCACTATACGCTAATAATACTGTGTAATTTACAGCAAACTGACCCTACCGACAATTCTGACAAGGGCCTTCAAATTCATGCCCCTTCCACACTGTTTGACTTATATAAAACAGAACATACCACATCGTGATAAGGAAGGCCACCAATATACTATTTCAATAGTGCAGTTTGATGGTATTCAATGATTTCATCAGTGCTTTGGATGTGCAGATGGGGATACGAGGACAGATGTTTTAGTACATTTAGGAATTAATGCCTTGAAGCAGTGGCCATGGTGGTGATGAGACTCCAACTCCTGGAGGGGTTAAAAATAATGCCCAGGGTTCTTGCTTATTTATTGTATTAAATGTGGATCTTCACAGAGATTCATTTACAATTTATACCTTTTAATGGCATGCTGTGAGGAGAAGACGACCGGAGCGAGGAGGACGAGTCTCCGGAAAACGTGGTATGTACCTTTTTTTCTTTATGTAATTATATTTATGTGCCTTTTTTTAAATGTGTTAAACCTTTTTCCCGCCCCTTTACTTTCCAGCTGCCACTAATATATATATGTATATATATATATTCACTTAAAAAACCATAGGTTTCACACATGTTATAGTTAGCTGGACATTTCCATCATAAAAAACCAATGAAATTCCCCCGTTCTAGTTAGTGCAGGCAACTATAACTCACGCGACCGCAATCCTCTGCTGATGACGTCAGATATTACATCACTGTATTTAGACACCTATTTACCCATGTCTTCTTCCATTAATCTTTAGCTATACATATATTACAAATATTTATTTTTTAGAAAGACACGTATGTAATCAGTGATGTAATATCTGACGTCATCAGCAGAGGATTGCGGTCGCGTGAGTTATAGTTGCCTGCACTAACTAGAACGGGGGAATTTCATTGGTTTTTTACGAGGGAAATGTCCAGCTAACTATAACATGTGTGAAACCTATGGTTTTTTAAGTGAATTTGCAAGGTTTTTTAAATGCTAAGTTATGTATTTATTAATATTTTTTTTTCAGGTCCTTCACCGTGCGCGCACCGTGCGTGAGCTGCGGGCACGATGCGTTGTGCGTGCAGAGTGCGCGCATTTTCTATTTTTTTTTATTTTTTTTTTTTATCCTTGGGGGTCCTTCAGTGACCCCCTGACAAAGGGTAGGGGGTCAGAAACTGTCCACCCTGCCCCCTTTTCACGTTCTCCACCTTTGTTTTTCACTGCCTCAGACTGCGAGAGACAAAATGGTGGCCGACACTTCCTGATTTCGACCGATTCGAATGTTTACTGACATCTAACAACTAATCAGAATTGCGCTCGCGCACGTCACCGTGCGCGCACCGTGGGCGCACGGTGCGAGGCTATAGATATGTATGTACTTTTAACTGCAATTTTCTTAGGAACTACTGAACAGATTGACTCCAGATATGCAAAAGGCACATCCCTGACCTGAGAACTACCTCTTTGCCAAATTTAAAGTAATTTTGTTCAGCCGTTTGGCGCCGGTTGACGAATCCTCACGAAATTTTCAAAACTAATGGGGCGCTCCACTCAGCTCCTACCCTGAAAGTCTCGGGGTGATTCGTCAAGGGGGGGCCGAGAAAAAAGGGGGGTCCCAAAACGCGTTTTCCCCATGCATTTTTCCATAGGACCTTTAGTCGAAGGTACAGCCCGAACGGCTGAACAGAATTACTTGAAATTTGGCAGAGAGGTAGTCCTCAGGTCAGGGAAGTGCCTTTAGCAGGTCTGGTGTCAATCTGTTCAGTATTTCCTGAGAAAATAGAATTTAAAAGCATATAAATATCTATACGCGCGCACCGTGCGCGCACGGTGCGGGCACTGTGCCGTGCGCGAGCGAAATTCTGATAGGTTGATAGATGTCAGTAAACATTCAAATCGGTCGAAATCAGGAAGTGTCGGCCGCCATTTTGTCTGTCGCACTGAAAAGGAAAGGTGGAAAAAAGGTGGAAAACGTGAAAAGGGGGCAGGGGAGAGAGTTCCTGACCCCCTAGCCTTTGTTAGGGGGTCACAGAAGGACCCCCAAGGATGAAAAAAACATTTTAGTTTTTTTTTAAATCGCGGGGTGCGCGCACGGAGCGCGCAGCGCACCCTGCGCACAAAGCGCGTGCACGGTGCGCAAAGTGCAACGTGCGCGCACGGTGAAAAACCTTGGAAACCCCCCCCCCCCATAATAAATACATAACTTAGCATTTAAAAAACCGTACAAATTCACTTAAAAAACCATAGGTTTCACACATGTCATAGTTAGGAATTAGCATTTAAAAAATCTTGCAAATTCACTTAAAAAAACCATAGGTTTCATACAGGTTATAGTTAGGTGGACATTAAACTCGTAAAAAACCAATGAAATTCCCCCGTTATAGTTAGTTCAGATAACTACAACTCGCGCGACCGCCACTCTATCACAAGGATGATGTCATCGGTGATGTCGTGAGTGATGCCATTGACCATGTCATGTGTGACGTCATGAGCAGTGGATTGCGGGCGTGCGAGTTATAGTTATCTGAACTAACTATAACGGGGGAATTTCATTGGTTTTTTACGAGTGAAATGTCCACCTAACTATAACCTGTGTGAAACCTATGGTTTTTTAAGTGAATTTGCAAGGTTTTTTTAAATGCTAATTCCTAACTAGAACGTGTGTGAAACCTATGGTTTTTTAAGTGAATATATATATATATATATATATATAGATATATATAGATATATATATATATAGTCAGTGCCTGTTCGTAACGAAGACAAGCAGGATTGGACTAAATATATATATATATATATATATATATATATATATATATATATATATTTTCACTGAAAAAACCATAGGTTTCAAACACCTTATAGTTAGGAATTAGCATTTAAAAAACCTTGCAAATTCACTTAAAAAACCATAGGTTTCACACATGTTATAGTTAGCTAGGCATTTCCCTCGTAAAAAACCAATGAAATTCCCCGTTATAGTTAGTGCAGGCAACTATACCTCACGCGACCGCAGTCCGCTGCTGATGACGTCAGATATTACATCACTGTATTTAGACACTTATTTACCCATGTCTTCTTCCATTCATCTTTAGCTATACATATATTAAATTTTTATTTTTCAGAAAGACACATATGTCATCAGTGATGTAATATCTGACGTCATCAGCAGCGGACTGCGGTCGCGTGAGTTATAGTTGCCTGCACTAACTATAACGGGGAATTTCATTGGTTTTTTACGAGGGAAATGCCCAGCTAACTATAACATGTGTGAAACCTATGGTTTTTTAAGTGAATTTGCAAGGTTTTTTAAATGCTAATTCCTAACTATAACGTGTGTGAAACCTATGGTTTTTTCAGTGAATTTGTACGGTTTTTTAAATGCTAAGTTATGTATTTATTAATATATTTTTTTAAACAAAACTTTTTCTCGGCACGTGCACGGTGCGCTTTGCGCACCGTGCGCGCGCGGTGGGCACACAGTGCGCATCGCGCACACACTTTACGCAGTTCGTGCCGTGCGCACACAGTGGGCTCGCGGTGCGCTTCACGCTCCTCGCGCCCACTTTTCGCAGTTAGTGCCGTGCACGCGCGGTGGGCACGGAGCGCTTCGCCCCCAAGGGCCAAATACATTTTTTTTTTTGGAAAAATCATGGAGTGGGCGCACGCTGCGCGCACTTCGCAGAATTTTTTCTGTTTGGGTGGTGCGAGCAAGGTGCGCGCACTCGGCGATTTTTCGAAAAAACATTAAAAAAAAATTTGCCCTTGGGGGTCCTTCTGGGATCCCCTGACCACGGCTAGGGGGTCAGGAACTGTCCACCCTGCCCCCTTTTCACGTTCTCCACATTTGTTTTCACCCCCTCAGAGTGCGAGAGACAAAATGGCAGCCGACACTTCCTGGTTTCGACCGATTCGAATGTTTACTAAGATCTAGCAACCAATCAGAATTGCGCACGGCAAGGTGCGCGCACCCAGCGCGCATGCTGCGCGCGTACAGATATATATATTGATTTAAATGCTATTTTCTCTGGAAATACTGAGCAGATTTACACCAAATCTGCAAAAGGCACTTCATGGACCTTATGGCTACCTCTCTGCCAAATTTCACGTAATTCTGTTCAGCCGTTCGGGCTGTAGCTGCGACTAAAGTCCCGATGGAAAAATCCATGGGGAAAACGCGTTTTGGGACCCCCCCTTTTTCTCGGCCCCCGCTTGACGAATCACCCCGAGACTTTCAGGGTAGGAGCGGAGCGGAGCGCCCCATTAGTTTTTAAAATTTCGCGAGGATTCGTCAATCGGCGCCAAAGTTATTCAAAATAGAATTTTGAGATTTCCTATGGAAACTCGGTCCTAACTATAACTACCTACTGGCGACTGCCAGTAGATTATATATATATATATATATATATATATATATATATATATATATATATATATATATATATATATATATATATATATATATATCCAAAGTTCACTCGCGTTTCTCAGCCTCTTAATGGCGGCGGGCTCCGGTGAGGTAGCGAACCTCTAACAGTTACTCCAATTCATGCGATTAATTCTCTCACATAAACCGAGCCCAGATCCGTATGCGTGGTTGAAAAGAAGTTTATTCGTTACATGGCAAAAATGCCCGACGCGTTTCGGAGCAGCCGCTCCTTTGTCACGGGTCAATGAACGTTTGTTAATTCAAAGTATAAATAAAGTGTTTCACATCACATGACTTAACATAAATGTAGGACTACTGCACCACATCGGGATCGTTGCAACATAGCAGCCATTTTGGAGTGGTACTAATAGTTCATAAAACATACATTATGCTGTTTTACTTTAGAACGTTACAAATTAATACGATCTAAATCCATAATGTTCAAACAATTAGACATAATTTCATTATTATCCTTATGTTTAAACAACATTTCAACATTGTTCGTGGATAATTGTCATGCCCCAGTGGGCTAATGTTCATTTTTACAACACTGGTGTCTCTCACCTTCAGACATAATTAATGTCACTCGCCCTAGTGGGCCAACGTTCAGTATTACAGCATTTTAATCTATAATATACAAGTTATATGACCAAAACTCCATTTTTGGCAAAATATTTACTATACTCAGGCAAAAGTGGGCCTATAAACCTTAGATAACTTTTGCTTTTTTGCCTTCATCCTCATGTTTTATGATGATGGTGTCTCTGTCTCCTACAACATAAAAAACAATTCTGATCAGAATCATTTACAGCTTATTAAAATACAAACTTATTTAGAATTTACACGGAATCATTTAGCAAGGTTACACATACAGGTTTGCATTTCATCCTAAATGGACAGACAGTTCCTCGTCTTTATTCAGTCCCATTGGGTGCATGGTCTCATATCTAATAATCATTTTAGATTCTAACCTTCTTAAATCTTTAGTTCTGTTTCCTCCTCTCTCTGAGATTGGAATTCTCTCTAACGCACAATATTTAAGCAGATTTACATTTTTGTTGTGTCTCTCCTTGAAATGACGAGCTATCGGATATTGTTTATCCTCATTGATGATCGCTCTTCTGTGTTCTAAAATCCGTTTTTTGACTTGGTGAATGGTACTCCCAATGTAGATAAGTGGACATGGACACATGAGCGCATAAACACAATAATCAGATTTACAGGTTAAATGTTGATTAATACGGAATGGTTTCTGATTTTTAGATAACTCGATTTCTTTCATATTAGTGCTATATTTACATGCCTTGCATGATCTACAGGTGAAAAATCCTTTTATCTCATGGCCCTTGGTCATAGTTTGTATTGAGCTATTACATAACCTGTCGCCTAGTGAGGTACATTTCCTAAAAGTAATTTTAGGATTGTCTCCTATATATTTTTTCAGAGTTTTGTCAGTGCATAGCACATTCCAAAATTTCTTAAGGCAACGCTTAACTTCCCAATGTTGGTAGTTATATGTGGTTATGAATCGTAAAGGTAGTTCTTGATCGTCATCTTTATTTTTGTTTTGCAATAAATCTGTCCTGTTTATCAATTGAATTTTATTGCATGCTTGATTTATTGTCTTATTGGAATATCCTCTTTCTCTGAAACGAGATATCATGTTTTCCTTTTCTTCCATAAAATCATTGTCAACACTACAATTTCTCCTGGCTCTCAATAGTTCTCCATACGGGATACTATTTATTAAATTTCTAGGGTGGCAACTCTCTGCATGCAATAGACTATTGCCAGAAGTTTTCTTTCTGAATAGTCTACTTTCTAATTTGTTATCCTCAACTCTCAATTCCACATCTAAAAATTCAATTCTCTTCTCATGGATTGTGCTCGTGAACTTTAGATTTAAATCATTATTATTTAAGGATTCCACAAATTCCTCTGCTTGCATTTGGGAGCCCTTCCAAACACAAAATACATCAGATTAGAGAAAGCGGAAGAAGAAATTAAGCTTAAGAAACAACGAAAATTCCATCGTGATCAACAAGATTATGATCTGGGACAGATCTTTACCTTTGGTAAACGATTTGACTATCTGAGAGAAAACACTCAAAAAGATGTGCAGAGAGAGGTGCAACGTGCAGCGACGTCTATACCAGCTACAAGTGAAGACATAATTGAATCAACGAATGTTACAAATGGAACATCAGAAAATGAAATAGTGGTAATCACACCGGAAAATGCTCAAGTAGAACAGCGAGAGCAGAGTGGAGTAAAATCCAAAATTTTAAAGGAATTCGACCTAATGGCCTTCGCCCGGCAGGGACACGGAAGTCCAGGACCACAAGAGAGCAAAGGTCGTGGTCGAGGCGCCAGAGGAGGAAAAAGGCAAGGCGTAAAGAGAGAGTTGCCACCCTAGAAATTTAATAAATAGTATCCCGTATGGAGAACTATTGAGAGCCAGGAGAAATTGTAGTGTTGACAATGATTTTATGGAAGAAAAGGAAAACATGATATCTCGTTTCAGAGAAAGAGGATATTCCAATAAGACAATAAATCAAGCATGCAATAAAATTCAATTGATAAACAGGACAGATTTATTGCAAAACAAAAATAAAGATGACGATCAAGAACTACCTTTACGATTCATAACCACATATAACTACCAACATTGGGAAGTTAAGCGTTGCCTTAAGAAATTTTGGAATGTGCTATGCACTGACAAAACTCTGAAAAAATATATAGGAGGCAATCCTAAAATTACTTTTAGGAAATGTACCTCACTAGGCGACAGGTTATGTAATAGCTCAATACAAACTATGACCAAGGGCCATGAGATAAAAGGATTTTTCACCTGTAGATCATGCAAGGCATGTAAATATAGCACTAATATGAAAGAAATCGAGTTATCTAAAAATCAGAAACCATTCAGTATTAATCAACATTTAACCTGTAAATCTGATTATTGTGTTTATGCGCTCATGTGTCCATGTCCACTTATCTACATTGGGAGTACCATTCACCAAGTCAAAAAACGGATTTTAGAACACAGAAGAGCGATCATCAATGAGGATAAACAATATCCGATAGCTCGTCATTTCAAGGAGAGACACAACAAAAATGTGAATCTGCGTAAATATTGTGCGTTAGAGAGAATTCCAATCTCAGAGAGAGGAGGAAACAGAACTAAAGATTTAAGAAGGTTAGAATCTAAAATGATTATTAGATATGAGACCATGCACCCAATGGGACTGAATAAAGACGAGGAACTGTCTGTCCATTTAGGATGAAATGCAAACCTGTATGTGTAACCTTGCTAAATGATTCCGTGTAAATTCTAAATAAGTTTGTATTTTAATAAGCTGTAAGTGATTCTGATCAGAATTGTTTTTTATGTTGTAGGAGACAGAGACACCATCATCATAAAACATGAGGATGAAGGCAAAAAAGCAAAAGTTATCTAAGGTTTATAGGCCCACTTGGGCCTGAGTATAGTAAATATTTTGCCAAAAATGGAGTTTTGGTCATATAACTTGTATATTATAGATTAATATGCTGTAATACTGAACGTTGGCCCACTAGGGCGAGTGACATTAATTATGTCTGAAGGTGAGAGACACCAGTGTTGTAAAAATGAACATTAGCCCACTGGGGCATGACAATTAACTGGGGCATGACAATTATCCACGAACAATGTTGAAATGTTGTTTAAACATAAGGCTAATAATGAAATTATGTCTAATTGTTTGAACATTATGGATTTAGATCGTATTAATTTGTAACGTTCTAAAGTAAAACAGCATAATGTATGTTTTATGAATTATTAGTACCACTCCAAAATGGCTGCTATGTTGCAACGATCCCGATGTGGTGCAGTAGTCCTACATTTATGTTAAGTCATGTGATGTGAAACACTTTATTTATACTTTGAATTAACAAACGTTCATTGACCCGTGACAAAGGAGCGGCTGCTCCGAAACGCGTCGGGCATTTTTGCCATGTAACGAATAAACTTCTTTTCAACCACGCATACGGATCTGGGCTCGGTTTATGTGAGAGAATTAATCGCATGAATTGGAGTAACTGTTAGAGGTTCGCTACCTCACCGGAGCCCGCCGCCATTAAGAGGCAGAGAAACGCGAGTGAACTTTGGATATATATATATATATATATATATATATATATATTATCTACTGCAGTCGCCAGTAGTTAGTTATAGTTAGGACCTCGTTACTATAGGAAAATGGCAACATTCTATTTCCAATAACTTTGGCGCCGATTGACGAATCTTCACAAATTTTCAAAACTAATTCTTTGTTGAGATCAGCTCCTATGTTGAAAGTTTGGGGGTGATTCATGAAGGGGGGGGGGTAGAGAAAAAAGGGGGCTCCCAAAATGTGTTTTTTCAATGTTAATTTCCATAGGAAACTTTAGACAAGGCTACAGGTCCAACGGGTGAACGGAATTACCCCAAATTTGGAAGGGAGAAAGGTCTTGGTCTAGAAAGCACACTTTTGTTTATTTGGTGTAAATCCGTTGAGTAGTTTTTGAGAAATATCGAAATTTACAGATATCGATATTTGGGAATTCTGCCATCTGATTGGCAGAGGCGTTACGAGCACGAGCTTGCTGGTGATTGGCTGCGAGCGGTGCGAGTGGTTGCAACTAGGAAGTGTTGGCCGCCATTTTGTGATTCAGTTGAAGCGAGTAAGGGGAAAAAGGGAGAAGAAAGTGGGAAAGAGGAGGGTAGGAGCGCTGTGAGTTTGTAGGGTAGGTAGGGAGTGTGAAGCGAATTATTTATCCCTACTGGTGTGAAAGTGCTGTTTTGCCCACTGTGAGATGGTGCTGAGGTGAGGTGCCGGTACACTCTGGGATGAAACCGTGCGTCTAAACTGTGAACGGAGTGCTGTAAAGGGATATGCTCTGGGCGCTGTAGCATAGTGGGCGCTGTAGCGTATCTGTACAGGTGGTGTTAGTATGCGTTTAGAGTATAGCTGGAGTGGGAAGCAAAGTACTTAGTGGTATCAGTATGAAGACTCGGGGATGAAACTGTGAGTGTAAGTCGTGAGTTTGTTGTTGTGAAGTGATGTGTTGTGGGCGCTGTAGGATACTGGCCGCTGTAGCATACCTGTGTAAGTAGTGCTAGTGTGCGTTTATTCTATACAGGGAGTGTGAAACAAACTACTCGTCCCTATTGGTCTGAAGAGTCGAATGTAGTGTTTTAGGAAGCAGGAATAAAGGAATAATCGTGAAGAATATAAAGCAGAATGTTGCAATGCCAGAGAAGGAAAATGGTAAAATTAGTTGTAGCTAAGAAAGTGGTTGTGTGTAATAAAGTGATGGAGTTTGAAAATTATATAGAAAGTGTCTTTACTTCAGTGCCATAATTGGACCCACTGGTGCAAGAGCTAGGGTATCCAGCTGATGCAAAGTTGAACCACTTCTGCTGTATTCAAACGTAAGCTCTGGCATCGGTGAATTGTATATTACATGTTACAGTTGCATGTGAAATAAACAATAGCTATTACACTTGAATGACACTACATTCTATAAAGAAAATACAAAGGTAGGATACGATTACCACATGTATCATTTAAGAAAAGAAAGAAATAAAAAAGAAATTACAAAATGTAGTCAAACTTTTTATGTACCTTGGCAGTGCATTTTTGTAACTGAAAATTAACAGTAGACTAGTTAGCAATCTGTTGTACAGTAGATTCAATGTGGTGCATGTCAGAATTGGTACTATTTCTACCCACATTGGAACTTTGAGGATGAATACAAACATTTTGCTTCTGAGAAGCACATTCGGTACCTTTGTAGTCACACCGTACATTGTCTTCAGCTGTTTCAAAAAAACATTCTTGTGTAGAGAGCTAAGGCATTGAGCTTAGACAAACTCCAATTGCTTCTGCTGTAGTCAAATCGAAGCTCCTGCATGAGTGAATTGCACATTATATGTTACAGTTCTATGTGACCTACAGAACAGCTATTAGACATGAATAAATATATTGTATAATGAAAATAAAGGTAGTTAACGATTACCACACTGTGCCAACCAGTTCCTAAACTAAGTCGTATTTTAACATTTTTATCGTGAGGTTCTGAGCAGAGGCTGACTTTGAGTAAAATTGTGAGAAAGGGCTTTGTGAACAACAGGCAGGCAGAGAGGTGTGTGCACAAAGAATAGACGTGGTTTCTAAATGGGCGTCGGGTTTAGGATAATTTTGGAAGTAAATAGCAAATTTGCATAGGCCATACATCACCGATTACTGGTTAGGCTGGAGACGTAAGGGGGAATAATGAGGATAGAGTTCAAATGTCTGAGTATACTTAGAAAATTATTATATCAAAGTAGTAGGATTGAAGTGTATTATAAAAAATTTAAAGGAAAAAGACAAAAAAGATGGAAAAAAATCCATTCAAGAATAATGTGAGTTTCTTACAAGTCTTGGAGATTCCAGTCCAGAAGTTCTTCAGCTGCTTGAGATGCGTAATGTTCCAAGAGGCTATTGTTGCCATCGTGTGAGAAAAGCGAAGCGATCCAATTCATATCCTCGAAGGGACAGTAATGTTCCTCGAATGTTGTAGCGGTAATTTGAATGGGCAGGCAATCTGCGATGTTGTGAAAGGTCGCACGTTGCAGGAGATCTTTCGCGGCTGCGCAGAAATCCCATTGCGCTGCGATTCCTTTTTGCATTGCATTCGCCATTGCTCTGCTGCCAGAACAATCACGTTCATGGTTTTCAAGTTACTCCATTACCTGCTGGATATCTGGAGCGATTGTTGAGATGTTGGCAAGGCATACATCCATTCGCCAGTTGAATGGGCAAGTTTTGCAATCAAACGATGGTTGTACGCATATTGCATAAGTGTAGATAAATGTTATGTTGTAGCTAGCTCCGATAACAGATAAAGGCAGGCATCCAAAAAGTTTCCGTTTTTCTACAGTACTGATGTAGCTTGGCGTAGAGGCGTATTCTGTCGGACATAGTTGTTACCATAGAGAGCGTAGCCATTTCTAGAAGTAGAATTAGTAGTAGGATGGCCGCAAAGAGGGTGAGAATTATGGGCACTGTTCCTGTTATTCAAGAGATGATCGAAAGAATGTCTGAATGTAGTCTGGTATTAAAAGAAGAACAGTTTGAAAGCGTGTTAGCAGGCTGTAAGAGACCGTGTTAAAAAAGCGTGCCAGACCTTGAGTGTGACGTGTTGAAAATTGTGTAACAATTCACAAAGTGTAATTGGCGGTTCGTATTTAAAAGGGAGTTTATTTTATTTAAAGTTCGGCGTATCTGCAGTCGATAAATTTCTTTTGCAGAAGTGAGGGAGACTTCTGTTCTGAACAAAGGTGCTTTTAGTTTGGTTGGTTTCTTGAAATGTGTTTTCAAACTAGGAATTGAAGGCCAAGTTGAAGTTTGGGAGTTAGTTTGTGTGGGTGGGAATCAATACTGCCACAGGAAGTTTCTGTGTTTGAAACAGTAAGGATATGCGGTATGCCAGCTCATATTCCGTAGGAGTGTATGTTATTGAGAAGCAGGTAACTGTCGTTAGAAAGCTGTGTGAATGTTGGTCTGATTGTGGGAGTTTGCGTGCTTTTAAGAAAGGACGCAAGATTGGTGGCTGTAAGCTTAGAAGCGTCGTGCAGTTGGACATTCTTGGATAGTAATGAATGACTGCCATTGTGGTCGCGCTATTCACCTGTGAGAAAAACTTTTGTGTGCTCTTTAAGACAGCGATATGTAAATGGAATAAGCCACTGCTTGTGAATAAACGCGCTACCTTATATAATGACATTCAACATGACAAACATGTGCACGTAGCAGACTCAATGACACTACGTACTGCGGGAACCGTGGCTAGCCATGTACACAAACCAAACATGACATGGCACCTCTGCCTCACTGTGCAGAATGCGGGGAGCGATGAGAGCAAAGTATGTGCGAAGGTGGCAAGTAATTCTCGATTATAAAAGTATACAATGCAAAGTCTTGAGGGGATGTGCCGGACAGACTGGAGTATGCAGAGCACAGACATGTACATGTCAACATACACTGATGGTCTATTGAGTGAAGTGGACAGTGGAAGCAACCATGATAGTACAGTCTGTAGGGAAGATTACGGAATGGTAGCGCGTACGTGCCTGCTCCCCCCCCCAAATGTTTAGGGAAGTGGGCTGGCTCGCCGAACGCAAGGCTAGCGTAGGGGTATGAATAAAAGGCACGTTTCTTTGGGTTTGGTTCTCTTCCGGATTGGCGAACGTGTCTGCCAGGTCTGCGCAGCTTACACCACCACAAGGCTGACGCTGTGAGCGAAGGTGGGTGCGTGAATGATGCTCTCAGCCTGCTGGTACTCAGAAACCGTCATGGCCGCTGTGACGCATATATGCCCCACAGTTCAGTTGGGCCGAGGTCTGCGAGCTCGGAAGGCTCCTGAGATTAACGTTGGCTACCGCGACACAGGCACACAGAGCCCAGCCTGAGGCCCAGGAGCATGGAGTGCTCTGTATAATAGTAACACAGTAGTCGGACAGGTACCGACAGTGGAACGGTGTTTTGATACCATAGTGGATGATGTTAGAACTGTATCTGAGAGTGGAGATGAAGGTACTCCCTGCAACCAGGTGCAACCAACTCTAGGTCCCAACAGTGGAACGGTGTCTTGATCTATATAATGGACGATGTCCGATATAACCTGCTGCTGAGTTTTCAGAGAACTCTCTCCGTTGAGGTGCATCACACTCTGTGCTTCCATAGCTAACTGCTGTACAGGATTACTGGGCTTTGTTGACAGTAGTTGCTGGACTATAGCGTGGTACAGCAGGTCCGAACAATGAAACGGGGTCTTGATTCTATGACGGAGTATGCCAGAAGTTAAAGTCTGTGATGATTTCTGTGTACCCCCTCCGACGAGGTGCAATCAACTCTGGGTCCCAACAGTGGAACGGTGTCTTGATCCCAGAATTGACGATGTCCGATATTACCTGCTACTGAGTTTTCAGGGAACTGCCTTCTTTGAGGTGCATCAGACTCTGTGCTTCCATAGCTAACTGCTGCACATTATTATTGGGGTTGGCTGACTGCAGTCGGCGGCGTACACCGCGGTACAGCAGGTCCGAACAGTGGAACGGTGTCTTGATATCACAATGGACGATGTTAGAACTGCATCTGCGAGTGGAGATGGAGGTACTCCCTTTGACCAGCTGCAACCAACTCTGGGTCCCAACAGTGGAACGGTGCCTTGATGCCATAACGGATGATGTTGGAACTGCATCTGAGAGTGGAGATGAAGGTACCCCCTCCGATCAAGTGCAACCAACTCTAGGTTGCAACAGTGGAACGTTGTCTTGATTCCACAATGAAAGATGTCCGATATTACATTCTGCTTAATTTTTACAGAACTCCTTCCGTTAAGGTGGATTAGACTCTGTGCTTTTGTAGTTAACTGCTGCACATGATTATTAGGCATGGTTTAGTGCAGTTGCTGGAGTACACAGCGGTACAGCATGTTCGAACAGTGAAACGAGGTCTTAATTCTATGATTGAGGATGTCAGATGAGGCACAACCAACTCTAGTTACCAACAGTGGAATGGTGTCTTGATCACACAATGGACGATGTCCGATATTACCTGTTGCTGGTTTTTCACAGAACTCAGTCTGTTGAGGTGCATCAGATTCTGTGCTTCTGTAGTTAAGTGCTGCACATGGTTATTGGGCTTAGTTGACTGGTATTGCTGGAATACACCGTGGTAGAGCAGGTCCAAACAGTGAAATGGGGTGTTAATTATATGATTGAGGATGTTAGAAGTTACAGTTTGTGATGATTTCTGTGTACCCCCTCCGATGAGGTGCAAGCAACTCTAGGTCCCAACAGTGGAATGGTGTGTTGATCCCACAATGGATGATGTTAGAACTGTATCAGAGTGGAGATGGAGGTATTCCCTTCTACCAGCTGCAACCAACTCTAGATTCCAAAAGTAGAACGGTGTGTTGACTCCACAATGGACGATATTAGAACTGCATTTGAGAGTGGAGATGAAGGTACTCTCTTCGATCAGGTACATCCAACTTTAGATCCCAACTGTGGAACGGTGTCTTGATCCCACAATGGATGATGTCCGATATTACCTGCTGCTTGCTTTTTGCAGAAGTTCGTGTGTTGAGGTGCATCACAGTCTGTGATTCCATAGCTAACTGCTGCACATGATTATTGGGCTTGGTTGACAGTAGGCGGTGGAGTATACTGTGGTACAGCAGGTGCAAACAGTGAAAAGGGGTCTTGATTCTATGATTGAGGATGTCATAAGTTAAAGTCTGTGATGATTTTTGTGTACCCCCTCTGATCAGGTGCAACCAACTCCGTGCTTCCGAATACAACCGTATGCTGCTGTGAGTTGTGAATGAACACTGGATTTGGTGTAGACTGCAGTTTACAGGGTTCACAATTTAGATTGCGTGGTGATTGTTTAATTACAGAATCCAGTAGTTAAGTAATTAGAACGTCTATTGAAACATACACAATATTGTTTTAGTATTCTTGCTTCAAGAAGTTTTTTTATATCAGTTATAGGTTTAGGGAAATGACCAACTTTATCTTGGAAGTCCAAAGGAACAGTGAATATTGTAGACTGTGGAGAGATGAAATCCCAATTCGAATTGTTTTGATTTATTCATTGTAGAGTTCTCTGTAATTTATGTTGGTTTTTTTTGTAAAGAGGGAGTGAGAAAAAGTATTGATGGTTGTGTGTGTGAGTACTTCTTTTAATTAACAATGCAGACAGTAGTGTTCACAATTCAGATCGAGTTGCTATTGTAGATGATGCCGTCCTGTAAGAGAAGAGATTGCTGTAGAGTGCTCTGTCTGCACCACTCATACGCATCATTGCGGGCTCTGCACACTTTTTTTTTGCTTCGTTTATTGCAAACCGTAGAGCTCAAGTCAATGCCACGTGGCTGTGAGCCCTTGCTGAACACTCTCTCTGGCCTATACTGCAGACTTCAGTGTCCACATTTGACACTGAGTCGGTATTATAGATGATGCAGTTCTGTAGGAAAAGACATTGCTCCAGTGCGCTCTGTCTGCACCACTGATATGCATCATTGCAGGATCTGCACAAGTTTTTTTTCTTCGTGTATTGCAAACTGTAGAGCTCAAGTGAATGCCAGGTGGCTGTGGGCTCTTGCTGACTGCTCTCTCTGGCCTTCTCTGCAGACAGCAGTGTTCACAATTGAGATTGAGTCGCTATTGTAGATGAGGTAGTCCCGTAGGAAAAGACATTGCTCCAGTGTGTACTGTCTGCACCATGCATATATGTATCATTGCAGGCTTTGCACACTCTTTTTTGTTGCTTCGCTGACGACAAACTGGGTAGGTGAAGTCCCTTTACGTATCTGTGGGTCCTTTGTGACCACTCTCGTTGGCCTACACTGCAGACAGCAGTGTTCATAATTCAGATTGAGTCGGTATTGCAGATGATGCAGTGTTGATGGCAACAGATGTTGCTCCTAGTACGGCCTGTCTACAGCACGCATTATCAGTGGCTGTGCACATGCTGAATGCTTTTGATGTGGTTATGTGAGTGCACTAGAACTGATGGAGCGTTTATGATATAATCTTTTTGTGTATTATTTCAGATCTATTGATTGTGTGTCAGTATACCACAAGTTGTTGTTTTTTTTACGATGGAATTATTTCACATCTACTGTCCCTACCTTACTGTAGCATAAATGATTGATTCTTACTGTAGCATAAATAATTGATTCTTTTAATATTGAATCTCTGTGTGTGATCCAATGATTACTGTTGTAGTTGATGCTAGCAGCAACCACTGTCTGAAGGTTGGTTTAGACTTACCTCAAACACATCCAGCACAGACGTCACTGGATATGTCACCATGGTAATAAAAAGGAGTCGAGCGTACGTGCCCGTATCCACTTCCACGATCTATCTGTGTCCGTGTGTTCATTATCTAGGCATGATACTGTCTCTGGGCCGTACTACATTACGTTGTGTTGTTGACAGCGTATAAAACCATGTTACCTGTGGTACTGGAGAACATTTCGGTAATGTATCTTTTAGGTGTATGGGTATCATAGGTGGAAGGCTACTTTACAGAGCATGAATATTGATGGTTGCATGTTGTGTGTAGTGTAAGATATGTGTATATTGCAAAAGATTTTGAACAAAGCTCTCTAAGCAGAAGAGGTGTGTCTCATGAAATGCAGTACAGTGATTGACTAAAACGGGTGGCATTTTCGAACCGTTACAATGGGAAATGTTATGAACTAATGAAATGCTTTTTTTTATGGTTACATGGCAATCGCGCAGCCAGTGCGCAATGAGACCGCACCCGATGTGATTTTGAGAAAATATATTTATTATAATATAAGTTTATTAGAGTTAGAAATATACAACTGTTTAAAATATTTTTAATTATCGCTTGCTCTCATATACAGTTTAAAGTCTTTTAGATATAGATTTGAGACAAAAAAAAAATGAGGGAATGGCGTATGCGGCGCGACATCGTACGTCTATGACGTAAACACAGGGCGTGGCAGCGTGCACTCGTCGCATACACAACACTCAGCAGGCGCGACCCTATATGTACATGACGTAACGTGCGGCTTGGTAGTGCGTACCCGTCGCATACCAAAGTAGCAGCTGGCGCGACCTCATATGTACATGTTGTTACGCGGAACGCGGTGCCACAAACCCGTCGGATACGAAATGCGCATAATTTAAATGTGGTGGATAGGATTTGCGTGTTGATCAAGCTTGGTAGACTACCGGTACGGGACTGTAGTTTTCTCAACAAAAAAAAAATATATATATATATATATATATATACATATTTTGTGGGGAAGATATAAAAGATTACATAATTTGTAAAGTTTAAAAAAAAGGATGATGGAGTTGCAAAATATTAAAAAACAATTTGAAAAAATATAGGTTTTATAAATATTAAAATATGAAATTAACATATAAAAAAACCTTCAAAATTCACTGAAAAAACCATAGGTTTTACAGACGTTATAGTCAGGAATTAGCATTTAAAAAAACCTTAGAAATTCACTGAAAAAAACCATAGGTTTCAGTGGCGTTATAGTTAGTTGGACATTTGACTCATAAAACAAGAGAAATTCGCCTGTTATAGTTAGTTGAGATAACTATAACTTGCGCGCCTGCAATGCACTGCTGATGACGTCATATATTACATCACTAATGACATGGTCAGTGACATCACTGATGACATCATCCACGTGATAGTCTGACACACCTCTTCACAGTGTAACCTTTGATAGACGCACTCTAAAATACAGACTACCTTTTTGAAAAGCATAGACACACCAATACCAGATACTAGATATCCATCCACTGATTCCTATCTATATATTGTGAGCCAGATATACACTGATACAGTTACTCATACATGGTGTCACTCATCATTACATCAGTATAATATCCACTCATACACGTATATATACATTTACACAGTGCTACGGATGCATAGAGTTACTCACACATCTATTCAGTCATGCCAAAAATCAATCATACACCCATCTACTCACCTATGCAGATATTTACACAACACCTGCCTTATTTATACACACATCACTTTCCTTATTTATATAGATACTATCACATACTTACTCTCTTATACAATCACTAATACATGTACACATTCGTGTATGTAGACACTCTTGCAATCACTGGTTTTCACGTAGTCAATTATACACCCCAACACTCACATATAGTGTGGAAAAACATATATAGTTACTCACATATATACAACTGAGACATCAATTCACTAATCAACACACCTGTTCACACAGTCAGCTATCTATACAGCCCTTCTGAGATGCACATTTGAATCTATAGAACCAGTGAATCAGCCATTCAGACATGTATGCACAGAGTCAGACACCACCCACACACCCACATAGACAGTAAGACCCCCATACAGATACTCATACAATCAATGAAAAACACATATACACACTGATGTAGCTAATCACCAAGCCATGCACCTGCTTACACACCAAGTGAGAGACTAAGAGAGACATTCACACAGTCTAGTCACTAATCCATGCATTCAGTAACATACATTCAATCAGTGACTTATAGAGTCAGTCATGCATCTACTAAATAATGTATTCAGGCACTTTTACATCGACTTATTTTACAATAGACCTTGGCATAGATATATATGAAAAATATTTAAACTTTACAGAAACACACATTCACTGGATGATGTCATCAGTGAGGTCATCAGTGATGTCATTTGAGATGTCATGAGTGATGTCACTGACCATGTCATGAGTGATGTAATATGTGACGTCATCAGCAGTGCATTGCAGGTGCGCAAGTTATAGTTAGCTCAAGTAACTATAAAAGGCGAATTTCTCTGGTTTGATACGAGTCAAATGTCCAACTAACTATAACGTCTGTAAAACCTAGGTTTTTTTCAGTGAATATATTATATATATATATATATATATATATATATATATTTTTTTTTTTTTTAATACAAATGTAAAAAGCTATGCCTTTTTTACTGAATGTACACCAAATCTAATAAAAAGTTGTTTCAGAAACCGACGATTCAAAGGGCAAGGCAGGACAAACGAAAAGAACAGGGTAAAGATCATGAACGCCGTTGTTACATAACTCACATATTTTATCCGTGGAAACAATTTTGGCCAGGCACCTGTACAACACCTTAGCGGTAGAGTATTCGTTCTTAACAATAGAAAAAAAACGACAGACCCCATGTTCGAAATTCCAAATCAGATAAGGCTTTGCTTTTCGCTCAATGGAGGAAGAAACTATAATGATAAATGTATCTCTATTAAAGCATTACTCATCGTCTATTTTTTACTAACTCTTTTAGAAATCGTTTTAACAAGGACATTTTAACTGCGCACGTGTCATGGACTCTAATTCATCCTGCTGGATCTTATACAATTCCAAAGCGTACCCAAGATTTCGGCGAAATGAGCCATCTTCTCTGTTTTGAGTACATACTTCTAAGCGCAGTAGGTTATGCTGAGACATCCCTTCAAATTGAAGTAAACAATGCCCTCAGCACAGCGCTGCAACAAGACTCTGCACAGAGGTGGTATCTAAACCAAGCTCCAATCATAGGGCTTTAGGCAGCTATGGCATTCATATTACACAGCCTGTACAATATTTTACCCTCCGTAACATTCATAAATGACCAGTTTCCTCAAAAATTGTTTGTTGCATACATGGGGCATGATGGCACTTTCAGTCAAGATAGTGACAACAGACTGATCGGGTCTTTGCCCTTGTGCATTATAAACAATTCAGGGATCATTTGCGAGTCAAGTGCTGTATAAGAGAACATTTCCTTAAATAGGTATGTTTTTATTATGTTAAGAAGTTTGATCACAAGGCACTATTAATATTTTATTTTGATGTCTTTTATCCTTAAAAATTTCAATTTTCCTTTTTATCGCTTTTATCTTTACAAAGTTCTGTGGCATAACGCTGGAGAACATCCAGGAGTTTTTTAGGTCCTTTGGGGTATGATCTAATATTACAATATCATCTGCATATAGCAGACATGGTATCGTTTGGTTTCTTGCTCTAGGGCATGGGTACACGTAAACATTGTCTCAGGGGCCAAAACGTTTGGTCTGTGATGTGTTCGAGGGCCACATTTATGCCAGCAGGGTGGCAGGCGGAGCAAGAGGGTTGGGGGGGATAGGTAGTAAGGTGGGTGTAGGCAAAGCGAAGAATATACATCTAGTGGCTGAAAAGAACAATGTGAAACCAGAAAACATGGAATTAATCCCAGCTTTCCCACTTTACTAAAATTTGTGACCCTAGGCAATTGTTTAATTTCACTTTCCCTCATTTTTCTTCATTATCACATAAAAGAGGTACTAGAAAAACATGATTTTAGGGTCTGCGCTCTACCAAACCGTCTCCTGTGTTTGATTTAAGAAACCATAATGTCGGGGGAGGAGCCTAGCGCACAACCAAGATGGCCGCGTAGGCTTACGGCTCTCGAGGGCCTCCGCAACCTCCCACGTCTATCCTGACTTAATCCTGGTTTATTTGACGGGCTTTTGCAGATTAACTTGCGCTGAGGTGCCACCCGTTTTCCAAATTCAGATCGGACGCCGGGAGCCGGAATGGTTGCACTCCGAAGTTTGCGGCCTGCTCTTGCCTTGGTCCCGACCTCGAGCTGGTGAAGTGCCCGGGTACGAAGTGAACAACAGCGGCTGGCTGGGCTTGACCTGTCACGGACCCCGCACTTTCACTTTCGTTTTCAAGCTCGTTTTCTGATATCGGCTGAGAGACTTTGGTGTTTCAGAGGGGTGCGGACGGCGGAGTGTCTGGCCTGACTCTCGGACTCTACATGGGCTTACTGTCGGCGACGGCTGTGTTTAATTGAATTAGCCACCTGGTTCCCTTTTTCCTGGTGCGGGCGGGTGCCAACCTAGGTGGCCTCCGGACGATGGCGGTGAGACTAGACGGAGACAAGTCGAAACCCAAGTAAACCCGGAGGGGTGCCTATACCCAAGTCAATAATATGGATCGATATGCGCAGGCAAAGGGATCACCTAGTGGCTCGCATAAATCGCCTGAGAGGTCTAAAGAGGTCTCAGACCCATCGTCAGAATTGACTTTGCTGGACGTCATGGGCGTCATTGAGGAGATGAAGACCGCTGTGGGTCAGCAGTTTGATACCCTGGCTCATAAATTGGATGCGGTCCTGATCGATGTGAATTTGGTCAGGGCAGACCTGTCCAAGACTAACGAGCGGGTCGACTCCTTGAGTCAAGCGGCGTCGAGCTTAACTGTGGACGTGGCCGCCCTGCAGACGGAGGTCCGTAGGTTGCGGCTAGCCAGTGACCTGACGGACCGGCGACTTGAGGACTCCGAAAGCAGGGCTAGACGGAACAACGTTCGTATCATTGGAGTGCCGGAAAGATGGGAGGAATCTGCTGCGGATCTTTTTGTGGAGGACCTGGTGACCAATCGTCTCGCGCCCAAGGGACTGAGCAAGTTCTTTGCGGTGGAGCGGGCCCACAGGATTCTGGGTGGTGCGCCCAAAGTGGGTGCTCCCCCGCGGCCTATAATCGCCCGGCTCTTTAACTTTCGGGATAGGGATGCTATCCTTCAGGCGTCGAGAGTGGCCGGGCCGCTGAAGTTTGAGAACTCTAATGTCAGCTTTTACCCGGACTTCACGCAAGCGGTCCAAAAACAACGGCTGGGATTTCTGGGCGTCAAACGGCGCTTGAGGGACATGAAGCTGAAATATGCGATGTTATTCCCGGCTAGGCTGCGGGTTGAGTTCCGGGGTCGCTCACACTTTTTCGACCGGCCGGAGGCGGTTGGAGACTGGTTGGACGCCCTGCCTCGGGGACAAGATCGAGACAGTTGGACGACGAAGAGCGGACGGGATTTGGTGGAGCAGGACTAGAACTTGGTTCCTGGTGATGGACTGGACTGGTGACGTTTTGTACCTTGGCTCAACTGGACCCTAGTTTGGCACAATATGCCCTCCAAATGCCCGGGGGTTGTGGGGAGCTTATTGGGGCCCTTTCCTCCTTCTGGGGTTCTTTTTGTGGTATATGTTAGGGCGACAGGCACACTGCGAGTTGGGGGGGCTGTTTGGGCTCATGCAGGGGTGCAGGGAGGGGGGGAGTTGTGGTTTGGGGATTGTGGGGGATGGGGGTTGTTGGGGATTGTTCGTTTGTTTCGCAAGGCAATGTGAAGTTCTCTGCTGACTTATCCGGTTTGTGCTTTCTGGGATGTGGGTATCATGCATGGGAGTGGGATGGGGGGTAGGGGATCGAGAATCCTTTCGTGGAATGTGAATGGACTGGGGGACAGGATCAAGCGCGGGGTGGTGTTGCAGTTTTTGAAACGGATCTCGCCCGACATTGTTTTCCTGCAGGAGACACATTTGATTGGGAACTCCTTCCATGCCCTAAATAGGAGGGGCTATCACCTTGCCGCTCACTCTGGTTTCACTTCTGGCTCTAGGGGAGTGGGCATTTTGGTTAGGGCCTCTCTCCCCTTGGAGGTGGACGAGGTGCTCCACGATGATAGGGGGCGCTATGTGGCACTGGTGGGGAGATGGGAGGGTAGGACTGTTTCGCTTGTTGCTGCGTATGTGCCTCCGGGGTTACAGACGGCTACATTTGCTGATTTGGGGCGTTTGGTCCTGGGACTCCCTGGGGGGGTTCTGGTGTTGGGGGGTGACTTTAACGCTGTTGTTTCCGGGTTGGAGGACCGTCACCCCCCCAGGGATCTCCCTAGGGCTCAGGCCTGGTTGGGTGGCTTTTTGGACACTTTGGGACTTGTAGATTGCTGGAGATTGATGCATCCGGGACAGGCGCAATATACCTTTCACTCGGGGGCCCATGGGAGTCTTTCGAGACTTGATTACATGCTTATGCCGGTGATCCAAGCGGGTATGATTGGGGAGGTGCGTCATTTGGCCCGAGGTATTTCTGACCATTCCCCTATATGGTTGCAATTGAAGGTTGTCCCTGGGGCAGAGGGGAGAGTGGCACCCATTAGCCCCTGGTATATACGTAACCCTAAGATCCGCGCGGAACTGGTCAAGTCCACTGATCACTACTTCAATGATAATGTGGGGTCGGTGTCGTCGGCCGTCTCCCTATGGGAGGCTTATAAAGTGGTGATCAGGGGGCAGGCCTTGTCCCTTATCTCCCATGCTAAGAGGTGCGAGAGAGCAGAGGTGGTTCGCCTGGAAACTGAAATAGCTGAAATGGAGGAGGACTTGGAGCGGGGAGTAACTGATGAGAAATTGCACGTTTTCAGCCTCAAACAATCAGATTATAGAGCGCTAGTCACGGAAGCCGCTAAAGGGATGAGTAGGGAGCAGCAAGGACGACTGTATGATGTGGGGGATAAGGCCGGAAAGTTGATTGCTTGGTTGGATAAGGAGAGAGCGAGCAGGGTGGTGCCCGTTGTGGAGAGACTGGATGGAGTGCGTGTGACTGACCCGGTTGAGATCGTCGACTGCTTCGCGGATTATTTCCGCGGGGTATACTCTCCGGTTTCTGTGCGTTCGGAGGAGGACTCTCATCTGTTGCTTAGAGACATTGCATTGCCAACCCTATCGGAGGCTGATGCAGTGTTGATGGAGGCGAAGTTGTCGTCAGAGGAGATCGCCCTGGCCATTCGCTCGATCGCATCGGATAAGGCTGTGGGTCCTAATGGTCTTCCCATCGAACTATATAAGTTGCGTCCCGATACGATAGCACCCTATCTTCGGGACATGTTTTTCGCGGCACGTGCGGCGGGCTTCCTCCCCCCTGACCAACGCCTCGCCAACATAGTTGTGATACACAAAGAGGGGAAGCCGCGAGATCACTGCGCCTCCTATAGGCCCATTTCGCTGTTGAACGCAGAACCCAAAATCCTGGCTAAGGTACTGGCTAATCGACTGGTTCGGGTCGTGGGCGACTTGATTCATCAGGATCAGTCCGGTTTCATACCCCATCGGAATACCGCTCTGAATTTGAGGCGGTTGCACGGCGTGCTTGCTAGAGCGGAGTTTATACGTGAGCCGGCCATCTTGGCATCTTTAGATGCTACTATGGCGTTTGACACCTTGGAGTGGCCGTATATTTGGGCCGTGTTGGCGAAATTTGGGTTCGGCCCTGAGTTTATTGGTTGGGTAAAATTACTATATGCTGACCCACTGGCTCAGGTGGTGGTGAATGGTAGGGTGTCGGCTCCCTTCACACTGGGGAGAGGTACGCGGCAGGGATGTCCGCTGTCACCCCTTCTCTTTGCACTTTCTTTGGAGCCTCTCGCCGCCTGGTTGCGTTGGGAGCCGTCGCTGCGAGGCATTAGATGGACGCCGGAGTTTGAAGACCGTATCTCCCTTTGCGCGGATGACATCCTTCTGTATCTCACCTCTCCCCGACAGTCGCTAATTGTATTGGTGGACGTACTGAATTCCTTTGGTCGCAACTCTGGCCTGGTCATCAACTGGGCCAAGTCCTGTGTTTACGTCCTCTCGGGCGAGGCCCCCCCCTACCACGGGATTGCCCCATCCAGATTGCTACACTGGGGTTCAAATATTTGGGAATCTTTATCTCTCTGGATCCCGTGGTCCGCTATGAGCGAAACCTTCCCCCTCCCCTCCAGCGATTAAAGGCCGACGTCACGAGGTGGCGACGACTTCCGCTCTCGCCGCTCGGACGGGCGGCATTGTTTAAAATGATGTCGCTACCTCGCTTCTTGTATGCTTTGCAAAATACTCTAGATGTCGTGCCGGCCCGTTATTTCCGGGAGGTGGAGGGTCTTCAGCGCCAACTGTTTTGGGACGGGCGGCCGCGGATTGCTCTCGCCAAGTTGACGCTTCCTTGGTACGATGGGGGGGTCGCCCTCCCCGATATTAAACGATACTATTGGGCGTCTCAGTTGGCGGCGGTGAACCACGGGATATACGGTCCTGCCTTGAATCCGGCCTTCGAGATGGATAAATTTCTGCTCCCGGGTGGGGATTATAATAGGGCGCTGTACTCGGTGACCCCGGACACGCGGTTGACAGGACCCACGCAGGTTGCGGTACGTGTGTGGCACGCGGCGAATGCTGCAATGGGGTGGAGGGATCGCTTGACTCGGGCGACGCCATTGTATGCCTACGGGCGGCTGGGTTGTTTGTGGAGATCGAAAGGCTTTGAGAAATGGGATATGATTGGTATATGTAAGGTGGGTGATCTTTGGGCGAAGGGGTCTTTCAAAACATTTGAAATGCTTAAAACTGAATATAAATTAAACGATAGAGAGTACTTCCGGTATGTGCAAGTCTACCATGCGCTGTGTTCGGTTTTTCCAGACGTTGCTGCTATCCCCGAGTATTCCCCACTGGAGGATAGAGTGTTGGATGGCTACGTGCCCGACAGCACTATTTCTCTGATTTATAAGAAACTCATTAATGATCGCGCGGACTTGCTGCTCCGTCTGAGGGAGGCATGGACGGGCGATGGCTTGGAACTGGACGATGAGGACTGGGTATCGGCGGTGGCCTCCCCGAAAGAGGTGGTGATCCCGGCCCGCTTACGATTCGTACAGCTGAAGATCCTTCATAGAGTGTATGTCACGGGGCCCGGTTTGCTGCGTATGGGTTACTCGATGGATGGACTGTGTAAGCGTGGATGTGGCCTGCCGGGTACCTTTCTTCATATCTTATGGGAGTGTTCGGAGGTTGTGCGATTCTAGAATGGTATCCACACCGTAATGGAGGAGGTCACGCACGTCGCTCTGTTGCCAGAGGCTAGGAGGTGTTTGTTGAATGTCTGGGAACCGAATGATTATAATGCGGCACAGACGCAGTGGGTGACTCTGGGGTACATGGTGGCTAAGCGTAACATTGCACAGCTATGGGGCTCCCAGAGGCCGCCCACGATCGAGGTATGGAAGGAGAATATGGACTGGTGTATGTTTAGGGAAAAGACGGTGTATGTGGCGAGAGGCAAGCCAGGGAAATGGACTAAGGTATGGGGTCCATGGAATTTATATCGTGGACGTATCTGCACCCCGCCTCTGCCATTAGAGGTCGATATTGCTTTGTCCCCCTAGCCACACATTCTGCGGGATTGTGTGAGGTGTGTTCCATGTTTTGTCTTCCCGTTGCCCCTTACTACCGCTTCCAGACAAGAACTGCTTTGGACACTGTACGTTGTTCCCCGTCCTGGGAAGGGCACGCTGCTATTTCGGACTCTCATTGCCTTGAGTGTGTTTTGTATTTAATAGAAAATGAAACAGTTTTTTCCGATTGCTCCTGGCCTATGGCCACGGCCTGTTATGTATGCTCACGAACTGCTGGGCGCATTGCCTCTGGTTCATTTGAATGTGTGGCGTCACATTGCGGGCCCTCGGGCTCTATAGCGGCCAGCCTTGGTGGTTGTAGGCCCTTGTCTGTAAGAAACCATAATGTTATTCATGTATAATAGGAACCCAGGCCACCTAAAAAGTGGACATAACAACTTGCCTCTTTAGTTCACTACTGGCGTTGTTGTGAGGGTGGGGGGGGGGGGGGGGGGGGAGGATTAAAATTTCTAAATTTGTGTTTGAAAACTATCATTTTTAAAATAATATTTCTCAATACACTGATATAATCAATTGTACTAAGGTGAAAAGGTTTTGCATGCTAATTAAATACACTTCTTGAATTTTGAAGCGACTCATTTTTACACTTTTGTTCCAAGAGGTCTTGAAAAATGAAGGGGTTTCTAAAGTGAAGCCCTGATGCCCTAGTTACTTTCTTTAACACCAACTGATCTTGAAATAAATGCTTGCCTGTCTATTTAACATCTTTTTAATGTTAGTGCTGAATCGAGCAAACAGCAGCCTAGTGTTCCCGTTGACCAGGGGGCCGCAAGCAGCCCCTGTGTCATACTTTTGGCATCGATGCTATAGGGCCGGGGGTGGGGCTACGCCAGCCATGATGGCGGACACACTCACCTGAGGCTCCGCGCACGGGCCCGACAATCGTTGCTCATCCACAGCAGATGGGCTTGGACAATGTCCGAAAGACATCCACTGGACGCCCAACCCGGCCCTGAACCGGCAAGTACCAAATCGGAGCTTGCGGATCACAGTGGGGCCACCGAAATCAGAAAGCGCAGGCAGCGGGATGCCTGGCCTCAAAATGGCGACCCTCGAGACGCGCTGGCAAGCGGTACAAAACACACCTTAACTGTTCAACAGAGATCCTTGAGCGTGGCCAGAACTTCACAGTAGACCCCGCCACGAAGAAGACAAGAAGAAGAGGAAACTCTGCAGCCGATGGCGGCGCCCCGACTCCGGGACGGAAGAAAGTAGGCCGGACCATGAGAGAGAGACAAACGACCACACCAAGAGAGCCACGGACACAGGAGACAGCGGAAAGTAAGGAAAAGTCATGAGGGGGACAGAAGCAAAGACCCACCCCGCACAAAACCTCGAGAGGGGAAGGGACTACCAGGGATACGCAGGCCGCAACACGTCAGCCCCCAAGGCTGCGAAATCCGGGTGCATCCTACAGCCGACGCAAAGACACCTAGAGGTCTGTGAGTCCCCCTCCCCCTTTCCTCCTCCTCCCCCCTGGGAGCGGAGATCAAGACATGGACTGGGACCAGGATCGCCGAGGCATCTGGGGGGCTAGGGCTACGGGCTGAGGCCAGGAATCATTCGGCCTTAGCACAGAGCGAAAGGGAAGAGGCCCTCATCCTGGAGAACACAGGCCCCCAAGTCCAGGGCACAATACCTCGAAGCGCGGACAGAGCACCTCAAAGGCCATAATTAGTGGACAAAGGTCCTTGAAAGAGAGGCACGGTGCCATCAACTCCCCTGCCCTTACCATAGCAAATTAGGTGGGACCAGCCCTGCGCTATCGCGCCCCCAAAGGGGGCGACTGGCAAAAGTTGCAAAGCACAACAGGGGGATTAGAGAGCATCGCATACCCTCCCCATCGAGGCTGAACTAAAATAAGAGGCAACCCCTTGTGCACATGGGGAAGGAGACCAGCACATACCGTGCCAGCAGGGAACCGGGGCGAACCATCACAAAAAAAACCAGAAACTAAGGAAATCACACGGATAAGCCAAGGCACAGACGTGGCCTATAATCCCCTACTCAGGCAAGACAAAGTGACTTCACAGACAAGCACAGGGGGAGGGGAACCACTTAAATCCAACCCCCACGAATACAAACAGGGCGTGCAAGCGAAGAAGTACTAGACACTGGTGCTAACACCGCCCCCCCCCCCACCCCCAAACAACCATGGGAGGATCCCAGCCTCCTAATCTGACACAGAACAATCCCCCAGCCTGAGAGCCATGGGCAGGCAACGGAATCTGCTCAACACCTCCATGTCGGACAAACTCGACAGGGTGTTGGCAGCCATTGAACACTCGTGAGTCACCATGGAGATTCGCTTTGGAGTCCTCGCCTCAGATCTGAACCTCTTGTGGGATGACCACCGGAAATTGGCAGATAAAGTCGCATACCGAGAAAAGGCGCTCTCTACATTACAGCCCTTGACAAAAGCACAAGTCTCTATGAAGGAACTTCATGCCTGGGTCACGCTACTCGAGGGGAAGATGGATGACCTGGAAGGACCCTCCAGACGAAGCAACCTTCGAATACTGAACCTACTGGAGGGGGTGGAAGGGAAAGTTCCCATCCACTACATCGAAACCTGGCTTAAATCATTCACACTGCACACAGCACCCACTGACTTCTACTCGGTAGAGATGCCGCATCATGTGCCAGCAAGACAACAACCCCCGGGCTCTCCCCCGCGACCGCTGCTGGTCAAACTCCTTCACTTCCAGGACAGGGATGCTATACTACGGGCCGTTAGACAAAATGGCCCCATAACAGGAGAGGACAAGCATGTCATACTCTTTCCTGACTATTCCAGGACGGAGCAACACCAAAGATCATCCTTCTTGGAAATAAAGCGACTCCTCTGCCTGAAAGGAGTCCAGCGTTCACTATTGTTCTTGGCCTGACTCAAGATCATACACGAAGAGTGTACAATTTTCTTCTCCGAACCGAAAGATGCTTTAAACTGGGTCGTACTCAATCTAAACACCAAACACGCACTCCTCAAACCCAACGTCGGCGGGGAAAGAACAACCAACGCCATCCAGGGACACAATCGCACAAGGATATTATGATATCCCCAAATATGGAACAAATAATAGCCGAAAGACTGAAGGCGCTCGAGGTGGCGACGGAGCTGTGGGCGGGCCCGGAGGCCTCAAATGACGACGATGGCCCGCACATCTTCATGCCCAAGGAAGACCCCAACGACATGAGCAACTGAGGTGAACTCAGAGAGCCCACCCTTGGTCACCCCACAAACAGCAGATACACTTATCTGAACATGAACAGTCGGAGATCTGCACCTTGTTTTTTTTTCTAGTACTCTCATGGCACCCTCACAAACATAGCACAACATACACACTGAAATCAAAGCAATTACCTCACCCACAGTTAGAGCCCACACTGACCATTTAAGCGGACCTACCAGGCTTCGCCTCCACAGAAACCAAAGTGCTTCGGGCGAGCCACCCCCAGTGGTACACTAGGGCGTACAAGTTAGTACAAGTTTGGACGGGCTGCCGGTTGCATCAGACCCTAGAATTGGGTCAAAACCCCGATGTAGTTCTCGTTAAACCCCACACCCTGCCTCAACCCAACACTCATCCCAGTACAAAGGGCATCCACAAATAGCGACATATATGGGCCACATGCGTGACACAGAAGACTCACGCGGGAGATCCCCAGCTTCATCCCACGAAGCATATAGATCCCCATGACATCTATATCAAATATAACATTTCTCACTCTAAATGCTCGAGGGATACACACAGCACAAAAACCCTATGCCGGTCACACGTACATTAAGCGACAAATGGCACATATCGTACTACTGCAGGAAACACACCTCACCAGGAGGGGAACTTGACAAAACTTCAGAGACGCTGGAGAGGCACCTTCAGCACCACCACATAATCTGCATTCACGCGAGGAACATTCATATGGCTCAGACCGGGGACTCCCTTTCAGGAGACCTGCAGAAGAGTAGATACAGAAGGACGATATATGCTATTATAAGGTCTACTAGACGGCCAGCCATTGCTCATAGGTGGTATATATGCCCCCAACAGTGAATAAACAAAATTCTGGGAGACCTTATCGAATGCCCTGGCCCAATTCACAACTTCACCATGGATTCTAGGGGGAGATTACAATTGCACGCTGGACCTCTCCCTGGACGGATCACACTCCCCCGCCCGACCTCCCCAGCTCATGGGCAAACAGCCCGCTTAGGGCATGGACGAACCAATGGTCACTGCTGGATGCCTGCCTTGAGAACCCAGTGTTCAGACACGAACAGAGGGATAGCATCCAAAACTACTTTGCCGAAAACGCACACAAAACATCATCCAGGATACTAGAGTGGGACACCTTCAAGGTAGTCATACAAGGAGCTCGTATTAGACAAATCACAGGAGTACAACAGACACTAGAGCAGACCATTCAGACGACTGTGTTGCAATTAGCGACCCTGTCGAAAGCCGCAGACGCTGGCACAGTATCGCTAACACAGCTAACGGAGGCTAAGACCAAATATGCAGAAGCATGCGCGGACTTACGTAGATAGAGTTTTAAAGCCTACGCCGCCCGAACATAGAGAGGGAGATCGGGCCGGAACATTGCTAGCCTGGTTATTACGTCAAGACTTGGACACCCAAACAATCACCAGAATAATGAATTACGCAGGTTCGACCACTTACATCCAAACAGAGATCCTACAAGCCTTTTATGCATTCTACGCAGAAATATACAAAGCACGGACATTAGACAGCTCAGAATGCATCAACAAATTCCTAAATCCCCTCACCATACCTCGATTGCTGCCCCCTGATAGGGCCTCTTTGGATGAAGAAATCACTTCGACAGACATTTAAAACGCACTTGACAATATGGCCCGCAACAAGGCCCCAGGCCATGACGGCCTACCGCTTGAATACTACAGTACATTCTCCTAACAGATAGCCCAGATACTTGAAACAGTATTCAAAGCAGCACTAAAGGCCAGGGAATTTCCTAGGTCCATGCGCAAATCCATATTAGTAACCTTCCCAAAACCGGACCGAGACCCCCTACTATGAGCCCCATACCGATCAATTACACTCCTAACGTTGGACTGTAAAATCCTAGGCAAGATCCTGGCAGACCGCTACACTAGGATACTTCCTAAACTAATACACTTCAATCAATGTGGGTTCGTTACTGGGAGAAACGCCTCCCAAAATATTCGCAGACTCTTCCACGTCCAAGACGGAGTACAGAACAGATTCCCTAACGACGCAGGTTTGATTTTGAACCTGGAAAAAGCCTTAGATACCCTGACCTGGCCATATTTATTTGCGATTCTCCAACAGGTCCCACACTCATGGCATACACTAGACTACTATACACGAAACTCACGTCCCGGTTCCGTATTGGCAGTCACATTTCGTCTCCCTTTCAGGTGGCTCGCGGTACATGCCAGGGGTGTCTGCTCTCCCCCCTCCTCTTTGCCTTCGCAATGGAGCCCCTGGCGATCCAACTCCGGGAGGAGGGCGAACATTGGGGCATCCCATTAGCGGGAATCACCCACAGCGTGTCCCTATATGCGGACGATCTACTGATATACATACAGGATATCACAATGGATCTAGCACCTTCATGGGCCACCCTAGACGATTTTGGCCAGACAGCAGGCCTAAAAGCCAACTGGGCAAAATCTACTATATATCCCCTCCGTCCGAACACAGAATTTGGGCGTGCACTGAACAACATAGAATGGCAGATCGTATTAGAACAGCCCAAGAAAGTGATACGCAACCCACACTTTAAAAACATTCAATTCAATATACTACACCTCACATATCTGACACCAGTGAAGCTCCAACGCTTTTATCCTACCCAATCCTATCCCAATTCCGATGCCCACGTTGCCACCTCCCCAATGCCACATTCCAAGACATGTTCTGGAACTGCCACATCCTGCAACCCTATGAGCAAAAACCAATGCATATTCATATTTGGTTTGAATACTTTTTGTGGAAAAAAAAAAAGTTATGAAGGCTTGAGCGTGTACTGGCCCAAATATTTAAAAACAATTAAAGTTAAAAAAAATAAAGAGTTAAGAACTCAAGGTTGGGAGAGTGGTGAGGAGAGTGGTGGGATGCGTGGAGGAGAGTGGTGGGATGTGTGGAGGAGAGTGGTGGGATGTGTGGAGGAGGGTGGTGTGGATGGGAGGGAGAAGCCTTCGTACATAAGAGGTTAAAAGGCATTAATCACAGTGACAACTTGTGTTCTATATATATTAATTTATATCAAACTTCTACTGTTTCCAAACATTATAAAATAACAGGTGTTACACTCAATTTACTGGTGCTCAGTTTAAGACCTTGAAAACATAAATGAGTCGACCTATTTGGGATTGACAACTTAGATCAAAACAGATGTGAGCAGCGAGCGTGTAATTCACTGACTCCCCGATAGCATATGTGCATTGGATCGCTTCCCGAACCGATTGATCTACACACTTTTAGAGGCCACAGTTTCGCATAGAAATTGCCTGGGGCGGCTCCTCCATTTGAGTTGAGGAGCTTCGCCCCACAACAAGCCCCTGAGCTGAGAAATAAAACGGTGATCAAGTGTATTTATTACCATTTTATTTTTCAGCAACCTGTCCCGCACTGAGTGTCATTGCTGCCGAGTGGCATCAGGGAGCAGTACGCTAAAGTTTGAAATGCGCATGTCTCTTTGGCTGGCCATCTTGCGATGGCCAACCAGACAGGCATATTTTAAAACCTCTCTAACCCAAGACTTCTGGGTTAGAGAAAGTGCAGGCCTCCAATGCTCTTGAGAGCGCAGAGTGAGGCCGTTCCCTCCAATCCTGGCGCTTCTGTCATGCTAGTTAACAGCATGAGAGCGGCGCCAAGATTGGTTAGCGGAGCTGGCTGGGTCCCGCGTTGGAGCCTGCCCCTAGGAGAGAAGACCCGAGCGAGGAGGACATAGTGCAGCAAGCCAAGAAGTTAAGTCTATTTTATTTTTTGCGTCCCCTACCCTTTGTACATGCCAGCCGTCACTGAAAATTGCTTGCACATACTTTGGCCGCATTCAAATAATCGGAATAGCTCCCTCAAATACTTGCAATGGTAAACAACATTAAGCCAAAAGTCCACAAATAGTTGGTTAAATTAACCAGGATAATGCGTGTCAAATTAAAAAGACAAACATTTAAGTTGCTTAAGCAGATAATCTTCGAGTAATGCAGTTTATTCTTGGCTAACAGACCGATAAGAAGATTTAACCTTTTCATGCCGCGCTTTGTACATAATACTGGAGGTACTTCCTTGCGGTTTAACACAAGCAGCTTGACTCTCACGGTATATGAAGCTTACGGGGACTAATCTTAAAATCATAATTTTCCAAACATGTCGAATTCTCATAACACCAATCATGCTTCATATAAAGCGGAATTTACACCAATAGTGTGAAACAAAATATTGAGTAATAAACGCAGCCATCTCACCTCAACTGCGTGAACTGTCCCTCTCTCGGAATTACTTTCAGCTGGAGAAATCGTCGGAAAGAGGTTCAACATCTACTTTGGAAAGATTATCGCACGTAAGGACGGGGGCTCTTCTCCGATTTATCATTTAAAGCAGCAACCTCGGCCTCACGCTGAAACAAACTGCAGGTTCCCACAGCAGGGGAGTGACGTAGGCCTCGGCAGCGCAGAGGGGGGGCCAAACCCTTAGGGCCCTCCAAAGCCTCAAGCGGGTCCCCACTCCGATCAAGCCCTATCTTTGAGATATTGGGAGACTCTGGGGCCCCTGTACACAAACCGCAAGGGAGCCCATCTCATTGATGAAAGCTCTGCCCCATAACCGGAACACAGGT
Organism: Triturus cristatus; assembly: GCF_964204655.1. Classification (NCBI taxonomy): domain Eukaryota; kingdom Metazoa; phylum Chordata; class Amphibia; order Caudata; family Salamandridae; genus Triturus; species Triturus cristatus. Next base: position 550,294,096 of record NC_140584.1, read on the forward strand.
GCAGTGCTGAAAACCGAAGTGTTAAAAACCTAAGTGCCGGGGCCCTCGTCTGGAGGCCACTGCAGCTTGCCCCGCCCCTGGCATGCTGCCAATGATAGTACTACAGACTTTACATACATACATTACAAAGCAAAATAACTTCCCTAGTAGTCAGAGGTTTTGTTTAAATACCATTTGATAAAACAAATACACATGCAAAACAGTCATGGCATAAACCATACATGCAGATGCACAGGGTTTAATATGCTATTTATTAAGACTGCAGAGGGGCACCATGGCCCATTCAAGTCTCGCGGTCTCCTGAGTCATGGCCGCTCCCCACACTCAACAAATTAGACTGTGCATCTGCATTGGATGCTAAATATATCACAGAAAACCCCCTCAAGTAACAGAATTATGTGCTGGCTCAAACCCTTAAAACTGTGAAATTCGCCAATCATGGTTTGCGACATAAACATAACTCACACCTCTACCTTGCGTTGTGAATGACATCACAGATTAGTCCATTAATGGGATCACAAATAACATGGATTACATGAATTATGAAATCTGCATGGACTTCACTGCTTGAACCACGATTCGCGCCACCCTCTTGAGCTGCCTATCAATCATACAACATGAAATCATAAATGAAATAACTGCTTCATGCTGTCATGTATTGTGCTATAATTTTTTTAATGTCATTAGTATACATTAGATCCAACATCTGCTCCGATTCCGGACTATGCCGAAATATATTTCAAATATCTTGTCCTGTTATTGTGAGAACTGTGGTTTTGGGCAATTTATCTATGGTCGATGAAAGCTGGTGTTTTACGTTGTTTTTTTAAAACATTTTTTGAACTGACTGAATAAGGTTTTAGTTTACAAAAGGAAGAATAATTTAGAACAATATAGGATGTTAACTTGTAGACAGAGGACTATGGTACTTTGAAACGGAATGTGGTTCTGGTCCCTTCCTTAGCGTCAGTGGTTGTTTACTTTGCTTTTTTCTTTCCTTTTTCATTTGCAAATGGTTCTACGTGTGGGTCTCCAAACTACAATGTGCTTCTATCTTTGTGTATGTGTTTTTGAGTGAGTGGTGTACTGCAAATCAGTGCCCCTGTCTGTCTCCGTGAGTGTGTTGAAGCTTACATATGTCAGTGTCTGAGACAATGGTTGTAGAAGGTCGCTCTGTATATACTATACCAAAATAAGGTATAGTGTGCACAGAGTTCAGGGAGTCCCTAGAGGAATAGCAGAGGTTCAATTAGGTAAGTACTAACAGCTATCTTTGTGGCAGTGTGGGTGAGCAGTTAGGCTTACCCAGAGGGTGTGTTAAGCATTTATTGTATTCACTCAATCAAGGACTGATACACACACTCAGACAGAATCCAGACCAATGAGGTAAGTATAAAAAGTATATACTTATATTTTATTTAGAACCAAGCAGTGCTTGGCACAGGTGAGTAAAATGTACTTTCAGATGCAAGACTGATTAAGGAAGTGAAGTTGTGCTTGAAATTACAGGTTCTCACAGGTTTGTATCACTTTCAAAATGCCGTTGGAATCATACAGTAGTTTTTCATATTACTTTTGAGTTACTTTTGGATTAGTTTGAGTATGCCTGGATACCACACTTTAGGAGCTCTAGATACAAGGTAAGTACGACTTTTTATACTTTGCAATAGAAACTGCTTATCTTCATACAACACAATTTTTTAGGTCCAATGGGGCTAAGGGAGCCTTCAGTTAGGGACTGCTGACGAGCAGGCCACTCGGTTGTGGGAGCCAAGCTCCTGGGGTTAAGATCAGCACTGCAGGGCCCAATGGCAAGTACACGCGCTGCACCACCAGCGACACTCAGGCGGCTAGGTGCAAAACGGACGTTGGTCGGGACCCTGTGCTTTCAAATGGATAACCTCGGTTTTGGAAAGATGCTGAAGCTTGGGCCGGGAGACTTCCCGAAGGCGACAACCGGCTGGAGAGGTAAGTTGGGATCTGGGAGGATGCCTGGACACTCTTGGTTGGGCCACCCAATGCCATGGGGTGTCAGGTGTAGGGGTGTCTTCTGGCATCGGGTTTTCTTACCAGCTCCAGTTGCGGTCGGGGGGCCCTTTCAGGTTGAAGCTGCAGGCGTCGTCTGGAGTCTTGAGGGAGGTCGAAGATCACCAGATCCCAGGTCAGGATCGTTGGGGAGACCTCCTTAGGGTGTTTGGCCACTCAAACTCGGGATGTGGGCATCGGTTGTAGAGTGGAGCAGAATCGCGGAGTCAACAGAATCTGGATTCTGGAGGGGAGTCTTTATTTGGGCAACTCCGGTGCTCACGGGAGACAGAGCCTGTGGGAAGGTTGCAGGGCAGGTCTCCAGGCTCTGGGGTTGCTGGCTGCTGAAGTTGCAGGGGTTCTTGCTTTAGGCAGGTCGTAGATGGGACAGGACGGTAGGGCTGGGGCCAAGGCAGTTGGTGTACTCATCTCCTTCCTGGGTCAGCACGGCTCTTCAGTCCTTCTTTTTCCTTCGAACATGAGGAGGCAAGGTTCAGGGTCACCCCTAAATACTAAATTTAAAGAAGTTAAAGGGGTGTAAAGGTCAGGAACACGTAGGTACACCCCCTATTATGCCACCTTGCAGGGGGTATGAGCCTCTTCCGAATTGGCTGAGTACCCCCATCTTCAAGACGGAGGGGAGTGAGATGTGTGCTACACCTCACCTCTCCCACCTGAGGGTTGGGGTTGGCAAAGGTGGGTAGACCTCTATTCCTAGCTTGGATTTCCTGCCGATTCTTCCACCCAAAGTGGGAGCCAGGACTGGTGGCAGCCAGTCGCTGGGGGCAGCTAAAGGCAGGGACAGCGTCCAAAGGCGGCAGGACCTTTGAAGCTTCCCTTTTTGTGGACCCAGCCCATACTGGGGGAGGAGGCATGACACCTCTGTCGAGGATGGGCTTTGTTTTTGGACAGAGAGAGCAGAGGTCCTCTACCCAAGGGTCCAGAAGCCTGTCTGGTGGTGGCAAACGGCAGGCAGCCATTCAAGAACCGCACCAGGGCTGGTCGATTTTCATGAGGCATCTTGAAGATGCCCTCTGAGGGCATTTTATATCAATTCCCACACTGGCATCATTGTGGGTTTAATGTGCCGAGACGTTTGCTACCAAACTTACCAGTTTTTAGTAAAGCTATTATAGAGCTATGGAGTTCGTAATGACCAACTCCCGTACCATATACGCTTTATGGCTTTACTACACTTCCAATGTCTAAGAACGGACTTCGAAACTGTAGGTGTACATGGTTCATGCCTCTGTACCCTCACCTTGGGGCTAGTGCACCCTGCTAGAGGGGTGACTTACCTAGGCTTCAGGCAGTGGATTAAAAGGCATGGCACACAGGGATGTGTGCCATGTCGACTCTTCACTTTTCTCTACACCAAAACACGCAGCCTGCAGTGGCAGTGAGTGTGTCTTAAGGTGCAGGGCCTTTAAGGGTGGCACAATAGGTGCTGCAGCCATTAGAGGCATTTCCTGGTCACAGTGCCCTTGGTACCCATGATACCTTTTTACAAGGGACTTGCAAGTGACCAGAGAGGTGCCAATTGTGGGTACAAATGTACAGTTTTGGGATAGAACACAGGACCTGGGAACCTGTTTGGCAGGGACCCAGGGCACATCAAGTCAAAGTACATCAGAAATCTGGCAAAAAGTGTGGGGGGAGGGGGGTTACTGCAACTGAACCCCACATTCCTACAATGATGTTGTACAAATGCTATTTTGGTTTATGTTTTAGAGCCGATTATAGATTTTTTCTGATGTACAAGTTGATATGCTTTTGTTTGTTGTACATGCAGTGATGTCATCAATGATGTCACTTATGCCATCAATGAAGTCATGCTTGATGTAATTTGCAACGCAAAGGGAAGGCACGAGTTTTAGTTTCTGCCACAACCCATCATTGGCGAATTTCTGGGGTGTTTAGGATTTAGGCAAGGGCAGTGTTAAGGGATAGCAAGGCATTTTGGAGTTTGAGAGAAGAGTAACATTATGGGCTAGAAATGGATTGTTAGGGTTCAGGGAAGGACACTGTTAAGGGGTGGTAAGGTTCAGGAATGAGTAACTTTAAGGGTTAGTAAAGGGTTATGGGAACGTCTGGAATACTGAGCATATGCAAAGGAACACACACATCAAACGTAACAATGTAAGAGAAAGTTCTGTTCATCCTTTGAATGGAGCCAGTATCTCTGGTAGTGGTGAGCTGGAAGGTGGTGAGGCATTATCAGAATATACCTACACATTTTTTGCCTTTTTTTCTTGGTGAATTATTTAATTCATCTTTGGAAATTATTACCATTACGACACTGGTGTTGAGTCTGTGGTAAAGGATTTAATTAATCCTTAAGAGACGAAGTGAAACAAAAGCGATCAATCCATTAGGGTTCTTATATAGAGTGGCTAATCACCCGTTAGGCTCTCAAGGCTCTGGGTTGGTGTTCTGCAGTTCAGTAAAAGAGCCAGGTCTTGGGGTCCTTCCTGAATTGAGGCAGTTATGGTGATTGCCTGGGGTGTAGAGGAAGAGTTCCAGGTCTTTACGGTGACTACGAGAAGGATCTTCCTCTGGCCGAAGTCATGCAGATCCGTGGGATAGTGGACAGGGCCAGGTTGGCAGAGCGGAGGTGTCTGGTGAGAGTGTAGAAGGAAAGGCAGTGGGAGTAGATAAACAAAGCAATATCTACTAGATAAATGCCAGAAAAATGCAAGAATCTACCAGTTTATTTATTATCATCAAGTAATGCCTCAGCACCAAGGTCAGACTACTAGTACTATAGGAAGTGGACTGAATGAATAAGTCTCTATATTGTGGTCTAACACATCTTGATGTGACATAGGGATCATGAGAATTTGCATGCCCGGCGTGGCCCTGCTCTTGTTCATCAGTCAATGTCAATAGGATCAGTAACTTTGAAGATTTCACACTATGGGGAATGCAGTGGAACTCTCATAATATAGCTTACCGCTGCTCTAATAACAGCCACCAGCGTACACATTGGAGAGTGTAAGTCACCATCAGTGAAGTATTCATGCGACGCGAGTGCATAGACACACGAGACAAACCTTCTTGTCCAGGGTGAAATCTTGGCTCATGTGATGCTCAAATGCATGACTATGCACACCGTATGTATCAGGCCTAGGTTGCTTGAAGACTACCAATGTATCTTTAATATGCCTAACTAAACATGCAGAATGTGACAAAACTCATTCTGGAGAAACCCACACGATCTGATCACTTGACAACGCCAGCCTGGAAATTAGTATGTTATGAGGATTTGGCAACATACACAAATGAAATAATTTTCTCACTGTCCACTGAAATGTTTAACAGCAGTTAATGTTCTCATCTTAACCCACGACTGATGATAGAGCGGGTTTTAGGATTGACATGCATAATTTGAACGGAGCAATGGCACATAATTGAACTTCCTAAGGAAATCAAATATGTTCCACAGGAGTAAGTGCTTTCTAGTTTTTCAAATGCTTTGGCAGTAGTGAGCAATTCGGTTTACAGGTACTTTTGGGTGCATCGTCGAGCACAGGTGGACAATTAGTCGAGTGTCAGAGCAAAGGTGTCCAATTTGATTTCCTCATTATATATATATATATATATATATATATATATATATATATTCTTCAGCTCCTTACTTCTCAGTAAATTAGGGCCAGCACTCACGTTAGGTTAAATCTGCTTTGGATTTATTTGTGAGATAAATTAAACAACAAACGCGTTTCGACGTCAGCCTTCGTCAATGTCGACGGGCGCCGTTACCATGGCAACTTAAATCACATGTCAAATTCATTACAACAAACAAAGGACTCTTGCTCCACTATGAGCGCCATCTTTGAACATGTTAATGTTCACATGTCAATATATATACATTGAATAGATGATTCATTAGCTTAAATTACCTAAATCTCTTAGGTTGATGCACCATATGTATCATTCCTTTGCCACAGTTTCTATTAGATGTCATATTGATAAACAGGAATATCTAATATCTGATAATTGTAACCTTCATCCGATAAGCGAATAAGATCATTGTATGAATACAGGTAACAAACATAAAATGACTTGGACTTCTTATAGAGTGAATTACAATAGGCATAGGAAGCCTTGGGATGCACGTAACGTATCAAAAGTATACACACAAATATATAAAGCCCATTCAGGGCAATATGACATCTAATAGAATGTCAACTCATTCAGAATATAATAACGATGGGATCAATTGATACCGAAATGCCATGCGCCATAACTATCAGGATTGAAATACAGATCCTAAACAAACTGTGGCGAAGGAATGATACATATGGTGCATCAACCTAAGAGATTTAGGTACACTGAGTGGCCCACACATCCTTGCTTGTACCCTAAAAAGATTGCTTTTTAGTTAACTGATATTTATGCCTCAAGTGTTATATAAGAAGTGAAAATAGATTAGTCCAAAATTCGCTTAGCACTGGACAGTCAAACATATGAACTAAATCTGCTGCATAGTGATTGCATTTCAACAGTATGATTTAGGAGTAACTCGGGACAGTGCCCATTTTGAGATACGTTCAGGCATGTAGTAAAGCATCCAGATAGTCCTAAAATGTTGCAGCTTGAGGCTAACGGAGGTCCCTGACCAATCCAGCATTGTTAGGGCTACTGAATTTAATTAGTCGTAATTTCAGATAGAGGAAGCAGACACCATCATGAAGCTATTTGCAGGCTACCATCTTGGGCCTATGAGATGAGCTTCCGATACAACAGGCTAATGGAAATTTTGCTAGAGGTCTCATATATACAGGCCAGGATTTCAGATGTTTGTCTGATTTGCAACTTATACCCATATAGTAGGTAATCGGTTACCTGTAAATACTTAAAGGAAAGTGGGAGCCCATACTCCTCTTGTAATGAGTCAAACGTATGAAACGCCTACTGATCATACAGATGGCCATGATTATTAATACCCCGACGTTCCCACATTTTCCCAACATTGTCATGGATTATGTCTGGAAATATTGGATTACCCCCCAAAGAAGTGTAATTCTGAAGTGTAGGTAGAGAATATTCCTTGCGGATTCCTGCCATATCTGTGCTATGTCCCTGACTATCTTGAACCTACCCCTGTTGTAGTCATTATGGTCCGTTAGTTTGTGATGTACGTATCCGATAACAGGGTCACCTGCAAGTTGATAGCTCAATGAGAGCAGCCCGGCTTAATGCCCTTTTAGCAGGCTCTGAATCCACCCAACAAATGGCACCCAATAATATAAGCTTAAATCCCACTTGCTTGTATTAAAGTTTGATAAAATGTGTAGCACGTCTGGTCCGCCTATAACCCCAGATGAAGCTGCCAATCACATTCCCCAGGCGTTTAAAAAAATTGTTTTTGTTTTCTTTATTTTTCGGTCCTCCGCTGTTCACACTAATATTTATGCTGTTTACGTTAGTAATGATGTATATATAATGTATTATACAATATTATATTGCAGTAATGAATGCTAGCTCCAGTGACAAAAAATGTATATAAAAAAAAAGTAAAAAACACGTGAGCTGGACTGTGGTGAGATACAGTTGCAGTTTAATGGTGAGTAAAAACGGCCCCCTTTTACATTGTGAGAGTAAATGGAGCTAAAGTATACATACTTTTTGACTTGGGCGGCTAAAATAATGGTCGTCCCTAAAGAAGGTTTCTACTGTAATCTTTAAAAAAATAAAAAATGAAGCGCTTCAGGCCGAGTATCAAACCGATATCTTACAGAGGTAAGTCAATTAAACATATGGGGTATTTTATGGTGATGTCGAGTAAAGTGGGAGGTTTCCATCAGGGAAAGTTTATGTACCAACCAAGGGAGATTCTGAATCCTAACAGTGTCACTCCCTTCATGCTTGGTGATTTTGTGAACGCTAGAAGTGTGGTGAATAATTATGAAGTGGTCGCTAGGATGCTTGCAGAATTTCCAGAAGTCTTCAAGGATCTGCAGGTCTGTTGGAGAGGTTACATACAAATGACTATGTTGAAAGAGCATGTCTGTCGTGTGGTTATTAAGGTCAGATGTGTGCCCAAAGCAGTTAAAGATGCCAACGTTGAATGGACTAGAAAGGCTGACGATGGAAGCATATATTTTTTTTTTAATAATGGTCGCAAGCGAATGATTAGCAGTTGTATTACACAATGCCACAGGTGAGGTGAGGCTATTCATTGACTTTCCAGAACTGAATAAATGTGTAAAAGTAGAAAGGAATCGCTTTCCAAACATATTGGAGATGTTGTTGTACTAAAAAGGTGCCTAGGTGTTCTTGACACTTTATCTTACATCAGCATACTACCAGATCAAACTACAAGAAATGTCTATGGATTTAACCCCATTTCTTACTCCTTTTGGGGTGTTTAGATACTTGATGATGCCATTCGGTTTCATTTCCAATGCCTCAGTTTTCCATCAAGCAATGGAGGGAGTACTGAAGGGCATTCTAAGTGTAGGACAGTCTTTTTTTGTGGTACCTCTAACAGAGAACACAAATGTAGGCTCTGGTAGGTGCTGGTTAGGCTCAGGGACAGTAGTCTAACTCTGAAGAGCTCCTAAGGCAGGTTTGGTAAACAAGAATTATATGTAGGTCACAGATTAGAGGTACGGGCATAAAACTAAAGGATGACTTGGTGAAATAATATAATTTACCTGCTTCAGAGAATAAAGATGCACTGGCAAAGCTTCTTGCAGTGACAGAGTATTACAATATGTTTGTACCTAGTTTTGCTCTTTGCACCAAAAACAGGAGGTTGGTGTTAAAAAAAAGTAGGAGCTGAACTTCAATGATCTGTGGATTGTAGAAGCGAGTTCACTGATATCAAGAAGAGTTTGGTTGAGAACTGCATCTTCAAATGGTTAAATCTAAGGTAATAATGGACGCTAGCTCCAAAGGTGTAGGTGCAGATTTGAGGCAAGGAAATTGAGACGATGAAATTGTGGGGATTAGTGATCTGGTGATGATAAAAAAAATCCAAGAAATATGAAGAACATATCAAAATTCATCAGACTCATGAGTCACAAATTTGTAACAGACAGAAGACACCAGAATATAAAATTTCCACAGGGTAATGGTTGTGACGAGTGACAGGAAGGGGAATGATGAGAAGTAAAGAGTCTAAAGGAGGTACACTGGTTGTTTGCTGGCAAAACAAAAGAAAGATAGAGTTCTGAGCTGGTGAAGAATCAATGTGATAAGAGGGGAAGGAGCTGTAGGATAGTGAGCACCCAAAGACACAGACATGATTATTGCTGTGTCTCCAGATAAGCTTCTGCATCGGTTTGCAGATACCTAACTAGCGCAGTAAAGTTATCGTCTGGTCATTAAAGTTTATGATTAAATTTGTTCATTGTAAATATTAATGTATGTCCATTCTGTGTGTGATTTATGCCATGTTATTAGTATATATTATTTCTTCTCTTGCACTTCTTGTTGATGGGCCTCCACAAAACTGCCTCTGCAAATAAGGGAGGTGTGGGATAGCCTAAGCATATGCATAGGAATCTCATAAAGTAAGAGGATGTTTGTGCAATCTTGGTGGATTATTTCATGCATCTTTGAACATTACTAGCATTATTACACAGGCGCTAAGGAGTTTTTAGGGTTCAGATAAAGTTAGTGTTAAGTGCTAATAAAGGAGCTCTAGGGTTCAGGGTAGAGTAGCATCAAGAGGTGATAAGGATGTTTTATTGTTGATAACATGAGCATATTCAGATCCCTCAGTGAGCCCCTGAATGTGTGTCTGAGCGTAAAGTTACCAATCATGCCTGAATCCAGAATCTTTACAAAATAGAAGAGTTTTCTATTATATAAAGCTGTAGCTCTTTCAGTCAATTACATCTGAGGAAACATTCAAATGTGATTGACAGAGGTCTAAACAACAGTAAGGATATACAAAAGTCTAATCCTTTCAAACAAGCTCTGTAACATTTCTAAACATAATATATTAAAACCTACTAAGTGAATTTACAGCAAACAAACATGCTTTCTGAGTAAAGTTCTACTTTCAATACAAATTTGGTGTAATTCTTTTATGCCGTTTGGGCTGTAGGTTTCAGCAAAATTTCCTAGTAGAGCTAAAATGGGAAATCTCTTTTTTTGCCCCCTCCCATTAATGTTTTTTCTGTGGATGGATCGTGACAAAACTTGGCATGCCCTAATTTAACTGACTAGGTATATTGCAAAATTCAAGCAAATTCATCCATGGGGTTACAAGTTGTAGGCAAATAAAAAAGCCTTTTCAATAGAAACATTGTCTGAATAACTATATAACGGCAGACTCAACAGTGTAATATATTAATCAATTTTCTGACATAAATTGCATTTTAAACTATCAGCAGGCAAATTAGTGTTTCCAAACAGCATTCTCTGACAAACACAATTCAAAATATCAATCACATGTATCTCAGTTATAAACTGCAGTATCAGTCTCCATTGTCACTTTGTTGATGACGTGTTTATGAAATCATAATAAATACCAGTATATCATTTGAAATATTCTCCCCAATTTTAGGCCAAATCAATACGAATGGGATGAAGTAACCGTGGCCAGATGTGAAAAGTACATCTATAGTAAATTACAGAAAATCACTTTGTGGGGATCTTCAGAATAATGATGTTCAAGTAATGATCATCTCCAATTGATATTTAAAAAAAAAAAAAATGCAATAGAGAGGTGGCTTTTATTTTAATGGACTAAAAAACTATGCGGTATAAGAAGCAAAGAACAATGACGTAATGCAAACCAATGCAGATTATTCAAGGATTATCACATATTCTCAAGTGGCGTATCAGCATTTTAAGTTCAGAGACTCGTTTAACTGGTCTTAGTAGGAGGTGAGTATTAATAGAAAACTAGAAGAACCAATTTCTAAAACATTTATCCTCAGTTTACACACAAAATTACATTACCAGCCCTTGATGTCTTTGGGAATGTGCACACCACAAGAATGGAGAAGTCGGTAAATACAGACACAGATAACGGACTGAAAGAAACACGCTTATCGAACAAAAAGAAAGAAAACTCAAGATAGATGGAGAACAAAAGAAAAAGGGAATATTATTCAAATACTTTAAACCCCTAACAATCCACTAACTTGATCCTAAAAAACCTATTTGGCAGCAGAGAGGATAGGTATAAATACCTTTATCACACAAGTCAAAAACAAAAGTTTGAAAGATACATAAAAACATAACATTCATGATCTTTAAAACCTAGGAACACTACTTTCTTAGCCATTGGTATTAGAAGATTTTATGTTCAAGGATCTGGAAAGATGAATGCAGACACATGTACACTTTACCAACTTGTTCAATCCTGAGGCATTAACAGTATTTGCACATTTCTATGGCATGGTTAAACTTGGATGTCCATTAGTCCAATGCTGCCTCTCATTTAAGATATCCTACACACACACCATTAATGAAACAGATTTCAATTTAAAATGGAATTGAAAACACATACATTAAGTGTTTAAAATATATTTGTTCTTAACCATACGGTTGTGATTCATTGGAAAGTCGTTTACGCCAGTTATGACGCAGTTAAATGATTTGCAGTTGGAAATTAAAATGGATGCATTAGCCCGAATATGGAACGCGGTACCAAATACCAATACCAACATCCACTTTAAATGACTAAAAATTGTAATTTTCATTTGGTATCATAGATTAATCTGAGAAATAAAAGAAAAGGCTTCCACTTCATATGAAGTACAACCACAAATATGTTATTCAAAATGTATTTTAGATTTATTAGAGCTCCCAGATTAACGACTCCAACAATGGTAATTTTTATTGGACCAGTCTAGCTCTCATTATCACTGAACCCATAACTTCCTGACTGGAAAGATGGTAGTGCTTGATAATGTGTACACCTCTCACGGGGGGTGCAGGATCCTCTCTTTCAGAGACAGCAGTGAGTCAAGAAGCAGGTGGTTGTCTGACTCCAAAAAGGTATTGACATACCGCCTTGCAGCATCCTTCAAGGATACTGCTCGTAAACCACTGCATGCTGCTTAAGACTGGGTTTCTAGAGTCATGGCTTCATGTACAACTGTTATGCTAATGCCATTCAGATCCTTCATTGTTAGCTTTGCACAGTAAACAGACACTGAAGTGCCCAAGAGTCTTTATTTGCTCAATGAGTATAAGTATGCTTAAGTTGGACAGCTCCAAAACTAATCCTAGATCAAAGGCATTTGTATTGGTCAACAATATCTCCATCCAATTTCAAAACGTTTTTAATTATCCAATCACTTTGTCTACATGTTTAAATCACAGTGAAATATTTCTACATTATGACTTGGGCATGAAATTCCAATTAAACCATTAACAGCTCAGGTTTCTTCTAGCACTGCCATCTCAGAAGAAAACTTTCCAAGACACTTCTGAACCTACACAAGATCCTAGTCTTCATCCTCATTCACTCCAGACTGGACTACACCCATACAACTAACAGGCTGCCCTAGTTTCAGCTCAGTCACCTGCAAAATATCAAAAAGAGCTTGCAGATATTTGCCATTGTGGGAAAAAGATCAAATCTTCTTTTTCTTTGGTAGGTGCCAAGGTGATTCTTCACTTATTCCCAGGGTGAAACAAGGTCAAACTTAAATTCCTCTCTACAAGTCCACAAATGCTTGCTCAGAAATTTATCATAGCATACCATTAGACCAACATCATGAAAATCAGTACCCCCGAAAGACGGCCAATCTGCCACCCTCTATTGATTACCAAACTCACCTGAAGGTTCATAGGCCACATGCACCTTCACTTTACTGAATCATCTAAACTCTAGATTCAGTCTGCTGTCTACATCATAGCACATTCCTCTCTGATCACTTTCATGATAGCTTTAGAAACCTTCTTTGATGCTTCTTAAGACAGCACATTACAGCAAAACATTACACCTTCTGAATTAGGCGATCACCTGGAGGCCCATACCGGTATGAAAATATATAAAAATGCAATTGTCAATAATAACAGTGCAGTCAGTCAGGTCACGTATATAGGCATACAAAAAACGCCACACAGTGCCCTATCTACACCTAAATGCCAGAGAATCAACTAGAGTTGTGGGTTTAAATTGCACACTTTTTTAAAATCCCACCGGAGACTTGAGGCCTGATTCGCAAAAGGCAACTCCCACTTTTGAGCATGCTTACCAATTTTCGGTATTCACAAACTTGGACTATAAGTTGCTACTAAAAACAAAAAGAGTATCAAGTCCACCACACCACATAGCCAATAAGTCCATACATTACTTTCAATAATTATTAATGCACATTAATATATTCTTCTCTTAGGTGGGAATTTATTTTTTAATTTAAACTTCAGAATGTTAATTTAATATATTTGAGTTAATTATAAATGTAACAAAATTAATGTATTAGTGCTGTAGCATTTGTTTTATTTTGTTCTATACAAGTAAATATCTTAAATGAATTTATATTATTTAACAAAAACATGTTTCATATTTTGAAGTTAAATACATTCTTTTAAATATTCCATATGCTTTACCATAGGGAGACTCCGCAGTCTGGGTGGGGTGTATCTCCACATGATAAAGTATAGACCGAAATAAACAGGTTTTGATGGCTTGGGGTGTTACAAGGGCACTAAATCAGTATTTGGATTGTAGTGGACTTTGACCTGGTTTTCTCATATAATTGGATAAACCCATATGCATTACAATATAAAAACGGATTCATCTACTGCAAGTCATGCAATAGGTACAGAATGCTGATGCTATCTTAGTTTCATTATTAGTGCCACACTCTTAAGAATCAATCGGAATCCACACCAGTTTTGGGGACTTTCCTTCTAACCATTGCTTCTCACACAAGTCCTATACAGCAGAGACATTATCAAACAATGAAAGTATTCTAACTCAATAGAAAAAAATATAACCTAAATATTAACAAACATAGCAAATAAACAAATTCATGTGAACATGTCATTATTTTGTGGACATTCTTTAGTCTCTTTTTTAAAATCTTTGTTTATACCCATCTTCCATGCTTTACTCTTAATCATGAGGAAGTCTACTGATTGTGAAAATAGAAGCCAAAATTATGTGAACAATATCACGACCATTCACTTTACATTAAACCAATGTTAAGTAAAAATGCTAGATACACTCACTAGCTCTGATCTCTCCCACCTAAGAATTTTTTTTAATTACATCAAATTGTAGCTTTTATATGTATGTTTGGGTCAGTTCTGACTACTTGATCCAACATGGGCACGCGTGTATTAGGTTGGCCTACACGGATCAGGTTTGTGTGCAATTTAATGCAACAATTTATTTGCCACTATGTGAAAGCTGAGTTGCGTTTGTCTTTGGCTAACCAGTTGACAGAGAGGTAAACAAATAAGTTCGTCTGGTATCTTAATACACACATTCTCAAGCATCTGTGTGGACAGTTTAGTTTTTCAGTGTATGCCTAGTCCTTCCTCAAAAAAATGTCCAAAGAGTCTCCCCCTTCCCCATTCCTCCACCCCCCCCCCAGTCACTTTTGACATGATTCTGGAGCTCAAAGTGGAAGTCAGCATTTTAAACAGGTAATGTAGAAACTCCATTCTGTTTATCATGTTTGCCCTACTCAAAGGTGAAGGACTGAGTGTTTAACATCTAGTATTTTTCTTAACAGAATGTATGGCTTCTGAGCCTCAGTCAAACTGAATGAAAAAGAGGTTTTTGTTTTTAGCCATCCAATTAAATGCACAGTTTGCCAAACTGATTCAGAGGTCAATACAGCAAAACAGAGGGCCTTCGGTTTTGCACAGATTATGTTATCTTCAAAAAAAAAATGGTACCATCGTTAAACGTTTTCATTAGACAGTGCAGTTAAAGCATGGTCTGAATGCCACCTGAAGGCCAGCCACCAATAGTTGTTTTGTACCCATTGTGATAGATAGGAATCATAAAACAAGCTAGGCAGTTGTATGGAGCGTGTTTGTTTTGTGACCCTACCAATATTAAACTAGTATAAAATATATAATTATGCTACTTAACTTTTATTACGTTTAACCTAGAACTAAACATGGCATACACCTTTACTCTTCAGAAGTACTATATCACAACCACAATATGAGAAGTTTCATTTTAGTATTCTGAACTCTGTCAGCCTGAAATAGTAACTCTTTAGTTTTAAAAACCAAGAAGGACTGTGATAGTATTTAAGGGACAGAACAAAGCAATGTTGTACTAACCTATGAGCAGAAGGGTTCCAACTGCTAATCCGCCACCTAAAGAAAGACAAAAAAGTAGAAATTATACATTTGTAGTGCATGTACTTCTTTCCCACAAAAGCATGTGGCAACT
Organism: Triturus cristatus; assembly: GCF_964204655.1. NCBI lineage: Eukaryota > Metazoa > Chordata > Amphibia > Caudata > Salamandridae > Triturus > Triturus cristatus. The sequence goes on from NC_140584.1 coordinate 550,309,457, forward strand.
ATAAAACCCAGCACAGGTTTCGACTGAAAGATAGAGCACCACAAGCCCATCAACAAGAGAGTACTCCATGAGCACGTTAGAAATCACGTTTGGGAAGGCAGGGGTAACATATGCTCTCTCTGGCTTGCTCAGTGCTACTCCTGGCCCACCCCTTTCCACCCTTGGTCACAGGGATTGTGAATGTAGAAAAAGGAAAATAAAGGAGGGAGACTCTAAAACCCTTACTCCTCTTCAGAAATAGCAGGCTTTTGAGGGGTGCATGGCAGGCCAAACATACTCTGTCAATAGGGATCGAGTGGCAACTAAGGTCACTATTGCTACTCCTGGCGTTTTCATGAATCAAAGTCCTTGGATCGCATACACATAAGCAAACTTAGATAGCAAAACTGACACTTGTCTGGGGCATTGCACTAGTCAGGATTTCAAGACAAAAGAGAAAGACTTTGGAAAGGGTTGAGAGAATTAAATGTTCAATTAACATTCTATAAGGCTTGCATATCCTCTTGTAATTAGAAATGGCATAGGTGATTTCAGAAACAGTATCTCCAAAAGTGTTTTAGAAATATATAGTTTCTAACTAGACAAAGATGCAAGACCATGCTTTGACCACACGTGCATGAATAGGTTAATGGTCGGGAAAGTCTGCACATTTAAATTGATAAGTACACAAAAAACTAAAGTAGTAGGATGCATTGGAACTTCTGTCTTTGTGGGACAATGAATTCATATTTCCACTACATTCCCTTAATTGAGGACTGCAATAATTAGTGAAAACCATATGACAATGTGGGATGGGGAACCCTCTCTATGCCTGAGAAATGAAGGCACATCAGGCAAATAGTTAGTTATGACTTATGATGCAACTTAGAACCGCCAACTTTATCAGTTTTCACACCACCTCCACTACAAATTAAAAAGCCCCATAATCAACAGGCATTAATGTAAATGTGTGATGATATTATGCAGTTTTTCGTTTGGTCATAAAACTTTGGCGCAGATTGACAAATCTGCATGAAATGTCTGGCAGATTTGTCAAACAGGAACAAGTTTTGTCTTCATGGAGATGTACAGGTTATGTTCATGTAGTGGACCATAACTGGTGAATTTCAGGTGCTTTGAGGTTTTGATATGAAACCAACATATAATTTACATGTGCATCTTTCAAATAATACATAAATTGCGATAGTTTGTTGGATAGTGATTGGGAAAGTAGGAGGTGTTCCTATATATGATCACGGTGGAAAATAGATTCATTAATTTTCATACTTCTGCATTTTAGTACTCATCTTCACTATAAATGTAGCTAGATTGAATACATGTGTCCTCTATTCATAGAATTTGTCCATAGCACCGAAAACAACTGTTAACATAAGTACACAGCCAGATATCAACATGTGAATAATATATTGCCAACAGAAACTTTGGCTTTTTTCAGTTATTTTCTAACGCAGTTTAGCTTTGAGCCACAACCTACTTTGAAACATGCTTCTGCAACCCTCATTAATTGGTCTCATTCTTCACCTTATTCAACATAGAGAACTGCTTGTACCCAAAACTTTACTAGTTGGTAAAACGTGCACCGCATAATTTTCACTATGCAATACTAAGCTGTATATGACTAAAGGGCCTTTACTACCAACTTTCTTTTTTGAAAGATGTAAGAGTTTATGGTGTAGTGGTACTAGTAGCATCATGAATAATGTCAACAAAGATATCATCTGAGATGCCATCAGTGAAGCAATTTAATATGTTATGAGAGATGTAATATGTGAGGTCATAAGCAGTGTATAATGGGGTGCAAGTTCTAGTTAGTTTACTAAAGTATAAACAGGGCCTCTGGAATTATGTACTAGGGGAGGGTCAAATTAAGCAACAGAAAATGCAAATTATGGGGCGTAATGCGGCTCATTTGGTGATTGTATCACTTCATTATATGGTTATTTTTACACTTGTTAACACGGTCTGGGCACTGGTTGCACCTCATTAGTTCCAGTTTAGCACTCAAATATAACAAGCAACAGAAAGGTGGCCCGTCAACCTTTGCAAAGGGCCTTCCATTGCGTGCCAACAAGTCATTGGGTTTTTAGTAACTTTTAAACCGTTCGAGCTGGAAACAACTCTCTTTTATATAAATCTGCAGATGGAGGATTATTTAGAAAATGCGGACAATCTACAATTATGTGTAAAACACCATGGCTGTAATATCGCATTATTCTAGTGGCCCTGTATCCCCTTGTCCCAGTGTAAGGGTTGCAGTCAGTCTCGTAATGTCAGTACCACTAAAAATGCCCATCTATCAGTGTCAACCCATTATTGTCCACATTTCAATGCTCCTGTAACAGTGACAGTATCTCCTTATCAATGTGTACCTTTGCCAGTTTGTTTTACTGTATCAGGTTCCAAGTACCAATATGCTCATCTCGTCTCAATGACTTTGCCATTGGAATTATGACACTGGGACAATGAGTGTCTTATGTAACCTTAACTAGCCCAGTGTCAGTGGTTCACAGGAGATGGGGTTAAGTGCCAGTGGCATCAATGGACTTCACATTTTAAATGCTAGTGTTCCACAGTCAATACTGATAACTCTTCCTGTATCAACGTACATATTTCAGTGCTCTTCCATCAGTGCCCCAGTGTCAGTGTCCCCATCCCCGAGTCAGTGCCCACCTCATATGAGTCTTACCTGGTAGTTTCCCTGTGTCAGTTTTGGTGCTCTACTGAAAGCTAACCAGGGTCAGTGCCCTTATTCTGGTGTGGAGTGTTTTGTCACTTCCTAGTGTTAGATGTTCAATCAATCAATCAGAGAATTTTAAGGGTGCTACTCACCCGTGAGTGTCCAAAGCGCTGAGGAGGGGGGGGGGGGGGTACAGGGAGCAGCTCTGGTCAGTTGAAGAGCCAGGTCTTGAGGGTCTTCCTGAAGATGTGCAGGGTGGGGGCATGTCTGATGTCGATTGGGAGCTCGTGCCAGGTCTTGGCCGCGATGTAGGAGAAGGTTCCCCCACCTGTTCTTGCTCTGCGGATGCGTGGGGATTCAGCGAGTGCAAAGTCGGCAGATCCGAGGTACCTCTTGGGTACGTGATAGGAGATTCTATAGTTGAGATATTGGAGTCTGGTGTTGAGGAGGCATTTGTAGGCGTGGGTGAGTATCTTGAAGGTTACTCTCTTCTCAACGGAGAGCCAGTGGAGGTTACGCAGGTGTTGGGTGATGTGTTCATTTCGAGGGATGCCGAGGACGTGTCTGGTTGCGGTGTTCTGTATGGCCTGGAGCTTACAGAGCAGAGACTTGTTGATTCCGGCGTAGAGGGCGTTTAGGTAGTCTAGTCTGCTGGTTAGGAGTGTGCGGGTGACGGTCTTCCTTGATTCGGGGGGGATCCACTTGAAGGTCTTTCAGAGGATGGAGAGGGTGTTAAAGCAGGTGGAGGCGACGGCATTGACCTGTTGGGTCATGGAGAGGGAGGAGTCTAGTATGATGCCAAAGTTGCGGGCGTGGTCTATGGGGGGGGGGGGGGCTGCAGAGTGTCCCACGCAGAGGGGGAGGGGCCAAGGACGAGGACCTCGATCTGAGCTTCAGGCAGCTGCTGTTCATCCAGGATGCAACGTCCTTCATTCCTTCCAAGAAGTTGAGTCTGGCGGTGATGGGGTCCTTGGTGATGGAGAGGAAGAGCTGGGTGTCGTCGGCGTAGGATACTATGCGGAGTCCGTGCTGTCTAACAATGGCGGCGAGGGGGGCCATGTAGATGTTGAAGCGCATGGGGCTGAGCGACGTATTCAGCAGTTGATTTCCGTGGATTCTGAGATGAAGGGTGGCAGTCTGATTCATAGGGTTCTGCTGGTGACGAAGGAATGGAGCCAGTCGAGAGTGGTTCCCTGTATGCCGGCATCGTGGAGTCTGGCGTTGAGCGTGTGGTGGGAGACTGTCTCGAACACTGCAGAGAGGGCTGTGGTGTGTCCTTGGTCGAGGAGGGTGCAGATGTCGTCTGTGGCGGCGAGTAGAGCGGTCTCTGTGCTGTGGTTGCTGGGGAATCCTGATTGGGAGGGGTCGAGGATGAAGTTTTCTTCAATTAATTTTGTTAGTTGGACGTTGACGGTCTTCTCTGTGACTTTGGCCGCGAAGGGGAGGAAGGAGATGGGTCGGTAGTTCTTGAGGTCCGTAGGATCTGCTGAGGGCTTCTTGAGTAGGGGTCTGACTTCTGTGCGTTTCCAGTCATCGAGAAAGATGCCGGTTTCGAAGGTGGCGTTGATGGTGCGTCTTTGTTCTGGAGCGATGGCGGCTGGTGGAAGATGTGCGGTGACAGGGCTCCATGGGGGCTCGGGAGTGAATGCCTTTCATGGTTGATGGGGTGTCTTCGGAGGTGACTGGGGTCCAGGAGGAAATGGTGGGCGGGCTGGCATTGCTGGAAGAGGGAATGGTTTCAGAGTCAGGTGTCTGGTCGTTAAAGTTGTCATAGAGGTCCTTGATTTTCAGATGGAAGTAGGAGCGGAACTTGCTGCAGAGGTCCTGGGAGAGGGTGATGTCTGTGGTTTCGCTGGGTGGTTTCCTGGATGACGCTGAAGAGGTCCTTGCAGTTGCTGGAGTTGGCAAGGATCTTGTTCTGGATGAAGGTCCTTTTGGTGGATCTTATGCATTGGTGGTATTCTGTCATGGGGCTCTTGTAGGTGGTGTGATCTTCCGGGGTTTTTCCGTTTCTCGAGTTCATCTCATGGTTCTGCAGGTGCGTCTGGATTCTTGGAGGTCGGCGGTGAACCAGGCAGCCTTCCTGGGGCGTTGTCTGGTCGGGGTTGCGTAGGGGACTGAGCTCATCTGCGCAGTTCGTAATCCATCTGCGGAGTTCTTTGGCTGCGAGGTTGGCGTCGGTCGAGGTGGTGGGGGCGTCACGATTGAGGGTGGAGTTGAGCTGCTCCTCTGTGACTTTGTTCCAGTTTCTTTGTGGAGGGCGTGGTGCAGGTTTGGGCGGCGTGGGTTTGTTGACAAGGAAGTGTACGCAGGGGTGGTCCGTCCATGAGGGTTACGTGGTGTGGCTGAAGCGGATGTTCCCGCTTGCGAAGATGGGGTCGTGGGTGTGTCCAGCTTTGTGGGTAAGGGTGGTGACAAGCTGTTTCAGTCAGATGTTGGCGAGGTTGTCCAGGAGGGTGGCAGAGTTGGGGGTCGCTGGGGTTGTCAAGGTGGAAGTTCAGGTCTCCGATGCGTATGTAGTCCATGGAGGCGATGGCATAGGGTGCGATGAGGTCAGCGATGGTAGTGGCGAACGAGGCGTGAGGTCCGGGGGGGATCTGTAGGCGAGGGAGCCGCGAAGTGTGGTTCTAGGGCTGGTCTGGATCTGGAAGTGAAGGTGTTCAGTGGTGGAGAAGGAGTAGCTCATGGTGGGGGTGGAGAGTCGGAGGGAGCTCTTGTGTGCAATGGCGAGTCCTCCCCTTGGGCATGGTTGGGGAGGTCCATACTCTGGATCTTGTATCTGTCAGGTATGGCGGTGGCGATGTCGGGGCGGAGGAGGCGTTGGTCCAGGTTTCTGTGAAGGAGACATGTGGCGTGCGGGTGTCGAGGAGGTCCCAGATCTCTATGGTGTGTCTGTGCAGGGAGCGCATGTTGAGAAGGATGCACTTCAGGGCTTCAGTGGTGTGGGCGTCTGACTTGGGGGGGTGACCGTGGGAGTGCAGAGGGTGGTGAAGGTCTGGCGGCAGTGACGGCAGGAGAACTGGCCGTGGGTGGAATTTGGTGTGGACAGCAGGCAGTTGTTGTTCCTTCTTGGGTTGAGTGCGAGGAGGTCAGCTGGGTCGTAGTGGTATGTGGTTGGAGATCCAGGGTTCCTGGCGCTGGTGGCGGTCAGGTGCAGACGGGCTTGTCTTTGGCGCACCAGTGGTGCGGCCACTGAACAGCGCTGCCATTAAATGGGGGAGGGAGGGAAGCGCAGCAGGGAGGCGGGAGCAGGAAAACCGGCAAGGGCAGTGGGGGCAGCAGTGGCGGGCAAACCGGGCACGGGGACACAACAGGATAAAAGAGCAAAAACAGCAATCAGGGAGAGAGGCACAATAACAAAAATAGAAAGGCACAATAACAAAAATATAAGGGCACAATACCAACACACGGACAAGTCTGGCACAAAACGGGCACAAGCAGTGAGGCAGGCAGAGACCTCCAACACCTACAGGCAGAGGTGACGCAGGGTCAGCGGTGGCGGCTCAACAGCGGAGCTGCGGAGGGAGAGAGCGGTCCCCTGGCTAGGAGGTCAAGTGTCCGTATATTGAAGCATAATGCATTAGTGCTCCAGTTGTGGTGTGCTTCTGTCAGTTTTAATTTGTGTTATTTTAGTCCTTTGGTCTACCACGGCACACTGTTTATGCGGAGAAGGTTCTTTCGTGAAGCCATCACTTCTAGGTTGATTCATCAGCTCATACTGCACTGCCATTTTTGGGGTTGGCGGTCTAGTGCTGCAGTCTTTCCAACGCTTATATCAGGCTGATGGGAGCGGAGAAGCGCATCCAACTCTAAGGCTACAGCATCAGTGCCTGATTTTTAAAACATCTTCCCTCATTTTAAATACCCGTTAGAGAATCTATTGGGGGGGGTTCTTATTTGTCTTATTTCAGCCCTCCAGTCTGCCGCCACACGCTGTTTGTGCGAAGAGGGTTCTTTCATGAAGTCACCACTTCCTGGTTGATTCATTAGCACATACTGCACCGCTAGAGTGCTCTAGTGTATTAAGCTGATGGGAGGGCCAACACACCGATTTGGTTCCAAAAGCAAGCCCGTCTGCGCCTGAACGATGCCAGGGGCCAGAGCCTCTGCCCTTTTCCCCAAAAATGTTATACCAATGAACGCTGTGGGTAAGAGAGAACTTGGTAATACTTTGGATGTTAATAATGATAGCCATTGTGTAAAGTGCAAACACTGTTCTTTTTTATGTACAACAGACGCAATACCTCTACCAGTTACACCCAACATACTTACCCCAAATACTATCCCTGCGATACTTTCAGAATGCACAGAGGAATGGTTATGCATCTTATTAAATGATCCTTCACTTATGAAACTCGGTTATGAGTTTAGCGAACTATTAGATAATTACTCACCTGACATCGTGTTCATAACCGAAACTTGGGCAGATCAGACTTGCAACCCAGAACCAGTGGTTGCAGTACTTTAGGGATTTACCTCCGTAAGAGTAGACCGCAAGGACAAACAAGGATGTGGGGTCGCTGTTATTTATCAAGACCACTTAAAATCATGTGAAGAAGTTTCTCAAGTCAACTACGAGGTGTTTATTTTAAAATGTAAAAACAATAGACAAGTGTTTAATGGTTTCCTTATTTATCAACCACCAGGCTCAAAAACTACATTGTTATTGACATTAAATAAATATATTAAGTCCTGAATGCAGTATCCCAATTTCACAATCTTGGAGATTTTCATCTAGAAGAGCCCAAGAAGACAGATACAGAGAAATTGATTGATAATTTACACTCCTTCGATCTTGTCCATTTGGTCGAACAAATCTCTTAGACTGTAGGTCACACATTAGATGGCATATTCTCTAACAATGAAGAGTTAAAAATCAAATCTATTTTACCACTGACATGGACGGATCATAAGGCCATACCGTTTATGCTAAAAACGTATTAAAAAGCTACCCCAGATAAGAACACTCAGCAGTGTATCAAAATTAAAGCCTGGAAAAATATTGATACTCCTAATTTTATTGAGACTTAGGCTAATACAGAAGCTTTTAATTATAAGGATAGGATCAACCCTACAGTATCCTTAACGGTCCTTCAAAAAACACATTCCAACTGCACCCTAATTCCCAACAGAACTGAGACTTTGTAAGCAAAAGTGTAGGCGCCAAGAAAGGCACAGTATTACGAGAGAGAAAAATCTAAATACAATTTTTATTTGAATATGAACGGTTGATTGTATAGAATGAATATAAATATTTCACGGATAAAACAAAATGGCCAATAACTCTGCGAAGGAGTTATTTAACATGGTCAGAAAACTTGCTTGCCCGAACATCTCAAATACTCTTGTACCGTATCAGCCTATGTGTAATAACATGGCAGACAAGAGCCAGGAAATATACTGTACATTTACACCTAGCTAGAACATTTCTAATTCAAGTGATTGTCTGGATAACTTACAGACAACCCACGACACACTACAGGCATTTCTGCTATTGACGGAAGATAAAGTTATGTTGCTCATTGAATCCACAAAATCTGACTCACTGTCAGACTCCTGTCCTCCACTTATTTTACAAATAGTTCAAAAAGTGTGGTAAGGTTACCAGAAATTAAGTTTGTTGCTTAGTCATCCATACAGGAACCTTTCCAACTGATTGGAAGAAAGCATCTATTCTTCCTCTTTTGAAAAAGCTCTCACTGGATCCCAAGGAGGTAAAAAGCTACAGGCCCATCTCTCGGCTTCCACTTCCAGCAAAAACACCTTAACGCTTGACTCTCTGCATTGTTGGATGCTACTGAAATATCAGAAACCATGCAGTATGGTTTCAGAAAAACACACAGTACAGAGTCAGCATTGGATGCGGCTGTGAAAGAAACTGGAATGACCAGGGTCAGTGGAGTGAAAGCGGCATTGATCCTATAAGATCTCTCCGCCACTTTCGATACGGTTTCCCATTCAATGGTTGCCACAAGGCTGAGAAGCATAGGTTTCAGTGGTTCAGCACTTGATTTGTTGACATGTTTTCTTGCAGATCGAGAACAAGCAGTTGAACTTGGAGATTTTACATCCACATCTTTAACGCTGCCCTGTGGGGTCCCTCAGAGATCTTCCCTGAGCCCATCCCTCTTCAATATATATGTGGCAACCCTGGCCAAAGCGCTTAGATAGTTTGGTTTCTTCACCTTATCATATGCAGATGCTATGCAGATTTTAATTTCAATCCCGGGAGATCCATTAGAGGTTGCCAATCGTTTTAGAACACGTACGTGTGAAGTTGTGAGTTAGATGGGAAACAATGGTCTTAAAGTAAATTTGGAAAAGACAGAGGTCCTCCTTTTTGGAAAAGACAACTTTCTCAAGACCTAGGCCCTCTACCTTCTTCCATCTCTAATGTAAGAAATCTAGGGATCATCTTTGACAGTAAATTCACTTTTTCAGGCCAGATAGATCAAACTACTTCAGTATGTTTTTAGCTTTTAAGAACACTCAAAAAGATATTGAAGTTAATTCCTTTTGATTTGGAAAAAACAGCCATCACTACCTTAGTGCTTTCTAAGATATATTAATGTAATGTCCTTTATATGGACATACAAAAAAAAACAAAAAAAACACTTGAGGAAACTACAGGCACTCAAAATTCTACTGCTCGATTGCTGATGGAAATTCCAAAACCCTCATCAGTCTCTCAAACCATCAAGAAGCTTCATTGGCTTTCAGTTGGGAAAAGAGTGTCTTTTAGAGGGCTGTGTTTGACCTACAAAGTGCTTCATGTTACAGGCCCTCTCTATTTGATTAAACAAAATGTGTTGGTACACTCCCAGAAGACCCCCTCCACTTCAGCTGTACTAAATCAATGGATATACCTAAAAGTAGGAGAGCTGCATGGGGAGGGAGAAGTTTTTCAGATACAATTGTGGAATATGCTCCCCTTATACCTCAAAGCATCATCCGCCCTCTTGCAGCTTAGTCAACAACTTAAAACATAATCTTTGTACAAATTATGGATTTTTAATACTACCATTTCTACACATGATCTGTTTTTTACTCAAGGGCGCCACCGTCAATACGCATTTGAGCGCTTTATAAACATATCAATGTCAGTGTCTCATGGTCAGTATTTATAGACTTGCTAGTGTTCCCGCGTCAATGTACCCATGTCAGTGCATATGGGGCAGTGTCCCCGTGTTTGTTTCCCCTGTCAGTGTTTGCTTTTAAAGTCAGCGCCCCTCTTTCTCCATCTACCCAGTTTCAGTGCCCTGGTGTCAGTGTTCCAGCATTAATGGCCTCATGAGAGTTCTTTTTTGTAAAAGTTCATGTGCACATGGAAGCATACCAATGTTAGCGTCTCTGTGACAGTGTCCGCATGTTCCAGTGTCTGTGTTCCTAGGCAGTGGCAGCAACCCTTAGCAGAGTTGCAGGGCTCAGAGTCTATATTAGTGTCCAAGTGTCAATATCAGTGCCCATGTCCCTATGTCAGGGATACTGACAGAATGGCACTATGTCAGTCAGTGATCCATGTCAGCAGCCAAAGGTCAGTATGCCAGTTTTTTTCCTTGCAGTCAGTCACTGTGTGTTAGTGTCCCTGTGCTATTTAGGTGCCCCGGTTTGGGGTCCATGCTCAGTATTTACTGTCTACCTGTATCCTTTTTTCTTCTATTGCAGTAGTTACTTTTGACTAGAGGAACTAGGCACATTGCCACACTTACTACCTGCTCTATGCCTATGCTCTCCCCCCCAAAAAAAGTAGTTCCTGGAATTCACAGCAGAAGAAACAGGACTTAGGGTCTTTATTATTTGCCTGTGGTTTTGCCATAGGCTAGGAGACAAAAGTAGGTTAACTAACTACTGTTCATTCCTGCCTAGAGTGTGCGGTTAGGCAACAGAAGAGAGGCTGTCAGCTGAGATGCGTGTGGTAAAAGGAAAGGTCTCAGACTGAAAAACAGCAGGCAGCACAGGCTAATTGTGAAACAGCCTCTGGCATCAGATATGTGTACATAACAGGCATCCTACACTTTGAGCAGGCAGACGGAAATCTGTGGAACTAAAAATATATAAATGCAAACCCTTCCCTCTATCCCTCCACTATCCTTTTCAATCCGAATAACAGTGCTCAAATTAGTCTCATATTTACCCATACTAATTCACCACTAATCCTTTTTGGGTTCTGGAGTAGCGTGATACACGCCGAAAAAGCGCTTGGACGCCTCGTCAGTGGTAGTAAACGCTATATAAACGCAATTAAAACTAAAAACGCCAGAAAAAAATATTCATACACATGGAATACGTGTAACACAAATCCAGGTTTAAAATTAATAGGTACATGTTCCTAAAGAGACTAAAGGGCTGATTAAGATCTTGGCAGACAGGTTACTCTGTCACAAAGGATAGCCCATCCGCCGAAATATAAATCCCATTATATCCTATGGAATTTATATTTCAGAGGAACCCGTCCAACAAGATCTAAATCAGGCCCTAAGTCACTGTTTCACAGCTCTACCAATGAAGCAACAGGCAGGTCCAGGGTGTGAATTACAAAAGAAAGCATTTTATACCATTGGTACTGCCTGTATCCTTTAAATAATTGTGCAACAAGAATATATATGTAAAAATTGAGCAGATCAACTATTATAACAGGTTTGTTGTAGAATATCGTCTTTTGTCGGATAACTATGGAATGAAGATTTAACAGAGAGGTCCTATGCAGGGAGCCCACTTAAAGCCAATATCAACAAAAGGGCGTTTTAAGAGAAAACAAAATAATGTTACCAAAAAAATGTATCTCGATTTTCATACTCTTTGTCCTTATGGTAATTTGTCTTCTCTGTCTTGTTTGACCAATCATGTCTGCTCTCTACTAGTGTTCCTGCCTTTGGCTGGACATCGCTCCCTTATTAATATTCTTGCCTAGGTCACAGAGAAGGCAAAGACGCTGTACTGTACAAATCTGAACCGAGAAACAATGTCTAGGAGGGTGAATGAAGTAAATCAGTACAGGAACACTTCGTGGCTTGTAAGTGTTGCTTAATTTATTTTAACAATACACCCACAACCAAACGCTCCCGCCACATACCAGGATCTCGGACAACTGAATAACGTTGTCAGAATCCTGGCATGCAACGTTCAGCATTAGATCATGGAACAATGCTTGAATAACAACATGCTACATAATGAACACCCTCGAGCCAAACTCCCGACACGAGGATGCCGGTCAGCGTCATATTACAACATCTCCCTCCCCACAAGAAACTAAACATAAAGAATAAATTAACCAAATGCACAAAATACATTATAGTACAAAAGCATGAACTCAAAAACAAAAGCTCATAAAACAATAAATCACAGCATCATGACAAAACATAGTCACTTAATTTCGTGGGCAATCTCCTACAACGAACTCCCAATTCTGATGAAGAACAAGCATCCGAGTTGGAAACAACAGTGCGAGTACCTTCACAAAGTTCCAAACTGGGATGTGTAATGGGAAGCTGAGTAGAAGATTTTCCACCATCATAAGGTAAATCATATAATAAATGAACCCAATCAGAATCCTCTAATTCCTGACTGGATAATTTAAGTAAGGAATCAGCCTGAAAATTAGAAAGATGAACCAGCGATCTTTTACTCCACCACCCTTTATGACCAAGCAAGGCTGATGCCTTCCTAACACCCGTGACCTGCAGGAGAAAATCTTGAAGTCCTCTTAGGCACTTTTTTGGGATTCTTAATAAGAACCCAACTACCAACTTCCAGGTGTGATGAACTGAAAACTTTCCCGTATCATGAGTACTCTTCATGAGACTCTGTTTTTGAGCAACTCTGGAAGCTACCTCACTGTTACAAGGCACGTTTTTATCATGTTTGTTAACCAACCACTTTGGACACAAATTAGTGTGAGCAGTTCTACCTCTTAGAAGTGAAAATGGTGACACCCCAATGGTACAATGAGGAGAGATGTTGTAAACCCATAATTTTGCTTCAAGAAAGTCTTGAGCATCCTGTCAAGGGGACAGAGCTGTCTGAATGGCATCTTTAACTAATCTATTTTCTCTTTCAACCAAACCGTTGGACGTTGGTGAGTAAAGAGCAACTTTAAAATGTGTAACATCACAATCAGTAAGAAAAGAACTGAATTTCTGAGAAATGAAATGAGTGCCATTATCAATAACTAAAACAGAAGGGGACCTTCAAGAGAAAACACTTTCTTCAAAAACTTTATGGCATTATGAGAACTTGGTGAGTCACAAAACATGTGATAAATCCACTTAGAGTGGTAGTCAATCAACAAAATGATATACTTTAGATCATGTTGCAAAACGTCATAAGGGCCAGAAAAGTTTAAACCAACTTTGTCCCAAGGTTCCGTAGGATAAGGAACAGGATGCAGTGGTGTATTCATAACTTTCCATTTCTTATCTGAGAATAAACACTCCGGGCATGAGTCAATAACATATTTGACTTGTGATTCTAAGGATGGCCACTAATAGTATAATTTAATGAGTTGAGAAGTTTTCGAAATTCCTAAATGACCTTTGTGAGCAAACTTGATAATGTCCTTCCTAAGATTGGCAGGAGGAACAAACCAATCATGTCTCATGATTATGTTGTTGACTAAAGATAACTCATGTGCAACCATGGCAAAAACTTTTAACCCATTTGAAAGTTTCTTATTTTCTGGCCAACCTTTAACAATATACTCAGATACAAGTTTAAGAGTATCATGTTTATGCTGTGCATCTAGCCAAGATTCTTCAGTAATATTTGGACAAGAATATACAGCATCAAGAGTCGCAACAACACATTCCGTATCCTCTGAATTCTCAACCTCTGAGGGATCATGAAAAGCCATGCGAGAAAGACAATCAGCCCTAAAGTTGTTCCCTCCAGAAATATGTTTAATAGAGAAATGAAATTCTTGCAATTTAGACAACAGTCTAACTAACCTAGCCGATGCTTTGCCAAGACCATTACCAGTTAATAACTGCGTCAGAGGCTTGTGATCAGTGAAAAGATCAAACTGACGTCCCCAAATGTAATTCCTGAACTTTTTAATCGCCCAAACACAGGCAAGAGCCTCAGGTTCTATAATACTATAATGGGTTTCAGATGGTTTTAACATTCTAGATGAGAAAGCTATGGTGTGCTCTTTACCTGAAACCCATTGACCAAGAACAGCACCTAACCCAGTGAGGCTAGCATCAACCCTAATAAAACATTTCGAGGAATCATGAAAAGGGTGTAAAGGCAGGTGCATCCATAATAAGTTTCTTAACTTGAAAAAAAGAAGAAGAAACTTCTTCAGACCACTCAAATTTTGAACCTTTACGGAGGAGAGAACGTAAAGGCTCCACCGTTTGTGCAAACCCTTTAACAAAAGGGGCATAATATTCTGCTAAGCCTAAGAAAGACCGAAGTGCATCTTTGTCTTTGGGAGGAGTAGCATGACTAATGGCTTTAATGAGACACATTTTTGGATTGATACCCTCCGGAGAAAGTGTATGACCCAAATATTCCAACTGTTGTGTTGCAAATCTACATTTTTCTGCCCTGATTGTCATGCCTGCCTGGTCTAGTTTGCTTAAGACAGAGGATAAATTGTTCAAATGAGTCTCCCAGTCATTAGCGTAGACCAGACTATCATCTTGATAGGCTTGTACACCAGTGATGTTTTTAAACAGATTGTCCATGATTTTTTAAAATACACTGGCTGCAGAGGCTAAGCCGAAAGGTAATTTAAGGTATGTATTTAAACACACCAAAAGGTGTGACAAAAGTTGTGAGCTCCTGAGAATCAGCTGTTAAGGGAACCTGATGATAAGCTGAACGCAAATCAATGAGTGAAAAAAACTTTGCCCCTCCCAAATTGGCCAGAAGTTCATGAATTTTGGGAAGGGGATGACAGTCAATGAGAATGTTATTATTCAAAGTGCGCAACTCCGCACATAATCTGACCTCACCAGATGTTTTGCGGACAATAACGATGAGAGAAACCCACTCAGAGGAGTCACAAGGAGCAATGACGCCATCATCACATAGTTTTTTAAGAACAGCTTTGAGTTCGTCCTTTACACTAAGAGGCAAGGGGCGTACTTTATGAACAAAAGGTTGGGCATCAGATTTCAACCTAATCTGGTGTTGAAAACCTTTAACAGTTCCTAACTTTCCAGAAAATAAATTTGGAAATTTATCCAAGAGCTTTTTAATGTCAGAATTTTGGTCTGTAAGACATAAACAATCAGTAATGGGATGCAAATCAATCACTCTTAGAACTGGCAGGGCTGTAGCCCTGAGGAGGATCACCAAGAACAATTGGGTGATCAGAACCTGGAATAAGACGTAAACCCATTTTCGCCAAATCCTGCCAGCCAATGATATTACGTCCTCTAACTGCAACGTAAACCTTAGTAAAAATGGATCTTCCTAAGCATTCCAGTCTGTAATTAAAATATCCCAACATGTCTATGTCAAACTCCCCAAAAGCCTTCGGGTTGATGTCAGTTTGACATAGAGTGATTGAACCTTTCCATTTATCATGAAAAATAACATCTGATAGAATGGATATAGGAGAACCAGAGTCTGCCATTATGGGAATTTCCACATTACCAAAATATGCCGTTCCTAAAGGGCCTTTAACGCAGTGAGCGGTAGAAATGGAATTGCATTCAGTAGAAACTACCATATCTTGAAACTGATTAGAACAATCATCAACGGCTTCAGAGTAATCTACACTATTGATACTGGTGGGTCTTTTTGAGGATCTGCAAGAACCTTGAAAATAACCAATCTTTTTACAAAGAACACATCTTTTCCCAAAAGCCGGGCACATGGGATAATTGCTTAAGTGCGATTTAGAACCACATCTATAGCAGAACGTATTTCCTTTCTTGAAGAATTGCTTAGTAGGTTTATGCGTAGAAATAGCACTCACAGAGTTAACAATATCTTGTGCAGAAGTTTTAAATGAGTTGAGAGATTGATCTTGTTGAAGAACCTTTAGAGGTGACGATGGATCTTTCAATACTCTTGGCGATATCGATTGTCTCTTGGAGAGATGGTTTTCTACAACTAAGGCGGCGTTGCTGAATTTTTCTTGAGAAACAAGCGAAAACAAATTGATCGCAAATGTAAATTTCAGGGTCAGCTTCAAACTCGCAGGTTGATGCTAAAACTCGCAATTGTGCATTATACTCTTCCACAGATTCATCTTCACCTTGTTTTCTTCTAAAGAAATTATGTCTCTCAAGCATGACGTTTGACTCCTGATCGTAGTGATTAGCAAGTAGTGATAACGCCTCTTTATACACGTTCCAATGGTCAGCGTCACCAGCTTCACCAGCAGGAGTTGGATATTTAGGTAAATTCTCGAAAACATGTTGTGCAGCAAGACCAAGACAACCATAAAGAATTGCTACCTTACGCTGTGGAGAAAATTTGACGGCATCAATAGCTACTATGTGGTTTTCAAAAGCTTTTACCCATTGACACCATGGAATGCTGGGTTTCCCAGGTTGCTGCAAGAAAGGAGGCGGTTGTGCAAATTGCTGAGACGAAGCCATAGTTGTTAGTTCAAATGACAATGAAAACATAGAGAAGGTGTTGAAGTGAAGACAAAATGATTAACATATGAAATAATTGTAATTGCTGATGAAAAACGATATAAAAATCAACACTATAGGTTAAGTAA
The DNA here is from genome assembly GCF_964204655.1 of Triturus cristatus. Lineage (NCBI taxonomy): Eukaryota > Metazoa > Chordata > Amphibia > Caudata > Salamandridae > Triturus > Triturus cristatus. The sequence goes on from NC_140584.1 coordinate 550,325,818, forward strand.
AAGTAAGTAAAACCATGTAGATTAATATGGTGAGGTGAGCCTATCACCGAATCCGAAGGCTCAAGTGTGACAGAGAATCAGGACTTTGAAATATGTAAGGTGTGCCGGTCACCGTAAAAACGTGCAGGCTGGATCCTACCTGGAAGCGAATCAAAGAGGAGATCAGTTACGAGAGAATCAGCTGCTTCTCCGCGGCGTAGCGTTGTGTCTTTGGGGTTACCAAGGTAACGAGGAAACAACCCAAAATATGGCTGCCAGCATCTTTGCCCGTATGCGTCATGCGTTAGTGAGCATGCGCGAAGACGCGCGTGAGGATTGCCGATCGATGCGCGTAATCAACTCTGAGGACACGGCAATTCACCATTAAATCCAACAAAACGGTGAGCGAAGAGACGGCCAAATCGTCGTGTGCACCAGGAGTGACTTGTGTGCAGGAACTGGCGAAGACCTCCGCTTGAGCAGACGCTGGGAATGAAGAGGTGAACGCCGAGTAAATCCACTTCTTATCGGAAAAAAAATTCTTGGCTGGTGGGTATAGGACGTGCAGCTTCGTCCGGTCGTCGCCAAATGAAGTAAATCAGTACAGGAACACTTCGTGGCTTGTAAGTGTTGCTTAATTTATTATAACAATACACCCACAACCAAACGCTCCCGCCGCATACCAGGATCTCGGACAACTGAATAACGTTGTCAGAATCCTGGCATGCAACGTTCAGCATTAGATCATGGAACAATGCTTGAATAACAACATGCTACATAATGAACACCCTCGAGCCAAACTCCCGACACAAGGATGCCGGTCAGTGTCATATTACAGTGAAGTGTTACATTAGCTGGCAGACCACCCAGGTACATTATAAAATGGGTCCATTTTCGAGCAGTCCATTTAACAGCATATTAAACCGTATGCCGCTAAAGCTTTTAAACAAGTACTGTTTGTGCATAAAGACATTTCGTGAAAAGAGGCTGTTAAGTCATTCACAGGAGGATGATGAAGTGTTGAAGTGCTTTATTTAGGAAGAAGCGGTGTACAGATATCTCACCGGCAGAGCAGGCAGTAAGAGGCCTCCAACCGCCCACACAGCCCGACCACAAAGATCCCTCACCCTTGGTTACAGAACCTCACATGTTAAGGGTTCTGTAACCTAAGATACCACATCACCTCCATTGCTTACAAAACAAATGAAACAACAAAAAGGCGAAGAGGTATAGGAACAAAGGTAAGGAGGTACAAGAGAAAAGAAATCATCAATAGAAAACCATAGAAAACAGCAGAAACATGGTCACATAATGCCGCCATGTTAAACATAGTCACACAAGCGATCCAGGCATTTTCGCACACGTTTGGGCCCACTCTTGGGTTTTTCAGTCAACCCCTTTGACGGAGGTGCAACCTCATTTCTCAAAGGAGAACTGCACTTGGCAACCCTATTGAGATTCTGGATCCTGTTGTCATCTATCTTAACTACATTCCTAAACACCTTTGTCACTTTACAAGGTTGCCCAAATTTTGACAATCTACCATCTTTCCTAGGGGATTTAATCTTTACTCACTCCCCTACCTGCACACGTCTCCTTAACAGCCTTACGTTTGTCAAAACACAACTTGGCTTTCAACTTATTTTCCTACTCCCCTGGTTTCCATCCTCTCACATCAGCAACATTTTCATCAACCAAAGTTCTCTTCTCATTGACCCAAGCTGGAATAACTTCGCAACTAGGCATCCTCCCTTTAAATAGTCTGAAAGGAGACACCCCCGTAGTGGAGTTTGGGGTAAATCTGTACTCCCTCACTTTCTTTTTTATGTCTACTTCCCAATTCACTCCACACATCAAAGATTGTTGTAAGCATTCCTTCAACACCTTAATGAAGCGTTCCACAATGCCATTAGACTCGGAGTGATAGAGAGCAGCCCTTTTATGCTTGATACCTCTTGCACTCACATATTCCACAACCACCACAGAAGTTAGTTTTACCCCATTGTCTGAGGATGCTAGCAGAAAATCCTTCGTTTACAAACAATTCATCCAAGAAGCACAACACATCTTTATATTCAATTGAATTCACTACCTTGAACTCAGGCCAACGAGAAAACAGATCGATACATACTGACACGTATTGGTCACACGACCCTATCTTTACAGGCCCAAGTATGTCCAGAGTGATGTGAACCCATGGACCAGACGCTTGTTCTCGGATCGTCATGGCTCGAGTCCTGTACTTTAACACTTTATCAGAATGCACACATTCTATGCAGTCACGTATTTCTCTCTCAATCATTAAGTCCATGGAGGACCACCAATATCCCTCCCTGATTCTCACTTTAGTTTTTGATATGCACAAGTGACAGGCATGAGCACTCTTGAACAGTCTATCCCACAAACACAGGGGTGGTATGAGTTTGCTCCCCCTCAAAAGCACACCATCCGTCACGGATAACTCATTGTGCACCTCCCAATACTCCAGAGCAAGTTAATCACCTGTTTCTGCTTGACCATCCCTCCAATACTCACTTCACAACATATTGCAAACTCTCATCCTCTTGTTACAATCTTTTCCATTCTTCTTCCTGTGCAATACCCTCAGTGATGACACACACTTTTAGTTCTTCCTCAAACTCTTCTCTTCTCCCCCAAAATCATCTTCTTAACAGTCATCAATATCTTGATTACCTTACAACCTAGAAAGACAGTCAGCTTGCCAATTGCTTGTTCCAGGTACATGCGTGAGTGTAAATTCAAATTCTTGAAGTGCAACCACCCATCTTCTGACGTGGCTTGAAATCCGATTGATTCCTTTCTTTACAAACACTTCCTTGAGGGGTTTATGATCCGTTTTTATCTCAAATTTACATCCCACAGAAACGTTCTCAACTTCCTTACTGCCCAAAAGACCCCAAGAGCCTCCTTCTCTATGACTGAATAATTAAGTTCAGCACCCCTAAGTCAACGAGACAAAAATAAAATAGTCCTACACACCCCATCAGACTTTTGTAACAAGACAGCCCCCAACACTTTGGAGCTGGCATCTCTCATTACAATGATATCATCTCTAGCATCAAAACTTGCTAAATCAGAAGCATTCTCCAATCCAAGTTTCACGTCCCTGAATTCTTTTTCACAACCATCACTAAACAAAAACTCTTCACCCTTCTTTAACAGAGATCTGAGTAAGACCGTTCTCTCGGCGAACTTAGGAACAAACCTGTTGTAAAGTTCTTCTTTGCATTGAGGAGAAGATCGGTTCTTAATTGTGTCAACCAATCCTTTTTTTGGCCTGATCCCCGAAGCAGTAATTAAATACCCTAGATACTCTATATCAGGTACATTGAACTTGCACTTTCCTCGCTTTGATGTAAGCACCGCCTTTTGCAGCTCTCCAAGTACCTCACGTAACCTATCATTGTTTTCTCCTATGTGGGACCCTGAAACCAATATATCATCCTGATAAACCTTGACACCACTCACTCCCTTCAAAACTCTTTCCATCGCCCTTTGGAACAATGAAGCAGCTGAAATTAGCCCAAAGGGCATCCACAGAAACTTAAATGTCCATAAGGGTTGACAAATGACGTCAAGTCTTGTGAAGAGTCAGTCAACATAATCTGATGGTATGCAAAACTGAGGACCAAAGAGCTAACACAACATTTCGCTGATGTTGGGGAGGGAAAAATGGTCCACAATCACTGCCTTGTTCAATTCTCTCAAATCAATGCATAATATTGCATCACCATTGGCCTTGTGGGCTATAACCACTACAGCCAGCCATTCAGATGCTTCTACTTCTTTAATAATCTCTCCAGCAACCAACCTGTCCAATTCCACCTTCATACTGTCTTTGACTGCCAAAGGCACATGCCTGACCTTGGCCACCTTTGGATGCGCGTTTGCTTTGAGCCTAATCTCATGTACATAGTTTTTTTTAAAACACCCAAGTTCTTCTCGAAAGGCTTCTTCATCCAACAAATTATCACATCCAACCTGGACTCTACAAATTGATGGAATCTCTTTTTACACACACTGAGGGACTGGCATTTGGGTCTAGAAACACATGGAAATCGCGTTGATGAATCCAACTTATCAACGAGTCACCCTTCACTGTTACATAAATCTTACCAGGTATCATACGATCTTTGAATTCTACGGTACCACAAAAATATCCAGCCAGCTATATTGGCTCCCCACCATACCCTCAAGGTTTAAGATCAGGTTTAATGAGTTTCACTTTGTCTTTCAACCTATCCTCATAAAATGTGCGAGGAATTAATGTTATTTTTGCCCAGTCAAACAACATCTTGACTATTTCTCCACTGACTTGTACCATTTCAGATGGTCCTTCTATACCTTCAACCTTCTTTTGTAGGACAACCACCTCCTCCACCTGGTCGATGTCACAATCTATCTCTCTCACTTTTTTCATGGTACACCCACAGTATTTGGTTACATGAACTTTCCTCCCACATTTCTTACATGTTGCTTTCCATCCTGGGCAGATCTTGTTATTAGTCATATGACCTACCTCCCCACAGAGATAACATTTGCCTGGCAAAGTGTGAGTTGACTTGCTTTATGTCTATGTCACATTTCCCTCGAATACATTTATTCTCAGATACCCTTTCCGTCATCACCTTGACTAAAGCACCCCAAGCCTTGGTTGTTTGTGTTGAGGTCATTCGCAAAGACGTATTGCAGACTTTAGAATGTTCTTGTGTTTTGGCCATAGTAAAGACCTAATGGAGTAAAGGATTATCCTTTTCCCACATTGCTGCTTTTCTATAGAGCAACCTAACATGAATTGACCCCTTAGACGTTCAACTAAAGTGTAATCAAAACCACAAGTTGATGCTAACCTGCGCAGTTAAGTTATGTACTGTTCAATACGCCACCTTGACGCTGCATCCTCTTACCAAAATACTAGCGTTCAAGTACCGTGCTCATCTTGGGGAGATGATGACAATCAGTTTCTTTAAACAAATGTCGTACTCATTGAGATCTGCCACCCCATCTCCTGATAACTCAGGCAGATGTTAAAACACGTCTTGCCCTTCAGGACCTAGACAGTGCATCAACATAGATGTTTTTCTTTCTTCGCTGCCTCGTCGCCAAATGTTAAGTCATACACAGGAGGATGAGGATGATGAAGTGTTGAAGTCCTTTATTTAGGAAGAAGCTTTGTACAGAAACCTCATCTGCAGCGAGGCAGTAAGAGGCCACCAACCACCACACAGCCCGACTACATTGATCACGCGCCCTTGGTAACAGAAGCTCACATGCCAAAGGTTCTGTAACCTAAGATACCACAGTGCCTTACTGTTGAGTTAAATGACATGCATGTAATTGAGTTAATATGTCTTTCTAAGAACGTGGAATCTTGCTGTTGCCAGGTGAGCATCTTGGAATGTGCGTGTTCTTTAATGGTGTGGAGCTGACTGGTACTGGAGGTGCTCTGTTCTCATCACCGGTGGGTTTCATATGTTTTGGTCAAATAAATGTTTCTTCATTACAAGCTTTCCAGGATGATATCTTATTTTTGGAAAAGTCCCATGAGGAATACGACAAGTTATTGTATACGGTACTTATGTTGGAAACCAGAAGTATGACACTTAGCAAAGAAAAATGCACGTTTTGTGCGTGAGGGAAATTGATTATTTGGGGCACAAAAACTCAAGTTAGGGCTTTCCTCCTAAAGCTGATTTAGTCAGCGCTTTGAACAATCACATCAAACCTTATGACAAGGACTCCCCGAGATCCTTTTTAGGACTTGGAGAGTACTATCCCAGATTTGTTAAAGGATATGCTGTGTGTGTGGAGCCTTTAAGGCAACTTCTTAGGAAGGGTGTGTTTTTTGTGTGGAGGAACATGATGCAGCCTTTGAGAAAGTCAAAGCACTTATTTCACAAGCATTTACCCTCAAAACTATTGACCCCAATGGTAAGTCTCTTGTGACTGTTGATGCCAGTTCAATTGGGTTGGGAGCCGTTTTCAGTCAGTTTGTGGAAGGTAAGGAAAGAAAGGTCTCCTTTATATCCTGAGCATTGAGGGGTGCAGAGTTACACTACAGCACCATTGAGAGGGAGGCGCTGGCGTGTCTGGCTGTGGAGAAATTTAAGATTTTTTTTTTGTGGGGAAAGCCTTTTGTGTTTATCACAAGCCATTAGTGTACATGATGAATGGTGTGTGGTCTGGCAAGGCTTCTTCAACGCTCATAGCCAGGCTATAAGGGTTCAGCATATCTCCGGAGTGAAAAATGTGACAGCCGATTGCTTATCTAGGTTACCATCCAGTAGTGTGTGTGAGGAAAAAATCGTTGACCAGTACGAGTGTGTAGTTGCTGTGGTAGATGTCTTGTCTTGCACAGTTGCAATGGTAACATTTCAGAAGTGGAGTTGATTAAGTTTTCTGAAGAGAATGTATTTATCTTGTCCAAGGATGGCCACCTAGTAGAAATCTGGATGCAGGGTTGCAAAGTTATGCTCAGGTGTCTAGTGAACTTAGTATTGAGAATGGCATACTGGTTAGGCATAATTTGGTTGTTCCTCTGGTGGGTCTTGGGTCTAAACTCATTGAGCTGGCCCATTATGGTCATCATGGTGTATCTGGCACCAAAAGATCAGTCAAGCAGTTTTATTGGTGGCCTGGATTGGATGCCTGTATGGAAATGTTTGTGGATGTTTGTTCAGTATGTGTGCAGTCAGACAACCATTTGAAGGTATCGTGTGAACCCGTCGGTCTACAGGATGGTACTCAAAGGCCCTGGTAGAAGGTATCCATGACTTTTCAGGACCATAAGAAATTTTAGGCAGACAGCACAGATTTTTGATAGTGCTTGTGGATAATTTTTCCAAGTGGATTTATCATACATTTATAGAAAATCCCAACACTGATGAAGTCATTAAAGTTTTGGAAGGAGTTTTTCAAATTGAAGGTTTTCACAAATTACTTATGTCTGACAATGGATTTCAGTTTATTTCTTCAAAGATGGTACAATTTCTTAAGAAATGTGGTATTCAGGCTGAAAGAGCTCCTTTATTTTGTCCCAAAGCAAATGGTCAGGTGGAGAGGACCAACAGATTTATTAAGGATGGCATGCAAGCTTCTCTTGGAAGCAATAAGAATGTGTTTAGTTTTCTAAAAGAAAAGCTGTCGTCTTATCACACCACACCCCATTTGGTGACTGGCGAACCTCCTTATTACTTAATGAGAGGGAGAAAGAGTGGTACCTTTTTATCTCCTGGTCTTGATACCAGTGTTCACAAAGATTGAGAATGTTGTAGGTAAAGTCAAGAAGAATTTGAAAGAAGCTATTTTGAAAAACAAAGAATATTATGTTGTGTTAAACAGGACCAAATCCAAGATGATTAGTGCTGGTGACTGGGTTTGTATCATAAAGCCTGGTTTACAACGTAAGGGTACTTCTAAGTTTTCCATACCTGTACAAGTTATTAAAGTATCAGGCAGTGCTGTACTTTTACATAAAAGAGGATGGTGTAACAAAAGCTCCACAGTTGTGTTAAAATCTGGTCAGCAAACAATGTTTAATGAGTTGAATTCTGATGATTCGTTTTCTGATCTGGATGCTTTAAAAGAGAAACGTGTAGAAGGGAGTGTGGTGGAACTGCCTGTTCCTTGTCTGACAAATACTGCTGTTGATACCCAGCAGACCATTGTGTCCTGACTCTAATGTAAGTTTGCCTCTAGAGTCGTCTGATTCCAGTGCTAATACCCATGAGACTGTTGTGTCCCCTGATTCCAATGTTCTTGGCAGTTCTCTTTGCTCTAAGGGATCTGTGCAGGAAGGAGTTGAGACTTCGGTTTAATCGAAAAGGGTTTTAAATTACCCAAGAAATTGGAAGACTGAATTTTAAGGTAATTTATTGTTGCTGAATTTCTTTATTATTTTATTGTCTCTTCCCTTTCCTTTGCCTTTTGGCCTATGTTGGATTATATTTTTTATATATATAAAAAAAAGACATATTGAGTGGAATGACATGCATGTCACTGAGTTAATATGTAATTCTAAGAATGTGAAATCTTGCTGTTGCCAGGTGAGCATCTTGGAATGTGTGTGTTCTTTAATGGTGTGGAGCCAACTGGTGCTTTAGGTGCTCTGTTCTCAGTGGGTTTTATAAGTTTTACTCAAATAAACATTCCTCATCCACCCATTGACCACCGACTCGTTTTTACACTTGCACATTTCCAGAAACACTCATAATAATTATGATTATAACAACTTGCTTTTTTTTTTTTTTAAGATCAGTTTTGGACTGCTTGGGTGGCACTTTTCGGAAGCACTCAGAAGTGAGGGAGGAGGCAGAAAGGAAAGAGCGAGTACATACATCAAGTGCAAGCCACTTTAGGAATCACGTAAAGACAGGCACACACACAAGATAATTGTCCAGTGCTCGTCTCAGACAATGTATTTAATTCAGTTTTCTGAGGCATAATTACATGCCAACCATCCCACTTCAGGCAGTAGACTACAGATTTCAAGGCTGGTCTCCAGCGTCCCGATCCCTGCATGCAAAAACCCGATTCTTCAGTGGGCTTCAGATGGCAGGGACTGGTCCTGTGTGACTCAGATTATGCACCGCCAGTAAAAACTGCTCCTGTAAGCAAGTGGACACAATTTTTGTTACCTTTCTCTACCTGTCACAGCGATTTCTCTGTGCTCCTGACAGGTATGGAAAAAACTTATCTTTGAATTTCTGATATCCATCCTGCAGCTGCACACGTGCAAGTCCCATACATGCCAACAGACTCGATGCAGGCCCCAACAGAAGTCAATGGGAGAAATACATTCGCCTGACAATGTTTTTTTTTTTTTTTAAATCTCCCAATTTTCTCTTTCAAAATGTTGGCATGTTAAAAGGAAGAAAAAAGGAAGGAAATCGGCCTCACTGTGAACTACCTGGAGTTAGAAAGTGTGTGCTTTGAAGGCATCTTCAGCACAGCACCAAAGGACCTCTGTGTGGGTGGCTGGCCACCGGTCCATTAACGTGTAACAAAGCAGAAAGAGCTTTTGGCCTAACTTTCTGCGACAAGCATTTGAAAAAAATATATATAGATGCTGAATGAGGTATAAGCAGACGTCTTGCATATTGATAATGGTTTAAGTTTTATTTACACTGCAAGGAAACAACATTCCTGTCACATAAGGTGAGCCAGTTCAAAACAGTAAATAACGTTTGCGAAAACAGAAAAAAAATGTGCTTTAGGTAAAAAAGGGAGCTCTTCCATTTTTAAATTATGACCAAATACTTGGCTCCAATCTATAGCTACGGTTTTATCACAATCCACAGGTGACGGTTTTATGAGAATTTTTTTTGTATGAACCATGGACAGTCTGTAAAATCACTGCATTAATTATGCATTTACACCCATTAAAAGCTGGTTTTCCTTTTCACACAGCGACTTTACAAATTACCGTGCATGCCAAAGACCCTTTACCTGGAAGGGGCATTAACATTTGTGAGAACACCTAGCAAATACATTAAGTGAGTGCTTACTAATTGCAATTTACAACAGGTCATTGGTGCAAGTGGATGCAAACAAGCAAATAAACTTCCTAAATGTAAATTCCCCATTAGAGTTAAAGGTCAAAGGTTCGGAGCTGTAACGGTACTAAATGCACACTTTGTGGAAACATAAGAGTGGATGTCATGTGCGTGACTCAAAGCCAATATGCAGATTAGTAAACCAAGCGACACTTAAAATATTCAGATACATTGAACTAAAAGGTTGTAGGGTGAGAAGCATTTAAACAGTGGCAACACAAAACAATTTTTTAATCAGAGTGTTAACTTGTGTCTGAAAAAATGATAATCAACACTAGAAACATTAACTGAAACCAAAATATTTGTGTCAATTTGCCTTGTGATATGGCCATGATAAGATTCTTAATTTAGACCTTACAATATTGTGAGGCAATAGAATGTCTCAGCGACTTGTATGTTTTAGCGCATGCCTTATATTTATTTGTTTTACAGGGTACTTCTATTAAAAAGACTGCTACTGCTATAAGACCACAATTCAGCACTGTGGTATTGTGGAAGGTGAAGTCAGAAAAGACGTTCAGCAGTTTAACCACTAGAAAAAGGAAAGGAAAACGTTGCCAAACGATTCTCTTCTGCACTTCGAGTGGTCTTGTGAGCAGCCTGAATATTGGCAGGACTGCTCTCCAAAATGTTTGCCACTTGTCTGATGGCGGAAGAACGGTTTTTGGTAATGTGACTATGTTAGAAATGGGGTTTGTGGTTGGCTAGGGTATGCACCCAAGCCAGGCAGAAACCACCACTTTAGTCAGGGTAAGGGAGTTACACACACAATATAACCAATGCTCACCCCCTTGGTAGCTTGGCAGAGCAGTCAGGCTTATCCTAGAGGATAGGTGTAAAGCGTTTGCGCAACACACACACAACACAAAAAGACTCCATACAAGGTTGTATAAAATATATCCTTTGCATTATAGATAGAACACATTAGATTCTAATCACAAATCACTGTGCAACTAGGCACTTGTCATGACATCACATAGATCATAAAATCACTTTGTCAACCGGACAATTGTCATAACATCACATGGTAGTGCAATCAAGTGAATACTCATAGGTTGCACACGTTATAAATCTACCACCACAACACTGTACATATTATTCAGGTACTAAAATCATACTTGTTAGCCTATCAAATGCAAGGCAAAACAATCTAAATTATAACATCAGGGCACAAACTGTAGCAGCTGGGTAAAACACCCAAGACACAGGAATCACCAATCACTGTGAAAACCTGACAGTACAAGCGTCAGACCAACCTGCATCACAATATAAATTGCAGCAGTAACCTCCAAGGACGAAAACCCATGGATTAGCATAAATCACAATACCAGCATGGACCAAAACATCGTCCCAGAAGGATATAGGCTGCAGCACTCCTGCATGCCTATTAGGGTTTATCTGGTACTGCTGCACCAGGATACCAGGTGCAGTAGCACTTGCTTGCTAATAACAGGAGATGCTATAATCCTCAAAGGAAATCGGAGGCCTCCGTTGAGGTTCCACCCTGTCCTGACAGTCGAGCCACAGTGCCCCAGGTATGTGCACACGAGGTGAGGGGGCGGAGGAGGCGTACACTGCCTACCCCTGCGGGGAGACCTTACTGGGACCCCCACGTGCGACACAATGGAGTGCGAAAAAGCGGAGCCGCTGCAGCCAATTGCCGCTTCTCCCCAATGGGGGCCTCTGTGATGCGACCAAAGCCCTCCTGGGTCTGTTGGAACGCCGCCCAGATATGTCGCTCAAAAACAGGGGCCGCCCGGCGCTGCTGCGCAGAGCCTCGCTGTCCCAAAGAGCTGCGCTGGCGAAGGGGCGGTCTGCAAGGCCCGGGCCAGTTCATGTGAGGAGGGAGACTCCCTCTGTGGCTGAGTCTACCCAGGATCTCCTAGAGCACTTGAAGGTGTGTTGCGCCATCTCTGTGCATGAAAGCATGGGTCGTAGTCTGGAAAAGCAGAGAAGCGTGGGCGCGGCTTCCCTCACCAGGCCCTGCCAACCGTAGGATGTGAGCAGAGATCCTCAGCTCTTCCTGGAGTTGGACCTCCCTGGTTGCTACGGTGTCTCGATCCCACCAGGAAGGCGTAGGGCATCTCACATGCTGCTTGCTCAGGGCACTCCACATGCACTGAGGGAGGGGGACCAAGAAAAGTCCCAAAAGTAAGCACTTGCATTACTTTTAAACGTTCCCCATGAACCGCGCTCCCCACGGTCTCGGGGAAAGTACCACCAGCAGCTTCTCATAGCACGAAGGCACAGGAAGGCCGTTCAGCAGCCAAAATAGAAGCGCTTCAAAACATGCTAGGAAAGAAACAGGGTGGGCTGCCCTACCCGGTCCCTGGAGAACAATGGGGGGCACAACACAGGGAACAAGAAGCAGGGCAGCACATTAGGGCCCTTGGAAGCAAAGTGAAAGTCCTTCTGTTAGCCCTACAGGCCACAGGTCAGCACAAGTAAGGTAGTCCAATGGCGGTTCCTTCTGGCAGCATCACAGTTCCTTCTAGCCATGTGCAGTGTGTAGAGCCAGCAACGTCTGGTTACAAGTCTCACACCGTGTCTAAAAATATGGGGTCACAGCCCCTGTACTTATAATCCACAAATCTTTGTTTCGGGGGGCACTTTAAACACTTTTTAGAAGTGCACAACAACATATTCAATCCCCAGCTCTGGCTCCAGACACTCTATATAGGGAGGCGGAGACAGCATTGTGAAAGATAGGAACAGCCCTATTCAGGTGCAAGTGAATCTCCTCCCACCACTCTGAATGGAGACCAGGCCTATTCGGCCCACTATGAGTCACCCAGGAAAGGCTAGACACACCTCAAACCGCCACAATTAAATCAACAAGAATTCAGGCTTTCCCATCGTACAAAGCATTACGATAAAGTTACAGGCATAGGCTTTCTGACAACTCTATCCCACATTTGCTTTCACTGAAGGAAACCAAAATAGTGGAAATCATGTTCGTTTGTGCTCAACTTGATCTCTTACCCCAAACTCCACCCTGGGGGAGTCCAAATAATTTTAGCAAGGAGCAAAGGAATGTTTGACTCATTGTCTACGGATGGTGCTCCAGAGCAAGCACATGTATATTGGAAGAGCTATTCAGAGGTAGAAGTGACCTGAAAGCCATGGCACTCATTTTGCTTCATTTGCTGTATGTACAGCATGGATGTCTCCTTGAAGTGCATCCGCGGTTCTCCAAGCTACAGGCTGTAGTAAATGTGAAGAACAGTAGGTCAACCAAGATTCAGGAAGACCATATTTAATAATTAGTGTGTGGGTACTTGATAAACATTTAATCGTTTCATTAACTTTTTATCTGGATCAAACTAATTTTACTTTCATATTAACTTTAGTTAACTAGGCTTTTAACAAACCAAACATAAAAGCTTCCGTATTCAGTGGACTATTGGAAAACCCACATCAATATGACAATGGTGCCCTGATCAAGAAAGCGCTAAGGTGCCCTACCCAATGTAGCAGGCCTTATACAAATGGTGGTAACATATTGGATAACCTATACACCGCAAAATTGATTTTCCTGAGAAGCATTATTAAACATGGCTTAATACGTTTCCATTTTAAGAAAAATGTGCATAGATTTAAGATGCCATCAGTGATGTGAAGTCATAAGCAGTGCATCACAGCAGTGCAAGTTCTACTTATGTCAGTTATGTAGAACAGTTGATTTGCAGTTTTCCTTGGGGGGGGGGGGGGTGGGGGGGGGGGGGGGGGTTAGAGTTTAAGTAGTAGTGCTTTTTCACTGAATTTCTGATTTTCTTTTATCCGAAGTTAAAATATTAGTACCTTCCTCATTTATAAGGCCACTTTAACCTTTGTATCTTGGCCTGCGACAGACAGGCCCTGCACCCAACCCCACCAAGGGTGGTCAACCCCCCGCCCCACAGCCAATGAGAGTGCATATCACCATATAAAGGTTTGTCATTTTAAATAAGGCAGGTCTACTGGCTTTGTAAAGGAGTGACCACATACATATATGGAAGGCAGCCTACCGGTTTTGTCAAGGGGTGACCAAATCAATATACAAGGCAAGCCTATTGACTTTGTCAATAAGTCACTCACTTGATAAAACAATCAGATTAAGATTCAGCATTAAAACCAACAGAATCCAAAACCATATTCATAGACATTGTTTTATTAATAATAAGCACTGCAATGTTTGACTATAAACCTTTAAACAAATCATAAAAAAAAAAAATAATAATGAAATCTCTTTATTACATTTTTGATCAATTTCCTGATACAAACAATCTAGGCATTTGTGCATGGTGCACTTATTACAAGATCTTTTTGCTATGTCGCTATTTCCACAATTCTGGGTATTAACATCTCGTATCTGCAACACAAGCAGCATCTGCATCTCAGGAGTAGACGTGCTATTGCATATTTGCATGGGTGCCCGCAGTCCAATTGAGGAGCAGGGCTCTTTTATCACATGTGACTCTTTACATCAGTGATTAACCATATGCATACATGATAAGTGTTACAGAGATGCGTGGCCCATACTAAGTTTTAGCATTGGAATCGCAGTAGACAATAGTACATGGGCGATGGGGAGTGAATATCGCAACTGATTACAAGATATCTACATCTTTAACATTTTAACCACAACCAAATAATAAAAAAAGGGAATAAATAGAAGAAAAAAAAAAAAAGAGATATCGAATACTTGAAGGACCGCATTTCTAGCGTGATGTGCGCTTTTCAAGTGAGGTTATGTCGAGGGCTGTGTGCACATGGTGGATGCAAGTTGCTTGTCCTGGACTGCGCAGTTGCAAGGGCACTAAGGTATCATGTTTAAAGTGATGTCTGAGGTGTCATGATGGAATGTGTGGTTATAACTCAATTCGGCAGCTTCAGCAAAGACATCTTGTAAGTGTATACCATTGGCTCCACCCAGCCAACACATTAGACATCAGTTTCCGCCTGCTGCGTGGGAGGTGTATGTGACACAGCATTAGTCTGTGTAAGGGCTTTCAGGATGTAATCCCAGGCCTGCGCGATGGGAAACTTGCGCAATCCAGCCGTTTCTTCCCTATGGAGAATAGTGCTCTCTGCCTGCGCCCAGATCTCTAGAGATTTTAACCAGTGGGGTACCTCCGGAGGGTCTTTATGTTTCCATCTCTTGATAATCAATCTTTTTGCAGTGATTAGGCCCAAGTCACAAAATCTAGAGCTTACTTTGTTAGCTTTTGTACGCTTGTAAAATCCCAATATACAAACCTCCCATGTGTTCGGTACCTCGGAGTTAGAGCTGCTAGTGAGTGCTTCCATTATCGTGTGCCAGTAGGACAAAAGAAGGGGGCAGGACCACAGAATATATAGTAGGTCAGCATCCAGATGATGGCATCTCGGACAATCAGAGGAGGTGATGTTAAAGTATTTATTGATCTCATCTGGCGAGAGATACGCTCTGTGTAGTATGAATGTTTGTACAAGTTTAAATCGTGAATTGCGTGGTATGTGTGTGGCACCGGCTAAGACACATTCCCATTCTTTATCGGTCCAGAGTCAACCTCTGTCCTCAGTCCACCGTGTACGGAGTCTCTGTGGTGATTTTTAACACATGCGTAAGCAGGGCCTGCACCAGCCAATGGATCACGTGTGACCCCTCCCCCATCACATCCAGATATTGCAACAACTGATGTGTCGGCGGCTCACTTCCCAAGTCTCCCCACGCTAGCGTCAGCATGATGGCCGCGTGCAGGAGGAACTGACCCACCGGCAAACCGGTGTCTGCCGTTAGGGTCACAAAAGGCAACAGGGCACCGTCTGCATATAGGTCTCCTAGTGTCTCCACCACTGCTTCGGCCCAGGGGGTCAGCACTTTATCTGTCACGAAAACTCGGCCTCTGGGCGTCCCGACAAGTGGCAATATTGGGGCATAAGGGATGGTGTCTTTTGTGAGTTGAAGGCTCCTCCGGTAACATCTGTGAGCCAGTTCGATATGCACCTGTGTCGAGCAGGGAAGTTTCGCCAGTGGGTGAAATAAACTGTAGATTGGAGTCTGTGTCCAGGATGATGACTCAGTCGCAGTATCCATCAGATTCCTGCCACTCGGCCATTTCGCAACCCACTGTAGCTGCGCAGCTAGGTAATATAGTTCTAAATGAGGAACTGCTAAGCCCCCTCTTTCCGGTGGTGCATATAGTTTCTGTAGTGCTATTCTGGGCCGTCCCGCATTCCAGATTAGACCTCTTATTAGTCCCTCCAGCTCCCGAAACAGTCGCACAGGAACATATACTGGGAGATTTGCAAAATAATACAACAGTCTTGGCAACACTATCATCTTGGTTAAAGTAATACGGCTCATCGCATTGAGCGGCAGGGTATTCCAGAATTGTATCTGCGCCCTTACAGAGGAGATGGCACGCACCAAGTTACCCTCCAGTATGTCTGCTGGAGATCTGTAAATATATATGCCCAGGTATCTAAATGTGGTCGGGTACCAGGCAAGCACAGCTCCATTAATAACTACGTCTGTCGCGACCACATCCTCGTGGAAGGAATAGGTGCCCGATTTAGCCCAATTTACCCAAAGGCCTGACACTTCCTCGAAATTATGGAATATCACGGATATGGCTGGCGGTATACCATGCAAATCCCTTATATATAGCAGGTCATCAGCATATAGGGACACCATGTGGAGACCATCGTCAAAGGGGATACCCCAGTTAGCGCCGCTCTCCCGAAGCAGAGCTGCTAAGGGTTCCATGGTGAGGGAGAAAAGCAGTGGGGACAGGGGGCATCCCTGCCTTGTTCCACGTCTGACCCTGATCGTGTCAGAGATGAGCCTGCCAGTGCGGGCTCGTACTGTGGGTCGCTGATATAATAACTGTACTAGCTGCAGGTACCCTTCTCCTAGATCATATTTACGAAGAACTGCTGCAAGATAGGGCCACTCCAACAAATTGAAGGCTTTCTCTAGGTCTAACACTAAGCATCCAGATCGTGGCCAGGTCTTCGTTGCATATTTCTGAATTCTAAATAATCTGCGGATATTAAGAGAGGTGTTCCTGGTTGGGACAAATCCGTTTTGATCACTATGGACCAGATCCGGCACAAACAGGGCTATTCGCCTGGCTAGGGCTGAGGCAAGTATTTTATAATCTGTGTTCAGCAGAGCCAGCAGACGATAAGAACCAAGAGTTTCAGGGTCCCTGCCTGGCTTTAAGAGGGAGATCAGTGTCGCCTCATTTTGCATGGGTGTGAGGGCCGAATCATCAAGGGCTGCCGCATATACTCGCAACAGTTCCGGTATTAATATATCCAAGTAGGCTTTATAAAACTCAGCTGGTAGTCCGTCCGGACCCGGCGATTTGCCATTTGATAGGGAAAAAATACTATTGTGTATTTCTTCCGATAGCAGAGGAGCACCTAGTTCTTCTTGCTGATGCTCCGTCAATTGCGGCAGTGTCCGGGCAGAAAGATACTCGCATATGACCGCGTCAGTGGCCAGTAAACAAGACCTGTACATCGAGGAATAGTGTTCTACAAAGGCATTGTGTATAGCCCTCTGGGTACACACCATGTCTCCGTGTAACCTTTAAACAAATCATATGTGTACATAACATAAAACATGTGTCCAAGTCTCTCCTCATGCCATATAATGCAACCATAAGACCAATGACAAATGGTCCTTGCAATCCTCAGATGAAGAGCATAAGCGCCAGCTCTGAAAATGCTTAAAACCCCACAAGCTTTTTCCTGGGGTCATGTTGTACATAGGGTTACTATTAATAAATCATTTTTGGGAGCTGATGCTCTGTTGAAAAATGCACGTCAGTGCATTTTTCAAAGTTTTTGCAAATTACCAACCATTTTAATTTTTCGGTAATTTGCGGCCCCAAATAGCAAAATTGCTATTTCAAAGTGCTTCTAGTATTGCATTTAAGGAATCGCAAATTGAGATTCCTTAAATGCAATCGCAATTTGGGAAATCGCAATGCAATTACTGAAATTGGGCATCCCAAAAACGTTCACGCATCACAGAAAGACATTTTGAGATCGCAAATGGCTGATTATGGCGAATCGTACTGTTTGCGATCGCAAAATCCCTTGATACATGCGCCTCTTGGTTTCTTGAGCTGGTGGATGGGGTACCCGGGACATAATTCCTTCGGGTCCCGAGGGATGGGGTACCTAGGGTCAAATGTTGGCATTGGCAGTGTGCCCCTTAAATTAAAAAATGACACACATCGACTCCCAGACTCTGGACCACCTCAGGGGAATTAAATAAAAGAAGGTAGCCTGTCATTTTTTTCCCCTTGTCCCAGGGTACTTCTGCAGGACCGCAATATGATTTTTGTTTTTATTCTGACCACCTTCCCACCCAGGTTTAGGGGGCAGGGGATCAGTGCAAAAATAACAATTGATGGACAGAATGCAGAACAATGTCATATATTCACCCCAGTACTGAAATGTGGGCCTAAATCCCTCGTTTTCTTGCTCACCATGCCATTCCAGTTTGAACCCAGCCATATGCAAATCAGTCTTGAACCTGCACTCAATGGGATCAGTCCAGCCCGAAGGGTTTCACCCCTCATCAGCCAGGATAGCTTGACTCTAGTGGCATGGAGAGCACGGGACCCACGTATGGGTATACCCGTCCCACTCAGGGGACCAATGCAAAAAGAACAATTGATGGACAGAATGCAGAACAATGTCATACATTCACCGGGACAGAATGCAGAGGGGTCAGTGTCTCCTTACCCTGTCTCTATGTCCTTTTTTGAAAACATATTCAGGAACAGGGGACCAAGTGTCCAAGTCCAATAATGGCTACCGCAACATTACTGATCATGTTGCAGCCTGGCAATCAGAGAGCTCACTTCAAAACAGCCCCTTCAGCCAATCAGAAGGCTTGAAGTTTCGAATTTGAGCCCAGTTGTCAATATATCTATTAATTTTGCTCCATAATTTCTCCAAACAACCGATGGATTTACACCAAAAGATTAAAAGCATGTCAATAAAGATCTAGCTTTCTGCCAAATAGAGTGCAATTCTGCTACACAAAGAGCATTTTTTTGTTTCGCTAATAACTCTGGTGCTGTATGACAAATCTTCACAAACCTTTCCAAAAACAAAGTTAATCCACCTCAGCTCCTTCCTGGAAAGTTTGAGAGCGATTCATCAAGTAAGGCCAAGAAAAGGGGCTTGTTTCAAAACATAGATTTGCCATGGCAATTCCCATAGGAATTTTTGGAGAAGTGATAAACGAAAAAAACCCACAAAAAAAAACCGCTGAATTAAATTATACCAAATTTGGTAAAAAGTAAGAACTTTACTCAGAAAGCATGCTTTTCGTTATTTACTGTATATCTGTTCTGTTTTTTACAGATTAGAGTTTAGAGAGGTGCCTGGGGTAGTCATGAAGAGGTTAAAAAGATGGGAATACTTTACAGGAATCTAGTCAATCCGGATTGGTTGGCCATAACCTGAACAATAGGTTGTGGCAGCCATTACAGAACTGAAGGACATGGAACCACTTAAACTACAGTAAAAGAAAGTGCATCTCTCTTTGGCAGGTCCCAGGGGGATGGTGGACCTTCCACAAAATTACAGTTATCTAAATCCATGCCAAAAAACTTGTATAATGTCTGAAAGGTTGTCGGGTGGTTGAGTGCAAGTCACAACTTTGGTTGCAGTTGATTTGGTTTAGAGTCGAAAAGCACTATGGGCTGTAGATTCTCATCCAGCATTCATGGTGTCAGGTCTTGATGCGAGAGGTTCAAGCCGTACCAGTGCGGTTAATGAACCTAATCTGAATCCAAGGGGCATGGGCGGCAAAGAGGTTGGACCCGCTGGTGAAAGTCAGACCAGAGGCCCCCTGCATATCATTGGAGACGGAAGGCACGCCAAATTAAGCTGGTAAAGCTAAATATGCGCCGCATGGCCCTCCTGAAAGCCTCCACTTGCTGTGACAGCGCCGTCAGACCTGGAAATTCTGGATGTTTCGGGGCCAAACCTGGAATTAACTCTGAT
Organism: Triturus cristatus; assembly: GCF_964204655.1. Lineage (NCBI taxonomy): Eukaryota > Metazoa > Chordata > Amphibia > Caudata > Salamandridae > Triturus > Triturus cristatus. The sequence goes on from NC_140584.1 coordinate 550,345,371, forward strand.
GGAGTTCAGAAATGATGACTATCTGCCACAGGAACAACTTCTGGAAAGGGACCTTCCTTTGGACTTCAAATGATTGGTGTCTTATTGTCTTAAGTGATCCATAGTTTGGCCTCAAACTACTGTATGGCCTTCGGATTTATCTAGGTGAAGTCAACGCAGGCCATGGATTTGTGAATTGACCTCAGACACCGCACACAAACTTCATGAGGGTCCATCACAGACATTTGCTTGTGACAGTCCCTGCATGACTTAAAACAGGTTGTTTTAGGGGGTGACATTTTTCCAGCACACTGGTAGATTTTAGACAAAGGCTGGTCAAAGAACTGGGAGACGATCCGGATCTGCGTATGAAGGAGCCGAAAGAAAGGAACAGACGTCAGCCGTATGGGTGGTGCTTACATGCAACACCGCTCTTCACTGTCAGAGCGTTCCAAAGTTGACACTGAGCCGCATGACGCTACCTGCTGGCATGCAGGAGAACTGCTCTTATAGCTTCTGCATCCAGTCTGACGCCTCGGAAATATTCACAAGGTGAGGAATCTACAGTTAGAAGTATGTATCAGAAATGTATTTAAGACTAAGTGAGGCACTCCTGAACGCCATTTTGTTAGAGTAGGCTGAAATAAATGAGCACTGAGATGTTAATTCAGGCTGAAACCAGAGGGTTAAAAATGTGAGGAAAGGCGTCTGTTTTAGCAATTTGAGGTGGAATATACTTTTAAAGGGACTAAAAGGGGGGTGTGTATAGATAGATAGATAGATAGATAGATAGATAGATAGGATAGATTTATTACTGCCTGTCTTTCTAAAGAGTGCTAGAGGGACATTCTTGGAATGACTGGGTGTAAACCACTTAAACAATCTTTTAAGGAGCGAGCGCACACACACTTTAGCACTGGTTAGCAGTGATAAAGTGTGCATTGTTCTAAAGCTAACAACACAAATTCAGCAAAAACAGGAGGAGTATGGCAAAAAAGTTTGTGCGAAGACCACCCTAAGGTTGACTGACAGATCTAACTTTTATTTATTTTTTTAACATGTTTTATTAATTTTCGAGAACAACAAATCAAAAGGAAAATGCATTCAAAATGACAGTGCCAAACTCACTAAAGGTTGGCTAGTATTGTTCCAGTATTCACACTTTGGCATGAGTCTTTAGTAATAGATACATTAGCATTTATAACAGTGAGCCTTTGAGGTCATCTGGGCACTCAATGAACATATCTCCACTTTCATAGTGGTACAATGCAACCAAAAGAAAAAAAGAAAAGAGGTTACCCACCCGCCACCCTTAAGCTAATAACAATAATGTCCCACCCCACTCAATACCCCAGACTCACTACAGTATTAACATAGGTCTTAAGTCGGCAAGCCCATCAGGTTCTGTCCAGTACATATTTTTGTCGAACTTTTTAGGCATACATTTTCATCGCATTAATTGAGTACACACGGGGTCTATTACACAGCTGCGTCCATATATTTGCTAAACAGCTTATAAGACTGACAGATCTAACTAATGGGTAGTTATAGTTAGGACCAGCATTTCCAAGAGAAAACCATTTTTAGGTCTCACCTAGCGATGTAGCGCCATGCGCTGCTCGCGTATGCGAGACCTATTGTTGCCGAATTGCTTAGTGATGCGGGACAGGATAGGTGCACGCGCTTAAAAGACATCAGCGGTGAACGCGTACTGCAACATTAGCTGAAGTTGCAGGGCAGGACATGTGCATGCGTATTATTGATGCCGCGTTAACACGCCTCCTGTTTGCCACGCTCGCACAACACCGACAGCTTATTTAAAATGTGCCTCGGCGTGCTCCTGTTGCCACCTCCCTCGGGCCAAGCCTCGTTATTCAGTGTGCGCGCTCGCACAATGCCGACAGCTTTTTCTTTTTTGGAAAATGTAAAATGTAAGGTTGTGTCCTACCTTCTCGGATTTAAACCGGTGACTGCGGACTGCACACGTATTGCTGCTTCCGGTAAATTAACCTAAAGAGCTGTAGTTGTTTCTTCCATGCTTCAAAACCAGGGCTGCTGAGATGCATGTGCCTGGATATGTTCTCGTGCGTAGGGCTCGGCTCGCTGGCTCACTCCCTCTCTCTCTCCCTCCCTCCCTGTCTGCACGCAGAGCAGGAGATATGCACACGCGCTCGCACAACGCCAACAGCTTATTTAAAATGCCACCTCCCTTGGGCCAAGCCTCGTTATTCAGTGCGTGCGCTCGCACAATGCCGACAGCTTTTTCTTTTTTGGATCCATTTCACAGGTGAGCAAATAAACAGAAGGAGGAAAGTGAAGGTAATACCTGTTTATCGTAAACACAGATTTGTGTATACTTCAAACAATTATATTAATGTAAGGTTGTGTCCTATCTTCTCGGATTTAACCGGTGACTGCAGGCTGCATACGTATTGCTGCTTCCGGTAAATTAACCTCAAGAGCTGTAGTTGTTTCTTCCATGCTTCAAAGCCAGGGCTGCTGAGATGCATGTGCCCGGTTTTCTGTTAATTGGGGCAAATAGTTTTTTTCCAAAGCAGACGGCGCATACTGGGTCACCGATACTGCAGCTCGGCGTGTTCGTGTTTTCAAACTAAGCTGCCCGAGTCCGTAGTTATGGTGCAGTCTGTTAACACCATTACTACAGTCTACATATCTGGTTAGAGCACTGAGTTATGGTACCGAACTCCAGGCACTTTTTCTTAAAAGGAATATGTGGGTTTCAGAAAAAAGAGCCGATGTGAATTAAGTTTCCTTCACCATAATGAACATTTAAGCAAATATGTCACTGCCTGCACGTTGGTGAATGTGAGGATTGATCACAAGCCACAGCGCACACCAATTCCATCTAACAATACAATGGTATTTCTTAACAAATGTTAGCAAACTACTACAGAACCGGGTTTCATGTACTTGGCACATCCGTTGGCACTTTCAGAAGTATTCGTCTATATGCCACTGTGTTTCGACGTATGTGAAATGTCACTCATTTGGCAATATCAAGCGGGACCACCGTGCATCTCTGCTGCAGATGGTTCACATATTCCACAGCTCACAGCTGCATCCTCCTTACAAAAATTCCTTCAACTTCGACCCCGGTTTCTAATTACCACATGATTAGATGTCAAGATAAGTCTCTGACCTTTTACTCACTCATGCAGAATCAGGCCAGGAGCAAAGACCACTTGTCCATACAAAAACACATGTTTATTTACTGCCACCTCAACGTAGATTTCTTCTCCTTTTTCTAATGCTACACTCAAGAAAGGAATGCCACACTGAACCAAAAAAACTGCCTACCACTGATATTCCAATAATTCACTGAAGTGCAGATTCACCAGAATCAAAAGCTGAATATGTGCAGTTTCAAACTGATTACTGCCTGGAAGTGGAAGTAACATGAAGGGCACAGGTGCGGGGTGCAGAGGGGTAAGTGGGTGGGGCTTTATGGAGAAAAGCAAATGGGCGAGAGAAAGAGAGCAGCTTAGAGTCCGGTGGGGTGGGAGGGACAAATAGGCAAATAAGCAACATGGAGCTTGGAGTGAGGGAAGCAACCTGGGGTGGGGGGTGAAAGGCATACGGAGGCAAGCGCATAACAGATAGTGGGGGAAGCTCATGGGGAAGAGAGCAACACAGAGTGGGAAGGAGAAGCACACTAGGGAGACAGCTAAAAAACAAATACGCTCTCAAGGAGTGCTTAAGACAAAAGAAAACAAGCATTTGCAATGCAATAGGTCTTGCATTTACGCTGGTTTAAACAATTGGCATTGTAAATGACAATGCCTTTTATTTATACTTTGAAAAACAAAACATTAATAAAGGGCATTGCCATTTACAATGTCAATAGCTCAAACTGCATAAATGCGAGACCTATTGCATTGCAAATGCTTGTTTGTTTTGCCATCAACTTTATCACCGCTTCACGAAACCTTCACAAAATTTTCACTAAACTTCACTTTTTGGTCCAGCTGCTGTGTTAAAAGTTGCGGGGTGAAACGTCAAGTGGGGGCCGAGAAAAAAGGTGGGTCCCAAAACATGCTTTTAAACCATGTTGTATATGTAGGGATTTTTTTTTTTTGAACAAAACTACAGCCTGAACTGCTGAACGGAATCACCCCAAATTTGGCCGAAACCTAGATGTTGGTCCAGAAAGCTTACTTTTTGTGATTTGGTGTAAATCCCTCCGTTCAGTAGTTTCAGAGATATTTAAGTTTAAAAATATAGATATTTGGGAGCCCAACAGCCCACTGAAATTTGATTGGCTGCCAACACTTCAACCAGGAAGTTTTGGCAGCCATCTTGGGATCAGTTGAAAAAATGTGGAAAAAAAGAAAAGCGGGCAGAGTAGAAACACCCTGACCCTCCAAGATTCTTGGGGGCGGGGGGGAGGAGGTCCGCCAGAAAATTAACCCCCCCCCCCAAAAAATCTAAATGTGGGCTCCCGCACTTTCTTCATTATCGGCACCTCAAGGGGCCAGGTCCCAGGGGCATTTTGCAAAAAAGGAGGGGGGCCCACTGCCCCCGCCCATCTGGGGCTTTTTATCCCCGGCGACAATCACCTCCCCGGGGATTCTTAAGTTAATAATGCGGGGGGAGGCACGCATTGCCTCCCCAACTGCCCGTGGCCCACCACCTCTACAGGGCTTGTATCTTTTTAAATGGGGGGGCCTCTCGGACCTCAACAGCTCCAAGGACCGCCACCTCCCTTGCGATTTATTGTACATTAATGCGGGGGCTGCATGGACCCCCTGCCTGCAGCCCCAGGGGCCGCCACCTCCCCGGGGGAAAACAAAACAAAGGAGTGAGGGTCGCACGGCCCCCTTTCTAGAGCCCTCGATTGCCTTGGGAACCCCCCCCCCCCCCCAGGGCCGGGTCCAGCATTGTCCCATGGTGCCCACTCCGAGGACACTTCAGTTTGCTATGGCTTGACAAACCCCAGCTCCGCTTTCAGCAAGAGAGCAGAAAAAATAGCCTTGCTTGCTGAAAGCGGAGCAGAATTGCTTTTGGACAGAGAGGTGCACGTCAGCAGCTCCCTCTGTCCAAAAGCTAAGCCGGCTCCCGCAGGACCCCAGCAGGGACCGCAGGGAGGGGGAAAACATCCGGCTTCCCCCTGCGGTCCTCAACAAAGCGTCTGGGTGCAATGGGTGGAACCAGGGCACCCAGACTAGAGGCCAGTCCCCGGGCTGAAATTGGCCCCGGAGGGTGGGGGCCGCATTGCACCCTCCCTTAAAGAATTATTATTATTTCTTTTTTTAAAGGCCAGGCCCCGGGGTCCCTGGGGCTGAAATCGGCCTGGGAAGGGGGCAGCACCCCCACCCCTCCCTTTTTGTTATATAATTTTTCTTTTTATTAAAAGTGGAAGGCCTCAGGGGATGGGGTCCCCAGGGCCAAATACAGCACAGGGAGGGGCGGGGCACACAGCCCCCTTCCTTTATAATTTAAAAAATAAATAAAAAATAAAATGCTACCGGCACGATGCCGGAGGACCACGCCCCCTGTCTGCATCACTCTGTAATCCCACCTCCTGGCATGCTGCTGGTATGGGGATGAAGTTCCCTTGGCTGCTGAGGGTCTTTAGGGGCTAACAAGACCTCCTGTCTGACCTCAACAGCCCCAGGGACCGCCACCTCCCTTGCGATTTATTTAAGTAAGTAAGTCGCACACAGCGGGATTGCTGAGAGGTGGTCGGAGGCCACGCCCCCATTCTCCACCACTCTGTAAGCATGCCTCTCAGCACACTGCTGGTGGGGGAATGATGTCCCATTGCGTCCTGAGGGCCTCAGGACTAAAGTGGACTTCATCCCCCAATCAGTAGTGTGCCAAGAGGCGCATTTGCAGAGTGGTGGAAAAAGTTAACGTGGCCTGCAAAGACCTCTCAGCAATTCCACTGTGTGGGACTTACTGGAGGTAACAGGATGACTAGTTGGCCCCAAGGACCCTCTGTAGCCAAGGGGACTTTATTCCCCAGCCAGCAGTGTGCTAGGAGGCACGTTTGCAGGGTGGAGGAGAAAGGTGGCGTGGCCTCTGAAGATCTCTCAGCAATCTTGATGTAGGGGTCAACCCCATACAAGCATGCACGCAAATCTGTACCTAATATCAATGTTCAAGAAAACATGTGACCTTTAAACGTGAACATGTAAAATGGTGGAGTTCTTGCCCGAACTTAATGTGACCACATGACACTAGTAGCAAACAACTCTTAAATACGTTTTTCACGACTGCAAGGCCTACCTCTCCCATAGGACAGCATTGGATTACCTTCTTAAATTTAATAAGTGATATCTTTTAATTAGTAGTAGATAGGAAAATCGAGTTTGGTCTCTAAAGAATTGTAATTTTAGTGGACAAGTTGGATTTTAGGTCACAATTCTGAAAATGGCACTTTTAGGAAGTTTACATTTTCTTGTGCTAACTATTTTGTGAGTGCAGTCTGTATCCTGGGTCACCTGACTAGGTGTAGCTGGCAGTTGGTCTTTGTGTATTACTCCCAGACAGTGAGATGAAGGGGGAATAGGTGTTGGCAGGATGGGCCATCTCGGACGTATGAGGGGCTGCGCAGTCTTGCTTTTTCCTGAACACCTGAGCAAGACTTCAAAATACCAGGACACATTATGAACACTCTTCAAAATAGGACTCTAAACACTTTAGAATACCGAAATACAACATAAACCAAGCTCAACACTCATTTGCCAAGTAAAGGGGAATATTTATTGCAGCAAGTTCCCATAAATCAAATGGCAATAATGCACATGTAAAATAAATACATACAAAGAGTGTACACAAGAATAAATGCATAGAAAGATAACTGTAGGTATACATAAGTAAATAATTAGAACTTGAAATACTTAAATCGGCTGTCTGTTTAGCATCATCATTGCCAGCATGAATGGGAAACACGTTGACAGTCTCAGGTAGGAGGTCTCAACCGGGCACAAAAGCACTTGGCAGCACATCCACTCCCAGGAGAGTTCTTGTCAAAGGTTCAAGAGGTCTCTGTCTTTATACTCTTTACTAACACTGAGAGAGATTGCTCAAAGCTCATGCTCCCTTCAGCTGTGCTATAGGTGCTGGCTACACTCTCTGCGTCAAGGTCACTCAAGGGAGCTGGCCAGGCTCCGATGAGAACTGAGACAGAATTCTTCACTTACTCATCCTTGGATACTGTACGCATCCCACATTCTGTTCTAGCAGCTTACCTCTCTGGCTCGGTTTAGTGAGAAACAAACAATTCTGCGTGCGCAAGTAACCTGGGCCTACCTGTGTTCACAACTGAAAGGCAGTGTCAGACACAAGATGAAACCGCACTCACAAAATGTAGTTAGAGTAAAATGGAGTCAATGGTCAATACACGATCTCACAATGTATAATTGCCTGTAGCATTACACTCCACCCTTTGTCCATTGACTAATAATAAGCATAACTCGTAGGTGTAAAAGTTATAGCTCTAGGATGAAACAAGGATATAAAGTTAGGCACATATTGCATTTGTCAACAAACGGATATCAATATACAAATTATAATGAAAAGGACACCTGGAATATAGCAAAGTTGCCCAAAATCAGGAAACCATCCAAAAAAAACAAATCCCACCACCCCTTGTCCACATTTTGTTTCACTCCCTTGACTAATTCATGCAATGCATTAAGATGCGAATAGATGGACGTGAAATGGTCACATAAATTGAAACATAATCCTTCAAAATCGTCATTGCCATGATTATGTTTTAAAAGCAAATAATCAATAGCAGCCCTGTTTTTTAAAGCAGCTTTTCTTGATCTATCAACATCCAATAGCAATTCAGCTAAAGCAATAGAAGTTTCATGTTTAACCATTAAGCATGCTGGCTTGTTTACTATCCTATTGTTATACCCAGTTAACCCAGGAACAACAACTATGGATGTAGCTAGACTATTACGTTCCGTTTTGGATAACAAAGTAATTTCAGAATCACAGTTTTTAGACAATTGAAATGTGTCTCTAGTATAGAGAATGTAAAGGAACATCATAAGTCCTAATTAGGTTAGAGCACATGGTCCATCAGTGAAGTGGAATGTAGGTGTATGATGTATTGCTACACGAAAAGAGCCATACCTAGGGTAATTTAACATGCCTAAAGTGACTAGCAACAGACACTAGATGCTTGCAAGACATATTGTTATATACAGTAGTACACATACAATCACTCCGTAACTGCCAAAATGTTATTGCTCTCTGGAAATGTTACTCATAGAACAGTCTAGCCTGGCTGCTGGCACTTGTCTATTTTAGCAGGATCACATGTAAGGTTATAACAAAGGTCTCCAACAGAGATATTTTGTGTTATATCAGTCATATTTGTTCACAGATTTCCTGTTATCTCAGGGCAAAACTTACAATAAACATATAAAGAGAGGTGGGTTCTGACATCACTCTCCTCCACCACCTCATCAGTATTGGTAGTATTAAAGATGTGTAATAGAACATCAACAGGAGTAGGTATAGCATCTAAATAAGTATAGATAACGTTGAGCATGCTCATAATGTTCCGCATACAGAAATGGGATACGTTGAGCACATTTTGTGCCAAATATGTCCACACGTTCTCCGGCTGTCGTAATAACGTCTCCTACCCTTGGGACCACTATTTCTTTCAGGGGCCAGTTTCTCAGCACATTGTTGTAGCAATGTCGTCATTTGATACCGGCGGTTGAGTCCCTTGGCTGAGGGCATCCCTGGACCCTCCCGGTCCCCTCTGGATGCGCCTGAATACAGTCCAATCAGGACAATCACATGCTCTGATCTAGAAGTACAGAGAACAAACAAGTATGATTCATTCACTCAAATAACATGTATCAGCAAGCACATGTTCCCATTTCTCCTCTCTAGGTCTCAATGCAACTAGGATGTTGTCTTTTCCTGTATCTATGATTTCAGCAGGTTCAGGAGGGTTGTTAGGGGATTCGATTTTTACTTTGGTTCCTGGGTTCTTATCAGTTGAGATGAACCTCCCCTTTCTTCATACAGTAAGAATGGCTGGGGCAGTCCCCTTCTTAATTCCTCCATAAACTGGCATGATGATAATCTGAGCAACTTGATCTCTGGGTTACAGTACTAAATCAGTGTCTCCACTATTCAACAGTATCACTTTGATCTCTCCTTGATAATCAGAGTCAATCATCCCTCCCAGAATTTGGATGGCTTTTAAGGCAAGCCCGGTGCGAGGGGCAATTAATCCAAAATGCTCCGGAGGAATAATAATTCCAACTCCAGTTTCAATTAAAGCTATATCTGGATTTCAGTCTATGCATCTGTAAAGTATGTAAATCGAGACCTGCAGCCTCTGGAGTGGCCAGATATGGGGCCAAGGCTCCAGGAGTTTTTACCCAGTACAAGATAGTGTTAGTGGCCAGCTGAGGCTGAATCCACAAAGCTGGTGTCAACATTCGCATTAACAGAGTTTCTGCATTTGTCAAAGGTCTGTTCAAAATTAGCAATGCATCATGCAAGTTCTCTCCAACCTTTTAATGACCAATCTGTCAATTTTGTTTCATCTAAGCTTTCAACAATCCATTCATTCTCTCAATTAGTCCTACAGCCTGTGGGTAGTAAGGTATATGATATATCCACTCTATGTTGTGTACAATTATTTCACCAATTGGCCATTGAAATGGGAAGCATTGTCACTTTGAATCTTCAATGGAATACCATAATACAAAATAAGTAGATTCAGTGTATTCAAAGTATTCTGCTGAGTGGCGCGTTTACACAGAAAGGGTATCAAGTAGTCAGAATAAGTATCCACCACTGTACATGCATACTAACAACCATGACTATATCTATCCTGGCAGCTTTCCCCTACCTAACTGACCTCTTACCACCCGTGGGACTGGTCTGTGTTGTGCATGCTGACAGATGTGACATTGCATAATCACAGTTTTAGTATACATTTCGGGGAATATGTTATCCCTCTATTCTCTGCCCACCTGTTAGTGGCTTTCTTTCCCAAGTGTCATCATTTTTTATGTGCCCACTTAGCCATTCCCAACTAATCAGAATCCTGTGTCGTGATCCCCGTCTCCAACATTATGGATCTCTCATCTGCAATTGCATTATGCCACTGCTCTAATGAGTCTATAGGGAAGTGGGCATCTATGTGATATACAGTAATGGTGCTTTGCAGTAACATTTCCCAGATCTCATTCCACAACTTATTACCCCACACCTCTTTCGAATGTACCATCCAATTATGGGAATGCCATGTGGGAAGCCAGGCAGCTAAACCAATGGCAGTAGACCACGAATCAATATAAATTATAACACATGGCAGGCTTGATACATAACGTATTGTTCTGCAAACTGGTTACTCTTCCCTGCTCTAGTAGCAGTTAATTTCTTGGTCACAGGATTGTACAACACGGCTTTAAACCTTACATGTCTCTTGTCTTCTGAAGAAAATGCTGCAAACAGCTCACCCCACTTCACAAGGGACTCCTATATCTCAGGCACATTATGAAAGACCTCCTTATGTTCCACTGGGGCATGCACTACCTGCTCATGCAACACTGCAGCACCTTCAGAGCCTACTCGAGCCCTGTCTTATATTTACCACTTCCACTTGACTATGCTGGGTTCCTGTGTATGCCCTATTCTACGAATCTTGGGGGAACTCATCACCCATTGCATTATAGGAATCTCAGGTCTCAAAATCACACTGCGCCCTAGGGTCAACATCTCAGTGTCCACGAGGGCCCAATAAGGACATCGCCTTCAGCCACGCCACCGGACTCCACTGGACGGACCACAGCTGCGTCCACTTCAGCTTCAGAACGACCACGACCCACCACCACCAACAGGCTGCACGCAGAAGCTGGAACAAGATCACAGCCGACCAGCTCGCGGCCTCCCTGAGCAAGAACCCACCCACCAGCGCAACGAACCCCAGCCAAGCGGCCACCAACCTCACGAAGTGGATCAGCGACTGCGCTGAGGACCTCGCCCCCCTGAAGACCCCGCCCAACAGACCCGGCAGCAAGAAAGCCCCATGGTTCACCGAAGAACTCAAGAGCTCCAAGAAGAACTGCCGAGCCCTCGAGAGAACCTGGCGCAGAGACCCAACACCGGAAAACATGACGGCCTTCAAGCTCGCCACCCGAAAACACCACCAACTCATCCACGCAACCAAGAAAACTGCATTCAAGGAACGACTGGACAACAACGCACACAACAGCAAGGAACTCTTCAACATCGTTAAAGAGCTCTCCAACCCCAACGCCGGAAACAACGACATCAACTCTGCAACTCCCTCGCCTCCTACTTCCACAACAAGATCGCGAACATACACAACAGCTTCAGCACTCAACCGACGCACGCCACGACCGAACCAGCGCCTCCCACCGCCACCCTCCACGCCTGGACCCAGATCAGCACCGAAGACACAGTCCGCACAATGAACTCCATCCACTCCGGATCTCCGACCGACCCGTGCCCTCACCACGTCAACAAAGCCGATGCTGTCATCGCACCCCACCTGCGGGACATCATCAACACCTCCTTCGACACCGCTACCTTCCCGGAGAGCTGGAAGCACGCCGAACTCAGCGCTCTACTAAAGAAGCCATCAGCCGACCCCACCGACCTCAAGAACTACCGCCCCATCTCGCTGCTCCCGTTCCCTGCAAAAGTCATCGAGAAAACCGTCAACAAGCAGCTGGCCGCCTTCCTCGAGACGAACGGATCCCTAGACCTCACAGTCTGGCTTCCGGGCCAACCACAGCACCGAGACCGCCCTGATCGCAGCCACCGATGACATCCGAGCCCTGCTTGACAACGGAGAAACAGCAGCCCTCATCCTCCTAGACCTCTCCGCGGCCTTCGACACCGTCTGCCACCGCACACTTGTGCAGCAACTCCGCAACTTTGGAATCCAGGAGAAGGCACTGGAGTGGATCATCTCCTTCCTCGCCGGAAGGACACAGAGAGTTCGCCTCCCCCCCGTTCAGATCTGAAGCCACCGAAGTCATCTGCGGCGTTCCTCAAGGCTCCTCGCTCAGTCCAACCCTCTTCAACGTCTACATGAGCCCCCTCGCAGACATCGCACGCCAGCACAACCTCAACATCATCTCCTACGCCGACGACACCCAGCTGATCCTCTCCCTCACCAACGACCCCGCCACCGCCAGAGCCAAACTCCACGAAGAGATGAAAGAGGTAGCCGAATGGATGAAGAACAGCCGCCTGAAACTGAACTCGGACAAGACAGAAGTCCTCATCCTGGGATCCTCACCCCCCGCCTGGGACGACTCCTGGTGGCCCCCCGCCCTAGGCAGCGCACCCAAACCAACAGACCACGCACGCAACCTAGGCTTCATCCTGGACTCCTCTCTCTCCATGACCAGACAAGTCAACGCCGTCTCCTCGTCGTGCTTCAACATCCTGCGCATGCTACGAAAGATCTTCCGGTGGATCCCCACCGAGACCAGGAAGACGGTCACCCAGGCCCTCGTCACCAGCTGTCTGGACTATGGCAACTCCCTCTACGCAGGAACCACCGCCAAACTCCAGAAGAGACTACAGCGGATCCAGAACGCCTCAGCACGACTCATCCTGGACATCCCCCGTCGCAGCCACATCTCCGAACACCTGAGAGACCTGCACTGGCTCCCGGTCAACAAGAGAATCACCTTCCGTCTCCTCACCCACGCTCACAAAGCCCTACACAACCAAGGACCAGGATACCTCAACAGCCGCCTCAACTTCTACGCTCCCAAACGCCAGCTTCGATCGACCGCCCACGCCCTCGCCACCGTCCCCCGAATCCGAAGAGCCACCACAGGGGGACGGTCCTTCTCCTACCTCGCCGCCAAGACATGGAACTCCCTCCCGACCCACCTCCGCCTGACCCAGGACCACCTCACCTTCAGGAAGCAGCTCAAGACCTGGCTGTTCGAGCAGTAGCGGACCTCCCTCCCCTAGTGCCTGGAGACCCTCTGGGTGAGTAGTGCGCTATATAAATGCATTGATTGATTGATTGAATAACATGCAAGCAACTGCTTTTCAAAGGCACCTGCTTTCCTTGTTTCTGCCACCAACTCCAATTGACATACTGCCCCTGTACTGTTACATTCAGCTCAACATACCCCAGTCGTAATGGCAATAAATTCAAGGCACGCCATATAGCCTCCTTTGCTGACTCAAATGCATTTCGTTGCTGCGCTCACCACTCAAACTCATGTTTATATTGCGTTTGTACAAAGGGGCCAAAATCTGACTCAAGAAAGGGATATGCTATCTCCAAAAACCAAATAATCCAATGAACCTCCGAGCTTCCTTTCTATTTTGTGGCACAGCAAATTCTTTAATCTTTTTTCTCACTTGCGGCACCACCTCTCTGTGCTGCTGATGCCTTTGGATACCCACAATTTCACATTTTGAGAGGGTCCCTGTATTTTTGCAGGATTTATCTCCCACCCTTTACTCTGCAATTGTTCTACAACCCTATCCAGCTGGATCTGCACTTATTCTTTGTCTCTCCCTGTATCATCATATCAATGTAATAGCAAAGCTGCACCCCAGGAATGACGGATACCTCATCCAAGTGCTCCACCGACCGCTGCTTTTTCAACCACAAGCTGATAAGTTTCCAACTTATCTTGCAACAATCTATTCTTACATGACAGCATTACAGAAGTATTTTTGGCTTCCACTAACTGTTTTTCCATTGCTTCACGCTCCTTTTCTAACTGAATACATTTTTCATGCATTTTCTTATAAGCCTTTAAGAGGACATAGACTCTTCGACAATGCACAAAACGCTTTTCCTTTTTCAATTGGTACCTTTTTAAAGGCAAATTAATAGATCTTCTGGATGCGCATCAGACATACACAGACTCCAATTCTCACTTAACCCAGCACAATGCGACCACTCATGAGCAAGCTGACTAAATGGAACTAATTCCTATCCTGGTATTTCATTTGGTATCTGGGAACCTGCTTTATCCATTTTTATGCCAAACATTCTGCCCCTTCCACTTCGTATCCTGTCCGTGACGCCAAAACGTCTTGCTTTTCCTTCAGAACACCTGAGCAAGACTTCAAAATACCTGTCCACAGCGTAAACACTCTTCAAAATAGGACTCTACATACTTTTGAATACCAAACAACATAAACAAAGCTCAACACTCATTTGCCAAGTAAAGGAAAATATTTATTGCAGCAAGTTCCCATATATCAAATGGCAATAATGCACATGTAAAATAAATGCATATAATGAGTGTATATGCACAAGAATAAACACACAGGAAGATAACTATGTACACAAGAGTAAATAATTAGAACTTTAAAAACTTCACCCGCTGTCTGTTTAGCATCATGCTTAACAGCACGACTGGGGATCCAGTTGACAGTCTCAGGCAGGAGGTCTCAACCGGGCACAAAAGCCGTGGGCAGCGAATGCACTCCCAGGACAGTTCTTGTCAAAGCACCAAGAGGTTTACGTCTTTATACTCGTTACTAACACGGAGAGAGATTTCTAGAAGCTCCCCCTCCTTTCAACTGTGCTGTAGGTGCTGGCTACACTTTCTGGCCAGCTCTGTTGAATGACCTTGACGCAGACTCTGATGAGAGCTGAGGCAGAAGTCTAAACTTTCTCATTCTTGGACACTGTACGCTTCCCAAACTGTCTGTTCGAGCAGCTTATCTCTCTCGCTCAGTGAAGTGAGAAACAAACAATTCTGTGTGCGCAAGTAACCTGGGTCTGACTGAATTCACAGCTTAAATGCAGAGTCCGACAGACACAAGATAAAACCGTGCTCACAAAACGTAGTTAGAGTCAATTGGAGTCAAAGGTCAATACACAATCTCACAATGCATAATTGCCTGTAGCATTTCACGCTGTCATCTACCACATTGCACATCACAAAGACTCGGTCTCAGCACACTCACATAGAACTTCACACTAGTCTTTTGTGCTCCCCAGACAAGCGGAGGCCAGGGCAGGGAGGCAGGAAATTCCAGCCACCGCTGTAGGGGGCAGGACTCTAGAAGCGTCTCCCACTTCAAGGTGGGCACCAGGTATAAATATTGGACTCTCAGACCAAACTCTTTCAGTACACCTCTGGAGCCGTGGAAGACTCAGAAGGACTGGTGTGCTGCTCTGCTTCAAGGAGGACTGCTACCCTGCTGCCTGAATAAGAAGCGATACCAAAGGGGATGATGGACGGAGCGCTTGAGCAAATCAAACACTCACCCCCAGTCAACTGATCTGGGTTTAATCCATCATCATTCTTTAGCTCACTCCACCACCCCAGTTCAGACATGGCGATATGCAAATCAGTCTGACCCTGTGCCTCATAAAACAGTCCAGCCCGAACTGCCAAGCCATGTCTTCCCTGGACCGGAAACAAGCATCCTGGGTCCGGTTTCAGTTTCATAACCCTCGTCAGCCAGGCTATCTTGAATCCAGTGGTAAAGTGAGCAAGGGACCCACGTCTGGGTATACCCTGCCAACTTAGGGCGAACAAAGCGATACCGAAGGGGATGATGGACGTATTCGTTTTTAAAGAATAGTAAATGATAACCTTACTATGCACCAGAATACAACAATCTTTGTTGGGGTTCTTCATTGATTCCCTGAATATACCCCTTCAACAGTGCCTCTCATTTCTCCATAGTCCCTCTGTCACATGTATTCCATTTGTTTTATAGCATCTCTCATACCATTGTAGGATGTCAGACCACTTTACATCACACACATATAGAGACAAAGAATCATACGTGTAAATCAGTGGAGAGAAAATGTTACAAAAGGCAAGGTGTAGGATTTACATGTCATTCATACTGGTAGAACATTTTTAAAGAGTGCTTGGTCTGGAAAAGCACAAACGCAGGATTCAGAACATAACACAGGGGTTAGCATTGACTTTAACAATAACAATCAATTTCCACCCCAAAAAAACCCTTTAGCAGCATCAGGATAATGAAAGACTGGGGAAAACATAAGTTATTAACTTGTACCATGCAGTGTGTAAGCAGCTCTTTGATAAGTTTATAGGTCACTGTGCTAGATTATGACCGTCTCTCATGAGCTGCAGAGTAACACAAGAATATCTGTGACAAAAGCAGTAACCCACTGACCTATGCCCATAAGATACTGTTTTTTAAAGTGCATGGTACGCGTTCTTTGCAGCAGGAATATTAACCCTCTGTTCTACATTAGATCAGTCGAACCTGCCACTGGAAAAAACTCTCATTTCTCTCCAGCAGCTAAATTATTCACTGGTGTCATCTTGACACTTTTGTTGTTGCTCGAAAACTGTTAATTTTATAAGGAACTTTGCAGTGCTTTTAAAACTGCTGCCTGCGGACCCCCTGGGAATGTGTCACGGACCCCTGGGAGTCCACGGACCCCAGTTTGGGAAACACTGACCTAATGCATTCCCCGAAGAGAGATCTTAGCATCTAAAGCAGGCATCATGTAAAATTACATAAATGTAATATTAGAATATAACAAAATAGATTCATTCCTCGATGGCAGGCATTCTTTTTTTGTTCCATCATAATTTTTAGGTCGAGCCTACTAGACAGCAACATTGTGGACTGTTGCAAGAAATATTGTGGACCTACTAAAAACATACAGGTGCTTGGTGTCGGCATTTTGTTTACCATTGGTTGGCTTTCTTGGAACTCATTTGATTGCTGCTTATTCAATGGCTTTCCTTGTCCATCTTAGGTCTGTCTCACCCCTGGAGGTTAGCAACTACTTTAGTAGAAGCACTGCGTAATACATTTGGTTGAACGTATCCAGTCAGACACAGAGACTCAGACAACGCAAAAGCCCTGATGCCTGCTCAACATCACCCACCTCCTCCCTTGACGTCTCAGGAGTGGTTGAGCACAGTGGTACATGGGAGCTCTGCAGATGCTGGAGCGTGACTGCCTCGAGGACAGGCAAAATACACGTCCAGCTGACAGCCTGAAAGTAGGTGCTATAAAGAAGAACACCAGCAGAGCTTGAACCTCAGACAATGGGCACACCGCACATGCACTGGATGGCCAGGAGCTTGGTCGGTCAGCGGTCTTTTTCAATGCGGTAGAGGGAGAAGTAAGTTGGCTGCACGTGATTTGACAATAGCCTTGCTATCCTAAAAGTAACAAATTGGCTAACAGTCACAGCTAAGATCAAACTGAATGATCTCTGCACGGCCTACAAAGCCCACAGAGAAGATGGCCTCCAAAATACTTGCAGCTGGAAACCTCCAGCCATCCAATTCAAAACTGACCCAGCAAAGCTCACTTGAATGTATGAAGCACAGAGACCGATCACTGGGAGCACAAGGCCTAAGACTGTGGGATACCTCTCCCTATGATCTGGAGCCCCATCACAAGCACTTCAGGAAACTTTGAAAATGTAATAATTCAGACTCCTTTCCTGAACCTACTTTCCAGACTCTGATTGAAGCACATCAGCACTGGGTAACTATCAATTCAGACTGGACGCGTTCTCCAGCCTTCGCTGTTTTGTTTCAGATTAGATAAGGCTCTTATCTCAGTCATGCATCTTAGGAACCATAAAGGTACATCGAAGGGTGGCTATAACCTGGATGGGGCAGAGGGGCCCAGAAGTGTCCATCTGGTTTAAAGATGTCAGAGAGTGGTCCCTAGCCGAAGAAACACACATGCAACTCACCCGAAGGGATGAGAAACTGCAAGAAGACCTCATGGTTTGGCGGGTCTTGTGTTCCTCAGGGTTGGCGGAGAGGGAGTCCTCCTCGCAAGATATGACTGATGGCGAGGAGAGTGGGCTGGATGAGGAAAGCGGACCTCCCCTGGCCACGGAGTGGGGGGACTGACCCCGGTTATATGCGCACTGGGACTCGATGTTATGCCCCATGTTTCTCCTCACTGTAGAATGCTTCGGAATACTTATGTGACCCCATGGTATTTCCCCACCTCCCCCGATATGACCATCTATGCTACATGCCAATGATAACACCAATAGTATATTTATGTACGCTGTATTGATGCCGATTTCTTTTTTGTATAATGCAAATTGAAAAATAAAGTTAAAAAAAAACAATTCTAAAAAATAATAAAACATAAAAAGGTACATCCATACCCCATTAGAGAGCAATATCTCTGCTGCTGCCTGGGTTGAGCATTTCTCCTAGTTATATTTGGGCATGGTCTATCAGGATATGCCCGGGTGTGCCTACTAGCCAGGTTACCCGGTGGCGAGTAATAAATCATATAGTGCCACAGTGGATCTAGCACTGCGATCTCAAAAGCGCTCGAGTGGACTACACCGAAAAAGCCCCTGGGTTAGACAAGGTGCCTGGACGTCATATAGAGATGTATTCTGTTCCTATATTTCCCTGTTTTTCAGTGCTATAATGAACAGTGCACCCATGCCTTCAACTTGGGCGGGAGCCGAAATCATTCCGATATTCAAGGAAGGTTTTCGGTCCCTACCTTTAAACTACAAACAAATCAGCCTTACTGACAGCTCACAAAAGCGGTTTAGTCGGAGAATTTTTAACAAGCTGAGTGAGTGGATGTTCAACTCAAATGTATTAATTTCTTTACAGGCTGGCTTCAGGGAAAAATTGACCAGGTGTTCCTCCTGCAATTGCGGTACTGGGAACATGTTAATTTGGGGTGTAGTAGATGCTGCATGATTTTTGTGGACCTTCAGTCTGCTTTTGATCTTGCTCCTAGAGGATCCTTGTGAAAGGTACTGGCGGAGATGGGGGGTCCCTGATTATCTTTTAAAAGTTACAATCAGATGACATTATAATATTTATGCCCAGGTCAGATGCGCGCCCCAGAACGAATTAGCAGATCATATCCCAGTAAATCGGAGAGTGAGGCAGTGGCGTGTGCTTGCCCCTGCTCTCTTTCCTTTGTACATTAATGATCTGGAATCACAGCTTGAGAAATGTGAGGGTGATGCCCTGTGTCTTGCTGGAGTTAAGATCCCAGCCCTACTGTTTGCAGACAATACCCTTTTGTTATCTAAATCCCTATGGGGATCCAGAACCTTCTGGACTGTTTTAGGTCTTTCTGCAGACAGAAGGGGTTGGAGATGAACCTCTGCAAGACAAAATACATTCTCTTTAACCCCTGCCCAACATTCCGTCCTAACCCGACCCTCAGTGCTGAAAAAACTGGAGAGAGTCCAGTCCAGGTGTTTTTTTTTTTTTTTTTTTTTGAAACCGTTTATTACAGTTTATAAAAGTTACAGGTATGGGCCTACAACCACACGGCCGGCCGCTAGAGCATCAGCAGCATATTACATACATACAGCAAAAAGTCTCTCAGCGGTGCACAGTAGGAAAACAGGGGTAATCAATGGTGCAGGCCACATAGCTCCATGCCCACAATACGGTTCCATTTTCTTAAAACAACACAACATCAACAAACCACAACCGCAAGGCAACCCGCGATCCAAAGTGACAACACGTGCTCCATAAGTGGGGGATCCAAACAGCAGCAAAACTCTGAAGAGGGGGACGGGAGTAGATCAGGGACTGGGGGACCGCGCGCCCGCGGCCGAGGGAGGGGGGCCATCTAGGGAGACGGAGCAGGCGAGGCAGCCGGTAGCAGTGGCGGCTCACAAATACCCCCGCGGTAGGCGTTCCAGGGGCCCCAGAGTTTCATCCACGCCCCAGGCTTACCCCTCGCCACATACACCACCTTTTCACGAAACATACACCAATCCATATGCTCTTTCCAGGCCGACACCGCAGGGGGCCTCTGGGATCCCCACAATTGAGCAATATCACGCTTAGCTATCATGTATCCCAGAGTCACCCACCGCGTCTGGGGGACCGAATAGTCATTAGGTTCCCAGACATTCAGCAAGCATCTCCTCGCTTCAGGCAGCAGCGCGACACGCGTAACCACTCGTAGAACCTCATGCACACCACGCCAGAATCGCTCCACCTTCGGGCACTCCCACAGTATATGCATGAAAGTCGCCAACGCACCACAGCCACGCTTACACATTCCATCACCGGCAAAACCCATACGTAGAAGCCTTGGCCCCGTCACGTAGACCCGGTGAAGGATCTTGAGCTGGACGAAACGAAGGCGAGCCGGGATGGCCACCTCTTTCGGAGAGGCCACCGCAGAAATCCAATCCTCGTCGTCCAGCTCCAGCCCGTCGGCAACCCAAGCCGCGCGGAGACTAGTCAGCAGGCACGATCTATCGTTGATCAATTTTTTGTATATGAGGGAGATCGTGCTGTCCGGGACATGGCCATCTAGCACTCTGTCCTCCAGGGGGGAAGACTCCGGAATGGATGCGACATCCGGGAAGACGGAGCCCAGCGCATGGCGGACCTGTAGGTACCGAAAGTACTCACTGCCCTGCAGCTGAAACTCCGCCTGCAGCGTCTCAAAAGTTTTGAATCCCCCCCTCGTCCAGAGATCTCCCACCGTGCTGATTCCGATCGTGTCCCACTTCTCGAAGCCCTTCGACATCCACAGGGAGCCCAACCTCTCAGATGCATACAGCGGAGACGCTCGGGTCAAACGGTCCTTCCACCCCATAGCTGCATTAGCCGCGTGCCAGACACGCACCATGACACGCGTCGGTCCCGTCAAACGGGAGTCGGGCGCGCCAGAGTAGAGCGCTCGATTATAATCGCCACCGGGCAGAAGCATCCTGTCCATCTCAAATGCCGGGTTCAAGGCGGGCCCGTAAAGGCCATGATTAATTGCAGCTAGTTGGGAGGCCCAGTAATACCGTTTGATGTCCGGGAGGGCGACCCCTCCATCGTACCACGGGAGCGTCAATTTAGCCAGAGCAATACGCGGCCTCCCGTCCCAGAACAGGCGCCGCTGGAGGCCCTCCACCTCGCGAAAGTAGCGTGCCGGGACCAAGTCCATGGTATTCTGGAGGGCGTAGAGGAAGCGCAGCAGGGACATCATTTTAAATAAGGCCGCTCGGCCGAGCGGCGAGAGCGGCAAACGCCGCCAGCGCACCACGTCCTCCCTCAAACGCTGGAGGGGGGGCAGCAAGTTCCGCTCATAGCGGGCCTCCGGGTCAAGAGTGATATAGATACCCAGGTACCGGAAACCCTGGGAGGCAATCTGGATCGGACAGTCCCGTGGCAGGACCGGAGCCTCCCCGGAAAGCACATAGACACAGGATTTCGCCCAGTTGATGACCAGGCCTGAGTTGCGACCGAAGGAGCGCAAAACATCAACCAGGACGATCAGTGATTTGCGCGGGGAGGCGAGATACAAAAGGATATCGTCAGCATAGAGGGACACACGGTCCTCATGCTCGGGGGTCCAGCGGAGACCACGGATAGAGGGGTGCCACCGCAGCCACTCCGCCAGGGGCTCCATGGCCAGGGCGAACAGGAGAGGCGACAGGGGACAACCCTGTCGCGTGCCCCGCCCCAGCGCGAATGGGGCCGATACTCGCCCATTCACCACCACCTGCGCCAACGGGCCCGAATATAGCAATTTGACCCAGCTGACGAAACCCGGGCCGAACCCAAACCTCGCCAGCATCGCCCAGATATATGGCCATTCGAGCGTATCAAACGCCATGGTGGCGTCCAAGGTCGCCAAGATGGCCGGTTCCCGCACAAATGGAACACGCGCGAGCACCCCATGTAAGCGCCGCAGATTAAGCGCCGTGTTGCGGTGTGGTATAAAGCCCGATTGGTCTTGGTGGACCAAATCGCCCACCACGCCAACCAACCGGTTGGCCAACACCTTGGCGAGGATTTTGGGCTCCGCGTTCAAAAGCGAAATCGGCCTATAGGATGCGACCCGCTCACGGGGCTTCCCCTCCTTATGGATCACCACAATTGTAGCCAGACGCTGGTCCGGCGGGAGGGAGCCCTGCGAGTGGGCCGCAAGGAACATCGCGCGCAGGTGGGGCGCCAGCACATCCGGGCGCAGCTTGTATAGCTCAATGGGAATACCATTGGGGCCCATGGCCTTGCCGGATGCAACCGAGCGAATAGCCGAGGCAATTTCGTCCGAGGTGGGCGGGGCATCCAGCGAATCCCTGTCCTCCACCGTAAGGGAGGGCAGTGCGATGTCCCGAAGCAAGGCATGGGAATCTTCCTCCGAGCAGGGAGAAACCGGGGAGTAAACTTCGCGGAAATAGTCCGCGAAGCAGGAGACAATGGCTTCCGGCTCGGTGACACACACTCCATCCACGCTCTCAATCAAAGGCACCACGCGGCTCGCTCTCTCCCTCTTATCCAACCACGCAATCAGTTTGCCAGCCTTGTCACCCACATCATACAATCGCCCCTGCTGCTCTCTACTGAGGCCCCTGGCCGCCTCCGTGACGAGGGCCCGATAGGCCGCCTGCTTTAAATGCAACACATGCAACTTGGCGTCTGTTACCCCGCTCCCCAGGTCACCCTCCAGTTCTGCAATTTCGGCCTCAACCCGGGTCACCTCCTCCCGCTCGCGCCGTCGGGCATTGGAAATAACGGAGAGGGCCTCCCCTCTAAGAACCACCTTGAAAGCCTCCCACAGGGAGATGGCAGACGGAACCGACCCCACATTCTCATCAAAATAGCGCTGTAAGGATTTGATCAAGTCGGCACGAATGGTGGGGTCGCGCAAATACCATGCATTAATCGGGGCCACCCTGCCATCCCCCCTCGGGAAGACATCGAAATGCAACAACAATGGGGAGTGGTCTGAGATACCCCGTGCCAAATGGCGCACCTCCCCCACCCTCCCTGCATGGGCCGCCGGGACAAGGATGTAATCAAGCCGCGAGAGGCTACCATGGGCCCCCGAGTGGAAGGTGTACTGTAGCAATCCAGGATGCTTTAAGCGCCAGCAGTCCACCAGGCCCAGCGTGTCTAAAAGGCCGGGCAGCCATGCCTGTGCCCGGGGGAGGTCCCTAGGGGGGTGGCGGTCCATAGACCCGGAGGCAACCGCATTAAAGTCCCCTCCAACCACCAACAGGCCACTCGGAAGGTCCAGAAGGAGGCGCCCCAGGTCTGCAAATGTAGTGGCTTGTAACCCAGGCGGGACGTACACTGATATAAAGATAAACACTCTACCCTCCATTCGTCCCACCAGAACAGTGTAGCGTCCCCTCTCATCATGGCGCACCTCGTCAATCTCCAACGGGAGCGAGTTCTTGACCATAATACCCACCCCCCGCGAGCCCGAAGTGAAGCCGGAGTGGGCCGCCAAACGGTATCCCCGCCGATTCATTGCATGAAAGGTGTTACCTATAAGGTGCGTCTCCTGCAGGAAGACAACATCTGGTGAAATACGTTTTAAGTACTGCAGGACCACACCACGCTTAATCCTATCCCCCAGGCCGTTAACATTCCATGACAACACAGTAAAATCCCTACCCCCCATCATACGTCAAAACAATCGGTCGTCCCCCACCGAGCATCTTAAAAACGACAAAACAGTTGCGGGTTTGCCTTGCGGTGCTAACAAACAACACACCCCCCCCACCCCCCGGTCCCAACAGAACTCCCCCCTCCCTGCACCCCTGCATGAGCCCAGACAGCCCCCCCAAAGTGCAGTGTGCCTGTCGCCCCATAGCTAAATACTAACTAGTCCCCCAGAGGAGGAGGGAAGCCCCCAGCAGACCCCACCCGACCTCCATGGGAGGGGAACATACGAAAGCAAAATATGGTAAAGGAACAACATCCAGAGCAAGGCCTATACAGTCACCCCTCAATTCTGATCCGGCGGGCCCTCCTCGCCAGCCGCGCCCCCCCCGCCCCGATCCCCAGGCAAAGTGTCTAACCAGTCCCCAGCCGCCTCGGGCCGGTCGAAGAAGTGCGTACGGCCATCCACCTCCACCCTCAGCTTAGCCGGAAAGAGCATTGAGTACTTGAGGTTTAGGTCCCTTAGGCGACGTTTAACACCAAGAAAGCTCTGTCGCTGCTTCTGGACCGCCGGAGTAAAGTCTGGGTAGAAGTGTACGTCCATGTTGTCCAGCCTGACCGGTCCCTGTTGCCTGGAGGTCTGGAGGATGGCATCTCTGTCCCGAAAGTTAAAAATCCGGGCAATAAGAGGCCGCGGCGGGGCACCGGTCTTAGGGCGGCCCCCGGGGACCCGGTGGGCACGCTCCACCGCAAAAAGCTTACTCAGCCCCCGGGGCTGGAGATGGGTCAGGATCAATTCTTCCACGAAGAGATCCGCCGCCTCCGCCTCTCGGCCCTCCGGCACACCAATAATACGGACATTATTCCTCCGGGCCCGACCCTCGGAATCCTCTAGTCGCCGGTCCATCAGGGCGCTCACCTGGCCAAGCCGGCGCACCTCCCTCTGGAGGGCCACCACGTCCGTCGTGAGGCCCGTAGTGGTGTGGGCCAGGGAGTCGACTCGGTCGTTTGTTTTTGACAGGTCTGCCCTCACAAGGCCCACATCCACCAGGACCGAGTCAATTTTTTGCGCCAAGGTATCAAAACGCTGGTCCACTGAGGCCTTCATCTCCGCGATGGCGCCCATGACGTCCCGGAGGGTCAGATCTGCCGGATGGGCAGGTGCCTCCGTCGGGCCCACCGGGGATGTCCGCGATGTCTCCGGAGAACCCTTCTGGAGCGTGTAGCGATCCATACTATTGGCCTGGTGCGCCGTGCCACGGCGAGTTGTCTTCATCTTCGCCCGGTCGCCATCTTGTTTGGTGGACATGCTGGCTCTTCCACCGTCGTGCCAAGATCTCCAAACGGGCCGCCACACCAAATCACGGGTGTCAGGGGGGGGGTGCGGGGGCGACCACCGGGCCGCGGGACAACCCACCGCCGGCGGGTCAGCCGGGCACCTGGACAAGGCCACACCACCGCACCCCGCTCCGCAGCCCGACCCCGCTGGAAGCAAGGAGGGCGCAAAAGCGAAAGTGAAAGTGCGGGGTACGCGAGCCGCCCAGCCCCGCTCGCCGCTGTTATTCACTTTGTCCCCGGATCACCCCACCACTCCAATCCGGGGGGCCGGCGAGGAGAAGGCCGCAACCTTCGATCGATGCTCCCACCGGTGTTCGGGGTCCGATTCGAGCCCAAAAAACGGGCGGCGCCTCAGCTCGGGTTCCCCGACACAGTCCCCTCAACAAGGACAGGATATCGCCAGGATTAATTCAGGAGGTCGCGGAGGTCCTCGGGAGCCTCGCACCTACGCGGCCATCTTGGTTGCGCGCTAGGCTCCTCCTCCCAGTCCAGGTGTTTGATTATCTGGGGGTTATGCTCACAGAACTCTTTGATTGGTCACTCCATGTGCAGATGCGTGGGCTCAAATTAGAGCAACACTGTGGAGGGATTTTGAGGGCCCATCGTGGCTTCAGCCCTCTTAATTTATAAAAGTCAGGCTTCAGGGGCTACTCTGTATGGTGGAGAACTATGGGGCTTTCAAGATACTAGAACTTCACAGATAATAGAAAAACATTTTATTAGGCACTTAAGCAGCTTGCCAGCTAGTACCCAGCTTATCCCCTTACAGTTAGATTATGGTCTTAGACGTATTAACAATACAGCTTGGTTAAAACTGCTTTTGCATTGGAGGAGACTTCGCGTAGTCTCAAAGCTTATGCCACGTCATAAGGCCTTGGATGATGTTCTGGGGTAGCCTGAGGCCTGTAAGATTGCCTGGCTGAGAACCATGAAAGATCGCCTGGGTCAGATTGGGTACGAGAATCTTTGGTCCTCCCCTGCAGATGCCACCTTTTTTTTTTAAATAAAGTTTTATTGAGAATTTAGGAAACAAAACAACAAAGACACTTCAGATGCCACCTTAGTAAGAGCTAAAAGGTGTCTGTTGGCGCCATATTGATAACCTAAATCTGTATTCCACTAGGCCTGGATCTCTCACTACATTCTTCATGGAGTTTAAAGTAGATTACAATTTGGAGGGGATCTTGGATGAGATTGAACCCACCCTTGCAATATTTTTATTTATCAGATTTTGCATGGGAATCATGCTCATTTGCTCCTTCACAGCCACATGGAAATGTTACCCTCGTGACTGCACCAGGTTCTAACCATTCTTCCCCCTGGTGGTGGAATCAGCTGAACAGGTTATATTTTTCTGTCCGACATACCAAGGCATTTGAAGGAAGTGGATATTGCCAGTTTGCCACAACCTGGGTTTTAGGACTGCATACAGAATACTAAGAAGTGATACTAGGCAATGCATCGTCTTTGCTGTTTCTCAGTTTCTGATGCACTTGTGGAGGCTTAGGCAGAAAATTATGCCTAGCTGACGGATTGGGACTTCTAATATGCTGCTACTTTTAAAACGTATTTATAGTCTGCTATTGTTTTAAATTGTGCAAAATTTGGATTTTAAGCTATGATTGTGCCAGATTTGTATGAAAGTTTTTACGAACTGGATGATTCGTACAAATGATTTTATTGATTTATTCGTTTTTATGCACTGTGTTTTAACGTGCTCTTTAATGGCTATTGTGCAGAAATAAAGAAAGAACAGAAAACACTACAAAATGCTTAAATAAATTTACATCTGAGTGGGAATTTGAAATTAGCTCCCAGACCTTTCAATATACTGAAAGTTGATTCTTTGTTGGCAACTGAAATCTTTGTTAATTGGCCACATGTAAATTTCGAGGAATAGTTAAAGTCCTTGAACCTCATCCTGTGCAAAAAGGAACATTAGCCCATATGGAGGCACAAATGATGTATAACCACAAAGGAAAGCAAAATGGCTAAATTCACAATAGTTAGATTTGTTCTCACCGGTAAATATTCTTCATGCTCTGGTATTTGACAAATTTCCTATTACCATAGATGCACACTTACAGGGACTCTACATGTTAAACGAAGCGCTGCTTTGAGTCTAGCATAAGTGTGCCATTACAAAGCTTTACAAATTGACTGATAAGTGATAAAATGTTTAATCGATAAATGAAAATTATTGGGTGTGGCCTGACTGTCTATGATGGCAGCCACAACTTACTAGGGATCCCGACTGCTACCCGGTAATACACCTTCGACCTACAAAGGATCCTGCCTGGAATACAATCTTTCTAGGTGTGAGAAAGTGCCATCTTTCTTGCATGGTATGCCCCCACTTTTTGCTGAATTGCTGAATGTACTTTGACTGAGTGTGCCCTGGACTTGTTCCAATCAGGTGCCCAGGGCCTGTGTTCCTTCCCTAAAAACCTCAAACCCAAATTGGCAAACCACATGTCAGGCCCTGGTAAATGGTACCCTAGGTACCCAGGGCCTTGCGACCAGGGAAGGCCTCTAAGGGCTGCAGCACTCATTGTGCCACCCTTAGAGGCCCTGTACCCTAACACACACACTGCCCTTGCAGGCTGAGTGTCTGGGTACAAGACAAAACCAAGAGTCGACATGGAACACATCCTTGTGTGCCATGCTCACCACCTACACTTCCCTGGCATACATCAGCCACCCCTCTAGCTGGGTGCCCTATGCCTGTGGTGTGGGCACAGGAGCCTGAGCCCTGTGCCCCTACAGTGCCCAGGTCCATTCCTGGGCACTGTAAGTGCAGTGCTGCCATTTAAGAGTACATGGTGCTGAGAGCTCGTCTAACACGAACTCCACAGCACCATAATGGCAACACTGAAGACTGAGAAGTTTGGTATCAAACTTCTCAGCACATTAAACCCGCACTGATGCCAGTGTGGGATTTGATGTACCAAGCACCACAATGGGCATCTTAGAGATGCCCCCTGAAACCTAACCTTCAATCCACGTCTGGTCTGGCAGGCTGCCTAGGCTGCCACACAGAAGACATGTTGCTGGACCCCTGGGTAGGAGAGCCCCCGCTCTCCTGGGCCTGCAACAATGCACATCCTGGGCGAGGTGCTAGGTCTCCTCCCCCAGGATGGACAGGGGGAAAGCTTCAAAGGCATGCCGCCTCTGTGAGCTTCCCCACGCCACTTGCTGTCCCCACTCTGGCGGGAAGCCTGTCCGGAAACCCCAAATAAGGACAGGGGATGTGCCAGCCTGCCAACACCACCCCTCAGGTGGGGGAGGCGAGATGAAGCACATCTCCGGGCTCTCGCCATCTTGAAGATGGGAGGCCCAGCCCAATCAGGACTAGGCTACTGCCCCCCTCCCACAGGAGAGTGGCAGGATAGGGGGTGTAGCTACCCCAGGGCAGGGACCCATTGGTCCCTGCCCTGTACCTACTTGTAACGCCCCTAAATCTAGTATTTAGGGGCACCCTGAACCTTCCTTCCTTAGATTCCAGATTCCGAAAAACTAAGAAGAAGAGCAAGAAGAAAGAAGACCTGTCGTGCAGTTGCTAAGAAGAGGAAGACACCAACTGCTTAGGCCCCCAGCCCTACCGGCCTGTCGACCCGCGAACTTGCTCCTGCTACATCCCGGCACCTCTTGTGGCCAGCAACCACACAAACCCCGAAGGACCTGGCTACCTTTTGGCTCTAAGCACCTGGGACTCCCATGAGCAGAGGCTCTTCTCAAAACCAGCTTCTAACCCCTGGCATCAGCCCGGAACCGCGAACCCTGCACACTCTGCACCCGCCAAGCCTGGCCTGTGCCGGAGTGAACAAAGACCCCGAGGACGTCCCCCGGCGACTGTGACCCCAAATCCGGCACCCAAGGACTCCCTTGACGCTCCTGATGACGCCTGCAGCCTCAGAACCAGGTACCCCCCCAACCGCGATCAACAGAGGGTAAGATTTCCCGACACCAAAAGGCACCCCTGCACCCGGCGCCCTGCGGCCCCCTGTGCCCAACTCCTGGGTACTTACCTATCCTCCAACTAACCTCTCGAAGTGGTGCTGGCACCTGAAGAATCTTCGTCCCTGAGCTTGCAGCCTTTGTTCAACCAGGAGCTTTCCCATTGAAATTCATGGAGCGCCCGAAGGCTCAAAAGCACCCTGCACCCTGCCCTGAGCAAGTGACCAGGAGCCCAGCTCCCACAGCCGCATGGCCTGCTAGTCAGCCGCCACCAACCAAGGCCCCCTGCCTCCCATAGGATAACATTGGGCCTAACTCACTCTGCACCCGGCTGCTCCTGTGCCGCTGAGGGTGTAACAACTGTACTCACCTGACCCATGGAAACCCCTGAGTCTGTGCCCAGAACATTAACTCTGCCAGTCGAGTCCTTACCCAAAAGCCGATAACCCAATTTTCTTCCATAGGGTAACATTGACTGGTTTCTTCTGAAATTTATTCTAAAAGTGTGGAGTTTCTAAAACTTAAAATATTCACCAAAAATCAACCGAGTAACGAAAACGAAAATACACACCTGCTGTTAGGAGAGATGCCAGTGCTGGATCGTTGTGCCTAGCACTGACCCTGAAAAATATTCACAACCGTACTTACCATTAACCCAATTTTCTTCCGTAGGAAATCATTGAATGTTTTTCTGTGAAATTTCTTCAAAGTGTCGATTTTAGCAAACTACAAATATTCTTTAAAAATTGTACCAACTGTGAAAACGTAATTACTTACCTGTTTTAGGTAGAGGTCCCAGTACTGAGTCTAGGAGCCCAGTACTGGATTACAAAAGTAACAAGAACATACTTTACCTGCAACTTGAATTTTCTCCCATTGGGAATCATTGGCTGTTTTTCTATGAAATTTCTTCTATCAACTTTTAAAATATTGCCTAAAAATCACAACAGTAACTAAGTCGACTTTTATCACTTGTTTCTAAGAACTGTCCCAGGACTGAACCTAGGATCCAGTCCTGGAGTTACAAAAGTAATCCTGAAAGTAATCTATTGCAAATAACTTAAAACTTCCATGAGCTCAATGCATTATTGTGTTTGAAATTGTGTTGCCTATTGCAATAACCTGTAACCAGTATTTACAAAAGTCAATTGCATATTGCATAAGTATTTACCTAAAGCATCTCATCCTGAGAAAGTATATTTTAATACCTATTGTTGGTTCTTAAATAAAACAATTTTTTTTATATAAACCATTGGCCTAGAGTTCAGTTATTGAGTGTGTGAGACCATTTGCTGACTGAGTATGTACAACAAATGCTTTACACTGTTCTCTGATACTGCCTTACTGCTCGACCAAGCTACCACTTTAGAAAGTAAGGTTATATCTAACTTTAACCTGTGCCAAACCTCTGGGGACGGTGGACTCTGTACACACTGTACCTATTTGGGAACAGTATATACAGAGCCACTTTCTCACACTAGGCACCTGTGCAGAGGAGCGGAGCTGGAAATCGGCACTCCCGGGCGTTTAGGCGCTCAGTCGGAGGTACTGTGAGGGGGGCATGACCTAGGCTGGTAAATGGGCTGTTCAAGCCAGCCACGTCACCAGACGTTTCCGAGAACAGGTGAAGAAAGACTGATGGACCCTTTGTGAGCCTCATGGAGACTCAGTAGAATCCTCTGTAGGAATAAGGCCCTGGCTTGCCATGAAGCTACAACCAGGAGCCCAGGAAGGCAGCTCCCCCGTGAGGAGAACCAATGGCACAGCTATTAACTACAGAGTAGTGCACATTTTGGCACCAAAGCCTGTTCGAAATTAATGGCATGGGAGAGAGATAGTGGCCTTAATGAGATGCATCAGGGGTCCGAAGGCTGTACATGGACCAGAGCCAGTGCAGAGTTCTTGTTACAAAGGACCAAGCCTGGGCAGCCTAAGAACCGACACTCCATAGAAGCAAGAGGTACGAGTGTGTGTGCCGATATGCAGAGGTACTAGCAGACTCAATAAGTGGGTATGGGTTGGCACGGGGTAGATTCTGCTGCTGGCTGACCTCCCCTGTGATTTGCATTTTCAGAGGGATTGGAGGGCCAGTTTTGGACCCAAGGCTTACCATTTCACTCAGCTGCTGCCAGAAACTTAGCCCCCTCTCCACATATCACTCCCAAATAATGTCAATGCAACAACTCCAGCCAACGCTTTTCGTTCAATTGAAATTGAACTTCATCAGGGCTTAAACGTAAAATAGGTCAAAAAATCCAATTTGAAACCATGGGGAGATAAAGTAAGATACCGCTGTTTCAATTGACTTCTATTCTCTCTACCCCAAATTGGATTTTTTGACCCTGATGAAGTTCAATGGTAATTGAACGAAACGCGTTGGCTGGAGTTGTTGCATTCACATTATTTGAATAACGGACAAACAAAATAAGGAACTCTTGTCCGTATATTATGTACTTTGGGAAAGAAGCTCAGTGTTGCACCGGTCCAA
The DNA here is from genome assembly GCF_964204655.1 of Triturus cristatus. Taxonomy (NCBI): domain Eukaryota; kingdom Metazoa; phylum Chordata; class Amphibia; order Caudata; family Salamandridae; genus Triturus; species Triturus cristatus. The sequence goes on from NC_140584.1 coordinate 550,376,466, forward strand.
TATAATCCATATTCTTGATCTGCGTTGCAGTTGTACCAAACGACGGCAGGTGCAGTATTTGTTGTGCACACTCTCATTGATCATTGTGAGGTATTTCCACACAAAGAACGTAACCGTGAGTCCGCCGCCGCTTTGTCTTTTTTTTATGCTTCACTGGTGCGCTCACATCTACAGGTGATGTTTGCAGAAGCTCAACGTACAGCTACCTTGTAACCTAACCTACATGGTACTACCATATCTATGAAATCGCAGTCAGGGTAACCACCCAACGAATGTGCATCATTCCTCCTAATGTTGACAAATAATGAAGCCACAATACAATTCAAAGACCTTGCACGCAGTTTGATTAAAGTAATACATACTTTTGATCACAACAATATGAACAGTTTCATGCTTAGAAGAAGTACCTGCCATTGCCTACTTGTGGATCTGGCTTGGGCAGAGAAGCTACATGACAACCTCACTGATGTCAGTGGAGTCTGAAAAAGCTTTTGATACAGTCCACTGTCTCTTTATGCAGCAAGTCATTACAAGAAGATGTTTGGCCCACTCTTTTTTAAATATATTGCAGTGCTGTATAGAGCCCGTCTGGGCACAGGTCATAATAAAAGAAGTCCACTCTGCACCCTATTCTATAGTATGATCCACACATAAGGGATGCAACCTCTCCCCTCTTCTGTTTGCACTGGTTATGGGACATCTTGCATAATGAATGTTGCAATAGCTCAGTGGATGATATTTAAGTGAAGAAGAAGACGTGAAGACAAAGTGCCTCTGTATGCAGACAACATGCTGCTTTTATCAAGCAGTCCAGCAGCTCCATTTTGAGATTCATCCAATACTTTGGGCCTTAGAGTAAGTTGGGAGAAGTCAAAGTATGTTAAAATTGAAACTGCACAACCAGAATGCCTGGAGCACACTCAGTTGTGTATTACAGAAGACCAATTTAAATATCTAGGCATGTATACGAGAAGAAATCCAGGATGAAGCTGGGACTTGAACAGTACTCCAATACTCAAGCATTCATTGCAGGATCTGGAAGAGTGGCCCTCCCTATATATTTCCATAATGAGAAGAGGAGCACTTTGTAAAGTGGCTTCACTACCCCGACTTTTATATACTCATCAAAATTACCAATATCTGACCCTGCTTCAGTTTTTCAATAACCTGCAATCCTTACTTAGCAAATTCCTGTGGGTTGGTGGCACCGCAAGAGTCTTCTCCAAATGTGTGCAGGTACCACATTATGGAGTATTAGGGATAGAAGATATTTGTGGAATTCTCAGAATAAAAATCACAGTTCTTTTAAAACCTACAGCCTCACGGTGCCTTAGAACCATTGAGGGAAAGTCAATAATTGTGCTGTAGTTCAGCCATTTAGAATCAAAATTAGCAAAAGAGCAGCTGGGAAAGAAGTGTATTTCTAGAATTTACAGGTCTATAGTAATCACAATGCCAGACCATTTTACAAAACGATGACATAAATGGGTGCGGGAACTTGGGAAGCTCCAATAGGAAGAATGGATAGAGTAAAAATGGATTCGCGTAACCGTGGACATCTCTTCCTGCCTAAGACTGATCCAATTTAAATACTTTAACTGAGTCTATTTTCACAAAGCCAGACTATGGCAAATGGATAGAGGTCGCAATTCCAGTTGTTTTCGCTGTAAAAGTGCACTAGGCACATTGTTCCATAAAATGTGGGACTGCCTGGTGATTGCCCAATACTGGTGGAAAATAAATCAGAAAATGGAGAGGACAGCTGGAGTGTCCCACTGAAAGAGACCCACAAATAGCAAACCTAGGCATAATGAATAACTGGGAGGACTCAAGTGTGCCTGAACTCTAATAGTGTTGGGATTCTTAGTAGCCAAGAGAGAGTATGTGCATCACTGGAGGAGTGAAGAGGACATCCCCCACTTGGAAAATGGTTTAAGGGTATGGGCTACTTATTTGAAGCAAAAGAATCAAGTATGTAGAGCATGGGGATATCTAAGGAAATATTCGAAGATATGAAAACCCTGATAGGAACATGATCAACATGTAATGTGCTGAATATGCCTAAATGTATAAGTGAATGATGTCATAATACAAATAGGTTTCATAAAAAAAAATAAAAAAAACTCTGTCAACAATAATTGTTATATAACAAGTGCATGTTGTTGTATTGTTTTGAGAGAAATAAATAAATAAATAATCGAAAGCAATGAGGTTGCTTGAAATAATACGGGCACCAATCTGGGCAAATCTCTTGGACAAGTCAAACTACTTAATGGAAGATCATCAAAACCCACCTCTACTGAAAAACAAGCATTTGCAATGCAATAGGTCTCGCATTTACCAGAGTTTGAGCTATTGGAATTGTAAATGACAATGCCTTTTATTTATGTGTTGTTTTTTAAAACAGATAAATAAAAGGGATTGCCATTTACCAAGCCAATAGCATAAACCCATGCAAATGCAAGAGCTATTGCAGTGCAAATGCGTTCGGCGCCTGTGCTATAATTTTTGTTTTTGTTTAAAGCGTTAGGAGAGAGCGTGTCCGACCTGGAACAGCAGGCAGGACAGTTATTTGAGAAAATAGTGCTCGGAGGCTGTAATTGATGACTACCGAGTAAGAACACACCAGACAGGGTATGTCGCCATGGAAGGTTACACAATGAGACAAGCACTACTAAGGAGGGACTACTAATCCTTTTGACGAATGAACAGCCACAGTTTACAGTAGACAATGAGACAAGCCAATAAAAAATGTGGGCAGAGCTTCAAGTCCCTACCGGAATACAAAATGCCTCGCAGAGCAGTGCATTCACTGCCCAAACTCGACCTAAAAAGAAAACTATAAGGCAATAATAAACAAACAAACAAACAAACAAACATCGACCTGAGCAATAGTGTGGGGGGGAAGGTTGAGGTGTTAGTTAGGGGGCTAGCTGGACTTCTAAATCATGCTCAATAGTCTGATAAACTATTGAGCTGGATTAAGAAAATCACCAAGGTATTTTAAAACGCAAAGTGAAATATAGGATCTGTTATGTTTCTCAAGAGCTGACTAATTGATGGAGTAAAACAAAATTCAATACTTTTTCTGTCATTCCACAGGAGCAGCAAGCCATGTAACATCCACTACATCAGCGAGAGTAGTTACCCTGCCTGATGGACAATACCTTTAATAACTACAATTAATTATGAAACTCAGCCTCAGAGATTAAGTGTGAGTGAACCACTGGTCCAAAATTGGTCGTTGCGATCTAGAGAATTCTAAGAATATTTATAGCACATGTAAATGCAACATTGTTCAATTTCTGCTTAGTGATACTTGCAATGTTCATACAAATGCTTGGGGAAAAAAGTAACAATAGGGCAGCCAGATTCCTTCAAGAGCACAGGGAAACACTTCGCATATCTACCAGGTGCTCCATGACCCCATACTCTTTTCCTATTTAAGAGGGAGTTTACTTTTTCATTAGCTGTACTGACTATAGATTGTTGCCTGCAACCAGAGAGCATTTTATAAAGCTAAGGCAGGCCTTGGCAATTCCTGCCCTCCAGCTGAAAAAAAAATTATAATAATTAAACCGCACGAAAACAAGACACAGAGCAGCTTCAAGTTAAATGGCCTGAAGACAACTTCGAAAAGCTTGCAATGTGAAGGTGCAACTACAAGCTAATTAACTTGCTTGCTCTTTGCACTTAACATGGGGTCCGTGAAAGTAGAAGCGCACAGGGGACAGCAGGGCTAAGACAGCAGACCTTACTTTTTGATTTGTTACTAAATTCAAATAATAAGTGGTATTGGATAAGGACGACCAGGTTGAGTCAGCAGTAGGTGAGCTCTTCAAGACTGCACAACTAGGTTCTCTGCAGAGGCACCTTCTGATGAGGGGAGATGATGGACGTCACGTAAGCCGATTGTGTGCAAAATGAATGCCTATAAGCGAAGAACTGAGAGAGTAACCGGTTCTGCCACAGAAAGCTTGTGTATTCAGGCTTGCTATTACTTTAAAGATGCAGATCAATAATTTCCTGTGACATTGGCATTATGGCCAGGGGCTTCATTGGAGCCAGCATAAGGCAGCTCAAAGTGAAGTCTGAGATCTGATTTTTATTTGTAGAGGCCACAAAATAAGTGCTGACTGAAGAACCAGACATATCCACAACACCCTTGTTGTGAATTGAAACCGCAGTGCTCCCTGTGTGTTCTGGAAAATTGGTCCTGGCCTACACCAAGCCTTGGCACCCCTTAGTAAGTTTTGAAAGTTACTGCCACCATGTAAGTTTGAAGTGTAACAAAAAAGCTGGTGCAAGCTTTACTGGTATATTGGGGGATAGAGCAAATTAAAATGTTTGGTTGGGAAAGGGCTTTGTCGTAGCAGGCTACAGTTTAGATACTTAGCTGCTCAACATGAGGAGTGAAACAACAAGCTTACAAGAGCATCGTCTTCAGGAGTAAAATTGAATGGGGTGCTTTAAATACAAAAAGGGAAACAACTAAAAAAGTGAAAATGGTTGCAAATAGTGTTAACTATTTCACCACAAAATATTACTAACAGTTCCCACTGACTTCCATCTCTACTTGAAATATATTCGATGGTGCAACTGAGCATACACATTAGCCTCTTATCACGTGTGTCACGTATACGTGAAATGCACTTGAATGCCCCAGACCCTGTGCGTTAGAGCACTCGTTCTATTTACCACACCCCAAAAGCACTAAAAAGCAAAATGTCTGTGTTTTTACATTATATCTAGGTTGTAGAGGTTTAAATTCTCCAACATATAAGGTTACCAGTTAACTCCCTCTTACAAGGAACCAGTCGTCCTGCTTTGGGATTTCATTTAACAACTTAGGGCCGGATTACGATGTCGATCGGAAAGCCTCCAACCGACAGTCGGATTCCCCTAGACTGTTTTGGAAGCTATCCGCCCGCCTCAGTCGGAAACAATTCCGACTGACTGACTACGATGCTCGCGGTCAGAGGGGGAACCGTTCGGTCATTCCGAATCGGTTATGACCGGCATTCGGAGAATCAGAGTCGGTCGGAGCCAATTTGCACAGCTCAACGGACACAGTTTCAAACCGACCGACCAAATGACCTATTATGATGTTGGATTCCAACAGCCTTTCCGACTCAGTCTGTCCGACACGAAAAGGCTGTCAGAAACTGGGGGCCCCTAGCAGGCCCCCCGGACCATTCACCAACTCGATCAAGGGCATCATCTCTCCGCAAGCCATTGCATCCACCACCTACACCTTGCTGGGAGACCTCAACGTCCACCTAGACAACCAACTAGACCCCAACGCCACATCCCTCCTGGACAACCTCCACAACATTGGACTCTGCTAGATCGTAACCGAACCCACGCACTCAGCAGGACACACCCTCGACCCCCTCTTCACAACAGGAAATTCCATCACTTTCAGCCACTCCACCGAACTCCCGTGGACAGATGATCGATGCATCCACTTCACCTTCAGAACACCCACCATCCACAGACCCCAGCACCTGCTCCCACGAAGAAACTGGACCAAAACCACTGACGACCAGCTCACCTCCTCACTCGGCAACTCCACCCCAACAATCGCGGAAGACGACGACTCCAACACCGCAGCCCAAACTCTGCACAGATGGATCTCCGACAGCACCAACACCATAGTCCCCTTCAAGAAGAACACACATGCCAAGAAAGCAGATGGTTTACCACCGAACTACGAGAGTCCAGACGTACATGCCGCTGCCTCGAAAAGGCCTGGAGGAACTCCAAATCTACAGAAGCCCACAATCGCTTCAGAGCCGCCACCAACGCCCACCACCAACTCATCAGAAATATGAGAAAAACAGCGATCAAAGACAGAATCGCCACACACGCGCACAACAGTAAAGAGCTCTTCAGCATCATCAAGGAGTTCACTCAAACCACCAGCGAGTCTACAGACATCCCACCCTCACAAGACCTCTGCGACAAACTCAGCACATTCTTCCACCAAAAAATCAAGAACATTTACGACAACTTTGACAAAGACAGCAAACACACTGAACACTCAACAACCACCCCCGACACCCTGAAGCCAATGATTAACAGCTGGACAGCCCTCACCACCGAAGACACACTGAAGACGATGAAGTCAATCCACTCCAGGGCCCCCACGGACCCCTACCCACACCACATTTTAAAGAAACAAAGGGAAGGAGCTGTTGCGTCAGTTCAAGATGTATTATGTGTGTTTGAATCTCAAGCTCTAACTGAAAGGATCAAAGAAATGTCCACGGATAATTCCATGTTAGAGCTTAAACGATTAATCCTACTAGACAATAGAAGCGAAAGCTCAGTTTCTCCCCCTATCAAACCTTATGCTAAAATCCTGGATGAGTGGTCCGTATGTGGTGATGCTGTGATCACGAGAGGAGAATTTTTCATTCCTCCTGTTGCCTTAAGAAACAATCTCATCAGGTTGGCACATGAAGGGCATTTAGGTCAAACAAGAACAAAACAAAAAATAAAAAAAATTAAAAAAAGGATTGAGAGTGAATTGGTGGTGGCCCGGTATGGACTCTGATGTTGATTCTTGGGTTGTAAAGTGTGAGATCTGTAAAGAAAGTGACAAGCGTTTGAAATTAGGGGTTCAAGCCTCCATGGGCCAGATAACTGTTTCAGGTCAACCATGGCATACCATCTGCTTAGACTTCATTGGGCCCATGAATGATCTCAAGGATAGTTTTCGTTTTGGTGGTAGTTGATGTCCATATCAAGTGGTTGATAGTTAAGTTCTTAAAGGATATTACCACATTAACCACCATAAATTCTTTAAAGGAAATTAGCGTGGAGGAAGGTGTACCCTCAGTTTTGATAACAGACAATGGCACTCAACTGACTTCTGCCGAGATGCAGACCTTTTTGTGTTCTTTTGGTATCAAGCACATTCGCACCTCACTTTACAACCCACAAGGTAATGGGATGGTTGAGAGGGCGAACCGCCTCAGCAAAGGTACCATTCAAATGGCCATGTTTTGTGGGAAGGATGTTAACTTGCTGGTGTCTGAAATGCTTTGGGCTTATCGCTCAAGTGTGCATGGGGCTACAGGCAAGACGCTGTTTGAAATGATGCATGGGAGACTTCCTAATACCAAACTTGTTCCCACTTGGATTAAAGACATTGTATCAAAAAACACTATTCCCATTGATACTTTTCCCTTTCCTTCTCACCAAGGAGTGTGTGCCAAAAAGAAAGCTGAGAAACGTATTTGCTCCGGTGATTGGGTGAAAATACGGAGTGGTAGACCAGGTGCACGTCTTTCTAAGTTTTTAGGTCCATACTAAGTCATGCGTACTTTACCTTATGGTGTGGTTTTGGATAACAGTGACAAGTGGAATTATAAACGTGTAGCTCTGTACCAGAAAGGCAATACTAGTGGTGATGTTAGAGCTAATCGTCAAAACCTTTGTTCTAGCAACATTTTCCTGTCTATGTCTGACAATGATTTTATTAGTAGTTCTCATGCCAGGAACTCCACGCACAATGTAATGCAAGGTGGTGGTGATGCCTCTGTTTCTTCCAATGAGGATGAACAAACTGTTTCTGTTGGAAGAGATGCGAGACATAATAGAGGTCGTCATCCTCAGAGTTATCTGAAGGATTACATATGTACTTAATGCATTATTAGTGCTCTATCATTTTAATTGTATCTCACCACTTGTTGTTCAATATTCCCTCTCCTTTATCTTTTCTTATTCCCTCTTTTCCTTTTCTCTATTTCTCTTTTTCTCTCTTGGTTTCGATTTATTGTTATAAGAGAAGCTCTTCTAGCGTGGTGTGTGGTGCACTGTGCCTAGTGCGTTCCACATTCCTCCTAGGACTTAGAGGTTCTACACTGGGCAGTTGATGACAGGCTGGCTTGGGATGAGCCACGCTTTCCACGCAGGCTACAATCTACAAATAAAGAACCTTTTTATTTACTTAACTTGCTTCCTCCTGGTGATTGAAGATACCTTTTTAACAATATGCATGTAGAGTGACATCATATTAAATGGGGTAATACCACAATCCTATTAGGTGTAATACATAAATCTTTTTGTACAAAATGTCACATTATTTATCATGCTATGTTTTATGAGTGCTCTGAAGTGATCACCTGACTGTACACGCGCTCTTTAAAGCAACAGATATAATTATACACAGAAACGTTAAAGGAACATATTTTTATTTATTTTACTTCTTGTAAATCATGTGTTTGTTTTTCAGACACCGAGGGTATTTTACTTTAGAAATGACTAAAAGTGACATTTTTAAAAGCATTTCTTTGACACATTCAAAAACTACAGTTTTCTTTGAGAAAATGAAAGGGGCTGGTGAATATTTTCTAAAGAGTCAATTCTTTGGTGTTGTCTATTTGGTTCCTGCTGTTACTTTATTAACATAAAACCGAAAACTTCACTTTTCCAACAATATTAAGAAATGATTGGGTCAATCCTGGGCAGATCCTCTCTTAGTTGACGCCACCCTGGGCTCTTCTCAAGAAGAAGGAAAATATTGTATGGTGGGTGAAAACACTGTGCACCAATTGCAAGTAATGTATTGAATTTATATAACGCTTACTATCCCTGACAAGGAATTAAGGCTTTACGTCAGGTCGCCCACTATCTGGATTCCAAAGTTAATGGCTATTCTGCAAGCTATAAATCAATGCTGGTTTTTTGGATTAGTGCTGTGCACTCAGGAAACTGTTCTATGCATATTCTCACGTTTCTTTGAAGTAGATTAAGTTAACAAGAATTAGTAATAGTCCTTTACTACGAGTCCATGACAACGGAAGGTGGGATTAATGTATAGGTTAGAGAAGGTTAGATAGGGGTATATTTCAAAGAAATATTACAGAGAAAGACGGAGTTCACACTAAGGCATACGTGTGCCCTTGGGAACAGTAATGAAAATGTAAAGATATATTTCAAAATAGGAAGTTGTCCGAGGTTCCTTCAGCATCGGGCAAGGGGGATTAGTGCTCCACTCAAAAATTATGGAGCGGGTCTCTGGCCACCCTCAACTTGTGCTCTGAGCCTCCCTCACTTCAGTTGAATTGACATAACTGAAAACAGTGGGCTGTAAAAGAAAAGAAATGATATGACCTGTGGTTACATGGACAATCTGGTTACCGTACACTGAGAGAAACGTACAACACAATACTCTTTAGGACACATAACAATATTAAGCGTGAGAAACAAACATATAAGGGTTTGAGCATTATGTTGTCATTTTAGTTTTCTGCATTGCATTAGCCGCACACCCTGGAGCTATCTACACTGCATCGTTTAAGATTACACCAACCTATGATATGATCGAGCGAAGGCACTCCAGTAGACACCAACAGTTGTCCATTACGGACCGAGGGTCTGGTCCCAGGGATGGACACCAGTTTGCCACCGCCACTCCGGGGTTTCCTTTTAAAGCTAGTAGCGCTCATGCCACCTGCAACACTGCTCATGGAGGCCGCCATATTTTTTGTATAATGTTGACAGCGATGGCTGCTTGGGACTAGAGCACAGCGACCAATCAGAAAACAGATTCTAATAGCGTGCAGCCAATGGGATAACGTGTCTTTTCAAAGGCGGAAGAAACGCTCGGCAAAAGCAACAGTGGATGGTTGTTGAAACGTGTTTGGGTACGTAATCTTTTCTTCTTTTCCAATACACCGTAATTTTAATTCCAAGAGGGGGGTTTCACTACCTGTCATGTTCACACATGCCCTCCCAAGGAGGGTTCCTCCGTCGTCAACCTTGCTTTCTCGGTAGGTAGCTGTCCCATCTGCATGTCTACCCTTCGCAATGTTTACCAAAGTGATTCGTCCATCTGATTTACCCTTCGCCCTAAATTGCCAATGCCCGTTAACTTTGTCTGACACCTCTACACAGTTTTGCCTATTTAGCAAACAGCAGATTGGTTGCTATTCAGAATTGGTGCTTAAAAGCTTGAATAGTCTGAAGATGACACGTATGATGTGTGGGTAAGTCAGTGACAGTACTCTCAGAATTATTTCTGTCATTCTCCCAAACTTTCATCACTGCCTGCTCAGTTGGAAGTTGCCAAAACCCATTTTTGAACTTTAGACACGGAGATATCCGGTTGTTCATTATTAGATATGTTGAGTAGCCCATCGAGTCTGTTTGTGTTTTTGCTTTTTATGTTAAAAATCGGTAACTCGAGCAGCGGAAAACCCAGAAAAAACGTGACCAGGCGAACTACTCGCATGTAAAAAGCTTTCTGAACTTCCTAGTCAACTGCTATTAAGCACGTAGAGTGTATGCATGTTTTATGTGGTCGTCTTTAGGGTGTGCAGGCAAAAATGAGTATTGGAATCTGCAGTGGAGGCTACACCGTGAGTTCTTCTAAATATCAAGTGTGTATGTTACTGTTGGAAAACGAGGCAGCATCTGTGAGGCCTGCACAAATAACATGACTACATTTGTCCTTCACTGGGAACCAAACACCCAATTGTAGCGCCTGACTCTCAGAGGGTAGCGTTGCAGAGCAGTCTGAGGCTTACTCAAGGGAGGTGGGGTGGGCTAGTAATCGCCATTTGCAGGTGCACAAAAATAACACTCAATAATTGATTGTCCAGTCTGTACTTTGCTTTATAAAAGTAAGAGTACATTTATTAAACACACACACCACTCAATACTATGCACCAATTTACAAATATACATAAGCTGTTGGGATTACTTTGTGACATTGCATAACATCTCCACCCCTCCCGCAGGGGGGGTGGGGTCTAGTACCACCACTCCCATGTATGCACATCAACTTGCCCCCAATGCAGTTAGTTGAACATAACCTGGAGCGAGGGCCCTGCGCACTGGCACCATCCCAGTGGCGACCCACCCCATTACCTCAACAAGCATTAAAAAGGGGTAAACCTGCCTTGGTGACACATGACCCTGACTGAGCATCTCCTACTGACCATAAAGTATGCACCTCTATATCTTAAGGGCTAGCAGTCTGGGGTCTTCACCTAAGCGCAGCAGCAAGAATCCATGTTTACGCACACTTTAGAATGACAGTACTCATCACCTTGGTTGATCATTTGAATGCATTGCAATTACAGCCCCTAAGGGCATCACATATGAAATCACAGGATTGCGCATATACAGCCAGACACCCTAGCAGGACTGTCTGGCAACATAACCCCACTTGGCTTATGACATCTCCTTACACATGTGACTTACAGTCCCTTCAAAAGAAGTACTCCTGGCAACTACACTTCTCCTGCAGTGTGCCTCTTCACTTTAAAAGGAATCCCAGGTAAAAGCATGGGATTACATAAATACAGCCAGACCCCCTAGCAGGAAGGTCCAGCAACATAACTCCAAGCTTAACATCACCTTACACAGGTACTTCACTTTACACATGTGACTTTCAGTCCACCTAAAAAGAAATAACCAATGGTAAATGCATTTCGGTGCAATTACACCACTTCACCTCCAGGGGATGCCCTTCTCCAGACATCCCCCAACTCAGCCCTTCACTCCGTGATGCACTTCATAGTACACCCTCAGCTGTAGAACATAAGTTCCAGCCTAGAAGGTGTTAAAGGCTGGCTGAGCCCTTGAGAGGTTATTCTTTCAGATGCCCCGTGAAACTTAGGGGTGGACTGTGCTTCTTTATACTGGGGGAGACTGCAGTGCTCCTGCAGCCCCCCTGCTCCCCTTTTCACCCATGAGGGTGACCCCCTCCTCTGGGGGCCACCAGGCACCAAAATGGCAGATTTCTTCGTGCTGGGGGGGGGGGGGGGGAAGACTGGGCCTCTCCAGCAGCTCCCCCAGCACCTTTTCACAAGTGAGGGTGACCCCCCTCCTCTGGGGGCCACAAAGCACCAAAACGGCAGATTTCCAAATGCCTGGCGAGGCAGTATGGGGTGCTTCATGCTCCTCTTTACCAGCCCCCGCCACTGGGAACACTCTCCTCTGCCCTCTGGGACTCTGAGAGGGTAGATTCAGCAGTGTGCTGTCTTCACTGGCTCCCTGCGCCAGCCTTTTGCCAGGCTCTCATTCTGGGACTCTCTTCTCCCTGCGCAGAGGCCCCTGGTTCTGTGCACCAGTCCTGGGCTCTTCTTCTGGTGCTGATAGGGTCCTGGGGGCAGTCAGGGGGTCTCTCCTTCCAACTGCCCATTGCGCCAGGCTCCAGCACCTTCAGCCTCAGCCGACCACACCCCAGAGAGACCTTCTCTTCCTGTGCAAGCACTTTTTAAAAGTTGAGTAGGGGGCTGGCAGGAAGTCTCTGTTGGTCCTATCAAATAGCGACACATCACGTCCCTGCCCCTGCTCCCTCCTTCTTGTCCAGCCTCTGAGCTTGTTCAAAATGGCGTCGTCCAGGGTTTCTGGCCACATGTCTGAAGCCTCATCCCCCACACTGCCTTCCCTCCTTGGTGCAGCCTGGTGCCTGGCACCCAGTGACAGCTGCTAATTGATGAGCCTGTAGCCCCTCCCATCGTCTCTTCATGGAGAGGAGGCCCTAGCTTGTGGAAGAAAGGTTATCAATCCATCCAGCTGAGGTCAGCCCTCAGCCTGGGTCTGGTCCTGGCTGGCTCACAGAAATATGACAGTTCTGGATGACCCAAAAGCAGTACAAATATGACTTTGGACTCTGCAGAATACTTCTTTTCACCTCCAATACAATGGACTTTATTGCATGTCTGGAAACTGTAGGCCTTGTGGAAGTTAATTTAGCCATGGGCCCCACATTCTCTTAGGGAAATAATGAAGTGAAAACACAGTAAAACACACTGACTTTCCCTGGCATGTTTCTTTCCAGCGTATAAAGCCTATTCCATATCACCACCCAATACTGCACAAGTCCTGCCACACTGTTCACTTTGTAGCTGCTCCTGGACTGCGCACGCTAGGAATCTCCCCTGCGCAGCCCGTACACGTGTGCACACGCATGTACACGTGTCTGCATGTAACAGCCTGGTGTCCCTTACTCCAGCTGCTGCGCAGTGGCCTGGTCAAGCCAGGGGAACACCAGTAAAATCCCCATGCAGTCTCTTACATCCTGAGTTCACTGTGGGTGAGTCCCAACTTATGAGGCTCCCCCACAGTAAAAGCTCAACAATTAGGTGCTCAAAAATCAAAAAATCCGGGTGGCCCATAGTGTCAGAACCACCTTCTAACAGTTACTGTTTTAAACAAATGTTTGGTCTGGCAATAATTGTTAGTATGGAACTAATTAAGTTCTATCAAGACCTGTGTGTGTAGAGGAGGGCCCCTCAGTGTTACACATGGTTCTAAGGAGGTTTAGGGATCTTGTTGCTTCACTGCTGATTGGGCTCTGAGACGACCATCCTATCTAGTTGCCTGTTGTGAATGGGTATTGTAGTGAGGACGCCGTACACAGAGCGTTTCATGTATTGAAGTTTATTTGAATAAACAACTACACAGCAAAAGGAAATCCGCCCGATTCACAGCAGCCTCCAACTCCCCGCAACTCCTCTTCAAAACATGCCCAACGACTCTGTAGCTTAGCAACATTCCAACATTCTCCCTGATGATACCATTGAAAGAATGCTACGAACAGCATTACATATAAAGTCTTTCCCCACTAAGAGTAAGAGGAGGAGTCCTAGCATAACATACCCTCCTTTCTCCTCTTTTTAAAAAAAATAAACACATAACCCGGCAAGAAAAATAACAATCAGGCAAGTACTGAAAATACAAAATGAAAACATTGAAATCGACATTTCACATACGGTATCTTATAGGAATCATTCTCTTTCTCCCACTTCTCCTAGCCGGGACCTCGAGAGGTCCACTAACTACCACACCAGGAGAAACCGAAGAAGAGAGCGGAATAACATTTTTAACTTTAACAATTTTACATACATTCCACCATTTGCCTCCCTCAACTTGAATGGAATTCTTTCCCACCTTGGTAACCAGAACAGGAGGCCCAAACTTACTCTCTCCCTTCTTCTTTTTTTTTTTTTTTTTTTTTTTTTGAAACCGTTTATTACAAATCTTAAGAATATACAAATATGGGCCCACAACCTTCCGGCCGGCCGCTAGGAATGGCAGAAACATATGGCATACGTTCATAGAACACTTGGCGTTACAAGGAGCATAAGCCGGAGTTATCAACATCATGGGCCACAGCCATAATACCCCACAGTACGGTTTCATTTTATACAAACAACAAGAAAACAACACCCACAAGGCTACCCACAGTCGAAAATAGCAGCACGTGCTCCCCAATGGGGAACCCCAACTATCAGAAGAGTCCAAGGAGGGGGAGGGAAACAGAGCGAGGACTGGGGGAACCCTGTGCCCGGGGCTAGGGGAAGGAGTCAGCTAAGGGGACGGGGCTGGTGAGGCAGCAGGCAGCAACGGTGGCGCGCAGATACTCCCACGGTAGGCGTTCCAGGGGCCCCACACTTTCACCCATGTCCCAGGCTTACCCCTCGCCACATACACCACCTTTTCTCGAAACATGCACCAGTCCATGTGCTCTTTCCAGGCCGACACCGCCGGGGGGTTCTGGGATCCCCACAGTTGCGCAATATCACGCTTAGCAATCATATATCCCAGAGTCACCCACCACGTTTGCGGAGCCGAGTAGTCAGTTGGTTCCCACACATTCAACAGGCATCTCCTCGCTTCCGGCAGCAGCGCAACACGCGTAACCACTCGCAGGACCTCATGCACACCGCGCCAGAATCGCTCCACCCTCGGGCATTCCCATAGAATATGCAGGAAGGTCGCCACGGCACCACAACCACGCTTACACAATCCGTCCTCAGTATAGCCCATACGCTGAAGCCTTGGCCCCGTCATGTAGACCCGGTGGAGTATCTTGAGCTGGACGAAGCGAAGGCGAGCCGGTATAGCCACCTCCTTCGGAGAGGCCACCGCGGAGGTCCAGTCCTCATTGTCCAATTCCAGACCGTCGGCAACCCAAGCCTCGCGAAGGCCAATCAGCAAGCCCGATCGATCATTAATCAGTTTTTTATAAATAAGGGAGATCGTACTGTCTGGGACGTGGCCATCTAGCACTCTATCCTCCAGGGGGGAAGACTCCGGGATGGAGGCGACGTCTGGGAAGACTGAGCCCAGTGCATGACGGATCTGCAGGTATCGAAAGTATTCACTGCCCTGCAACTGAAACTCCGTCTGCAGCGTCTCGAATGTTTTGAATCCTCCCCTCGACCAGAGATCCCCCACTTTACTGATGCCTATCATGTCCCATTTCTCGAAGCCCTTCGAGGTCCAGAGAGAGCCCAACTTCTCAGACGCATACAGCGGTGACGCCCGGGTCAAACGGTCCTTCCACCCCATAGCTGCATTAGCCGCATGCCATACTCTGACCATGACACGCGTAGGTCCCGTCAAGCGAGCGTCTGGCGCGCCAGAGTAGAGCGCTCGATTGTAGTCGCCACCGGGCAGTAGCATCTTGTCCATCTCAAATGCCGGGTTCAAGGCGGGCCCATAGAGGCCATGGTTAATTGCAGCTAGCTGGGAGGCCCAGTAATACCGTTTAATATCCGGGAGGGCAATCCCCCCGTCATACCATGGAAGCGTCAACTTTGCCAGGGCAATGCGCGGCCTCCCGTCCCAGAACAGGCGGCGCTGCAAACTCTCCACCTCACGGAAGTAGCGCGCCGGGACTGGGTCCATAGTGTTCTGGAGAGCGTATAAGAAACGTGGCAACGACATCATCTTAAACAACGCCACCCGGCCGAGCGGCGAAAGCGGCAGGCGCCGCCAGCGCACGACGTCCTCCTTCAAGCGCTGGAGAGGGGGGAGCAAGTTCCGCTCGTAGCGGGCCTCCGGGTCCAGAGTAATGTAGACACCCAGGTATCGAAACCCCTGAGAGGCAATCTGAATTGGACAACCCCGCGGAAGGACAGGAGCCTCCCCAGAGAGCACATACACGCATGATTTAGCCCAGTTGATGGCAAGGCCTGAGTTCCGGCCGAATGAACGTAAAACATCAACCAGGACTATGAGTGACTTACGTGGGGAGGCTAGGTACCAAAGGATGTCGTCAGCGTATAGGGACACACGGTCCTCATACTCGGGGGTCCAACGGAGACCACGGATGGAGGGGTGCCACCGCAGCCACTCCGCCAGGGGCTCCAAGGCCAGCGCAAACAGGAGCGGCGACAAGGGGCAGCCCTGTCGCGTGCTCCGGCCCAGCTCAAATGGGGCCGAAACTCTTCCATTCACCACCACCTGCGCCAATGGGCCCGAATACAACAATTTGACCCAACTGATGAAGCCCGGGCCGAACCCAAACCTCGCCAGCATCGCCCAAATGTATGGCCACTCAAGCGTGTCAAACGCCATAGTGGCGTCCAAGGACGCCAAAATGGCCGGCTCCCGCACGAATGGGACACGTGCGAGCACCCCGTGCAAGCGCCGCAGATTAAGGGCCGTGTTGCGATGGGGGATAAAGCCGGACTGGTCTTGGTGGACCAGGTCGCCCACCACGCCGACCAGCCGATTGGCCAGCACCTTGGCGAGAATTTTGGGCTCCGCATTCAAGAGCGAGATAGGCCGATAGGATGTGACCCGGACCCGAGGCCTCCCCTCCTTATGGATCACCACGATAGTAGCCAGACGCTGGTCCGGCGGGAGGGAGCCCAGCGAGTGGGCCGCCAGGAACATCGCGCGGAGGTGGGGTGCCAGTACATCTGGTCGCAACTTATATAACTCGATAGGGATGCCATTCGGGCCCATGGCCTTGCCAGAGGCAACCGAACGTATGGCGAGGGCAATTTCGTCGGAACTCTCTCCCTTCTTGACATGAAAAGGAGACTTGATTCGCACCATGTCTCCAACACCCACCGAAACAAATTTAACACTTTTTTTTATGTCAAACCATGACTTTTGTTTGTGCTGCGAGGAAGAGACATTTTCTCTCACTAAATTCATAAGTGAATCAATATCGGAAACATTTTTGATCCACTTATTCATCCAGGCAGGTTTTAAGTTAGTGTTAGCCTTCCTCCCCCTCAGCAGCTCAAAAGGAGATACCTTTGTTGTTGAGTGGGGAGTAGTCCTGTAGAACCATAACATGCTCTCTAGAGAATTAACAAGGTCCATATTCCCACACTTGGCCCACCTAATACAGTCCCCCACTACTCTATTCATGCGCTCTACAAGCCCATTAGATTGGGGATGGTAAAGCGAACTCTTTACATGTTTAATGTTACAAGATGAAAGGAAATTCTCAAAGCTCAAACTGGTGAATTGAGTGCCATTATCCGTCACCAAGGACTCAGGAAACCCCCTCCCGCATGAAAACTTCTTTGAGGAAAGAAATAACAGTATTAGTGGAAACCTCCTTGACCAATTTTATCTCAGGCCATTTTGAAGCATAATCGATAAGCACAATAATGAACCGACCACCACCAGGTAATACTTTAAGAGGCCCCATGATATCCAAACCCACTTTTGACCACGGACCAGAAGGACATTCAATGGGAATTAGAGGGGGTGTAACAACTTTTAATCCTTTGTCCCCTAATCGACAAATAGAGCACAAATCAACAAATTCATTAATTTGGTAATCCATTGAAGGCCACTAGAAAAATTCACGAATACGTCTCTTAGTGAGTGTCGATCCTAAATGACCATCGTGAGCGCGTGTAATGATCTCCTTCCTAAGACCCTCCGGAGGAATAAGTCTGTCAGAACGGAGCAAAATTCCATCTTCCAAAGAAATTTCCGACTGGACTTTCCAGTAAGGCTGTAAACTTGGAAGGAGAACACGCTCCCTTGGCCACCCTGATTTCACAAATTCACAGACCTGCTGCAAAATCACATCATCAGAGAGAGCTTTCAACCAATCTTCTTCACCACCAACACCATGCTTGATAAGACCAATTGAGGCAATCAGACAGTCGTCGGAGTCTTCCTCCCCACAATCACTCAAAATAGTATCAACCGTTTCCTCCTTGATCGGAAAACGAGATAAGAAATCAGCCCTGACATTCCTACACCAGAGACATGTACAACATCAAATTGATACTGCATAAGCCGTGACACCATGTGTAAAATTCTTGGGTAGCAGGACTTCCCAGTACTTGAACTGAGAATATTTACCAAAGGTTTGTGATCAGTCCTCAACAAAAAACGCCTTCCCCAAACGTAAGGGCGAAACTTCTCTATCGCCCATAAACATGACAATAATTCCTTCTCAATGACCGAGTATTGAAGTTCACTGCTTCTCAAAACTCTGGAGGCAAAAGTGACCGTACGTTCACCATTGTTCTCATTCTGTGTAAGGACCGCCCCCAACCCTACTTGACTCGCATCAACTGTTATACAAGAATGTAGACTTGGGTCGAAAGGCTTAAGAGCTTGGCTATTCTTTAAACACTCTTTTACAGACTTTAATGCCGAAGCACAATCGTTGTCCCATTCAAAACTCACACCTTTCCTGAGACGAGAACTGATGGGACGTACAAGAGAAGCATAGTTGGGAATAAATTTAGAATAGTACTCGTGGAGACCAAGCTAAGATTTGACACCAGTTTTATCACAAGGAGCTGGAGCATGAGTAATGGCGTCTAATAAACCCTTCCTTGGCTTGATACCTTAACCTGAAATGAGATGACCTAGGTATTCAATTTAATCGCGAAGAAAACTACACTTTACTGATTTAACAACCACACCACGTTTTTTAAAGATCTCAAGTACCTTCTCAAGTATAATATCATGTGATAGAACATCCTTAGAATGTATCAAGACATCGTCTTGAAAAACCAAAACTCCCTCAATATTTCCCAACATGTTCTGCATAACTCGTTGGAAAATGGATGCTGCAGATGCGAGTCCGAAAGGCATCCGTTTGTACTGGAACGTTCGTAATGGTGAGACAAAAGCTGTGAGCGGACGCGACTCAGGATCCAATTCTATCTGATGGTACGCACTTGCTAAGTCCATTTTCGAGAAAAAACTTAACCCCCTAACACATGCAAAAAGTTCATCAATTTTAGGTAAAGGGTGTGAATCGACCCAGCTCTCTCTGTTTAGAGATCTCAAGTCAACACAAACGCGCAATTTACCACACTTTTTGCGCGCGACGACCAAGGGTGAAAGCCAGAGTGATGACTCTGTAGTTTCGATGATCCCTTGGTCACAAAGAGACTTTATTTCTGACTCAAGATCGTCTCTAACGCTAAAGGGTACACCCCTTAGTTTGTGCTTGATTGGAACAGCTCCATCCTTTACAAGAATTTTGTGTCTGAACCCTTGTATAGTTCCTAGGTTCTTTGAGAAAACAGAAAGGAAACGTTCATTCCAACCTCTCAAATTGTGGTCATCTGTTACAACAAGGACTTGCTCAACTGCACCATGCTTTAAAATCATTCTGAACAACCCTTGATGATACCATCCCAGAATATTTAACCCTTTGATGGCAACATAGATCTTCCCCCAAATTTTCCTCCCCTTGAACATGAGATCATCCTCAAAAAATCCTAGTAAGTCAATTTTACGGCCCTCGTATGAAACAGGGGAACGATCAGGAGGTTTTAAGGATCTGTCACCCCATGTTTCATTAAACAATTTTTGTGTTATCATGGTGATTCTTGCCCCAGAATCCACAAGAAGATTGAGACATTTATCACCAACACCAATTTCAACAATAGGATCGATACAATCAGGGGAGTCATGAACATTTGAAATAACGTCATTAGAATCTACGATTACAGAAACAACCTCAGTATCAGATTCTTGGTCAGATTCTATGACCCATGCAACAGTTCTTCTACGATATTTCTTTTTTAAGCAAACTGTTTCAAAATGTCCTGTTTTCTTACAATAGTTGCAGATTGCATTTGCTCCTGGACATCTCCCCCCCCTTTTTGATGAGGTGGATTACCACAACGGTAACAAATCTGCTTAGTATTAATTTGGAAATCATTCTTTGAAGTAGAATTTTTTTTTTAACTGTTTGAAAACTTATTTTGAAAATTTTTAGACGAACCAGGATGAGGCATAGTAACTTTAGTCTTATTGACCTCACTAACTGCATTAACTGGATCAACCAGCTTAACTTCGAGCTCTTTGAGTGAAACTTGAGATGTCTCGATGCTCTTGGCAATTTTAATTGTTTATTCTAAGGATGGATTAGCTAAAGACAACAATTTTTGACGGATTTGTTTGTCTCTGCAGTGACACACAAATTGATCTCTAATTAATTGGTCAGTAAATGTGTCAAATTGGCATACCGAAGCTAACATACGTAAACCAGAGATATAGGAATCAACATCTTCGCCTTCTCCTTGTTGTCTTTTGAGAAATTTGTGCCGAAGAACCATCAGGCTAGGTTGCTTGTCAAATCTTGTTTTGAGCTTCAAGATAGTATCTTTGAAAACGTCTATCTCTTCCCCAGGAGGATGATCAATTTCAGGAAGGTGTTTAAAAATGGACCTCCCCTCAAATCCTAGGGAATGTAGAAGAAGGTATTTTTTCCGTTCGCTGTTAAATCGTGAAGCACCGATGGCACCAAGGTATGTTTGGAAGGCATCGAACCATATCTCCCACCGAACAGGAGGTTCACCAGGGGATTCCAGAAAGGAGGGAGGAGGGGTTACAGATTGCATGATATGAACACGATGTGAAAAAGAAAAAAAGTAAGAAAAATATAGAACAGAAATAGAAATAGAAAGAAAGTTATAATGATAGAGATGAGTTAATAAATATCTAAAAGCAAACTTTTATGGTAAATTAGATAGATAAGCGTGAAAGAAACAGAATGAACGAATATTAGAGTAAACTTGTAATTCCCCAAGGAGGAGTGGATAATGAAAAAAAAATGAGAAGAGAACAAGAACTTGTAGATATCGTAAATGTCAAATTACAATGTCTTGCAAAAAAAAAAAAATGTTTGAAGACACAGATTGAAACTACCAGTTTGAAAAGACAAAAACAAACTGGTAGTAGAGGTGTGCGAATCACCGTAATGTCTTTTGAGTACTCTTGGTATACGCACTTGGAAGGTGTGCGAATCACCGTTTGAACATTCAGACATGTGATTAAACAAAGTAAGTATTTGTTGAGGTGTGCGAATCACCGTGATGTTTTTTCGCACAAAGAAAATGTGTTGATCACTCTTTGAATCTTGCAGGTAGTAATAGACGTGCCGATCGTCGAAATCGGCAAAATATTTTCCGTTCCTTGATGGTGCGTAGAGGTTGCTATGCAACGACTGCAAGCTAGTCACACGCGTATGAGGATCGGGCAGATTGTGGCCTACTGCGCATGTGCGACGACTAACTGATGCGCATGATCGTAGTGTTCAATTTAGTGAGGCCGGGTGCCGCCGATCAATTCTTTAGAAGACCGGAGCTGAAGAGTGGCACAACCTTGATGGGAGTGGAGCCGCGACTGGGGTTATGGAGGGTAACGTATTAAGCCGAATGTTCAGAGTCTTTGTTCAGAGTTCAGATCTCTCTGTACTAGCGCGATCGGATTTCCCAATGTTGAAAACAGCGAAGCATTCTTTTAACGAAGCTTTTTACGAAGCGGTGAAAATAGGTTTTGAACGAAAAAGAACAGTCTTACCGGTTGGTGTACGAAGGGTCTTGACAGCTTATTGATGCACGGTGGGTCGCTGTGTAGCTGAGTAGATCGTCGCCAATAATTGTAGTGAGGACGCCGTACACAGGGCGTTTCATGTATTGAAGTTTATTTGAATAAACAACTACACAGCAAAAGGAAATCCGCCCGATTCACAGCAGCCTCCAACTCCCCGCAACTCCTCTTCAAAACATGCCCAATGACTCTGTAGCTTAGCAACATTCCAACATTCTCCCTGATGACACCATTGAAAGAATGCTACGAACAGCATTACATATAAAGTCTTTCCCCACTAAGAGTAAGAGGAGGAGTCATAGCATAACAGGTATAAACACTAAAGGGCCGATTACGGTGCCGGTGGGATCGCCTGACAAGGAGTCGGGGTCCCACTTCCCAGATTACGATCGGACCGCTGTGTTGGCGATTGAATCCTGTATTTTTTCCATTGTGTCACAAGCCGCAATGGAAAAAATGCAGAGTTTAAACATCCCTGCACCATGTGGCAGGCACCATGCGGTGCCTGTCACACGGTGCAGGAATGTTTTGCCCCCACGCTCTATAGCAGAGGGCCAGCGGACTGCCATGAAGGGCAGGAGGAAAACAAAATCGTAACCCCAACGGCGGAGCCGATGCTGGCTCTGCTGCCATTTTGGATTACATTTCCGACCACTGCCCAACGAGCTTGGAAGCGGAGTGGTATTCCCCCACGGGTTTCCTTCCGACCACCAGTTTTATAATACGGCGGTCGGACTGAAACCTCTGATGTTGGGTGGAAAGCCTCCAACGAGCTGGCGGATGGCTTTCCGCCCAACATCATAATGAGGCCCTAAGGGACACATATGGTATTTTGATGTAGTTTAATGGACCACACAACCAAGCATGATCCTTTTCTTTAATAGAACTAATATGACACATTCCCTTACCATCACCCAATTTTAACTTTGCAAAGATAATTAAAAAGCTGTTTCAAACAAAAACTAAACAATACATTTACAGTAAGTTGATCCCACACAAAAATTGAAATAAAATCTAAGTTTATGTTGTCACATAATCACTGAGATAAGATCGAGGTCTGCAATCTCTACTCTCTCTTATGACATTAGATCCTTCTTCATCACCTTTTGCATTCGCATCTGTAGACCATGAACTATCTGTGCCACGTAATTCATCAACCCCCATCAACATCTCCTGTGAACATCCTTTATCACGCACATTCCTCCCTTTTGATATAATGCCACGTTTTTCAAATTCCACCTTTCTCCACCCTCAAGAACACAAAGAACCTACTGACATTCTCCACCTGAAATAGACCATCTAATTTGGAAAGACCACCTTGTGTCCTTCCTGATTTTATTTTCACCTAGTCACCAATCTCAAACATATACTCCTTTCTCTCCATGCTCACATTTGTCCCCTTGCCTCTTACAACTTTTCAATCTTTCAGCCATGCAGGGACCAATTTAGTACCAGGTAACCATCACGCATCTATTGAAATGGGCATTTCTGCATTTCACTATTAATAGTGGTATGGTACGCCCATACCATGTCACTCACCATCCTCCTAACATCACAATGATTTGCCAGTGCCATTTGGATTGACCCCTTAACCAATCTGTTGCCATGCTCTGTCATACAATTTCTCTGTGGGTTGTAAAGTGAAGTGCAAGAGTGTTTAATCCCACGACGTGCAAGAAAATCGACCATTGCATTGGACGTCAACTGTGTACCGTTATCTGTTATGAGAACGATAGATACTTCTTCAGCAAAACTTTGCTCCTATGCACCAATGGTCGTCTTAGTTGTTATCTCCTTTAAAGCTTTTATAGTCAAGCATTTTCAATAAACGTCAATAATAACCACAGCAAACCACATTTCATGTTAAATCGGACATGGGACCTATGAAATCCAGACATACAGTATGCCATGGGATACCTGGGTCCTCAATATGACCTCCCGCTGAGTTATACCCCACTCTCAAACTTTTTTCACTCTCGGTGTAAACAAGGCACCTCTCCACCCACACACTGACTTGATCATCTAGCTCAGGCCACCAAAATTCACTGTTTTTCCTTCTTTTAGTTAAGGATTGGCCTAAGTGACTCTCTTGGGCCAAATTAAACAACCTAAACCTTTATCATACATGAGGCACAAACTGATCTCCCCTTACTACAACCTTCTGACCACTCACCAACAGCCCATCTAAAATCCTAATGAATGGTCTTGCAGCAACTGAAGTCACACTCGCTCTTGCCTCACCATTGCAAATCATTTTCACCACTTCTTTCAGTACCACATCAGCATCCATCTCATCTTCCCATTCTTGAGCTGTATATGCCCCCAAACCGCTGTCTACTGCATCTTATACAGCGCCACTGCCCCTTCATTTTCAAACTCAATCACAGCAAGTCCATCCATCACAGTCCATCCATCACATCTCAATCTAATGGCACTCTTGAAAGGCAATCTGCCTGCACTTTCCTCCACCTTTGAATACGTTTCACAGCATATAAATGCTTCTGTAATCTAGCCGCTAACCAGGTTAGCCTTGCCAAGCCTTTATCTGCTCTGCCAGGTAGTAAGATTTCCATTAATGTTTTGTGATCCGTTCGCAATATAAATGGCAAACCCCACAAATAGACACAGAAGTATTCTGCACCTCATTCTGCAGCCAATGCTTTCCGCTCAATAACAGAATAATTCCTTTTGGATTTTGCTAGTGAGCGTTAAGCAAATGCAAACATTTTCTCTTCCTTTCTCTGGATCTAGGGAAGTACTGCTCCCGTGCCTGTAGTGCTCACATCAACTGTGAGTATTGACTTGAGTTTGGTATCAAACAAAGCCAATTTACCTGCTCCAATCATCTCATCTTAATAGTGGCAAAACAATCCTATCGGTCTTCCTACCACAATAATCTGCTCCCTTTTTCGGAACAATTTCCTCAATGCTTGTAGTTTTGTGTGAGAAATTTTCCACTTATTTCACATAATATTCAAAGAAACACAGACAATATCTCAACGGGTCTTTATCTTTCGGATACGGTGCCTGTTTTATAGCTTCAACGAAACAGCGTTTGGGTTGAGTCCCCCTCCGAGGTGGGATACCCCAAGTATTCTATCCGTTTATTTATTTAAAGAGTCTTATATAGTGCTGGCCAGACCCGAAGGTATCAGAGCGATTTACAACATTTATTATGATGCAAACGGACACACATTGTTTCAATAAACAGCATTGCCTTGAGTTGAAACTGGTTGAGGCCTGGAGGGGATCACAGAAGCGAATCAAAAGTCAGGCGATGTAGATGCCTTCTTGTTAAGGTGGCTAGATTATCCGGTGGACATGATTCCTGTGGCAGAGGTACTCTGTCTCACTGGGTGGATGCTATCCAGTTGGAAGAGTTCGGTTGAGGAAGAGGTTTTTGAGCTGTCTTTTGAAGTTCATGAAGGAAGGATTGGTCCTGATATATACTGGGATGGAGTTCCAAATTTTAGGGGCGTTTCCAGAGAAGGAGCGTGATAAGGTTTTTTGTTTGTGAGTTTTGGGAGGAATGAGAAGTAGTGTTTGTGCTCCTGAGATTCCTCGTTTGACCTGCCTTTTTAAGTTTGGATGCCAGGTAGGCAGGTTTACCAGTGTGAAGAGCTTTGTGAGTGAAACATGCAGTTCTGAAGTTGGAGCGGACTTCAATCGGGAGTCATTTTAGCTCTCTTACAGAGGGAGAGATGTGGTTGTATTTCTGTACTCCAGTGACCATCCTAGCAGCTGCATTTAGCTTTGTTTGGAGGGGGGCTAAGTGAGATTTTGTCATGCCTGTGAGGGTTGCATTCCCGTAGTCCAAACTGGACAGAACCAAAGATTGTGTGGCCTGTTTAGGGTCATTGGGAGGGTTTGATTTTGTTGAGTAGTTTTAGGTTGTAGAATGCGCTCTTCGCAGTGCTCTTAATATGTTTAAACGTAGGTCCAGAATGATTCTCAGGGATTTTACAGAGTCGCCGGGGTAAGGTTGCGATTATGAGCATCAATGGATTTTAGCCATTCTGAGACTTGGGGGGGGGGGGGGGGGGTATGGGGGGGGAGGTCTGCTCATTGTTGGATATGAGACGGATTTCCATCTTATCTTGGTTGAGTTTTAGGTTGTTGTGTGACAGCCAGTGCTGGACTTCTCTTAGAGTGTCATTTAGTCTCTGTATGTCTCCAATTGAGGATGTTTCTAGGTATATCGGGCTATCGTCCACATAGAGGTACAGGGGGATTTTGGCTTTTTTCAGTATGGCGGCGAGGGGCTCCATGTAGATGTTGAACAGTGATGGGGAAAGAATGGACCCTTGTGGGACACCCCGGGTTATAGGGAGTAGGTCAGAAGTGGAATTGTAAATTTTTGTTGTTGTTGAGTGGGGTTTTGTAGGAAGGAGGTGAACTATTGTAGGACCACATTGTCCGCTCCGATCCTTTCTCGGAGTGCATTTATGAGAAGTTTATGGTCAACCGTGTCAAAGGCTGCCGATAGGTCAAGGAGTATGAATAGGCAGCATCAGTCTACATCGAGTGATTTGTATACATCATCTATAACATTCAGGATCCCTGTCTCGGTGCTGCACCCTTTTCTGAAGCCCGATTGGTGACTGTCCAGAAGGTTGTTGCTGTCAATGTGTTGGTTGAGTTAGAGGAGAAAAACATCTTTCAAGTATTTTGGCTAAGAAGGAGAGGTTGGAGACAGGCTTGAAGTTGTTGGGGTTGTTTGGGTCTGTGCCTGTTTTTTTGGTTTTTTTTAGTGATGGCGTGAATTGGCTGATTTTAAGACAGTCTGGCATGACTCCGGTTCTCAGGGAGCCGTTTATAATCTTGGCCCGGAGAGCTGGTTCAGCTTTTTTGCCACGTGAGCAGGAATAGGGTCAGCTATGTGAAAGGAGGGTTTGGACCTGTTAATCATTTTAGTGATGTCTGCTTCGGAGATGGTGTTGAATGTCTTCCAGCATCTGGGGAAGTGCGTGAGGGGGTTGTTTCCTTCCTTAGTGGAGGGTAGGCTTTTGTTGGGTGACAGGGTGTGGTCATCAAGGGAGCGCTGAATCTTGTTGTTTTTCTCATTAAAGAAATTGGCAAAGTTGTCACATAGTTCTTTGGAGGACTGCATGGTTATTGTGGGTGACTTGGATGTTTGTTGTTTAATGATATTGAAGAGTTCTTTTGGACGGTCCTCGCCCTTTCTTTTAGGTCGGCAAGGGGAATCTGTCTTAAATTTCTCGCCCAATGAAGGGATCCCTGTGTACGAGGCAGGTGATGAGTCATTTTGTTAATGTGAAATAGAATGATGTGGTGGTCTGACCAGTCGACAGGAAGGATGTGGTTGATAGTAACTGTATCTTCATGAGCTATAATGGCGTCAAGGATTGAGTCTCTGTTATGAGTTTGCTCTTTACAGTTCAGTTCAGTCAAAAAAGTGCATTTCTCCTGACTTAAGGTCAAACCTGATTCTCCTAACTTTTGCAACACTTGCTTCAAAATGTCATTATGTTGTTTCACAGTCTCACCATAGACCACTGTGTTATCCCTGAAAAACACAACGTTTCCCACCCCTTCAAATATTTGAGCCATTATCTGCTGAAACACGATTGCGGCTGAGGCCACGTCAAATGGCATGCGTGTGAAACGAAATGTACCCTCCGATGCTTTAAATGCAGTTAAAGATTTGGATTCACTATGTTATATTATCTGATGGTAAACACTCCTCAGATCCAGCTTCAAGCAGTACTTAACAGCTTTCAAAGAGGACACCAAGTAATTTAGATTGGGAAGTGGGAAAGCGTAAACAACAGTATTGCTGTTTAATGATCTGAGATCAACACAAAATCTCACACGTTCATCAGACTTCTACATGATTACGACAGGTGAGACCCATGAGTAAGCCTCTAAGTGTTCAATGACTCTATCTTGCAGCAGCTCATCAATCAATTTTTTAACCTCCCTTCTGACTTTGTGCTGCACCGGTATTCCATTCTTTTACAACACAATTTTATGCACATAACCTTTTAAGACAATGAAGTGTCCCCTCAAACACCTTCCTTGCGCCACTTAAAATGTCTTTTAATCACAATTCACCTACCACCATGACTTGCCTTGTTAGTCTTGGATTGATCATGATATTCAGATTAAATTGGGGGGGGGGGAGAATCATCCACCAACACATACAATTTCCGCACATTCTGGCGATTCTCAAATTTTGTTGTGCCTACCATATACCCCAAAATGTCTATGGTTTCACCTTGGTATCCACCCGGACATGTATCCTTGTGTAATAGTGTGACGTTCGGTCAATGTGTTATAAACAATTCTTACGGTATAAAGATGTAGATAAATCCTGAATGCACCATTACTTTTATTTAGCTCCCACATACTCCAAATTCTGCTGTAGGTCTATACATTCTCCTCCTCTCCCCCTCAATTTTCTTCTCCTGATTAGCCTCCTCCACTACTAATATTCTATCACATATATCTAATTCAACTCTCTCAGCAATTGTCGCTACCCTGGATCTGCTGTTTTCTTTGCTAGGCCTGCTGTTCTCTCTGCACATATGTGCAAAGTAGCCTTTGCGACCACATTTCCTGCAGTGTTTGTTGATTGCAACGTACCGTTTTGAATCTGATGCATGATACAAACGCCAGAATCAAGTACAATCTTTAGTTTTGTGTTTAATAGAACCCGGTGAACTCATCTTACTGCCTCTTTTGGTTACTGCATTTACTTCCCTTTCTGGACTTTCTTTGTCCATATTCACCATTGCTACTTCCCCACCAATTTTGTCCCTTTTGCTAAACTTCTTCATGCAATATTGTGACTCCTCTATCACCTTTGCTATGTCTACTGCTTCTTTGAGAGTTGAGTCTTTGGCTGCCCAGAGCCTCTCCTGTATCTTTTTGCTCTTGCACTGAACTATGAGCTGATCTCGAATCGATTTATCAGTCATCACTCCAAAGCAACACTTAGCGGACAACTTCATAAGCGTAGATACAAACTCATTTATGGATTCATGTTCATTTTGTAGTTGAGTATAAAATGTATAACATGCCATAACTAGATTGACTTCCTTAGCAAATCTAACCTCCAGCCTTTTGAGTGTCTCTGTACTCATCATCTTTGGGATGCCCATTAGGTCCCAAAGCTACAGATAAGTATATACAAATTTGCTGGCCATCACCTCCTAACACACTTAACAATAATGCCTTCTTTCTAGCAGGATGAAAGTTTTGCCCAGCCAAGGCTGTGATGTAATTTTCAAAGGTCTCTACACAGTTGTACCATATTATAGTTGGTGCACCTGGTTGAGATCAGAAAAGTGGCAGAATAATGATATGATTGTGGGATTCCATACTTCAACCAAATCTCTGGTAGAGAGAAACACAGTAAGAACTATAACCCTTAGCAAATTACTCAAAATCACTAGTTGATGTAGAAATGACTTAACGGAACTCTGTAAGTGTCTAACTAACAAAAGAGTCACAACAGTCATAGATTTTACACCCACAGGTGAGTGTCACTGTTGAGTTCCTCAGGTAGCTTCACGAAAGTCACATATTTAACACCCACAGGTGTGTGTCACCACCTTTACACTTGTGTAGCTTTTTACCAGCTGACAAGTCCCTTTTTAGGTCGAGGACTACCGGTCTGCCGAAAGGCAGAACCGGAAGTCGGAGATTTAATGACTTGGAGAAGAGGGGCTTGAACCCGCCCCTCTTCTCCCCTGTTCTCCATTGGCTGGCCTCTTGAATGCTGGCCAGCCATTGGAGAAGAGGTCAGTCATTCCAAACAGGCCCCGTCCTTTTCGGATCGGGGGGCGTGTTTTTTGCAAGAAGTCTCAAGGAGGAGACAACAGCAAAACACGCCCCCGAATCCGAAAAGGACGCTGCCTTTCTCCGAGGCATTTCTGCTCTGCCTCGGAGAAAGGCAGTGGTGTGCCTTTTGCTCTGCCTTGTTTTTCATTTCGAAATGGGCTCTCATTGTACAACTCGTAACAGCCCCACCCCCAGACTTCCAGATGTCGCTTGCATTGGTAACTACGGTGGTGGGCAAAGCCAGGCCTTGTCACTGGCTGGACGTGTATTGTCTGTCTGGTAGCGTTCTAACTCTCTAGACCCCACGCCATCTCCCTGAATTAACCGTGGACTGATCGACTTCGCTTGTAAGTGCTGAAATGGTATACTAGAGCAGAATTTTGAGCGCAACAGTACGGTTACGCCGCGGGGCACCAGTGGCACCAGACTGGTTCTCTGAGACAGAGCTCAAAAGTCCCCAACATGATACATCTGTAGTTAGTCCGGAACTGCGTCAAAGAAAGCACTCCCAGCTCCGTCCACAGAACCGTCAATGAGTTCTGGTTCCAGATGGCGCGTGGGACCTGCACTTTGCACCTCCTTCGAATTTCACTTCCAGCTGGTCCGATGAAAGTTATCCAGGCTTGGAGACGCGCGTAATTTATGTCACCAGAGAGTTAACACGGGACTCGGGAGCTGAACACGGACGGTGCTCCCCGGTCTCGGTGATTGGCTGCAGGAGGCGCCGCCGGTGGTTGGCTGCTGCACTGTAACTAAGAGCCCTAGGAGGGAGACTGTTAGATGCAGACAGGAGCGAAATGAGAGAAAAAAATACTCCCTCCCTGAACGTCAAAGCTATTCATAGTGCTGCTGCTGCCAAACGATCATTAAATAGTAAAACGAGCAGGGAGGATTAAATCCATGCAGTGCGACAAAATCGCACTGCATACGCGTCCATTTCGGCATATTAAAAAAAATAGGCGCTGGATAGAATCTTTATCATAAGAAAAGCACGGGAACTGCTCCACACAGCCGCAGAGTATTTAAAGGGACAGTAACCGCACTGTGCTCCAAGGACAGCAACGCCGGAAATACACCTCTGAGAATCAGCGCCATTAAAGGGACAGTAAGGGCTTTAAGTGGGCCGGGTCCTGCCGGTGCTAAAAAGCAGGTGATGAGAGGAGTCACTATCGAACTCTCCTTTTTTGCCCTCATCCTCGGGGTGGGAAAAATACAACAACTCTGCAGCAGTACCACCCTTTGCTGCGTTTAATGTAACTTCAAAGAGACTCGTTATAGCTCTATCACAGTCTCACTGTTTCAGAACTGAAGCTTTTTTTAATGTTATCTACCAAGGCAAAGTTGTTGCTTATTTAGCTTTTGCGCCTAACAACTGACTTGTTGTGCGTGTAATGTTACTTGTTGTATTATTTATCTGGATGCGATGACAGAAGCAGCAAATTTACCTGTCCGGCGGCACACCATGCTAAACTCTCCAGAAGCAGTCAAGGGATTCAAAGCAGCACAGCCCAATTGATCACTCAAGTATATATCACAACAAGCATTTACAATGCAATGGTCTCGGCATTGGTAAAGTTAGAGCTATTGGCATTGCTCATGACATTATTTTTGTTTATGTTTTTGTTTTTAAAACATTTAAAGAAACGGCATTGTCATGAGCAATGCCAATAGCTCTAACTTTAACAATGCAGAGACCGTTGCATTGTAAATGCTTGTTTAATCATACAGAAGAGCGCAGCATTGTGTATGCTCTACACAAGGTGGAAAAGATCCTGATGTGGTGTGGCGTGTTTATCACCGCAGAATCTCTTCTTGTTCTGAGTTGCTCAATCCAAAACAACTTCTCTCAGCAACACAGACCAACACGGAGCGGTTAAAAATAGCCCTAATGTGCTGACGCTCATCCTAATGACGTTGATGCGCCAAAACAAACCTCACATTGTATTGGATACAGTTTGACATGGAGTATTAACACAGTCCTTATACAGCGATGCACCACCAAATGACGCCGGTCCACCACAACAAATGCTCATGCTGTGCTGAATGCAATCGAATTAGGATAGCAGTCTTAATACAAAAGCGGCCAAAAGCAATATGGCGCCCGCACGTCGAATGTATGTACGTTAAAATGACACTCGCAGAACCAATGCAGCCCAATCAAAGATGGCAAACGTACTACATCTGCCCACGCTTGCTTGCTGTCCTTCCGATGACACGCTGGATGCGTGGAGAAAGGCTGGAGTTCTGAAGAGGGAGCTCGCCTCTGCTCGATCACTATCACTAGGATCCCATACAGAGAGAGTGCCCCTGCTTGAGTGCCAAATGGTTGCTGCTGCTAAAAGGAAACAAAAATGTCCATAACCCCCAAAAATTGCTGTCACCTTGTTCCTCTTCTACTTCTTGACTCTCTCAGCTCCTGTTGCGCAGTTTGTCAGCTTCTGTTGTGTAGTTCTTAGTCCCTCCAGTCTGTACTCCTCCAGATGGCCGCTCTACATGGATCACCCAGGTTGTGTTCCATCCTGACCCTAAATGTGGTGGTTCCCTACTCGTCGCCAATTTATGTTTTGAAGGGGAATAAACACTAAGGGGTAAATACAGTATTTTGATGTAGTTTAAGGGAGCACACAACCGATCACGATCTTTCCTAGCCTGTTGGGATGCAACTGACATTCCTGGAATTCTCAACACTCACTATTCTTTAACAGAGCTAACATGACATCATATATCCTAACATTGCCCATGGAAACATTTATGCATACCTTCCTACATTTGGATAAGTACCGTGTACACCCACTTGCTTCCAAAGTACAATTAGATAGATCACGTAGTTGCCATGTTATGATTGTGAATCGACCATTTGTATCCGAGATATAGAACTAAGATCTGTAAGGGACGGTTTCATTTCACATTTTTAAGCTATCCACGTAAGTAATTAGCATACAATTGTGCTAAATGGAACTAATTTACAAAGTGTTTGCCACCATGGATCTGGACCAACGTTGATATTCACTAATTTTTTCAGAAGCAAAATTGATGGATTCTTTTTAGTAAAAAAGGTTAAGTACTTTCCCGTCACTTCTATCCACATCAACCCCCTGAGCCATCTGCATCCAATGGCACCATTACTCACCCGTTGTCAACTGTACTGGCATATCCTGTTGCGGGAGATCCATGATGATGTTGCCAAACTCAGACAGTGCCTTGCTTTGGATGCCAAAAGATCACACTGCTAAGTGTGGCTATCACAAGGATTCCAAACGAGCCTAGGTAACCGTAGAGTAAAGGTCACTAAGAATCACTTTTCCAGAAAATCTAGTCTCTTATGAGGAAAGGTGATTGGAACACACACTTTCTGTCTAATTCACACTATAATGCTTGTGATAAAATTAAAGTTTGATACGTGTTGTCTTACACAAAGTTGTGCACACACTGAAGAATAACCACACGTGCAAGTGTTTTTCAAGAGTTCAAAAAAGAGTAAAAAGGTTACAACTAACATGTTCTATTTACTGTGGAGCCGAGAGCAGTCATACCGCCTGCTCTTTTTTTGCTCATCCTGATCCTTACCCATAAAATGGGAAGAATGGTTCGAAATATTAAAAAAGAGGCACTGGATGGGACAGACTTTTGCCCAGCAAAGAAAAGGACTTTACTTTGAAGCCATTTGGGGAAGGCGGGTCAGCATTTATTAAAGGTTTGAAAGCTAATGGTCAGCCAGTTTTGAGGTTTGAAAGCTATTGGTCAGCCAGTTTTGGGAGTGTGCAAAGAAGATTAAAGATAGACTAAAGGTAAACATTGCCATGACACAGTTTAAGTATAAACCCAACCCCAAAGGGTGGGTGAATGTGTTGATTAATGTTGCAAGAATCAATGGACTTTCATTGAAGTGCCTGGATGACAAACCTATTTGTGATCAACACATTGTGCAATGTAATAGCAAGAAGATGCAGGAAAGGTGGTGGGCTGCCAGAAATGCTTTCCTGAAAGGTGCTATAGGTGTAGCGAAGGTTGTGGAGGAGTTAGACTTGTAGAGATGGAGAAGAGAGAGAGCAGGGAGGGGAGTGGCATTCACATTATTGAAAAGGCAGATGGTGAAGTAAGCTTCCTTTCCAGAGGCTAAAATAAATTTGAGAGAAACAATAAGGTACCCAGGCAGTGAGGTCATTGTTGTCAAAGATGTATTAGCAATTATGACAGCTATGAAGCAGGCTTACTTTGCCAGTATGTGCAAAGACTCTGGGAAGGGCAGGATAGTGGCGGCATCTGAGGAGCTTGTGAGAGAAGGAAACATTGAAAAAGTGCTGAGTGTAAGGGTTGGACTAGAGTGCAAATGCGGGAAATGTAGACTGAAGACTGAATTTTTAGTTTGGGGAGGTTAGTAGACTTTTTATTTTTATTTTTTATTTTGTTTATTAAAGGTTTTGGTAGCCATACAAAACAGCAGTCACAGCTATAACAATCCCATTAAGCATATTACAATAAGGAATCCTTTACATCGCATTTTCCAATCACATGCAGTTGAGCAATTGCACAGCATAGCAGTGTCTCAATGAAAGTTCAAGTGTCCAAATTAATGACTAGTCTTAAGTAGATCAGGACGTTCTCGTAGATATGCAGTAAGCGGTTCCCAAATATCCGAAGGCTTGAAAGCAGTTGGTAGTTCTTCCGCGTATATTAAAAAATTGTCTCTACAATAGACCGCATCTAGTATCCAGCGTGTTAGGGTAGGAGTTTGCTTACTATCCCAGTGCATCGCTACTCTCCGTTTAGCCAGGAGCAACATTATGGCCACCAATTTCTTCTTTGCAGACTTCACAGGTATGTGTAGGCCCAATAGGCATAATTGTGGTGTGCACGACAGTGTACATGATATGAGTATACCTAAATGGTAAATCACCGCCTCCCAGTATGTCTTTATCTTACCACAATTCCATGCAAGATGTGCAAAATCTGCTTGGTCAATCCCACATCTCTTACAGTGCGCATTTTCACGTAGCCCATATTTATGTAATTTGGCTGGAGTATGGTAAGCTTTGTGTATATATTTGTAATGGATGATGCGAAGATTGCCATTGGGTGTGAGCAGAGTAGTAAGTGTGCAGCAGGAAGTCCAGTCTTTGTCCGTCAGGGAGATGTCTAATAGTTTATTCCAGTTATCACGGGCCTTGGAGATTAGTAGACTTGATGGTAGACTCTGGATCTGTGTATACTATTGTACACAAGAAAACATTTTAAAAGGAGTGTCTTTACAATAATTACCCAAAGATATTTGACCTGATGGATACCAATGTGAGGAGATAGACATTCTTGGTTATATGAAAACTAGACTTGTATTTAGAGATGGAGAGATTGCTGGCAAGTTGCACGCTGCAGAATATGCCCCCCTCCCAATTTTGGAGTGTATGCATCAATATGCCCTTCATATTATTTTTATCTAGAGAGAGCACCCAACCAAGAAATAATTGTTGAGCACACAACTTTGAAGGAACTTACTAATGGAGTGAAATTCACAGTTGAATTAATTCGATTTAAGGGCTATATCCACAAAAAAGTTGTGAAATTTAGGATCATTCTGGATCACAACATAAAGTTAGTAGAGTATCTGCCTTATGGAAGATGTGAGAACACTGCTGAAAGATATGTTTAAAGATCGTGTCATAGAACCCATAGAAACATGAAGTTGGGTATATCCTGTGGTAATTAGTGAAAAGGATGATGACAGATTAAGATTTTGGGTGGACTTACACAGTCTTAGTCAAAACATTGTTGGCAGCTTCACTTTGCCAAATATCAATGATCTGTATCTATTATTGAAAGGGGGTAGGTGAGAGTACTTTTCAAGCTAGATTTAAAATATACCTATCACCAGTTCAGACCCCACAAAGACTCCAAGGCATGTATGGCATTTATAATCATGGTAGGAGCATTTCATATCACTACGATGGCTTTTGGCCTGTCATCAGTCGCAACTGTCTTTCAAAGAATGAACTCTTATGTTTTCGATGGGTTGTAATATGTAGTCCATTTTCAGGACTACATATTGAGATCTTGTGAGACTGAGGTGGAGCATAATTTTGAGCTGAAAGAGGTATTGATTATGTTAGCAAAGATAGGTTTAACATTGAGGTAAGAAAAATGCAAATTCTTCCTTGAGGGGCTGGTATATTCGAGGTGCACAATTTTGTAGGGGGGTGTGGGGTTAAACCTCTTGGTAAATTTGTTAAAAGCATTACTGTTGACTCCTTCGCCACAAGATATAGCAAAAGACACACAATTGATGAACGGAATGCAGAACAAATCAAAACATTCACCCCCAGTCTAGAGATCTGGGTTAAATCCATCATTCTTTTGCTCACCATGCCACCCCAGTTTAGACCTGGCCATATGCAAATCAGTCTTAACACTGTGCCTCATGGGAACAGTCAGCCCAAACTGCCAAGCCAGGCCCTCCCTGGACCGGAAACAAGCATCCTAGGACCGGTTTCGGGGTTTCACCCCTCTTCAGCCAGGATAGCTTGATTCCAGTGGCACAGTGAGCCCAGGACTCACGTCTGAGCATACCTGGCGCACTTAGGGCGAGAAAGCAAAAGACACACAATTGATGGACGGAATGCATAACAAATCAAAACAAGATATAGGCCAGCTGAGATAATATGTGGGTCTCATGAAGGGTTACTTAAAATGTTTTTAAGGCTTGCCGATAAAACTGAAATTCGATAGTCCTACTGAGAAAGCATTGTGGTTTCTAATGGGGTGAAGCTCAACAACAATGTTTTGAGAATATCCAAGACGGATATTTATTAATGCAAGGATTTTGATTCTATTACATCTCAAATTGAAGACAATTTTGACTCTTGTCAATTATTGCCACGGGCATTGCTATTATCTTATCCCAGTATCAAGCTGGAACAGAGAATACTAGCTTTTGCTGCATGCGCTTAAATTTGTAATGGAGCTCTTCCATGATATGCATTAGAATATTGGCCACTGCATGGAGTATTTTGAAATCTACATATGGGATAAGAAATTTTAGCTACCACTGACCATAAACCTCTGGTTTGGGTTATGTTAACAAGGGGGCTCGCAAAGTCTCTGCAAGATTAGCTGCACGTTTACAGGTATAGCAATACATTTTGGAACACACTTCTGGTTGGCTATTACTCAAGCTGAAAGACCAAACAATGTCTATAAGGGTGCCATTGCCACTCATCTGCACCAGCATGCCGGTGGTTTGGCTGAGTTTATGAGATATAAGCTGTGAGGTGTAAGATGCCAGTGCTGCCGGATATTATGGAGGATGCCTCTGCCCTGTTTATAACATGCAAAGTTGGTGTTACAATGGAACACTTCCTGCCATTGTTTGGTTCTTGAGAGAGCTGTAGGTCGTTCTGTCAGTGTAATTGGTATGATGTTTTAAGTATTTCTGCCTAGGCTTTGAGAACGCTATAGATATTCAAGACCAAGTGTTTGGAAGGATTGAGGCATTGGAGGAACGTCTCAAAGGGGAGAGATCCCTAGTTGCTTTTTGTTTAATGCTGTTGTGAGACCCATGGGCAAAGTTGGAGGAAGTGGAATCGCTCATACTCTGGGATCCAATAATCAAGTTTGAGCTTTTCGAAGGTCTTTACATGGTCCTCTGAGGCAAAAACAGACTCACTGACTCTAGATGTAGAAGGCTCGTTTCGAAAAGCCCGAACTGAACTCGGGATTGTCTAAAGCTGGTGTGATAGAGCAGGGGAAGTAAGTGTGGCTCCGCTTGGTAGTGATCGAGTCCCAGACCTAAGGGTAGCTCCAGTGACCAAGGGGAAGTTATAAAAGTGTACCTCTCAAGGCTTTGGGGACCCAGGGGACTTCACCCAACTGTCTGGAGGCGAGGTACTGATCTATAAAGCACCAAGGTTTGTTGGTTTCTCTTTTAAGCCATTCAATCATGTAGCATAGTTGGGACGCCTATCAGTAACAAAGTAAATGTGGTGCTCCCAGTTCTCCCTCCCTAAGATTTCGGGTGCAAATTTGGATGACCTGTCTAGGGCGTTTTCCCGCCCCAAATGTAGGTTGTGCAAGCTGATGTGGAGGCAAGCAGTGTCATCCTTGGAGATTGGTAAGGGCATGGTTTGAAAGAGTTACAGGATTCATGCCAAAAGGGTTATGTTAAGGGCGGTGATGCATTCCACCCAGGAGAGCAAGTGGTTTACCGGGACAACAGAGATGTTTTAGTTTTGTTCTGGGGATTCAAAGCTGAGTTTAGCACAAACGGAAACCTTGGGTGTTAAATGGATGCCCAAGTATCTGATATAGTTGGTTATCCATAAGGAATGGCGTCGCTGGGGGCTTCCGTTAAGGTATTCCCACCCACCAGGGTCAGACCCCAGATTTTGACCTATTAATCTAAAGACCGGCCACTGTTTGGAATTCCTCTAAGAGGGGAATTAGGGCCTGGAAAGATAGTCGGGCTCCATGGGGGGCAGGGGAGGGGCAGAAGGGGGAGTAAAATGTAATTTGCAAATGTAGACACCTTGAAGGTGTACTTGCAGAAAGAGATACTGTGAATCAGATGGTTGTTTCTGAAGCTCTGGAAGAGGGGTTCTAGGCAGAGATCGAATAGTAGAGGGGACAGGGACAACCCTGCTGAGTGCCCCATTGAATCAGGATGTGGGTGGATGCATGCCCATTGACCTTCAATTTCAATTGGGGATTGCAGTAGAATGTTGAGATCCATCCCCTAACCCTGTCATTCGAACCAAAGCGTTGGATTACCTCAAAGAGCATTCCCCAATCATTCCTGTCAGGAGGACAGCTGCCTTAGCCTTCTTCCAGGCGCCATCAATAAGATGAAGGGCGAGTTTGGTTTTATTGCTAGTTGTGCAGTCGGTTATAAAAAGAAAAAATTATAATCCCTGATCAGTATGGATCAGGTTGGAAAGCAGGGTGTCAAGGCAATTAGAGATGACCTTC
This sequence comes from Triturus cristatus, assembly GCF_964204655.1. Taxonomy (NCBI): domain Eukaryota; kingdom Metazoa; phylum Chordata; class Amphibia; order Caudata; family Salamandridae; genus Triturus; species Triturus cristatus. Next base: position 550,414,815 of record NC_140584.1, read on the forward strand.
GCAAGAAGTTTTGAATCTATGTCCAGGAGGGATATTGGGTGATAAAAAAGGACCACGCTTAGGATCTTTGCCTGGTTTAGCTATTAGTGTAAGGACGCTTGTGTTATACTGGTGGAGGCTTGTCGCTCCATGGCTGGGGAGAAGAAAGGGGTCGTGAGGATCGGAAGGAGTTTGAGGGGGGGGTGGAAGCATGTGTGCTCCTGGGGCTGTGGAGAGCCTTAGTTGCCAATGTCTTTGAGGGTCACAGCTGCGATGATGGGGTCATTGAATTCTGCAGTCATGGCTGCTGAGAAACTTGCATGGGTGAACAAATTTTAAAACGCTTCTCGGTGCAGCCGAGATCGTGTCCGCCTTGGTGAGCGATTGATAGAAGGACCATAAGGCTTGGAATTTACCCTCAGTTGAGGTGTGGGTTGACGTCACCCATCTTGATTTCACCTATGCGTCTGTGAGCTTGGTGGGCCTGCAGTTTGTGAGCCAGTTGGGTGCCCAGTTTGTTGCCCTCTTTGTGGAAGTGTGCTTCTTTGTGGGTCAGTATATAATTAGCCCTATCTAGCTCAAGTGTATATAGCTGTCCCTGCACTGCCAAAACCATATGCCAAAGTTAATTGCATAGTGTGCATTTATGTTGTTGTTTGAGAGTCGCCAGCGCTGCGGTCAGTTGGGGTCTAGTGAGGTCACATGCACGCTTGAACTTGACTGCTTACTGAATGAAGTATCTCCTAATGACTGCTTGGGGATTTCCCAGTCTGTGCATTTTTCTGTGTCCCCTGTGTTATTGTGCACCTGATAGTTGGTGAATGTCTCTTGGATCACTGCGACTGTAACCAGGTCACAGAGGAGCGTGTCGTTAAAATTCCAGTGAGCATGCAGTGGTTTCCCTACTCCATCTCAGTGAAGGGTTAAAGTGATTGGGATGTGTTGGGAGAGGGATTTGAAGTTGTTGATCTGCCTCCAGCAGGGTGTGCTGGAGGTGTTAATCTATGAGAAGGAGGTTGATGCGAGGGTATGTACGATGTGCTGCAGAGTAGTGAGAGTAGTTTATTTTAAGTTAGTGGCGTGCACGCCAGACATCTACCAACCCTAGATCACTGACCCATGCTTGCCTCTCTGTAGATAGTGCTGGTGTCCCTCTGTGCCGCTGGTTTGATTTTATCGTGGGAGGTGCATGGGACCATACATATTAAAAACACAAAAGTATTAGAGGGCCATCTATGAACCCTAGTATTGTCTGGAGAGAGTCTCTTAGGGACCTTTCCTGGCCTGTGATAGGTGCATAGATGGACGCCAGGCATACGGTGCTACCCTCCAAAAGGCCGTTAACCTTCACCCACCGGCCCGCTCCCCCAATCCGTGTCTGCTTTTGACGAAGGTTGCAGAGCAGGCTAGTAGGATTGGAATGCCGGCCATTTTTGTGTGTGTGGACGCATGGTATTGTACCGGCAGTTTCTAGGATCGAAGTCTGCATGTATTGACGTTTTAGAGATGGGTTTACACGAAGAAGGAGACTTGAGATTTTTGGAAAGGAGCTTGGCGCGTTAGTTTCCTTTTGACACGGTTGTTTCCTCTGATGACGTATGTGTGGCTCCTGTTAGGAAAGTTGGAAGGTCAGACATGACAGGAGTGGTTAATCAAGGGAAGCTGAGGGCTCTTCTCTGGGAGGCGCCGCATAGGAGGGTATAGGTCTGCGTTGGTGTGTGGTGGGTTCCCCACTCCCCCCCCCCCTCCCTCCCCCCTTTTTCTCGGAAAGAGAATAAGAACAATACAAAGAATCAAACTGTGGAAACCAACCTAAAACCAGGATAGATCCATAAGGTCCACCCGAAGCAGTGTCTGCATGGTGGCAGGGAAGTTCAAGGGCCTTGTGGACATCATGAGTAGGGTCAGGCTGAGCCTAGCATGGTGGGGAAGATTGGGTGATGGCGGTGGAGCCGTAGAGGAGAACCGATGACCTCACAGGGTACTGGCATCCCCTCAGCAATTAGATTGATGACTTTTTGTCATGCTCTCTGGTTTTGCGTAAATGTTCTATGAGCTGGGCTTTGCTGTGTGCGATCTCTGTGGCTCTTGAAATGCGACGCCACCCACCCTCCTGCAATCTCTGCCAGCTGGAACCAGTGCAACGGGAAGTGGTCTGAGTTCCCGGGCTGGGTGTTGTCACCCGGATCATCCATCTGTAGGTTGAGGATTCATTTAACCTTCTGGAAGGAGGCCATGAGATATGAGCAGCCTTCCCAGGTGAAGGCAATATAGAATGAAAGTGTCCAGCAGTATTTTGTGTCTTTGGAGATTAAGAAGTCTGTGACTGGTATAAAGTTGCGCCTCCTTGCAAGGGTTGTAGCCAAGAGGTCCTAAAAGAGGAGGATCTGGGCACCTTTAAAGGAGATATGGCCCCCTTGTCGAGCTTTGGACATAATTGCCTCCTTATCTGTGAAGTGGTGTATGTGGGTGAGGACATCTGGAAGGTACTTCTCGACCGAGTTGAGGCACCACCCTGTGCACCCTGTCCATATGGATAGGTGCTTCCACATCGCGTTCTAGGTTAGCGTTAAAGAGGTCAGAGAAGTATTGATGGAGATCATCGTCTGACAGAGTGGCTGGGACTCCATGGATGTGAATGTTGTTGCTACGTGACCTGTTTTCCAGGACCTTGTACTTTTCCTGCTTCTTCCAGCTGAAGAATCCGTTGCTGTAGGGCTTCGCATTTCTCAGATTGCTTATCTAGTGTTTGTTCGGTTTGCTCCACACATTCCCTGAAGTCGATGAAATCACACGGGACGGTGCAAAGGTCATGCTGGAGGTCTGTCTTAACCCTTGATATTGTCTCTGATCTCCTTGACTAGTGGAACTAGGAGGCTCTTAGTGATGGTTTGTGTGTCCTCAATTGAGCTGGTCGCCTGCCAAACCACTGCCATGGTGTCATTTTTGGGTAGATTCTGGAGGAAGGGTTTGATAGAAGAGTATTTTTTGTTGCGGCCCTCTGTCATGGCATTAGGGTCTGGACTTTGTTCAGTCACCTGTTAGTGCAGCCTCTAACATCCCACCACGTGTAAGTGGGAGCAGCATGTCTGGCTAGGATGGTCTGTTCGCAGCTGACGTGCTGGAATCAGATCGATGAGATCAGGGGTACGGCGGTCTCCAGAGGGTGGTGCTATTTGCAGTCCCTCAGTCCTGCACGCTGTGGAAGGTCTCTTCCGGGTACAGGCAGAGGGTAAGTGGCAAGCTGGTGTGCCTATGCCCGTGAGATCTTTTGTCACCAGTGCAGGTGGCATGGGGGGTGTAGGCCTCACCTAGTAATCAGCTGCTTGTTGTAGTCATGTGAGGCTATGTTGGCGGCTCCATCAGGCTCTACAATCAGAAAAAAACAGTCCAAGTGTGCATAAGGCTGCCATGGGCCATGTGGCGGTAGCAGCCGCTGCTAATGTTGATGATCCCCGTTGCAGTAAAGGGTGGGCCCATGTGTCGGCTGAGGCCAGGATCGACTGGTGGGTTATCGTCGGGCAGGCCCTAAGCGCCCCATGCTCAAACAGGGCCAGAGACCGAAGCAGGTCCCCACCAGACGCCCAGGAGTCATTTGGCTCTGGGACACAGCTGTGGCACTCAGGAGCTGTTGCTCAGGCTCAGGACCAGCTCTGGGGATTCTGACAGCCAGAAGCACTTGCTGCTCTCGGCCCGGTTTAACCTGTAGGCCTGTGGATCTGCCGGGCAGCCACTCTGAACCTGGCGCACTCCATCTCCAGGCTGTGTTTGTGGTGTTGCTATGGGGTCTGGCTCAATACTTCATTGATAGCAGCCCTGAGTCTCTGCCTCGGAATGCCGCGGAGGAGCAGAGGGCACGCCACTCAATTCAGGCCCACCTCGCCGATCCGGGTGCATGTTTGGGCTCACTGAGAGCGCCCCATCAGGCATCAGACGGTGTATGGGCACCCTGGGTCCTCAGATGCAATTGAGGATCCCCAAGAAGGGGGGGGTGGGATCTCGCTCCAGTGTACGGCCCGGTGGAGAGCACTCCAATTACAAGTCTGCCATCTTCACTGGCTTGCCACAACCCTATGAGCATGTTTTAATAATTACTTATACTTATCTGAGAAGTGATGTCCCATGCTGTGTAGTGACTCCCATTGTAAATGTAACAGATCTTACCTATGATGTAAAGACACTCAATGTAGGACCTGTGCTTAAATATCACTATGAAGTAGTGTTAGTCCTGGTAAAGTATTCTTAGTAGCAAAGCAAATAGAATGTGGTGTACCAGAGCTATTGGTATTTTAAGATCTCACTATGTGTTATTTTATGTAACTGATCTTCTGCATGATGAAGCCCCCACAAAATATATATTTATACTTCTCCCACATCAATCCAGGTTTTGCTGATTTACAGGCTACCCATCTTGAACCCCTTAGCTATGCCCATTTTTGTGGCATCAAGACTGCATAACGTATTGTCTCTGAGGCTTACTTAGTGAACAGCTGTATTTTCATGGCTGCAATTATAATGATGTTTATTATAATACTCAAGCACTCATTACACTAATTCATATTTTATATTATTTTGAGTGCAGTAACCTAACTACATGTATCTGCTGTGGAACCACATTATACTAACATAATATCCAGAATTATATCTAAGGATGTAACTTCCAACCTTTGGGAATATATATTAATTCCAGATGTATTCATTAGATTATACTTAATTATTCTTTGTTGCGTTCCTCAATTTCATTTTGTACACAAATCATCATTTAGCCTATATTTTGCAATCAATACATCTCTAAGGCGTTTTGAGAACTTTTTTTTCCCCTGTTCAAAAGAATCATGAAAATACGCTAAACTTACTGTATTAAAACAGTTAATCAGCTATTGATAGCATTTCGTTTCAGAAATTCAATAGAAAAAAATACAAGCCGATACAATTGTGCCTAATGATAAATCTTTATTACAGAATAACAGTAAAAACAAACAAAAGACCAGTTGTCACAAATAAGGTAAGGGTGAAGTAATCATTTAGAAGCTGAAAGAGATCTACAGAAGACACACAAGGCAATGGCATCTTTTATAATGGAACTACAATAGAAATATGCAAATGACTAACAAGAGCATGTAGAATTTAATTAGAAATGGGAAGAGATTTATAGAAGACCTGGAAGAGAACAACAACTTATAGAGTCGTCATTACAACACATCACTCTTGGATATGCACACAGATTTGTAATTATGTGGACCTTGGTACGTGAAGACTATAATATTTGCCCAAACAGGTTTGATGAAGTTTTGTGTAATGAGGCAGACTGAGTTTGAAACCATGTGTTTTTGGATAAACTGTGACATTTTGCAGCTGGTTTGTTTAAATTGAAGAGTTGAGACACATATATATGAAGATCTTCCTCCACCTCTAGCCCCCTCCCCGTCTGCCTACTTACCTAGAAAGTCATTCTTGAGGGAGTGCTTACTTTACCACAGATGTGGTTGCCTGTTTCATGTATGGATTGTGTTTATTGGAATACTCTTAAAATACAAAAAGAACCAAGAGCTACCTACTATTATCCCCAGTGTATAAAATTGGCAACGCCTTTATAAAATTCAGTAATGTATTTTTGTGTAAAACAATAGTGAACATTCTACCAGAGTGTGCTTTTAGCTCTTACTTGTATATTGAGAACATGAACGATGCTGCATCTAATTGGGAAATAGATTGAGGCACATTATACAAGCTGTTTCTCTTGCCTTACATTGAGCTGCTCTAGACTCTTACTGCTTTATTACACATAAAAATCGGTCAATACAATATAAAAATGTCATGCAAGTGGTTGACCAGGTTGCTGTCTCTTCCCTCTTTTTGTGCTAAAGAATCCCTGAATTTTGCAAATGTGTAGCTTGGGCTCTGAGTGTGAGAGCCAAATCTGGTCAATGTCCTTGGGTTTGGAGGATTCTTCTAGGTAATGAAAGTGGTTAGTGGCACCATTCTTAAAAGTAATTATAATACAAGAGTGGATATGCTAAAGTCAGAAAATGGACCTCACAGGCCAATCCAACAAGTTCATTATCTCTTGCTGCATGCTGGACCAGTGCGCAGCCTGCGAGGACTGGATGGAATCAGCTTGGCCCAGCCCAGTCCTCCAGCAGTCAGGTCTATAAATTGTAGGACCCCTGTGAGGAATGGACTTCTGACCCATTTAGTCCTGTTAGAATGTTCGGTTTCCTTCTTCCTGGTTTTTGGAACCTATTATGTAAGTGAGTATTACTCAGCGCAGGTACTGGTAAAATGTTTTTCAGTGCTAACCACCAATACCCAGAATATTTGAAAAGGTCCATTGCTTCGCAGCTGGGGTAAGAGGTTCTTGACTGATTGCTTGTGATCACATGCATGCACTTAAGGGCTGAGTAAATGGAAATACTATCTAACTCAGCTAGTGTCTGTGCGGAGTTAGCCTGTCGCAGTGGGGATATTTAATACATTGTTTATGGACAGTGTATGCTTTCTATTTTGATTTGGCATTCAAAACGATATGTTCCTGTAAGAAATTGTGTTATTAGTTAGGTGGAGTGGATGCCCCACACAAATAATACACCGTCACTGTCAGGGTGGACCACAAAAGTAAAACAAAATAAACCTTTGCTTAACTCATGGGTAGCTTGGCACAAAAGCAGTAAGGCTTAATTTAGAGGCAATGTGTAAAGTATTTATGCAGCACACAAATGGTAATAAAATGGAACCGCAACCGAGGAAAACTCCAAAACTAATGTAAATAAAAGACTAATTTTTCATAAATGAAATATCAACAAAATCCCAATCCGTGGAGCCGGAGATACAGGTTTTTAAAGTTTTAGGTGAAAAAAACACAAAGAAATACAAAGCGCTACTCACGGTTATATGGTCACACTACACTGGGGAAAAGTCACAAGTTCAGGCTGACTGCAGTGAAGCATGGGTCAGAGACCGTGACCAGGTTAGTCCCACTGAAGAGTTACTATCTCAAAGTCTGCATGAAGATATCCGTTTGTGTGGCCGCGATGAGGAGGCTGTTGGTGCGAAGAGCCAGACGTTGCTGGAACTTCACGTTGGCTATTGTTGCAGGCTGTCATTGCAAAATGCAGGTCTTGCGTTGACATTTGTTACAGACAGTCGATGTCGGCATAAACAGCAGGTCCCGCTGGAGCAACACATTGGTTGTCGTTGTGGACGGTCGTTTTTCAGCTCAAATAAATCACTTTACGGTCGTGAGGAGCCTTAAACATTGTATTCTAATTTTTTCTTCAGGAGGCGTTCACACTGAGCCCAGCCAATGGTCCAGGCCCTGGGGGCACCTCTTGGGGATCAGGACTCAATCCAGCAGAGGCGAACAACAGGACTCAATTGGTGCTGGTCATCTGGGCACTTGCAGGAAAGCCTCTGGAATCTTTTTGTGTCCCTGTAGTCCACACAGGAGCCAGCTGTCCTGTGGAGTCAGTCTGTGAAGCCTGGATTCAAGGCAAGCAGGTCTAATCCTTGCATTAATTGGCAGGACAGTCCTTCTTCTGACCCTTCCACAGGACCAGGAGTGTTCCGATGAGAGGTTTTGAAGGTCCCACATTTATAGCTGATACCAACCTTTGTGTTTTGAAATTTCCAGACCAACCCCCAAAACTGGCTCTTGTCAGTACTTCACTTTCCCCTGGGTTTGGCTCCGAATTGTCCAGCGTGACAAAGGCAAGGGCAGGCCTGGTGTCAGGTTCATTTGTGTATGCTGCTACCAGGGCCCTTTGAAATGTAATCAGGGGAGGGCACAACTCCTCCCCAAACATCTTGTCAGTAAGACCCTCTTTCTTCCGATATAGACTTTTTTGGTCTCAGAGTCTGGAAGCAATACACAACCCTAAACAGCAGAGCCATTCATAGTCATGTGACCCAGGACAAAACATAACTTCTCTATCTGCTCCCAATCTGCCCCTGACAAACCCTGAGAACCCCTGACAAATGTCAACCTTTCAAGTCAGTAAGGGGCCGCTGAGTTTGGGCTGAGTTCGCGGGCGGTCCGTGCTACTAGCGGGCCGGTGGGCACTCTGGCAGCCAGGAGGGGCACAGGCAAGGAGGCCGGGAGTGCGACCTGCTGTAGGTCTTGACTTTTCTTTTGCATTGGGTGGATTTGCACTGGGATGGCTGACCTGTAAACTCCATAGGTATAAGACGCAGCTCTTGTGAGCCACTGCTTCAAGCGAGCGGGACCGTTGGCCCCATCTCGGGGGCATCTCAAAGATACAGGCTCCTGGTTTGAGCTGTTTTTGGAGCCTGGATTAAATAGGGGAAAAGTTGAGGACGATTTGCTCGCTCCATGACCCCCTGAATTTATAATCATTTGTGATCGGCTCTTCAAACTGTGGTTGTGGAAGTGACCCCGACGATTGCCTAATATTTCAAGTGGCTTCTGAAATTGTGGCCGCTGAAGTAAACTGACAGTGGTATCTAATCTGTTTTAGACAGAAATTACTTGTTTAGGATGCTCAGTATAGTTTTCGTCCTGAAGATTACCATGGATTAACACCAAAGGTCGAAACGCCGTCGACGCTATTGTGGCCGCAACTATTGGAGGACACACTTCTTTGTCTACTGGAGTTTTATGGAAAATTTTGTAAACTCCCTTGTTATGTACTCATCTCCTTGTCTGCTACTTGTCTGGTCATGTATATGTTCTTATGTTATATGTACCAGCTTAACACACTGAGCTGTTTTATTGAATACATTTTGTATGGGTTTCTATTAGGGTCTCTTTCTTTTTCTTTTTTCTTTCTCCTGTTTTGCTTACATAAATTCATGTTTTTATGGCTTTTGGATATTTGTTTTTGAATTGTACACTCTGAACCTTTTGTTTGGAATAATTACCCAATCTGCCATTAGCACCAATTAATTGAAATAAGGTACCCAAGTGTTATCCCATGGGAGAAATAGGCCTTACAACAGTTAAAAACGACTTTAGGAGTTTTTCACTACCAGAATATGTAAAACTTAAGCACACATGGACTACCTTATGGGTGACTTAGAAGCATTAAAAGGAAGGTTTAGGCCTGGCAAAAGTTTCTCTTGCCGTGTCGAAATGACAGACCTGCAGTGGCAGACCTGCGACATGTTCAAGTTCATCAGAAGAAGGCAAAAGTCTGAGGTGAGCCTGCAGAAAGGGCCAGGTCCACCAGTTCGCATTTCTTTTTGACTGTTTTGTGAGTCTGAAGCACATCAATTAAATCTACTGGTTTGTATTTACCCAGTAGGTGAAAGCAGCACCAATGAACTTCACATTAGCTGGACCTAGAAGAATGTTTAACGTCTCCTTCTAGAAGTAAAGTACAGTGATGAGAAAAAGAAGAGGATATTGACCTGCTAAGAATGATTAGATCAAAGCAAGACAGCAGTCCTCCGAGATGCCATAGATCCAGGTTTTAAGTTCTTTCCTGAATGAAAGTTCAGTGTTGCAAAGTTTGATCTGAGCTGGGAGCTTGTTCCAGGCTCTTGCCCCTTTAGATTTATATCTAAAGTAGGGCAGTTTAAGAAGATTTGCTGAAGAAGATCTAAGCAACCTGGTAGTAGTATATGGGGTGAAACGTGCAGACAGAAATTTGGGACCAACCTTAATTTTGCCCTATACGTGACAAGAAGAATCTTAATCTTAAACAGGATTCTTTTGGGGATCGGAAGCCAGTGAAGTTTATTCAAGGCTGGGGAGGCTGAAGACTTTCTAGGGAGCTTAAGCACCAGGCGGGCTGCAGCATGCTGCACCACCTGGAGCTTCTTTAAAACTGACCTATTGACTCCGGCCAAGAGGCCGTTACAGTAATCAATGCGAGATAGTATCAGGGCCACTGCTACGGACTTTCTTGCAGACAAAGGGAGAAACTTAAACATTTTTTTTAAAGATTTGTTTAGACTAAAACATGTGCCTGCAACTGTTTTAGTGTGAGGAAGGAAAGAGAGAGAGTTGTCAAATTGAACTCCTAAGTTCCTAGCAACCTTTACAACCTCGGGAGGTGGGGTAGCTCCGGCAGGCCACCATTGAGACGGCTGGAAGGAGACATCCGGCACTATAGGGAGAATCTCCGTTTTGTCCGTGTTACACTTCAGATGATTGTTCAACATCCATTGAAGAACAGCAGTCAGACACAGTTTGAAGTTCATTTCAGCCTGCGTAGAGTCATTCTCCAAGGAGATAATCATTTGGGTGTCATCTGCGTATGACATAACCTCGATCCCAAAAGAGTTGATCAAGGTGATGAGGGGAGCCATATACACGTTGAAAAGTAACGGGCTGAGGGAAGATCCCTGAGGCACTCCTGCCGTGATGGTGCGCTCTGAGGAGAGGAACGGGCCATGGGTAACCGCCTGTCTCCGAGAGGCCAGGAAGGATTTAATCCACTTCAGCACCGTACCAGAGATGCCGCTGCATTAGAGACGCCTCAAAAGAATATCATGGGAGATCGTATCAAATGCAGCCGACAGATCCAAAAGAATCAGGAGCGCTCTCCTACCTCTATCTGTGATCATTTTCAAAGAGTCAGAGACTTCAATGAGGGCTGACTCTGTAGAATGTTTGGGCCGAAATCCGGATTGACACGGATGGAGAGTATGTTGCTCTTCAAGAAATTTTGTTAACTCCTTTAGGACAAAGATTTCCGTGATTTTACCCAAAATTGGGAGAAGAGAGATGGGGCGAAGGTTAGAAAGTACATTCGAGTCAATATGTTGGGTTTTTTTTGTGTGGTTTAACCAGCACCAGCTTCCACTCCGCTGGGACAGTACCCATCCTGAGAGAGGAGTTAACAATCTGGTTGATCATGGGGTTTACTACCTCTTAACAATTTGTGTAGAACTGACGGAGGACAGGCATCCAATAGTGATCCAGATTTGCATTTTTCAATGGCCAAGAGGGTCTGATATTATATATAATATTGATGTGGCCTTATTTGCACTCCTTTATATAGTTTGTTTCATTATATTTCTGTGAGTTAGTCCATAATTCGATTTGGGCTTTGAAATACCCTGCATGGCCAAGTTAATTACACTGCTTGCCATTCAGTTCTTCAAAGCCTTCTCCACATTTTCGTGGGGGGAAGTAAAGACTGGGGGCAGAAGCTACATAGAGTAATTACATTCATGCTGCCTGACAAGCATCAGTATACCCATCCCCAGAGAAACAAAGAGATGCACCCAGAACTCTATCTCCCACTTAGCCCTCCCTCCCCATAGAAGGGACTTTCTCTTTAAGTCTTGGAGGGAAGGAACCAGGCTGCTGCAACACTTGGGGGCAGAAATAAAGACTCTCAGAGAGCTGTGAGTACTTATTACTTGAATATGCCATCTTGAAAAGTCCCAGATATCCAGGAGAGATGATACAGAGGTTGAGCGATTACATGACTTCTTTGGATTCAGCAATTGAGCCCATATTATGAAACTGCCCATCACCACTTAAAAAATCCCCAAGCAACTGACAGGTCCTTGGACCTTTTAATTTACTTGCAAGTCCGTAGTAAAGTGGTACTACATGTACCCAGAATTTGTAAATTAAATGCTGGTCCCGCGCAAAAACATGGTGATGGATGGAATGCCTGAATTATTCTCAGCCACTGGCAATCGCTCTCGGCCGCATCACCATCCATAATTTTATGCCGTCCATGCAACTTCAGTTTAGACCCAGCCGTATGCAAATCAGTCTTGACCCTGTTCCTCATGGGAACAGTCCAGCCCGAACTGCCAGGCCAGGTCCTCCTTGAACCGGAACATAGGCAACCTAGGGCCGGTTTTGCCATAGTTAGGGCTCTACAGCCCGGTATAGCTTGGTTCCGGTGGCACAGTGAGCCCGGGACCCACGTCTCGGCATACCCGACGCACTTAGGCCAGCAAATGCAAAAACAATAAGGTGATGGATGGAATGCTTGAATTAATCTCAGCCACTAGCAAGCGCTCTGGGCCGCATCCCAATAAATCGTTTTTTGTCCAACATGCCAGCTCAGTTTAGACCCAGCCATATGCAAATCAGTCTTGACCCAGCTCCTCATAGGAATAGTCCAGCCCACACTGATTGTGCCACCCACTTAGATAGCCCTTTAAATATGTCTCAGGTCTGACATTGTAACCTGTGGGTGCAGTTTAAACTGCCATTTCTACCTGATACCATAAACCTTTTGTCAGGCCTAAACTTTCTTTTTAAATGCATATGTCACCCCACGGGTAGGCCCTAAACTGCCCATGCAGAGTGCAGTGTATTTAAAAAGCTGGGCGCGTACTTTTAACTTTTACATGTCTTGCTAGTGAAAAACTCTTACATTTGTTTTTCACTACTTCAAGGCCTACCTCCACATAGGATAACACTGGATTAACTTTATACGTTTTATAATTGATCTTTCTATTGGGAGCAGGTAGGAATGTTGAACTTAGTGTCTGAAGAATTGTAATTTAAAGCCCTCTTTAATGCTAAAGTTGGATTTTTTATTTTTTAAAACTTTTTATTGATTTTCTCATAACATACATAACAATCTTTGGCATTGCTTACAGTGAGGATCATTCCACAAGTACCTGTAGCTTCATTCAACACTTGGTACAGCATTACATTAATATATGCATATCTTACTTCATTCCTCCAAATCAGTGCTCTATCAAGAACTTCAACATGACCCACCCCTATCCCAGTCATTCCCCCAATTTCCTCAGTCACTAAGTTCTGAGTCTGAGTTCTCCTTAGGGGGTTCGCATATACCCCCTCGGTACCTGTTCCATCCCCCCCATATCTGAGTCCATTTTTTGGGGCATCCTCTGTGTACATATACTGCCTTTTCAGCAATCATGGCGGTATCCATGTCTCTACACCACTGGGGGAGGGTAGGGGGCTGTCTAGATCCCCATCTCTGTGCTATATTTCGCTTCGCCATCATCATGCCTATTGTGACCCATGTTTGCATCGCACGTTTAAGATCCGTGGGTTCCCATATGTTAAGGAGGCACCTCCTGGGCTCTGGGAGAGTCGTGATTTTTGTTACCTGAGAAAGTGTACGCATTACCACCCTCCAGTATTGGACAACTATGGGACACATCCATAGGGTGTGAAAAAGAGTCCCCTCCTCGCCGCACTGTCGAAGACATATTGGTGAGCCTGTCCGCTTGTGTTTATATAGGAGAGTTCGGGTATAATACGTGCAATGCAGTATTTTCAGCTGTATCAGTTTGAGTTTTGATGGTATCGCTACCTCCCTGGGGGACGAAAGGCCCTCCTGCCACTCCGCTTCGTCGAGGTCTCCTATTTCTGTCTCCCACTTTGATTTAAGGACTATTAGGGGTTCTGGCTGATTATTTATGATTTTCCGATATGTCTGAGAAATGGTTCTTTTGTTGAGATGGTCTGTAAGGAGTCTATCCTCCAATGGTGAGGACTCCGCCAGTCGTGTGCCCGGTGCGATCACTGCCATAAGCGCATGCCTGATTTGTGTGTAGCGGAATTGTTCGGTGTCTGCCATGTCATAAGCAGTCTGCAATTGGGCAAATGGAAGTACCTCTCCCTTCTGCCAGAGGTCTCCGACTCGCGAGATCCCTATCAGATCCCACTGCCGGAATCCTTTAGTATTACGTAACATACCCAGTCTTTTTGTGTCCCATAATGGCATAGCCTGCGTTATCTTCCCCTCCCATCCCAACGTCCTCTGCGCCTCAAACCATATTTGTATAGTGTGTGCCGTCGGGCCCGTGAGGTTGTGCCTCTTACTCTTGTTATACAATGCCCCCATGACTCCACCCTCGCCCAGCAACTGTCGATCCATACGGTACGCTGGGTCGTCCCCAGATGCGTGAAGCCATTGGTTTACAACTAAAAGTTGTGAGGCCCAATAGTATATTTTTATGTTAGGGAGGGCGATGCCTCCATCATAGCAGCTTTTTGTTAATTTATGAAGTGCTGTTCGCGGTGTCTTTCCCTCTCATAATAGACTGGTCACTTCGGCGTTTATCGCTGTAAAGTATGTGTGTGAGACTGGGAAAGGCGTGTTTTGTAATGCGTACAGGAATCGGGGGAGCGCCATCATTTTGAAGAGGGCCGCTCTGCCCAGCAGCGTCAGTGGCAAGGAACGCCAATGCTTGACGTCGCAACGGAGCCGTGTTAGGGGCTGTGTGAGATTTTCTTTGATAAACTGTGTCCTGTCAGTTGTGACATATATCCCCAGATATTTGAACCCTTCCTCTGCTATCTGTATCACACATCCCCTTGGAAGCCGCGGTGGGGGGCCCTGGAGTACATAGAGGTGCGATTTCGCCCAGTTAACAGTATATCCAGAAGCTCATATGTCCAAGAGACAGTTGATTGAGCGCGCCGGGGACGCTAAGTATAGCAGGATATCATCTGCATATAGGGATATGCGGTCTTCCCATCCCCTTACCCATTTCAGGCCACGGATAACCTGATCTTGTCGTATCCAGGCCGCCAAGGGTTCCAGTACCAGTGCAAAAAGAAGTGGTGAGACCTGCGCTTGTGGACGTGTGTAAAGCAGTTTGATCCAGGCACACAACTTGGGACCGAATCCCACATGTTGAAGGACTGCAAAAAGGAAGGGCCACTCCAACAGATCAAACGCCATTTTAGCATCTAGCGATAGGATAACAGCCTCCTCCTCTATAGTGGATTGGCGTGCAAGGACACCGTGTAGACGCCGTAGGTTAAGGGTGGTATTGCGATTAGGCATAAATCCGGATTGGTTCGGGTGTATCATTGTGGCTAGATATGTCTGCAGCCTCGTCGCCAACACTTTTGCCAAAATCTTTGCTTCAGCATTGATCAAGGAGATCGGTCTGTAGGATGCGCATTCGTGCGGAGGTTTATGGGGTTTATGGATGGCCACTACAGTGGCTAGTCTTTGGTCTCTTGGTAGGATCCCCTTTCCTAAGCTATCGGTGTACATATTTAATAAATGAGGCACAATCTGCGTCGCTGCTTTTTTATATAGCTCCACTGGTATTCCATTTGGTCCCAGTGCTTTCCCTGTGTGTAGTGCGGCTATTGCAGATGTCAGCTCCTCGGGAGCCAGATCTTTTTCAAGGGCTGCCACCGCGGAAGGGGCCAGTTTGGGCATAGCTATATCTTTGAGAAAAGCTAAGTTGTCCTCTACGGTGTTTGTGGCTTCTGGGGTATATATTTTCCGATAATGTACCGCAAATGCCTCCGCTATTTGCTGAGGTTCTGTCGTAGACGTGTCTTCATCCAATTGGATTTGTGCCACCCACCTATTGGCCAGCTCTTTTTCCTCTAGCCACGTTAATAATTTACCCGCTTTATCTCCTAATTCGTATATAGTGTGTCGTATTGCAGTGATTTTGTTTTTCGCCATTTCCCAGACATAGGACTTGTATTCCTGTTGTGTCCGTTGCATCTGGTTTGTTGTGTTTTCGTCGACATGTAACGCATGCTCTGCTTCCGCCCGGGACACCCTCTGCTCTAGACTGTCAACCTCTTTTTTTTTTTCTGGGTCTTTTTATGATCTGCTACCAGTGAGATTGCCTGCCCTCGAAGGACCGTTTTGTAGGCTTCCCACAATGTGGTCGGGGATGGGACTGTGTTTTTGTTTTCCGCAAAATATTGCTTCGTTGTGAGAAGAAGCCCTTTAGCAATTTTCGGAACTTTGAGGTATCCGGGGACAGCGGGAACATCCTACGTCTCTGAGGGGTAGAAGCTGTGTATGTGATTAGGACTGGGGAATGGTCAGAGATGCCTCTAGGGAGGTGTGTCACCGCCGTAACACCCATCACTCCAGTCGCCAGCGTGAAGATATAGTCCAGTCTAGAAAGGCTATTGTGCACCCCGGAATGGAATGTATACTGTCGTTCTTTCGGCCATCTGAGTCTCCATACATCTACCAGTCCGAGAGCCTCCGTGAATTCTAATAGTTGAAGATTGGCAGTATTGGGGCCTCTAGGGGGCTGCCTATCTATGGATGCGTCCATTGTCGCATTAAAATCCCCCCCCCTATTATTAACTCTCCGTGCGGAAGTGAGAGGAGGAATTCCCCCAATGCCCGGAAGGTGGTCTGGTGCAATGTAGGAGGGATGTATGCAGTCACTAACTATGTTGTACACCTTCCCCTGCGTGCCCGTTGTAAGATGGCATCCCGGTCCCGAAAGTTGAATATTCTTGCCAGGGTCGGCCGTGGGGGGGCTCCTGGTCGGGGCCTACCCCCGGGCACCCAATGCGCCCTATCCACGGAAAAGAAGTTGGACAAACCTTGAGGCTGAAGCTGGTCCATAATCAGTTTCACCATGAATAGGTCTAGGGCCGGTCCCCTTACGCTTTCCGGCACGCCCACCAGGCGTATGTTATTCCTTCTGGACCGTCCCTCCTGATCTTCCAGCTTGTCAATCAATTGTTTCTGCATCATTTCCAATGCATGTATCTGTTTTTTGAAGGCTGCTGTGTCTTTGGTAAGAGTCTCGGTGGTCATTTCCACCTCTTTAACTCGTGTGTTTTTGAGATGTCCGCGCGGAGCAGCCCAACATCGGTCGAGATCGTTCCCATGGTTCCCTGCATCTGAGCCAGCGCGGCCATCACATCTTTGAGAGTGATCTCCGATGGTGTTTCTGGCGAAGGATCCGGGCCCACGGCATCGTGCCGTGCCGGCGCCTCGGTGCGCCCTTTATGATATGCGTATTTGTCCAATTTGTTGTGCGACATCGTGCGTTGCCCCCTGCTCCCCATCACATCCAGCAGGGGAGAGCGAGATCCTGCACACCAGGGGACTTACCAATAAGGGGGGGAGCCAGCAGTCGCCGCCGCCTGCCACGAGGCTTTTTCTACGTGCGGCCTGTCGGTTTTACTGGTCCCTGACTAGCAGGTTTTGTGGGGTCCAGATAGCCTTAGCCTCTTCTGTTCGCTTTTCGCAGTTTGCGATGTAGCAAGCCTTCACCCGTCCGGCTCACCTAGTCTCAAACTTCTCCCCGTGATGCCTTCTGCTCGTCCCACACAACAGTCTCATGGGGGGCCCCACATCTTCTTAGATGTAACGAAGCTTCACCCGGCCGCCTCATACGGTCTTAAGCTGTCCCCCGGGTTACCTTTACTTGTCCCACACAACAATCTCTTGGGGGGGCCCTCACCTTCTTAAAGTTAGACAGAGCTGGATGGTGCCCTTTGCCTCCACATCGGATCTTGGGCCCTGGGATCACGCCAGGCCACAGGGGTCCGCCCCAGCTGGGGATGTTCTGTCTCCGGCGCTACCCTGGCTATCCCGTCGCTGGCGGTGTTTATTAAAACCCAGGGGCCCCGGGGCATGTATCCCGCAACACGATTTCTCACACCCTCGCACAGGGCGGTCCTCCAGGCAGCGGCCTCTACATACGTAGCAGCGGGACCCGGGAAGCGGCCGGCTCGTCTCCCTCAGCAGCGTTTGCCCCACGCGAGCATTTCCAGCAACAAAGCCCACCACGATAGGCCCGCGTGTATCACGCTCCCCCCGGCACCACGGGGTCCTCCTCACCTCTTTGCCGCTTCTCTGGGGGGAGCCTCAGGACCCTTCTCTCAGTCCCTCCTCCGCATCAGGCGTGGAGTCTAGGAGAGCGCAACACGCAGGCCACAGGGATCGGGACGAGCGCACCTCCTACAAATCGAGGCCCCGGCCCGCCTGCCGCCGCGAGTCCCCAGTCGCTCTATCTCCGTTCGTCCGGATGTAGGGCGGAGCTGTCACCATGTATCATCTCTCGCCTCCGGGTCCCCATCTCCACATCGCCGCCAGATCTTACGTAGCGCCGCGGTCCGCGCCCTCATGCGCGAGACTCCCACGCTTCCAAGTGCCTCCCTCAGTATAGGTGAAATCGAGGCCCCGGCTCCCTCGCCACCACCAGGCCTCAGTCTGCAAGTACCGTTGCGCCGCACCCAGATACCCCCGCGGGGTCGGAGCTGCTCCCAATCGTTGCCGCGGCACTTCCAGATCGCCACCGCTGTGTCGCCTCTCAGTTTTGTGCCGGATTTATGTCCGGATTGTTCGGCGGGCGGGTTTCAGGCACGGAGCTCCCCTAGGCTGCGGCCATCTTCGTTGGCTGCTGGCCACGCCCTCCCCCCCCCGGTTAAGTTGGATTTTAAGTCGCAATTCTGATAATGACATTTTCAGAAAGTTGGCATTCTTGTGTCCCAACCATTTGGTGCATGTAGCCTGTCCTTAGTCACATGACTGGGTCTTTATTTATTCCTCCTAGACAGCCACACAATAGAGGGATTAGGTGTGCCTGGATGGTCCATCACTGGCAGGATGGGGTGCGGAGCTGAGCACAGCCCCACTTGCAACTGAATAGACTGTGCCCTGACTCGTAAGGAATTGTCACCTGTACATAGTTCATGCACCCTGCTTGTACCCAGGGCAAGGGAGGCAAGAAACTTCAAGGACTTCAAAAAGAATTTTCTAGAAACTTCTACTACTTCAGAGTGGACACCAGGTATAAATATTGGACTGTCATACCCAACACTTCAGTACACTCCTGGGCCTGTGGACAATACAGATGAAGGACTGGTGAGCTGCTTTACTGCCGGAAACTGGACTGGAATTGCTCTCCAAGGATCAAGTGGTTGGTCTCCTATTTATCTTTTAGACACACAGAAGGACGCCTTACTCCAAGCAGATCCAACTGACCATTGATGACTGGACCCCATAGGAGACCTGGCTGAAGAGAGACCTGATGCTTAGAAGCCTGTCTTGAGGAGCTGGAGAGCGGACCAGGAGGATTTTTTTACAGCATTTTGAAAAAACTGGGAATTGGTCATTTTTTTCACTTTCCGCTGACCGGGATAAGGTACTCAGGCTTGCCCAGGAGGTTACACCCAAGGCATCAAGAAAACCAGCTTTATCTCTCTGAGTTTTTTGCCAAGCTGAAAACTGGTTCAGCCGGACTTCTGGCAAAGGTGTCTGGCCTCATGGTTCCTTTCCCTACTACAGCTTCCAGTCTTGCTCTGCTTGAAGATTTTGACTTCCAAAAAAGTGACTAAGTCTGAAGGTAAAACCTTTGGGCGAGGTGGCAGTTGTGTTGACCCGCGAAGCAACTTCAATGCCTTCAAAATCAAGGTTTGTTCTGCTCAGAGCTTTTGGCGCCAATACCAACAGCTTCAGTGGGAGCTCAATCATGATGTACCTGAATTCAAGGGACCTTCATTGGCCACAGTTTTGGACATGGCCCCAATGGAAGATTTCGACTTACATTTGAAAGACTAAACCCGAAAGGAAAGACTGACTGGGACGACCTGATTTGTATATCCGACCTCTGCTCCATCTCAGCCAGCCTGATATTGCACCTAGGTCCTAATCAACCGTGAACAATGACTTTTGATTGTCTCTTTACTATTTCTTGGTGCTTTTTGCTTTAAAGTTCAAGAAATCAATTCTCAGGTTCTCCTTAATGTATTCTAATTATTTGGAGCTCCTTTTGCTCCTTAACGTTTTCTGTCTTTTTCTAAATTGGTTTGGGAATATTATTGTATTGTCTTTTTTACATTAAAATTAATTGTTTGGGCTCCTTCAAATCAACACACACTTATCTGAGCATTGCTTGCTTCTTGTGACTTGGCTACCAGGCATTGGGCAGATATTCTCTCTGAACTGTGTGTTAACCTAACCAGAGAGGTCTTATTAAGTTTATAGAGTTGCCACCTCCCAAAGTGACTTCATTCCTGGTTGTACGCCATGGGCAAATGTAAAGCAGGAGTGGAGGTTTACACTCTGCCTGCCTCACTTTTGCCTTTTCTGTAATACTAGCCTTATGCTGGGTACTACAAGATAGCTAGTGGACCAAGCACATTCACGCCCCATAAAATTGTCATCTACGTTTCAGCTGTTACTTTCTCCTAACCAGCCAATGTAAAGGGGCATCTATGAATTATTTCTAAATGAGACTAATCACTTCCTTTACTGATTGTTCGTGCCTGGGATTGTTGACTAATTACTATTTTCACCACCTTTTTAGGTCTTGCCTGACCCAGCGCATGCGCTGGTCTGGCGAGACTTATTGAGAGGGCTCCAAAAAGTGCTACCAGGCCAGCCTAGAGCTACAGTGCACGTGCGCGGGCGCGCGCGCCGCGCTTTACAGCGATTACCTTCACTTTCGCGGCCGCTTTGATGTTTGATCGTGATCACTTTCGCGGCCGCACGGCCGCTTTGCATAGCCAATAGGTCTCGCTTTTGGGTCCTTATAAGTATTTAGTTATGCAACTTTTGCATAGCTAAACACTTATAAGGTCCCAAAGGCGAGACCTATTGGCTATGCCAATGCTTGTTCTGTATGTGCCTGCTTTTGGTTAACCCTGCTTGCTATTGTTTGGGATGCGTTATCAATCAATGCCCATACATCATTCCATATCCACAAACGAACACCTGTCTCTTACAAATGATCGGGCTCACAAACTTAACACTTTTTTTTTCATAACACCTAGTGAAGTACACAGTAGATAATCAAATGTATTGTATTATAAGTGCAGTTGCCACTGATAGCATGGAAGACTTGTGCCTTTTCCATTCTTCATAACACGTTTGACAGTAATGAGTTACAGTGTGTTGTTTGACATTTAGGGCCCCATGTATCAACTAATTTTGCGTTCGCAAATGGGCGGTTGGCAGAATTGGCCCGTTTGAGAATGCAAAAAAGGCTTTTACATATAAAAAAATCAATTTTACTATTCGGTATTTGGAGGGGCGTATTTAGGGCTTCCCTTCAAAATAGCGAATCCTAATGGTATGCATGAATGTTTTGTGACCGTGAATGCGGTCGCAAAACATTCGCATTTTACCACCTACTTCAGGTAGGTGGTAGCCCATTCGCAAATGGGAAGGCGTCCCCAAGGGACCCCTTCCTCTTTGGGAATGGTTTTAAAAACGTGTTTTTTGCCTGCTCTTAAAAAATGAAAAGAGAACTTTTTTAGTTTTTTTTTTAAAAAATTCACCCAGTCTTCCTTTAAGGAAAAGGAGATGCATTTTAAAAAAAATGCTTTATTTAAAAACCATCATGAACATGGTGGTCTGCTGACCTCCCTTTGATTTTAGTGATTCCTAGCGAGTCGCAAATTGCAATCTACCTCATTAATATTAATGATGTAAGCCGATTTGCCACCCACTAGGAATTGGTATATGAAACGCATGGAATTTCATACATTGGAATTTGAGATGACCTAATTGCAATTCTCATAAAATCGCAATTAGGCAAACGCAATGTCCAAATTTGAGAAATGTGGCCCTAAGTCGCTCCAGAAACTAGATATCTAGCAAGAAAGTAGTTCATTTATGTTACTGGACATGTGACTTCGAGACAGACCATTGTCTGATTTTTTTTTTTTTTTTCTGTGAGAAAATCAAAAAAACATACAGCTTGCTTTCATTTCTACTGCTCCCTCTCATTTTTTAGGCTCACCTTCTTACCACATCTTTTCTGGCTGAATTTAATCATCTTTAATACCCAGACATTGTGAAAAAATAAGTCTGACTTTCTACCTCACCCCTGCTGAGCATGAGTCTTAACATTCAGTAACAAGTGTCTACAGCTACTACTGTTGCCGCGGCATAGAACTAGGTTATGGTATTGTCTCTTTTAATGAAGCCTCAGCTGATTTTCCCATTCTTAGTATTTTTTGCCCTTATATTCTTGATCATTTTTTCTTCCAAAATCCTTGAAAGAGATGTCTGTACTCAACTCTCTAGGTTTATCTAGCATAACAATCTCCAGGATTATATCCTTTTGGTCTTTATACAACACCAAGACCAACCAATGTATAGCGTCAGATTAACTCAATCTGCCCTTGGATCATGGTGGCAGAGCTGCTCTCAGGGCAGCCTTTGCCGTAGTTTCCCTCTATGTGCTTATTGGTCACTTGGAACCATTAGTTATATATGCTAAAGCTCTGCTTTGTCTCATCCGTCATACTTGATTGATGCCAGGTGTTTCATTACACCCTTCCTATTCCTCCCGCAAATCTCTCCTGTGTGGAGACCCTCAAGGCTCCTCTCCCATCTCTACCTTTTTTAATCTTTACATTTTCCTTTCACCTACCTTGATTTATTCCTTTGGTTTATCGCTTATGTCATATGCTAACGACACCCAAATAGTTGTTGCATTTAATGATGAGCTGTCCACCACGCTAATTTTCATTCCTGCATGGCGGACTTGTAGCTAAACGGAGGCAAAACCAAGGTTTTGATCCTCAGTACATATTTAACTATTGCCCTAAGAACAGGGCCCTAACCCCGCTTGTCAATTCCATTTTAAAACGTGTCTTCATTTGCAACCAGGACTTTTCAGTCTCAGAACAATCCAATAGGGTCACTTCCTCGTCCTTATACTCTGTAAGAATGTTCTCCTTCTTCCATCTAGCTGTCGCAAGAAGGTCGTTATGGCTACCATTCTGTACCGTATTGACTACAGCAACTCAAAATACCTAGGGCAATGTATGTACCTCATCCATTGACTCCAGATCATTTAAAAATCAGCCTCCCGGTGGGTCCATGGCCGGTGGTCTATCTCCTCTTACTTGACTACATTTCGCTGGCTCCCTGAAGCCATCCCTTGCTCTTTTAGGCTGTGTGATTGGTCACTGAACTGTTTACAAGAAAGGGCACTCTTACCGTCTTCAAATTTTGTATCTGTTTCTATTATCAGGGAGATGCATACAGGTGGCCTTTATTTCAGCAAAACATGGAAATCTTCTCCTAAACGTCGCTGGTCTATCATTATTTCTGTAATTCACAAAGAGCTGAAGACCTGACTGTTTGCGCACTCTATTGTTTGCTTCCAGTGCCAAGACCCTTAAGTAGGGTCCCAATACGCTTTACAAATATGTTTCATCCATTCATTCATCCTCAGGAAGGTCTCAGAGCTGTAATACAAGGGAATTCCTCTCCACAAGAGGAAACTCTTAAAATAGCTTAGTTCTTCAAGCCGAATGTGGTGATTATGCACTGGAGTCTCAGGATCTACGAGTTTTTTCTCGACCATCCCATTTAATAGTAATCAGATTATTTTAGATTGTTATTAATTTTACCACAGACCGTATTTTGGACAAGTGCGTTTCTTTGCTTGGGGGACTATCTTTAATTTTTGATGGACCCCACCGCCATAAAATATGAAGTGTCAGAATCATAAATACTATTGTTTGCTGCATTTATTTGTGTTTGAAATGCAGCGTTTTTCTGGGTGTAATCATCAAGTGTGCATGTTAAATCTAAGTGTCGAATGCCTTACTACAAATTCCGTTCACCTGGCTAGTCACACGCACTTCCTATAAGGTTGCCATGTGTTTCGCGTGTTCTCTCAAACGGCAATAAGCGGATCACATTCTAATTCCGCCTAATGTTGAGTGGAACAGCACTAAATTAGCATTGTGACCGCAACAGATTATATCACTTTTTTCTTATACGATTAGTAGCGTAAATGGAATAATCAACATATTACTTGCCTGTCATCTGCTCTTCTGAAACCACAGATCACAGGGAGGCTTTCCCTAGCGGCAGTGATGCTTTTTTATCCAAAGCCCCCCATCTGGGACGGCCATGTATTGTTATCATATGGGATGCGGGATGTTCGGTAATCTGTTTAGCTACATCACAGTTTGAATCTTTATTCCATGTTTGTGTAATTTATAATTTTAATGAGACCGTGGCTCTTGTTAGCTTGAAATATATTAGAATCTCTTTAGTGGGAATGCTTTTGTTCTTGCTTAATAGGCTCCGTGCACATAAAGCTGATGGGTTTTTATTCATAGATTTTAGTATTTACAGATTGACAAGTCTCGTTGTGTCGGGATTTCAGGCCTTTTCAGAACATGTAAATGCATAAAGATACACTTGCTGCATTTCTGAATTAACACGGATGACAGAATGGTATTTTAATTCTATGTCTTTTGAGAGAGCTGTTCCTCATTGCTTTCTCATTTAAGTAAACGTTCAACCAAACCGGAAGAGTATTAATTTCACTGGGTTGGCATTATAATTTGTTCGATTATTCAATAAAATAACTCTACTACGTACCTGGTCACTGAATTGTAAAAATAGTGCAAGTAATGCACAAAACAGTGACATTTTAAACGAGGGTAACTCTATCGGGACTCGCCAACTGTAGAACATATGTCTAGCCACCCACCTCAAAGAAGGCTCGATCTTTTTCTGGACTACTTCCAGATTTTCAAACCTACGAGAAAGACCTATTTGTAATAGTAACATGTGCTCTAAACTTTAAATTCCTTCCAGAGCACCACCAAGTTGTCACCTGGAAAAAACTGTGGCCAGGAATCGAGCCTACCTCCTCAAGGGATGTTTACCATACATACCTTTCAACAAGCATTGGCAAAGCCAATTGATCTAGTGTCAGCTGCCAGTCTTTTGGATTTGCAGTGGTTGTTTTTGCTGGAAAGCTGCTGGGACTTTGTCAATATATGAAAAAAAAAATGCTTAAATATTTTCTATTCTCATAAAGCACACATTGTCATAGTAGTACACAGCACTGAAGAGAACTACTTTGGATGAAAATGTGCTCCTTTTGAAAGGGCAGAATGTCATCATTTATAGTGAAGCTAGCCAATAGCTGAAGCGGACTGACCCTCTGTCCCTTACATTGTAGGCAGTTATAGCTGGAAGAAAAATGTGAATGGCACAATAACAGACCAATGGATGAAGAGGGCTGGATGAAAGCCCTTATAAGTATATTATACATATAATTTCAGTAAAATCAGATTGTCTAACTCCAGACCAAAACATTTAAATAGTTAGTGTGATAAGTAGTCACAGAAAATTGGAATAAAAAAACAGTACCATTATGTGTGAGTGATATCATTCGTATGAAAAAGTGTCAGGACTATAGGTGCATTGTATGTGCTAAAAACATAATTTGACACGCATGTAAGCAAAACTGATTACGTCAGGCTGATATAAAGCATGTGTATGTATAATCTGAATACAGCCGGTATTGCATAGTGTGTTATGAGAAATCGCTGAGGCCTTTTTAGGTCTCGCCCAGAGATTGTGATTAAATCCTATTGTCTACAATATAATACAGCAAGTGGCCTTTAAGTCCGCCCCTTGTTCATGATTGGATATATTTTTTGCCCATGTCAGATCCATGCTTGGGGTTCTTTTTTCTGCCTATTCTTGTGTTTGTCCTACCCCTAGAGCACAGCTGTTTTACCTAGTTTCTGATAGGCTCACTTGTTTCCTTCTACTATTGTCGTCACAGGACTACATTTTATTTGTCTTTTAGCTTTCCAAGGGAGTGTATGTGTTTCCTTGCTTTCTACCCTGTCTGCTCATTCACCCTAGTTTCCTCACCCACCTAGTGCGCTGTTCCTGCTTCTCCCCACCTCTGCTCATGCCTTGCTCTGCTGCTCCTTCCTTCTTTATTTTTCATTTTATCTTTTTTTTATTGTAAATTTCTTTTTACTTTTTGACAATGCCAACGCAAATTTCTCTAAACTCACATTTCAAAGGCGAGACCTATTGGCTTTGACAGTGCTTGTTATGTAATCTTGGAATGGAGGATGCAAAAGGGGAAATAGCTAAGCTGAGGTCCTCTCTGTAGTAAAGGGAAAGAGAGAAAGAGATAAAACCCTAACACTGACTGACTCTCTGTTTCCCTTAATGTGTTAATCATTTAGGTGATACATTAGGTGACCAATCGCCATTGTCTTCCTTATCTTTTTCCACTCTCGCTTTAATCATTTATCCACATTTATGCACCTTACCCTCTTTTGCGCCATTCCGCCTCCACTACCATGTACCCTCTCCACTCCATTATCCTCTGCTTACCATTTTTAGGTCTCGGCTGGCGAAAGCATCTCGCATGCGCTGCTCTCATCATACGAGAGCTTCTTGGAATCAATACAGATTCTAAAGCTCTCGGAGGCGGAGTTGAAGCCCCGCCCATCTTCCTCATTCGCTGGCGTCATCCTGCATGCAAAACGCAGGCTCATGATTGAAAAGGAGGCTTCTCAGTCCCTCCTTGTTGCCGCCTTGTCTCCTTTTAGCCCCGCCCACCGGAATTGGATCCCTCTCTTGCGACGTTACACACATTATCTGCTATGCACTATATTTTTCCCAACGCTGACAGCTTGTTTATACATTCAGCTACCACAATCCGTGGTAAACTTTTAATTTCATGAACACTGTTCTTAATTCTATAATTAGTTAAATATAATCATTGGTTCACGTTCGCAGGCAGCGGGGCATTTCACCACGATGATTTAACTCAATCACACAGGAGTTATCCTCTATGAGGTTGAAATGGTGATACATTATATCGACTTTAACTTGTTTCCTTTTCAAGCTTTCACATTTATGTCACTATTTTATAGCACACTCTTTATTTTAATATGCGCATTTCCTATGCATATTCATATGTCCACTCGACATATTCCTTCTATAGCCCTTATACACAGCCCAAGATGGCGCTCATGCTTTCGAGTGAGTGAGGAGTTCTGACAGCTGAGTCCTTTCTTTATGTTGATAATGTGTCCCGTGAATATTCGGGACCAATTTCAAACGTTTGGCTTGAATCGCGTCGCAGCATTCGCATTCAATTTCAGAGCACCATCCGATATGTGAGTTTACATGCTATTTTATTGAATATACATTTTGCTATGCGCACATCGTGTTTTCGTTTTCTTTTAAATCCGCTTGCACTCCTCTTTTTTACTGGTGCGTTAACACGAACACCTTGTATTTTCCGGGATATAATTGACAGAAGCCATATGCTGATGCACTATCTAAGCACCGTAACCCCTGCACACTGCCCAATACATACCTTCACGTGTTTGAACATCTTTTAACTTTATTATCATCGTTGCGTGTTTTAGTTGTTTCTAACAATACACATCCACTTCATTTTTTTACCACATCGTATGTTGCTATTCATGCAAAGATTGGTTATTGCATAGGTTTGAGTAATTCAAAGCCAATATTACTTTTTTATGGCCAATTAGAATATACCTGTATTAAGTGCACCTGCCGGCCAGGAAACATATGTACTGCTCTGTAAATTCAATTAATATTTTTTTGTATCTAAACATTGCAAACATATGTCAGCAACGTTTAGGTGGCAGCGTATTTTTCTTTCTTTATATTTTTGTTTCATAGATTTTCAATTAAAAGCAAAAGTATATATCTACTTGTACCAGGCAAGGCTAGGTATGTTGGGTTTGCCAATACTTGTTTTCAGTGCTGTTTCTGCTTTTGACAGGCGCAGTGGTGATGCGAGTCAGTTCCTGGCATTTACCACACTTTCTGTGGAGAATAGTGTCTTTGTTAGTCCCGATGCCCCTTCTAGCCATCATGTTGTATTGTGTTGGTGCCTCTTCCTGTGTTCAAAGTCACTGCGCGGAGTCACAAGAGAACAAGTCCAGCTGGAGCTTGCAAACCTTACGATGGCTGTAAGGTAACATTACTAGGTGTGGCACATCCCAGCACACATCCTGATCTTAAAACTGCTTACAGAGGTTGTTACAGAACTGCTGACAACACCATGTTTAGTCTCTTGAGCCACGAACAGAGGGAGGTTCATCAATGCTCAAAGGCTATTGGTCAGATATCAATGGAGAGGAAAATTATGGATTCGTGACATATGAGTAGCAAAATCGCTTAAGTCAAGTATTTGACTTTTCTGACTGAGTCATGAGTGGAATGGGGCAAGAATCATTTATGTATGTAATATCAACTCTACGTTAAGCCTGCGCCTTTCAAAGGCCTTGTATTTTGGTTGGGCTTCAGAAGCCTCCTCACACCTTCCTGTAGGACATATGAGCTCTAAAGCTCTCTCTGCCTAGTGATATCAGCAGTGACACACCATCCTTCTGTGTCAGATTGCTACAAGAAGTAACCAGCATTAAAAATGCAATAGGTCGAGCCTTTAATTAAATTAAAGCCATTTGCTTTGTTATACAATACCATTAGTAAAGCAAATGCCTTTAACTTAATAAAAGGCGAGACCTATTGCATTTTCAATGCTTGTTTTCTTAACTTTCCAGTCTACTATACCCAAGCCTTCCGTCGAACATCACCTTTTCAACCCATGCTGCTTTTCAAACTCAACTTCCTAACTTTTCTCCATCTGTTCCTCTTCGCCCTCCTCACACATCATTTCCTATAGCCAAGCTCCTTAGTAATATCCGAGGAGTCATTATTGCATGTGTTCGATAGATATAATTTCCCATAGCCAACTCCTTATGCCCTTCTTAGTCTTAAACGGCCGTGTTGTCCTTACTCTTCCCTGATTCCCTTTCTATTTCTTCAGTTAATTTCTCGTTCCTATCCTCGTCACAAATTTCTTATTTTCTTATGCATTCCCCTCTTTTCACTGATTCTCTTTCAGAGTTTGACTGATTTTTTTATAGTATGTTAAAACCTTTGACTTAAAGGGACTCGGCAGTGCTTAGTAATATCCGAGGAGTATTTCGAGGAGACATTATTGCATGCGTTCCATAGAGCTGGAGAAAGATTACCTTTGCTACAGCAGAAAAGATGGGATGTATGTCGATACTTCGCATACCATTACTTCGCATGATTTTAGTGCGATGTTTTTACTTAGCAGAAACCATTACTTTGCATGTTTTTACTTAGCATAAACCCTTACTTCGCAAGTTTTAACTGCGCATGCATTTATAACGCAAATGGTTATAAATGTTCTATGGTTTATGCTAATTAAAAACATCGCACTAAAATCATGCTTACACTACACTACCTTACACTACTTAAACATCACTACACTACCCGAAACCCTAATACACTACCCCCTACACGACCTTCCCCCTGCCTGGACCCTACACTCTAACACCACACTTCACCACCCACCGACACTACCCTATAACACTACCCTACAGTACACAAACACCACACCACTACCCTAAACCCTATAGCACTACTCCCTGCACGACCCTCACCCTTCCCCCAGTCCGCTCCATACACTACAACACTACCCTGCATGACACCCTAACACTACCATAAACCCTAAAACTCTACCCTACACTACACAAACACCTTAACACTACCCTAAACCCTGAAACACTACCCCCTGCTCAACCCTCCCCCGACCCCCAGTCCTGTTCCTACACCCAAACACTACCGTGCACTACACCCGACACTACCCTAAACCCTAATACATTACCCTACACTACACTAACACCGCACTACTACCCTAAACCACTACCCCAGCACAACCCTACCCCCGTCCCTTCCTTACACTGAAACACTACCCTGCACGACCCCCCGACACTACCCTAAACCCTAAAACACTACCCTACACATACACCACATCACTACCCTAAACCCTAAAACACTAGCCCCAGCAAGACCCTACACTACTCAAACACAACCCTACCCACCTAAAAGACTACCCCTGCACGACGCAAAATAACTACACTTACCTCTCTCTCCTCCGTGGTTCCTCTCTTTTCCGGCTTCCAGCGGCTTCAGATCTGCACGTCATTGTTTGGAAACAGAAGCTCCTTCCAAACAACGATGTGGATAGCGCATACCATTACAATGCATGCGTTGTAACAATGCTTGCGATGTAACAACTTGCGTACTAATGGTACGCGTTGTAACATCGCAAGCGTAGTAACGCTTGCGAAGTAATGGTATGCGCACTAGCAGCCGCGCATTAAAGGCTGTTTACCGAAAAGATGTGCTATTGCTCAGATTTGTGTTCAATTGTTTTAGGCCTTCTTTACTTGAGCGTTAGACGTGGAGTTAAGAATAGTTAGTTCACCTAGGTTACCAGATGGCTCGGTGTTACCGAGGACACAATGCGCCATTCTTGAACTTTTCTTATACAAATCATTGTTTTCAGGTGTATTATTTTATGTGGATGATCTGAAGAAATCCTGAACAGAACACCCTGAATGCATATGTTTCTTAAAGGAAAATCCAGGACTGGAGCACAGTGTTTTTGTTGACAGGAGTCTACTAGAAAGCTTAATTTTGGTTGCTGTTCTCTAAAGATTGTATATCATTAAGATAAAATAGGGGGGTGGTGGGTGGAAGAATTGCTGTTGATTGTAGGTTAGGCTCCCTGTTTTCCATTTTTACTGATTTTTACAGATAAATACAGACAGAAAAACATTCATTTTCCTGTCTGCATTTATTTTTAAATGTGGATAAAAACGGAAATTATGTTGTTTTTGAGTGATTCTAAATGCTTTCAATCATGAACTCAAGGCCAATAGCTGTGCGGATTGACGGGCAAGGGGTTTAAAACATATAGGGATTTTAGTAAAGAGCCTTAAACAGCATTAGATTTGCACAATCATGATACTAAAATTTATATATTTTCTTGCACGTACATAATTTGCCACCTGCATGTGTACAGATCATTGAAACCTGTCAGGCGTTCAAGCAAGAGTGCACAACATTAACTGGTTAAAAAAATGCAGAAATATACACATTTCATCTATTTTTTTTCACTAAACCTAAAATAAATATGGATAAATACAGACGGAAATGACAAAAATATAAATACCATAAAACCGGGAGCCCTAATTGTAGGTGATAGAGGATGTATACATTACACACCACACCTTCCAGGTGAGTGAATTTAAATATGCAATCAGCGGCTGTTCCTCCTTGGGAGCATAGGAGTTCCGCCCCAGTCCCCAAACAGCTGCAGAAAGCTGGAAAAATAAAATATTAATAAAAGGATTTTGTTTTACCGGCTTTCTGCTGAACGAAGAGGGCGGGGCCAATGTGTCATTGCTGCTGATTGGCAGCAATGATGAGTGGCCCCTTCAGTATGAATTGCGCATGTCGGTTTGAGTGGCTACCTTGCTACGGCCGAACCGACGTGCGCAATTTAACCTCCAACCCAGCTGTCGTAGACAGCTGGGTTGTAGAGCAGGTACAGGCGTTCAGTGCTCTTCGGAGCGCTGAAGCAGCCTGCTCCAACCAATCCAGGCACTTTCTGATGCAGCATGAGAGCAGTGTCTGGATTGGATAAGGAGCTGCGAGACCTCACACTGGAGGAGTCTGGAGCCGGCCGGAAAACACAGAGGACGTGCTGCAGGCTAAAAAGGTAGGTGAAACTTTTTAAAAAAAAAATTTTTTATGTAAATGCTTATTTGTATGTTATTTAATTTTATTAATGTTGACTCACCATTTTTGTGGGTCCCCAACCGCCACTGTGTGCAATGCTTATTTAGCAGATGATTTTCCTTGGGATACAGACCGTGTTGTAGGAAGTTTTGATGACATACATATCCATTAAAGAACATCTATATAGGCTTGTGAAGCCTGAATGAAATCTGAAATGTACTGGAAAGTGCTTTACTGTGATACATTATAATTGATTATATGTGTGTATATATATATATATATATATATATATATAATTCAGTGAAAAAACCATAGGTTTCACACACGTTATAGTTAGGAATTAGCATTTAAAAAACCTTGCAAATTCACTGAAAAAACAATAGGTTTCACACATGTTATAGTTAGCTGGACATTTCACTCGTAAAAAACCAATGAAATTCCCCCGTTATAGTTAGTTCAGCTAACTATAACTCGCGCGCCCGCAATCCACTGCTGATGACGTCACATATTACATATCACTGATGACATGATGACATCATCCATTGAGTATGTGTTTCTTAACAATTTTAATATGTTTAATATATATAGGGAAAGGCCTGTTGAAGAATGAGTGGGTGTACAAGTATGTAAATGGATGATTTTCTGTGGTGCGTAACTGACTCTATAAGTTATTGGTATTGCAGTATGTATGGTTTTGTCAATGGAACTCTTAAATTTTGAGTCGGTGTATCAAAGGTTATATTAGGGTGTGAGAAGATGTGGTAATTTATCACATGGATGACGTCATCAGTGATGTCATCAGTGATGTCATTTGAGATGTCATCAGTGATGTCATGAGTGATGTCACTGACCATGTCATGAGTGATGTAATATGTGACGTCATCAGCAGTGGATTGCGGGCGCGCGAGTTATAGTTAGCTGAACTAACTATAACGGGGGAATTTCATTGGTTTTTTACGAGTGAAATGTCCAGCTAACTATAAAATGTGTGAAACCTATGGTTTTTTCAGTGAATTTCAAAGGTTTTTTAAATGCTAATTCCTAACTATAACGTGTATGAAACCTATGTTTTTTTTAGTGAATTTGTAAGGTTTTTTAAATGCTAATTTATGTATGTATTATTATATTTTTTATATAATTATTTTACAATAAGCTACCTATGTATATAGTTATAGATTAACTTTATCCTGTAATATGGAATGGCTGTTTTTTTTTTTTTTTTTTTTTTTGGATAGAGTTGAACAGCATAGTTAATATCTTCTATAAACTTATAAACACTTTAAAAATAGTTTTTTTTTTTAAGGGTTTTTGACGCGCATGGTGCACGCATGCGTATGTGCTCCGTGTGTGCATGCGTACGTGCTCCACGTGTGCATGCGTACGTCGTGCGTGCTCCGTGCGTGCTCCATGCGTGCGTGCTCCGTACGCGCATGTGCGTGTGCTCCGTACGCGCATGCGCGCGTGCTCCGTGCACGCACCGTGCGCGCACGGCAAGTCATGTGATTTATAAACAACACTTTTCATTGTTTTATAGTAGTTTCAGGTCATGTGATTATGAAACAACACTTTTCATTGGTTTATAGTAGTTTCAGTTCCAGAAACTTCCAACACCACACCCACTCCCCTCATTATTACTTCTGATTCCCTGGGAGAAGGAGCTGAGCAGCTTTTCCAGTACTCCAGTACTTGAGAATGGCACAGCAGCAGTCATCTTCTGGGAGTGAGCAGGAGACCCTTGTGAGACAGAGATAGAGGAAACAGAAAGACTCTTTTATATGGCAATTTTTTACATTTCCAGAGGGGCAGAAGAAGGTGAATGCTTCAAAAGTCACCTGCACTCTTTGTGATCGTGTCTTATCAAGAGGAGATCCTAAAAAGAAATATTCTTTTAGTATCTTCACTATAATCAGGCACGTTAGAGATGTACATCCTGTGGCTTATGTTCGAGCTGCTAGAGAAAACCCTCCAGCAGCTCAGCCAAGCACATCCGCAGCAGCTCACCCGAGCACATCATCGGCAGCTCAGTCGAGCACTTCATCTGCGGTGTCAGCTTCACCTGCTTCTGTTCCTCTGGATATACACCCTCTGTTTAAGAGGGTGCATATACGGTGCAATGCGTGCAATGCTCTTCTCTCTTATGGGGACACCAGCATTCCCCTAATAGAGAGCAAGATACAGCAGCACACGTGCGGCACCCTATAATTTTTGCCATTTTTTTGTTCCTCTGTCCCTCTATTAACACAACGGCTCTTTTTAGAGCCACCTAACATCTAAACACTTAAATTTGATTTTTTTTTTTTTTCTTTCGCCGTGCGCGCACCCTGCGATTTTTTTTTTAAAAGAAATAAAATGTTTTTTTCACCCTTCATGGTCCTTCAGGGACCCCCTGACAAAAGCTAGGGGGTCAGGAACTCTGTACCCTGCCCCTTTTTCACGTTCTCCACCTTTCTTTTTCACTGTCACACACAAAATGGCGGACAACACTTCCTGATTTCGACCGATTTGAATGTTGACTGACATGTAACCACCAATCAGAATTACGCTCGTGCACGTTAAGGTGCGCGCACGGTGCGCGGCTATAGATATTTATGTGCTTTTGAATGCAATTTTCTCAGGAACTACTGAACAGATTGACACCATATATGCAAAAGGCACATCCCTGACCTGAGGACTACCTCTTTGCCAAATTTCAAGTAATTCTGTTCAACCGTTCGGGCTGTACCTTCGACTAAAGGTCCTATGGGAAAATGCATAGGGAAAACGCGTTTTGGGACCCCCCTTTTTTCTCAGCCCCCGCTTGACGAATCACCCCGAGACTTCCAGGGTAGGAGCTGAGCGGAGCTCCCCATTAGTTTTGAAAATTTCGCGAGGATCCGTCAACCGGCGCCAAAGTTATTCAAGATAGAATTTTCAGATTTCCTATGGAAACACGGCCCTAACTATAACTATCTACTGGCGACCGCCAGTAGATAATATATCTCTTCCTCCACCAATTGCGGTTGCCAGCATGCATCTGAATGTCGGCAGTGCTCGTGAAACGCGCCTTCTTATATGTCAATTCCTAGCTGCACTCTTTCTGTTTGAAAAAAAGATATTGGCACTTCGGCAGTTCATCTCAGGGAAACACGATTGATTAGCTGAGGTGAGAACAACACTTTTCTGCTCCCATGAACCCTGTTGATGACCGTCCGACCAACTGAGGGATATATATGTTAGTTATAGTTAGGACCTAGTTTCCATCGACAAAGTGATTTTTGTTTTACTAATAACTTTGGCCCTAATTGATAAATCTTCGCAAAAGTTCCAAAACTAGTTTGTCACTCACTTCAGCTGCTGTCTTGAAAGTTTTGGGGTGATCAGTCAAACAGGGGCCAAGAAAAAGGGTGGGGTCCCAAAATGCTTTTTCCCCATGCAATTTCCCATAGAGATTTTAGTCACAACTACAGTCCAAACTGCTCAACAAAATTACGCCAAATTTGGCAGCAAGCAAGCTCTTGTTCCAGAAAATGCCCTTTTTGTAATTTGGTGTAAATCCGTTTAGTAGTTTTGGAGTTATTTAAGAAAAAAGAACTATAGATATCTCAGGACATAAACCTTCCGCGGATCTGACAGATCTCATGCAGTGCATTGCGGGGGCATACGTTCTAGTTAGCTCAGGTAACTATAACTTCTGAATTTCTATGGTTTTGTGTGTGTAAAACCTGAACCTAACTATAGCGTCCATGTAACCCTTGTTTTTTTAGTGAGTTTCACTTTTTTTAAAATTAATTAATTGTATTCCGTTTTGACCCATAAGTTCAATTTACTAATATATATTTTCACATGTTTATACATACATTGTAGGAAAGTGGAGTATTATGTGATGTGGGGGTTAGTCCTTACCATGTAATACTATCATGATACCTCAGAGATGGTCCTTGGATTGACACTAATAAATTCTTAGCTCAGTCCTGGTAGAGTGTGAAAGAGCAGTCAGGCTTCACTAGTGGAACGTGTTAAGCATTTCAGAGTACCAACATGGACGATAAGTAATTGGTGCGACTCAAGAGAAATCCGACACCAATTTATAAAAATTGAGTGTTTTTGTATCTTAATTTTTAAACCAAAACCAACAGAATTATATACATACAACCGGAGTTATAGATTTTAGAAGTAATGGAATATCAATGCAAAATAATGCCCTGAAAATGTAACATTGCGGTCAATGGGAAAAACCACTAGTGACAATCGGTCACTTGCAGGTCGAGTTGCTTTGTACCCTTGCTGGGTAAATGTGATGCGGGTCCCAGGACCAAGCCACCATAGTCAGTTCAGTTTTACCTCACCCGTGGAGCCTGATGCAAAGTTGGCCTGGCTGTCCAGGGTGCGGAACGGGAGCCACAGGAGAGCTGCTTTTACCGCTTTACACGGTGCTGCTGAACACAAGATGCAAAAACACAAGAGCAGGGTCGTTGCCGACGATGGTGGTAGGTGTTGTGGAATGCCCTCTTAATGCTGGGTCGAGTTAAGGCGACGGTTACCGGATTGATGACAAACAAGGCTTGGCAGAGGGTGACTCAGCTGAAAGCCTCTTTGACATCCAAATGCCTGGGGGAATACAGTAGCGGTTTGAAACATTGTGGAAGGCCGGGCTACAGTTCTCAGATTAGGGTGTGCAAAGGAAGGTGGATATATCTCCAGGTGGAGCAAACTGATTTCAAAAGGCAAACCTATTCCAGAATTAGAGTCCCCATCGAAGGGGGCTATAATAGGATTAGAGGAAGTGATTTTATGGTGTGACATTAAAATATTTTTATTGGTAAGAGTATTGAATATATCGGGTGACTTCCCAGCCACAGAATCAGAGAAAACAAGCATATGAGTTTTGGAAGACCTGAGACAGGCAAAGGGGAGTCACTGCTGAAAAGGTGGAAGTTATGGGATGGTACTCTTTCGAGTGAGCAGGAAGTGGCTGGCAGTCCTTTTCTTCTTTTGTCATATTTTGTTATGTTAGCATAATTGTGGAAGGCTGGCATCCAGATTGATGTGGAACAGTGGTGCATTTAAGCATTATGCAAAAATCTAGATTTTGAATTGCTCTCTTAAGAAGTCTTTATCTTTCGTAGCAAGGAGCATGAAAGGGAAAAGTGGTCAACACTGAAGAAGCCAAGTATTTGGAAGGGCAAAGTGGCCAACACCGAAGAAGCCAAGTATAGTCCCTGTGCCACACCTTATGAAACTGAAATATATTGACCGAGGACGCTGGTCAGGGGAATGGGTCTGCTTATGCCACATTAGCTAAGTTTTGGACTGAGAAAGAGGTGACTTTTTCAGGACAAGGTAACACCAGAGGACTAACTCAGAAAGCCAAAAGTTTCCGAGCAGACAGCATATTAAATAAAATGACTGTGGTAAATGAGCAAAACACAACAAAACGAACTCACCAGGACCTGTAAAATATGCTTAGAAGAGTCAGTCATCTGTTCGTATAGTCAATAAGAACATTGTCATGTGATAACCATAAATAAACACTTGTAGTGTTTAGCTCCACCAAAGCGCAAGGGCAGCTTGAAAGTGGAGAGGACTGGTTCCTGCAAGGTAAGTAGAACTCAGAAAAAAAGGATAATGATTTGCAAACATTTGACTTGAACAGACTGTTTTTACCAAATACAAGAGTAAGTGAGAAGGCCTTTTGACAAACTGAGTGGAGGACTGTAAATCCACCAACATGCAATATTGTCAGGCGATGTGTGTGTTCCTTCTGACCTTTTCTATGGTCTCTGCCTGCCTTGTCACACAACAGGAAGTGCAATGTAAGCGTTGTAATTTGGGGTCATACCCTGCAAATGGAGGCGAAAAAGAGAGTTGGCATTTTAACTAGACCTCGTGGCAGTTTAGCCTGCTGTCCTGCCTCCTCTTCAGCTGTGGCTGAGAGCCACATCTTCCAGTCCCCAGGATACCTGTATGCCCATGCTGCTCACCACCATCACACTGAAGGGACTGTCCCAGAACTGGCCACTGTCTTCCCCGTGTTGCTTGTCCTGTGCATACCAAGCAAGTGGGTCTCTTCTGACGGGCTACTCTTGTAAAATACTTGATGTTACAAAATCACGGGAGCCTCACCCCTAAGAGCCAAATTTACACTTAAGATGGCTGGTGAATGTGCTTTAGAGTTCACCAGTTGCCAAAGAGGAATCAGACGGTAATGTTGGAGTGCATCGCGTTGCTATATTAAAGTCGAATCAAAATGAAGGATTGCAACGTTTAATCGCATTAGTAAAGAGAAACCTACCCAGTTTTCATTAATACCGCTTCCCTGCTGCTCTTAAACACCGAAACGGTAGTTTGCTTTCAAACGAATGTTTTTCATTTCTCACTTTAAGATTTTGTTACTTTAAAGTGTTGATTTATATTAGCTGCACATCAATGGCAAAATGTGGAGAAAGTGGAGATGTACATACTTTGCTGCACTGTAAGCTATGAAAATGTATTTTGCTATTAATTGGTACAGTTGGTAGTTTGGGTTTTCAGATTTATGTTGTTTCAAGTTAGATCAAACTTCCTACTTCAAAATGGTGACATTATTTTGCTCAGTAATCATTTTGATGTGAATCTTAACGCTATAATGTTACAAATATTAAAAGAAGATCTCCATGCCAGTGCCGTTGGCTGTGCGGAGCGGATTAACCTGGCCGTTGATTTCTTAATGCCGTGTGGTACACAATGAGCCATAATCCAAGCTAGCTGCAAACAAGATGTTAATTTTCTACGTTTATTTAGTGTTCACTTGCTGACAGTGATTACTATAGACACCGGAAAGAAAAGAGAGTAACATTTGCGGAATCCTCACAGGAGCCGCCACTAAAAGACGTACTAGGAGCTTTAGGAGACAAAAATGGGCAACTAATTTATGTGAATCTTTTTTCTAATGTTATTTCCGCAAGAAAGGCCAAGCTCTCCCTCTCCTCTGTCTCGAATATTGGCGAGAGCAGGCGTGTATAGAAAACCAGGCGGCTGCATATGGATGCTCCCTTGATATCATTCACTTGCTGTGTAATCTTATTATGCAAAATTCTAATCTTCCCCTAGAATGAATGCCTCTGGGTCAGAATATAGTCATATCGGGGTTTTCGAGGTCATGTTTTGTGATCCTTAGCTTATTCCTCTAAGTAGGACTGGGATTTAGAGGGAATTCCCCAGACACTGGCGGGAGATAGACAGCAGAGCCTGCTGCCTTTCTGGAAGACGAGACCAACATGAGGTCCCTGGTAGGATTAGACTTGATTTGTAGCTGCAGGATTTTTAACAGATGTATTATTGAACAGGGACTAGGGGGCCACCAGCACAGCGAGATTGGATGACGATTGGCATTCTCAGGGAGTCTGCTGGCTGCTAAAACAGCAGCTGCATGTGGATTTGACTTCTTTCAGGTGAAGCGACTTCCAGTCATTTGGAAAGGATGGGATGAAAAGGAACCTTGCTGATAATTTTTGATGTCTGCAAGATTTAGTCGCAGCATAATGGGATTATCGGTAACACCTTCGTGGCAGAGAACACCGCCTGGCGCTATAACTGGCAGCGTCAGAGGACTAATCTATTTTCCCATCTCTGGGATGTCGGGCGCGAGGGCGAAAGTGATTTCTGGCCTGCTAACGGGGATCCGTTTTACAAACATCATAAGGTGATAAAGGTGTCAAATGTATTTGAGGAGGGACAGTATTTCAGATAAC
Source organism: Triturus cristatus (assembly GCF_964204655.1). Taxonomy (NCBI): domain Eukaryota; kingdom Metazoa; phylum Chordata; class Amphibia; order Caudata; family Salamandridae; genus Triturus; species Triturus cristatus. Next base: position 550,453,546 of record NC_140584.1, read on the forward strand.
ATTTTAATTTTCAAATTGTAGGTCTATGAAAGTCTTAGAAAAAATGTATACTCTTAAATATATGCTCATGTTAACGTTTTGTGCAAGTATTGGGGCCGTTTCCCTTTATTTTGTTCCATGACTTATTCGAAGAAGGTTAGAATTAAGTCAAGTCCCACTTGCACACAAGTAAAAAATGTTAATTGATACCAAATAAGTAAAAAACACTGTGGATTGGTTAACAATTTATCACAAAAAACTGAATTTTTTATTACCATATTCTTGACGCATTACATGTATAAAGAAAATCTACCGTTTGCATACCCTAGTGACGCTGAGTGCAGCCAGGGGAGTGTGAGGTCGTGCTGGTGATAGACCTTTGCACGTGGCTCCAATGTTCGTGTCCGTACCCCCGGGGGCCTCTGTGTGCTTGTGGCAGTAGTCTTGCTCAGTGTCTGTTCCCTTGTATGTCATAGGTTACAGTTGTATAACAGTTATCAGTTTTCCTCCTATGCGTTGATACAAGTTACCTGAAACATCATGTCTACACGATTTTGGAACGTAGAATCCCCTACATTGATCCTCGCAAAGTAAAATCTTTTGTACTGTCGAACCACGAAGCATTTGAAAACCCAAAAGTGAGCCATTTCAGTAAAAAAAGGCTTGCTTGCCCCTTTCTATAATGATTTAAACCGCACAAGTGCCAAGTGATCGTGAAATGTAAACTGTGTTTGGTGTTTTAAGTATAGGAATGAGAAATGCTAGATATTATTTTAAATTGTGCAGCATGTGGCATTTCGATCAGATATGCATTTTCAGTGCAGACGTGCATATTGCGATTTCGAGGAGTGACTGTTCAGAATGCTAAACTTGGAAAACAGCCTTGTGAATTATTTTCTTTGTTTGAAGTTCTCATCCTTTGCGCTGTGTTGATCTTCTGTAGTAAGTTACACCTTCTCTGCAGAGCCTGCAGATTACCCCAGCTAATTAGCCATGCACTTTGTTCACACAGTCTGGTTCACAGCTACATTTTAAGCCTAAGCTTTTCTAACTTGCTAAATGTGATGCTTCTAGTAGCTGCCTTAAATTGTATGTGTGCAGTTCATACCCTGTCATAACCTGAAAAGAACATTCTACGTCTTACAAACCAAGGTAGTCCTACTTCTTACAAAAAGGAGAGCCATATGAATATTTGCACCATGACAATGAACAGTCCGAATTCACTCATGCTTGCGAAACACTGCTTGAATGTGTTTGTGCACATTTCTTCATTGCAAACACATTTAAAAGGAATATTCTTTGCTTGAAGTAGATCACTTTTTTTCTTTCTGAGATTGCTTATGTGCTAAAACCAATTCACTGCAAAAGTTGTGACAGGAATACCTGGCACTGCAGATGATAAATTAAGCTCACAAGGACATAGCTGAACACAAATAGTGGTAGAAGTGCATTTGTGGCTGCTTTGCTGTTCGTTCTGGAGAGGATCATGTTTAGCAGTTTGAGAACGGCTACTACTTTATTATTTTTTTCATTGGGGAGGTTCAGTGTTTTTGCACTGTGAACGGTAAGTATAGGATGGAAAATGTGGGCGCACATGATGGCGAAGTTAGTTGGGTGATGTCTTGCATTTTTGTGTGGTTAGATGAAATGTCCTTATGGCAGAGGGATTAGATAGACTGGCTGCTTTTGCAGGCAAGGGTAGTGGAGAGTGTGCGTGTAGTGGGGCTGGGGATAAGTAGCACAGCCCTTATAATCGGCGGCGTAGCTTGATCAGTAGGATTGGAGGGTGGACTTCAAATTTCCCAACAATCACGCTGACATATCACAATAAAATAAATTCTTTGAGAAGCAGAGTATAGGGGAGTTTAAGGGGCAGTGGGAAGGGAGAGCAGTGCGAATTGTTAGGGTTACTTAAAAGACCATCTATTGTAAAATAACCAACAGTTTTAAGAACTTCGAAACCGAGTGGGGGGGAGAGAGAGAGCGAGAGAGAGTATGACTGTTTTTGTCTGTGTGAGCATGTAAAAATACTAGGTGAAATCTGACATCCACCTCACCATACCCGACTGAATGCATCTGTACCCAACTGTTTAATAGGGAATACATTATTAGGGGGGGTGTAACACTCCTAACACCCCCCAGAAACTCTGCCCCTGCTTATAATGGAAGCCAGCTACAGCCTATTAGCGGTCCATAGATATCTGGCCGTATGAGGAAAGGAAAGAGGTGAAGAGAAAGGTTGCCATGAGACTTAAAGGTAGAGTCAGCAGCTAGTGCTGATCGTCCGACCTTATGTTCTGCCAAGCTGCTTAGAGAAGTGGACTAGATGAGGGGTTGCATGTGTCTACAACAGCGTTTCCCAAAGTGTGGGTTGCGGGCCGATTTGTGGTAGGTCGTGAAAGTACAAGCAATAAATAAAGATGTCTTCATATTCTGTATTTATCTTGTCATATTTTCTGTGCTTCCAAGATACAGGTCAAATGTCAGGCTATGTCTTCTGACAAATTGCTGCTTATTTTTTAACATTGAGATTGGTGTTTACAAACTTCTCATTTTGCAGTCAGAGAAGGAGAAGTAAAGTAAATTATGTAACAATCTTGCCAGGCAGGAGGAGTGTGAAAGAAAAGGCTGTACGTTTTTGTAATACAACAAAATATAAATCCCTTTAAAATAACTGTACACATTTAGCAGGCAGGAAAGCAAAAATTAAGCACATTTTGTTGTAATTCCGAATTGTGATGGAAACAAAGATTTTAATAATATCAAAACAAATCAAGACATTTCACATGTTCATGTGCAAATGATACATAGTCACAGAAGCCCGATTTCTTCACATTATCATTTGTGTGCAATATAATTTTATCAGTAAAACTGTATGACTGCGCAAATATGGTGGTCATTTAAATGGAAAGTGTGCTGTCCAAATTTGGCCGTGCTCCTCAAAAGTTTAGTGTGCACTGGTTTAGAAGAGTCTGTCAGCAATTAGGGAAAGTAGTCATAACTTAAACCTCGAAGTCTAGATGTACAGCAACTTCACCAGATTGACTTACCACTAATTAAATCACCCTTATGTATTTTTTTAAAAACTTATTTAGTCATATAACCATGTGGTATTGCCACTCTTGTCGAAGTGGTGGTAGATCGAAGAATATTGGTCAAGGTTCTGGTACAACAAATTTTTCACAGTTGGACTCATGGTGGTTGAGAAATACCGTGTTTCGAGGGGTTTTAAAGTGGAAATTCTTTGTCATCCACTTTTGCAGGTTTATTAGGTAATACTTGAAAGCAGCCATGTCATTTATCATTGAGGGTTTTCAGGTGCGGTTGTGTGTTATTATATTGATGCACTGCATGTTTGTGTTTTCTTTGGTTAAACCCATTGGCTACATGCAGAGGTGAAGTAGTATCAGGGGTAGTATTGATTCTCGTGAGAATCCACATTTAGACCTTTCTTGTATAAAAGTATTTAACACCAGTGCTTACTAAGGTGCTTCTGTGCTCTAGGAACGAGGTGAACCATTTCAAATCCTTTTTTTCTGAACCCCTTCTGATGTGTTAGTGTTGATAATTGTCTATAATGGACTGTCGTCTCAAATGTTGCTGACCGGTAGGTCCAGTGTCACTATTAGGGATGCATCCATTTTGTTTAGAATTTGGTCGATATTGTCTAGGACATTATCGTTGCTGTTTCTGTGTTGCAACCTGCTCTGAAACACTTGGCAAGACGGCCTTGTTTTGGGTTTCTGGCTGGGTGGAGACATAATGGTGTTGGGGTTCAGAGGGGCCAAGGAGAAATTTTAGATGGATAATCAGAAGCTGTTAGGGAAATAAGCTGCTAAGACTGGCTCACTGACGTTGGAATGTGGCTGGTTGAGGTGAGTCTGGAGTAGAGTGAGGGGAAGTCAACCAGGAGGGTGGCTGGAGATCAATGACTGTCGAAGAATAACATGACTGCCATGGTCCAAGTGGCCAAACAGTGCAATTGTGTTCTCTTTTGCATAGTGCAAACATGGAAGCCACACATTACATAGAGCAGGACTGTGAAATGTGGTTTCTGCATAGCCTATAGGGAAGAGTCGCTAGCCTCCCTTGGGTCCATTGATGAGATGGCCAGATGTAAAACATTATGTCCTGAGTCCAGCTCCAACATGTTTAACTGGCATAGAAAGCTATGGCCCCAGTGTTAAGTGCAGTTGCTCCTTCTTCGTGTGGATGATCCCATTGTGTAATCTTCCGAAGTGTCTTTTTATCTTGTATCTGGCCTACAGATCAGTTTGTGCTTTGCAGTGTCTGGTACCACTCTTTAGACCTAAATGATTCTGTGATATTTGATAAGGTCTAAAACAACAAAGACAAATCCACAAAAAAGTTGGAAATGTAACTATTGCCAACCATCCCTTTGCCACTTGTTGAAATCTTCGCTTCAGTGCCCTTAAAACTCATTGTCCTTAATCACATGAACTCTTCCCCATTACAAACACGAATTTCAACCAAATGAGTCTGAATTGCAGAGGCTGCATCCTACAAAATGTATCCTCAATCCCATATTTAATGGTACTTTCCATTTGCGTGTATACTATTTGTATTTACAGATGTTATGTAACCCAAACCTAATAGGGGCGCAGAGGAGAGCTAAATAAGTCAAGGCACCAGATTTTTTTATTCATTTATTTTATTGAACTTTTCATCAATAGCAGACATTCACAGTTCGTCAAGTGCATTAATCATACAGCAATAACATGAGTAGTGGTGGATTATCATAAATCAGATTACATATGTATCAGCAAGAGCAAACATAATCAAGCAGTCAGGACAGTTATACACCACCCAAAAATATTGAAGAGACAAGAGATAGTCGCCATATCGAATTACAGCCCATCTGGAGTGCCAGGGGGTGGGTGCAGAGCTATAAGATAGGCATGACCTTGCATGGTAATCACAAGAGGAAACCACAACATGTGCTGACTGGAGCCAACCGAGGGAAGTGTGATCAGGCCTCAGGACATGTCTGTTGCGTTGACAGGGTGTTCTAGCAAATATGTCTGTAGTGGGCCCCAAATGTCTCGGGGACGTGAGGAGCAAGGGAGTAGTTCAGCATAGGTGCAAAGTTGGTCCTGCCATAGAATCATGTCTCCCAGCCAGTCTTTAAATTTGGGCGCTCGTCCCCGACCCCATCTGCAGGCTATGCGTTGCTTAGCCAGCACAAGACAAAAGGACACAAATTTTCGATGCTTGGCCGGGATATGTTCAGTGTACCCTAGGCAGACCCCCCCAGGATATTGCGGCATGGATTAGCAAATTTAGCGGCACAAATATGGAAATTTAGCGTCACAAATATGGAAATTTAGCGGCAATTTTGCGGCACTTTATTACTCGTAATCATTCATTTTCAGCCTGAAATCAATGGAAACTGTTTTAGCAGAGAATTCCACTTTGAATTAGGCATGTTTAAAGTGTCTGTAGCGCTACAGAAGCACAGCTCCAGTCCTAACCTCATAGGAGGGTGCTGTATTTCCCCCTGGGAGGTTCTAGCGCCCATGTATGCACCCCTGCTGGGGCACCGCTGCCTCCTGCATCTGTGAGGTAGGACACCTCTTCCTCAGGCACCTTAGGGTACAGGATTGGAGTGATCATAGTGACTGATCCAAATAAGTCAGACAGACTGCATAGGGAGGTCACCTCTTGCCTACCTGGTCCAGTCCTCATAGGTCGACTTAAGCAAACATAGCCTGGCCTCGAAAGGGAATCTTGTCCTGAAGACTTTGGAGAGGACGCTTGAACTTAAAGGATTACTTTCTAGACCCCAGCGTAAAAGGTTTGAGAATGTTTTACTCTCCCGCTCCTTTTTGCACCATGTCATCAAGTTCATCACCAAATAGTTTTAATCTTCTAAAATGTAATTTTTTAAGTAGACCTCTCTGAGTGGAGTCTAGTTTACATGACTTCATCCAATGCAGTCTAGGACCAGCTATTGAAGCCCCAACCGATGCTACGGCTGCCCACAAGCTTTTATTTTCTTGTTTCCCTTTTGGTCTCCTATTTTTAGTTTTTTCCCCTGCTCCCATTTATGTTACTTCTACACGCGGTGCCAAGATCCTGTGGCCCAGGAGGTATTTGTTGTAGATAAATTGATAAAGGTTTTAGATAATGTTTGCAATTCCATTGAAGTGCAGCAGCCCGACCAGGCATGCACTTCACCTTAAATGATGCTGACAGTGACCACAAGCATATGTTTGTGCATAAATAACTGAGACTGGCTCTTGAGAAAGGGATACAATGAAATGATGGATGTAAAGCATGGCATTTTGGCAGGAAGAAGTCCCATAGGGAAGCTTTGATGCGTAAAGACTCATTTAAGCGGACTATTTACATACCTGTAAAAATTGATATTCTTGTAGTATCTTGTTTTCATCCAGCTTACTATATCTCCCATATTAACGTGTTCCCTTGAGTCTCCAGATTGAGCCTCCCCAAATACAGTTGGTGTATGGATGCAGATTCGATGATGAAGTATGCCACCAGTAACTTTATTGGGCTAGAGCACCATTAAAAAAAAAAGACTTGGGGACTTATTGAGAGAAGAATTATTGATAGTAGGTTCACTCTCTACTTATTAGTCTTATGAACTTGGGCAGTGTTGGCGACAATCTTTAATACTTCTCACTCCCTCATTTTAATAAAGGAACCGGTGATTAGATATTGTTAACAAGTGTGACAAAATGAAGAAAATACTATCCACAGTTGTCTTTTCTTGCCGGTTAGTTTAGTCAACCGTGCTGCATAATTTGGTTGTCTCCTGCCGCATAATTCTACTCATAATCAACAAAAACTCCAAAACTAAAGTGTGAGAAGAACATGGAATGCAATACACTACACAAAGCGAGTAGTTATCAAGCCAAAGCCAACAGAGAACATAACCACTTCAAATCAAGATGAACCTAAACATGTGTTGTTCCTTCAAGTGTTTGCCTCTGTACATAACAGAAGTTTGACTAAAATGCAGCCCCGTCAGTATCCACATACTATCACCTGTACACAAGATATCCTACTGCTTCTGACATGTTGATAAATTAAAGCTCCCATTAACAGACAGAACAAAGAAAATAAATGCCATCGCCAATGTCAGTCCTTCTCCCCCTCCAAGACCATATGCCCGCCAAGTCGCATCCGCTCTCTCACGGTCTTTAGGCCACCAACGCACAGACCCTGCAATTCTCTTTCACAGGCTGTATACACTCTGCTGACCACGCATTTCATATGGTATATGACACTAGTTAAGTGGCTCCTAAGAGCTACTCGCAAAATATGGTAACACTACCCAATTTAATGGCCCTGCTGCGGATTTTTCAACTGTATCCAGCCTCTCTCCTTCAACTGCTTGACACCACCGCCCTTGCCCCACTAGCGCCTCCATTCTGCCACCTCACAAACTCCCAGCGCACCCAAATCCTCTTGCTCTACAGTAAGGCCCAATCTCTCCTTTCCCTTTTCTTTGCCCGCTTCTGTCCTGCGAGCTTCCCTCCACCACAAGGCCTCCGGAGGCACTGGTACCATGTTCCCATCCCCTACGAAGCCGGTGACCCTTTCTAGGGTTCTTACTTGCCCTTCTTGGTACCGAAGAGGGATGCAAGATACTTCGCCATCTTCCTCTTGCTGCACTGCACCACCGCCGGTAAGAGGTGTCTCGTTCTACAGATAGACTAGTGAGAGTGCAGCGCACTGGATGAATTAGCAATGATGTCTTGCATAAAACAGAATTATAAATTCAAATGTGATTATTCAAATGACAAAGTGGAGGCACTCTACATTTTATATAATTCCACTACCTAAAAGTGAAAGCTATGACAAATCATATTTTATGTAACCTGGCTGTGATGCTGACTCCCGCTGTGTGTGGATATTCAATGGCTGTGGCGGTGGAAGAAGGGCAATCTAAGTCAGTGGAGGGTTGATGCCCTTTACTGTCAGAGTGACACTGTCGTCATCATGTAGGACATGCAGATCATTCCATTGTACAGCCATACAACCACCTACTGCAGTTTGGACCAGGCTTTGAAATAAGGAAAAGTCCTACATATAGACTGCAGTATGTAAACCACTACCAGAGAAACAGCACTCGTCGTGTGAGGTGACAGGAATTATGTTTTTGACCTGCTAGTGTTCAGTGTTCTTTGAAGTAAGACTGCTGACTTATCTGTTTTCACAGCTCTTTGTAAAAAAATGTTTTTTTTAAATCACATTTTTGAAATTTCGCAGGCAGCTTTGTAAAAATCGCGGCATTTTTACAAAACTGCCGATTTCGCGATTTTTTTGCAAATCGCAAAAATCGCAAAATCCTGGAGGGTCTGCCTAGGAGGGTTATGAGTGGTGATCGAGAAATAGGCATGGAAGTCATAGAGTCCAAGACCGTGAGGACCTGACACCAGTAGGCAAGTACCTCTGGACATTCCCAAGCGAGGTACAGCAAGTCAGCGTGCTCAGCTTTACACCCGTCCCACCGGTCTGTGTCCCGCAAGCCAAAGTTATGGAGTCAAACTGGAGTGTAGTACCTGCGATGTAGAAATCTATAGTGGATAATTCAGAGTCTGCTGTTAGAGGAGACCTGCTCCATCTGTTTGCAGAAGAAGATCCATTGTGCGTCAGTGAGATCCTGTCCCAATTCCGCCGCCCATTTAGCCTGAACAGCGCATGGAGGGTATTCGGCATCAACACGGAGAGTGTGGTAGAGCGTGGATACCAAGTGTGAAGCAGTGGATCTGCGCAAGACACAATGCAGAGGGGCCAGTGTTGCGGGCTCGGCAGGATATGTGGGGTTACAAGCTTGTATGCCATGACGGAGGCGGGCATATAAAAAAGTTTCCATAGTAGATGGAGGGGGGTCCGGGCACAGTTGTTGGAGGGTTCGAAATTTACCCTTAACATATAGATCTCCCCAGCAATGAATCCAGAGCGCACGTGCAATTTTGTGAAATAAACCTTCCTGTAATAGTGACGTTTCAGGGTGATGGGTAAGTGGAAGGAGAGGTGAGCATTGACAGGGGGCTTGTGTGCTTTCCAAAATGCGGGACCAGACTCGTATCGTACAGTCTATGGAAGTAAGGCATTGCCCTCGAGGTTCAATGTTAGAAAGGAGGACACCATCCAGTGGGATAGAATCTGCAAGCCAATGTTCAGTGGCGACATGTGGAGTATAGCGGGGTGGATGAAACCAAAAATGGGCATAGTGTGTCTGAGCGCATATATAGTATAATTCGAAGTTGGGGATGTCGAAGCCTCCATGTGAGTAAGGCCGCATCAGTGTGTCCCACTGCATGCGTGGTTATTTATCGCCCCATACCAGTCTAATCAATTCCGAGCGCAGGGAAGTGAAGAAATGCCGTCTGGGGTCATAAGAAATGTTAAGGAATAGATACAAAAATATTGGAAGAATTACCATTTTAATGAGGGATATGCGACCAGCCGTAGTTAAAGGAAGGGCAGTCCATCGATTAATACAGCCTGTGACATGTTCCATAGTACACCCATAATTGAGCCGCATAAGTTTATCACGGTCCGCAGTAATGCGGATCCCCAAATATTTAACATCATCACACCATGCTATAGGACATTCCACTTCAAAGGGAGTAGCAGAGTTGGTCAGAGGGAATATCTGTGATTTAGACCAATTGATGTGAATACCGTGTTGGCCTCCGAACTTAACAAACTCACGGAGTAGCGGGTTAAGGTTTTGGCGTGGGTTTTTAATATACAGGGTGACCTCATCAGCATAAAGTGAAATAAGTATGGGACGGAGGAGGCAGCGGAGACCTACATGATGATGGTGTTGTCTGATCTTGGCTGCCATAACCAAGGCAAAAAGGATGGGAGAAAGTGGACACCCCTGACGGGTGCCCCCGGGACAGAGAGATCGAGGGCAAAGTGCGTACATTGATCAAAACCTTTGCCGTTGGTGAGGTGTAGAGAAGCCAAATCCATGAGAGTAAGCCTATGGTGAGTCCCATACATTGCAAGATGGTGAAAAGATAGTCCCATTCCACTGAATCAAAGGCCTTATAGGCGTCCAGAAACACAGCCACCAGCACAAGGTTTGGGTCTACTGCCTGCAGGATTGAAAATAGGGTCCTAAGATTGTGGGAAGTAGCTCTGCCCGGGATAAACCCAGCCTGATCCGGGAGGACCAGCTTCCCCATCAGCAGGCTGAGATGGTTCGCCAGTAATTTAGCAAGTATTTTCGTATCTGTATTTATGAGAGAGAGTGGCCTGTAAGACTCGCAGCGGTCCGCAGGTTTCCCTGGTTTTAATAATGATGTAATGAGTGCCTCTTTCATCGAGGCAGGTAGGATTTGCATCTCATAGGCCTCCGAAAAAACCCCTTTTAATACTGGGAGCAGCTGATCGATGTAAGTTGGGTAAAAATTGATGGGAAGGCCATCGGATCCCGGCACTTTCCCTGACTTCATTTGCATGATTTCTCGCAGCTCATCATCTTCAAACGGCACCGCTAAGAACTCGTGCTGAGAGTCACCTAGCCATCCAAGAGCTATATCTTCTAAGTAGGGGGTGAAGTCAGGGGGGGAGGTGTGTTTCAAACTGTAAAGATCTGCATAGTATGCAGCAAACGTGTTTAATATTTAAAGACTGTCCCCTCACCATCTATCACATCTAAGACAAAACTGGAGAAACAGGGTTTTCTAATAGCATTCGCCAATGCTCAACCAGGCCTCTCGCCCTCTCCGTAGCGACGGGTGACATAATATTTACCTCTGAACTTCACCTCCCGGTCAGTAAGTTTTGCACGGAGCGTAGCTCGTTGGGCACCCGAATTGGCCATCCACATGTCAGCTTCAAGCTGTTTGATCTCAGTCTCTAGGCGGTGCAAGTTCCTCCTAATATCATGGAGCACTCCAAAGCTTTTAGATATGCATATGCCTCTAACAGTGACTTTAAAAGCCTCCCAAAGTGTACCCACCCATTCGACAGAACCCTTGTTTCTAGTAAAAAAATCAGTAATTGCCCCTCCTATTTCAGATTGAAAGACAGCATCCAGAAGCGCTTCCGGTACTAGCCTTCAGCAACGTGGGGTGGCAAGTGAGTTAGGAGGAGTGAGTTCTAGGTGCACTGGCGCATGATCTGAGTATGTGTGGGCCAGGTGTTTAGCAGAATGAATCCAGGGGGTTACTCCATACGCGCAGATCCAGTAATCTAACCGGGACCAGGTGGCGTGCCCTGCCGTATAAAAGGTACCTTCTCTATCAGTAGGGTGTACGTAACGCCAGATAAGGCTTCTCGAGCGTTGGTGTAGTGATGAGGAAGGGGGTTGGAGCAATCCATGGTCGGGCATAAAGCTGTATCAAAATCCCCACCACATATGACCTGTGTGGAATCTATTTTAAGTATGTGTCCCCAGAGGGTAGTGAAATAATCGGGTCGTCTAGGTTAGGGCCAAAGCAACAAGCTAGGGTGACCGATTGTGTGCCCAGTGTACCCCAGAGTATGCAGCTGCGGCCAGAGGGGTCACTGTATTTGCCACCCAATATGAATGGTGTATTTCTTTTAACTAATATAAGCGTGCCACATGAGTATGTCGAGTAGGAGGAAAACGCTCAGGCAGAGGCCCATTTACTACTGTAGCAAGAAGGGCGCCGAGGGTCCATGTGTGTTTCCTGTAGCATAGCGATTTGTATGTGGTGCCTATCTAGATACGCTAGGATTTGTCGCGGCTTACGAGGGTCACGAAGACCCCTGACGTTCCATGTGAGCAATTTGATGCACGTTTGGTCAGTCTGGGCTGTCATCATAGGTCCAATGAACCTGTATGGCGAGCATGTTGTTGTCGAAAAGTGATGTGTCCAGTCACTAAAGAATTGACATGTCGAGCTGCAGTTATCAAATGCGTAGCAGAACAATAAAGAACTTTCCCATCCCATCCCCTCCCCCCACAACAAACAAAGAATAAAACCCACAGTGAGTTAGCATCAGAACAAGCTGCTAATATCAATACCACCCCCACCCACAACGACATCCCAAACATCTGCACGATCTTGATTATAGGCGTGAGTGAATGTTGTTGTATAAAATACAAAATAAAAAAGCTTAACAGTCCCATCACAGTGTCTTTTTCTAACAGTATCTTCTGAACGTCCATATTGGCAAGGTCGATGAATCCCCCACACCACCCCCACTCACAACAGCACCCCAAACGTGCCGGTATTAGGTCGCCCACACAAACCGAGCAAACTTTGTTGACAGTCCGTCAGGGCCAATGAGGCTCAGTGGAGTAATACGAATAAATGACCATAAGAAACGAAGAAATCAGAAAAATTCAGGGGATCTCCCATAGGGGGGTGCCAGTTGGCCATAAACCTTCCCTTTCCCAATACCTCTACCTGCTGCGCAGTCCCCAATCGTCACAAAGTGACCGGTGGGGGAAGACCGTTGGGGAGAAGGGTGCCTGGCGATGCATAGTACAAATCTACCTAAAGACTAAAAGGAAAACAACATTTATCGGATTAGAGGCCACTAGAATTATTCAAAGCCCAGCAGGGCACTTAGCTGTCAGGGATCATCTTGTGGACTAGGAGTCCCAGCGGGGGGGAATTGGGGCCCCAGCAACGCGGGGGCCAAGGCGACGTCTCCTGCCCTCACCAGGAACCACTCCACTGAAATTTGCGGGAGTGGGAAGGCATTCCCCGGGTCAGCGCAGTCTAGGTCCATGAAGCTGTTGGTCAGTCAAAGGATGGAGTAGGGGACCGGGAAGCGCCCTCCTGTCCTGGAGAACGTCTCTGGTTGGCCTTCAGAAAGTCTTCCGCCTGCTGTGGATTCGTGCAGAAGATATATTTACCATGACTCGAGATCCGTAGGCGTGCAGGGTACATGAGGGCATATTCTATGTGAGCTTTGCGCAGTTTTTGTTTAACAGGGAGGAATTTACGGCGCACCTCCTGCGCCGCTATAGTGAAGTCTGTATATATGCTGAACGTGGTGCCATCATATTGTAGCGGTTTCTGCTCTTGGGCCTTCTTCAGTGCTGCCTCACGGTCACGATAATTGAAGAGCCGAGCTATGATAGGCCTAGGTGTCTCACCCGGCAGCGGTCGAGGGCCAAGGGAGCGATGGACGTGCTCCACCACCAGCTGCGGCGAAAAGGAGTCCGCACCAAGGTAGTAGTTAGGAGGCGTTCAACATTGTCCTCCATACGCCCCGTGTTTGTGCTCTCAGGGATGCCTATGATGCGAATATTGTTCCGGCGGCTTCTCGCTTCGATGTCTTAATTCTTGGCCGCGATTATTTTAAAAAGTTTATCCATTTGCGACATCTGCTGTTGCATCTGCGAGGTGGCATCTTCAGTCTCGGAGATACGGCGCTCGGCTTCTTTCAACTGTCCGTCATGCTTATCGACTTTCCGAACCAGGAAATCTAAACGAGTGTTCATAGTGTCCATTTTCACGGAGAGGTCAGAGAGGCTGTGCTGAACGGCCAGGAGTAATGTCTTTACGTCATCTCCAGAGGATGGCGAGGGCGCCAGGGTCTGATCTGCACTGCTTGACCCGGAGTCTGCAGAGGTGGATCTGGTAGAGGTCTTTTTATTTTCGAAAGTAAGTCTGGGTTGTCGCCCATCAGGTTTCCCCATCCTTCTACCGGTTGAGTAACTGCCACAGCAATACAGGTGGGTAGGCGATTTTTGAGTAGTGTCTGCCCAGGCGAAGGGGCCGTGTTGCGGATTAGGAGCAAATTGGTTCTTTGTGGACAGCATCCCCAGGTAAGTGAGGCAAGTGGTGACAACAAGTCCGGGCCCGCTGCCCCAGGTGGAAGCGTCTGTAAAGGCTGTGGCGATATGTGGCTCTCGGGTGTGTAGGCAGTTGGGCAGAGCTGTCAGATGCCAAAGAAAGTACGTGCCAGGACTGGAGTGTAGCAAGGCAGCAGCGGTCAGACCGCAGTGCAGCAACTGTTCATTCTGTCAAAAATGGCGCCATCACCGCTGTAGTATGTTGGGCGACAATTGTAGTGTGTACTGGCGCCTGCAGTGGTGCACAGTCAGTAGAGACCCTTCAGGATGCGGATTAGGAGCGAATTGGTTCTTCGTGGACAGTGTCCCCAGGTAAGTGAGGCAAGCAGTGGCAACACGTCCGAGCCCGCTTCCTCAGGGCCCCAGGTGGCAGCGTCGGTAAAGGCTGTGGCTATATGTGGCAGGTGGGCAGAGCTGTCAGATGCCAAAGAAGGTACGCGCCAAGACTGGAGTACAGCAAGACAGCAGGGATCAGACCGCAGTGCAGCAGCCGTTCATTCCGTCAAAATGGCGCCATCACCGCTGTAGATGTTGGGCGATAATGATATATAAGCAGTAGGCTGCAATAAGAAAGAAAAAAACATGGTATATCGGTGAAAAACGTTATTTTTCAGTAAGACTAATGTGACGATTAGAAATTATTTTGTGACCTATACTTGTAGTCTACCTACTAAACTGGGCCACTAGAGTACAGAATTTAATCAGAAGTGTGTATTTATGGTAATTAGGTGCATGTAACGGCATGTTAGACACTATACTGCTGATTCCGGAAGTTATGTATGAAGTATCCATACCAGTAGTGTGCCACTGGGAACTTTCTGTATCATTTTTGCCTCTTGTACTTGTTGTATTTGGAAGTGAATCAATGAGAAGTTCTCAGAAACGGATGTTTGTCACTCCGGGTTATCTCGGAGGTCTCTGCCTGCCCTTACCACCACTTGGAATAAGGGACTTTCTATTTCAATGATATTTATGGTCCCATAGTATAGTTTTCCAATGAGACCCACATCAGCTGGAAAGTAAGTTTAAAAGCAACGCTGCGATCTTGCTAGAAGTAGTGAAATTCTGGGATCTTGATGCACATGCGCAGTGTGCGCAGCCACATGGAGTAGTTTTATATTAGTGAAATTAGGTTTGATTCCCAACCGATTTGAATTTCTTAGATTGATGTTTTGAAAGTAAGACGCCTAAAACCTTTATCAGCCTTCCCCAGTATTTTTGGACATGCTGTATGCTGATCTTCACTCTGGAA
The DNA here is from genome assembly GCF_964204655.1 of Triturus cristatus. NCBI lineage: Eukaryota > Metazoa > Chordata > Amphibia > Caudata > Salamandridae > Triturus > Triturus cristatus. Next base: position 550,468,563 of record NC_140584.1, read on the forward strand.
CAGTTTGTGTTGCTGTGAGGGAAGCCTCATTTCTGGAAAATATTATATGCCTTGACATGCTTTGTACTGTTGTGCTTCTCAATTGCAGTTCATGAAAAGATTAAACATGTGTTGCCTATAAACAGATAATATTACTAATGTATAGATCAGGGGTATGACAGTTAAATGAGAAAGGTTGGCCGGTTCACTTTAAACATAGTGTGGACATTGCCTCTTATGGATATGCGTTAATGGCCTTTATTAGACCTGGCATCCTTGGAAAGGTTTCCCCTGACGTTTTGCCTTCTGCCCTTCTGTTTTGCTAACTTCATTTTTAGGTCTAGCTGGCGTTGCAGCGCGAAGCGCTGCCACCAACGAGACTTATTGTTGCCGTGTTTGCTCCCAAGGGAGACCGACCAGGGCAAGCGCAGCGATCGGGGTCTGTGAACGCGCTTCCCATGAGCAGATTGTGGTCTGTGAACGTGCTTCACATGACCAGCTTTTGCGCGTTCATTCTATTGGAGTGCTCCTCTCCGGAAGACCTGCTGAGTTAATTATAGGTCCTTTCCGGAGATGTGCTATTATTTAGCATTGTGGGGCGCTTGTTAGTTAGGTAAATGAGTAACTTCAGATTGGTTAAAAAACATTGGGCGACTTTAAATTGGTTGAGGGAAGTCGTGGGCGGCCGTAAATTGGTTGAGAAGACTCTCGTCACGGGATGGCCTAGACCCGCACATTACATACACTTGCGCTTGGCATAGTGTTTAGTTTTCGCACTTCCTACTTCCGCCAGTGGGTGGGATCTAGAACGTAAGCAGAGAGCTTCTGGCCTTACACTGGTGGAGGAGAGCAGATTTTTCTGCTAGGCGGGTTCTGTCTTCACTGGTCTCCGCCCCATAACAGCTTCAATGACGCTGTTTCCGCCGACAGCCACCCGTCCTGTACATTCTAGAGACGCGCCACCTCCTGGACGCTGCGGTTCCCCGTCCAGTTCCCACCCCCTCCTGGTACTGTTGTGACGGGGAGCCCCTCATGCGCACGGTCTCAGGCCGACCTCCGCCGCTCCCTCCTTGGTAGCATCTACTCCTCCAGCTTTATTTCTGTCCCGCGCTGCCTCTCGGAGCCGATACGAGTTTGGTGAGTGTGACGTGCGGCTGTCGCCTGTCAGGGGTGCTGCCCACGCAAACATGGGGGGGACATGGGTGTGGCAATAGCTGTCTGTTGGCCCATGTTATAATGTGACTGTTTATACGGTTCGCATATTGCGGTTGGACTACTAGTCCCAGTATTCCTCCTTTTAGGCGGCTAAACTGGATTGGGGGAGACTGACTCTCTTGCAAGGCTGGCAGGTGGCTCTAGAGCTGGGCTTAACTTTTCTGGTAGGTAAAGTACGTTACTTCAATTGGCGTAGTTTAAGTAAGCCAAGAATGCATCTCCTGACTTCTGGAATGCCCTAGGTTGTTAAATAATGACTTCGATTGTTTGTTAATCGTGTCCTTGTGACATATTGGTGGGCGAAGAGATAATACACTTTCTGTGGTAAGGAGGAAAAGTACCGCAGCTTCGGATGTTCCGTATGGACCCATATTTGTTGGTGAATTTATTATTACAACTGAAGTACGCATGACGGTAGAGCATTTTATTAGCATTTCTCCAATAACAATGTTCCTCGAACTTTACTGTCCCTCTTATTTGCTTTCTATCTATTGTATGGCTCTTTTTGTTTCAGCCTGTCAATCTTCTGTTTGTGCTTCCCATGAAGCATATCCATTTACCATCTCGTTGATTGTCTGGCTTCTATGCGTCCTCTACTCGCTTTTAAGAGGCTACTTTTACTTTTTATTTAAGTATCCCATAGTAGTACATGTGTTTACCAGTTGTCTTCCTTATGTGCTTTTCTCTCCTCACTTTGCTGTCTCTTGTCCAAGTGTTTCTCTCCTCCTACCCGCACTCGTGTTATTCTCTCGCTCGTGTGATTTCATCCTTTTGTTGCTTCTCCCTCCACCCCTGCCAACTGGGTTACTTCACCCACCCCTGCTCCCAACTCATTATTATTTTTTAAGCACTCTTGAGCTACATTTTGAAAGAGCACCACACGTGTTCCGGCCCTGCCATGTAGAGCACTGAGCTTGCCATCAGTAGTGTGCCCCAGTCTGAGAAGTTATTCTTGGGTATTAGTGCACGTTTCAAATGCTAGCAATACTGGCAGCAAACCCTCTGAGTTTCTGTCCTGTCCCAGGGGGATCCTGCTACGGGGTACCATGGTTATGTTGCATCTCAACTCCATTTGAATCACTGCACCCCAAACAGGTTTCCCTACATACGAGCTACAAACTTTGAATACTCAAGATTAATTCCTAGCTGTATTTCAAAATATTGAAAAAATAGCAATGTAAGTAGTCTGAGCATAAGCCACTATGCCACTCGCTCACCATTCAGGCCTCGAAAAATCGACTTGCCCACTCGCTATGGCGAGTCAGATTTTATCAGGTCTAGCTATATTTAGGACCTACTTGCCCCTTCTGGCGAGTTGACAAAGAACAGGTTTTCTATTGTCAGAAAGTGAAGGAGTAATTAAGATGCCTTTTAGATCTTGTTTTTTTATCTTGTCACATTTGCTGTGTGTTCAGGTGTTAGAAGTCAGTTTACAATTGCGTTTCTTTCTTTGACAGCAGAGTTCCAGGATTTTGTAAAGTGAACTATCTAACCTGCTGTACAAATTGTGAACTGTAACGTTGTAGGGTATCCGTTTTTTACTAAAACACATTTAAGTAGATAATGTCAACTGTACAAACATTTCAACTTATATTTCGGTAGTTGTGAAAGACCATTTTTTGTACTTCTGTGTAATGATAAAAGTATTTTAATAGGATTAAAAACACATCAGAACACTTGTTGATGTGCAAATGAAAAATGTTTTCTGAAACCCAAATTCCACAGATTATTGTTAATACAGTTATATAGTTTTATCAGTAAAGATGCAAGGCAGTGGGAAGGCTTTTGGCCATTTCTTGTACAGCAGAAGTGTTGAACTTGCACTTTTAAAGGTGCACTCATGAGAATGAAAAAAAGGTGACGCTGTATAATAAAATATTTGCCAATGATCACACAATTTGAGACCAGTTAACAGCTCAAGTACATTACAGTTAGGTCAAGTAGTTTAATCAAGTTACTCGACCTGCAGGTTTAGTTAAACTTTTATGATTTTTTTGTTACCTGCCATTGTAAGCAAAGATCCTGCCCCTAGTTTTGTTCATCTGTGTCCCAGAATTAGCTGAGTCCAGCAGGCCCTGTCACCATTCATACCAAGGGGATGAGGAGGAGAACTGTGAGGTTATCTTGAATACAAGGAGAGGGGGTGTCGTGTACGTCATTGTGTTGGGGCACACAATACAGAAGGCCAGTTTGGGGTTTTAACTGAGCAATGGTTTATGATTGACTGAAACATGCTCACAAACCGTTTCTTGGTACCATTTATGCTGCACAGGTGGTGCGGACAGCAATCTTTGGTCAGTCACACCCATATTTATGTAGTCCGCTTTTAAACTGCTTCTTTGTTATGTATTGTTTGGCACACAGTATGCAATCACCAGCAGTGGTTGAAGTAATGCTTTATTATATAATAGTGATTTTCCAAGCTGCCTATATATATATTTTTTTATTGCTTCAGTTGTGATAATTGTTTTGTGCAGATTAGCTATTGTGTTAACTTATTGTAATTCGTTACAAAACATACAATACTGCTATTTGCCGCCCTGATCTTGGTCAGTTACTGGCATTAACATTGACCAAATTAATTTTGACATTCCTTTAATTTAGGACAGTTGCGTGAAATGTAATGTGACATCACTTCCTGTGATTTTGTTGTGTATGAGAATTGGATTATTTTATGATTACATATCAAGTCAATCGAAGATACATACATTTTAGACATCCTAATGGTTGCATACATTAGCATTCAAGATTTATTGTAAATTATGATTGCTGCATAGTGATCGCGCAATATGCATTCACCCCTTATGTTACATTCATCACACACGTTTATTATTTCATGCCAAGAATCCAGTTATGGTTGGAGTGCTAATGTTGGTATTGGAATCTTTGTTTAAAAGATCCAAGACAGCATCTTGGCCACAAAACCAGACTTCTCCTTATCTATCTACGTTCTTTCTCTCACTTGTTGTACCTCAACTTCCTTTGTGGTGGGTAAAAGAGATATCCATCTTGGATTGGTGAAGACGTGCAGCCACTGTAATGTAAGCTGTAGAGAAAAAAAGTATCGCGTCACTATTTTCATGATTTTGTGATGCCAGTTACACATTTATATTACATTTCTTTGTCCCATTTGCAAACTATCATTTTTAATTAAATAGAAAGATACATTACTGGCCTAGAGCTCCGTTAACTTCTAGTGGAAGCTTAGTCTAGATTGCATCCTAGAACCAGACAGTACCGGAACCCCTCTGCATGGTCGCATTTTCTGGTAGCAGCAGATCTCCCTAAGTGGGTGATGCTTGCTTACTAGGCTGAACAGGCAGAGCTTTTGACTTAGCCAGCTTCAGCATGATGGTATAACATACATGAGTGTAGAAAATGTTGTTGCGTTACTCACATAAACTGAAAAATAGTAATAAAAAGCTTTTAAAAAAAATTATGGTATTGGTAGGCACGTTGATTTAAGGGGTACTCGTCTGATCTATAAGGCCCACCCTTTCAGTGCCTCTTAGCTAACATTTATTGCTTCTTATGTTATATTGATCATGATTCCCTACCCTGCCGCTGTTTATCATGTCCTTTACTGTTATGGTAATCACGAGGCACACGGTTTACTGATTGAAGCACTCGCTTCACTTCTTTCACACGCGCTTCACTTCTTTTGCACCTCATCCTCTCTGTGCCACCATCAGCCATGAAGACCCTTGGAAGTCATTTTCACTTTATCCCCATTTCATTCCATGGACCCCCCCCATCGCCAGAATTGGTCTTTGACAGTATAGTAGTTTTCCACAATCAGTGCCACATGAAACATTAGCAACTTCCGTTTATTGCCCTCAAGATCGTGCCTAACTTCTGAGTTATGTTTTCACTGTTGGTGCCTCCCCACTTTGTCCCTTGGTCTTCACTTAAGAAAAATTCGCCTTTCATGCCCTTGAGTTCCCATCTCATTCTTTGCCCAGTATACAATCTTAACTAACCTTGAAACCCTTTTTTAATTAATTCCAGTGTTACCGTCTTCTATGTCACTACTTTCTTTGTGCTTTTCTTTCTGACTGCTCTGGGTGCTCCCCGCCTCCTTATGTTAAGTGTCTGTCAATCCCCTCTACCATCACATTCCGAGGACTACCAGAATGTTCTGGTTTCTTCCAGGGGTGGTGCTATAAATGGAAGAAATAAGTACTCCAAATTAAGGTTTCTCCTTTGGCTATTAAGGAACTCATAGTGATATCAACATCAAGATGGCACAGCAGGAAGACACCCCTGAAATACAACCAGCCTATCAAAGAAACACAAATGCTCCAATGTTAACATTTGCAAGATAGCACAAATAAAGAGATGCAGGGAATTCAGCAAATAGCTGTCCACCCTGAGAATAGACATGGCCATATCACTCTCTGATATGAGTAACCACAACTTAGGCTCAAACATAGTTAACAATATTGAGGGGATGTGCAACAGCCCGGCCAAGTAGCTGGTGGGGATTTGGGTACTGGAGGTTCCGTGGCTCTTCAGAGGTTTATTATATAACATAACTGATACCTCTAACGTACCTGAAGATAACTAGTCCAGCAGAAAGGGCCTTCTCACCAAAGTCATCTCGATGGTTGTGGGTAACTATGTCCTAAACTAATATGTCCAATCATTAAGAGGTCTATGTCACACCACTGATAATACAGATGTCATCCTGGCCAGGACCCACAGAGTATTTTCTTAATATTTGATGATGGAGGAATATTTGTATCTTGTCAGCTGAGATCCTGGGTGCAGCTAGTTTCAACCAAATATATACTTCAGGGAGGACAATATTAGTATTTTACAGGATGTCACAAGTAACATTGGGAAAGGAAATGAATGGAGTAGCAATGTAATTACTGCGAGGTGACGGTACCTTACAGATGTTGTTTCTTTAATATTCAAGTATATGCGCTCAACAGTTTTTAGGTCTCGCCTAGCGTTGGAGTACAAATGCGCTTCCATCGCTTTGCAAGGCATGCAGTATATACTGTAGTGTGGAAGCTCCGCCCACTCTCTGCCCATTGGCTTTTGTCTTAAATGCTGCCTTCCGATTGGTTGGAGGCTTGTTAGTCCCTCCTCATTCATCATTTGTATCCTTCCACAGCTATTGGCCCCTTTACTCCTAACACTATTTTCTTCCCTGTCTCCCCACCCCACCGCCCCCTCCCTCAGTCTGTGACTTCTCACCCCTTCCCCCACCCCCCTCCCTCCCCTACTCCAGTTCATGTTTTCTTAGCTGCCGGCACTTCCGTTTTCATCTTCATTATTGCCACCTTGAAATATGCGAGTTCAAGATGCGTGCTGTACAAAAACTTCTCGTGTTTAATGAACTAGTTTTTAATGTTACTCTAAATATAATAAGACAATAGGCAACATTCGGACTATGCATGGCAACTGACGCCTCTTAGTTCACAAATGGCATTGTCGTCGGGTGGGAGGAGTGGCAGTGTTTTAACTCATGCTTAAAACTAGCACTTTTAATAACTTCCTCTCAATTCAGTGCTATAATCTTGTGTACTGAGGTGAGGTGCTAAAGAAATGAACTTTTTTGAGTTCTAAAGAGACATTATCGCACATTTACATCATGTTTACTGTATGATTAACATGACGATCATTTTCACGGCTCGCCCACTGGCTCGTATACGCTTGGCTCGTCTCCGGCTGGGTCTACCTGTTAATTAATATATTGGCTCGCGCACCTTTAACAAAGAGAGATGAATGGATACATGACAGTGAGCCAGGTAGATGGTAGAGAAGTAGACTGGTGCAGACAAACAGACAAAGTCAGTCTCCATTGCCTCACGTCAGAATCATCACTTTCAATAACCTGGAAATCTGCAGGCAACTCCTGCATGCCCCAACCTCATCCCCTTCACCTATTCTTTGCAGAAGCGGCATATTCTGAGCTGTGCCCTGCTGAGGCAGAAGAGCACTGCAGAGTCTGTAGAAGCTCTGGGATCCCTATCCTCTCCGGGCAGACACCGAAGCCTTCAGGGTGCCTTCACACTCAGGATAAATGAATACATTTTGTTCTGTGCTTTAGTCGCCCCTCTGTGAGCACTGTCTGGTAGATGAAGTTCTGTGTTAATAAACACATTCAGAGAGGTGGTTGTGTACAAACAAACAGCCACAATACCGTACGTTTTGAATGTGTAGTTAAATACCTGCTCATCGAGTACCTCTGGCTGATCATTCTATGGCACTACCAAAATTACATTTGGACATATTTGCTCAACTGTAAAACACTCCCTTCTATGGGTCATTTAACAACTCTGGGCTTTGGGGTTGGGTAACCTACTTATGATGCTGTGTAAAAGAGTAAATACAAAAATTAATGCAATGAAACTAAGCAACCAGTCTAAAACACTGTGAAAACTGACACGCATTCTGGTATTTTGTTTAGTTAATGTCTATTTTCTGGTAGATGCGAGTAAAGTACTCTTTATGAAATCTGCACACTTTTAACTAATAGCACTGGGCGACCTTTGACAACCAGGTAATGAATACATTTTCATGTACCCCCGAAGCCCCTCTACCCCCTGCCCCCTTGGCAAACTTCATTGCCTCCCAGTGTTTGGGGGATAACCAAGACGCAGGAGAGTGAGTCAAATAGTCTAGAAAATGAAAGAGAAGCTGGGATTCGGATTCACATGCTCTGATCGCGATGGTTGGTCAGTAAGCACTAGTTTTATTAATGAGTTTCGCATTAGTAAAGCACCACGGTGTGCATGTGTGGCGACACTTCACCCATGAGGTATGTGCCAAGCAATTGTTGACACAATCCACACTTTGTGTCTTTTTCAATATATTTATTACGAAGTGCAGGACCTTTCCAAGGGATTTTGCACACTACATACATTCACACCAAAAATAAAACGTGTAGGTAAAAAACATTGCCATTTGCAATGTCAATAGCTCTAATTCGCAAATGCGAGACCTATTTGTATTGCAAATGCTTGTTTACCACTGCTAACCAGTGATACAGTGCATATGCTCTGTACTCAAAACATGGTAACATTGGCTTATGCACAAATGCCATATTTAATTTACCCTAAAGTCCCGGACACCCCCAAATCAGAACTTTGCTGGAATAAAGGCCATTCTGCCTGGAAGAAGAGCTGCTGTGCTGTAGGAGGGACTGCCACTTTGCTACCTGCATTGCTGTGTTGGCCAGCTGACGTCTGAGGTGAAGGAGGAACTGCCACTTTGCTACCTGCTCTGCTGTATGGTCCTGCTGTTTCTTGCCTGGGAGTGTGTTGGACTGGACCTGCTCTCTACACCCTTAAACCCAAGTTTCTCCAAGGGTTTGTTGGCTTTTCCTCCTGTTCTCTGTAGTCTCAGGGTCATAAAAGACTTCTTGCAACTCTGCTGGTGCTGCTGGATTTTGCCATCTGTAATGTTTCCACTAGCTGAACACTCTGCTGGGAAATCTGATCTGGAGCACTGGTAGACATAGGGTTGCTCTGACCAAATTTCATCTCTTCATTGGGGAATGAGCCAATAGTACTCCTGATTTCGAGACATATTACATACTTGTCTGCACGGTTGCAGTGGGTGATCCCAGGGCTAACAACTAGCCCCTAGCTCCTGAATTGAGATACCTTGCCTCATCTCTCCGGCATGCCTCGGTCACAGGATGCTTTTTTTCGCAATGCATGCCGATGCTCCGGAAAAATATGTTTTCTATTGTTAACTGTTAGATGTTGATGCCGTTAGTTTCTCCAGAAAGCCAGGATATTCCATCTTCATGCCCCGGAGTTCCCATTCAGGGTAATGATTGTGTATCATCTGACATTTCTGCTGTGGCCCTTGAGGCAGTGCTTTTGCAATTAAAGGACGAAGATCAACTTGAACACTATCTTTAGCTATTTCCGAACTCTTTCTTCAGCAGGAAGCAATTATTCAATTCTCATACTGGAGTTGTAGGCCATAAAGGAGGCTTGTTCATAGTGGCGGTATCTGTTGTTGGAAGCTCAACATACTTTTGAGTTTTGAACAAATTACCAAAACTTGCAGGTTTGTCAGACAACACAATGCAGAAATAGTTGTCAGGTCAGATTGGCTTTTTCCTTTACTCACTGCGATTTTGTTATCTATATACTGGGAACAAGATAGCTGATGCTCTTTCCCAATGATATCTTGCTGACGAATGATAATGGTGGTTACAACATTCCTCAATAGAGTTTGTCAACCCCAAGAAGATTTAGACACTGCAGCTAATCTGAAGTTGAAATCCCAGTTACTTTAGAAAGATGTTTTTTTCTTCCATCAAAATCCTTACAAGAGAAGATCTTACAAGTCTGTCATGACTTGCGTAAGATGGGACACAGAGGAATAAGGAATACTCAGAAACTGCTGTTCTGTTTGTTCTGGTGGCCCAGGATGCCATAGAATGTAGGGACTGTGTTAAGGCATGTTCTCACAGGGCCCAAACCAAGACATCCCATCTAAGAACCTTTGGTTTGCTGCAACCACTACCTATTGCACCTGAACCCTGGCATATCATAGCCATTGACTTTATTGTAGAGGTTCCTCTTACAAGGCCAGACAACCATCATGGTTACAGTTGATGCCTGTTCCTAAATGGCCAATTTTCAGCCTTTCCTAAATTACTATCTGCCAATCCTCGATCTTCATTAAGTATATTTCTCGACTCCATGGAATTCCTATCCAGATAATCTCAATTTGTCTCAAAATGTTGGAAGGTGCTACATTTACATTTAGGAATCTCTGTTATTGTCCACTAGCTACTCTCCTTCGCCAGAGGCTTGATGGAAAGAACCAATCAAAGCCTGGAGCAATATTTACTGACTGTGTTTTTTGTATTGCTGCTTGTGACAATTGGGCATATTTCCTACCTCATAAAGAGGTCGCCTATAATAACAGTCCGCATTGTTGGGCTATCAGGGTTTCTTCTTTCTTCTGCCTACAGGTCATTCACCCCTGAACTGGTCCCAAAATCGTTTTGTTAATGCACTGGGTCCCACCGCTAATGGATTCCTTCAGATAGTGGTTAAAGAGCATGGAGTTAGGGTAGGAAATGCTGATGAACACAGACAGTTTGAGCCAAATTATTTAGTAGGAGATGAAGTTTGGCTATCTTCAGGTTTTAAACCCACCATGCGTGGTTGATCAAAGATTAACCCTTGTTTTTTGCTACCAGTCCAGTAGTAGTTAATTTGTGGTTGCCTGATTCCTTAAGAGGTTATTCTGTTTTTTTTATGCATCTCAACTCAAACACTACACACCAGATAAATTCAGTAGGGTTTCACCTCTACCCCCTCTTTTTGAAAAATCAGGGAATTTGTATTATGAGCTTTCGGCATTGTTGATTCTCAAATTGTTGTTGGTAAACTGCAGTTTTTGCAAATTCTACCCTGCTAGTGGCCAGTCTTGTGAACAAGCATCTGGTGTCCGTGCCTTACCTTAGTTCACAAATTTGTCCCGGGCCGACAAACTGGCGGATCAGGTTTCCTTACTCGCTATGGGGCTGCAGGATCCATTCCTTTGCACTTCACACACCACTGCAGAATGAGAATGGCTGCTCTCTTGCTATTATATTTCCTTGCAGCCGATTTGTGGCTGGCCTCTGGATCTGCTCTCTCACCGCTACAAGCACCTTGGTGTCCCAACGGTTTGAAGTTGAACCATTGGACCACCTGAGGAGATTAGTCTTGCACGCAGAACTGGCAGCCTAGCTAGTAGTGTGAAAAGGGAGGCCGTTATTTACCTGGCTTATACACCTTGTACTGCTAACGATGAAAATCTGTACAGGTTTTCAGCTACCTTTTGAGGAGATTTCCTATTGAAGATGGAGGCGAACACCTTCCAAATTACCACCTTACTTTGTGTTCCTATTGCTATAACGCCATTAATTGCCTGGCCTAGGTGCGTTACAGACGTGTGCGGGTATTTTTCTCCTTTGTCTGGTTATTTGCTTTTTGGTTCCTTTTTCTTCCCTGTGTAGTGGTCCTAGGTTCCTCTTCTGCTGTTTACCCCAGTTTTGCTTTCTATCTCGCATTGCTTCTTGACATAAGCCTTCGGTCCTCCAGGATCTTGTTCATTCTATACCTAGTGCTTTTTCCTCCCTGATTTCTTTTAGAATAAACAATCAATCAATGTCCGCTTTATTCGATTTTTGTGCAAATATCATAAAAGCATACAGTTTAAAACATCCATATTACATGAGCAAAAAGTGCATAAGGTACTTTTAAATACAAATTACTCAATAATACAGCGTTTATTCCTACAATAATTAAAACATTTATTTTGTCCTCCCCATCGAATTTCATATAAGAATTCCTTTCCTACAGTTTTCAACACTTTAAAAAAAAAAAAGATGCTATTAACTTTACAAAACATTAATTTTTTAAAAACTGTAGTGATAAAAGCGCTGGCCTGCATTGTCTCAATCCTAGCAGTCTTAAAATTGGTAAAATCCATCGCCGCCTTTGCATTACATAAAATTTACAAAATAATACCACCTGCATTGTTGTTTTCTGAGATTGTTTATCACATGGGCAGCTACTTAATGTTGTAGACCAATTGTTTAATTCAGGGAAGCTTATCAAGCGATGAAAAAATCCATGTCTGAAACGTGTTAGGACAAAACGGTCATACCCACTTAGTGTAAAGTTTAGGTACAGCTGCATACCATAAGTGGTGAGTATGAATCGGTTAGATTGTACCGACGACTTAGCTGCCTCGACAGCAAATCTATTTGCCTCCATATGTGTCAAGTAGCATTTCTTTTAATGCTTTCTGATGACAGAATGTCAATTTCCAGGATTATTTGAAGTATTCAGTTTGGCCCAAATCATTCATAAAGGTTTTTCTATATTTCAGCCAAGGAATCTCCAAAGCCCGATCTAACAAGAGGCTATCCTTTGAAATGTCACAATTGAAAGTGGTTTTTGGAGAAGTCCAGATCCTATGCCACAACAGAACTGGTTGGACTTTTATTGAGTCTGAAATGTAAGGCAATCCTAGTTCTGAGTGGCATACATAGGTGGAAGTACTATCTGGGACCGCCAAGAGATATTTTTAGAAAGCGTTCTCCACCTATTGTATAAGTTTGGTATCGCAATAGCCCCACACACCAGCACCATACATCGCTATACTAATACATTTTGCCCTATAAATTTGTAGGAGCTCCTCAGATGGTTTTCTGCCCAACTTCTTCTCAAAATTGGCTAGGGCTGCAGTAGCTTTCATAAAAAGCAACCTCCTGTTTTTTACAGCCTGGTACCATATCCCCTTATTATCAAATAAAATACTTAGATAATGAAATGTTTTGGTCGGTTCCACCTTTTTATTGCCGCTAAAAATGCCCCTGCACCTAGAGCTCTTTTTACCACACTTCATTATAAAAGTTTTTGTAATATTAACTCGTAGACCCAGCTTCTCAATATACTCGGTATAGCTAGTGAGTACCCTTTGGAGTCCTAGTTGTGTTCGGGCCATCAACACAGCGTCGTCCGCGTACAGGAGGGTACAGTGGGTAAACACTCTTAGGTGGTGGTAGTATTATCAATTTAACTGTGGCCACTGAATGGGATTGACCTGACCTCGGGGTCAAGGCTTCATGAAACCAGAAATGGACTTGGTAATTAATATCTGGCAAACCTGACAGTGCACTTTACATTGCTTGTAACAAACAACCCTGCAGTTGCAGGCGGGGAAATGTCTGGAGGACAGAGCAAGAAGCAGGAGTACAGAGATGGGAGCACCCCTTGTAACGAAGAAAAAACCATGGCCCAAGAGGCTGCTATACAGAAGCCCCCCATGAAGAAAAAAGGAAGGGGCCACTCAATACAAAACAATGAAAAGGAGAAGGACTAATGAAGCATGGTTCACATCTGAATATCAGTTCATCCTTACTAGGGGAAGGAAGCCCCTCTTCCAAAATATGGGAGAGAGAACAAAAAAAACAACAAACATAGGCAAAATCAATAGGGATCCCCTTTGGGATCTGTCAGCTTTGTCATTAGATTTTCATGATACTTCACAGCGAGGGGGTAGACAAGCAAATAGCTTTTACCCAAGGCTGTGCAGCATCAATAAAAAAAATACAAAATACAAAAAAGATGCGATGATGAGACTTGTCATTCTGCTGGTGCCTGCTGAATGACGCATGTGCTGTTTTCTTTGATTTTTATTTATCAATTCAAGTTCCCAGATGCCACTTGGATCCGTTAATGAGAAAAAAATTGTTGTCACATTTATTCTTTTAAAAGAACCATGGGAGTTAGGCGGTGGTAAATGAGGAGATACTGGGGGAGCAGATAGGGGAGGATGAAATGTGGTGCATGAGGGAACGAGAAACAGGGTGGGGAAAAGAGCAGCGTGGGAAAGAAGCTCACAGTGGAGTGGGGCAGGGATAGTAGAACAGGGGTACGAAGCATTAAAGAAAGCAAGCAGCACACAATGGTGACAACAACATTGGGGGTGAAGCACAAGAAGAAGAGAACACGTAGCACAGAGGGTGACGTATTCAAGAAAGCAACACAGAGCGCAGTGGCATTTAAGTGAGCACACTCAAGAGCGAGCTGGAAACACATGCACTCTCACTGAGTGTTTAATTAAATAGAAAAAAGTCGTTCTCTGAAAGTGAACAGTTAAGGGACACACAACATACAAATCAAGAGACTGGTAAAGAGGCTCAGATTCAGGGCATGGACAAACACAAGGTGGAACAAAATTGACAAGGAAATGAGATTGACAGAAAAGCCAACCAATCGTATGCAATGGGCAGACTTTAAGCCCTCTAAGTTTTTGCTAAACCGCAATAGGTCTCTTTTTAACTGTACCGCTCAGCTGTCTGGTAGTCTCGACCTAAAAAGATACATGGAGTATCAAGAGAGAGAGGAAACAGAACGACGATATCACCACTGGACATAGAGTGCACCAGTGTATCTACAATGGTGTAATGTCCTAGATTCCTTTTCAGGAAAGAGGTTTCCTGTTTTATCAGTCAAAACTGTAGTGAACAGGTACTGAAATCTCGGTTAATGAGTTGTTACTTTAGTTAGTGTGTGTGAGATAGTCAGTTGAAGGTTCTGAAGCCCCAATACGAAAAGATTTCATCTGATCTACACCTTATAGAATGGGGACTAAGAGTGGACTGCTGTTATCGGTGTGCCATTCTGAAGCCCTAAACTGAGTGACCCAGTTTCAAGATCAAGGCCAGTATGTTGCGATAACTGCTGCATATACAGAGGTGATTGCTACACAATGAAATCAGCATTATTGATTTTGTGAATGTTCTTTCCTCACATCAACCTCATAAACATTGTTCTCAATTCTACGTTAATCTGTTACTGAAATGCACCCAGGTTAAGAATTTAAATAAAATGAAGAGCTTGTTGTGAAAGGTTGGTTTATTTGCGATATAGTAATTGATCCAATAGTAGATAACGGTTAATTGCATTCTTGTAGATGTATACATTCGTCAGTGCAATCATCAAGCATTTAAAAGATCACTTTCATTAGACGAGTGCTGCAGACCAGAACCTCTGCTTTGACTTGCTTTTCACATTGGACTTGGACACCATTACATTATTAGAAATGCCAAAATCCCATTGTACTATAATATAAATATACTTCATGGATTTTGTTCTACATTAACATTCACTTCAGCAGTTTGATAACCCTCTTAAAAGATACACTGTTTACTATTAATACTAAACCTTTATTTAATTGATTACTGCAGGGTAAACTGTACCTTCTCTATTGTGACAAGGAGAAATATGTTACGACGTGTTTTAGGAAAAACATTGGGACTTGTCGGCTACACCATTCAATATGGCTGTATCGCACATTGTGCTTTTGAATACCTTGGAGAAGTTGTTGTGGTAAGATCCAGTTTTTGTGCTTGTTTAGAAATTGATTTTTGTTTTAATTTTGTCACCAGTAATTGAACTAATACTCTCAGAAAGAACATCTACAGACTGCATGTATATATTGCTCACATATTTCTAAAATGTTTCAAAAGGATATAATGAGTGGTAATTTTTGGTACATAATTTATTAATTTTTTGGCAGTAAAAAAGAAAACTATGAATTTTAGTCTGGTTATTAATATCTTCATATTTATATTTTTTGAGATTAGTTAGATTTGTATGAGGTGTGTAAACTTGATAACTGAATGCTAATGTCTTCTTAACTGTTAACCATATCTAAACTTAAATAGCAAATGTTGACTTGTATGTAAATGCAATTGTTGTAATGTTCATGCCGCTGTTTTCTATATAGCAATGAAGTCTGTGTTTGCACTTATGTGAACAAGTTGATGGTATAAAAAGCTTTAGTTAATTGACCTCATCCGCATGATATTCCACTTGCAATATGAAGTTTAGTGTGTTAACAGTTACGTCATCTTGTTAGTAACATAGACCAATAAAGTATCCGGAAAAAAACCTTAATTTGTAGCTAGTAAATTATTTGTCTCTTAATGTTCTTAATATAACAGATTGCCTCTCTCAATGATTAGAGGAGACTAAATCAAGGGTCTCACAATTTACAAGAGCTTTTTTATCTACTTTATCTTTTTGTTTTCATCATAAACTAGATTTTCTTTTAGCAAAACTGTATATAGTAACATTTATTTATCAATACACTCAGTGCTACGTCATTCATTTTTCATTCACATTCTTCACTTGTTCACAATTATCTGCATACAATGAACAGTGATTTCTTTTACCTTTTTTAAATTGTTCATTAACAATAACTACCATATACTATTTGATTCAAGATGGTCTATTATAAGGGGTGCCTGTCAGTTTCATGAGCATTTATATCCAGTCTGCTTTATCCTCTGTCAGTGTTTTTTTAATCTGTCCTTCTGGTCTTCCTGTGTGCTATCTGCTATAGCCCTTTCAATTTAGACGTTTTTCCTCATATCCTATTTTGGGGCCATCAGGTTCACCCAATTGATTGCTATATTCCTATATTTGCTAACATTGTACCCAAGGCAGCGATCCTTATTTTCATTATATAGTATTTTTTCAATAAGGAAAATTCCTAATAGGCATTGCTTGATGGATTTAGTGGGTAGTGTGTTGGTCATTGTCTGTAGGTCCATCTTTATTTTCCCCTGGAAATGTGATGCCCATCGACACACCCAAACTATATGGAAAAAAGACTACCCTTACAGCGCCATATCTATGACAAGCTGTTGTTCTATCTGGATAGATCCTTGCAACTTTTTTAGGTGTGAAGAAAGTTTGTGCAAATAATGGGACTGTTAATTTGAATCAAGCATTTGGAAAAATATGTATAACCTGTTTGCATGCTTTCCTCCAATCTGCGTCTGTGAAGGGTGCTGGACAGTCCCGTAAACATTTTCTCGTGCTAGTTCGGTACCTCCATCTCAATTGTTTACAACACCATTGTATAAATAAGTGATCAACCTTTTGCACCCCGCCACAGTGAGAGATTTTAGTGATTATTTCCATCGCTGAGGGTTCCTCTGGGAACATGGTCCTGATAACTCTGATTACCCGCTCTAACCATGCATTGTACCTAAATTGACCCAAATCAAACTTAAAGCAACAGCATGCTTGTTCATATGTGAGCAACTGCTTATTCATTATAGGTTGTTTAGCATCCGAATTTAATGATTGATAAATATTTTGGTGGGGGGGTGGAAAATATATATATATATTTATATATATATATATATATATATATATATATATATATATATATATATATATATATATATATCAAACGCAATTTTCTCCAATTTGAAGAAAGAATAGGGTCGCACTCCAGCTGTATTTTGGTTGTTCAATACTCCATTTATTATCAGTTCACTTCAGTCCATAAATCCAACGCAAACCAACCAACGCGTTTCGTTAACTTCTGTTAACTTGGTCACGGTTGTTACCATTCAAAAAAAGGTTACATTCAAACAAGTATAACAACAGGAAATATCATGACTTCATTTCCTGTAAGTTCCGGGGTTTGCAATCCCAGACTTCTGGGAGATGTAGTCCCCTTTAATATGTTGAAACTTAGTTTATGAGTAGGCTTGCAAATAAGCATATATATATATATATATATATATATATATATATATATACATATATATATATATTCACTGAAAAAACCATAGGTTTCACACACGTTATAGTTACGAATTAGCATTTAAAAAACCTTGCAAATTCACTTAAAAAGCCATAGGTTTCACACATGTTATAGTTAGCTGGACATTTCTCTCGTAAAAAACCAATGAAATTCCCCCGTTATAGTTACTGCAGGCAACTATGACTCACGCGACCGCAATCCTCTGCTGATGACGTCAGATATTACATCACTGTATTTAGACACTTATTTAACCATGTCTTCTTCCATTAATCTTTAGCTATACATGTATTACAAATATTTATTTTTCAGAAAGACACATATGTCATCCGTGATGTAATATCTGACGTCATCAGCAGAGGATTGCAGTCGCGTGAGTTATAGTTGCCTGCAGTAACTATAACGAGGGAATTTCATTGGTTTTTTACGAGTAAAATGTCCAGCTAACTATAACATGTGTGAAACCTATGGTTTTTTAAGTGAATTTGCAAGGTTTTTTAAATGCTAATTCGTAACTATAACGTGTGTGAAACCTATGGTTTTTTCAGTGAATTTGTACGTTTTTTAAAATGCTAAGTTATGTATTTTTTTTTTTTTTTTCAGATTTTACACCGTGCGCGCAGCTTCGCGCACCGAGCGCCCACGGTTCGCAGTGCGCACAGGGTGCGCGCACCTCGCGATTTAAAAAAAAAAAAAATTGTGTTTTTCTCCCTTGAGGGTCCTTCTGTGACCCCCTGACCAAGGCTAGGGGGTCAGGAACTGTCCACTCTGCCCCCTTTTCACGTTCTCCACCTTTGTTTTTCACCCCCTCAGACTGCGAGAGACCAAATGGCGGCCGACACTTCCTGGTTTCGACCGATTCGAATGTTTACTGACATCTAACAACCAATCAGAATTGCGCTCGCGCACGGCAGGGTGCGCGCACTGTGCCTGCACGGTGCGCGCGTATAGATATTGATATGCTATTTTCTTAGGAAATACTGAACAGATTCACACCAGACCTGCAAAAGGCACTTCCTTGACCTTATGGCTACCTCTCTGCCAAATGTCAAGTAATTCTGTTCAGCCGTTCGGGCTGTAGCTGTGTCTAAAGGTCCTATGGAAAAATGCATGGGGAAAACGCGTTTTGGGACCCCCCTGTTTTTTCTCGGCCCCCACTTGACGAATCACCCCGAGACTTTCAGGGTAGGAGCTGAGCGGAGCGCCCCATTAGTTTTGAAAAATTCGCGAGGATTTGTCAACCGGCGCCAAAGTTATTCAAAATAGAATTTTGAGATTTCCTATGGAAACTAGGTTGTAACTATAACTATCTACTGGCGACCGCCAGTAGATATATATATATATATATATATATATATATATATATATATATATATATATATATATATATATATATATATATACACACATACATACACACCCATATACCCACCCCAATGCTCTCTCCCAAGTAGGAAAAAAGCACGACACAGCTCCGGTGATAAAAATGGCTTTGTTGATGTGCACTGTGCAAGGAAAATGAAGTCTGTGAAACGCTTGGGCAGACGCGTTTTAGCCTTCCAATTGGCTTCATCAGTGCCGGTTCCATGGGCTTCTAGATCTTCCAGGGGGCAAAGCGATGTGATGCTAATAACAAGACCACTCCTAACCAGGTGGTCTCTCACTCCTCCTCCACCTAACGATGTGCAAATTGCTTTGCACTCACCCACCTGGAAAGTGCATGCTGATATATATATATATATATATATCTCCATCTATCCTACAGGCAGTCGCCAGTAGGTAGTTAGAACCTAGTTTCCATAGGAAAAGTATTTTTTGATTTGCTAATAACTTTGGCGTCGTTTGATGAATCTTCCCGAAATTCTCCAAAAAGGGGTCTATCCAGGTGAGCCCCTATCCTGAAAGTGAATACACGTTGGGATGATTATATCCTGGATGCAAATGGCGCTCACTATATGCGGTAAATATTTAGTGGTACATTTAACAATCTAGGTGCCCAGGTTTTTACCTGGTGGGGCGACTCCTACGGTATTATATTTCACATAAATTGAGATGGATAGAAATAAAGAAGCTACAGATCTATTTGATAGCCTAGCACGAGGTGAAACAATAGTAACCTCACTAACTAGTGGTAATCCCAACAAAAAGAAAGAGGCTTTGAGGGACAAATTCATAAAATTGGAAAAATTACGTATAACTGAAAATTCCAAATGGTGGGACGGTGCGACACTTAAGCAATATATAAGGCTCAATAGGATACCGAGGAGGCTCCGCTCGCAGATACTACCGACATATGATGAATTGGATGAGGACCTTTGTTAATCTGGGAAAAAGAGTTGACCTCTAATTCAAACAAATTAATGACGATTCTGATAGAAAATTCAGAACGTAAAGTTAAAAAACATCAAGAAGAGATAAAGTAGAGGAAGGCACGTAAATTGAAACAAGATGAAATTGACTATAAGCAAGGTCTAATATTTACGTTTGCCCAAAAATATGATCATCTGATAGAGAAAGACAACAAAGATGGATTGAATCCCTCACGGAATGTAACTCAGGCGAGTTCCAGTTCCACCTCTTTAAATACAATACCAAGTGATAATGATGTCATATCTACTGGTAGCAATCAAGATATTGGTTTTTTAAGAGAGGTCAAAAGGATCAATCGAAGGAACAGAGACCTACCAAAATGGAAGGAAGATATAACAAGAAGACCAGGAGGGGAAAGAGAGGGGGGAGCAGGAAAGGACAAACCAGGAATGAAACTGAGGTCTTGGAACAAACAGAACTAGTTTCACCTCCAAATAAGGGAGTTGAGGTGATCAATTTGAGTGACCAAACATTAACGAATGATATGATCACATTACTTGAGAGAGGCATGGAATTCTGTCCTAAAGAACATGGAGAGGTATGCAACTCCATGATTGATTTATTCAAATTCACCAGGAACTTGAAATTAAAGAAATGTTTTGAATGTAATCCAGAACCTAATAAAGAGCATGAACATATATCCATCTGAGGTGTGTCATGATGTTTTGACCATACAGGATATCAGGGACACTGAATTATTACTATCAATCACTGATGATGACCGAGACCACATGACGTTTGAGGAACTGATGTGGGAATATGATATAGAAACTGATGTCAACATTAATAGTGGACTTAGAAACAAGTCCAGATGGACCCCTATACTATCTAGTGGAAATATAATTGACATATTTCACGAATTAGTCGTAGAAGACATGTACAGACATTTACATCGTGACATTAAACAAGGACATAGGCTATCTGATAATTTATATACTAATGAGCGTAGGGCATTAAAAGATCTCAGTCTGCTACAAAATATTACCATTAAAGAAGCCGATAAAGGCGGTAATATTGTGGTTATGAATACCAGAGATTATAATAATGAAATCCCCTCACAATTGTCTGATAGTACATGTTGTGAGGAATTGAAGGACAATCCAATTGGGCCACTGACAACTATGAATAATTCATACTTAAGAGAATGGCTCAATAGTGAATTGATCAAACAGGAGGAATATCTATATCTTAAAGTGGATAAGCCTAGATCTCCTTGTATCTATGCCTTAACCAAGATGCATAAGAATCAGCAATTTCCTCCAGGTAGACCCATAATATCAAGCATAGGTGGTCCAACTGAAAAATTATCACAATATGTAGATACATTCCTACAACCCCTGGTACAAAACCTGCCAGCATATATCCGGGATACAAAACACATCCTCAGCATATTATCAGACGTTACTTGGGAAGAGGGGATGATACTAGCAACACTTGATGTCACCTCATTATATACAAACATCAGAACAGCTCTAGGAATTAAAGCAGCTAGAAAATTCCTGATTAATAGACCAGCTACACAGTGGGCACATGTAGAGATGATCATCACCATGATTGATTTAATTCTTAAGAATAATGTGTTCTTATTTGAAACTAAGTGGTACAAACAAATAAAGGGAGTTGCCATCGGCTCCAGATTCTCTCCTTCGTATGCCAATCTCTTCATGTGTTGGTTTGAGGAGGAGTGGATCTGGGGCCCAGGGAGTAGCCCCTGGAATTAATCCATTATCTACTGGGGGCGCTATATCGATGATTGCATCATGATTTGGTCGGGTTCTATGGTGAAACTGACAGAGTTCTGTGAACATCTAAACTCAAATGATATGGGTATTCATCTTCCCTACAATCTGAGTGCATCGAAAGTAGAATTCCTGGACTTTACGCTTTTTATAGAGGACAATCTGATACAGAGTGAACTTTATCGTAAACCTACTGCATGCAATGCTGTATTGCATGCAAGTAGTGCACACCCCAAACACAAGTTAAAATCCATCCCATATGGCGAACTAACCAGGGTAAGGAGATACTGTAGTTAAAATAGCGACTTCATTGCGTGTAAAAACAACATGAAGGAAAGATTTCTAACTAGGGGGTATGTCACACGGACAATTGACAAGGCTGAGCAAAAGATTCTAAAAACAAAAAGAGAGGACACTCTTAAAGACAAACCTGTTATAGGTGAACCCTCTCATCAAGTAAGACTCCTAACATACTACAATGAGGTAGCAATAACCCTTAGAAATAACATGAAAAAACACTGGGGAATATTGAGTAATGACAAATCATTGTCTATGTATGTTACAAATCAACCACTGATTACATACAGACGTGGCAAGAATCTTAAAGCATGGATCAGTCCTAGCTTTCCCAAACAGATCCAACGACCTGATTGGCTTACACAGAGGTGTATGGGGTTTTACAAATGTGGTGGATGTAAAATCTGCCCATTAGCAATGAATAACACCAAGACGTTCCATAGTCACTTAGGCAAAAAATATGAAATCAGACTAATGATCAACTGCAACAGCCGCTATGTGGTATATATGATCAAGTGTGTATGTGGCAGTTTTTATATAGGAAATAAAATTAGAACCCTAAAGGAGAGAATATTTGAGCAGCTAAGGGCCATCAAGCATAATGACACCAGGTATGCTACTGCCACACATATTCAGGAATGCCACGCGCAGGGTACGAATAAAACATTCTCATTTTGTGGAATTGACCAGGTTAACATGGACCCGAGGGGTGGCAATAAGGAACTGTTTCTGCAACGCAGGGAGGCTTTGTGGATTATGAAGCTTCAAGCGGTCGAACATGGGATGAACACAGACCATGAACTACACTATTTCCTAGGAGACTAATACATCTCCGTTCTAGGATTAGTTATATTAATATGGAGATAGCTAGTCATATGGTATTAGGATTATAACATTACTGTAAATACTAGGACTGTCTATTACTATATTAGCTATACATCTGGATATTGTATGACAATCATAAACTACTTAGGACTTTATGTTCTGTATGTAAATTTTGACTATATTAGAGAAATTATGTATCATAACTCTAGAAATGTGCTGACCTATTGCAATTTATATTGTACGGTATATACATTGAGATGGGGTGTGATATAGAGCCAAGCAATAAGGGACTCACTAGTTGCTCTTTATTGAAGTCTTACTTTACCTGTTAATATGCTTCTATGTACTAAGGCCTCCTTTGCTGAGAAATTTGTTCAACCCCACCATGTGATTCCTGATGATATCAATAAAGCTATTGATATGTTTAGCAAATACATTAAAACAGCCATAGATAAGATAGCTCCATTAAAACAATTTAGACCCCGACCAGCCAAAATACAAGAGATCTGGTTCTCTGAAGAGCTCAGAAATCTCAAGAAAACAGCCAGGAAATTAGAAAAGATTTGGAGATCTACCCATCTGGTAACAGATAGGAAACATTATTGGGACGCTCTAAGTGTATATCATAAAGCTATCAGAACGGCGCGAAAAACTCATATTACCACTCTTATCACGGCTGCAGACAACTCCCCCAGAGTATTATACCAGGTCCTTCACTCTTTCACCAATCCTACAGCATGTGAGAGTGCAGACACTTCGTCACAACTACTTTGCGACAATATATCGCAATTTTTCTGCAACAAAATCGATCTCATCTATGCTAAAATAGTCAACTCTAACAACAATTTGACTACAAATACAGTCCCTATCTTTCAGGATTCAGAACTTGATAGTGGCCCTCATACTTTAGACCTCTTCCCCCCTATCACTCCTAAAGAGGTGTCCTTGCTCATGACGCAGATTAAAAGTGGAAGTCCTGATGATATCATCCCGGCAAGACTCATGTCCACCTTGCTCGGAATCCTATCTCCCACCATCGAAAAACTTGTTAACTTATCCCTCTGTACAGGTTCTGTCCCCAAGCAATGGAAACAGGCCTTAGTCAGGCCAATCAGGAAGAACACCACAACTCCATGGACTGATTTGTCAAATCTCAGACCTATTTCGTTGCTGCCATTTTTGGGAAAGCTCACTGAGAAGTATGTAAATCGTCAGTTATCCAGCTACATTGAGAAAGCTGGCGGCCTAGACTACTCTCAATCTGGGTTTAGACCGAAACACAGTACAGAGTCCACCCTCCTGTCTGTCACTGACGATCTGCATATGTTTCAGGACAAAGGCTACTCGGTAATTTTGGTGTTATTAGACCTTTCAGCCGCGTTCGACACCGTGTCACATAACATCCTCATTGACCGGTTGTCGAACGTAGGGGTCAAGAACAAGGCCCTTGCTTGGCTAAGGAGTTTTCTTACGGATCGGACCCAGACTGTCACCATGGGTGAATACAGATCAACTGAGGTAGAGATTACGAAAGGGGTGCCACAGGGCTCCTGTTTGAGCCCAACACTCTTTAACATCTACGTGGCACCCCTGGCAAGAGTGATGCGCAAATTTGGTTTCATCCCCGTGTCATATGCGGATGACACGCAGCTCCTCTTTCCCTTTCAAAATCTCACCACAGAAATAAGAAACTCCTTCTCCGCTGGCATGAAAGCCGTCGCACAGTGGATGTCCACCAACTTCCTACAGTGCAATGTCAACAAGACGGAAGTAATGCTGTTTGGAGATGCCAAATTACTGTGGACTCCTGACTGGTGGCCATCTGATCTTGGCACTGTTCCGGAGCCCAAACAGATTGTCAAAAATCTGGGGATACGCCTTGATCACGACCTTTCCCTCAAACAGCACAGTAACATGGTAGCTGGCTCATGCTTCCTTACCATCAGCATGATGCGCAGAATATTTCCACTGCTACCGGATTCCTTCAGAAAAACTTTGGTGCAAGCCCTTATATTGAGTCGTATTGACTACTGTAACGGACTGCTCCTTTCTGCTAATGAAGGAGTTCTGGATAGGCTCCAGGTGGTCCAGAATACGGCAGCTCGCCTTGTCCTAAATGCTCCCCCCAGAACAGCATCAAAACCTCTATTACAGAAATTACACTGGTTGAGCATTCGACAAAGAGCCAAGTTTAAGATATGTTGCATTATCCATAAATGCTTAAACGGAAATGGCCCTACATACCTAGAGCAGAAATGTATCCCCTACACTCCCTCCAGATCGTTGAGATCTAGTGAGAATTTTCTGTTGGCAGTACCTCGTGCAAAAAAAACCAGACATGGAGGGAAAGCTTTATCTGTTGCAGGGCCCACACTGTGGAACAAACTGCCTCTGGCCCTCAGGCTCTGCACAGACCATTTAAAATTCAGGAAGCAACTGAAAACTCTGCTGTTTACTGATAAAATCTAGACCCTGCCCCTCATCTGCATATTTATTTAGACTCTATTTGGTATCACAGCGCAGAGATACTCCGGTTGGAGTCGATTCCAGCGCTATAGAAACCCATAAATAAATAAATAAAATAAGGTATTTCCTATGTGCATATTGTAGACTCGCTGAATAATTTCACTTCCTTTGATGTTCCGTTCCCAACTAACTAGGGATTTCCTATATACAGATTATATACTCATTGGACCACTCAATCTTCCCCTCTAGTATATGGCACATACTGACAATATTTTATTCTTCAGGCTTGTGATGATATAGGGGCAATATTTTACCCTGAATAGAGTTTATATTCTTAATTGACTGAACTTATTAGAAGATTCTCTTTACAATAGAATTGTTTGCTTCTTAATTTGGTAACGTCATAGACTGGCAATGTATTTAATGATGTGTGCTCACTTGAACGTTGAGAACTATGGATATCTAGAACCAACGCTGTGGAGTGCCAAACAAAGATTTAATATGACGGACGAATCTCTGCGGACGTAGCTATTTGCCAACTAGACTACATATCTAAGATGGCGGCCAGTATCGTATATGTTTAGGCCGGTTATACCTAGTAACTAGGGTAAACACCATGGTTAATCCACATGAAATACAGGGTGCTGTTTGATTACAACTATCCTTTTCCTTTATTTGGTTAACACTATTTCGTCATGTCGATCGAGCATTTATGGATTATTTTCAAAATAGGAGTAGACTAACGTAGATTTTCGTTATAAATCACACTAGATAGCTAGTTACGCGTATTGTCGGACTAATAGGCATACGGAGATCAACATCATAGATCACATAAATATTACCAGCTATGTAAGATAGCTGCCGCTGTTATGAGTTCGGTCGCCGCATCTTACACGCTAGTCTTTCGAACTTTCAAACATTATAAGAAGCACTTCCGGTTACCGCCAGCTCACTATGGCCATACTGAGGTGCCGCTAGTCTGATTTAGGGTCTGCCGCTGTTAATTACAGGTATGGATAGGCAGGATAATCTGGGACTTTTACACAGTTAATATTGTTTTTGACATGGGTACCTTGAATATATTTGTACCTTTGAATTTTAGCGCGTCGTGGGCTGTTCAAATACAGAGCCCTTCCATTGGCACGAGTTTTACTTCACTTTGTGCATTTCTGGTAAGCTGATAGTTTCAAAACTTAAATATCTTGGTGAACTCGTAGGTTTCTGACGCATGTAGTTGGTTCTCCTGGTTTACATTATATATGTTTCCAGGGTCACTTTTATACACTGGGATTTCGGTACATTGGATGTTATTAGACTTTGTAACTGTTGGACCTTTATAATCGTGACGGCTTGACTTTTCTAACATGGAATTATATCATTCTGATATAAGGATTCTAATAATAGTAGCCTAACTTCTAAAGGTAGACAATTATGAATACTATAAGAATGAACACTATTGGTGATGTTATGATTTATCTTTTTTCATAAACCTTATATTTTAAGCATATATACTTAGCTTGATGATGTTATCTGTGAGTAGGAGCTTCTGCCCTATCATTTTAAATAGGACCCCATTATATTTTTGCAGATACATGCGATAATTAGTATTCTTCATGAGATATCTCGATTTGCCCAGCCATAATTGGGCTGGGACGGAATTATAACCAGTCGGAAGGTATGTTCATACCCTATGGATGATATCTAGAATGGACGTTGATCTGATTAGAATGGACTTCTCATAGGAATTTTATTTTTGTATTTTATTAACTCTAGGCGCATAGACTGTTGCACCTCTTGGAAGGTAGGCCTGGGTTCTCCCAGTAGATGCTATTGAAGACAGTCTGCATTGGGAATGTCACTTGTATGATGATTATTAGCTGCATGATTTCCCTTTTGCACTCCCTATAATCTTATTGACTCTTATCGCGTTGTCTGTAGGGTGTTTCTCATTATTGGTTGGCTTGATTTATCAGACACTATCAATGGCTATATTAAGATGACTATTAATAAATGCTAAGTTGTCACTGTCCCATGCTGGGTGTATTTACACTGACGTAGGAGATATGGTGTGGTTTGATGAATATAGTTGGGATCTCAAATAAATTCACATGATATGTATTGTATCATTGATGCCCGAATTTTGTGGGCTTACATTGTGTTTTGATATGTTTTCCAGCCCTGAGGAAATCCTATCCTGAAAGTTTGGGGGTGATTCGTCAAGCGGGGGGGGGGATGAGAAAAAAGGGGGTCCCAAAAAGTGTTTTCTCCATGTTAATTTTCATAGGAAATTTTATTACAGGCTACAGCCCAAACTGTTGAACGGAATTGCACCAAATATGGCAAAAAGGTAGAGCTTCGTTCAGAAAGCGACCTTTTTTTTTAAATGATGTAAATCCGTTCAATAGTTGTTGAGAAATTCAAAAAATCAATTTCCCATAGGAAACTTTAGCCAAGACAACAACCCGAACTGCTGAACAGAATTACACCAAATTTGACAAAAAGGTAGTGCTTGGTTCAGAAAGCAACTTTTTTTTTAAATGGTGTAAATCCGTTCAGCAGTTGCTGAGAAATTCCAAAAATAATAGTTTCGATACCTGTGGCAGCGGTGGGTTCGCGCACCCTCCCAACCACGCACTAAAGTCGAAAAAAGATTTAAAAAAGAACAAAAGGGGGCAGGGTAGAAACACCCTGACCCCCTAGGCCTGCTCAGGTGGTCCCACAAGGACCTCAAGGGCCAAACCTTTTTTTAAAAAAAATTTTTATTAAACATTGGAATGCGCGCTGGGTGCACAAATCCGGACGAATTTGTTTTTTAAAAATGAAGTGGGGGCTCCCCCACTTCATTTAAATAAGCCCCCGGGTGGGCCAGGGGTAATCCTATAATTATATTGCGGGGGCCTGTGGGGCCTCCGCTGCCCCGGGGACCGCCACCTCCCCGGGGCTATGTAAATTAGGTGTGGGAGGGCACATGCCCCCCCCAAGCCCCGGGGTTCGCCACCCCCGGGGCTTTAATTAAATATGTAGGGGGTCCTCGCGGGCCCCCCCGAAGCCCCGGGGACCACCACCTCCCGGGGGTTTGGAAATAGAGGGAGGGGGGCCGGCTCCTGTTATGTCCCTGGGAGCCCATCCCCGGGACATTGTTGTTTGCTATGACAGGGTGGAAGCACGTCTCCCGCCCTGTCATAGCAAACCCTGCTTTGCTTCACTGAAGCAAGAGCAGGAAATCCTGCTCTCGCTTCAATGAAGCAAAGCAGGATTGCTTTTGTGTAAGGGGAGCTGCATGTTAGCAGCTTCCCTTGCCCAAAAGCAATGCCGGTTCCCGCAGGAGGCTGGGAGCCGGCGGGACCGTGGGGGCATTGGGGCTCCCCCCACGGTCCCCAATGAAGAGGACAGGCCCCAGGGGATGGGGTCCCCGGGGCTAGAAGTGGACAAGGGAAGGGGGACCATGCGACCCCCCCCTTCCTAATGATTAATAAAAACATTCAAGAATTGGGCATGCCCCGGGGATGGGGTACTCGGGGCGAATATAAATTAATGGAAGTGGACCGTTGTTTTTTAGAAAAGTTTGGAGTGGCGATCCTAACGTGGGTCTCAGCGCAGCCCCCTAGTGTGAACGCGCTGGGTACGCGGCTTTCAACGCAGCACCTGAGTACTTCACAGGTCTTTAAAAGACCATTTGCCTGTTAATGAGGCTTTGTTGTGTTTTCACCCCTTCTTAGAGCCCCAGCATCTCCACTCTGCCTATGACTGGAAGAATTAGCCACCCCCCGAAATTTGGCTCTAGTTGAGCCCATAACTGGCGTACGCCGGCTCTGCCGACTCCGCTTAAGATTACAGAATTCCGTAGATTCTATCTGCCGTATGTCAATGACCCAGCTGTGGGGCTGGGAATATTTTGCCTGACAGGATTCTGGGCCTTTTATTACCGGTGCTCCACGGATCCATCAGCTCGCTTTAGGGGATCCAATGGAAGGGACTCCTGGGATCCAACAGTCAGAATTCCTTGATCCAGAGATCAACGACCTGGTGTAGGGTATCCACGGAATGATAATGCAGTATACCACAATGAGAATTCCAAGCTCCTGGACTCGGTTTTCCAGGCATCCGTGCGGTATTCCCGCTAACCAGTGGCCCAGACTTTAGTGTGCGGGAACCTAGGGTACTAGAGCAAAGGCTGTGGGGATCCTGTAGCAAAGAAGGCTTGTGCCTCAGGAACAGGCGCAGTGCCTACTCACTCTCAGTGCATAGCGTCGGCTCTCCTGAGGCTTGGTTTGCAATCCTGACACCCCGCGGGGGTTGCCACTGGTTGGCAGCCAATTAGAGCCAAGCTTGTGCTCGGAGGTTAGGCTCCGCCAACATATGTACTTATCCAATCACTCCGCCAATCCACAAGCACTTATAAATTCACCATACACTCTCCTTGCAGTACTCTAATCACCCAGTCTCTACCCATGTACTCATAGAATGACCCAGACAAAGTTGCATAACTGAGGTCTTCCCCACTGCCAGAGGTAACATGGTTGCGTGCACAGTCAACAGCACAATGTAATGTGGTAGGGCCCAGGGCCATCATGCATATATAATGAACACTCGGACACAGTTAGATAGATAGTGAAACTGGCTACGGGCACATGTGCCTGTGCTGGATGCGTGTGCAGTGAGTGTAAGCCAGCCCTCAGGGAATGGTTGGTGCTGGCAACAACTACAACAGTGATTATCGGTTCACACACAGATAAAGGGTCCATGACTTGTGGTGCACTAAGGTAGGGGCACCAGATCTTAAATCACACACAAAAGATTGTATCGTAAAGGGTCCATGACTTGTGGTGCACTGAGGTAGGGGCACCAGAGATGAGCGTGCTGATGTGAAGAAATTGTTAATGTCCCTTTGGGATATTCCTGCTGCTTGAGGTGACATTGTTGCGTCCGGTGTCTACAGCGCAAAGGTAAATCATAAAGGGTTCATGAGTTGATGCACAGAGTTAGTGGCACCTGAAGAGCTCAGCTTGTGCTCAGCCAGCGATGATGGAGTGTCCTTGCAGGACAGGATTGGATTGGATATGTGTGACCGGTGCTGACTGCAGTGTAAGCCAGAGGCAGCGGTCAGCAAGGGCCTACAACCATGTGGTGTTGAGTTGTGGTGCTCTGAGTTAGTGGCAACAGTGGTGCTCAGCGTGTGCGATTCCAGCGATGATATGTGGTTCGAGCGGGCCGCACTGGGAGCAATGTCTTTTGCTTACTGAATTCTGCATCAATAAGGCCACGTGGCGGTGACTTGTGGTGCACTGAGTTAGTGGCATCAGAAGCATTCAGCGCGTGCGCAGCCAGCGATGATGCGTGGTGCGGGCGGGCTGCACTGGGAGCAATGTCTGTTGCCTACCGGACTGCGTCATCTGCAATCGTGACCCGATGTGAATTGTGAGCCATGCTGTCCGCAGTGTAGGCCGGAGGCAGCGGGCAGCAAGGGCCCACAGCCACATGGCGTTGAGTTCAGCTGCACAGGTAGTAGCACCAGAAGCATTCAGCGTGTGCGCATCCTGCGATGATGCGTGGTCCGGGCGGGCCGCACTGGTAGCAATGTCTTTTGCCTACTGAATTCTGCCTTAATAAGGCTATGTGACGATGACTTGTGGTGCACTGAGTTGGTGGCACCTGAAGCACTCAGCGATGAAATATACTTTATTGATTTAATTTAAATCCTAAAAGAGCAGCATAACTGCTAAAACACTTAAAATTCACAAGCAAGATACAGAGTAATTAATAAATTCCATAAAAATGTGTGATAAAACCTCTTTTTTTAATTTATTTTTTACGGAGTACATTGATACCTTCTATCTTGTAATTTAGAATCAGGCTGTTAAGTACATTATTTTATAAATAGACTACAAATTGATTAGCTACACTTAATCACTTTACTTAATTTGCCGATTTAGATTCTCTATCACTCTTTTCAAGTTCATTTGCAGCTAGACTTAAAAACTTTATTGCTTTGCATGCCAATTGTGTTGTCGAGCCTCCTAGGCATTTTATAACAGCTGATGTGCAAGTCCTTATTTGATCTCTTTTCATTGTTGGCCGCAACAGTTCTTTTCGTTTGAGTAATAATGCTAAACAAATACAAAGTAAGTGGAGCAGCGTTTCATCTCCTTGACCACATAGGCGGCAATCCATTGAGGGCCAAGTCCGTTTCCATTTTGGGATTAGGTCTTTAGTTGGATAAACTCCCATTCTCAGTAAAATCAGCTGTTGCTTCATACGGTTTGCAAAATGGTCCAGCAGGTATGGTTGGGGCTTTAACGATTTGTATGTTGGCAACACGATCCATGCATTGGTTTTAGTAGTCAATGACGCTTTATCTATTTCCTGAGATGTCAGTTTGATCATTTTATTAACTGTACGTTTGAACTCTGGGTAGGATGGGATTGTGTGACAAGCTTCCTCTAGCTTTAAAGCGTCGATCGATTTCCTTAAGGATGGATAAACAGAGTTGCTCAGTCTAGATTGCCTTTCAACCTCCAGCCAACAATAATGTGCCAGAGACTCTTCCTCTGCTGCCCGCATTCTCCAATAATATTTTACCAGCCCTCCATGTCTTGACGGGATCTGATTTTTTTAACCCAAATTCTAATCTGATCCGGGCTTGAGAAATGTAGTACGGAATTTTAAATAATTTTTTGAAGAGACTAATTTGGGCAATGTTCAGTTTTGTTACGTCCTTTGTGTTTAGGAGTTCTGAGCCATACGTGATCGAAGATAAGAATTTTGCCGCCACAACCTTTAATAGATGGGACGTCGAGCAGTCGCTGAGTTTGTTTTGCAGGGTTTTAAATGCAAATAATAACTGTTTGACTTTTATTTCTCCGCTGTTCTAAGTGTTGCTTATAATTAAGGTGACAATCCAAAATTATTCCCAAATATTTATATGTTCCCTCCTGGTCCAAGCAATTACTTTTGATTGTCCATTTAAAGTTTGGTATTTTTGTGGGTTCGCAAAACACATAACCTTTGTTTTTTTAAAGTTTATGTCTAATTGGTTTGAAACTGTTTATACTACTAATTGATTTATCAAACGTTGGAGGCCACGGGGCGTTTGGGATAACAGCACAATGTCATCGGCATATTGCAGACATGCTATTCTCACGTCCCCCAATTTTGGGGGGTCCCCTAATATCAGGCGTAAGTTATTATCTAAATCGGCTGTGTATATGTTAAATAAACTGGGGGCTAGGATGCAGCCCTGTTTTAGGCCGTTGGTAGTGGTGATTTTTTTTGTTAAAGTTCGACCATCTCCCATTTTTATTTGAACCCATGTTTTGGAGTAGAGGTTAATGATTGCGTTCAATAGGTTTGTAGGAGCTCCCCAAGATTTCATTTTTGCCCACAGCTCTTGTCTGGGGACCTTGTCAAAGGCTGCCTTGAGGTCCACAAAACATGCATACAGGACTTTGGAGTTGGCGATGGCTTGGTTGGCCAATAGCGTAACGGCAGATAAATTTGTTAATGTACCCATTCAAGCTCGGAAGCCTGTTTGCGTGTTAGGGATCAATTTGATGCTATCAACCCAATCCTCCAGATCTTTCAGCAGATTTGCAGCGTAAATTTTTGCCTCAACATCAATGAGGGCTATTAGCTTATAATTGGAGGGATTTGAGCGAGCTCCTGATTTAAATATTGGGTGTATTATGCTTCCTCGCCAAGAGTCTGGGATTGAGTGAGATTCCAAAATAAAAACTTATGGTTCCAGACAACGGCGGACACAGTGACCGCACTACCCTATGTTGTTTCCTTTTGTTAACTAGTGGTCAAATGTCGGGTGAGCGTGCATAAAACCAACTCCAGCACTTGCTGTCGTTGAGTGCCAACTGCTGTGCAGAGAACTGAGAGAGTAAGATTGGTGGAGTGGTGCACTGCTCGTTATTATGACAGTGGTGGCCAAAGAGTCAATGAGTCTTGATGTATATATAAATCTTTTTTTTTTTTCCCCCCAAGAAATGGTCTTGGAAAATAAAAAATAAAAGATTTATTATACATCAAGACTCATTGACTATTTGACCACCACTGTCATAATAACGAGCAGTGCACCACTCCACCAATCTTACTCTCTGAGATTCCAAAATATTAGCGAACAGTGATGATAAGTGATGTGACCAAAATACAGGATCTTTTTTTAATAGGGCGTTGGGCAGGCGGTTTGGTCCCGGCGCTCCATCAGACCTTTGTTTTTTTATGACGTACAGTACTTGTTTTTGTGTGATCTGCGGGTCAAGGCTTGATTGGTCTGACCCTAGTGTTTCAGGTGGACCTCGCTGATGTGTACCTTCAGGTTGTTTAACTTGCGGGCTACTACGAACGTTCAAATTTAGTTTTCAAGTAGTGGGGTCTGGGGTCTGGGAGGTTAGTTACGGTGTCTCCGCCATTCGATGTTCTCTAATAAAAGTGTCCCTGCCACTGAACCTTCTTGTCTCTAGTGAGTCGTTTTTTACAATAGTCCCGAGGGCTTTTGGGGTGTTAAACGTAGCCTCTATGTGGGCTCTCCATGAATGCTCGGTTATATCGGAGTTATAATGCCGATTTTTTCCATTTAATAGGACATTAATTTGGGCCCAAAACTCTTTTGAGTGTTGTTGTCGGCTGACGTGAAGCATTTTTGTCCAAAGTTGTGTACTATATGTGCGTTTCGCTGCACCAATCTCTGTTTTTTAGATCGCTTCTCATTTGTTTAATTGTAATCATAGCCTCCCGAGAAGGTTGTTGGCCGTGAGTTCGCGTTTGTCTGAGGGCTTTATTTAGTTGTCTTTTTTTTATCCTTAGGGCGTGGGTGTACCATGCTGACCCATTTGTTCCGGACAAATTTTTATCTCTAGAACTTTGTGATAACTTACTATTCAGGCGATTAATAAGTGACTCCCATGCCTCAATCCCTGGTAAAGTTGCATCGGTGGCGGCCAGTGAAACCAAACAGTGCTCCATAATTGCCTCTACAGTATTATTATTCCATATTAATCGGTTTAAATTGTACAAATTGGTGAATTGTGTGAGACCAGTAGTTAGCCGGGGCTTTTCACGAATATTAGTTAATATAAAAGATTGAGGATAATGGTAGCTGTCTGCTCTTTCTATTATTTGAAAATTCGTGATGAGTGGAAATAGATCTGAATCAACTAGAGTGAAGTCGATGGTTGCTCCTGAATTTTGGCGTCACTCTGGTAAAAGCTGCCGGACTGTCTAATGGACCTCGACCGTTTAGAGTATACAATGACTGATTATTTAATAGTGCGGCGCATTTCTTACCCAAGGTATCGTGCCTGGATGTGTTGGCATGCCTGACCTTTATGTTGGGGGGAAGGTAATTTTCTTGGACTTGCATCAAGTTCATATTAAAATCCCCAGACAGTATTATGTTGGCGTGTGGGTAAATTAGTTTTAAGGATTTAATGGCTGCTTCCAGCTGTTGGCTTTCTCTCCCCTTTTGCTTATAAGCTGGGTGGATGTAAATGTTCAGGATTAGCAAAGTACAGGTAATTGAGACTGTGAGTTTACGACATTGCATCCAACAGGAGTCTAAATCGATGTTTTCTTCTTCCCATAAGATTTCTGTTGAGATGTAAATTGAGAGGCCTCCTTTGGCTCTTCCATGTACTGACTCCTTTTTAGCTGCGATGAGGTGTTCTTTGTAACCTACAATTGGAGTGTGTGTTATCTGCCAAGTTTCTTGCAGTAACAGTATGTCGAACTGTAGTATGAAGTCAGTGAAATCGATATCCTCTATTTTAGAGGCTAGGCCGTTCACATTCCAGGAGCAGATTTTACAGTTCTGCAATGAATTTAAATTCTTATGGATTTTTTTTCTTCATGCTGCTCCTTGATGTGTATTTGGGGTTCTCCAAGGCTGAATATCCTTTTCATTAGCTGTTTCTGAGTGTAAAATTGTAATTGTAAGTTGTCTTATAGATTGGGCGTCGTCCTGCGTTTGGTCCAGATTCTCAGGGCCTTTGCCTACTGGACTGCGTCATCTGCAATCATGACTCGATCTGAATTGTGAGCCCTGCTGTCCGCAGTGTACATCGAAGGCAGTATTCAACGGGATTGTCAGGGCAAGATTAGTTTCCTGTATTATTTACGGAAAAATTCCAATCAGACAGTGGTTCATTTTGTAAGGTATTTATAATAGTGTTGTCACTCTGTGAGAGTGAGTGAAAGAACAGCCAACATGTGTTTCACCCCTTTACACGGCCATCTGGCCCGGGGCTTCCTCAGGGCGTATTAAGAGTATATAATCGATTTGTCCGTCTTGGTCAAAAATAAGGTTCCTTATATTTCTCTTATTATCAGGCGTAATGCCGGTCCAGGATGGCTCTCTCTGTAGGTAATGATAATTACATCGAAGGCAGTAGTCTGTACAGACATAACTCTGCGGTGCTGTGCCGCTGGGTTTGCAGGGGGCCTGTGTCGAGGAGGCCGGCGGTCATGGCGGCGGCCTCATGGCAGGGTGAGGGCCGCCGCTCTGGCAGACGCGTTGGCCTTCCCAGAAGTGAGCAAAACCAAAGGGGATGATGGACAGAGTGTTGAACATTGCAAGCACTCACCCCCAGTCAACTGATCTGGGTTTAATCCATCATCATTCTTTAGCTCACTCCGCCACCCTAGTTCAGACATGGCCATATGCAAATCAGTCTGACCCTGTGCCTCATGGGAACAGTCCGGCCCGAACTGCCAAGCCATGTCTTCCCTGGACCGGAAACAGGCATTAGTTGACTAGGGGTGAGTACTCGCAATGTTCAACACTCCGTCCATCATCCCCTTTGGTTTTGCTTCCCAGAAGTGAACCACGCCCAGCGCCCCGGCCTATTTATTCACTCTCCTACGCTGGAGTGGCGTAGGTTGGACCAACCCACTCTGCTTCCACTTCCAGGAGGGGACGACACAACTACATGACCGAGATCATCCCCACTGCCTGAGGTAATATGGTTGCGTCCACTGTCCAAAACAGTACAAGCACCAGCAGTATATGTACACATGGAGAGGTCTGTGCTCTGCATATTGAGGTCTGTCCAGCACATCACCTATACACTTGGCATTGTGTGCATTGTTATTGATGGGTGACTTGCATCCTTCACACATACTTGGTCCCCACGTCTCCCAACATTCAGCTATTGTGTGGGTGAGGAGCCATGCCGTTTTGGGAAGGTCCGCTGTTCTGTTCTGCGGTGCCTCAGTGGTAGTGGGGGGGGTTGGTCCGGGGGGTAGGTCCTGGGGGTGGTGGCGGTGGGTGTTGTGGCCTTCTTGGGTGTCGGAGCTGCATGATCAGTAGCTCTATGACATGTGTTGGTCTTTAGATGTGGCTCTGCGCTGGGCTCCCTTTCATACTGTAGGTAGTCGTCCAGTAAAAGGCAGATGTTAAATTCTTACTGCTAACGCGGCTTATCGCCTGTTTTTGGATCGCATCGCTGATTTGGCTGGTTGTTCAAAATATCGGGAAGTGGTGTTTTTGTGTTTTTTTTGCACAGGAACGTCTATTCTGCATATCATTAGCATTAGTTGTCGCTCTCATTGGTGGCAATGTTTTTTGCGGAAGCTCACTGGAAAACTGGCGATATCGGCAGTTTTCACCAGGTTGAGAAAGGGATGATAATTAATTTGCTCCGCTAAAGTGCTGATAACTCAGCGATAAGTCCTTGAGAATACGCCCTATTGTTTTTTGTTTTTTTTCCTTCCGGGTTCGTGCACCCAGACGCTTTAAAAGAAAAAATAGTAATCATTTTTGGGCCCTGGGGCTTTTTGTGGAATCCCCTGAGCAGGCCTAGGGGGTCAGGGTGTTTGTACCCTGCCCACTTTTTCTTGTTTTTTTCATCGTTTTTCTTGTGATTCGCATGTAGCTACAACAAAGTCATACTAAACACAGGGGCTAGTTTTTAAGTCACCCTATAACCTAACAGTTGGGACTTATCGGCGAGTTATCGGCACTTTGGCAGAGCAAAAGTGGCGAAAGAATTATCGCCCCATTCTCAAGTTGGGGCACACTGCCACATTACCCAAAGGCTGACGGTACCAACACAGCGGACAATCAACATACTTACGCAGACAAAGCTGCTGGCTGTACTGCACGTGTTGGCCTCTGGTACCTTCCAACTAACAACTGCCAGAGTCGGAGGAGTGTCACAGCCAGCCCTATTAAACTTCCTCACACGTCTTAGATGCATGTCTACAAAAGCAACATAGGGCCCCTGTATCCGCACCACCCGCTCGTCCCAATTCATAGTATTCCTGCACAACCAACCCCAGCCGTTGCTTGACGCCTCTGTGCTCAAGGTCCAAGATTGTAGTCACTGAAATGGGGGTGAGCCAGGTCATGAAGTCTAGTTGTCAACAGTAGTGGAAAAACAGTACTTTATTAGAAAAACATAAATTAACAACATAAAAACATTAAACAACGAGTGACATTGCCAACGGGAAACATCAACTTGTTGATCGAAATAAATGTAGATCGTCCTTGAAATCCCAAAACTCCGTATTCAGAAACTTGTTGGATAAATGAAGACAATAGTCAAGCATTAGTATGGTCCGAAACGTAATATGGTACAATGTATTGCACTTGGACAAACCAGAATGTTTACAGGTATGATCAAGCCTGCACAAAATGATCGTAACAGAAGTTTTTGTGGTCGTAACTTTCGTAGGAAAGAAAAGGAACGTTACAACCACACAAACTTCTGTTACGGTCTCATTATGCAGGATTTATCACACCTGTAAGCATCACGGTTTCTTTTCAGCTTGATACACCTGCATGTTCACTTCACCCACACTGCGCAGGAACAGCTGGAGACCAAGCAAGGGACCTGTACACTAATGTCGTCGCAAACTTCTCAGGCAGTGTGCATGATTCCTACATCTTTCGCAAGCATCCCAGCCCTGGTCCCCAGACCAGTCTGCCGCCCAGCGATGACTGCCCGACCCTGCGTACCCAGACCTCAATGCTCACCTGCCGCCACCGGCGTGTCTCCAAGAGGGCCCACCACGTGCCGGAGCAACCTCCTCAGCTGTTGCTGGATTCCGCGGCAGAGGCCCCTAGCACCTTCTGCTGCACCGTGCCGAGGAGTCATGTCTATACAGCCAGCTGCATTTGGCGTACACGCGGTCCAGCCGAGCTCACAATTCAAATCGGGTCTTGATTGCCAGAATGATGTATGGAGGCCTACGCATCATCGCAGTCTCACACCAGCTCAGCTCTGGTGACACTAACTCAGTGCACCTCAAGTCATCGCCAAGTCGCAGGAGGCCAGTGTCCAGCAAAGTGCTTCGGCTGCCACCAACTCTGTGCACCTCAAATCATCGCCACGTTGCGAGAGGCCCGTGTCGGCCAATGTACCTTGGCTGCCTCCAACATAATAAGCACATGAATACACCCAGATAGAGAGTGGAAATGGCGTTGATCACATGCGCCCGGCCCTTTTTATTGGCAGGGTCACATGTCCTGTGATGCCTGTGCTGTATGGGTGTGGGGTGGGTGTAAACCAGCCGTGATGGAGTGGCTATGGCATGCTGACAACTAGACCTGTGATCAGCAGATCACTTCAGGGAAGACCTGGGACATGCATCGTTGTAGTTCCCTCCCTGTAAGCGTAAGCGGAGTGGGCTGGCTGAAACGCGGATCCTTCACGACTTTACCAATATGGCGGTTTGAATCCGGACACCCACATAGATAGGTACACGATGGGTGCGCGACTCCACTTTTGTTCTCAAAAAAATTATATATATATATTATTATTTAAGGAAACAGAAAAGTATTGAAGTATATAAATAACTGTACATGAGAGTCAGTGATTGTGAGAGTGGCTGTATGGATGAGTGTGTACTTGTATCAGTGATTGTATAAGAGAGTAAGTGTGCATTAGTTTCTGTTTGAATAAGTGATGTGGTGTGTGTGTATAACTGTATAGCTCAGTAAATGGAAGTGTGACTAATTCTTTGATTAGGTGACTGACTAGGTGTGTGAGTAACTGGATGAGTGGTGTTGTGTAAGTGTCTGTATAGGTGTATGAGTGCTTATGATAGTGTTGTATTGATGAGTGACCGCATGTATAAGTGATCGTATGGGTGAATGAGTGGATGTGTGTGTAGACCTATAAATCAGTGAGTACATATGTAGTAACTGGTATTGGTGTGTCGATGGTTTCAAAAATGGTAGTCTGTATTTTACAGTGGGTGTATCAAAGGTTATATTAGAGTGTGAGGAGGTGCATCAGATTATCACTTGGATGATGTCATCAGTGATGTAATTTGAGATGTCATCAGTGATGTCATTAGTGATGTCACTGAACATGACATGAATGATGTAATATGGGATGTTATCAGCAGTGCATTGGGGGGGGGCTCAAGTTATAGTTAGGTGAACTAACTATAACTGGGGAATTTCTATGGTTTTGTACGAGAGAAATGTCCAACTAACTAAAAAGTCCCTGAAACCTATGTTTTTTTCAGTGAATATATATAGATATATATATATATATATATATAGATCAGCTTCGGCAATTTTTGGAACTCCAACAATAATCACTGCGGCACACCTCCAGACAGCATGAAAGAGTTTATTTATGCATAAGACAACGCGTTTCAGCAAAAGCCTTTTTCGAGTAACCCTAAAGTGCTCAATTGCCTTTAGAAATAGTCTCAGTAACTCATGGACATAGAAAATATACTTTCATACATTTGAAATGCGCCCAGATTTAAACCATAAATTTCCTATTATGCTCACATAATTGTAATAATTGTTCCTCCTGATTTAAAAATTAATCATCCGAAAAATGCATCAATTATGACATCCAATTGTACT
The DNA here is from genome assembly GCF_964204655.1 of Triturus cristatus. NCBI lineage: Eukaryota > Metazoa > Chordata > Amphibia > Caudata > Salamandridae > Triturus > Triturus cristatus. The sequence goes on from NC_140584.1 coordinate 550,508,388, forward strand.
TTGAGCAAATGTCCGGTATTGATTTCCCGACTGTGTTCAATAAAGTTGTCAGATTTAAAATAAAATCTCAACTCTTGTAAACACTATAATGTCCTATTGCACATTATAATCCGTGCACCATATGCATATTTCATCCCCCAATGTCATTCAAGGAAGTTCAACCAAACCTTGTTGTAACGGGGAACATAAGAGTTACACAGTTCAAATGGGCAATACAAAATGCATATGTATGTATAGTGTCAACGAATATTCTTTGAACAGCTAATGTGACAAAGGTGTCGCCCCTTAAGTGCATCCAATGTGATCACTAACCGTTGAGAGTGTTACCAAAAAATGATATAAAGTAAAAGGTTGGGTTTTCTCACTGTGTAGCCCCTTCCAAGAATTAGAGCAGATGGTACAAAAATCCATCCAATTAATTTATATCAATTTCATAATCTGTTCATGCATGATATATAACTCGATCCTCGTTAGCCATAGCGATCCCACTACGCTTGTGGGCTAAAACTATATGTGGATGATGAATTCATCTATGTCCACAAATATACATTGGTAAGTGTAGAAAAACTGTGACCATGTAGCTATATCATGGTCACCCCATACCAACATATGTTTAAAAAATTTAAATAAAGTGGCAAGTGTGAATAATAATACCAAGTGATCACCCCAAGTGGGTTAAAAATAACATGTTAGAAAAACATAATTCTATGCTAGAAGTTGTCCTTCGTACTGCCCCTAAATAGATGGGTCTTGGCCATTTAAGGGCCCTCCCATAATCTCATCTCTGTGTAGGCCACTACATGCCAGACAATAATGGGTTTAGCCAGACATACCCAAGTTACCCTGTATGGGTGGCCAATACCTCCCCTCCATTGAGACCATAAGGGATTTTGGTGTTCAAATCAACAATGTATCTCGATTCCAGGATACGTAGATGTTTTTCCCTGTCCACCCCTCGGGGGGCGGGGGGGAGGTCATGACTCTATATATTCCAAAGAAACTTAACAGGCTGCTGTTACCGTCCTGTTGTTCAAGAAACATGTCTGGCCATGGCATAATTGAAATCCCTGTTGGTTATGGCACGTAGATGTTGTAAGATTCTTAGTTTATGCAGTCTTGCGGTGTGCTGCAGTGATTATTGTCGGAGTTCCAAGAATTGCCGAAACTGATTTATCTAGACGGAGGCTACTGACGTCGCGTGCACCGGTACCGCTGGAAGGAGAACGGCCAGGAGAATGGGAAGGAGAACGGCCAGGAGATAGATAGATAGATAGATAGATGGATATATATATATATATATATATATATATATATATATATATATATATATATATATTCATTCACTGAAAAAACCATAGGTTTCAGGGGCGTTATAGTTAGGTGGACTTTTCACTCATACAAAACCATTGAAATTCCCCCGTTATAGTTAGTTCAGCTAACTATAACTCGCGCGCCCGCAATGCACTGCTGATGACGTCACATATTACATCACTCATGACATGGTCAGTGACATCACTCATGACATCACTGATGACATCATCCAGTGAATGTGTGTTTTTCTGAAAATTACATATGTTTTATATATGTATATCTCAAGGTCGATGGAAGAATAAATGGGTATATAAGTGTCTAAATGGATGATTTGTTTTTGAAAAATTGATTGTATAACTGACTGATTAAGTGTATCTTAGTGAATACATGGCTTAGTGAGTAATGTTTAAATGTGTAAATATCTGTATCAGTCTCTCACTTTGTGTATAAGTGGCTGCATGGGTTGGTGAGTAGCTACATGAGTGTCTAGGTTATTAGTTGGTTTTTTGAGTATCAGTATGAGTGTCTGTATGGTTCGGTGGGGGGTATTACGTAGTGCATAGGTGCATGAATGAGTGACTCACTGTTTGTGTTGAAGACAACATGTGTGCAGGACTGTATGGGTGGATGAGTGTGTGCATGGGTGTGTTAGTGAGTGATAAGACTGTCTCAATAGTGTCTTTATGAGTAACTACATATGTTTTAAACTATATGTGACTATTGGTGTATATACGTGAGTATATGTGAGAGTGAGAGATTGAAAGAGTTCCTGTATGAATAAGTATGTGTTTCTATAAGTGATTGTTTAAAAGACTAAGTATGTGTAAGTTTCTGTAGAAGTAAGTGTGGTGGTGTGTGTATAACTGTATATGCAAGTAAATGGATGTTTGATTCTTTATTAGCATGAGTGACTATGTGTGTGAGTAACTCTACGGATGAGTGGCGTTGTGTAACAGGATGTATAGGTGTGTGAGTACATATGATGAGTGAGTACATGTATGAGTGACTGTATAGGACTGTTGGTGAATGAGTGGATGTGTATGTGGATTTTAGAATTACTGAATAGGTTGTTGTAACTGGTATTGGTATGTCCATTGTTTTGAACATTGTAGTTTCTATTTTTGAATGTGTGTATCAAAGGTTATATTAGGAGAAGAGGAGGTCTGCCACTCTATCACAAGGATGATGTCATCAGTGATGTCATTAGTGATGTCATTTGAGATGTCATCAGTGATGTCATGAGTGATGTCACTGACCATGTCATGAGTGATGTAATATGTGACGTCATCAGCAGTGCATTGCGGGTGCGTGAGTTATAGTTAGCTGAACTAACTATAACGGGGGAATTTCAATGGTTTTGTACGAGTGAAAAGTCCAGTTAACTATAACGCCCCTGAAACCTATGTTTTTTTCAGTGAATTTCTAAGGTTTTTAAATGCTAATTCCTAACTATAACGTGCCTGAAACCTATGGTTTTTTCAGTGAATTTCAAAGGTTTTTTAAATGCTAATTTCTAACTATGCCTACAGAGATAGGACATGTGAAGAAAGAAGAAAAAATGCACAGAAAGAAAAAAAAGAAATGCAGAAAGAAGCAAAAGAAGTCCTCAAAGATGAAGAAAAGTGAAGGAAGAAGGATAACGTGCAGAAAGAACAAACAGAAGAGCAGAAAGAAGCCTTGTTGCAAAATCATCCTGTACTCTCAACTTTTTCAGACGGATACTGGTGGTAACTGAGTCTGACTAACCAGTCCTAGAGCCAGTGCTATGTTAAAAGACACTCAGAATACAGTGAAAACACCTACATACACTAGGGAACACTATGCGTTGGGGTCCCCCTGTGATCAGCATGACCTCCTCTGTAAGCCCCTAGTATATAATAGGGCAGGGGATTAAAACTACCTCTTAAAACGCGCCACAGGGCGTGTTTGCACACGTCACCTCAGGCCCCGTCCCCTCACTTCCCCACTGTGTAAACACGCCCTGTGGCCGTTTTAAGTTGGGAGATTAAGTCCCCTTGAATCCTGAGGGTCCCTAGGGTCCAACTAGACCACTAGGTACCTCCAGTAAGCACCACAGAGCTGCGTTGCAGATAGGTGTAAAAAGTGGCACGGCCTGTACCAACTCTCTGCAACGCAGCTCAGTGGCGCTTACTGGAAGCACCTGGTGGGCTAGTTAGCCCCCAGGGGCCCTCAGGATTGAAGGGGAATTATTTCCCCAACTTAAAACGCGCCACAGGGCTTGTTTGCACACGTTAACTCAGGCCCCGTCCCCTCCCTTCACCACTGTGTAAACACGCCCTGTGGCCGTTTTTAGTTGGGAGATTAAGTTAATTTGAATCCTGAGGGTCCCTAGGGTCCAACTAGCCCACTAGGTACCTCCAGTATGCGCCACAGAGCTGCGTTGCAGAGAGGTGTAAAAAGTGACACGGCCTGGACCACCTCTCTGCAACGCAGCTCAGTGGCACTTACTGGAAGCACCTGGTGGGCTAGTTAGCCCCCAGGGGCCCTCAGGATTGAAGGAATTATTTCCCCAACTTAAAACGCGCCATAGGGCGTGTTTGCACACGTCACCTCAGGCCCCGTCCCCCTCCTTCCCCACTGTGTAAACATGCCCTGTGGCCGTTTTTTAAGTTGGGAGATTAAGTCCCCTTGAATCCTGAGGATCCCTAGGGGCAAAATAGCCCACTAGGTACGTCCAGTAAGCGCCATTGCAGAGAGGTGTAAAAAGGGGCACGGCCTGCACCACCTCTCTGCAACTCAGAGCAGTGGCACTTACTGGAAGCACCTGGTGGGCTAGTTCGCCCCCAGGGTCCCTCAGGATTGAAGGGGAATTATTTCCCCAACTTAAAACGCGCCACAGGGCGTGTTTGCACACGTCACCTCAGGCCCCGTCCCCTCCCTTCACCACTGTGTAAACGCGCCCTTTGGCCGTTCTATGTTGAGAGATTAAGTCCCCTTGAATCCTAAGGGTCCCTAGGGTCAAACTATCCCACTAGGTACCTCCAGTAAGCGCCACAGAGCTGCGTTGCATAGAGGTGTAAAAAGGGGCGTGGCCTCAGAACACCTGTCTGCAACGCAGCTCCCTGGCGCACACTGGAGATACCTGTTGGGCTAGTTGGCCCTCAGGGACCCTCAGTATTGAAGGGGAATGAATTCCCCAACTTACAACTGGCCAGGGGGCGCGTTTACAGAGTGCTGCAAGGAGGGGGCGTCCTTTTTTAAGAAGGAGGTCTGTGTGGCCCCCCTTCTTTTTCCAATTTACTGGCCCTGGGGACCCCATCCCCCAGGGCCTGCACCCTAATTTTTTTTGTTGAAAAAAAAAAAATTTGGCCCTCCCAAGGCCTTAATCGGCTCTGGGGACCCCATCCTCCGGGTCATGGCCTTTTTTTTTTAATTTAAATTCTTTAGGAGGGGGCTGCGTTGCCCCCCTCCTCAGGCCACTTATGGCTCCGGGAACCCCATCCCCCAGGGCCGGCCTTTGTTTTTTATTATTTTAAAAAAAAATATATTTATAGAAACACCTAGGACATGCTGGACAAACCGTATGTACCTATCACCATGATGATTTGCGTGATATTCATTAAAAGGCGACTATGCATAGAATGAATCCACAGGGAATGTATTTACACCGCTAGTGAAGCTCTGACGTGTCTGACGTCCTACCGTGCCTAATCCCGGCGCCCCTGCCGGTGGGTACTCTCCAAGTAGACACCCTTGTTGTTTATTTATACAAACTTGGGTAGCTATTGACGGGCACATTTAATATACACGCACACAAGCCATTCAAAGGGGATTCGACAAAAATTTGACCAAACTATGCAAGAAACCCCCCTCACGGTTAATAAAAAACACATCCACCGCCGGATGTGTAATACTTTTTATTTTACTCTCTGGAAAGGAGACGAACCTCACTTGAGTCACAGCGTGCTCCTGGCTGAGCCCAATGCTGTGTTACACCCACCAGTGCCCGCCGATTGCCTCACACCTCTGTGTTGTATTCCACCAGCTAGTGCGTATGCTATGACACTCTCTAGCCCATGTGCACTGTAACACCAATCCGTGAATATGTCATGCCACACTTGCCTTCGCATGGGTTATATTGCCCCATCTAGCGTGCCTTCCTCGATGCCTATGTTATAACACCCAGCGCTATGCCATACATATTACAATCTGGGATCCATATCTTTGTCACAGTGCATATGCAACGTTACACTCCCTATCACATATTTTATATTACAACTTTAGAGACTAGTTATGTTACACAACACTGCCCTGTGCATATTACACTCCAAGGCGCATATCACATAGCACGCGCTAGTGCCTGTGCTATCTCTCGCTCTCCAATGTATCTGTAATTGCGCACAATGTATTGCATATTATATTTCACGCCTCGGTTCATCTTATATCACACTTTTTGGTGCATAGTTTATACCATATACTAGGGGGACGCTAGGTGGCGCACTAGTGAATGGAAGCCTTCGAGTAGGGCTCCCGCAGTCCGGCGACAATTATCCGCTTAAAATATCCTGAAACGGCAAGTCTGGGTGCTGTAATCGCATGCGGTGCTTAAGAGTGGTACCCGGAGACGACTGGCCGACTTTGAGCGCAATTGAAGGTGCGAGGACGGAGGGAGGCGCCCCTGAAGATTCGGCGGATGCGACGGCTGGAGGCGCCGAGACGCGTAGCAGGCTACTGCTCTCAGGCGAGGCCGAGGCTGCGGTAACGGCCATAGGCCTCCGGTTCGAGAGAGGCGAGCAACGCGCCCAGAGGTACCGCACCGGAGAGAAAGGCTGAGCGCTGGGACACTGAGCGGGCTGCTAGTGGGGGTGGTGACGGAGGGGCTCCCTCCCCCCCCCCCTCTCGGGAGTACTGGCTGAGATCGGACTGCCGAGTTTTCCCAGGTGATGCAAGGCCCTGGATATCATGTGGTGGAGACGCATCTAAGCTGGTGAGCAGATCCCTGCCGACCGGATTTGGGGGGTGAGGCTTCTATCCCCCCCTCCCGCACCAAAAGCAAGGGAGCATTGAAGAGGTCCCCCACGGAACGGGGGTGAGTTGCCTGGTACTGAGGCAGGAGTGTGTGGTGGAGCTGGGCTGGTGGACTAGGACCGTGGTGCCTGGGATCGCTGGCACCCTGCGAGTGTGGGCACGCGATGACTATCCTATATTAAAGGTGATCACCGAGGCCGGTACTGATACGTTTGAGGACACTGGGGCTGTGTGCTGGACTGGGCGGGTGAGCGCGCACGTGGCTTGATTTCCCAAACTGGCGGCTGGGCTTGTGGCCGTGGAGCGTCTCCCTCGAGTGGGAGCTTTTGGCGTCGCCTGAGGTGAGGGAGGAGATGCACTGTGCTCCCTTGCTGTGAATCACTCGCGCTAGCCTGCTGGTGCGGGATAGCAAATCTAGGAGGTTAAGAGGGGGGATTGGCGCCGCTTCTGTTCAGGAGGCGGTTGCGTCCCTTCACTTCCACTATTGGCGATGGCTGAGTGCGCTGACCTGTGTTCAAGATGGGCAGGACGGACGCGAGGCAGCCCAAACTCACGTTCGAAACTAGTAAGAAGACGACCAAGTCTGGGAGGTGCTTCACAACCCGGCGGAAACGTGTGGAACAGCGGGGGACTCGACAGACGCAGCGACAAACTTACAAGATGTTTTGCGCAAGATGCGCCAAGGGTTTGCGACGATTGCTGACAAAGTCGATAGGATGTCGTCGCGCATGGATGCAGTGGTGCATAAATTGGATGCTCATGAGGAACGTCTGAAAGGAGCGGAACAGCGGATATCGGATTCGGAGGACACAATGTCACAACACACCTCACAGATATCCAGAATGGACAACCTGCTGCGAGTTATTGCGGCTAAAAACGAATATTTGGAGGCGAGAAGTAGGCGTAATAATGTACGCATAGTAGGTATTCCGGAGACGACCAATGTGGGCAAAATGGAGGAGTACGTTGAGAAGATGTTAGTGGCGGCGATTGGTTCTGAAGTTTATTCTCCCCAATTTTAAGTGGAGAGGGCGCATCGGGCCCTGGGCCCCAGACCAAAACCGGGTGCGACCCCCAGGCCAATCATAGCCCGGCTGCTGAATTATCGGGATCGGGACGCTGCTTTGAGGGCAGCAAGAGGCACGCGCTCACTATCATATGATGGTAACTCCTTTACGTTGTATCCGGACTTCACTCCGATGGTCCAAGAGGAACGTAGGAAATTTCTTGCTGTGAAGGCCAAGCTGCGAAACTTGCAGCTGGACTATGCGTTGCTCTACCCGGCTCGGTTGAGGGTCACGTACCAGGGGAGACAAAAAATTTTCACGAATCCTCAGCAAGTGGAGGATTTTCTCAAACATTACAAGCGTGCTCACAGGCTGGCGGATGGAGCGGAAGAAGAGCTGGATCCACTGCATGGGGAGATGGTGGATGGTGAACAGTGAGTGTGGTGACCATTGATCGCATACTTTAACGATGGTAGATATGAGAGTGATGCACGAGAGCAAAGATCGGGGTTCCTGGTTGAGAGACCTTGCACCGGACTCAGCATCATATTGTTCCTCCAGTTTTGAGAGTATGGGGAGTTGGGTGGGCTCTTTGAGGTTTCCGCATTATTGAGAGCTGCTCCGGGTGTACTGGGTGTTAATTATTTTCTATTGTCTAGTGATAGTACTGCTTGCTGATGGGGTACCTCAGTTGTCTATGGATATAGCGCCGGACGCCCCTCTGTGTCACCAGGCCAGACTACAAGTCACATTGTGAGTTTGGCGGTAATGAGGGGAATTAGTGGTGCCACCTAGATATGATCCCCGACGGGAAATACCCTAGAATATAATCGGGGTGTGGGGAGATTACTAGCCCTCGTTTTTGGGGCAATTGTGGGAGGGAAGGGGAGGGTACAAGACTGGCAGGTTGGGGTTTGCTTCAGTGGAAGTGGGGAGGGTATAAGAGTTTCAATGACGGGTCAGAAGTTTGGAGTTCATGTACGGGGGAGGGAGACTCGAGATGGTTGTGGGGTTTTTGTCTACAGAGGAGGGAGGTGGCAGGAGTTTATTGGGATGTTGATCTACTTATTCATGAAAGTCCAATGCTGTGGTTGCTGTGGGTTCTATTGCTCTGCATACGGGTTCATGGGACAGGGGCCGCACTTTACGTCATGTGGCTATTCGGATAATGGGAATTTGATGAGTGATGGCTGACACTGCACGGATGGCGAAAATTACGGTCTTAACATGGAATGTAAGAGGTTTAAATGATGCAAGAAAGTGCAGGAGGGTGGTGGCCTATTTAGAGCTTACTACAGAACGGTTCAAAACCGGAGGGTCAAAGGGAACATTTTTTAAGACCACACAGGGTTAGATCCCCAATTAAAGTACCTGTAAACACTAAGAACCCTGAGGTCTAAAATTACCAGAAAGGAAAAAGAAGAGCGAGAAGGTGGTGTGTAAATGAGAAACAAAAAGCCCAATTCACGTAGTGAAAGGGCAATCCCTTTTAAGGACGTAATCCCTCACTCACCCTGGGTGACATGCTTCATCATATGGGATTCTCCTCCCAGAGAAAAATCCTAGTTTCTCTGGGGGCTACGACCCCCTCTATGAGAGGGAGGAGCTCAGGGATGTTTTGATTGTGCACTAAAGGATAGACTAAATCCACATATGAAGAGCTAAGTGTGAGTGAGGGGTGCAGTGCTGGCAAAATGATAGTGCAGTGAGGGTATGTTAAAACTAGTCACGGGACGGCAAGGAGGATTCTCTTGACACAACCGTACCAAAGCTAGATTAAAAAATGTGAACACCACTAGTCAAATGTAGGCAATGGTGCTATACAATGAAAAAAGGTCGACATGTTTCAGCCAAAATGCCTAAATAGGCTCGGCTTTCATCAGGACCACGATAGCTACTGCAAAATGAAAAAGAACTGTGTGAGAACTACACAGGAAAAAGGATACCGTGAACACCCAATGAATGCTTGAAGGGTGTACGTCACCTTGTCATCTCAAACATCACCTAAACAAAAGAAACTCAGTGTAAGAACAAGTTGGTTCCGAATGCTAAGTAATATAAATGTAGGAATTTAATAACTAAAGGCATTGACCACTCACCCGTAACCACTGGGTGGGACTTTAACCTCCACCTGGCAACCGCTCAGGAAGGGAACACCGCTCTGAAAAAAGATGTAAGACTACTCAGGATTTTGGTACTTACATCTCATGAGCGAATGTTATGAAAATGTGAACTAATAAACTAAAAACAAGGGAGACTGATATCTTCACTGAATGCACAGAGTGCTAATTAGAAGAAGAACCAGTGAATTACCGGGTTCTTCAAAATGTATATGTGGTGAACAAAACTCGCTATGATTGACAGTCAAAATGGACAAAACAAGACAACCACTGTTAATACAAAACTCTGTTTGATGAATCTATGCTTGTAAAAATAGAGCAATTGGCTCAATGTACCTGGCACTCGTATGCGTGATATTCAAAACGAGTAGCCAAAGATACTTAAATTGCATTGACCGCCTTCAAAATAACTAAGTGCAAACTAACAAAAGAATTGGTGAATAGGCGGTATATATACAACAAGTCACAGAGAGCTTCTCCAAACGCCTACCTCTCCGTCGGGGAACCGAGGCTGAAATGAGCCTGAAGCCGGAGGTCCCGCGGGACGGAAAAACGTCTAATAAGAAGCGTTAGTGTCATCAAAAACTGGCCAATAGAAAGACCTGTTATAAAAAACCATGTTGAAGAAACCAATCAAAGCTGCTCTACCGCCTGTGTGCTTGTTGTCTAGGTAACGGGTAATGCAGCCGACGATGTGGTTTTTCTGAAAAAGAACTGCACGCAAAGAATAAATAAATAAAGGTGCTTGTTTGTATTGTTCGGCTAAACATAGAGTTAAATACCGAAATGCGGAGGAATTCTAGTTACGTAAACACTAGCTCCGTGGGAAAATGCACAAATAGAAAAACAGATGCTAGCTCATGCTGTTGAGCTACTGCACCGGCTTACTTTAATCAAAACGGAGGAAACCTAGTTAATGGAAGCACTAGCTCCGTAATAGACTTGCGAACGCTAGTCACAGAAGAAAACTTGGACAGCGCCAAAAATGGGTGTGCAAAACAGAAACAAAGCGTGCTACAGTACAAAAAAACAGCGGATGTCCTGAAATAGCGAGACAACATCAGACTGCTAAGAGATGTTGGAAGATATTCAATCTAGACAAACAGTCTGACTAAAGTGGTTCAGAAAGGCAAGTACTAGGTGGCACAACCTGGAAGCCACAGAAAAGAAGAGACAAAAGTGAATCAGACCTTCATGCAGCATACTCTATTGCCTCATCCCATATGCAAAGTGTGGAATAGTACGGGACCAAAAATAGACTTATTGTATGAAATTCACAGTGACAACCATGGAATATCGTCATTTAGTCCTTTGACGTGCGTGTTAAGTTTATAAACCCACCTTTGCTCTCGTTTGAACAGAAAGGAAGAGCAATCTGTCAGATGGGAAGGTATGAAAAGTTTGTCAAGGACTGTCCAGTGCAGGTCATTGGGAACATGGTTGACTGCTAGATTGCTCTTCCTTTCTGTTCAAACGAGAGCAAAGGTGGGTTTATAAACTTAACACGCACGTCAAAGGACTAAATGACGATATTCCATGGTTGTCACTGTGAATTTCATACAATAAGTCTATTTTTGGTCCCGTACTAGTCCACACTTTGCATATGGGATGAGCCAATAGAGTATGCTGCATGAAGGTCTGATTCACTTTTGTCTCTTCTTTTCTGTGGCTTCCAGGTTGTGCCACCTAGTACTTGCCTTTCTGAACCACTTTAGGCAGACTGTTTGTCTAGATTGAATATTTTCCAACATCTCTTAGCAGTCTGATGTTGTCTCGCTATTTCAGGACATCCGCTGTTTTTTTGTACTGTAGCACGCTTTGTTTCTGTTTTGCACACCCACTTTTGGCGCTGTCCAAGTTTTCTTCTGTGACTAGCGTTCGCAAGTCTATTACGGAGCTAGTGCTTCCATTAACTAGGTTTCCTCCGTTTTGATTAAAGTAAGCCGGTGCAGTAGCTCAACAGCATGAGCTAGCATCTGTTTTTCTATTTGTGCATTTTCCCACGGAGCTAGTGTTACGTAACTAGAATTCCTCCGCATTTCGGCATTTAATTCTATGTTTAGCCGAACAATACAAACAAGCACCTTTATTTCTTGCTTTGTTTCTGTTTTGCACACCCATTTTTGGCGCTGTCCAAGTTTTCTTCTGTGACTAGCGTTCGCAAGTCTATTACGGAGCTAGTGCTTCCATTAACTAGGTTTCCTCCGTTTTGATTAAAGTAAGCCGGTGCAGTAGCTCAACAGCATGAGCTAGCATCTGTTTTTCTATTTGTGCATTTTCCCACGGAGCTAGTGTTTACGTAACTAGAATTCCTCCGCATTTCGGTATTTAACTCTATGTTTAGCCGAACAATACAAACAAGCACCTTTATTTATTTATTCTTTGCGTGCAGTTCTTTTTCAGAAAAACCACATCGTCGGCTGCATTACCCGTTACCTAGACAACAAGCACACAGGCGGTAGAGCAGCTTTGATTGGTTTCTTCAACATGTTTTTTTATAACAGGTCTTTCTATTGGCCAGTTTTTGATGACACTAACGCTTCTTATTAGACGTTTTTCCGTCCCGCGGGACCTCCGGCTTCAGGCTCATTTCAGCCTCGGTTCCCCGACGGAGAGGTAGGCGTTTGGAGAAGCTCTCTGTGACTTGTTGTATATATACCGCCTATTCACCAATTCTTTTGTTAGTTTGCACTTAGTTATTTTGAAGGCGGTCAATGCAATTTAAGTATCTTTGGCTACTCGTTTTGAATATCACGCATACGAGTGCCAGGTACATTGAGCCAATTGCTCTATTTTTACAAGCATAGATTCATCAAACAGAGTTTTGTATTAACAGTGGTTGTCTTGTTTTGTCCATTTTGACTGTCAATCATAGCGAGTTTTGTTCACCACATATACATTTTGAAGAACCCGGCAATTCACTGGTTCTTCTTCTAATTAGCACTCTGTGCATTCAGTGAAGATATCAGTCTCCCTTGTTTTTAGTTTATTAGTTCACATTTTCATAACATTCGCTCATGAGATGTAAGTACCAAAATCCTGAGTAGTCTTACATCTTTTTTCAGAGCGGTGTTCCCTTCCTGAGCGGTTGCCAGGTGGAGGTTAAAGTCCCACCCAGTGGTTACGGGTGAGTGGTCAATGCCTTTAGTTATTAAATTCCTACATTTATATTACTTAGCATTCGGAACCAACTTGTTCTTACACTGAGTTTCTTTTGTTTAGGTGATGTTTGAGATGACAAGGTGACGTACACCCTTCAAGCATTCATTGGGTGTTCACGGTATCCTTTTTCCTGTGTAGTTCTCACACAGTTCTTTTTCATTTTGCAGTAGCTATCGTGGTCCTGATGAAAGCCGAGCCTATTTAGGCGTTTTGGCTGAAACATGTCGACCTTTTTTCATTGTATAGCACCATTGCCTACATTTGACTAGTGGTGTTTACATTTTTTAATCTAGCTTCGGTACGGTTGTGTCAAGAGAATCCTCCTTGCCGTCCCGTGACTAGTTTTAACATACCCTCACTGCACTATCATTTTGCCAGCACTGCACCCCTCACTCACACTTAGCTCTTCATATGTGGATTTAGTCTATCCTTTAGTGCACAATCAAAACATCCCTGAGCTCCTCCCTCTCATAGAGGGGGTCGTAGCCCCCAGAGAAACTAGGATTTTTCTCTGGGAGGAGAATCCCATATGATGAAGCATGTCACCCAGGGTGAGTGAGGGATTACGTCCTTAAAAGGGATTGCCCTTTCACTACGTGAATTGGGCTTTTTGTTTCTCATTTACACACCACCTTCTCGCTCTTCTTTTTCCTTTCTGGTAATTTTAGACCTCAGGGTTCTTAGTGTTTACAGGCCTATTTAGAGCAGCATCAGGTGCAAATCGCATTGTTGCAGGAAACGCATCTTAGCCCCCGATCTACTTCTGCTTTGGCAAGCAAATGGGCGGTGGTACGGAGCTTCTCTTCGTATTCAGGGTATGCCAGGGGAACGGCGATTATAATCAAGAAAACTGTTCCATTCTTGAAACTAGGTGAGCATGCGGATGCAGAGGGGAGATTTGTCTTGTTATGTGGCAGGCTTGGCACTGACACAGTCCCAATAGTAAACTGTTATGGTGGTCCTAACGTAGATTTGCCCGCCTTTTTCACACAGCTGTGGGGTAAGATACTGAACACTGGCTCCATGCATATCATATGGGGAGGAGATTTTAACGTTGCAATGACCCCAGGGCTGGACAGGTCTGCTGGTAGCCCTCAATACAACAAAAACGCACGGGACGCTATGGCGGGAATATTGGAGGAAGGGGGACTAATAGACAGTTGGAGGTTCGTGCATGCTGGGCTTCGGGAGGGTACACACTTTACAGCGTACGCTAACACTTGGGCCAGGCTTGATTACTGTTTTTTATCTCGCGGATTAGTGGCTGATTTAGGTAGAGTTACGCATTTGCCGAGGTCTTATTCGGAACATTGTCCGGTTCTGGTTCAGGTAGCGGTCCCGGGCTATGGGAGGGCTGCACCAGCGTGGCGTATGCAGCCCACGGCACTGTTTGATCCACTGTTCAAGACAGAGTTGGGGGATGAGATTGCAGAGTTTTTTCCCCGAAACAAAGGATCGGTAGACAAAGTTGATACCATCTGGGAGGCGTTTAAGGTGACGGTCAGGGGATACTACATATCAAAGAGCTTTGGGGTACTGAAGGACATATGAGGGTCGCTTACAAAATTAGAGACCGAACTTAAGGAGCTGGAATCTAGGATGGCCCGGGAGCCGATTGGGTCCCGTCCATAAGGAATTTAGAGAAAAGCTAACGCAATATGAAAAGGAAGCAGATAGAGAGTCCAAATTCAGAGGCAAATATTGGCAGGCCCGCAGATACTGCGAAGGAGAGAGACCGGGTCGCGTCTTAGCGGAGATCGCTCGACATTCGCGACGCAATACGCACATATTGGAGATACGTGCATCGGAAGATGTCACGCATCAGAATGCGAAGGGAATCTTAGGCCTATTCACTGCACATTATGAGGAGTTATATGCTGCCCGTCGCGGTGGGGAGGTCATATTTGGGGATTTCTTGGATGATGTGGCTCCATGTTGGTTGAGTGATGACCATAGACAGTTCCTTGGAGCTCCGTTCGAACTTGATGAAATGCGGGATGCGATTATGTCTCTTAGTAATGGTAAGGCGGCAGGTCTAGATGGGCTACCGGTGGAATTTTATAAATGCTATATAGATGTTATGGCCCCAGTGCTCAAGGAGGTTTATGAGGAATCTCTGGAGGTGGGAATGTTGCCGGGGTCAATGAGGGAGGTGGTGATTACCTCTTTGCTGAAACCAGGCAAGGACCCTGCTGACTGCGATGCGTACAGGCCGCTCTCTTTGATAAATTGTGACGCTAAGATACTGGCGAAGGTGCTGGCCACTAGGCTCTCTCTGCTCATGACTAAGATAGCCCTTCCAGATCAGGCTGGGATTGTCCCTGGGAGATCTACTGCTAGTAATTTGCGAACCCTATTCTCATTGATTCACACAATAGCGCCGGAACTGCCTGTCGCGGCCATATTTCTTGATGCTACCAAAGCCTTTGACTCGGTTGAGTGGAGTTACTTGTTTGCAATCTTGTACAGGATGGGGTTTCCCAAAATATTCGTGGCATGGATAAAGTTGCTTTACACTGAACCGAAAGAGAGAGTATTAATTAATGGTGCGATTGAACCTTTAGCGTGCCGTATCCGACAGTTGCACAAGCAAAGTGCCTTTAAGTATTTCCAACGTCAGATAGATGTGTCACTCTATGCGGATGATTTAACGCTGTATGTAGTGGATCCGCAGACTAACCTCAATCCGCTGCTCCGAGAATTTTTGGTGTTTGGGCGATTATCTGGTATACAAATCAATTGGAAGAAGTCACAGATTTTTCCCCTGACTCCTGCGGTGGTCCGATTTTGATTGGACTACCCGCTTGAATGGTGTGACTCGGATCTTCGATATTTAGGGATACAGATTTCAAAGCTGAGGGAGGAGACGTTACGATTGAATTATGGTACTGCCATCACCAAATTGGCAGAGGATGTACCTCGGTGGATCTCTTTACCATTTACCATGGCTGGTAGGGCCTCCCTAATTAAAATGGTGGTGTTACCTCGCTTCTTATACTTGTTCCAGAACATCCCGTACTATCCAGGGGCGTTCTTTTTCCGGACGCTACGTTCTGAGTTATTAAGATTGTTCTGGGCTGGTAAGCAACCTCGACTGGTGTGGTTGATTATTACCCAGCCATATAGTAGCGGTGGATTTGATGTTCCTGACTTTTTAGCTTATTATCTGAGTGCACAAGCCCATTTTGCATACCATTGGTTTGCGCCTACGCCATTCATGCCGCAGCTGGCGGTGGAGGACTGGATAGTTCGACCTCTGCCACTGAAAGGCATTATTCAGGGCCCAGTAAGGGTGATTGAGACGCCGGCTACTACGGTGACGTGCACGATAGATGCGTGGCAGCGAGTCCTACGCAGGGTCGCACTTCAGTTCTTGTATGCACCGACCTTGCCACTAGTCTACCATCCGGATCTGTCCTTGCTGCAGGAAGGGGGGTTCCAGGGGATGTGCGCTAAGATAAACATCCGGTCTTGGGGTGATCTCTTTATGAATGGTCAGTTCAAAACGAGAGAACAATTGTTTCAGGGGTATCTGCCTACTCCGCTAGACATCTTTTATTATATCCGACTGCGGCAGGGGCTAAGGGCTGTTATACCGCATTTTCCGGAAGAACCTGAAATAGTAAGGCCTTTGCAAGTTTTGCTTTCTTCTGCGGATGGTAGGCATCTAGTCTCTCACCTGTACAGTAGTATTCGAGAGCAAAGTAGGAGTGTAGAATGTAGAGCGCTCAGGCAGTGGTGTGCTGATATAGGCAGGGACATCACGGAGGCGCAGTGGGCGTATTGTTGTGAGCTCACTTCACAGATCTCGTCCAGCTGCAGACTGCGGATTATCCATTGCAAGTTTTTGCAGAGATTGTACTGCACGCCCGAAAGAAAGCTGAGATTCAGACTTTCGGACAATGATAAATGTGAGCGTTGCCACTCGGAAGGAGCTGGTTTTTTACATTTGTCTTGGATGTGTCCAAGGGTGTCCGATTATTGGACGCAGGTACACACTGCACTGACGGCTATATTGGGCGACACGATTGAGCGGGACCCGCTCATGATGCTACTGGGCTATACTATGCAGATACCCAAGGTGAATCGGAAATTTGGGAACATTGCACTTTTACTAGCAAAGCGAAGGGTTGCATGTAGGTGGGGGAGGGGCCGTGCACCGAAATTTAAGGAATGGATAGATGATTTATTGTACTGTCAAGAACAGAACACAATATACGCCGACACACAACCATTGCGTAGCAGGGCCAAGGATATATGGGATCCGTTTAGAGCATATCTGGCAGCTCATTCCAATTCAGCGGGAGATGGAAGGCGGGTAACAGCGGGTACAGTACCGGCAGATATAGCATCAATTTAGGAGCGGCTCATTAAGGATTTGCAGTGTTAAGAAGTCAATTTGTTGGAGAGGTGGATACACTGTTGAGATGCACTACCTGAAATGGGTATTATGGCATGAGTGACGCTTCGGATGAGAAGGTGTTGGATGTTCTGTTGCACAGCAAGGGGGCTGACATGGGAGTAGCGGAAGTACATGGACCTGGTATAAATATCTCCATATGTGACATGGTGGAGAGGCCACCGAGGTGGGAGGCGTAGTATACACTGCAGGTATTTTGGAATGGCTCATTGACGTATGGCCCTTTATTGCCGCCTGCTTTCAGGGTTACTGGTACGGGGGCTGCTCATGTGAGTGGGGCCTATCTGGCTTAGGGATCCGAGCTGTAGGGTACCACAGTTGTATGCCCATCAGGACTATGACAATTATGGACTTCTGTTTAGTAGTGGGATTCTGGACATCCATACCCCAAGATTGCCTTCGCTGTTGGTACACAGTGTAGGTGTAAATAAAGGAAAAGAAAATCATTTCGTGGACCTTGGGCTGCTGAGCATCAAGCAGTGATGATATAAGAAATGTGTTGCAGGGCTTTGCCGCCGGACCTCTGGGTTGTCGGTCAAATGGCTGTGTATATGGTGGAGAGTAACAAGGGGACAATATCATCTGTAGCCGGCCCGTGAAGTTGTAGGCGCGAGGCTGTGATACTTTGTAATGCTGAAATAAAGGTCTTTGAAATAAATAAAAAAAAAAAATAGTTTATACCATACACTATATCTAGTTATCATTTTCAATCGTGCTCTCAGGACTATGTTCTATATAACACTGCGTCCACCTACCCTTTTCACGGGCATTACATTTTGCGATGGGGGTGGAGGGTCAGGGGGTGTTTCTGCCAAGTGAGCCCGGAGTCACAGTCACAAACGTCCTCTTCTTCCTGAATAAAAGTGAGATTATGCTGCATACTTGTTCATATTTTAAGTAGTTCGCACAGACACACATTTTAAAAACAATAAAGTTCCTAATACCCACCTTCTCTGAACAGTTAGCTTGCTGCCCCATCCACCTCCTCCCTATCCTCTGTTGTCTGAATCCATGGACTAGCCTCCTCCCTCCTGCCATGCATGGTCTGATGTACTGCCACTGCCCTCCATTTAGCATGATGTACCAGTCCACTCCTCCTGCCCTCCATTGCCCAATTCTATGGTCCATCGTTGACCTCCTGCTTTGCCTCTGTGCTTAGCTTGCTGCCCCTATTCTCCTTCCCCCTGCCCTCCGATGTCTTTGTGCATGCCCCTGCTCCATCCTTTTGCCCACCATGTTCCATGGACCTGCCACTCCTATCTACTCTGAGTGTTCTGTTGAGCTGCCACGCCCCTCCCACCTGCCTAGCATTGTCAGATGACTGTAACCTGTCCCTGCCACCTCCACCCTGCCTGTCCACATGCCATGCCCCTATCCCCTTCCTCCTGTCCTCCATGGTCCATTTTACTGCCACACCCTTCTGCCCTCCCTGATCTGTTGTGCTGCAACTGCTCCTCCTGCCTGCCCCGCACGGTCTGTTGTGAGGCCCCTTCCCCTGAACTCTCTTGTCTGTGCCCAGGTCCTGACCCTCCCTTCTATCCTCCATGGTCCTTTGTGCATGCCCCTGCACCCTCCTTCTTGCCCATCATAGCCATTGTGCTGCAACTAACCCTCCCGCTTGCCATGCATGGTCTTCTGTGCTGCCATGGCCCCTCCCACCTTCCCTGTGTGGTCAGCTAGCTGCCCCTGACCCCCTCCCACTTTCCCTCCATGGTCTGTGTGTATGCCACCATAGTCTCATTGTTGCTCTTGCTGCTCCTGCCCTGCCACCTTGCCCCCAGCCCTCTGTTTCCATGTGCAGACCCCCTATTCCCTCCCTCCTGGCTTGTCTGTTCCATTGTAATCCTGATCCATCCCTCCTGCCCTTTATGGTCTGTTATGCTGCAGCTTTCTCTCCTGTCTGTCCATTATGGTCTGCTAGCTACCATTGCCTCTTTCCCATCTGTTCTCGGTTGTCCATGTGCATGGTCCTGTCCCCTCCCTATTGCTTTCTATGGATTGTTGTGCTGCACTCCCGTCCCGCATGCGCTGTGTGGTGTATTGTGCTGCTGCAAACCCTGATGCCTGCCCTGTAGGGTCAGTTTGGTGCACCTCTCCATGTCCCTCCTGTCCTCTGTTATCCGAGTCCATGTCCCTACCCCAATTCCTCCTGCCTACCATGATTCAATGTACCATACTTGCGAACATTTTGAACTTGGTAAGAGGAAGATTTTGAAAAAAAACTGGGGTTTTGATTTTCCCCTTTGAGTTACATTGAAAAAGAGGAGATTGTAGACAGGAGACAGATCAAATAAAGCCCATTTGAGCATAAAAATATTGGACGTTTCCTGGCTGAAACGTGTCTGTTGGCATGTATGGTTGTACTACCACTGCCTCTTCCTTGTGTCCACAATGGTCTATTATATTGCCACAGCCTCTCTTGCCAGTCCTGTATTGTTGGTTTGTTGCCCCTGCTCCCCTTTCCACTGCCCTCCATAGTCTGTTGTGCTGCCACTGCCCTTCCTGCCCTGCCCAGTGTGGTCAAATTGTTTCCTCTGCACTCTCCTACCTGCCTTCAATTTTCAGAGTCCGTGCCCCTGGCCTCTGCCTCTCAACAGTATCCCAATGAACAACTAGATTGCTAACATTCTATATTTATTACAAAAGTGTGGAACGCCTGACGTCATCTTGATGTAATCAAAACTGTAATACCTAGAGTATTTCCTTTAGAAATTACATATATGAGAGGGTCTTATTTGCATCAAAATTATGGTTAGTGCTCTAAAAAACTAAAATGAGGACATATTTTCTGAGTTTTCATATAGCGACAAAGAACTTTTAAATTATTTGTAATCTTTATGTTTTTTTATCCAGTTGACCACTTGATTAAATGTTGCACCTTGGCGAGAGGATGTGGTGTTACTTCCAGAGCTGCAGACTTTGCAACTGGGGAACCAGGTTGGAGTTTCTGCTTCAGCTCAACATTCTGTGATTCTGGTCAAATCACTTAATCTCCCCATGTCTACAACCAAAACGAATTTGATCTTGTGTGATGTAACCAATGCTCATGTAAAGCACTCCAATACCTGACAAGTCTGCACTATATAAAACTGCAAATACACAAAAAATAAGTGTTTTGCACACTTCTGTCATTGGGCTACATGTGGGCTACATCTGGGTGATATTTGTGCTACATTTGGCCTCTTTTGTGTCTGGTGGCCATCTTGGGAGATTTATTTGTTATGAAGTTTCCTAATTTCCTCATTTACTACAGTCTCCTCAGTAGGAAATACTTTCAGTTTTTTACTTTGATTCCTTCAAGAAGGCATTCAGATGTGTCACAAATTTGCCATAAATTCAGAATGTTAGCACTCTAGTTGCTTATTAGATCACTGTAGTAAAGCTACTGCTCACCAGGGAAGTCTGCTGCTGGTATTGAAAGTGCATGTTTCAGTCTGCATGTCAGAATTTTTTAATGAAATAGAAGAGGATTTGAGAAGTCACTCAAAATGTGCCCTAATTTTTCTTTCTGCAGCACTAATCATACTTTCTATGGCAAAATGAACCCCCTCATTTTGTTCATTTTTAAATTAAATGTTTTAAGAATTACCACTATATTCCATCAAGATGGCTTCAGGTGTGCCATACGTTTGTCATAAGTAGGACTGTTAGCGCTCTAGTTGTTCTTTAGAACACTCTGGGAAGCTGCGGTAGAACACAAAGGAATCAACTGACAGTCTCTGCCCTTGTTGGATGTACATGTTTTACTGAGAATGTCAGACTTCATTCTCACATGACTGAGAAAGATAATGTGAATTTACAGAAAATATGCTCTCAGTTAGCTTATAGATCACCTTCCAAACCTCTGTGGGAAAAGCATGAGAAAAAAGTTTTCTCTCAAACATGATTCATGATATCACAGCAGAAGGCTTTTTCACATGGTAAAATCACCTTAGAACACACCACAATTCCTAAAATGAGTATGGTACCATCAACAAATGATTTATAATGTAACTAAACTCTTAAAACCTTCTATTAACTGCAATGCTTTTTAATGAGGTGCTAGCATGTATATTGGTCCCAAGATGGCTGCCAACACTTCTTGGATGAAGTGCTGACAGCCAATCAGATCTCCCGATGAGATGTGTGGTTAGGCTCCGCCCAGATATATATGTGATTTTACTTTTGATTTTCTCAGGAACTACTGAACGGATTTACACCATTTAAGCAAAAGGCACATGCCTGACCTGAGGACTACCTCTTTGCCAAATTTCAAGTAATTCTGTTCAGCCGTTCGGGCTGTACCTTCGACTAAAGGTCCTATGGGAAAATGCATGGGGAACACGCGTTTTGGGATCCCCCTTTTTTTCTCAGCCCCCGCTTGACGAATCACCCCGAGACTTTAAGGGTAGGAGCTGAGCGGAGCGCCCCATTAGTTTTGAAAATTTCATGAAGATAAGTCAACCGGCGCCAAAGTTATTCAAAATAGAATTTTCAGATTTCCTATGGGAACTCGGTCCCAACTATAACTATCTACTGGCGACCGCCAGTAGATTATATATATATATATATATATATATATATATATCTATATCTATATCTATATATCTATATCTATATCTGAGGTGAGTTACCTGCCAACTGCATTGTGGTGCTGTTAGTTTCTATATTTGCTTTCCCTCCAGTGGGAGTTTTTAGGTTTTTTAATGTCGAACTTTAAAACATTTTCATCGCCCTCCAGTGGGCTGTCAACTTTGCAAGTAAAATATTACTTTTGTGTTC
This sequence comes from Triturus cristatus, assembly GCF_964204655.1. Lineage (NCBI taxonomy): Eukaryota > Metazoa > Chordata > Amphibia > Caudata > Salamandridae > Triturus > Triturus cristatus. Next base: position 550,530,158 of record NC_140584.1, read on the forward strand.
TCTCATGTTCCGAAAGTGACTTTTCCAAGTCATGGACCTGCATTTCATTCAGCAGTGGTGCATTATTCCCGCCTGGACTGCCGTGTAAATCACTCTGTTTCTGTCCCAACAATGAAGTTGCACTCCTTGTGAGGTTTTCAAAGCAGAGCATACTTTTTCGAAATCGATGCATTTATTCCTTACGTGTATCCACAACAGGACTTCAGGGTCATTAAGTGTTTTTTTTAAGGTTTAATTTGACCACTCTTTATCAGACCACACCTGCGCATCTAAAAAGATATGGGAGAGTTGATGCTGTGTTCTTCCCCATCATGAAGTCTTTGGTCAGGATATCAGGAGGGTGAGTACCCATAAGTAGGGCCTTTTCTCAGTTATCGTTTGTGTCAAACCAGTGTAGTCTCCTTCATCATTAAAAATAAAACAGTGACCTTCAGCTGGTAACAAGGACTATTGCATCCAAATGCACATTTATGCATTTAGCATTGTGCATGAAGAGACGTTGTAGGAAATTCACCTGTAATGAGTGGTCACTGCATATTTTCCGATTTTTGCTGGAACCTATAGTTTTGCTAGCTTTAGAACTCTGTACCCTCTGCTAAGCAGTATTAAAGGGTCTGTGCTCCCCTTTTAAACATGGTCAAATTGACGCACTGCTGATTGGTATATTTAACTTGCCTATAAGTTGTTACTATATGGTACAAAATGTTACCATGGTCTGGAAGTTAAATGCAACTAGTGTACTGCAGCATCTATTCTGTCATTCACTTTAGTGGCAGTGCAGACATGGCATCAGGCCTACCATTGTATTTTGACTGCTAGCAGGGTAAATATTGCAATTCGACCTGTCAGAATAAACAATCTAGACAGGTAAAAACTTCCCTTTTAAACACTTAAAACCCAGCCCTATGTAGGCCTTGTAGCCCACAAGGCAGGGTGCAAGGTATTTAAGAGTAGTCAATGTAGAAATTTAGTGGTAACATGTCCTTACAGTAACTAGCACCCAAAAGCTATTTTCACTGTGGCTGGCCTAGCTGTTCTGTTTAGAAAAACAGTGTTCAGATTAAAATACTAATACTGTTTCTTTGGACTGGGAACAGGTACAAAAATATTTAAGCAACTATTTTTATAGTTATTAAAAACCCAATTCAGTGTTGAAGTCAGGTTTGTAATAAATATTAAGTAGAGTAACTCTTAGAAAGTTAATTTTTCCCTGCCTGAAGTTCTCGAGGCTAATTTGCATTTGGCTCTCCAGCTTCTCCCAGCCAGTAATTAGCTTTGAATTGGTGTGAATAAGTATCAAAACCAGCTTGAGTGTCGCATCCTGCTGGACAGGTCTGCTGGGTTTACATATAACACTTGGGACAAATTTGAAAGGGGAGAAGAAAGGATGCCTAGACAATTCTTGATGTGAATGTGTGTAGTGAAAGAGCCACTCTTGTGGTTTGGCACCCTATGATGACCTTCAACTACCATCATTTTAATTGACTTTAGTGTGTTGTTTTACCCTAGCCTGGATATAGGAGATGGTCCTGCATATGCCTGCTTCTCTCCTCTCTTGCAATCTTGTTGTCTTTTAATGAGAGCTGTCACGGAGTAGAACAGTACATTTATATTATAAGTGCTTACTATGTCATCTTGTTTTCTGACTTTGCCTCGCTTCAGTGCTTGCAAGTTGTTTGGGTTAATTATCAGTTCTTACTATTGGCTTTGACATGGCCTCTTTGTAACGCCCTGAACGTCTCAGGATCGTTTAACAGACACGACAATGAGGACGCAACCACTAGTGAAGGGTTAGTTGTTTTAATGAAGGCAAATATAATACAAAGAATAAACAAGTTATAGTCACTGGAATCCTCCAGGCTAAGTACGTTACCAGCCCACAGCACGGATGGTCCTAACCGTCCTCTGCATATACGCCGGTCCCGGCGTATGCCAACAGAGGGCAGAAATGAAATGGCCGACAATGCCAATCGGTAGGCTGTGAGGGGCACGAAGAGTGTTGGGGAGAATCGAGGAGTCAGGGAAACACCCAGCCGGGGTCTCTACCTGGAGGGAGCAGCCGCTCAACCTCTTCCTCAGACTGCACCGGGACGCGGAGTCACCTCCTGGTGATGCGTCACCGATACCCCAATCACAAGCAAGAAGACTGAACCGAGAGCAGCCGCTCGATCGATCCTGTGGACTTCCGAGTCTGTAACGCGGCAAACACCTCCTGGTGTGCGTTACAGCTGGCAGTCCCTGTGTCTCTGGTCGGGCTGGGAGTTACGACTCCAACCAGCAAAAGCGCCACTGCGCTTGGACTCAGCCGAGTCAAAAAGCGAAGCTCAATGGTTGACCGGTAGAGCTTCCGGGTCCTTCACAGGTGACGATGGGGCAAGACACGGCCCAGGGAGTAACGACTCGACCTACCTCCGTTCTTGCCTTACTGGAGCACCACTCCGGAACACTGCTCTTCACGAAGCAGGTACGTCGGTGTGCACACAATATCCGACAGCGTTGTGCCTCCCGGTTCCTCCCTTTATAGGGCGTGTTTTCCTTGAGTTATGTAACAGCTCTCCTGTTTACATAAGGGCGTGTTTCCTTGAGTTATGTAACAGCTCTCCTGTTTACATAAGGGCGTGTTTCCCTTGAGTTATGTAACAGCTCTCCTGTTTACATAAGGGCGTGTTTCCCTTGAGTTATGTAACAGCTCTCCTGTTTACATAAGGGCGTGTTTTCCTTGAGTTATGTAACAGCTCTCCTGTTTACATAAGGGCGTGTTTCCCTTGTATGACAGGAATTATCCTTTTCCCTGGCTTTGCCTTGCTGCAGTTCTTCTGCGTGCACAGCAGTGCTTGCAAGTTGTTTGGGTTAATCACATTCAAGGTATTTCTGTTTTTCTGAGCGATTGCTTTTGTTTAATGTACCCTGGAAGGCCTTGTGGGAGCTTCGTCAGGATAGAGGCTGGAAGATGTGAGAATGTACAACTCTGCCTCAAAGTCGAAATACGGGAGCTTGGCCAGCCTCCGTTTTGGCCTTGATGCAGACTGGTACAGCCAGCTCGGTTTTTTCTAATGAGAAGGGGGCAAGGTTTTCTAGAAGCTTCACCTCACGTTGAGTAATGATATTTAAGCTGTGAGCCTTCGGGGGCCAGGTGGAAGTTCTCCACAGAATAGACGTATTGCTGTGGAGGTGACGAAACTTGAGTCCTGATTGAAACTCCATCCTGGGCTATTGAAGGGCTTCCCTAGCTTGAGTTGGCAAGGATGCAAATTCAATCGGTGAGGTGTTCCTAACCATTTTGAATATATTTTCTACTGTTTGCTATTTGTATATATACTGCATTTTATTTCAATTGTTCATTGTAGTTACTTGATATTTGGGAATCTGCATTTACTGATCTATTTGGCCTACCGTTCCAAACATTACATTAATAAACTTGTGTGTGTTATTTCAAATGCACCAGAATTTGTTTTCTTGCCTTACCTGAAGGGAGTGCTGTGTCCTTTCCTCGTCTTTGGGAAGTGCTGTGCAAACGTGTATTATTTAAAGGTGCAGTGGTAAATTTGCCTCCCAGGTGGGAGTGCAGGGTTTGGGTGTGCCCTTTTAGTGAAAAGCACATTCATTACAGTGTGCTGTCTGGTTGCGGAAGGACTCTGCTTTTGTCCTACCCGACTTCGGTCTCTTGGTTTACATATAACCAATGGCATTTTTGAAAGCGGAGACAACAGGATGCTAAGACAGCTTGAGTGGACCTACTGTCTAGTTGCTGAAGAATCCTGTCTCTGTCCTACCGGACTTCTGTCTCTGGGTTTTTGTGGGCACAGTAGTTGCCTGAAACTAGAGTTTGTTAGATGTGGTGACTCACTAGGTTTATCGCAGTATACTCCCCACGCAAACCCTCAGAGCTTAAGTTTAGTATGGGCTACGACTTTAGCCATTTTGAAAATGTGTAAGGTTGACCACAGGAACCTTTACACCATTGGTTAAGGCATGCCCAGGTGTCATCCCCACCCACTAACTCGTGCTAGGCATAAATGCGGCACTTCTAGGCACCCACTTAAGAACACGTCCTGGACATGCAGAAGACAGAAGAGGAGTGGACCTGCTGTCTGTGTCCTGAGAGGAGCCCTGAAGGACTGAGCCTGCTCCCTCTTGTACCCAGGACAAAGGAGTTGACTCCAAGGTGCATAATGCTGACATCCTGTGCAAGCTACAGGGATACGGCAAGCTCCAAAAGGGCCTTTTTCTGCAAGTACCTGGCCGACCAGTGGTAACTGGATGTGGGCTGAACTCTGCTGTTGGCCTCTGCATGATTCCCTCTGAGCCTCGTAGTGTCTCCCCGGAGGGCCTGGTGGGCTTTAGAATTCTGCTCCTGTAATGGATTGGGACTAAAAGTACTAAGACAGTAGGTAAAATCTTTGACCAGGACAAACATGGTTGCTGTATCCGGCCTATGCTACATTGTAGTCAGCCTCAAATTGTGCCTAGGTCTCTGTCTACCACAACCATTGACTATCATTGGCCAGTTGTGCTGTGTTATTTTGTTTATTAAATTATACTTTTATTTTTCTAATTTGGTTTTGGATTTGTATTGTCTTGCATTTTGACTTTATTATAGGCCTGGGCGGTAAATTGCATTCCACTCGCGGAATTTGCGGAGATTGGGTAATTTCGTGTACCGCGGAGAACGCGGAATTGCCCAAAATTCCGCGGCTTCGCAGAATTTTTTGCTTGTTCGCACTTTCAAAATGTGTTCGCGCACTTTCAAAATGTGTTCGCGAGATATTTACCATCGAGCATGCAAACAGCGTTCGCGAACAGGAAAAAAGCATCGCGAACGGGCGGAACAAGCAATTCCGTGTGTTCGCGGAATTTCTGCGTGTTTGCGGAGAGTTTTTTACTGTTTCACGGAGCTTTGCGTAGCGTGACTACGCAAATTACGCCCACCCCTACTTTATTACTGTTTTGGTACTGCATAAATGCATTACACATTGCCCAAAGTGAAGCCTGTTTGCTCTGTCCTATATCCAGCAGCGGGTTGAGCTCTGGTTAATTTAGCGACTATGGGGATTCACCCTCAAAAGGGATGTGATTATTCATTGAGGTGGGTAGTCGGTCACCCCAAGTAATATCCCAATGTCTTACATAAGGTATACAGTGAAAGCTGATGGCTTGACAATCATAGTGGAATATAGGTTTTGGTGTTACGTTACCGTATTGCACACATGGTAAATAAAAGTTAATGATGCAGGGGAGAGTGGGAGGAATTAGAGCGAAAACAAATCAAACAAGGGTATTTTTCATATATACAAAATTGGAGGTGTATTATCAGAAATATGGATGCCCTCCTGATCGAATATGTCCAGATGAAAACGTAGTTTTGTAGACAGTGCACGATGGCTTCCCAAATATAAATGTATGTGTATATCTTACTGATTAAAACAAAGGATTTTGGATGGCGAGTTGCAATAAACTTAAGAGAAGATGTAAGCATTGGCTACCACAAAAGGCTTACAGTCCTACCCACAATAGAATTACAGAATACAGACAGACACTAGAAATAGAGGAAGTTGGAATGAAGTTTAAGTGCTCGCTGCTCCCTGCTAGGCTAGAGCTCAAACTACTGCCTTTGGAACTCGGGGACCCAGGTTTGAATCCCATCCTCGGCGCTAGACTCAACATTGTGTTATTCTAGGCAAATAACTTAATCTACCTGTACATGATCTACAAGACAATCTCCCAACCCCTCATATAATGTACAGCGTTCTGTTGCTTTATAGCTACGTTTGTGCTATAAATACCAATACATACATACATGAACAGTACCAGGGGCGGCTTGCAACTTTATAAATCAGTGGTGTGCGGGGTGCCATAAAACTCACCAATATGTACTGCTCTCTCAGACGACGAGAAGCAGGAAAGGAAGGTGGTTTACTTCCTGATTGGTTGGAGCAGGCTAATACAGCGCTCCTTTTGAGGCTGGGAGCCTGTGCCTGCAATCCCTTGGCTGTTTTACAGTGCCTGGATTGTGCAGGCTGAAGTGCGCATGTCAGATTGGCCGGCTGTCTACCATCTCACTGAGTATATATGATGTCATCCTGTAATCTGCAGGAATCTGCCCCACCCCCAGCATCCACTCGCTGCGGCTGGCAGCACATAGAATAATAAAATGTTAGTAACCATTTTATTTTTCTATGTGTACCTGCTGCGCTTGCAGCAGTCGGGGCGATGCTCCTCCACCCCAATGGAGGAGCCTCCGCTGAGATGAACTTGTCATTCAGCTGCACATTACATCAGAGGCTTTCAAAATATGTCCCTAAGACCTTAAGGAACCACATGCAAACTAGTATTTATCATATCAGATTTCATCTTACGTGAGAACTGCACCTAAAGTTGACTGCATTAGAAGACACAAACACCGCAGCCTTTGCAGAGGTAGGATTTCTCTAGCACCAACTCTGTTTTAGATCCAACTCATTGGTTTTCACATGGGGAGCTAGCTACTCGAGGTATTTATTCCCTCATCTGAGGAAAGAGATAAAAAGATGAAGGTGAGGTAAGATAATTTCATAGTGCCTCCCTCCCCACCTCCTCAGTCCCTATAGCAGATATCATATTAAGATTTCATTATTAGCCAAGCTGGTAGCTGTCGTGCTCCCACTGGTTTCTTCATATTCTGGTGGATATAAATGTCATTCTCGTCTCCCTATTGCTATACGTGATGTACTTTTCTAGATAATAAATACTTTATTCTCAGCCGACCCAATGTAGCTTTGTTTCACAAGTGCTGTTTTTCACACTGCAACTAAATTACATTTTTACATCAGGGTGTTGTTTTTAATAATTTAATTTAGCATGTGTGCACATCTTAGTATGAGTGGTATATAGACGCGGCGCAGATTAAAGTTTGTATTTTTTTCCCCGATACGCACTTGAAGAAGAAGAAGATTTTATTAAAGTAATGTATTTCATTTTGTTTTCAGTGTTCTGGCCCGTCGATGGAGCCAACAATTCACGATTCGGATCTGGTTGTGTCGGAAAACTTGAGTCGGCATTTTTATTCAATTCAAAAGTAGGTACCACCAACTTGCATGTGAATTCTTTTTGTGTGGACATCGTACTGCGTGTTGAATATGCTAATAAACATTTTCTTATTTTGCCCCTTGCCTGCACTTATCAATCTGTGGATGTTGAGTGCCAATGTTTTCTTTTTCATCTGATAATGCAGCTGAGAAGACAGCTGAGTTTGTAGATTGGTAGCCAACACCGAACATGTTCCATTAGCTCTCTGGCGAGGGGATCTTGCTGATTAACAGTCTGGGTTCCCCAGTTTGAAGTGTCGCTGGCAACTTAGGTGAATCCAACGACAGGAGTGAGGAGAGCTCTTGCATATCCATACCTAACTTTCCCACTAGTTTGCAGCATGCAGCTGGCACGCGTCACTGGCCTGGCAAACTGAAGGGCAATTCTAGTGAGGTCTCTTGCGAGTGCCGTTTGTTATATTTACTGCTTGTCGTGCTCTCATGTTTAACCAAAATAGACCAAACATCTTTCTTTCACGTTCTTTTTTTTTTATTGGTATTTCATCACGATTTTACAATACAACATTTCATGCAGTAGAAAATGATGATTTCTTTGGCATAACATCAGGTAGGTATATATACATAGTTAAATTAGGTGACTGTAAGTCCATTTTATATAGCTAACTTTCCATTTAAAACCCTGAATATTTATTCAGTTTGTCATATTTCTTAAATAGATAGAATAGCTCAATATTGGCAACAGACTTGGCCAGGACAGTGTGGTACTCAGACCTCTTGAGCATGAGCATCTGTCGTCTGATCAGGCCACAACTTGGATGGACCTCCTGTCCCAGCAGCAAGGCAGACTCTTATATCCAAGTTTTCACTACTTAAATCTCCTGTTTGCAGATTAAGTTGCGGAAGTTAACGGCTTTCAGTCTGCCACTTGAGGTGGTAGATCCCTCCTTGCCGCCAGATGCCCCTCCACAAAACTAGTCTGAGCTGGATTCAAGGACCAGATTGTAACTTGGGAGGGGAGGAGCCTAGCGCGCATCCAAGATGGTCGCGTGAGCACAGGGCTCCCCGGACCCTCGCTGCTCCTCGGAATTTATCCTGACATTATCCTGACTTAGCTGACGGAATCTGGAAGGCGAATTCTGGCTGAACGTTGACCTTCTTTCAGAAACCGAATCGGACCTGGGAATCCTGATCTACGGTGGTTGGAACTTTCGAGGCCCAATCGATGGCTGTGCCCGGGGCGAGGGTGACCTGTGGAGCCGGGGTGTAATTGAACAACAGCGGCAGCGGATCTGTGCCAGTGGCCGCTCCATTACTTTCGGTTTCACTTTTGGATCCCCGAGGGGCTGGAGATCGTAACTGATTGGAGCGGCTGGGTGTTTCTCTCCGCTGGATGCCCTTGTCTCCGCTTGCCACCAGTGTGTCCGTTGACTTTGGTTTCCTCGCCCGGCCGCATCACGGTATCTGGTGCGGCTTCTGACTGAGTGGCCGGTACCCCCTTGACGCTGGGCCGGTGGTCCCCGTTGGTGAGCGTGGTTCTCATGGGTGGCAGGGGGGGCCCCGAGGGGCGTAAGACTAAGACATCCCTCCGCGGGGGTCCGGTCCAGACGAACAACATGGACCGCTATACCCAAGGAAGAGGGTCCCCTGGAGCGGCTGGAGCCCCCTCGGACGAAGCTGGTGGTGGCTCGTCCATGCCCTCGGATCCGTCCCTGCAGGACATTATGGGCGCCATTAACGGCATCAAGGAGACTATTGCTACGCAATACGAGGCCTTGGCCCGTAAAATCGACACGGTGGCTATTGATGTCGCACTGATTCGGGCGGATCTCTCCAAGACCAACAAGAGGGTTCAATCGCTTGATGTGCGGACGTCCACCCTGGTTGCGGATGTGTCGGACCAGCGGGCCGCTCTCGGCGACCTCAAGTCGGCCAACGATCTGATGGCCCGGCGGCTGGAGGACTTTGAGGGACGGGCCCGCCGCAATAACATCCGCGTCGTAGGCGTCCCGGAGTCCTCCGACAACCACCCGGTGGATCTCTTGGTGGAAGAGCTCATCCTCAAGCATCTTGCCCCCGCCGGCCTGAGTAAGTTCTTTGCCGTGGAGCGGGCCCATCGAGTTCCGGGCGGTCGGCCGCGGCCGGGGGCCCCCCCCCCCCGAGGCCCATTGTTGCCAAACTTTTCTACTACAGAGACCGAGATGTGATTTTGCAGGCCTCGCGGGCCCATGGCCCGGTCCGCCATGAGAATGCGTCTATTAACTTTTTCCCGGACTTCACCCAACTTGTCCAGAAACAAAGGATGGGCTTCCAGGGGGTAAAGCGTCGCCTCCGCAACCTGGGTCTCAAGTACTCCATGCTTTTTCCTGCTAGGCTCCGAGTGGAGCACGAAGATCGGACAATCTTTTTTGACTCTCCCGCGACTGTGAGTGACTGGCTTGACTCGCTGCCGGGCCGCGGGGACCGGCCTGGGCCCTCTACTGGTACCGAGGGTGGCGGGTCTCCCTCGGAGTGACTTTGGTCCTTGATTTTGCCATTTTGTACTGTTCGGCTGGGTTCAACTTCTCTTTTGCATTTTGTTTCATTATGATCTATGTGGGGGGCGGTTGGGGACGGGTCCCTCTCCTCCTCCGGGGTCTTTCCGTAGAATGGGGTTTATGGGGCGACAGGCACACTGCAAGTTGGGGTGGTTTTTTGGGTCGCAGGGGTGCAGGGTGGGGGGAGTTGGTAGTTGGGGGGGTTGGGGGGTTTTGATTTGTGTGTTTTGTTTTTAATGCGAGGTCTTTGTTCTGTTCTAGTCTTGGGCGTTGCGCTATCTGCTGGGGGACCCTTGATCGATTGGAGGGGATGGGGGGGGACGGGTTGAGGTTGATGTCATGGAACGTCAATGGATTGGGGGACCGTATCAAACGGGGTGTTGTGCTGCAGTATCTGCGACGTATGTCTCCTGATGTGGTGTTTTTACAGGAGACGCATCTGGTGGGTAACGTTTGTCATGCCATGAACAGGGGGGGGTACCGACTCGTTGCCCATTCTGGTTTCACCACTGGCTCTAGAGGGGTTGGCATTCTCCTGCGCTCTTCACTTCCGCTGGAGATCACCAGGGTAGTCCCGGACGACAGAGGGCGCTATGTGGCTTTGACTGGGCGGTGGGAGGGGCAGTCCCTTTCCCTGGTCTCTGTCTATGTTCCCCCGGGCCTCCAGAACTCCACCTTTTCAGACGTGGGTCGAATGCTGCTTGAGCTTCCTGACAGTCTTCTGCTTATGGGTGGGGATTTCAATTCGGTGGTCTCGGGTGACCGGGATCGCCACCCGCCCAGGGCCCTCCCTGCTGCGCAGGCGTGGCTTGGCGGATTCTTGGAGACCTTCGGTCTGGTCGATTGCTGGAGGTTAATGCATCCTACACAGTGTCAGTACACTTTTCACTCTGGGGCGCATGGGAGTCTCTCCAGATTGGATTACTTTCTTATGCCCGCGGCCCAGACTGCCCGGATTCGAGAGGCTAAGCATCTGGCCCGGGGTATTTCTGATCATTCCCCACTGTGGTTGCTCTTTGACACTGGGACGCGGTCTGCTGGGCGGATCGCTCCTATTAACCCTTGGTACCTGCGGAACCCCACGATCCGCTATAGTCTGGTCAAGTCGATTGACCAATACTTCCTTGAGAATGATGGGTCGGTGATGTCCGCAGTGTCCCTGTGGGAAGCTTTTAAGGCAGTACTCCGTGGGCAGGCCCTATCCCAGATTGTGGCGGCTAAGAAGGTTAAGACGGAGGCGGTGGAGAAGCTGGAGACCGACATCTTGGGGTTGGAGGCGGCCTTGGAGACGGGTGTCTCTCCGGATGGGCTACATGCCCTCAGCCTGAAACAGTTCGAGTATAAGTCCCTTGTTACTGACGCTGCCCGGACCATGTATAGGGAGCAGCAGGGTAGGTTGTATGATGCTGGAGACAAGGCTGGTAAATTGATTGCTTGGCTGGATAGGAAGGAGAGAGTGAATCGTGTGGTCCCAGAGCTCCGGGTTGCGGATGGAGCGTGTGTGACTGAGCCTGGTGAGATTGTGGAGTGCTTTGCTGACCACCTCCGGACGGTGTATTCCCCGGTGTCTGACAGAGATGAAGACGACTCTCGTCTTCTACTACGGGATATTGTCCTGCCCGGTTTATCCGTCGAGGACCGTGAGCGGTTGGATGCCCCCTTGGCCGTCGATGAGATTGCTACCGCGATTGGCTCCCTTCGCTCGGGCAAAGCTATGGGCCCCAATGGCCTGCCGATCGAGCTATACAAACTACGCCCGGATAAAATCGCGCCCTTCCTCCGTCGTATGTTTCAGGAGTCGAACGAGAGGGGTTCCCTTCCCGCCGACCAGCGTCTGGCGACTATAGTCGTGATTCCTAAGGAGGGTAAACCACGTGGCCGCTGTGCTTCATATAGGCCTATCTCCCTCTTAAACGCAGAACCCAAAATCCTGGCTAAAGTCCTCGCCAACCGCTTGCTGAGCGTTATCTGTGATCTGATTCATCCGGATCAATGCGGCTTCATCCCCCACCGTAATACCGCTCTTAATCTGCGGCGCCTGCACGGCGTCTTAGCTAGGGCGAAATACTTTTCTGAACCAGCCGTATTGGTTTCATTGGACGCCACCATGGCCTTTGATACCATCGAGTGGCCATTCCTCTGGGCGGTCTTGGAGAAGTTTGGCTTTGGGGAGGGATTTCTTAGCTGGGTGAAGCTTCTTTATGCCGGACCAATGGCTCAGGTGGTTGTCAATGGGCGGGCTTCCCGGCCTTTTGCTCTCGGGAGGGGCACTAGGCAGGGGTGCCCGTTGTCCCCTCTGCTTTTTGCTCTTGCCTTGGAACCGCTCGCCGCCTGGCTCCGCTGGGAGCCCTCTATCAGAGGGATCCGGTGGGCCCCGGGCTTCGAGGATCGGGTCTCGCTGTACGCGGATGATATTCTTCTGTACCTCACCTCGCCGCGACAGTCACTTAATGTTCTCTTTGATGTCCTCACCTCCTTTGGGAAAAACTCGGGTTTGATAATTAACTGGTCCAAATCTTGCGTGTACCCTCTCTCCGGTGGCCCTCCCGTCTTGCCGCCTCTACTTCCTATCCAAACCTCCTCACAAGGCTTTAAGTACCTGGGGGTGTATGTTTCGTTGGACCTGGCGGTCCGCTATGAGCAGAACCTCCTGTCTCCACTCCGACGTTTGAGGGTGGATACGGCTCGTTGGTGTAGGTTGCCCCTGTCTCCGCTTGGTTGCGCGGCCCTGTTTAAAATGATGTCCCTTCCCAGATTTCTTTACGCACTACAGAACTCATTTGATGTCATTCCGGTGGCCTACTTTCGGGAGGTGGAGAGCCTGCAGAGGAGACTGGTCTGGGACGGGCGGGCGCGTATCGGTCTGGCAAAGCTTACTCTCCCCTGGTACGACGGGGGCATCGCGCTTCCTGACATTAGACGGTACTATTGGGCCTCCCAACTGTCGGCAATTAACCATGCCACGTATGCTCCTGGTCTGAACCCGGCGTATGAGATGGATAAATTCCTGCTTCCCGGCGGTAATTATAACAGAGCGCTTTACTCCCGATCTGCTGGTGGTACCCTCACAGGCCCTACCAAGATTGCGGTAAGGGTGTGGAAGGCGGCGAATGTAGCGATGGGCTGGAGTGAGCGTTTAACGTGTGCTACTCCCTTGTTTGCCTCAGACCGCCTGGGGAGCCTTTGGACGACGAAAGGCTTTGAGCACTGGGACACGATCGGTATTAGCAGAGTGGGGGATCTGTGGGTTAAAGGCGCGGTCAAGACCTTCGCGGCGCTCCGGAGCGAGTATGAGCTTAGTGAGAGGGAGTTTTTTCGCTACGCCCAGGTTCGGCATGCCCTGCTCTCGGTTTTTGGGGAAGGGTCCACGGTCCCTGTTTCTTCGCCCCTCGAGGACCGCATACTCGACGGTCACGTTCCCGATAGTACTATCTCTTTGATCTATAAAAAATTGATAAATAATCGGGCTGACCTCTTGGTGCGTCTACGGGAGGCATGGACGGGGGATGGGGTTGAGTTGGACGACGAGGACTGGCAGTCCGCGCTGTCATCTCCTAAGGAGGTGGCCATCCCGGCCCGTCTCCGTTTGGTCCAGCTTAAGATCCTCCATCGCGTTTACGTGACGGGTCCCCGTTTGGTCTCGATGGGGTTTTCTGAGGACGGGCTCTGCAAGCGTGGCTGTGGGCACAGTGCCACCTTTCTCCACATCCTGTGGGAGTGCCGCGAGGTGGTGGAATACTGGCGTCAGGTGCATGAGGTTATGAGGCGAGTCACCGGGGTCACGCTGTTGCCGGAGGTGCGTCGTTGTGTGCTGAATGTGTGGGAGCCCAATGACTATAACGCGGCCCAGACTCGGTGGGCGGCCCTGGGGAACATGATAGCAAAGAGGGACATAGCGCAGCTTTGGGGTTCGCAGCGGCCCCCCACCGTGTCTGTCTGGAAGGAGAACATGGACTGGTGCATGTTCAGGGAAAAGACGGTGTATGTGGCTCGTGGTAAACCCGGGGCTTGGAACAGAATTTGGGGGCAGTGGAATGCGTATCGTGGAAGTATCTGTGCTCCCCCCCTGGTGGAAACGTCTGATGTAGCCTTGTCCCCCTGATCCTTGATGGTTCCTTATTTATCTGGCACATCTGAGTATAGATTTGTATTCCCGTCTCTCCCCCCCCCCCTACCTCTTTGTTTCCCTGCTTTTTGACTGCCATCGGGTGGTCGGATATGGACGCACCCCTGCTGTGGCCCGACGCCCATCTTATGTTTTCTTGCCTCGCCTTTGTTTTAAGTTGTTATTTATGTTAAAAGGGTGTATCCTGATTTCCTCTATGTGCAGTCTGCTCTTCTGTAGGGTGCGGAGCCCCGGTGGGCCAGTCATTGTGATTGCACTGTTTGATCTTTTACCTACTAGCGGCCGGCCCTGGTGGTTGTAGGCCCGTGCTTGTAACCTTCTTTCTGCACAATAAAAAATTTTCAAAAAAAAGATTGTAACTTGGTGTGGTGCTTGGGACACTGACCCCTTACAGATGAAGCTGTCTGGCATAATTTGCCTTGTTTTGTCTTTAGCCCAGGAAGACCTTGAAGTCCTCAGTGTATAAGATTGTCATCGTTTTCGGCCTTTTTGCGTTTGCCTAACCAACTATTCTTGCTTAATTCACCTGTTGTGATGAGGTTTATTAAAGGTTTGACGCACAGGTTTTCCCACTTAAACTGTTTTGATGCCACAGTGGGACTTTAATTTGGTCTTAACATCCCTCATGTGTTTGCTTTTGAGCATATGCATAGCTGCTCGCAACACCTCCTGATCTTGAAGACTGCAATCAGGAAAACAATTATGTCATTTTGTTGCACTGTTTGTGCAACCGCACTACACCATTCTTTTCCTGGACAAATTGGTGCGGTGATTTCTCACAAAAATTCATGACTCCCTTTCACGTTGGGCAATCCATCACTCTACTAGCGTTTTTTGCGTTCCCTTGTCCCTCCAACAAAGAGAGGGCTCCATTGGTAGATGGATAGTCCTCTGCATTAAGATTTGCTATGCACTGGCCAAAAAGCAGCCCCAAGAAGGTCTGAGAGCCCTTCCCACTGGGGCTAAAGCTACTACTACTACTGCACTGGTGTGAAGGGTGCTTGTTTTGGACATGTGTCAGGTGACGACATGGTTGTCAGTGCATACATTTACGAAGCACTACCTCCTCGAACACTTGGTGCAGTAGGAAGGACACTTCGACCACTTTGTTTGCAAGACATTTTTGTCTAAAACCACTCTACATACTTTTCTCCTTGGGGATGTATTGCTTTGGTACATATTTTAAAGTGAGGTATCTGCAGTTAGAAGTATCCAGTAGAATAGCTTGAAGCAGCATTAATCTTGATCCACTGCAGAATGCCAGTACATTAATAATTTTTAGAATATATCAATTTTGAAGTAAGTGAAGTGTAGGATAAAATTGCATTAAAGAATTAAATGGCTCCATGTAATCTTTTACATTGCCCACACAGGGCCCAATTCTGTAGAGAAAAATATATTGGGCCAGATGCATTTTGATGGATCGATTACGATGACCACTATTATCATTATTATGTGTAGGAAATTATCATTAATTGGTGGATATGATGCTCATACAAGTGTGTGGCACTGTTACATTACCAGGCTATGTGAATCAGTGATCGTTCTAAGATGGCTGCACTGGTATGCCTGTTTTGTTTTCACTTAATAGAGGTAGTTTGTCTATTATGACGTTGACTATAGGTGGTGGAGTTTTCAATAAATAACAAACCAGCCAGAAGCTATGCTGACATTGATAAAGGCTGTGCTGGGCAAAACGCGTTTATATCTATATCTTTGCAGAAAGCATTGTCATATTCTAATTGATAAATCAATGTGTACCTTCTCACAAGGGAGAAATTATCCAATACAAATATTTCCTTGATGAAAGAGTTAGAAGTTAGAAAGGATCTCGATACTGTGACTAGGAGAGTAAGAAATACAGCATATATATCTTTGCAGAATGCATTCTTATTGACTAATTGATAAATCAATGTGAAGCTTTTCACAAGGGAGAAATTAATAATTAACAAACCAGCCAGAAGCAATGCTCACATTGAGATATATATTCACTGAAAAAACCATAGGTTTCATGCACGTTATAGTTAGGAATTGGCTTTTAAAAAACCTTAGAAATTCACAGAAAAAACCATAGGTTTCAGGGGTGTTATAGTTAGCTGGACATTTCCATCGTACAAAACCCTAGAAATTCCCCTGTTATAGTTAGTTCAGCTAACTATAACTCGCGCCCCCGCAATGCACTGCTGATAGTGTGTTAGATTGATCTCAACTTTACTTCAGTTAAAGTGCTGATAATGAAATGGAGAGTAGCCGTTCCCGTGCAAAAAGACACGAGGTGACAGCATACTGTGATGTTGCAGGGCTCGTGCCTATCATGCTAAGACAATGACCACATGGACACACTTACTAAGATGTGGGTTTGGGGGGCATTGGCGGTCCTGGAGTTGTTGAGATAAGTCTTCTGGCCCTCATGGGTATCCCTGTATCATGCTCATTGACTCTATTGCACCTGTGGGTGTTCTGGTGTGGCTCTTGGCTGTGTTCCCTTTCATGGTGCAGGTAGTTGTCCTGCTTAACACCAGCAGAAAGCAGGTGTAAAATCCCTGGTGCTAACGTGTCTTATCGCCGGAATTTGTTTCGCATTGCAATTGGTGTGAAAGTTGTGATTTGTTTTGTGTGCAGAACAATATACGAATTGAGCAGTGTATCTCGTCAAGATCCAGCACCTGACGCACTATTCCCAATCAATATAAATACAATGGGATTTCTTAATAGATGTTGTGTGTACACTGTAAGTGCAGCCAATACCTCAGTGCAATACAATACAGGATTTTGGTATTTAGAATAAATCGGAAAGGTGCACTTCGTGTCTTTTTGCACGGGAACGGCTACTCTCCATTTCATTATCAGCACTTTAACGGAAGTAAAGTTGAGATAAATCTAACACACTATTCAGAAGTTGGTGCAAACTGCAGATATCACCAGTATTCCAGCGATAAGTCCCCCAAAATTTAACACCATGGTGGACTCCATCAAATAACAGTAATAAGAACAAGAAAGAGTCACACAACAGTTAAGAGAACAACCAAAAACATTATTAATTTTTTTTCAAACTTTATTTTTTATAATAATAAATATATAAACGATAAACTATTTTCAAACTTCATTTTTTTATTAACATAAATATAAGCAATAAACTAATAAACAAAATGTAACAACAATAATACAAAACAACAAGGCGGAACACTCCTGTGGGAACCACGATGTCGACGACAGACCTGAAAATCAGAAAGACTGTTAAAAAAAAAAAAACATGGTATTCTCAACAAAATACCACAAGAAACAAATCACAGATATATAAAATGCATACAGCTAACAAAATGTTATAAGTTTAACTTACAAAAACTGTTAATGTTGCTGCTTTAAAATATTTACCGAATCTGAGGAAAATGTTTTACTTTTTCCAAGGGGCAAACAAAGACCAATGCCACCTTCGTCACTCGCAAGATTTGCCAAAGAGTTCTGTTACGAGGGGATCCTAACAAAAAATACTCGTGCGGCACAGCAAGTATGATGAAACACCTAAGGACCCTTCATCCAAACAATCTTGCACGAGAAGAGTGCAAACAGATGAGAAACACTCCTGTTCTGTATCTGTAAGAAAGAATCACAAATAAATGTATTAATAACTTTCAAATTTATACTATTCCATTACTGTACAAACACATTTTATATAAAAACTGACTAAGAAACTATAGCCGTGAAACACAAGTGTGACGATCGTTAAAACACTACATGCATAGTGCATACTACTTTGAAGCAGTTCATGCCCTAAAGCCTACCTCACTAAAAGACTACATGCTAACTGACTAAATGATTACAGTACTATAAGGAGACACACTGGGTGAGTGACGGGGTGTTTTCTAGAAGAGTATAAATACTAACTAGGGAATTGAAGGTGTGAAACACAACTGTGTAGGTGATTAGAGGACTGCATCCATACTGCATACGCATTTAAAGCTAAGGCCTGGCTCACTGCATGACTACTTGGGTACTGACTGAATGATTAGAGTACAGCAAGGAGAGTGCCTAGGTGAATTTATAAGGGCTAGGCTTTTCGCACAGCGAATGGATTAGTACTTGGTATTGAATGGGTCACTAGAGGAGTGCAAAGGCAGTGACAAGTGCTGGACTGTATGGATACTGACTAGGAATTTGAAAGTGTGACTGACAAGTGTCTAGGTGGTTAGAAGACTGCATGCATAGTGCATAGGGGTTTGAAGCAGTCCATGTGCTAAGGCCTGGCCCAGTGTATGAATACTTAGACACTGACTGAATGATTAGAGTACTGCAAAGATAGTATCTTGGTGATTTTATAAGTGTTTGGGTTTTAGCACAGTGAATGGATTAGTACATGGTGCTGAATGGGTCACTAGAGGACTGCAAAGGGAGGGACAGGGTATTTCGTGGAAGTGTATGGATACTGACTAGGGAATTGAAGGTGAGAAAGACAATTGTGTAGGGTTAGAGGACTGCATGCATAGTGGATAAGGGTTTGAAGCAGTCCATATACTAAGGCCTGCGTCACTGGATGAGTACTTGGGTACTGACTGAATGATTAGAGTACTGCAAGGAGAGTGCCTGGGTGAATTTATTAGGTTTTGGCGCAGTGAATGGATTAGTACATGATGCTGAATGGGTCACTAGAGGAGTGCAAGGGGAGTGACATGGTGTTTGCTGGAAGTGAACGGATACTGACTGGGGAATTGAAGGTGTGAAAGACAAGTGTGTAGATGGTTAGAGGACTGCATGCATAGTGGATAGGGGTTTGAAGAAGTCCATGTGCTAAGACCTGGCTCAGTGCATGAATACTTAGGCAGTGACTGAATCATTAGAGTACTGGAAAGCGAGTGTCTTGGTGAATTTATAAGTGTTTGGCTTTTAGCACAGTGAATGGATTAGTACATGCTGTTGAATGGGTCTCTAGAGAACTGCAAAGGAAGTGACAGGATGTTTCCTGGAAGTGTATGGATACTGACTAGGGAATTGAAGGTGTAAAAGACAAGTGTATAGTATGTTAGAACACTACATGCATACTGCATAGACATTTGAATCAATCTATTTGGTACTTAGAAACTGACTAAATAATCAGACTACTTCTAGGACAGTGCTTAGGTAAAACTTTTAAATGTTCAGTTCTGCCACAGTGAACAGAATAGTACATGGTACTGCACCTTAGTGTCAAACCCTGACTCATTTTATCAATGCATAAGCAAAGACTAGCTTCTAATGCTACTAAAACTTGACAACATGAGAGGTTTTAAATTAGTTATCTGTCAGCAAATGCTTCTCTCACAGTGGTTCTCAAATGCACACAGACTAACAGTGTGATTCTAGACAACAACCACTATACCTAGGAGTTTACCAAAAATCATTCACTACTGTGGAAGTGGTAAGGGAACTGCACACAATCTACATATTTCACAACTGCAATTTACTGTCAATGCCTGACTCATATAATGAAAGCATAAGCCATAAATGTCTTCTAATGCTACTAAAACTTGACAACATGACATGTTTAACAACACTTATCTGTCAACAAATACACAATGTTACCAAACACTTCTCTCACAGTGGTTCCCAAATGCACACAGACTCAGTGTGATTCTAGACAAACAACATTATCCCTAGGAGTTTACCAAAACTCATTCACTACAGTGGAAGTGGTAAAAGAACTGCACACAATCTACATATTTCACGACTACACTTTAATGTCAATGCCTGACTAATTTAATCAACGCATAAGCAAAGACTGGCTTCTAATGCTACTAAAACTTGACAACATGAGAGGTTTTAAATTAGTTATCTGTCAGTAAATACACGATGTTACCAAATGCTTCTCTCACAATCCTTACCCAAATGCACAATGACTCAGTGTGATTTTAGACAATCAACACTATCCTAGGACGTTACCAAAACTCATTCACTACTGTGGAAGGGGTAAGGGGACTGCACACAATCTACATATTTAAGTACAGCACATCAGTGTCAAAGCATGACTCATTTAATCAACATATAAGCAAAGACTGGATTCTAATGCTACTAAAACTTCACAACATGACAGGTTTTAAAACAGTTATCTGTCAGCAAATACATGATGTTACCAAATAATTCTCTCACACTGATCCCAAACACACACTAACTCACAGTGTGATTCTAGTTAACCACCACTATCCCTATGAGTTTACCAAAACTCATTCACTACAGTGCAAGTGGTAAGGGAACTGCACACAATCTACATATTTCACGACTGCAATTTACTGTCAATGCCTGACTCATTTAATGAAAGCATAAGCCATAACTGTCTTCTAATGCTACTAAGACTTGACAACATGACCGGTTTTAAAACAGTTATCTGTCAGCAAATACACGATGTTACCAAATGCTTCTCTCACAATCCTTACCCAAATGCACACAGACTCACAGTGTGATTTTAGACAAGCAACACTATCCTAGGAGTTTACCAAAACTCATTCACTAGTCTGGAAGAGTTAATGGTACTGAACACAATCTACATATTTATGTACAGCACATCAGTGTCAAAGCATGACTCATTTAATCAACGCATAAGCAAAGACAGGATTCTAATGCTACTAAAACTTCACAACATGACAGGTTTTAAAAAAGTTATCTGTAAGCAAATACACGATGTTACCAAATGCTTCTCTCACAGTGGTTCCCAGATGCACACAGACTCACTGTGTGATTCTAGACAAACAACACTATCCCTTGCACTATACCAAAACACATTTCTTCATCTAGAAGTAGTACTACATTTTAGTTTAGAAACATAACTCATTTCACAAATTCATAAACAATGACTGGTTTCTAATTCTACCAAAATATAAAAACAGCACAGTTATCTGTCTACAAACACATGAAAAACACAAATGCTTATCACAGAATGGTTTCTACATGCACACACATTGTAGAGAAAAAAAAAGTACTCCGTACACTTTAGCAGGAAAAATACATTAGTCTGATTAAAATCAAAATAGTCTACATACATGCCCTCACAATTAAATAACTCCTCTTTCAAGTTATTTTGTAGATTAAGAAGTATATCAATCACTCACCATATTTTCTTTTACAGAATCTCTGCACTGTGCACCTCTCAGCAAAAGCAAAGAATGAAAAAGTTTCCCTTTCATTTTCCACAAATATACATGTAAACATCAAATCACAATCCTTCGCACATAAACTCAAAAGCAAACACACATTTCTATTGGTTAAACATTTCAACCCTTTCCAACTGAAATACATTTCAACCCTTCCCCCAATCTGCCTTCTGCCTGTTACCATAGAAACAGGTCATGTAACACTGCACTGAGCTCACAGGTCACAAGTTCAGCACACAATGTTCCTACACAAGACAGGAAGTGTGCTTGACTTTTCAACATATCAGCTTATCATATATAATGTTCCTTACAATCTGTTTTTGTTAACCAATAACAATCATACCTTTAAAAAACAGAAATACACACCCTACCTTTCAGTGTAGAAAGTTGTCATATAACCAATGATTTCTTGTTGTTTTTCAAAAAAAACTTTGCCGTGGATCCGCGCACCCACCGCAAGAGAATCCATGCATTCAACGCGATAGGATGCGCGCACCGTGCACGCATTTCCCCATTTTTTATGGGTTTTTTTTAAAAAGGGGGCCCCAGGGGGTCCTTCTGGGACCCCCTAAGCACATCTAGAGGGTCAGAGTATTTCCACTCTGCCCCCTTTATACGTTTTACACACTCATTCCCCTTGAATCATCAGCCTCGCTTCTACCGAGGCAGAAAATGGCCGCCAACAGTTCCTGGTTTCGAATGTAGAGAGACACTCGACAGCCAATTAGCATTCAGCGCGCGATCGTGAGGGTGCGCTTACAGTGCGGGTACGGTCCTCGGATCCTCCGCGCCCATAGATATCACTAACTTTTTTACCCTAATTTTCTCAGGAACTACTGAACAGATTCACACCATATATGCAAAAGGCACGAGTCCGAACTGAGGACTACCTATTTGCCAAATTTGGTGTCATTCCGTTCAGCGGTTCGAGCTGTAGCTGCGACAACAGATCCTATGGGAAATTGCATGGGGAAAACGTGTTTTGGGACCCCCCTTTTTTCTCAGCCCCCGCTTGACGGATCACCGCAAAACTTTCAGGGTCGGAGCGGAGCTGGCCAAAAGTTTGGAAAATTTCGCGAGGATTCGTCAACCGGCGCCAACGTTATTCCAAATAGAATGTTGCGGATTTCCTATGGAAAATAGGTCCTAACTATAACCATCTACTGGCGACCGCCAGTAGATAATATATATAAATATATATATATATATATATATATATATATATATATATATATATATATATATATATATTTATATTACTGACGGTCGCCAGTAGATGGTTATAGTTAGAACCACGTTTCCATAGGAAAAGCATTTTTTGATTTGCTTATAACTTTGGTGTCGTTTGACAAATCTTTAAAAAAAATTCCAAAAAGTTCCTCTTTTCAGGTCAGCTCCTACTCTGAAAGTTTGGGGGTTGATTCGTAAAGGGGGGGGCTGAGAAAAAAGGGCTGTCCCAAAACGTGTTTTCTCCATGCAATTTCCATAGGAAACTTTAGACAAGGCTACAGGTCAAACCGCTGAACGGAATTATGCGAAATTTGGCAGGGAGAAAGGTCTTGGTCCAGAAAGCACGCTTTTGTTTAAATGGGGCAAGTCATTTCAGTAGTTTTAGAGAAATATCAAAATTTACAGATATCAATATTTGAGATTTCTGACATCTGATTGGCTGAGGCGTTGCGAGCACGAGCGTGCGGCTCATTGGCTGCGAACGGTTGAAACTAGGAAGTGTTGGCAGCCATTTTGTGACTGAGTTGAAAGGCGTAGGGCGAAAAAAAAGTGATTGTATAAGAGGGTATAGTAGGAACACTGTTGTCTTAGTTTAAGCAGTCTGTACGGTGCAGAGGCAGGGAGTTTGAATGTTGCGTAGGCCGTGGAAATTATGTCCGCAGAACAACGGTGCGTGGTATTGCGGCAAGGTTGCGTAGGCTCTGGAAATTCCGTTGGGAAAACAATGCGTCGTATTGCGGCAAGCAGTGTGTAGGGTGCACACACAGGTAGTGTGAATGTGCTGTATTGCGGCAATGTTCAGTAGGCTGTGTGAATCATATCAGAAAAATAACAATGCACCGTATTGCAGCTTTCCTTTAATATAATGAGCAGTAATGTTTACTTTTAATGCAGTGTTCACTTTTATCATGGACAGTGTCACTTTCTTAGACGAAATGTAATATTATGTGGGAGGGTGTGTTCTGTTTCTGTGCCCGGAACAAAATTAACATTTAATTGGCGAACCATTGAAAGTAGAAGTATTGCCAGCCATTCCCTCCCCCTCCGCGGACCATCAGGGACATCTGATTGGGTAACGTGTTCCAAGCAGGTCCTTCCCAAGCTTAATGTTCATTGCTGTAAACCATTGAAAGTAGAAGTGTTGGCAGCGATTCCCTCCCCGTCTGAGGAACACCATGGACATTTTATTGGCTAAAGTGTTCCGAGTACAAGTTTGCTCATTATTGGCTGGGAACGGTTCACTGTTGTGAACCATTTTGTGACGCACTTCAATGGAGTACGGGAAAACAAACTTGTAGCGGGGAGGGTAGGAACACTATTAACTCTGTACAGTGGTCACAAGGTGGTGGACAGGGATTGTGAAGGTAAAAAGTGTTTTTTATATATTTTAAGGGTTATTTATATAATTGGTGTGGGGTGTACAAATCACGGCGGGAAAATAGAGTGTTACGGTCTTCTTTTTATTGAGTTTGCAGGTGGGATACTTCCCAGGAGCACTATTTACTTATATAATGTATATTACAGTCATATGCCAGGGAATTCAAAGTAGTCTGTCCATATGAGGCATTTGGAGATGTGAGTACATGATGATAATGACAAGCTGATGTTTTGAGACTGTGCATTTCTCAAAAACTGAAAACTGATATTTTAAAGGCAGTTTTAGTTTTAAAAAATGGGGTTTCTTCTGGAAAATTTAGTTTGTTTGCCCACAGTGGAAAGTAGTATTAGATAGAAAAATGTGCATTTTCAGAAACTGGTGAATGATAATTCAAGCTGAGCTGGGGAGACGTACTGCTGTGCTTATGTCCTTTGTGCCACTGGGCATGTCAATATTTGAATGTTACTTCATAAGTCAAGGGGAGGCATTTAATAGTAAAGAACCTTTACCCAGCATTTCTGCTGGTAACCGCACTTGGTATACTTGGGTGGTAACTACTGAAAATCTTGCTTTGGGTGGTCATAGTGTAGTCACTATTTTGCAGGTATAAAATGTGCTAGTAGCTCGGGAAGACTTTCCTTGAGCAGAAGTAGCTCTCACTACAGAAAAGGTTGGAGACCCCTGCCTTAGCTATTCCATTGTCTGCAGTAGAGCTCTCAACATTCCAATGTTCTAATTTACATTTGATGCTCCATTGTTAATTCACTGATTTGGGCTCCAATAAACTCTAAATTAAGGCATACAATATGCAATACATTCTCCAGACAAGATCCCGATCAGATGGCAAGGTTCTGGATGACAAAGCTTCAACTGAACAAATAACCTTGATTTTCCTCCATTACAGATCTTTCAATCATACCACCTTGCAGGCATGCCACAAACAGAGTAATTATAGACTTAAGATGACATGAAAAAGGTTAAATATCATGGAGAAGCCATGTGCCTTAAGGAATATTGCTTCAGAATCTAGATCATCTTTGAGGTTCTGCTTGTCATTTTAATGTATGTGCAAGTAATAATTATAACAATATATGTGCACTCATTGTTTCCACAGAGGTGATATTGTAATTGCAAAAAGTCCAAATGATCCAAAAACAAATATCTGTAAAAGAGTAATTGGTCTGGAAGGAGACAAAGTGTGCACCAGTGGTCCTTCAGATCTCTTTAAAAGGCACAGCTATGTAAGTATGTTTTGTGTGAACTTTGTTTCATGAGAGTGTAGAAATATATGTCAGATACGATTCCTTAGTTCTGTTGTTGACTTAAAATGTATACTTATTACCGTCCCGTTAATGATCATTTGTTTTTTACTTTTGCTCTAATTAAAACATATAGGGTCATATGCATGAACACATTTTCCCATAGACACAGAATGGGCAAACCCCTTTGATTCATCTGGCCCACAGTTTATTGTCTAAGACATTGATGTTTTCTACTGGAAAAATCAGAACACAGTAATTAATTTAGTATTAAATTAATTTCAGAAATGTTTATATTTTTGTAATTTAATATGTGTACTAAAGTGTTGACTTGGCAAATGCAACACAGATTGTTCTCCAGATTGCTGAGTGGGAAAACACATTCAGATAATGATTGCAGCATAGGTCTACTCTTGTAAGAGAAGGCAAAGAAGTTGACCGAGGTCGAGAATGTAATTTGGAGGGCCATATTACATACACACTACCAAGAGGTAGCATGACACAGATTCTAGGAAGAAGATTTTTGGGATGGCTTTGTAACAGCTGTACATCTTTTAGTGATTCACACCAGAGCTCATCAAGTTAGATTACTGGAGATCAAAGAACACATCACTGCAAATGTCCATAGAGGTGAGGCTAAATGCTTAATGACCAGCACGTTCTGAGTGCCAGCAACCACGTGTGGAAGCATTTCTTGTCCGCTATACAGCCTCATCTGCCACAATTAGATTTGTGTATTCCGCAGCAGCCAATGGGCACGTTGGGATGCTACACACTTAGCAAAACCAGCCTGCAAACAAAGATTGTGTTTCAGGGTTGCAGTGCCTGCCTCGCATCATTTGCAACATTCATACGTTTCACAGCTCTGAACAGCTATCTATGTCAGTGACCAGGAGCACATAATGAATGAAAGATTCGGCCTTGATTTTAGCTGTTATTGCCAATGCCAACATCAGAATGCTAAAGGCAACCCAATACTCTTATTGTTCACATGCCTCCGTGTTGCAGGCACATCTGAAGGCTCCTTCATATGAAAAATTCTAGTTTGTGTGTACTTGCCTTGGTTCAAACTCATTACCGAGTAGAGGGCATACACCACTATTAAATTCTACCTGGATCTCAACGACATTGGAAAGAAAATGTTGTTGGCCTCCTCTGATGCTTTGACCCCTTGTATTATGACTGGCATATTGCCCCATAGGGGCTGGATTGCTTTCCTGAAATCATGGACGCTTGGGTGGTCTTCCATTCCCTTGCACTTTGACTAGACGAGAATGAGCAAGTGGTTTTGTGTGGCTGTTTAGAGAAACATGTTGTTATCATGAGCACTCTGTCTTTCACAAATTGCATTGCTTGTTTATCACTTTGGTATTTTCCTTTAAATCTTAGGGGCAGCTCGTCCACAACGGCGGAGGAGCGTCTCCCCAATCGCTCCGAGCCAGCAGCAAAAAAATAAAGCAATATTTCACTTAAGTTTGATTTTTAAGCAGCTGGCTCAGCCAGTGTGTGCAGGGAGATGTGGGTCCGGGGCATGTGAGGGGCGGGGGAGGAATGCTATGTGCACTCTCTAAGTCAGGATGTGTGTTTGGCCGGCCATCTCGGACCAACCAAACACACATGCGCACTTAGGTTTCTCTAACCCAGCTGTATTGAACAGCCGGGTTAGAGAACCCCACAGACTCCCTGACCTGAGCGTCTTTTCAGCCCACTCAGGCCAATACCCAGGGAATCTGTGACGTAGTCCCAGTATCTGCTGGGTCACGGAAGACGCAGCACAGAGGCGTCATGCTGGAGGCGACCCGCAGCAGGTAGGTTTAACTTTTAAATTTCTTTTTAATTATTATTAAAGTCCGTCGTCCCCACTTTCCTCTGCGCCCCCTCGTCCCCTCCTCACCACCTTTTGTATGTGGTGGCCGCCACTGTTAAATCTGTAGAATCATCAACAGTGCTTTTAATTCAGGAATTCTATCCATCACTTTTTTGTGTCCTTTTTTTGTGTGTACTTTGTGACACCCAGACATAAGCACTAATATTCCTGCACAACTCTCAGTTAATACATTTCCATATTAAAAACATTTAAACATTCTCCGCAGGTATTTTTGGCACATCTATCACCACTTGGATGCCTAAAGAAACGGTAAAATGTCTAGATTTTTTTTTTACCCTTTAGGTTCTGTATTAATTGCCCTTAAATGTTACACATCTCAAATTTGTCTTTCAGGAGGACCATGAAAACCAAACCAACTACTTTAATATTTCAGTATTTTGGTAGTCTAAATGTATTATAGTTTGTTTGCTTTGTAGAATGTATCGTAAAACAGTTAACATATCATGAGTGTCACTTTTGGAATAAAAGCATGTTTCCACCCAGTAACATTACACAACAGTTCTGTTGATGTATACATCTTTCTTTTAGCAATACAAAAAGCAACCCACGTACCACAATATCATGGATGTGATGCTAACTACACTCACATTTCATTCTACTCTGTCTAGCCGCATCAAAGTTAACGTTCACCCTCATTGACATCTTCCCTGTGGGACAAGTTTTCATGTTTGCATATAGCAGCATCTGATGGATCCTATAAGAACGTGTGCCGAGAAAGAAATGTATCTGCAACTATAGGAAAATCGTTAGCAACGAATGGAAAGCTCTTTATGAATGGCATACAATGCCGCACTAAAAATCAAGATCTATCCTTACAAAATTGCTCAAACCAACCCCACACAACAGGATTGCCCCGGCTTTAATGGGGCCAGTTATCAGTGCCGAAAGTAAGGTTGTTGGGAGTGCTGCAGCACCCCCAAAAATAACCGTGCTCGAGCCCAGAAGGTGAAAGAGCATGAAAGAGGTCTTTAATTTTTTTAAATATTTTTTTACGTTATCGCAGAGGTCAAAAGCCGGGTGATATCTTCTGACAAATTGCTCCTTATTCTTTTAACATGGAGATTGATGTTCACTTTTTTTTCTCTGATTGCAGAGTGAGTGGATTTTGGAAGTTGAACTATGCAACATTCTTACTGGTGTGAAATGAAAGGCTGTAGGATGTCAATTTTTTTCATATACACAACTCAATTTAAATACCTGTAAACGAACTCTACTAATAATTCAAAGTATCAGCAGTTAAGAAAGTTCAAATTAAGCACTTTCTTTGGTAACTGCAGTGTGGTGGACACAAAATGTAATAGTATCAAAATAAAGCAAGACACTTTACTTGGTGATGTGTAAATTATAAATATTTCTGGAAACCCAATGACACATATTATCCTTTGTGCGCTATTTAGTTTTGCCAATAAAACTTCATGTCTGTGCAAACTTAGTGGTCTTCCATTGCCACACTTGTTCTTGATGTGTTGCTTGGATTTTTCACTATCCGGGACTTCAGTGTTGTAACATTGATGCCAGCACCCTCAACCTGAAAATTGTTCCAGCACTACTGGGGCCAGTGGGGAAAGGTTGACTCATGGCAGCCTTTCCTGCTCTGAAAGTAACTCCTGAGGCAGTAGCCCACCTGGAAAATCCAAGAGTGGTAGAATATCCAGTCCGGCCCTTACACCATCCTAGGGCAAGTAGATTGAGAACCGTACATTAATTACATTTTTCAAAGTTAACTTACATTTATAATGTTGCTCAGTGAAACTCTCAGGTTGGTATATGGCATGCTTATTAGCCAGCATTTGTTTACTGTGGCTGCATGTGAGAAGACTGACACAATTCTAAAGTTACTATTCCTTCACTGCAATGTTAGACTTTACATCTACTTATTGGAAATGTTTATTTATAATTTTGTCAAAGATTAGTGAAACTGCGTGAAATTCAGCTCAGGCAACATCTTCTAGAGCAGTGGTACTCAATGCACATCCCACGGGTGGGCTGGCAGACCTTTTCTTGCAGCTTGCAGACCTTC
Source organism: Triturus cristatus (assembly GCF_964204655.1). Taxonomy (NCBI): domain Eukaryota; kingdom Metazoa; phylum Chordata; class Amphibia; order Caudata; family Salamandridae; genus Triturus; species Triturus cristatus. Next base: position 550,558,736 of record NC_140584.1, read on the forward strand.
CCGTGGGAATCTATAAACAGCAGCATAGAAATAGAGCTGCTCGAACTCCATTTTTTTCCTGTTGCTAGGCAACATCGTTAGGTGATTTTGTGCTTTTTTTCAATGGTCAGTTCAGCCTGTTTTAGTAGCAGTGCACCCCTGCTCATAGAACAAGTTTAAATTACTGTAAAAACAAAGCCCAGAATCCGAGAACAAAGAAAACTGTAGTGTCATGAGACTGTGTGTGCTAGAACCCTTATAGTTCTGGGCGGACTCAGTTAAGAAAATACGTAACTGGTTAGGAGGTGTTAAGGTGTGGTTATTAACGATTATGACATAATCGGAGAGCAGAGTGAGATTGTATGGTAAGGAACAATCCAGAGCTTCGTGTGTGGTTCTTGATTTGCACGCTCACAGGCTGGGGAGGACACTACAACTGGTGATGAGCGAAGGATCTGACCACTGAAGAAACAAGACCGCTCTCCCTGGAAGTTTGTAAAGCTACAGCAAACTCCTCATGTGTGGCATGTGTGCCTTTTTGCGATGCGAAGCAGTTCGAAGGTGGCGTTTGTGAAATCGAAGCCTTGTCCAGCCCACATAATACTACGAAAGAAGTTGAAGGCCCTGCAAAGCAACATTTTTGAAACCCCACCAGAAACCCACTGGTAAGGCCAAAAGAAGAACTAATGCACCACAGCGTAATACAGAGTCAACGTCGGTACAAAGCAGATGCTAAAGACAGCTTCAACCAGGTACAAAACAAGCACTCAGGGCAGTAATATCTAGGCAGGAGAGATGGAGATCCACTTACCGGCGAAAAAAGGCTGAGTGCTGGACGACCTCAAGGTCGGGCGAAACAGCCCAAGTGCAAGCACGGGGGTTGTGTTTGCTGAAGATACAGCTCAGGTAGATGCCGTGAAGGCCTTCAGAATTGTGAAATGTTATAATCGCGGCTGAAAAGAGAAAGAAGTATGACACAGCTGCATTTCTGAAACCACCATCTCCTTTCAACACCACCAAGAAGCAGAATTTTGGTGCCAGATGGACTGCCTGGATCGAGGCATTTAAAGACTTCATAGATGCACTAGAAGAAGTAGATAATAAAATCTTTAAGTACCTAAAGAACCTTGCACTGTGACAGGTTAAAAAAATTGATGAAGAAAATATCACAAGTTGACGCAATATCATACCGTCAAGTTAGCATTGGAAGTCAAGTTCAGTATGATACCGAACGTCGAGTAGGAAAGGTACATTTTCAGTCAAGCACGACAGCTAGCTGGTGAAACGATGGACGAGTTTGTTGAAAGATTTAATGTGCTTATCAATCATTGCAAATGTAGTGAATTTAATGATGAAGAAGCCATACGTCTCTGAGTTATCGATGGCTGTTTTTCAGACTCCTTCAGAAGACATGTGTTGAGAGAGACGCTCAGCTCAGAGAAAGTGCTAATTGCCGCCAGGGACGAAGAAAGAGCAGATCGTCAAGCCGCTGACATGAAACCAACCTTGAATGACGAAAAATGAATCAGCATTGGCCATGAAGAGTAAGGAAAAACACATGCAAGTTGCCGTCTACAACGAAAAAAGGTTGTATTTTAGGTGTGTGTTTTTATATCCATATGCCACTTCATAACCTTTTTGTAAAGCAAAAGAGAAACTGACTGCGTCACAGCGATAAGAGAAAATGGACACCAGAAAGTTTGAGTAGCCTTCTCGCCACGCCCCCAAAACAAAAAGGCAGCATAAGTTACAAGTAGAAACCAGACAAAGTCAATCATCGTCAAGTTCATCCTACAGAGATTTGTCAATGTCCTTATCAAGCACCAGTGAGGAAAATAGATGTATGATGAATGCCTTGACCAACAAATGATGGGCACATATAGGTCAGGCTGTTTGCAAGTAAGTACCAATGACAAAACCAAACAATACAACAAAATTCATTTGGACATTGCTCCAAGATTACAATGAAGGTCAACAGTTAACCCACAACTTTCATTATAGACAGTGGTGCGTCGATTAACATCATACCAGTTGAGAACTTCAACAGCTTATCTCCTGTGCCACGTCTCCACCCATCATACACAAAAGTATACACTTGGGCAGCTTCTAAACCGTTGCATAGTCAATGGTCATTCACAGCGACTTTGAGACGTAAAGTAGCATCCGGCAAAGCGCCAATATGTACTCTTCAAGGAGCCTTGTCCAGTGCTTGCTTACTCAACTTTGCCACCGCTGCTGACATGGGACCGATATCTATCAATTACAACCACCATACTCAATCTGAAGTTGTGAGCCAGTTCCTGTCACTATTTCACAGGCTGGGCAGGCTCAAGACAATGAAAGTGCAACTCTACATCATTGAGGACGTTTATCCTGATGCCCAGTGGCACTGCAGAGTCACTTTCCACTTGCTAGAAGCAATTGAGAAAGAATTAGAAACGTTGTTGAAGCATGACATCATTGAGCGCTCCTCTGGTCCAACGCATGGGTGTCACCCATAGTGGTGGTGCCAAAAAAGGGCAGTGAGGGTGCAGTGCACATGTGTGTTGGTATAGGTCAGTCCAACTAAGCAATAGAAAGAGAAAGACATCCTGGTCCACACATAGAAGACATGATCATGCAATTGAACGGTGACAAAGTTTTCTCCCATCTTGACCTGAACAAGGGATAGCATAAAATCGAGTTGGAAGAGAATTGCGAGTCATGTTGGTTTATTCAGATACAAAAGGTTGAGTTCTGCAGTGTCATCAGCTGCTGAACTATTGCAGGATGTTATACAATGAGTAATCCAACCTGTTGCAAATGCTATTAAATTCAGAGATGACATATTGGTATTTGGAGCGACACAAAAGGAGCACGACAATGCTCATACAACAGTGTGCCAATTACTTGCTGATGCAGCTCTCACTCTGAACGCAGCAAAGTGCCAGTATCACAAGACCAAACTCAAATTCTTTGGAAACATGTTTTCTGATGAAGGAATGACTCCTGACCTGACAAAGTAAACTTGCCCCCCACAAGATTTCGCCATGCTGCTATCCTTTCTAGATATTGCCAGCTATTGTTCAAGATTAATTCGTGATTTTGCTACTTTAAGTGCTCCATTGAGAGCTGACAAAACAAAATGTCCCGTTCTAATTGTCTGTTGAATGTAACCAAAGTTAGGAATAAAACATGCAATTGAAAATGATACCATGATGGTCTACTTTGACCCCAAACTACACACTGAGATCACAGTGGATGCGAGCCAGGTGGGGATGGTGGCAAACCTTGCTCAACATAATTTTCATCCAAATGCTCAGAGACGCACTGTAGCCTTTGCCAGTTGTAGCCTTTCTGACACCGAACATACCTATACTCCGCTGGAGAAGGAGAGTCTGGCTGTAGTGTGGGTCTGGAAACATTTTCATGAGTTTCTGCGCAGAAAACGCTTCACTATCATCATAGACAACAAAGTGCTACTCACCATCTTTGGAAATCCGAAATCCAAGATACCCCCATTGCATTGAGAGGTTGGGCCTGATCCAGAAAGAGTACAAAAGACCAGAACCCTGCTGATTACTTTTTATCACTAGTACCACTAAATCGCCACATGTCAACATCCTGGACAGCCGAGGAGTACATCAACTTCATTGTAAAGTCTAGTACGCCAGCAGCCATATCAATCAAACAGATTATTGAGGCTAGTACGCCAGCAGCCATATCAATCAAACAGATTATTGAGGCTACAAATGTTGACAGAAACATACATATTCTCAAAGACATCTTTCTGGCTCAATTCTGCAAGAGGAGTGTTAGTTCTCTTGTTGACGACGTTGAATTTAAAAAAATCAAAAACGTACAAGATTAACTGTCTGTGACTAAAGGTGTTGTATTGAGAGGTTCAGGAATTGTCATACCTATGAGTCTGAGACAACAGGTCATTGAACTAGCCAATGAAGGACAATGTGGTATTGTAGCTATCAAAAGAGCCCCAAGTGTGGTTCCAGTGCTTAGACAAGCAGGTTGAGAGGGAACTTAAAGAGTGCCATCTTTGCAACTGCCTTTCCCCCAAAATGACTCAACATCCACTGACCATGTCTCACCTTCCTAAGAAAGCTTGGGAAAGGATTGTAGTTTATTTCTTTTGACCCATAGAGAACGGACCTCATCTCATGGTAGTCGTTGCTGAATATTCACATTTCCCTCTGGTAGAGAATTTGTCATCAACAACCCATGACCAAGTCATTGAGTGGCTGGACAACATCTGTGCAGTGTGGGGTATCCCTGCCATTCTCAAATCTGACTGGTCCGCTGTTCAACAGGAAAGAGTTCAGAAAGATCTTAGCCAGAATGAATGTCAAATATCAAAATAGCACACCTTTGTGGCCCCAAGCAAATGGTGTTTGATGAACTTTATATGGGTACCCTCAAAAGGGTTATTCAGCGAGCATCCCTTGAGGGGATTGAACTGAAGCATGCCCTGTGTCAAGCCCTCCATGCTTATCGTTCAACTCCTCACTCCACAACGGGTGAAATCTCCACCACCCCTTGCTTATTGGGAGAGCCATTGGAACCAAACTGCCACAGTGTACAGCAGAGTGATCCTTGAGTGTTGAAAGGATCGTATCACCAACACTTCTTCAAAGTGCAAGATGATGACATACGCTGATTGGCATCGGAAAACCCAAAGCATGGTCTTCAATGAAGGTAACTTAGTCCTGGTTAGGCTGAAGCGAAAGCTGAAAACAGACACTCCATTTGCTGTTGATCCAATAAGGGTTGTGACGTGCAAAAGACACATGGTGACTGCACATCATCTCAGACAGTCCATCACATGGGACTTGTCACATTTCAAACACCTACCCCTGCATCACCAGCTCCTACACCTACTGATGAGGCTATTCGCCTGACAGTCCAGTTCAAGCATCAGAACCTGAACCATTGGTGACTGAACAGCCACCTCAGCCACTCCCTGTCACTCAATCTGGTCGACTAATGCAAACGTCTCGATGACTCATCGAAGAAATATAACTTTTTATTTAATAAAGGAGGAATTGTAGTGTAGTGAGACTGTGTGTGCTAGGACCCTGGCGATCCTGGGCAGACTCAGTAAAGGAAGTATGTAACTGGTTAGTAGGTGTTAGGGTGTGGTTATTAATGGTTATGACGTATTAGAGAGCAGAGTGAGGTTGTATGCTGATGAATATAGACTTAAAATCCAGAGCTCCATGTGGGGTACTGATTTGCATGCTCCCGGGCTGGGAAGGACGCTACAAAAATGATGTTGCAAGTTTACATTTGTTTTACACTTCTGGTTGTGGCCTTTGTTTCTACAGCCAGTTAAGCTTGCACTGTCATCAAGAAAAGCCTGTTCAAGGGTGAAAGGTGAGGTGAGTGGACTGTACAAAGGCATAGATACAGTTTGGGTACTGTGAACAGGAGTATAACATGGTTGGTTTGGGTTAGTATGTGAGTTTGCATTTGTATTCTGGCACCTGCAATCCTTTTTATTTTATTATAAATTCAAGACTACAGGCAATAGAGTGCAAAGAAATGTCCTCTCGTGGGCGAGCTCAACACACATGGAAATGGTAAACTTGAGAGCTTTGGAGCAGTCAGTTAGCTTCATGTCAACCTCCCTGGCATTGTTTTATCGCTGGGTATGTTGCTGGTACTACATGGAGCAGTTATAATGCTTGAATGAAATTGAATAAGCTACTGAGGGTAAACCTTTTTGCCAATTATGGCTGTTTCTCTGCTTCAGGTCAATACATTTTATGATGGATGAAGTGTCACTCGAGGTGTGAAACTTAAAATATGAAAATATTTCATGTAGGCACAATGCAAACATGGCGGGGTTACACATAAGCAGGCTGTACACGTGGCAGCCCTTTACTATGAGGAAATGCATAGTTTTGATGGGAAAGCTCTGTTTTATCACCACAAACTTCAGATGTCTGTGTAACTGAAAGATCGCTGACTTATTCCTAGTTGGTTCACTGGGGAAAAGTGGTGCATATTTACAATGCTATTGGATCTCATCTTGTGTCAGTAAGCACTGTGAATATGCAAGTCATATGTAAAGAAAATATTTACACACAGTACAACATAGGCTACAAAATTTGCAAAATGTATAGGCTACACATAGTTTAAGATAGGCTGCTGCAAAATGTGCAAAAAGATTTGAAACAAAGCTTTTTCTCATTATGTTTTGAAAAGATGTGTTGCTTTTCTGATGGATACATCTGCCTGTGGATTCCTCACCTTTTGAATTAACCCTGCGCCAGCATTCCATGGAAACTTTTTTCATAGCTCTCCCACGTCGACGAGGACGTCACATTAGCATGGCTCTGCTCGCGACTCCGTATGACGTCACCGGAGCCATAAGAAGACCTTGTCGGAGTGCAGATATCAGTTCCCTTTTTTCTGCACTGTCGGCATGTAACGGTTTTTCTGGGGTTCTCCATTTCCTTAAGGATATCACTTTGTTAAAGTTTCTGTCTTTAGTGTAGCAAGACGATAGCTACACAAAAGAAGTCAGGGTTCAAGCCTTGTAGGGAGTGTGGGGGTCATGTGTCCATCACGGACCCCCAAGAAGATTGCCTGTGGTGCCTGTCGTCGGATTACTACGTCGAGGTATGTTCATCTTGTCTGAGGATGAATCTGAATGTACTCCAGGAGCGAGAGGTGAAGCTACTCATGGCCCGAGGTCATTGAAGAAGCACATAAAGAAGTTTCGACATGGGTCCTGATGTCTAAGAAAGGCAAGTCTTTGAGGTTGGCTTCTCCGGTCCACCGGCATCATGGAAAGGATGACATCTCGCCTTCTCCCTTTACTTCTCCTCAGGCACCTCTGGTCCCTTCCTCGGCGACGAGAGATTCGCCGGCTCCTATGGAGTCTTTTTCAGCTCTTCCAGCTTTGCCTGCTCCGGCCCTGGAGCAGGCACCGCAGCTGCAACCCGCCTCCCGGACTCATCCTTACCCTCCCTTTCTGGGCCAGGGTACGGATCCATCGCATTTTCGCAATGTGATGTTTGGCATGTTTGCCAAAGCAGCTCACCCGTCCAGCGCGCCAGATGGCCCCATGGGTCCGCTTGCAGACACTTTGGGCATCGCCTATCAATATGCCCAGGCACCATTCGTGCCCTTCATGCAGATGACACCATCATGGCCTCTCCCAGCGCCGAGATTCCTGAAGCCGATACCGCAGTCTCCAGCGCCGTCTGGTTTGAGCTGAAACCTTCCTGGCTTTGAGCGGCGCCGATAACCATTACTGAGGGTCCTCTTTCGACGCCGCTGCACCTGGCGCCACCGACCCCAAAGATGCGCTCCAGGAGGGAGGCTCAGAGACTGCTCGAAGAAGAGGAGTTTCAGGGACAGCAGGAACAAGCTGAAGGGGGGAAATCCTTGAGTCTATGGATGACTTCTAAGGTCTTCAGGAGGCCAGTAGGTTGGACACTTCCCCTGAGTGGGAGCTTCCTTCTCCAAAGGCAATGCATCCTAAGTACGTGGCTCCTTATCATGTTGTCGTCAGGAAAACTGCTGAGCTGTTGGATCTGCAGTTGCCCACAGCTGGGGTTAGATCGAATATTCTCACTGAAGTTTTGCACACTCTGTCTTCAGTTGTTGAGCCTTTACTATCATTTAATGAGGCTTGAACGGAGCTGATTCTTGAAGTGTGGCTGAAGCCCTTGTCTGCGCCTGCAGTTTCAAGAGAGGTGGCAAGACGCTATAAGTCTGCTCCAGGGTATCCTGCTTTTCTATCCTCCCACCCTTCTCCTGAGGGCTTGGTGGTTCAAGCATCATGTTCATTTAAACAGTCGTCAGGATCCTTCCCCACCACCCAGGGGAATAGGGACTCCAAAAAGCTGGAGCAGTCAGCCAAAAAGATGTTCTCCTCGGCAAGTATGGCTTTAAAATGGGAGCTTCCTTCTCAAAAGGCAATGCATCCTAAGTACGTGGCTCCTTATGTTGTCATCAGGAAAACTGCTGACCTGTTGGATCTGCAGTTGCCCACAGCTGGGGTTAGATCGAATATTCTCACTGAAGTTTTGCACACTCTGTCTTCAGTTGTTGAGCCTTTACTACCATTTAATGAGGCTTGAACGGAGCCGATTCTTGAAGTGTGGCTGAAGCCCTTGTCTGCGCCTGCAGTTTCAAGAGAGGTGGCAAGACGCTATAAGCCTGCTCCAGGGTATCCTGCTTTTCTATCCTCCCACCCTTCTCCTGAGGGCTTGGTGGTTCAAGCGTCCTGTTCATTTAAACAGTCGTCAAGATCCTTCCCCACCACCCAGGGGAATAGGGACTCCAAAAAGCTGGAGCAGTCAGCCAAAAAGATGTTCTCCTCGGCAAGTATGGCTTCAAAATCTACTAATGCCACATGCTTGTTGGGAAGGTATAGCCATGCTCTGATGGACGCAGCCATCACTGCCTGATGATGTACAAGGGCACTTTTTGGAGTAATGACTGATACGCAGGCTGCAGCTCGTCAAATGATTCAATCAGGTCTGGTTCAGGGTGATGGGCTCCTCGATGGCTACCAGGAGGCACACCTGGGTGAGAGGTTCGGGGTTTTCTCTGGATGTGCAGGCCCGCTACTTTATCTTCCTTTCGATGGATCCAGGCTCTTTGGGACAAAGGCGGATTCTGCTCTGCAACGCTTCAAGGACAGCAGGGATACTGCAAGATCCTTGGGCCTACAGCCCCAGCCTAGGGGCTTTGGTTACAGGAGGTTTCGTGGTTTTGCAAAGGCGGCTTCCATTCGAGGCCGTTAGCAACAGCAGTAGGAGAACCACCTGTACAAATCGTATAGAGGGAAGGGAAGAGGCCGCTTGCGGGGAGCCCCTTGGCAACAGTCCAGCTCCTCCTCTCCTGTTCCTGCCACCAGTTCCATAGGCAAGCAGCTCTAGAGTCCCCATCTTGCAGCATGTTGGTCCTGTAGGAGGGTGGGTGTCCCATTTTCTACCGAATTGGAAATCTGTTACATCAGATCTTTAGATTTTGAATCTTGTAGAAAATGGGTACGCCCTTCCTTTCCAGGAGTCCCCCACCCCCCCCTCTTTATCCTCCTAGCCAGGGCTGCTGTTCGGAGGACCATCTGCTGCTTCTTCAGCAAGAGAGCCTGGCCTTGCTTCAGAAAGATGTGATAGAGGTGGTTCCGGAGGAGGAAAGGGGTCAGGAGTGTTACTCCAGATATTTCCTGATTCCCAAAAAGGACGGGCGGTTGAGACTGATCCAGGACCTCGGGGTCTTGAATTTTTACCTAAAACAGGAGGAGTTCTGAACAATTGGTTGTGAGCAATTCACCTGTTTAGTGGACTGTCGTTGATGATAATTGGCATGAAATTCATAAATCATATACATGTAATGTTTTTTAAGTGGGTTTGGTGCGTCTTGGGGGCAGGGGTTTTCTTGTTTTCTTGGTATGTTGTTTTGTAGATTCCTTGGGATTTTTATGATGTACCTGGAGATTCTATCTTATGCCATTACTTTGTACTTTCCCTTTTGGGTTACACCCATCTGGTACGCTGAAAAATCAATTAAATTTGTTGGAGAAAAAAAAAACTGGAGAACTTTAAGATGTTGACCCTAGCTCAGGTGCTTTTGGCGCTGCAGTAGGAAGACTGGATGGTGTCGATCGATTTGCAGGATGAGTATTTCCACATCTCCATCCTGAGGTCACATCGGAAGTATCTCCATTTTACGGTGGGATCCGAACACTACCAATTTGCGGTCCTTCTGTTCGGACTTACTTCTGCCCTGCCAGTCTTCACAAAGATGATGGCAGTGGTTGCAGCGCATCTCAGAAGGTCTGGGATTCCAGTATTCCCCTATCAGGGCGACTGGCTGCTCAAGGTGAAGTCTCCAGTGTTGGTGCTGAATCACCCGCAGATGACAGCTCAGCTGTTGTTCGACTTTGGTTTTTCAATAAATGTGCCCAAATCTCGCCTGGTGACCTCCCAACGCAACCTGTTCATAGGGGCATTACTGGACACTACTGTGAATCGTGCCTTCCCGCCGCCTCCGAGGATCCTAGATCTACAGGCTATGATTCTGTTGTTTCAAGAAGGGGCGGATCTTCCTTTCCTGAAGGTCTTACGCCTGCTCGGTCTGTTTGCTTCCTGCATACTGTTGGTCAACCATGCACACTGGCATATGAGGGCACTCCAGTGGTGCCTCCGCAGGCAGTGGTTTAAGCACAACGGAGATCTCAGGGAGGTGGTCAGAATCTCCAGAGGCACTGCCGCGGATCTGTTCTGGTGGAGTGTTCCAGTCAACCTGTCTCCAGGGAGGCCGTTTTAGCCTCCTCCACCGGTGGCCACAGTGATAACGGAGGCCTTCACTCTGGGGTGGGGAGCTCATCTGGGGGATCTGGGGATCAAGGGCCTTTTGGTCTCCAGAGGAAAGATTGCTTCACATCAATCTTCTGGAACTGCAGACTATAAGTTTGGCTCTCAAGGCTTTTCTCCCCTCCCTTTGCGGTCGGTCAGTTCTGGTCCTGATGGAGAACACTTCTGCGATGTGGTACATTAACAAGCAGGGAGGAGTAGGGTCATATTGTCTCTGCAGAGTGGCTTTGCGGCTCTGGTCCTGGGTTCAGGACCATCAGATTTGCGTGATTGCAAATTATCTGGGCGGAGTGCTGAATGTGCCTGCGAACAGTCTCAGTCGGCAGTACTCAGCTGATCATGAGTGGCGTCTCCATCCGGAGGTGGCCTGTCACATTTTCAGGATATGGGGGTTTCCTCGGTTGGACTGGTTTGCCACTCAGGAAAATGCGCACTGCCCGTCGTTTTGCAGCTTCCAGTATCCATTGCAGGGAGCAGTGGGGGACGCGTATCAGCCAGATTGGGGCTCGCAGCTTCTTTACTCGTTTCCTCTCTTACCCTTGTTTCCTCTGGTTCCGAGGAAGATTCGCCAAGACCAGATCTAAGTAATGTTGATCGCCCCAGATTGGGCAAGAAGGTTGTGGTACACAGACCGTCTTCATCTCTCATGGCACCCTCCGCTCCCATCTCACTCTCAGGGCAGATCTCCTCTCGCAGGGGCAAGTTCCACACACCCACCTCCAGAGCCTGCACCTTCATGCCTGGAGATTGAACGGGGCAACCTGAGTTCTTTCTCTCACCCACCGGATGTGGTGGATGTTATTTTATCGGCCAGAAGACACTCCACCAAATCTGTTTATTCCTGTAGATGGGCCAGATTTGTTAACTGGTGTGGAGAGAGGTCGATTGATCCCCTGAAGGCCCATTTGTCTGATGTGCTTCACTTTCCTTGGCCAGACAAGGTTTTGCTGTGGCTACTGTTAAGTTTTAGTGGTTGGCTTTATCTGCCTTCTTTCGTTTGCCACACCAGCCTTCGTTGTTTAAGTCTCTCATAGTTATGAGGTTCATTAAGGGCCTCACTAATTCATTTTCTCCTACTCCCTTTATTATGCCTCAGTGGGTCTTGAATTAGGTGCTGACTTTCCTGATGGGTTCTCCTTATGAGCCTCTTCATAGTTGCCTGTTGAGGCTTCTCACATTCAAGACTGTTTTTCTAATTGCTGTTACCTCTGCCAGGAGGGTAAGTGAGCTTCAGGCTCTTAGTTGTAAGCCTCCTTTTAGATCCAGCTATGCAGACAAGATGGTTCTCAGGCTCAGAGCTGCTTAACTGCCTAAGGTAGTCACTCCTTTTCATATAGGGCAGACCATCACTTTATCCACTTTCTATCCTCCCTCTCGCCCTTCTAAGGAGGAGGAGAGATTTCACCACCTGCACCCTAGAAGGGCGGTCAGCTTCTACTTGGACAGAACCAAGGACTTGAGGCTGGACGATCAGCTGTTTGGTGGTTTTGTGGGACGTATGAAGGGCAAAGCTGTCCATAAGAGAACGCTTTCCAGGTGGATCATCTTGTGCATCAAGATGAGCTCCGCCTTGGCCAAGAAGGAGGCTCCTGAAGGCATTAGAGCTCAGTCTACTAGAACAAAGTCTTCAACTTCAGCTTTGGCAAGAGGTGTTCCTGTGGTACACATCTGTAAGGCAGCAACATGGGCCTCTGCCACACTTTCGCAAAACATTATTTCTTGGATTCAGAGGTGAGGAGGGACAGCCATTTTGCACGTTCTGTGCTGCAGGGCTTTTTGGTATGAGTAGGTGGACGCCCTCCGCCGGGAGAGGGATTGCTTGGGGATTCAATTCAAAAGGTGAGGAATCCACAGGCAGATGTATCCATCTGAAGAACAAGTTACTTACCTTCAGTAATGCTTTTTCTGGTGGATACAGTATCTGCCTGTAGATTCCTCACTGACCCACCCTCCTCCCCGTTGTCTACCTACATATACGGACAAGGTTTTTTGTGCCTGACATTCTTGTATTTCTATGTCATTTGCTTTGCTATGATGCTTGTTGTTAGGCCCCCACACTATATTTTTGGCCGCCGAGAACATGTTTGTGAGAACCCATGTTGTAGAGCAAGAGATGCAGCCTTTGAGCAGAAGGTCGGAGCTCCTGCTTGTACAAGAATTTTGGAAGGGAGCACCGTGACCTCCCACAAATACTGGCCTTCATGATTGGAATGCCTGCTTGCGTAAAGCCTCAGAAGATTCCCCACTAACAGCAAGATTTGATTTGCACTGAGCTTTATGAAGACCAGAGGGAAAGTAACACACAGAGCTGGAGAGAAAGATCTGATCCATGCAGTGAGGCTCCTGGTCTTTGGGCAGCTGATGTGGTTCAGAGAAGAACCACTAGTTTGTGTCAGGCTGACAGGATTATGACACAGGTAGAGTACTCTGTACCCGAGTCCGAGATTCCACTGAGGTGTAGTGGATACCCATTGGATGATGTCTGTGGTGGCAGCGAGAAGTGCAGTCAAAAGCAGAAGAGGAGGACTTTGGTGGCGGTAGTTGGACCAGCAGAGATGTATTGGGGTTAGTCAGTGGTTACAGCAGTTCACTTACATGTTCGTGTCTATTCTTAGCACACATTGAGAGGTAGCTCACCACATGGCAAATCATAAATCGTCTGGAGACCCTGGGATTAATCAAAGAGCAGTCTTTGCTCAAAAGCAATCCAATGAAAGTTGCGGAATTTAACCTGAGATGGTGAACTGGTGGCCATTTATTTACAGAAATATTAGATGTAGGGCTATAAGAAACAGTACCCGAAAATCAGCCTTGCGGGTCATCTTGAGAGTGGGCCATCTTTGTAAATTAACTTAGACTTAATAAAAATAAAAAAATGCGTCCTGTGTATTTTGCTTTGTGAACAAAAATATTGATAACAAGAAAATAGCCAACAGACTGCCTGTAATTCCATGGCTGCAGTCCTCAAATCAGAGCATGTCTTTATGCATTTTGGCTTCCTAAACGTTTTTTTTTCTTTTCTTTTAAAGAGGTGGTCCATGGTGGACAGCATACCATTGTATGATACCCTTGCAAAGACACATTCTCTATATAATACCTAACTGCAGATTTCTCCTACTAGCAAGTAACTTTCATGGTTACCAAGAATGTTCTTAAAGATCTAAAGCCACCCCTCGAACTGAGACTGTGCCACATAAGCGCATACTAGTCAAATGTAGGAGTACATTGTGAGCATGTGAATAGAGGTATGTGGTCATTTTGAAATGCTAATGTACTCTGAAAGAAAATGAAAAGTGTTGTGGTTCGTTTCTTTCTTACCTTCACGCGTCATTTTTATTTTTGTCCTCTTATGCTGTAGACAAAACAAGTGGCATTTTTCGTACAGGTCCATCCAAATAATCCCTTCAGATTCATGCCTCTGCTAAACACTGGAGCCTCAAAACTAGCTCCCGCCAGGACTGTCCAAGAATGGTACTATTAGTTTAATTGATTTTTTTTGTTCCACAAAGATGAAGTACTGCAAAAGCTTTGATTGTTCGATCTGCAAGTTCGATACTCACTCTAAGTATCAGAGTCTGATTTCCACATCTAGAAACATGGTACCCACTTTAATAGCTTCATCAAAGTAATAACTTCTCTGAAAGAGGGGAGAAAGGGGCACATCATGGGTATTTGAAACGTTTTGAATTGTATATACAGCTGTGTGATAGACGTGTCCAAATGGACAGCTTCCCATTAATTGTGTAATGTTGCTATACAGCTGCTAACGCCGATTTATTCATTGAAAGCAATTAGTGTTTCAAAAACCTGAATATAGCCTTGGTATACAGCTAACATTCTACACCTCCTGCATTATTTGCTTTTGCTTCCTGTGCCATTTGCTCTCACTGGTAGTTCCTTTCGCGCCATATGCTCTTTGCTTGCAGAGCTCCTATTTATAAACTAGAAAAGGAGAAACCTCATCAGATTAAACGAGATTGTGTATCGCAAAGCACTGATATGGTAAGCCCTTGTGTCACTTACACAGAAGAAGCACCTAATAATGTCACTTAATACGACTAGGGCCTGTAAATAGGGAACTGGCTGCCTGCTACTCATGGTGATAAAAGCCCGAGATAAGCATCCATTTCTCAGCAACAGTCCCTAGATAATCAATCACAGCGTGCTGCTAATGCTGCGGCTACAGCTGATGTGGGAGAAATATGTTTACTCTCCTGCTAAAGTGGAGTTCATTTCGGAGATGACGTGGCCCTTCATCCTGCGGCTAACTCTAGAGCTAACATAATTCTGAAGATAAATGTGGGCCGCTGTGTGTACTCAGCGCACATAGATATTCATTTCCAAGACACTGTGTTCCATTCTTTTGAAACCCTTAGCACGTGCAGGACACTTCTGCGATGGATAGTTTGCAGGAGTAACATTTAAATGCAGTTCAAAACCATGTGTATTCCTAGCCACCAGTCCATCCAAAGTATTCACCGTTCTCTTAAAATGGCGCCTGTCTTGTTAGTGTATTTTTAGGTCGAGGGACCATCCGGTCTGCCGAAGGCAGAACCGGAAGTCTGGAGATCTTATGTTTCTGAGAGTGGCTATTTAGCCCGCCTCTCTTTTTGGCTCTCCTCCATTGGCTGGCTTCCTAAACGGAGGCCAGCCATTGGAGGAAAGAGCCGTTCTTCCAAATAGGCTCCGTCTTTTTCAGATTCGGGGGCGTGTTCCGTGCTGTTCTTTCCACTTTTTAGCCACGCCCTCTTTAGAACAGCAGGAACACGCCCCCGAATCCGAAAATGCCGCTGCCTTTCTCCGAGGCATTTCTGCTTCACCTCGGAGAAAGGCAGTTGTCTCTCTCTGATTCTCTCATGTTTCTTGTTTTGCTTGTTTTCCTTAGGTGACCTGGATGGTCTATTCTTACTCCAGCGCTAGATTCGTACTTGCACCGCTTTTACTAAATCTCACCCTTTTAACCTTCGCGATGGCTCTCTTCTTTTTACCTCTGGTGCTTGATCTATCGTTCTTCCCTTCTTAGCCCGATTCTGCGTGATCTCCGCTTATTTATCCTCTTGCTGGCTCGCCTTTCCTTCTTTACTCCGATGCATGGTCCCTGTTCTTAACCTGGTTCAGGAGAATCTCATCTACCTTAGCCTGGTGCTGGATCTGCCCTCATTAGCCTGGTGTTGTAATTGCCACGCTCCCCCTTAGCCCGGTGCTGGATCGCCTTTTCACTTATTTACTCTGCTGTTGGATTCACCAGTCTTACTCAGACCAGTGATGGATTTTCCTTTGCCTACATTACCACGGTGCTAGGTCGCCCATGTTTCTTCGTCGGGCGCTGGATCGCCCCTTCTTCCTCTGTACTGGATCTCCTTGCTTAGGTCTTTGCTCGCTCTTCCTTCTGCCTTCCTGTGGCTGCTTTGTCTGCTCTGCGGGGTCGCTGCTGCCCCAGGCGTGAACTGACTCCAGTCCACGCAGAGAGCGCCTCTTCCCCCACCCCTACATCCCGCTCTCTCTGCTTTGCCTGCGCCGACCCCACAGCAGAGCAGCGGACCCAGGCAGACTGAGAGGAAGGGCTGTGCTGCTGCCTGCCTCTGCTCTTCGCGATCTGGAGTGGAGACAAGCATGATGGGTTTGCTGTTTGCCTCGGAGCGGGGAGCCAAACACGGCGAAACCTTTGGGGGTTCATCGTTACCTACCACGCACCTGGTGTGTTATTTTTGCTGCTGGGACGTGGGTAATGTCTCCAAAATAAGTGAGGCAGGCATACAATGAACGAAGCACCCGCAGCCTCCCCACCATACGAATGCAGAAATAACCAGAACTCCCCGAAGTGCCTCTCCACACTTAAGAATCAGCATACAGTGGGGGTGCATTAAATCAGATTCACTAGTGAGTCCCCTCCCCCACCGGTAGCAACATGGAACTCTGTGAATGGTTTTTCTCATTATAAATACTTACAATGCGTGCACGTAAAATACTCGCATGCTTCCACCCCCCATAATTCTAAATGCATTATTCCCCCTCCCTCCCCAAGTAAAACGCAATGCTTGCCCCAGCACCTAGTGTGTAACGCACAAATTTACAGATGTCCGGGAGGGGTGTGGGTGGGTGTCATCGTGGGATGGGGATGGGATCCGTTTCTAGATGTGCAGCATGAACTAGGACAGGAGGGTTGGGGCAGAGAGAAGCTCCTCACTCCTAAGCAGTAATGTACACCCAGTGCTGGGCGATGGGGCTAGAAACAGTCAGGTACAAAGGAGCGACCCCCAAAACACTAGTGCATATAACTGTGACGTTATTTCTCTTACTGGGCAGTATCTAACTGTTTGTGCAACTTTTTCACAGCGCACATAATTAATAAACTCGTTACAGCCCTCTCCAGGAGTTCCTAGCAAAAGGTCCCATTTAAGGGAGCAAAAAAAAAGCTAATGCCAAGAAATTACAATGCCATTTATTTAGGGATACAAAAATGATAAAAAAATAATGAGCAATAGCTCTACCTATAATATTGCCGAGACCATTGCATTGTAAATGCTTGTTTATTCATCTCATCGAGAAGAGATACCCGAGGCCTTTATAGCCCTTAAAACTTCTCAGTTTCAGTATTTTCGGCATGTGCTGTTGGATTTTTCTCGGGCATTTTCTCTTCTACAACCCACTTTTCTGTTGATATTGATTAAAGGAGTAGATAGAGGTATCATTCCCTTTTATTCCAATATGTTCATCTGCAAGGGTGCATTATGGAAGGAACGGAGTATGTACGCAATATTTTGTTAGCTAGGGGTATTCGGCAGGGGCGTGTGCTAGTTCCTATTGTATTTACATGATACATAGATGAACTAGAATCGCTTTAATAGGTGTTAGCCAGGACTTGCCACGAGTAGGGAAATGATGTTTTATGCTGATGATGCGGGTTTAATGGCATAAACAGTCAAGGGCTCGAAAAAAAGCTCTTAATTAATGTGTAACTTTTTTGGATGGATGTAGCAGTTATGCAAAGCCCTTTCTTGGAATTCTGGAAACTCAACACACCAAATCCAGCAACTTTTCAATTAATGGTCATGCCCTTCATGATAAGTGCTGGCCTTTTCATATCTTGGAGTCACCTTTGACAATACATTGGTTGGTTACACCATCTTTCATCCAAAATAAAAATCTTTTGTACAATAAATCCATGGCATGCGTGTTTAGTTTTGATTCCAGGCTGGGTAGGAAGTCACTACCCTATATGATTACTCTATACAACATTTATTTTGTTTCGTTATCATGTTGTGGTGCTGGAGTTTGGAGTTAGGCCGATTCTTTCCCCTTGTAGGTCGAAGAAAATAGATTTTTTGTCATGTTTTATCTTGGCTCCCCCAAGGCATCCTATCTAGAGGTTAGACATACAGCTTTCTCTTCTCCTGTTATGGATTTCTATATTGTCTAAACATCGTACTAGCTTACATAGGCAAATCATAAAGGACTGTTTATCATTGGATTACTGCCACAACGTGAAATGGTTGAGTTATATAAAACATTTGTCTTGATATCGGGCTTGATATCTTTATGCTCCCTGAAACCAAACAAAATCTGGGCTGAGCCCACTTTCTACCTAGTTAGAAGACACAAACGAAAATCATTAGTGTTAAAGGCTCCTGTAAAGTTTTTTGCTATGTTTAAAACAATATCATCTATGTAACTCTGGGCCTGATTTAGGCAGAAGACCCTTTGTTCTGCCAGAGTGACATACAGTGCATTACTCTGTTGCCCTGGTGAAGGGACCAACTATCAAGCTGGCAGCCATTTATAAAGCATTGCCAGGAACTGCGGTTGCCAAGGAGTATACATACCCAAGACATCATGTCTTATCTCTCTACAAAGCCCATGTAATTTGGGACCATTATTTGTTAGTGCATTTTAGGATAAGAATTGTCCATCATTCATGACTTCCTCCGAGAACATGGAACGCCCTGCCTCCCAATATCAGAACTAACCCCTCAACCACCGCATTCAAAAAGGAAGTTCAAGGATTGCTCCTGAATAGCTTCCTGCGACAATAGACCTATAACCACCCAAACTAACATTTATTTCTTGTTTACAGCACTGGCCTACCTTCCTACAATGCAATGTGCATCCTGTGTAACCTCTTATCTGTCTATTAGTTTTTCCTTTACCAGCTTATTCCTTGATTTTATGTTACATAACCACGTTTCCAGTTCTCTTTTTGTCTGATTTGATAGGGCTATTAACTGAGTGCCCTATTGTTTCCAACTCTTTAAAAAATATACATAGAGTGGGCTTTGACTCCACCCAGAGGAGCATTTCTTTCTCACGCCATGCTATTGGCAGTAATCATTCCTCCAATTAAGAAGTACTTCCATTGGAATGCACCAGGGATTATTTTCCTTATGAAAAGTATACTCGGTCACACTGATTGTCACTTTCAGTTCTTTATCTTTTATATGCAGAAAGCAATCCTTGTTGCTACTTTCTTTTTCCAGTATTGGCAAGTTCAGTAGGTCTGACTTTATTGTGCTACACGCATGTAAAGAACATTTGTGGATGCCTCGGTTTGCTTGTATCAGCTTTTTAAAGCCAGACCTGGTGACCTTGTCAATGCTTGTTTGACATTTGCATCCATTTACATTTTTAGTGTGCATGGCAGTTTTTAGGTCTTGCTACCGACAGATTTAGCTGGCTGTTGCGAGAGCTCTTGTCATCAGTACTTCAAAAATAAATCTAAATAAGTATATAGATAGTGTGAACTTTGGACCAGCTATTTTTAGATGTTGGCTTTCATGTCTTTGTTTTGGTTCTCCATTGTTTTGAATAGGCTGTGTGTTAAGGCCATGAAATGTTGAGGCTGGTTTTATCAAACTGCAGAAGAAACATGATGTGTATCTGTACCTAGGTTGTGTTCTTTGATGCATTTTCTTTGCTTGTACAATGGCATTTTAGCTGCTGATTTGTAGTTTTACTGCTTGCTTTTGGGATGCCCAAACATGTCCCAAATTGAGGTCACTATATGTTGAGGACTTGGCAAGTGCCTTCTGATACCAGCATATACATTTTAACCTTAATTCCTCCTCTTTGCTCCCATAGGGAAAACTGAGCCTGAGAACTCTGGGGTTGGTTTTTGCAGAGAGAAAAATAAAACGCATAGGGACAGAGAACACTCAGCAAACTTGAAAACCTTGTTCGAGCATATATAAACATAAATCATCCATTACAAAACTGCATGATATATTTAGTACCTTGACCCAGAGTAAGCTGTACATCGTCACTCCTATCCACCAAACCAGCTCCTGCAAGATGATCATGTCCAGTGAACTTGTGCTTTAGTTTCAAATTAACAAAGCTATGATTTGTAAGCAAGAAGGCTAGAAAATTATTTAATAACACAAACTTGTAAATATCTCACAAAAACAGTTCTCATCCAGGGGATACTCATCAATAGTCATAATCTATGAATAATCCCCACCCTTGTGCGGGATCTCGGAGCATATAGAAAATACATATATATATACATATATATGTGCATATGTGAAAACATACATGCAGCCTAAAATGTTTACAACATGGCCAGAAATGCTGAAATTACATAGGTTTGCATTGTAGTACCCCTAACCCATAAGGAAAAAAGGAAGCACTAAACAATTGTCATACAATAATGCTTTATTGCCATAAAGCAAACTTGTAATTGCAGGCATTTGCCTGTAGGCTGCAGCAGAGTACTAAGAAACAAAGAAAACTGACACCTTGCCTTTAAGGCATTAGAGTAGGGGTACCGTGCCTTTAAGACCTGCAGGAGACCCCTTGCTCCCATGATGCACCACAGGTGGCAGTTAGGTCAGTTCTTCTTGACGGTGCATATGCACCCGAGTAGATCTGCAATCAATAAACAATAACTTGAAGAGAATGCTCATCCGGGGAGGTGGGTGGGTCGCTTATGAGGATCCTGGAGCTTGAGCTCTTCAGTTTTTTGACTGAAAGTGATTTATTTGATATTTTCTCAGAAAACTTGACATTTTCTGACTGCTTAAGGCTTATTCTACTGTTTTTTTGGTCTTACCACTAATTTTTTCCAGTCAGAATGCCTGCCTTATTCAGGAAATGCCCTTCCTGTGGCAATAAGATGGCACTGGCAGATCCACACTCTGTGTGTATTGTGTGTCTTCCATCCTTACACAATCCTGACCAGTGTCCCCACTGCCAGAAATTTTCCAGGCGGACTCTGCGTGACAGAGAGCGCATAAAACTTCATGCCGAGCTGGAGAAGGACAAAAGCCATCATGGAGGTGACCATGGAGTCTTCAAACCCCCTTCTTCAAGCAAACAACACCGAAAACGGCGACATACCACCTCTCCTGAGTCCACAAAGAAGAAGGTAACAGGAGATTCGCCATTGAAGTCGCCGTTGAAGAGACCCAGACACTCTTCAGCGTCGAGGGACGCATCACCATCTCGACATCGAGATTCTCCGCTGCATGCAAGTAAGTCGGCGTTGAGGCACAGCACTTCGGGCTCGAAGGCTGTGGGTCCTCACAGACCTGAAAAGTCTCCGTCGACGTCGAGGCTTCCGTCGACGTCGAGACACTCTCCGCCACCCTCGAAAGGGTCGCGTCGAGAGTTACGACGGTGAACATCTCGCCGCAAGTGGGCTTGTTGACGTCGAGAGCTTCGTCGAAGTTCCAACACTCGACGACAAGAAGATCGACGCCAACTCGGCACCATGGGAGATCGACGTCGAGATCACTAGGTCGACATCGGAAGTCGAGTTTGAGTTCTCCACATCGCCGTAGGCGATAGACGTTGAGACCCCCGTCGAGAGCTGGACGGCGTTCCCATAGCAGATCCCCTCGATCGAAGCCGATGGTGACGCAGACTTCATCGACGTCGAGGTATTCGACGTCGAGGAATAAAAGTGCAGCTGCCACAGAGGAGATATCATCTGGGGACCAGTCATCAACCCTAGGACTGCATATTGTGCAAATTTCACCTTAGAAATCTCCTAAAGCAGGAGAGAAGTACAGTCTGTCGCCTCGCTGGCTGGAAGGTGTTGGGACAGGTGACTGCAGAAGTCCGGGCTCGGACTACTCTCGCACTTAATCACCTTCTAGGATCTCTCCTCAGAGAAGCAAGTCTCCCCTCAGAAGACCAAGATCGCCTTCCACGCACCAATCACGGTCCAGGGGTCGTCAGTCTCCCCCCTCAGGAGACCAAGATCACCTTCTAGGCACCGATCCAGGTCCAGGGGTCGTCGCAGCTCTCATCACGACCGTCCCCATAAGAGAAGACGCACAAGATCGCCCACATGGTCTTCCTCCACGAGGTCCTCGGTCTGGGTCTATTCTCCGACCCTCTCCTCGACTCCTCCATCGCGGGTGTCTCCCATCGATGACATCGCGTACTTCTCAGATGTCCTGGGTAGGGGTGCGCAGAAACTGAACATCACTTTGCATACCCCTGTAGTTCCCACATCTATCATCTTCGACACCTTTCACCATCGCACATCTCCTAGACCGCTGCTTCCTTTGGTGCCAGGACTCTTGGAACCAGCTATGGCCACATTCCTCACCCCTGCTACGGTGGGCTCCGTACCATCCAGGATTGCCAAAAAGTATAAGGCCCCAGCCGAGGATCCCTTATTTCTCAGAGCTGATCCACCAGCGGACTCCGTCATTGTGGCGGCAGCCATGAGGTCTCACTCAGCGTCTGTGTCATCTTCTGTCCCCCCCAGAGAAGGACAGTAAGCAGATGGACTCCTATTGCAGGAAAATGTGTAATACGTCGGCTTCTTCCATGAAGATTGCAAGTGCCTCAGCCCTTCTCAGGCGATATGACAGGTCTCTTTGGGACTCCCTCTCAAGGTTCACCGAAAAGCTCCCCAAAGAAGACCGGCAGGACTTCAGCGAAATTCTACTGGAAGGTGGGCTAGTAGCCAATCAAGTTATAAGTGCGGCAGCGGACGCTTCAGATCTCGCCGCTCATGGTTACTCCCATGGCGTCTGTTCACGGCGCTCAGCCTGGCAGCTCCTCACAGGCCTCAAGCCTGATTCATAGAAAAAGATTTGAAATCTTCCATTTAACGGTTCCTCCTTGTTCGGGGCTCACGCCGATGAGGAAATGAATAAAATGAAGACAGAGCTGGATACTGTCAAGGCTGTAGGTCTGGAGAAGCGCAAAGAATACCGGAAGTGCTTTCGTCAGGGCGACAAACGTTCCTTCCAGCAGAGGGTTCAAACCCCTCAACGGTCCTCCCAGAACCAGCAGAGGCCCCAATTCCAGCAGAGGGGTTGCGGCAGAGGAAGAGGGAACACCAAGCAGCAACAGTCCACCACTAAGCAGCCTTCCAAACAGTGAGGCATTGCTTCCTCCGCACCCGTTCGCCACTCCGGTAGGAGGGAGTATCGTTTTTCACCTGGAAGAGTGGGAAACCATAACAAGAGACAAATGGGTGTTTAATATTGTGCAGCATAGGTTACTTGCTAAGGTTCAAGTCTCCCCCTCCGCAAGTGCCCCCACAATTGAAGTGCCTTCCTCAACTTCAAAGTCGGCTTTTACAGGACGAAGTATCTATCCTCCTCTCCAACAGGGCCATGGAGGAGGTACCACCTCTCCAAAGAAACCAGGGGGTATACTCCCACTACTTCCTAGTCCAAAAGCGAGGAGTAGCCAAAGAGTACAGAGCTATCCTCAACCTGCGCCTGCTGAACAGGTTTATAAGAAAAGACAAATTCCGAATGCTAGCCCTGCATCAAACCTTTCCGCACCTTCACCAGGGAGACTGGATGCGTGCCATCGACCTGCAGGACGCCTACTTCCACATTCCTGTCTCAGTGAAACATCGCAAATTCCTCAGGTTTCAGGTCTCTCGTCACCACTATCAGTATCGAGTCCTTCCGTTCGGCCTCAAATCCGCCCAACGGACATTCTCCAAGTGCATGGCGGTGGTGGCTGCCTTCCTCCGCAGGTGGAAGATCTTAGTCTATCCTTACCTAGACGACTGGCTCCTGAAAAGCTCCACACCTGTGCTACTCCAGACCCATCTCTCATACTGCCTCAACCTGCTGCATTCCTTGGGGTTGCAAGTCAACTACAAGAAGTCGGTCCTCAACCCCACTCAACGGATAAACTATCTGGGCGCCTCCCTGGACTCCGCAGAGGCAAGCGTGTGTCCTTCGGGGGAGAGGTTGTCATCAATGCTTCTCAAGTGCCACACTCTTCTCGACACTGCACTTCCCACAGCCAGGCAAGTGTCTTCACTACTGGGGTCGATGGCCTCGTGCATCTACATTGTGCCGAATGCACTCCTTCACATGCGGCCTCTACAACAAGCACTCGAAGATCAATGGTCTCAGAGGTCAGGTCGCTGGGAAGATCGTGTCTCTCTCCACCAAGCTGCCAGGGACTCCATCAGATGGTGGATGAAACGTTCTCACCTGCTGCAAGGGGTCCCTTTTCATCAGACGCCTCCAACACAGACAGTGGTCACAGATGCCTCAATGCAAGGCTGGGGTGCTCATATGGGCCAGCTTCAGGTACAAGGTCTCTGGTCCGACACAGAAAGAAGTTATCACATCAACTTCTTGGAGCTGTCCATCTGGGTATCCGTCTCTTCAACCCAGCCACATTCAGATTCAGACAGACAACACAACAACTATGTTCTATCTGAACAAGCAAGGAGGCACCAGGTCACGAGTCCTGTGTCTGGAAGCCCAATCCATTTGGCAGTGGCTGCTGGCGAGAGGTCTCTCAGTCGTCGCAGTCCACCTTCCAGGAACCCTGAACGTGCAGGCAGACGGCCTCAGCAGAGACTTCGTAGAAGCGCACGACTTGGTGCTCAATGAAGACGTCGCTCAGGAGGTCTTCCGGCAATGGGGAGTGCCGGACATCGATCTGTTCGCAGACGTGGCAAACGCGAAATGCCCCGTCTTCGCGTCCAGATTCCCCCAGCGGCGATCACAGGGGAATGCACTTTTGATCAGCTGGTCGCAGACATTGCTGTACGCTTTTCCTCCGCTCCCTCTAATCCCGGCGGTCATACAGAAGTTCTACAGGACCAACACCAGAATGATCCTGATAGCGCCGGAGTGGCCACGCCAGTGGTGGTACCCGGATCTCCTCCGTCAGAGGTTCCACACCGGAGGCTGCCCTGCCGCCCGGACTTAATGACCAAGAACGAGGGGAGAGTGTTCCATCCCAACCTCCCCTCCCTCCGGTTGACTGCATGGCTCCTGAAGTCATCCAGTACGGACATCTAGACCTTTCGGCTGACTGTATGGACATTCTTAGAGAAGCAAAGAGGCCCTCCACTAGAAAGTCTTATGCTTTCAAGTGGAAGAGATTTTACCTTTGGTATAGGGACAACGCTCTTGATCCGACTCGAGGTCAAGAGCAAGTGATTCTTCCATACTTACTGCACTTGGCAAGGTCAGGCCTGAAGTACCCCTCCATCAGGGTCCACTTAGCTGCTATCACAGCTTATAGAAAGTCTCCTACCCAGACCTCATTCTTTCAACTGCCTGTGGTCAAAGATTTCCTAGAGGGGCTTAAGAAAGCGTTTCCACCAGTGAGGTCCCCTTCGCCTCCCTGGGATCTTAACATTGTCCTCACCAAATTGATGGGTGCTCCTTTCGAGCCTATTCATAAGGCATCTTTGCAGCATGTGGCCTGGAAGGCTGCTTTCTTAGTAGCCATCACTTCAGCCCGCAGGGTAAGTGAGATTCAGGCCCTGTGCTGCAAGGAGCCTTACACTGTTTTCCACGCCAATAGAGTGGTGCTGCGGACTCATCATAGTTTCCTGCCCAAGGTGGTCTCGGATTTTCACATCAATCAGATTATCACGTTGCCCACTTTATTTCCTCAGCCAACCACTCCCCCGGAGAGAGCTTTACATTCTCTAGACCTCCGTAGGGTAAGTTTTACCTTGATAAAACCCTTTCACTTAGGAAGTCTGACCGGCTCTTTGTCAATTATGGTTCAACAAATACCGGGCTGGCTGCTTCCAAAAGATCTATTTCTAGATGGATCGTCTCCTGTATAGCCTTGTCTTACCAACTAGCCAACAAGGTTCTGCAGGGCAGACCACAAGCACACTCTACCAGAGGGAAAGCTTCTACTACAGCTCTCCTTCGCAACGTTCCTATATCTGAGATTTGCAAGGCGGCTACATGGCGCTCGATACATACCTTTACACGCCATTACTGCCTAGATTCAGATTCACAGTCCGATGCCCAAGTGGGGCAGGCCTCTTTGAGGAATTTGTTTGCATAACTGCTGTTTGAATGTGATGTTACTTCATGTTCTATATGCTCTGTTGCTCGTCCGTGAGACTTTGGGTATGGGCTTGCTACTCTATTCATAGATTATGACTATTGATGAGTATACCCTGGATGAGAAGAATTAGTTACTTACCTGTAATCCTAGTTGTCATCCAGGGGTATAATCATCAAAGTCATAAGCGACCCACCCACCTCCCCGGACGAGCATTCTCTTCAAGTTATTGTTTATTGATTGCAGATCTACTCGGGTGCATATGCACTGTCAAACAGAACTGACCTAACTGCCACCTGTGGTGCATCATGGGAGCAAGGGGTCTCCTGCAGGTCTTAAAGGCACGGTACCCCTACTCTAATGCCTTAAAGGCAAGGTGTCAGTTTCCTTTGTTTCTTAGTACTCTGCTGCAGCCTACAGGCAAATGCCTGCAATTACAAGTTTGCTTTATGGCAATAAAGCATTATTGTATGACAATTGTTTAGTGCTTCCTTTTTTCCTTATGGGTTAGGGGTACTACAATGCAAACCTATGTAATTTCAGCATTTTTTGCCATGTTGTAAACATTTTAGGCTGCATGTATATGTTTCCACATATGCATATATATATGTATATATATGTATTTTCTATATGCTCCGGGATCCTGCACATGGGCGGGGATTATTCATAGATTGTGACTTTGATGAGTATACCCCTGGATGAGAACTAGGATTACAGGTAAGTAACTAATCCTTATGTCCTTACATGTCTAACCTGCCATACCATAACTAATATACCATACCTTTTAACCGCATTGACTGTCTAACCATTCATATCTATGTACCTTACTCCATCTAATATGACTGTCTACCATACCCAACCTTCATATCTCCCAAGCAAATCTACCATACTCAACATACATTACCTTACCAACTATAACTCACCTACCATAACTTCCAAATCTAACCTAAAATACCAACCATAGCTTACTATACCATCACACCTACCTACCTAACCTCTCATCTTGGCCCGCATATCATGCCTACCCTAGAAGCCTATATACCATACCTCCTTGCTTACCATACTCAACTACCATTACTACAATACATTACCTACCATAACCTACTTACTGTATCTAATCTACCAAATCATACTTACCTACCATACTTACTTTCATTATAATTAGCCTATCTACTTTACTATACCTAACCTACCATACCTACCCTATGTACACTTCTGCAGCATGTATATCTTACTCCAGCCCATAGGCGGAGGCTTTGTGAAAAGGCAAGGTTATGCCTAGGAGATCTCTAGCAAGGGCTTGAAGTATGGGAGCCTACACTGTTTAGTTCGAGGGACCTCTAGTAACAGTCAAAGATACTGGGACCTGCAGTAGGAAAGTGTTGTTGCAGCTTTTGAAGTAAATGAAAATGCACATGCCATTGCTTGTTTAAAAAAAGCGAGACCTTTTGGCTTGCCAATGCTTGTTGTTACTTTTTGTGTAACTATATAGAGTGATTCTGGTTGGTGGTGGTCATTATTTCAGTATAATGTGTTGTGGACACTGCTTCAATGTGGAAAGAACTGTGATCTTAATTAGAATGTTGACAAGCCCACTCCGATAAAATGATGAGATTATTCGTAATTGATGCCACAGCCAATTACCATTTAGTCCATCACGAGTCTTCTAACAGGTCTAGCCTTGGTACAGGCCTCAGGATGTTGACGAGTGTGTGGGCCCCCTTTCATGTGGTGACTGTGACAGTCAACATCCTAATGACCTCTTTGAAGTCTATTAAATTAATGACCCTGTCACACTACTCCAACCTCGAGGATCTGCAGTTTAGATATTCCTATTACAAACTACTGATTTTGGAGCTAGTGATGATCAGATAGCTTGAAATGTTTATTTTACCTAGACTGTCCCTTATTATCGCAGATGGAAAATGTATAATGCGCAAAACCGATTTTTAAAAAAATCTGAAAAGCAGTCAGATAAGCATTTTTCATAAGGCTGTTCTATACATGTTACATCCCCTTCAGGTACCGAAAGGACATGTCTGGTTAGAAGGTGACAATCTAATGAATTCTACAGATTCTCGCACTTATGGCCCTGTTCCATATGGACTGATAAGGGGGCGCATTTGTCTCAAGGTAAGTGTACATGTTGGTGTGAGACAACAATTACTTGACTAAGTGTCTGGGCTGCTAGCATCAGAATATGCTATGAAATAGTAAGTATATGATTTAGGAGCAGTGGAATGGTGTAAGCATTTCGGAAATATAGAGTGTTGTAATGTTTCTTAAGAATGGAACTACTCTCGATTGTTATCATTTTTAGCATGTATTACATTTTGTGATTTTGGAAAATAACTTGCGTCCTAGGAGTTTCCTTAACCCCTTCGCTGCTGGTCCTTTTCCCCCCTGTGCTAAGCCTTTTTTTGGCTATTTGGGGTAGTGCGCGCTTAGGCCCCTGTAACTTTTTGACCACATAAGGTATCCACTCCAAATTTGCGTCCTTTTCTTCCAACATCATAGGGATTCTAAAGGTACCCAGGGTTTGTGGATTCCCCTGGAGGGGTCCCAGAAAGTAGCCAAAATACAGCAAACTTTTGGGTTTTTCTGGAAAAATTGGAAAAACGGGCTGCAAATGAAAGCGTCTGGGTTTTGTGGGGCTGAAATCACCATTTTCCCAGCTTTTAGGGAATGACAGACTTTTGTCAGAAAACCAACATTTTTTTTTACACAGTTTTGGCATTTTTCTGTGACATAGCCTTTTTTTGCTATTTTTTGTGCTTTCAACCTCCTTCCAGTTAATGGTAGAAATGGGTGTGACAGCAATAATGGAGCCTGGAAAGCTATACATTTACAAGTAGACAAAATTCTGAATTCAGGAGGGGGTCATTTGTGCAGATCCATCAAGGTTTCTTTATTGAAACTAACAGTTAAATATAGGAAAGATTGAGAATTAGTTGAAAAAAACAGCCTTTTGTGTCAACGTTTTCACCTGTAACTTCTTCTAATTATGACAGCTCTTTGAAAGCACTATACCGTTACATCCACTGGACCTTCCTGGTTGTGGGGATATATAGGACTTGTAGGTTCACCAAGAACCCGACGAACCCAGTCAAAAACTGAGCAGCAATTTGCAATGGCTTTTTTGTAATGTACCGGGTATATAGCAATTATTGGGGGAAAATGTATACATGGAAAAATCGGTATGAAAGACACCTATGTATTTCTGAAATGGGAATAAATTATAGAGTTTAGAAACAGTACATATTTGCACATTTTCGAAATTGGGAGTACTTCATACTAGAATGAGAATTATCGGTCATTTTTCAAAATGACTTCTTTTTACACAATGTCTTTCATTTGGAAGGCAGAAATGCATCAAAAAGCAAACTGTAATAACAGTTGCTTTACAAATCGGAATTACCCTAAGTCTCCCGATAAAAATGGTACCTCACTTGTGTGGGTCGTCCTAGTGCCTGCAACAGGAAACGGCACAAAACGCAACGTGGTCACACCTCAATATCGCAGTGAAAAATGACCTTTTTTGGGCAAAGTGCCTAGCTGTTGTTTTTGAACCATAGGTCTGCCGGCACCTAGGGAAACCTAGCAAAACTATACATTTTTGAAAACTAGGCAACCCATGGAAATCCAGGATGGGGTGACTTGACTGCCTCCCACCAGGTTCTGTTACCCAGAATCCCTTGCAAACCTAAAAAATTGTCCAAAAAAACATTTTCCCCACATTTCTGTGGTGGAAAGTTCTGGAATCTGCGTGGATCCACAAATTTCCACACACACCGCGTTCCCCAAAGTCTTACGAGAAAAATGGTACCTCACTTGTGTGGGTCGGCCTAAAGCCTGCGACAGGAAACGGCGCAAAACGCAACATGGTCACACCTCAATTTCGCAGTGAAAAATGACCCTTTTTTTGGCAAAATGCCTAGCTGTAGTTTTTGAACCCTAGCTCTACCGCCACCTTTCAGAAATGTGTGGGTTTGGTAAGTTTCAAACTTACCAAACCCACACATTTCTGAAAAGTAGACATCCGGGGGCTTCCAGGGAGGTATGGCTTGCATGGATCCCCCAACGTTTCCTTACCCAGGACCCCTGCAAACCTCAATTTTGGCTGAAAAAAATCATTTTTGTGTGGAAAAGTGTGGCATCACCAGGCTCACATAAATTTCCTACCACCCAGCGTTCCCCCAGGTCTCCCGATAAAAATGGTGCCTCACTTGTGTGGGAGGCCCAAGTACCCGCGACAGGCAAAGGCCCAAAACGTAGTGAGGCGACATCAAAATTGCCTATATCAAAACCACTTGGTTTTGCAAGAGGGGTCACGTGGGTTTTTGGCCCAGTGCTCTGCGACCATCTAGGGAAACCTACCAAACCCACACATCTCTGAAAACTAGACACCCGGGAGCTTCCAAGGAGGTATGGCTTGCGTGGATCCCCCAACGTTTCCTTACCCAGAATCCCCTGCAAACCTCAATTTTATCTGAAAAAAATCACTTTTTTCAGACATCTTTGTGTGGAAAAGTATGGCATCACCAGGCTCACACAAATTTCCTACCACCCAGCGTTACCCCAGGTCTCCCGATAAAAATGGTGCCTCACTTGTGTGGGAGGCCCAAGTAGCCGCGAAAGGCAAGGACACAAAACATTTTTAGGCAACATCAACATTGCCTATCAAAAAATGTTTTGGGCCCTTGCCTGTCGCGGGCACTTGGGCCTCCCACACAAGTGGGCCACCATTTTTATCGGGAAACTCTGGGGAACGTTGGGTGGTAGGAAATTTGTGTAAGCCCGGTGATGCCACAACGTTCCCCCACAGAAATGTGTGAAAAAAGTGGGGTTTTTTTCAGCTAAAATGGAGGTTTGCAGGGGATTCTGGGTAAGGAAACGTTGGGGGATCCACGCAAGTCATACCTCCCTGGAATCCCCCGGGTGTCTAGTTTTCAGAAATGTCTGGGTTTGGTAGATTTCCCTAGATGGCCGCCGAGCTCGGGGCCAAAAACCCAGGCGACCCCGCTTGCAAAACCAAGTGGTTTTGAGATAGGCAATTTTGCTAGTGCCCAAAATCGACAGGTAGGCATATTGCTAAAAACAAATCCGTGCCTAGTCTGCTTTCTGCCGCCCTGGGGGGAAAATCTGGGAGTGGGGTTGCCCTGATATGCCCCAAGGGGGGCAGAAACACTGTGGCTATGTGTTTAGGGGGTGGGGGCATGGGCATGCACGTTTTGGGCAACCCCACTCTAATTCAAATTTGCCCCCAAAAAAACCCTGGCATCTAGTGGGCTTTTTGCCCCCCCAGGTGGGGCACATTGGGGGCTAATGCCCACATCTGCCCCCTGGGGGGGCTGAAAGTCCAATAGACGCCAGGGAGTTTTTTGGGCAAATTTTAATTAGGGTGGGGGCTTCCCAAAACAGGCATGCCAATGCCCCCACCGTAATTAAAATTTGCCCAAAAAATCGCTGGCGTCTACTGGGCTTTTTGCCCCCCGGGGTCAGATTGGCAGCTAATGCCCCCATCTGCCCCCCAGGGGGGGCAGGAAGGCTGTCATTTTTGCAGGGGAGGGTGAGGGGGCATGGGCATGCCTGTTTTGGGCAGCCCACACCCTAATTCAAATTTGCCCCAAAAAAATCCCTGGCGACTTTAGGGCTTTTTGCTCCCCCCCCCTCCCCCGGTGGGGCAGATTGGGGGCTAATGCCCCCATCTGCCCGCCAGGGGGGGGGGCAGAAATGCTACTAGACACCAGGGATTTTTTAGAGCAAATTGTAATTAGGGTGGGGGTTGCATAAAACGGGCATGCCAATGCCCCCACCCTAAGAAAAATTTGCCCAAAGAAATCCCTGGCGTCTAGTCGGCTTTTTGCCCCCCCCCCCGGGGGCCAGATTGGGGGCTACTGCCCAGGAAGGCTGTAATTTTTGCGGGGAAGGGGGTGAGGGTGAGGGCATGGGCATGCTCATTTTGGGCAGCCCCCACCCTAATTCAAATTTGCCCCAAACTAACCCTGGCGTCTAGTGGGCTTTTTACCCCCCCGGGGGGGCAGAAAGGCAGTAATGGTGGTGGGGAGTGGGGGCATTGGCGTGCCTGTTTTGGGTAGCCCCACCCTAAAAAAAATAGTGCGAAAAAAAAATCCCTGGCGTCAAGTGGGCTTTCTGCCCTCCTGGAGGGGCAGATTGGGGGCTACTGCCCTATCTGCTCCCCGGGGCGGGCAGAAAGGCTGTAATGTTGGTGGGGGGGTGGGGGCATTGGCATACCAGTTTCGGGCAGCCCCCACCCTAAACAAAATGGTGCAAAAACAAAATCCATAGTTTAGTGGGCTTTCTGCCCCACCGGGGGGGGGGGCAGATTGAGGGCTACTGCCCCCATCTGTAATTTTGTGCCCCCACCCATAAAAAATACTCCATAAGAAAATCCCTGGTGTCTAGTAGGCTTTCTACCCCCCCACCCCCCCGGGGGGGGGTAGATTGGGGGCTACTGCCGCCATCTACCCCCCAGGGGGGGGCAGAAAGACTAATCATGCCCAAAAAATTATGGGGGGAGCAAAGGCTCTTGCCCAAGGTGCCGCTCCCCCCTCCCTGTTGCCTAGTGGGTGGATCCCTGCTTGGGGATTCTGACCCTTTCCAACGATACCTCTCCTGAGTTTCTACGTGCTCAGGGGGCTGAGATAGCCCCCTGAGCACGTAGAAACTGAATCTGAAATGAGCCTCTTGGCTCATTTCAGTTTCGGTTTCACTGAAATGACGTCAGCGCGACGTGCGCGCCAATCGTCATTTCAGGGAAACCCCCTGCATCCATCACAGACGCAATGGTGGCCGCTCCATCTCCTACATCGCTGCCTAGACCTGGAACGACCTTCCCCTCCAGCTCCGTACAGCCCCCTCGCTGGCAGACTTCAGAAAGAGACTCAATACCAGACTCTTCGACAGAGACACAGTGCCCAGATACCCCTAGGGTTGACAGTGTTGCGCTTCACAAATATTGATTGATTGATTGAATGTTATTTGAGAAATAAGTAACACTTAAACTCCCATTACAAAATTAGATGCCAGAAAAATAAATCATACAACTTATTTCCTATGATTCAAGTTTCTGTTTGTTATTTAATATTAATACATTTCTGTTCCCTTCCCCATTACTTTAAGACAGCCTCTCTCCAAAGTGGTCAGCTTTGACAGTTCTGAAAGCCATCCCTCAGTTTCTCTGCTTTCATATTAATATGGGGAACACTTACGTGGGCAGAGGTCAGTCGCTTCTGAGCTTCAGCACTTAGGGCCACATGTATGATTGCTACATTTTGCGAGTTTCTAATTGCGACTTGTTGCTGCTCGCAATTAAGTTGTTTCAAAATGCGATGTGTGCAACAGTGTGTTTGACACTGTTTGCGATTCCCAGTAGGTCGCAAATGGACCTGCCTCATTAATATTCATGAGGCAGGTTGCAATTTGCGACTAATTGGAAATGGCCAAAATCACTGGGATGGTGGCCTGCTGGGGTCAGCAGACCACCATGTCTGTGATTGCTTTTTCAATTAAGCATTTTTTTTGTAATGCAACCCGTTTTCCTTAAATGAAAATGGAATGCATTTCAAAAACAAAAATGAAAAGTTTTGTTTTCATTTTTCAAGAGTAGGCAGTGGTCCGTGGGACCATGTTTGTGACCACATTCGCAAAGGTGAATGGGTTACCACCTACTTGAAGTTGGTGATAACTGCAAATGTTTTGCGACCGCATTCCGGTCATAACACCTTCATACATCCCCCTGCAACTCACTATTGGGAAGGGAGGCCCTTAACACGCCCCTTCCTTACACAGACTTGCAAACCCTGTTTTGCAATTTGGTAATAGGTTACCGACTCACAAAATAGGGTTAGTACATGTCAAAAGGCTGTTTAGCAGTTGCAGACAGCCAGATTCTCCGTTTGTGACCGCAAAAACCTTTTGTACGTGTAACCTTATTGAAATTCTGAGTTGCATGTGAGCATGCAGGAAATTAGTAATGAATAAATTTTAAGGACTCAGAATAAAGGCACGCATTAATACGTTGTGCAGTGTAATCAAACTGAGCTGTGGTGTATAGGGAGCAATGGGAGAACCTGAAACGATTGACTTCTAATGGGAGGGAAACAACCTTCTCGGGAAAAGAAACTTTAGCGAAGTCAACAGGTCTGGCTATTTTAGAAGTGAAAATTATTCTTGATTGGTGAATTTGTGAGTTATGTGGAAGCCTGGATATTTTGAGGAAAACGTTAATGGAAGGATAGACTGAGTGAGTGCATGTATTGATGAAAGAATGAAGGACCTTTTAGCTATACATACATCATATTCCAATGCCTAAAATGATCATTCAAATTTTAAAATGTAATATTACCAAAGAGCGGCGTTTTACGTGACCTCTCTTATATATTACTTATTAATGGCGCTTGTTTCATCAATTGGGATTAAACTCGTGACACAATGGATATCTGCTGCAAGCAATTAACTTGCTCAGTCAGCTTTCCAGCTGTTGGAATGTCTTGATCTTCCATAGACCTCCTTGTGAAGAGCATTGTTGAAAATATTTAGGAGTCCAACAAACAGATTTTTGGGCTACCTTTGGTGGCAAAGTGATGTAGCCAATATTTCCGAATGTTACACGAAGCTACTATGGAAAGTGTTGCTAAGGGCATGAACCATTCAAGTGAAGGAAATACGAATATTAGGTTGTGATACTCTATGATAATTGGGTGATATTTTTACAAGCAGTTCTACATACAGTATTGTTTCCAGGAAATTATTTTAGACATGGCGTCATTTTATGCCCTTTAGCTGATGTGCTTCTAATATGCCAAGACAAGTATTACATTCACATTTCAGCAACAGCCTGATGAACTCAACAGCCGAGCTCCAAGCAGTGTTGCATCACAAAATGTTTTTTAAATGTAAATCCTTTCCGTTGCAAATGGTCAAAAATGTACTTTACATGGTACCCTGGTGCCCTTACAACATGAAAGAAACACAACAAATCTCCAGGATTCCCTCATTGCCCATTCCCCTACGACAGGTGGTACAGGCTTGGTCGCCCTGTATTTTGTTGAGATTAATGGTTCTGACCAGGGCCATATTCCGTCGTACATCTCTACCAGTCTGTAAGACCACAGGATTTTTGCAGTTGGAATAACATTGAACAAAAATCCCAGGCGCTGGAGACGCGATTTAGTTCATGGATCAAATGTCCTACAGTGCAGTTGGTGACAAGTGAAGATGTGGGTAATATTTATTCATAATTATTTATATAATAAACAATAACATTTGTAACAAAATTAAACTTATATTTCTCGCTCCTGCCAATCTGTAAATTAAAGTAGTGTATTTTCCCATGAAAACTGTAGTTTTTCCTTTGTTGCTAGTCTTTTCGTGATTTTTTTTCTCAGAGTGTAGAGTGGTAGGGAGCAGATGAGATGATACAGTTGCGCCAGAGCGCCAAGGAAGTGATGCATCATGTGGCAAGACAGTAATAAGGAAAGGAAAAAAGAAGACTCAAGGATAAAGCTGGGGTTTGGAGAGAGAGGGTGGGCAAATGGGGGGCTTCTCAAGGCAGATGTGAATACAAAGAAAAATACCATTAAACCAGTTGGAAAAACATTTCAAAAGATAGGCAAAATTCAACAGATGATAATGTTGAACACAAAAACAACCTGCTTGATTATAACTCAATAGTGCATCCACATTTCAAATATACCATCACAATGAAAATACTTTTTGGCTTTCATATATATGAATCTCATGGTAAGCCAAGGGGGTTCACCAAGTGGTTGAAACTCCAAATGAATTTAGCTCTGGCGTGAGATAGTTAATTATTAATTTGAGAGGGAATGACTGCACCAACTTCTTAGGGCACAGTCTTGCTAGTTGCCAAAATAGTTAATTGAAACAACGCTGTCCCACATATGGCAGCTAACGCTCGAGTAGTACAACTTTCCACAGAGAACTGCATAAGTTCAAGAGGCACCACACAACATTAAAGTTAATAAAAAATACAGTAGCATGTTCTGACCAATTTTGAAAAATGAAAAAAAATTGCAATAAGCAGAATGGCACAAATGGTAAAAATAGGGTTAGGGAAGGCAGGTCTTTTTTTTATGCTCAAGTGTTAGGTCGAAACATCAAAGCACAAATAATTGTCAATGTTCATGGTTGACCAGGACTTAGGTGCGATTTCTGGCTATCCCGATGGAGGAGTGGTCATTTAAGTCTTGTGTTTCTTACAGGTTCAAAGATTTACCATGGAATTGAGCCTTATTTAGAGTTTAGTGGTAAAAAATGTGGCTGATGGTCTGTCCATCATATTACAAGTGCGTTATAGTTAATGATGCCCTAAATAGGATGGACGGCACCCTAAATATGATGGACGGCACATCACTGCATTTTGACAAAGTACCTTGCCTGCCAAACTCTAAATAAAGTCCTTAGTCTCCTTTCCAGAAGATGCTGAAGTTGGCAAAGATACCTCTTAGTTGAGTACCTACCGAAGCCTTAAGTTTTGTATAAACGTACATATTATTTCTATAGCAGGAACTTTGAACATGTACAGCGCTTTGCTGCCTTTTGGCTAAGTCCAGCATAAAGTGAACAAATAATAGGAGAGGTAGCTGGTTTGTGCACTAGTAATGCACTGTGATATAGTGTTCTTTAAAGAGGAGTGGCTTTAACTCTTACCTAAATTGGAGCAGCAGTATGGCAGTCCTGATGGATACATGGATGTTGCTCCAGATCCTGGGTGCATAGATTTTTCATTTTTACACTTCTTGATCTAATGCTCTCTTGGCTGTGGTTATGCAGAGAGCCACCAGAGATGGTGAGCTTGTCTGCAATATAAGTGGGGGTGCTGATTGTGATGGCTTTGTAAATAGGTTTCTAGAGAGTGTGGGTCAGCAAGGGAAGCCAATGGTGTTCCTTCAGAATGGGGGTGATGTGATCATATTTATTCAAGACTTTGAATGAAACGTGCAGCATCAGGGGTGCCAGTGTAGATTCGGGGCGGCCATGGATCACAGCGTTACAGGGTACAAGGGCTTAAACAGCTGTTCTTAAGTCAGTTTCTGGAAGGAACAGTTTCACTTTCTTTAGAAGAGAGAGCTGGCACCAGGTCGTCCTTGTTTATTTTGTAAATGTGTTCCTTCAGGTTGAAGTTGCTGTCCAGGTTAAATCTAAGTGACTTGGAATTCAGTAAACGTTGCATTTCGAAGCCATCAAGGTTCATGTCATTGAGCCAGCTTTGTACGGTTTCTTTCTTGCTTCTTATTATTGGCAATTACAAGAATTCTGTCTTGGTTAGGTTGTGCGGCAGGTAGGCCCTGAGCATCTACGTCTGAAAGATGTGCAGGCAGTGTTTGAGGCATTCGATGTCTGAAACAGAGGAGACTTTCAGGTAGAGTTATATATCATTTACATAATGGTCAACCTTGACGCTGTCATGTGTGAGAAGAGCGCCAACCCACCCCATGTAGAGGTTGAAGGTGACAGAGGACAGTATAGAACCCTAGGGGATTCTACAGGTGACAGGGATCGTTGGAGTTCTAGAGATGCCCATGTCAACAAACTGATGTCAGTTGGAAAGGTAGAAGGAGACCCATTGAAGCACATTGCCGGTGAATCCTATTCAAGACTCCATGGTGCATTTGAGGGTGGGATGGTCGACTAGCTCAAAGGGAGCTGAGAGGCCCAGCAATATCAGGAGGCAGGGGTAATCTTCATCTTTGGTCAGGAGAGCATTGTTTATGCATGTAAGGTAGCAGTCTGTGTACTGCAGCGTGATCTGAAGACAGACATGCATGAGATGGTTAGCATTGATGTGATTTTGGTCTTGAATGTAAACTGCTTATTCAATGATCTTGCCGATTGTAGGTGTTATGTTGGCTGCATTTGATATAGTGCAAACTAATCATCCTCGTAGGAATCTCTCGGTGCTAGGCTAAATACAGACAAACTGCAACAACTGAGCTAGACCAATTGACTAGAATAGCCATGTTTTTAAGAGCTTTTTGAACTTTCCAGAATATTCTTCTATGCAAAGGTAGTTTATTACAGTGGAAAGGAGCGAAATAGGAGAACCATCTCCCATCATATCTGGCAGCGAAAATTCGCGATGTTTGCAAAAAGGCTTTGTCTTTAGATGTTAGTAGTCTGGTCAGTTTGCGCTGTTCGAGCCTATTTTGCAGGTAAGATGGAGCATTCCCATTTAATGACTTGTGTGTAAGACATTACTTAAAAATGAGCCTTTTCCTGATATGTAACCAGTGCAAAGAGTTCAGGATTGGAGCAGAAAAGGATCTGGATGGAAGATTGCAAACCAGTCTGGCTGCTGTATTCTGTATCACTTGTAGTTTGGACAGCAAAGTCTCATTTGCAGCCACCAATAAGGCATTTACATAGTCCAAAATACTTGTGATCAAGGCTTGTTCAAGAGTTTTTCTGGAAGCTGGAAGGAGCCAATGAAAATCCTTTTTCAATAATCGCATAGTAGCAAAACAGATTCCATAAATAATATATGCAAATGCTCTTTCATGGAGAGAGTGAGATCCAACTTTACGCCCAGGTTTTTTGCTACTTGCTTTGGGAACGGGGCTGGCCCCAATTCAGGAAGCCCCCAATCCGGCTTCCATAGACCCTGAGCTTTGCCGAATAGGAGTATCTCTGTTTTTACTCCATTCAATTGAAGACAGTTGCTAGACATCCAGGAAGATATCTTCCTCATACAGTCAGAGAAGAGGGATTTAAACCCTTCCAGGTCCTGACTAAAATAAATGTCCAGTTGTGTATCATCTGAATATGAAATTGCCTCAAAACCACATGACTTGATGATTAGTGCGATAGGGGCAACATAGTTGTTAAATAACGTAGGGTTAAGTGTGAATCCCTGTGGTACCCCTTGGTCAACAGGCATGGCATGAGATTGAAAGGGGTTCAAAGAAATGCATTGGGTGCGATCTTGTAGAAAGTAAATAAACCATTTGAGCACCTTGCCATAAACCCAAATATCATGCAGCCTGTGAATGAGAATCTCATGTGAGATCGAATCGAAGGCTGCTGTCAGATTTAGGCGTAACTAGCATCGCTGGGGTGCCTGCATCCAGGGACAGTCTAATAGTATCAGTGACAGCGACCAGCGCTGTCTCTGTGCTGTGGCACTCTAAAACCAGACTGGAAAGGGTCAAGGAGCCTATATTTTTCCAGGAAGGCATAGAGTTGCTTATTTATGATGTTCTCCAAGGATTTGCCAATGAGAAGGAGTAATGAAATGGGCCAGTAGTTAGATGGAATGCTGTGTCAGCGTTTGGTTTCTTGAAGATGGGGGAGACTAGAGCAGTTGTCCTAGCGATTGGGTCTGAAGCTAGATCCATAGCGAGGTTAAAAAGGGACATGATGGAAGGAGCAGTTAAACTGGAGATGCTTGCCATAATGCTAGGTGGGCACAGGTCGAGTTGGGATCCTGCTTTAGCTGATTAGAGCAGTCCCAGGATCTGCTCTAGAGTGTAAGGTAGGAAGCTTACTAGATAAACAGTGGCCTTGGGAGAGGGCAGATTAAAGTCAGGAGTGCTTTCAGCCTGGTTCTGGGCGGCAGGAAAGTTTGCCCAGATTTTATTTATTTTTTACTCGAAGAAATTGGCTAACGTGTCACATAATTCTTGAGAAGCCAGGATAGCACGTGGTTATTATTAAAATCGGTAAATGTTTTAAAAATAGCTTTTGTTGAATTACCTGCTTGCTCAATTTTCATGATGATGGGCTTGTAGTTGGCAAGTTTGTCTGGGTATAATGTAAATTTATTTAGCAGTAGAAGGATCTAGACTGTCTTGAAAACTTCTTAGAAGATGCCTTGAGTGAGGGAGGCATCGAAACTGGTGAGCAGGGGTGAGCGAGTCCTCAGAAGAGAGCTTTGATGAAGGACAAGAGCAACACATCATCTTCATAAGAAGTGGCTTCAGGAGGGTTTAGTATGTCTGCAAAACCAGTTAGTGATAGGGCTTTGATGGCTGAGCTTTGCAGGATTTTACGAGAAGGGTAGGTGTAAGAGATGAAGCAGGTTTGGTGTAGTGTTGTTGAATCTTCTGCATATTTTCACTGCAGAAGAGGTTGATGGTATTGCATTTTTCCTGTGGAGTCAGGAATAGATTGATCTGGCAGGGGGTTGATTTTCTTGAGAAGCATTCAGCTTCTGTTTGTGGCTTTATTGATGGTATTGGCATAGTAGTTTTTTTAGCAGATGTAATGAGTTGTCTGAGTGTTGTAAATAGGAACTTCACTATTTGAGTGCCAAAAGTCCCATAGAGCTGGATTTCAAAGCTGAAGAGGTCTTTTTGCTGCTGTGTTAAATTTGCCGCCTCACCCGTGAACAGGTTCTTTGTTTAGACTTGGGCCCTGATTATTAGTCAAGTAGATAGTATCTTTGGTTGGGGTACTTCTCTGCCCAATCATAAGTGGTTGGTGCCTCCACTTCCAGATTTTCTGCAAGCAAGATTATGAGGCCCGGTTTTACTGCCATGAAAATCCAGTTGTTACAAGCTGCTCTGAACCAATGGTAGATGGGAGTGCAATTGACTTTGGAATGGGGACTTGTAATAACTGAGAATGGGTGAATAAGCACTAGTTGGGGGTGTTGATTCCGGCCACCCAGTGTCCACCCATCTAAACCTCCTGCTTCTTAATCAGGTCCCCTACTCCTTTTTTGAGTTCTCTGATACCTATACTGGGATAAGGCAGGAGGCTGTAGCTGATGACAGCTTCAGGGGGTCGGATACTTCTTTTTTGCATCCCTGTGGTAAACTTGAAATGTTGTGGAAAAAGCTGCAAGCAAGTCAGTCTGACAATTTGCAAGTGCCTTGTCCCACTCCACAGAGGTGAAAACCAAGATGAA
Source organism: Triturus cristatus (assembly GCF_964204655.1). Taxonomy (NCBI): domain Eukaryota; kingdom Metazoa; phylum Chordata; class Amphibia; order Caudata; family Salamandridae; genus Triturus; species Triturus cristatus. The sequence continues at coordinate 550,599,188 of NC_140584.1, forward strand.
GTCCCACTATTTGAAAATGCTCAAATAGTCACTCCTGAGCTATCCTACAGCTAACAGCCATCAAAGGAAGATTCATACCATCCAGGTCTCTCTCCAGTATGTAATCCAGCAGACTCCAGTGCAGTCCTCTCCCAACTTAGAAGCTAGTTAACCTTCATATGATGGAACCCTTTTCGACCCTCCTCTTGTGTCCCTAAATCAGTAAATGGGGCCAGCCGCCTGATCTTTGGGGACCACTTCAAGCCCCGGGGTTCAGTTAAAGAGCATTAGACACCTTAGGCTTCCTCAGAGGCTGGTCAGGTAGAATTCCTTCTTTTCTATCATTCATCCACATGTCTCCAAAATTTCACCATCAGCCATCACAGTTTTGTAGCACTTCTGGTCTTGTTTACTTGCAAAGTATCTGAGAAGCCTTTGTCCAACATGGTAGGTGTCAGGCTCTCGCCTTCAGAGCTCCTTGTCTCCTTCCATATCCAGCCCTATGGAGATAAGGAATCTCTCCCTTTTCCTAGTGTGGGAGCAGGTTTCTCTCCTTTTGGCAGCAGAGATGAATGCCAGAGGGGGCTCCCCTGATGAAAGGCTTCTTTCACCCATGCCTTCTCTAGACATAAGCCTGTCCTTATCCAATGTTCTTTGTTTGGCAACCTATTCCTCTCCACTCCTAACTAGCACATAATCAGGTAAATGATCAGCAATTGCACCTCTCCAAATTTCATGTTTTCAGAATTAGTCTTATTGGCGGAGGAATTTTTCATGCCTCTTCAAAGCCTAACCACTTTCAAGAGGGAAGGCAAGTAGAATGGATTTAATTACTTCTGGGCTATCCAGCATGTTTTAAAAATGTCCTTCCCATTGTAGCTATTAAAAGCTACCTTCACCATTGAATGACATTTTGAAAAATATTTAAAATAATTGAATACTGGTTATGGCATGTTGCTGGCTGAAATGGTAAAAAAAGACTTTTATTCTAAACTAAGCCTTTCCAGAGACAAATGTCCATTTAACTATACCCTGAAAACAATATTTCATAGCAGTTTACCATAGGGTCATACTTTTCCATGAAGTATTTATCACGTCATGTCTCACTTTTGTACAATATTCACCCAACCTTTTGGGCTACTGTGGGCAATTTCCCTAATATATAAAAGAAATCTCTGAGTGTTCCCTGCAGTAGGCTGCCATTGAGAAGGATCTTCTTCAGACGTTCGGAGGCCAGATTCAACATCCCAAACATCACTCGCTGAACTTGGATGCAAGGCTCCTGAACTTATATAATATGGCCACCTAAACCTTCTTCGTGGATGTGCTGAGAGAAGCCAAAAGACCATCTACTAATACTTCTTATTCTTTCAAGTGGAAAAAGATTCAGGATCTGGTGCTCTCAGAACAATTTCAATCCTCTTACTTTTCCGGAAGACGCTCTTCTTTCATACGTCCTCTTTCTTGCTAAAGCCAAAATGTAATTTTCCTCTATTAGAGTTCATCTCATAGCAATCATTGCTTACTGAAAATGTCCATCACAAATGTCCGTTTTCTGAATGCCTGTAGTTATGGATTTCTTAGAAGACATTGAAAGATATATCCTCCTCTCAGGAGACCTTCTTGTTCATGGCAGTTGAATATTGTCCTTTCTTTCCTTATTGGTCCTCCCTTTGAATGCATTCATAAGGCTTCTCTCAAACACTTAATCATGGAAAGTTTCCTTCTTGGTAGGATCACTTCTGCTCCTAGAATTAGCGAGTTTACAGGCCCTACGTTCATATGAACCATACACAGTGTTCCATAGCAACAGGGTAGTGATGAAGACCCATCCTAAATTCCTTCCCAAAGTAGACTCGGATTTTCATATCAATCAGACTATTGCATTACCTACATTTTTTTCAAAATCCTTCTCCTGCAGAGAGGTATCTCCATACTCTTAATGCTAGGATGCTTTTGAAATTCTCTCTTGATGGAACAAAGTCTTTAAAAAAATCAACTTTTTAATAAACTATGGTCCTTGTGAACTGGGTTTGCCAACTCTAAATAGTCCTTATCTAGATGGATTGTCAACGGCTACTGCTGAAACTTGTCTTCCCAACGGGAGAGCGAGAGCAAAGACTTAGTTGCATTGTCCCCAAATATTATATACCTTACACAACAGGGTAACTAGGGAAATAAAGACAATAAATAGAAGGAAGCTATCTTGTTTTCCTCAAGTTTCTTTTTGGGCACTGTTAATGTTAGTTGTGTTTTCAATCCATTCTCAATAGATTTTATATGTATTAGTAGAGCATCTGACAACCTTTTGGCAGTTTGAATTATAAGAACCAGCCAGTCCCTTGTTCATTTCCATGCTATAAGGGACCAGCTTGTCCTAAATTCAGCATAATGTAGAAAGATGAGACCGATTAGGGCTATATTGCCCCTTAAATAGTCGGTCATAATTGCTCCAATGTAATCCTAATTTGTGACGATATTAGTTCAGTTAGCGTGTCCCAATTGTTGCAGCCCACTATATAGAGTACCCTACTGGCTCATAACCAGAAGCTTGGCACAAGCATTATGCCCATTACAATTCCTCAAACTGATCTAAACTCACAAGGGTGTCTAGGGGTTGCGCATTTAAAACAAAAAAGTAATAAATCCAATCTGGATGCCTTTACTTAACCATGGCACATTTTGGCAGCTAAGAGCGAGTATTTTACGCAAAAAAATCAAGGAGGTGATGATTCATTTAAATAATTGATGTGACTTCTATTTTGAAATACCACTACTTTGATATTAAACAATAAACTTCTCTTTTGTAAATGTATGACTACAGGATGGCACCTCCTGCTAGATACACAGACCCCTGAACCACCCAACAATAGGATAAGATGTTTGAGTGTTGGAAGTATGAATCATGGAATGTTTGTGGGCATGTGTATGCATGTGTGGTGGCTTTATAGCTGGTTAGCCATGTCACACCTAAGGGCTTTTTAATGATCTACGGTATAGTTACAGTCACACTCAACTGTAGAGCCAATGTCGCCATCACTACAGCTACCCTCCACCTTTTTTAAACATACTTGAATCTTTCTTTACCTTTGCTAAAAAACTGTTTCTGCTGCCAAGGATGAGGGGGGCCTTGATGGTGGTCAGTGCACGTTTTTAGCCGACTCTTGATGACCCGTTGGTTATCATTGGGGCACTAAGCGTCCCTCTGTGAATGGAACGGTTAGGACTTGAGAACCACCTTGATCAATGGCTTACTTTTTCTGTAAAATGTTTTTATCTTCTATAGGTACTTCTGAGTCTCAGTCTCAGGTGAGAGACTTAGACCTACTATATATGCATGGAATGCATGAGTAGGCAAGGATGGACACACAGCCCTGACGAAGGCCCCAGACGGGCTTGCAGCAAGGGCCGAAACATGTTTGCAAAAATCAGGGGCAATTGAGACACTAATACTCAATACATGTAATTATTTTTATCACTGACCATGGTACCCTACCTAAAAAAGGGATTGCTACTGGGTATACCGTAAGGGATTTTAATCAACTATTTTACCTTCCTCGATCCCTGCTTTATCCATAAAAATACTTTATATAAGAACTCCCAACTCTGGTTGAGTTCGCCCTGGTGTTATTATACTACTAAGGTGTGGATAGGCGCTGATCAGCATGTCAATATTTAATGGGTGAGTCGTCTACTCCAAACTCTTTGGCTTTTTTAGTAGTACCTGTCGTAGTGAGGAGATGTACCTGGGCACTAGGACCCTGCCCACACCGGAGTGCAGGGGACTAGACACCGGACATGGCTTCCGGTTAGGAAGGGGCGAGGCAGGAACTGGGGACTTAGGGTCGGGACAAGAAGGAGGGAATTGGTACCTGCATGAGCGGAGTGCTAACTGCAAATAAAGAACACCTGTATTCACCTGGCAGTCTCACTATGTCATTATTTCAGGACCTGGTCAGTGGGACACAACATCCGGTGCTAAATGTGGTGAGCCGGACCCAAGCGACTATGATCTGCATGCTCTGCGACGTCCACCTGAATCAGCGCTGCACCAGGAGCCCACCCTGGTCACCCAGTGGCAAGTAGTAACATTGGGATGTCAGGAGCCCACCCTGAGTTCTCTGCAACGGTTCAGAGCTTACAGTGATGTCAGGAGCCCACCCTGGTGATGTACCAAGGACTGCAATAAAGTATGGTCTCAGGAGCCCCCCCTGACCACCCTGGAGTGAGCCCACTGCTGCGTCCAAGTGGTAAGCACCGCAGCGTTCTCTGCTCTGTGTAAGTCTCTCATGCACATATCCCTCTGTACTGCGAGAGCTTCAATATCTCGGCGGTGATCTTTGAGTCAGGCAAATGGTCCTATGAGTTCCTGCTGCCATTTTGAAGTTGGGTATCACAATTGGTACTGAAGCACTCTAGTAGACAGAACAATACGTCAAGAGGAACAGTACTTGCACTCTTCCCAGCAGATCCTTAACCAGCATATCGCAACAAGCATTATACACATCACGTGCTTTGCAAACTATTTGCTACTGACATGGCTGACGAACGCAATGCAAACATAATTCTGAGCTTGATCTTCTTACACCCTCTGCACTTAAATCTCTCCGACTCGCAAACAAAAGGTGCTCGGTGGGACAAATGGATCAGGGGCTTCGCACACTATCTGTCCGCCCCCTGCAAAAACTACACGGATGAACAGGCCAGGGATCCGTTGCTAAACCTTGTAGGGGATGAGGTGGAAGATTGGCTCATAACTTTTCTGCCTGAGTCCATAACTACTTACAAAGGCCTAATGAAGTGTCTTACAGACAGTTTCGACCCCCGCAGAATGTCAACTTTGAGCGGTACGCATTCAACCCGGTGAGCGGATGAGTTGACGATTTTGCTACTCGGCTGCGTCAGCTAGTGACCTACTTTGAGTTTGAAAAATTTGAAAATGACAAAGCAATTAGGCTGGGCATCATCGAAGGATGTCACTCCAATGAGATTTGCACAAAAATAGAAAAAACTTATATGCTAGACAAAATACTAACCATGGCCAGAACAGAAGCGAGTGCCATATCGAACGCCATCCATATGGAGATTGGGACAACTCGAACAATAGAACAAGCTCATTGCATGGCCGGGGGCAAAAGCAGACATGACAAGTCACTGCCACCTTTGAACCAACCTGAGAGCATGCTATCGCTGTGGACGGGAGTACCAGCACGTCGGCGCCTGCCTGGCCATGGGACAGAAGTGTTGAAAATGCAACTGACACAATCACTTTACGAGTGTCTGCAAGGGCGGACATGTCAAGTTGGACCGAAGGGGATCTGCAAGGTCACAAACAACGTCGACTAGACACGCAAGGCATATGGAATCTCGCAATATCAGCCCCTCATTAGACTCCCACTTCCGCACAAGGAAACACAGAACACCTATACCTTATGACTGATGCCCTGGCAGCTTAGAACACCTCAGAGCATGTCCAGCTAATTGAAGAGCGTCAGATTAAGAAGATGGCCACAGTGAATCTCCAAGTAGGAAATAACACAATGAGATTTGTATTCAAGAGTGGAGTCACATGTAACATCATGTGTGTGTCAGAATATGAAACAGAAACCCCCGTTGCTGCCCTCCACTATGTTTTCACCTGGAATGCAAAACGCCCCATAACGAACATGGGAAAATTCGTGGATGCTCACATACAATGAATCCTCTGTGAAGGAAGAAGTGCACGTCCTAAGGAGCAACATACCAGCACCGTGTTTATTAAGCAACGTCACAGCTCAACTCATGGGTCTCTTGGCAATGAATTATCACGTCTGAGCACCACAGCATTTTGAAAGAGTACCAGGCGCTCTTCAAAGGGCTTGGATAGATTAAGGACATGCAAGTCACCCTTCACATCAATGAAGCAGTCACGCCGGTAGCTCAGAATCACTGCACCTCCAGCTGCAGGTAGAGGGAGAACTCAAGAGCCTACTAACACAAGACATCATTGAGCCCGCTGAAGGACCAACTCTGTGTGTGTCCCCCATTGTGTTTGTGCTAAAGAAAAGCACAGTGAAAATTTGCATCTGTGTCAACATGCGTATACCGAACACAGCGATCGAAAGGGAACAGGACCCCGGCCCTAGGCTCGACATGATCAGCTGCCTCAATGGAGCCTCCAAGCTAGATCTATTCAAAGGCTATCACGAGCTGGAACTTGACCTGACGTTACATTACCACATTCTGCACTCACATGGGGCTGTTCCGCTACAAGCACCTAAGCTTTGGAGTGTCATCCGCAGCTGAGCTCTTCCAAGAGATGGTACAGAGAGTGATAAGGCCCATAACAAACTGTCTAAACTACAACAACATTCTATTATTTGGTTGCACAAATGAGGAGCACAACAAGGCTCGGAGGGAGGTATGCAGCCAGATCTTATTTCTTTTCTTCACTCATTGGGGGAGATTAACTGATTTGCTCAGAATCACAGGAGTGTTGTCCCGAGACCTAACAAACATTGACATAGCCAAAAGGTCTTGTCTTTGAGACTATTGGCTTTGCCAATGCCTTTTGTTCATTCTGTACAGCATGGGCATTGCCAACTTAAGCAATGATTTGTAGCCATCCTGTGTAGCTGTGTGACAGCTGTGCAGCATGGCTAAAAATAACAATAAAAAGAGTATGATGCTTCCAGCGTTAATGCATTTTTAAAAAATTAAACAAAAGGTGCATTAGCCCTGGCTTTGTAATGGCACTTTCTTAAATTAGTTTTAGCCACACTCCAAAGCATCCCTGCTGCTGTACAGCATGGCTTCAAAACATTGCTAATAGAGAGACCCGTTGGCTTTGTCAATGCATGTTGTTAATAATGTGAGGAATATTCTGGTTGGCAGATTCAAGAGTTTTTGAGTTCTTTTAGCAGAGGTTTTTCAAAAGTCACAATTTCTTTTGATGTGTGGTCTGATGGAGCATTAGAATTAAAAAGATAATTCAGGGACTGGGCAACATTGGGAATGATGGTCGCCAAACGGAATATAGCCAGGTTGTGGGGCTCCAGACGCCCGCCGATGGTCAGGGCATGGTGTAAGGACATGGATGAAGCAATGGTAGCAGAGAAGACTACATATGTTAACCGAGGTTGTCCACAGAAATGGGGGAAGGTATGGGGTGCCTGGAACAAGTACAGGGGCTTTATCTGTGAACCACCAGAGTTGCCGAATGAGGATATTTCCATCTGAAGCAGGGAGGGGGTGAGGCGATGTCTATGGGTCCGTAGGTGGGATCTGACCAGTATTCTGATGTAACAGTGTTATGAGCGTTGACGTCAGCTAATGTACCAACAGACTGCAATTGTATAGCTATTTCTGTGATTGTGTTATACCCTAACTTTAATAATAATAAAAACAATTAAAAAAAAAAAAAGATAATTCAGGCCTGTCGTAGGGGAGAGGATCTGGCTGTGAGAGCCAGAACTGCCGACTTTGGAGCTGGGGAACCAGGTTTGAGTCTCGGCGTCTGCTCAACATCCTGTGAGTCTGGGCAAATCACTTAATCTTCCCGTGCCTATGAATGTGTCCTTGTGTAATGTAAAGTGCTCCAATACCGTAGTTTGCACTATATAAAACACCAAAAAATAATTCTGTTGTGCCCTGTTAAGGAATATTCCCCAAAAGTATTACAGAACCATTTTGCAAAAAAATTTACCAACTCAGTTTTAAGATTGAAAAAATTGGAATGTTATGTGTTCACAAAAGAGTTTTTACGGAGTAGCATCACTTACAGAGGAGATACTGTAAGTGGTCAGGATGGAGATGAAAGAAGACTCCAAACTGAATGCAACTGGAATTCTGCTTCCTGATTTGTTTCTCCCGTGATATTGACTCCTATACCAGCCTCCGCAGCTGGCTTCTCACAATGCCTCCCCCATCCTCTGCCCCCCTCACCTTTACCCCTCTCCACTCCCTGTGCTGGCTGATTTCCGAAAAAGTATCAGGGTATTTACATTTTTACACTGATGGTACTTTTTTTTGTTTGCAGTTTTATATAGCGCAAACTTGATCCGATGGTATCGGAGCGCTTTACATGAGCACCAGTTGCATTACACACAAACACATTCATTTTTATTTTTTTTAGACACTGGGAGATTAATTGATTTGCCGAGAATCATAGGATGTTTGAGTCTCCCGCCAGACTCGTACGTGGTTCCCCCAGCTTCAAGGTAGGCCGTTCTAGCCATTAAGCCACATCCTCTTCCATTGGACTCTTTACTTGGATAATGGGATTCAAGATGAGACTCCGATGAGTCACCGATTATTCAGAAATGGTTAAAGCCTTGTTTGTCTTTTATTGACCTAAATTATGCAGCTGCTGGTAACCAGAAGCTCGGGTAGATTTCTAAGAGTATGTGGCATGGAGGAAGGAGTATATTCTTTCTCCTGAGATATTGGCAATATCCTCTTTTCACCTTATTACTCTTTTTGGCCAGGTGAAATGTGTTAAAAGGCAGAAATAATTTTATTGAGATCCTCAGTAGCAAGTTTATCATTAAGAATGTTCTGGGAATCAAAGATTGTTCATCCAGTTTTTGGATTTCACATTCCTGTTTTTTCAAGGGTTCAAGGTCAGCATGTACAGCTAGGGTTACTGCTTCCATTGCATGACCAGACACATTCTGGTAAAGTGTGCGTGACTTGTTAGAAGAATAACAACGGTTAGAGGGATTCAAAATCATCTTAGCCAAATCTGTGGACCTGGCTTTAGCAGGGGTGGGGACAATCTTTAGCAGCTTCTTTGAAATCGAAGAAGAAACTCCAGTGACTGGAGACTCTAGTCTCCACTGCACCGCCAACTTCTGACTCATTTTGAACGCACATGGACGAGAAACTGCTCTTTAACCTTGTACTTCACCCTTCTGAGCTCTCTGTTGAATGAATAAAGGAACAGGAGACCTGGGCCCATTCATTATTCTGGCCAATCAACGCCTGCTTAGTGAAACCAAGTGCTCTTTCTACCCTCTCGATTGGCTTGACCGAAAGACCCAGATTTGTATCTCTTAAGGTTTGGGTCGGTTCTCGCACATGCGCAGTGGCTGTACGACGAGCTTGTGGACTGACTCTTGGGAATGTGAACTGGCAACTGTCTGCTCTGCTGTTTGGGAAGCAGCAGGTGAGACGTTAAGTCACTAAACCGGGTATTTTGTATGTGTAGGATCGCGATCCCGGTAGGAAGACTCTAAGTAACGTCACAGGAGAGTACGTGCACAGCCCCAGTGAGGTGTTGGAATCTTTTATGCACAGAACTGTCCCGTATATCCCGCCGGAAGTACTTGCAAGCGGTACAAGTCACCCGAGCGTTACTTTTTGAAGCGGACTGTCTGCTCTGCTACTGAGCGAAGGTAAGTGTAGATGCGAGTTAGGTGCTGGGTCTTTCATGTGCACAGGGTCACTGGGGCATGGTACGCCGGCAGCTGGCAACACTTGTATAGCGCTATGTCTTTCGGAGGGTCAATCGATGTCACTCGCTAAATCTACAAACGTTAATGGAGGCAGGCAAAAGAGCAATTGTTCCCACTTCGATTCACCTGCTCAAGATACCTGCGATTTCAGTAGCTGCAGAGACCCTTTGTACAGCAGAAATTCCCTGCCCCACTACCACTGACCGGCCACTCAGACACCATGCATCCCATGGCTCCTAATGAGGTTTTTGAAGTGGGAGTATTTATTTGTTTAATGTAAACAATAACACCTCAGTCGTGAGCTGAGGGGCAGGGGGAGTGAGCATGAAATAAACAATTTGTTTTTAAAAGATAGTTTATATTCAAGCTTTTTGTAGTTTTAAATTCGGAAAAATGTAAAGATGTAAGTTACCTTTTTAGTCAATTTTTGAGGCAGGCAAGAACAACAGTAGATTGAGTACTTTCCTACGGCCATTAACATTTTTGTCATTGATTTTATTTTTGTGATTTTATATAGTGTGGACCTGGAGGCATCAGAGCGCTTTACAAGAAAACAGTCCCCAAACAGTCGTATTGAGTATAATAGAGATACAACCTAGGAAGGATTAAAAGCATCTACAGTACGTGGGTTATAGGCGGTATGCGACTACAGTTCCAAACAATCCATGCAGGAGTACATGAGATACAATAATGGAAAAAATGGAAGGAATACATTTTAGAGCTACTGAGCGAGTTCCAAAATCTTGTGGCGGTTCCAGAAAATGACTGGTACATTTATTTATCCATCTCGGTTGAAGGTGGGGGCTCCAGGAGAAGGGATTGAGCATTTCTTGAGATCAGTTTTACACACACAGGTTTCCAGTTAGGTTTGCAGGCAAAGGGGAGTGGAGGACCTTGGGTATGGTGCAGGCAGATTTACATTGAGCTCTTGCCTCTACTGGCAGCTACTGTAGGGACATCAGGATAGGAGCGATGTCAAATTTCTTGTGACCAGTAGCACAAGCATTGGCTGCGTGGCCGTGAAAGCGTAAGTGATCGCGAGGACGCGCTCTGTGGTAAGCACGCGAGTGGTGCGCGTGCAGCAGTGATAGCGCTGGAAGGGAGGCAGATGGCAGCTGCACGCACACATGCTCGCGTGAATGCAAGCGTTAGGCCAGCGAGGTCTGGTAGCACTTTGAAAACCCGTATACTAAATGTCTCGCAGAGCAGCACATGCGCTGGCTCAGGCGAGACCTAAAAACCAAGAGGGCTTCTCAATGTATATAAAAGATGGGCGTTGATCAGAGGGCAGTGGGAGGGACAGGTTAAGAGAGTGGGTGATTTCCTGCAAATAATTTATGGTGAGTTTGTGCGCCAAGTTGCTGTGTGCTAAAAACCTAATAAATACTATTGAAAATTAAGTGTGTGAGACCAATTCGGTCAACTGGAGTGTATGGAAATGATTTTTGCCTTAAATTAGATTCACATAAAAACATGATTAATCTTATTTAATTAAAATCATATATAATGGGTTCACTTCTGAGCTGTTTTGTTCTCTTGTTTCGTATTTTGCAGATCTGGCCTCCGGCTGATTTTGGATATCTACAGGAAAGTCCTAATGGCCGTGTACCTCGAGATGATTGAGTGATAGGCAATATTTCTGTTCATTTACAAGTATTTTTATTAATTTACAATAAATTATTTTTTACGTTGCTGAAAAACAAAACAATGTGTGTATCATTTATTTTGTTCTAGATCTTCTGCTGGTGTACCACCTCTTTGTCACTAATATCAACCAACAAAGTGCACAACAGGTAACTAAAAACGAAATGTCTTGGAAAATGGGTGGAGGGCTGCTTAATCTGGTGAGAATGCTTGAACTCTTTTGCTTTGCTGGGGACTACATCTCTCAAAAGACCTGGGAGGAGAAGACAGAGTAGGAAGTGGCCAAGGTGTGTGTTTGATACATAAGATGCACCTTCATCCTGCTGAGTGAGACACATGAACGCTGTTGCTTTGTTGGGGACTAACCCATCCCAGAAGTCCCTGAGGGCAGGGAGGAGGAAATGGTCAAGATGTTTGATTCTACATAAGATGCCCCTTTATCCTGCTGCGCAGAACACACCTGGTCAAGTGCAGGCCTGTCTGAGGTCCAGAAAAGGCGGGCCATCCCCATTTTCATCTGAGTTTTTTTCCTTACTTCCTTGTTTGTTTCTCCACAATGGGCAAGAGAAACCCAACCAGATCCCCTGAAATTCAATGAACTGCTACGAAACAAATATCAAACTCTTGATAAATTGCTTGCCCGTACTGTGGGTGTCATTTAGGAAAACATAGCTGACATGGAGCAGCTTATTATTACTGTTTCACATACGGCCCACGAGAGGGCTTCTTGTGTGAACCCCTCTGATTGCGTAAGCAGGTCCTTTTTGGTGAGAGCATATGTGTATTCTACTGCTATGGGTGAGGTAGGCCAGGAGGTTCCCCTGATGAGTGATGTTGAGCCCCACATCCTAAAGCAACATGCTATGTACCTGTAACAATAGCTTTGTTTTAGGCCTGTTCATTGATTTGAAAAGCACTCACTTAGCCCGTCTCAATTGCATTCAGGAGTGAATGGCCTCATCTGAAACATGTCTTGTGCTTCCTACAGTTTCTAGTCTGAATGTGTCTGCTATGATGCCACCATCTAATGTGTCGACCACTTATGGCCTTGGTGACTGGCAGAGTTCTTATAATATAGGGTTGAACTCCCAGAACTTAAGGATGCAGTATCCAGCCCCTCTGTTGAGACCGTTTTCACTTCTAAGCCTATAACCACTAATGAAGTGATTTCGCCCCAAAAACGGCCCATCTTGACCCATTCCTCTTTATAGCATTTTTCCACAATACCGTTTTCCCCACAATCCGCTCCATATGTTATGATTCTGAAGAATATTCTATGCTTAATTAACGCTCAGTCTAGAAGTTTTGCACAGCTCAAGAATAAGACTGTGTTGGCTCTGTTCTCACTTAAGAATTTTTCACATTTCTTTCGAAGATTTACTCGTGGTGAGAAGTGCCAGTTAAATTGGAAATTCAGTTGAAGATTTAGAGGGAAACTGCACAATTGTGAACTTCAGTCCTTGGTGATCTTATTCTCTGTTCTGAATGCTGGGTTTCCTCCAGCCTCTGTGATTTTTGCAGTTCCCTTAGTTTACTTCTACAAACGGCAGTTGCCACAGATTTTGGTATCTGAGGTCAGTTAGTTGCTCTAACAGTTTTGAAGCAACCACACACAACAGATTTGAAACTCTGTCTCTGGATGTTAATGATTGACCTGTGGAACAAGGTTTTCCTATCTTCAATACTGTGTTTCCTCACACCTGTGGTGTGTCTTTTGGTGCTATTGCAATCCAAGACAGTGTCCTAAATGTTCCAATCCTCAGGGCAGGCATGAAATTAAGTAAATGGGATCAGATAGCTTACACATTGTTTCATATAACATACCCTGGATTGGAAATTTTAGAGTGGATGCAATACATGTATTCAATATTGTGTTTTCCCAGGAACCTTTGACTGAATAAAATGTTTTTAAGGGTTTCTCGTCATGCGCTGTACTTGCAAAACCTTCTTCATCAGGTAGAGCAAAGGGGCAGGGCTGCTTATTTGTTGGGTTTTTTCTCTTCAGTGCACAATTCAGGAGTTTGCTGCTTACTGGAGTAATATTCAAGTTCTCTTTTTGACCTTTTTGTAATTTGGTATAGTTTTTTAGTTGATTTTTACAATATTTTTACTAATACAGACTGAAAAAATATAGTCAACCTGGAATATGTATTTACTGGTTTAACTCCCAAAAGTTTTTTTTTTTTTCCTAAATCTTTTTTTTATTAAACAAGCTCATCACATAGTACAGGAATGAACAACATATAGCACTTGCAGGAAAACGGCACAGGATACTGTAGTAAAAAAGGTAAATTTTCACTTGACACACTGGGTCAGGTGGTAATTCTACAAACAGAATACAAGAGGGTACAACGGAAACATCTTATGCTTACTCTCCTTCACATTGAAAAAGAAATCTAGCACTAGTGCTAGGGCAATCCTCTAGTTAAACTCGTTACCCGATACATTTGCCAAGTGTTCCAAATTTTCTCCCATTTCTTGGGGCAACCCCTGCTGTGATACACCACTTCCTCTGGCAACAATCAAGGTATTTTTCCCGTTCTGGCACCAATGGCGAGAGGCACGCCCCCCCACCTCCGAGCAATGTTACGTTTTGCCCCCCCCCCACCGCCAGGGCCAACCATATACGGACGTGCCTGGGCCAATCCACCTCCCCCTGTTTAACTCGGAATATTGACCAAATGGCAGACAAAGAGGTATGTTTTTATTGTTGTGAAGGATTTTGATGTAAATATTGGCAACTATGACCTGCTGCCTGACAAGGAGATTGAAAACAGGTGGTCTTGCAAAATATAAAGGATTAAATCTAAGCAGATTGCATGTCTGTTAGAAGTGTTAGCATCAAATAATTTATGTAGCACAGCCTCTTTGTTCTCCAATTCTGCTCTGGTTCCAGCCTATGACGCTCAGGGGAGACAATGCACCAAAGATTAGAAACTTTTCAAACACTCACCCCAGTCACAGATCTGGGTTGAATCCACCATCGTTCTTTAGCTCACTTCGCCACCTCAGTTCAGACCCAGCCATATGCAAATTAGTCTTGACCCTGTGCCTCATGGGAACAGTCCAGCCTGAACTGCCAAGCCAGGTCTACCCTGAACCGGAAACGAGTATCCTGGGACTGGTTTCGGGGTAACACCTCATCAAGCTAGCTTGAACCTAAGGCAAAGTGAGCAAGGGACCCACGTCTGGGCATACCCTGCCAACTTAGGGCCACCACGCCAGTGCCCCACTACCAAAGCCATAATGCGACCGCCCACCGGAATCCGACAGGAATCCAGGTCGGGTGGTCCTGCGGCAGCTGGCCCACGGCGGTACAGTGCTAAAGCTTATATGTGAGCCTTAGCAAGGCACCGCAATGGGAACACCATTGCACGTTACTGCAGAGCATGGACTGCTAAGTCCATGCCCTGCAAGAACTGGAGGTGCATGTAGACGGGGGGACACCATGAAAACTATGGCGGTGAAGAAACTCCTAATATGCTTGGCGTGCTGCAACGGCACCACCAGCATATTAGGGGCCTCAGACCACTGCAAGACCAACAGGGCTTGTTATATGGTGGTTGGACCCGTGGACTGCCAAACTCAAAATAGGGCCCGAGGAAGATGTATTTAATGGCTTCTGGCTGATCCAGACCATAATATATTTTTTATTATTAGTGGCAATCTATCTAGTATTATGTATTGTCTTGAATAGTCCGCTTAGGATAATATTATGGATAGATTCTGTGCTATTACCTCTGTTAAACAGCTCTTGGCGTCCAGGAAAACCTCCCCAGTCATCAGTAATCCCAGAGATGGTTTTGTAGCTCTGCTCAAGGGCAGCCTCTGAATTACATCAGAAATTCAAAAGAACACATGGGAATATTGAGGAGGGCAGGAGCCTTAGATCTGTTTATAAAAAGTTATTCACTGAAGAAAGGAGGAAATTCGATCCAAGGCACAGAAAGATATTCTAGTTGCCAGCAAGTCTAATGATCAATGTCTCTTTTGACAAATCGTTAAAAGACCTTTGAGGACAGATCAGCTCTCCCGCTACATGTATACATCTAGTGGTGAAACACATTTCTGATGGATACATCTGCCAGTGGATTCCTCACCTTGTGAATATCTCCTGCGCCAGCAACATTCGGAATCTTTTGTAGCAGTCCACGCCGATGAGGTCGAAGACGACGTCACGGAGACACGGCTCCGCGTCAGTTCCCTTTTTTCCGTGCCGTCGACGCCAACGGATTTCGGGACTCTCTCTGTAGCTGTGCTTGTTACTTTGTTTTCTGCTGGTTTCTTTCTCTCTTGTTCAGCTGAAATGTCGACAAAGAAGTCTGGTTTTAAACCTTGTCGAGAGTGTGGTAAGCACGTGTTGATAACGGATCCGCATGTTGACTGCGTATGGTGCCTGTCATCGGACCATGATGTGGAAGGATGTTCTTGCTGTCGCAAGATGAGCTCCAAGGCTCTTAAGGAGAGGGAAGCAAAATTGTTCATTGCCAATTTGAAGAAGGGAAAAAGAGGCCGGAGAAGGTCGAGGTCTTCGTCGAAGTCGACTTCGGGGCATGCTTCCAAGTCCAAGAAGCACAAGAAAAAGAAGAGGCATTCATCTCGACATCACTCAGAAAGGGATACGGCTCCGAGATCGACATCCCCCTCCCGACGCCGTAAGGACTTTGTATTTCCTTCAACTGTACCTGAGTCACCTATTGGCCTGTCGTCACCTGTGGCTTCACCGGAGCATTCTCCGGCTCCGGCCTCGGCCCCGGCTCCATCTCCGACGCCAGCTCCATCTCCGGCTCCGGCTTCGTCTCCGGTTCCGATTGAGGAGTTTCCAGCTCCGGGTGAGCCTTCGGCTCCGCTGATTCCACCGTCGACGCTGGTCGGCCCGAGTCCGGTGATGCCTGAACAATATCCTGCGTTTCTAGGCCCAGGTCAGGACCCTGCGCATTATCTTAATGATATGTATGGTGTCTTCTCCAGAGCCATGTACCCCTCTGGTGCACCTTCGGGTCCTATGGGCCCTATGGCCTTCAGTTTGGGAGTTCCCCAAGCTTATCCTCAGGCTCCCTTTATGCCATTTTTTCCGACGACGCCGTCTTGGCATCTACCGCTGCTCCCTTCTTCACCGGCACCGACTCGACCTCGTTCGACGCCGGCTGTCCCTTTGGATCCACGCTCGACACCGGCTCTGGCGCCGTCGGATTCGGTCACGGCGCCGCCGACTCCTGTTGTGAGGATCAGGTCTAGGAGGGAGGCCCAAAGGGTGCTGGATGAACAGAGGTACCTGATGGAGGAAGTAGTGGAAGGTGAGCTGATGGAGTCGGACGATGTGTTTTGATGGTTTAAAGGAGGCTAGTGGCCTGGATTTATCGCCTGAATGGGAGATTACTCCTCCTTCTGATGCTCCTTCAAAGTATGTGGCTCCATATCACGCTGTTATTAAGAAGGCGGCCAAACTTTTAGATCTGCAGTTGCCTTCTGCAGAGTTCAAGCCTAACATCCTAACGGAGGTTCTGCACTCTCCTTGTACTGCATCGGAGCCTTTACTCCCTTTTAATGACGCCATTATAGAACCAGTAATAGAGGTGTGGCGTAAGCCCTTCTCTGCTCTTGCAGTTTCAAAAGTTTTTGCTAGGAGGTATAGGGCAGCTCCTGGGGACCCAGACTTTTTAACATCTCACCCATCTCCGGAGAGTCTGGTGGTTCAGGCTGCCTGTTCCAGAAAATCAACAGGTTCTTTTCCCCAAGTCCCGAGTGACAGGGAGGCGAAGAACTTGGATCAGTCGGCCAAGAAGGTCTTCTCTTCTGCCAGCATGGCCCTTAAATCGAAGAATGCCACCTGTCTTTAGGGCCGATATATCCACGCTCTTATGGACTCAGCAAAGCAGCTAGCCCCAAAGCTGTCAGAAGAGGAGAGGATGAGTTTTAACGAGGTCCTTTCGGATACCCAAGCGGCAGCACGTCAGGTAATCCAAAGCGGCTTGGATACAGCTGACTCGGTTGCAAGAGTCATGGGATCTTCTGTTGCCACCAGTAGGAGTGCGTGGCTTAAATCTTCAGAGTTCTCCCCTGATGTCCAGTCAACGCTCTTGGACTTGCCTTTTGATGGCTCCGGACTTTTTGGCAAGAAAGCGGATGCTGCGCTTGAAAGATTTAAAGAGAGTAAGGCCACGGCTAAATCTTTGGGCCTTCAAAACCCTCTGTATAAGAGCTACAGAGGCAGAATCAGGGGTCGCACTCGAGGACGAAAGCTCTCCTCCTCTTTCTCCTCCTCAGCCCCTCCCACCACTGCAAAGCAGCCCTAGATGCACCATTCTGGATCATGTTGGTCCTGTGGGGGGCCGGCTTACCCATTTTCTACAAGATTGGGAATCGGTTACTACAGACCTTTGGGTTCTAGATCTTGTAGAAAATGGATACGCCCTTCCCTTTCGGGAATTCCCTCCAAATTACCCTCCTTGTCAAGGGACTTGCTCAGAGGACCACCTTCTCCTGCAGGAGGAAGTCCTGACGTTACTGAAAAAAGGTGCAATAGCGGTGGTTCCAGAGCAGGAAAAAGGGGTCAGGGATGCTACTCCCGGTATTTCCTGATTCCGAAAAAGGACGGCAGATTGCGTCCAATATTGGACCTCAGGATCTTGAATCTTTTTCTGAAGCAAGAGAAGTTCAAGATGCTCACCCTTGCGCAGGTTCTTCAAGCGCTGCATCAGGAGGACTAGATGGTGTCGATCGACTTGCAGGATGTGTATCTCCACATCCCCATCCTGAAATCGCACAGGAAGTATCTCCGGTTTACGGTAGGGTCGCAACATTATCAGTTTGCGGTTCTTCCATTTGGTCTTACTACTGCACCTCGAGTCTTCACCAAGGTGATGGCATTGGTGGCAGCCCATCTCAGAAGGTTGGGGATTCCAGTTTTCCCCTATCTGGACGACTGGCTGATTAAAGCGGAGTCGCCAGAGAAGGTGCTTCATCATCTGCAGGTTACAACTCAGCTGCTGTACAAATTGAGTTTCTCGATAAACGTACCCAAATCTCACCTAGTGCCCTCTCAGCGCAACCTGTTCATAGGGGCAGTGCTGGACACTACTGTGCGTCGAGCATTCCCACCTCCACAAAGGATTCTCGACATACAGGAAATGATTCCCTTCTTTTAAAATGGAGCGGTCGTTCCAGTCCTGAAGGTCCTTCGCCTGCTCGGTCTGTTTGCTTCCTGTATTCTGTTGGTGAGCCATGCACGCTGGCACATGAGGGCGCTCCAGTGGTGCCTCCGCAGGCAGTGGTATCAGCACAAAGGAGATCTCAGGGAGTCTGTGAGGATCTCCAGAGAAGCTGCGGCGGATCTGTCTTGCTGGTGCGTGGAGGGCAATCTGTCTCGAGGAAAATCCTTCCATCTACCTCCATCGGTTGCCACAGTAATAATGGATGCTTCCACTTTAGGGTGGGGTGCTCTTCTGGGGGATCTGGAGATCAAGGGTCTTTGATCTCTAGAGGAAAGGTTGCTTCACATCAACCTTCTGGAATTGCGGGCGATACGTTTGGCGCTCAAAGCCTTCCTCCCTTCCCTTCGCGGTCAGCCGGTTCAGGTCCTGACGGTCAACACTACCGCGATGTGGTATGTCAACAAGCAAGGAGGAGTGGGGTCTCATTGTCTCTGCAGAGAAGCTCTGCGTCTCTGGTCCTGGGCTCAGGATCATCAGATTTGTCTGATGGTAAATCATCTGGCCGGGGTTCTGCACGTACGTGCAGACAGTCTGTCAGCAGTTCTCCGCCGACCACGAGTGGAGGCTTCATCTGGAGGAGGTTCGTCACGTCTTTCGGATGTGGGGAACTCCTCGGGTGGACCTGTTTGCCACTCACGAGAACGCTCACTGCCCGTCATTCTGCAGTCTCCAGGATCTGATGCAGGGAGCTTTGGGGGACGCGTTTCAGTTGAGATGGGACTCGCATCTCCTTTACGCGTTTCCTCCCATACCCTTGATTCCTCGGGTTCTGAGGAAGATTCGCCAAGACCGGGCCCAAGTCATATTGATCGCCCCGGATTGGCCAAGAAGGGTGTGGTATACACATCTTCTCCACCTCTCCTCGTGCCCTCCGCTCCGTCTCCCTCTGAGGGCAGACCTCCTCTCGCAGTCGATGGGGCAGGTTCTACACCCCCACCTCCAGAGCTTACACCTTCATGCCTGGATATTGAACGGGGCAACCTGAATTCTTTTTCTCTCCCGCCAGATGTTGTAGATGTAATTTTGTCTTCCAGACGTCATTCCACCAAATCTTATCTATTCCTATAGGTGGTCTAAATTTGTGCTCTGGTGTGGGGAGAAGTCAATTGATCCTTTGAGGGCTCGTTTATCTGACATTCTTCAGTTTTCCCTTTCTCTTGCTCAGCAAGGTTTTGCTGTAGCCACTGTAAAGGGATATCTTTCAGCCTTGTCGGCATTCCTTTGTTTGCCGGATCAACCATCATTGTTTAAATCTCCTATTGTTTTACGGTTTCTGAAAGGCCTTACAAACAAGTTTCCTCCTACTCCTTTTATTGTGCCTCAATGGGCCTTAAATCTTGTCTTAACTTATCTGATGGGTTCTCCCTTCGAGCCCTTACACAAGTGTCCCTTGAGACTGTTGTCTTTCAAGACTGTTTTTCTCATTGCGATCACCTCGGCAAGGAGGGTAAGTGAGCTTCAAGCTCTGAGTTCAAAACCCCCGTTCTTGACCATTCATGTTGAAAGAATGGTACTCAGGACCAGGGCTGCTTTTCTGCCTAAAGTGGTAACTCCCTTCCATCTGGGGAAGTCCATTACCCTCCCTACCTTCTATCCTCCCCCTCACCCTTCCAAGGAGGAGGAGAGACTTCACCTCTTGGACCCTAAGAGGGCGGTGAGCTTCTACCTTGACAGGACAAAAGACTTTCGAGTTGACGACCAGCTCTTCGTGGGCTTTGTCGGCTGCAGGAAAGGCAGAGCAGTGCACAAGCGCACCCTTTCCAGATGGATTGTCTTGTGCATCAAGATATGCTACTCTTTGGCCGGTAAGGAACGTCCAGAGGGTTTAAGGGCTCATTCTACTAGAGCTAAGTCTTCCACTTCTGCTTTGTCTAGAGGTGTTCCTTTGGAGGACATTTGTAGGCCGGCAACTTGGGCCTCCCTTCACTCTATCGCAAAGCATTACTGCTTGGATTCCGAGATGAGGAGGGACGAACATTTTGCTTGTTCCGTCCTTCAGGACTTTCTGGTATAGAAGGGTGGACACCCTCCTCCGGGAGTGGGACTGCTGTGGGAATCTTTTCACAAGGTGAGGAATCCACTGTCCATCAGAAGAACAAGTTACTTACCTTCGGTAACGCTTTTTCTGGTGGATACAGTATCTGCCTGTGGATTCCTCACTGACCCACCCGCCTCCCCGTTGTCCACCCTTGTATACCTACAATTTTAATGATGGTGTTTCAAAATGTATTTGTTACTGTCAAAGGCATGGTGTTGTTTCTTTTGCCTTCCTTTTTATTCTCCACACTGTGTGTGTTGATTTGTATATCATGTACTGTGTATACTGTGTATATATTGCTGTCAGTCCGTCCGTGTGCCTCGAAAGCACGGAAAAAAGGGCGGAACTGACATCACGCCGACGAAGTCTTCTATGGAGCCGGTGACGTCAGCGGAGTCGCGAGCGGAACCGTGTCTCTGTGATGTCGTCTTCGACCTAATCGGCGTGGACTGCTACAAAAGTTTCCGAATGTTGCTGGCACAGGGGATATTCACAAGGTAAGGAATCCACAGGCACATACTGTATCCACCAGAAAAAGCGTTACCGAAGGTAAGTAACTTGTTCTTTAGTGGTATTTATAGTAATGTTACTTTGCCCCAGCTATACTGTCATTGACAGGTGGAAAAAAGCTTGGTGTTTATATGTGGTCAAAGGGGTTGCAGAATGCCCACTAGGTAAGGCTTCAAGGCCAGATGGGGTTCACCTTGACATATTCAAACACAATGTGGAACTGTGGACCTCCGTTGTCTTTAATTTTGTAAATGCACTTTGTAAAACTAGGTTGCTGACATCTTTGTCTCAATGTATTATCGCCCCTCTATTCAACAAGGGCTATCACAGTAACCCTCACCGCTAAAGACCAATATCATTAACAGACTTCTTTAAAAAAGTGGCTGGTAGAATTATACAGGATAACATTTTATCTGATGTAAACTATAATGATATCTTGTCTGTACGTTTTCAGAAGCTCCTTAGGCATAGTTGAACAGTGTCTTAATCTCAAATTATTGTAGTATACAGTGGACATGAAGTAATCATCTGCCTCCACGGATATTAATTCTGCTTTTGATTCTGTCGATAGGGATATATTGTGGCAGACTCTGGTATTGAAGCAGAGCTAATCACCTTCTCAGGCAATTTACAAGCTGATTTATCTACTAGAGTCCTATTTGGTCCAAATGGGGAATGCACTATGTATTTATTTTACATACCAATGGTTTGGCGATTTTTTTTAATTTGCTTAAACAGTGCACCCCTAAGGTGCCCGTGCTTCTGTTTGCGGAAGATGACATAATTATGGCTCTGACAGAAAACGGGTTGCAAAGGCTGCTGGAAATGTATGTGAGATTTATTAACAAAATGAATTTAGAAACAAACTTATCAAAATCACACTTTGTCTATTGGGCCAAGGGCTACTTTGGAAAATGTTTCTAAACTTTTGGTTTCCCCCTTTTGCAAGCTTATAAGGTACAGTTTGCATCGTAAATGGACAGTCTTTTTAAATTTGCTTCCAAGCTGCTAACTAGGCATGTTAAATTTATATTCTGTATATATCTGCTGAAGCAGTTTGGTGAAGAGTTATGAGGATTTGCTAATATCATCTTGTTGCAAATTTTGGAAATCCATTTTTGCAAGAAGCGTTTGGGGCTTCCCTCTAGCACCTCTAGCTAGGCCTGTCACAAGGAGATCGGCATGTTCTACAGCATGGGTACTCACAAACATTTGCGCTGGGGCCACAAAGTACAGTCTGTGGTGAGACCGAGGTCAGGGATTGCGTAAAAGGTGTAAAAACATGTAAATAAGCGGACAAGCATGTATTTGCAAGTCAATAAATGCTTGCAAGTTTATTTAACATTTTTTTCTGAATATTATTCCTCCACAACTAAACAGCAGCTTGTGCTGCTGTTAACCGGGGGGTTGCATGTAAAGGTCAAGAGGGCCGCAAGCGGCCCCTGGGCCTTACTTTGAGTATCACTGAGCGAAGATAATATCGGACTGGCCCCACTTCTGCTTTGACGATCTGTTTGATCCAATCCAGCCACTTTTTTCAATTGTGATGTTATTGCAGCTTGTTTTAGGTTCGATAATTGTCATCAGATACCCTGGCTTGTATGTAGCAAAAAAACTAAGGGCCTCATTTATGAGGCCTCTTCCGTCGCAGGAACGTCACTTTTTTGTGACGTTCCGTGGCACAGGAGCCTGCTCCATATTTATGAGGCAGCACTAAGCCACATTTTTGGCTTGATGCTGCCTTGTAAATATCGCTCCTTTTAGCGCAGTTTTCTGTGTTGATGGGGTATGCAATGGGTGTTGCTGGGGGCGCAACATCCATGGCTTTTTGACACTACCCCAGATTTACGAGAAATCATAACTCTGAGGCAGCACCAAAATCTTTTGCCTCCTCAGGGGAGGTATATGGAAGGCACAACAAGGAGACATATCTTTGTGTCCTCATCTTTCCTTTTTCTATCTGTGCTGCATTCAGAAGCACACATAGAAAGAGGAAAACACCTCTTGTGATTGTTTTTGTGCAGGAAGGTTTTCCTTCCTGCACAAAAATAATCATCCCTGCAATGCAGGCACCCTTGCACCATGGGGCAAAGGTCCCTGCATTGCCGCACCGCAGCCCATTGTGCGCTGGCGCAGGGGAAGAGGACAGCATGGTGCATTCCTGTCCTTTTCTTTTGCCGTAGGGCAGCGCAACAGAAAGGCCTGCGGCGATGCCCTACGGCAAAACCTCATAAATGAGTCCCTGGGTGCTGGTTTTGGCAGGTCAGACATTTTTCTGAAACCCCGTAACATCACCAGGATGAGTTGTGCTGGATGAAAAATCCATTTGTATTTCTCCTTAACCTGAAAAGGGAATAAAAGGAAGTCGAGAAGATCCATGTCAGAAATGTTATTCTGCTTAAGATAACCCTAGGCATAGAGTTCTGTTTAACGATAGTCTCCATTAACTATGCCATATGGCTGTTATCCAAATTTAGACTGGGCTCAATTAGCAACAAGTTGTACTTTCGCAAGGGCTGGAATAATTCTCTCTTGATGAGAAACCCTGGCCTTGTGATGATTTGTCTTCATATAATGTACGGCACTTCTTTATTTTCTGTAATTTATATAGCCTGTGCCAAATATTTGAAAACTATTTTGCACCCCCTGGGGATTACAAAATGTAACCCACCATTGTTGTGTTTACAGTTATTGGACTCGTGTTTTGTTTGTTTATCAGCTGCTGCCCATCAAAGGAATATGTTATGAAAATTGAGTTTCTATTTTATTCTTTTATTTACTTCGTATTTTATGTATTTTTAAGGTATTTTGCTGATGTCTTTATGGATGTTGACAATATCCGAAATAAATTCTATTACTACTACTACTGCTGCTTAAATCGTTGACTGTGGTGTATGGCATGCATTATAATTCCTTCTCCCCTCTCATGTGTCCTTAAGCACTAATGTTCCTAAACCGTATCAATTGCATTGTTTTCTATAGTTAGAAGCACTCCGAATCTGACTTACCATCAGTATCAAAGCGTTATAAATGAGAACTGGGCACCTTATTGTATGTTAATGAACTGAACATCTGTAAATTCAGTGTATTTTCTATATATTGCATTTCACCTTAACAGTTGGTATCAACTTCATGTTTACAAAGTTGCTCAAGCGTCATTCTCTAATGCTAGTCTTTTAAGTGATTAAACACCTGTGATTTGAACATGAAATTCACACAGAAGCGCAATATCCTTCCTAAACTTTGGATCCGAAATACAGAATGAGCAGGTAATGAAAACCACGGTTAAGAACACTTTCATACATTTTCTAGTGTGCATCCAAAGAGTTTAATGGGAGGACATTCAAGAGGGCAACTCAATGGTCTGGATAGGCTAACCAAAAAGGGGACCTACTATTATGCCCGAGAAGGTTTGCGCACCCCCAGATTAGGAAAGAACATCACACAGGATAGTATTTCATGTTTTAGTAACTGTTAATACGGTTAGTTACAGTTTAAAAACAATTCAAAAATATTGGAGGATCTTGAATGCCTTTCGAAAAAACAATCTAAAAATGCTTTGCAAATACGAAAGGAAAGAACTGGTGCTTTTACACCTAGATGGGGTAACACCTCACTTGCAGGCGTTACCAAAAATACAATAACCGCACTCAGACATGTAGTACACGTGACTGGAGGACTTGTTAGGGGTGCAAATAAATTGACCAGATCAACACCATCCTAAGACACCTCCACTGACTTCCCCAAAGGGCTTGGTTCCAATGTAAGGGAGCATGCTAAACCACCTTACTTAAAAGACGCATTCTGTACTTTGTAATTGCTGTTCTTTGTTATTGTTACAATATAGTTAATATGCTCCATCTCGTTCTTCATTGTATTTCCTATTAATTGTGTAAAGAGTGCCATTGCTCATTTGAAGGTCCATGCTATGTGAACACAATAAAATAAACCTTTGCGCATCGATCGTACAGTCATACTGGGATTGCCAAATTACCCAAAAT
The DNA here is from genome assembly GCF_964204655.1 of Triturus cristatus. Lineage (NCBI taxonomy): Eukaryota > Metazoa > Chordata > Amphibia > Caudata > Salamandridae > Triturus > Triturus cristatus. Next base: position 550,624,008 of record NC_140584.1, read on the forward strand.
TTTGTAACAACACTGGAATGGTGTGAGTATCCAGCTATGAAAGGCGATTTCCAATGTAAATGGTGTGTGTCATTTGAGTCCACTATTGAGACTGACCTGATCGCACCTGCACAATAATATACATAAACCTTCAGTGTCCTTGCATACATAGGCTAACCTCTCAGGAGGTTTGCCCACGTTGAATGAACACAAATTGGCAAAAAAAAGGATAAACTATTCAAGCCCCCATCATGGAACATTACCTGCTGTTAGAATAATGTTCCATCTGTTATCCTCTCTACCCCGGGGAGCTGGTGATACCAAACACCTGTGCTACTGAGTCACCAGCTCCTGCAGTCACATCCCCTGCGACTGGACAAAGTAGATAGCAGACCATACTGCTCTTTCCGTTCCTCACATATAAGAGCGTGGCGGGATCCCAGATAAAATGCATACTCTCTCGGGGAGTGAGCGGACGTCTGGCTCAACTGCTCCCACCGACGGCCCGCTACAGCACCGGCATTTGGCCGAACCAGCACCAACTGACCTTGGCATCGGTGCCGCCCGGGTTGCAGGACTCGGAGAGGGTGATTTTCTGGCTGGACGGGGCACCGGAGCACACAGCGGGGGCTGCAGAGGGCGAGCTGCTGCGTACGCGCCCTTCCCCCGGAGCCGCGCGGTGGGGCCCTGAGCCATGCGGCGCGGTGTGGCGCACTCTAGATGGAGCGACGGCGGCCCGCAACACCCAGCCGGAGTGGCGATCGCAGATGAAGGCTCCACGCCGGTAGGAAAGCAGCGGAGGGCGGTTGTGCCAGTGGAGAGCGCCAGCACTAGCCCAGCAGCGGTGAAGGAGAGGTGATGAGCCACCATCTTGCGGGTGGTCCCAGGCGGCGGAGCTGCTTAAGTATATGGTTGAGGGCCCGGTAGTAGAGCCGGCGCCCTCCCGTGGTGGCTCTGCTGTGGGGGCACCCAGAGACATTAACTATTAGGAACGGCAGGGCCCCGGAGCAGAGTTTAGTGGAACAATTGAGGCCCACCAGGGTTGCACCATAGGGGCCTCGGTGAGTGAGGCTAGGCTGGAGCGCGCTTCCTGGGGGCCGTTTAAGACTCGGCCGCCTCACGTCAGTCGCCCTCTGAGCTTCGTGTGGATGACAGAGTGCGGGTCGCAGCTGCAAGGACGGCGGACACAGCAGGGGGTTTGCGGAGCGGCTGCGGCCTAGGAAGTGCATGGCGGCCTAGTTCGGCTGTGGACTCCTTGTGGCACGGACCCAGGGTGGCCCACTTTGACTGTTGCGGCGCTGGTGGTGGAGTCCCTCACAGGAGACTTGCTGGACCTACCTGCTGCTGGCTTCTGGCATCCGGATTGGTGTGGCGTCTTCGGGTGCGCAGAGGTCCCGGGAGGCCCCGTCCTGGACCACACCAAGGAGGAAATCCTACAAAGAGCACGCCAGCTACATCCCCTGACATTTCGCGACCAGACGCCGCTCCTTTATCAAGACTTATCTGCCCTCACCCTGCAAAAACGCAGATCCTTCCGCCCCATCACGGCGCATCTACAGCAGCGCAACATTCCTTACAGATGGGGTCATCCGTTTCGCCTGGTGTTCCACATAGACAATCCACTGTACCAGTTGCAATTCCTGTCGGAGGCCTGTCGCTTACTGGGCGTAGATCTCCCCCTGCGGAGGGGGATAGCGAGGCAGGCCCCAAAACTGATGAGGACCCCTCCAGGTCCCGGTAGCGCCAGCAAGGCCGAAGATGCCGCTCTAAAAAGCCTCCCGCCGCAGACATTGCAAAAGGCCAACAGTCCGCTATTGCTGCGTCCTCGGCGGACCTGGCCAGGTCTCCACCCAGCTGAACCCAGCGGTACCAAATGGCCGACTGAATACCTGATTTGTGCCCTGGGCCGTTGGCGGGAGGGGGCATACTGATCCTTGGTCAACCACCCATTTCGACACATTTCCGATCATCTGCAGATGATGGACGATATGTTCTTATCTTCCTTTTACCTACTTTTTTTCTTTGGGGGGGGGGGGTTTATGGGGGGGGGGAGATCCAATGTTCCTTGTCCACCTTCCTTTTAGGCTTAGCACAGCTCCCTGATACCAAGGAGTCCCACAACCAGGAACCACCCCATGCCTCAGTAGTCTCTGCGCCGACACGTCACCATTGCCCTGCGTCTTCCTGTCTCTGTGAATACCGCCCCACACGTTTAAGATACTTACCCTCAATGTGAGGGGTCTTAATAACCCAGAGAAGCACCCAGCGGTTCTGTCGTGTGTAGAGCAGGTCCAGGCAGATATCTGCCTACTGCAGGAAACGCACCTTTTAGCTAAAGACTGTCACCGCCTCCGATCCCAGAAATTCCCCACTCAATTTTTTTCCTCAAACCCAACTAAAACAGTTTAGTCATTTTAGTAGCCCAGCAGTTTCGGGGGGGAGGTCCTTCACAAGGAAGCCGAAATACGGGGTAGACTATTGGCTTATAGATTTGCCTTAGGTAATTTCACATTCACCATAGGTTCCTTGTACGCCCAGAATGAGGGCCAAGAACGGTTCTTGCACTTTGTCCTTACTGACATAACAGCCACGGTGGATCGCCACATTCTCCTGGGGGGGGGACCTGAACCTTGTACTTGATAATACACTGGACAGATCTTGTCAACGCACATACCAAGCAGGTGTCCTTTCCACGGAGGGGCTGACCCGTCTGCACGACTTAGGCCTCACCGACATATTCCGTAGCTTCCATCCCCATAGCCACGAATATTCATACTATTCTAGTGCGCACAAGACGTACGCCAGGTTAGATTACCTTCTGGCATCCGCACCCGTACATGCGTTAACAACAGAGGTAGAAATAGGAGCTGCTTCCCTTTCAGATCACGCACCACTTACGGCTGTTCTCACTCTTCCACCCATGCATCAGCCACCCAGGACCTGGCGCCTTCGGGATACTCTTTTGCATCGCGAAGAAGTGGTTAAGTGGATACGGCAATCCATCACTGACTATCTCTCACACAACGCCAATACCGACACCACCCTTGCAACACAATGGGCAGCACTAAAGGCGATCATTCGGGGGATTTAATAGCCATCTCGGCTGCGGATAATGTAGAACGTAGGCGCAAGCGAGAAGAACTCACTCAACAAACTAGAGAGTTGGAACGGATGCACCAGAGAACGGGAGCCCCCCGGGTGTGGAGACAACTTAAGGCGGTGTGCCAACAACTTGCAGCGCTCGATCTCAACAGGGCGGAATATGCAGCACTACGATTACGTCATGCCGATTACACAGGGAAGGATGGATGCGGGCGCCTTCTCGCACATAAAGTACGCGAGACCAGGCAAAAACAGAGGGTGCAGGAAATTCATTGAGGGGATGGTGGACGAGCCACAGAGGATGGAGATATTGCGGAGGCATTTCGCGAATTCTAAAACGTTCTGTGCCCAAATTGCTCTTCTCCTCACCCACCTTTTTAACTCCTTCGCCGAGCCCGGTGCGATCCCAAGGGATCTCCTGGAGGCCTCCATTGTGGTGATTCCCAAACCAGGGAAAGACAAGACATGGTGTGGTGCATACCGTCCTATTTCCCTATTGAATGTAGATCTTAAGTTGTACACTGGGATTCTAGCTGCCTGCCTTGCACCCTATATGCCTGGTCTTATAGATCCGGATCAGGCCGGTTTTATCCCAGAACGCCAAACCTTGGATAATACAAAACGAGCCCTACACCTCATCGAGAAAGCCACGCGTACACAGGGGGAATATATGATGCTTGCTATTGATGCTGAAAAAGCGTTCAATAGGGTCCACTGGCCCTATCTAGAGCAAGTTCTTGAGTGAGTAGGAATAGGCGAGAAGTTCTGCACATACATCTTTAATTGCTATAGATCCCTGACGGCCACAGTCCGCGTGAATGGACACACGTCCTCCCGATTTACCATCGAGAGAGGTACGAGACAGGGGTGCCCTTTGTCACCCCTTCTCTTCGCTTTTTATATGGAACCATTGGCCCAAAAGATGCAGCACAATCCCATGATCACCGGGATCAAATTCGGCGGTTATACTCACACGATCAGCTTATACGCTGATGATGTGTTGATTTTCTTATCTGACCCGCGAGACGCGCTACCAGCATGCCTATCAGACCTGGACCTTTTTGCACGGGTTGCAGGGTTTAAAGTGAATATGGATAAATCGATCGCTCTGGACCTCTCCTTGTCACGATCCACTTGTGACTATCTACAAGGGATACGTCCACTTCAGTGGGCGACAGACTCGGTCCCGTATCTGGGAATTCAATTGGCCCCCTCCCTTTCGAGAACAGTTGCCATTAATTATTTGAGCCTGCGGCAGAAAATCCGGCGAGAGTTGGGACAGTGGAAGCACTACACTCTATCGTGGCTAGGTAAAATAGCTGCAGTCAAGACGACTATTCTCCCTCAGTTTCTCTTATTTATTTCGCACCATCCCGCTTCGACCGCCTCCAGGTTGGATACGACAAATGCAATCAGATCTTGCTCAATTCATCTGGAACGGTCGGAAGCCGCGACTGAAGCATAGGTTGGCGACACTCCCCCGGAGAGTGGCGGACTCTGGCTCCCCGATCTACAACTCGACTTCCAGGCGGTCCAGCTGCGCCATCTGGTCGAGTGGAGTCGCTGGGAGTCAGAGAAACACTGGTTATTCCAAGACTAGGCGGTAGCTGCCAGGCCCTTCCAGGAAATCCCTTTCCACCGCAAATGCCACAGGCCCCCTAATTTATACGCTTCCTACATAACGCGGGTTCCCCTGGAGATATGGGATCAAACAAATATCAAACACAAATTCACTACTTTCCCGTCTCCGCTCACCCTGTTGATAGACAACCCCGACTTTACCCCGGGTATGGATGTGGTAGCCTTTGCTAGGTGGCGACCCTCTGGGTGCAGAGTCCTCCACCAAATGTATGCTGAGGAGGGAGTCATTCCGTTTCACCAATTTAAACAGGAATATGGGTTGCCTGAGGTGGAGAGACTTCGGTATTTGCAGGTCCGACACCGGACACTCCATGACCAAGTACGCTCTGTGGCTGACCGACATCTCCTTCCTTATGAGAGGTGGATTATTACACGCACGTCCGATAAAAAGCTTATATCAGATCTATACAAGATGCTACAGGCTCGACACGCCCACACTTATAGCTCAGGGCGAGCATGTTGGGAAAAGGACTTAGGCTGGACGCTCAGTCATAAAGAATGGGGAAGGATCTATTACAGGGACCGCCACTCAGCGTTCCACATGGGCCTCACTGAAACCCTCACAAAAATTGTGACTTACTGGTATTATACCCCAGAACGCCTTCACTTCATGGATCGTACTAGGGAGGCTACGTGCTGGCGGGGCTGTGATCAAGTGGGAACCATGGTACATCTATTATGGGAGTGTGATCATATTCAACCTTATTGGAAACAAGTGTTAGATGAAGTGGACAAACACTTTGAGACAGAAATTCCACATTTCCCAGCATATGTTCTCTTTGGCCTCCTGAACCCCCTGACTTACCCACCTTCGCTCCCGTAGGGGCCGCCTAATAGCTATTGAGCTGGGCTCAGCGATACAAAACCTGCTCGCTCACTGGCGTACTCCGCACATTCCGACATTCACGGGGTGGTTATACCGCCTTTGGTATGTACTGGGCATGGTGAAACTGACATTAACGATTGCAGGGGAGGGGTCCAAATATATTGAGTTGTGGCAACCTTTTCTGTCCCTACTAGCCTCTGAATTTCGGGAAGTTACCTGTCCCCAATACCGCCGTTTATTACACCTTTCTGACACACAAATGGGGTAGTGTTGATCGAGACTAGTTTAGTTTAAATAGCTTTTGTGGTGGACAAGGAACAGGGGTGGGGGGGTGGGGGACGGGACTGAGGGGGGTTTGTAATGATTACGTTTTGTTGTTATTTTAATTTAGGTAGGTTTCCCTACCCTGCAAGGCACCCGCAGCTGTACCGGCGGATCTCGCCTGACCCTTTCAGGGCATGTATTTAGCAATGTCAATGGTGTCTAAGCCTATAAGATTCCTTTTTTCCCCTTTTTTCATTATGGTGGTATATGTTGAAAATGTCAATAAAGAGATTTAAACATAAAAAATGCATACTCTCTCCTTCGAGGATAGGGGAGGGTCCAACACTTACACAGTCCCCTCACATAGGTGTCCATGGTGCAGCTTAAGTTTCTCTCACTCAATGTAAAAGGCCTAAATACTCCCAATAAGTGGCCACAGATTTGGCGCTACCTTTTGCTGCAGGGCCCAGATAATATTCTCCTCCAGGAAACTCATCTGCTGCGATTCGACACTAAGCGCATGGCCCCTCCCAAGTATCCCATTCAATACTGGGCTTCATCTCTTATTAAAATGGTCGGGTGGCTATACTTATTAAAGCGGGCCTCAACCTCCAAGAAACCCAATTAACAAGGGAGGGGAAAGGCCGCTACCTAAAACTCAAATCTCTACTTAATGGCAAATCCCTCACCTTGATCAATGTGTACACCCCTCACCAAATCAATTGCAGGCTACAGGTTTAAGCACTCTTCTCAAGAACCTTGCCACACAGGAGGATGGTCCTATGCTACTTGGGCGAGACTTTAACTTGGTATGGGATCCCCTACTTGCCCGTAGTGCAGCATATTACCAGGGAAGGGCAGCCATGTCCGCAGCATTAAAATGGGACATTACGGCCCTCGGCCTGATAGGTTATTGGTGCTATAAGGCCCCAGACGAGTAGGACTTTTATTCCCATATCCACCATTCGTATTCGTGCATAGACTTCCTTTTTAATCTTGCATTCCCTCATCTCCCTTGCATTTGCTAGGACACAGGAGGCCAGGCTAGTAGAGGACAGGCTACCCAGGGACATAAAAGCTTTGGAACGCTTGGATCATGCAACGCCTTAGCGCCAGCATCAGAAGTCGTTGGCTTCTCTTCACGGCCAACTCAGGGCGCTGCGGGTCAATAAAGCAGAGCGCTCGCTGCTTACCTTTAAGCAAAAATACTATGAAGGGGCGGGACAAAGTTGGTTCTCTGCTGGACCGCCGACTCTGAGCATGTTTCTCACAGGCCCATATCTCTCAAGTGAAAAAGGAGGATGGTTTGTGGGCAAGCTCTGAACCTGACAAACAGCAAGCAATCCACGCATTTCGCGCTGTCCTATTTGGTCAGGGCGAAACATTCCAAGAAGAGGTTGGACCTTTTCTGACCTTCTGTATGTGGCAGCCCCTAGACCCCTCTCATGCTGATCAACTTGAGGCCCCATTCACATTAGACAAACTACGAAAGGCCTTGGGAGCCCTGCAGGTGGGTAAGACTCCGGGCCCTGACGGGCTTACGGTTCCCTTCTACCCCCTGTTTCTCCCCCAAATACAAGATAACCTCCTTAGCTTTTTAACTCCTTCACTGACAGTACTAACTTGACCCCCACGATGACTCGCGCTGAAAAAGCTCTTATACCCAAGCCCGGAAAAGACCCAACATCATGCGCTTCCTATCGCCCCATCTCCCTTCTCAATATAGATGCCAAGTTATACACTAAACTCCTAGCAAACCGACTAGAGACATATCTCCCCAGCTTGACCAAGAATTACCAAGTGGGATTCATACGTCGGCAACAAGGGGTGGATAATATCTGGCGCTTAGCCCACCTGGTGGAAAAAGTTCAGCAACAAACCCTCCTAGCATGTCTTTTCTCTCTTGACGCTGAGAAAGTGTTTGACAGGGTAGATTGGACCTTTCTAAGAGCTGTACTTCATCAGATCTGACTTGGGCCAGTCATGGTCTCCCGGATTATGGCCTCCTATGTTTCTCCCTTTGCACAAATTAGAGTCAATGGACTCCTGGCTCCCCCAGTGCACATTCGCAGAAGCACTCACCAAGGCTGTTGGCTATCTCCTCTACTTTTTGCCCTTGCGTTAGAACCCCTTGCAATAGCCATTCGCCAGTCTCCCACTATTAATGGCATCCCATTTGGAGGGGAGGACCCCAAAGTCGCCTTATTTGCAGATGACCTGCTGCTCACTCTGACCAAGCCTCGAGACTCCCTACCAGCGCTGATTTCTCTTCTCCATGTGTTTGAACATATATCGGGCCTTAAAGTCAACATGGCGAAGTCGCAGGTGTGGAATCTCACACTCCCTCCGCAAGAGGTCCTACAATTATCCTCCATTACCCCGTTCCAGTGGGCGGCTCACTCCATTCGATATTTGGGCCTCAATGTAACCGCTTCACTACCCTTGTGGTCTCAGGCCAATTGGCCGGAATGCTGACGCTCGGTCCGAGAAGACCTAAGGCTTTGGAAAATACTACTGGTGTCATGGCGAGGCCTACTCAACGCAGTGAAAATGTCTGAAAGAGGTAGAGTACCTTAGGTAGTACAAATCCTCCCCACGCCAATTCCCCAAGCAGATATTGTTAACCTTCAGAGGGAGGTAAACTCTTTCATCTGAGACAAGGGATTCTCCAATCAAATTTTAATGCTACCAAACGACAGGGGTGGGGGTGCTTGCCTTTCCTAACATTCTTGTCTACTATTGGGAGGCACACTTGCGCTTTATTTTTGAGTGGGTGGTTCGCGAGAGCGAGAAACACTGGTTCCACATGGATAGAGCAGTAGCAGAGGGGAGAGTAGTTGGCCTAACGGCTAGGGCTGTCGACCTCGAATCTGGGGAACCCGGGTTCGACTCTCGGCAATGACGCTGAACATCCTGTGATTCTGCAAAAAAAAATTGTCCTCATGTAACGCAACTGGTGCTATGTAAAGCGCTCTGATACCTGATACCTTCGGGTCAAGTTCGCGCTATATAAAACTCCGTAAAATAAAAAAAAGCATGCAGACCCCTGTGAGACCTGGCCACCGCGGCGCTTAGAGCCACGTAATGCCTACATCACTACTCCCACAAGAACTGTTTTAGATACATGGGACAGACTGGCTGAAAGTCAGGGTCTCACCTCCTTCCCCTCCCATAACACTCCATTGGCCCGGAATCCCCGCTTCCCTCCGGCTTTGCAGCCCAACTCCTTTTCAGCCTGGGTGGCAGGGGAATGCCACACGATTAGCGACCTATTGGAGGGGGGACACTTTTAAATCCTTTGACCAATGCAGGTAGGACTTTCACCTCCCTGCCACAGCGCGAATGCAGTATTACTAACTTCGGCATTGGTTACATACGCCCAATGGCATACAGGGGGCCACACACAAGCTTACCTCCTATGAGATATTGGAACAAGCCTTGAAGGCTCACGTGGGCTAATTTCACGTACATACAGAGTCTTGCAACTCTAACTCTACACCTGTACCTCTGAAGATAACTTCCCAGTCCACTGGGAGCAGCTGTGGAGGGCTATACCAAGGATCTACAGAAGCATTGCCCAGCAGGAAGCGGCTTGCAAGGTGATGACCTGTTGGTACTATACACCAGCACGTATCCACAAAATGTTCCCTACCTCCTCACCCATGTGCTGGTGCTGTTGCACAGGCATCGGCTCCTACATTCATATCTGGTGGTCTTGCCCCCACGTTGACGCTTTTCTGAAAAGAAGTGTTAAGCCTTAGCAAAGATGCGGTTGGGTACCCCATCGCGAACACGCCGCAAACCATCATCCTAGGGATTCGACCCCAGACTCTCAAGGGCATGACACATTCTGACTGGCGCTTAATTTATTAATACACATGCTAGGGGCTGCCAAACAGGTTATCGCTCTGTACAGGAAAAAGCCTTCAGTCCCGCCGCCGCTGGTGTGGCTCACTCGCCTATGGCACACTATGGCAGTGGAACTCCTAACTAGTCGTATCACACATACCGACACCCGCTTCGCATGAGTATGGCAACCTCTAGTACAACATTTATCTAAATTAGAGCATTGCAGCTCTCTCCCTGCAAGCCCTGCAGCTCTTTGATGACGCTTGGCTGCCGCAAGGGGAGGCGCCCTTAGAGTGATGAGTTGCACGCGACTTCTGGCAAGAGATCCCTTAATGGACTACCCCCCTCATTATACTAGTCGCAACTCTTTGTCCCTGCCTATGAATCCTTGGTGCCTGCTGGTTACAGCCTTGCCTTACATAATACAACCTGGGGCTCTCCCTCCCCCCGTGCAGTCCCCTCCTCCCCTGTTCTTTCAGTTAACATGTTTCTATGGACAAGGGTGGGCATATACCTGGATGGCGAATTGCTTTATGCTACTTGGATTATCCTCCCACAACAGTCACACTACCCTGTACTATAACTCAAATACGCAAATGTACGACACTGGGCGACGCCTCATGGACTTTCTTATCTCGCCGGAAATGTAGTTCTTGAATCCGCCAGAGTATTACTAGTCCATCGTGATGTTCGCACTGTATGTACTGTTTGTTGGTGCACATTTTTTATGAAACAATAAAACAGATTTAAACAAAACAAAAAAAACAAGTGAAACACGGAACAAAAAGTGAACTGCCCTGCATCCAGCCAGCACTCTCAAAGAGTGGATGAAATAAAGCCTGTCACACATTGTACATAATCAACTTTGGGATGGTCAATGATCGAACGCTTTATCGAGAAGGGCATGGTGAGCTAAACAGAATATCTAGGCGGACACATATACCTCAGTGGGGTGCTCAAGAGGTGTAATACGACAGATGAGCAGGTTTACTAAAGTCTGCAAGTATGGCATCCCAATGGACAGCTAATGGGTATTTACGGAGTACCAGCACATCTTCCCTATGCAGGACAACACTCTCTGCCTGCGCCCAGGCATGCATCGATGTCTCCCAGGCTGCATGTATGAGAGGGGTAGGGGATTCCCACTTACATGTGTTTAGCTAATAAAAGGCCTAGGAACAGGTCAGTGGCCTTGTGTTTATTTGCTGTAGTGATGTAACCCGAGGATACATGCCTCCCAAGTTTGCAGCTCTGGTCGTTCAGTGCATCTTGCTAAGTGAGCGGTAATCATGTGCCAGGATAAGTTCAGGGATGGGCAGGAACAAAACATATGTAAGAGGTCGGCGCCTATGTGACTGCATCTGGGGCAGGCGTGACCAGTGTGCAGAAAATATTGGTTGATTTTCTTCGGGGTGAGGTAAGCCCTGTGGCGAACACAATGCTGTATGAAATTAAAGCGAGCATTTTGTGGGATCCTGACAGGACTCTCAAGAGCTATGTCTCATTCCTTATCGGTGCATGGGCGTTCCAGGTCTGTTTCCCAGTGATGGCATAGGAGAAGCAAAATCGCTTTATGTGTCCACAAAGATCCAGCAAACCCACGAGTACGGTATTTTCCTGCGCCCATGACATGTAAATATTGTATAGTGAGGTGTATAGGACACTCCTGCTGTACTTCTCAATTTAACCCCCCCCCCCCCCAGCATCCTAATCAGTGAGTTATAGAGAAGAAATAGACTTCCCTCCACCATCATGGTATCTAGAGGGAGAAGGACATTGTCCTGGTAAAGATCTCCTAGGGCATGGATTTCTGCGGCATGCCAAATAGTCAGCTCCACCCGTAACGTGATCAGCACTCCACGAGGAGTGCCAAGTCAGGGAAGAGTTGGAGTATATGGAGAGACAGCCCTGGTGATGAATAGATTGTGCCTGTAACAGCAATAAGTGACCTTTAACAGTGTGGGGGTTGGCATTGTGGTGGAAGTGCAAGGGTGGAATAAGTGAAGAAGAGCCATCAGTTCCCAGGCAGGGGAGCCAGTGGCTGTGTCCGTGAGACATAGGCCAGCCATCCATCAACCTACCCACTGAAGTTGGGAGGGCAAATAATATTGCTCAAAATTGGGGACCACCATTTCTCCTCTGCCTGTGGGTAGAGTTTTTTTTTTTTAGTCCTATACGATAACGTGTATTGTGCCATATCAACAGCCTCACCAGAGACGGGGGGGAAGAAAGGTTTCCTAATGAATAAGGTAAAGTTAGTAAACTAATAAAGAAACAGTGGCAGCATAACTATTTTTGAGTGTGATGCGGCCCGCCACTGATAGCTGAAGGTATTGCCAAAATCCCTTCTGGGCTTGAACCAATGTTAATGCCATCATTCCCATCATAGAGGTCAGTGAGTGAACAATAGATGTGTATGCCCAAATATCGGAAGGTGTCAGTCCGCCATGGCAAACAAACACCGCCCAGTGTGGGACATGGGTCAGCTATATGGGGTTGAAAAGGAAGAGACAGGATTTGGTCCAGGTGACTCTCAGATCTGATTGGGCCACCAACCTGTTAAAAGTGGAGGCCACCATCTCCGGTATTGTTGTAATATCCTGAAGGTGCAATACGAGGTCATCGGCTTATGAGGACACTGAATGCAGGCCGTCTCTTAAAAGGATTACCCAGTCGTATTCTGCAGGCGCGGAGTGCTAGTACCAACGGTTCAATTGCCAATGAAAAAAGAAGAGAAAGGGGACAGCCCTGACATGTGCTACTGAAATGGGCTCAAAGGTAAGGACATCTGTTTTCATACAGGTAAGTGTGGAGGAGCTTAACCAATCGATTAAAGCAAAGTACCAGGCCATAGCACTTCTGGTCCACCATCCTAATAGGGAGTCAAAAAGCTATAGGGTATGGAAAAAACTGAATGTCTCTGCAGGTACCATGGTCTTCAACCTTGTTATGCAGCCTGTCGCCTATTGATGTATACCCTTGTTCTGTTGGACAAAGAAGCAATGGTGGTTCCAAATTTGCCGAAACACTTCCCAGACGTGGTCTGCAATGGACAAGACACATCCAGACATGTCACTAGGACAGGGCTAGACACCAAAACTCACGTGTCTAGTGTTATGTGCTTCTCAGTAGCCTTATCATCATTAACAAAAATCAGAGACGTGGTGTTTGGAGACCGAGCCATACTGATTATTTCAGTTGCTGGCGGGATCAGGGAAGAAACTCATGCTCCCAGCCCGGGACAAGTACACACTCGAAACAAGGCGAAATCATTAGCCGGTTCATATCAAGAAATTGTAACCGCTGCTCAAGGTTTTTATCAATTAGAAGGGATAATTTGCGAACTCCCCCTATCCAGTCAAGTTGATACAGCAGGCTGTGCACCATCGTGTTTCTAGTCTTGATGAAGACCCCAGTGTGATGTGACTTAACTACACACTTTCACGGGGGCTCGAAACGTCGACGTACCATGAATAAAGCAGCCCATACCCAGATAGACATATACAACAGAGGAGGAAATATATATGTTGCTGTTTAGGGTATGAACTGTTTTTGGGCGCTGAAACTAAATTTCTGAGTCTATATGTTAATTGTATTTATTGTCTTTGAGTTTTAAGTGTCATAGCACTTCTGTTATTTATGAGGCACATTGTTACACCTGTTACACATGTATATATATGTCACGAAGCATATTTCACGCTCTGTATTTGGTCTCAACTGTCTAATGTCCTAAGCACAGGCGATATATGACTTTCAATAAATCGTACTTCTTTCAAATAAACAGTGTCATTTTCAGTTTAAGATGAAGGTTAGTAAGTTGCTTGGTATGTAGCATTAATTATTAGCTCTTTATTTCTATGGAGTGATTACATAGTCTTCAAATAACTAGCTTTGCGTGGCAGAACCGTTGCTTCTGTACTGTGTCTCAGTAGCCTTAAGCAGACATGCCTGGCTTACGTCAGTGGACTTTTCAGGATAGGGCATGGGGGAAGTGCTGGATATGCCCTTTGATGGAGCCTGTCTTTTCTGGGACAAACTGATGTTTTGTATTCAAAGGACTAAAGTGGGAAAGGAAATGGCCTGACCCCCGGGCCAAAAGTCACCCGTAATAGATTACAGGGAGTTTTGGAAATTTCAAAGATTCTTGAAGGGATTTAATTTTCAACAAAGTCAACCCTCTCAGTCTCAGGCAGCAAAATCCACCGCTCCACCAGTACAGAAGCAGAGGTGGGATGTCCGCGCTGGGGTGTCAGCACCAGCAATTCTCCTCTTTCCCAACACCACCTGAAGAGCTGCTTTAGCTTCCCCTTAAAGGAGGAAGGGTATCCCCCTTTCTACAGGTCTGGAAGGCCCTAACATCAGGCAAGTGGGTCCATGGATTGAAGAAAAAAAAAAGGGGGGGGGGGGGGGTCTGCTGTAATCTTCCTGCAGAGCCCCCTCTCCAGATCCCTTCTCCATAGTCCTTTCATTTAGAACATCTTCAAGTCCTGCAGCAACACGTGGTGGCAGCCCTGCTGCAGAAAGACGCTGTGGCGTTGGTTTGTGAGCAGGAAATTTGGCAGGGGTGCTACTCTCTGTACTTTCTGATTCCTAAGCACGGTGGCCTTCGTCCAATCCTAAACATCAGTATTTTTATCTTGTTTCTGTGCCTGAAAAAATACAAGACGCTGTTCCAAGCTTAGTCCCTGTTAGTGCTCAAAGCGAAAGACTGGATGGTGTCCCTTAGCTTGCAGGGGGTGTATTACCACATACTGATCCTCTGTTCCTGCCATAGGTCAGTCCTCCCTTGAGCCAAAAAGTTCATTCCAAATTCAGCAATTCAGATGACCTCATTAGTATCACAAACATTCACACATACATGCCTTTTAGTCTAAGCACCACTCCTATCTAATGCTCATGGTACTAAATGCAGTTCAGCCAACACTCAGTCAAAATGTTTGTTTTTCACAATCCATTTCCTGTATGGTATTACCGCCCGGCTGTCCAGTTTTCTTAATTATATAATGATGTTGTTGATGGCTGTCCATTCAAGAAAATGTTTCAGTAATAATAATAATACATTCCTTGTAGAGCGCACGGCTAATCCTAACGGAAGTGTCCCTGCGCTAGTTGACCTGGGCATGGGACCCGGAGGTGAAAGTTAGGGAAGAGCAAAGAGCCAAGTTTTTAATGCTTTCCTGAACATTTGTTCAGAGTTGATCTTCCTTAGATGTTCCGGCATAGTGTTCCACAGAGTGGTAGTTTTAACAGAAAAGGAGCGACCTCCGGTCCTGGCCTTTGCAAAACGTGGAATGACCAGAAAATTCTGGTCATTTGATCTAAGTGCTCTCTTGTTGCTGTATTTTCTAAATCTTTGCCTCAGATAATGCGGAACAGTGTTGTTCATTGCTCTATGTGCCAAAGTGAGAGCTTTGTACTCTACTCTTCTTTTCACTGGTAACCAGTGAAGACTGAGTAGATGGGGGGTTATGTGGTGATGCATTGGCACGTTCCGCACAAGCCTAGCTGCTGCGTTCTGAATAATCTGCAGTCTTCTGAGTAAATACTCAGGGAGTCCCAGGTAAAGGCTGTTGGCATAGTCAAGTTGGGAGGTGCCCAATGCGTGCACCACAGTCTTCCTGCAGTCCATAGGAAGATAGTGAAGAAAGCTCCGTAGAGCCTTCAACTTCCAAAAACACGGCCCTGAAACATGGGCAATTTGCTTTGCTAGACAATTGTGTGTCACACTTAAAGCCCAAATTCCTGGCAGAGGTAGCTGGAAGAGGAGGCGGATTTAGCTCAATTGGCCACCAGAGCTCTGGCCATGGGGTAATGGGTTGATTAAAAACAGGATATCCGTTTTATCTGTGTTTAATTTCAAGCAGTTCTCTGTCATCCAGGATGAGATGTTCAAAAAACACTGCTTAAAATTAACAAAGGCCGTCTCGCTGTGATCTTTAAAGGAGAACACTAATTGTGTGTCACCAGCATTCGAGACGACCTTCACTCCATTGTTCTCAATTATTGCCGCCAAAGGGGTAAGATACACATTAAAAAGCGTAGGACTTAAAACTGAACCCTGTGGAACCCCACACGTAAGGGGGCTGTGGGTGGAGGTATGAGGATGGAGAACCACTTGCTGCGTGCGCCCCTCTAGAAAGGAGCGGAACCAGGCCCAAACTGTTCCTGTCACCCCAAAACCCTTGAGTCTGTTTAAGAGGATTCTGTGCAACACCGTATCAAACGCTGCAGATTAGTCCAGCAGCACCAGCATCGCACAGCTTCCTTGATCTACGGTTTCCCGGATAGTCTCTGCCACTTCCAGTTGAGCCATTTCCGTACTATATCCGGATCTAAAACCAGACTGGGAGTTGTGAAGAGGATGGTTCGACTCTAGGAAGTCCCTGAGTTGTTTCTGGACTTCCCTTTCTAGAATTTTAGCCGGAGCAGGTAGGAGAGAAATTGGCCTGAAACTGTTGGGCTCTGTGGGATCTGCATCTTCCTTTTTCAAAATGGGCTGGACATATGCATTTTTCCAGCTGGAGGGGTAAACCCCCGTCACCAGCGAGGAATTCCAGATATCATTCAGTACCGGGAGAAGCCAAGGGGCAAACAGTTAAAAAAATCTGGCCGGACAAGGGTCCGCTGGAGAGCCTGATTTTATCTTGTTAAGTTCCCCAAAAGATGTTTCTAAGCTTAGGGGGCGAAATGCTGCCCACATGCTAGTTGCACACAGTATATGAGATGGAAAATCTGGTGGTCCCGAAAGTGGGAAGGATGAGTAAATATCCTGGATTTTAGTCTGGAAGAAAGTAGCTAGTTTTTCAAAAAGAGTTTAGGTGGAAGGAATAGTGCTTTTCAGTGCCTTAGGTATGATAAAACCCTGGACAATATTAAAAATGTCTTTCATCGACTTATCAGAGGAGTTAATCTGATTGGCAAAAAAAGTCCTAATGGATTTACGCTTTAAGGGATTACATTTTCTTAGCGCTGCTTCATATGCACATTTGGCTGCAGGCTCATAGTGTTTACGCCAAGCACGCTCCAACCTCTTGCATAGACTCTTCTCCATCCGGAGCTCGTCCGTAAACCAAGGAGCTGAAGGTCTGCTCGTAGCAAGCTTCCTATTTTTCGTTGGGGCAGTTTTATACAGAGCTGACGTGACCCACTGATTAAAGATTAGTGCATCTTGACTGGGTCTCCTGTGAGCCGGGGGAAGGTGGTCTGTAGCTTAAGGCCCATTGATTCAGCGGAGACCTTTCTCCAATTCCTCCTGACCTCCAAGGTAGGTCTTAAAAGATCATTGCGCGAAGACCCGCAAATACTAAAAGGAATCAGGCAATGATCTGACCAGGTCAGCGATCATGCTACCTGTAAAGCATGATCATTGGTGAAAAGTAGATCCAACATGTGGCCGGCTACATGAGTAGGTGCCGCTACTCTTTGCATCAGATTAACCCTTTCAGGGTATCCCCCAGCTGAACAACTAAGGGGCAGTTGGATTTGTCAATGTGGACATTGAAATCACCTAGGATTGTCAAGTGAGTGTATTTCAGTGACAGAGCAGCAATGGTATCATAGAGTTTCAGCATCTGGGCCACTGGGGCATTCGGGGGCCTATAGCCCAATAATCCTACCATTGGGAAAGCTTTGGCATGCTTGATGCAGTAGGACATAGCCTCAATCTGCCCCAGATTATCTATTCCCTTAAACGTGATCTCCCAGTCTTCTCTCATAATAATTGCAAGGCCACCTCCTACTTTATTTTCAGCATGATTCACTATAGAGATCCTGTAGCCTGCTGGAATGGCTAATGCTATGTGTGGGTTGGAACAACCTCGCATCCACATTTCAGTTACAAGTAGTTGCTCCCTGTTCCAAACAATTCTTGATATTGAGCTCCCTTGGGCAGCATGGCTGGTGCTAGCCTCGGTCTGGACGCGCGCAGGCAGGCTTGCCTTAGGCACGTTAGCGGCGCGACCGCGCCATCCGCCCCCTTTTATCTTGGGCGTGTGCGGTAGCGACCAGTGAGAGCGGTGAAGCTGAACTGCTAACCTCCTAGCGTGAAGGAATTTTAAAAGTATGCCCCCCGGAGCATTGAACACAGCTCCAACAGTGAAATGCACACAACAGAAAATACGATTTAAAAAAAGGAATGTGGAGGTGAAATATAGCAATTAGACGCCACTCACTCAAGCCCTGCCACAGCTTAGGTGAAGTTAGTCAAAAAGCGCTACTAGATGCTGCCAGCTAGTTGGAAGAGGAAGTGCTTGGATTTCTGGCATGGTAGGTTGTGGATTTGTGGGTGCTCGTTATTAACCAGAAATGAGCAATAACTTAGTATTCATATCCAATATAGTCAAATTGAAGGGGATAAACATGTGGCGCATACGGTAGCTTAGTCTCTCAATAAAGCATTTATTGGTTAATTTTTGAAGAGTGAAATGTTTGATTGAATTCTCAGAGATTGAGTAAGCTCCAGAATACATACCTCAGTAGACTGATTGATGTGTCCTCATGTTACTTTAGGTTTGTACTTAAACTGGTCCAGTGTTAAGAGGTGCCTAGATATATAGTTTATGATGGGCAGTTAATCCTGAAGACTTTGTTTCGTAGATTGTATTTTACCATTTGTTTCACTTTCAGACAGCCTAGTTTTCTAAGATATGTAAGCATGTGTATAAAGTAGCAACTATCCAGACTAGCCAGGACTTGTGATCTCACAAGTTATATTTGATGGTTGGACGCTGTTACCTTAACTGCAGAAGACTGAAATTGGTGCCTTGCAGCAGTTTCTTCCTATGCTCATCTTTCTCCCTACTACAGTTTGGTGAATGATTTCACTAAAATTAGCATTTCGTCCACTTGTAATGCCCACACCATCTCCCTAGGTGGACCACACCATTGAATGCTATTAGTTGTGGCCAGTCCCTTCACACTGTTCAGTAAACTGTTAGCCAGTCGGCAATATGTGGCTCTTTGGTTATGCTTCACATCATGCTCTTCGCATTATGTGTTATCTATTTGAATTTTAAACTCTGGGAACCATTGCTTGTCCTTGATTAATATCTATAGGCCTCCTTTTTTCCATGAGGAACAACTCTAAGTTCTATACCACCATGGATTTTAAACTCATTTTCATCCTTGACTAAAATCTTCACTGCTGTGTTCCTGAGGAACAACACTATTATATGGCACATTACACTACGCCTAAAAAAAAACTGCAGCCATCTCTAGAGACCAGAATCTTATTTAAATTGAACAGTATACCACACCAGGCTCTCTGCAGCCACTATACCTTCAAACTAAACTGATTATCTGAAACTTCCATGAGCCGTCATGTTTCTAAGGAGCAAATCCACTGACTATACCATTGCAAATTCCAAAACTGATAACAAGTCAGACACGACCCTAACACTTTTCAAAGTCAGCTGCTAGGATCTAGAGCACCACTGCACCAAGACTAATCCGTCTTTTCTCTTTATTGCCCTTTAGCAAACTAAGATCTCTCCTATCCCACAAACACTTAGTAAAGATGCCTTTCGACAAAGGAGCTACAAAGCCTACTGTATTTACACGTACTTTCTGCCTAAACTCCTTTGCTAATCTGATATCACTACCTGTTATCACAAGACATTTGATCCTGTTAGATGATATTTTGTGTTTAACCTGTTTTTTGTTTCTTAAGTATAACTGTATGAACTAGTTCTTTTTCCTACATTATTCTTTATAAAGGGCTCAGATACTATTGGGCCAAATTTGCACTGTCAACATTTTCCAATTAATAAAACCCATGGTCACCAGCGGTGATGGTACAGATATATTTCCCCATTGCACCCAGCATGGAAAAGAGCCCACGAAATTGGAAGCATACAAATTTCTGGGCCTTGAGGGTCCCTTCACTGGAGGACAAAGGAGTTGTATATAGCACCTCAACCGGTCACACACGGCATCAGTTGCTCCCTGTTAATTCCACCTAGCCATTTAGTCCTGACTGCTGATAATACATTTGTCCATTATGATTCTATCAAGTGTCAGTAACATGCTCTCTTATTCACTTCAGAAAAGAGCTGAACATGGATATTGTGAAGGAACATCGTATTTGCCATTGATAAAGAACCTTCAGTTTATCTTGTTTTTTGGGCTGTACTTGAACTCAAGGTGCCCCATGTTTTGTACCCAATCCGTTCTCTCATCCAAACTTTGTGCAGTGCACTGTGTTACATCATTTCCAACACAGATTTCAGTAAGTAATCATACAAGTACCATAGTCCCACCGATGGTGGTCTTCTCCCTCCAAAACGTACATCACTGGCCTAAATACGCAACTATTCTCAAGGAAGTCAGAAGGTCAGAGAGTGGTTCCTCGGCAATGATTACAGTAGAAGCCTTTAAAATAATTCATATTGGTCAAACCCAGTTCCTGATGCCTGTAACAGAAGTTCACTAAGGCATGATTTCACATAGTATAACTCACACACATAAAAGGGATGAATGATTGCAAACAGTCTAAACCAGTGGTTCTTAAACTTGGGGTTTAAGAACCTAGGGATCCGCAAAGCCTATTTGGGAGGTCCGTGACTGCCTAGAAAATTAAAATATTTTAAGAAATGAATTAACTGTATATAAATAAAGAAGCAAAATGGAAAATGTAAATACTTTCAGTAAATGTGAAGGAGGTTGAAATTGAAGGCTAAAGATTAAGTTAGTATTTTCTTTTTTTTATCCCAGGAAAAGTGGTAAAGAGATATAAGAAGGGTATAAAAACATGGTGGTCCAGAAGTACAGTACAATACGCTACATTCAAGATAATAAAGAATAACTGTAACACAAATTTCATGGTGCTGCTCCAATTCATTAAGCCATAAAATCCTAAAAGCTAGCTAAACATGGCTAAAAAGATGTCATAATTAGTTAGTTCATATTCATATATAGACTAAGAAAGAGAGGATATATATTATACAAAGGTTATAATGGGGGCAACGGAAGGTCCAAAAATACCACAATATATACAGGTTTAACTACAGGTATAGCCCTTAACTACTATTAAAAAGCTGGCTGCAGGGGGACACAGGCGCAAGCCAATCTCTGTTATCCATCGAAAGTCCAGGTTAACAGGACCCCAGATCTTACTACCTCGTTTCCTAGAACACCTCCTCTTACAGTTATATAGAGCACGTTCCTGGTTATAAACATGGAATAGCCAGGCAAGCCAAGCAGAAAAGGTAGGTGGGTCTGGATCTTTCCACTTTGTTGCAATTCGCAAGCGGGCTACTGCTACCGAACTAAAAATGAAATATGTCCGAGTCTGTTCCAGTTGAGCTTTCTCATCGTACCCTAGGAGCATCATGGGTGAGGAGATACTTCCTGCACCAA
The DNA here is from genome assembly GCF_964204655.1 of Triturus cristatus. Lineage (NCBI taxonomy): Eukaryota > Metazoa > Chordata > Amphibia > Caudata > Salamandridae > Triturus > Triturus cristatus. The sequence continues at coordinate 550,645,024 of NC_140584.1, forward strand.
TGCTTTTTGAAGGAAGACTTTGACTCGTCTTTTTAAAGGGTCTAGTTTTTCACAGTCATAAAACATATGGACCACATCTGCTGGGCATTCCCCGTATCTTTGGCAGTTGTCATTTTCCTTTCCCCCCCCCCCACACAAAAAGCTTGGCCGGGGTGAAATAAAGGTTGAAGACTGTTTTGTAGTGTTGAGCCTTCAAATTGGCTGAAAGAAAGATCTTCTTGGCTACAGCAATAGACATATATAAATCCATTTCATTTTTTCCTAGGTTCCTGGCCCAATTGGATTCTACTTTCACTAGATCATCCGGGTTGCTTCTATAAGAATTTTATATATATGCTTTATCCGTCAATCTCTATGGCTAACCGCTTCTAAGAGAGGGATTTTGTCTGTAGAAAACACTTCAGACTTCGGCTGTTTAATAGTTTCTTTAACATGAATATACTTAAAGTAAGACCCAGCATCTATCCCATAGCGGTCCTGTAGCTAGTCAAATGAAGCCAATCGATCTAAAAGAAAGATATCCCCTATTTTATTTATGCCAGCGTGCTCTCATCGCTTTTCATCCCATTATAAATAGAGTCCGGAAAAACTGGTGATAGCCACAAGGGTATATATCTGTGGTACCTTGGTAACTTCAGCAGTTTTCCAGACTGCTTTAAGGGACTTAAAACATGTTTTCTTATAATAGTTGACATCCAGCTGTCGTAAGATCACCCCCCGTGCTGCACTTTCAATAGCCAGTTCATATATAGAGGAGGGAGCTGGAGCTTCAGCTTCCTGTTTCTGTATGTCCCTTATCTGGTATGAACAAGATTCCCATCTTTTGGAGCATTGTGGCCCAGTAGTAACAGACTAAATTCGGAATCGCCCAGCCCCCCTAGTTCCTGAGTGAGGGCTAGGAACTTTAATGATCGTCTTATATTGCCATATGACACTTGAGAACAGTGCATCAAGCTTCTTATTCAAAATAGCTTCGACCTCCAGGGGGATGGAGCGAAATAAATAAAGTACCTTTGAGAACATATCAATTTTAAGGACATTACACCTCCCAATTATTGAAAGGTGCAGCTTATCGATTCGTCGTAAATCTTTGCTGATTTTGGCTATCAGAGGGTCCATATTCATTTGCCATATTAAATCCACGTTCGAGGTTACCCTGATCCCAAGATATGTGGCCACTTCAGTCCTACAAGGATCCTGAAAAATTATATTCTTGGTGCAGCCAATCTGGGTCTTTCCTGTGTTTAGTAGATACCCAGCCTGCCTTCGAAATTCCTTGGCCAAAATGTCTCCTTGTGCGATCGCACTCTTTGGGTCAGAAGTCACTAAGGCTATGTCATCAGCATATGCCAACACTTTCATATCATAGCCCTTGACTGAAACTGACTTAATTATCTGGTTTGAGAGAACTGCTCTAATAAGCGGATCGATGTAAAGAGCAGAGAGAATCGGGGAGCAGGAGCATACGTCTCATCCCTCTGGCGACTTCTATCCTATCGAATTCACAGCCCATAATTTGTATTCTGGCATTGGGGTGACAATACATTGCTTTAACAGCAGTAATCGATCATGGCCCAAAACCATTCTGCCTTAAAATATCCCAAAGATAATTCCACGAGACTCAATCAAATGCTTTTTGTGCATCAAGAAGAATCAGGGCCATCTGCTCTCCTGTGACGGGGACTATATCAAACAGAGTAATGGCTCGCCTTATATGGTCCGTGGTCCCTCTCCCTGGTATAAAGCCATGTTGCCAAGCGCTGACCAACCAGGATATGATCTTTCCTAATCAAACAGCAAAGATTTTAGAGTGAAGTCTTGCATCTGAGTTGATAAGGGAGATAGGGCGGTACGGAGCTAGGGCCTCTGGGGATTTCCCTTTTCTTTAGAAAGACTATTATATCGGTGCCTTGCCAAGACTGCAGGGGCTACCCCTTATCTTGAACAGCCAGAAAGAAATCTAACAGTAAAGGAGACCACTCTAGTTGAAACATCTTATGGATTTCCATAGGAATTCTATCCGGGCCTGCAGTCTTCCCTAAGGCCATCATCTGAAATGCCTGAAAAGTTCTTGCAGTACAGGAAGCCTAACCTCTGCTATCCTCCCAGTAAATATTACCTTTCCTGTATCTAAGGCAATGTCCTGTGTTTCTGCCTGGTATAGCTCCCTATAGAATTCTGTAAATACCTTAAGGAACTCCTTTGGATCCGTTATCTATGCCCAATCTTTCTTTCTGATCTTAGCAATATTTTTTATAGTTATTTTCTGTCTCGTGCACAGAACTAGGAGCTTGCCAGTTGTTTCTCCATAGTCATAGTTTTCTCTGCTGTAAGCTTGATAGGCTTCTGCCACCTTTTTATTGTAATGGCTATTAATCTCAGCTTTAATCCAAATTACTTTTAGCTGTAGTTGAGCTTGTTGTTCATCCTTTCTCTGGGTTATTGCAATAGTGTGTTTCTCCTCAAGTGAAGCAAGCTGTGCGGTCAGCCGGTGAATCTCATCTCGCTGACTTTTTCTGCTCTGTCCCATAAAGCTAATGACCTCACCCCTAAATCATGCCTTAAAGAGATCTTAAACTACTTCCTTCGAGGCACTAAATTTATCCATATCAAAAAAGTATTGAACCCAAACCCTGATCTGTTCTATAAATAGGTCATTAGCCAGTAATTCCCTATCAAATGTCTATTTGGACTAAGGTTAATGTGCCCTTGTACCCTAATATCAAGAACCAAGGGTTTATGGTCTGAAAGTATTTTGGGTAATTTCCTAATGCTTGTATCATCAAGGAGTGTGGTGGACACAAAGAAATAATCTAATCTAAACTAGCCGTTAATGCGGATAATGCCTTATACATTTGTGGTTTTCTCCCCTGATATGTTAGTCAGAGCTACGCTAACATCCAAATGGATATTCAAATCCCTGCATATTATCAAGGATCTGGCCAGGAGGCTAATTCCACCTCAAGTTCTTCCAATACCCTAGGGTAGTACTGATTATAACCATAAACGGTGCATATCGTCAGCCCTATAGGTAATGTTGACACTGCCCCCCACTTATCTTCCAAGACTCATGTGGCAGATGCCAGATTATTTAACACATGACTAGCCACCCCTCTAATCGTGGAGGTCTGGGTAGAACATGCCACCAGTGTATATCCTGAAATCAAGATAGATTCTCTCCTATCCCACGGAATAAGAGTTTCCTGTTGACATGATATGTCAAAACCCAAGGATCTTAATGTCTCACCCCCCACGACATTTTGCTTTGTCAGACTACCAATGTTTATTGAACAAATAGAAATTTTACCCATATGTGTAGCAGGTAAACAATCTATTATCCATTCTAAAGTTAGCTACAAAAAGATAATTTTTTTCCCTCGCTGGTTCTCTAGGTTCCCCCCCCCCCCCCGCTACACCACCCACCACCCCCCTCATCGCCAACATGCCTCCCCCATCCTCTGCCTCCTACATTTAAGCACCCCTATAATGAGGGAAAACAGACCTGCATCAGTCTGTGGAGGAAGGAGAGCAGCTCCCCCAACAAGTGGCTAATATTACCTATCAATTACCACCCTATACTCTATTTGACCTGCACCCCCGCCACCACCAAATAGAACACCTAAATCAATCTTAGCAAGTGTATTGCTCACTAAAACCTTAAAGACAAGGTAGGGGGATTGCCCTGCCGAAATAGCCTAAGGTTATACCCTATCACTTTCAAACGAGCCGTGTTCATTAAAAAATCCTGTGTGCCTTTCTCCTCGAATGGTTTAATAATTTGACGGAGCCGCCACCGCCGCACAACAGTTGCGTGGCAGAAATCGGGCCTGGCAAAATATGAGATGTCCTCAACAGATCGTTGAGCTTCAGGTCTGGCTTTCTCAAAGATATTTTGTCTCAGTAAATAGTTTCCAAAGTACACTAGCAAAGCGCGGGGTTTTGCGTCAGCTTTGACTGGTTGTTTCAGAGAGAAGGGGACTCGGTGTGCTTGTTGAACCTCATGATGCCAGTCCCATCCTTCTATTGTCGGAAGAGCTTTCCTCAGCAACTCTACTATGTACAGCCGCATGTTCGATCCTTCTCTCCCTTCTGGAATTCCTAAGAACCAGAGATTGTTTTTTTTTTAAATTTATTTCTTTATTAGCAAATTGCATCAACTGACATACATCGTAATACACTTACAACCTTGAGGCCAGTCACAACGTCACAGCACATCGTTGCAGCTCTGCAGCTTATCCCACATCCCGGAGGCCGGGCATCGCTGCACCCCTATGTAGCCCCGTAGTGAAATCTTCCCAGTATAATAGTAGTATGTCACGGCTCGTATACACTCCCCCATCAGGGGACAACAGTTTTTTGTTTTTTACCACTAATCTAATCTAACTCCCCCAACTCTCTCCCCTCCCCCCCACCCCCCCAACTTCTAGGCGTCCAAACAGATCTCCACCTATAGCGCAAATCTCCGTTGCCACCCGTTTGCACGGTCTTCCCGTACTCTACCCTCTGCTACCTGCCAGCCCCATGACACCCTCGCCTCTACCTCTGCAATCTCCCTGCCCCTCTCAATCCACTGCCCCCAGCTTATAAGCATATTGTCAGGCCCTCTGCACTCAAGTCAGCACTCCTAGCGACCAGCAGTCCCCTCCCAGACAGCCTACTGCACTATCGCTTCCTGGTCCCCCACGGCCTCCGACTCCTTACCCCTCTCAGGTGCTCCTTCCTTTCCCCTGAGGCTTTCAATATATAGTCCCCAGAAATGTTTCGGTCGACTGCGCGGCGGAAGCAGCTCGCTGTATATCTCAGTTTGTGTGCAGCAATATAATACGTCCCGGGCCCATTGTGCTAGCGTAGGCACTGGCCCCCTCATCCAACACATTGCCACCCTTCTTTTAGCCATTAGCAGACCCATATCTATCATTTTGCGTACGGCTCTGGGCAGCTTCTTAGAATAGCCCAGCAGAGCTACTGCCGGATCCGGATGCAGCTCCAAGTCTACCAGGCCCCCTATGTTGCTGAAAATTGCTAACTAAAATCTATAGATCTCTGGGCATTCCCAGGCCAAATGGATGAAGTCCGCCGTGGCGTGACCACAACGCTCGCACGCGGCATCTTCTCTCAGTCCGTAACGGTGCAGTCTGACCGGTGTGTAGTATACTCTGTTTACATACTTAAAATGAAGCAGCCTATGTCTCCCATGTAGTGATATCCTACGCGTGCCATTGCAGCAATACGTCCACATGGCGTCGTCTATTGCCACTCCCAGGTCCTGTTGCCAGGCCAGTCTAGCTTTGGGGTACCGATGTATACGTTGCTCCATAGTCATATTGTACAGTCGAGATATTAACCTGCGAGGGCATTTGTGCTTGATAATATACGTTAATTCCGGCACTTCCGGCCCATGTCGTCCACAAACAGGTCTCCCATCACATGTAGGCTGAGCTCCTGCAGGGCTCGCACCACGCCTTTATCCCTACAGGGAGATAGCCATCGCGCCCATTCCACTGGCATTGCCGGGGAATATAACAATGCCCCATCCTTATCCCTTAGAATACTATCCCAAGCGTGCCTCGTGGAATTCAGGGAGTCCAGATATCCTGTGCGGCGTTCCGGTGGTTCAAATAGGATCGCTGGCAAAGGGAGGGGGTCCGCAAACAGCCTCTCCAGCCTGAGATACGGCACCGATCCCTCCCTGTGTATCCAACCGTGTGCCTGTGCGCCCTGAGCCACCCTGTAGTACAGTTCCATATCCGGCGCCCCAAGTCCCCCCCCATGTGGTACGGCAATGTGAGTACCTGCCAGCTGACGCGAGCCTGCCCGCCCACCCATGCCAACTTCAATAGAGACCTACGCAGCCTATCAAAAAATACTCGTGGTAGCACCATCGGTATATTAGTGAACAGGAAAAGAAAGCGAGGCAGCACCACCATTTTCATAATTGCTATCCTACCAATTAAGGAGAGTGGGAGGCCAATCCAAATCTCCACGTCGTCCTCAAGTTTATCTATAGCCCTACCATAATTTTCCCTCATTAGTATTTCGGCATCCGTGTGGAGCCGTATCCCCAAGTACCTGACTGCTTCATCCGACCATTGTAGCGGGTACTCCATCACACAAGGTGTCGTGGAGGGGGTGAGCGGGAAGGCTGTGGATTTATTCCAATTCACCTGTAGGCCCGAGAGGGCCCCGAAGCGCACCACCTCTCGCAGCACCGAAGCCAGATTGCTCTCACCGGTTCACGCACGTACAGCAGAGTATCGTCGGCATACGGGGACACCATAATTTTATAAGTGGGGAAATTCACCCCCCTCATACTGTGGTATTCTCGCAACGCGCAGGCTAACGGTTCAGCCACCAAAGCGTAGAGTAATATGCGACAGCGGGCAACCCTGACGCGTTCCCCTGGAGACCGGGATCGCCTCCGTCACTAGCCCACCCAGTCGTACCCGCGCACTTGGCGCCGTGTACAGTACCCCCATCATGCGCAGGAATACCGGGCCCAGGCCCATTTTTGTCAACACCTGACTCATGAAAGGCCATTCAACAGAGTCGAACACCTTCTCCATGTCCAGGAACACCGCAAGTGCTCTAGTATCCCTGCGGACGTGTTGCATGGTGCCGAACACCGTTCGTTCGCAAGTTATAGGTTAGATTCCTGCCCGGCATGAAGCCCGCTTGCTCCGGAGCCACAAGCTCCAGTGTCAGCAGCGCAAGACGCGTGGCCAATATTTTTGCGTAGATTTTAGCGTCCACATTTAGCAACGATAGTGGTCTATAGGAGCAGCACTCCTCCGGGGGTTTCCCAGGTTTGGGGATGGCGACCAGCAGCGCCTCACTCATGGATGTCGGCATGCGGCCCGTGTCGCACATGTCGTCAAACAGCTGCAAAAGATGTGGGAGGAGAATATCCGCAAAGTTTTTATAGAAGGTAGCCGTCAGGCCATCCGCCCCAGGTGCACTGGTCGCACACATGCTCGCCAGCGCTTCAAGTATTTCATCCCTCTGTATGGGAAGAGCCAAAAATTCCCTACGGGCGTTAGAAAGAAAGGGCATCTTAATGTGGTCCAGGTAGTCTCTAATCTCGTCGTCCATCCCCGTCTGCCGAGAAGCGTATAGTGTTGCATAGTACGACCTAAAACATGCTGCAATCACCTCCTCCCCAGTCAGCAACTCCCCAGTTTCAGATCGGACTTCGGCGACGGTAGCTCTACTCCTTCTTGCCTTAAGTAAATTCGCCAAGATCGAGCTCGGCCTCTCCCCTTCTCCATATACCCTTGCAGTAGCATACTTCCCTAAGTGCTTGACCTCCGCATCCGCGGCCTCGTGGTACTCCTCCAAGAGGATCTTCAATTCCTCCGTGGCCCCGCTTCTCTCACCCCTCAGCTGCCTAACCTCTACCTCACCCAGTCGACGCTCCAGGGTCGCCAATCGTCTTCGGATATCCCGCAATACCCCTGAATGTTTAGCCATGGCCACCCCTCTAATATAGACCTTGAACGCCTCCCAGACCGTTTGGAAGCTGTCCACTGAACCTACGTTAGTGTCGAAAAAGGTGGTTATAGCTTCCGCCAATTCCTCCTTAAAGAGGGGGGTCTAGTAAGGAGTAGGGGGGAACCGCCACATGAACGGCGGAATAGTTTTCCTAGGCGTGTCTATGGTCAGTAGAATAGGGGAATGGTCGGACAGAGTCCGCGGCAGCACCTGACACAGGCCAACTCGTGGAATGAGCGTCGAAGACGCAAACCAGTGATCGATACGTGTGTGCAAATTATGGTAGGCTGAATAGTGTGTGAATCCCCCCACCACAGGGTTTAGTGTTCTCCATACATATGAGAGAGACATGCGGATCATTGTCCTATGCAATATCGTGACAGCTGCCGCGGGTATCCTGGCCGGCCCCCCCGATCTATCCAAGCTCGGGTCCATAACCACATTAAAGTCACCTCCCCACAAAATCTGCAAATCCCCGCAGCCCCCAACCGTGTCAGCTAGCTTACTGTAAAAGTCAGGACAATCAAAATTAGGGCCGTAAACATTCACCAACAGCACGTCCAGCCCTCTGCCCTGGCAGCGTGAGATCACGTACCTGCCCCCCACGTCTACTGTGATCAGCTGCGCAGCAAGGTCGGACTTTGGGTTCACCCAGGTGAGGACCCCTCTAGCGTGTGTCGTATATCCGGCCGCATGGACTTGTCCCCTCAGCCCCCGGCGCGTAGCATGGAACTATAGTTGGGAAGGTGCGTCTCCTGCAGGAGGGCTACATCTATGTCATGTCTACTTAGATATTGCATAACTTTGCGCATTTTACGATGATCATTCAATCCTCTGACAGTCCAAGTCACTACCCGTATGGGGCTGGGTGATCCCAGAGTGACAGTAGATCTAACCATGGTCGTCTTGGTCACTAGTTGGTGGCCCCGGCTCCATAGTGTGTGCCGAGTTTCCAGGCAACCGCCCTCTCACCTCTCCAATCTGTCGGACTAACCTCTGAACAAACAACCGAACCCCCTTCCCCTCCCCCTCCCACAGCTGACCTCCCCCAACTCAGCCACGCTGGATCTCCTTAAGAGATTACCCCTACCTTCCTCACCCCACCCGCAACACAAAAAGCCCCAGAATAAAAAAAGAAACTGTGTGTGTCTTGCACTCGGAGGCGGAGGTAGCTCCATGCAGAACTTTTTCAGGCAAAATCCACTCTAGTCCGAGCCTTCCCCTCCACACACAGAGCAAGAGTCTGTTCCCCACACCGTGAGAGGAGATGGTAATCAGTGTGCCTTTCCCTGCACCCTTGGGTTCCGAGACTCCAAGTGCCGGCGACCCTCTCAATCCCCGCGCCAGTGCCAGAGTTTACCAGGTCCCAGCCCTGTTTACTAATTGGTCCCCTTCGGATCAGCACTGCCACCCCTGGGTATCTCCCATTCCTGTACTGTGCTCTTTGAGCAGGCGGCCCCTGCCCTCCCCCAAAAGTTCCAATCCGAGTTGCGGTCCCCTGGTGCCTCCCTTACCGGTACATCCAGTGCTTCCTCTCCACAGCAGTTCGAATACCCAATACAGACCTACCACCTGTGTTTTTTTTAGTCTTGCTGTTCCAAGGAGCTCTCGGCCTCCTCATCTCCGGAGTTCCGCACAGGGCTATTCCTCTTTTCTCTGCTCCAGTCCTTCAGTGCCCTCTGTAAGGCCTTGGGATCAAGAAAGATGTGAGTCTTCCCTTGCCTGTTAATACGCAATTTCGCAGGGTATAGCATCGCATAGTCCAGGCCCAGCTCGCGCAACTGTTTTTTAATCGGTATGAACTGCCGTTTGGCCTCCTGGACCCTTGCCGTGAAGTCCGGATACAGCGAGATGGAGGACCCCTCGTACTGAAGCGACTGCTTTTCCCTCGCCACCCGGAGTGCCGAGTCTCTATCCCTGTAGTTCAACAATTTAGCGATGATCGGCCGCGGTGGCGCCCCCGGCGCTGGTCTGGGGCCCAGGGATCTGTGCGCCCTCTCCACCACGAACATAGTTGAGAAGATGTCCGGGCCCAGCAGGTCCTTCAGTAATTTTTCCACAAAGACCTCCATTTTGCCCGTAGGCGTCGTCTCCGGCAGGCCCGTAATGCGCAGATTACAGCGTCGCGCGCGGGCTTCCAGGTCTTCAGTTTTATCTTGTAACACCTGCATGACATGCCCTAGCTTTTTGTGTTCAGTGTCGATCGAGGTTTGCGAGTCCTCCACCCTCGCCAGTCTCTCCTCTGTTTGATCTAGGTGCTCCGCGTGTTTGTCAAGTCGCTTCCCCATGCGGTCCATGCGATAGGAGAGGGCATCAATCTTCGCCCGCAGTGATGTGATGCCCGACTGAAGACCCTTCTCCATCGAGAGCAATAGACTGCGGATGTCCTGGGCATCGTCCGGGGGGGCAGCCGCGCCGCCCCCTGCCCCCTCCTCTCCTGCCGGGGTCTTATGACGCTTTTGCTCAAAAGAGAGTTTGGCCTGCGTTTTGTCCGACTTGCCCATCTTGTTCGCCTCCTGTTCCGTGAGCCGTCTGCCACCCTGCTTCGCCCCTTTGCTCGAGGGGTGTACAATAGTGCCCCACTTACAGTCCCCAGGGGCGTCCCCGCTCAAATCGCAGGCCTCCACCCGCTGGTCACAAGTACTAGCATGGGTAGCAGCAGGGTGCTTCTCGCACCACCTCGCCCAGCACCCCCGCAATTATGTGAGAGCCAAGGCAGCCGCCTAGCACAAGTCATTCACTGCGGGGGCACCCCCTCCAGCTCCGGCCGGCCAAAAAGAACCACGGCAGTGGGCGATCTTCACCACCGCCCCCAGCAGGCAATGCAATCTCACTAGTATTTCCCTTGCCAAGCTGGTCCTGTGGGCCTTTTTTCTCCGCACACAGAAGAGGACACTGGCGCTCCACGCAATGTCGTCAACGGGTTGAGCGCATGCCGCCGCCGGTGACAAGGGACTTACGCTTGCGGACCCCGCCTTCGTCCAGCTGCAGGCCCCGCACGAGTCCTGGGACCCGCTCCCTTGTGATCCAGCACCTACCGGGTCTTCGAGAGCCTGGAACAGCTGGGAGTTCCCAAGTCCGCAGTCGGCAGCGCCGCAATCTCCTCTCAGGGCCAGCACTCTTCATCCGCCGTCTGCTGTCGCATATCTCACCCCCAAGGCAGCAGCCACCATCAATCTCGGAGAGTCTACGCTGATTTCACCCTCCGCTCTTCTGCCTCGTCCGATGCCGTCAAGCCACCGGATCCAGCCTCCGCCCAGTCTTCAGCTGTCTCCGCTGCACGTAGGGGCTCCGATACCTCTCCTGCCGCGTTCCCGAGTCTTCGCGGCACCCTGCCGCGGCCGCGGTCACAAGTCGGGAGTAGCGCGTCCTTCACCCCGGCACCTCCAACCAACTGCTCAGCGAGGCAGCACCGATCGGCAGTCGTCCTGTGCTCCTCTCCACCGTGCGGTATCGCCCGTTCGTGCCTCCGCTCTGTTCTCCAGTCTCGGCGGGCCAGCCAAAGTCAATTAACACGGTGTGGGGAAGGGTAGTTGAAGGATAAAAGCTTCTGTATGCCGGAGCTCTAGGCTCAAGCCGCCATGCACGTTGCGAGCCAAGCTTCGCCCCCAGAACCAGAGATTGTTACGTCTTTGGTGGTTCTCCTGGTCCTCCAACTTCCACTGTATGTCGATCAGTTGGGATTCATGAGCTTCTGTTTGTCCACGTGTGCCTGCAATATCTGTCTCAAGTGCAGCAGCTTGGAGCTCTAGGTCCGGCAACCAATCGCTAATGGCATTGCATGTCTTGGTAATCTTCCTGACAGACCCCTGTAGCTTATGTGCTGAAGCCTGCGAGCAGCAGCTATCCTGCCAGGCCTCTTAGCGAACGACATGACACACTAGGATAGTGTCCAGGGTTGTAGGTACAGTTGTGTGAGCCTCTTGCAGTTCAGTAGCCGCACTTCCAACTAGCTAGTAACCCAGGGATCAATCTCACTTGAGGTCTTTGCCCCCCCTAACTATCATGGCCGCCGGCTTTCCTGATCACTTTGCGTGCAGTAACTGCTGAGTCGACTCTGCTAGTATCGGGCAAGCTCTCTTGCTCACTTGACTCCATACTTGATTCTGATCCATCTACTGACCAGGTTCCTTCCGACAGGAAGAAGCAATTGTTTGTCTCTGGATCAGGGTCCCAATCATTACCCTCTTTCACCACCCCCATGGAGCAGGGGGCTGAGCGACGGTTTTGCTTCCCCTTCTGATTAAATCATAAAGGATTTACATCACCTCTCCCATCTGAGCCAGCCTGAGTTTTTATGTGGGTTTTCCTCACATCTTTGTTTTTTTCCAATATGTCTTTTGCGCACTCCATGTTATCCTCCGGAGGGGTTTCGCGTGGCTCGGCATTATCCTTTGCTGTGTCTTTTAGTGCATCCCCCTTAACCTAATCTGCTGACATCTTAATTACATTTTGTACCTCCTCTATTGCAGTCACTTCTGCCTGTGCAGCCATCTCCCCCGAGGCTTCAGGTGTAACATCTGAAGGTAGGATGATCTCCTCACCTTGCTACAGGTGCTCACCATCCTGCATATCTCTCTGCTGACTTCCCTGGGAGGGTTGCTGTTGACCTTGACCTAAAGCTGTCCTGGCTGGTGAGCTGCAAAGCAGCTCCAATATAGTTGTGCCGGGCAAGCGTTGCTGAGGAGGCGCAATCCCTCCCTTCCTTTCGGCTGAGGTCTCCGTCCAGGTTTAGGTCGAGACCTGCAGTTGGTGCCCAGGTCGTGGAGTGGATGCTGAAGCCGTGTCTGTGCCTGGGGCCAACGCCAATGAGTGTGCTCCGGGCAGCGGGGGCGCAGTCACCTTTTCACTGCCACCAGCTGTCTTGGGACCCAAAGCTAGCGCTCTGTATGTAGTCAGCTGCGGGTGTCTTAGATTTGCACTGGCTGCCACTTCCTGCAACCTCCAGCAGGCAAGTACAAGCTCCGCTTGCCTGAGGAAAATTTCGGAGCAGAGTGAGCTGCAGGTGGTTAATTCACCAATAATGCTATGGTAGCTGTAGTTGTACCCAGCATGTTTAATTGTGCTAAAGTCAGCGGGTGCAGGGATAAACCTACCGACTGATCGGGAAAGTTCACACGGCCGTCTCAAGCGGCCGGCATCTTCCCTCCCAAAAAAAAGATGAAGTTAGTATTCTCAGATTAATTCATGGGAGGAGTGCAAGTGCACCAATCAGAATATAGTATGGACGATAAGTGGTCTTAACTGAATTTAGAAAAGCTCCAAACTTCCTAATAAAATGTAAATGTGGTTTTTTAAATATTTGTTTGTGAATTAAATAAAATATTTCATAATTTGTATATTTGTTTATTGAATGATTTTTTTTGTTGTTGTATTCTCTATGTATTATTTTGCAGTTCAAATGATTGAAACTGCTTAGATCTGGGTCCCCGGATTCCAATAATGATTCAGTGGGTGTTCACAGAAGGTTAGGAGCCACTGGTCTAAACCACTGCAACACGCTCTGGTGAGCATTCAAACATGTGTGTTTCATTCAATGTAGCACTTAAAACAGAGGCCTCCCGTATGCAAATCCATACCCTGCTCCAAGCGAGAACAGTCCATCCCGAACTGCCAGACAGAAGGTAACACAAGCAACCCCAGGGTGGTTGTGGGACTGGAAGGCTGACCCGAGCAATCACCAGTGTGTGAGATTAATTCAAGCATTCCATGTATCTTCTTGTTTGTTTCAGTTGACGTCTAATTGTGACAGGTACACCCATAGAGCTCAAACTGCACCCTTCTGACACTGTCCAAAGAAGTCAAAACTGGTCTTAGGCTGTTTCTTGCTTGGCAGTTTAAGGTGGACTGTTCTCTTGAGGCGCAAGGCCAATACTGACTTGCATAAGGTGAGCCTCTTTCTACAGTGTCCTGGTGAATGAAAAACGAAGGACAGGAATACAGCCCAGAATGATCACCAGTGGCTGAGATTATTTCAAACATTCCCTCCATCACCTTGTTGTTTGTTGCAGCTAATGCTCTGTGTGACAACTATACTCATGGGTCCCTTGCTCAGCATGCTATTTGACTCCAGATGTACCATACTGATGTTGTCCAATCAGGCCAAAACTGGTCTGGGGTTTATTATGCTCCCTTCTGAAGGGGTGCCTCACCTGGCAGCTCAAGAATGACAGCTCCCATGAGGAGCACGGTCAGCACTAATTTGCATAAGGTGAGCCTCTGTCTGGAGTGCTAGTGTAGGTGGAAAGATAGTGTGGCCCTAGTGATCAGCAGTGGCTGAGATTTATTCAAGCATTCCATCCATTACCTTTTTGTTTGGTATAAAAACAGGAACACCGTAGCCCTCTACTCTGCCAGCCAACTAATAGAGCATTTTTCCCACCCAATCACCCACAAGCACGCCATCGAACTCTGGGACCTACTCGACTCATCCTCCCTGGACGTCGCCTTCCTGACAGAGACCTGGATGAACCCCTCCTGCCGCCTAACATTGCCATAGCCATCCCGGATGGCTACAAGATCACCAACAGGGACCGCACCAACAAACCAGGAGGAGGAATCACCATCGTCCGTCAGAATTTCGACCAGCACCAAAGACACCCTCAGCACTGCCGAACACCTGCACTTCCAAATCCACATCGACCCCAAAACCACCCTCAGAGGAACCCTCATCTACAGACCCCCCGGACCCCAAACACAGTTCAGCGTCTCCATCACCGACATAGTCAGCATGCACGCACTTGCATCCACAGACTACATCCTCCTCGGAGACCTGAATTTCCACCTCGAGAACGCCGACGACAACAACTCCACCACCCTGCTCGCCAACCTCGGACTCAAACAGCTCGTCACAACACCCACCCACTCTGCCGGACACACGCTCGACCCCATCTTTTCCGCCAGCAACCACGTCACCTTCAGCCACACCACAGTACTCCACTGGACTGACCACCACTGCATCCACTTCTCTTTTAAGAAACACACCACGCACAACCACCAGCAACGAATCCCCCACCGCAGATGGAACAAGGTCACCGAAGACCAGCTAATCACCACCCTCGCCCGAGAACCACCAACTGACCACACCGACACCGCCGCCGGCAACTTCAGGCAATGGATAGACGACTGCCTCAACACTCTCCCCCCCGATCAGGAAACCCTCAAACAGACGCACCGACAGGAGGGTCATCTGGTTCACGACCGAGCTCCAGGCATCCAAGCAGACTTGCCGAAGACTTGAGAAGAAGTGGCGCCACTAACAGACACCGGACAACCACACAGCCCTCAAGAACGCCACCAACTAATTCGATCCGCCAAAAGGGCCTCCTTCAAGGAACGCATCAACAATGTGCACAACACCAAAGAGCTCTTCAACATAGTAAAAGAACTCGCCAACCCCTGCTCCAACGACATCCCACCTTCACATGACCTCCTGGGACCACGTCAACATCAACATCATGAACATCATCCACTCCGGCTCACCATCCGACCCCTGCCCTCACCACATCTTCAACAAAGCGAGCTCCATCATCGCACCCCAACTTCAGAAGATCATCAACCGCTCCTTCGAGACCACCACCTTCTCGGAGAGTTGGAAACACGCCAAGATTAACGCCCTACTCAAGAAACCCAAGGTGGACCCTAAGGACCTCAAGAACTTCCGACCCATCTCCCTGCTCCCGGCAAAAGTCATCGAGAAGACTGTCAACAAGCAACTGACCCGCTTCCTCAAGGAGAAGAACATCTTGGACTTGTTTCAATCCGGATTCCGCAGCAACCATAGCACCGAAACCGCCCTCATCGCCACCACCGACGACATCAGGATCCTGCTGGACAACGGCGAAACCGCGGCACTCATCCTCCTGGACCTCTCGGCTGCACTCGACACCGTCTGCCACCACACTTTTCGCACACGCCTCCACGAGCAGGGATCCGCAACAAAACCCTGACCTGAATCACCTCCTTCCTCAACGGCAGAACACAGAGTCCGCCTCCCCCCTTTCCGATCCAAAGCCTCCAAGATCACCTGCGGTGTACCCAAGGATCATCCCTCAGCCCAACTCTTTTCAACGTCTACATGGTACTGCTCGCCAACATCGTTCGATCGCACAACCTCAACATAATCTTATACGCCGACGACACCCAGCTGATCCTTCCCCTCACCAAGGACCCCACCACCGTCAAAACCAACCTCCACGAAGGAATGAAGGCCGATGCAAAATGGATGAAGAACAGCCGCCTGAAGCTGAACTCTGACAAGACTGAGGTCCTCATCCTCGGCTCCACGCCCTCCGCCTGGGACGACACCTGGTGGCCGGCCACGCTGGGAACTGCACCGACACCCACCAACCACGCACGCAAAGTGGGGTTCATCCTGGACTCAACACTATCAATGACCCAGCAAGTCAACGCCGTCTCCTCCTCCTGCTTCAACACCCTCCGCATGCTTTTCAAGATCTACAGATGGTTTCCCACTGAACCAGAAGGATGGTCACCCAAGCCCTCGGCAGCAGTGGACTATGGCAACGCCCTCTTCGCGGGAGCCACGGCCAAACTCCAGAGAAGACTTCAACGCATACAGAACGCCTCAGTTTGCCTCATCCTTGACATCCCCTGCCACAGACACATCCCTGCCCACCTGAGACCTGCACTGGCTCCCCATCAACAAGAGGATCATCTTCAAGGTCCTCACCTACGCTCACAAAGCACTCAACACTGGACTAACATACCTCAACAAACGACTCACCTTCTACACCCTGAACCACCAGCTTTGCTCCGCTGACCTCGCCCTTGCCACCGTTCCACGCATCCACCGAACAACCACGGCCGCAAAGACATGGAACACCCTCCCCATCCACCTACGACAGAACCAGGACCTGATGACCTTCAGGAGACTTCTCAAGACCTGGTTGTTCGAGCAGTACCAGCACCCCCCCCCTAGCCCCTCAGCGCCTTGAGACCCTCACTGTTGAGTTGTGCGCTCTACAAATGATTGATTGATTGAAAGACACACTCCACCTCCAAAGAAAAACCTGTTTACACATCCACTCACTACAATTACAAGATAATTAATTTTGGTTGGAGCATCTTTGGGGGCAGGGGGGGGGGTCGTTGGAGTGGGGAGTCTGCCCAGGTGCTAACTCTAGTCCCACTCATCCTCGCCTACACACACAAGCTAATCTGTTTTGATCCCTTCATGACATGGTAAATTTTATTCATCTACTAGCTGAGGTGGTACAAGAATTCTGTAACAATAGACTGGCTGCCCAATCATTGCTTCCAGTATCCCTTTTTAGGTCTCGCCTAGGCAGCGGCCATGCGCTGCGAAGGAGGGGGCCTCTTGGAATCAGTTTTGCTCTTTCGCCCAAGAGCGTGCACGCTTTGCATTGCTTTCAATGGCAACGCGTGCATGTTTGGCGATTCCGTTGAGGGAGCGAGCTTTGGCGACATCTGTTTGTAATTAACTTGCAAACAGATGGTGCCCCTGCTTGTTCCTGCAAAGGAAACGCTGTGTGTGTCTGGCAGGCCATGTCAGTTTCCTTTCCTTGTGCTGTTTACCTCTGCAAGTGAAAAGGAGCAAAGCCATCTTTATGCACAAAGAAGGAACACAGACTATTTACGCATTTCCCACAAGACTGCAGACACCCCAGTCTCTAAAGAATAAACAAACAACATTACAGATATTACTGTTTGCTGTGGTGCCTTGTTTTTCAATTGCAGGCTGCCAGCACCTGTTTTTTCACTACAGCCTCTCAATATAACGTACTGTGCACAACGATGCTCCTCTGATTCGTGTCCGAGTGTTATTTGTTCTCAGGGTGCACGTGAAGCACACGCTCTCCGCACCCTGTAGAAACCCGCAACATCCTGTGGTCCTGGGCAAAATAGTTAATCTCCCTGTGCCTAACAAAATCAATGTTCCGTCTGTAATGCCACTGATGCTCATGTAAAGTGCGCACATACTTTTGGTCGAGTCCGCGCTATATAAAAAACTCCACAAAAAAAGATGAATAAACACCAGTGACATTATTACTTATTTGCATCGTCCCCAGTGTCATTTGCAAATTAGAATGTAAAATTCTCTGGTAAAGTCACACGGAATCAACCACACGCTCTCCGCACCCTCCCTCTGCATTGGGAGCTCGGAGAGCGAAGCTCGTACGAATTTGAGAATCACCAAGAGGGCAACCTTTGGGCGCTTTGCTGACTGCACACCAAGCGGAGAAGAATGGGGCAGGTTTTTAACACGGTGCTTCTTACTGCGGATTCCACTGGAAAATGTTTTAATGAGATCTTGTAAAAACACCAGATGCCCAGCTATATAAAAAACTCTGATTTGTTTTTTTTATAAACACCAGTGACATTATTACTTATTTGCATCGTCCCCAGTCTCATTTGGAAATTTGAATGTGGAATTCACTAGTAAAGACACACGGAATTAAGCACACCCTCGCCGCACCCTCCCTCTGCATTGCGAGCTCGGAGAGCGAAGCTCATGCAACCGTGAGAATCGCCAAGTGGGCAGCCTTTGGTCACGAACACGCGCCACCATTTTTACAGTCCCTGCCCCGGCGTTTATTTCGGTTTTTTTCAATTGCAGGCTGCCAGCGCCTGTTTTGTCACTACAGCCTCTCAATATAACGTACTGTGCACAACGATGCTCCTCTGATTCGTGTCCGGGTGTTATTTGTTCTCGGGGTGCACGTGAAGCACACGCTCTCCGCACCCTGTAGAAACCCTCAACATCCTGTGGTCCTGGGCAAAATAGTTAATCTCCCCGTGCCTAACAAAATCAATGTTCCTACTGTAACGCCACTGGTGCTCATGTAAAGCGCTCACATACTTTCGGTCAAGTCCGCGCTATATAAAAAACTCCTAAAAAAAAAAAAGAATAAACACCAGTGACATTATTACTTATTTGCATCGTCCCCAGTGTCTTTTGGAAATTTGAATGTAAAATTCACTGGTAAAGTCACACGGAACCAAGCACACGCTCTCCGCACCCTCCCTCTGCATTGGGAGCTCGGAGAGCGAAGCTCGTGCGATTGTGAGAATCGCCAAGAGGGCAACCTTTGGGCGCTTAACTGACGGCACACCAAGTGGGGAAGAATGGGGCAGGTTTTTACACAGTGCTTCTTACTGCGGATTCCACTGGAAAATGTTTTAATGAGATCTTGTAAAACCACCAGATGCCCAGCACAGCTTCGTAGCGCTATAGTTTATACATTACAAAGACCTTGTTGTGGTTTAGGATGGACATATACAGCATGAGCTCTTGTGATTAATGTGTCCTGCTGGGCCTACCCACAGCAATAGGATGTGGCCTAACGGCTAGAGCGGTGGACCTTGAAGTTGGGGGACCAGGTTCCAATCTCGGTAGAAACCCTCAACATCCTGTGGTCCTGGGCAAATTCGTTAATCTCCCTGTGCCTAACAAAATCAATGTTCCATCTGTAACACCACTGGTGCTCATGTAAAGCGCTCAGATACTTTTGGTCAAATCCGCGCTATATAAAAAAAACTCAGAAAAAATAATTAATAAACACCAGTGACATTATTACTTATTTGCATCGTCCCCAGTCTCATTTGGAAATTTCAATGTAGAATTCACAGGTAAAGTCACACGGAATCAAGCACACGCTCTCCGCACCCTCCCTCTGCATTGCGAGCTCGGAGAGCTTAGCTCTGCGACTGTGAGAATCGCCAAGAGGGCAACCTTAGGCGGCTTTGCTGACTGCACACCAAGCTGGGAACAATGGGGCAGGTTTTTAACACGGTGCTTCTTACTGCGGATTCCACTGGAAAATGTTTTACTGAGATCTTGTAAAAATACCAGATGCCCAGCACAGCTTCGTAGCACAATAGTTAATAACATTACAAAGATCTTGTTTAATATGGTCGTTCAGTTGTACATAATGCTTTAAGGTAACAAAAATGCTTCTGACACTTCTTTATTATAACTTTTCAGCATGCTGCACACTTATCTCTGGCTAAACACTTCTACGGTCCCAAAGGCGAGACCTATTGGCCATGCCAATGCTTGTTTTAATTAGGTGGCATTTTATGCATACTCAGACTTCGTTCTTTATGCCGTTTCCTGGTAATGTTGCTCCTAGTTTTCGAAGGACTATTTGTTTTTCACATTTCCATACCAGAAATCTTTTTGTCTCCTGTCATTTGAAAACCGTTCTCTTTACTCTCCTTGGGTCCAAACATAGGCAGAACAAAGCCAAGATACGGTATGGATCATTAGGTTAGCTGGAAAAATCTTGGAATAAAGCCTGTTTTATGAACCTCTTGCCGAAACCATGATTATTTAGCTGGAACCTGTTTACGCCCGAGACTTTCATTACAAATTCCAACATTCTATTGTTTTTGATAAATCCATCTCTTTGCAGACACTAATTGCAACTTGACATGCTTTCCAGGACTCCAAAAACATCTCCCCTGTCCATTCTGTGCAAGATGATCTAGGATTTTGGACAGGATCATACCAGGGTGTAACACTCCCACATGGATACTGGTTCATCGAGTTAAGAACATATTCTTTGTCTCCTTTTTGTGAATTTCCAGCTTTCGTTGCTGATTTTCCTGTGGTCCACAGTACAACAGCTATGTTTATCTAGTTGTTCTTGATTATCTCTACAATTAATGAACATGTATCACAGCCAACCAGGGAAACCGCATCAGCTTCATTCTCGAATAGAGTGTATTTTCCACCACAGCGACAAAGAAACGAATAGCAATCTTCATCTGTAAAACAGAAAAAGTAATTCAATTTGCAAACATGTAGTATAAATATAGACAGAACAACACTAGGAATGAATTCAGTGGTCATGTACTGGAGAAATTAAAGTTGTATAAAAAAAATTGTCATTCGCAATACACCTCTCAACAAGCTGTGGGCCAATGCGGAAAGAAGTCCCTTCCATTTACGGAGTCCCTTCATCTTAGAACCTGATGTGTAAACACATTTAAAGGTGTAGCACCAGGAAGCATTCCAACTACAGAGAAAATGTGTTGTAATTATGATTTTAAAACAATTCAGTTTGAAAACATTTGTGGTAGACTAAAAGCAACTAGATGTAGACACGGTGCATAACTCTTAAAGTTTAGGTCACCTAAATGCTGTAGTCTCCATTTTGAGGCCTCTCAGACCATTACAGGAAAGATAGACTAGCTTGCAGTACACCTTAAAAGAAAAGCATGTAACACTACCACACCGTGAGAGTGTACTATGTGCTCAGTCATGCAGTTACAATGTTGCAGTGAGCACGTACAGAGCAGACTATGGGTTCTTTCCACAACCCACTAGTTGGTGCAAGTCTGTGCATTACGTAAATGGTTTGTGCTTGGTTATGCAGTTTGGAGCTGTTCATGTAATGGTGCTCCAGGTTATCAGACAAACTTTTACAAGCTTTTTTTGTTTTTTAGAATATAGATGGGCATGGTTTGTTTACTATTTGTATTTCCTGAAAAATAGGTCGAGCCCAGCGACATAGAAATGAGTATGGTGGAAATAGTTGTTCAAGTACATCAACTGTATTATGGTTATTATATAACCAATTATCATATTGCCTTTCACATCCTGAGATGTTAAATGTATTTTTTTAGAGACTTCAACTTTTGTAGAAATTATACTATCCAATTGAGTTGCCATTAGTGTGTGGACAGACACTGTAAATATAGCATCTTTAAATATGGAAACCATCTTAAATTCGGTGTCACAGATTCACTAAATTGACCAACCAGGTCAGAAAAATGCAGTGTAAGATATGTCATTGTTTTTGTACAAACTCGTAAAAATGAGTGCAAGTACAAAATATGAAATTCGGAAATGTGTAATGTACAATTAGGGTAACAAGTTCAAGTGAAATTAGCAGTAAAGTGCATGAAAAATGTGCATAGCAGTACGTCGGCGAGAAAAGAATTCAGATTTTCCACAGCTCCAAAACACATATTTCCCACAGCTGCAGTGGAAAGAAAATCATTCCTTTATTAAAGACACTGATGCCAATATTATGCATTTCTCCCTTAGCACCCTCAAAAACAATAGCAACAAAGATAGAACATCAAAATTTATAAATCTTGAAACATTCTGTAACATGCATAAATACTGAGAACTCGCAATTATCTTCCTTCTTTTTTTGCTGCTAATGTAGTTCTTCAACATGATCTAAATAATGACTCTTTATTTTCCAGTCAACCTTTTAGTAATCCAATTTTGTGTTTTTAAATTTAAATCGGACCTACAGAAAAAATACAGCCATAGGGTGAGATAAGATTAACCTCTGCATTTTTACTAATATCATGATTTTCTTCTCATCAGGGTTGTGGAAAAACTGCATTTTGTGGCAAGGCACGGAGACCAATACTATACATGTTTAAAGCCTAACCATAACATTTTCCAAGCACAGTCAACTGGTTAAAATAAGATTTCTTAACAGCTGAATCATCTGCCCAATCAGCCAACCTTAAAAATGTACTTGAATTTCCATCAACCATCATAGCCTTGCTAGCCAATGCACCCTGTGCAGAATGTGCCCCAAATTTATGAATATCTACACCAGCTGTTTTCATCACTTTACCTCTGTAATCCATCTTGCTAAAGTTGGGGAAGGAAATTGCACAATGAGAAAACTGGAAAGAAATCAACAATTGTAATACTCCTTTTTTCTCAGATTCCTAGTTCCTGACTTATACTCTTACAAACATTCAACCACAAACAACTTCTCAAGATCTCCCAAACGTGGATAAAAAATAGTTATTTGTGTAGTCTTAGTTCTTCATCTAATATGGAAACATCCACCCTCAGTCTGATAACACAAGGAAATGAAACTCGACAGAATTGTTATCTAACAAACTCCCCAAAATTAGCATCCTGTTATCCTCCAAACGTCGCCATTCTCTCAGTACTATATTCACGTCCCAAAGTGATTGATAGTTTGGTAGTGGAGAAGCCTCTAAACATACTGTTTCTTGGCCAACAGGTATAGCATTATCTAAAAGGTTAACTGTACCATAAGGCACACCCATATGGAAACTTTGTTACAAAATTCAAGACATTCACAATAGATGATGAAATGGGATCCAGATTCCTCTCAGAACACCAAAAATATTCCTTTGTTGTCGGGCCCAAGAATTACTAATGAGCTCCGAAGCTTCTGCTAACAAACCTAACATCTGTCAGACTTGCCTGAAATCATCCACACCCTCTAACTGGAACCTCTACCAATATTTCCAAAATATCTGGAAAACAAGCTTGTGTTTCCTAAAAGGAGCTATTAATAAGCCACTAGAGTGCTTAATTTGAGCCGGTCGGGGGCCACCAGCACACATTTTTAGGGACAGACACTTATTTTTCCACATCAGACACTTACTGAGCGCAAGAGAGTAAAAACATACAAAAAGGAAAAAACGGTCACAAAGGAATAAAGCAGGACCCTGCAAGAGTGAAATATAGGGTAGGGAGTGTTTGGTGGTGGATTAAAGAGGCATGAAGTGGAATTCAAGCTACCAACTTTGGTATACAGTATGGTGATATTTAAAAGTGCCGGCCGAGGGGTTCTAAGCAGAGCCTCAGGCACCGGCCGCTCATTCTTTTACAAATAAAGCACTGAGCAACACCCTTTCTTTTTCCAAACCTTCATCAACTCCCTCTGAAAACATTACAAATCGTGGAAACCCATAATAAGGGCTACTATCCCATCTCTGCTGGAATTCATCCACTGCACTCACCTCTGGATCCCGTTTCCAATTGAAGAAAACTATTCAATCTATTGGCAAAAAGATCCATCTCAAAAGGATCCCATATTATCTCCAATTTTTTGAAAATCTCTTGGCTAATCTTCAATCGCTTGGTTCCCTAAAGTGTCTAAAATTCCAATCTGCTACTGAATTAGTCAGACCCAGTGCCTTCGATCATGAAACCCCTAAAGTATTCACATACCTCACTGTTGACACATTTTCAGTCCTTAATAAAATGCATTTCACCTGATTCTTAGCCAAACTCCTGATTGCAAGGAATGTGATAAGATCTCTAGATAATTTATATGCATCTTCTTCACTGACGACTTGGCGCCCCGCCCCACCCCTCCATTGACACAACCACATCTCGCTCCTCAACCCATAAGACTGGCATCTGACTCTATAATCACCAATGGTGCCTCTCCAAAAATAGCTTGGCCGTTCCAAGCCTCCATGTTTTTTCAACCACCAATCCAACTCTTCTACCGCTTCTTCATTGATGATTGTCTGAATACCTCATCCCCATTCCCAAGTAATATGCCTTTAACCCAGAGGTCTTCAAACTTTTGTCGGTCGAGCCCCCCCATCTAAACCTTTTTACACGTCGAACCCCCCCACCACCACCTGATAAAAAAGTTCTGGAAGCTGGTACTCTGCATCATTGGTGGCCATTCCCTCCTGCAGAGCCCAGGTTGTATAGGGCAAATAATATTAAATAAAGTAAGAGTGTTTAGTAAACTGAAGTTTTTGTAGTGTATGTGCTTATTCTAAAGTTCAAATAAAAAGAAAACAATTAGCACAAAAAATTTCATTTGTGCTTTATTTTTCACATAAAACACAAAATTTAGGATAAATTAGCAAAAACACTCCCAAAACACAGGTTTGGGAGTGCATGTTTTTCTCCATAGAGACAATGGCGCCGATCACGATCCTGTAAAAACCGGGTACGAACCGTCGGACGGAGCATATTCTCCGTCCGACGCGTACCCGGTCGACAAAATATACAAACATGGAATTACGATTCGCACGGAAACACCATTTCCGTACGAATCGTAAAAAACCCCGACCGAACAAAATAAACCTACAAATGCGATCCGGGAAAGCGCCGACCTGACGTCGGGACGCTCGCAGCCTGCCATTCACGAACCAGGAATTACGATTCGCACCGACGTCATCCCGCACGGTGAATATTTTCCGGCTGCCAAAAACTGCCGGGAAATCAGGACGACGCGAACAAGGACTACCAGTACGCGACGAACAGACAGGACGACGCGAACAAGGAGTACCAGTACACGACGGACAGACAGGACGACGCGAACAAGGAGGACCAGTACGCGACGGACAGACAGGACGACGCGAACAAGGAGGACCAGTACGCGACGGACAGACAGGACGACGCGAACAAGGAGTACCCGTACGCGACGGACAGACATGGACCCGAACCTACGTGTCATCCCGGCCCTCATAGCAGTCGACCTCCTCTACAGGTTCGGACGCAGATGCCGCAGAAGGTCAGAACAACTAAGGGAGGGGGGAAGGTGGGGGGGGTGGGGGGGTGGCAGGACCAGGGCAGGCCACAAACCCCCCACCAAAGTCACACAGCACACATGCCCTGGACATACCTGACTCCCAGGCCCTGGTCACTATGAGGGGGTGGGGGCGTGTCCAGCTAAGCCAGCGACCGCCACAACGGAAGTCCTTCAAGACGCGAACCGGCAACACAACCAGACAGGTACGTCCCGTACCCACGCCTGAAGAGCGTGGGTACGAGTCGTACCACGCCCACACCCACGTCACCCCAACAATGGCGGGACGGCTCGTACCCACGTGGCAAAGGCCTGGGTACGGGCCGCACAAGCATCACATAGCGTGGGGACGGATATGTACGGACCGTACCCCCACCCCGTATGCATGGAGCGTACCCCCACCCCAACAGTGTAAGTACGACCCATACCCTCACCTCGAATGCATGGAGCGTACCCCCACCCCAACAGTGTAAGTACGACCCGTACCCCCACCCGCGTACGTATGGAGCGTACCCCCACCCCAACAGTGTAAGTACGACCCGTACCCCCACCCGCGTACGTATGGAGCGTACCCCCACCCCAACAGTGTAAGTACGACCCGTACTCCCACCCGCGTACGTATGGAGCGTACCCCCACCCCAACAGTGTAAGTATGACCCGTACCCCCACCCGCGTACGTATGGAGCGTACCCCCACCCCAACAGTGTAACTAAGACCCGTACCCCCACCCGCATACGTATGGAGCGTACCCCCACCCCAACAGTGTAAGTATGACCCGTACCCCCACCCGCGTACGTATGGAGCGTACCCCCACCCCAACAGTGTAACTAAGACCCGTACCCCCACCCGCATACGTATGGAGCGTACCCCCACCCCAACAGTGTAAGTATGACCCGTACCCCCACCCGCGTACGTATGGAGCGTACCCCCACCCCAACAGTGTAACTAAGACCCGTACCCCCACCCGCATACGTATGGAGCGTACCCCCACCCCAACAGTGTAAGTATGACCCGTACCCCCACCCGCGTACGTATGGAGCGTACCCCCACCCCAACAGTGTAAGTACGACCCGTACCCCCACCCGCGTACGTATGGAGCGTACCCCCACCCCAACAGTGTAAGTACAAACTGTACCCCCACCCACGTACGTATGGAGCATACCCCCACCCCAACAGTGTAACTACGACCCGTACCCCCACCCCAACAGTGTAAGTACGACCCGTACCCTCACCTCGAATGCATGGAGCGTACCCCCACCCCAACAGTGTAAGTACGACCCGTACCCCCACCCGCGTACGTATGGAGCGTACCCCCACCCCAACAGTGTAAGTACGACCCGTACCCCCACCTCGAATGCATGGAGCGTACCCACATCCGTGTATGTCATGAGCGTACATATTGTGAAATAGGAGGGGTGTGTGCAGAGTCCTCCCAGCAGTGCCCAGAGACAGGAGGGGTGGGTGCAGAGTCCTCCCAGCAGTGCCCAGAGACAGGAGGGGTGGGTGCAGAGTCCTCCCAGCAGTGCCCTGAGACAGGAGGGGTGTGTGCAGAGTCCTCCCAGCAGTGCCCTGAGACAGGAGGGGTGGGTTCCTATCACTCCCAGCAGTGCCCTGAGACAGGAGGGGTGTGTGCAGAGTCCTCCCAGCAGTGCCCTGAGACAGGAGGGGTGTGTGCAGAGTCCTCCCAGCAGTGCCCTGAGACAGGAGGGGTGGGGGCCTATCACTCCCAGCAGTGCCCAGAGACAGGAGGGGTGGGGGCCTATCACTCCCAGCAGTGCCCTGAGACAGGAGGGGTGTGTGCAGAGTCCTCCCAGCAGTGCCCTGAGACAGGAGGGGTGTGTGCAGAGTCCTCCCAGCAGTGCCCTGAGACAGGAGGGGTGGGGGCTGATCACTCCCAGCAGTGCCCAGAGACAGGAGGGGTGGGGGCCTATCACTCCCAGCAGTGCCCTGAGACAGGAGGGGTGGGTGCCTAACACTCCCAGCAGTGCCCAGAGACAGGAGGGGTGGGGGCCTAACACTCCCAGCAGTGCCCAGAGACAGGAGGGGTGGGTGCCTATCACTCCCAGCAGTGCCCAGAGACAGGAGGGGTGGGTTCCTATCACTCCCAGCAGTGCCCTGAGACAGGAGGGGTGTGTGCAGAGTCCTCCCAGCAGTGCCCTGAGACAGGAGGGGTGTGTGCAGAGTCCTCCCTGCAGTGCCCTGAGACAGGAGGGGTGGGTTCCTATCACTCCCAGCAGTGCCCAGAGACAGGAGGGGTGGGTGCAGGGCCCTCCCAGCAGTGCCCAGACACAGGAGGGGTGGGTTCCTATCACTCCCAGCAGTGCCCTGAGACAGGAGGGGTGTGTGCAGAATCCTCCCAGCAGTGCCCAGAGACAGGAGGGGTGGGGGCAGAGTCCTCCCAGCAGTGCCCAGAGACAGGAGGGGTGTGTGCAGAGTCCTCCCAGCAGTGCCCAGACACAGGAGGGGTGTGTCCAGAGTCCTCCCAGCAGTGCCCAGACACGGGAGGGGTGTGTGCAGAGTCCTCCCAGCAGTGCCCAGACACAGGAGGGGTGTGTGCAGAGTCCTCCCAGCAGTGCCCAGACACAGGAGGGGTGTGTGCAGAGTCCTCCCAGCAGTGCCCAGACACAGGAGGGGTGTGTGCAGAGTCCTCCCAGCAGTGCCCAGAGACAGGAGGGGTGGGTGCCCATCACTCCCAGCAGTGCCCATGGAATGCAAAGGGTGGAGTAGCCACAGATACCATGCCCACAAATGTCAGTCAGGTGCACAAAGACCCTGCAGTACATGTACCACATGTGTGCGAGGCTGGGAGTATACGCATGCATAGGGCCAAAAAGAAAACATGTCCACATGAAGTCATGTCAATAGGCCACATACACAAGTACAATGACTACCAAGGATGCCACGAATGATGCAGGTGGAAAATGGCTCAGCATGCATGTGCAAAGGTGAAGGACTACGTCACACACCCAGCTAATGGACACACAGCTCTGCGCTAAAGTCAGGGGACACCCTGCAGGGAAGAAGTCAGGGTACACAGAGGAAGGAATACACCTTGGGACAATTGCAACATGCAGCAACTGCTTACATGAATGGAGAAAGGTAGCTAACACCGTGTGATGGCACACAGATCCCAGGGTCCCCCCTATGAGCAGCACACTACTACATTTCCCACACACCCAACACATGACCAACACCCACAACCATGTAGCAGCCCCACCAACAGCAATGCCAGCAATGCAGGAGTGTTCCAAGGGCAAAAAATAAATAGCTTTATTTCGCATGAGCAAAAAACTAGTATGAAGTAAGTCCAATATTAACAAAGCCCATAGGGCAGTCCAGGAGTCCCAGCTGGATGGGGACACAGTGGGATGCGTGTCCCCTAGCTTGCCTGCACAGTTACAAGCCGTTGTCTTCCACAGGGGTCAGGGCATCATGTTGGGGGGAAGGAACAGGCACCGCAGGGACAGGAGGGCGAAGGGTAGGCGACGTGGGTGCAGGGATGGAGGACTCCACCACAGGGGGTGGGGCAGGGCCAAAGGTGGATTCTAGGAGCGCGCTGTACACCTCGGCAAGGTCCTCCAGGGACTCCCCTGCACCCGAAGGAACCACAGGCCCCAAGGAGGGGGGGGGGAGGGGGGTCAGAGGGATGGGTCGCAGCGCCACTGGGGGAGGGTGTGGACAGGGGGGGGACTCAACCACCCTGACCGGGGACTTCCTTGACCGCTTGCGGGGTGGTGTCACTGTGGGGCTCAGGGACAGAGCGGCCATGAAGGATTCTTTGGGGGAGATGTGGCCAGGAGAGCTGAGGGGAGGGGATTTGGAGGGAGTGGATTGGGTGGAATGCGGACTCCCACTCTGGCTGCGTGTCACACGTTTGCCCCCTGACCCAGTGGGTGTGCCTACTTCACCCTGTGTGTGCGTGTCAGGAGGTGTGCGGTGGACCTTCCCTGCTGGTGTGGTGCCTGTGTCTGTTGTGGTGGGTGCATGCTTACGTCTGTGTGTATGTGGGACAGGCATGGGAGTGGGAAGTGTGGAAGGGGTAGGGGGTGGGACGTAGCGCTGCAGGAGACCCACTGCTGCAGTCAGTGTGGAGTCTATGGATCTCAGCAAGTTGCGTTGGTCAGCCTGCGATGAATGAATGCCCTCCAAGTATGCCTCCATGTTGATGAGGACCTGGCTGTGGCCATGGAGGACATTAAGGATCGCAGTCTGACCAATTTGCAACTGCCGCTGGATGTCCACAGACTCAGCATTGGCGGCAGCAGTGGAGACAGGGGCAGGGGGTGCGGTGCCTGGCAGGAAGGAGACATGTGGTGACCGGGCACGTTGGGAAGGGACACGAGCACGTGGGAGGCGGCTGATGCCAATGGAGGGGGCGGTGCCAGATGTAGGGCTGCTGTCAGATGGTGGTGCAGCCACCGCCCACTCGGAGAGATCATCCTCGGACCCGTCAGCTTCATACTCGGTTGTGCCAGTCGACAGGTCCCCGGGTTCACTCTCCTCCGCCTCAGTCCCACTCGAAGTGCCAGCCCCGATGTCACCGCTGGCACTGGTGCTCGGTCCCTCCGCGCCGTCTGTGTCCATGTCTCCCTCCGTGTCCCCCGACGATGCTGTGGGCAGGGTGAAGAGACAGAAATTAATCATACACCTGTATACATATGTCACATGAGTCAAATCTACTTAGGTTACAGTGCATAGCCTGAAACAAAGGATGAGTTACAACTACAAAACAAGGTACATATGTAGGCCCTGCAAGACACAGTTGTGTGACCCACCATGCCATGGAAAAACTATGGAGAGCATGACACAATAGCAAATGAGATGACATGGAATTTTGACTGAGGAGCAAGGCCCTGGGGACAATACAGCACTGCATCTGCACCACACAGCGTGGCAGGAAATTGGGATGAGCAGGGACCATATCCAGGAACTAGAGGCACATGCAGCATAGGTAATACTGATAACATGCCCACCCTGACTGGCACGCTGCACCTTGAGTGTATGTCCAGACAAAGATCACACACTGGCCAGTCCGAGCAAGGAGATTACAGGTCTTGACATGTAGGCCATGGCCGCACCACCCACCCCCTACATGAGACAAATCTGTGGAGAC
Source organism: Triturus cristatus (assembly GCF_964204655.1). Classification (NCBI taxonomy): domain Eukaryota; kingdom Metazoa; phylum Chordata; class Amphibia; order Caudata; family Salamandridae; genus Triturus; species Triturus cristatus. Next base: position 550,674,898 of record NC_140584.1, read on the forward strand.
ACAGGAAGCACTTACATCTCTTAGTCTGGGTGAAATACACATGGGATGCAATAATTCAAGATTGCACACCAAATACCCAAGGTGCGCCTGTCCAAAGAATCATGTACAAATGGGCATCATCAGATGATTGCTACAAGACACACAGGCAATGGCCACCGTGAGTATGTACTTGGAAAATCAGGTCAGGCTGGACAGTGGACACTTGTAATACATCTTACGTCAATAAACATGGTGCCAGGGGACAATGGCACAGAGCACAACCTATGCTGTAGACACAGAGATTGTCGACATTCTCGGATTACACACACGATACCTAGGAAAAGATGCCCCTGGGGACAGTAGTGGCCACACAACTCCATGCTCCTGAATGGAAATGACTGCAACACACGCTAACATCCCTGCACTATGCGTAACGCACACTCATGCACATCATGTCACAGGCCACCACATAGGACATGCCTGCTGGAAGGCCTCGCACTCGAGAGATTAACTCCCATGTCTGCAATCAGCATTAGTGCCAACTTACATGGAACCCACAAGTCCAGAACTGGACAGGGCACAGGCAAGGTCACTAAACCTGTTACACACCACCCCCACACATGATGCTGCAGGCATTGTACATTTGGCGAATGTGTCAGGCTACATAACTTTGTGATGGAGTGACTACACAGAGACCAGTGAACACATTGCAAGGTGGGGAAGGGAGGCAGGAGAGGCCTGCAACACTGTGGGTAACAGGATCTGCACAGCACCATAAACCCTGGAAGTGTATCCATGGAACAGTGCACTTACAAATGCTGGTGAAACACAACAAACACACACATGTACCTACCCCCTTCCGGCTGCTGCATCTCCTGTAGGCGCCTGTCCAAGTCAGGAAAGACCACCGCCAGCACACGTTTCTGGATGTGGGAGAGACGGCGGCGCCCGCGGTTCTTATGGCTCTCAGGTGAGTCCCCCCAGCAGGACCCGTGCGATCCTCCGCGTCCAGCACCGGATATCCTGCCAGCGTTTCCTCACCTGGGGCAGGCGCCGCTTCCGACCATCCGCACTCCTCACGGCGCTGACGGCGTCCAGCCATATCTTCTCCTTGGCAGAGGCGTCTACCTGTGAGGATGGACAAGTGACACTACCTCAATACACCTGGCACATGTCACAGGGACACAGATTATAACACATTTGCTGTTTCCAACAGGCATAGTATGCATCCAACGCATTGCACCTTTGTCATAGGGACATGATCCTCTGGGGGAAGGCCAAAAGCAGTACGTGCCATTTAAAGGACACAGGTGGAATGAGGGCAACTACACAAGCAATGATCCAGGCTCACACTGTGCATCACACCCACCCCTCCTGTCTCTGGGCACTGCTGGGAGTGATAGGCCCCCACCCCTCCTGTCTCTGGGCACTGCTGGGAGTGTTAGGCACCCACCCCTCCTGTCTCTGGGCACTGCTGGGAGGACTCTGCACACACCCCTCCTGTCTCAGGGCACTGCTGGGAGGACTCTGCACACACCCCTCCTGTCTCAGGGCACTGCTGGGAGGACTCTGCACACACCCCTCCTGTCTCAGGGCACTGCTGGGAGTGATAGGCCCCCACCCCTCCTGTCTCTGGGCACTGCTGGGAGGACTCTGCACACACCCCTCCTGTCTCAGGGCACTGCTGGGAGTGATAGGCCCCCACCCCTCCTGTCCCTGGCCACTGCTGGGAGACATCAGGCATTCCCCCCCCCCCCTGGGACCCCCCCTACAGTACATAGCATGTGTGTCACACCTGGACACAATGGCAGAAGTCACAGTCACAGAAAAGGGACACAGTCTGTGCCAGTGGACACTGAACTCACCTGATAACCTGGTCGCCCATACAGCATGGGGTACCGTGGGAGGATCACATCCACCAAAGCCATGTTCTCCTCCAGGGTGAATGGCTGTGACCTCTCCACAGCCCTTGACATGGTTCCAGGGAATCAGTAGCAGCAGCTGGGTCGTGGAATACAGAGATGTGCAGGCAAGTGCTCCCTCATGGGACCTGGCTGCCTTATATCTGCCTTGCTGGCCTCATGCACAGGAGTACAGAGTGATTGGTCACTCACATATGCATCCTATGTTTCCTCCAATCCCTTCAAACATAGCAGTCTGTGGGTTCTCAATCTGTTTTTTTCTCTCCTGCATGATGTCAGCCCCACAAACACATTGCAACAAAGTAGATTCATTCCAACTGACTTCTGCTGTGCACCTTCCTGAACAAAATCAAAATTTGAACTTGGTCTCCATGACAACCAGCATGCATGTAGGCCTTAATACTTGTCCCTCATGTGTCCCCTATGTAATTTGGAGCTTCACACATAGGTATGGTTCGTTCCGGGGCCCTAGGGCACCCCAAATGCATTGCAACGGCCCGTATACGCGTGCCTACGTTCACTATCACTATGGGTGTCCTCGCGTATGCGTACTCGTAGTGGTACGGGCCGTACACACGCCTGTACGCTCACTATCACTACGTGTACGCATACGCGAGGACACCCATAGTGATAGGGAGAGTACAGGCGTGTGTACGGCCCGTACAACTACGTGTACGCATACGCGAGGACACCCATAGTGATAGGGAGAGTACAGGCGTGTGTACGGCCCGTACAACTACGTGTACGCATACGCGAGGACACCCATAGTGATAGGGAGAGTACAGGCGTGTGTACGGCCCGTACCACTATGGGCGTTCTTGCGTATGCGTACTCGTAGTTGTACGGGCCGTACACACGCCTGTACGCTCACTATCACTACGTGTACGCATACGCGAGGACACCCATAGTGATAGGGAGAGTACAGGCGTGTGTACGGCCCGTACAACTACGTGTACGCATACGCGAGGACTCCCATAGTGATAGGGAGAGTACAGGCGTGTGTACGGCCCGTACAACTACGTGTACGCATACGCGAGGACACCCATAGTGATAGGGAGAGTACAGGCGTGAGTACGGTCCATACAACTACGTGTACGCATACGCGAGGACACCCATAGTGATAGGGAGAGTACAGGCGTGTGTACGGCCCGTACCACTATGGGTGTTCTTGCGTATGCGTACTCGTAGTGGTACGGACCGTACACATGCCTGTACGCTCGCCATCACGATGGGTACACATACGGCAGCACTCCCATAGTGATATGGGAACGTACACAGGCCCTCTTAGCAGCAGTACGGCGGTTTTCACACATCACAGTGGTGACAGGCAGCACACAGGAAGGAATAGGGCGGACATACTTGTCCATGGATGGACATACTTGTCCATGAATGGACATCAAGGCATTGTCTGTGCATTACTACATGTGTGGGGCACAGGTGTGACAGGCTGTGATGTGGCACATTACTCCTGAGTCGAGAAGGCACCAGATGTATGATGAGATGTGTACAGATGTAATGTGTGACGGTGCAATGTGTGCCAGGCATGCCCTTGACTCCTTGGACATGTGTGCATGTCGTACTGCACACTTGGGATGACCAACACTGGCATGGCACGGACACCAACACACAGAAGTGTCCCCTGATGCCCGTTACAGGGGTTACCACACCTGACTTGTCACTACCCACGGTGCACGATGTGACTATGTCATGTATGTGTGGGGGCTTCCCATTTGGTTGATGTTGGAGCACCCTCAAAAGCTGCAGCTGTTGCAGCAACCAACATGTGTCTGTGTGTAGATTGACATTGCACACTGTTCCGCACACCATGCCACATGTGGTTTCGGATGTGAGGTGCGCATGTATGCATGGGACACGGAGTAGCGTGACAAGGACATGTCTGCATCCTCTCAATGAATGTGTGGTGAGTCATGACATGTACACCTTCATGGCAAGGTGTGTGGGCTGTCCTAGTGTAATGTCATGTGACCTGTGGCTCTAGTGTTCCGCTACCAGTCTCTGCAATCGGCCTCCTACTTCTGCTGATGTGTGGGTGTATGTCACTCCTGTCTTGCGTCTGGCTGTTCACTTGCACTGGGACACAGCTAATCCCATGGCATGGGGAGGTTCTCAATCTCCGTGTGTAGCTGGGTCTTGGTAGGAGTGTCACCTGGCAGGCATACGTGTCCAGGGCATGTGGCACATACCTCACTCCGTATGTAGCATATGTGTATAGACAGATTAAGTGCTCCGTACAAATGATTTGTTGTTGTTGTGCACTCACTCTTCCTTGTCACTTCCAAATTACTGCAGAGCGCCGCCTCTTCCCCGAGCAATGCCGGACTTGGCTGCCATGCGGGAGAATGATCGGATCCGGTGCTACCGCTTCCCACGACGGTTGATTCTGGAGTTGACGGCGAGACTGGCACCACACCTGCAACCGCTGCACAGGTATCCTACGGCACTGACACCCAAGCTGAAGGTAATGGCAGCCCTACATTTTCTAGCCACGGGTACCTTTCAAAATACCATAGCTCATGTTGGTGGCATGTCCCAGAGCATGTTCTGCCGTGTGCTGCATGATTTCTTAGAGGCCATGTTGATTCACCTGGATGACTTCATCAAGTTCCCAACCCCTGAACAGATGATTGGGGTCAAGCGTGGATTCTATGCCCTGGGAGGGATGCCCCATGTCATTGGGTCCATAGATGGGACACATGTAGCTTTGGTACCACCACACGCACGGGAGGTAGCGTACCGCAATCGGAAGCACTACCACTCCATCAATGCCCTTGTGGTGTGTCTGTCCAACATGGTGATTTCACATGTCTGTGCTCGTTTTCCAGGATCAGCACACGATGCCTACATCATGAGGCGTAGCAGGATACCTGAAATGATGATGCAGCTGCGCAACGAACGAGCATGTGTTGTTGGTGGGTACAGTCTGTCTGTCCTGTATTTTGCATGGCCTACCAGCACGACCGCTTCACCACTTCTAACGATGTCCATGTGCTTCCCATGTAGGGGACGCTGGCTATCCCAACATGCCATGGCTGCTCACACCTCTCCGCAACCCCATCACGCCGGCCCAGCTCCGCTACAACACCGCCCATGGCCGGACAAGGCGAGTGATAGAGAGGATGTTTGGCCTGCTGAAGAGCCGATTTCGGTGCCTCCACAAGACCGGCGGCGCGCTCCCATATGCCCCTGCGAAGGTCTGCAAAATCTTCATGGTCTGCTGCATGCTGCACAACATGGCAGTTGAGAAAGCTGTGCCACTCATCCTGGATCAACATGACGAGGACCATCCACCCGTAGAGGACGAAGGGCTTGGCAATGGGGCTAGTGATGTGGAGGATGTGGAGCCGCAAGAGGACATCCGGACTCGGCTCATACGCGACTTCTTTGCTTAGTGGTGAGTACCAGTGTCTGAGTGTGCACACATTGGTCCCCGTGTGGCATGTGTTGTGATGTGTGTCTCCACCTGCATGTATGGCACATGAGTCAGATGTGTGTGTGGGTGTGTCACTGGAGTGATGGTGCAGTGATGGTTGTATTTCCACAGTCATAATTGTGACCTAGCATGTTGTCATCCATACATGTGTCGAGTACATGCACATGCAAGTGGCTGTGCTTTTTGTGGCTGACTTCTTGTGTGTCTCTCATCCCCAGGTACTTGCGCATGCTGGTTGCATTGTAGTGGCACTGCTATTCCTCATGGACACGTCATCGTGTGCTGACTCAGCGTTACAGGCACGGACAAGTTTGGAAGTCTCCTTAGGGTAAGGGATGCATCAGGGGTGTATTGGGTGTGGCAGTTGTTCACGATGTATGCACACTGCCCCTGTCGATGTTTGGTTCCTCTGCAGCCATGTAGCATCACCATGAGACACGACATGCAGCTGTGTACACCTGAATAGATGGTCTGACTGGTTGACAGTCATCAGTGATGGGATAGTGGATTGTGATGGTGGCATCAATGTGTGTAACACTGCCCTCTGACACATACGGTTTGCATTGGCTTGACATGGTGTGGGACTTCTACATCAGCGGATCAATGGTGTATGGCAGTCTCTCCGTGAGCAGCTGTGGGTGTTTAGCTGTTGGCCGACAATTGTGTGCCAGTTCCATGGCTATCACGCATTTGTGCTGCAGAAGGGGGGTGCCAGTGTTGGACCCACATGTTACTCCACATGAGGTGTTCATGTGTACTTCAAGTTGCCTCTGCAATCCCGAATATATGACTAATAAAGGTGTCCCTATGCCTCCAAGGTGCCTCTTCTCAGTCAATGCTGGTGTGTTGCCACGGTGCATCCAGCATGTCTGGCAGGGTTTCCCCTGCTAGTGGCTATGTGTCGAGTAGCAAGATGCAAGCTGTGTGTGTGGCCTGAGACTGTGTATTATGCATGATGTCCATGACTGTGTGGGTATTGTGACATGTGTCATCCCCATGCATCCAACGTTGGCCAGGCCCCCATTCTCTGCATCCACCAGACTCAAGCTTGCAGGACATGGTTCTGCCACCTGTCTACACATACCTGGGTGCCCCCCAGGACACTGGACTGGATCCCTGACCTCTGCGCATGACTGTTGCTGTACTCAATGTGTCTGTCAGCACGGTTGTGCGGCCACCCCCTCAGCTGGTTGGGCCCATCACGGGTGTGTATGGTGCTCCATGTCTGTCTTGCCTAATACACTGTGGCCCGTGTGTCCTGTGCCAGACTCAGGCCCCAGTGTGTGGATGGTTGAAGTCAAAAGAGAACTCAGGCATGTTTAGACTTTACGAGACACATGTAAGGTAATAATGCAACCAGCAGGCATCTTCTCTTAATGGTGTGAATTTTTATTTTTGTGGGGGGGTGGGGGGGGGTATGACGTGAGGGGCTTTCCGGGAGTTTGGAATCCAAAGTTCAGTAGGGGAGTTGGTGTCCTTGCCATTGGAAATTCTCAGAGTCCATGCCACAGTCTTTGTCCACATTGGTCAGACAGTGACCAGCAAGGCCATGTGGCAGAGAATGTCTCGTGATGCTGTTGCTCCAGTGGGCCAGGTGCCAGGCCAGGTGTCCTGGGAGATGGTGATGTAGCGCCGACCCTCACGGGCCTTTCCGTGGACGACCCGGCCTCCTGCGGGGACCCTCAGCAGCAGGCCGTGACGATGTTTGGGATGCTCCATCGGATGTTTCCTCCTCCTCCTGATCCCTCCCTGTGGGTGGTGATGTTCTACGCCTTCTGGCACAGGGAGGGTTGCCCATGTTGTCGGCCATCCGACGGAGTGTATCGTGAATCCCCTGGAACACCGTCACTTGCTCAGCCTGTCTGTCCTCCATACTCCGTTGGTGTTGCAGTAGACAGGCATGTTGCTGGGCCTGCTGGGTCTTTATCTCATCGAGGGTCCCCTTGATCTCATTGAGGGTGGACACAACCTGGGCCATGCCCGTGGTGTCCTCCCGGTATGTGTCCAGGATGTTACGGACATGGGAATATACCGGTTCCCCAGCCAACTGGTCAGGCTGGCGCCTCCGCCGTCCTCCACTCCCACCACCCCTGCCCACTTGCACCTGGCCTGCCCTTGTGGGCACATCGGGTCTCCGGGACCCCTGAGGGGTGGCATTGGCGTTGTCGCCTGCCTCCTCCTGGGTGCCCGGGACACCGTGTCCCTCCTGGCCAGCCTGGCTGCTTTGTGGTGGTGGGGCAGGGATCCTGGGTGTCTCCTGGGATGTGGCAGGAGTGGGGGTGGTGGTTGGCCCCGTTGTACCTGACGCAGGTGCTGCAGGTGGTTGGACACCAGAGGTGCCAGGTTGGTCGGGGTCGTCCACAGAGTGGTGCGAGTCGTCGCTGCCGGTGGGATCGGGCTCCCGCAGATCCGGGTCCTGTGAGTCTTCCCTCCCAGTGTTGGGGGGTGAACCACGACGTTGACCTGTGTGTGAGAGAGACAATGTTAATTTTGGTCCATGCAACATCCATGTTTCATCAGTTTCAACGTTGGCACATTTCCTCTTGCAATTAGGATCTGTCTTGCATTCCACTCACAGTGCACTTGTGCATGGGTGTGTCCCTTGGGCACCACTTTGGCCCCTTTAACTATGTGTGGCACAGTCTTACTTGCTGCGTCAAGTGTGACTGCAGTCAGCAGTGGAGTGGGCAGGTGTGGCGAGCCATGCATTGGTGCCTTCCGTGTAGCACTGTACATGTGCACATGGAGTGGATCCACACACTTATATAATGCAGGTAGCTGTTGTTGTGCTCGTGAACAGGTTGTGACATGGCCCTGTGTTTTGCCATGGGGAAGAGGGGGGGTTCTGGCACTGGCCACCCTTGGCTACATGCACGCAGTCTACCTGCTGACGAGCAGACATTCCCACACACCACACGGCTAATTTGCTCTCCCTGTGTCTCCCTCCCTCTCTGTCCCCCTCTCCCTCCCTCCGTGTGTCAGCCTCCTCCCTCTGTCCGTGTCCCTGTGTCTCCCTCCCTCTCTGTCCCCCTCTCCCTCCCTCCGTGTGTCAGCCTCCTCCCTCTGTCCGTGTCCCTGTGTCTCCCTCCCTCTCTGTCCCCTCTCCCTCCCTCCGTGTGTCAGCCTCCTCCCTCTGTCCGTGTCCCTGTGTCTCCCTCCCTCTCTGTCCCCCTCTCCCTCCCTCCGTGTGTCAGCCTCCTCCCTCTGTCCGTGTCCCTGTGTCTCCCTCCCTCTCTGTCCCCCTCTCCCTCCCTCCGTGTGTCAGCCTCCTCCCTCTGTCCGTGTCCCTGTGTCTCCCTCCCTCTCTGTCCCCTCTCCCTCCCTCCGTGTGTCAGCCTCCTCCCTCTGTCCGTGACCCTGTGTCTCCCTCCCTCTCTGTCCCCCTGTGTCTCCCTCCGTGTCAGCCTCCTCCCTCTGTCCGTGTCCCTGTGTCTCCCTCCCTCTCTGTCCCCCTCTCCCTCCCTCCGTGTGTCAGCCTCCTCCCTCTGTCCGTGTCCCTGTGTCTCCCTCCCTCTCTGTCCCCCTCTCCCTCCCTCCCTCCGTGTGTCAGCCTCCTCCCTCTGTCCGTGTCCCTGTGTCTCCCTCCCTCTGTGTCCCCCTCTCCCTCCCTCTGTGTGTCACCCTCTGTCACCTCAGCCCAGCTTCCTGGGCACACACTGTTAGCAGATCTTTGAATGGCCCTTGGCTTGTTGATGTGAGTTTGTTTCTGATCTCCAGGCACCCATTGGGTGTACTGTCTGTCTCTGCGCTGCTGCTGTGGTGGTGTGTGCTGCCACTCTTTCACAATGTTGGCTGTTCATTAGCTGCTGTCATGTGCAAAACAGTGCCTTCACCCCCATGTGTTGATGCAAGGCGTCCGCCATTTGCTGGCGGGTCTTTCCTGTGTGGGGACACAGTGTTTGTATGGCTGTGACCTAGGCCATATGGGCAGAGGGCATTGTTGTCTGCTTCTGAGTTGCACTATGTGAATTTTGGGGCCCGCCATCCGGGTTACCGTGTCATGTGTTGGTGTCTTCTGTGGCCTGTGACTTGACATTGTCCAGCTGGGTGCAGGGGGCATGGTGGCGGCAGTGGCATGTGCATGTTCATGGAGTGTGGTTGAGTCATGCGATAGCTTGGGGTGGTTGCGTGCCTGTTAGTGATTTTGGTTGTGGATGACGTTCCCCCCATGTGAGGTGCGTTGTTTGTGTACTCACCCGGGTCTCGGAGTCCTCCTAATCCTTCGACTGCCTCCACCGGCTGTATGGCCATCACCCTCTCCTCCCAGGGCTGGTAGTGTACGGGTCTGCGGGAGGGCCCTCCTCCAGTGGCGTTGGCCTGGTTGTGTTCCTCCAGCATCTTGGCTCGGACCCTCCTCCGCAGATCGTACCACCTGACTTGGCATTCCTGCCTGGTCCTTCTGGTGTCCGCAACAGCATTCACAGCATCGACGATGATCTGCCACATGGCTGTTTTTGCTGCCATGCTGGTCTGTCTGACCAATGTTCCAAAGAGCTGTGGCTCGACTGAGGATTTCATCAACAAGGACCTCCAACTCTCGGTTACTGAACTTTGGATTCTTGTTAGTGGGCATGGTGAGGGGTGTGGGTGTGGATGGTGGGGGGGTGTGGATGGTTGTGGGTGTGGTTGTGCAGGTGTGTGTGTGAATGTGATGAGGGGGTGTTTGTGAAGGTGGTTGTGTGAAGGTGTGCAAGTGTAAGGTGTGGTGAAGCTTGTAGTATGGTTCTGTGGTGTTTTGGCAGCAGTGAGTCTGTTGCAAAGGCTCATGGTTTGTGTGTGTGGGCCCTTTTGATTGGTCCATTGGTGGGTGTGGCTGTGTTTGAAGTTTGGGTGGGTGTGTTATAAGGAGTGGTGGTGTTTTGGGCCTCGGTTAGTTTTTGGCAGTTGCAGGTCAGTGAATGTGTTGTTTTAGTGTTTGTTGGCCATGTTTAGTGGCTTTGTGCCATTCGAATAGTGTATTCTTGTGTTGTTTTGTTTTGTCCTGGTTGTGTACGTGCGTTTTGAGCGTGTGTACGGTGTGTACATGGGACATTTGGTTGTACGGTGCTGTCCTTGTGTGTGGCTTGGTACGACTCGTACATGCGGTTGTGATGTTGGGGCCTGGGGTGCGCTCCGTACTTAGGAGGTTGTGGTGGGGGTGCGACTCTGACGTACACGGGTGTACATACACGGTGGTAAGACACGTACAGGGGTGGGGGTACGACGCGAACGTACAGGGGTGTACATGCACGGGGGTAGGACACGACAGGGGTGGGGGTACGACGCGAACGTACTGGGGTGTACATACACGGTGGTACGACACGTACAGGGGTGGGGGTACGACGCGAACGTACTGGGGTGTACATACACGGTGGTACGACACGTACAGGGGTGGGGGTACGACGCGAACGTACAGGGGTGTACATACACGGGGGAAGGACACGTACAGGGGTGGGGGTACGACTCGGACGTACAGGGGTGTACATGCATGGGGGTAGGACACGTACAGGGGTGGGGGTACGACTCGAACGTACTGGGGTGTACATGCACGGGGGTAGGACACGTACAGGGGTGGGGGTACGACGCGAACGTACTGGGGTGTACATACACGGTGGTACGACACGTACAGGGGTGGGGGTACGACGCAAACGTACTGGGGTGTACATACACGGTGGTACGACACGTACAGGGGTGGGGGTACGACGCGAACGTACAGGGGTGTACATGCACTGGGTAGGACACGTACAGGGGTGGGGGTACGACTCGGACGTACATGGGTGTACATGCACGGGGGTAGGACACGTGCAGGGGTGGGGGTACGACTCGAATGTACTGGGGTGTACATGCACGAGGGTAGAACACGTACACGGGTGGGGGTACGACGCGAACGTACAGGGGTGTACATGCACGGGGGTAGGACACGTACACGGGTGGGGGTACGACGCGAACGTACAGGGGTGTACATGCACGGGGGTAGGACACGTACAGGGGTGGGGGTACGACTCAGACGTACAGGGGTGTACATGCACGGGGGTAGGACACGTACAGGGGTGGGGGTACGACTCGAACGTACTGGGGTGTACATACACGGGGTAGGACACGTACAGGAGTGGGGGTACGACTCGGACGTACAGGGGTGTACATGCACGGGGTAGGACACGTACACGGGTGGGGGTACGACGCGAACGTACTGGGGTGTACATGCACGGGTGGGGGTTCGACACGTACACGGGTGTACATACAGGGGGGGGTGTACATTAACGGGGAGTGCGACTCGAATGTATGGGTGCTGGGGGGAGTGTTGGGTGCGTATGCGAGGACATGTCTCCATGGTTGCAATGGGAGTTCGGTGCGGACGGTGTTTTTACCATACGGTTGTGAGTTCGGACGCACGGGTTGGATCATGATTCCTCGGTCGGACTTGACTTTTCACATTTGTACGGTAAATCGTCCGAGGACGTGTCGGACACATTTTCCGACCCGAGGACGTGTGGGGAAATATTCCGACAGCGGTTCGTATGGACTTTTTACCATGCGAATCGTGATTGCCAGTTTGTACGGCACTTGTACGATTCGTACGGTAAAAAGACCGGATAAGAGTCGTACGGGGAAATTTTTTACCGGATCGTAATTGCCACCAATGTGTGGATGGATTCTTGCTTCTTCCATCCTTAGGTTGTGCTCCACTTCCAGTCTTCAGCAGTGCCTGGAAACGGGAGTGCTCACAAAATGTTGTAATATATTTTTTTCTGTTTTATATAGCGCGAACATGACCCAAAGGTATTGGAGCGCTTTACAGGAGCATCTTTTACATTACACAAGCACACATTCATTTTTTGTAAGCACAGGGAGATTTAGTGGTTTGCCCAGAATCACAGGATGTTGAGCAGACATCAAGAATTGAACCTGGTTTCCCAGCTCTACAGTCATCAGCTCTGGCTGTTGTGCCACATCCTTGCCCCTAAACAAGATATCAGAAAAAGAAGTTCCACAAAACATGCTTTCTGACACAATTAAAAAAAACATGATTATGTGGAGTACGGCCAGGTGTTGCCATGTCAGTAGGAGGCCAGCCACAGTTTTCCAAGAAGGCCTAGGGTACATTTACATCATACACATGTGATATAAGTGATTCAAGAGGATATATACATCTTTATTCTCTAGCAGCATCAAGAGTCAATTTGTTAGCATAGTTGGCTTATAAAGAAGATCACCTTCCAAAGCTTCAGAAATAGCTGCACAAGAAAACATTTAAATTTGGTCTATGAAAGAAACTAGGACAGATGGTAGGCATACTTGACAATATTTGTTGTATTAGATTTGTGGACTCCGCTCTAGGGATTGGAACATGTTAAACAAGCACCAGTGACATTAATCAAGGTCAAATTCCTTTTTCGTAAGTCACTGGTAAATTAAGTGATTTGCCCAGGATCACAAGATGTTGAGCCGATACCAGGATTCGAACCCAGGTCCCCAGAACCAAAGTCAGCACCTATGGCATTAATGCCAAATCCACTTCTCCTTGAAACATCCAACGTTTCCACTAGTATTGGGACGAAGGGGAAAGGAGCGAGGCTTTAAAAAAAGAATACAAAAAGCTCTTCACACTTGCCAGAGAATGGAATCTTCGGGAAGGATACAACCGTTGTAAACTCCTTGCAGTAAACGTACTTCCGACGTGGGAAGCAACATGGGTCGCAACTAGACCTGAACTTCGGGGGGTGAGGGGGGCAAAGACTCCCAGCCAGGGTGGCCCTAACACTGATCGCTTCAGCACATGTTGCAGCAGAAGGCCACGCTTCCGGATTTAGACGTCACATGGATCGAGGAGAGCTTCAGTGGGCAGTCTTCCCTTTGAGCTGCCCCATTTCAATCTCTGCCCTCCCTGCAAGTTTCAACAGCAGCTAGGGCCGTGGTGTCTGATTGCATTGCTGAACACTGATAATCCGTAGTCTTCCTTTGTCACTCACCTCCACACAGACATGGCTGAAGAGCATGGGTACTGAGGCAAGACACAACAGTTAAGATATGTTATGGACACGGATTTTATCATGTGTGAATTGACAGTATCTGAATTGGTGGCGGCAGTCACGTCAAAGGCCTTAAAAAACATACAGGACCTCCTGTCTGACCAGTTTTGACCTGCAAATGATTGCAGTTCGGACACACCCTGTGGGTGCAGGCGGGTCCCCAAAGTGTGGATCAGAGTTAAGAGAAATCTGGAACAAAGGCATACTCTGTTGACAAGTTGCAGTTGTGAAGACCAGAGGGATGAGGTAGCTGCTGGGCCCAGTGGTGTATTTTGACCAGAGAAGGGTGCCACCCATAAAGGGGCTTCTGACTAAGACCTGGGGATACAATTGCCTTCACATCAGGTGTGCAACGCCCATAGGGCTCAAAGGGCTTCAGCGCCCTCACCCCCTGGCCCCCAAACCCACCCGTAGTGTGTGTCAGCTTCCTGGGCACACAGACAGTTTTGGAGCTGCCAGCCACACCCCAGTATTTCACAGGTCTTTAAAAGACCATTTACGCGTTAATGAGGCTTTGTTGTTTTTCACCCCTTCTTAGAGCCCCTGAATCTCCACTCTTCCTATTGCTGGAAGAATTAGCCCCCCTCCCACTCCCCACCACCTCCGAAATCGTTGCGCCTCTGGCCTTTAAAGACCTGTGACTCCAGGCACTCTCAGCTGAGCCCCCAGCAGCTGGAGCTGCAGCAGCCCGGGCCGAGATACAGGATTGGCGCCTGAAAGCAACAATAGAAGATGAAGTGCGCGCTCCCCCCCCCGGAGGGATGCTGCGTCCCCCCTAGGGGGGCGCGCCCCACAGTTTGAAGACCTATGCTTTACCCTCTGCAATGAAGAGGAGCTAAGAATATTGCCTGAATTGAAGTCAACAAGATACCTATTCGCCTTGCCAGTTGACGCAATGAAATGGAGTCTGCTTCCTTACATGCCATATCTCTCAGAATTTTCTTCAAATTCTCCACAGGCAAGCTCAACACATATTCCAGTGTCTGAATGGTGCACAGACAAAATATAGAGTTTTAAATATCGAGATCCACTAATATCGAGTTGGAAATATCGTGATACAGGAATATCGACAGCAAGAATATCGTGGTCAAGAATATCGACTTTAAGGTAAGAAATATCGTTTTTGAAAATATCTAAGTTATTAATATAGTTTGCAAAAATATTGTTGTTTAAAATATCGATGTTTAAATTAGTGTAATGTATTTTGAAAGCATGTGATCTACTTTTTTGTATAAGTATTGCTTTTGTTTTTAAATATATGTGTTGCATTTTTAGTAGTGATTAATTTTATGTTAATTAATTTTTGCGTTTAGTTTTGTAGCGGTTGTGGGTTTATAGGGGAATAGGGTGGGAAGTAATTTAATTATAACAAATTATTTAGATTATATTACTTACTAGTATTTATTTTAGATTTTATAGCATCAATTGTGGGAATTAATTTATTATCAAATTATTAATTGGATAATTTTTATAAATTAATTTATTGATAATTATGTTAATTGTGTTCTTTTTTTTAGGAGCGGGCTGTGGGTTTATAGGGGAATAGTGTGGGAAGTAATTTAATTATAAAAAATTATGTAATATTTTTTATTTATTAGTATTTATTAAATTTAGATTTTATAGTATTAATTGTGAGAATGTATTATTAATTAATTAATTGGCTGTTTATTATTAATTAATTGATAATTATGTTAATTGTATCATGTTTGTAGGAGCGGGTTGTGGATTTATAGGGGAATAGGGTGGGAAGTAATTTGATTTTAATACATTTAATTATAATTCTTATATATTAATATATATGTTATTTAATTTATAGTGTTAATTGTGGGAATTAAATTAATAATTATTTAGCAATTGTTCATTAATATTGAGTAACTAATAATTTGGTAATTATGTTAATTGTGTCATTTTTTATGAATGGATAGTGGGGTTTATAGGAGAACGGTTTATTTAAAATTAATAAACAATTAGTTGTTAAATAATGGTACTTAATTAAAAATTAAATATGGCAATTGGGTAATTAATTTGAGGTGTGAGTTGTGGGGTTTATAGTGGTAGGGGTGGGAAATAAATTATTTTTCAATGTTCATATTTTTCAATTTTCAAAGTTGTTAATTTAATAATGTAAAATTAGTTATGGAAATTGTGTAATGATTTTTAGGTGTGTGTTGTGGTATTTATTGGGGTAGAGGGTGGAAAGTATTTTAGGTTTTATTAATTAATAATTAGCTGCTAATTATTATTCATTTATTAATTTTTAAATATTTATGGTAATTTACTTTTATTTTGTGTGTGGATTTTGGTTTTATAGGGGTAACGTTTGGTGAGTAAATTAATTTGTAACTGTTTTAATTAGTTTTGTAATTAATATTTGTTTATTGAATAATTCACTATGTTAACTATGGAGGTACACTTTTTTAGAAATGTAGATGTGTGTTGTGAATTGTGTGGCGTTATAGGGTAGGAAATAAAAAATATAAATTTTATGTAACAATTAATGTTGATTATAATTACTTCTGATAAATATAGTTGTTTGAAAATTATTTTTTAAAATTTGTATAAAATAATGTTTGTAGGTAATTTTTTAGATTTTTTAACATAATGTTTCTATTGTAATTTTTATTATTTTTATATATATATATATTTTTGTTTTTAACTTTTTTTGTATTGTAGTTGATATTTTGTTGGTTTTTAATTTTGTATTGACTTTAGTGGGAATATTCATTTTTATCCCGCTGCTATCCAACACTTTCACTACTGTGTCACTCACTGGAGTGGGAATAGTAATTTTTACATCTTCGCTATCCACTCAATGGATTGCAAAATGTAAGTTTAAAAATTATTATATATATGTTTTAATTTATAATGTTTTATTAGATTTTATCTTATAGGTATATATATATATATATATATATATATATATATATATATATATATATATATATATATATATATATTGTAAATTTGTATATAGTTATAACATTCTAAAATAAGTTAAAATTATTAGTTTATTAATTATTTTAAAGTAAATATACATTTATGTATTACTTTATATATGTATGTTTAAAATTTTAAATTACATTTATTTATTATATTTGTTAAAATGTACATTACATCTATACAAAATTTAAGTTAATTGTATTATTTAATTAATGTAACCTTTTTATGTATAAAAAACTATATTTTGTACATCGCTTTTTTTACATCTATATTATTTTTTCGATATTTTAGTCATTTACATTATAAAGATAGGATGTCGATATTTTGGCAAACGATATTTTTGTGTTATTTGTGTATGGGGATATTTTGGCCATCGATATTATGTCAGTGATCCTGAATCTGAAAGCCTAAAAACATCTGTCTCCTGACTTGGTTCCCACATCCTCTAACCTCCACACTGATAACTCCTTAGAAACCTGTTTGCTCTGCACCATTGTCCAGATATACTATTAGATGAATTCCTCCCAACCAATCAATCAGTGGTCTCATCACCTTGGTGAAACGCCATGAGGCTGATGTTAGACTAAATGGCAGACAAGCGACCCTTCACACCTTTACCTAGTAAATCTGAGATAATCCCAATGTTCTTGACAAACTGTAACTGTTCAGTAAGCGTCCTTTAAATCCAGGCGCATCAACCCCTTCTCAACAAATCTCTTAATAGGTGTATATTTTCCATCTTGAAACATTTGAATGTAACCCAATCGCTCAACTCCCGAAGACTTACCACGAGCCTCATACCTACTGTTCTTTTTCTCTTCTAGAAATATATTGCTTACATAACTATCTGAATCACTCCTTGGCAGTTCTATTGCTCCTTTCTCCAATAAGACTCTCACCTCCTGATCTACCATCTGTTGATCCTTCTTCGGAAAAAACAAAGGTCTTGGTCTCCTCACCTCAATACGATTCTCTATAAAATCTATTTGATATCCCTTCACTGTTTCTAAGACCCAAGGACCCTTTGTTATTTTCTTCCATCTTTACAAAAACTGAGCAAGTTTGCCACTAAGTTTATCATGGGAAAATGAAAGGTCTTTTTACAATCCTCTGTTGCTGACATTGAATCCGGATGGATCTCATACACCACAGGGTCTTGTGCCCCGTGTAAACGAAGTATGTGTAATCCTTTAACCTCACACAGGGAACCCATATCACATGTTCCTGGCCCATACAAAAACTCTCTAGATGTGTTTTTGTACTTTGTGATTAGAGCTGAAAGTGTCCATATACTTCACAAATTCTTCACCAAACTTTAAGCTTTCAGCTTGCTCACACATTACAAATATTTTTGATAATGGGCCTAAAACATCTAGGAGCCAGTCCGGACAACCTTTATTATGCTTATCCAGACCTTTCCTTGGATCCTGTCCTGACTTATTTAAAATACCGTCCATCATCCCCTTTGGTATCGCTTTGTTCGCCCTAAGTTGGCAGGGTATGCCCAGACGTGGGTCCCTTGCTCACTTTGCCACTGGATTCAAGATAGCCTGGCTGATGAGGGTTATGAACCCAAAACCGGTCCCAGGATGCTTGTTTCCGGTCCAGGGAAGGCATGGCTTGGCAGTTCGGGCTGGACTGTTCCCATGAGGCACAGGGTCAGACTGATTTGCATATGGCCATGTCTGAACTGGGGTGGTGGAGTGAGCTAAAGAATGATGATGGATTAAACCCAGATCAGTTGAATGGGGGCGAGTGTTTGATTTGCTCAAACGCTCCGTCCATCATCCCCTTTGGTATCGCTTTATTTAAAATACCAGCATCTTAGTATCCAATTCTTGTGGACTGGCCACTTTAATAGACTATGACACTCGGACCTTAAACATGTCCTCACCTCCTTAGGCATCTCTTTTGGTAGCCAATATTCAACATACTGTGCCGGATGGAATGATGTTGCCCGTTGTGATAATTGGTGCTGTACTAATGATCAAACATATCCTCCTCTAACGGGTCCACTAACCCTTTATCATCCTGTACAATAAAATTAAAATCCTTTTTTTGCTTTTAAGGTTAACAATTTCTTCATCTGACTCATTCAAATCAGAGTAACAACTTGACATTAGCACTATTTGAAGATTCGTCACAAGCAATCACTTAATAATCCCCTTTATTTGCGTTTATAGTCTTCATATTCAAATCTGTGAGGTTTGATGTCCATTTCATATCCTAAGGACTACCATGTCCCATCATGTGTCATCCTCTAGACTGTTTTCCATCCAAATGTTTTCTCTTCCTTGTAGCTTTCCTGCCTTGGAGTCATCAACCCTTCTGACTCATTACCCAAAAGCCTTCCTCATCTGCCACTTGGACCCCAAACAATTGTACATCACATTTTTCTATTGCAGGCACCAATTTATCTACTCGCTCGTCAAGGCACTTTCTAAAATGATCTGCTAAGCTAGTAAAATCTATCTACATATACCTGAATTATTTCCTTCAATCGCACATCTACAGATTGTTCGGATAATGACATATTGGGATTTTGAAAACAATGTAATATTCAAAAAATATTTTAAAGTTTAGCAATTTTAAAACTATTGTCCTCTTAATAGCTATTACTAATAGTAATCACGATCTAAAGCTCCAAAACAAATGCATCTGATCTCGATCGCAAATGAACAAGAACTGTTCTCGTCAGCACGAGCCCCAAAACATGACTGGCTATCTTGAAAGCTACCATATATGGCTTATCCTAATCTCCCAAAATGTCTGCCACATGCACAAACACATACAGCACCTCCTTTGGGTCACACTCCTTTAGAGGTGTACACGTGCAATATCAAGCACCGATTAATAGGGTAGTACCTCACCGAGGAGGGTACCTGCACCGGTTGAGCCTTCTCCTTAGAACCCAGGACACTGCAGGCCTGCTTCCAACTGTCAAAACCCTGATGACTTGCAAGGTAAGTGCGGTTTACTCACTGTATTTATCCCTTACTAAAAAACTCACACCACAACTCCATGCCCAACTAGCTCTAACTCTCCGGTTCAACTCACAACAGTTTCCTTTCACCAAAGTGCATTTTTCTTAAATATGAAACTGTTCACAAACATTCATAATAACAAGAACACTCATGTATAGTACTTGTATGTACATGAGCAGCAACAAAAGAAGGAAGATAACTGTGGGTTCTCAGTATTTATGCATGTTCCAGAATTTTTTAAGAATTCTAAGGTTGGATGTTCTATCTTTGTTGCTGCTGTGTAGGAGGGCAATATATGACAAATGCATAATACTGACCTCTGTTCTTTCCATGAATGTTTATTTTTTTCCAATTCTTGCAAGTATCATGGCTTAAATAGGAATTGCCACTAGGGCAGCCTAGACCAAATCTGGCAATTGCTTAGCATAGTCCGCTAAAGTCTAGCTTACCAGTTTCCAAGAAGATGGGTACCGGGTTAAATAACATAAGTGCTTTCCCATTTTAGCACCCACAGGAAAGTTCGCTCATGCCCACAGCTAAACCCACTGAATGGATTTACACTAAACCTGCCCTTTAGATAGAACTTTACTCAGAAAGTGTGATTTTATTAGTTTGGTGTAAATCCATTCAATAATGTTGGCGATATAGGTATTTAAAGCAGCAGCCAGGTAGGCTTGAAAGGGCACTCGTGTATCCGTTCCATTTAAAATCCCAAATCATGATTTGCAACTACTGGCAATCACATTTTTAGGACAATAGCGCAGACTTCTCTTTCCTGAAAATCGGTAATCAATTCTGTTTCTCGATCTTTGTGCTATGAAAAAACATTTCCACAACCAGTAGGGCCCACCCTTAAGTTGTCTGACCCTAAGGGGGGTGCTGAAAGTACAGTGATGCCCCTGACAGTCCATAAATTCATGAAATTGTTTTTGCCTCCAACACATAGACTTGATTAAATGTGCTGGATCACGTTACTTATTAGTCTAACTCGGTATACATTTAGTGAGTGGCGCAAGTGAGATAAATAGCAATGTACCGGCTTCCACAATTCTATATATTAGCCCAAAAAAGACATATAACAAATATTTCAACACATACATCTAATAGACATTTGTTTAAAACTCATTGATGATCCATCTGGAAAAAGTCCTGAAAATTATATTTGTTTTACGAAATGACAAATCCACCATGCATTGGGGCAGACCGCTTTAACTGATGTGACCCAACTGCAATTGGACCAATTCAACTGGCTCTAATTGGGCAATAAATGATAGAATGCATCATCCATACAATAGGTTATTTTCGCCTGAATGACTACTCTATGGTACTACAGTCTCTAGGATTACTTCACACACATACTGCAGTTGTTGCTTTCACTAATCCGCTACCAGATATGATCGGGGTGAAAAGGATATGGTAAGACATAGGCATTGCCCTCGCCACATCAGGCGTACTGTAGACCTACCATCATACTCTCAATGAAGCTCTTAACTCTGTGTTGAAATATAAAGGGAGTTAATTAAGGCCTTAATTAAATGTTGAAACAAGTAAGGGGAGCAACAATAATTACACTGAAGCAGAAGATGGGTCCTTTTAGCATTAAATCCACAACTAACTTGCACCATTCATACGATATTCCTACCATTATCCCATGACATGTCTTCCAGAGCAATCTGTGCATCTACTGGCCAGGATTTTGTTAACTCCAATTCTGTAAATAAAAACGTAGTTTATTCATATGCTATTTGAAACGCTCATCACATTTGACCTTGCAATTTGGCAATACTCTTCTGTGAACTAAAACAATTTACTCCAGTCAGAACTGTGCATTATGAAAAAGGAAACACAGCAGGACATTAACACTGTATCAAATGATACTACGTTTAAATGAAATGATGAAAAATTGCTTTTCAGTATTCTTAAAAATTTGAGAAATTCCCCCATATCCATACATTTTTCCCAAAAGAAATTAATAGTAGTATGACAGGCAACTATTTCTAATTCATAAACACTGTAGCCACTTAAATAACAGATTTTATTTATTACTGCGTAGTTTTCGTTAATGAGAGAATGTGTTTCTGAAATAAACCTTGCAGACCATTTTCATCTGAATTAAGCAGTAGGCATTTCATTTAAAACAATTTTTCATTTGCTGTTTGGGGCTAGTGTTAAAATTGTTTATTTCGGGGCATGATTGAGTTACAATGCTCCATGTGTTTAGGGGTGAAAAATAAGATACTCACATTGGTCCAATGTTAACATGAGTTTCCTCGATCTGGCCCGGAAGAACAAACAACCATTTCTGGGGGTAAACATCAGGCTAATCAATGACACCTCTCCCATAACCATGGATGAGAGAGGAGAAATGGGATGATGGATGATGAACAAGTTACTTCCCATCAGTAAACCTTTTGTTGCATACTCTGTCTAACTGCAGATTCCTTAACTTTTTGAATCACTTGCGCACGCCCCCCCCCCCCAAACATACACACAGGTTCTGACACTTTTCCAGCAATTGCTCCCACATGCTGACAGGTGGTCCCCATTGGGACTCCACAGCCAGCCAGCCCTTCACACAGACATGAGTTTCCTTATCCACTCAGACATGTATCAACAGTAAGAGATTGCAAACCTAGCAGTGTCAATCATAACTTGGGACCTTTTTTAGAATTCTAAAGGTTCACTTTGCAGAACAGAGAGGAGTGAGGGTGTTGAGAAATCTGCAGTTAAACAAAGTAACCACCAGAAAAAGCATCACTGAAAGTAACTTGTGCCGAAAGTGGAGGGTCTGGTTAGTGGAATTTCCCCCAGATAATGCTGCAGACCAAGTAGGCAAAATGGTACCTCTGTGGACTAGAGATTCGAGACAGTAATATGCAGTGAAGGTGTGGATGGACACCCATGTAGCAGTCTGGCAGATGGCCAACACCGGAACAGCCCTCGTAAATTCCATATTTGCACTCTGTGCACAGGTGGAATAAGTATGAAGGCCCTTAAGAGGCTCCTTCCCCACGGCAAACCAGAATAATCCAACTGGACAATGTTCTCTGCTGAACTGCCCTTCCTTTCTTAGCCCTGGCAAAACTGACAAAAAGGTGGTCATCTTCCTTGTACTCTTTTGTTCAGGATATGTAAAAACTAAAGGCCCTTTTAGAGTCTAACCAGTGAAGTCGCAACATTTCCTTAGAAGGATGTGGCAGAGAGGAAAAAACTTAAGAAGCATTATGGAATGTCCCACATGTAAAGGTGATGCGATACTATTTTTGGCAGAAAGAAAGCATGAGTCTGCACTACTAATTTATCATGGAAGGAGGTGACTGAGCCCGCAGTTGACTGACAAGGTACCAGCAATAAAGAGATAGTCTTAATGTTCAACAATCTTGGAGGTCCCACTGTGGCATAATACAGAGTGCAGGAGGAAATATAAGAGAACCCTTAAAGGAAATGCATCTCCTCCAGCAACTTGAACAAAGGTTGGTCAAGCAAACATAAAAAGGCCGAAAGGGCAGATAAATTACTTTTAACTGAGCATACAGCATAACCTTGCAGGAACAGTGAGAAACAAACAATACATCAGATAACTTGGCCTGAAGTGGGTTGACCCACTGGTCTTCACACCAACCCCAGTGCTGTGCCCATTGGAGAGGCCCATTCCACTGCAGAGCTCACATGTGCCAGTGTATGAATAAACACCGGAATGCATGAGGCAAAGAGACCAAGAAGCCACAGAAGAGTCCATAGTGGAACAATTAACTGAGCCTGAAACATCGTGCTCATAACCCGAATGCCCCAGACTCACTGCAAGGGTGAAAAGGCCTTGACCGCCACCATGTCCAGGATCGCCCCAATGAAAGAAATCATCTGTGTTGGTTGTAGGTGGGACTCTGACTCGTTGATGGAGAACCCAAGGGAGGACAGCAGGGAGACTGCTTTCTGGAGGTGGTCCACGACTGACTTGGGTGAATTTGCTTTCAGAAGACAATAGAGGTATGGAAATGCCTGTATTCTCGAGCTGCAAAGACGGGCAGCAACCACTGCCATCACCTTTGTAAAGAGCTGAGGCCAAATGGTAGGACAGCAAACTGAAAGCGCTCAGATCCAACCAGAAACTAAAGGAAGTATCTGTGGGACTGCAGCTGTGTTCTGCAAAGTTCAAGCAGTGACTGAACTTCCTGTGCAAAAATAGTGGCATGATAAAGGGAATGCTGAGTACAAACCGTAGGAACAAGAGGAAAGTAGACATGAATGGGACGACGTAACTGTGTTCATCAACTTCCGAAACAAACACACCAGTCTAAAGCAACTTCAAGCAAGCACTGCAGAAAAAAGTATCCTGCCCCCTATTAGCCCCAAAACGACTGAAGGAGTAATCAGAATGGTTTAAATGCAATTGTGACAGGGGACAGGAAGAAGATGAATGCCATCCCTGTTGCTGGCTATGGCCTCTGCCACTCTAAGAACATGCAAGGGCTATGTGGGATGCTGCACAGGCTGCAAAAGCTGCCTTTGATGACAAGCAATGCCTTTTGAGTACTCTCTTAATTTACAGTCGTTCATCGAATTGACAAGCTGATGACAAGTACAAAGAACAGGCCATAACACAGTTGCTCCTTCAAGTGCTGCAGTACAGAATCTGCCTTTCTCCAAAAAGTCTGGAGCCATCAAAAGGCATGTCCAGGAGGGATGCCTGCATGCCCATAGAAAATCCTGTGACGTGCATTCATATGTGACCTCAGATCAGAATACTAGTGCCCATGGCACGACCCATGAAATCTGCTGTGTCCAGACCGGCGTTCAATAAGTACTCATCATCCTCCTGCCCATCCTAGATTGTCTATAGAAATGTATTCTAACATTCTTCCAAACTGGCTGGCAAGGTCCTGCTAGCCACATCCCAGAAGCCATGCACACAGAGCCCTAGCAGACATGCCACATTCAGGACCCCCAATGTGAAACTGGAAAATCCTCATAAAAAGTGTGTCAATGCACTTTGACTCCCTGTCCGGCACAGGAACGCTCTAGGGGCGACCTTGCTGGTGGAGGCCAGAACCACCAAGCTTTCGGAAGACATGTGCCCTATCAGGAAGTCTGAGTTCTCAGGAGCAGGTCATTGATAATTTGCTACAGGGTCCCACAAAGGTAGGGCTGAGCACGACCTAGACTAGGGTGCCGTCAATGTTTCAGTTAAAAAGGTGCAGGCTCCCAATTCTCAGTGAGGAGGTTTGCCTAGGTTTCAACCACGGGTAACTAAATTACATGCACTCTGCAGCACTGTGACCTGCCGAAGCAAAAGAGTTACCCTATGGAAAGTCTAATTCGGTCTCACGGAGGTATCCAAGCAACTAGTATTTTGTAAATCAACATATAGGCCATAATCAGTATAATGAGTAGGCAATGAACTATTCTCCACCTCTTTATCATCATTAAAGTCCCTGGACAGTGTCTGAATCTGATCCAAATAAGGCCTTGCGCCTTTAGCAGTAATGATCCAAATAAGGCCTTGTTCCTTTAGTAGTACTAGCGTAGAAGTAATGGAACTTCCTGGGTTTCCTCCCAAAGCAGAAGCTGAGTTTTTGGTATCTCAAAACGAGATATCAGTAGGATTGGACCGAAGACAGTTTCAGATCTGAACTGGTATTGGGGTCACAGCTGGAACCACCACCTCTAGAGTAGAGACAGACGCCACATCAGTTAGGATCAGCGTGGCCTTGGCTCAGGTGTTGAAGTATGGGCTTGTGCTGGCTGGGGGCCGAACACAGGCTCAGTAGGATCAGTCAGCACCCAGGGAGACCCTGCTGGCTGAAGTGTGACTGTAGTCCCTGGCAAATCCATGGGGCCTGAAGGCACTCCAGTGGTACCAGGAATTGTCTGAAACAGATGCAGCATGGACTCTTTGAATGTCTCAACTTGATGCAGGGATCAGTGTCTGGGGAATTTTGGGGCACATGAGGACGAGTTTTGCAATAGGCTTCATCGCAAGGACTTTAATGACTTGGTTACAGAAGATGGAATAACCTCTACAACTCTGTTCATGATGACTAAAGACTATGACATCATTTGGTAATTAACCATCAAAAACAGTTATGGATGCAACTGCAGCAGAGAGACAACCTGCAGCATCAGGTAACTGTACTGGCTGCAGTGCAATTGGCCACTATGAATATCATAAGGCTAATATTCCATACTGGGTGTTTCTGCTGCACTACTGGCTTCTACTTGATAATTTTGAAATAACACTCTTTATAGAATGTTACTAAGGGAGAAACTAGTTTAAACGTCTTTTAATTTTCTGTTATTATTTTCTCAGTTACCATTATAGCTTTTAATTTCCTCAACAAATGTTTAGTGTTTTGTTTTACTAAATCTTCCTCATTTTAAAATAACTTCCAGTGGTTCACAACTGCTTTCTTTCTTTGATTTTTTTTTTTTGCTTAGTTGCTAAATATACATGCATTTTGAGGCATGTCTTGTCATTCAGGCCAAAGGTACGTTACTCTAACTGAAACTTGAGGCCCAATTACATATTGGGTTCACTTTTCCTGTTTGCGTAATGGACACCTTTAAATTGGGGAGGCATGCACAAGAAGAGAAAGTGTGCCATATTACAGTGAATTCACTGACCCCCTAGGGAGCCAAAAAGCAGCACATTCAAGTGAAATATGGAGCGGCTGCTTCAAAGCCGTTCCGTGTTTCACTGTGCAGGCGGCAACACGCCTGCACTTTGAAGAGTGGGGAGAGATCCACTTGCCGGAGGGTGCAGTGAGTGACTGCATCCACCTGCAAGGGGATGCCTGGGGGTTCCATGGGACCCCTTCTCCCCCCTCCAGATGGCTGCCATCAGGAGGTACACTGACCGCTTCTTTGCCTTTGCGCCCGGTTCTATTATACAGAGTGGGCATAGAGGCAAATGAGGGAATGCCCTCTTGAGACACTGCAAGCATTACATGTGCAACAGCGCTATCTGTATTACAGAAAGGGCCACCCAAGCATCTACCACCCCTTCAGTAATACGAAAGTGCCGCGGGGGCACATGTCCGTTAGGCGCCCAGGACACTCTCTGTAATATGGTCCCTGGTTGAGTCTGAGAGGCGTTCTTTAGCACCCTATAAGTGCCTAATCTCCTTTGCCATCAAGACTGTATACTTTCTTCCCTTGCTTGCCATGCCATTTAACTATAGGGTAGTAGTTGAGTACTAGCTTAAGAGTCAGATGTATGCATGCATTTTTTCGTATGCAAAGGTCCAATTTACAATACTGGGCTGTTTGCGACAGCAAAAATGCCTTTTGGCATGTAACAAACCTAATTTGTGATTAGATAATATCCCAATTTGGGTTTGCGACTAAATCCCGAATCGGTATTGGGAAGTGTAGTGTTTAGGACGTTCATTCCAAATACCTATTTGGCATGAGATGTATTAATGTTTTGCCACAAAAATCCTGTCGAAAAACATTCATATTTTACCAACTCATATTTCACCAATTCATATATTGGTAACCCATTCGCAAACTGTAAGGGGTCCCATGGGATTTTCTCCTTTGTGAATGTTAATAAAAACATTTTTTTAAGAGTAAGTACTGCTCCTAGGGACCACTGCCTAGAGGTGTTACTTAAACTATTCATTTTTTCTAAACGCATCCTGCTTTCCTTTAATGAAATGGGCTGCGTTTAAAAAACAATTAAAAGATTTCTTTATCTAAAAGCAATCTCCAGCATAGTGTTCTGCTGACCCCAGTAAGCCACCATCCCTGTGATAATATATTATAGAAAACTGCAGAACTCTAGAGGGACAAATCCACCCATGGTACTCAGTCAACAATAAAACACAAATTATTATTGGACTAATCTTTTGTATGTACACTGTTCGCAATTCTTATATAGCGATACCTCCTTTCATAACACCATTTTAGTTAAATAGATGTACGGATCATGGCATCATATTTTTGTGCATTCCATCGAATAAAATTTTATTCTGCATAATGTACAAATCACACATTAAAAAAATCATCATTTTGTAACCACACTTTCCTTGTTATTAACACGGTTTGGACAGTGAAACGACCAGTCCTTCATCTGGAGTATGGTCCATCTGTAGTTAGTCCACCATATAGTAGACTACCGAATCATAAGCGAGAGATTAATCCTCCTAGGGTCCTCGAGGTAATCGAAAACTGACTTCCTTCTTTGATCTTTAAAAGTGAACTTATCCATGTATAATGGTGAACAACTTCAGCCTCACAATTTGTGGACTCCGCAGGACATAACAAGGGAGTGTGTGAACACAAATTCTGCAGTCTGCATGCAAGCCATAGATCAACGGCTGGAGACAAACTCACAGCCGCAAAGACCCTAATGGTATTGGAGTGTGGAAAGGCAAAGCCTCTGTGCTTCCTCGGTCATTGCAGCCAGACAGAGGGATGTTCACTCATATGCCGCGGCTCGTGGACTCGCTCCCAGAAACATAATAAGAACTGGAACTGCCCAAGGGTGTGTTGCTCTCTATACAGGAGGAAATAGCATGACAATATAAATGGATGCAAACAAGTGGTGTGTTCCCATTGACAAGACTCCTTGTTAAACATGAAGATGTTTTGACATTCTTGCCTCTTCAGTATAGTTTTGTTCACTGTTTAGTAATGTACAGGTCTGATGGCAAGTGCTTTCTTTATGGCACACAGGCCGTTTTAGTTTCTGATAGATGCATTGAGAATAACGTCTATTGTCACCAGAAGGTAGTTTGGTGAGGATGTCCTTGCTATCTTGCCTGTAGGTTGGTGAGTCTTTCATCGCAGGATGGAGAGGGTCTCATCACAGGATGGAGAGGGTGATCAATATGCTCACCTATAACTGAACAGACTGAACTGATGCCTGTAATAATTTGTCGTCTTGTTGGTGGCAATTTCCTTGTGCGTATTTTAGGGAGGTTGCAGAATGTGGCCACGGTGGAGCATTCCAGAAGATGAGAAGCCCTTCTGTATACCATCTATTTAATTTAGTCTGAAGTTCTAACTGAACCTTGGCGGAAGGATTCTCATTGAGTTTGGGGTAAAAGGAATGGTCAGAAAGTTGTTTTTCAGCCTTTTATATAGTCATCAGGGTGTCTGTTTGCTTCATTGATGAAGGGAGATAAGTATCTTTTTTGTTGTAGTTGCTATGAGAATGTTCCCAATCATTCGTGGTTGTGAAGCAGAAACCCATTGCAAAAATGCATTGGTTTTAGATTGACAGGTGTGCATAGCATCAGTGGAGAACGATACAGTATACCAGCTTCATCTACAAACCGTATCGGGATGGAAAATGATTTGATTTGATTGCAAACTAGTAACTTATCTATAAATGGTAAGCATAGGCTAATCCATTGGAATTTTCCACAGGTGCTACTGTTCTATGCCAGGACTCAGTAATATGGACCTTGATGTCTCTACCGAATGACAAAAGATGTGGATCACTTGGGCAGACTTCATGCATTGAGCTAGAAATTGTCAAACTGTCAGAGCTTAATGGATTGTATAATGAAGGGAATTAGCAAAGATGCTTAACATAGAGGTTTAGGCGACCCAGCTAAAGGCACTCCTGGGATGCGTGAAGGACATTCCAAAGTCATGAAGGAAATTAACAGCATTTACCAAAAGAAGACTGCCATTAAAATGGTGCAAAGACTAAAGGTAAAGAATGGATCAGAGACACAAACGTCTGAAAAGAGATTCAACACGTGTGTCCCCGGCCCCTGTAGATCCAGGATTATAGACATATGGGGGACTGCCTAAAACAAACCTCCTCAACCAGGAAAGTGCATCTATAGAAAGATGTTAGTACACCATGTTCATCGTCCCAATGAACAGGATGTTTGGGGCAGATATCAGACTATGTATGGATATGAAGTATAGTGTATAAAATGTCCGCGTTATACATCTGTTCACAAAGTATGTGGATGTGTCTCCAATTGCGTAAAAGGATATTGTCAAGCACTGTGTATATCTGTAAATGTGACTAATACAAATATTCTCATGTATATCCAAGCAGTATTACCTAAAAATGATAAAAATTAAAAAACAGAAAAACAATGAATAGGCTGTTGAGTGTTGGTAGTTAATTACAAAAGATGTCTCGTTAAACAAATGTGTCTTGTGTGATTAGGTTAAAAGAACATGCTATGATGCATGCTATGGGCGTCCACTTAGGTGGAAATTACATCAAAAGATTTACCTACCTGTTAACACAATGTATATGTTTCAGTCTTGCGTATGCCATTTACAACTGTTACTGTGATGAGGCAGCCCCTCAGCTGTTGTTGCCTCTGTGCACATGACGATTACGGGGGGCATCCCAGGCATTATCAGGTGACATCACAGCCACCACCGCTGTCTGAAGTACTTTCACTGTGGTCACTGTATGTCCTCCAGAGGTATGGCTCACCATGTAATGCTGCGGTGCATAACATTCAATGTAGGCATCAAAAGGACACATACGTAACCTGCAGCTGTACTGGCAAGGGTTCCAACTCGAATCTGCATAATTTTCCACACAATTCCTACTAAGCTCCTTTAGTGGAGGGCATAAACTTGTCCGCAGACTTGTCTTTTCAATATATCCAGTTAAGTTCTTTGACTTCACCATTTACAGCATGTGCCACGAATTCCTATGGGGAAATAACAGAAGCGCCCCTTGAAAATTGTCTTTAAATCCCTTCTGGATCGGGCCAATGTGTTTGCCTAATTTAATTTGACGAGTTCCTTGTAAACCCCCACCTAAAGCAGTTGTTGAAGTCCTACCCATTTTTATCAACATTACTGGTCTAACTATGCTCCGGAATGCACCAGTTATCACAATATCGCCATAATATCCCCAGCCACTATAAAGTGGTTAAACAATATCCTCTTCTGTACAATATCACTGGATTCCGCCGTAGTAGTACAAGTATTCACAACGTCCTCTTCAGCAATTGAACAACATTAAATACAACTATTTACATGGACACTGATTGCAATCATCTCGTTAATAAAGACATTTTCATACAACTTATTAGAATTCACAAAATATTTAGAAGGAAGTCGATTTTTTTGCCATGAATCAGAGTAAAAACTCAAATAATATTTAACAAACCTCAAAAGTTTCTTTTCAAGCTATTTCCAACTACAAGAAAAGCTGTGGATATAATAAAAAGCTTTAAACAAGACTCCCGAAGACAAACAAAATCAATCCAAAAAAAAACAATTTCCCCCTCCCCCACCTTGCCCCGTCCTTCCTCCCTCCCTCCCATTTACCACTCATCCATATCTCCCCGTCCTCAATCACCCTCTGCTCCACCTCCCTTATCCCGTTCCCCCACCCGTCACCCCTCACCCTCCACACTCCCACCCTTTTCCATCAAACCACCCAAAACTCCGTGCTCAGCTCTCCTCGCCCTAGAAAATAAACTTGATTCTCTCATCTCTTCCATTTCCCAGCTTGTAGCGGCCATCTCACTTTTAAGCGCTAAGATGTCCCCCTTCCCTAATACCCGCCCGAGGAGTTCCGTGCTCCCGCGCCCCAATAAAGCAAACCACAGTCTGTCCTCTACAGACATCTCCAACTTACTAGCCAGCTACAAAACCACCAGCGTCACTCCCACCCTACACTCATCTCCCATTAACTCTACGCAGTGCACTATTCAGACCATCTCCTCTGTCAGAACCTACCAGCCTCCCTCTTACCGGGCACCCTCATTCCAGAATCTTATCCCTATCTTCCTTAACAGCCCTAACACCCCCATCACTAAAACAGTTGCGTTAGAGCTGCACTGCTTGCTACACAGCTGCAGATTTGCAATCAAACACAAATTGGAAATTTCTGACATTATCACCCTCCAGAATCTTGACATGTTCTTCCTCACTGAGACCTGGTTTATTGACTCCTCTCATACTTTGATCTTCTGGTACCCACTGACTACTCTATCTTCAGAAATGACAGATCAGACAAAATTGGGGGCGGTGTCGCCATCATCTTTGGGAATTCTCTTCAAACGAAAGCCTTCCCTACCACCCTTTTCCATACAGTTGAATGCCTATCCCTAGAACTTCAAATACATTATGGCTCACCTTTTAGATTCCATGCCATCTACCACCCGCCCGGTAACTGCTCTTCCTTTGTGGAGGAACTCACTGACTTCATCAGTGACCAATTTTCTCAAAGTGACAGACAGATCTTCCTGGGTGACTTTAATCTCCATTGGGGCTCTTTGGAAGACTCGGCTGCCAACAAGCTTGCCACCTTTCTCTCAGCCAACGATCTCTTCCAACATTGCTCTGAAACCACTCATTCCAAGGGCTCAATTCTGGACCTTGTTATATCCAAAGCAGACCTGCTGACTACTGCTCCCTCCATCCATGTAGACTGGTCTGACCACTTCCTCGTTCCCTTCCGTTTTCATCTTTCGCATGTTATAACTCTCGGCCAACATAAAAGAGCTACTACCTGGTTCCGCAACACTAAACATTGATTTTGACACTTTTTGTGCCTCTGCTATGCGGTCACTTCCTAGACTTGACCCTAACGTGGATGTCAACGCTCTCACCACTCAGTGCCTCTCAGTCCTAGCAGTTGAAATCGACAATGTCGCTCCACTCCAAAGCAAAAGGAAAAGACACACCCCCTCAGCACCTTGGTTCAATAAAGCTCTTTACAATGAAAGGAAAAACCTTAGAATCTTGGAGAAACATTGGAGAAAATCTCCTTCTACCTTCAATCTCTCTCTGCTACGTTCAGAAAGATCCAAATACCACAACCACATCTTCCATGAAAAAGCATCTCATTTCAGATCCCTCCTTGACTCAAAAAACTCTTTGACCTCATCAAAAACCCAAACTGTTCTCCCCTAACTACTAAGCCCGAGGACTCCACAAAGAAAGCAGCCGACTTCGTCATTTTCTTTGATGAAAAGGTCAAAGCACTGGTGGATCAAGTCGCCCACCCTACCCCCTTTAAGGAGCGGAAATCCTTAGTCACCTGGCAATACTTTGACGTCATCTCGGAAGATGACCTCCTCAAATGCATCCTTGAAACCAAACCACCCAACCACTCCTCTGACCCCATCCCTAGCATCATCGCCATCGATTTCTACACCCATACTCTCTCTTACTGGACCGGGTAGTTAATCTCTTCCTCAGTCAAGGCTCCCTCCCTGTTGCCCTTAAATCAGGACAGGTTACCCCTCTTCTAAAAAAACCCTCCGCTGATGCAACCGACCTCAACAACTTCCGCCCTATCACCAACCTCCCTTTTCTTTCGAAAATCACTGAAAAATGTGTTGCGAAACAACATTGCCTACATATTATGGACAATAATCTCCTCGATGTTTTCCAATCTGGCTTCATCCAAAATTGCAGCACTGAAACAGCCCTGCTGCAAGTGATTGATGATGTGTTGCATATACTCGACTCCGGGGAATCCTGTCTTCTGATTCTTCTTGACCTCTCTGCAGCCTTTGACACTGTTAATCACAGCACCCTCCTCAACACTTTACAACGGAGAATGGGATTGGATGGCACAGTGCTTAAATGGTTTGCCTCTTTCCTCTCAGACAGATCCCAAATGATTAAGATAGCGAACAGTCTTTCATCTCCATTGGCTGTAGGTCAAGGTGTCCCTCAAGGCTGTATCCTGGCACCTACTCTGTTTAATCTCTACCTGGAACCTTTAGGGAACCTCCTAAGCAAATCTGGGATCCATTACCATCTTAAGCGGATGACACTCAAATCTACCTCAAGGTGTCTTCCGCACACGATCTCTCTTTACTCGACTCTACTCTCAACTCCATCCACAACTGGATGTTAGCTTACCAACTCATTCTAAATCCCGCCAAAACTGAATTCCTCCTCCTTTCGACCTCTCTCTCACCTCCTCCTGTTCAATCGTGGATGGATCAGCTGAACCTGCTCATCAACAAACCCATCATTGTCGACAGCGCTAAATCTCTAGGTGTCATTCTTGACAAAAGACTCAACTTAATCTCCCACATCAACTCTATTGCCAAGAACGCACGGTACCAGTTGCACCTTCTATGGGGGATCCGTCGGTTCTTCCTGGAGAATGACTTAAAAACCTTGGTACAATCGCTGGTTCTCTCAAGACTGGATTATTGCAATTCTCTTCTGACGGGCCTACCCAAATCCCACCTCTCCCCTCTCAAATCCATCCTCCATTCAGCAGCTCGCTTCATTTCAGGATCTAAACGAAGCCACCACATCACTCCTATCCTGTCCTCTCTTCGATGGCTTCCGATTGAGGCAAGATCTATTTACAAAACTGCCTGCATCACACACAAAGCCTTGCACATGTCCTCCCCTCGTTACCTGGCAAATAAATTGAAATTGTCCAAAGGCTCTCGACCCTCTCGTAATGCGGAAAAGCTTCTGCTTGAGCCCCCCGTCTTCAAAAGGGAAAGATCGATGGCGCAATCCTTCTCAGGCAATGCAGTGAGAAAATGGTACTCACTTCCCCCATTGCTCCGTGCCACCTCCTCTACCCGGATCTTCAAAGCTGAACTCAAAACTCTTCTCTTCCAAAGACACTTTCAGAACTAATACTTTCATACTCCGGCCCCTCTTGGAAATTCGCTCTTCATTGTAAATTTGTATTTTTTCCTGTGCATCCCTCACCCCTGCGTGCTGTGTTGGATTTTGTGTTTGTGTACCCTTCATTTTTAGTCTGTGTAATGTTATATTCTATACCACTTTTCTCATGTAACGTAACTAGCTCTATTGTACAGTGCTCTGACACCTTTGGGTAATGTCCACGCTTTATAAAAATGCACTAAATAAATAAAAATAACATAAATAAAGTGTGTTTAGTCAATATACATCTGGTCATACTGGAGATACATGGAGACTCTGCCACCTCAAGCTAGGAAACCTCCTTAACAAGATCTAGAAGCAGTTTTTGCTAAAAGGTGCCAATGAAGAATATGGTGTTTGACGTCATAATGGTATTTAATAAAAGGATAATCACTGCTCTCATTCAAATGGGGTGGGGGGGCAATATTGAAAGATCAAAGCCTTCAATCATTTTAAGCTTCAAGTGACACTGCAGAGTAAATTGCATAACGAAGAGTAAAAGAACAAAAAACACAGAACACAAACAGGGAAGTTCATACGTTAAATTAACAAAATAGTTAACGTAAAGGATTTTTTTTATAAACCAACTTTTATTGATTTTACAGTTCGTAAGAGCATAAAGTACAGTTAATGCAATGAAGTACAACATACACAAGAAGAGCAGAGAAAACACTTTCACGTGGCGCATACATGGACTTTTCCAACTTGGCACACCAGTCCATGGCAGATCGCCAAGCAGTCAGGGAGGGCAGGGTGGCAGAGGTCCAGGCTCGGGCAATGTCCCTTTTCACGATCAATGTGCCCAGTTCTGCCAAGGGCCAATCACCTCTGTACCCTCCCAAGAACTCTAAAAGGCCCAGGAGAGTGACTGGGGAAAAGGAAACAATGGTTCTCTCCAAGTTATGGGAAAGGGTGGTTAAGATAGATGACCAATACATCATAATCAACTGGCATGTCCAGACGACATGGAAAAACAGTCTCATTCCACTAAGCACCTAAAGCAGGAGGGTGAAGGGTGTCTTTTTTTCCTGGAGTTTTATATAGCGTGAACTTGACCCGAAGGTATCGGGTATCAGGGTGCTTTACATAAGCACCAGTTGCGTTACACAAGGACACATTAATTTTTGTTAGGCACAGGGAGATTAAGTGGTAAGAAATACTTTTATTCAACTTCATTTAAAATCATAAAAGCATGATACAAATAACCCACAAAAAACTTCCAAATCATTGAACATTGGTGATGATTTAAATATAAAATTGCATTAAACTCATTAAAATATGGACTAAACCCGGTGTTAAAACGATTTTTCTTTGATTACATGTGAACGTGTGGCATCCAGCCCTACAAAGGAGGAATTGAGCTTCTGATATGTTTCGATTAGTCCAATCGCGGGCTGTCCATACTCGGGTACACAGTTAAAGTCAACGAATAATTCCTGAACATAGTTAATGAGTAAAATGCTGCTGCAATGATCATGTGAACTGCAAGTTTTTGATCTAAATAAACAAGATTGCTTTTGGGAAGGCATATTTTATTCATCTGTTTCTCTTCTCTAGTTCTTTTGCCGCTAAGCTCAAAATATTTATCGCCCTGCATGCCAGTTGGACTGTCGAGCCTCCTAAGCATTTTATAACGGCAGATCTACAAGTCCTTATTTGTTCTCGCTTCAGTGTTGGCCGTAGAAGGGTTTATCAAAGAGTTAGTAGCGTGCATAGTAGATGGAGTAGTGACTCGTTACCATAACCGCAAAGGTGGCATTTCAGTGTGGGCCAGGACCGTTTCCATTTTGGTGTAAGGTCTTTAGATGGATAAACTCCAAGCCTCAGTAATATCATGTAGACCATTTTTGATCTTGAAAAGTGTTCCAGCAGATACGATTGAGGTTTTACAGTTCTATATGTTGGCATCACCAACCACGCGTTGGTTTTATTAGTCATAGATGCTTTATCTATTAGCTGGGATTGCCGCTTGATGGATTTGTTGGTTATTTGTGTGAACTCGGGGTAGGCTGGTATTGTGAGCCAAGCCTACTTCAACTTTAAAGAAGAGAGTGATTGCTTTAAAACGGAGTATACTGACTTATCCAACCTGGCTTGTTTTTCGACCTCCACCCAGCAGTGATGGGCTAAGGAGTTTTCCTCTGCTGCTCACGTTCGCCAGTAATTTTGACGAGGGCCCCTTGCCTTGTCGGTATCTGGTTTTCTTAAACCAAATTCAAGTCTTATATAGGCTTTAGATATGTGCAATGGAATGAAAAAAGTTTCTTAAAGAGACTAGATTGTGCAGCATTCAAGGCTGATGCGTCCTTGGTGTTTAGCAGTTCCGATCCATACGAAACTAAAGGCAAGAATTTTGCTGCAACGACCTTTAGCAAGTGATTTGTTGAGTAGTCGCTAAGTTTTTTCTGCAAGGTTTTGGATACGAATATCAGCTGTTTTGCTTGTGCTTGCCATAGTGCCAGGTAGGACTTGTAGTTGAGATGCTGATCTAATAGTACCCCCAGATATTTGTATGTTTCCACCTGGTCCAAGATTTTACTGTTTGCTGACCAGGTAAATTTGGGTATTTTTTTTGTGAGGACTTGAAAAGCACGTAACCTTCAATTTTTGGTAGTTAATATCTAGTTGGGCGATGGATATCTATTCTACTAGCTGGGTGATCATCCACTGTAGACCTCGGGCATTTTACTGAGCAGAACAATGTCGTCAGCATGTTGCAGGGTTGCTATTGGGGCATTACCCAATTTCGGGGGGTCTCCTTGTGTTAGGCAGAGGTGGTTCTCTAGATCCACTGTATAGATGTTAAACAGGCAGGGGGCCAAAATGTACCCCTGATTTAAGCCATTGGTGGTTGAGATTTTGTTGGTTAGACTTCGACCATCCCCCAATTTTATTTGAACCCACGTTCTTGAGTAGAGGCTGATAACTGCTTCAAGCAATTTTGTGAGAGCTCCCCAAGATCTAATTTTTCGCCTATAGCTTTATTCTGGGAACCTTACTGAAAGTGGCTTTAAGGTCTACAAAACACGCATGCAGGAAGCTTGATTTAACGATGGCTTGGTCAGCCAGAAGCGTAACTGCTGATGAGATTCATTAAGGTGCTCATTCCAGCGCGAAATCCTGTTTCTGTTTTAGGGATTAAGTTTATGCTGTTAACCCAATCCTCCAGGTCAGTCAACAAGTTTGAAGCATATATTTTGCCCGCGACATCGATAAGTGCGATTAGTCTATAATTGGTTGGGTCTGAACGCACCCCTGTTTTGTATATCGGTTGGAAGATACTTCCTCGCCATGACTCTGGAATCGTACATGTCTCCAAGGCATAGGTGAACAGGGGGGTTAGGTGTTTGGACCAGAAAGATGGATTTTTTTTAAATAAGGCATTGGGCAGGCCATTTGTCCCCAGGGCCCCATTGGATCGTTGTTGTTTTCGAAGTCTCTTTTCATTTTTACAAGTGAGTACTGAGTTGGTTGTAATCCCTGGGAACGCATTGATCTTAGTAGTTTATTTAGTTGTGTTTTTTTTTGTACTTAGGTTACGTGTGAACCATACTGCGCCAGTGCTTTGTGACTGGGGGTGCTGTAAGGAAATTTTGTGTTTAGATTGATGACAAAGGCCTCACAGGCCTCTATCCCTAGTGGCTTCACATTGGCTGTCGACAGTAAGGTGGTGCTAGCCTCCCTGATGGCATCTATGTTGTTTTCTTTCCATATAAGTCGTTTTAAATTGTAAGGATGTGTTGTTATTATGAGAGCCTTGACTTCCCGGAATGTGAGCTAGTGTAAATGTTTGGGGGTAGTGGTCGCTTTCAGCTCTTTCCTTTATTTGAAAGTTGGAGAGATAGGGAAACCGGTCTGGGTCCGCCAGAGTAAAATCGATGGTTGCGCCAGTTTTATCCGTAACTCTTGTAAAGGCTGCTGGCCTATCCAAGGTCCATTTAGTCAATTTAGTGTGAACAGTGACAGTTCTTCCAGTAATGTGGCACATTTCTTGCCCGACGTGTCACGTCTTGTTGTGTTATCCTGTTGTGTTACCCTACCTATCTGTATGTGACCTGCCAAATTGTTTTCTTGGCCTTTTAATAAATTCATATTAAAGTCCCACAGGAGATTAAGAGATTTGCCCAGAATCACAGGATGTTGAGCATCATTGCGGAGACTCGAACCCGGTTCTCAGATTTGAGATCAACCACTCTAGCCGTTACACCACATCCTCTCCGCATTCGCCACAGCAGTAGCATGTCAAGTATGTAATGTGCAGGTATTTTATTTGTATAACATCAAGTCTTGAGAAAATCTCCACAACCGGCGGTGCCATCCTGGCATCTGCCAGTTGCTGTTATCTAAGGAGCCTACCATGTTTCCTATTTTTCCTTCAAGGAGCGAAGAGGGCTGAGGAGTTGATAACAAGAAATGTATAGATATTTGATATGTGCCTTTTCCCCATGGGCACCAAAAGGAGCTTTGCATCTAAAGGGCTACACTCTGAGACCTCGTCGAAGTGGTCATCACTGGACGCCAGAACAAGATGGAGCTGCAGGAATTTATAGAATTGAGAATGGTGCTGTTCAAAGGGGCCCTAGAGCTCCTGGGACCCAACTCATGTGGGACCACCTCCAAACACTACCCCTATTTACTTTGGACACGTTTTACTTCATGTTTAGTAAGCAGCACAGGCAGATCGTTTTTGTTGATCGTCGAACTTACTTGTATAAGCAAAAAGGCGGATTGTAATTACTGTCACATTTTTAGTTGAGAAATAATCCCCGACCAAGCTGATTTTCCCACATGCTGGCAGAATAGCTCTGCGAGTTGAACGTCTGGCTTCAGTCGCGTCTTTCAAACTCAGCCACTCCAACCCAGCATTTCACCCTTACAAAGTTGACAAATTAAGTGTCATTAACTCTAATAATAATAGCGATATCTTTAATTTGATAAGGTCCCAGCAATCGGATCTTTCTCTGCCCACCTTTCCAGCTACAAGCTCATCCACCATCCTGATTGCCAATAAGCTAAGAACCCCCTTTCTCTCTGATAGCCACTTTTAAATGTTACTCAAAACCAAACCTGGCCTCAAACCGTTTACCTCTGTGTCTCTCTCATTTCGCTGGTTATACTCCTTTGTGCAAACCACTTTCTCAAAAGTACGATAAATAATCAATGTATAAATACATCTAAAGTAAGTAGTATATGAGACAAGCACATTCTATTCCTTTACTCAAATCAATAGTATGGTCTCATTTTGTAGGAATATTTAACATTCATAGAAATCCTTAAATATTTCTATTTTGAGCACCTGCTAGTCTTCTCAGTTCAAACTAAGTTATGGTGTTATTTTTGCTTTTGTGTTGTACCACCATTGCTTTAATCTGTCATAAGGCCTTTTCATTTTAAAGATCACAAGAACCTACTCTCATAATGTAAAAAAAAAATCTATATCTCAGGCATATTTTCTTATAACAGTGTGCCACCTTTGAAAAGAAAAAAAGCACCCTATTTCGTTCACGTTAAAACGTAAACTCAGTTCATTAAAGTCTACCGTGGAGAACAATGAGGCGCAGCCTTGGTGTCCATCACTTCTCACACCGCAGTAGTTAGCAATGAATAATAACCTATCGGTGGTAAAATGAAACACCTTATTATATTTTAACTGCCCTTATACGTTGGTGAAAATAATGTAATTAGCACTTAACATTAGGACAAAATCTTTTTTCCAATGCAATTCCTTAATTAGTATTAGATTAGTCGGCATGAAATTGAACTGTGTTTCTTTACTGCTCATCTGGCTTTATATCATGAACATCATTTTAAGCGAGATCTAACCCATTGCACACTTGGGAATGCAGTACATTTAAAGGAATCCGATAATCTCAATTAAAGTTGTCTGTAGTGCCTGAAATAACAACTGGATCAATAAGCACTTCAAAAACTGGGTCTTCCATTAATTTCAAAAGCAAGATTTTAATGCACAAAAACAACTCAGCTAAGGTAACCTTTTTGTATTCCGTCTTTATTCCCACCTGGCCTTTTTCCATTAAAGCGAACTGCCAGATCAAGTGAGAGGCGACTGCCAGCGGGTCACAGATCCTTTTAGCTCACCAGAACAGGTCCAAGCATATCCATTTCGGTAGCGTTAGAAATGCATTATTACCAGGTGCCTTGTTCAGTAGTGGATGTGAAATGTACAGGCCCGGTCTCAGCACATGACCTATGCATTAACCATTTCACGAAAAATCAACATTATAGTACGTGCTGTCCCCATATGCCTCTCAGCAATCTAGACTGAGAGGCCAAGAAACGAGAGTGCAAAGAATCTAAAGGATATTTCTTTCCAAAGCAGAGTGTACCTGGTTGTATATATATATATATATTTTTTTTTTTTTAAACTAAAAGCGATAGAACTGTGCATTGTATTTTTCTGCAAGCTTTCAACCCTTTTTTTGATGAGCGAATGATTTTCAAAATTGACATCGAACATTTTATTTCTGCCTCCACTTTGGATCAAGGAGAGATAAATAGGCAGTGCCAGGTCTAAAAAACATGCGGTAACAAAGTTTATGCAAATGAGATTGTAGACATTTAATGAGGAAAAATAAATAAAATATGAAGTCCCCCCTCTGTGCAGATAACCTGCGCAACTAGCCTACAGCTGATCCTTTGTGATACTACGTTGTGATCCTTTCAAGAGGACTACAAGACTGGAGAAGTATACATTTTTTTAATTGGGGGACATCAGAGAAGAAAACTCCAAAGGAGAGATTTCAGCTTGTAGTGACTAAGTCGGGTATGTTGGTGAAAAAGGTTATCAGCCCATAGTTGCAAACATTTTTTAGGTCTCACCTAGCGTGGCAGCACATGCGCTGCACGCTCAGCAAGATTTATAGCTAATGAGGAGTTTCAGTATAGGGCTTGAAGCCCCGCCCCTCATTTCCATTGGCTGGTGTCACCGTTTATGCTAAACGGTGGCCTGCCATTGGAAATGAGGGTTTTTGGTTAACGCTCTTTGGCCTCCGAGCCGGACTGGGTCCCCTGCTTTGCTGCTGTCGCAAAGCACTTTCTTATCTTTATGGGGCCATGTGTTTCTAATTAGAAAAACATGGCCCCATAAAGATAAGAGATCCCCATGCTCCGGCTGCAGTGCGGTCCTCTTTCACTTTTGGGACCACGCTTGTTTTATCAGAGGGAGG
This sequence comes from Triturus cristatus, assembly GCF_964204655.1. NCBI lineage: Eukaryota > Metazoa > Chordata > Amphibia > Caudata > Salamandridae > Triturus > Triturus cristatus. The sequence continues at coordinate 550,715,959 of NC_140584.1, forward strand.
GGGGGGGGGGCAAGGGGGTTAGAGTGTAGGACTAAGGCAGTCCAGGCTCAGCTGAGAGAAGGAATGCGTGTTTGAAGAGTCCCCGGCATTTGAAGTGCTTTTCCATACAAGGAAGCAGCAGTGACAGGGCAGAGCTACATTCCTGAGAGGTCTGGATTTCCAGCCCACAGGTAATCCGTGCCACTCGTCACTGCTTTTGAGGTAACTTCAAGGAGACTCGTTCTAGTTCTTTCAGTCTCATCATTTCAGAACAGAAGCATATACAAGGAAGCCTTAGTTGTTGCCGATTTATCTTACACAAACAACAACCGTTGGCAAAGCCAATAGCCCTGGCTTGTTGTAGGTGTAATGTTACGTGCTTTATCAGTATTATATACCTGTATGCAATGACAGAAGCAGCAAAATACAAGTTGTCGTTTATGACCACCAGCAAGGCTCCGTTTAATGGCTTTGTGTCCTAATCTCCATGTCTGTCCAGCTGCAGGGTTGACTATGGCGTTACAACCAGAACTGCAGAATTTGGAACTTGAGATTCATGATTGAATCTCGGCGTGCTCAAAATCCTGTGATTATGGGCACATCACTTCTCCCCGTGCCTCAAAACATGAATGTGATCTTGTCTAATTTAACCGGTGCTCATGCACAGTGATCCAATATCTTTGTGTGGAGTTTGCGCTATATCAAACTGCAATAATCGCTACTCCATCATGGTTTTACATTTGTTTTAATCTTGTTACTTAAAGGAGTCGAGCGAAATGCTGCGCATGGGCGGCCTGCTGTGCCACTTATTTTCAATCTCCTAGTATTTGGGCCGGCTCCTCAGGCGTCTCTCCCGGCCCCAGCTGCACGAAAAACGTCTTGTGTGCCTGCGCAAGTAGCCGCTCTTCCTCACACTTTTCAGGTTACTGCTGCTGCACTTTGACTCCAGGGAGCACTTCAGCTGCATTCTACAGATCCTCGCTGCCCCCCCTGCTACCCACTGCCGGGGTCTTTAATGGTGAACTCGTGTGTGCCCCAAACCGAGGCTAACAGAGGGCACTTTGGCCCCAGCACTGCAGAGGTTCGTATTCCTCGAAAGTGTTTGCCTCGAGGTTAACTGCAAACGTGAAGCACTCTTCAAAATTTCACCACGCAGCACGCTGTTTATTTGAAGTCTGCACCCATTATTGTGTGCCACTGTGCTTGTGCAAATTAACAAAGCAGTGCTTTCTTTTAACTACATAAATAAAACAAGCATTGAAAATGCAATAGGTCGCGCCTTTGATTAAGTTAAAGCCATTTGCTTTGCTAATGGTATTGTATAGCATAGCAAATGGCTTTAACTTAATGAAAGGCGAGACCTATTGCATTTCTAATGCTTGTTTAGCTCTGTTCCCCTGGTGATTACATTTAGAAAACATGGAGAAGCTTCATCCGCACTCCTGATCGCAAGTTTAGCTTCAAAATATATTGTGTTTATTCAGGAGTACATATAATTTATTTGTATGCTTCCAATTTAGGGCATTGGCAGTGCTTAATTTGAGCCTATGGTTGCTGGTGGGAGACACCGGCAATACATTTTGTGAGCAACACTTATTTTTCTTTATCAGACATTTACAAGAGAGAGAAAAATCACACAAAGCGGAAAGAAGGGGTAAGATAAAGAGGGAAAACCCGTCACAAAGGGAGGAACCTGCAATAGTGAGATAAAGAGGAGAGGGTGTTTGATAGTGGATTAAAGATGCAGGAGGTGGACTGAAGACAACGTAGCCTTGGTTTTCGGTGCGCTGACATTTAATAGCGCTAGCCCCAGGCTTCTGACCAGAGCTTTGAGCACCAGCACAAATTCTTTTATAAATCAAGTATTGCCTATTACCAGATGTCTGAGTTAACAGTAGATCTTCCATACCTGAACTACCAACAGGGATTTAAGTGGGCTGGGTCTCACCAGGTCTGAGCACCGGCAGTTTTTTAGAGGGAGCCTCGAAACGGGTTTCTATCAGGCTCTGTTTTGTGCCCTGGCCCAGACTGCAGTGACAGCAGGCACATCATGTGCGCGTGCTCACATTGCTCACTTCTCACTAGTGGAGATGTTACCGCTTGACATCATGCCAGGTGAGCGTTGTAGGGGAAGGGAAATCCTTTGAAAAGAGTGATTTTCTCTCGGATTTCCCTTCTCTGTTTGAAACTCAGGAGCAGCATCATTGTTGTGGTGTCAACAGGGCTTAAGTGGAAGATTTTTCAAAATTATATACAAGCCATAGTTGCTGCTCATTTATCTTATGCAACTAACAACCATTGACAAACCCAATAGTTCGGACTTGTTGTGGGTATTATATTATTTGTTTTATCATATATCTGGAAGCAATGGCAGGAACAGCAAAATACACGTTGTGCAGCACACTATGCTAAGCACAGATTTATAGCTTACGTGTTTTTAAGACACGCCCTTAATTACATTGGCCACGCCCCTTTGAGAGACACCCCAGTTTTTTTATCCCACTTAAAGCCCTGACTACCAATATGGAATCAAAAGACACACAATTGATGGACGGAATGCAGAACAAATCAAAACATTACCTCCCGTCAAGAGATCTGGGTTAAATCCATCATTCTTTTGCTCACCATGCCACCCCAGTTTTGACCTTGCCATATGCAAATCAGTTTTGACCCTGTGCCTCATGGGAACAGTGCAGCCCGAACTGCCAAGCCAGGTCCTCCCTGGACCGGAAACAAGCATCCTAGAATCGGTTTCAGGGTTGCACCCCTCTTCAGCCAGGATAGCTTGATTCCAATGGCACAGTGAGCCCAGGACCCACGACGTGGGTCCCTTGCTCACTTTGCCACTGGATTCAAGCTAGCCTGGCTGATGACGGCTGATTAGCCAGAAACCGGTCCCAGGATGCTTCTTTCCGGTCCAGGGAAGACATGGCATGGCAGTTCGGGCTGGACTGTTCCCATGAGGCACAGGGTCAGACTGATTTGCATATGGCCATGTCTGAACTGGGGTGGCGGAGTGAGCTAAAGAATGATGATGGATTAAACCCAGATCAGTTGACTGGGGGCGAGTGCTTGCAATGTTCAACACTCCATCCATCTTCCCCTTTGGTTTTGCTTTGTTTGCCCTAAGTTGGCAGGGTATGCCCAGACATGGGTCCCTTGCTCACGTTGCCACTGGATTCAAGCTAGCCTGGCTGAAGACGTCCGATTAGCCAGAAACCGGTCCCAGGATGCTTGTTTTCGGTCCAGGGAAGACATGGCTTGGCGGTTCGGGCTGGACTACCCGTCCATCATCCTCTTTGGTTTTTCAATATGGAATGGCAGCTGCCCCAAACTCTGGCTATCATGACCTGCTGGGCCTGGGATGAGGTAACATTGACCTGTTATTATCAGGTCCATTTCTGCATGCGGACCCTATCTCGGGCCCACTGACAGGCTCTTTTCTGCTTCCATTCACCCACCTCCCTTGAGCAGAGGGTAAAAAGAAGTGAGGGGAAGGAAAATCGAGACTGGTATCTGTAGCTAGGGCCGATTTCATGGTGCAGGGAGTGACACTATAACCTCTTTTCATGGTGTTGGAGGAATTGGGCAGTGGCTGTACCTCCAGTCCCCAAAGTAGAGCCAGCAGTGGTTTAACTAAATGTATTTCTAGTAATTCCAGATCAGGAAAAGCTGTGAACGGTAGGAGCAGCGTCATCTCCGCTAAGAAGACAATTGCCCTTCCATACACCTTTTTATCAAAGAACCACCAAGAGAAGGTTCTGTAGCACCAGCATTGAAACCTACGATCCTGGCACACCATAAGCTCAAGGAAGGGGCCAAAACAAGACTGCTCCTGGCCAACTATAACCTATAGTCGTAAAGTCTAAAGGCAAGTTCTCTTCTAGTCGGTGTTGCACATGCCAAATATAGATCAGTATTGCAGTGTGGCATCAAGTTTGGGAACCACCCAGGGCATGAATGTAAATTCCACATGTTTTGACAAACTTCACAAAAATAAAGTGCTAGAAAAAGCATTACCTCCTCGTTAGTCTTCCTCGCCACATGATTACAAAGTGAGCTTCAGCTCCACCCCAGAACCCTCCAAAGCAAAAAAGTCAGCCTCCCATCCCTTCCCAATATGGCCGACCCAGTATACCATGACCTCTATAAGAGGCGGGTCGGCCCAACCCATCAGCCTGTTTTTTTCGTTCTGCGCTGCAGATTCTCCTGAGCGTTTCAACAGGTTAGTTGGGGGCCTGGACCTGCTCTAGCAGGTCCTACGGCCCGGGGGATGAGGCCCTGCTCTAGCGGGCTCCTGCTCTGGGTGTTTTCCCCCACCTTGTACCCTTCCCTTGCCCCCTTGGTTTCCCTGCTCTGCTCTAGCAGGTTTCAGGTTGGGGGCTCTGGGTGTTTGTCCAGCCCTGCTCTAGCGGGCTCTCCTTGCTGGGTCTCCCCGTCAAAGGCCTGATGGCTCGGGGGTGTCGCTGGCCTCATCCACTGTTCCCGCCCCCCACCGTTGTTACCTTCAGTGCCAGGGGTGGGGGCTCTAATGGGCTGTGGTCGTGGAGGGTCCCCGGCGATGTTTTGTCTCTGTGGGGCACTTCTCCCGATGGGCTTCCCTCGTATGTGGGTTGACGGGCTGCGCTGGATGTCTCGTTTGTCCTTCGATTTTGTCATTTGCACGCCCCGGTGTTGGGGCTGCTTACTGCGTGATACTTGCTGCTGTGCGCGGCAGGGGCTTGGGGCGCGTGTCCGTGTGGCCTGCGGGTGTTCCTACCGCCTTCTGTGTGGTTGGGCCTCGGCTCCCCTGGCTGTATTCCGGCCGTAGCCGTTGGTTTCCCTTTGTTGCTTCCGGCGGATATCCGCGTACGCTGCAGGGAGCCGCGCGCAGCTCCAGGCGGCCGGAAGTCGCACTCTGCTGCTTGGCCGCGGCTCTCCTGGTACTGGTGGTTCCGTGCTGGCTCGTTTTCCCCTGCCGGCGGGCGTCTGGTGAGTTTCGGCCCGGATCTGGGCCCCTTGTCGGCTTGTCTTTGCCGGCGGTGCGTTTGTGCGCTCCTCCGGGGTCGAAAGTGGCTCGATGACGGCAGCCTCCGGCTCTCCAGCCCTATTGTGTGTCAGATCAGGTCACTGGAATCTTACCCTTCACAGTTCTTCCAGCTGGATTTGCCATTTTCCCCCCATGGTGCTGGGGTGACACGGGCAGAGTTCTGCGCCCTGCGTCCCTTTTTAAATTGGGTGCTGGTGCTTGCATGCCTCCTGCTATCGAGTCGCTCTGGCCTGCTGGTTGGGTCTTGGGCTCTTTCTTTGAGGTTTGACACTGGGCTTTCTCTGTCGAGGTTTGCTCCGTCTGTCGCGTGGGCATTGGTTTTAAATTCAGTGAGGTTGGTATGTGTTTCCGTTGTCCTTGTATGTGTGCCGCGCGTTTGCGCTCCCCTGGAGCGGCTGCGTGGTTTTTCGTGTGTCCGTTTCTCTGACGGTCTGCTTTCCTCTTCGGTTGGTGATGGCCCTTGCTGGCAGGTTTTCCTTGTGCCTACGTGCCTGTGGTCCATGTTTTTTCACCTATAGGTGTCTCCGACCGTGTTTTGTTTTGTGAGAGTCACTCTGGCCTAATGATTTGGGTCTTAGACTCTTACTCTGAGGATTGGGTGTTCGGGCACTGGTTTTTTTATGTCACTGTTTGCTCAGTCTCTAGTGTAGGCCATGGTATTTCCTTCGGTAAGGTTGGGATATATTTTAATAACTGTCGCTCGGTTGTCACGTTTTTGTCTCTTCCTTCGCGGAGAGTCTCTCTGGCCTGATGGTTGATGTCTTTGACTATTACTCTGGGCGTTTGGTGTTCCATCCCTGGTCTTGCATTATTGCGATCCTGCTGCGATGTGCTGTGTGTGGATGGTCTCCGGTGCTGTGGCTCATGGGTTCGTCTTGTGTCTGGTGGCTCCAATTCCCTTGGGTCCTGATTGGGGTTCGGTTTCTGCCTTGCTCTTCACCGTTCTGGTTTGGTTGGGGTCCTCTGGCTTCCGCCATTTAGGTGCAGTGTGATCATCTGGCTGGCACGTTCGCTCGTCGTCCTGGCGGCTTTGTCCCTTCCTGGTTTTCCGGGTGGGGTCCCTTGGGGTTTGATTCTGCCCTGGGAGCTCTTGAACACTGGTTCATCTTGTGTCCCTGGTGGCTCCAGCTCTAGCAGGACGATGGTTCGTTTTCTTGCCGCGGTTTCAGTTTTGCCCCATGTTGTGTCTGTTTTGCCGTCTTGGTTCGTACGTGCGGTGCTTGGTTTCGGCCATTTGCCCTGGGGGTTGTGTTTCCTGCCCTGCTGGGGGTATGTCCCGGGGCCTTGGATTCAGGTTTCTGTGTTGTCCCTGCCGTCCTTCCGTCCTGTGGCCTCCTGCTCGCCGTTGTGTGGCGGTGTCTGTGGGTTCCTGTTGGGCGTCCTCCTTCGCCCTGATGTTGGTTTCTGCATCTGGGGACGGGCGTCTGGCTCCTGTCCGCCCTTCGCTGGGCTGTTTTCAGTGGTCTCCTTGCCGGCTCTTGCCGCTCCTCCTGCTCCTGGGGGGGGGGGCTTGCCCTTTTTCTTCCTGTCGATGGCCCTGTCTGTGGCTTCCCCGTCATTTATTGATCCCGGGTTCGTCCGCCAGCTGCACCGCCCCCTGTCCGGGTCGTTCTTCTCCTCAGCTACGGCCAACTGTCCGGGTGGTCTCCTCTAGGTTCTAGGACTGTGCCCTCTGCCGGGCCACTCCGTTCTTCGCTGCTTGTTGGGCTGCCCTTCTCGGGTCCGTTGTGCTATGGGCCTCTGGGGTGTGTCGTCTTGGTCGGACCGGAGGTTTGGCACACGCCTCTGCAGGGGTGTGCGTTTTTGTGGGGTCTTTCTGTGTGTCCGCCCCCGACTGTTCGTGTTGGGGTTCTCTGCTTTTGGTGGTGCCATCCTCAGGGTTTGTTTCGATTGTTTTTTGGTCCTGGTGGGCGGGCGGTGCTTGCCCGGTTTGTCCGGTGGTGGTCCTTCCCGTCCTGCTGGTGTCTGACCTTTTTGTGCCTGCCTTGCTTTCGGTTCCGTTACATCTTCGCCTGTGATGGCGGTGGGGTTGGCGGCCTTTGCGTCCTCTCTGTGGCGCCCTCTCGGGCCTCTTTCCATGCTGTGCTTGGGTTGGCTGCTGCGGCCTTTTTGGTGCTGCGCCTTGCCGTTTGGTTGGCTCCTCCGGCTTCCCGTATTTGGCGTTCCGGGCCCCTTGGCCTTCTTGCACTGTGTGGGTCTGGCCTCCTCTACTCTGGCTGGTTGGCCGTGTCTGGGCTGATTTGCGCCTTGTTGTTTGACTGCCTGATTCTTCCTGGTGCTTTGGGCTTCCTCACCAGTGGGGTCCTTGTCTTGTGTGTCTTCGGACTTTTCTTTCTTGGACCAGTGTTTCGGTTGGTCGGTTTTTCTGTCGCCCGTTCCTTGGCCTCTCTGGGATTTGTCCCGGCCAAGGTGGGGGCTTCTTGTTGTTCTCCTGGGCGGTTTCTCCCCTGCTTCGTGCTCAGGGTTGTTTGCGAGGTTCGCCCCTGTTGGCATTTTGGCACGTTGGTGCTGTCCTTGCCTGGGTCACTTTTCTTCTGGCTCCGGCTGTGCCGCCCGGCCGGCTCCTGTTGTCGTCTGCTCTCTTCCCGTTACTGTGGGTCGGCCCTCTTTAGTGACTGGTTGGGGGTTCTCCTGGGGGTGTCTGATGCTGTTTGCTTCATTTTGGGTCCCCGGTGTTGGCTCTTCGGCCTTCTCGTCTGGACTCCCGGCTTTGCGCTTTCCTGGGGTCCTTTTTCTTCCAGGGGTTCTGGGCTTGTTTGGCCTGGCTGGGGTTTTTTGTCCTGTTGGTGGTACTCGCCTGGGTGCGTTTCCATTGGCGTCTGCTGCTGCGGTGGTTGTCTTGGGCATTGTTCCTTCTTGGTCCATGTTTTGCCTCTGTGGGCGCAGGTTTTGTGTCCTGCTTTCTGGCTTTCCCTGGCTGGTTTCTGTTCCCTGGGATGTTGTTGGGTGCCCAGGGGTGCTGGGTCTCCCGGTTTTTTCCTCCCTGACGGGGCCCTGTGCTTCCGGTGTGGCTTTGTCTTCATCGTTTTTTATCCCTGGTTTTGGGGTTCCGGGTCCTGTTGGCTCGGTGGCTCCCTGGGAGTTTTGTCTTGGCTCAGGCTTGTTTCGCCCTACCCTTCTGTTACACTCCTGTTCCTGTTGGTTCTTCTTTATTAGACTGGGCGGGGCCTGGTTGTTGGCTGGCGGGCTGTGTGCCCTCCTGGGTGCTCGATTCGGCGGCTCGCTTCCTTCTTGTGGGACATTCCTGGGTCGGATGGTCCCCTCTCGCTTTTGGCTGTCCGTTGGGTGGTCTTGGTGTGTTCACCGGCTTGCTGCTTTCTATCTGGGGCCTGTTTGCTGTTGCTTTTGGCGCCGTGCGGTCTGGTTCCGTGCCTTCTCTGTCCTCCTTCGGACTTTGGTTGGGGCGGGTTTTTTTGGCGTCACTTAGTGTCTCGGGGGTCCGAGTTTTCGGCCTTCCCGGGGTTTTTCTGTCCCTCTTTCCTGGGCATCCCTTTCAGGTCCGTTGGTTTCTTGTGAGTGTTCATGAAGCCGTTTGGCTTTGGTATGCGCTCACTTTGTAATCATGTGGCGAGGAAGACTAACGAGGAGGTAATGCCCCGATTACTTACCGGTAATCTTCATTACTCCGAGTATAGTCTTCCTCGCCACATGAGTTCCCATCCCTCCCTCCCTGTCTGGCTATCGGCTTCATGTTTATGCTTGGTAGTTTCAGGCTGATGGGTTGGGCCGACCCGCCTCTTATAGAGGTCATGGTATACTGGGTCGGCCATATTGGGAAGGGATGGGAGGCATGGGAGGCTGACTTTTTTGCTTTGGAGGGTTCTGGGGTGGAGCTGAAGCTCACTTTGTTAGTCATGTGGCGAGGAAGACTATACTCGGAGTAATGAAGATTACCGGTAAGTAAATCGGGGCATTACTTAATATTTGAACGTCCTCCATTTTAAAGTATATCCCTATCTGTGGCAAGTACCAAGTCTGTCTGATAGGTGCCTGAAGATTTTCCATGTGACCCACTTCATACCCATGTTCATAACGCTGTGCACCTACTTTTTGATATGTTATCAGAAAAAGATGTCACTACGTGTTATTTCTTCTTCTGAATTATGGCTTACATATTTTGTCAGGTTTACTAATAGTGAAGAATCCTTACTAATAATATCGTGCAAGACAACTTGGATAAGGATCTTTGCGTCCTCAGACGTGCAGGCCCCACAACCCTAGGTCTCCTGGATGTGTCTGACAACAAGCGGTGAAAGGATTCTGCGGCCCCATTGTCTCGGCAGCAGGCTCTGAGAACACACGAGCCGGCTTCCTCAGAGCACTCGCTCCGGCCGCAATTCAAAGAGATTAGAAAAGAAAACCTGGCAGGATTCTTCCCGAGCGAAGAATACCATTAAATAACTATTAGCAGCTTGAGTCAGAAAAGCTTCACAAGAGCTCTTGCTGGGTCATTCATAGTTTTGAAGAATACCGTTTCTTTCCCAGGTCCATTCAGAAGTGGAATTTATATTCCTTACTTCAGGCAGACACATTCGTCTCTCCTGACAACAAAGTGTCAAAGCGGAAACGAGGATCGCCTCCGTATTTTAAAAGTCGGCATATCCCAAGACCGCAAGCTCCAAACAAGGCAAGTTAAGGACAGCGAATGGTTGCTCCCGTTCCACATGCCAGAGCTAAAGACAGCAGGCGTTAATTTGGGTTGAATGAGTGACCAAATAGGCTGCGTAGGACCACGGCTGCTATTTATGCATTCCCAGGGCCGGAGCCCCAGTTGTTTATCAGTTATCGAGTGCTGCACATGCGCTGGGCGGTGTACATACAGTTCAACGCATAAAATGGAATGCGTTGCCGTTCAATGCGGGAGCGACCTCTGGGAGAGGTGGCGGCGGCAGCGCGCGCCTGAGGCCTGCCTGCCTGCTCCTCAACGGCTCTAAATTTAAACTATGTCGGATTCGCACAGGAGAGACGGGAAATGGAGATGACTAAAAGCAGTCATAGGCTTGTGGGAAATGTATTTTTAAGAGGTTGCGGCTTTGAAAAAGTGGCGACTTTAGAAAGTGAACTAATTAATGCTTTTTGGATGGAGTAAGGGGGCGTTGGAGAGAAGCAGTTTTCTGGCGAAATCTGGGTTAATTACCACTTTTCCAGCTCCGGAGTTTCACTCGCCAAAGGCTTGAATTCGGAGGTCTACAGTGCAGTCTCGTTTCATTTGAGGTAACAGGAGGATCAGTCCTGAAAATAATTTATTAAAGGAAAGGCCAGAGGTGAGATGAGTTATGTCCGCAGACTTAAAGCGATCTTGCAACCGTACATAAAATGCACAACGAAGGTGTCTACTGGGAGGTTTCGTACTAAGAGTAAAACATTCCTCAGATGAGCTACACTTCTCCCGTGTGGATATCTTTTAAAAAGTCAGTTTAAAAAAAAATTATAGTCAATTGCCAGGCTGGGCGTTCATGTAAGAGTTGACGGAAAACATTTCATACAGTAAATACAGTACTTGATGTAGCCTCTCAACATCGTTATTTGAGTACTTTTAATGGCCAAGCAGGTTATAAGATTCAAGCTCTTACACCTGGAGATCATCTTCAGATTATAAAGCATACACGTGCATTATGCTATACTGCTTGAACAGGAGATGGGAAGGTCACATATTAATCTATGAAAGATACCAAAGTTGGAGAAAAGCAGTTAAGGGTGATCTTATTTCCCAGTATATGTTCCTATATATATTAATATGCTTTTTTAATTCGACTAACAAGCAATATACTAATATTAAACTGAACAGATTCTGCAGCACCCCGTGTTGCACCATGGCTGCCCTCCTTGACTGTACCTCAAAGTACCGGTGTTTCAGACGTTTGTTTAGCATCCTCTACATGATAACTGCAAATATCCAGGATGGTCATCATGCAGATTCCAAACGGACAAAGACGTCCTTTGAGGTGCACTGTGTGCAGCGACTTCCCAGAGGCGTAGACAGTTCTTGGGAAAAAGTGAGCAAATGTATCATTTAAATATAACTTGACAAGTGCTTTAGGGTATAAACGTTGGATTGCTTTTCAAGATAACCTTCTCTTTGAAGATTCTAGAGCAGGACTCTTTAACTGAGGCCTAAAGCTACTTATTCAACAAGCTGACATGAGTAGCAGAAGCACGTTGGCTTCCAAGGGACACTTTTTATACATCAGTTCAAAAGGCATGCTACGTGAACTTGGCCAGGACTGTCCTTAGCTCCCATGTTGTGGGAGATTTTACAGTAGAAATACAATCCAAAAGGGACACCTCAGGCATTCTTTTATGGCTCTTTGTAAATAAAATGACGTTGAATGGGACCCCTTTTGAGGAACGAGTACTATAGGCCTGCATGTGCCAGAAACAACAAGTAGGGTAACACCTGAAGAGGAAATAATGTTGCAGGATGAAGGTCTTTCTGTTTGCACCACTTACTTTCTCTCTTCCATTTACTGGAATATGCTGGTCTGACTGAAGTTATTCTAGCAGAAAGCAAGACTGCTTTACAGTGTTCTAGGATGTCTACAGGATACACTTTTGGAATTTGTTGATCAAGTGGAGGTCATTCAAGGTTACTCTTTGGTTCATGGTTTCTGGAGCAGCAATGATGACACAAGTCCCAGGAGATGGATCTGCCTTGACCGCAATTAGATGATAAGGAGGACCGTATTGCATCTCTCTCACTTAAGTTTATCAAGGACACTCAAATCCGCATCATCTTAGGAACAGCAAACACAAATGTTTTCAACAAACAAAAGTTTCCTTTAGTATTTCCAGGTGCCACTGTCCGGAGCCTTATCTGTAGCATTTTGCATTTCACGCTTTGGCAATTAGACATAGTAGTGGCATTCTCTAAGAGGTGGAATTTCCTTGGATCTGTGTGCTTTCTATTCCCATTTATTAAATGCTTCATTTTCTCTAATTAACTATTTTGCCATGGCATTCACCACTCCCGTCATGGAATCTAATTTGATCCGAATGCCATTTGGTTAATCTATTTCCATCACGACTATACGTCTGGGCAAAAGATCTCCGCTCTCTTCCCTCTTGCTTCCAGACAGAGTGCAAGGTATTCATACTGTCTGTCAGAAGTCATTTTTTTCTTAAAACCTCAGCAGGAAGCAAACAGCTAACCAAAATGGTCTGGGCTCTAATAAATTCACATGAAGTGTTTTGTCTTGTCCAGAAACACCTCGTAGGGCAATTTGCTAGGTGCACTCTCCACCCGAGAAGGGTTTTGTACACAACGTTCAAAGCTGACTTGGTTATGGAGAGGCAGCCCCAGAGATTCTTTTGCTCATGCCACCAGGCCAGTGTTGGCCTGAATGCTGGCATCAGTTTCCCATGGTCCTCTCAATGCCCTGATATGCCATGTTATTAGGCAACTAGTTTCTCGTTAAACTGAGCCTTATTTTCGTATAAAGCAAATTCTCTCTGCTCTGGAATGTTTGGGCCAGGTTGGGCAGCACCAGAATAACATTTATTGATATTTGCCCGTTCATATGCCTATGGAAGTGCGATCCCATGAATGGAAAATGCCTCAGCAACGTTCTCAACTTCATGTTTGCTGACAGTCATTGAAATTGGAGGAGATTCAAAGGGGGTAGTGTTGTGTGCTGTGTCTTCGGGTGCTGTTATTTTCTGGTTGTCCAAGTGTAGAAGCAGAATCACTCTCCTATGAGAGATTTAGCCAGAGCCCTACTTCAAGTGAATATTCTCAGAACCAGTCCCAAAGTTCACAATGTTCTCTGCCCATCACGAAAGTTTGGATATTTATTAACACGTGAAGGTGAGCTTATTCCAGGTTTAAGATTACCAGATGATTACACTTTCACAGCAGGTGCACAGCATCCTGGGTGATCATCATTAGGGCCTCTGGTTTTATTGTATTAAAAAAAAATACAGTTCAGTCTGTATTTATCTTTATTTTTAGACATAAGATTAGTTTTTCCATATTTATTTTGTGTTTTGAGAATAAATGGAGGCGTAAAATTGTATATTTCTGCATTTCACAGATAAACAGGCACTCATACTTTGGTACCTGTCATGCTTTAGCTAATTAAGCAGCCAAATATAACAAAACACTACACCCACATGAAAATATTAGCATTATATACAAATATTTGTTAACATATGCCTGTACTTAAGAAAATTCACTGCTGCTTTTTATTTAACCCTCCTAGATGTCGATCCACTCAACTGTTGGCGTAGCATTCATGAAGGACTACATGAAGAGCTACTCACAAGATACACAACTTTCTGTATTTTTCAACTTCTAGTAATAAATACAGACAGGAAACACATTGTTTTCAGTCGGTATTTATATGTAAAAATCAATAAAAACGGACAACTGGGAGCCTTTATCATTATCCAAAATGATTCCAGTATAAGAGTGTGAGCAATGAAAGGATCCTTGTCTTAACCCCTTGTATGCCCATGACGAGCTGGACTCGTCATGGAGCACAGTCGCGCTGTGCCCATGACGAGTCCAGCTCGTCATGAGGCATACCCTAGGGAATCCCTCTGGTGCGGGCACCAAAGGGATTCCCTTTCTGCGAAAATAGCCTCGGGAGCTGGGGAAGAGCTTCCCCAGCACCCGAGCCTCCCCCACCCCCCCCTTTCACTGTAATGACTATCGGCGCGCACGTCGCGCCGACGTCATTACAGTGAAAGTGAAACTGAAATGAGCCAAGAGGCTCATTTCAGGTTTCACTTTGTACGTGCTCAGGGGGCTATCTCAGCCCCCTGAGCACGTAGAAAGACGGGAGAGGTATCGTTGGAAAGGGGAGAATCTCCCCTTTCCAATGGTACCCCTCCCCAGTGGATCCCTGCTTAGGGATCGCTACAGGAGGGCGATCCCCAAGCAGGGATCCACCCACCAGACACCAGGGAGGGGGGAGCGGCCCCTTGGGCAAGGGCCTTTGCTCCCCCCTGTTTATTTTTGGGAAATTTGGTCTTTTTGCCCCCCCTGGGGGGGTAAAAAGCCCACTAGACACCAGGGAAGTTTTGTATAAAAAAAATAGGGGTGGGGGCTGCCCAAAAAGGGCAGGCCCATGCCCCCTCCCCCCCCCCAATTACTACAGTCTTTCTGCCCCCCCCCGGGGGCAGATGGGGAATTGGCCCCTAATCTGCCCCTTCGGGGGGGCAGAAAGCCCACTAACCACCAGGGATTAGTTTTTAGTTTTATTTTTAGGGTGGGGGCTGCCCGCAACGGGCACGCCAATGCCCCCACCCACCCGCCACCATTACAGCCTTTCTGCCCATACCCCCACCCCACCCCCCAATTATTACAGTCTTTCTGCCCCCCCCCCGGGGGCAGATGGGGCATTGGCCCCTAATCTGCCCCTTCGGGGGGGGGGGGGGGGCAGAAAGCCCACTAAACACCAGGGATTTTTTTTGCGCAATTGTTTTTGGGTGTGGGCTGCCCGAAACGTGCACGCCAATGCCCCCACTCTCCCCCCCACAAAAATGTCAGTCTTTCTGCCCCCCAGGAGACAGATGGGAGCTGTAGCCCCCAATCTGGCCCCCCCTGGGGGCGCAGAATGCCCACTAGAAACCATGGATTTTTTTGTTTTATTAGTGTAGGGGTAGGGGCTCCCCAAAATGGGCATTACAATACCCCACCCCCAGAGAAATTCCAGTCTTTCTGCCCCCCCGGGAAGGCAGATGGTGGCAGTGGCCCCTGATCTGCCCCCTGGGGGGGCAGAAAGACCAGTAGGCGAGTATGCAGGCTTTTTTTTATGCGTGGGGGTGGGGGCTGCCCAAAATGGTCATACCAATGCCCCCACCCCCACAAAAAATAGCCACAGTCTTTCTGCCCCTTTAGGGGCATATCAGGATGAAACCCCCTTCCCCGATTCCCCCCCAGGGCGGCAGAAAGCCCACTGGGCTCTGATTTTTTTTTAGCAATGTGCATACCTGTGGATTTTGGGCCCTAGCGCAGTTGGCACGGGGGAACGCTGGGTGGTAGGAAATTTGTGTCAGCCCAGTGATGCCTCAACTTTCCCACACAAAAATGTGTGAAAAAGGCGATTTTTTCAGCTAAATTTGAGGTTTGCAGGGCATTCTGGGTAAGGAAACGTTGGGGGATCCACGCAAGCCATACCTCCCTGGAATCCCCCGGGTGTCTAGTTTTCAGCAATGTGTGGGTTTGGTAGGTTCCCCTAGGTGGCCGCCGAGCACCGGGCCAAAAACCCAGGTGACCCCCCTTGCAAAACCAGGTCGTTTTGAGGTAGGCAATTTTCATGTCGCCTCAATAGGTTTTGGGGCCTTGGCTGTCGCGGGTACTTGGGCCCTCCACACGAGTGAGGCACCGTTTTTAATCGGGAGACCCGGGGGTACGCTGGGTGGTAGGAAATTTGTGGATCCACGCAGATTCCGGAACTTTCCACCACAGAAATGTGGGGATAATGTGTTTTTTTTTGTAAATTCTTTAGGTTTGCAAGGGATTCTGGGTAACAGACGCTGGTGGGAGGCAGTCAAGTCACCCCATCCTGGATTCTCCTGGGTGTCTAGTTTTCAAAAATGTATAGGTTTGCTAGGTTTCCCAAGGTGCCCGCAGAGCTAGGGTTCAAAAACTACAGCTAGACATTTTGCCAAAAAAGGGTCATTTTCCATTGCGAAATTGAGGTGTGACCACGTTGCGTTGTGCGCCGTTTCCTGTCGCGGGCACTAGGCCGACCCACACAAGTGAGGTACCGTTTTTCTCGTAAGACTTTGGGGAACGCGGGGTGGGTGGAAATTTGTGGATCCACGCAGATTCCGGAACTTTCCACCACAGAAATGTGGGGAAAATGTGTTTTTTTTGTAAATTTTTTAGGTTTGCAAGGGATTCTGGGTAACAGACCCTGGTGGGAGGCAGTCAAGTCACCCCATCCTGGATTCCCCTGGGTGTCTAGTTTTCAAAAATGTATAGGTTTGCTAGGTTTCCCAAGGTGCCCGCAGAGCTAGGGTTCAAAAACTAGAGCTAGGCACTTTGCCAAAAAAGGGTAAATTTTCACTGCGATATTGAGTTGTGACCAAGTTGCGTTTTGCGCCGTTTACTGTCGTGGGCACTAGGCCGACCAACACAAGTGAGGTACCATTTTTATCGGGAGACTTAGGGTAATTCAGTTTTGTAAAGGAACGGTTATTATCTATTGACTTTTGATGCATTTCTGCCTTCCAAATGAAAGATATTGTGTAAAAAAGAAGTCATTCTAAAAAATGACTGATAATTCTCATGCTAGTATGAGTATTCCCAATTTCAGAAATGTGCAAATATCTACTGTTTCTAAACTCTATATTTTGTTCCAATTTCAGAAATACATAGGTGTCTTTCATACCGATTTTTCCATGTACACATTTTTACAGAATAATTACTATATACCCGGTACATAATAAAAAACCATTGCAAGTTGCTGCTCAGTTTTTGGCTCTGGGTTCGTCGGGTTCTTGGTGAACCTACAAGTCCTATATATCCCCACAACCAGTAATGTCCAGCGGATTTAATGGTATATTGCTTTCAAAGAGCCGTCATGATAAGAAGAAGTTACAGGTGAAAACGTTGACACGAAAGGCTTTTTTTTTCAACTAATTTTCAATTTATCCTATATTTAACTGTTAGTTTCTATAAAAAAACCTTGATGGATCTACACAAATGACCCCTTGCTGAATTCAGAATTTTGTCTTCTTCTCGAAAATGTATAGCTTTCCAGGATCCATTATTGCTTTTGTACCCATTTCTGCCATTAACTGGAAGGAGGTCAAAAGCACAAAAAATAGCAAAATTAGGCTATGTCCCAGAAAAATGCCAAAACTGTGTAAAAGTTTTTGGGTTTCTGACAAAAGTCTGGTATCCCCGAAAAGCTGGGAAAATGGTGATTTCAACCCCACAAACCCTTTTTTGATAACATTTGCAAGGAAAAACCCAGATGCTTTCATTTGCAGCCCGTTTTTCCAATTTTTCCGAAAAAAAACAAAATTTGCTGTATTTTGGCTCATTTCTGTGACCCCTCTAGGAGAATCCACAAACCCCCGAGTACCTTTAGAATCCCCATGATGTTGGAAGAAAAGGATGCAAATTTGGCGTGGATACCTTATGTGGTTAAAAAGTTACAGGGGCCTCAGCGCGCACTACCCCAAATAACCAAAAAAGGGCGTGGTACTGGAGGGGAAAAGGCCTGGCAGCGAAGGGGTTAAAAAAGGCAGAACACCACATGTGAGATGATAGAAGCTTGATTAACTCTACAGTGAACAGTAGAGATGACCATTATTTCACCAACATTAATTCTAGCATTACACCCTAACGAGGATTGTTCTAGACAAAATGAAAAATTCTATGTATTCATAAAAAGTCAAACACTTAGGCCCTCATTACAAGCTCCCTGGTAATTCTGCAGGGAACAACGAGGGCCGAAATGATTGATTCAGGCCATTATCTCCCTGCTAGGATTTTAAGTCACAGAAATGGGGATAATGGGGAATAACCTGCTGGACCTGGATTTATCAGGTCCTTTACCACAAGTTTGCACAATTTCAGTAACTTTAATGCAGATATTTAGCACCTGCTTCGGAGTGGTATCTCTTCGGAGTATCCTGCTCTGAGCAACTCGTAACAAGGCCTTTGATGTGTTAGTATTTGAGGAAAATGCCTATAATAGATCAAAAGTCTAATGGACGTATGTATTATAAGTGGACCTATTTTCCATAGGAAATCCGCAACATTCTATTTAGAATAACGTTGGCGCCGATTGACGAATCTTCGCGAAATTTTCCAAACTTTTGGCCAGCTCCGCTCCAAAAAGTTTTGTGGTGATTCGTCAAGCAGGGGCTGAGAAAAAAAGGGTGGTCCCAAAACGCGTTTTCCTCATGCAATTTGCCATAGGACCTGTTGTCGCAGCTACAGCCTGAACTGCTGAACGGAATTACACCAAATTTGGCAAAGAGGTAGTTCTCAGTTCAGACTCGTGCCTCTTGCTTAAATGGTGTAAATCCGTTCAGTAGTTCCTGAGAAAATTACAGTTAAATGTACATATATATCTATGGCTGAGGAGGATCCACGGACCCTCCCCGCACCCAGCGCGCACCCTGCCGTGCACGAGCTGAATGCTAATTGGCTGTCAACACTCCAGATCAGGAAGTGATGGCAGCCATCTTACCTAAAAAACCAAAGCGTAAAACGCGACAAGGGGGCAGGGTAGAAACACCCTGACCCCCTAGGTCTGCTCAGGGCCAAAAAAAAAAATCGGCGAGATTCGCGCACCCAGCGCGAATTTCGGCCGGAAAAAAAAAAAAGTTCAGCGCGGGCTCCCGGGGGCCAAATCACGGGGGCATAATTTAAAAAAAAAGTGTGGGGGGTCCCCACACTGCCCCGGGGACCGCCACCCCCGGGGCTTCATTACAAATGGGTGGGGGGGCGCAAAGGCCCCCCGCAGCCCTGGGGACCGCCACCCCCGGGGCATGTTTGTTTAGGAAAAAAAAAGTGTGGGGGGGGCTCGAGCCCCCCCCACACGCCCCGGGGACCGCAACCTCCCCGGGGCACTAATTATTTAAAATAGGGGGTCCGTTACGGACCCCCAAGCCCCGGGGACCACCACCCCCCGGGGCCTAAAATTAAGTGGGAAGGGGGCCGCGCGGCCCCCCTCCTGGAGCCAAAGATGGCCCTGGGGACCGCCAGCCCCCAGGGCCGGCTCCTGCAGTGTCCCGGGGTGCCCACCCCCGGGACACTGCTGTTTGCAATGGCAGGGCGGGAGCCTCGCGGCTCCCACCCTGCCATTGCAAACTGCTTTGCTTCATTGAAGCGAGAGCAGGGAAACCTGCTCTTGCTTCAATGAAGCAAAGACGATTGCTTTTCCACATGGGGAGCAGCATGTTAGCTGCTCCCCATGTGGAAAAGCCATGCCGGCTCCCGCAGGGAGCCGGCTGGGACCGTGGGGGGAGTGGGACCCCCCCATGGTCCCCAACGAGATGGCCAGGCCCCGGGGGATGGGGTCTTCGGGGCCAGTAGTGGCCCAGGAGGGAGGCCACGCGGCCCCCCCTCCTAAAAATAAATAATTTTAAAAAACTGCCCCGGGGGATGGGGTCCCCGGGGCCAAAAGGGGACACAGGAGGGGGGCAAGGCAGCCCCCCCTTCAAAAATAAAAAATTAAAATAAAGGCCATGTCCTGGGGGATGGGGTCACCGGGGCAAATTATGGCCTCGGGAGGGGGGCCACGCGGCCCCCTTCCCGATTTTTTTTATTTTTTATAAAAAAATACAAATTGGGGGGCAGGCCCTGGGGATGGGGTCCCCAGGGCCAAAAAATAAGAAAAAGAAGGGGGGCTACACAGCCCCCCCCCCATCTTAAAAAGAAACATTTTTAAAAAAATGGGATGGGGAGGAGGCCACGCCCCCTCCTTTCATCACTCTGCAAACGCGCCCCCTGGCGCGTTTGCAGAGGGGGAACCAATTCCCTTTCAATACTGGGGGTCCCTGGGGGCCAACTAGCCCACCAGGAACCTCC
The DNA here is from genome assembly GCF_964204655.1 of Triturus cristatus. Taxonomy (NCBI): domain Eukaryota; kingdom Metazoa; phylum Chordata; class Amphibia; order Caudata; family Salamandridae; genus Triturus; species Triturus cristatus. The sequence goes on from NC_140584.1 coordinate 550,735,464, forward strand.
AGTATGCGCCAGGGGGCCGTGTTGCAGAGAGGTGTAATGAGGCCACGCCCCTTTTTACACCTCTCTGCAACGCAGCTCCCTTGCGCATACTGGAGGTATCTGGTGGGCTAGTTGGCCGCCAGGGGACCTCAGGATTCAAGGGGACTTAATCCCCCAACTTAAAACACCCCACGGGGCGCGTTTGCACAGTGGTGAAGGTAGGGGGCGGGGCCTGAGGTGAGATCTGTGCAAACACGCACTGTGGCGCGTTTTAAGTTGGGAAATTAATTCCTCTTCAATCCTGAGGGTCCCCGGGGACCAACTAGCCCACCAGGTACCTCCAGTAAGCGCCACGGAGCTGTGTTGCAGAGTGTTGTAAAAAGGGGCGTGGCCTCTGAATACCTCTCTGCAATGCAGCTCTCTGGCGCATACTGGAGGTACCTGGTGGGCTAGTTGGCCCCCAGGGGACCTCAGGATTGAAGAGGAATTAATTCCCCAACTTAAAACGTGCCACAGGGCGTGTTTGCACATGTCACCTCAGGCCCCTCCCCCTTCCTTCACCATTGTACAAATATTCCTCTAAAATCAGCCGAACTACGAATTCCGATTTACTCACCTGTAATCAGGAGAGAACCCAGTGCTGCATCTTTTAGCCCAGCACAGACCCTGAAAAGTAATTCTAAGCGTACTTACCAGTAACTTGTATTTCCTTCCATAGGAATCCATTGTGTGGTTTTCACCAGAAAATTTTCTAAGTGTCTATTTTCACAAACTAAAAATATTCCTAAAAAATTGTCTGTATGACTTAAACACATTCTTTCAACTGTTTACAGGAGGTTGGCCAGTGCTGGATCCAGGATCCACCACTGAGTAAAAAAAAGTAACGATAACACTACTTACCTGCTAAGTGAATTTTCTGCCATAGGATAACATTGGTGATTCTATGGGAAAAAGTTTCTAAGTGTCAAGTTTTAAAATACAATAATATTCCTTAAAAATTACTACTGTAACCAAAGCACTTTTACTCAACTGTTTACAGGAGATGTCCAAGGCCTGAATCTAGGATCCAGTCCTGTGGTTAGAAAAGTAATCCATAAAGTAACTAATTGCATTTAACTAGAAATTGACATTGAGCTCAATGTTGCTTTGTGTTTGAAATTGGGTTGCCCATTGCAACAACTGTAACTACTGTACTTAAACGTCTGTTGCCTATTTGCCAAGTATTTAAACTAAAGTAATTCATTCTGAGAAAGTATATTTTGTATTGTAATGTATAATGTAATTATAATGTAATTAAAAAAAATATCTAAAAATAAATAGTTTAAAAAATGTAGTAAATCAGTATAAAAAAATCAGTATAACAATTAATACATTAAAAATTGTCATTTACAAAACCTTTGAAATTCACTGAAAAAAACATAGGTTTCAGGCCTGATATAGTTAGGAATTAGCATTTAAAAAACCTTTGAAATTCACTGAAAAAACCAAAGGTTTCAGGGTCGTTCTAGTTCGCAATTGGCATTTAAAAAACCTTAGAAATTCACTGAAAAAACCATAGGTTTCAGGGGCGTTATAGTTAGCTGGACATTTCCCTCGTACAAAACCCTAGAAATTCCCCTGTTATAGTTAGTTCAGCTAACTATAACTCGCGCCCCCGCAATGCACTGCTGATGACGTCACATATTACATCACTCATGACATGGTCAGTGACATCACTGATGACATCTGAAATGACATCACTGATGACATCATCCATGTGATAAATTAGTGCATCTTCTCACACCCTTTGATATACTCAATCAACATTTCAGACGTCCATTCTCAAAACCATAGATACTCCAATACCAATAACTATATACCCACTCATTGACTCTTAGATCTACACACACATCCACTCACTCACCTGTCCAGTCACCCATACTTACAGTCACTCAGTACAGGACTATCATATGCATTTATACACCTACATAGACACTCACACACCACCAATCATCCATAGAGGTACTCTCACACCTAGTCAGTCATGCAAATAATTAATCACACTCCTATTTACTCACCTATGCAGTTATACACACACAAGTTCACTTACTCATAAAAATAGTACCACATTCTTACGCTCTTATACAATCACTGATAGAAGCACACACTCATCCATACAGCCACTCTCACAATCACACTCACATATACCCACTTATATACTCTTACACACATATATACTGCCTTTCACATATGTAGTTACTCACACATGTACCACTGAGATATACATTCAATCACTAACACACCCATACATACACTCACCCAACCATACAGTCCATCACATTTACACTCTTAAAACCATGAACCCATAGAATCACCCACTTACACATGTATGCACAGAGTCACACACACCCCAACCACACAAACACTCAGGCACGCATACAGATACTCAGACAACCAATCAATAAACCATAGAGACACTCATAGCTATTCACAAAACCATGCAGCCGCTTACAAACCAACAGACAGACAGATACAGACTTTCACACAGTTTAGTCACTAGTCTGCAGTAAGATACGTTTAATGACTCACTTATAGAGTCAGTCACGCACATACTAAATCATCCATTCAAACACTTATACACCCACTGATTCTTCCATAGGTTTTCCCCTATATATATATATTAAACATATTTAAAATTTACAGAAACACACACTCACTGGATGGCGTCATCAGTGATGTCATCAGTGAGGTCATCAGTGATGTCATCAGTGATGTCACTGACCAGGTCATGAGTGATGTAATATGTGACGTCATCAGCAGTGCATTGCGGGGGCGCGAGTTATAGTTAGCTGAACTAACTATAACAGGGGAATTTCTAGGGTTTTGTACGAGGGAAATGTCCAGCTAACTATAACGCCCCTGAAACCTATGGTTTTTTCAGTGAATAGATAGATAGATAGATAGATAGATAGAGAGAGAGAGAGAGAGAGAGAGAGAACGTACAACGTTACAAAGCACATTGTTTAAGATTTGGTGAAGATCAAGACCCATACGTAATAAAGAAGAATGTTTTCTTTTCCTTACTGCTTTCTGTAGATATCGTTCTATGCTTCACAGGTCTTCAGAATATAGATGGGTTAAAGAGAGTTCAGGTACTAAAATCCTTATAGACCCATCTGTCTTCCCACCATCAGGGGCAATGAAAACCAATCCCGTGCTACAACCATCCTGATGGGATTTGAGCACAACCTCCAAGTGAAGGGTTTGATAAGACCTTGCCCAGTGTTAGAAATGGGGTCTCTAGTTTGCAGTGGTTTGCACACTGTCCAAGTATGGACCCTCACTCTAGTCAGAGTAAGGGAGTAACACAAGTAAGAGAACCCCTGCTCACCCCCATGGTAGCTTGGTACGAGCATTCAGGGTTATCTCAGAGGCAATGTGTAAAGCATTTGTACATACACACAGTAACACAGTGAAAACACCACAGAATGAGTCCACACCAGTTTAGAAAAATAGCAAATATTTATCTGAATAAGAAAACACCAACACATCCAACATACACAAGATATCACTTTTCAAAGGTTAAATCAGTTCAGTCCATAAAAATCTATCAATGCGTCACTCTTAACAGGAAGTACGTTGGATGCGTCAAAATTCAAAGACAAAACAGGCGCAGGGGAGGTGAGGCACCAGAAAAGAAAAGCGGTGCATCAGTTCCTTACTGCCAGGGCAAGTGATGCTTCGGTTCCTTACTGCTGTGCATGGGAGGTGATCCGTCAGTTACTTACTGTCAGGGGAGGTGATGCGTCAGTTCCTTACTTGAATGGGAGGTGATGCATTGGTCTCTGGACACACAGCCTCAGTTCCTTACTGCTGGGCATTGGCAATGAAGAAATCGGCACGCAGGGACAATGCGTCAAAAATCCAGACACGCTGAATCAATTCCGCAGAGATGACGCAGGCGCTGCGTTGGAGTTGAATCGGTGCTTCAAGGACTTTGGTGATGTGGTGCTCCAAACCCACGCTGCTGTGGTTCTTTCGACATGCTGCAACGCTAAGCTGCAGCCTGAGGTAAAAGCCGCGATCAATGCGCCAATTGGGAACCACGCTCCGGTGCTGGCAGCAATATTGCGTTGATAAAAAACAGACGCTGGGAGTCGATGCGTGGATTTTCTTCTTCAGTTCACCAGGTTCTACTTCCAAGGGCCCAGGGACTGGATTTGGCACCACTTAGCAATTCAGTACTCTCAGCAGAAGAACCCAGGCACTGGTAAGTGAAGTCTTTGATGGCCCTGAGACTTCTTAACAGGAGGCAAGCACATGCAAGCCCCAAAAGAACCTTGGAAGCAGTATATAGAAAGCAAAGTCCAGTCCTTTCATTCCCAGGACACAAGCAACATGCCAGCACAAAAAAGCAAGAGGCAGAGCATCCATCTCTTCTTTCTGCCAGAATGTCCTTTGTTCCACAAGTGTTCTGATTTGAGTGTGTCAGAGGTCCAATAGTTATACCCCTTACTGCCTTTGAAGTAGGCAAACTTCAAAGGAAAGACTTTGTAGCGCACAAGACCCTGCCTTTACCTGGACTGGCTCCAGCCACACTACAGGCGGGTGGAGACAGCTTTGTGTAAGGACAAGCACATCACTTTTCAGGTGTCAGTGACAACTCTTCCCACCACTGTAGTTCAGAAAGGCCCATCAACCTGCTGATCGCCCACCATGATATGCAAGGCACACCTCAGCTCCCTTTGTGTAAATATCTACAGTGAATGCACAAGAACCGAACTGTCATCCTAACCCAAACGTGGATTCTAGAGACAGGCAGTGGCATAGAATGGTTAAGCAGGAAAATGCCCACTTTATAAAAGTGGCATTTTCAAATACACAATTCAAAAACCAAATTTCCAAAAGATGTATTTTTTAAATTGTGAGGTCAGAGACCCCAAACTCGAAACCTCTAACAGCTCCCGATGGGAAATTACATTTAAAAGATATTTCAAGGCAATCCCCATGTTAGCCTGTGGGAGAGATAGTCCTTGCAATAGTGAAAAATGAAATTAGCAGTATTTCACTATTAGGACATGTAAAACACACAAGTACATGTCCAACCTTTTAAATACACTGCACCCACCCTGCTCATGGGGCTGCCATGGGCCTACCTAAGTTGTGACTTACATGTCATAAAAGGGAACGTTTGGGCCTGGCAAGTGGGTGCACTTGCCAGGTCGAAATGGCAGTTTAAAACTGCACATACAGACACTGCAGTGGCAGGACTGAAACAGGTTTGCAGGGTTTCTCGTGTGGGTGGCACAATCAGTGCTGCAGGCCCCATAGTAGCATTTGATTTACAGGCCCTAGGCACCCCTGATGCACTTTATTAAGGACTTACTAGTGAATCAAATATGCCAATCATGGATAAACCAATCACCAATACAATTTAGACAGACAGCATATGCATTTCAGCAATGGTTAGCAGTGGTAAAGTGCAGAGTCCTAAAGCCAAGAAAAAGAGTTCAGAAAAAATAGGAGGAAGAAGGCAAAAAGTTTGGGGATAACACTGCAAAAAGGGCCAGGCCCAACACCCAGGATGTAGTCAAAGAAAGTATGATCCCCTCTAGGACCTCAAAGCTTCTATGGGTTGGTAAACAAGGGAAGTTCTCCACCGTACAGAAACAACTTTATCTCACCTGACAATATGCCACATTCAGCATTAGTCTTGGCCTTTATACCAGATGCATACAATTTGCTTCATTGACAGAGGTGTTCGTACTTGCAGACATGCTATGGTAGTTTGTTTTAGACTAATTGATATTAAAATGAACGCCAATTTTAGGCTAAATTTTTAATAAAAAGAAGTTGGATACTTGTGAGTTGACCAAAGGAAATCTGGAAGTCTAAAACAATTAGGGATACAATTTAGGACTATTTTTATGAAATTACCCATAATTACAGAAATATTAACTGATACTATCTATATTAAGCTCTGGAAAGATGACGGACTGATATAATGTTTATAAATTATTTTCATGTTTTATTTGAGAAAACTATTCTGAGACTTGTAGAAACGTGAAAATTATTTCTAATTTTAATTGGTGTTTTTTTTTTTTAACATTGTAACAATTGTAAGATTTTTGTTAATCATGCAAATAAAATTTACCTTACCTTACCTTAGATGCACACAGGTGTCAAGGCACAAATGGATGAAAGAGTCTGCAGATCAGATCTGCTCATGCCATGCACAGGTTCTCTACGGCTATGCCTCTGCGGTTACTGTCCTTATAGAGGTAACAGAAAGACCTAACTAACTGCATAGTTGCTTCTTGCTTATTGGGTAGGGAAGAAACTATCCAAACAAGAAATATTGCAGCCGAGTGGTTACAGAAAGAAAATAGTTAGTGTTTTCAATACATCACACTTTATCCCATTTCGCAACTTTCAATCCAGGGCCAACATAAATTGCTCTCCACTCAACTTGCATACTAGTGCTTCCCCCCAAAATGTGTCCAAACCCTTTTGAAGGCTTATCAAAGTTGTTTCAATTACCAAAATTATAAATGTCCAAAAGTTCCTGCTCCTGAAAATGGATACTCGATGACATGGGGGTCTAATTGCATGCATCCGATCAAATGCCCAAGACAATCAAATAAGGTGTTGGAGATCTGTCAAGCCCCGTCATTACTGTATCGTCGAGCATGTTGCGGACTGCAGAATCACTTCTGGTTGCATGTACCCCAGACTGAACTGATTTTCTGTACTCCATCACAAAGTTGAGAAACACTTCCTTATCACTATGTAAACAAATGGGATTGGGCCCTTTTAAAGCATGAGGTTTTGGTCTTTCGAACGTAGAGATGGAAGCTTTCACAGTAATGGATTCTGACCTATTGATATATAAATGGACACATTGCTAACTTGGGATATTTGTGCCTTGCCAATGTATCCTTAGAGCAGGTCAGCCACGGAAGAGTGGGTATGGTTAAGTATGTGCGCAGCAAAGAATGGAAGAAGATGGACTGCTTGAACCTTACAGAGGGAAACAGAAGCTAAAAAAACAAGCATTGGAAATGCAATCATTCTCGCATTTGTTTAAGTTAGAGCGTTTGGCTTTGCTATTGGTATTGTATTTTAGCTATGTGTTATTGAGTGTATCAAGATTTGTCATCCAGCACCACCGAGTCACTAGTTCAATAGTACTTAGTAAATTAAAGGACACATTCATTTTTAGTAGGCACGGGCGATACGTGATTTACTCAGAATCACAGGATGCAGAGCCTTCTGCATAGTGTACATTTCTAGACTTGCATTTGTTTCCTAGTTGCACTGCTTACCCCTACTTTTATAAAACATGTATTTTATTTTCGAAAATCCCCTGGTACCGCATAACTTCTGCTGGAGGCCGCTTTCGTTCCACGCTGTTCACTCCTCCTTTGGCAATTGCATTTTCTGATTACTGCACAGCTCCTGCCTCCCACACTGCAGATTTGTCAGGTACGTCCCCCTTCCCCGGATTACACAGGCCCCCCAACACCTATTCAATGACTACACTGCCTCTCTACCTCATCTAGCCTTCTCTGCATGTGGTCTCTGAAGATGAACTCCATGGGGTGGGGGGGGGTAAGGGGGGGAGCGGTCCGGATGCGAGCGATTATAAGGCTTTAGGGCAATGACGTACTGGGACCTGAAGTTTGAGGCTGGGAGGGGTGGCTTTGGAGAATGCGGTAGTTTATGTAGACCAGGGAATAAGCGAGGCTGTAGCAGATAAGATAAATACACGGGCATGCGAGCAAATTCCGTCGGAGCGGAGGCAAAGTGGGAGGATGGGGGGGGACGAGGAAGTAAGGGGGGGGAGTGGAGCAAGCAGATGCCAGTGCCAGTTGGTCACACTACCTACCCACCGTACAATCTTCTCACAAAGCCGCTTGTGACAACATCTCACTCTCTACCAGTGCCAGCTTCTCACTACCAACTAATGACAGCTCCTCACACCAATCACCAGTGTTAGCTTTTCACATTGTTCATTAATGACAGCTGCTTGGACTGTACACCAGGGACAGCGTTTCATTCTACCAACCAATGCAGACACACTATAAAACCCACGATTGTTAGTTCCCACAGTGCCCATCAGTGCTGGTTCCTCACACTACTCACTTGTGCTAGCTTCTCACACAGCACACCAGCCCCAGACACTCACTGTCCACAGGTACCTTTTCCTTAAGCTGTAAATGGCAGATTCTCACACTGCTCACCAGTGCCACTCTCACTGCCCGCCGGTGACTTCTCACACTCTCGAACAGTAGCAGCTTCTCGCACTGTGCACCATAGGGCACCTCATGCAAACCCATTGTCAGCTTTTCGCACTGCGCACCAATACTGGCCCCTCATACATCAGTATCTGCTTCTCACACTGTGCACCAATACTGGCCTCTCATGCAAAAGTAAGGATTTTTTACAGATTTGTCTGAAACAAAACCCAACATTAACAATTTCATTGATGACTAGGGTGGTGAAAGTATGGATAAGGGGCGGGTATATCTGAAGGTAAGCAATGCAGCAATTAAACACATGGCCACAGTGTGTGGGGTGGGGGTGGTGAGGAAGTAATGTGAGAGGGAGAATCGAGTGTGTAAGTCTTGGTTGAGGTCTGAAGTGCGTTTACAGATTTCTTGGTGTGTTCTTTAGTAACATTGTTACGGTTTTAATTAATTAACCAAACAATTAACGTTGATTGATTGAATACAATTAAAAAGGAAAAAAACAAAGGTGAAACCTTTGCCAAAGAGAACAGTTTGACCTCTAATGACCCCTCCAAGTGATGCGCAGACATTCAATCCCAAAACTGCGCCCCCGCCTTAAAAACAGAGCATCGTGGAGGGAGGGTGTAAGACATGTAGTCGGAGTGCTGGCTGTACGGTCGGTGTAATCTGCGTACATGAGAGATAGCTCTGCTGTTTAGAGAGCGCACGTGCTGCACCAACACACCTCTCCCATTGTGCCACCAAGACCTGTGCCGTCAGGTTGCAGGCTACTCGGCTGTTAGAAGTGAGAGCTCATACGATACGTACTGTAAGGGGTAGCTCTGCTGTCAGGCACGCGAGATGTGTATTACCTACCTATCAGATAGCTCAGCTTCCGAGGCATCTAATAACTAAGGTAGCTCTTTTTTGAGGTTTGAGCCTTCGTGATGGTCAAGCGAAGTCTATCTCTCTCAGATTATAGAGACCCTAAAAGTGTGTCAGTCCGAAAGATAGCTCTGCTGTGAAGGCTGCGTGATATGTGCCAGTGGGATGTCCCGTTGTCTGATTTGTGAAAGCTATGGTGACAGCTCTGCTGCCTGCACCTCACACTGTGTGACGTGTGAGAGGGATAGCTCTGCTGTGAATAAGAATGTTTGATGTGTGCCTCCCTGGGGGATATCTTTGCTGTCTGAGGCGTGAGACTATAAAATGTGTTACAGCTATCATGATAGCTCTGCTCCCCTAGACCGAAGATTGCATGATGGGGATAGCTCCGACTGCGTGATATGTGCCTCCTGGTGTGATATCTGTGGTGATGTGCGAGAATGTAAGATTTGTGAAAGGTAACATGACAACATTGATGGTCCGGACCTCGCACTGTGTGACGTGTTGTCAGAGGGCTAGCTCTGCTGTGTTATATGTGCAAGTGGAAAGTGTGTCTGCCTGAAGCACAACTCTCCAGTCGGAGGGAGGTGTTAATCTAGTGTCCAAGGTGGGGACGAGGGTGTTGGAGTGCTGCTTGGGGGCCGGAAGAGCAGAAAGGCCCCTGTGTAGCCCTGCATGCAGCCCCCGCCCTTTGCTCTTCCCCACGGATCCCTTACACAGAGCCCGGCTTTGAATATGCACCAAACGGCCCAGGTGTGAAAGTTTTGAACAGGCAAATGTGGAGAGGAGGCGGGGCCTCCCAGTAGGACGCACACTCCCACGGAACCATGCGTACCCTTCGGACTCACAGCTTCCCAAGCGCCCTACAAGTGCGTCACCAAGGGCACGCCATTCTAGAGTTAATATTTCCAAACGTTACCCATAAAGAGCTTGATTCTCGCAGTCCAAGGCTGTGCGGCCCTGCCTGCGGCCCCTCCCCCAGGTGTCCAGACATTAGCTGCTGCAGGAGTCGTTGTCGGAAACTTGGGAGCATGTGCAGAGCGCTTACCTTTTGTGACTTGGAATGCTCACAGTCTCCTTGCTCCGTCAGAGCCCGTCCATCGAACTCTCCCCTCCCAGGGGTGTTCAAATTTATAAACCAGCATGGCCGAAGCAGACCGCACCGAAAAGGAACAGTAATTAATTAAATAAACATGTGCGGCAGAAGCGGACCGCGCTGAAAATTATAAACACTCGGAATGGAAGTAAAAAAAATACGTAAACGCAGCGCGGTGTCCACATACAACTCCGAACATCGCGCTTCCCAGCCAGAATTACAACAAGTTCTGGACAAAATGGTGCAGAGAAGCGGCATGCCAGTCTGTCTCTTCTGTGGTAAGATTCTGTGCTTCGGATATCTTCAACTTAAATCCATCTGAAAGAGCTCGTGAATTGCAGGCACGTGTTTTCAGAGACGTAACAGCACATTTCATTTTATTTTTTAAAGCACAGCAGTCCTCGAACATACACCGTAGTGCATGGCTCAACAAGGAAAAAACGCACGCAAAAAAAAAGCGCTCGCCAGTCAGCCACGGTTTATTTTTGCATCGCGCGGTCACTTTAAGCGCGGTGCAAAAATAAACATGCGGCCTGCTTTCCTTCTGCCATGAAAGGTTTCTTGTCTTTATGGGGCCATGTGTTTGAAACACATGGCCCCATAAAGATAAGAAAGCTTTTACCACAAACGTAAACCAAGCGAGCCAGTCCAACTGTGACGGCTCTAAAAGAGAAAACTGTACATCACTGGAAGCTCTTTTCCAATGGCTGGCCACCGTTTAGCATAAACGGTGACGCCAGCCAATGGAAAAGAGGGGCGGGGCTTAAACCCCGCTAGTGAAATCTACCCTAACTCATTAAATCTCGCCAGCGAGACTGCGCATGTCTGCGCAGCCTACGCCAGGCGAGACCTAAAAAACCCCACAAAAAACAGAACACAGGAGCTGAGTTCATACTGCTGCTGCTGGAAAACGGAGGACGCACCGGACAGCCTACAGTTACTGGAATGAACGGACACTGTTTAGAGCTGCTCAGTAATATGCCTCGGTTAGCGGGGTGTTTAAAATGCTTGGGAAGGAGGAAGAGCAGGATGTAAAGAACAAGAAATATATTTGGCTAACTGGGTCAATGAGCGTCACTAACTCTTTTCCAGTGTTTATCCCTTTGTCTAGGAACTACTGTCAACGTGGGACTCATTTACGAAAGATATGAAAACACAAATGTTCCTGGTGATATATAATAGCACATTAGTTTAATTCCTCCTTTGTTCGTAACACTCCACTTCTACCCCTAGGCCTCAGTGCCCTTTTCAAATTGTTCCAAAAACGCTAAAAAGGGTCATTCATATGATTCACTGTCTTTACATAACATGTTAGCTCCCTTCAGTATTGTAGGACTACTGAAAAAGGTAGAAAATTCAGTTTTTATCAACTATATTGTAATAATAAAGCAATGGCGGCTCCTCCGCTTTGGTGGAGGGGCATCGCCCCACTGCTTTTTTGCAGTGAAACAAAAGGAAAATAAAATAACAACTCGTGTTATAATCATTTTATTTTCTCCTACTTCCGCAGCTTTGTGTGAGGATTGGGCAGGGGAGGAGTGGCAGCACCTTCTTAAGTGCGCAATGACTGCTTGGCCAGCACTCTCGGGCCTCCCAAAACAGCCTTGCGCACTTCACATGTTCTCCATGCAGGCTGCAGTACAGCCTGCATGAAGAACATGCCCAGGCTCCCAGTCAGTGTCTGAGCGCCGAAACACGGCGCTCAGACCAATCACAACACTGCTAAGGCAGCGCTGTAATTGGCGGACAGGGAGCCTGGGTGTGCTTCCTGTTGCGGCCGAGCGAGGAAGGACTACGGAGGAAAAACATGGCGAAGAAGCAGTGAGATGTTAAGTATGTATTTAATTTTTTTATACCCGCTTCCCCCCGCACTCCCCCTCACTACTGCCCCCGCCCCTCTACCTCCGATCCGTGCCAGCCGCCGCTGACCCCAAGGAAGACCACGGTACTATCAAGTTCAACAGTAATTAAAATAAATCATATACTCAGTAGATAAAAAAAATATTGCCATGTGACTATAAAGTGTATGAGGTCCACTTTACTAAACAGTTAGGGGGAATCACCACGAGACACTAAGTTTTACAAATCGCTTGTTTTCCATTTCTACGATTGGAAATGTATCCACCAACGATCATTCAACTGAATTTAAGCTCAGACTTGCTAACTCCCTGGAGACGAAATACCATAGCCTATCAAGAAGTAGAACTTATAATGCTCTTGTCACTCCTGATGTCGACTTTCTTTTTCCAAAATTTTACCGGAAAGGGAGCTCAGCAGTGGCACTGTTGAATATTTTGGAATACAGAGAAATCCAGTGTGGCTGACAGGCCTGCCTTCACATCCTGCCTCGGGAAGCCCCTTTTGACATTATAAATCTCTGCCTTTTCTTGTAGGCCTCTTGTGCACAGACCAGAAAGAAATGGGCTCTAAGGTGAGTCTTTGAACAACAGAGGAAGTTTCCAACTGATGGCATTCATACCTGATATGTCTTTTGGATCAGACAACTGATCTATCAAAGACAGACCTAGCACCGCCAAACTCTTGCTCAGATTTTCCTACACAGTTTCAACACCCACCCTAGACAAAAAAGTTTATTAATTCACTGAAACAGAAAAACACCGAAAGTCTTCCACCTGACCTGTCGTCAGTATCCCCAAAATCGTAACCTGGTTCCATCTCATCCACTACTTCGGGTACACTGGTTTGATTGAGAGAATGCCATTTTCCCTCAACAGCTGTCTCATTTGTTTGTCAGTTTTGTTAACAGTCTTAAACATATCTGTCTCTTTCATGTAGCAATTTGTTAGGTTTCTGCAAATGTACGCCACGGTCAGGTGAACCAGCTTTTCATCTCCTTTACAGGCATTGCAGACAACTTTCACTTTGCATCCAGGATATTCCAAGTTTTGGAAGAGCTTTCTGGTAGCTAGCATCCTTGCAGCCTGTTGACAACACCTGACTCAGCCCCCTTCCATTACCACTACAGTTAAGAAACAAAGGAAAATAAGATAGGTACCTTTCCTAGTTTCCACCCAAGGGTGAAGTGAGGTTAACTATATGGGAACTCAGCAAAGGAATAGTGAACAGTAAAGTTGCACTACAGCAGAGCAATGGTAATTCCTGCCCCCAATTATACCCTCTGCAATAGCTGGGTTTACTCTTAACGATTGCAGGTATGTCTACTAATGTTGCTGCTGAAGCTCTACCAGGGCATTAATGTCCAGTTACCAATAGATCTGCGCCAATTGAGCACCACCACCTTTGTGTAACCCTAATAGTGGGAGTTTAGTCCAGACATGATTGCTCCTCTGTATGCTGTATTGGGAAGCAGAGATTGATGCAGGGCAGAAGCAGACTTGTCCAACCAGCACCCAACAAAAAGATCAGTCATGAGCTCCAAGTCTGTGCAGCTATCTGTCGGACTCCAGACTGCATGCCTTACTTGCTACGTTTGAAACCTGAACATAAGCCAGCCTTTCAGAAGCCTTGGAGACCTTAAAAGAAAAACGTGGCACGCGTCCTGCGAATGAAAACAAAAACAACGTACAATTCACAAAACTCATTATATGTACATAATCACTTTGCAAACTACAACCCATGCGCAGTTGTAATGTATGATAGTCTCAAGATGCACCACTTGCACATGGATCTTGAGGTTTTCATAGTAAATATGTACCTAAATTCTATTCAGATCAAGTTGGAACAAGTGGAAAGGGTCTAAAGGCAAATATATATACTTAACAGTATAATCTTTTCTAGTTCCTGAACCTCAATCAATCAACCAAACATTTTTAAAGCGCACAACATACCCGTGGGGGTCTCAAGGCGCTGGGGGGAGGGGGGGGCGCTACTGATCGGACAGCCAGGTCTTGAGTAGCCTCCTGAAGGTCAGCAGGTCTTGGGTCTGTCGTAGGCTCAGCGGGAGGGTGTTCCAGGTCTTGGCGGCGAGGTGGGAGAAGGACCTCCCGCCGGTGGTTCTTCGGATGCGTGGGACGATGCGGAGTGCGAGGTCGGCAGAGGGGAGCTGGCGGTTGGGGATGTAGAAGGGAAGCAGTTTGTTGAGGTAGGCTGGGCCGGTCTTGTGGAGTGCCTTGTGTGCCTGGATGAGGAGCTTGAAGGATATCCTCTTGTTGACGGGCAGCCAGTGCAGGTTTCTCAGGTGGGGGGTTATGTGGCCGTGGCGTGGTACTTAGAGGATCAGTCGTGCCGAGGCGTTTTGGATGCGTTGCAGTCGTTTGATGAGCTTGGTCGGGGCTCCCGCGTAGAGGGCGTTTCCGTAGTCGAGTCTGCTGAGAATCCTCAGTAAAATCAAAGCGTCTAACGTTCTAACCAGAAAAGAAACTTTGTCTTTAGCTTAAAGAATACATTCATCTAGCACACCACAACTTGTCGTGTGCTTGAGCCAGCCAGTAAAAGGGGTGGTGTTGAAAGACGCAAGGGTCTGATGTGATATTCCAGTGGCCAAATTGCATTGGCTGCCTCGTGTGGCACAGACAAGGTCAATTCAAATTAAGAAACCGCCATTTTTCCGTAGTAGACAAAAGAGCAATTAACATGTATTTCACAGAGTTGGTGAAAACGCCTCAGTAGTTAATTTTATATTGTTAAGTCCATAGGAAAAGCATTTGTGTTTCACTAATCACTTCAGCGCTGTTTGACAAATCTGCATAACGTTTTGTTCAGATCCCTGAACGTTTCATGCGGATTGATCGGGTGGGTGACAAATTATATGGGAGAATTCAATTACGTGATCTCTTTTAAATTAATTATGATAGGTAGTTTTGTATGCGTTACAATAAAAACACAGGTGGATAGAATAACACCAACTGCAGTATGTGTACGGAGACCTGTGTCTCCTACGTACTTTTCAGTTTTTGAAAAATCTGAACACGATACTTGTATTAAGCAGAGTGTAAGAGGGGTAATTTTTATACATATCTGGGTGGGAAAGCTCTAGGAGGTTTGTGAACTGACTCACAAAGCGAACAATTTAGGAACAGATGTGAAAACTGATTGGTCAGGTTTACAAACCTCGCTGAAAATTTGTAAACCCAAGAAATTGGTTTGGTTGCTGGAGGTTAAAATGTATAGTTAAAAAAATGTTAGTTAAAAATGTTTTCCTTTTGAACTTTATTAACAAACTTCACTTAGATCACCAACTCTGCACCATACAGTCAAATATATCACACAGTCAAGTATATCACACACTCAGAACAACTCAGAATGAGATGTGAGAAAAATCACACTAAATTAAATAAAATGTATTGACACATTAGTAATCTGACTCACAGCAATAAGTAATCGAGTAGAGTACCACAAATACGTTTTTTTAAAAAAAGCACATGTACATATTCATACACAAAGTACATAGTTAAAACAATACAATCAATTCAATATCTCATAGGAAGACAATGAATAGCCATCAAGTGGAAGGAAAATATATATATATATATATATAAAAAAAGCACTAAAATTGTGCCTTAACGATGTTAATTTGCAACCTTTGTGGACCATAAATAACCGGGAGCCATTCACCCACATTTCTAAAGTTCTAGCCCCAAGACAAATTCAACCAAGAACTCTGCGACGACGCGTTTCGGTGGGATAAAAAGGCAAAACCACCTTCTTCAGGGCTGGCAATAATATTCCTTCCTTTAGTACATATTAATGAGCATACCTCAGCTCATGCCGTTATATAATAGCTGGTAATGAACCTCTCGGCTTATGGCGACAGGTCTCGCTATAATGGTATATGTCTTAATATATTTGGAGAAAACTCGTTTCACATATTTGTCTTAATTTGATGGACCTGGTTTTAATCACGGTCAAGGGTTTAAAAGCACTGTCTCAAACTTATGTAGACAGAAAGATACAACCATTAATCTTCTTGTAAAGATTTTTTTTTTTAAATGCGAAGGTTCTCTGTTTCCTTTCACAGAGATGCATCATTTGGCACTCGAGAACCCTGACGTGTAGAGCCTTAAAGCCTACCCAGATTTAATTTGGAAACAGAGAACCTTCGCATTTAAAAAAAAATCTTTACAAGACGATTAATGGTTGTATCTTTCTGTCTACATAAGTTTGAGACAGTGCTTTTAAACTCTTGACCGTGATTAAAACCAGGTCCATCAAATTAAGACAAATATGTTAAACGAGCTTTCTCCAAATATATTAAGACATATAGCATTATAGTGAGACCTGTCGCCAGAGGTTCATTGCCAGCTATTATATAACGGCATGAGCTGAGGTATGCTCATTAATATGTACTAAAGGAAGGAATATTATTGCCAGTCCTGAAGAAGGTGGTTTTACCTTTTTATCCCACCGAAACGCATCGACGCAGAGTTCTTGGTTGAATTTGTCTTGGGACTAGAACTTTAGAAATGTGGGTGAATGGCTCCCGGTTATTTATGGTCCACAAAGGTTGCAAATTAACATCGTTAAGGCACAATTTTAGTGCTTTTTTTATATATATATATATTTTCCTTCCACTTGATGGCTATTCATTGTCTTCCTATGAGATATTGAATTGATTGTATTGTTTTAACTATGTACTTTGTGTATGAATATGTACATGTGCTTTTTTTAAAAAAACGTATTTGTGGTACTCTACTCGATTACTTATTGCTGTGAGTCAGATTACTAATGTGTCAATACATTTTATTTAATTTAGTGTAATTTTTCTCACATCTCATTCTGAGTTGTGAGAGTGTGTGATATACTTGACTGAGTGATATATTTGACTGTATGGTGCAGAGTTGGTGATCTAAGTGAAGTTTGTTAATAAAGTTCAAAGGGAATTATTTTTAACTATATAGTTGATTCTGGTGCTCTGTCCCTTTGGACTAAAATGAGCCCCTCTCCTTGTTTTCAAGGAGGTTAAAATGTTCCATATCACTGTCACAGAACAGAAATATACAAAACACATGTTGCCGGGTTATTAGACCTCAAAATGAGGTTGATGGGCCACTGACTGACAGTCTGGGAAGCTATGACTCACTTAAAATGATTGTGATCAGCAGAGGACAATGTACGGTTTGTAGAAGTCTATTAATTACAATAAATTAATAAAAATGGAGTTGGTTTACAAACTTAGAATGAAACTTTTCAGACATTTACAAAAATAAACAGTGGGGTTGGGTGGAAGAGGTGACCCTTTTAAGGCCATACCCACCTCCCAGTAACTGCTAAGGATCAAGTCTATGTCCAGTGCCTGCTGATCACTAATTAGACTAGGAGATCTAATTGGTGGGCCAAAAAGATTCTGTTACATATGCTCTATGGCAATGCGAGAAACCCACAGCTTGTCATGGAACCATATCAGACGACAATCAATGAAAATGCAATAGGTCTCACATTTGCTTGATTTAGAGTTATTGGCCTTGTAAATGATAATGTCTTTTACCCATGTGCTCTGGAGGATATGTATGTGGTATGTAGTGGAACTATGTGAGTTGGACTGAAATTGTTAGTTGTAGAATTGTATGGCATGGTATTTTGTGGTGCGGTGTGGATTTGTCAAGTGGAATTATGTGACATGGTGACCAGTGGAATTGTGTGGATAGTAAATATGTGGTACTGATTGTTCTAGAATTATGTGGTGTGGGATTAGGTGTTATGGAGTGTAGTTATGTGAAATGGTATTTTGTGGTATGTAGTGGAGTTTAATTATGTGGTGTGCTGTTGAATTATGTGGAATTTTGTGGTGCGGATTGGATGTATGTGGTTTGTTGTGTAATTGTGTTGTTGAATTATGTGGTTTGGTGTCGAATTATGTGGTTTAGATTGTAATGTGTGGAGTTCAATTGTGTGACATGTAACTGTGTGGATAGCTTTGGCTTTTTGTGAGGAAACACACTGCCTAGTTTCTACCTAAAAAAACATCGGTAGCAGAACAAACTCAGCCTTCTGTTTTCAATTACTCAAAGGGGACAGAGCGTGTCACAGCAAAGTTCATGGCACCAAGTTGATGTTAGCCAGAAAATACAGGCAAAAATTCCCCCAGAGCCCGGGACAGCGTTTATTCGGCTAAATCTGTTCAATGTTTGACCCCCGAAAAGAAGCGGCACTCCGAGGGGAATTGGGGGGTGATGTGAGTTGCTTCTGTGTCGAGAAATGGGGGCCTGGAAAGGTTAGGGCCGAAAGTCCTGCACTGGCACTTCAGGGACAGTCCCTAATGGGTAGGGGGCAAGGAGGCAGACTAGAAGCCAAAAGCACCCTTGAAGATGTGCTCACCATCCCACTCCCATGTACCGAGTGAGTATGTGAAGCAAGCCCCATCAGCTCCTGCTGAATCTCAGGGTGCACCTTATCTGTGGGTCTGGCTTCAGAACGCCTCTCAATCATAGTTTATAATACATTACAAACAAACGATATACGGGAAGGACAAGGCCATGTGTTAAAAACAAATAACGTGGTATTCAGAGCCACTGCCTCGACAACTTCAAGAACACAAGTAGGACATCGGGTACATCCAAAGTTGTGTCTCTTTAAAGAGCACTTCTTTCCTTTAGAAGGGTTTGCTGGGAGAAGATTATGAAGGAGAACAAATAAGAATCTGGTTACACTACGGGGGCCTCTGTGTGTTTATTATTTAATTTTTTTGTGGTTATCCAAAACCACCCGAAAACTTGAAAACCTTCTGGGTACAATCATAAAGCATAATAAATGGCAATAATAAATCGCTAAAAAGATTAACTCCACATTATGTCACGCGCAGTAAAACAGATGCTAAAAATAAGGTCTCACTTACTCGCTCTATATTGGTTTATCATTTTAGCAGATAAACAGACTGTGCAGATGGATAGGATGACTGCTCTGCAACTTCTGGCACAGGAATTCGGTGGTACTAACCTCTTGGGGCTGTTCTTACATTCTGGGGAAGTCGATCTCTGTACATAATTTAATCCGCTCATCAACACACTAGCCAAAAAGCATGGTTCTTCCACCCACACACTCATAACATACTTGTTGGCCACGCCCCAAAAACAAAACAACTATAGCGTGTATTGCCATTCAAATACCAGTACTCATGCGCATGTTTAAGATACTACTTTAGATAGGTCCCGCAATGTAGGCTCATGGAATGAGACATTAAATGGAAGCATGCAGCATGCCCACGCAAGCGCCCTACCATTAGCCTACTTGTTCACAGTAATCATCCTTCACTTCTTCACTTCATAACAGATTCTGTGATGTAGTCTTACAGAATAGGAATAAGAACAATATGTTCTCATTGCTCATCTATTGCCGTGTAAATCGCAGAAATGTCCAAAAGAAAACACGTATTCACAATGCGGATCCAAACATGCACATTTCTATGGTGTAGCAAATGATTACAATGTTAAGTGGAAAATGACTCGGACATGATATGGATGAGGAAAAACAAATGTAAAAAAAAAAAAAAAAAAGAGTTCCTCCAAACAACAGCTAAACACTGCAAGAGTAAGGAAACTGTATTTGGCCTGTGCTCCTCAGCCTTGAATGAAGTGACGTTTTCGGCTGCAGGAACCAGTTAGGAGGCAGCAAATAAGAGCAATAGTGGAATAAATCTATGGTAAGCAGCAGGCGGGAGCAAAGTCATGTTATTGAATACAGCAGGTTTTGCAGACAGCACATGCGCGCTGCCTAGGCTCGATCTAAAAAAGAGCTCTAGCAACGCCAATAGGTCTGGCATTGGCTACCAGCCTTTTTTTTTATTTTCAATGCATATTTTTTGTCAGTTTTTAAAAACGTTATTGTTGGGGGAGCTACCAGGCCCTCCTCAATTTAAAAAATGGCTATAAAGAAAAATATTTTTTGTCCCCAAAAAGGATATATTGCAGAATCCTCTCGGTCACATTGAAGTTAGCCAATGGCTGAAGTGAGCAGAAGAAAAACGTGAATGACAACAGCAGAAGAATGAATAAAGAGGACTGGCTGAAATTCCCTAAAAGATATATATCTTTTTTCAGCCAGTATATATATATATTTATTTTTTTCTCGCAAAATGAGGAAGTCTTGGCTAAATGGTAGACCTAAAAATGAGGTGTGTAAACGTAACTGTAGGATCTGTGGATCAAAGGAAGTGTGGCTTGCCATGTGTGCTGTGTTGTGCCACAGGAGGGTTCCGAATATTCTTCAATCAGAAGCCACAGAAACAAATTGTGGGGTGAAACATTAAGTGGCTAAGGGACCATCCCTAGACTCAGATAATATGTGCTGGGAAAAGCAGAAGGCCAGATCAATGAAGAAAAAGAAAAAAAGAGTAACAAAGCAACTATGGACTCAAACTGAGGACCCACAGATCCAGTAGCAGTAAGACAATGCCAAGAAACCTTGGAGAGGTCCATCTTGCATCTATGGTACTCTCTTCAGATAAACACAAATAAAGTTAATTAAAAAAACAGCCAACTCTCGGTGCTGAAAGGAGTGCTGAGGGCAGGGGTACAAGGCCCAGCCATGAAATGGTCTTAAACCTGCTGTGTGTGGCCAAAGCAAAGTGAAGCGGCTTCTGGGGCCACAGGGGCTGAGTGTAGTGCATAGCTAAGGATTGCCTTATGTTCTCACAGCCTGATGAGGACTGTGCTTGTTGAGGCATAAGTCTGGCGCGGTAGTAAGTAAAAACCCTCCAGTGTACACACACTCAGTCTTCATACATGGAGATGTATAACTTAACGTATACAGGAGAATCCCAAAGCAAAGATAAACTTAACATGTTTGACCATGTCAGAATCCTTCCTCCAATTGTGGGGTAAATGTAAACACCCCAAAATAAAACAATAAATCACACTGTTGCAGGGTCAAAGGATCTCATTAACAATTCTAAGGAAAATAGAATAACACACAATCATTTTAAGTTTCTGTGAAAAAAATATTCAACTAAAAAATACTTTCTCCAAGTAGAAATGTTTCATTCCCACCCCTCTCTAAAAACAAAGAAAAATATGCACTGTTATCATACGAAGTATTTCTTTCTTTAAGTGCATCTGTCCATTTAACAGAAAGAAACGGTGGCTGCAAGATGGTAAGATAGAGGGCTTACCAGCGGACAGTGGAAAAGGACAAATCAACAGACTACAGAGAAATAAGGCGGCTTTTATGCGACATGTTGAAAAGAAGTGGCGACTACATGGCAGTAGAGGGGTGAGTATGTGATTGAGGAGTGTGAGGAGTGGTTTCCCCACGGGCAAAGCATTATTATTGACGACCGCCATTAACATGTAGGGTGTATATACATTTACTGCAGGTTCTAATGGACGGCTGAGGGACGCCTATCCCGAGGCTAGGACAGAACGACAGCCTATCACTTCATGTAACGCTAGCTCATGTGTGACAGGCCTGACCTACATTTCTCCCATTTTCCTGGTTTCCAGTAGCTTCTCGCTCATTGAAGAGGCTATTTTTTTCGAACTGCATGAATAGAAGGCAGCCAGACTGCAGAGATAATGCGCTTTGCTGGAAAATATTTATTCAAACATATTCATATATTTGGAAAAGTTTAGCCTAAACAAACATATTAAAAATATGGCCTAAAGTATGAAACCCAAAAATATACATAGATAATGTCGAACACGTAACAATCAAACCATCGTTCGTCCTTCTGAAATATAGGGCACACTGACGTGAAAGATTAGAAGACAATTTAGTTCGACACAATTCTCACAGGTTGGTCAAGCCTGTCAAGAATACAAGAGCTAATCTGACGGCTGTGGCTCTCCCTGTATTTGCGCCATACGACTGTCTTTCTATAGACACTGGTTTGCCTTTGCCTCCTTAACATTATAGAGAACCTTAAAATGTGGTTGATGCGGACGCCTGACCTAATGATAACCATTATGGTTGGTGTGGCATTATCCAAATGTTCTGTTGCCTATAATGAAAGTGGAACATCCTTGGAATGAAATCAAAATATGCTATCAATATTAATGATAAAGGGGGCAGGACCGCTTTCCTAACAATAGGCACACAATAACATTACTGGCGCCGACAAATAGCATAGTGCACGCAAGATTAAAAACAATAATGCCTCCGTCAGTTTGCAAGCAAAAAAAGCAATTAAAACTCAAATCACGGATCACACAAAAGCACTTTGAAATATCTGCCAGGCGCTCTTACGCCCCGTGCTCGAAAAGCTGCTTCCGCCGCAGAACGCGCAGACAGAGACCTACCGCGCTGCTGCAGGTCATAGTCTTTTTTTCTCTCTTCATTCCCTAGAATTTTCCACGCCTGATCAATTTCGATGAACCTCTGCACGCGCTCCTTCAGTTCTCCTGCTGGCACATCTGCACTCTGTTTGTCTGGATGATACTGTCAATCAAACGGGAGAGAGAAGAAAAGTTAAGAGGGGGGGGGGGCGGAGGGGGTGCAAAAATCGATAGTACATCTCAAATGTATCGAAGAGGAGATGGTGTGAACCTCGGTGTCATGGAAGAGGGGCAGCAGTGTTGGGAACAGATTACGGGCATGGTAATTAGACCGTTGAAGTTCAGAGGGAAAGCACCGGCGGCAGGATTGCCACAATAAGCAGAGGTGCTTTTTCTGGAAAATTCTCTCATGAAATCTTGGGACTTGTGGGCGATTTACGGAGATGGGTGAATAATACACATGCAACTATGTAACAGTACAGAAACATGGGATGGGGAAAAAGGAATGTGGGTTGATGCGAGTCCGCATGGAAATCCGTATCACCATACTTTCCACAAGGAAGCGGGAGCCACTGACAGTAACTGATGGCTTGAAAAGGGCGCTGGGTGTCACAACCTTTACGACTAGAAACTGGGGCGTCCAAAGTTCAGATGTATAATTTGCAGTAGATGTATCACTATTTTTGGAGCTGCACCTTAACATCTTTAATGCTTTCTAGTTCAGTGGCTCAACAGCCCTTTCATATTCGGCGTTTGAAGGCACGGATCACTGGCTCTATAATTTGTGTCATAATAGTTAGGAAATGGTTATTTCAGGAAAGAGCTGAAAGATGAACCCGAAGAGGGCAAAATCGTTTGAACTGCAATCCCGATGTCTTGTGTTTCCGCGGCTGACATTAAAAAAGCATTCTGCTTATTGAACCGATATCGATGGACCGTGATGGGGCAGGACAGGCTGTGCTCTCAAGTCTGCTGTGTGTCTATGTTTCCACAATCAGACCTAGAGAACAAGTTGTGAAACTGGCTTGGCCTTTTGAGGCTTCATTGTATTTACGTACGGGAGCCTCAATTTAAGGCTTACAATGTCTAGCTGTCAGAAAGCGCCCAAACCCCAGAGCAATGAGCACAGCAGACACCGCACGCAGTAGGAAAACAACACACTATAAAATGATTTGCAATCCCACAGAGTTTATTATAGCTATTATTATAGGATCTCCTGGTGCCCTACAGCACACTGGTGGTAAAGGCGATCAATCAACTACTTTCACTCTCTCCGGTTTGATCTAATAAACATTGGCATTTTTAATAGTCTGCCTTCACAGTTCAGCAAGTTATGTGGCATTCTAGTCTGTGGGAAAAAATGTATGCATCAAAGCAATTTCTGAAAATATTTTTTTAAAGAAAGACTATAAGCTTTGAAGGTTTTTAACATAAAAATGTAATACCAAGGAAAGTCTTTCTTTTAAAAAGTGTTTCAAAATAAAACCTGCCATCTGCCAAACGTCATGCAGTCAGTCAATTAACAACTTATATCTAGTGGGTGAGGGCAGTTAGCTGCCACATACCTACTACACTACAGCCCCTTTCTATCTATAATCTAGGATCAAGCTCACAAGTATACCTTTTTAAAAGAGATATTTCACAGCAAAGATTAACACATTAATACACATATCATTTGCACAAAATTGAGGAAAGCAATTTACACGTCTACTTTTTTATTGATTTCTCCCGCTCTCTGAACATGCATTAGAAACCCACAAATATTGTCCAATATTAAAAGTTGGCAGTGAGATTATCCAACTTGAAAGATAACTGGTAAGGCAGAAAAGGGCTACCATGGAATGTGCATTACATCACAAAACTAGGCTTAACATCTAGCCTCTGGCAAGTAAGAAGTGGCCAACATACGCCCAGGAACGTCAGTCCAAGCAAAGGTTTTAGGTTTGGTACTAACTATGTAAAGCAGTGGTTCTCAAACTTTTGAATCTGTAGACCCACACTTAATCAATACCGGAACCCTTGGACCCCCACTGATTTATTATTGGAATCTGGGAAACCCAATAAAACATTACTGGAAGTCAGGGACCTCTGCATTTTCAATTATCTGAATCGCAAAACCGTAAACAAAACAATAAAGAAACAACCATCCATAAAAAAAATACACAAATGATAAAACATTTCTAATTTGCAAACAAATAGAGGCCCCTCATTGTCCACACTGTGTTCTGTTTGATGCACTTGCACTGCTCTCAAGAATCAATCTGGAGACACCGATGACATTTTTAGCCTCCAATTTCAAATTCCTTCACATTTACACAACGTGTTAACATTTTCAATTGTTCATTTTGCTTCTTTATTTATATACACTATATTAATCTGTTAATATTTAATTTTCTAAACAGTCGCGGACCCCATGTGCAGGCCAAGGGCCTCAAACCACAGGTTAAGAACCACTGATGTCCATTCTGAGTCATCATACAACAAATTATGTGAATATCCAGAACACATGCCATGGATCTGGCCCTCTTGGACCTATGTTGGACACCCCATGTATAAATCATTTCACTAGATATAGGATTATGATATAGTCACATTCATTTTAGTTAGTGTTTTTGTTTAAATTAGTAATATCACAAAGCACTATGAGCGAAAAGTTAAATAAAAATCGACCCCGAGATCATTAGCCACAACTTCTTTCCCCTTCATTTCCGCACAGAGGCCGAAGAATGTGCATTGTAAAAGATTTTGTGTTACATAAACCTGGCTTTCTAAACAATTTCTTGAAACTATACTACAATGTGAAAAGTATATCCTCACAGCAACTGAATTACTTTAAAAATTATGCATTCACACAGCTAGGCTCGTTGGGCAACTGAATAGTAAAATCCAGCCATGCTCTCAGGATATCCATTTAGAATATATATGAGTAAGGTAATGAATTAAATTGGTGAGTATTTGCATATTTTCTGGCGGTTCTAAACAAAACAATAGACAGGATTTTATTATACAGTAGCTCGACAAGCCCAAACCAATGTAACATATCAGGCCACATAACCACTCAAAATGGCCAAAACAGAAACCCGAATCTGATTTAACCATTTCGGATATTCTCAATTTTATTTGGATTTCCTCGGTGGCCATCCCCATTTAAGTACTTAAAGTTAATTAAGGTTTGCTGCAGATGTACACAGCTACTGTTATCATACATTTGATTTCATTCCCTTACACCCTGCCTCATCTGAGTCAAATTCATGAGAGTGAGTTTACCCAGCAGAAAAACATACGAGTGATGGTTATAGGGTACTGCTTCCAGAAATAAGCCTCAGATAAATGTCAGTGTGTATTGATTTTTATTAGGTCTCGCTTACTAGACATCGCTGTCTGTTGTGAGACTGACAGCTTTGAGTGGGCTTGGAATCCGCCCACTGGTTACCATTCATTGGTTGTATTGTCAATCTCATTTGCTTGGTTCTTATTTGTTACCTTCTTTGGGTTTTCCTTCCTCTTCTTGTGCTTGCTCCTCCCCTGGAGCACAGCGTAAGTACTTGTGTCCTTCCACAGCTCGCGTTTTTGGAGTTACCTTTTTCTTTATGTTTGTGTGCGTTTTCGAGCTGCCTCTCTCATGCGATTCTCTCCCTCCACTCTGTCCCTTCCTCTCACCGGTGTGATTCTGCCCCCACACTCATGTTGCCCTCTCTCACCCGTGAGCTTCACTGTGGACCAACGTTGCTTACTCTCATATGTGTTCTTCTGTCGCTTAGTCATGTTGACCTCTCTCACCAATGTGCTTCTGAGTCCCTAATGATGCTCTTGTTTGTCCACTTCCTTCTGTTCACACCTCCGCTTCACTTGCTTCTGCCCCACACCACCCCATTCTGCTCTAGTTTATCTGCATGCTTCTGTGCCGCCCTTCTCTACTTCATGTTGCTTTCAGCTCTCCTTTATTTGCCGGCTTCCTTCTCCGCTTGCTCCACATTGCTCTCCCACACCCTCGACATTGCTGTCCCATGCCCTCCCCTACCCATTACTCCGACCCCTGGCTCAATTAACATTTGAAATAAACATGATGGTGTGGCCCATGGCCAGCGTCATTTTGTAGGTGCGTGCATGGGTGAATAACTCATTCATGCACCAACAAAGTGACACAGCCCAGCAGCAGCTTATTCTTTTCATCCATCCTTCATGCAGTAAAGCAGCTGTTCTGATACAGTAAAGAATAAAGAAATTACACTGCCAGACCCAACAGATCCGTAAGATGTTGCCTTCTGGCTTTGCCAATGCTTGTTACAACTAGGCAATTTTCTGAAAAAACAAGGCAATATGCACATCATTCATTCACAGGCATTGTAAGTGCAGTGAAGCCATTTTGGGTATAGTGGCTGGAAGTTTGTCAATATGAACTCCACAGCTCCATGATGGGTCCACTGAAAACTGGGAAGTTTGGTACCAAACCTTTCAGCACATTAAACCCACACTGATGCCAGATTGGGATTTAAGCATTTTAGAGATGCCACCTGAAAAACAACCAGCCATGGTGTGGTACCTGACTGGCTCCCAGCCATCTGCCACCCCCAGACAAGTTTCTGGACCCCTGGGTAGATAGCCCCCACTCTCTGGGTCCTAAAACAAAGCACATCCTGGGCAGAGGTGTCAAGCCTCCTCCCCCAGGATGGGCAGGGTCCACGAAGGGGAAGCTTTAAAGGCTTGCCGTCTTTGTTAGCTGCCCCCGCTTTTGCTGATATCAGCGGCTGGCATTCCCCTGGGCCTGACCCCCACTTTGGGCGGGAGAATCGTCAGGAAAACCTAGACAGAAAGGGAGGTGTACCCACCTTTGCCAACCCCATCCCTCAGGTGGGGGAGGCGAAGTGAAGAACACATCTCAGTACCCTCCTATCAGGAGGAGGCATATGCCCCCCTTCCACTGGAGGGTGGAATGAGGGGGGGGGTGAGACACCCCAGGGAAGGGACCCATTGGTCCCGACCGGCACACTCCTGTAACGCCCCTAAATCTAATCTAGTATTTAGGGGCACCCCGAACCTTGCTCCTTAGATTTGACTATCTAGGAAGAAGGACCGAAGAGCTGTGCAGCAGTGGAGAAGAAGCCTGTCTCCCCCAGCAACCCTGCTTCAATAAACCAGTGAGGCCCATAGCCAGCAACCTCAAGTACCCCAAAGGACCTGTGCTGTCTTTGACAAAGACTCCTGTCTCCCGTGGACACCGGATTTGTCCAGCAAAGAAACCAACTCCAGTCTCCGGACCCGCAACACTGCACCACTCTGCCCCCTGATGCCTACAGCCCGAGTTTGAGTGACTCCCCTGTCCTGTGAAGTTTCCCAGGCGATACAGACCTCGTCTGCATCGGTGGCGGACCTCTCCAGGATCCCTGTCAACGCCTGTAGCCTCTGTTTGAAGGGTCCCCTGACCGCAATCAGAACCAGCCTGGAAAACCAGACACCAAAAGGCACCCCTGCACCCTTTGCGTCGACCTTGGGGAGCCTAGCAAACGGTGCCCAGGTGTCCCGCAGCTATCCAACTTACCTGCCCAGCCATTGGTCGCCTTCATCTAGTCTCCTGGTCCAAGTCTGCAGCCTCGTTCCGAAACCAACGATCTCCATTGAAAAGCATTGGCGCCTGATGCGGATTTGCACCCTACACCCAGGCACCCCTGTGCTGCTGGTGGTGTAGCTTTTGTGCTGCTTTGGGGCCCCTCTGCTCATTTCAACTCCCGGGGCATTTGCCCTAAGACCGTGGGTAGCTACCTGCAAACCTTGTCTCTTCGCGGTACCATCCCAGGCTCCATTGGATAACATTGGGCCCAGTGACCTCTGCACCTGGCCACCCCAGCACCGCTGGTGGTGCAATAACTACCTGATATTGAATCTTGCCCTGTGTTTTCCTAAACCCCCAAAGTCTGGGGATGTAAGTTGAGCACTTACCTGCAAACTGTCTAACCTTGCTTTCCTCCATAGGATTGCATTGTAAGTTTCTAACCTTTTCACAGCAAAAAACATACAACTCTATTTTATTGGCAGTCACAGAAAGCATTTTTAATACTGTTTTTTTTTTCTAACTTCACACTTGGGGATACTGCTATAGATATCATAGTTGACACATTGTATGATCGTGTTAAAGGGCTTGTGGATAAAAGTTTTGATAAGTTATGGAAGCGTTTAGATCGCCTGGAATCCCTAACTACTAAGGCAACACCACCTTGCAGGGAACACAATGAGCCAGTTCGACAGGTCAGCACTCTGGAAAATCCACCTCAGAATGTGCAACTGGCTCGACAAGTGCCCCAAACCGTAAAGTCGTTGCCTGTTCCCCTTGATTCTAATAATAAAACGAGAAACCCCCTAGCCTCTAAGCCATATACTCGATCTGCCAATACCCAAAATGTAAACCTTGATGATTCCCAAGATGGTCCGATAATTAGCACGAGTGTTGTTGACATTCGCACCAGGGGGCATGTAGAACCAAACAAGGATGTTTTAAATTTACCCCCTGCATCCTGTCCATATGTGCTAACTCTTGTAGGGGTAACCCCACTAGAGAAAAATAAACCAGAGTCCTGGGAACAACTGCAGAATAAATGTGTGGACTGGATGGCTAAACACAAAGGGTACAGGAGGTCTGATATACATGAAATTTTTATGGCACGAAGGGTAGGCTGGGTGGGACCTGCAGCGAAAACTATCAGGGGCGATTGCATTGTTATTAATTTTTCCCGGCCTAGGATCGTTGGATCCATATTAGCAGTTAAAGAGACCAACTGCCTCACCTCTACAAACATCTGTGCATTACCCCTGGTTTCTTCTATAAACCGCCATCTATACAGTGCCCACTCCTCAGCCCTTCTTATCAGTCGGTAAATAGATTTTTGGCTATTTCTGACTTAGATACCCTTGATTGACTTTCACCCAAAACCCAAACTACTGGATTGGTCTATATGGTACCTAAGGAGACTTCTAATATCAGCCCTGGGGTGGAAATGACCCAATTAATTGATTGCTCTGACTCAATATTGAAGGTGTTGAGTTGGAATGTGGCAGGTCTGGCCTTAAAATTAAATATAGAAGATTGGGCAAATATGATAAATACATTTGACATCCTTATGTTCCAAGAAAACTGGGCAACTAAAGAGCTATATCTCGAAGGGTATGAGTGTTTTAATATTATTTCCTCTAAACCTAAACATGGCAGACCTTCAGGGGGTTTATCAATATGGGTCAGCATCGCTTCAGGTGGTAGAGTAAAAGTAATTCCCACCGAGAATGTTAATTTCCAAGTACTGACCTACACACGGGGGGCCTCTATTTGTTTTATTAATTTCTATAATAATGATTTCTTAAGTACACCAAATGTAAATTTTGTTCACCTTTTTAACTTTATTCAGGATCTGGACAATTTATTGGGAAAGTACAAACTGGCAGGGATATGCCTGGGGGGTGATTTTAATGCAAAGATAGGAGAAGGAACTACCAGGTGTTCTTCCCAATTTATTCCACCCAACCCATGCAAGAGAGGACACAAGCTATTAGACCACCTATCAAGTAGCAGTCTCTTAAACGTGATGGACATTGCAGCTATAACACTAATGATAATCCATTACCCACTTATAGAGGCCTAGGACGAGCCTCAACTATAGACTATGTCTTCATATCTCCATCATTAGAAGACTACTTAGTTGAGGCAGAGTTCAGGGCATCCACTTTTGGTGATCATAATCCTATTACGGTCTCGTTACGGGTAACCCTGCGACCAAATATTAGAAGAGAATTGGGAGCGGGAAACTTAGAACTCTCAACTGATAGTTTAAGAGTTAAATGGAAGGGTATGGATTGTAGGGAGGTCTTCCAGAAGATGGTAAAAACTTATCCATCTCTCTGTGAGACTTGTCTCACTTTGGCTGACCTCAACCCAGAGGCAGTTTCTGCTTTTACTCTATTATGTGTAAGCATTATGGAACTGATCTCCAGACCTGCAGCCCTACACAAATTTGACCCTTGGTGGTTTGACAACACCTGCTCTAGGGCTAATAGGTATCTCAGAGCAGCTTTATCAGTTTCCCCTAGAGATCCCACTCTTATTAGAACCCTAAGGCACAATTATAAAAGTGTAATAAAATTAAGGCGAGACGTGGTCTTAAACGAGTATTGGAATAACCTGACTTGTGCTGCCAAACTTAATAATATAAACAATTTTTGGTCTGCCACCAAGTCCCTGAGAGCTTTTGGAATACATCTACCCCCCTAAGTTGCAATATAACTAGTGAAGTGTGGGTTGCTCATTTCTCAAAAATATATGCTTCCCCGCTCCAATGCGAAGACGCTCTGGAATATTTTATGCCTACCCAAATTCAAATTTCTTTGATTGAGGTCGAGGAGGCAATAATCCAGAGTGGGAATAAAGCCCCAGGCCCGGATGGGCTGCCTATTGACCTTATAAAATCAAGGCAAGAGTTCTGGGCTCCTCTGCTACTTAACGTTTTTAACAATTTAATCACAACAAAAATCCCAAATACATGGTCCACATCTGTAATTATCCCCATTTTTAAAACAGGAGATAGATCGAACCCAAGCTGTTACAGACCCATTTCCCTAATCGATAACACCCTTAAAATATTGGGGAGAGTTCTATTTAACAAGATCAGAACTTGGGCAGAGGATGAAAATATAATAAATAAATGTCAGTTGGGTTTTCGTAGTCATCTTGGTACTGTGGAACAGTGTTTGAATCTTAATTTAATCATAGGGAAATACACTATCGCCCGACACAGTCCTCTTTACCTGGCATTTATGGACCTTTCGTCCGCTTTTGATTTTGTTAATAGATCCAGGCTCTGGCAATGCCTTCTAGATTATGGGTTAGATAAAGATTTGGTGTATTTTTTAGCATATCTGCATAGGAACTTAAGGGCCCGGGTAAGGATAAGTATGGATGG
Organism: Triturus cristatus; assembly: GCF_964204655.1. NCBI lineage: Eukaryota > Metazoa > Chordata > Amphibia > Caudata > Salamandridae > Triturus > Triturus cristatus. Next base: position 550,766,701 of record NC_140584.1, read on the forward strand.
GGCAGTGTCAGGAGACATAGTGGTTGGGAGAGGTGTTAGACAAGGGTGCGTTCTCACCCCACTCTTATTTATTTTATATATTAATGAACTTTATAATGTCCTGTCTAACCAAAACCACCGATGTCCCTATAATTAATGGTAACAAACTGCCTGCCTTACTATATGCAGATGATGCTGTTTTAATGGGCCGAACACCTAATGCCTTGAGAATTTTAGTTGGGGGATTTGCAGTTTTTATGAATAATCTGGATCTTTGCACAAATTTAAAAAAATCTTTTTTAATGTGTTGTGGTCCTAAGAAACGTTCCATTAATAATATTACCTTGGGCCCTGATTCTTTGATATGCACTCGCACTTTCCCTTATTTGGGCTTACAATTTTCTGATAACATTTTCAAGAGCCATAAACTCAGTAATAAATCTCCCCCAACTGAAAAGATTTGAGGTGGTATTGTCCCTGCTTAAAATCTGTAGGACACAATGTGTACCAATTATGACTTATGGGACTGAAATTTGGGGCCATATAAATTTGAAAAGTGTCCAGGCCGAAGAAAACAGATTTTGCAGGAGACTTTTGGGCCTACCAATTTCATCGTCCACCTTTGTATGCCATAACGAGTTAAGAATGCCATACTTGGAAGATTACATTAGGTCCCGCCCTGTTTTATTTTGGCTAAAGGTTTGGAAAAATCCAGCAGCCTTATTAACAAGGGAGATTCTGGCAGATTGTCTAAAATGTGATAAGGGCGGTGATATCCCTTGGCTGGCCCAAGTACGGGCAAATTTGACTGCGGTCAATCTAGAGCATATTTTTTATAATCCTGAGCAACTAGATGGAATTGATGGAAAGACTATCCGCAAAGTTTTATATCAATATTACGGGGATGCGAGATATGCCCAGGAATCCGCCAAAGTATCTGTGAAACAATATATTTTAATGACAGGCGAGGCCGGATCTCCTTTATGCTCTCCTATTAGTTATCTCTTAAGAGATATTACTCGCTGGGAGCAAAGCCTTCTTTTTCGTCTTAGATCGGGCTCAATAAAGTATCTGTTGTGCTTCCCTATAGGTTATCAACCTAATATTGAGAACTTGGCTTGCCCATGAGGTAACTTAGGGAAACAGTCTATGTTACACTTTCTGTTCTTTTGCTCTTTTTATCAAAAATATAGTATGCAGTTATTGATACTGTTTCAGGGCAAAGGGCACAACGGATTTTAAGGTTGCATACAAAATTATTTTCCAGCTTAAAGATGATGATATAACATATCAAGTGTGCACCTTCCTGAAAATGGCCATCCGCTCACGTTTTTCTATGAATTGATGATTGCTGGATTAGGCTGTACAATATGTATTTTTGGACTTTGTATTGCTTGTATTTACATGTTGTACTGTGCACACCTGCACTTTCATTTAATGCTGCTAACTGTAACCTTTCTGAGATTCAAGGATTTGGCCGTCTTTAGTTGCTCTTCCGTGAAATATTTGCACTTTGCACACTGTTATTTTAACATTGTCGATGATATCAAGTTATGGATAATTTAGTAATATTTTAACTGATGAGTTTTATTTTTAATATTTTAATGATGATGGACTATGTATGTGATTATGAGTAATGTTTGTACTTTTATGGATAATGCATATCCGAATAAAGATATGGAAGATGAATACTGTAAAGTATACAACTGCATTTACAAAAGATAACCGTATTCTTGAAAAGTATTGCTATTTTTACAAACTGTACAACTTACCTCCACTAAGTGATTCTTGGTTCTAATAATAAAATTAAGTAACAATTGGTCTGGATTCAGTCTTTGAGTGTGTGACAATTTCTTGTCGGAGTGTGTGCAATAAATGCTTAACACTACCTCTGGCTCTCTGGGCCAGCATGCCCCGTGCTCCGTTTGCCTCATCTCTCGCCACAACAGGATGACATTCTCTGTTCCCTGGACCTGATCTCTAAGTCCACACCCCCACGCTTTCCCAATGAATCCGGAACATGTTAAGCCAAACCCTCACCAGACACGCCAGACAATCCTTAACGTTAATTCCCATCTCATCCTTTTCATCACTTTTGCGATTTCCTTCATACCTTAGTACCATTTTATACCTTTGCTTCCAGGTTAGTTCTCTCCTACGTATCTTCCCATTGTTAATATGCTCCTGCCCTAGCCTTTTATTTCTTCCCGTCTGTTTATCATTCTCAGCCATTAATCGCCCCCCCCTATCTAACCCAGCTCTCACGCACTCTACCTACCTGCTCTGAACTCTCCCCTTCGAGAACCCCCTTTCATTCTCATTTTCCTCTACTTCCCCTACATGCTCTCCTCCTCCTGATCCCTCCTCATTGCTTCTTATATCAAATCCACATGTACCTTAAACTAAATGTATTGATCCTATTACCTTTTAACTATTGTCCCTTTCCTCTCACTTCCTGTCATTCTATTCACCTCACGGTCTAATGATGATCCATAGACTCACGCACCATAACTCCACCTGTAACGGTTTTAGGACTGACTAAATTCTATGACACTCTGATCCTTTCGGGTCTCTCACAAATCTCTCATATACTCCCCTAATCATTCGCCATTTCAACGGACTATATATGCGCCATCACTGCCTGTACCGTTCCTATGTTCACTATTATTGCTGCTGTTTTTTTCACTCCCTGCATTTCCACACACCTCCCAGTTCATCCCCCTCTCTGCTTAACAAAGTCTTCCCCACTCCTCACCTACTCGAACTCTGAATCTAACACCACTCTAACCCTCCTGCATACCTCCTCTCAATCCCTTACTCCAACCCACTGCCACCCCCCCTAATCTTACTAGCTCCGAACACCAGCCTGGTCAACTACCTCTACCTCTCTCCGCTCTATATTGGCAACCTTCCAAATCCTAATACCCCCAGTCCTACCCTACCTTGTCCCTAACTCTTTCCCCCCTCCAACCCCACCTTTCCGCGTCTCTCCGACCCAACCCTCCCGAATTGCTACTGTCTCACAAAACGAACCCCTCCCTCCCTCCCACACCCTCTCCCTCCATGCTCTTACCTTAAATCTCCTTCTAAACTTCTCCCCCCTCTCTTTGCCCGCTCCCTTACTCTCCCCCAGCCAAACCTCACCACCATGTCCCTCCTCAATACCACCCACACACCACACCCCCATCATGCCCCAACCGACAAACACTCCGCCCTCACCAAACATGGACCCAACTTTTGGCCCATTCCATACCCTCCCAACCTCTAGAAAAATGCCAAAAAGAATCTTAAACATAAATTCCTAATCCAGCATCCTGAAACCCTAATTGAAGACAACTACCACAGCCCCAAATTCCCCATTAAAATGAACTATATATTTTACACCAAACGCCCCTCCAAATGGAAGAGCGCCTTTTTACACAACCTCCCAGTATCTAGCGCAATTAAAATCCCCCACGGCTACAAACTTGCCACTTCTCCTACCTCGTTTTTCCCTGGTGAAATAACCATTTCCATCTACAAAACTGGAAACATCCTGATTCAAGCCTCCGAACAGCACCTCACAATTTTGAACTCCTCTTCAGCACTCTTTCTAACCAGCTGACTACCTACTCCTCCCTCAACACCCGCTCAGTCCCAAAACCCCTCCGAGGACCCCACAGCCGCCACAACCTCTAACCCTCTCCCTAACGACAGTCCCCATATAACAACTCCTACCCCGGCACCCTCACTGGAACTCTCCCCTGCCGCAAACCTACCCCCTCTCCCCACACCTGCCCCCTCCCCCACCCACTCCCAAATCTCCTCCGCCTCCCAGAGACAAACTCCACACCCCCATGACACTCCTACCCGTAAGGACACATCCCTCTCCTTAACTCCTAGTCTACCCACCTCTCTGCAACAGTCTACCCACCTCTCTGAAACCATCCAACCCCTCTCCTCTAATTCACTCCTCCAAATTCCCATGTCCCCTAATCACCGTCCACCTCCAACACCCTATCACTTCCCTAGTACCCCTCCTCCCCTTCTAAACTGTCCCATAATGACCGTAACCCCTCAGGTCCTTGCCCCTCCCTCCACAAACAACACTTCTCTGCCACCCTCACTTGAACTCTCCCCTACAGCAATCCGATCCCCTCTCCCCACACCAGCTCCCTCCCCCACCCACTCCCAAATCTCCTCCGCCTCCCAGAGACAAACTCCACACCCCCATGACACTCCTACCCGTAATGACACATCCCTCTCCTTAACTCCTATTCTAACCACCTCTCTGGAACCTTACCCCCCCACTCCTCCAAATTCCCATGTCCCCAATTGACCGTCCACCTCCAACACCCTATCACCTCCCTAGTACCACCTCCACCCATTACGCCGTTACCACATCCCCTCTCGCACCTCACATTCTCCCCTCACCTCTCCCCCTCTCTCCCCTCCAGGCTATCACACATCACACCCATCCCTTCCTCTACCGGGCCACACCACCCTCCCCTCCCCTGGCCTCCCACACTCCGCATTCAAACACTGATCTTCCCACATTATCCCCCCCTGATGAACCGCTCACCCCAAGCGGTCTACCTTCTCTCCCTTCCCACTCCGTCCCTAACTCCTCCTCCATTCCAACCACTTCCACTTCCCTCCTATCCAACCTCTGCCAGACTCTTCGTAACTTGGACCACAATCGCTCTACCCTAGCTACTGAACTTACCCTACTCAGAAATGGTTTCAATCAGTTCAAATCCCACAAACCCATAGCCCACCCCTCTTGGCCCTATCCCCCATATGCTAACCCACGAAAACATGCATATCCCAAACATTGGTTAACAATGCCTCTCCTCACCCGCTCTCACAGACCCCTTCGAACCTCGAATACCTACACCGCCCTGGATCTCTCTGTCCTCTGCAACGCCTACCTTAACAATCCCCCACCTAAACATCTTTCCCCCTCTCACTCCAATATCCCTGTTATCCAGACCCCCTCCTCAACTCACCAGAATTCAATTACTCCCCGCCCCTATCACCAACCCCAAGCCCCTTACCTGCATGCTTGTGAACTGCCGCTCTGCTGCCCGGCATGCGACCGAAATCTCAGAAACCATTCTTAACAGAGGTGCCGACATCGCCTTCCTCATCGAAACCTGGCTCAAAGAGACAGACCCGAAAAAATAGGGGGTGGTCTAGCAATCATTTTTAAAGAAGAACTACAACTCTCCCTGATTATCAACCCTGACTAAACAACCTTCGAATACTTCGGAGCCGAACTCAAAATGAAAAGCTCCCCCCAATACGACTGCATAACATCTACCACCCTCCTGGTGAACCCCTTCCCTTTGCCGAAGAACTCTCTGACCTTCTAACTGAATCTCTTCTTTCCAGCTCCAAAAACCTCTTCCTAGGAGATCTGAACCTCCACTGGAATGAACCGGATGACCCTGCAATCCTCCTTCTCAATAACCTCCTTGAGATTAGCGACCTCAAGCAACTTTGCCACTCCCCTACCCACGCCAAAGGAGCTACTCTAGACGCCATCATCTCCAACCATGATCTTACATCCTTATCCAACATCATCCCTATCGACTGGTCTGACCACCATCTCATTCTGTTCACAATCTCCCCTCCTGCCCCACCCGCCCCAATAAAAATCAATAAAACTACAATTGTGACCAGAAATCTTAAGCAGTTTACCACCCTACTTTACTCAATACACTCAAAAATCGCTTTTGTCTCAATGGCACTGTCCTTAACTGGTTCACTTCCTACTTCCAACATAGAACCCAACAAATTAAAATTCAAAACTGCCTTTCTAGCCCAACTCCTGTCTCCTTAGGTGTCCCTCAAGGATCCATCCTCTCCCCTGCCCTTTTCAACCTCTTTATGGAACCCCTTACCCGTATACGTGAACAAGCTAAAATCAACTATCACCTGTACGCTGACGACACCCAACTGTACTATAAAATAAAATCCCATGCTGATATCCTGCACCTTAACACTGCACTAACCTAGATCCAAACCTGGTTCCACAACAACCATCTTAAACTCAACCCTAACAAAACTGAAATCATACTCTTCTCTCCCAAAAACAACCCTCTCCCCATTCAAATCTGGATCGCTGACCTTAACGCGCTAAACTTCTCTCTTTCCCTCGCCGATTCTGTTAAATCTCTAGGCATCACCGTCAACAATAAACTCACACTAAATTCCCATGTAAAGAACTCAGCAAAAAGTGCACTCTTCACACTCCGGCATCTCAAAACAAATCAAACCTTTATTCCAGCTGAAGACTTCAAATTAATTATCCAGTCTCTTGTCATATCCAAAATCGAATACGGAAATGCCCTTCTCTCTGGTACTCCCAAAATCCACCTTGCCCCCATCAAATCCGCCCTCAACCTCGCTGCCAGACTACCAACAATCTGTAAACGTTTTGATCACATCTCCCCTGCCCTCAAAACCCTCAAATGGCTCCCCATTGAAGGCAGATCCTCCTATAAAATTGCCTGTATTTCTCACAACGCCCTTTATCAGAAGACTCCAACCTACCTTACAACTAAACTTAAAAAAGCTGGCTGTGCCCGAACACTGAGAAGCACAAACACTCTTCTCCTCATACCCACCTACTAAAAAAAAAAAACGCCTCGAAGTCCCGCTCCTTCTCTGGCAAGGCCCCAACCATTTGGAACGCCCTCCCCAATGACCTTCGATGCAACCCCACCTATTCCAGCTTCAAAAGAGACCTTAAAATTCATTTTCTCACTAAATTTTGGGGATAGTAAATCCCGGTACTCCTTTCTGACTACTTCCCCTCCTCCTTCCTTAGGCAACTCCTCCTACCCCCCCACCCCACCCTGACACCCTCCTCACCTCCATCCCCCTCATTATACCCCACACTCTCTACTATGTCCACTGAGTCCACCTTGGCAAACTGTGAAATCAGTATTTACAAGAACATTCTGGTTCTTTCAATTTGTTTTCTGTTTATCCTACATGTATCTCTGCCCACGATGTCCCTTAAATTGTTCCCTTTATTTGTTCGACCACCTGTATAACCTGTTTCGTTCAAATGCTATGATTGTTTTCTTGCGTATGCACTTTGCTGATGTAAAGCGCTCTGATACCCTCGGGTGGAGCTAGCGCTATATAAAACCTTCAAAATAAATAAATAAGTCTAACTGCTCAGCCCAGCTACCACTAACTTGAGAGTAAGGTATCTACTTTAACCTCTGCCATACCTTTGGGGACTCACAGGACGCGGAGCACACTACATCTCTTTTGTATAGTATATACAGAGCCAGCTTCCTACAACAACAAACTACATTCTTCTAGTGAGTTTATGCAAGCAGCTACAGAGTAAAATTACCCTTTCCAAAATTAACGTGGGTTTACTTGGGGGTGTGGCAAAGCAGCATGGCAGATGGGACGTGAGCTCCCAGACATTTTTCCACCTAGATCCTGTTTAATCCATAATAATCCTGCCCTATGGTAGCCCACTACAGCTATCCCGGTGAAGCAGACGGCGCACAGCATTCGAGCCCTGCTGAAAGCCGGGAAGCAATTGTCTGCAAGGGTTCAGGTTAGAGTGAGGGAGTTGGACTGAGCAGCTACATCACTGAGGACTGCGGCGAGTCGCGGCCTCTCGTGATAGCAGATACCTGGCACAGGGCACGCCCTGTTGATGCCCCCACCTCCACAGAAATTGAGGGACACCCTACAGACCCCGGAGGCTGGCCCGTGGGCACAGCCGGTGCCAAGGGGAGATGTGAGGAGGCTGGGTTCGGGTTGCATTCCCACACGAAGTCTGCCGGGAGCCCAGGGGCTGAAGCTGCGGCCTGCACACGATCTGTGCCTGCCGGATGACCTGCGCAATCATCAGCAGCGGGGGTCACCTGGCGACGGGGTGCGGTACTCTCCCGGAAGGCCAGTGTACTTGCCTACACCGCCCGGTGGCCCCCGTCGGGACTCTGTGTGGCTGCGGCAGAGGGGGCCTCCCCGTGGCAGACTGGGGGCCCGCTGTGAGGGACGTCAGGATGCCGACTTGCAAAGCAGGCATGTAATTGACCCGCAGGGGCCCAGGGGGCCTCTGGTGGTGCACTCCGATTGTAGCACATACTGGATGGCCTGGGGCGTGGCCCATTTGAATATGCTGAGCTCACCCTTGTGATCCTGAGGCGCCCCCACCATCGCTAATCTGGCCCTACCCAAGTAGAGCTGGTGGTTCGAGAAGTGTGGGAGCTCTACCAGTGGGTAGGGCAGTGGACCTGCAGCTGCACAGTCTGTCTACCCTCTCCTCCCAGGACAGACTGAACTTGTCAGGCTCATGGTGAGCAGAGCGGTGGGGGGGGGGGGGGGGAGTGCTGCTGAGGTGGTGCTGGAGTGCCCCCTCGACCCCCCAAAGTGCCAGAATTTCCTTAAATAGGTGCTGCATGGCAGAATGACCCCAGCTGGGCCCACTATACACACCCACACTAGACTCGTTTGGGGATATCACAGTTTCACCGCACCCTGGTGCGATGCCCCCGCACTGACCCAGTGAACCAGAGTACCAAAGTCAGCCATAGTCCCAGCCGGTACCCTCAGACTTCCTAGTGAGGGGGTTCACTGGTACAGACACACATCTACCTTGCCAGGGACTGCGGAGGCACAGACACAGAGGGGGATATTCACCGACCGTTTGGTGTCCCCCCCCACTCTACGAATATTACAATGTGTGTGGTGGTGGTGGTAGTGATGTCTCTGTGGGAGCCCCCGTTGCACTAGTAGGGGCAGACGAGAAAATTACTTTATTGGCATTGGACCACTATGTTCCGTTCCTGGAGGGACTGGACCTCCCCTGACCTGCACCGCTGTCTGCTGAAGCCCTTGATGCCCCAGTTGAGCTGGAGGAACTGCGCACAGCAATATGTATGTTGCCGTGAGCTAAGGCACCGGGCGGTGATGGCTTTCCGCCTGAGTTCTATCAGGCATTCTCGGCGACGGTCATGCAGGGTCTCTTAGAAGTCATCTTGGAGGTACATGAAAGAGAAGTCCTGCCCCATCAATGAGGGAGGGAGGGAGAGATATGATTGTTTAAGCAGGGCAGTGACAAGTCCGATTCGGCCGCTTATAGGCCATTCACTATGATAAATGCAGATGTGAAGATACTGTGCAAACTACTCGCCAACCGTCTGGCGCCCCATATGAAGCAGCTGGTGCATGAGGATCAGTGCAGGTTCATCCTTGGGCGCAACACCGGTATGAGTCTCAGACATCTCGCTCATGTCTTACATGAGGTAGAGCACCAGGACGAGTAGCTGGCACTGGTCTCCATTGACCTAGAAAAGGCCTTTGACACAATGGACTGGGGTTAAATGCTTGAAGTGTGCAGAGTTATGGGTCTAGGCCCACAATACCAGGGATGAGTTTGGTTGCTCTACAACGGCCCCAGTGCAAGAGGGCCCGTGGGGAAAAGTAGCTTGGAGGCATGGACCCTGGAGAGGGGGAAACAGCAGGGCTGCCCGTCACCCCTCCTGTTTGCATTAGCAAAGAACCCCTGGCGATCTGGGTGCGTCATATTTTGTGGGACTGGGGTATACGATTGGGTGACCCTAGCCACATCATCTCGCTCTATGCGGATAATGCACTTTTATATGTTGCTGCTCCACGCATAGCGTTGCCTCCATTGTTGCAACTCCTGGATGAGTTTGGGAGCCTGTCTGGCCTCCGCCTCAACTGCAATAAATTGTTGCTCTTTCCCTTAGCGGGCTGGTCTCTATGCAATTAGATTGTCTCTAGACTCTGGGCCTCTGATGGGAACACTTTCGCTATCTGGGGATACAGGTGGCCCATATGGAGTCACAGCAACTACACATTAAGGTGGACAAGGTTGTCGATGCCCAGTGGAAATCGGTGACATTCTGGAACACATTGCCGCTGTTGCTGATGGGCAGACTGGCAGTGTCCAAAATTGATACTTGTATGCACTGCAAAATTCGCTCTGCCCCATACCCCAGAAGGTTTTAAACAGTTGAACACTGTACCTGTATCCTTAATGTGGGTCAGCCGCAGCAGTAGAGTGGCTCTGGCTACGTAGACCCGTCAGTATGAGGACGGGGGCTTGGAGGTTATAAGGCTTGATCTGTATCATTAAGCAGCGCATCTACAACATGCGGCCCGGTGGCTGGCCTAGAGGAACAATTGGGAGAAGCGTCTACTGGCAGGATAGATGGCCACGGGCCGCCTCCCTGTGGCATTAATGGAGGGGACAGGAGTCACTAGGGACCTACCCTATGTTGTCTGCCTGCATCTAGGAAGGCTATGTAGAAGTGGTTCTGAGACGCACCCCTTTTCCTAGTCAGCTCCCTCTATATATACTGGCACCGGTCCGGAAGATGCAGGCTAACATGTCCTTTCAGGCTTGGAGGGACGGTAGGTGTGCACAGTTGGGGGACTTGTACCTGGAAGAGTTTTTCATTACATTTGAACAAGCTTGTGAAGACATACTACAGCCGGGACATTTCCTACATCATTTGGGACTGGCCGAGATGGGCAAACTGACCTGGCCCTCATTCCTTGTGGCACTCCTGCCCACGCGTACAATTGATGCCTTATTGTCCTGAGATGCATGTAGACACTTGGTTGGCCCACCTCCCAGGGCACGTACAGCATGTGAACAGGACCTGGACTCTCCGTTGGTGTCATGTAATGCCCGCTTTAAGCTGGGGCACCATAATTTCCTTCGTAAGACTTATATGACCCCCCCATCCCAAAGGTCTACACCATATATCCCTCACCCGTTCAGATAGTTGCTTGCGCTGTATCACAGGTGGGATGGACTGCTTGCACCAGGCCTGGAGATGCCGTACAGTGCAGGACTTCTGGGAAGAGGTAGTGACGGACATGCACCGGGACACACACTTATGAATTGACCGTACACCACTACACTGTCTGCTGGGCTCTGTTAGGAGACCAAAGGGTTTTAAAATGTCTATAAATTCTTGCAACTGCCGTTGGCTCTGGCCAGGGGCAGACTGGCCATCACCTGGGTGGGTTAAAGCATCCTAGTAGTTGAACAGTGGCATAGGGAGGTACAGGAATGGGCACTGGCCGAAGAGGTGCACATGAAGCGGAGTCGGCGGGATGCTAAACTGGAGGATAACATCCTGGCATCGAGGGATGTGTGAGACACCTGTCTAGACCCGCGCAAAGACACAGAGTCTGCTGAGAGCAACGGCACAAGTGAAAATGTGGGTGATGAGACTAGGGGAGGGGGGAAGAGGTCTAGCCGCGGCAATTTGAGGGTGCTTATGCTGCCTGTCTGGTGTATGGTCTGGCAACGTGGAGAGATGGAGAAAGACCACCAGAGCGTCAGTTATTTGAATAATGAACCCTTTCCTCATGACCTGCTGTGTCTCATGTATAATGGTGCCCTTCCTGCTGTCTGTTTGGTAAAACTGAAAAATAAATTTAAAAAAAACCAAACGTGGGTTTACTTACTAGCAGTTTTATATAGCATGGGTCAGACCCAAAGGGCAAGGGAGTGCTTTACATAAAGACAATTTTATACATAAAAGCAGTTTTCTTTTCTTACATAATAGCAATTTCATTTGGTTTTCTCTTATATAGACCATTTGCAAGTTACATAGAACAAGTCTCTAATTCGTTTTGACCAAATGATTAACATGGAAACAGTTTAACATGACATTTTTTATTAACGGAAGTTCCATGAAGAGCAAGAGCATCAATATTAACAGTTTGACCCTGGTAAGGCAGAACTAAGGCTCAGAGCACAGCTGGGCTGCAGGATCTATTGGTCAAGTGATGCCAGCGTCCATAGTACGGACCACCGTGAGTCATCATGTCTCCTCATTATTTGTGAACTATTCCTGCTGACCTCCAGAAAACTTTCATGCTTTAGGATGACCATAAGCGAGCAGTCTCTAAACCTCAGGAGCCACCATCATTCCAGTGGTGTCTTGTCCCTGAGATCAGAATCTCCAGTCCAGCTGACAGTGCTTTACCTAAGAACAATATTCATATATTGCCTCAAACAGTAAACAAAAGAGGAACCAAAATTAACACCATGTGAGCTAAGATACCAATGTATTAAAACATAAAAATTGATGTATGTGAATATATAGTGACTGTCAATATAAAATATGTAACATGATCCAGACCATCATCTATCTCAGTTGAATCAGTAACAACTTTATTCCTCCAGATCTTGAGACCAGGCTTATTTTTTTTTCCAAAAAAGCCAGTCTTAAGGTTAGCATGTTATGAAACAAATGCTATGCTTATGGCAGTACCTCGCTGCTGTATATAGAAATTATCTTGAATAATAATTTCTATTTGACAGTAAAGGTGGCCAGCTCAATAAGCATGTGGGTGTGATTACATTAAGATGCAGATCAATCGGATAGAAAAGATGTCCTAATTGATTGCCATCATTTTTGATACAGTTATACAAAGAGCATATATTTAATGTGGCAATACACCAATCCTTGACTAGCCGTAGACATTCCAACATTCTGGTGGCATCTCCTTGTATAACGTTAAAAAGATTACACAGGGCAATAGAAATTAATTGATGCATTTAGACACATTTGCAGTGAGGCTGACTGTAATACCGACAATACGAATACCAGGTGGTTTTTTCAGGCAAATGTAAACCCATAGTAAGAAAGTAAATTACACGCATCATCAGGTGCTCTGGACATACAGTCATTCCTTCCATTTGACAGATTGTACCAATGTCTACAATTTCTTTATCATTTTTCTTAATTTAGGTTGCAAGTGGGCAGTGTGATTGCTCATTTATTACAACACCTTTCATCATTAAGCTGTCTGTAACCTTCATGGAGAGAACATTCTTTAGAAATGATCACAATATTACCTACTTTACCACTAGAAACCTATTCTGCCACAAGTTAGTCAATCCCCAAGTTCTCAGATACAAAACTTGATATATAATCTACATTATAAGAAACTGTTTGTGCTTCCTCTTTGACCAATTCATGCAACATCAGAAATAGATTATTTTGGAAAGATTCAGTCATATTCAACTGGTTTGCTTTCCCAGCAAAAATCTTTTTTCAAGTAGTGTTTATGAGTAAACAAATCAATCCAGAATGTTGTCAGCCAATATTAGTACTTGAACAAAACGAAAGTCATTGTTATAACACACTATTTTCATCATGTTGGAGTACTTTAGATGATAAACTAATTATTGCAAATTCCCTTTGATTCATATCCTCCCCCGTTTGTGGTCCATTCTGTCTTTGGAGAATTAATGTTTGTTTTTTGTTGAGTTTTATATAGCGCAAACTAGACCTGAGGATATCAGGTATCAGAGCGCTTCACATGAGTACCAGTTATGTTACAGATTGACACATTCTCTTTTTTTTTTTGTTTTGTTAGGCACGGGGAGATCAAGTGATTTGAAGTGATCTGGGGTTACATTGCCTGGTCTTTTTGTGTCTTGATTTCCATGCCCCACTAACCTTACTCTCATTTTCTGTACAAATACTGAGCTCACCTGTTTTCAATAAGATGGTCTTCATTATGTTAGGAGTCCAAATATGATGAACTTGGGATATATGATCTCAAAAGGATCAAGTCTGTTTTACTAATTCATCATTTATAAAGATGATCCTATTTTTGAGCAAAGTATAGATTCTACTAATCGACCACATTTTATTACCTCTCTCACATTTTCTTTGCTTTATACCACTGACTTCATCCTGGTATTTTCCTCAAATGAGAATTCATTTTCAAATCTTTTGTGTATGGGCAAATATCTCCAATTTAGATTGTATTGTGTCTTTTTTTAAGTTAAGCTTTTGATCATCCAACTTACCATGTTTATTTAGTGAGGAAAGTAAATAAATTGATACATCTCAACTTTCAACAGCATAGTTTCGAAATAACAGGATGTGTAGGGCCCTCAGTATTAAATTGTTACTAACATAGTTCTGCAGGGAAGATTTCTCACACCATTTATCTATTTTAGGTTTCTCAAGCAACTTTATTAATGACATCACTATTAGTTGTAGTCACTGGTGTATGTAGTATTTTCGTAGAATATAACACAGAATAGTGTTTCTTTGACCTGTGGCCCACGGACAACTGAGGTGCCATAAGACTTACGGAGGGGTATGTGACTTTTTACAAAAATTAAATATTAGCATATTATTAATGTATATACCCATAAACATCATGTGTAATTTAAACATTTAAAACACTGCTAATTAAGGAATTTGAAATTATATTCTAAAAAATAATTTGATATCCTTTGCTTGATTCCGGAAGCAGCACATGCATAGCAAACTGTTGTATGGATGACTGCGGACCTCAACTGAAGCACTAGTATGTAAACAAATCCTGCGCACACGTTTAGGAATAACGAGACATTAACAATAAAGAGAATCAGGAGTAAGTCAGCATTGATGGTTCCTGAAATGTTGGTTTAATGCAAGTTTGAGATTTATCAGAGCACAAACGCCAGCTGACACGTGTTTCGTCTACAGGTAGTGGCCTGTAACTCTTCAGGGCTGGGAACAACATAATATCAACAATCAGGGAACGTAGAGAAAAAGTGACAAAATATCAGTGACAAAATAAGGTCGAAAAAATACTGTATGTGACTGAAAGGTGGAAAATTTCAAGGAAAAGAACACGCGGATTCTAAGCAAGGGAGGTTATTGAGGTGGTTCACAGAGAAAGGGATTGTCAAGAGCAGGAGCTGTGCCGAACAATATCATGACATTTATGTGAAAAAGCAGCAAAACATATAATGTGACATGTGCCAGCATAGCTAGTTGGGCACCGAATAGCATAAAATGTATCAATACAGTAAAACGGCAACATCTGGTCAAAAGGTAACAGAAACGACGTAGACATCGATCGTCTAGGGAGACGTTAGTAAAGAACAGGGGGAGCAAGTCAAATTAACGGAGAAAAGGCATGTGGTTTCAAGGTTCACGTATCGCTACAGCATATCAAAACATATATCAAAGTGGTGCGTGTGATGTGCCCTCTGCGAGAAGCGATGAGCCAAATTAATATGGAGTCAAAGTGTAAACAAAACAGAAGTTGAAGTAGTGATGCGTCAAAATCTGAATGCTACGAAAAGCTGCTTACAAACGTTAGAACAGTAAGAGAGCAGGACAGTGGAGAAGTGAAAAGAAAGATGAGAGGAGAAAATGTGTAAACACCATGCAAGTGTGAGCAGGCGGTACAGTCACTGTTAGAATGGATGACGGGTTACCTGATGGAGGCGAATCGTTCAAGTATCTATGTTAGGGCGGGGAAATGAAAAGGGCAAGGGAGGGAAAGAACAGAGTAATGAGAAAAGGCCCGTAATTGTTCTAACAGGTGCTCGATAAGAATAGATAATGAAAAGAGCGTGGGAAAGGAAATCAACTCACCGAAGTAACGGTGAAGATTCCAAAGGATTCGAAATTAAAGGTGGTCTGTTTCGGAAAAGAAGCTGATAGAAATCACACGGGCGGGTGCGTCCATGTTAAGGTAGCCTAAAAGGAAATGGGGGCAACAGTGAGTTTTAAGGTGAAAAGTAAGAAGGAGGGAGCTTCAATGAAGCATGGTGGGAGAGATGAGAATTACCTAGTGTAGGCGTGTCCGGATCGTTGGTGTCTCGTTGCCGAAATGCGGGAGAGCTACATGAAAACCGGAACGGTTTAAAAGGCAAAGGGGGTGTGGAAAGCTAGAGCGCTAACCCTAATCATTGTGAGTGATGACAGTACGGAAGTGGTGCAAAATAGGTGATGAGCGGAATGGAAAGGTTGAAAGGTGATGATTGTAGAAGAAGAGGCAATGCTGTTGCATGGCGGTCTGTCACATGTAGACAAGAAATTGAAAAACAACCGGTTTAAAACAATAACTGTCGGTGGAAGCACGTTATACACTGAAAATTAATAGAGGGATTGGACATGAGTCAAAACAACTAAAATAAAAGGGCGAGGATGTCCAGATTAAGTGTCATCACATATTTCCACATATGTTGGTAGAAAAACAAAGCAAAAGTAAATTCAAGCTGTTAGGGTGATCACAGTTGAATTATAAGGGATTAAGGATTTAAGCATTACACGAAAGAAAAATGCTAATTAAACGGGATATGCTAGAAATAAATACAGACAAAGCAAAAAAGAATTTTAGTTTGTCGAGGTAGTAACTGTTGAATTACAGAGACTTAAAAATTAAATAGGGCTTAAGAGGTAAATGTAAATTTCAAAACCATATGCTTAAAATAATTGACATGATGCGACAAACAATGTATTGGAGAGCCCCCAGAATAAACACAAGTCAATCATTGAGTACAGGTAAACAAATCGAAAAGGAAGAGCATGGTGATCATAGAAACCTCAAGTATAATGCAGGCAGATTTGACAGATGAATTCAAAAGAATAGCAAAAAAAGGAGAGACAGACAAGAGGAAAGGTAAATGATGCGCAGAAAAAGGGCATAGCTCTAAAAGCATGGTAGGGTGACGATCCAAGATTTCTTCAGTGTAGAGGAAGATGTATCAAATAAAGGAATTCTTTAGGAACCCAGAAAGTATTGTAATTCATGGTCGGTGTTCTGCCCATGATTCACAGTGTGTAGACGCATAATCCAAGATGCCTCAAGGCGCCTGTCTCAGTTCACGATTACCCCCCCTTATGTTGGGTTGGGCAATGTCAATCCCAAAAAACGAAAAATTCTTGTGGGCACTCTGTGTGGGGCATGATGCTATGTGTAAAGCCATAGGGTATCTTGCATCCTGTTGGTGAATGGCTCTAGCATGTTAGCTGATACGGTCTTTCAGGGCTCTGATGGTACTGCCGACGTATTGGCTATTACATGTGCATTCAAGAACGTATACCACAAATTTGGTATTACAGTTGATGTTCATCCTGATCTCATAGTGTCGTTTGTGGTGGCTTGAGAATTTCTTAACACCATTTTGTGCCTATTTGCATACACCACAACACCCACATTTGTGAAATCCGTTGCTATGTGGCGTGAGCCAGGTGATAGTGGTTGCCGATGGAGGTACAGTTGGACTGTCTATTTTTCAGAGTCCTGCCGCGTCTGAAAGCGATTGATGGCTTGGTGGTAATGATCTCACTAAGTGTTTTGTCAGCTAGGAGGATATTCCAATGTTTGTTGAGACTTTTCTTTATTACTGTGCTGAAGTCATTGAAGTCCGTAATCAATCTGGTTGGCTGGGTTCCTGTTTTTTTGTGAGATTTCGGTTGCAAAGTGCTATTTCTGTTAATTTTGCTGATTCTGGTTACTGCTTGGTTGATCGTAATGGGTTTGTAACCACGTTGTGAAAATCTATTTTTCATGTCAGACACGCAGTTTAAGAATTCAGTTTCTTCGCTGCAATTGCGTCTAGCTCTTACGAGTTCACCACTTACGGTATAGTCTACTGTGTAGGATGTTATCTTTAACATAGAGTTCTATGTCTAGAAAAGTGATGAGTGATATGCTGTGATTGCATGTGAATTTCATGTCCATATCATTGGAATTAAGGTGGATACAAAAGGCATCAAGCTCCTCCTGTGTGCCAGACCACAGGAGAAGACAATCGTCAATGTAGCGTCCCCAATATACGATAGAGTCGGTCCAGTGTGTACCTTTTCTACCCCAAATCCAAGTTGACTCTAATGAGCCCATATAGAGGTTGGCAAAAGAAGGTGAAAACCTAGAGCCCATGGCTACACCTTTGGTTTGCTTGTACCGTTTCTTTTCATACATGAAACAGTTGTTTTTCAGTATGATGTCCATCATGGATATTAGCATGTTAGTGTGTTGCCACAGGGAGGCCGATCTGTTCTCTAATTACTGTGGCACTGCTTTTAGTCCTATATCAGGTTTAATTGATGTGTATAGAGACACCACATCTAATGTTGCCATAATCATGCCTGGTTGCCATTGGAGGTCACTCAGGATACCCAGAATGTGCTTGGTATCCTGTATGAATGACAGGAGGTTTTTGACCATGGGGTTGAGAAATACGTCGACGTATTATGCCATTCTTTCAGTGGGTCCCCCTATCCCCGAAACAATGGGTCTGCCTGGGGGGGGAAGGAGGATTGTTTGTGTATTTTGGGCAGTGTATATAGCCAAGGTGATACAGGTTTGTCTACTCTCATGTATAGAACCTCATTGTCATCAAGTAAACCGAGAGTGTGCCAGTCGTTCAAGTTTTTGTTGATGAGTCTTGTGAGAGAACTAGTAGGGTTGGTAGTAAGAGGTCCATAACATGTGGAATCATTCAGTTGAGAAAGAATTTCAGTGTGGTAGTCAGTTTTATTCATTATGATGGCATTTCCACCTTTATCGGCCTCTTATGATTATGTCATGATCAGTGATAAGATCTTTAAGGGCCATGCGTTCATTTCTTGAGAGATTGTCTCTGCCTCTGTATTTGGATTTATCAAGTTTAGTATAACGTGCTTCCACCGACAGTTATTGTTTTAAACCAGTTGTTTTTCAATTTCTTGTCTACATGTGACAGACCGCCATGTAACAGCATTGCCTCTTCTTCTACAATCACCACCTTTCAACCTTTCCATTTCGCTCATCACCTATTTTGCACCACTTCTGTACTGTCATCACTCAACTTTATAGAATTCTTCATGTGCACATTTAGCATTTTGAATTCTATCTGAATAGTACCTTTTCTTAGCTTTTTTGATAGCTCACTTGTAGTATCTGTAGGCAAACTTTGTCTTTATTGGTGTTTGTATGTTTTTTAATTTGTTGTTCTCTTTTCTCTCTATTTTCACCAAGGTGCTGGTTTTCTTTTGTTCTGTTGTGTGATTTTTTGTGGTATTACGATATCAAAAGCTTTTCTAAGCGTTCCAAATTGAGTTGGTTCACGGTCGATAGGTCGATGCACGTAAGGTGGTTTTAGTGTGTCGCTTTATGTTGTTTTATGTTGGAATGCAAGCAAATGGTAGTCTGACCATGCAACTGGAGTTATTGTTTGAAAGGTAACTAGTTCTGTATTTGCAATAATGACATCTAGGGTGTGTCCAGTGATGTGCGTGGTTTTGTGTACGATCAGATGCAGGCTCAGTGCTTCTAGGCCAGCAATGATTGTTTTCGGACGGAGCATATTGGGTTTGTCAAACCAAACATTGCTGTCACCCAGAACGCATAGCTTGGAGTGTTGTATTATCAGGTTTGAAACCGTGTCTAGAAGTGTGTATGGGAATGTTGCATTGCTAGGTGGAGGTCTGTAAAGGAGCAGGAAGTTACAAAAGGAAGATGGTATAGGATTGCATCTGGTGAAAAGGGCATCACAATCTTTTATGGAGACATAGTCAGCTTTAGTGATACGTAATGTTTGTCGCACACAACAACTAGGCCACCTGATCTTTTGCTTGTACGATTTTGGGTGATAGTTTGATAGCCTAGAAGAACTGTTTCATGCAGGACTGGAGCCATATCATCTCCCAACCATTATTCAGTTATGAATAGTATGTTAGGTTTTGCGTCAGTAAGAAGGTCGTAGATACGATGTTTGTTTTTAGAGAGCGATCAAGCATTTATTAGTAGACAGTTTAGAGAAGGTGCTTTGGTGATAGTGTAACTTTGTTTTGTAAAAGATTGAGCAGCCTTTTGTGGTCATGTAGCATTGTTGTCCTCACTGTTGGTATTAGCTGTATGAGGATAGCAATTGTGTCGCTGTTCTGTATTGTGTTCCTCGTTCAGCAGGCTAAGAAGGAATTTTGATGGGTCTGGGGGGTGTAGGTGGTGGAGACAGTGAGTTGGTGCACTGTGTTATTTTTGTAGTGTAACCTTGTTGTACAGTCAACATGGAGAAGTGAAGTTGTGAGGTGTGGCATGTTGCTTATTTTGTTTGTGTCTGTTTAGGGCAAAAGATGTATGAGTTAGGGGTGGTGGTGCAGCATGTGGGTCATGTAGTAAGGTTCTAAATTGTCCAACGGATGAGAGGTGGCTAAAAGAGAGTTGCTATATATGTGTTAGGTGTGGGAGAAGAGAGAAAGCTTAGCATTGGAGTTTGTTCATTTGTGTAGTCTGAAAGGTAGGTGTAGGTTTGTCATTTGTGATGGAAAGTATTATGAGGTGTTGCACGTGAGATTTTGTTGTGCTGGTGTGCGTGTTAGGTTTTGTTTTTGAGGAGTAATGAAACGAGGTGCTGGTGTATTTGTTTTAGGAGATGGATTTGTTTGTATAGTTTTGTTTGTGAGTGGAAGTTGTAAGGTAAAGGGGGTCATGATGTGTTTGTGAGTAGAGTGTATGTTGTGTGTAAGTGGGGATGAAGTAGAGTTAAGAGTGTTTGTCTTAGACTTGCTTACTGCAAGAGGTAATATGTGTGGTGCAGTGGAGTGTAAGTGTTGTGAGGTTGTGTTATTGTGGTAGAAAGAAGAGGAGGGTGTGGGTCGGAGAAATGATGGTAGGCTGAGTATAGGTTTGTTAGTGACAAAAAGGGGTCTGTTAGGAGTAATTCGAGCAGGAAGTGTGTGTCTGGATGGGTTATAGTTAAGTATAGTGTTGATTTGGATTGTGTTAGTGATAAGTGGATTGGTTAGTGGTATAGGATAGAGTTGTGTACTGTTTGTAGGTGATGGAACAAATGTGTGGTAGCTGGGATAGAAGGGTGTAAAGGTTTTATTTCTGGAGTTTAGTAGTGGGTGTGGAGACACTGAACTTTGTGTAGGGTCAGTTTGTAGCAAATTAGTAGAGTACATGTGCTGTGAGTTTGTTACTCTGGTTGTAGATGGGGTATGGTGGGTGCTGGTGTATATGAAAATCATCATGCCCTTTATGTATATACCAGTACTCACCGTCTTATCCGTACTATTATGTCACTTTCAACAAAATCAATATCATCTGCTTGTATGAACAAAGGATGGGCAAGAATGAGAAGAGTTTATGGAATCCTATCTCAAAAAGGGAAGTGAGGAGTGGCAGAAACTGGTATGTGTGATGATGTGCATATTTCCTTGGCACGCAAGATCATTCTGGCTCAACCTAATGTCCAATCCACTTATCTGTTGAACAACGTGGGAATATAGCTCAAGCAAAATAAAGCAGCTGAGTCACAGCTAGTGCCGTATACCCAATTATATTATGTTCATGGAGCAAGCACCTGACTTACAAAATCACAATAGGTATCAGACCTGTCCTCTGTAAAGGAGGCTCATTACTACTACTACATCAGGTAATGTAACAGGGTAGGGGTCCTGTCTCAAATGACCTCGTAAAAAAACGCGCCCAGACGCCCTGGCCCCCGCGAACACCACGACACCCGACGCCGCCAGCACCCTCCATGCTCTCAACGCCGGCCGATCATACACCTGTTTCCAGGCCACCCCGAAGCGGACACATGGACCCTTCTCCTGTCGGAACTGCCGCTACACCAGCCTCCAAACCACCACCATGCCCACGGGGTAGGTCGCAACAGCCTCCGATGCCTTCTACTCAACACCCGCTCCGCCCGCAAACACGCCATCCAACTCTGGGACCTACTCGACTCCACCTCCCCAGACGTCGCCTTCCTGACGGAGACCTGGATGAATCCCTCCTCGGCACCAGACGGCTACAAGATCACCTGCAGGTACCGCAACAACGGAACAGGAGGAGGAATCGCCATCGTCCACAGAAACACCCTCAGAATCTCGACCAGCACCGACGACATGCTTATCACCGCCGAACACCTGCACTTTCAGATCCACACGACCCAAACACCACCCTCAGAGGAACCCTCATTTACAGACCACCCGGCCCACGGCCGCAGTTCAGCGACTTCATCAGCACACACGCCTTTTCGTCCACGGACAACATCCTCCTCGGAGACCTGAACTTCCACCTCGAGAACATCAACGACAGTAACTCCACCACCCTACTTGACAACCTTGCCAACCTCGGACTCAAAACAGCTCGTCACAACTCCCACCCACTCCGCCGGACACACGCTCGACCCCATCTTCTCAGCCAGCAACCACGTCACCTTCAGCCAAACCACCGAACTCCACTGGACCGACTACCGCTGCGTCCACTTCACCTTCGAGAAGCCCACCACACACACACACAACGGACCCCCCACCGTAGCTGGCGCAAAGTCACCGAAGACCAGCTAGTTACCACCCTCGCCTGTAACCCACCAACGGACACTACTGTCACCGACTCCGCCGCCCTCAACCTCAGGCAATGGATCAACGACTGCACCAACACTCTCGCCCCGATCAAAAAACCCTCGAACAGATGCACCGACAGAAAAGCCATCTGGTTCACCGCCCACCTCCAAGCATCCAGGCAGACCTGCCGTAGGCTCGAGAAGAAGTGGCACCACGAACAGACACCAGACAGCAACACAGCCTACAAGAGCGCCATCCGCAGACACCACCAACTCATCCGTACCGCCAAAAGGACCTCCTTCAAAGAGCGCATTGACAACAACGCACACAACAGCAAAGAGCTCTTCAACATCGTGAAGGAACTCTCCAACCCCAGCTCCAACTCCAACTCCAACGACATCCCAAGACCTCTGCGACTCCCTAGCCACCTTCTTCGACCGCAAGATCGCAGACATCCACGACAGCTTCAGCAACCAGACCCCCCCGACAGACACCTCAGACTCACCTCCCCCCAGCCACATTGACATCGACCCCTGCTTTCCTGAACTCACGTCAACGACGAAGACACCATCAAAATCATGAACACCATCCACTCCGGTTCACCATCCGACCCCTGCCTGCACCACATCTTTAACAAAGCAATCTCCACCATCGCACCCCATCTCCGCAAGATCATCAACAGCTCCTTCGAGACCGCCATCTTCCCGGAGAGCTAGAAGCATGTCAAGATCAACGCCCTACTCAAGAAACCCAAAGCTGACCCCCAAGGACCTCAAGAACTTCTGGCCCATCTACCTCCTCCCGTTCCCGGCGAAAGTCATAGAGAAGATCGTCAACAGGCAAGTTACCTTCTTCCTCGAAAAGAACAACATCCTGGACCCATCCCAAACTGGATTCCGCAGCAACCACAGTACTGAAACAGCCCTCATTGCCGCAACCAACGACATTAGGGCCATGATGGACAACGGAGAAACCACGGCCCTCATCCTCCTGGACCTCTCGGCCGCCTTCGACATAGTCTGCCACCACACCCTCCACACACTCCTCCACAACGCAGGGATCCACGACAAAGCTCTGGACTGGAGCACCTCCTTCCTCACCCTCCCCATTCCGCTCTAAGGACACCAAGATCATCTGCGGCGTGCCCCAAGGATCGTCCCTCAGCCCGACTCTCTTCAACATCTACATGGCACCGCTCGCCAACATCGCCAGATCGCACAACCTCAACATAGTCTCATACGCTGCCGACACCCAGCTGATCCACTCCCTCACCAAGGCCTCGACCACAGCCAAATCCAACGTCCACGAAGGAATGAAGGCCATCGCCGAATGGATGATGATCAGCCACCTGACCAAGACAGAGGTCCTCATCATCGGATCCACCCCCTCCGCCTGGGACGACTCATGCTGGCCAGCCGCACTGGGAGCTGCACCGACACCCACTAACCACGCACGCAACCTGGGAGTCATCCTGGACTCCGCACTGTCAATGACAGAGCAAGTGAACGCCGTCTCCTCCTCCTGCTTCAATACCCTTCGCAAGCTCTGCAAGATCTACAGATGGATCCCCGCCGGTACCAGAAGGACAGTCACCTAGGCCCTCGTCAGCAGCAGACTGGACTACGGCAACGCACTCTACACAGGAACATCAGCCAAACTCCAAAAACGACTACAACGCATACAGAACGCCTCTACACGCCTCATCTTCGACATCCCCCGCCACAGCCACATCACAGCCCTCCTGAAAGACCTACACTGGCTCCCCGTCAACAAAAGGATCACCTTCAAGCTCCTCACCCACGCTCACAAAGCTCTCCACAACACCAGACTAGCGTACCTCAACGAACGACTCACCTTTTACACCCCGAACTGCCAGCTTCGCTCCACTGACCTCACCATCGCCACCGTCCCCCGCATCTGTCGAGCGACCATTGGCGGCAGATCGTTCTCCGACTTCACTGCAAAAACCTGGAACACCCTCCCCATCCGCCTACGACAGACCCAGGACCTCCTGGACTTCAGGAGACTCCTCAAGCCCTGGCTGTTCGAGCAGTAGCAGCACCCCAGGCCCCCAGGCCCCCAGGCCCCCCCCCCCCAGCGCCTGGAGACCCTCGCGGGTGGGTTGTGCGCTCTACAAATGTACTGATTGATTGAATTCATGTGGCGGTTTGAGGGGAATGGCGATTCTCATAATGAAATGATTGGAATATCAAGATTTCACGAACGACACAGAGGCTAACATTATGCATTACTTTCTTTTAATGTCACTCTGCTGTACCTTTAAAGAACATAACTGACAACAATCTAGGGTTAGAACACTACTGCCCATAAATAGTCTCCTCTCAACACTCTTCCTCTTTTAATACAATCAAAAACCCTTCTTTTTCTTATTCTTTGCTTTACTTCTAATCAGTCAGCTCTGAGCTCCTCTTTTCTTTTTTAAGAGTTATCTAACAATAAAATAACAATAATTACCATAGAATCATAGAACCATAGAAGAACAACTACAGACAAACCTCGCACTCAACCCTCCGACCAACCCCACCAACCCCGACAATGGTGCACTCACCCTCAGACGCTGGATGGACGACTGTGCCAACACCTTAGCCCCGCTGAAAGAGCCCACCAACAGACACAACAGCAAGAGAGCCAGCTGGTTCACCCCGGAACTCCTAGCTTCAAAGCGCACCTGCCGGATATTGGAGAACAAATGGCATAGCGACAAGACGCCGGACAGCCGTGCTGCCCACAAAGACGCCATCCGCAACCACCACCACCTCATCAGGACCGCCAAAAGGACCTAATTCAAAGACCATCTTGACAACAACGCACACAACAGCAAGGAGCTCTTCAACATCGTGAAGGAACTCTCCAACCCCAGCTCCAACGACATCCCGCCATCGCGAGCCCTGTGCGACTCCCTCGCCACCTTCTTTCACCGAAAGATCACCGACATCCATGACAGTTTCAACCCCCGGACGACCCCCACAGGCCTCGACAAGCCGGACCCACTGCACACCACCGACCATGACTCCCTGACAACCTGGGCCAACGTGAGCATCGGGGACACAATCAAGACCATGGGCACAATCCACTCCGGATCCCCGTCTGACCCTCTCCCACACCACATCTTCAACAAAGCCAGCAGTTCCATCGCACCTCACCTGCGCAACATCATCAACCTCTCCTTCGAGACCGCTACCTTCCCTGAGAGCTGGAAGCACACAGAGATCAATGCCCTTCTGAAGAAACCCAAGGCGGATCCGAGCGACCTCAAGACCTTCCGGCCCATCTCCCTGCTTCCATTCCCAGCAAAAGTCATCGAGAAGATAGTTAATATCCAGCTCTCCCGTCATCTCGAAGAAAACAGCATCCTGGACCCCTCCCAATCAGGATTCCGCAGCACCGAGACCGCCCTCATCGCCGCCACAGACTAAATCAGGATCCTGCTACACAAAGGCGAGACGGCGGCCCTCATCCTCCTGATCTCTCCACCCCCTTCGACACCATCTGCCACCGCACACTACGCACACGCCTCCACGACGCAGGGATCCGAGACAAGGCCCTGGACTGGACCACCTCCTTCCTATCCGGCAGAACTCAGAGAGTCCACCTCCCCCGTTCCGGTCCGAAGCCTCTGTGGTCATCTGCGGCGTCCCACAGGGATCCTCCCTCAGCCTGATGCTGTTCAACGTCTACATGGCACCACTAGCACGCATCGCCCGACAGCATGACCTCAACATAATCTCCTACGCCGACTACACGTAGCTGATCCTCTCCCTCACCAAGGACCCCCTCACCGCCAAATCCAACCTCCACCAGGGAATGAAGGCCGTCGCCGACTGGATGAAGGAAAGCCGACTTAAGCAGAACTCCGACAATTCGGAGATCCTCATCCTCGGGCCCAACCCCTCAGCATGGGACGACTCCTGGTGGCCCGCATCACTGGGGACACCCACCAACCACGCACGCAACCTGGGAGTCATCCTCGACTAGAAACTCACCATGACAAACAAGTCAACGCAGTCTCCTCCACCTGCTTCAACACCCTCCTTATGCTCCGCAAGATCTATAGATGGATCCCGACAAACACGAGGAAAACAGTCACCCAAGCCCTAGACAGCAGCAGACTCGACTATGGAAACGCCCTCTACGCCGGAGCCTCGTCCAAGCTCATCAACTGACTGCAAAGAATCCAGAACGCCTCTGCACGCCTAACCCTCGACGTCCCGCGCCGCGACCACATCACTCTCCACCTGAGGAACCTGCACTGGCTCCCCGTCGACAGAAGAATCTCCTTCAAGCTCCTGGTCCAAGCACACAAGGTACTCCACAAAACCGGCCCAGCCTGTCTCAACAGCCGACTCTCCTTCTACGTACCAAGGAACCACATCCGTAGAACCACATCCGGAGGCAGGTCCTTCTCCCACCGTGCCGCCAAGACCTGGAACACCCTCCCCCTCAACCTTTGACAAACCGAAGACCTGCTGACCTTCAGGATAAGACTCAAGACCTGGCTCTTCGACCAGTAGCAGCAGCACCCCCCCTCGCTCCCTCCTCAGCGCCTTGAAACCCTCACGGGTATGTAGTGCGCTTTACAAATGAACTGATTGATTGATTTAATAAAAAATGTAATCCAAAAGAGCATTAAAATATATACTCTACAAACAAAGAATATAACTTGCACATCGTATACTGTAATCCTGACTCATTAATCTCAGATTCTCTATACTGTACTTCTTTATTACACTTTTTTTATTTTTTTATTTTTTATCTCTTGGGAAGAGATGGGAGGGATAATTTTGGCCTCAGTGTCTTTCATGAAATCTTGATTCTCTATTCATTTCATTATAACAATCGCCATTTCATATAAAAACTGAAGGCTACCATTATGCATGTTGAAAGCCGTGCATAACCACACATGCTTCACAGGTCTGAAATAATGCTTTGCAAAAATTCCAGCATTAGACCAACCTGCGGCTTTAAGTATTTCCTCCAAACGCTCACCCAGCTAGATATAATTTACTCGCCATTGCACCCCTCAGAGAGTGTGGCTTAAACATATTCACATCTACACCTGCTTGCATCATAATGTTTCTCAGCCACCGTGCTATAGTTGCAGAACTCACTCCCTTATGTGGTTTGACATAGGAAATCAACAACTGTTTCCCCGCATCATTTCTATGCTCTAACATCCTTCCTTCATACTCACGCAAACAATCCACAACACACAGTTTCGAATTTTGTGCAAACCTTGGATAGAAAACAAGCTCTGACATCGTCTTAGTTCATTTCCATATCTCAAAATGTATTCCCTCTGGACTATAAATCTTGCTATCTATTTCCAATGCCTTAACATCAGAAGACCTTCTGCAATAAACTAGACATAATAATGTAGCTAATTTCTGTGTAATCCTGTTTAAAATCAAAATACTTAACAGGCCACTCCTGAAACAAACTGAAGACCAAATTCACATCCCACAAAACTGCATATCGAGCTCTAGGAGGCCTCCTTAATATCATACTCTCAATGACTCTACAAATCATAATATTCCTCCCAACTGACCTACCATCCACCTCAGCATGCCCAGAAAAAATTGCTGATCTACAACAATTCATGGTTCTGTAATCCAGTCCTCTCTCAAACTGCTCCATACAAAAATTAATCACTTCCACAACAGGAGCTTCCACAGGATCCAGACCCCTTTCCACGCACCAACTGTCCCAGATTCTCCAAATCCATCTATAGCTATTCCTTGTTCCTGGTGCCCACAATTCCTCCAATTAATCTGCAGCCTGTCTTGAAAACCCTTGCAAACATCCAGATCTCCTGACACCTTCCAAACAATAAGGTTCAAAACTCCTTCCTGTTCCAAAGGGTGCTCTTGCCCCTCTCCATTTATCAAAAGACCTTCTACTGGAATCAACAAAGTTATTGCACAAGCCAACTCCATTACCATCGGGAACCATACTTATGATGTCCAAAACAGTGTCACCAAAACAATCTAGCAACTCTCTTCTCTCACCTTCAACAATACTCTCTCTATCATTGCAAATGGAGGAAAAGCATAAGCTCTACTCCCCAACTAAACCTGCAGGAACACACCCACCGCACTTGCTTCTTGATCCGGCGTCCAACTGTAATAAATTGGCAACTGGCAAGTTAACCTGCTCGCAAACAAATCTACTTCTAATGGACCCCAAAACTTGTTTATCTTTACAAAACAAAGAGGATTCCATTGCTAATCGCTGAAATCTCTCAAATGACGTGAATTCCAATCTGCTGGTAAAAATTCTGCTCTCACCAAACTCCTGTGTTCTAAACAACAACTTCCAAAATCCTTTGTCAATTCTGCTAAACCCTTGGATCTGCTTCCTCCTAATTTGTTGATGTAAATTACCACTGAACCATTGTCCATCTTCATCAAAACTGACTTGCCCTTCAAAATCTCTTCAAAGCTCGTCAAAGAAAACAAGCCAGCCTTTAATTCCAAACAATTTGCATGACTTCTCCTCTCCTTCTGAGACCAAATCCCACCTGTCTCCAAATCTCCCAAACAAGCTCTCCATCCGCCTCCCCATCCTAAGCTTGCAACTGTCTCTAGAACAAAGCTTGGTGCACAACCAAAAATGGCACGACCTTTCCACGCCTGCATATTTCCCACCCACCAAAGCAGATCCTCCCTTGCTTCTCCTGTCTCTGTACCAAAAACAATTCTTTGATGTCTCTCCTTTCAACCTTTGCAAAGCACAATAATGCAAAGGACCAGAAACAATTGCTTCGATGGAGGAAGACAACAGACCAATCATATGAGCCAGATCCATTAGGATCCAAAAATTCACTTCAAAACTTGAGATATCGCTTTTCCTATAAGTCTCACTTTTCTCACTGGAAGTTCCAACAAAAACCTCACTGTATTTATCAGGAACCCCAAAAATTCCAAACTCTGAGTTGGCTTCAAAACAGATTTTGCTCTGTTCACTATAAATCCTAGATTCTCCATCATGTTCCTTACTATTTTCAACTCTCTCATCAATTCAAACTTGTCTTGGGACATAATCAAAATGTCGTCCAAATAAACAATAAAACGTATTCCTCTCTGCCGCAAATGAGCTACCACTACTCTCCTCATCTTTGTAAAACACAGCGGTACTGAAGAAAGTCCGAACGGGAGATACTGAAACTGATAACTGGCCTCTCCAACGAAACTGTAAATATTTCTGGCTCTCCTTCCCCATAGGAATAGTGAAGTACACATCCTTCAGATCCAATTTCACCAACCAATCGTCTTTTAGCAATCGTCTTTTAGCAGCAGGTCCCTCCGACAATGAATTCCTTCCATTTTGAAATGTCTGTATACCAAGTATTTGTTCAGTTCCCTCAGATTGATAACTGGTCTCCATTCTTTGTAATGTTTTACCATAAAAGTTGTACTTACAAAGAATTTCTCTCTCTCTTTTAAGGGCAAGATTGCTACTTTTTTTTAACATCGCTTCTATTTCTAAATCTATTACTGTTAATAATTCTTCTCTGTTGGAGGGAGGCCCGCCGGGTAGTCGGGGAGACTATTCCGGCACCTTCCTACCGCAAAGTTATAGCCGAGCGCCGCTGAGAAGCCTCCTCGGGGAGGTCTTTCTCCTATGATCGTACTAGGCCCAGTAACACCACCACACAGGACTCAATAGTAGTTACGAGATTAGATTCTTTATCAGCAGTAATACGTGCAATATTTACAGAGGGATCCTGTCAGAGTCTCAGTGTTCGTTCAAGAGGGTAGGGTAGCGGGACAGTCTTAGTGCCAGCCAGGCACGGGAGGGCTCTGCGCCAGACCTTGGATGCTGGTCTCAGAGCGGCTCGGACGTGGAGAGCCGCGACGTCGTCTGCAGGGCTCGGATGGTAGTTCCGCTTAGGTCGAGCCGCGACGAGGTCAGCTGGGCTCTGGTGGTAAGGTCCAACAAGGTCGGGCCGCGACAGCGTCAGCAGGGCCCCAAAGGTTCGTGAAGGTCTTTAAGCACGGTGGAGCCGCGACGTCGTCAGCAGGGCTCAAGGGATGGTTCAGGGTGAGTCTTCTTCGTAGGGTCAGCCGCGATCCAATCAGCAGGGCTCTCGATTCCAGGATACAACTACTGCCCTGTTGTCGGGCCGCCCCAGATATAGGACGAGAGCCCTTTGATGTCCGGACCCGTGCGCCCGGAGGGGGCGGAGAGGACGGGTAGGGGGCGGCAAGACGCCCAGCAGGAGAGGCGCCAGGCCCCAGAGAGCTGTGGGGTGATCACACCCAGGTGTGGAGAGAGACGGTAGGGGGTCCCATCGATACTGCCCTCCGCGAGAGTGGGAAGGGCTCACGTGGTATCCCCCGAGCCAGGGGTTGGCGTCTCGATGTCGGGCCTCGCTGGGACCGAGGCCGGGTAGAGCAGGGTCATACAGGTGGTCACGTGGAGTGACGTGCAATCCAAGATGGAGGAGCCCCGATGTGCATGGGACCTCGTGCGGCTTAGCGCGGGGAAACAGGACCACGCCACGAGGCCGGCTCCCACATTCTCCTACTGTTAATTCTCTCGGTTCTCTCTTTTGAACCGGAAAATTCAAAAACAGTATCACAAAACCTTTCACTGTCTGCAATACCCAGGGATCCAGAGTTAATTTCTCCCAGTGTTCTATAAATTATTTCAAATGTCCCCCTACTTTTCTTTGGAAAGAACCAATAATATTCTCCATAATCACCTTGGTTTCCATTAGATTGCCCTCTGCTGCGGCGCTGCGGAAGCATCGGCCTCTACTCTCCCTTCCAGTTCTTCCTCCATTTGGAAAGAAACCTTGAGAGGTCTGGAAAGCTCTCCCTCTGTTTTGCGAGTAATATTGGGACCTTTGCATGCCCCGGCCAGTAGTGGGTCCCCTTCTACTGGCCCGTCCAAAAATTCCACTTCCAAAAACCTTCATGTTTGACTGAGCCTTATCCAATGCTGTAAAAGTGGCTACATATTTGCCCACACTTTTAACCAGTCCTTCACCAAAGAGTAACCCCTTTGCATCTTCGCTGGGTTGTGTCTGTGCCATATCTCCTAACTTAGGGCTTATCTTCATAAGAATTGCTTTTCTTCTTTATGCCAGTAAACCCGCATTTGCATTACCCAGAAGCACTACAGCTCTCTGGCTCCATCCTCTCAGCAGTACTAAATCAATCAGCGTTTCATTCACATGCACTTCTTCAACTATATCTATAATACGGGCAACTGGCCCCATCACATCCAATACCTTGTCCTGGCAGATCTAGCCCCTTTCTTGGATCCCTGCCTAATTTATGTAGAAAGCTTATTAGTTCTGGATCTAAATTTGGTGTATTGCAAACGTTTCCTCAATCACAGGTCGAGAACATTATGCCCTACTAACCCGTCTCACCTCCTTATCCAAAGGCTTGCTTATCCATCCCTTAATGAACCTACTCACTTGGTCTATTGGCCACCAATCCTCACTCCTTGGATGTTTTATATTAGGTGGTGAAAACATATCCTCTACTAACGGGTTTCTAAGGCCCTCACCAAAACTACAATCCTCCAAGTTGTCAAACACGTTGTAATCTTCCCCTTGCAGATATAAAAAGTACTCATCCCACTCTCTCATTTTCAGATATACTTCCATTAGCCAAAAGGCTTTCATCTGTTTTTGTGCCGCAAAGGACACCTTTTTTTTGCGTGCCGCCAAGGGCACCTCTCTTCCTGATGGAATTCAGACCATCTTTTCCTCTTTTGGTCATCACCAAGTTCTCCACATGTTTAGTTTTTTTCAACCTTTTTCCCCCTATACCGACAGATATTTCCTCCTCCTCACTCAGTGAAAATAATTCATCTCCTGAATCCATACCAAGTCTTCTTTTTTTACCTAAAACATAAGTCACAGACTCTTGAACCTTATTTTTATTCTCCTGTTGAAAAATCCTCCTCACCATCTCTTCATCCAACTGCGTTGTACTCATACTTCCAATACTACCTTGTTCTCCTTCCATAATAAACTATTCAATTATCACTAACTAACTTCTCTAAATACTTCCTTTCTTCAAATATAAACACCAATATTTTCCAACAACAAAACAGCACTCTCCTCACCTCAAGTGGCACCTATCGTTAAACTGTCACTTTGCTTCCTATTTTTACTTTTTATTATCTCGACGTCACGCACATCGCGCTAACGTCTTTTCCATCGCACACATTACAATCCTCCCAAACCAATATGGCGTTGAGATCCCGTGAGAACTCCTGCGTTAACATTCAAGACTGGCTCAAAGCGAGCAGATCTGCGGTTACTGCTCTCAAGATCATGTCTCCTTCAGCGTGCTCAGCCCCAGATGGGTCCCGTGATTGCCCTCGTGGAGAACAACAATCGATCGAGCCAACAACGAACAGTTAGGCTCAAAGCGTTCGAATTTCAAAATTAAACTACGCGTGAGCTCCGCAAACCTTAACTATCATTCATGTGTTTTAGCACATGTTGATCACAGCTCGCAAATGAACTACAGCGTAGGTTACCAAAAATACCAAATTATTTTTATTTGTTTGATTTTGAGTATCAAGTAAAGATAAAATTAAAAGCTTGTTTAATTATCTAAACAAATACTTCTATAAATTAGAAGCGCATATCCACTCTTACCACCATAACCACAACTCAAACAAACATTAATTCTTCATTATACATTCAAAATGAACACACACTAAAAGGTACTTATCTTTCCAGAGCAGCGTTAAAAAGAGGAAGAGTGTTCTGAGAGAAGACTATTTATGAACAGTAGTGTTCTAACTCTAGATTGTTGTTAGTTATGTTCTTTAAAGGTGCTGCAGAGTGGCATTAAGAGAAAGCAATGTATAATGGTAGCCTCCGGTCTTGATATCAGAGTGTGGTTAACTGCACCCACAGGGATCTGCCTTTGTAGTGGTGGGATTTAAATTTAATCTGGTTGATGGTCTGAATATGGAGTTTGGGGATTCCTCAACTGAATATTAAAGTTAGGGGTAGAGTGTTGATGCTCCAGCAATACGTAACCTGGATATCCGTTTCAAAACAGTTAATGCACGCTGCATAATACATTGAATGTAATCCTGCCCTCCATTAGGAAGCACTGAAGTGTCTAGCATATTGGTTTAAAGTGATCTTGCATTCTTTAAAGCCAAAGATTTCCATCTGGTTCAGCACTCATAACCTTTTTACACAGGACACACAGCAGTGGTTCAATTGTCCCTAGACAAGTCATTGGTCAGGCTGCTCTCTAATTAGACTGCAGGTGTATTTCGAAACTGGTGTATTTGACCCAGAGGCGCAACTAGAGCCAAATTTCGGGGGTTGGGAGCAATGTTCCATCTAATTTTTTTCCTCTGTGTGCGGCAGTGGAGGGTCTCTGTGCGCTGCAACCATGGCTATGTGCGCCAGGAACTAGACCACGCGTGTGGGCAGCGCCAATTATCACTAAAGATTTACTTAAAAAAGTGAAAAGATGGTGCATTTCCACACATACAGCGCCACATTAAGGGTCTTAAAGGAGGTTTGCAAGTTGGATAAACATGCCATGACATGAATTGGTTACACAGACATGTACACTTCAGGTTTAGAAAAGCACAAGACGCCAATGGTGGTACCATCATAAGATTTTACTAAAGAAACGCCACCTTTCTCTGCTCCGTTCTGCCATAACCCTGATTGTTCACTGCTGTATTCATGTTAATCACAGCCCCTTCATGAGCACACGTTGTGTTTTTAAACTTGCTGTACTCTTTTGAGTAAAGCGCAGTGCGGGGCAGATTGTGTGCTTTTATTTAAGTATTCATGTTAATCACAGCTCGTGAAGGGGCTGTGATTAACATGAATACTTAAACTAAAGCGCACAATATGACCCGCACTGTGCGTTACTCAAAAGAGTACAGCAAGTTTAAAAACACAGCGCGCTGGAGGTTACACGAAGATCTCAGTAACCGGAGCATCACATTAAACATAGCTCCATGGGCACTTCGCTGCACTAAGGAGCAACCGACGGGCTCAGCAGTCAATCACAGTGCGATAGATAACAGCATCATTTATGTGCATGCCTGCCAAGTGCCACGCATCAGGCGTGGGACTAATGCATTTCAGTGTGGTGACCCACATCACCGCCCTGAAATGGAAAGTCACGCATTTTAGGTACAGCAGTTGGCTCGGTAGTTAAACCGTAGCGCTTCTATGCTGAATGAAACTATCGGGGAGCAGTGATGGTGCCAGCTGATCCCGCCCACCCACAGCGAGGAAGCCTGTGCCCTGGAGGGTGAAAGGGGTTGTGTCTGGACCGGCCACAATGAGAGAATCTATAGCTAACTTGGCGCTGGACGGGTGGGCTGCCCGGAGCTTCAATGAAGCCTACGCTGGCCTCAAGCTTTTTGTCAGCGCACGAAGGGTAGAGCTGAGACCATGGCGATTTGCCCCCTGAGATGAGGTTGCAGCAATCTCTTTCGTTGCTGTTCTGCCACCAGTGCTTTCCGATCTTGAGGTGGCGGGTCAGGGGAGTGTTTTGTCTGTTTGTGAGCTTTTTGAGCTAGAGCTGGACTGAACTGAGGATTTTTCTGAAGAAAAAAACCCCTGCAGTAAGCTTAAATGGACATAATATGACATGCAAAACACGTACATAGCTATGCGGA
The DNA here is from genome assembly GCF_964204655.1 of Triturus cristatus. Lineage (NCBI taxonomy): Eukaryota > Metazoa > Chordata > Amphibia > Caudata > Salamandridae > Triturus > Triturus cristatus. The sequence continues at coordinate 550,801,422 of NC_140584.1, forward strand.
CACCCTGAAATCGTGTTTGCTGTGGTGTACGTCCTGATCTCTTACTGTTGCACTGACTTGCTATGCTATATAAAATTGCTTTTGGTGTCAGTGTCACGTTGCTCAAATGGGTGTAGTTTCTGATATTTAGGTTTCCCGCATTTTCATTGCTTGCAAAGTGTCACTCAGTCGTTGAAATATCACTCATAATTCCACTAGAATCATAAAAATGTGACACATAGCGATCTGAAACCTTGGCAGCTATGGGTAACTGAACCTTAAACTTGCCTCCTTTTTGGGACATAGCGCTTTACTCAAAAGAGTACAGCAAGTTTAAAAACACAGCGTGTACTTTCAATTTATTCTGAAAGTACACAATGTGTTTTTAAAGTATAAGTGTGAGTATAAGAGGTGTGATGTAAAAATTAGAAATAATTATCTTTCTCTATCATATCATTTAAAAGCATACTATGTTTGATATTCTGAATCATGCTTTGTTGCTTGGACTAAGATTTGACTGAAAATTCCACTTAATGTTTAGTGTGATTGTTAGTTCCATTTCTCAGAGGCACTTGTGCACCTAAATTCAACTTAGCAGTGCAGATGTGAGAGCCTAGCTGTAATCAGTGGAGCATGATGTATACGTGAGACAAACACTGAACATTGTGTCTGACAGCCCACCCTAAAAAGTGTGTACCATCCGATGCTATTTGGGTTCTCTAAACAACAAGGAGAATGAGAACGGTGGAATTTGACTACCCAGTTCCAAATGACCCCCCCCCTAAGTCCTTTTATTTTTTGCTAGTCATCAACTATGAATCCAAGGTTCAAGCTTTGCATAAGAAAATTCTTTAAAGTGGATAAGAGGTGACATGTTTTTTTCTATACAAAAACCATATTTAAACCTCGGATATAAACTATACGTTTAATTATATTTGTGGGACTAATTCGGTTAGCACAAAACAAATGTGAGAGTTAAACAGAACCATGTTATCCTTGTAGTCTGTCAATTTTCCACCTATTGTAGCAACTGGAAATCCTGCTCACTCTTTCAATGTTGCAAGGCCCTACTGACCTTTCTGTATCTCATGAATTTTGTAATTATTTACATTGTCATACAAGAACCCCAGCTGGATGGTTCCTTTGTACATGTAGCCCTCAAAAGTTCCTTTCTAAATTTGATGCATTTTCACATTTAACATCTGGATGTTGTCTTCTCTCCCTTGTCAAAACAATAAGCTCACATTTGGGAAGTGCTCATTGTCATGAGTCCAAAAGCAATTCCTCTGTCCTGCGAGTCCAAACTGGGTTTGTATTTCATATCCCAGCTGGCACAGCATCTATCTAACAATGGACCAGGAGAAACCTACTTTCCGATTTAACAAGCCTGATTAGATTTATCCATGGCCCATGCATGGCATACCGCCTCTTGTGACTCCAAGAATAAATCCTACTTCCTGTGGCACAACAATTCTCATTTGTTAGAAAAGCGCGGTGCGGGGCATTTTGTGCGCTTTAGTTTAAGTATTCATGTTAATCACAGCTCCTCACGAGCTGTGATTAACATGAATACTTAGACAAAGGCACACAATGTGCCCTGCACCGCGCTTTACTTACAAGAGTACGGCACGTTTAAAAACACAGCGTATACTTTCAGAAAGTACACGCTGTGTTTTTAAACTTGCAGTACTCTTGTAAGTAAAGCGCGGTGCGGGGCACATTGTGTGCCTTTGTCTAAGTATTCATGTTAATCACAGCCCATCACAAGCTGTGATTAACATGAATACTTAAACTAAAGCGCACAATATGCCCCGCACCGGCTTTCCTAACAGTCCCAAGCCAGTCAGCCAGCCTTACCTGCACTTCGGAGTCCAAACGCCGCATCCAGGAAGTTTTTCGCGCAGCTCGCTTTTTTAAAGCGGCGACGCGAACTCTCTTGGGATATCCGGTGTGTGCGCGCGCTCCACACGGCAGTGCACGCTAGCAGGAAGAGAGGTGCTCGCGCGCACCTTAAAGGGAACAGTGGTGGGGAGGCTAATACAGATTTCTGGGGGGGCGGGAGGAGGTTTATTCTTCCAGCAGTATGCAGAGTTGAGAAGCAGGGCCTCTAAGAAGGGGTGAAAACTCAACAAAGCCTCGTTAACAATAAATGGTCTTTTAAAGACCTGTGAAGTACTCGGGTGCAGCTGCAATAAGACGGTCGCCAGCCCGGGAAGCTGTCTCAGGCCGGGCTGACACGGGCTGGGAGTTGGTTTAAAAAAAGACTCATGGCTTACAAACCAACAACATCTCCTAATATGTATTTTTTCGAATGCTACAGTTTGCGTCACACAATTATAAAAAACACATGCGGCTTACGAACAGGCGACCTCTCCTAATCATCATTTTTTCGAATGCTACAGTCTGCTTCTGCCTTACTCAAGATGTTGGCATTATACTGCATTCACTAAAATTAACTTACCCTCATACACAATTTGTTTGCATTTTCAGTAAAGGATCATCTCACTTCAATTTGCTGTAACGCTATCTTAATGGTCGTATCTGTTGCCTCAATTAAGATGGCGGGCCACTGACTCCGCTCTTCCCATCATATTTCATGTAGCGGTCAATGGTGCACACTGTGCTCTCTGTTATTTAAGCCCGCCCTCCTCTGTTCCCTTTTACCCTGTCTTCGGAAGCAGTTACTGGAGAGCCAGCTCCTTCTGCCATGTCGCTATCAGCTGCTTCACTGCACCTCCTGCTCAACAGGACGAAGAGCGGCAGCTCAGAGTGAGGAGTGTCCCTGCTGCTCTGTTGCCACCTCCCACTGCACCTCGCCCACAGTAACAGTCGAGCACTGAACAGCAGTGAAATTTAAGTGCTTATGCTAGCAGCCCCCACAGCCCTCCGTGTGTCTTAGTGCGCTGTGTCACTTCCCGGTGCTATAAAGCAAGGGCTGCTCGAATGCCTCAGGAGTGAAAACCCTGCGTGTCCTTCAGCCTTACATCACCATCTACAGCTGTAGGTGACAACCACAACAATACCAGCTTGGGCTGGCGATTATCCTGCTGCCAACAGCATGCTTGCCCGAGTAGGCTGTGTTGAGGCAATCAAATATGTACTTTTCTACAATGAAATGCACAGGAAGGTGTGATGTTTGTTGGGGCTCCTATGTGACCTATACCATTGACTATGCCAATTGCTCGGTGCTCCGTCATTGCCGAGACCAATCAGCTTTGCCAATGGTTGTTTAAATAGCTTTTAGCCATGCTGCACAGCTGCCACACTGCTCTATTAAATGACGAAAAGACATTGGAAAGTCGATATCTCTCACATAGACGAGACGTTTTCCATTTGTCCAATGAGCACAGCTGTCTTTAGTGGCACTGGGGCCCATGGGTGTGGGGGCCAACAATAACCCAATTATGTTTATTAGTAACCAGTCAGGAGCTAGGGAAGCCAGTTTCCATTGATTGCAATAAAGCCCAGGAGCCACGCCCCCATTGCTACGCCAATGTATGCCTCGAGCAAACTTGAATAGAGGGTACAATATCTTTGATAGTTGACAGCAAGCACAGTTTTGGTATAAGGGAGCTTTGACCATAACAATATTTCTTCTTTTGTAATGTTTTTAGAAATAATCCCTTTAAGAACCTGATAATCAGCGTGCGCCTCTAACAGACAAGTAGGTGGGTGCTTCCTGTTGCCACGGAAAGGTCTTGTGCTGCAGCTACCCTGAAGCCGCCCACTGCACACTTTGCTCGGTGGCCTGCGCGGTTCATTGGATGGCAATTAGGTAGCGTGTCCTGTCAACACTTTCATGCTGTTCCTCTGTTAATTGATGATTGTGCCAAATTAACGTTACCGCTCCTCTGGCTTTCAATTCCCCGAGCTGCTATACCTGCGAGACTCCGGAGGAGGGAGGGCTGGGAAAGAAACACAGAGGTCACAAGTTAACTGTACCTGTCCGGGATTTGAAACAACTGAGGACAACACCATACTGAAAGGTTAATTACACAGACCTGGTTTCGACCGAAAATTCCCCAGAGCCATCACTTCCTCTCCCGTTAAAAAAGAAAAAAACAATGCTATAAACCACATTTTATTTCACAAATCAAAACCTCTAAGCAAGTGGATTGGATGCGACCATAACAATCTTTGATTTAAATTCAGCTACCTGACAAGTACGTGATTGTATAAAACATCTATGGCAAAATAACAGAATGGTCGTCTAGCTTTTGGTTGTAGAACCATTGCGGTGAAACAATAAATGGCAATTCAAAACGGACAATTATCTACATATGGAAAACATTTGGACTCAGGTGCATATTATCATGTAAACATAAGTAGAGGTTTATCTTTATTCACAAGTGGAGACTATACAATTTGCATGTATCTCTACATTTCGCACAACTTCCTGGTTCTATCTCTTTGTGGGATTTAACCCCAGAATTAAGGTAGTGGAATTTTCCCATGACATAATTCCCCTTTGGCCTCACTGATTCTAAGCAAAAACAGCAGCTAATGTGTTGATCAAGACACAACACTTTCAGGGTTCAACAGGTACAGACAAATGTTTTCTTCTAACCCTGACATAACATTCTTAACTAGTCCGTCTCCCAGTTGTGCAAAAGACTGTATGTTTGTTTCCCTGTCTATGCCATATAAAGATGACCAAAACTTGAATCAAATTGTTGCGCCCAGAAATCATCCATGTGATACGTTACTGAACACTAACACATGCTCCGATGATTCTCCTTATGGGGTTTGTCATTATGATGTAGCAGATATGCTTTGATGGAGGAGAAGCACAAGAGATGGCCAATATGAAAAGGCCTTAATGATGAGGTAAATGAAACAAAAAAAGAAACACCCTTCACTACAAGCTCCAGTAGAAAATATGCATTCACCATTAATATATTCCCTTTATATAACGAGTTTTACTGCATTTGTACTTTTGCAGCACATTAAAAAAACAGGCACCTGATATGTCCAAAAGAGTTACTGGGGCTCTTCTGGACAACACTTGACTGAGCTGGCTACCATCCCCAGAAGCAGGAACACATGGGTCAAAATGAGGGAACTCTGCAACAACGGAACCGAGGGCTGCATAATCCCAAAGCTACAGACCCTGCCTTCCAGTTACAGTAAGAAAGGCAGGGGTGTGATCCGGCCTGTAAAGAAGTCAGCATCAGATCAATTTAATTGTCCAGACATATGCTGCTATGTAGTCTGGGATCCTACTACTCCTCCATCGTTCAATGGCTACATTAATCCACTTGTTCAGGAGCTCAAATTTTAGCAGATGCACAACATTCAAATCCACATAACACAGAGACCAACATTACCATGTCTAAACCACGTTAAACAGTGGGTGAGAGAAAGATTCCGGTGTATCAGTGGAGCCAAAATCAAGATCTTAGCTCTTTTTTTGTGGTAATGTCTCGCTCTCGCTCTCTCTCTCACTCAATCAATCTCTCACTCAATCTCTCATCTACGCACTCTTCACCGGGTTAAAGTGATGAGAAGCAAGGTACAGGGCGCCTAGTCTATCTGAATGTGATCTCCTTGGACCGACCAGAAGATTCACACTCTACAAGGATGCCAGACAAGTCCATAAGGATGTGTTTGAACATGTAGAAACAACTATCAAGAGCATCCCAAAATGCCATCTAGTCTGCCAGTTCTTTTACACCATCAAAAGTTGAAACAGAATTTCTTACCCTGAACAAATATCTGATCAACCACCTCTCACCTGATGCCACAATGTCCCTTCAAACCATAGTAGATCATTGTTTGTTTGTGGTTCCAAAGTCTAGAAAGCTCAGCACAAAAACAAACCAGCTTTGATTTTGCAAACTCCTTTAAGCTGAACGGTTCAGGTGTTCATTTGAATGAAAGTTTAAACATTGGTCCAGCGAGTGTAAGGTGATGTGGCGCTCTACAAAACAATCTTTTTGAAACGGTTTATGTAAAAGGAGGTCACCACAAGTGGCAAGAATTACAAGACCAAGTATAAGAACCAGAAGGGAAAACAGTACTGGAGAGGTTGCTGCTTGAGAAATGCTCAAAGCTTCCTTATTGAAGTAATGGTGAGGGCAGAAAAAATAGAAATAAGGGTTTTGTGGTATCGGGTTGAGTGAAAGAACACATTTACGGATGGACATCTTTTGATGGCAGTGTTCAAAGTTGAAGCCATGACGAGTCTGGGAGATAAAGAGATTTACTGTCTATATAAAATACCACAGCTCAAGAAACAAAAGGTGTCCGGTCCATGGGGAAACCATCCTGCACAAAATGTGAAATTAAAATCTCAACACTGATAGTGAATCACAATGAAAGTAGAGCCGCACCAAATATATAAAGGTGGAAAGATGTTAAAGCCCTCGAACTCCAGAGGCTTGCAATCTGTGTTCTTAACACCTCGACTGTGGTGTGCAGATGGTAATGGGTTTGACATCAATATAGAACAGAGCAAGAAATATGGATTTGCCGGTTTAGTAGCTATCAAGATTAGCATAAATAGCAGAACCTTCACAAACAGCCTGGGGAAACATAGCACTGAAGCGTCAACATATCAAATCTTGTAGATTATCCAACTTAAATTGAAGAATTTGCCTTTAAATTTACAAGCTCGTGGATGTGGCAAGAGAAATCAAATGCAAAAGAACCAAGGATTACTTTCAAAACAGTAGGACTATATCTCCTGAGTTGATAAATCACGTTTGTGTATTCCATTCATGGAAAAATGCAAATGAGACAGTAAATTTGTGTCTGCCTGGCTGGCAACATATTGGACTTGTAAAGTACATGCCTTTCTACTATACATGCATCAGTTGCCTGATTTTCTAGTCCAACCCTGACATATCCTGTAAATGAAAGCAAATGACCAATTCTGCTCATCAGTTGAAAGAATGCACGATGACAAGAGATGACCAGCATCCAACCATCAACAGTCCACTCAGTAAGGCCGTCTTCAAGGGTAGCATAGGGTGCCTCCTGGAATAATCAAGTCTACTTCCCAAAATGATCAATGACATACCTAGAAAATCCAGTTTGATGCCATGAATGAGGAGGAACATATTAAGTGAAGCGATTACATTACTGCTAACTAATTTTGCGTGCTCCCTTCCTCAAATACTTTTTTCTTTTCCGAACTTGAACTGTCAAGCCAGTGAGGACAGCAAAGGTGAGGTAGGTCTAGCAGTCATTATTGACATTTTATTTATAAAAAGCTGGAAGGATTTCTTTTAGCAGAAATATTTTGGGCTTGAAGGAGATTTGGTCTACTGCCTTTGGCCCTTATTTATTGCTTGACAGAGGGAGGCTTAAGCTTCCTCCTGATAAGGCTCAGCACCTACCTGCCAGCTGCAAATTACAAGGTGGGTGTGGAGGTGGCTAAAACCAAAAATCAGAAGGTGATATTCCCGGCCTCCAATCCACAAAAAAATGAAGCACATGAAATTAAACGGTGGCAGAAGTTGAGCCCAACATTCTTATGGACTGGCCGAAACGAAGGATGGAGAGGGTGTAGTGTTGGGAGTCTGTCAGCGCATACCTAATATAAATCTGCATCTCCTCCCCAATGCACCTTCTCAGCTCCATCACCAGTGTAACCTGACATAAGAACATCCCTTTCAATACTCCAAAGCCTTCAATCCTGGACCTTATCAGCAAACCTCAACACCTGCACCACATTTTGAGGATATGATCAGCACGCCATCCCCTTACATACCAAACCCGTTTTTTGATTTTAACCATTTGATCAATTGTGATCTCTGACCATGTATCAATGACGGCCTCTACTTCATATAATTCTTCTTCATTGGTTGGTATTTTTTTTTAACTCTGTCGCTCATTTCCATATGTTTCTTCTACTTCTCTTTTCACTCTTTCCTCCTAATCAACAACCATGACACCTACTTGGTGATTGGTTTCCGTCCCTTCAACAACTGAAAGCGAGATTTTCCCTGTAACAGTATTGGGTGTAATTCTGTAGGACAATGCCTTAGCTTGGCAGGTCTACCTCCGGCACAGCCTGCACTTCAAAACCGATTTTACAGATTCCTTCACCACTCTTTTAAACCTCTGCACTTGATCACTGGCAGGTTTGTACACTGCCATATGTGAATGGTTAATTTCTCAAAAAGCTTGCATTTTCACTGACAGAACATGAACCTCGTTTTCAAACGACTGAATTCGTTCTTGAAAAAACTGTTTTTTCAAGAAACTCTTTTATTACTTTGTAGTCACACTACCATCCATATTCACTTTTGGCTTCTTAAAATACTAATTCATAAGATCAATGGCACACTCTGTCTGGGACAATTACATCTACAGTTAACTTCCTCCAATGTCCATTCCGTGGCTCGACTGGCCTTGCAAAGAACACAAGTCTTTTTAACAGTTTTAACGTTCTTGCAACAAACTTCACACCCACTCACCTATATATCTACAATAGAATCAAGGCAGAGACACCTTAGCTTGAACTCTTCTTGCTAGATATACCATAATGCCTTTCATGACAAAGTCTGATTATTTCTACTCACAATGCTTCCAGTGGTACAATTTTATCACAACAAAGTCACTGTGTGCCATCAATTCCTTCACATATATCCTGCAAATACCTATACCTGGCCATCATATTACCAAATAGTCGTTCACATCCTATAAAAGTGTAACCTTCATTAGTTGTTTTAACCAAGTATTTTCCCTAATTATCAAGTTAACATACCCGTCAAACTCTTAACAAAAATCCTCAGATTACGATAACTTGACATTCATCCTACTCATCTGTAAAACAAGGTCCAATGGTAATTGAGAAAGCCTGGCAGCTTGTCCATTTAACAACCCCTTCCTTCCAGGCACGTACTTTGTTCTGCAATGGTATGCCTACAATTTCTACACCAATCTAGGCATCAACACCATGCTGCTTCCTGGTGCCAATAAAGTGACCAAAGACTTGTGGTCTATGCAAATTACAGGCTTTGTTCCTCAAAGATATATCATGAAAAGTACAGCAGCCCACGTACAAGGTAAGAGTTCTCATTTTAATCTAACACAGAATATGCTGTTTCTGTTGGTCTCAAAACACATGGCCCATAAACCACAATTCATTAGTTAGTACCATCTTTTTGCATAGGTACCACTCCCAAAGCATAGGTACACTTTTATTTCCCTGTACAAAGGACTGAAGGCAAGGTTCACCAACAACCTCAAACTAAACGTTCCTAAAATATGTTGTTCAGACCCCCACAAAAAATACTTTTTTCTTCATTAATCTATATTTATTGTTTAAACTTCACTAAACATGGGTTTAACAACAATTTTCAATAAAAGCAGAATAAAGAACAGAATTTGAAAATGCCTCGGATTCATAACAATGAGTAATAGTTGGGGAGACCCAGAGTAAAGATGGAGACTAAGGCCCTGGTTCCGAATCTGCCCACACAAAATAACAAGTCGAGCAGAAGTTGCTTCAGACTCTGGAGTATTACCCTGCGATGTGCACATTTTTCAATTGGTGCAAATTACGCAAAATGTCCTTTTAAGTACCTTGTAATGAGTGGAATAACCAGTGAATAATCCCTCCTGGATAAGCAAAGTATTCTAGGGTGCAAAAGGCACACAGACTATGTTCACCAAACACTAACACAAATTAAGGTGTGCAATTTGCACCTGCGTTTTTCGAGCCCACTCTAATAAGGACCTAAGGAGAGTCTCTTGGTATTAAATTAAAAGATAGGAAAGGTCAGGCTAGATGAACAAGTTGTTTTTTTCAACTGCTTATTTCCATGCTTTGCTGTAATGAGGGAAACAAATTACTCCATTGCTCACGCTGCTACTATTTAGCGTTAGATACTGGAAGAAGCCACAAGGTCCTCAACCTTAACTTCATTATTTGAAGGAAAATGGGTAGCGTCGTAGTGGTGACACCAATGAAGACCAATTCCCCTCAATTGAAATGAAACAAACATAGACACACACACACACACACACACACACGAGATAATTAACCCCAAGTGTCAAAGACTTCTAATTATTAGGACACATTATATCTAACAGGAAGACGCAGCAGATTTACAAACGTCAGAAATCATTTCACATTTGGTGCGAGGCAGCAGATACATTTTTTTCGCTCCTTACTCAAATAGATGAGATTAGATTAAATTAACTTAACTTTTCTTAGGCAGCTATGCATGAACGTATAATATTCTACATGGTTTTCAGTAAATAGGTATTTTGGTGCTGCATATAATAATTCACGAAGGACTGTAAATTAATAACCACAGCAGAAACAGCCCCACTATTTTTCACAACCACTGCTAAACAGACATCAGAAGGCACCTTAAAGTGGAGACTGCCACAGAGGTACAAAATATATCAAATGAACAGCACCTCAAGATAACAGAATTTTGTGAACAGTGAAAATATTTTGTAAGAATACAATACATTCAACATTACTTTCCTAAGCAATGTAACAAACTAGAAAACTGACACCAAGGCCAATGCCAACTATAACACACTACTGCCACCTAATGCATGCCATGGTACAATTCCACTGAAAATATGACAGGTCTTCAAGCACTGTGGCTTTTCAGAAGCATGATTAGAAAATGGTTTGACTGGCATTCTTGATATGTATTTGACAAACTCACTTCATACATAAGTAGGTATTTCATAAGAGATATCTGCCTTTTTTACAAATCATCAAGGGAAGGCCTGAATGGCAGAAATTAGATTATAAGGACTCCTATCTAGTAAGATTGAGGATTTATGCTCCCGAAAGATGTTGAGGTCATTGTTTACTCCGCCAGCCACTGTTTTTACTAGACAAAATTGAATTATAATATGTACTCTCTCAAACTAAAAAAGTTACTCTTAAAATCAAAGAGGGAGAAGAAGCGATGTGGGAGGAGACTTATTTATTAGCCGTACAAAAGGTGGACATTTTTTAAGTGAATGAAAAGCAAGCAATAGTAGACCTCTTGTAAGGCTAAAATAAATCATCATCTAATCCAATCCATCAGCCGAACAGAATACTCCCGAGATGCGAGGCATTAACAAGCCATTAGTGAATGACTCCCAGATTTTTTTTTTTTTTTTAAACATGGTAGCCATTATAGAGCAGGGATGAGAAATCAGGGTCAGCTCGTTCGCTATGGCGGAGGAGCATCGCCCCACTGCTTTCTCGCAATGCGAGAAGCAAAAACATAAAAAAGGTAATAACTTTTCGTTATCACTTTTATATGTTTTTTTTCGCCGGTGGGTGGGGCTGCTCTGCTTACGGAGCAGCAGGGCAGAGGAGGAGTGGTTTCCCCACGGAGTGGTTTCCCCACTCCTGAGTGCGCAATGACTGTTTGGTCGGCCCTCTCGGGCTGCCCAAACCAGTCGTGCGCACTCCCCTGTTCTCCACGGAAAACATGTCATGGCGCTCAGATCAATCACAATGCTTCATTGGAGCGTTATGATTGGCTCAGGAGTGGGAGCCTGGCTGCCTGCTTACTGTTCCAACCTGGAGTCAGACACAGGCGAGCAGGAAAGAAGACGCGGGACCTGGCAGCGATGTAAGTTTTATTTATTCTTTTTTTTTTATGGAGTCTGTGGCTCCCCCCGCCTCCCCCCACCTCCCCCCCCCCCCCGGAAGCCCGCCCCCTCACCTGCGAGCCATGCCGGCCGCCCCCGTCAGAGATGAGAGACAAAAATCCAAGAACTCCAATGAATGTTGGTGCCAAACATGGACACCTGTTTTGCTGGGGTTCAGCTTAAGACAGCTGTGAAACACTCACTTGTCGATGTTATAAGTCATCTAGAAAAGTGAGTTGGTGAATTTCGGCCGTGTGACCTCTGCCTTGCCCGAGTGCTTTTCATCTAATTTTTAGTAAAGTAAGCACATAAGAACCGGTCGGATGTACAGTTCGAAAAACAAAAGGTCACAAAGTGTGTAACTTTAAGATATTGAAAATCTTCATCAGACAATGTATAGGCATCACACCAACTTACAAGCAATATATCAAGATTGTTAATGCACTACATGTGTGATTACCTCTTAAAGGTGATAACATTTAACATTATTTGGGTCAGGTAGCTTAGTGGACTAATGCATCCACTGCAGGGGCCCATGTTCGACCTCACGGTCACAGGTTCAAATCCGGACGGGTCCACTCAACCTCTTACCCTTTCTGAGGTCGATAAAATGAGTACCATTGAGTTGAGTAACAATAAACATCTGTTATTCAGCGCCAAGATGCCCCTTTGGGGGTGAACGTGCGCTTTAGAAATACACGTTGTTATGGTGCTGCCTGTACACCATCAATGCCCCACATAACAATGTTACCTCCTTCATCTGAGGGCTTGTTCTCTATACTCGAATCACCTTACAGGTAAAATGACCTCAATGCGGACCCATGAATTAAATCTTAGACGCTTCTCGAATTACTGGTCACACTCTTAACTGACCTCATCAATGAATGAGGGAGCAGAGTCGAGTGCAACTGCATGAATGAAGGGATATGAAAATGAGTTCAGAAGAACACATACATATATTGAAGGCTACTCTGAAGCTACTCTGAGATTTACCAGCTTAAATGTTATTTCTATCACTGCCATTAGATTGTGACAATTCCCATTAATTGAAAGAAAACAACCACTAAATAAAGTAGTCACTAAATAAGATATTAGCTTTGTTTTTTTCCACTAAAAAATATATTATTTGTTGCCATTTCACAGATATCGTAAGAATACAAAAACTAATATGGCTCAATTTTTAACATCATAAAAGTTGGGAATATTGGGATGTGAAATTAATTTCCGTGTCATTGGATTTACTCTATTAGCAAAAATTTAAGAGAAATGAAATTGCTCTCATTTCGGACCTAGTTAAATATTATACGCATGCCATTATTAGACTGAATCAAATTCATATATGCAAAAATTAAAGCTCAACAATGATTTATACTACTGACATTTTGCAATTTAAAAAATACCCTCGCAATAACATCAGCATCAACACAAGGAGGTATATTTTGGATGAGACAAAGTATTCAGTGGACAACGGCTGCAGGCAACTGTAGAGACGAATCTGTATTGACATGACAATACAAACAAAGGTAAATTGAAAGAACAAAAATCCATACTGATGAAGGCGAACAATGGCCTTCAAAAATATTTCGTGATTTTGTTTTCTGAAACAATAGTTGTAGAATTGAGTATTCGTCAATTCAAATTATATAGCATAATACTCTTTTAGAGTAATTGCCATCACAAAATGAATAATTAAAAACACCATCAACTGCCTGTACAGTTCAACCAGTCTCTGCTCTATTATTTGCACTAGATTAGGAGGAATACATTAAAAGTATAAAAATGTAAATCATTGTAATACAACAATAGCGGACCCAACCGCCCCTAGCAGTGAGAAGAACTGTATTCCATTAACCCAGAACTCACATCGTTGCCCTGCCAGTACACTATCTTTTCATTTGGGAAAGGGTATTGATGCAGGAAAGCCCACTTGGGTCATTCGCCATTCTCTGCCCACTCCAGCTTTCCCTGCTTAACCTCTCATAGCAGACACAAATTTAATCATGACATATCTACTACAGAAGCTCAATTATAGGGCAACTACACATCTAAAACAGGAAATATCGTAGGTGATAGTAAATGCTGATTAATTGTCCATTTAGTGCAGTGCCCAAGAGGCAGACCTCATACTCTTATAGGATGTCAGTGTATAAGATATGCAAAAGCTACTTTATTTCATACTCTTAGCTCTCTCCAGCTCGCCTTTATGTCAGTTTTACAGGGGCTCCTACAAACAAAACTATGAAAATACTTGCTTGAGAAATGAAGGCAATGTAATTGATGGAAGTCTAAGAAAGCTGCCCTGATCCTCTTCAGCCTCTCTGCTGCTTATGGTACAGTGAACAAGGATATCCTGCTGTCAGGACTTTAAGAGTGTACTGGCATACCCAGAAAAGTTGTAGACTGAATCCACTCCTTCCTCTCTGAAGGTTGTACAACCTGATATATGGAATCGTCACGTCAGACTACGTTGATGTGTGCTCCAGAGCTCCATATTCTTGTCTTTTGTTTAATGACAATACGTTGCAAAAATCAAGTAGGCTGTGATTAACTGCATCCTAACTTATACTAAAATCACCTCAAATTAAAATTTGCTTATTAAAATAAACTAACATTTGTTTCCCTAGCTCTCACATTATAGCCAGGAACGTTTAAAGGCCTCAAGGACTCTGAACGATCCCATATTTATCTTAACACTAACATTTAGATATATACATCAACTACTCCCACAATTATGTTACCTCCGCATAATCAAAAATGTAAATCAACTTTAGGTATATTAGTTCAGGAAAAAAAAATAAAGGTAGTTGTAAAATCCAGGTTGCCAATATCTATTTCAACATCTAAAACGCCACTCTGAAGTAACACGTGGGATGCTATGCTCTTCTGAAAATTCGTGCCTCGAAGCCTAAGCTGTCAGCACTCTGGTACACCCACGACAGGAGGACATTACCCTTCTGAAAGCACTCTGCTTAAAAAAATGCATCCAATCGTCACCACATCTGAAGCCACATACTACAAGACCACCCTCAATGAAGCTATCAACCGAAGCAAAACCCTCCTTAAAACTATCAAACAGTGAGTTTACCCATCCCAGAATATGCTATGCAACCATCGGCCGACAGATGCAATGTTATTAACCTTCTCTTCATGGAGAAAATCAATGAAATCAAATTTAACAACACCAATTCATCATCGACATCCACACGACTTATTTCCAGTCGCCAAATCGCTAACTGGCCATTTCTCAACAGTCCCACACTGAACTCCCCAACAATCTGGACTCGCTAAAAACCATCTCCTACAAAGATGAAGTTTGTCCCTCCTCCATCATGAAATCTCTGCAAAGAGATGTTCTTTGACCCCTTCTTCACACTCGCTAACCCGGGGCTCTTGCTGGGCAGCCACACAACTGGACTGATACCCCTCTGCTGAATAATTCTACACTAGATCAAAATGACTTTGCCAACTTTCAATCTATAACCCACCTCAAGTTTGTTAGAAAAATCATGAAGAGCGTAGCCACTACACAAGCTGCAGGAATACAAAAGCAGGAAAAACCTACTTCAAGACTATCCATTCTGGTTCACACCAGAACGTATTGAAACAGCCACACTCCAAGTAGTCAATGATGCCCTCTTCCTCAATGAAGAAAAATACTTTGCCTACTGGTCCTGCTCTTCTCTTAAACTTTCAACACCACTGACCATAAAACACGGATCCACACCCTCATAACTTGCATGGGCTTCACTGGCACACTTACAGTGGTTCGAATTCTACCTCACCAACCAAAAACAACATGTTCAGATGGAACTACCTGATCCGGGTAGCCTCCTGTAACCTTTAGAGACTCTCAGGGCTCCATCCTGCCAACCATAATTTTCAACAGTTGTATGGAGCCCTTGGGAGCCATTCTTGCAGATGGCAACAATATCCACCTTTATGCTGATGAAACCCGACTATCTCAAAATCTTCTCAATCAATGACATATAAAAATTCAAAGTCGGCCTTAAACTCATCCAAACCTGGATTTCAACAACAAAGCTTTGCTTAAGTCAGTTTTTATCTTGCCATTGTGACCTGACTAGTGCCATCTCTTCTGTGTCTGGCTTAGCTCAACTTTTGTTTAAATATTTATATGGTTCAACTTGCACAAGTGAATTCCGCCAGTCCTGGGTATGTGATTTCATATGTATGTGGATAATTTTGGTGGATCTAAATGGTATATCATTTGACCAATATTCAATTACTGCTGAATTTACAGATGTAAAGACTTGGATGACCACTATCTATCCGTGTCTCAATGCCGGGAAGATGCATTTTGTTTGGATAAATAGGGGAAAAAAACATTTTTGGACTTTGTTTGACACACTCTGCTGGATGCCCCTCCATCTCCAATTCAATCCATCAGAAATCTAGGTGTCATATTTGGCTCAGAGTTTCAATCTATAGGTGCGAGCAATAGCAAAAACACTTTACTAACATCTATAGGTCTAAAAAAATCAGGTTTCTTTTGAACTCATCATCTTTAATTCAACGATTATTGCTTCGGTGTTCTCCAGTCTTTCTATTACTGTTCAGCTCTATATTTGACCCTTCCTCAGAAACAATCTGATATTCTCCAGGCAGTCCAAAACAGTGCTTTTCGAATCATCATTTCCGGCTATTGTTGATTCCCAATAAGAAAATTGTGAGCTTTATGCATGGTTTGGAACTCTATTCGTTGCTTTACTCCTTACTATTTGTCAATTCAGTTTCATTTTAACACCATACCTGTATTCTACACTCCACCTCATAAACTGATGATTGGTAAGTGGAGGGTGGAAATAGTGTGTGGTAAAATACTCAGTGCTACAGGTGCTAAACAATGGAACCCCATTCACTATTCTCTTCACCATTTCACAGAGTTCCTACCTTTTAAAATACATTGAAAGTGTACCTCTTTGACAATATGTTTTGAACTTTAGCTTACTAAGGTTAGGAGTTACCTTGCTTTTCTGATTATTTAATGATTAATCCATGGGCATTTATGTTGTTCACCTATGTGATGGTTTAAATTACTGCTATGTCGGTGCCTTGAAGCTGGACTTATCTGGCATTGTTTGTACAGCATGAATCAAGAAGCAATAACTATAACCTGGAACCACACAGGAAGTCATTACGATGGGAGTAGTTTTTGTTATATACTACCTATTTACACCACTAACGAACACCATGGTTGTCAGTTTGCAATAGTTCATGCTCCAGAAATTAATTTCAGTTCTTACGGCTGTGCAGTGCATTAACCGTCTGTTCAGGGTATGGCAGGTCTACAAAGTCATCTCTCAAGCCCCTTTACAAGTCTCATAAAAATGCTCCAAAGGTTCATTAATCAAGCTCCGAGATCCCAGGTACGTGCAAAACATGGTGTCCGTCTACACACCAGCCAGGAATCTCTACTCAACCACCCTCAACAGATCAAATAGCTAACATGCAGCCACGGTGCACTGGGAGTTTAGACCAACATTTATGGAAGGCCAATGGCCCCCAATTACATGAAGAATGATTTTGAAAAATCTTTTCAATACGGAGGTCTTCAGATGACTGAAGGGCTAAGTCATGGTCAGTAGAAGAAGAACAGATTATCATTGCAGCTGTCAGTACTACACCTGCTTTGGGCGTTCTTGCTCTTTACTATTTTTCAAACTTAAATGAGTTCTAGAAGGTACCTCGATGGAGACATGAGGTGCTCTACAAAACCTTCAAATAAATATATGTCGCCAAGCAAAGTCAGTTGTTGGTTGGAGGAGGAAGCAACTCCTAACCATGGGGAGAATAGAAAGACAGCTTCGGAGTTGAGCCCAAGGTCTACCTGCTAAAAATAAGTCAATCAAAAAGTGAACATTTTGGGGGTACAGCAGATGTACAAGGGAGCCTCCATCAGTGCATCGCCTGCTTAAGTGTTTTATATTCCTTCTCATCCACTTTAAGACCATATATTTCCTTGCTCTACGTTAGAAAAATCACCATTCGCTGTACAGTTAACTTATTCAGAGCAGAAGAGGACATAATACGTCTGTGCCTCTGAGGGACCTATAGCCAGGTAATCCATGAATTAGGGCTGGAAAAACAAATTAAAAATGTGCTTTTTACATCAATTGCCCAGAGGTTTACCCTGCTGTTGGGCCCAAAAACTGAACACCAAGTACAAAACCTTAGCATGGCCTTCAGATAATCCGAGCAGTGCAAACCAAAGCTTAGTCTTGGAAGTGGTGTGGGCAAGATACTCAAATTAATTGGCCAGCCAGTGCTTTTACTTGAAAAGAAAAAGAATTTTAATCACAGTACACAAAAAAATACTACGTATAAAATGCTGAGGTATAGGTGCACACAATTTGTATCGGGCAATCACAAGGTCAGCCTCCTACTGGATTCCTACAGACAGACGTCCAAGATCAGGTTGAAGTACATTCAAGGGCTTGATGGGGGTACAAAATTATTTCACTCTACCAAGGCTGCAAGGAAGAATAAAAATGCTGGCCCGGAGCTGGTTACTATTAATGCGATCACCTCCATCTTAAATGCTCACTGTACCATTAAATAGCTGAGCACGAGTCTCCCAGTTGCACCTTGCTGGCCATAAACTGAGGCACCACTCCCATTTATATACAGGGATTGACATGGGCCTCACAGATGGGCTGTGAAGACTCTGCCCCTCCACTCTTCCTCACTCCAATGACATCCTCCAGCTGTGCATAAGCACACATGGATGCCTTAGATTCCAGAATGGAGAGGTTACAAGGGCACAGGGAATTAGAGGCCACACTCATTAGTATCTGCGATTGTTAGAGAGAAGCTCCCACAGTCCAAAGCTCAAGCCCTACACCTCAAAAATGAGCCCACTCTTGCTTGTAACAGTGATTTTTTCAGGGGTTGGAGATGAACCTGGCAAAAGTGTTTATGATTTGTCTTAGTGCCATGCTGTCACAGATGCTTCTTCATCTTCTTGTCATTCCTTCCAGCCACTTTCACCTCAGTCTTCCACTGCACCCTGTGGACTAATCTGCTGGAGATCAAATTGCCCAGCCATAGCACAATGTCTGTGAGAAAGTTGCCTTGCTCTGGGCTCACTGTAAGGGGACCAGACTCAGAAGCCTTCGCACTTGACCAGGCAGAGCAGATCCTTCCCTAGGATGCAGCTGGTCAGTGTCCAATTCTTGAGGAGCTCCTGTCGGCCCTCCTCATCAAAGCAGCCTTTATTTCAAGTAGAAATAACTCCAGTATTGCTCCTTGGAAATCGGTGGGCTCTTTCCTTCAAGATGGTTGCAGGCAGTTTATTCCAGGAGAATTCTTTTCTTTCAGATTGCAGTTCCTGAACCCGGCAACGGGAGTTGGCAGCTCAAAACCCAACCTTGGAGCTCAGAAAACATTCTCTACTGATGTCGGAACCCTGGCACAGGACAGCAGGAAATTCTGGCATAACAACTTGCAATTTCTTCTCAAAATTAATTTGTTTCCAGACGCATCACAGAGTCCAATTCCGATTCTGGTCAGGTCTGGGTTTAGTGGAGTAGATACCCGCTATAAAGGCTACTCAACTATATTTCTTTGGTTTGCAGATTTGGCAAAAAAGTGGAAGCTTAAAATAATGGCTCAAAGGGAGTGGGTTTTTTAATATCTGGCTGTTACACAAAACTATATCTAGGGAGAGAGCTCGCCAGACCAAGATAGTTGATGTACCTTTGAGCCATCCATCCCAGCGCACAATTATTCGGTTTCATCCTTGCTGCAGCTACAAGTGGAGAGCGGACTAAACTTAACAGATGTGGATTTGGGGCATCAGGTCTATAGTCTCCCAGATAGGAGCAGTACCCCTCATGTTATTGGTGGTGCTCCCTGGTGGCAGCTGCGTTCAGGGTGTGAGCCCCTACCCTGAGAGGAGAATCCAGTACCTTGTGTGGCTGCGTGGCTCAGGCTGCATGGTTGTCTATGCCTCGGTAGGTGCAGCAGCTAGGTGTCGATTCCCAGGAATTAGGGCCAGTGCTGCGGCTGGTAGTGGCAGTGGAGGAGGCCCCTGGGGCACAGTGGGCTTTGCACAGTGCTAGAGCTGCGTGACGAAGATGCTTCTAAACCACTTCTTCTATTCGGAAATGCCCTGTCTCCTGAACAGTGTTAGGGTTTTGATCAGTAGCATACACAGATCAGTGGCGGCAGTGAGGACCTGCCAACACTGTAGAAGTGCTTGGGTGAATACAGATCTTCTCTTTCTTTGCCTCCCACCTTCCATTAGAACTATTCTGGGCCTTAGGCAGAGGTAGAAGGTGGTGATAGACTGACCTATACCGACTCCTTCCACCCCCCCACAGATGAGAGACCTGGGCACAGGCCCCAGAGAGTGCGAGAGAACACTCAAGACATTGAGCCAGGAGACCGATCTGTCAGGCACACTGCAATTTTCTGGAATTGCGCAGGACATTGGCCTGACGGGATCAAACAACAACAGCCTCATAGGCTGAAAGTCTGGTACCAAGGTGAAATAGCGATGGTTGGCCGGAGTAGGGGAGGTGTGAATGGGCCGGATACCACCTGCCCTCTGTGGCCGACACAACAAGGCAAACACAAGGAGATGATGGACGGAGCCCGAAACGTTTCAGACACTCACCCCCAGTCACAGATCTGGGTTGAATTCATCATCATTCTTTAGCTCAATTCGCCACCCTAGTTCAGACCCAGCTATATGCATATCAGTCTTGACCCTGTGCCTCATGGGATCAGTCCAGCCCATACTGCCAAGCCAGGCCTTCCCTGAACCAGAAACAAGCAACCGGGGACCAGTTTCGGGGTAGCACACCTCTTCGGCCAGGCTAGCTTAAATTCAGTTGCAAAGTGAGCAAGGGACCCACGTCTGGGCATACCCTGCCATCTTAGGGCGAACAAAGCAAGCACAAGGAGATGATGGACGGAGCGCTGAAACTTTTCAGACACTCACCTCCAGTCACAGATCTGGGTTGAATTCATCATCGTTCTTTAGCTCACTTTGCCACCTCAGTTCAGACCCTGCTATATGCAAATCACTCTTGACCATTTGCCTCATGGGAACAACGAGGACATGCATGGACACCAACTCTGTTTCCCCATCTCGATTGGCCTTGCCCTGCCCATGGAGGCCAAGGCAGAGTGTGGACACGGGATCTGAGGTTCGGGGTAGAGGCCTGGAGCAGAGCTGGTACCCTGGCAACTCTACGTGCAGTAACCCCCCAGGAAGAGGGAAAGGAATTGCTAGGGCGCTGATACCATGCACCCCACGAACAGCTGAACCTCCTGCGACCTTGGATCTACCTTGCACCGAGAACACCAGAAACCTGCACGTGCTAGGTTCTGAGGGACACTTGCGTAGTCAATTCATGATGGCCACAGCCAGATCCAAAAAAGACCACAACTTGAAGGATACGCTCACTAGGTCGGTTGTAGGTGCTACTGGAGATCGACCCCCAGCGCCCACTGCGTCGCACACACAAGACGAAGATGGATCGGTAGAGCCAGTGGCCAGCTCTTTCCTTGAATCCTTGTTCACATCTCTCCGGAGGACCTGCAAGAGGTCGAAAAGGACCTTTCCACTGACATTCGGGAGCTCAAGAGAGACTGCGTTGCCACCTTGGAGGAGTGGCCATATGGAAGATGTTGAGGCGCTGCAGCAGGGAATCCTTTGAGATCAGCTCTTGGACCTACAGGCCTATGATGAGGAACTTGAAAATAGATACCACCAGATTAACATCCGGATCAGAAGTGCATCGTCTAAGGCAGAAGGCACAGATCTCAGGGGCCTTTTTGCTCAATCTTGGACGCCTCCCGCCCCCATCACAACACAATATGCACGGAGTAGAAGAGAGTTCTAGGAGAAGACAGACTAGCCCCCAGACCATTCTACAACTCTCACATGGAGCACATACTTTTAATGGAAAATAGGCACCAAAGTGGCGGAAGTGAAGGTCCGTCTCTTCGTTTTTCAGCTCAGACTGAACTTGTCATTTGTGGGGGGTCTCCATCTATGCTCCGAACGAGGGTCAGGAGGAGTTTCTACACTTGGCGCTCGCAGAGGTTTTGTCTACCCAAGAAAGACGGGTTCTGCTTGGAGGGGGGTTTTAACTTGGTTTTAGATAACGATCTTGACAGTTCCACACATAGGTATGGCCAAGCTGGGGCACCGATGAGGGAGGAGCACAGGTGGCTCAAGGATATGGGACTACAAGATATTTGGACAACACTTCACCCCCAGACATGCGAATACACTTACTGTTCGCACGCACACAAAACATACGTACGGTTTGATCTCTTTCTGGGTACAAAGGATATCCTCACACTCACCTCGGATTCTGAGATACTTCCGGCAGCATTGTCGGACCATGCAGCGATTTTCCTAACAATGACACTTCCACCTACACGCCACACTACACGGACTTGGCGACTGAGGGGTACATTGCTACAGCGCCCTGAAGTGCTGAAACAGGTTGGCCATGCTATTACTGACTACCAAGCGGTAAATGACACCCCTGAAATTTCTGTTGACTCACTCAGGGAGGCTCTTTAGGCGGTTATTCGCAGGGAACTCATTGCTATCTCATCAGCTGACAATAAGATGCGCAAGGAAAAGAGAGACCGCTTATCCAGACAAGTGAAAGAGATCTAGGGAATACATCAGCACAGGGGAGCTCCAAGGATCTGGCGTCAATTGACAGCAGCACGTACACAATTAGCAAGCATCAACCATGATAGAGCAGAGTACGCAGCACTTTGTCTGCGCCATGCTTTTTACGTGGGGGGAAATGAGGGGACCAAACTGCGTATCCAGCAGCAAAGTCTGGGAGTGCACTAACTCTGTGACGTGACTGGGACGAGAATCATAGATGACGAATCAATTGCTGACAAATTTAGAAACTTTTATGCAGAATTATATACTAGTCAACAGCTAGATCCCCCAGATAGCGAGTCCTATCTCGGTGAAGCTCACACATCACCACTAGCCCCAGACCAAGCAGACACTCTAGAACATGACATTAGGGTGGGAGAGGTCTTCTCAGTGATCTCCAGACAAAAGCTCTAGAAATCCCCGGGACTGGACGGATTCTCATCTATCTTTTATAAAACGTTTTGTCATACGCTTGCTCATATTTTAACTACTTTGTGTAACTCCTCCTCTGGCCCAGTGGCCATTCTCCCCTCGATGCTGACAGCTTTGGCGGCAGTCATTTCCAAGCCTGGCAAAGATAAACAACAATGCAGCTCGTATCGTCCACTATCTCTCTTAACCCCTTCCTGCCACGCCCTTTTTTGGCTATTTGGGGTAGTGCCCGCTAAGGCCCCTGTAACTTTTTGACCACATAAGGTATCCACGCCAAATTTGCGTCCTTTTCTTCCAACATCATGTGGATTCTGAAGGTACTCAGGGTTTGTGGATTACCCTGGAGGGGTCACAGAAATGAGCCAAAATACAGCAAAATTTAGTTCTTTTGGGGAAAAATGGGCTGCAAATGAAAGCATCTGGGTTTTTCCCTGCAAATGTTATCAAAAAAGGGTTTGTGGGGCTGAAATCACCATTTTCCCAGCTTTTAGGGGATACCAGACTTTTGTCAGAAATCCAACATTTTTTACAGTTTTGGCATTTTTCTGGGACATAGCCTATTTTTGCTATTTTTTGTGCTTTCGACCTCCTTCCAGTCAATGGTAGAAATGGGGACAAAAGCAATAATGGATCCTGGAAAGCTATACATTTTCGAGAAGTAGACAAAATTCTGAATTCAGCAAGGGTTCATTTGTGTAGATCCATCAAGGTTTCTTTATAGAAACTAACAGTTAAATATAGGATAAATTGAAAATGTGTTGAAAAAAAAGCCGTTTGTGTCAACGTTTTCACCTGTAACTTCTTCTAATTATGACAGCTTTTTGAAAGCAATATACCGTTACATCCGCTGGACATTACTGGTTGTGGGGATATATAGGACTTGTAGGTTCACCAAGAACCCGACGAACCCAGAGCCAAAAACTGAGCAGCAACTTGCAATGGTTTTTTATTATGTACCGGGTATATGGTAATTATTCTGTAAAATGTGTACATGGAAAAATCGGTATAAAAAACACCTATGTATTTCTGAAATGGGAACAAAATATAGAGTTTAGAAACAGTAGATATTTGCACATTTCTGAAATTGGGAATACTCATACTAGCATGAGAATCAGTCATTTTTTAGAATGACTTCTTTTTTACACAATGTCTTTCATTTGGGAGGCAGAAATGCATCGTAAGTCAATAGGTAAGAACAGTTCCTTTACAAACCTGAATTACCCTAAGTCTCCCGATAAAAATGGTACCTCACTTGCATGGGTAGGCATAGTGCCCATGACCGGAAATGGCTCAAAACCCAACGTGAACACACCACATTTTCACAATGCAAAATTACCCTTTTTTAGCAAAGTGCCTAGCTGTAGTTTTTTAACCCTAGCTTTGCCGGCACCTAGGGAAACCTAGCAAACCTATACATTTTTGAAAACTAGACACCCAGGGGAATCCAGGATGGGGTGAATCGACTGCCTCCCACCAGGTTCTGTTACCTAGAATCCCTTGCAAACCTAAAAAATTGCCAAAAAAAAAAACCCCACATATTCCCCACATTTCTCTGGTGGAAAGTTCTAGAATCTGTGTGGATCCACAAATTTCCACCCACCCCGCGTTCCCCAAAGTCTTCCGAAAAAAATGGTACCTCACTTGTGTGGGTCAGCTTAGTGCACGCGACAGGAAACGGCGCAAAACGTAACGTGGACACACCTCAATTTCGTAGCGAAAAATGACCCTTTTTTGGCAAGGTGCCTAGCTGTAGTTTTTGAACCATAGCTCTGCCGGCACCTAGGGAAACCTAGCAAACCTATACATTTCTTAAAACTAGACACCCAGGGGAATCCAGGATGGGGTGACTTGACTGCCTCCATCCAGGTTCTGTTACCCAGAATCCTTTGCAAACCTAAAAAATTGCCCAAAAAACACATTTTCCCCACATTTCTCTGGTGGAAAGTTCTGGAATCTGCGTGGATCCACAAATTTCCACCCACCCCGCGTTCCCCAAAGTCTTCCGAGAAAAATGGTACCTCACTTGTGTGGGTTGGCCTAGTGCCCGCGACAGGAACCAGCGCAAAACGCAATGTGGACACACCTCAATTTCGCAGTGAAAAATGAACCTTTTTTGGCAAAGTGCCTAGCTGTAGTTTTTGAACCCTAGCTCTGCCGGCACCTAGGGAAACCTACTAAACCCACACATTTCTGAAAACTAGACACCTGGGGGATTCCAGGGAGGTATGGCTTGCGTGGATCCCCCAAAGTTTCCTTACCCAGAATGCCCTGCAAACCTCAAATTTAGCTGGAAAAAAAAAAATCACCTTTTTCACACATTTTTGTGTGGGAATGTTGTGGCATCACCGGGCTGACACAAATTTCCTACCACCCAGCGTTCCCCCGGGTCTTCCGATAAAAATGGTGCCTCACTCGTGTGGGAGGCCCAAGTACCCGCGACAGGCAAGGGTCCAAAATGTAGTGCGCCTCAACAGGCAAGGGTCCTAAACGTAGTGCGCCTCACTACGTTTAGTCTGTCTGTCTAGTTTTCAGAAATGTGTGGGTTTGGTAGGTTTCCCTAGGTGGCCGCCGAGCACCGGGCCAAAAACCTAAAAAAAACCTTCTAAAAAAAAATCACTGGTGTTTAGTGGGCTTTCTGCCCCCCACGAAGGGGCAGATTAGGGGCCAATGCCCCATCTGCCCCCCAGTGGGGGCAGAAAGACTAATGATTGCGGGGGGTGGGGGCATGGGCATGCCTGTTTTGGGCAGCCCCCACCCTTATTTTTACTTTCTAAAAAAAAATCCCTGGTGTCTAGTGGGCTTTCCGCCCCCCCGAAGGGGCAGATTAGGGGCCAATGGCCCATCTGCCCCACGGGGGAGCAGAAAGACTAATAATTGAGGGGGTGGGGGCATGGGCATGCCTGTTTTGGGCAGCCCCCACCCTTATTTTTACTTTCTAAAAAAAAATCCCTGGTGTCTAGTGGGCTTTCCGCCCCCCCGAAGGGGCAGATTAGGGGCCAATGCCCCATCTGCCCCCCGGGGGGGCAGAAAGGCTGTAATGGTGGCAGGTGGGTGGGGGCATTGGCGTGCCCGTTTCGGGCAGCCCCCACCCTAAAAAAACCTAAAAACTAATCCCTGGTATTTAGTGGGTTTTCTGCCCCCCCCCCGAAGGGCCAGATTAGGAGCTAATGCCCCATCTGCCCCACAGGGGGCAGAAAGACTAATAATTGAGGGGGTGGGGTGGGGGCATGGGCCTGCCCGTTTTGGGCATCCCCCACATCTATCTTTTTTAAAAATTCCCTGGTGTGTAGTGGGCTTTTTGTCCCCCCGGGGGGGGGGGGGGGGGAGATTGGGGGCTACTGCCCCCATCTGCCCCCCAGGGGGGGGCAAAAAGACTCAATGGTGCCAATTTCAAATAGGGGGAGCAAAGGCCCTTGTCCAAGGGGCCGCTCCCCCCTCCCTGGTGTCTAGTGGGCGGATCCCTGCTTGGGGATCGCCCTCCTGTGGCGATCCCCAAGCAGGGATCCACTGGGGAGGGGTACCATTGGAAAGGGGAGATTCTCCCTTTTCCAACAATACCTCTCCCGTCTTTCTACGTGCTCAGGGGGCTGAGCTAGCCCCCCTGAGCACGTAGAAAGTGAAACTGAAAATAGCCTCTTGGCTCATTTCAGTTTCAGTGTAATGACGTTGGCGCGACATGCGCGCCGATCGTCATTTCACGGAAAGCAGGGGGGGACCTCGGGAGCTGGGGAAGCTCTTCCCCAGCTCCTGAGACTATTTTTAATTAAAGGGAATCCCTGTGGTGCCCGCACCAGAGGGATTCCCCAGGGAATGCCTCATGACGAGCTGGACTCGTCATGGGCACACAAGAACTGTGTGCCATGACAAGTCCAGCTCGTCATGGGCATTCAAGGGGTTAAATGTGGACCTCAAGTTGTTCACTAGCATCTTAGCAGCCAGGCTGAGCCCGCACATGCCATCTATTATAGACCCTGATCAAATAAGCTATATCCCCAAACGCCAGACTAGCGACAACACGAAGCGCGTCTTGCACATCAAAGAAAAGGCCTTGCGCACGCCGGGTGAGTTTATGCTTTTAGCAATTGACGCCGAGAAGGCCTTTGACAGGGTTCATTGGCCTTTTTTAGAGAAAGTTTGAGCCTACTTTGGGATAGCCATGAGATTTCGAACTGGTGTGTTAAACTGCTACCACTTTCCCTCTGCATCGGTCAAGGTGAACAGATGTGTATCCGCTCCCTTCTCCATTAGCAGGGGTATGCGGCAGGGGTGCCCGTTGCCACCTCTGCCGTTTGCTTTTTGTATGGAGTCCCTGGCTTAGAGAGTCAAGATAACCCTGAAATTACCAGTACCACATTCGGAGCGGTGGGGGGGGGGGGGGGGGGGGGGGGGGGGGAGCAACACACGTTCGGCCTGTATGCCAATGATGTGCTGGTGACCCTGGACAAACCGACCTCGGCGCTGCCAGCTTTCCTGTCTGAGCTAGAGATGTTTGGCCCCGCCTTGGGATTGCGAGCCAATGTTGCTAAATCCCAGGTCCTGAACCTATCGCTATCCCCCGAGCTCGAAGCCCAACTTACAGCACAATACCCTATACAATGGACCAAGACGTCGGTCCCTTATTTGCAAATTCGACTGGCTTCCTCACTACAGATGACCTCTGTAATTAATTACCAGTCCCTATATGAACACATCAAATCTGCACACCATCCGATCTCTTGGCTCGGAAGAGTTGCAGTCCTTAAACTAACTATCTTGCCTCAGGTTCTCTACTTGTTTCAAAAACTCTCCTTGACTCCTCCGAAAGGGATGATATCCCGTCTGCAAGCCGAATTCCACCAATTTGTATGGGTTGGGAAGAGGTCCCGACTGCAGAGAGAAATTGGCTATCTTGCTCCAAACACGGGTGGCCTCGGCATCCCGAAACTCCAACTATATTTCCAGGCATCCCAGCTACGGTATCTGGTCGAATGGAAAAAAGATGAATCTGAGTGACATTGACTCTTCCAAAACTGGGCGGGGGTTGGCACCTCTTTATGGAAAATCCGCTTTCTGATGAGATCACATAGACCTTCGAGTTTATACCTCTCGCCGATCACCATGGTAAATATGGATGCCTGGGATTGGAGCAGTGTTAGGTGCGGACTGTTGTCCTTTCCCTCCCCGCGGACACCCCTGCTTGAAAATTCAGATTTTACACCTGGAAATATCCCTGCGGCATTTACTAAGTGGCACCAGACCAAATGTCGCTCGGCAGCACACTTGTTAAATGAGAAAGGTATAAAAGTTAATTTGGAGAAGATGATAAGATTTGCAGTTGATGGTGTGCTGGATTAAATCAATTAGTCTAGGCTGTGTATCCAAATGAACAGTTTCCAATATCTGGGAGTCAACATCACTCATAAACGGACACCAGTGTTGGAAACCTAACCTGTCCTCCCTTCTGGGGTCTTTGACTAAAGATCTCATAAAATGGTGAGTGATGGTGTGTTCCAGTTCAAGTGGGATAGCCCTTTATAAAAATGACAGCACTTTCCAAACTCCTATATGCCCTCCAAATCTTAGCGCATGAAATCCCACAACAATATTTCAATAAACTGCACTCAAGAATCGGATAATGATTTTGTGAGAAACCTGGCTGAGATAAAAGGAGCGGCTTATTAAAAAAGGATATAAGAGTAGTAGATTATCATAAAGAGATCACTTTACCAAGTTGAAATGAATAGAGTATGAAAGGGAAGAATGCTTAGAATAACTGTTTTAAGTAAATCTCGTTATGAATGCAAATTTGGTGTACAGATATGCCATGTCAGTGACATTTCGATATGTACGTATGATCGAAAATACGTTACTGAATGGCAAATAAATTTGTATGAATGAAGGAGAATCTCTTGTTCCGTACTTTGATTAATTCAAAGATTTAAAAAAATGGAACAGGAAGGCATCACTTTCACTGAGCACATTGGTTATGATCCTTTACTGCCCCTCTAAACAGCTATCAATTAAGTATTTAAGTTATTAGAACATTTCTCCTTTCTTCCCAATTTTGAAAGAATTACCTTGTTCCAGGAAAACAATGCCTGGTCTAATGGACTTCAAAAGCTTCAATTCTTTTAAACAGATTATTATAATTGCTGACTTTCAATTAATCTGTATCTGGTCATTAGCACACTAGCTTTACAATTGAGAAGTCAGAAATTCAAGGCTTGGGACAATATGTTTGAAATTGGGTTATTCAGGTTGTCTCTCTAAACCAGTTAGTAAAATTGTAGAATATGAGCACCCCTAGTAATTGTTACGAGGGACTGTTCCTCATTTTCTTATGAGGTGATATATTGCTAATGCTTTAAAGGCCTAATGTAGCATACAAAGTGCAGAAATTAGAGACATTTCAGAAAAAAACGTTATCATACTGTCAAAACATATGATAGACACAAGCAAGTGTGATGCTCTTAATGGAATAATGCAATAATGGCATATCTTGAGGACAGGTGCCGTAATCATTTTAGAAACTCTATAAAAAGTTTTCTTGAAGTGGACCACCCAAAATCAGTGAACATGTTGCAAATTACATTTTCTACCATTTCCATTAAACATATGATAGGAGCGAATACTGTGCAGTATTTTACAACAGATCTCATACCACTAAACATATGATAGGAGCGAATACTGTGCAGTATTTTACAACAGATCTCATACCACACAACTGGGTGGGTGGGAAATTTTTCTGTCA
The DNA here is from genome assembly GCF_964204655.1 of Triturus cristatus. Taxonomy (NCBI): domain Eukaryota; kingdom Metazoa; phylum Chordata; class Amphibia; order Caudata; family Salamandridae; genus Triturus; species Triturus cristatus. The sequence goes on from NC_140584.1 coordinate 550,830,791, forward strand.
GACAATAATACCTGGTGAGTGTAGAGGGATTACAAAAAATAATCCCTTTATAATTAGGCATGTTGTAAAATATATATATGATGAAACCTCCGCTCTCAGCGGGTGGGAGCACTGACAGCTCCCGCCCACTGGAACCGGAGTGTTTGTTCTCGCTTGGCAGGAGCTGTCAGCTCCCAACATGCGAAAGCAACTATGTCCCGGGGGTGGGCACCCTGGGACACAGCACGAGTTGGCCCTAGGGGGTGGTGGTCCCCAGCGCTATGTACGGCTCAAGGGGGGGGCCAGTGCGCCCCCCCACCTTTACTTTTCAGGGCTGGCACCTGGGAGGTGGTGGTCTCCAGGGCCTTATGTGGCCCGGGAGGAGGCCAGGTTGCCCCTCTTCCGTTTTTTTTAAATAAATTTGGCCCTGGGGCCCACCGTTAGGAGTTTTTTAGGGAGTTGGTGGTGGTCCCAGAGACTAGGGGGGGAGGTTTGTGTGTGTAGGGGAGGGGAGGAGGAGGAGGGGGAGGAGGAGGAGGATGCCGCTGCACAGCCCCTCCATTAATGTTTCATTAGCCCAGGGGAGGTGGTGGCCCGCAGGGCTTAGAGAGCCCATGGGGGGAGGCTCATGCGCCCACCTCCTTTTTAACCCATAAAGCCTCAGGGAGGTGCTGGTTCCCAGGGTTCAATGAGTCGCAGGAAGGGGGGCCTGTAAACCCCCCATCCTTTTTTTTTTTTTTTTTTTAAACTGCCACCAGGACCTGGCCCACACGGGGGCTGTATTCAAAACAAAAGTTATTTTCTTCCATATGCTGTATTTACATTCAACCTTTACGCAATAAATGTTTTATTGCACAACACTGAGTATATGTGTGTGTATATATATATCTCACAGGAAAATCACGCACAGCGAAAACAAGCCACTCCAACCAACCTTTCATTAAGTTAAGGATGTATTCCTCAGGCAGCACAGCAAGCAGCATTACACGTTTCGATCCAGATGGATCTTAGGGTTGTTGTCACCTGGGTGTTATTTAAACAGATCCACAAACACAAACGAAGGACTTCCGATGTACATATTACTGTTAGAAAAAGGTATAGTACCTCATTTCTGTCCGCCCATCAGACCAAAATAAAGTTATTTAAAAAATAATACCCTGCAAATGAATTTCTTTCCACTAGTGTTCGGATTTCGGGGTCATGGTCTGCAGTTGTAACCTTCACTGGACTCCAATGTCCTAAATGCATTGCGGCAGGATTGCAAAATAAGGTAAAGTCCTTCGTAATGGGTTGTGTCTTTACACCTTTGTTCAGTGTCAATTAAAACAAGAAGGCCACCCCATACCTCCACAGGATAAAATTCTATGTAGTGCTAGGTAGCAGAAAAGTCTTGATGTACTAACAAGGCACTTCCCCTTATACATTTATTGTTCATGTTCTCCTTGTGGCGGCCTTTTACTTCTTCAGGTTGGGAGTGCAAAGGTCAACTAACCTTCGCAAACTCTGGCTTACTCCAAAATATTCAAGAAATCTTCAGCCCAAAGGCCTCTTTGAGAAAGCAGAAGCAAAGCCTCCCGTTTCTTGCAGAAGCTCCAACCCAGTAAAATCCTTCTCAATATGACGAGCAGCCGGCGGGCACCCTTGTACATTGTGAATCCAAACACAAAGTGACGAAAAGGGAGCCTCAGCCTAACGAGTCGGGGCTTGCGAGCGACGTCACCGCCATAGGTTCCACAGGAAAATCACGCACAGTGATAGCGCGAAGACAAGCCACTCCAACCAAACTTTCAATAAGTTAAGGATGTATTCCTCAGGCAGCACAGCAAACAGCAATACGCGTTTTGATCCCAATGGATCTTAATCATATGCAAGAGAGAGGGTTGTTGTCACCTGGGTGTTATTTAAACAGATCCACAAACACAAACGAAGGACTTCCAATGTACATATTGCGGGTAGAATTTATATGTACATACACATGTGTGTTAGATCAGGATTCTCAAACGAGTAGCTCCAGAGATACTGGTAGCTCAGATACCTGTAAGTAGCTCCCCTATGCTCAGCCCAACCTTGTAAATATAACGTTTTTTTTGTGAAATGAAACTTGCTTCTAAAAATGTGTGTATTTTCAGAACTGCTAAGTTTGAGGCTTGGAGACAAAACATTTAAAGTTATTTATTTATTTTATAGGTTTTATATAGCGCTGGCTAAACCCGGAGGTGTCAGAGCGCTTTACATGAGTATCAGACCATAATTGCAGGTTACATCCTTACAAAGGTTGCACAGTTATTTGAGCCTGGCAACACAGTGACAAGTAAGGTCGCGACAAACCAAAAGGACATATACGTAAGGGAAAAAGCAGGCAAGGGGAGAGATTCAAGGGAGGGGGGGTAGGAGCAGGAGAAGTAGACAGAATGGAGGAGGGAAAGAGGAGGGGAGGGTGAGAGAGACAGCATGGAAAGAGGAGGGGAGGGTGACGGGGACACAAACCGGTAGGAGAGTCAAGCCTGCGTCAAAAGTCCAGTAAGCTGTGATCCCAGGGGAGTGGTATCATTTCCCCATCTCTGTTGCGAGAGGCTCCCTATACACAGTGGACTCTCTCAGAGGGGTCTCTGACACTCCAAGGCCTACATACTGGATCCTTCCCCAAAAAGGGGAGAGGGAGTGCTTTAGCAAAGGTTGCCATACCATACCTCAACTGTGAGTGGCTCTCTAGGCGCTGTGGACTCTCTCAGCGGGTTCGCTGAGACTAGTTGAACATTAATCCACCCTGCATGGGATATATGTATTAGATTATTTCCCAGGTGTCGAGTGGCATTGCTTATATGGCTGCTACGACATGTAGAGGCATTAAAATTGATAAAGCATTTATTTGACATTACTACTGCTAACTTTAACTGATGCATCGAGATGGGCATTGTGATAATCCTGCCACTAATGTAATCTTGTCTGATGTGGTCACTATGGTACCATCATATTATGTGTTGGTAAATCGGAGTGATTTTTATTGAACAAAAGTAGCTCCTATGATAGAAATGGTTGGCTGTAGGCCATTTTAATTCCCAAAAGGTGTAAATGTCACTGCTTAGCTGAATGGAGGGGGGCGGGGGGTGGGGGGGGGGGGTGGGACGTCTGGCATGCCACTCTTTGGAGAAGGCGGGAACTCCCATACCTTCCTTTCAAGGGTCGAAATGGATTCAATGGGAATCTTCACTGTCCAGCAGCAATTATTGCCCAGGCATAGTGCAGCAAAAGGTGCCTAATTCTTGGCAGTGTTGGCACGGTCACTGTTGGCTACAATATGACAATTCTGCATCAGAAGCACATGGTGACAGGATTACATTTACATTGCGAACCACCAAGCAAATGAAGGGATAGCAGTAGTAGGTAGATCTCGCCAATGTAATCTGCCCCTCACATGACCCCCCCACTCGCACCGCTAAAGGATACCCAATTATTTTTCTATATACTCTAGTGATCTTGTTGCCATTTTCGTCCAATCCAAGGGTCCTCAAGTATTACTCAAAGTTTTAGTTTTGTAAACATACGTTTAATCAATAAAGAGACAAAGAGGCCTGTAAAGGAAACTTTACAAGTGAAATTAATCAGTTAATTGAACAACGTTACACACACACAAAACACGACAACGGCAAAATCAACGGTTCTGAATTCTACATTTTGCCATTAGTACATTTCTTAGCCAAGTCTCACATCATATACGTTAAGATAACAGGATATATGTTTTGAAAGTTCCAAGACATGTAGAATGGCGTTCTAATAAAGTTTCTTAAGTTTGCTTGCTCCCAAACATACTTTGTGCTAGGATGAAATATTCGGGGCCATGCCCCGAGTTCTCATGGTAGGAAGTCATTTTAGAGGGATAGAAACCTGTTGAAATTAGTTGACTTTTTATTTAATCAATAGGATTAAGGTGCACTTACCATAATTGCTAGTTTTTGATACTTTTGTCTCAGTTCTGTCAGGCTGTCTGTAGGCTTCGCACCCAAAACACTATACCAGTCCTTCTCAGCTAAAGTTCCAGAAGCCATCTTCAGACGTCTAATTCATAATCCTATTGGAACTTTTTATGGAAAAAATAAATATTTTGAGTTAAAATACCTCAGTTGATATGACGTTTATAACTTGGGTCATTCATCGTTTCATTAGCTTTCACTCACACAGCACTTACTTCCAAGGGTCACTCCTATTTTCCAGAGTTCCTCTCTCTCCTCTATCACATACAAGAACATTTTAATATTATCTTGTGTTAAAATTGATTGCAATCTGTTGAAATCCCTTAGCAATAGGATTACTTGTCTACAAGGTTCCCACATCAACCACAAACATGAATGCCACTAACTCCTGAGAAATTCTTCGGTAATAGAAATGAAAACATACTTCCCAGGTTTCAAAAACCCATTTGTCCACTGGTATTTTAAGTGAGAACTTATGGTCTAATTTAGAGATTGGTGGACAGGATACTCGGTCAAAATGTGGAGGACATCCTGCCAGCCTTATTACAAGTGCCACAGACTATACTGCACGTGCAATACGGCGGACGGGACATCCACCACATTAGTGACTAAGTATCCTGTCCGCCAAACTCTACATATGACCCTTTGTCAACTAAGGCAAAGCTCAGTTAAAGCAAGAAAACAAAAACATATTAATAATGGAAAAACTGGGAACGTTTTCGTCAGCTTTTTAACATCGAGGCATCTTGATTTTTGTATTACATGGGCGTTCTCACACACACAAGCCTGAAATTTAAGGCAGATAAGTAGCTGTTGTTTTTTAGGAGAATTTCTTTCCAAGTTATAGAAAGGAAAAGGTTTTGAAGCGTTTATCTTGAAAAGCAGGGTTGTGGTTACTCAGGGAGCAGAGGGTATTATTATTCTGCTCTGCTGTGACAAAAGATATTCTAAATAAACAATGGGAATGGCACCCAGTTATCTTGTAAGTATATTTTACTTAAAAAATGCAAAGATGGGGGTTTACGTCCCACATCCCAGAACTGAGGCACTTGGATTTACATGAGACCACATCATGCACCTATGACCAGTAGACAAAAGGACTGGGTAGGACAAGAGAGGAGTGACACCTAACGAACATAACTTATTAAGCGCAATGATCACCAAGGCAACTTGGCACTAAAAATCAGCACCTTCTGAGATTTACAAGAAGTTAGCAGTTTACCAAGCAGAATAGGTAGGTCTTCAATGATTTCCTGAAAGAGCATTACAAACAAATACATTTCTTTTTAAACTTTTTATTTGACAAATAGCTCAGGACATTTTTGCACTAATAAATACTAATAATACATGAAACGGACATGTATCAATAGTGTACTTCCTTACTTCTCAGGTATACCTTCGTTTCACATATCCCCTGGTCTACATTTAGGTACAATCCTATTTCTTCTTTTCTCCCCCTTTCCCTCTCCTTCAGTATCCCCCTGTACTCACTCCAACTACCTCAAACTTTACTCCAGTTTTGTGGACATCGTTTGGCTTTATAGATTACCTTCTCTGCCCCTGAACACCAGTCTAAGTCAGTTTTCCACTCCTGCAGGTCCGGTAGCTGGCTCACTCCCCATTTTTTGGCTAGGTTCCTTTTGGCCACCATTACTGCTACTTTCAGCCATATTAATGTGTATTTGGGCCATTTTTCTTCTCCCATAACATATAGTATTAGCCATCTCGGTTCTGTTGGGATGTCAATTTCAGTGACTTCGGTCATAACTCGCATCACCTCCCTCCAGAAGACTTGGATATATTTACATTCCCATATGATGTGAAAGACGAAACCAGTTTCACCACATCCCCTCGTACAATATCTGGACACATCACGCCCCACTCGGTGTAGCAGTGTTCACATGATGCATATGACCTATGAAGTATACATAGCAGGACTAGACGGAATTGGGCCCGTATAGCTACGTTGTGTGGGCTCTGCACAGCCTCCTCCTTAGTGCTCATCCTCCAGAAGTCCCAGCTCTACTTCCCACGCCGCCCTCAGGGGGTCCACCGGGTTAGGCGATTTATACATTATTTTCTTGTAGGTTAATGAAGCGGCCTGTGTAACCATTGGGTCCATCAATAATCTATCTTCTAATGGCTAGTAGTCAGGGAGCGTTTCCCCCCCCTCTCTGAGATATTGGCGAATGGTATGCCTTAGTTCCATATATCGGTATCTTTCTGTATCTGCCATTTCATACTCACTTTTTAGGTCCTCAAAGGAGAGCTGTCTCTGTCCCCTCCATATATCTTCCAGTCTTTCAATTCACAGCATTCCCATGTTTTAAAGCACTCCTTTAAGGCTACCACTTCTGCCAAGTGGTCACTGTCCCTCAGTGGAGTTCTCCCGGTCAATTTTCCTTCCCAGCCTATGTGTTTTAACGCATCTCTCCAAACTCGCATTACCGTCTGAGTATGTGGCAGGAGCTGTTTTTCCTTACTTCTACTGTATAGTGCTACTGGGTACCCCCTTTCAACCATAGCCCAGTGATCTGCCCTGAAGGCTGAGTCCTCACGGTCAGCGAATGCCCAGTCATTTACTGCTATCAACTGTGAGGCCCATTAGTACTTGTATAGGTCAGGGAGTGCAAGTCCTCCCTCTATACTCTCCTCTGGAGCTTAAAGAGAGCAATTCTAGAGCTACCTCCATCCCTTATGAGTTTTCTCAGTTCACTATTTATATCTCAAAACACCTTCTTGTGTATTTTAAATGGGGTATTCTGAAAATACATATAGCAACCTGGGTAGTGACATAATTTTAAACACAACCGCCCTGCCCATCAAGGACACAGGTAGTATTCCTCCAATGCTCCACATCGTTCCCCAGTCGCTGTATTTGGGGATATAGATTATCTGTTAGGAAGTTCTCTTCCTTTTGTGGATATCTGGATACCCAGGTATGTGAACTTTGTCTTGACTACCAAATGAGTGGAACCCACCAATCTCTGAGGGACTGTACCAGTCAATGAGAAAATTAGGGATTTATTCCATTTTATTGTGTACGCCAAGTTGGTACCAAACAAGTGGAATATCTAGAGCACCCTGTGCACTGATCTATATAGTTAGGTCAAACACAGGAGTATATCATCTGCATACAATGATATTCTATCTTCCCAGGTGCCCCCTCCCTGTATACTTTGCATTATTGGGTCATTTCAGGCCCATCTGGCTAATGATTCCAATGCCAGGGCAAAGATCATCAGCGACAGCGGGTAGCCCTGTTGCGTGCCCTTTCCAAGAAGAAATGAACAAGATACCTCTCCATTGACCTTCACCCTTGCCTGAGGATCTTGGTATAGGAGTTTTGCCCACGCCCTGAAGTTTGGTCCAAAGCCCAGTCTATCCAGTGTCGCGAATATGAATTGCCATTCGATGCTATTGAATGCCATTTAGGCATCCAAGGAAAGCAGCACCACCTCTTCTGTTCGTAAAGTTTTTGTGCATTTTAGCACCCCATATAGCCTTCGAAGGCTGAGCCGTGTGCCCTTATGTGGCATAAACCCAGATTGATCCCGGTGTACTAGTGTGTATTTGACTGTCCCTAATCTGGTTGCTAGTACCTTTGTCAGCACCTTCGCCTCAACATTCAGAGATATCGGCCTGTACGATCCACACTCAACCGACGATTTACCCTTTGTGGGGACCCTAGGTACATATTTAGGAGATGAGGAGCAACCTTACTTGCTACGCTCTTGTAGAGCTCTACTGGAAGCTAGTTTGGACCGGCTGCCTTTCCTGATTGTAAGTCCCCTATGGCGCCTGCTATCTCCTCCACCGTAATATCCTGCTCTAGCGCCGGTCTGTCTTCTGCCTCTAGGACTGGGAGATTCATTTCCCGTAGCAATTCAATACAGTCCTCCACCATTCTCTCCGTTGAGGACGTATAAAGTTCTTCATAATATTTTGCAAATGCTTCTGTTATTTCTTTGCCTGTACGATTGATTCTTCCCCCCTGAGTTTGTATTTCCAACACTCAGCTTCTGTCTCCATCCTTTGTGTCTAGCCAGTCAATCATTTTGTTAGCTTTGTCTCCCATGTCGTACAATTTCCTTTGAGTGGCTAGAGCCTGTGTTCTCACCTTTTGTTCCCCAAGGTCTGTTAACTCCTGTTGTTTGAGTCAGAGTCTCTGCGTCATGGACTTGTCGTCCATAGCGTTCTCTCAGGTTTCTCTCTCTAGTCTACTTATCTCTGTTGCAGGTTCTTCTAATCCTCTACTCGGCTCCTTTTCGGAATGCCAATTTGCGCCCGAGTATATGCTCTAATTACGGTCTTGTAGGCCTCCCACAGCGTGGCAGCCGATTCCACTGAGCCCTCGTTTTCCTGCAAGTGTTGTGTCCTGCGTGCCTGTACTTTTTGCGCAAATTGTTGGTTTCAGAAATGCCATGAGTCTATTCTCAGGGGTAGTATGGCGTGTCTCAGTGGCCCCTTAAGCAGAATTTCGACCGGTGATTAGTCATAAATACCTCACGCTTTACGTGCAGCTTCCCTGAATTGTCCCACCTGTGTCCGAAATGTGAAAATATAATCTAACCTGGAGGGGCTTTTGTGTGCAGCTGAGGTGTGTGTGTGGGTGTGTGTGTGTATTGTCGACACATTGGAATGTGAGCCTGCCACAAGTCGACCTTGCCCATCGCTGCTATAAAACGATCTAATGGTTTTCTGCCAAGTATCCCCGTAGCCCCGGTCATCCCGTCTAGCTGTGGGTCCATGACCGCATTCATATCACCCCCAAAGAGGAGCGTGCCTTAGGGCATCTTGAGTATAATGCTTCCTAGCTTCGCCAGGGTGTCGCTGTGTAACCTTGGTGAAATGTACACTGAGCAAATGTTTAGAGTTTTCCCCTACCAAGTACCAATGAGTGCGGCGTACCTTCCTAGTTTATCATGCCAACACCTACTCACAGTCGGCAGAACAGAGGTCTTAATTAGTCCTGCACCCCTAGAGCATGAGGTGTAACCCGCATGTGCTTGTAATTTGTATCCATATCTATCCATTGCTTTGCAGTAATTGCCCCATAAGTGGGTTTCCTGGAGGAGCACCACACCCGGACTGTGTCTCCAAAGGTACTGGAGTAGATTTGTCGCGGTCTCTGGGACTTGGGAGGGGTGCACACTCAATCTTGTCTGTGTCTCTATACCACCGGGCTTGCATACTCAGGCCTTCTCCAACCTCGGTGATCACCTTCTGGACTTACCGGACGGTAGACTGTTGATCGGTGGTGATTTTAATTTTGTTGTCTCTGACTCCCTCGACCGGTGGCCCCAGAGGGCCTTGCCGCCCTCTAGTAAAAGGATCTATTGCTTTCTGGGCACGATGGGACTGGTGGATGTTTGGAGGAACATGCACCGACTGAACTTTAATACACTTTTCTTTCTGGGCCTCCTCCTAGTATGTCCAGTATTGATTACGTGTTGACGCTTGCACATCACCTTCACACCGTTAAAGACATACAGCACCTGGTCAGGGAGATCCTGGATCATTCACCCATGCTGTGTCGTTTGGAGGTGGGTGAGCCCACCGTCGGCCGCGTGGCACTGATTAATTCCTGGTACCTCACGTCTCCTCCCATAAGGGACAAAGTCCTGATGGAGTCAGAATTGTACTTCCAGGAAAACGAAGGGTAGGTTGACTCTGCGAGCACTCTCTGGGAGGCCTATAAGGTCGTCATACGGGGGGTGGTCCTGGCCCAGATAGCCGGGCAGCGCAGGGAGAGAGGGGCTGATATGGCGTGTTTGGAGGGGGAAATCTTGGCTCTGGAAGCCGCAGTCTGACTACAGGACTCGGCGGAGGTGCGTCAGAAACTGCGCATAAAAAAAAAAAAAAAGAGGATTTCTACGACCTGGCTACGGAATCCACCAAGACGCCACACAGGTCGACGCTTAGCAGAATCTACGACGTAGACGATAAGGCGGGCAAGTTACTGGCTTGGCTAGATCGCAGGGATAGGGCTCAGCGCGTTGTAGTTGAGATAGAAACAGACTCACAATCTCGCCTCACTGCACCACAAGACATAGACTAATTTAGCCAGTACTTTGTCGCTCTTCACATCCCATTCGAAGCATACGGAGGAAGAAGCTTCCTCTCTTCTGCGTGATATCTCGATGCCCTTACTTACCGAGGAAGAATGCTCTGATCTCAAACGCGATGATGTCTCTTCCCAGACATTTATATGCACTGCAGAACACACCACTCCCTGTCGCTGCTTTGTATTTTAAGGAACTCGACTGTATTGTTCGAGACCTCCTGTGGGAGGGTAAACAGCCCCGTACCGCGACACAAACTCACGCTAGGATGGTTTGATGGAGGCATTGGACTACCGGATATCAAACGATACTATTGGGCTACGCAACTCTCAGCCATTAACCAATGCATGTATAGACCGTAAAATGACCCGGCTTTCCAGATTGACAGATAGCTATCTGTCAATCTGGAAAGCCTGGTAATTTTTCGTCCCTGTATCCGGCCCGCGCTTCATCGCAGCTGGCCTGACCTTGTGACTTTGTCCCACTCCGGAACGACCAGATAACCACAGCGGGAGCTTTGTGCTTCTAGCCACTATTCACTATTCTTAAAAGTTTAAGACTGCAGATCTCCGGTTCTACTCATTGGATTTTTGTCAGTTTGGTCTAAAATAGTGTATTAAAGTTTACTCTATTTTTCTAAATTGGTGCAAGATTTTTCTAGTGTTGTGCTTTCTCTGTTACTGTTTGAAGTGCTGCATAAATACTTTTCACATTGCCTCCGAGTTAAGCCTGACTGCTTTGTGCAAAGCTACCAGAGGGTTAAGCACAGGTTAAGTTGGGGTTTGCTTGTGTTTCACCCTGACGGAGACTGTGGCTGCTGCTTGAGCAGGGTTTCACCCACCTCAACCAGTAACCCAATTTCCAACAAAGGCACATCGATTGTCAGTGCCAAGTAGCACTTAAGAGGAAATATAGCCAGTTTACGGGGGAAAAGCTACACCAGAGTAAAAAACACTGGAAAAGAAATACTCCATGAACTATGGTCAGGCAAACGATGCAGGATCTATGCGAGGCTTCACAAGCGTAATAAGAACTCCTTGCAAACAAACAGTAACATGGCTATCCTGACGAAGATCTATGTGGTGTGACGACTAGGAGCAAGAAACTGGGATGAGATTGTTCTTGTGGTTCCCATTTGGTGCATAGTTCGATGCCTCTATATGCATCAGCTAGCCTGCCAATAGTTTTTGCAACTATTCCTAGTGCCTATTAATCATTAAAAAAAACATAGAAGCATACTTCTTCAGAAGACGGATCTAATATGTTTAACCCTGTACCTCTAGAGGCAGACTGGGGAATATTTAAGTTTGCAATAACACCTATCTTTTCTTGTAAAGCACTGTAAAAAATAGAAACATTCACAAGATGGTAGCACTTCTCATTTTCCGTTCAGGGGTATTGTAGCATGAGCGCATGCGATGTGGCAGTTGCTGTGATAATTACTTATTTTCTGTTGAACAAAGAAGTAAATATGTTGTGTGAAAAGCATGAAAATTATACAGGTTCCTTTTTGCTCTTCACGTTTCTAATACAGTTAATTGCTGCATTAGAGCAAGGTATGCAGAAATACAGCACCGTTAATTGTTGAGAGAGTACAGAAGGGCACCTCCGTGATTACCAGCCGTCATGATGAAGAAAGTTAATGGGATCGTGTGTATCTCGGATTCTTCGCGTTCATTTGTTTGAAATCAGCAGAATTGAAGCTTTCATTTTGGTACGGAACTGCAGTCAAGAAATTAAAGTCTAATTAATAGCAAATGAAGCTGGTGTGTGCTATTAGAGGGAGGGAAGGAATTCTGAAATCTTAATGATGTCCCAGAAAAGGATGCCTCCTCTCTGAGTGGGTTTTTAATTTAAAACTGCATTCAAAATAGTGCATTATTGCCCCATATACATTTGCACCATGAGATTTTAAGGTTGTACTGCCCAGAGCGCCCAGAGCTACCTTAGCTTGGAGAGCTAAGGTAGCTGATAAGTGATAAAGTCACTTATGCAGCAAAAGCTAAATCAACCAAGTAAAGACTGGAGCCAGCCAGTAAGGCAGACAAAAAGCTTGCTTGCTAGATGCTGAATACCTTCCGAAATATTTAGGTTTTTCTTCCAAGAAAGGAATGAAGCGAAATACACTGAATAATCAAGGTAGTGTCTAAGTTAAGAACCCGAGTTTGCTGGATGGTCAGCATAGAAACACGAGCAAACAAGGTATCTCATATGGAGATACGCGATACGCTTGTTAAATGTCTGAGACAGTAACTCATTTTGGCAAATCACACAATGAGGGTGGGTGAGCACGATGGAATCTATGGGATGTAAGGAAGGGGTAAAGCAACAAGAGGAAGCGGGTTTGTGAGCAGAAAAAGGAGAATGGATTTGGAACTTGGAGATTGAGGAGACCGAGACTATGTAACAAAGCTCCTACACAAGGACTCTGGAAGCCTCGCCCTGCAACAAACAGCAGAGTCAGCTCACTAAGGAGTAAGACTTAAGTGGGAACAGAAAGTAAGAGCATGAGAGAAAAGTTTGCATTCTTTGGCCAGGAGTGTGGCTACTAAACGTATTGCTGGGTTGGGTCATAAACTGTTGCCCATTAAAGGTAAAATGCATGAGACATCCTAAAGATTGTGATTTATCTGGAGCTAAGGGACTTTAGAGTTGCATATAACACCTAAAATATTTAAGACCTCACCATGGGAGCAAGAGGAAGAAGCCGAATTACCACCTGCCAGGGAAAAATAAAAAGGAAATTCACAATCAATCCAGCTTTCCCAGAAACAGCAACGTTGGAACTGGGTTTAAAATGCCTGGGGAACGAGGACCATAAAGTAACTCATTCTTTTGCCTACTACAAGGGTTTGAGACAGCCAGAAAGGTTAAAGATCATTCAAGTTTCCATAATAGCACCAGGAGCAGTGATATTGATCACATGAGCTCTGTTTTTTTGTGGGGAACTCAAAACGTAGTGAAACCCTCCCTTAATGCAAGAGTATATATTATTGCACTTTGAATCAGACACTCTCCTGTGTCATCATCATTCTTCTTCTGAATTTGCCCCAGTCCAAGAGTCAGCCTAAAAAGGAGTTTAATGTTGCAGGTAGGTACAAGCAGGGACCTATCTGAACATCAGCTTGTCTTCCAGTAATGGAACAGAGAGGGGATAAGTGACCACCAGGCAGCCACAGAGCAAAGCAACATGCTACCAGTACTACCACAAATTAGTAGTACGTTTAGCAAGTCAAATAACACATTAGAAGACTGAGTTAGGAAAACGGAGTAAATAATTTCCTTGAGCTGCCAACTACTGTGCATATACATTTCAAAACAGAAGATTTGGAAAATAGCAACCTTGTCAACAACCTACTAGTCTTGGTCCTAAAAGCCTGATAGAGTGACTAGATTCTAAGCAGTCAAGTGTGGTATCGTGCGTGGCATTAATTGGACTAGCTACAACTTCATCTTGGACTCTTTATACATTTCCTTTCACGTTTTTGGAGCTGCTTTTTCATTGTGGACACCAGGCAGTTTTTAGAATCCTCTTATTTTAAGTTCCGTGCTGGGTAGCTCCTACACATAATGTGCAGTCACCAGTTGTTGAGGCCCGATTCAAATGTATTTTGTACATTTGATAGCTGCTAAAAGTGAGTAGTTTTTGTCCCTAGGTCCACTTGTACTTAGTACTATAGATTTTCGGTTTCAGTTTTCAAAACCCTGAATGTAATGTACGTTCTTTCGCATGTTTAATTGCCATATTACAAAATAAAAACCTCCTTTTTGTTTCTGGATGGACTGAAATGCCACTAATGGTTCCTCCGCTGCATCACTCTATAACCTATAACTGAGAATATAATAGCTATTTCTAATTTTATCTCCATATGGAAATGTTATGTCCTTGTCTAGGTAAGCAACATAACATCGGAGTTTCCCAGTTGATTTTCAAGTGTTGTTTTTGACTCCAAAGTTTGACCAGTTCTGATTACTGTGCTATGGGTTGAGTTTTCTTTTGTGTAGTATTCTGAATGAGTGCAGGATGATTGGGAATATTTTGGCTAGATTCCTGCTTAAGAAATACAATATACATAATTCTTTTACGTTGAGGAATTTTTTTTAAACAAATTCATTTGCTTTAAAGGTTTCATCTGAGTTGATGTTTGTATGAATAGCTTTGTAATGTATTTGTAACATTTTCAGTAAATCAATGGAGGAGGCCAACTTATGAAGTTCGTTGATTTGATTTAGTCATGGATGCGTTAACAGTCTTTGTGCTCCTTTACTGCATTGATAAGAATTTTACTGGATAAATTATTTCTTTATCTTTAGGAATACGACAAGTAATGCTAATGAGTACATATATTTATTCAATTATTTGTGTCTTTCACACATTAAGTATATATGAATTTTTTCATAAAGTGATTTCTCAGTTCACAAGCTAAATAACAGAATGACTGGAGCAATGGTACCAATTTTGTCTGCCCAAGAACATAGGAAAACCCAGAGAAATACTGGGCCCATTTCACAAGGATTTTGCTATGAGTAGGTGTGACTAGCTCTTGTAATATTCATGAGTGAACCAGTAGCACTACCAGAGTAAGTTACACCAAATTCTTTGCCTTGCGAATAAGCTCAATGAGTTTATCTGTATTTACAGGGAGAGGCCTGGCAGCAAATAGCGACTGCCAGGTTCACCCAAAAATATAAATAAATAAATGACCACAAAGGGGATCAGTGACAGAATATCAAAAACACATTTATCATGTGGACAGAATTTCGTGTCAAAAGTACTGAGGCAAGAATATTGAGAAGGTAGGTGTAAATAGATAAGTTTAAGTTTACTATTCTTAACTCAAGATCTACGTACCTTAAAGTCGCCAGTAGGTAGTTATAGGTAGGACCTTGTTTCAATTCAAAAAGCGTTTTTTCTTTTGCCAATATCTTTGGCGCGGTTTGACAAAACTTAGTGAAATTTTCAAAACTAATGGCCCACTCAGTTCAGCTGGTGTGTTGAAAATTTCGGGGTAATTAGTCAAGCGGGCTGAGCAAAAGGGAGGGCCCTAAACGCGTTTCTCCATGTTAATTTCAATAGGAAAGTTTAGGCACGGCTACAGCCCGAACTGCTGAATGGAATTACACCAAATTTGGCAAAGAGGTAGCTTTTGGTTCAGAAAGCACTCTTTTTGTTAAATGGTGTAAATCCGTTCGGCAAATGTAAACATTTCTCAGATATACCAATGGGGACGCAGAGGATTCTCTAAACCATCCGATTCAGAGCCTGCAATCTGATTGGCTGCTAACACTTCAAACCAGGAAGTGTTGACAGCCATCTTGTGACTCAGTTGAACCGAGTCACAAGAAAAAAGGTTAAAAAAACCCTGAAAAAACAATAAAAGGGGTCAGGGTAGAAACACCCTGACCCCCAAGGCCTGCTCAGAGGGTCCCACAGGGACCCCGGGGCCAAAAAAAGCATTTTTTTAAAAAATAATTAGGCAGGATTTGCGGTGGATCCGCAAATCCGGATAAATCGTTTTTTTTTAATAAACCGAAGCGTGGACTCCCCGCTTCGTTTCCTTTAGGCCCCGAGTTTGGCCAGGTCCCAGGAGCAATATTAAAAAGAGATGCGGGGGACCGTGTGGGCCACCGCATGCCCTAGTGACCTCCACCTCCCCGGGGCTATATTTATAACTAAAGTGTGGGGGAGGGGCTCCAGCCCCCCCCCCCCCCACAGCACCGGGGACCACCATCTCCCCAGGGCTAAAATACTGTGGAGTGGGGCCGTGCGGCCCCCCTCATGGAGCCATAAATGGGCATAAATGGCTCTGGAGACCGGCACCTCCCAGCGCCAGCTCCCGCAATGTCCCGTGGTGCCCACATGCAGAACATTGCAGTTTACTATGGGATATCCCATAGCAAACAAGTGTCTCACTTTGAACGAGTGAGAGCAAAATGCCCTCACTTGTTCAAAGTGGAGCACTTTGCTTTTTACCCCCCAGGGAGCTGCATCTTAGTGAGCAATGGAGGAGATGGTTGGTGAGGGTGAAGATGAAGCAACTGCTGGGGGCTGATACTGGAAGGCAGGGGAAAGCAGCACAACACATGAGAGAGGAAGTAAACCCATACTCTTATGGAATACTTAATGAAAAAGAAAAACAAAAGAGATCCTTAAATGTGAGCTGTCAGCCAATACAAAGGATGGTAAAGAGGCTATGCTCCAAGGGGAGGGAAACACACAAGCCAACGATTTTCCATGGCACCTGCATGAAGCACTAGGTAGTATAATATCTATATATCATCAAGAACTGTTGCTGCATTCACACGCCAAAGATACAAGTCATGGATTTATGAAGCAGCTCTGGTTACAAAATGCTGTGGCTCAAAGGTGTGTATATCAACTTCATTTAGTTCCAGTATGTAATGCTTGCACAACAGTAAGCTATGGCATAGATACGTTTTACCATTACCATTTTCCACCGTTCTGGAACTGCATTTAGCATCCGTGGCTAGCAAGATCAAAAGCCCATAGGGATACTATTCTTTGCAACGTGGGACAGCCTGAAGCTTCTCTTAGATGCCGAAAATTAAATATTATCGGGGTCTTCAATAAATTTCTAGTCATGCGATCACAATTTTGGTTATATATAGCCAACCGCAATGGCAACGACCAGTTTGAATATAATGGACAATAGTTGGACATCATTAATAGACACAAGTGTATGATACTCGTGACACTGGAGAAACTTTTGCTCTGGCTACTGAAGACTGATCACGTTAAGCTAAGTTAATGTCAGTAAATTCCAACAATTTTATGCTGTCAAAATCAAAACGAGCTTTCTATTATTTTATGCATATGCATGCTGAGAAACTTTGTTATATTAAGTTGATCGGACCAATTTACATGCTTTATTGCGGATAGCTTTTGTTAAGGACTAAGAGGGGTTGGGAAGGGAACCTATCAGACGGGTTTCATTACTAGTGTACCTTTGTGTCAGGCTTGAAGTACTAAAAGTTCGGTTTTGTTGTATAAAGCTTTGTACCCGTTGGGAGTGCAATAATGGTAAAGTGTGCATACAAATGCCACAACACGGTTTTATTTCTATCTGGTTAAATGTAAATGAAAAATTATATACCACACTATGACCTTTCCTTTGGCAGCGCAACATCTGCGCATTCTTTAACATAATGCTCAAATAAAGGACTACCTTTTAATGATGCTAGCCAAAATGCTTAAGCTTTTCAATAAAAACAAAAATAGAAACTTCACATTAATGTCAATACTGTTCGTTTTAGAATGAATCATGAACAAAAGTTACACGCTCAGATATACTACTAGAGTTTATGCACTATAATGCAATTCCCCAACAAAAAGCACATTCATTTCAACCAGTTAATTGACTCACAGATGAGAAGATAATCTGTATGAACAAGAGGTGATAATTTGCAGGTTAAAACGTGTTAAATAGTTGAGAGGAAGTCTATTTAGCTCAATTAAATCATGTAATGACGAGATTTCCAAGAGTCTGCAGTGCGAGACATCCTCTCCGAGTTTGCTATACTGATTAGAAAGAGCGGGGGTGCTCAGAGCCTACATGGATGAACTTGGATGCTTGAGACAGGTAAACATGTACATCAGCGGTTCCGGGCCAAAGGAAAGAGTACAAGAATCCGGGGGCGCTTTCCACAACACAGTGAGAAATCTAGAATCTCTTTGAAATAATGTTTTGCGTCTTACAATTCTTTTTATACACATGCGTATGTATCCTTCTCTTGACAGGTCACAGTGCTTTGTAACATTTGATGGCTTGAACTCGAAGATATTCTCTTTCTATATTTGGTGGTGTTTTTGTATTAGTTTTCATGGATCATCCTGTTTTCCGGCTTTGCATGTGCAAAATTTTCCCAACAAAAAAAAAAAACATAGCACTGCCAAAGCCCAAAGTTATGGCGTTATATAAGAGCAAGTAATTGATAATATAATGGGTGACTGTGTGTGGTTGTTTGAATGGGTGAGTCAATGAATGTTGGGACGGATCAGTAGGTGACTGTGAAAGACAGGGTGAATTCGAGCAGGAATGCCCTGATTACTTAGTGGTAATCTGCATTACTCCTACTCATCCAGGTCATTGCTTATAAAACGATTCCATCTCAAGACAGGAAAAAAAAAAGTTTGGAAAGGATCAGTGCTTCATTTGTAAAAAAGAATTAGTGGCATAGCCCAAAGCTCTGCTCAGAAGCCAGCGACTGCAGGTATTAAATGTCTGCACGACGAATACCACAGCTGTATAGTCTTAAACTCCCTCTCCCCTTATTTCACTCTTGGAGGTTCCGGTTCCCTTTATGACAGTTTCTTTTCTTCCTCCTGTTTTCCTCTTTCTTGCTCTTGGGAAACGAAGATCAGGTAGTCCCCACTGCCAACTACTGGCTCAGATGAAGCACTAGAAAGAACGCTTTGAGTATTAAACACATCCATCCTGCAGAATTGCATAAAAGAACTGCTTTTCCCAGCATCCTCCTGACATACCAAGCATAGGTCTCATGCTGGACTAGTCAAAGAGGGTGAGTGGGTCGTAATAACTTTGGGGAGGACAAGTAGGACTAGAAGTAATTAATTATATTGGTAAGTAATTGGAACATTACCTGTATATGCTTTGTCCCAGTTACTACAAAAGAGGAATACCAATACCAACCAGGCCTTCAACACCATAAATAAACACATATAGACAAAGCCGCGTAATACAGCACATAGTTAATTTATTGAAAAGCAACATATTAATGGATGAAACTGACAATCCATTCAGCAAATGTGTTCCCATTTGACTCCAAATCTCTAAGCCTGTAATCATGGGTGAAGGTATTGAAAGAAACCAGAGTAGCAAATGTGAACATTTTAGCAAAAGGCATCCCTGATCATTGGCTCAAGCTAGAACTGAACCACAACTGTGAGAGGAATCTTGTACAAAGAAGAAGAACAAAGCTATAGTGCACAGAATCCACTAACTGATGGTCATAAAAAAAAGGAAGCTTTCTGCCCCTGCCATTCTACCCCAAATGTAAAAATAAATTACCTGTTAAACAAGATCTAGACCTGTTCAAGCATATCAAAGGAGTCATTCTGACCTCTAAGACATCCCATAGCAATTCAACTAAGAAGGCAGGAGGAGGAAAAATTTGCAATATAATCTGTTCTGCTCTACCCTTGCAGAAGTAACTTTTAGAAGGATAATCGGGTCAGGACACCAAACTATCCCATCTTCTACTATAAACAAGTAGGAAGTCAGAGAGAAGAGCACCCAATTCTGTGTGCAGAAGTGACTACACTAAAAAAGCCACTTTCATGGCCATAAACATCAAATATACAGAAGCTAACGGCTCAAAGAAATGAGATTGTAAAGCCTTCAGCATCGTTGGGAAGAGAAAGAACAAGTTACAGGTCAAGACCAAGAGAAGTTCTTTAGAAGGCAAGGGACTAACAGTTCTGCCTCATATAGAGTGACCAAAGAATCATGAAACACTAAGAACTGTCCAGTGAGCCCTCAATGTGGAAGTAGAGATTAATTCAGCAACAAAGAAACACATTCTTAAAGCATGATAAACGATTAATGGGTATTAAAAAAGGACAGATGAAAGAGATAAATGTATGAAAGAAGACTAAAAGGTAATTGCATTGAATGGTTGAGCTTGTGGAGTGCTGGGAACTTCCTTCATGCATGTTGACAGTATGCAGTTAAGCTTCACACATCTGTGGCCAGTGGGTACAGCGCCAGAGCATGCTGAAAAGAGATGTGTCTCGTTAATAAAACCTAATTTTTAATAAAATATGGACACCCAACTTGGGAAATGTATACTGACGCCTGGCCAATGGGCCCCATTGCACCAAAACACAAAATATGTTCTTTAAAAATATTTCACATCAAACATTAAATCGGGCAGACATTAGGTTTCACACAAGAAGAAACCAAAAAAATGTATTCTCTATTTAAGGAGATGATACACTAACTTACTTTAACAGGGAATATAACTGATAACATTAGACAACTGGAATACTAATGAGACAGAAGCTGAAACAGTGCCTTCATGAAACAATTTATATTCTAAAATAAGGAGAAGACAATGAGATCTTCATGTAGCACTTTATGTAAAAATATGTTGAATACTGGCGTATGATACTCAACAAATGCTTGTTGGACTTGATGTTACTGATCCTTGAACAGCTTGCACTACACTCAAAGAATTAGATGAAGAAATAGTACAGATCAAAAAAGATTTCTTTAAAAAAAAAATAACCTGTGTGGGGCAAAATATTCAAAGACAAGTATTCAAAAGAAATAAATGAAAAATATGGCCATTTAAGAGGGATAACACGGATTACAAACTACACATAGTTTACACAATGTCAGGTATGTCAAAACATATCACTGACAAAACAAATAACGAAAGTTCAGAAGAAGGTATTCTTTCTGAAGAAGAATCTTACAAAAAATTCAAGGAGAAAGCAAAAATGAATAGTGATCGAGACCCAGGCACTTAAAATGATACATCTTTTTTATTGATTACTTTAGCTTTAAACAAAAAACCTGGAACCATAGAAAGGAAATAGTATGCCAGGCACAGAAAAAGAAATGACAGTAGTACAAAGTCCAGTGAAACACCCAGATCAATATTTCAAGTAAAGAACTATGGGCCAGATGTACAAAGCCCTTAGGAATTTGCAAACCTTGTGATTCACGAGATCACAAATTTGTGAACACAAAAGGGCTTTTTTCTATGTACTAAAGATATTTTGTGAGTTAAACAATCCTTTAGGATTACTGGCTGGTTTACTTACTTAGAGGCCGGGCCGTTGGTTTGTCGGTTAACTTTAATGGCCTCCGCACGCAACAGGCTCTCGAGGTTGGCTGCAGGAGAAGAGGCGCGTGCTTGGTCAACGCCATCTTGGCTTGGTCTCTTCGGTCACGTGAAGGGACTGTCTCTTCCATTACATGCTTTATGCGTTCCTGCGCCACCACAGCAGCTCTTGCCTTGACTCCTGATCTAAGGACAACATTTAAGAATATGACGGATTGGTTCGAAAGCTTTTCGCTTTAAGTCTTTGGAGGGCCCTGTAGTAAAAGGAGCCTGGGAATATTGCCTGGATTGTAGAGGACAACAGACCAAGAATCTGTGCCAAAACCCCTAGGGAAAATTCAGTTTTCCTTAGCACCATACTTAGCTCCCTGCGTAGCTTCCTTAGTTTTTCCCCAGTTAACTTCAATTCCACCAGAACCCTGCTTACCACAAAGCCTAAAAACTGGGTATCCTGACTTGGAACCTGGCAAAACTCTTTTTTGGTTTATTCCAAAGCCCAGTTGAGTGGTTAGATCTGTACGATAGGAGACCAGCTCCCAGGACTGACCCATTATTAAAAGATTGTCTAAGTAAATAATAAGCCAGCGCTTGCCCTTCTGCGTAAACTGAAGGAATTTCTGATGGTGAGACCAAATTGGAATAGTCAAATATGCATCTCTGAGATCTTGTCTCGTTAACTAAATCTCTTTTCCTCATGACATCCCTTTTCAGGTAAATCCCTTTCATTTTTAAGTGGTGATAGACCTCCCACTTGTTTAGATCTTTCTAATTTATCACAGGTCTCATACCCTTGTCTTTCTTCTCGACCAGGAAAATATTGCAGACTAAACGTTAGTTGGGATTTGATGCCTCTGGAGTAGCCCCATTGGCCAATCAGTCTTCTACCTCTTGCGACACCAGTTTTGAGTCTTCCTCTGAGAACCATTTCTCGAGGTATCTTCACTTGAACTGGGGGCTTAGAAACTCAAGCGTGCACCCCCGGACAGTGTCCAGAACCAAAAGGAGCCAGCGTCACCAAACTCTAATTTCCACAAAATTATGCCAGTCTGCCTCCTACCTTTATAGGGATACCTGAAGGGTCTTACGGAACTCTTACATGCGGAGAAGCCTCTCTGCCTTAGATCTCCTCTGGAGGATCTCCCACAGATACTTTGTCTCTGGGGGTAGAACGCCTGGTGGGTACCAAAGCCCATCTGGGTGAATCGCACGCCCCAAGAAGGGTCCAGATGAAGCCTAACCACGGTTGAGGAACTGACCCTCGTTCTCCCAGCCCTACCAAAAACGTTGTCCTGAAAAACCCTCTTGATGTTTTCTGAGATTTTTGAATGGAGCTAAAACCCCCCACATACTTTTCCATGTCCTTAACAAAGTCCTCACCAAAGAGGTGTCCCTGGGAGTAAGGGTCCCCTTCCTTGCTGGCCAGTTTAATCTGCTTTAGATTGATTTTCAGGAGGACGTTCTTCCTTCTCGCATGGGAGAGGGCAGTGTTTGCATTCCCTAAGAGACAGGCAACCCTTCGGGCCCACTGGCGCAGCTCTTTAGGGTGGCTCTGCAAAATGGGCCTAGTACTACCTGTTCAGCACTTGATTCTAAGCCGTAGAGATGGCAAGTAGTCGAGCATCTCCAGACTACCTCCTCGAGAAATTTAAGCTGATTGCCTAATCCAGTATTTAATTTCAAGAATAACATTACTTTAATGCACACTATAACTAAATACTACACCCACAACACAGGCAACATACAATTTAGTGCCCTGAGGCCTAAATTTGAATGTGCCTCTACCTGTTGCTTTCTCCTGGTCCCTCTTCTGACCTAGGTGGTCCCCCCTAGTCCTCACCCCAGGGTCAAAGTAACACCAAGATTATGCTCAGGTGCAGGCCATCCCTTTTTTAGAAAAGTGTGTTCAGTCTTTAACAGTTCACATTTACAGTCCTCACAGGGTGATGCTTGGTTGCTCAGGACATGCTGGATTTGGTGCAACTGGGCTGCGGTCCAACTTCAGTTTCTTGCTTCTTCTCTCATGCTTCTGGGGCACTGCAAATAGGTACGTCTGCCAGGTTTTCATCTGTGGCTGCAGGCACCCTCCTAGCGGACTTGTCTTCAATTAAATTGCTGCTTCATGTCTCTGAAAGCCATGTCACGTAGACAGCACAGTTGTCACCGCAGAAGTCTTGATCACACACGGAACAGATGGGCAGGTGCTCTGCGATTAGTGTGCCCCTGCTCTAGCCCATCTCATCCCAGCCATGCACACACCAGTCTTCAAGGGTAGTACAGTCACCCATAGGCCAATCTCAGTTGGGCAACACTGCCACTCATGCCACTTCTCTCGTGCAAAGCGGTTCGGTTCATGCCGTGACTACTTCTGGAACCTTGATAAGGTCAATCTGTGATTTTGTCTGTGTACAATGGCAAGGTTTATAACAATCTTCTACTGGTACAATGGTGGGACAGTCCATACTGGCTTGAATCACCATCCAGAATGGACTTCAGCTATCTTTTGGATGTGTTTTATGGGTCCCACTATGAGCCATGGGTAGAGAGTCTGTTACCCACGACACTGGGGTACAAAGATCACTCTCTGAAGACCTCCTTTTCTGGCAGACCCTACCTATCCAGGGACCATACTGCAGCTTGCTCCTCCAGGAAAGTCACTCCTGGAAGTTTAGCAAGCTCCTCAGTGCTTCATGTCAGATAAACAGCTTTACCAGCCAGGGATAGACTCAGGTGCTGTCCCCTTACCTCTGGAAAGCTGGCTGTCGGGTAGACACCAGCTCTGGTTGCACAGCCGTCCTAAAAGTAGTCTTTGGAGCACGCCCTTATTTGGTCATAGAGAACTTGGAACTGGATAAGCAGAGCGGTGGAGCCCACTTTTATATAGCCAAAGCAGACAGGAGAGGAGTTGCCACTATCCGTGCTTTCAGCACCAGAATGGGGTGGTTCTCTTTTCACGTGTCTTTTTAGTGCTGGACTCCATATACAGTCTATATGTACAGTGATGCTTCTCACATCAGCATTGTCCCCGGCCTGGAGAATCCACACCAGAGGCACAAAGAGTTGTGAAGTTTCTGCACCAGACAGTCGTCAGCCAACTGAAAACTTTGATCAGGGAAAGACAAAAAGTTGTGCTTCTCTTATAGAGTTCCCATCAAGCTGCACAACAGAGTTTGCAGCCCCACCTTTCATCCGCACCAACTAATCAGCATCCCCTGCTCAGTAAAAGTTCTAACTGAATTTCTAAAGGAGACTTGTCCCCTCTTCGCTCGCTTCAGGTTTTTAGGTCTCTAAGCTCCAGCTGTGTCAGCAATACTGTACACTTCCAATGTCTGGAAAAACAACCTCTCCTCCATCCTGTGCAAAATGCCAGGCCAATGGTACCCAAAATGGAAGCCACAAGCTTCCATTTCTCCGATTCATGGAAGTCACAAGCTTCTATTACTCCGAGTCATGCAGAGGCCCCAAAAAAACATTCATTCATTTTTACCCAAAACCCTCATCTCTGTCTGTAAAAGGAAAAACCAGGAGGATGGTGGGAATGACAGCCTTTTAAGACACATAGCTAGCAATGGGCAGGTGTATATTCACAGCATTCTATCCTGAATTGTTTTCCTGTCTTTATATGGGATTCAATGAGGACGAAGGATTTAAGATATAATGCTTCCTTTGTCTATTTATCAAGATATTGATTGCATTATCGTTAACATATATATATATATATATACACACACACACACACACACACACACACACACACACACACACTTTATTGATCATTTACATTGTAAAAAACAATACATCAGGATAAAAACAATTAATATTACATTAAAATATCCAATAAAATGCAATGTTATAAGCCCCTTAAAGACATAATGAGCAGGCTCAAACATAGAAGCAAGAAGAGCTAAAGAGGTGCAACAATGTTCAGAGACTGCTTAACACATTTTGATCTCCTCCACCAGGCAAATAGCAGGAATCTCGAAATAGCAAACACTAGCCATCTTGCGGTGTCTGATTTGAAAATGCGTGTGGCTTCCAAAGGGCACCTAATGGAAAGCATACGACAGACAGGAGCTATCCAGGTTCTTCTAAAATCTGCATCGGAGGGACAACAAAAAATAAAAGTGCTCAAGTGTCTCGGGGGCGCTGTGGCATGAAGGGCACATTGGATTGGCCAGCACATTACCCCAGCAACTTCTCCTTGAATCTAAGGGAATAGTTCCATATCTAAGTTGGGTATACAGTGCACGTGCCTGTGGTGGTTCAATATCGTCCAGGAAAGTTTCGAAGCCAAAACTATATTTGACATTAAAAAAATCTCATGGTTAAAGTGTCATGTGCAGTGCGTTCTATGTTTTCCAAAGCCATCAGTCCCCAGAACCTTTTTTTGTCAAGGGGGGTCCATAGATTTAATAATGGTCTCAGGTTTCTCCTAGAGCTGACCCAGCCCTAATTTAATGAACCAAGCCTTGATCGTGTTGAACCACTTAATTCAACCTGTTTGCTTGTGCAGGGCAATCAACTCAACCATGGCCTTCTTCAACGGGACCCAGGTATTACTTGTCCAGGCCCTTATCCAGAACAGGAGTGCCCTGAGAATAGCAAAGTGTTCAATAGGTTTTATGCCAAGATCTAACCTAAGCGGCAAGAGTGGTGTGTTTACTGGCGGGTTCATTACGGCTCTGATAAATTTATTTTCTGCGAGGGTTAGATCCGTCAGGTTTTCCAGCCCCCATAACTCTGCCCTGTATAGGGCTGCTCCTAATGCTTTAGCCCTGTGGAGTTCTAGGATAGGTGAGATGGCCCGTAATGGGAGGCCCTGGCCCTGCGTACTATGGCACAATCTACATGCTGGAGGGTCAAAGTACTCTTTTCCAACTGAGGATTCCAGGCCAGCCTGTCGCTGATACGAACTCCCAAGTAGTCAAAGGACTTAACTTGCTCCAAAACTTGCGTCCCGAGCACGAGTTTTCCCTTGCTCGGTTTATAGGGATTAAAAGACATGTATTTGGTTTTGGAGCAGTTTATTTCTAAACCCTTTTCTTCGCAGACCTTGGAAAATTTATTTAGGAGGTTTTGGATTCCTCTGGAAGTTCTGGCAATAAGCAGTGTGTCATCCGCAAAAAACAGACATGGCACTGCGCTGCCTGCCAATTTCAGAGGGCCACCATCACAATTATACAGTTCACCAATAAGACCATTAATGTAGAGGGTAAATAATCTAGGAGCAAGAACGCAACCTTGTCGCACGCCTTTCCGGACCAGTATGTTATTGGTCAGGCTGCCAACGGAATTCCACCTAACCTTGGCAAAGGTGTCACAGTGAAGCCGGATCAAGGTTCTAAGTATGTTGGGTGGTATTCCTAGTTCGCTCAGTGCTAACCATAATTGGGACAAATCTATAGAGTCAAAGGCCAGGCCGTCTTTAGGTCCACAAACACCACATATAGATGACCTCTTCTGATAGTTACTTCCTTCCATATTAACACGAGGAATCGAAAAACTTGATCAGTGGTGCTTGTGGAAGCCCTAAAATCTGCCTGTAAGTCAGACAAAACATTATTTTCCTCAATCCAATTTTGGAATCTGGTCAAAATAATTTTGCAAAATATTTTTGGGGAAACATCTATTAGGCTGACCCTTTGTCGTCCTTTTTGTGGATGGGATAATTTCAGCACCCCGCCAGGTTTCCGGAATGGCTCCCCCACGCAAGATAGTGTTAAAGACCTTATGGAGCAATGAGCCCCAAATAATAGGTTCGGCTTTGAACAGATCGCCTGGGAGCTTGTCTAGACCCGGGGCTTCTCCACTCTGCAGCAAGTTTATGGCCAGGATGGTTTCATCTATAGTTATATTATCTCCATCTAGTAATTCAAAGCCCTGAAAATTCGTATATGTGCCTAGATCATGTAGGAGCCCCTGGCCTGCATAAAGATCCCCAAAATATTCCTCCCACACATGGGGCTGGATGTGGAAATCTGTTTCCGTCTCTAGTTTCGGTGACCCCTTCGAGAGAAGGTGCCAGAAAGTTGGCTATTCTAATGTTTTGCAGCATCTAGGAGCATGCTCCACTTTTCAGACTCCCAGTCCCTTTTTGCCTTATTTTGAGCAGATTTGTATGACTTTCTACAGCTTTTGACATTTGCAGGAGTCTTCCATTTCACTGCTTCAAAGAAGTCATCCCTGGCTATTTTGCAGGCTTCATTATACCAAGGCACTGTGTTCCACTTTGATAAAGAACATGGTTTATAAAGAGGGGTCTTATATTTGAGATCAACTTCAACAAAGAGGTCATTACAACTTCTGGCCCTGTGGTAGAGGCACTTAAGACTATTAAAGTCCGCTCCACTTCTATGTATATTTTAGGGAGTGCAGTTGGATCAGCTAAGATAAGGGGCCACTTGACTCTTCTGTTGTTATTAGTAGTGATGACCAGAGTGCTCTCAACCCTGGGATGGCCATGCAATGAAGGTAGACCGTTCATCGTAAGAGACAGGGCGTTGTGATCACGGTCTTCCCGGGATAAGATGACCATATCTTTGACACTAGACCAAAGGTCGAGATCGACTAAAATATAGTCGATCCGAGACTTTGATGTCCCTCTTTTAAAAGTGTGACAAGCTCCTTTATCAGAGTGTGTCCGACCATTGCAGGCTCTTACCCCAAATAAGATGGTGAGTGACAAAACTTGTTGTCCCACTCTAGTGCATTTCTTAATTAGTGGTATATGAAGTGTTGGAATCCCCCTGGCCATATCGTCGCCTGAGATAAGATCCTGTATGTAATCAACCGGCTCAAAAGTAGTATTGAAGTCTCCGGCGATTATCAGTCGGTGACTCCCCGGGACTGACTCTAGATAATTTGTCAGGGTTGTTATTGTCCTCGATGGGCTATGTGAGCTGGTAAACCGGTTATAGATGTTAAAAAGTCTAATCTTCACACTCTACTTACCCAATGTTAGTTCTAGCCCAAGATCTTTAACCTTGATTTTACATACCAACGAGTTTTTAACCCAGATTAGGAGGCAACCTGCTGGACGACCAGCTGCCGGCTGTTTGGCTTCAATACTATAAGAGGTAAAACCTACCCTATGGGTACATTCAACTGCCCAGGTTTCCTGCAGAAGGCAAAAATGAAAAACATCCAATAGCTCGCACCAATCTGGGTTGGTTATCTTGGACTTTATACCGGCTATATTCCAGGATAGGACTTTCAAGTCATGGGGGTCAACTAAAGATTCCTGTATATGCCCTGTGGTTTTAGTGACCCCCCCCAGGCATCAGTTGGTATTGGGGATAAATATTATTTGTTACCCGATCACTAGTGACGGGATTACTGCTAGTGCATGGTAGGGATATAGCGTCAAACTCCACAGCAGGTATGACTTCTGCAGAAGATGTAGATGCTCTGGATAATCAATCTTGAGAATCCAGAGTACTCAGGAGATGGTACCTGTTTCTAGTTTCCAAAAGGGGGGGGGGGGGGCTCCTGATGTAAAGGTGTCCTTACACTAACCATTCCACTAGCCAAAGTGTTCTTTTATTTAGGCAAGACCCCCCCTCCCAGCAACCGACTAGCAATAATAGTGTAGTGAAGACTGCTATTTATATACGTACAATGCCAAGTTAGCACAACCGCGTTAGATGTTAGAAAGCCATCTTGCCACTTTTGCTGCTTTTGCACACGACACGGTTATTACATGTTATTAATTGAGAAATGCTTGCTCGCTTTTTCTTCACATGAGAACTGTCTGTTGTTCACATCCCTAACAGTGATCTGCGACCTTGGTCTGAACATTGTGTAAAGAAACAGTCTGGGTCGCTAGACGGTGCATGTTGTTGAGTTCGGGTTGATCGGCCCACTATTTAGCCATAACATGCACGCAGCTGCAAATACCTGAAAGTCGAGTGCTTTTAATATTGCAGGCTACATGCTTTAGACACATTCGGAAGAAGAGCTTTCCCAGGAGCAGAGTCTAGCTGATCCTGTGATGTGATTCCACTAAGCTGATCTTTACGGTATGGGGTTCCCCATTCAAGCCTAGAGACCTTTTTATTAGTCTAATAATAATAATAATATTAGTTTACTAACGAAAGGAAGGTGGCTGTCATCCACGGTCATTTTATTATGATTACTCCTTTCATTTTCTATGGTATTGTAACTATGCTGATGGTTTTGATCTTAATCATTTGTCTGCTTATGTTAGCCAAAGTACTGCATCTTAGGACACGAGGTTTATAAAATAAACTCTTTAAACTTTACTGTGTCTCTGTTTATTCTGTTGTGGACTGATGAGAATAATTACGAACAGGTATTTCGGATTCCCACCATTCCTGAGAATACCCCAAGTCGCTTGTTCTGGGTTGTCTATACATTGGGACCGCCGAGATAAAACTCGGATAACGAATGGGACACTGATGCTGGTCGGATAAGGGGTTCTGAGGTGAGTTTTTGGCAGTCTCCGAAGCAGTGGCCCCTCTTGAGAAGAGGCTCAGAGCTGCCATAGCGGTGCCTTCCACCCCTCACTCAGAGGGAAGACCTACTCAGGCCTTCAGCCCCCAAACCTCAGGAGCGGGCCACTGCTACTCCCACTCCCCCCCAGGAGATCCCCCATAAGCACGCCCACCCAGAAGGCATTGATTTGGATGCCTTTGACAGGCTTAAGCAAGCCTTCCTAGACACTAGACCCCCTCACCTCCCACAGGTTGGCACGCAGGCGGAACCTCCCGCTATGGACGGTTTGGACCAGGAAGCCTCCCCCCAACCTTTGGGCAATTCCCCACCGGGATTGGACGGGGAGTCTGACCATCATCGGTCATGGCGCCCTTCCCCGCCCACCCTTCAGAGACCCCAAGAGGGCCAGTGGGACCAGCTAGACCCTGATGAGCTCCTGCACCCTCGCTCCTCGGAGTGGGTGCTTTGCGACAAGGTGGCGAAGTACATAGCCAGTAGGTTGCGCAAATCATTGGATCACGAAGTCTGGTCCCGGCTGAGAGCAGCGTGTCCTCGACCCTCTTTGGAGGGCAAGGTGGCAGTCACACCAAAGATCGATGCCCTGATGGCGGCCTTCTAGACCAACTATATCAAGGATCCCAAGAAAGGCATAGACGGTCTTGGCAGGCTTGCCAAAACACGCTCCTAGATATCACAGGACCTTTAGTCAGGATATTCGACATGGCAGAGGATGCCAAAGCCTCTGGAGCCCTGATTCAACCAGATATCCTCTCCAGTTGGGCTCAGAGAGCAATCATATTTCTGGGCAATGCCAATTGCGCCATCCCAACGGAAAGACGCAGATCCCTGCTCATTAAGCTGGACCCTAAATTGGGCGAACTAGCCACCTCAAAGGCAGGCAAATTAGCTCAGGGAGATCCTTTTGTCAAGGAACTGATTACGTTTGTTTCCACTTTTAATTTCTTGGATAAGGCCCAGTCTATGGTTAAGCGCATTTTCAACACGCATGTTATTCCTGTGAGGCCAGCCGCGGTAGGGGGCGCTCGGCTGGCAGTTCCTCCGAAGCTAACAATCGCAAAGGGGACAATGGCAGTACTCCTCGCGCTTCGGAGGTTTCTGCCCGACCAGAGGGCGAGGTCGCCAGAGGGGACAACGTAATGGCCCCGGTGGGGGCGGCAACAACACATTCCACGGTGAGTTTAATTCTCTCAGGTTTTTGCTTGGGGGAGGGGGGGAATAAATAAATTTTAAAATAAAAAAAAAAAAATTTTTTAAAATTGGTTGGCCCACTTTCTCGACAATTGCCTGTCCCTTACGACCGATGCATTAGTCCTACAGACGGCACAGGGCTTCCACATAGAGTTTTATGGATTGCCCGTCCAACCGGCACCTCCCAGGCAGCTACGGTTCTCAGGCCAGGAAACCTGCGTTTTTCATCAGGAGGCAGAGGAGTTGCTGGAAAGAGGAGCAATTTGCAGGTCCTTCCCGCATCCAGCAGGGTTTTTGAGCAACCTATTTCTGGTGCAGAAGCAGGATGGGGGCCATCGACCAGTGATAAATCTTCGGGAATTCAACGAGTGGCTGGTTTATCGCCACTTCAAGATGGATCCATCTACTACGAGACCTCCTTCGCCCCAACAATTGGATGGTCAGGTTGGATCCCAAGGAAGCGTACCTGACGATTGCGATCTATCCCCCTCACCGGCGGTTCTTTCGGGTCTAATGGGGGGACAAAAATGTCAAGTTCACTTCTATGACCTTCGGTCTCTCTTCTGCATGCTTCACCAGGGTTCTGTATCCAGCGGTAGAACACCTCCGGGTGCAGGGAATTCAAATGATCGTTTACCTGGACGATATGTTGTTCAAGAGTCAGTGCCCCCAGGCTCTCTGCCGGCAGCTGCGATCCGCGGTGTTACTTCTCCAATCTCTGTTTTTTTTTTTAAAATATAAATTTATTTTTATTTTTTAGTTAAACAAATAACACAATACAATTCTTACAGTGAGCCTTGCATGTGAATAATCCCATACACATGAAATATGTGGACATCATGAACAGGGCCACTTCCTTCTCAGTTAGGCTGACTCGAGTTTGTATTCTCCAATCGGGACAACTCATTGTGTTTGTATGGATGCAATCGGAATCAGGCAACAACCATAGGTGAGCACCAGGGACGCTGCCTAGGGTAGAATTCTGTTGGGTCCCCGTGTGGAGGTCTCCTGTGTCGTTTGCGTTGTGGACTGTTGTGTCTCCTCCCATGTCCAGTCCAAAATGTCTTCAATCTCTGGGGTTCTTGATCAACCAGGCCAAGTCCAGCCTCTTGCCTTCTTGCACGACCACATTCCAAGGATTTGTCATCGACTCGACAAAGGCCACGCTGAGCCTTCCTTCCAGAAAGAGAACAATGATTAGACACGAGGCACGACAATTGCTAAGGAAGCCTCAGGCTTCCCTGCGCAGTATTGCCAGAGTGGTCGGTCTCTAGTCTGCTTCAATTCGGGCCATATTCCAGGGCCCTCTGCATTTTCGGGCCCTGCAGAGGCTCAAAGAGTCCCATTTACAGAGGGGTTTCTCGTACGCCCAGCAGGTGCCGTTGTCAGATGAGGAACTCAATTGGTGGCTGGCCCACATGGAGGCGTGGAATGGCTGAACCGGATCTAGTGATAGAGTCCAATGCCAGCGGCCTCGGTTGGGGGGCACACTATGGAGAATTCACCACTGAGGTGGATGATACGCCCCAGAACAATCTCTGCATATAAACTGCCTGGAACTAATGGCAGGTTATTTTACGGTCTGCTGTTGAACCAAAGATAGAGCGCAGTCCTGCGTCCTCAAGATGGACAATGCGGCGGGGGTCCGAGGCCTTGGCGGATCTGGCCAATAACTTTTGGGAGTACTGTCTCGAACACCAAGTATCAGTGACGGCGAAACATCTCCCGGGGACAGACAAGCAGGTGGCGCATTGGCACTCCTGTTATCTGCGGGACTCCAGTCTGTGGAAATTGTTTCCTCCCAGTTTTTCAGGCCCCATTGACTCTATGGGGTCCCTTCTCGATCAACCTCTTCGCATCTCGACTAGACCATCAACTCCACAGTTACTTCAGTTGGAGACCATATCCTGGGGGCGGCAGCCATGGATGCCTTTCTCCAAGAGTGGGCGTCAGAGCTGGGGTATGACCTCCTCGCTCGAGCGTGATCGGACGGAACTATCAAGAGATATCTTTCAGCCTGGTCTCGCTGGATGGGTTGGTGTCTGCAACGAAACCTGGATCCCGTGGGGGGCAGATGTTGTCGCCATCTTGAATTTTTTAGCGTATCTGGCCTCTGAGGGTATGGCTTATCGGTCGATCAATACCTTTTGCTCAGCTATTTCTGCATGTCATGCCAATGTAGCAAGAAACTTCTGCAGAAAATTCGGTCATCTCTTCCACCGGAACTACGGTATTCGGTCCTCTGGGACATAAACAAAGTTCTGAATTTGCTGTCGGGTTGGACGAGCAACAAGTATCTTTCACATAAACAATTGTCAGCGAAGCTAGCAATGCTGCTCTTCTTGATATCCTGTAGACGAGGTCCTGATGTTCAGGCTTTGGACATCACAGGTCGCTCCTTTACCCTGGAGGGGGGTCACTTTCCATGTTACACGCAGGACTAGGTTTCAATTCCGAAGGTACCTAAATTGTGTGTGGTGGGATGTATTAAGGCTTATGAATCCATGAGGGACGAGTTATGACCCCACAGGGAACAACAGTTGCGGATTGCTTTACCAAAGCCTATCAGAGCAGTGTCATCCTTGACTATTGCCTGATGGGTTTGGTGGTTGATGTCGGAAGCTGGCATCGACAACAAAGTCTTTGGTGCGCACTCGACAAGGGGAGCGATTGTTTCAAAACCATTTGTCTTGGGAGCTTGCTTGGAGGACATTTTGAATATGGCAGACTAGTCGTCAGATTCAACCTTTAAAAGGTTTTATTTTAAGCCAGTCTCCTCCATTGCGGCTCTAGTTGTGGACAAGCTTTGAACTTGCCTTATCCTCGCCTCCTGGTCCTGACGTAAAATGAAAAATTTCCTAGCTTTCGTAACGGAAAGTTTCAATTCTATTAAGGACTCGGAGGCGGGGATTCGCCTGCCCTGAGATGAAGAATGACCCACCCGGGTTATCAGATCTAAGTCTGAATGTAAATAACCGATTTTCAAGTTGGGTTTCACTCTAATGGCTGATAATGCTGAGCTTGTTGCTTGGAAGTTTTCCTAAATCTTCCCCGGCAGTCACAGTCTCTCACTTTTCAAGATCAGAGTCCACGAAACAAGAGTAAGGATCTTCTACTGTCGGCATGGTGGCAGGAAGAAAGAGGGATTCCGACGAGGGACAAGAATAGTTGATGGGACTGTTGGCTCCTGATTGGTGGATTCTGTTTGACTGTTGCACTTCAGTTTTTTTGTGTCAAAGTTTATGCTCTAAAATTACTGCTGTGAAATAAAAGAAGAAAAAGTAGTAAGAACATGCCTAATCCTCGCCTATGAGTCCTTAATAGAATTGAAACTTTCTGTTGCGAAAGCTAGGAAATTTTTCACTCTGTGCATTTACCCCTGCTAACCAGTAGTAAAGTGCCTATGGTTCCGACGATTAAACATGGTAGAATGAACATATTCCTAATTGGTATATGCAATTTACCTAGAAGCCCTTAGTATATAGTACAGAATGTACCTAGGGCCCACAAGTAAAATGCCATTAGAAGATTGCAGCACCTATTGTGCCATCCACTACAGTGACAGTGTAAAAGAGAATGTAGCCTTACGGCTAAAGCAGTCGACCTCGGAGCTGGGGAACTGAGTTAGAGTCTAGGCAACGACGCTCAACATCCTGTGATTCTGGGCAAATCATTCAATCTCCTCGTGCCTAACAAAAATGAATGTGTCCATCTGTATTGAAACTTGGAGAGGCCAGCTCAGAAGCTGGGCCCATAACAGTACCGGCACTTCACCGGCTGCTCCTGCCGGGAACCCGCCTGGCCTCAACTAATCCAATCCCGGTGGCAGTGGCCAGATCCTGCATGATACGGGTCCAGCGATTGTCTTGCGACACCAAACTGTATACCCCGTTGCTCCCACTGGCGGGCCTGCCTCGTAGCATAAGTTATTAAACCGCACAAGCTCTACAGACCTGTATGGACCACTCTGTCTCTGAGGTGGAATCCCTTTTTGTAGATGGTCAACTCCTTTCATTTTTCCAACTGGCAGAGGAGAGTGCTCTTCCACATGGTCAGTTTCTGCTCCATCGACAAATAATCTCAGACCGTTGTCAGCTCTTGGATTATCTGGAGGGGAAACCATAACACACCCAGTGCTCCAGATAATATCACACATGGGCCTAGGATGCCACCAGATGACCTGCATATATAGAGCCATACAGGAACTCACAGCTGTACCACTCACTCAACAGAGACTTAAATGGGAGGAGGATTTTGAACGGCCAATTCACGACAGGGAATGGCAACAAGCCCTAGAGTACCCTAATAAACTGTCCCGTAACTCACGATTTAAAAATATACACTTTCACATTTTGCATAGAGCATATTTAACGCAGTGTGCCTCCAGCGCTTCTACCCACGGACACAGTTTTCCTGTACTCACGTCCAGGCCCTTAGTACAACAACATTCCTACATATGTTATTGGAGTTGCCCCACCTTACAATACTATTGGGACACTGTCCCCAGGACCCTGAGGGAGGTTACGGGACTCACGGACACCACCACATGGGAACCCAGTGTGTTGGGAATATTTCGATGCCTGAAGCAATACAAAGTCCAAACACAGTTTGCGTCCCTTCTCCTGCCGAAACAGGGTATCGCAATGCACTAGCGAACGCCAACGGGGCCTTTAATGGTAGCCTGGCTGGGAGCAATCAGCAAGTGGGATGCAGCAGAAGAGGACACGAGACAGCGTGAAAAGGTATGGGGAATACAACGTTGTCGTATCTCCACAGAATGGGCCACACTCCTCCAGAACTTCTGACAAAAGTTAGAAGAGGTGCAACTACTCCCAGCTACACTGAACCCAATCGCCGACACCCAGCCCTGAGCCTTGGAATTGGAATTGCATTTGTAGAGCGCGAATTGCTGCCCGAAGGCGTCCAAGCGCTAAGAGTACCAATAGTCCTTCTCATGAGGCCCCACAAAGGCCTCAGTTTTCTTGAAGGCCCACACATGGCACGCATGGGCAAGCATATGTGACAACCCTTCCCCGCAGGCCGCACTGAGCTGCTTACCTGACCAAGCCCACAGCCCCAACAAAGTAGCCGCAAGTGACAAATGCATGCCAGCACGCCCACACCCAAACCCTTCATAACCCACCCCTAGTTTATCTCCAAGTTCACAGTTAGTCAACAGATCTTATACCATTTATCCCCATTTTTCCACCCTTTTATTATTTCAATCATGGGACACAATAAGGGAAGGGCAATCCCCCTCCAGGGAGGAGAATAGACTTAATTGAAACTTGATGTGTCGTATTGTCAGCTTCCTTGTCTTTTGGTATGCTCTCACCCACTTGTAACAAAGACTCTGAACCTTTGTTATTTCTTTCTGTGATATGCAAATAATCTATGTAGACAACGGTGTACAATGATTCTACAATGTGGAAAACGTAATAAAATGGTTTACATTTTTTTTTTTTTAAAGATTGGCCCTTGTGTTCGAGCTACAGGGAATTACAAGAGGCCTTTTCTGCAAATGCCTAGTTGACCTGCACTGGACCCCGCAGTTGGCATCTGCCTGACACCCTGCGCGTCCGCTGAGGTCCTGGGGCTTCAGTGTACTCCTCAAGGGGTTGGGACTTAAACGAGTATGACAGAAGGTAAAATATTTGACCAGGAAGAGGCACGACCAGCATGGGCATTGAGTAGGCCGTGTGTTCACTCATTTCTGCTCTGACCCAGTTTGTTTAAGCCTCTTTCAGCAGACTACAACCAAAAAATAGGGATCTGGCGCACCCGGATTAATCTTTGGACCCTATATAGAGACTCAATGACCTGATCCAGCACAACAAGTTAGTTATCCTGGCAGCTGAAGATGTGATGGGGTTCCATAGAGGACAAATACTGCCATCTTGTACAGCACCCTTCAGAGGTGGTTGATTACACGGATTCCCAGCAAGTGGCATACCGATGGGAGCGGCTTTAGGGTTGCTGGTCCCAGAAACCTTGGAAGCATGAAGCGTGGAACTGCAGACTCGTGAATGGGGCTGCTGCCTGGAGGCACTGCACTCAACACAAGTAGCGGCCTCTGTTCGAAGCAGTGTGTGTGACAGGAGTGGGAGCCCAGCATCTTTGAAGACATGCAGTGAGGCCTAAGGGCTCAGTGATAGGACCTGTATACCCATACAGCTGCAACAGGAAATGCGACTCCTGTGAGTTTCTGTACTTCGAGTCACACCAATGGGTGCCGATGGCGCTCTCCCACCCACTGCTTAAGGGCTGAACTCTCAGGCTGAAATTAGGCCTTGCTCCCTGCTGGCATGGAAACAATACGAGAGGGGCTCCCCGAACAACAAGAGGTGCCTGTATCCAGTGGTGCTTCGGGCACTCAGCTGTTAGGTGCCTATCCAGACCGCCTTCTAAAAGCAGACATGACATGGATGAGATTGTTGCACTCTCATAGCAGATCAGGAGTCTGGACCGCAGAATGCATTATCTCTACTATTGTCAGTGATTTGATATCCGTTAAATTACCTCCAAGGACTATGCTTTGCTTTGTTTTGTTTGGGAGAATAATATGTGAACGATCCGCTTTTGACCCAGACACCCCAAATGTGAACAGCACCCTAAATTGCATTCATAAAAACTGGACCAGAAGATTCGGAGGCAGAGGAGGAGGCAGCATCTGGGAGCTCCTACACCACTACCTCTACCTAAGGTGCAGGCGGAGATCTATAGGTTGGTAAAGGATACTAGAGGCTGCGCTTCCTTTCGGCTTGAGAGTCACTCAATCTCCAACTAAGCAAAAAGTCTCATCTTCATCCCGCTACCTGGGGAGACTTCTACATGGTGGCACGACACCCAACAGACATCGACGGGATGCCACCATCAAACATATGTAGTCATAGAAGGGCTCTGAAGCATACAAGAAAATTGCCAAAGCCTCACTCGATCCTGCAGTGAGGATGCAGCAGCAGATTCAGGAGTACTCCTCTCCAGAGAATTTCTGAAAAGGTTTCTGAAAGAAACCGAAGAGGAGCTGGATCCACTCCACACAGACCAGAAAGAAATACAGTAGGATCTGGCCACTTTGAGGTCCAGGTCTGACCTGGAACATGTGGTAGATGAACCCATAGAAGAACTTCATGATAATAGCTGCATGCTTCTTAACGTAGAAAGACACTTTGAAGACATCACCCTAAAGCAAGAGGACTTTGATAACAGATCCTGTTGTAACAACATTAGGATCCGGAGCCTTACGCGTGGTGCAGAGGGGCAAGACATTCAGGGCTTTGTCCAATGTCTTCTCCATCATCACCATACATAATCGTCCAGATGAACCGCAAATACAATTAGATTGAACGCACAGGACCAACCCCTGTGGCTCACACAGAGGCCTCTTTGGGCAGTCCAATGAGGGTTAACTTCTATGATGAAAAGGAGAACATGATGGCCTTCGTGTGCTCTTTGCCCCATGTCACAAATTATTCTTCTATAACTACATCACATCTGCTACATTGCAAAGAAGGAGAACTCTGAAGACTGTCACAGAATATCTACCCACTCGTGGGGTTTCCTACCAATGGGACTGCCCTTTCCATCTAATTTTAGTCTTAGAGGGTCAAAAACATATGATTAAAATCACAATTGAACGCTGTGAGATCCTACAACTTCCCATAGATGACTGCCTGCACTAGACAGTTCCCGACCTGAGCAGCACAGGCCACACCTATCAATCTGCCAAAAGCCACTGCAGACATAGTCTACCTCCTCTGAAAGAAACCGCACAAGCAAGACAAGCTGCAATAAGAGGCAGAGAAAGTGGGTAACGACGACGCTATAATGTCACCATTGATGACTTTGAGGAGTCACCGTCACTAAGTAACACGAATAGTTCGACCCCCAATCAGGGTCCAGGTTGACACTGCAATGAGAAAGGGGATAGTACGATTGAAGTACGGATGTCGTTGAGGAACGAAGATCTAGATTTCTGATTTAAGATGACCACTCACAAAGGAGATGGGAATTACCATGTTCTATTGTTTTATTATGTTGTTCATATATATTGCAATATTTTTGGGGAAAGGGTGAGGTAGCTGTAGCCAATACCACCCTTGTTGTTGAAAGAGATGGGGGGGCTCACGGGGCCACTTATCACGACAAACGCCTCAGCTGATATCCATAACAAGCATTGGCATAGCCAATAGGTCTCGCCTTTGGGACCTTATAAGTATTTAATTCTGCAGCACAATATCCTTGGTGCAACATCAACTGTTGCATGGCTAAACACTTATAATGTCCCAAATGCAAGACCTATTGGCTATGCCAATGCTTGTTTGTTTTATTTTCATAAAGGGCAGCAATGCCTTACCTGACAGAATGCAGACGCATTACAAATACAACCACAAATGGCAAGCTTAAAACGATGTGTGCCATGGTGTAATTCCAAAATATTAAAACAAAACCTTCACATAATTAGTAAAAAGAAAACTCTGCCGTTCCATAAATCCAAAGTTTGCAGTATTTAGGTGTGGGGTGAAACAGCGGGGCCGAAGAGAAAACGGTAATACAAGTGCACAAATGTTCTATGAATATCAGTAGATTGTAGAGGAGGCCACTCTCCTCTGGTAGGGAACACAGAACAATTAGGGTGTGCAAAATTGCAAGATCTTTTCACAAAACATCATAGAAAGTTTGCGAAATGACACTTTTTATATTTTTATTTGTTTATTGGCATTTTGACATAAGCAAGTACAGAGCAATCAGCACGGAGTGCCAAACATTACAGTAGTGAAATTATATTCGTAATTAAATACATTAAATAAAACCGAAACAGAGGCATCATATTTGACAAGTCAACGTGAGAAACATTATCGCAAGCTACGCACAAGGCATCATTCATCAAGGACATGTTGGAAGAATTGAGTTCATAAAGATGGTAATGTAAGAGTGGCACAATTTACAGGCATATAGTGGCTCATGAGGTCAAGACATGATCAGTGAGTGCCTTTTAATGGGATGCAGTGGGGACCTCGGAGACTTGTGTGATGTCTGTATTACGAGAGGGCAGCCAGGCTAAACAAGCAGGAAGTGGGATAAGGGAGGGGGGTAAGGCACGTCGCGCCCTCTAAGGGGAGAGAGGCACTGCCGGCTGGCAAATGGTGTGCACTTTCGCGGCCGCTTTGATGTTCTCAGTGGCCGCGCGGCTCACTGAGAACATCAAAGCGGCCACGAAATGATCACGCAGGCTGCCAAATGGTGCGCGCGCCCGGCGCACATGCACTGTATTTGGAGGCCTGAAAAGCACTAGTTTGCACTTCCAAATCCCCCCGTTTACTAAAGCTGTCGCCAGAGCAGCGCTAAAGCGCTGGCTCAGGCGAGACCTAAAAATGGGCACAATCTGCACTCATGGTCAAAATCATAAGCTTAAATGTTAGAGGTCTCAGCACTCCTGCTAAGAGATTACCCTTTCTTAACCTACTGAAACACTTGGGGGCAGATATCTGTCTCTTTCAGCAAACTCACTGGTTATCAGCCGATACTCATAGGCTCCATATAGGCTCCCTTATCACTTCTTTGCCAAACAATTTTTCGCTTCTGCCAGCACAAAGCAACGGAAGGGATGATCCTTTGTATGCAGATCTTTCCTGAGGCAGAGCTCAGAGGTGAAACCAGATAGAAATGGGCAATTGCTGGGCCTCATGATCGACTTGGGAACTCACTTATGTACAATCTGAAAAGTTTATGCACCTAACAAACAGCAGGAGTCCTTCCTCAAAACAACTCTCCATCTGCTCTACAATACACACAGGGCGAGCTAGTGATGGGCAATGGCTCAAACATAGGTATGTAAATCAATTGACAGGACTCCTATATGGTATGACACCCTCGGCACAGGTACTACTCCTTCTGAAGATCTTGCTACACAGAAGAATTGCAAAGAATACACGTTTTACTGAACTGAACATAAATCTTACACTCTTCTGGACCACTTCCTGCAAGGCAACAGATTGACCGGATTCCTTGTAGACATAGAAATAGGATAAATAACCGCTGCCCAACTATGCGTCTAATATGCTAACCCTTGACTTTACTGAGCATAGCTCATTACAGGATCCAGACAGAGCTGAAATAAGTAAGTGAGGAAATTGATTCATACCTGCCTGATATGGCCCCTACAATACTGAGGGACTCACTAAAGACATCTCAAGGGCGTGTTCATTTCTTTAGCAACTAAATTAAGAGGGCAGAACTTGAAACAATGCTTCCATAGCCAACAGAACACCACCATCAATCCCACTCTACCAAAAATCGGGATACAGTAACCACAGCAAAGGCCCAACTTCGGGCATTAGATTAGGACAAAGCAGAGTATGCTTTGCTTCACACTAAACAAAAGTTTTACTCCGCCTTTAAAGATGTGGGTAAACTACTGACATCTCATTTACACGTCCACACTCAAAACAACAGGGTTCAAACATTAATTTCTTCAGAGGAACTAGAAAGAAAGGCTGGTGCAGCGATTACCGACTTATTTTGCCTCTTTTACCAACTCCTATATACCAAACAATCAACATGCCCAGAATGGATTACACGCTACCGGATGACTCACTGGAGAGACCCCATCACTCACACATGGCAGCAATCCTTAGGAGGAACCAATAGCGGTAGAAGACGTTATCTGGGTAATCAAAACACTAAAAGCACAATATGGAACCAGGCCCAGATGGCTACACAGCTGCTTTCTTTAAGGTATTTTGCCCTAAACTTGCCCCATACCCAACACATCTGTTTAATACAATTGGTGATACCAGTAAGAAATTGGGATTTTGATTGAGGGGGCGGAAACCCTTTTCAAGCAACAACAACCAGTCCTTGTCAGGATGAATCAAAGAAATGACTACATTAACCTATGATGAGCACTATGGTAGCTTGGCACAAAAGCAGTCAGGCTTAACATAGAGGCACTGAGTTAAGTATTTATGCAGCACACAAACAGTACCAAAGTGCAAACACAACGCAAGAGATGTAGAACAATAGACTAAAATCTAATAAATAAATTGAAACCAAAACAACAAAAGTCTAATCAGGATAACCACAGATATGCAATTTTAAACGTCCAAGCAAAAATAGCACCAAGAAACAGAAAGCACTAACTATGGGTATTTGGTCATGCTATACCGGAGACACAGTATAGAAAAGAACCACAGGAGTATAACCCATAAACCAAGCTGAGATCTGGGTAGGTACAGTATAAATACAACAATATCTCAGCCGGATTCATTAAGACTGATTATATTTGTATGTACAAGACATTACAACAAAAGAACAAAGGGCGAGAGACTTCAAGATATTTGTTAAACGTGCCCTTGGGCATCATATATTTTTAGAAGACCAAAAATTACACAACAGTTGTAACAGCACTGTTAGGCATAAATGCGAAGGCAACCCAAAAGAAAAGTGCACATAGTGCTCGTGACAGGAAGTGACGGCGCAAGTGACAACGTGAAAA
This sequence comes from Triturus cristatus, assembly GCF_964204655.1. Taxonomy (NCBI): domain Eukaryota; kingdom Metazoa; phylum Chordata; class Amphibia; order Caudata; family Salamandridae; genus Triturus; species Triturus cristatus. Next base: position 550,872,793 of record NC_140584.1, read on the forward strand.
AACACACACCACAGCGCAAGGCGCGAGAGAACCGTGATGTAAATTATATACAAGATATATACAGGATAAAAAGGTTCACACAGAAATTATTTCAGATAAATAGATTGGCATTTTCAGTGTTTAGGAGAACCAAAGTTCAAGGTGCGCCTGAAGCGATTTGGCTGGTGGGCAAGGGTCGATGGCGTTTCGATCCTGTTAAATTAGGATCATCTTCAGGACCGGGTGGCCTATTTGATGAGTGCTGTATGGAGAGAGGGAAGTATCAGAGCGGCTGGGGGAAGAGAAACAGGGGGAGGAATGGAAGAATTAACAACTAGAGGGAGGGGAGGTATGCCTACCGGATGCACGTAAAGAATTAGTGCTAGCGCAAAAAGGGACTCGCTGTAATAATCGAATCAATATTAGGCAGGGCGTCAGAAATGAACATCCAAGCGAAATCTGAGGAGAGAGACAAGGTGCCGTGAGTGAAGGAGCGGGGGAGGGAAAGGGGGAGGGAGGTTGCGGAGGGTACAAAGGGCGGGAAAAGGGAAACCAAAACCAAACGGGAAAAGGAGAACACTCACCGGCTGGAGGTGGAAAACGGGGGAAGGGAGGAGAATGTTGCAGGGACAAGACCCTGATCGGCTGTCAAGGTTCGGAAGGATACCTATTCAAAGGGGGGTAGCGAACAGGGTGATTAGAAAACCTCTATATAGAGGCGGAGGCTACCAAAGCAACTGCGGTTTTGGCGGTCAGGGCTTACCTAGAAGCGAAGGGGTGATTTCGATTCTCGAATAAATCCAAGGTTTGTGAATCACTGGGATGCCACGATCGTGTGCAAGATGCAGCCGGTGTCTAACAGGGAAACCTGGGACTGGCCATGAAAAAGGAAATACGTGCGCGGGGGTGATGACCCGGTAGGGCACTGATTGGTTCGCCGGGAAGGGGGCGGGTCGTAACTAGGGACGCCGGAGAGAGGTGTCCGTGAAAAGGAAAAAGGAAATGGAAGAGGTGCTCGAGAGTTTAAGGGAAGGAACGGCAGATATCCAGGGCAAGGAAAGATCCGTGGTGGTTGCAAAATTAGTAATTATGGAATGAGGGCACAGTTTAGGCAATTCGTAAACTAAAACAACTAAGATGAAAAAACCATTGAAGGGCTGTAAGTATGGCAAGGTACATGATTATAAAGGGACAATTGACATTCATATATAAATTAAGCAGTATTTGAACCCCATGTAGAAATAAAGAAATACAATATGTAAGGTATCATATTGGGACACATAGTGTTGAGGCTCACGGCTAAGCGCATATCGGGTGTACTAGGGAACTGAGAGTTGATCAGCTCGTGGTTGATGTAAATGATAGGTACATCACAAACGAGCAAGGGTACATCAGATAAAGGTGCAAAGGGTATCAAGTTGAGAATTGAATGGTGCTATTCCACTCATCAATAGTGTTCAAACCCTGGTTGACGGAGTTGCAGCGTGTTATCCATTTGCACTCACTTTTATTCAATAGAGATTGTAGATTGCCACCTCGAAGTGGAAGGCGAGCTTGATCAATTACTTGCCATTTTATGTCAAGTTCATTGTGATTCATCTCAAGATAGTGAGTTACCAGGGGGGCTGGAACGATTTTACAGTGTATCCTGCTTTTATGTTGAATAATTCTTTGCTTAACCATCTGTGTTGTCTGACCAATGTAGATAAGATTACAAGGGCATTCAATGGCGTAAATCACATTCTGGGAGAGACAGTTGGTGAAAGTATTGAGGGTGTGTGATTTGTTGTTACATCTGAAATCCTTGGTGTTGGAGGTAAGTTCAGACACTGCATGTCTGCCATTTGTGATGGCCGAGCACAGGTAGTAAACCCCAAGCGGCAGTGATGGTATTGGATTTGATGGAGTCGGTAGGCAAAGTGATGGCATGAACCAAATGGTTGGATAGATTGTTCCCTCGTTGAAAGGAGAAAAGTGGTGGCTCTTGGAAGGATTTGTTAGTTCTCAATAGTGTCCAGTTCTGGGAGATGATTTTCTTCACTTGATTGCTGCAAGGGCTAAATTTGGATACAAATGGAATTCGAGAGTTTGTTTTCTTGGGTTGGGGTGTGAGTAAGAATTCACGGTGGCAATACCAAGCCCTTTTGCGTGCACGTGAGATCAATCTTCGTGGATATCCTCTGGCGATCAATTTCTTGAGTAGGACCTCGGACTCCCTGAAGTAGTCCTTGCGCCACTTACAGTTCCTACGAATGCGCAGGAATTGGCCATAAGGTAATCCATCTTTGAGTCCACGAGGATGGTAGCTCGAGTAGTGTAGTAGAGTATTACGTTCCGTGGGTTTACGATAGAGCATTGTTCCAATTTTTCCTTCTTCAGCATGGATGGTCAGATCTAGGAACGGTAGGTCATTGATTCTGTAGCCAGATGTGAATTTAAGAGGAGGTTGAGAGTTGTTCAGCCAATGGACAAATGATGTTAAAGTCTCAGCGCAGCCTTTCCATAATAGAAGGACGTCGTCTATGTAGCATTGCCACAACGAAATTTGGGATCTAAACGGATTATTTGGAGTGAGTATTAGACATTTTTCTAGTTTATGGACAAAAAGGATAGCAAAATTGGGGGCGAAGCAAGCGCCCATAGAAACACCCTTGATTTGTAGGTAGAACTCATCTTGGTAAAGGAAATAGTTATTTTCCAGAGCAATGTGCAAAAGATCCATGATGAAGTCTGTGGGGATTAGGGTAGGTCTTGGTCTGCTCTCAAGTAATTCACAGATGGCTAAGAGACCCTCATCATGAGGAATGTTCGTATATAGAGATTCTATATCAAGGCCCGCCATTAGTTCTGTCTCGATATCATAAGGTCTATCTTCGATGGTCTTGATCAGATCCATGCTGTCTCGTATGAAGGTATCTGTAAGAGGGACGAATTCTTTAATCACTGCGTCTATATATTTGCCCAAAGGTTCTAGAACAGACCCACAACCAGAGACGATCGGTCTCCCGGGTGGGTTAGTGATATCCTTATGGATCTTTGGTAAGACGCAGATCACTGGTGTGCGTGGATGTGGGTTGTTGAGGAAAGTGAATTCTTTTGTGGAAATGATATTTCTGGTCTGTGCTTGCTTTGTGATGCGTTAATTTATATATGAATGTCAATTGTCCCTTTATAATCATGTACCTTGCCATACTTACAGCCCTTCAATGGTTTTTTTCCTCTTAGTTGTTTTAGTTTACTAATTGCCTAAACTTTGCCCTCATTCCATAATTACTAATTTTGCAACCACCACGGATCTTTCCTTGCCCTGGATATCTTCCCATAAACTCTCGAGCACCTCTTCCATTTCCTTTTTCCTTTTCACGGACACCTCTCTCCGGCGTCCCTGGTTACGCCCAGCCCCCTTCCCGGCGAACCAATCAGTGCCCCCCGGGTCATCAACCCCCCCCCCCCCCCACGTATTTCCGTTTTCATGGCCAGTCCCACGTTTCCCTGTTAGACACCGGCTGCATCTTGCACACGATCGTGGCATCCCGGTGATTCACAAGCCTTGGATTTATTCGAGAATCGAAATCACCGCTTCGCTTCTAGGTAAGCCCCGACCGTCAAAACCGCAGTTGCTTTGGTAGCCTCCGCCTCTATATAGAAGTTTTCTAATAACCCTGTTCGCTATCCCCCTTTGAATAGGTATCCTTCCGAACCTTGACAGAGCCGATCAGGGTCTTGTCCCTGCAACATTCTCCTCCCTTCCCCCGTTTTCCGCCTCCAGCCGGTGAGTGTTCTCCTTTTCCCGTTTGGTTTTGGTATCCCTTTTCCCGCCCTTCGTACCCTCCGCAACCCCCCGCCCTCCCCCTCCCCCTTTCCCGCTCCTTCACTCACGGCACCTTGTCTCTCTCCTCAGATTTCGCTTGGATGTTCATTTCTGACGCCCTGCCTAATATTGATTAGATTATTACAGCGAGTCCCTTTTTGCGCTAGCACTAATTCTTTACGTGCATCAGGTAGGCATACCTCTCCTCCCTCTAGTTTTAGATCTCGCGAGCCAAAGGCTCGAAGAGACATTTTGTATGTGGGATTTTCAAAGTGCTACCCACAGTTTTGGCTGGCCTAAACCTTGAGTGCACGATCACATGCACAGCTGCTCCCACTCCCCCCTCCCTTCTCTATAGCTTTCTTTCACTTTAGCCGCTTTGACCCTTGCATTCCCCCCTCCCTTCTCACCCAGCCCTTTGATGCTCTGCTCGATTACTTTCACTGCTACAAACCTTTCAAGCCTTTTACCGCCTTTGATTTTCTTTTATTTTGCTGAGCCTTGATTCATTCGCGCTTGTGATTTCAAGGGAAGTCTTACCCATCTTCAACTAACAGCATGCAGCCAAGCGTGAAGGATTATCGCTTGTACTTTCATTTCATATCATCTACAGCGCGTGTCCTCTAACGCATGTAAATAAATGTAAAGGCACGATCAGACAAAGGGTAAGGATAATCGCTTGTGCTTCCATTCAACTTTGTCTTCAGCACGTGTGTTTGTCAGCGTGCAGCAGATTTTCATGTTTCCTCGCTCATGACTATACATCGACGCTTGCATCATGTTTCTCCATCTCCCCCTTCATCCTATGTTGTCCTTAGTTAACTTTACATCACTCTCTGCTCCTTTGCCACACACTCATTTGTCCTCAGTGTATCGCCTTCACGCTTTGCTTCCACTGATAGCATAACATAGCATAACAAAACAAAGCATAGCATAACAAAACATAACAAAACATAGCATAGCATCACAAGACATAGCATAGCATAACAAAACAAAGCATAGCATAGCAAAACACAACAAAACATAGCATAACAAAAAATAGTATAGCATAAAAAACACAACAAAAAATAGCATAGCATAACAAAAAATATCAAAACAAAACATAGCATAGCATAACAAAGCATAGCATAACAAAGCATAGCATAGCATAACAAAGCATAGCATAACAAAGCATAGCATAACAAAGCATAGCATAACAAAGCATAGCATAGCATAACAAAACATAGCATAAGAAAAAATAGCACAGCATTACAAAACTCAACAACACCTAGCATAACAAAACATAGCAAAACAAAGCATTGCATACCAAAACACAGCATAGCATAACAAAGCATAGCATAACAAAACATAGCATAGCATAGCAAAACAAAACATAGCATAACAAAAAACAAAACATAGCATAGCATCACAAATCATAGCATAACAAAACATAGCATAACAAAACAAAGCATAGCATAACAAAACACAACAAAACAGCATAGCATAAAACATAGCATAGCATAACACAACATAGCATAGCATAACAAAATATAGCATAACAAAACATAGCATAACATAACATAACAAAACACAACAAAACGTAGCATAACTAAACACAGACACAGGGCAAAATGCAAAGTACAGTGGTTGGGGAGGGAGGGGAGCGCGCACAAGCCCAAAGACGTGCAAGCCCGCTCCATTCATCAGCTTTTGGATGTTATAAAATCCACAGTAGTTTAATACACCATAACATAGCATAACATAACAAAACATAGCCTAGCCTAACATAAAATACCAGCATAACATAACAGAACATAGCCTAACATAACAAAACATACCATTACATAACATAATAAAACATAGCCTAGCGTTGCATACCATTGCATAGCATACCATAACTTAACAAAACATAACATAGCAAAACATAGCCTCGCCTAACATAACATAACAAATCATAACATAGCATAACAAAACATAACATAGTATAGCATAACATAGCATAACAAAACATAACATAGTATAGCATAACAAAACAAAACATAACAAAACATAACATAGTATAGCATAACAAAACATAACAAAACATAACAAAACATAACAAAACATAACAAAACATAACAAAACATAACAAAACATAACAAAACATAACAAAACATAACAAAACATAACAAAACATAACAAAACATAGCATCACAAAACAGCATAGCATAACAAAAAACAAAGCATAGCAAAACATAACAAAACATAGCAAAACATAGCAAAACATAACAAAACATAACAAAACATAACAAAACATAACAAAACATAACAAAACATAACATAACAAAACATAACAAAACATAGCATCACAAAACAGCATAGCATAACAAAAAACAAAGCATAGCAAAACATAACAAAACATAACAAAACATAACAAAACATAACAAAACATAACAAAACATAACAAAACATAACAAAACATAACATAACAAAACATAACAAAACATAACAAAACATAACAAAACATAACAAAACATAACAAAACATAACAAAACATAACAAAACATAACAAAACATAGCATCACAAAACAGCATAGCATAACAAAAAACAAAGCATAGCAAAACATAACAAAACATAACAAAACATAAAGCATAACAAAACATAGCATAGCATCACAAAACATAGCATAGCATCACAAAACATAGCATAGCATCACAAAACAAAGCCTAGCATAACAAAACAAAGCCTAGCATAACAAAACAAAGCCTAGCATAGCAAAACACAACCATTGCATAGCATACCATAACTTAACAAAACATAACATAAAAAAACATAGCCTCGCCTAACATAACAAATCATAACAAAACATAACATAGTATAGCATAACAAAACAAAACAAAGCATAGCATCACAAAACAGCATAGCATAACAAAAAACAAAGCATAGCAAAACATAACAAAACATAACAAAACATAACAAAGCATAGCATAGCATCACAAAACATAGCATCACAAAACATAGCATCATAAAACATAGCATAGCATAACAAAACAAAGCCTAGCATAACAAAACAAAGCCTAGCATAGCAAAACACAACCATTGCATAGCATACCATAACTTAACAAAACATAACATAAAAAAACATAGCCTCGCATAACATAACAAATCATAACATAGTATAGCATAACATAGTATAGCATAACATAGTATAGCATAACATAACATAACATAACAAAACATAGCATAGCATCACAAAACATAGCATAGCATAACAAAACAAAGCCTACCATAGCAAAACAAAACCATTGCATAGCATACCATAACTTAACATAACATAACATAACATAAAAAAACATAGCCTCGCCTAACATAACATAACATAACAAATCATAACATAGCATAACAAAACATAACATAGTACAGCATAACATAACATAGTATAGCATAACAAAACAAAACATAGCATAGCATCACAAAACATAGCATAGCATAACAAAACAAAGCCTAGCATAGCAAAACACAACAAAATATAGCATAGCATAACAAAACAGTATAGCATAAAAAAACACAACAAAAAATAGCATAACAAAAGTATCAAAACAAAACATAGCATAGCATAACAAAGCATAGCATAACAAAACATAGCATAGCATAACAAAACATAGCATAGCATAAGAAAAAATAGCATAGCATAACAAAACTCAACAACACATGGCATAACAAAACATAGCAAAGCAAAAGCATTTCATAACAAAACACAACAAAACGTAGCGTAGCATAACAAAACATAGCATAGCATAACAAAACATAGCATAGCAAAACAAAACATAGCATAGCATAGCAAAACACAACAAAACATAGCATAGCATCACAAAACATAGCATAACAAAACATAGCATAACAAAACATAGCATAGCATAACAAAATATAGCATAGCATAACAAAATATAGCATAACAAAACATAGCATAACATAACAAAACACAACAAAACGTAGCATAACTTAACACAAAATAGCATAGCATAACAAAACAGAACAAAACAGCATTGCATAACAAAAAATGGCATAACAAAACAAAACATAGCATAGCATAACAAAGCATAGCATAGCATAACAAAACATAGCATTAACAAAACATAGCATAACAAAACAAAGCCTAGCATAGCAAAACACAACAAAATATAGCATAGCATAAAACATAGCATAACAAAACATAGCATAACAACGCATAGCATCACAAAACATAGCATAGCATACCAAAACATAGCATAGCATACCAAAACATAGCATAACAAAACACAACAAAACAGCATAGCATAACAAAACATAGCATAGCATAACAAAACACAACATAGCATAGCATAACAAAACATAGCATAACAAAACATAGCATAACAAAACATAGCATAACAAAATATAGCATAACAAAACATAGCATAACATAACATAGCATAACATAACATAAAACAAAACGTAGCATAACTAAACACAAAATAGCATAGCATAACAAAACACAACAAAACAGCATAGCATAACAAAAAATAGCATAACAAAACAATACATAGCATAACAAAACATAGCATAACAAAAAACAACAAAACACAACAAAACATAGCATAGCATAATTAAACAAAACAGCATAGCATAAAAAACATAGAATAGCATAGCATATCAAAACAAAACATAGCATAACAAAGCATAGCATAACAAAACATAGCATAACAAAGCATAGCATAACAAAGCATAGCATAGCAAAACACAACAAAGCATAGCATAACACAACACAACAAATCACAGCATAGCATAACAAAACAGCATAGCAAAACAAAACATAGCATAACAAAACAAAACATAGCATAGCAAAACACAACAAAACATAGCATAGCATCACAAAACATAGCATAGCATCACAAAACATAGCATAGCATCACAAAACATAGCATAGCATCACAAAACATAGCATAGCATCGCAAAAGATAGCATAGCATCGCAAAAGATAGCATAACAAAACAAAGCATAGCATAGCAAAACACAACAAAACATAGCATAACAAAACATAGCATAGCATAACAAAACATAGCATAGCAAAACAAAACATAGCATAGCAAAACAAAACATAGCATAGCAAAACAAAACAAAACATAGCAAAACATAGCATAGCATAACAAAACACAACAAAACATAGCATAAAAAAGCATAGCATAGCATAACAAAACATAGCATAGCATAACAAAACACAACAAAACATAGCATAAGACAACACAACAAATCACAGCATAGCATAACAAAGCATAGCATAACAAAACATAGCATAGCAAAACAAAACATAGCATAACAAAACAAAACATAGCATAACAAAACAAAACATAGCATAACAAAACATAGCATAACAAAAAACAACAAAGCATAGCAAAACATAGCATAGCATAACAAAGCATAGCATAACAAAACACAACACAACAAAACATAGCATAGCATAACAAAACACAACAAAACATAGCATAGCATAACTAAACAAAACATACCATAGCATAAAAAACATGGAATAGCATAGCATATCAAAACAAAACATAGCATAAAAAAGCATAGCATAGCATAACAAAACATAGCATAGCATAGCAAAACATAGCATAGCAAAACACAACACAACATACTTTCACTTTCGCCGCTACAAACTTTCCACTCCCCCCTCCCTTCTCTATAGCTTTCTTTCACTTTAGCCGCTTTGACCCTTGCATTCCCCCCTGTCTTCTCACCCAGCCCTTTGATGCTCTGCTCGATTACTTTCACTTTCACCGCTACAAACTTTTCAAGCCTTTTACCGCCTTTGATTTTCTTTTATTTTGCTGAGCCTTGATTCATACGCGCTTGTTCCGATTTCAAGGTAAGTCTAACCCATCTTCAACTAACAGCATGCAGCCAAGCGTGAAGGATTATCGCTTGTACTTTCATTTCATATCATCTACAGCGCTTGTCCTCTAACGCATGTAAATAAATGTAAAGGCACGATCAGACAAACGGTAAGGATAATCGCTTGTGCTTCCATTCAACTTTGTCTTCGGCACGTGTGTTTGTCAGCGCGCAGCAGATTTTCATGTTTCCTCGCTCATGACTATACATCGACGCTTGCATCATGTTTCTCCATCTTTCCCTTCCTCCTATGTTGTCCTTAGTTAACTTTACATCACTCTCTGCTCCTTTGCCACACACTCATTTGTCCTCAGTGTATCGCCTTCACGCTTTGCTTCCACTGATAGCATAACATAACATAGTATAGCATAACAAAACAAAGCATAGCATAACAAAACATAGCATAACAAAACGAAGCCTAGCATAGCAAAACACAACAAAACATAGCATAGCAAAAAATAGTATAGCATAAAAAACACAACAAAAAATAGCATAACAAAAAATATCAAAACATAGCATAACAAAGCATAGCATAGCATAACAAAACAAAGCATAGCATAGCCTAACAAAACATAGAATAGCATAGCATATCAAAACAAAACATAGCATAAAAAAGCATAGCATAACAAAACATAGCATAGCAAAACACAACAAAACATAGCATAGCATAAGACAACACAACAAATCACAGCATAGCATAACAAAACATAGCATAGCAAAACAAAACATAGCATTACAAAACATAGCATAGCATAACAAAAAACAAAAAAACAGAGCATAGCATCGCAAAACATACCATAGCATAACAAAACATAGCATAGCATAGCAAAACATAGCATAGCATAGCAAAACATAGCATAGCATAACAAAACACAACAAAACATAGCATAACAAAACACAACAAAACATAGCATAACTAAACAAAACATAGCATAGCATATCAAAACAAAACATAGCATAAAAAAGCATAGCAAAACAAAACATAGCATAGCAAAACACAACACAACATAGCATAGCTTAACACAACACAACAAATCACAGCATAGCATAACAAAGCATAGCATAACAAAACACAACAAAACATAGCATAGCAAAACAAAACATAGTATAACAAAACAAAGCATAGCATAACAAAACACAACAAAACAAAACACAACATAGCATAGCATAGCAAAAAAACACATAACAAAACAAAACATAGCGTAACAAAGCATAGCATAACAAAACACAACAAAACGTAGCATAGCATAACTAAACCAAACGTAGCATAGCATAACTAAACAAAACATAGCATAGCATAACTAAACAAAACATAGCATAGCATAACAAAACATAGCATAACGACGCATAGCATAACAAAACATAGCATAACAAAACATAGCATAACAAAACAACAACATAGCATAACAAAACACAACAAAACATAGCATAGCATAACAAAACATAGCATAACAAAACATAGCATAGCAAAACATAGCATAACAAAACATAGCATAACAAAACACAACAACATAGCATAGCATAACAGAACATAACAAAACATAGCAAAGCATAGCATAGCAAAACAAAACATAGCATAACAAAGCATAGCATAACAAAACACAACAAAACATAGCATAGCAAAACAAAACATAGCATAGCAAAACAAAACATAGCATAGCCTAACAAAACATAGCATAGCCTAACAAAACAACACATAGCATAGCACAACACATAGCATAGCATAACAAAACAAAACATAGCATAACAAAACATAGCATAGCATAACAAAACATAGCATAGCATAACAAAACATAGCATAACAAAACAAAGCATAGCATAACAAAACAAAGCATAGCATACACAAAACATAGCATAGCATACACAAAACATAGCATAACAAAACAGCATAGCATAGCATAGCATAACATAACATAAGAAAACATAGCATTAAGTTTGATAAACTCATAGTAGCGGGCTAGCTAGCTTTAACGGGCAGTGAGTGTAAGCAACTCCGTAAACCCAGAAGCAGTCACTCGGTCACCTTTGCTCTTGTATTGCAGTGGCTTCGTTTATTAAACAGTGCCCATATTTATACTGTTAGCACTTTACTTGTGCAAATTTCAGGGCTCACAAAACTTTGATGAATCGAAATTCACAACAGAGGCTGTTAAGTTCGTGCTATATAGAACCCTAAGGATAAATAAAAAACATTGCCATTTACAATGTGAATAGCTCCAACAAACACAAGACCTTTTTCAAAGTACAAAACATTGCCATTTACAATACCAATAGCTCCAGCTCCAACAAATGCGAGACCTATTGCATTTCCAATGCTTGTTAATTCTTCCATTCCTCCCCCTGTTTCTCTTCCCCCAGCCGCTCGGATACTTCCCTCTCTCCATACAGCACTCATCAAATAGGCCACCCGGTCCTGAAGATGATCCTACTTTAACAGGATCGAAACGCCGTCGACCCTTGCCCACCAGGCAAATCACTTCAGGCACACCTTGAACTTTGGTTCTGCTAAACATTGAAAATGAAAATCTATTTATCTGAAATAATTTCTGTGTGAACCTTTTAATCCTGTGTATATCTTGTATATAATTTACATCACGATTCTCTTGCGCGGTGGTGTGTGTTTTTTCACGTTGTCACTTGCGCCGTCACTTCCTGTCACGAGCACTATGTGCACTTTTCTTTTGGGTTGCCTTCGCATTTATGCCTAACAGTGCTGTTACAACTGTTGTGTAATTTTTGTTATTCTAAAAATATATGATGCCCAAGGGCACGTTTAACAAATATCTTGAAGTCTCTCGCCCTTTGTTCTTTTGTTGTAATGTCTTGTACATACAAATATAATCAGTCTTAATGAATCCGGCTGAGATATTGTTGTATTTATACTATACCGGAGACACAGCCACAATTTTGAGGTCAACCTCGAAGGAGTGCAGGGCGGGTACAGGGACCAGGTTAGTTCTGTTGAAAATGTTGCTTTCTCAAAGTACAATGCAGGATCTGGGGAGGCCCCACTTGGTTGAGGATCAGGAATTCACGAGAGCAGAGGCCAGCAGGGCTGAGGCAGGTTTGATTGCGAGTCCAGGTCCAGGCAGTCCCGGTGGCAGGAGGTCTGCTGGGCAGTTGCATGGTCACCTCTGGCAGCAAGGCAGTCATCTGGGCAACAACGCAGGCCTCAAGCAACAATGTAGTCCTCTGGTAGCATCAGGGTAGTCCTCAGAAGAACAAGAACAAGGCAGCACTCAGGCAGCAGGGCAGTCCTCTTTGGACCAAGGCAGTACTTCAAGGCTCACAGGTTCCAATATTTATACCTGGTGCCATCCTTTGAAGTGGGGGAAACTTCTAGTCCACCCTCACATCTGGTTCATCCTTTCCTCTTTCTTCCCCTGCCCAGGCTCCAAGAGGTCTAGGGTGACAAAAGACTGGTGTAGAGTTCCTTTGTGAGTGTACTGGAGGTAACCCTTTGAAATGTAAGTGGGGCAGGGAACAGCTCGGCCCCTCCCATCATTGCAGGATGGCCCTCTCACGCTACACCAAGGTCCCATTGTTCCTGATGGGGAGGACTTTACAGACCCAGGCAGCTGGAATTTTCAAAATTGTAATCTAATCTAAAATCTAAAATCCGACTTTACCATTAAAGGGGATTTTAAATTACAATTCATTTCAGTTCAAACATAGCATTTCCACCTGCTCCCAATCAACAGTTAGCACTTATTAAATGTAATCAGGTAACCCAATGTTATCCTATGGGAGAGGGAGGCCTTCCAGTAGTGAAGGAATTTAGGAGTTGTTTACTTACGGGACATGTAAAACTTAAAAACACATGACCACATTTTTAAATACAATACACCCTGCCCTATGGGCTGTTTAGAGCCTACTATAGGGGTACCATATGTATTAAAAAGCATTACCAATGAAATGTCTCGCATTTGCGAGAGTTAGAGCTATTGGTTTTGGAAATTACAAATGTTTTTTACCTATGTGTTTTGGTTTGGAGTGTAGTGGATGTATGTGGTGTGGAATTACGCAGGTTATATTGGAATGGTTAGTCGTGGAATCGTATGGGGTGAAATTGTGTGGTGTGGAGTGTATTTGTGTACTGAAATTATGTGACATGGTGAATAGATAGGGGTGAGAGCTGCACAGAAAAGATAGAAAGGAAGCTAGAGAGGGATAGGTAGGTTGTGCTGGAAGTGATGAATTAACTCTAGACAGAGGAGCAAAAAGTGTGTGAGAAATAGAGAAAGAAGGGGAGAGCAGGCGACAGACGTATAAAGAGGGAGATTTGTGTACGCAGAATACACCCTAAGAAGAGGAGGAGAGCGTTGGTTTGAGGGACAGAAGCCTTGAAAGGGCACAGGAAATAAACTGTGCTGGAAGACCTGAAGTCAACCACTTGAGAGAAGCAGGAAGAGTGCATTAGAGAGCAAGATAGAAGGGTGAGAGTACAAGACAGACACAGATAGTGGGACGAGTTGGAGGCTCCGTGAGGAGAGGGGGCAAGTGGTGGACCAATGCACATCATGAGGAGGTACAGGAAGGTAGCATGTTTGAGAAGGCAATATGGAGGAGAGAAGGAGTGTGAACAAGGAACGAGAGGGATCAGTGGGATTGTGAGATGAGAGGGGGTAGTGGCACTGTGAGGGAAGAGATGAGAGGGGTAGTGGTGTGTGGGGCAAGAGTTGATAGGGTTGGTGGAAGTGCAAGGGAGAGATGTATTGGACTGGAAATATTTGGTTATGGAATTGTGTTCTAAGACTGCAGAAAGTTAAATATCTTTCGAAATACATTCTCAAAATTCTTTCAATCATTAATTGCACAGAATTGTCCCAGTAACTCCCTCATGAATCATTCACTGGTAAACACGGGGGTTCAGGCGCTGTGCTGCTGTTCAGTGACTAGCAACCTGGGGTGGTGGGCTGGCCAGCCCCCTGCGCCCCCTCAAACATGTAACTGCCCCTTAATTCCAAGTTTTAAATAGGATTTGTGAAGTTTATTAGATAGCCTTTGAGGGACATGTATGAAATAATGGGGTTATGGGGCAGTCTTGTCTTCAAGGGAGCAGGAGACAGTATCGCGGGTGCTGTCCATGCAGTATCCAGGAGTAGGTTTGCAGCAGACTGTATCCAGGGTACCAATGCACGTAGTTTGGGTGTGTGTAGGGGGTAGTAGAGGGTGTTCTTAAGTACAGAGTTTTGTTTCTTAGGGGCGCCTGGGGTTTGTTCTTCATGGGCTGTGCATGAAGCCCTTGGGTTAGGTGGCAGCCTTGTCTTCTAGGGAGCAGGAGACAGTATCCTGAGTACTGTGTATGCAGCATCGAGGAGTAGGGAGGGCAGTAGACTGTATCCAGAGTACCAGTGCATGTAGTATGTGTGTAGGGGGCAGTAGAGAGTGCTCAATGGTGTAGTCTAGCGTTTCCTCAGGGTCCTGAGGATACAGTCTTCTGGGGGCTGTAGGCAGTATCCTGGTGCTGTGCATGCAGTATCTAAGAGTATGGAGGGGACACTAATCTGTGTCCAGGATACCAGTGCATATAGTATGTCTGCAGAGGGCAGTAGAGGGGGTACTGCGGTGCAGTGTAATGTTTCCTCTGTTTCCTTAGAGTATGGTCTTCTGAGAGCTTTAAGCAGTATCCATGCTTGGGGAGATGGTGGGGGTGAATGACGTATTGCGAAGTAGGGGACAGCGTGCTGCCTCCTGCGGACACTAAGTTCTCCTAGGGTAGCAGTGGGCTGGGTACAGAGATCACAGACTATAATGTTGGTTGGCTGGGTATAGTGTATTGGGGTGCAGGGTACTGTGCCGTGAATACACCCTACACCAACCAGGGGTGTCATGCGCCCTTCTCACAGCACAGAACCGAAGCATAAAGAAAGCAAGGAGGATTTCAATTCTTTATCATTCACACCATCTATAGCTGTATAGTTGAGAAAACTTGTTTTATGTACTTAATGTAGAAAATAGCGTTTTGTATATTAATTGTTAAAGTGTAATCAATTAATATCCTTACTTTCACAGTGTTCTATGTATACCAAAATACTTAATTTTAAAGCTACTTCAGACATGCCTCTGCTGACAAGTAAAATCTCTTAAAGTTTGTTCTTTACAAGGAGACCTAACTCGTCCCAATATGGCCGACATCGTAGGAACGCTTTGGCAACGGACACTCGTAATCGTCCTTTGTCTGAAGTAAGCAATTTAGTGAGGCCAGGCACC
Source organism: Triturus cristatus (assembly GCF_964204655.1). NCBI lineage: Eukaryota > Metazoa > Chordata > Amphibia > Caudata > Salamandridae > Triturus > Triturus cristatus. Next base: position 550,888,665 of record NC_140584.1, read on the forward strand.
TCAGAGTTGACACGGGACCGCACCACAGAGGGAAAAGAGCTGAATGGAAAGAGATCGAGTCTCTATGTCGGCTTCAACATCATGTGATGTTGAGCAAACTACACAATCTCCCTGTGCCTACAGAAGCGGCCATATGCAGAAAATAAGAAAGGTGTGCAACCTCCGAAGTCACCGCCATGCTTAGCAAGGGGGGAAAGGGGGGAGGGGAAGGGCTACAAAGCCTCATGAATCCACGGAAAGAGAATTTAAAAGAAAACAAACAGCACGAAGCGGGGGTGGGTGTGGAAATAGCATGACGGACACGAAGCATGCACCGCGTTCAGGCAGAGAAACACAAGAAGAAGAAAAAGTAGTCGCCATAGGAACAAATAAATACCTACAGCATAAGGATACAGTACTTGGCTGGTGCTCCTTTGAAAGGAAGAAAAAAAAGCATTTGCACTGCAATTGGCCTTGCATTTGCGATAGTTAGACCAATTGGCGCTGTAAATGACAATGTCTTTTACCCTTGTATTTTGGTTTGGAGTGGAGTGAATGTAAGTGGTTTGGAGTGGTATTATGTGGATTGAATTGAAATTGTTAGGTGTGGAATTGTGTGGTGTGGAGTGTATTTGTGTAATGGAATTATGTGGCATGGTAAATAGATAGGGGTGAAAGCTGCATAGAATAGGTAAAAAGGAAGATAAAGATGGATAGGTAGCTTGTGCATGAAATGGTGAATGAACTCTGGAAGAGCAGAAAAAGTGTTTGAGAAAGAAGGGGACAGCAGGCCACAGACGTATAGAGTGCACTTGTGTACGCGAAAGGCACCCTAAGAAGAGAACTTTTAAAGGTCACCGGAAAGAAACTGTGTTCGAAGACCTGAAGTAAACCAATATGAGACAGTCGGGAAGAGTGCATTAAAGCCAGAGAGAGGTGTGAGAGAGAGGGATGAGTGGGAGCGGCACCTGGGGTAGTGGGAGGAAGAGAGGTGGAGCAGTGCACATCCCTAGGAGGTATATGAAGGTAGCATGTGTGAGCAGGCAGTATAGAGAGGAGACAGGAAGTGTGAGGGTGGGATGAGAGGAGGCAGTGGAATTACGAGATGAGAGGGGTAATGGGAGTGTGACGGAGAGATGAGAGGGGCAGTTTGTGTGTGGGGGAGAGATGACAGGATTGGTGTGAGTGCGATATAGAGATGGGTTTGTTGGAATTGTTTGTTGTAGAATTGTGTGGAGTTGGGTAGTGGAAACATGTTGCATGGTGTGCTGTGGAATTATGTGGATAGTGACTAAATGGTATTAACTGCAGTGGAATTATGAAGAGTGATATTGCGTGTTATGTAGTTAATTATGTGGAATGGTATTGTGAAGTGGCATGTTGTGGATTTGAATTATGTGATGTGCTGTAAAATGTACTTGAAATCTGTGGTGTGTATTGTAAGTATGTGGTGTGTTATGGAATTGAGTTGTGTAGTTGAAATATGTAGTTTCAGTTAAATTATGTGGTGTGCATTGGAAATGTGTGGAGTTGAATTGTGTGGAGTGGAACTGTGTGGCATTGAGTGAAATTATGGAATTATGAGTCATGATGTATAGTGCATTTATGTGGTTTGCTGGTTTGTGGCAAAAAGTGCATTTAAGTGGGGTATGTTTGTGTTGTACTGAGTACAGTGTACATATGTGGAGTGTAATTACATGGCGCTGAGTATTATTATGTGGAGTGTAATTATGTAGTGTGCTGCAGAATTGTGTGATGCTGGAGCAGATCTTCCACATTTGTGTGCAACCTGCCAGGGCTTACTATGAAAGAACAACTATGGCAGAATGCAGCATAGCTACTTATAACTAGTCTAACAACAGTCAAGACAGATGGACTGTTTAAATCACTACAAACTTTGCCAAGCGTGTATGGCCCATATTATGCACAGTCGGTGAACAAGGCTGTATGCTGCAAACTGTGCATGACCCAAACCCATGGCAAAAGACGGTCTAAGTCCTGAGGAAGCACGACTTACCAGGACATAAAGCATTTCATAGAGCACAGTTCAAAGGCACCACCAGTCGACTGTCTGATTATAGGGCTGCTTGTGGAGAACTTCCGGGGCAAGGTACTGTTAAAAGAGAAGATCACAGGTTGCTAGTCCAGCCACTAGAAGTTGTCACACCCATTCTCAGAAAAATAAGAAAATCACAATTTTGCAAAATAAATCAAAATCGAGCGTTTGCAGGACAGACACATCAGTCTCCAGCACCATGGTGTTTAATTGATTAATACTAGCCTTATGACATTTAAACTTGATACCCTTGCAAAGTCAGTTTACATGTTTACACAAGGGGTTAAATGAAGGTCTAGACTCATGGCAGATTTAAGAATGATAGGCAATGTGGGGATAGCACGACAAAAACGTACACATTCCGGAGAATGCCTAACTGAAATGTAAAAATTCCCTCCTCCTCTCCCTTGACTCTGAAAAGGTGTTTAATAGGGTGGATTGGACCTATATGAGAGCTGTCCTACAACACCTCGGTCTGGGACCACGCTTTTTGAGGTGGTCAATGGCAAACTATCAAACACCAAGAAAAGAATCAAAGTCAATGGGAGGCTGTCACAACCAATTCTAGTTGAATGAGGAACCCGAAAGGAATGCCTCAAATGCCAACACATTTTTGCCCTATCTCTGGAACCTCTAGCTAATGCAATCAGAAGCAGAGAGGATATCAAGGGTTATACCCAGAGAAAAGACATCTTTAAACTTACCATGTTTGCTGAAGATATTCTGATGTCACTTACAGATCCTTAGGGCACCGTTCATCTACTATTGGAAGAGCTAACAGAATTCCAGGAAATTTCCAGTTTTAAGATAATCTGCCTAAAACTGTACCTCTGCTCCTTAATCCAAACTAGGGGCACTAGACCATCAACAGCAACTAATACCTATCTCCTGGTTCTCAGACAGGATAAAATACCTGGGGATTTTAATTGGTTGCAACACCTCTTAAGAGGTTGTCCTGAATTACCTTGCACTGATACGCAATCATACATTGGACCTCCAAAATGGTTTAACAGTTTTCCTGGCTGGGGAAAACAAGGGTTTCACCCCAGATACTTTACCTATTCCAGACCATTGTTCTAGCGACACCATCCCCAATACTTAAGCAGATACGGAGTTGGCCTAACGGCTAGGCGCTCGACCTCGGACCTGGGGAACTGGGATCGAGTCTCGGTAATGACGCTGAACATCCTGTGATTCTGGGCAAATCGCTTAATCTCCCCGTGCCTAACAAAGAATGAATGCGTGTCCTCATGTAACGTAACTGGTGCTATGTAAAGCACTCTGATACTGGATTGCATTCGGGTCAAGTTTGCGCTATATAAAACTCTGCAAAAAAAAAAAAATTCGCAACTGACTAGCCAATAAGATACAATACTGACCGTTGAAGCGAATAGGAGTGGCAGTCCCCCACATCATCTCAGATTTTTAGGTCGCCTCACTTCGCTCCCTCAAAGAATGGGGGCACAAGGGAACATCAAAGCAGTGGTTCTTTATAGAACATCTCATAGTTGGCACCTCTTTAGAAGGTTCCATGGCTGAAGGGATCACAATGCAGCTGGGGTCTATTCGCCTTTCCAGTGACCGGAGTCAGGCTGGCAATCTGGGACAAAGTATCAGGGTCACCTCTTTCCTGTACCCTTTCACATCCATTTCATACAACCCTTATTTCACACATGTGCTCCCTAACCAACAATTCAAAGTCTGTTGAGAGACATGATATGTCTCATGGTCGGCTCCCTTTTGTAAATCAACAGATCCTACCTTTTGAAGACCTCCAGGGGAAATTCAACCACCCATAATCTGAGAGATTTACATATATTCAATCTGATATTGGGTACTACATCCTACAATGAAAGATGGATCATCCAGACCATTAACTAGCCTAGTGAGATGGTTCAAAGATCGGCCACATGACAGAGCTCTGATCTCTACTCTTTATAAATTCCTCATTGAGTGAGCCAGCTATCCTAAAACAGCAGGGCAACAGGGGTGGGAGCGGGAATTGGGTAAGGAGCGTAAGCTCAAAATGTGGTGCAAGCTCTTTGACAGAGCAAAGGTGTTTTACTTTGATGCTCGCCAAAGTTAAATGCAATTTAAACTACTAATTTATTAGTACCACACGCTTGAGAAGGTTGTAAGGAGGCATTCTTCAGAGAGCAGCAGATGTCGAATGGGGTGTGTTAATACAGGCTCTCTTCTCCACTTTATGTTGTATTGTCGAAATTGAGATGATACTAGGAGGAATTCATCAATGATCTAAATAGAGTGTTTCAAACCCAGAACCTATGGATTCAGGTGATATTCTACTAGGGCTCCCCTACAGCACACAAAGATCCCAAATTGCCTCAGGAGAAAGCTGCTGGCAATAGCTATATTTCCGGGAATACAATGCCTCCTGGCTTTTTGGGATAATGTAACTACTCCTACATTCTCTACTTGGCTATCCCGGTTATGGTGGGTGTGCTGGTGTTAAGTAACAAATCATAGGCCTACAAAGTAGACTGGAGGTATTTTATTTTAATCCTGGTTCAATACTCTAGAGAACATATATGCCCTCGTTATCTTAGGACAGTGCAGCTAATCCCAGAGGAGGTCTCGCAGCTCTTACTTACATGAATGAGAAGCAATAGTGCCCTTGTGTTTGTCCTCGGGTTTCTACATGAAGCTCTCTTACATCCGATATGGCCACTTCATTAGTTTCCAGTAGACTACAAGGGGGTGTGGAAAAGGTAGGGGAAGGAGTTTAAGTAATGCAATATGTCTTGTTTACTTTACAGTTTCCTTGCCAGTCTGTTGGATGTGGGTGTTGTATGTGTTCTCTAACAAAAATAAAAAATACAGTTAAACCTAAAATCTTTGAGCAGAATAAACCTAGTTGGTGTGTCTGACCCACGCTACCTCACGGTCAGCCTCACATTGCGCATGGGTCCCAGTCTACGGGATTATAATTTTTTTACCTGTTTTATTGGATTTTGTTACTAGTACAGCTTGGATTACATGTGACGCCAGGCATCATTGGGCGTCATAATCATCATATAGAGTACAGTAGTGTCACAGATCATGATAACAGCTCACGTTAGCAGTTGTACACAATGTGATCAGGTATGCGGTTGACAGGTACATACGTGGCCTAGGTTAGGGGATAGGCAGAATGTGAAGTACAGAGGAGGGAGAGGAGTAAGAAGGCAAAGTAACCACATCACTGTCTACACATTAAGTATCTTCTGGAATACAAATGCTAACGAATGTCCGATGTCGCACATACGTGCGAGTACTGTCCCGTATAGCCAGTAATATACTGGCATTCAGCTGTGAGGAGGTGTCAATAAAAGATCCACTGTTAGTAAGAGAAACTGTGGACTGTGCATTCAAAGATAGAATAAAAGTAATGAAAAGAGGAGTGCACAGTGCAAACAAGCAAACATATAGCCCGTAACCCCCCTCCCTTTATTTTCCACCAGCCGTATATGACAAGACTCATAGCTCTCGTTATTAACAGCGACTGACTATTGCCCCATGCCTAGAGTGCATGTCAGCTGGGTGTCTCAGGCAGTTTGCGTCCACTAAAAGGAGACCGGTGCGGCGCATACGTTATGGTCACCCACGGGGTTAAGCGCTGTCAAGGGCTGGCATACCTGTGAGGTCCGCGGTCAGCGTGCCATGGTTGCGCTGCAGTGTGTAACGCCCTGAACGTCTCAGGATCGTTTAACAGACACGACAATGAGGACGCAACCACTTGTGAAGGGTTAGTTCTTTTAATGAAGGCAAATAAAATACAAAGAACAAACAAAAGTTATAGTCACTGGAATCCTCCAGGCTAAGTACGTTACCAGCCCACAGCACGGATGGTCCTAACCGTCCTCTGCATATACGCCGATCCCGGCGTATGCCAACAGAGGGCAGAAATGAAATGGCCGACAATGCCAATCGGTAGGCTGTGAGGGGCACGAAGAGTGTTGGGGAGAATCGAGGAGTCAGGGAAACACCCAGCCGGGGTCTCTACCTGAAGGGAGCAGCCGCTCAACCTCTTCCTCAGACTGCACCGGGACGCGGAGTCACCTCCTGGTGATGCGTCACCGATACCCCAATCACAAGCAAGAAGACTGAACCGAGAGCAGCCGCTCGATCGATCCTGTGGACTTCCGAGTCTGTAACGCGGCAAACACCTCCTGGTGTGCGTTACAGCTGGCAGTCCCTGTGTCTCTGGGAGTTACGACTCCAACCAGCAAAAGCGCCACTGCGCTTGGACTCAGCCGAGTCGAAAAGCGAAGCTCAATGGTTGACCGGTAGAGCTTCCGGGTCCTTCACAGGTGACGATGGGGCAAGACACGGCCCAGGGAGTAACGACTCGACCTACCTCCGTTCTTGCCTTACTGGAGCACCACTCCGGAACACTGCTCTTCACGAAGCAGGTACGTCGGTGTAAACACAATATCCGACAGCCTTGTACCTCCCGGTTCCTCCCTTTATAGGGCGTGTTTTCCTTGAGTTATGTAACAGCTCTCCTGTTTACATAAGGGCGTGTTTCCCTTGAGTTATGTAACAGCTCTCCTGTTTACATAAGGGCGTGTTTCCCTTGAGTTATGTAACAGCTCTCCTGTTTACATAAGGGCGTGTTTCCCTTGAGTTATGTAACAGCTCTCCTGTTTACATAAGGGCGTGTTTCCCTTGAGTTATGTAACAGCTCTCCTGTTTACATAAGGGCGTGTTTCCCTTGTATGACAGGAATTCTTGACACAGTGCTAGGTAGATTGTATCCCAGTATGTAGCGATGGGACCCTTACGCAGTCCCAGCGTCACATCGCGCTTAATAGCGAGGCTCTCCGCTTTGGCCCACGCAAGCATGAAGTGACGCCAGGCCTGTATGTGCGGTGGGTCTGACGCTTTCCATCTTTTACTGATCAGGCACTTGGACACTATCATCCCCAGGTCAATAAGTCTGGACGTGACCTTCGTGTTAGAGGTTCTACGGAACTTGTGCAATATGTATGTGGGCCAAGTGAAGGGTAGCTCTCTGTCGGTGCTCTCGTGTAGCAGAGCGGCTACGCCTCTCCGGTATTCCCCCACCCTGGGGTAGGCCCAAAACATGTGTAGGAGATCGGCCCCCACCTCCCCTCATCGCAGGCATGCCGTATGTCTTCGCGACTGGATTATTGATTAATTTTTGCGGGTGTGAGGTATGCTCTGTGGATGATGTATAGTTGTATCTGTCTGAAACGGATGTTTCTAGGGATACGTGAAGGGCTCTCAAGTACTCTGGTCCAGTCCTTATCTGTAAACTGGCTACCTAGGTCTTCTTCCCACTTGTGGCGGAGTGTGACAAGGCTAAGTGCCGCGTGAGTTCGGAGTGAGGCAGCAAACCAGCGCATCAGGTGTCTGCCTCGGCCCATGACATGTAGATATTGTATGATGAGGTGTGTTTGCGGCTCTGCCGTGACATTCCCCCATTTTGCGTTGAGTGAGGCCACCAACGCGCGGTGGGTGAGGAACTGTCCAGCCATCAGTGTCCTGTCTTGGTAGAGGTCTCCGAGGGTGTGGACACCGTTGTCGTGCCAGCCCCTGAGTGCGAGGGCTGTTAGTACTGAGCGCCCACTGGGGGTGCCTTGTAGGGGTATAGCCGGCGCATAGGGGGTAACGCTGCGACTCAGGAACAGGCTTCTGTGGAAACACCTGTAGGGTACCGCAAGGAGTAGAGGCTCCAGTGGTGTGCTTTTTGTTTTATGACGCGATTTCTATTTAAAACTTTAAAAACTCCTATCTCTTCCCCTTACTGACTTTTTGTCATTTTGGAACCATTTTGTTGATTAATTGTTACTCTATTTTTTCTAATATGCTTGGGATTGTTATTGTTTTGCATTTCAACTTTATTACTGTTCTGGAGTTGCATAAATAATTTACACATTGCCTACAAGTTAAGCCTATCTGCTCTGTGCCCTTGCTACCAGGGTGTTGGAGCTAAAGTTTATGTAGTAACTTAGTGGTTCAACTTGACAAGAGTTGGGATTATTCCTTGAAGTGGGTAGTCAGCCACCCAAATTAAAAAGCCAATTCTCAATCAAAATAAATTTCCATTAAATTGCTTTTATGTACATAGTTTAATATAAATGTTCTATTGACAGTTGATTTGCTTTAGTGTCACAAATCCTTTAAACGTAGTAGGTAGCATTTTTCAACAGTCTTAAGATTTTTGTTTAGCAACTGTGGTAATATCGGAGAACAATCACTTGGCAGACCCTTTCCGGTGTGTCTGACTGGTCATAGAAAATGAAAAAAGGGTTTGGAGGCTTATTTGAAGAAGCTAATCTTGGAAGAAATTCCAGATTGAATGGCTCTTCAGTTCTTTATGTCTTAAACCATTCTAATGAACTTGCATTGCATTGGGTGGGTGCACTGAAAGTGTAGGATTCTGGTCTGGATTATGCACAACTTTTGTCTATACTGCTGAGAATGTCCGTGAATTCTTAAAACTAGTGATTCTGCATGCATTCATAGGAACACTATTCTATCCTATGAAGCACTTGTAAAGTGCATACTACCCGTAGGCATTCTATTGCTGATAGTACGGCACAGAATCATCAGAAGAATGTTTCGCTTTGGTTTCCTCTAATGAAGGGAGGAGAATTAAAAAGGTATACTACTATGGGTGTAGAATTACTACTTTTTGTCTTCTGAACTGTGCCCCCAGTCACAAAGAGTGCTTACAATGGTGGGTTGCTCTGAACTAATCTTATTCCAGCATCTCACAAAGTTTCACAATAGCCCAAGAGCTACTTTGTTATAGTCACCAGTGCTTTAAATGGGCTGGTACTGTCCGGTACTAAATGCGTGCGCTTTTTTATTTTGAGAATGAGAGTATCTGCACTTCTCAAGGGAAACTTAATACTTTTAATTGGAGAGTACCGCCACTTCTCAGAAACAAACAGATATTTTGATACAAAGTGCGTTCACTTCTATTTTTCCATTTCAGGCACTAATAGTCACTTGAAGCAAGAAATTTTGCAAAACGCTGGATGGTTGCAATTTCAATTATCATGTCCCATGTAAACACTAGGCACATTAAAGGACATGTTGCATTATGTTGCTGATTTCATTGGAATGAAGTCATAAATTCTAGCTGACAGCTCTTAAAAAATGACCAGGATGCCACATGGGGCATGAAGCGAGGTGTTTGAAAATGTAAAATGGAGCAGTTTAGCAAGACTGCCATGTCCTCCACAGGTATACTGCACCCCTAAGCCAGGACATTCACCATTGTCACCAGCCATTATGCGTAGACGCTTCAAGGTGTGCTGGATTTCTTGAGCACGATATTGCAGAATGGGGACCCAGGGGGACCTTGGCACGAGCCGGTGTTTCATGTGGTGGAACAATCCATGCAGCGCGATAGGTGTCGGCAGGTAAGGGGCAGGTTTTTGGTAGATAGGTTATACATAGAGGGGCTTTGGGCGGAAACCTTCACTCTGAGGGGATTTGTTTAGGGGAATGTTTTATTGACGTCGGCCTTTTTCCTCAGAGTGAAACGGTATTTTATTCGCCGTAATGGCTGAAAGCGTTGCTGTTAATGACTCGCTCCGCGTCCTGTGTGAAGCGGGACGTGAAGATTTATTGCAGCCTGGAGTAACTGCGATATTGGTGGCAGGTGTGAGGCGCCCGAAGCGTGTGGCGGCACTGGGTGTCACAGAGGCTGTGGCGGTATGTTTATCTTCAAAGAGCCGTTCACAGCTTGTGACCGATAGCGATGAGCAGTTACCTGGGCAATTCCAGAACCGCGGACGCCCTTCACGTCGGAGCGGTGGTATTAGGCTGCTTTCTCTCGGCTACTCTTCCTCATCTGCGGTGGAGGAGGGTCAGTTGGGGGCGGTCTCCGCCCCTCGTGTGGGCCATACAAGAAGGCGTGTCAGCGGTAGGGGCGGCGCTGCCTCCAGAAGACTTTCTGCATCAGTTACTCGAGGTAGCAGTGGGAGGGGGAGGGGCCCGGTTGAGTGGGAGGTTAATTCTTTTAATTTGACATCCTCTCCTTCTCCTGAAAAAAGGGCACATTTGGGTGACAAAGGGCGCGCAAAGAGCGCTGTATTTAACAAAAAGGTGTCATTAATTAATATAGCCCCTCCTGTTTTTTCAGATGGACGCTCTGCAGCACTAGTGCATTATTCTAGTGCCAGTGGGGAGGAGGTTGTTGTTTTTCAAGAAGTGTCACCTGCTCTTATGCAGAACAATGTTTCCAAGAATGCGCAGGTTGTTGGGTCTGCATTGGCACGGACTATTTCAGATGTTGTGCTGGCTCTTATGCCTAGAGGCCCCCCTGGGGCAAAATCTAGTTTGTTTAATCAAAAAACAGTTAACACTGGTCATATTGCTAGATCAGAGGCAGCTCTGGGTGATTATGTCAGCGAGGTTGTGAATGAGGTTGAAGGGTGGCCGCTCAATGAACATGATCAGTCACATTTAGACCAGTTTGGGAATTTGTCAGGCATTGTATCTATTTTCCCAGAATCTCGCCCCCCCCTCCTTGTCACCCTCAGGTTACGTTTGACACTTCGTTCGGACCACAATGTGGACAGTGGGTGTGGGTTGAGCATTCTGCTCCTTCATCGTTCGAGGTTGGCAGCTTCATACAGGCTTCTAGAGTTGGTAAGTTGTCAGCGGCTTCTGGCAAGAGTGGCTGGAAGTCTGCATCACCTACAGTCTCTCAGTCAGCGTCTGGCGTTTCCAGAATGGTGAATACAAAGCAGGTTGCGGCTTTTGGTAATGTATCATCTACACAAAATGGATCAGGTGCGGATTTCTGTATTACGATCAGGCTCTCTGAGCGGAGGCCTGTGACCAATTGGACGTCTTATGACGGCGGGGTAGGGGATGGTGAAATGCCAGGTACTAGCAATGATAATTTTGAAATATTGGAGGAGCATTTTGATCAAGGGCTTGTGGCTGACAATGCAAATGAAGGGGTTTTTGTGGAAGGTTTTGATGATAAATGCATATACTTTGGGTCATGATCATGTTTTGTCTAAAGGGGGTCCAGGGACAATCAATTCTTCTAGTATGTTACAGAAGTCAAGAGCGGACAGTGCGACGGATCAAGAACGGCGTCACGGTCATCGTCGTCGTGATAATCCACAGGAATTTCAAAAGCGTGCTGCTCAGTTAACGACAGGTAAGCCTCATTGGTGGGCTTCTTGGTCACAACCTTTGACGGGCAAGCATAATTCTGGTTCTGTGGGTGTGGGTGATTCACATGTAAATGAGTCTTTGGGTTTGGGGAGAAGAGAGGATATGGTGAAAGTAACGGATCAGCCATCGTTCTCTAGTAGTGTTGCAGGATCAAACAAAGCTTCAGGTCAAGACAAACAGGTTTCGGAGGTTGGCAATTCCAGTTTGGGGCAGGAGTCAGTCATTGATAGCATTCATAAGAAGCTCCCGTATATGGGTTTAGCTATGCCTTTGGGGATGCATCTTTCAGATAAAAGAAAGAAAAGAATTTGGCAACATGAATTCGTTGATGTTTTCAAACTCCTTCATAGAGATATTCAAGCTAAGGAGTGATCCAAAGAGGAAGAATGGGAGCTTTCTAGACGTCCCAGAGTCTCTAAGTCTATTGAGAATTGGACTGCTGCATTTTTAATATATGCAAGTGTATATTGTGAGAGACACTTGATAGGGCTGTGGCCATGTTTAAATACATGGATATTATTCTTAAAGCACATTTGCAATTCGGAGGATATGCATGGCTCAACTATGATAAGGAATTCAGGGCTAGAGTAAGTATTTTTAATGATAAACCTTGGGGCGAGGTGGATCAGGAACTTTGGTTGCAGTGGATGTCCTCTACCCATCCGCCTGCAACGAGCCATACTGCAAGTGGTCTGCTAATTACATACCGGTCCTTTCTGCATCGCCCAAATCGGGGCGGGTGTTTTTGGTAGAGGACAACTGCCTACATCGGGCTCCTGTTGGAATTTTAACCGAGGTGTATGCACCAGGCAATTTTGCAGGTTCAAACATGAATGTTCCCAATGTGGAGGAAAGCATGCCATTACTCAATGTTTCACGAACCAGAGTTTTGGGGATCAAGGGAGGTTCCAAAGAGGTAGAGGTGCAGTTCATCAATTTATACCAAAGGGATCACACCCCAAATAAGCTGCAGTTGCTGAAACCATGGTTAGAGGTGTATCCCAATTCTGCAGCTCCTTCTAAACTTTATTGGGGATTTAAAGATGGTTTCAAGATAGGTTACCAAGGGCCGCGTTATCATAGATGGGCTAATAACTAGAAATCTGCCAAAGAATTGCCACATATTGTTCAGAATAAACTGGATGTAGAGTTAAAGGCTGGCAGGATAGCGGGTCCTTTTAGTCAGTGTCCCTTGCAGAATTTGATGGTATCCCCTTTGGGCATAGTTCCCAAGAAATTAGCTGGAGAATTCAGATTAATTCATCATCTACCGTGGCCGGAGGGCCAATCTATTAAAGATTTCATGTCACCTTCTGACTCTAATGTCTCATACGCTTCTGTTGATGATGCTTTAAGATTGGTGCGGATGGTTGGGACTGGTGCTGAACTAGCAAAATGCGATATTCAGTCTGCTTTTCGTTTACTACCTATACATCCATCGGATTTTGAGCTCTTAGGCATGTTTTTTTAATGGAGCATTTTATGTAGACAGAGTCCTCCCTATGGGTTGTTCAGTGTCTTGTGCTTGGTTTAAAATGTTTAACACTTTCTTACAATGGTGTTTTTCGAAGAGAAGTGGTCACAAACATGTTTGTCATTATTTAGATGATTTTAAGTTCATTGGAGAGGCACATCTTGATCAGTGTCGCAGAGTTTTAGGCATTTTTCAGGGCATGGCTGAGGAGTTCGGTGTTTCGCTGGCTCCAGAAAAAACTGAAGGTCCTTGTACCAAACTCACTTTTTTGGGTATCGAGATTGACACTGAAGCTATGATGGCTCGTTTGCCAGTTGCAAAGGTGGGTGAAATCAGGTCTTTTCTGTTGGAGGTTCTTGACAAGGATAAAATCGAGCTCAGGCAGGTTCAACATTTGTTGGGCTACCTAAACTTTGCCTGTCGGGTGGTCAGGGCTGGCAGAACTTTTTGCAGAAGGTTGGGAATGGCAATGTCAGGAGCATACCTCCCTCATCACAGGATTAGAGTTACTAAAGCCATCAAGGAGGACCTCTTGATTTGGAAGACTTCAATGGAGTTTCTCTCTTTTTTGTGGAAGACAACACTATTTGGCAGATCCAGATATTTTCAGATGCTTCTGGGGCTCATGGTTTTGGCTTATTTTGGGAAGGTCACTGGTGTGCGGAAAAATGGCCTCAGCAGTGGCTCCAACAGGAACGCAGTATTGCTTTTCTTGAATTGTTTCCTCTCATTGTAGCTTTGTTAGTCTGGGGTGAGGAATTTCGAGACAGGTGCATGCGGTTTCATATCAATAATATGTATGTGGTGCAGCTCATTAATAAATAAAAAGCAAAAGATCTATGGGTGTTACGCCTGTTGCAGTTTTTCATGCTACAGAGCCTCAAATTAAATATGGTTTTCAGAGCGAGGCACATTCCGGGCATTAATAATTCAATTGCAGACGCGTTGTCTCGCTTTAATTGGCAGAAATTCCACAATTTGGCGCTGGGGCGGACAACTTCAAAACTTTGATTCTGCAAGACACCTGGGTGCTGGGGGAATGAGGATCATCGAGTTGGTTAAAAAGTCTATAGCTCCTTCCACCAGACGCAGTTATCAATAGGCCTGGACAGAATTTTTAACTTATGCTAAATCTCACAGCTTTGAAGGGACATCAGTTGGTAACAAATGTTTGATTTTACAGTTTGTGTTGTATTTAATTAACAAGGGTTTGTCTAACACAACCATTTCTGGGAAACTGGCTGGGATTTCTTTTTATGGACAGTTATGGTGGGGTCAAGATTTGGTGGGGGATGTTTTGTTACGTCGTATGTTGAAAGATTTTAGTAGAGAACGTGCATATTCTTTGCCTTTGCGTGAACCAATTACTTTTGTTCATTTGCAACAGTTGCTGGTACAACAACCATTTTGTTATGACATGTGGGAGGTTTCTTGTTTTAGGCTTTGCATGAAATGGTTATTTTTTGGTGCTTTTAGGGTTTCAGAATTGTTGGGGGTTGAGGGATCAAATGGGTATTCAGACCAGTGAAATTCATGTTCAACGAGGGACAATGAGGATTCTGTTGAGGAAGTCTAAAACTGATCAATTGGGAAAGGGCACATGGATTCACTTAAACGGTAGTGGTGTACAGGAATGTTGCCGTCTGGGGGAATGAGAATCATTCGTAAGTTCTCCTGATTTTCAGCAATGGGCTATATTTTTGCATCGCAATGGGAATAAGATTACCAGTGCTCATTTATTGGCTGTGTTGCGGAAATCCTTGATCTTGGTTGGGAAAAACCTCTTACTATTTGGGACCCACTCTTTCCGTATAAGGGCAGCTACTGAAGCGGCCAGATTGGGCTGGGGTTGGGATGACATTAAAAGGATTGGTAGGTGGAAATCTGCTTGTTGTTCTCGTTCTGTCAGAAAATAATAGCAACGATTCTTTACAGGGCTGCAGTCTAATTTTGTTTTTTCCGCCTAGGGGCCAGATGTAGGTAATCCTGAAATACCGATTCCTTAATACCGAATTTTACCGATTCTTTATTAAGAACTCGGTATTCCAGATGTATGTAATGAAGCGGTAAAAATTACCGATTCGGTAGAAAAAAAAAAAAAAAAAAAAAGCTAAAAAAATTGCGATTCGGAATGAATCTGTAAAAAAAAAAAAACAGATCCCCATTACCGATTCATTATTACCGATGCATTCACAGCATGCTGTGCCCCCCACTCCCTACCCCCAATCCCCAAAGAGGCATAGGGACTCCCACTCCAGTTCATTTTTTACTTAAAACCTGCAATGCATTATGGGAGATGTAGTCAGGAGTAACACGTCAGGTTAGTCAGTCCACTGAACCCAAAGGCATGTGACACCAATTAGCAAGCAGAGGACACTCAGTGTGATTGGCAGGCATGAAATGTATTACAATGCAAATGCTGCAAGATAAGTGAGCATTTGTACATTCTGTCTTCACAGGTGAGCCATCTCGCAGGGCAGCAGAGGGGAGCAAAGTAAAGGCACCCAGGACAGAGAGGAGACAAAAGGAGGAGGTCCAGCCGCCTGCAGGGCACACCACCCCACCACCACCACCACTGCCACCATCACCACCACCGCCACCATCAACGCCACCAGCACCGAGAGGCAGGAGGCATCCGGTTGCCACCCTCCAGCAGATGGAGGTGTCCGTGGAGGACAGCACAGGAGGACAACAGTCCCAGGTGGCTGGGGATGCCAACGGGGCAGGGTCACAGTCCCCAACAAAGCGCGCCCACACACATTCCAGACGCCGCAGGGCAAGGGCAGCCAGTCCTCATTCTCAGGGCGAAGATGAGAGTGTGTTCGCTGGCCTTGAAGGGAACATGTTGAAGGTCCAGTGCCTTCAAGGAAGAGCAATTAGGTCAGTGCAGCGGGAGATGGCACACATGAATGCCCACATGCACTGTATTGAGAAGGGCATCAGTTCCATCAACACTACCCTGGCTGAGAGGATGCGGGACGTGTCCGAGGCTGTGAGGCAGCTGTGCAGCAAATTAGATGAGGACCATCTGTCAAGGCGCAGGGAGAGGCAGAAACTTGATAATTACACCAAGGCGGTGAACAGTCGCTCCACTGCCACCTCTCTGCGGTGCAGGCGCTCGCTGGCCATGCAGGAGGAGATGGCACACTGCAGCCTTGATGTGGCAAGGGGGCTGGTCACAGTGACCAGTGCATTTGAAGTGCTACAAACTGACAAGGTGGTCACTACAGGTGATGGGGGTGACAGTGAAGAGGCTACTAGCCGCAGTAGCATCACGCAACCTCCCACAGAGTCCAGGAGGCGCAGCGAATGCCACAGCGCTGCCACTGGACAGACTGGCAGTGCGGACAGTGGGGCGAAGAAACGCGGCAGTGCAGCGCATGGGCACAGGAAGTAGAGCCAGCCATAACGTGGTTTTACTCAATTGGGTGATGTAACCCATTTTTTGCATGGACACTGCTTTTGATCTAGGCCTAACATATGACGCACTTCAAGTTGTGGTGGTGTGCCATGCTCATTAAACACCATCACTCACATACAGTAACTGTCTCCTCACTTTCTCAGAAATAGTTGCGTGTTATCTCAGCCCGTCTGTGTCTCCCATCCGGTGCTGCTGCCACACCTGCTGCGCTGTGCTCTCGCTGTGGACAGTCCTCACTCTCGTCCTTGGAGTCAGTTAGTTCCACTGCTGTTTCTTTCTTTGTGGCAAGGTTATACAGCATTGCACATGTTGCTATTATTTTGCAGCAGATGATGGGGCAGTACTGACGTGCACCTCCACTTTTGTAGAGGCAACGGAATCTGCTTTTTAGTAGTCCACATTGTATCTCCTCTCACTTGGGGTGGAAGGGTTGAGGTATGGAGTTAGGATAAATGACCGCATGGCATATGTGCTGTCACCTAAATGGGAAAGAAAGTGCCATTAATTGGAATCACCAATACATTCATCCAAGGTATACATCAGGGTGTGTCACATTGATTTACCTAGCAGGTATCCTTCTCCGAATTCACCACCAGCCAGACGTGTGTAGATCCCACTGTTCCTGAATATGTAGGAGTCATGGGTACTCCCAGGAAATTTGGCCACGATGTCAGTGATGATGTTGTCTGCATCACAGATCACCTGCACGTTGATGGAATGCGTGGATTTGTGGTTGCGGTATATGTATTCTGTAGCAGCAGGTGGGCAGATTGGTATGTGGGTCCCATCAATGCACCCTATTACATGTGGGAACTGTGCCTTTTGGAAGAAATCCAGCTTTGTGTTCTGCAGTCCTGCCTGTGTGCTGGGGAAGCGTATGTAGTGATGCATTCTCTGCATCATGGCATCCAAGAAGGAGTTGTAGAAACGGGACAGGCAACTCTGTGACACACCACCTGCTACAGCTATCACAGCCTGGTAACTTCCTGATGCAAGTAGGTGCAGGCTACAGAGCACCTGCACATGTGTTGGTATGGCGTGCGCCCTTGGTGTCTGATGCTCCAGGAATGGGTGCAGGTCCTTTATCAGGTCTAGGATGGTTTGTGGGTGTAGCCTGCACCTCTCATGTATTTCTGCCTCAGTCATTTGGAACAGTGTGATACGCAGTCTGTACACACGCTCTTCCCGTCTCCAGACCCTCAGTCCTGCTGCTCGCAAGCGTAGCAGCCTTGCTATAACGTAGCAGGCCGCCATTGTGTTCACACTGTTGCACTTTGGGGCTGTTTTTATGCAGTGCACCTGATTACCACCTGCTTTGAGTCAGTGGTAATTACCGATTCTTAAATACCGATTTTTAGCAAATTCGGGATTACCGATTTTTGTTACATCGCATTAGCGATTTTTTACCGATTTCTTATTTACCGATTCGGTATTTTAGTGTTTCGGTGTCTGACGATCGGTAAATAAGGAATCGGTAACTGGTTTCCCTTATTTTTACCGATTCGTTATTACCAATGGCGTTCGGTAATACCTACATCGCACATGGCTAAATAATGGTGGTAACGCTGAAATTTATCGAATTTCGGAGTTACCGACCAGTATTGAGCGACCTACATCTGGCCCTGTGTCATGTAAAAAGTTCTTTATCACTGAGAATGTGTACATGCATTGTAGGCCACTCCTTCATTAAATGGTCAGCCACATTTGCAGAGCAGCAGATATACGGCAGAGCGCTTGGACTTCCCAGCAAAGGCCACGAAGACCTCTGGAAAGGGAAAGGTGGGGTGAGGTGGGAGGGTTTGTTTCCCATGCTATCAGAATTATCATCTGAAAGAGGTTTTCCAGGATTTGTTAATCATTCACTTAGGAGAAAACGATTTAGTACCACTGTCGGGTCTATCCCCTTTTAAAACAAATGAAATTGGACTTAGCTGTGATAAAGAACAATTGGGTGAGTACGTCACTGGTATGGACAGAATGTATTTACAGGCACCATTGGTGGGAGGCTCGCAATCACGCTGCGATGGAAAAGGCTCGCAGAAAGCTAAATCGCGCGCTGACATTTTTTTGTCATGCAATGGGTATTAAGGTTTTGATCCATGAAAACATTACAAGCATTGAGAATCATCTCTTCCGGGAGGATGGGATACATTTATCCCAAATAGGTCAAACATAATATATGTTGGAATTGAGGGATTTGTTGGCGGGATTTTGGAATGAAAATCTTTGGTGTGATAAAAATTCAAAGTAAAAAATGTGTTGTTCCCACAGGCTCTTGGGGTGGGGCCAGGAAAACTTTGGTTTTCCTGGGTGGCGCTTTTTGGGGGGTTTGGATAGTCTGGAGCGGGTTTATCCTTCCCTCTGGGGTGGGGGGGGGTGGGGGGGGGGGGTGGACGAAAAGCTTGATAGGAAAAATAGAAGGAGGGGAAAGAAAATGATGGGATTGTGCAGTACATGGGGTATTTTCTGAAAGTCTTGTTGGGAATATTTTGGTTTCTATTTATGATAAAATGTTTTAAAGTGTAATGACAATGTGGATTTTGTCATTGCAAGGTTTGCTTTAAGAAAGAGTTTTTTATCTGTTTACCTGTCTTAATGAAGTGACCTTTTTTGCCAAGTCAATAAAAGTGTGGATTGTTGTTATTGCACCATGGGGACCTTGGCGCGAGCCGGTGTCCCCCTGGGGTGTTTCGCGCAGTGGAACAATCCACGCAGCATGATAGGTGTAGGCAGGTAAGGGGCGGGTTTTTGGTAGATAGGTTATATATAGAGGGGCTTTGGGCGCGAAGCTTCACTCTGAGGGGATTTGTTTAGGCGAACGTTTTATTGACCCACCCACCCACCCTTTATAGTTTTACTTTATGAACACATGTAGATATAAAAATAAAAAGTTTGTTTTGCGTCACATTAGGACAGGTAACAGTTTTCTCCTTCTGTAAGTTGTTCTTTTACTTAGGCGCTTTTGGAGGGGGGGGGGGTTTGGATAGTCTGGAGCGGGCTTATCCTTCCCTCTGGGGTGGGGGGAGGGTGGACGAAAAGCTTGATAGGAAAAATAAAAGGAGGGGAAAGGAAATGATGGGATTGTGCAGTACATGGGATATTTTCTGAAAGTCTTGTTGGGAATATTTTGGTTTCTAATTATGATAACATGTTTTAAAGAGTAATGACAATGTGGATTTTGTCATAACAAGGTTTGCTTTAAGAAAGAGTTTTTATCTGTTTACCTGTCTTAATAAAGTGACCTTTTTTGCTAAGTCAATAACAGTGTGGATTGTTGTTATTGCGCGAACCTCATGTTGTGTGGTTGGTATGCAAGTAACTGCGAGTTAAAGGCTCTGTCCCAATGTTCCAAATGAACAAGCTACCCACTGACTAAACACAATCTCCTTCCTCAATAATCTTAAACTTCTCTGCACCCCTCTGATCAGCTGCGGGACCAACTCTATATTCTGGGCTTCCCATCTTCTCTCCACCATTCTGAAACCTTCCCAGGAACTTTTTTAGTGCACCCCCCCCCCGTCCCAAAGAACCCTTTACACCCTCAGCGCCTTCCTATCTCTTCATACCCTCCCCAACCTATTCCTGCTCAGAAACATGAACTTGAAACTAAATATCTCCAAAAGGGAAATTCAATGGGAGTAGACAGCTAAGTGGATTATGATCATAAGAAATACCAGGTATGGACTGCGGAGCATTTCAATAGTGCCTGATTGCTGAAACCTTAAAATGCGCGGCTATATCGCACATCTTCATTCACCACACAGCTCTGCACTGCATCCCATAACATGATAACCAGACGGCTGCGCCATTAAGCATGACGTGGAAACACGTTCCACATAGGATCAAAAAACAACATCACAGTTTACATTTTACCCATGTTTGTAAAACCTACGTTGGTTAATTCAGTCTGTCTGTGTTTAAGAAGATAGAATCAGAATTGAATCCTGGTTGGCACAGAACGGCATAGTGACTTATCTAATTATAGTGCAATGACGTCCCCTTCTGCGAATGAGAAAGCACTTTAACTATAAAAGTAATTGATTGTAATGTGCATAGTAGAAGATAAGGGTCGCTCAAAGATTTGGCTGAACAATGTTGCTCCTAAGTACACTGAAATCATGGAAATGCAACACATAGGCAAACTGAAAACTTGGCACTTATGGAGGGTCATGACAGAGCGGTGGGAACGGCCCAAAACATAGGGAGGGCTAGAGGTTTTGGGGGGCAGTGATGAGAGTCACCTAAAGCAGAGCGCCTCCCACATTCACACCTAAGTGCCCTTCCTTTTCTGGCAGTTACCAGTTTTGAAACCGTATTGTTTCTCGTTGCTCAAATGGGTGTAAATTCTGATATTTATATATTTCCCACGTATTCATTGCTTGAATTTGATCTCGTGAAAGTGTCACTTATTGTCGTTGAAATGTCACTCATAATTGTACTGAAATTATGAAAATGTCACATATAGCAATCTGAAACCTTGGCAGCTATGCATGTAGGCAAGTGCTTCAGCGCCCCCGACAGGGGGAATCAGCGTTAAATAAATGTTGCAAAACTGTCTTCCCTTGATAGCTTCTATTCTGCTGATAACCACCCTGTCTTTCTGTTCCTCTGCTCACACAGCTCTCCATGTGCAGCGTGTCAATCTCTTCTTTCCGGTCCATTGAGTGCCAGCCCCTCAATACAAAACCTATACCTTCTCGGCTACCTGCTCTTGTTTTTCCGCTCTTTTTGAGCCCTTGTAGAAGTACTACCCGCTAAACCTGCTCGCCATGCCCAGCCCTCCAACATATTTAACATAACTGACTATCCGCTACTTACATGGTCCATCTGCAAATCAGCACAACCTCTCTCACCCCTCATTGATCTTTGGCAGTGTTTGTGTCCCTTAAATTTCGGTACTTCCGGATCGCATGACAGCCAATCCCCAGGCACAACATATTCTTGTAATTATCCTTGTGAAAGATGTAAAAAGACCTTGGGTTGGGGAATCGGCGGAACCTCAACCAATCATAAACCGCTGTGAAGAAATCCGTATCGCTCATTGGCTGTGCAGTTTGCACATGCTTCTGAGATGTATAAACACTGTGTGGTGGGTTAAACTTTGCTGGCGACTGACCGAGACAAAATCAGACTTGGATCTATCTGGCTGAAACATTTGACTCATCGGGTTACAGACAGCTGGAAGAGGTCGAGTAGCCCCGGTGGGTTGGGCGGAAAAAGCGGTCGTAGTTTGGGATTGCGGAGCAAGATTTACTCCGGATAGTCAAACTGGGTGATGGTCGGACCTCCGGCACCATGCCATATAGCGGATTCGTCTGTTAATGACTAAGTGTTGGTTCTTTTCTGTTGAAGCGAGGTATGTTTGCGTAGACCAGACAAGTCAGAAAATTATAGGGAGAATCTGTCTGGGCTCTAATCAGCACAAGCCAAGCCATAACAAGATTTACATTTTCGAGAGGGGAAAATACGTCATTTTAGTTATTTTCCTAATTTTTAACCTGTTGGTATGTCCATGTACGTTAATGAGTAAACATGTTTTCCTTGGAACCTGTAACGCTTGTGCCTTCTTCCTAGAAACAGTGCATTCTACACTGTGGGAAAGTGACTGTTACTGTGTAGTTGGCTGAGCACGATTGAAGGTGGAGGTCCTTCGCTATGTACCTCCTCTTGTGGTGTTCCATGAGGATTAAACTACTTAAACCTGCTACTCGTGCATCGTCATACTTTACAAACACGAAACAGCTGTAGCGATGGCTGTTCTGTATGTGCCCTTAATTCTTCTGCATGCTTACTGACTACATCAGCAAAGCATTCGCACCACGTATATTCAGTGCGCCCCAGGTTCTGTATTCCTTCTCCATGGTTACCAGCTCTAACTTCTTCAGTAGGAGTTGGGAACCTGTGGAGAGAGGTACGGCAGGACCTGGTCTCTTTTAGAACAATAAAGAAGACTTGTCATTTTTGTACTTCTTGCCTCTTGGCTGTACTTTTTGACCAGAACAAGTACACCTTGCAAAGCTACACATCAGCAGCACAACCATGTGTGCAAGGATTTACTTATTGTATTGAGGGATTACTGCTTCTCTTGCTAATTTTGGCAGTTGTTGAGGAAAAGTTCCTGGCTGAATAAAAGAAGCGCATTCAGTTGGATTGGATTTAGTCATTGAAACGCTAGGATCTACGTAATTCCAGAGACATCGGAGTGTATCCACTTTTACTTTGAATTGTGCTTGACAAACACAACTAACCAAAAATGCATGAATTAGATTCTGTTGTGAAAATTTGCATTTACCTTACCAGCACTTTTGGAAATCTTTCATCACCCTCTCCTTTCCTTTTGTTTCTATCTTTCTATCACAGTATCATCACGTTATTTTTCGTTCCCGTTTAACTGATAGCATATGTAATACTACTAATAATAAAAAAAACTATTTTTTATCCTCTCACCTAGCACTCGGTGTTGGGTAAGAGGGATTCTCTGAAAACTTGAATCATAGACTCTTCATTACATTTATTGCAGCCTTGAGGAACCCCTGGTCTAGATGACCATGTAAGGGCGAAACACATGTCGGCTGTTGAATGTTTCAAATTGAATCCAATTACATCTTGAATACATGCTCAAAACTTTAACCCCTTCGCTAAGCCTTTTTTTTGGCTATTTGGGGTAGTGCGTGCTTAGGCCCCTGTAACTTTTTGACCACATAAGGTATCCACGCCAAATTTGCGTCCTTTTCTTCCAACATCATGAGGATTCTAAAGGTACCCAGGGTTTGTGGATTCCCCATTTTGTTTTTTTGGGGAAAAATGGGGGGAAAAGGGCTACAAATGAAAGCATCTGGGTTTTTCCCTGCAAATGGTATCATAAAAGGGTTTGTAGGGCTGAAATCACCATTTTCCCAGCTTTTAGGGAATGAGGATGAGGTGACCCCCCTTCCAAAACCAGGTGGTTTTGAGATAGGCAATGTTAATGTCGCCTCACTACGTTTTGGGCCCTTGCCTGTCGCGGGTACTTGAGCCTCCCACACAAGTGAGGCACCATTTTTATCGGGAGACCTGGGGGAACGCTGGGTGATAGGAAATTTGTGTGAGCCCGGTGATGCCACTAGTTTTCCACACAAAAATGTGTGAAAAGAAGTGATTTTTTTTCAGCTAAAATTGAGGTTTGCAGGGGATTCTGGGTAAGGAAACGTTGGGGGATCCATGCAAGCCATACATCCCTGGAAGCCCCCGGGTGTCTAGTTTTCAGAAATGTGTGAGTTTGGTAGGTTTCCCTAGATGGCTGCCTATCACGGGTCCAAAAACCCAGGTGACCCCTCCTTGCAAAACCAGGTGGTTTTGAGATAGGCAATTTTGATGTTGCCTCACTACGTTTTGGGTTCTTGCCTGTCGCGGGCACTTGGGCCTCCCATACAAGTGAGGCACCATTTTTATTGGGAGTCCTGGGGGAACGCTGGGTCATAGGAAATTTGAGTGAGCCGGGGCATTGCCACAACTTTCCCACACAAAAATGTGTGAAAAAAGTGATTTTTTTCAGCCAAAATTGAGGTTTGCTGGGGATTGTGGGTAAGGAAACGTTTGGGTATCCACGCAAGCCATACCTCCCTGGAATACCCCGGGTGTCTAGTTTTCTGAAATGTGTGGGTTTGGTAGGTTTTCCTAGATAGCCGCCGAGCACAGGGCCAAAAACCCAGGTGACCCCCCTTGCAAAACCAGGTTGTTTTGAGATAATTAGTTGTTTATTTCTGCAGCGTGAACATTTTGGCACAATATTGCAAGGAAAATGTGACAGACAGTTTGAGTTTTGCAGGACATTGTTGATAAAATAACTTGTTTGGATTCACAAGAGAGACATCACCATGTACTCCCTTGGGTTTACGACAATATCTACAGTTGGTAGGTTATTCTTAGATGGAATGTACACCTTGGAAGAGAGACTAAAAAGACAAAGATTCCTGCCAGCCATCTATTCCTCAAACACACACATACTGGTTGGATTTGGCACGAGGGTCAGTATATAAAATGTTATTAACAAGAGATTTCACAAAAATGAAATGCACTGTCAATAATTAAATGGACAAAAAACTAAACCAGTGACTCGCAGCTTGTGAGCTGTAAAGCCACGGCAAGGCACCAACCGCTTTACAGGCCATTCACACACCTTTCATACGTAATACACACAAGACCATTCACACCACTAGGCTCAAAACCAACACATTACAACATTCACAAAAAGGGACAAGGTACACCCTGCTTCAGAAAGACAAAAAAGACAAATATTACTGCACAGCCATCTAATCCTCAAGCACACACACATACTAGTTGGATTTGGCACGAGGGTGAGTGATGGTTCAGTATATATAATTGTATTAGCAAGTGATTTCACAAAAATGAAATGCACTGTTAATAATTGAAAGGACGAGAAACTGAACCATTGACTCACAGCTCGTGAGCTGTAAAGCCACGACAAGGCACCAACCTCTTTACAGGCCATTCATACACCTTTCATACGTGTGACATATACAAAACCATTCACACCGCCAGCTGCGGGCCCATCACATTATAACACTCACACCAGCAGACAGCGCCATTCAAGGGCCCATCGCTTTCACACGCCCACATTCCTGACACAGCAACCACACAAGTTGATGGATTGCATGGAGTGGCGCTCAGCTAGCAGTGTGTGTAGTGACCAGCAGCAAGTCACTACTCGCACACCGCCAGCCGAGCGCCAGTCCATGCACACCACCAGCCAAGCGCCAGCCTACACACACCGTCATCACATTTAGGATTTTTTATACAAAAAAGAAAACACAAACAAATTGCAAATAGATACAAATCTACTAACACAAAATTTGAAACTAAATACATTGCACTAATGCCAACCTTGAAAAAGAATAAAAAAATGTAAACAATACAGACCAGGCAGTTCACTTTACCACTCATGGATGCTCCCAAAAATTATTTTGCGTGTGGTACGCTCTAAAACAAGTAGGCACACACAGACCAGGGTTAGAAGGACACTCGGGGCAGAAAATACGAGTCTCCTTCCGCGTACCTCTTCGCCAACAGACTCTACATCTCCTAGTGGTAAAGTCTTTTGAGGATGTGGGAGGAATGTAATCAGGAAAGTGGCGATCTTTCAATCGAGCCAAATCCTCCACCACTCCAACTCTAGGAACACTTGCCTGTTCCACAATAACAAGGCTGCCTATCACAGACTGCTGAAACAAAAGTCAACTTTGATGCAGGAAAACACCCCTTGAACACAACAAAAGTATTGAAAGTTGCTAAATTGAAGAGATGGATGGCCAACTTATTATACCAAACATAAGCCTTACGAATAGCAGTGTAAGGTTCCAACCTCTGATCTACTCTATCAACACCACCCATGTGCTTATTGTAGTCTAAAATGCACACAGGATTGTGCACTTCAGCAATCTGACCCCAAACAGCTACAGGTGAAGTACTCTCATCATGGATGGTAGTCAGCATGTACACATCCCTCCTGTACACAAATTTCACAACTAGTAGTTCATCACTACGCAAGGAACTGCACTGTCCCCTCTAAAGTTTTTTGCAAACAAGCTCTTTTGGATAACCTTTACGCTTAGAGCGAATTGTGCCACAAGCAAAAGTGTCCCCTTTGAACAATTCCTTAAACAATTGCACAGCAGTGTAGAAGTTATCAAGGTACAAATGGTGGCCTCTGCTAAACAGCCCTCTAGCAAGATCCCACACAATTTTCTCTGAAACTCCCAAACTGGACAGACAACCAGGGGGGTCAATAGTGGAATCCCTACCAGTGTACACACGGAAATTAAAAACATATCCTGTCCTACTCTCAGACAACATATACAGCTTAATTCCATAGCGTGCCCTCTTGCTAGAGATGTACTGCCTATAAACCAAACGGCCCTTGAACAAGACCAAAGACTCATCAATAGGTATTTCTTTCCCTGGAGTATAGATCTCTGAAAATCGATCTACAAAGTGATCAAGAACAGGCCGAATCTTCAAAAGATGGTCACAGTCAGGGTGATCTAGTGGCAACGCCAAAGAATTATCAACAAAATGCAGCATCCGTAGCAAAAGTAAATACCGATCATGAGTCATAACTGCAGGAAATATGGCAGTTGCCATCAAGGGACTGGTAAACCAATATGAAGCCATAAACGGCTTCCTTATCAAACCTATCAATAAAGTCAAACCCAAAAACTTCTTCATCTCTTCCAGATTTATGGGAGTCCACGGGTAGCTCTAGAGTGGGGCCTAAGTTTGTCACAGTTGTCCCTCAAAAACTGTTCAGCATACAAATTAGTCTGCTCAACAATCTCACCCAAAAATACATCATCCATAAACAACTGAAACAAGCATTGGCATAGCCAATAGGTCTCGCCTTTGGGACCTTATAAGTGTTTAGTTATCCAGCACAATATCCTTGGTGCAACAATATCAAGTGTTGCATGGCTAAACACTTATAAGGTCCCAAAGGTGAAACCTATTGGCTATGCCAATGCTTTTTTCGTGTAGGATCCAAGCCATGTTAATGGTAATTCTAGCTAAAGGGGATGGTGCTGACGTTCTTTTAGAATGGGGAGACAAGGTGTGATGCCTTTGCTCCTGTGATGACCCCACGCTGCTGTGTCAAGTGACCTTGGGGGTTTAGTTAGGTCACAGGACCAGCGTTGCTCTACCACTGTCCAGATGTGAGAGCACCGGTGCTTGTACTGATGATCGGGAGGGGATGGAGGGGCAGCTTCAGCCTCAAGCAAGAAAGGAAGCATAATATATCAGTGCAATCTTTGGGACCTATAAGCGGTTTGAGCAGGAGGAAGTTTAGGATTGTATGTGCCGCGCTCTGAAACCTTGCTGGGTGAAGTTGACGCTATAAAGCGATAGAGTAAGTTAACTCATAGATCGAAGTGTGAAGGAACGCTTTACCTTCAGTAGAGTTGGAGGCGGAGCAGTCGAGCTCTACCCAGAGACATCTGTCTGTAAAGAGACAGTTCACTTCCTTCGGGGAGGAGTTGTAAGCAGGAGTTTATCGATGATTCGCAGCACATGAAAAGGGGCAGCGCTTGTTTCAAAACATAACACCGCTTTTTAGGGATCTGCACACTTGGTACGGACGCCATCAATATGTTTCACCGGTCCGCAAAAGAGCTGTTGGGAGATAAATATATATTCAGTATCTGTACGAGGCACAGTTAGGCACAAGGGCAACGAAGCGGTGCATATTTTAGAGGTTTAAAAGTGATATTTTGGCGCTATAAATAAAACATGTTATAGTTAAGTTAAAGGAGTTAAAACAATTATTGTAAAGTAGAACTGAGCAAATGCTACAAAAAATATTGTTGTCTGCTGGTGTTGCGGTTCCTCTGCAACTGAATTTAAAGGGCTGGTGTAGAACTTTTCAGCGTTTTTCCTGCAAAGCGACGACCCACTGCAGTTTTTGTCAGAGTCTACGTACGACTCGTGACGTCGGTTCTTTTGGTGTCAAACACAGTTTGTTTTGCAGACGTTTTCGCTTTAAAGGGGGAGGGCCATGAATCCTTTTTGTGGTGCCTGACATGTTGTTTGGGCTGGGGGGCGGGGAGGGGGCGTGATAGATGCACCAGCTGACAGTCACTGTTTGAAGCAGGAGAGCGTGACCTCACTTTGAGGGAGTACCAAGCCATGCCAGTGGGTTATGTGTTGGGTATTGTTACCCTGCCCAGTAGTGCTATTTGTATCGACCGCAGCAGTATGAAAGACGGAGTGGACCCTCCGGGGTTCACATCTGTGACCATGCCTTCTAAAACCAATGCCTGCTGGTGATGCGTTAGTCCACTGAGCCAGCAGACCTTGAGCCAAGGGAAGAAATCCTAAACCTGTGAGGGGGGATTGAAAGCGAATTGTCAAAATAACAAGATTAGAAGAAAAAGACTTTGTGATGACCGGAACTGTTATCTTACTTGACAAATTAAAGAAAAATAAGTTTAAAATAATGTTTCGCACCAACCTTGGACCGCGAGAGATGTATTCACGGCGCCTGGGAGACCAATAATAAACCGGATTTTGTCAACTGTTTAAGGGAGGAAGCGCGACGCCAGGGCCCCTCCTTGGATGCCTGGACCTGTGGGGGGGAAAGGGAGGGGGTAGTGAGAGCAGAGAGACAGAGGAAGTGGAGGAGCATTGTAAGGCTTAATGAGCTATACAAAAGCCAGATGGCCTGTGCACGTTCACACGCACATGCATGCAAACTTGAGGCCAGCAAAAGTCTCTCTGGTAGCACTTTAAAAACCCGCTTACTAAAGGTCTCGCTTGAGCTAGCGCAGACGCTAGCTCAGACGAGACCTAAAAACTGTATAGGCAAAAAATGTTCACAATCCTCTCTACACCCTGCATCACCACTAAAGGCAGGCAACACCGACTGCACCATGTTTGGATCAACCCAGAGTCCAGCACTTCCAGTAGGAAGCCTAGCAGCTTCAGGCTGCAATCCAGATGCCTCTTGCTCCATCGGCACAGCAGTATCATCCTCTAAAACAGGCACTTCATCCACACTGAGAGTAACTTCATCCACACCAAGAGTAGCTTCATCTGCACTGAGAGTACCTTCATCATCTGATGATTCCATGTGGAGAGAAAACTCACTGCCTGAATCTTCCCCTTCCCCCTCTCCCTCAGACGCACTGTCAGTCTCTTAATCCTGCTGTTCTGCTTGGGTTTTCGGATCAGATAGAACCCGCTCATCAGAGCCTCACTAACCCAGCCAGAACGTTACCCCCTCCCCAGGGCCTATTTACAATAGGTAACCACATATATCTACCACCTAAGGACAGGGAATTCCTACTATACATACCAAGACCTCTTATAATCGGCGGCCTCGCGATCCCATACGGATCCAGACCTCTCTACCCAGACGGCAGTCTCAGCACAAGTGGCGGCCACGCGATCCCATACGAATCCAGACCTCTCTGCCCATACGACAGTATCACAAGTGGCGGCCTCGCGATCCCATACGAATCCAGACCTCTCTACCCAGACGACAGTCTCAGCACAATCGGCGGCCTCGCGATCCCATACGAATCCAGACCCCTCTGCCCATACGACAGTATCACAAGTGGCGGCCTCGCGATCCCATACGAATCCAGACCTCTCTGCCCATACGACAGTATCACAAGTGGCGGCCTCGCGATCCCATACGAATCCAGACCTCTCTGCCCATACGACAGTATCACAAGTGGCGGCCTCGCGATCCCATACGAATCCAGACCTCTCTACCCAGACGGCAGTCTCAGCACAAGTGGCGGCCTCGCGATCCCATACGAATCCAGACCTCTCTGCCCATACGACAGTATCACAAGTGGCGGCCTCGCGATCCCATACGAATCCAGACCTCTCTGCCCATACGACAGTATCACAAGTGGCGGCCTCGCGATCCCATACGAATCCAGACCTCTCTACCCAGACGGCAGTCTCATACGACAGTTCATCCTATGATCACCATAACATACGAAAAGGGAATCAGTCTCACTATTCATCAGATCACACAAGGACTGCCAGTTCGAGCATAGCCTGTTCTCCGGTTCGAGGGGCTCCTCTTTCCCTTATTCAGTTACCACTTACCTGATCAGGGTTAACATCTGTTCATGTAGCCGCAGCTGACTAGAAGAATAGGCTACCCTCTCATACAAGAACACGCAGCACATGTTGGTTCACTACAAACTGGGTACTTTATTACTCATTACATACGCAATCACATAACATTACAATATAACACATAACCTGCAAAGAAAAGTGAAAGATTAAGTTGTACACTCTAATAAGAAAGGGTCGACATCACCTTAGTAGTGTGTAGCCTGCACTCAGTGGTCATCTAGGTTCCCTTCTCGTCTGTGCCTCGGCTCGCCTGGAAGTCACACCTCCGCAGTCACGGATACACATCTGCACCACTATGCGCTGTTCTCTTCACCCTTCTCCGAGTCACTGGGACCTCTTCCTTATCGGCTACTCTCTCCTCTCTGGCTATTCTGCTAGGAGAGTATCTGTCTCTCGGTTTCTCTCCGCCTCCAAGATGGCGTCTGTCTTCCCTGGAATAAGTAGTAGCTTTACTGCTAATGGCTAGATGCCGCCTACGGACTGAACATGTAACTGCCTCAGACTTTCACTAATATAGAGGTGCGTTTCCTCATGGAAAATTCCGGCCTGTAACCTGCCGCCCACCAAATTCTTGTACCTCCCCGTACCAAGGACACGTTCCCAGCCGGCCGGCCTGATGTAGTGTCTTCGGCATGAAGAAAACGCCGATAAGGGCCGGCCTGAACCGGTTCTCTCCAAGCGAATAACACCTCATAACTAAAACATTACATTTGACCTAGAAGCATCCCAAGCTGCCGGAGCAGAAAGAAAGATGGAGTCTCTCCCGTTTGAGGCCTACCAGGCCTGAATTCAGCACGGCTCCATGAAATACCCTCACTACAGGACAGGTTACCCCTAATACTAACGAATCTATCCCCTAGGCTATGTGTGCAAGCCCTGATCTATGGGGAAGAGCACAGGATCATGTCGAAGTGCCTAGTAAATAGGCTCCATTCACTACTCTAACCCTTAGACTTGAATGGTAAGAGACTGAAGTCACATTCAATCACCTTTCCTCACAAGAAGGCCGGGAAAATCGAGCACAACACCTGCTCAGAGGAAGATTCAAGAAGCATACGAACCACCTGCTGAGCAGTCATTCTACGGCTAGCCATAATGCTTACTAATAAAGGTAACTTGTCAAACAAGTCAACAACAACAAACACTTTGTAAAATAAGTAATAAACAAAATGCACCTTTATCAGAAATACCTATATACTCCAAAACGTTATCACTCACTTGCCAGAAGCAGCTAAACTCACCACCACCTATTCTTCACAGACACAGTATGGATCAACAATATCCCACTAAAAAAGAAAGAGAAAAGAAAATTACACATAAGACAATGCAAAACACATTGCAACGAATTCATGCTCAAAACACTAACTAAATATGCTGCCATTATGACACCACTTACAACAAAATTCATTCATACATGACAAAAATACTCATTTGGAGTAAATACAACAAAAATGTTTTTCTTACCAAAAGAATGCAACTACGTAAAACTGCAGAACAACCACTGTCGAAACCACAAACAGGAATCAAAAGCTTTACACTAGAATAAAAAGGAGAAAAAAACATTACAATCACATATGCAAATAATGAACCAGTCCACACACAATCCACCAGCCAAGCTAATGGGTAGGTGGGCCTAAGAGTATAAATAAAATATTCACCCCCATAAAAGAGGAGCAACCCTTGCCCTTGAGGCCATTTACCAGCACAATTTTTTTTAAAAAACCCTGGTGTCTAGTGGCTTCTGGAGATGGGCCTAAAAACATACTGCTATTCTGCCACCCAAAGAGGGCAGAAATGGCCACAATCATCCTCCCATAAAGGGGAGCAACCAACCCTTGTCCAAGGGGCCGCTCCCCAACATAAAAAAAAACCCCTGGTGGCCTAGTGGCCCTCCAAAAAAACAAATCAGCCGATCTGCCCCTCAGGGTGGCAGAAACGGCCAAATTAATGATCCCCAAAGGGAAGCAAACCTGCCCAAGGGTCCACTCCCCACAAACAAATCCCTGTTGGTCTAGTGGGCCTAATTTAAAAAAAACATGGCGAGATCTGCCCACCAGACACAGCCACAAGCATTGCCCCCAAAGGAGAGCGATCCTTGACCAAGGGGTCACTCTCCACAAATAAATCCCTGGTGGTCTAGTGAGCCCAATATAAAAAAAAAATGGTGAAATCTGCCCCCCCCCCCCCCCCCATGGCGGCAGACAGCCACAATGCCCCCAAGAGTGAGCGACCCTTGCCCAAGGGGCCACTCCCCACAAACAAATCCCTGGTGGTCTAGTGGGCCTAATTAAACAAAAAGAAATGGCGATCTGTCCCCTTGGGGGGGGAAGACACAGCCACAAATATTGTCCCCAAAGGAGAGCGACCCTTGCTCAAGGGGTCACTCTCCACAAATAAATCCCTGGTGGCCTAGTGGGCCCTAGATTAAAAAAAGGCAAAATCTGCCCCCGCATGGGGCAGACAGCCAAAAACATAGCTCCCAAAGGGGAGTGACCCTTGCCCAAGGGGCCACACCCCACAAAATACTCCCTGGTGGTCAAGTGGGCCGTTTTTTATTTTGTTTTGCGAAATCTGCCCCCCAGGGGGGCAGACAAAGCCAAAATGATTTAGCCCATAAGGGGAGCGACCCCTGCCTAAGGGGCCGCTCCTCCCAAACAACAAAATTCACTCTCCCTCTAAAAAAAAATAATCCCTGGGTCTACTGGGCATTCCTGCTGCACGATCGCACGATCGTTCAGCAGGAATGCACAAAAGAGGCATTGGGGGAAAGGAAAACCCTTTCCTTTCACCCGATGCCTCTTTTGTTTCAATCCCCCCATCCCCAGAGCCAAAACTCACCTCTTTCTTCCCCAACACGCTGAAAGCAAATGGCTTCCAGCGCGTCAGGGAAGAAAGGGAAACCTCCAATGATGTCAGCGCGCCTCGTGCGCTGACGTAATTGATGACGTGTACGGGGGGCGAGGGGAAAAGCAGGGGAAACCCTTCCCCTGCCTTTCTTGGTAAAAATACCCAGATCGCCGTCCCACGGGAGGAACGCCAGCGCTTCCCCCGTGGGTGGGTGCCATGACGAGCTGGACTCGTCATGAGCACACGCCCACTGTGTGCCATGACGAGTCCAGCTCGTCATGAGCATCGAAGGGGTTAAAACCATGAATAAAAGCAAAAAAATCACAACTTGAAGGATTCATTATTTACCAACAGTCAATAAGGAGGAGGATGCACTCATACATTTCGAATAAGTTATAATTCAGGCAAAAAGGGTCCAATACCTCGAGATAGCATCCTCACACCAACATATAAATGGCAATAACACCCAGAAAGAGAACCCTGAGACCTGTCTTTTCAAACACAACTGTGTATATTCAAGTGTGCCCCAGGTTCTGTGTTCCTTCGCCATGGTTGCCAGCTCTAACTCCTTCAGTTGGAGTTGGGAACCTGTGGAGAGAGAAACAGCAGGACCTGGGCTCTTTTACAACAATAAAGAAGACTTGTAATTATTGTACTGCCTACCTGTACTAATTGCCGAGAACACAACATTTTGGTCCACTTACCAAGAATCTTGTTGTTTTGACCTGACTTGAAACGCGGAACCGCCTCAAGAATTTTCAAGCTGCATCAGCAATTTCTCCAGCCCGTAACCAGGCAAGTTTTTTTGCCTTTAAGCCTGGGTGAAATGCGCGCATGCATATTTATATAATATGACCCGCCCATAGCAGCGGGCACCGCAGTGCCAATCTCCTCCAGGACAAAATCACATGTACGCAGGGAACACGTTTTTACAGACGAAATACTGAAAATACATGTATTTCATAAATTTTACAAGAGTTAAAGCTATTGCTCGTCATTTTTATCCCTTATTTATAACTTTAAAAAAAGAGGCAAGTAGCTTTACAAAGAAAAGGATATTACATTATTTTTAAGGACATCTGTTTTCCATGCAAGCATGAGTAATCTAGCCGAGCTAGTTCACCTACAGCCGTTTCTACAGTCACCTGGTAAACCACCTTTGACATGGGAACAGTAGTTTTTAGTATTTGAAAGCTACTTGGTTGTATTAGAAGCCGAAAAATACTCACCTAAAAGGAAAGCCACCATTCTATTTAATAACTTGGGTAGAGGGGGTCAGTTAGTATTTGGCAACCTACTAAAATAACACCCTCCCTCAAACCCGATGGAGGGAATGAATTTCTTGAGAGTATAGCGAGACTGGAAAAGAAGTTCACGGAACACCCTAGCGTTCTCTTAGAATGCTTCAACTTTTCAAAAAGGAATCAAAATGTGGATGAAACGGTGGAGGACTATGTTTCTGCTCTTTGTCATGCAGCTGCTAATTGCAATTTTGATAAGAATATTGAAACCAGTATAAGAGACCTATTTGTCTTTGGTTTCAAATCAAATCCAATCCAGGAACGATTCTTATGCTGTAGGGATCCAACTCTGTCTGAAGTTATAGATCTGGCTAAGGCCATTCAAAGGTCAATGGTTTCTAGTGAAAGAATAACAAATGATTAAATTCTCACTATGTAAATGAAATTCGAATTTCTGAAACTGTAAACGCATCCTTTTTTAAGGAGAAAAGTAATATGTTTGTGCAGAAAAGGGTTTTTGTTTCAGGTGTGGCTCAACGTTTCACATGAGCAACTTCACAGGCTGTCCTGCTCTAGGTAAGAAATGTAACAAGTATCACAAAGTGGAACATTTTCAGGGAGTGTGTAGAAGCAACGGTAATACTCAAGTGCATGTTATTGATCTTGAACCTTCAGTTTATTGTATTTCACATGATCTGTCTAGAGTAGTTCTTACTTTGGATACTGTTGATGGTAAAAATAAACGGGTCACGAGACCCGTATGTGAAGCAATGGTTGAGGGGTCGTGTTAGAAATAGGGCTCCCGGTTTTATGGTATTTTTTTTTGGGACATTTCCGTCTGTATTTATCCATATTTATTTTTTGCTCATTTATTTTGTATTTATCCATTTTTATTTTGTGTTTTCGGTAAAAATGAAGCTGCAATGGGTATTTTTCCACATTTATTTAACTGATAAATGTATTCTCCCATTTGAATGTTCAAAAGGATTAAGCAGTATAGAATGCAATAGTGTTATCTGAAAACACTTGTATTGTAGAATAGCATAAATAACTGTAGATCTGCACTTAATTAAACTTAATTAGGATATCTATTGTCTTTTTTAACACCCCCTACCTCTCAGTCTGTACACCAAATGATCTGGCACTCATGATTGACAGTAGAAGAAATATAAAAAAAAAGCCTATTTTCCTTATTTTTCTGTATTTAAAAATAAATACAGACAGGAAAATAAAGTTTTCTGTCTGTATTTATCTGTAAAAATCAGTAAAAACGGAAAACTGGGAGCCCTAGTTACAAATGATGGCAAACTACGGTGGGCTCCCATCACCATCATTGCTGACACCTTGTACAACAAGTGTTGGTCTGATTCTAGGGTTTTGTCACCAACTGACATCGACCCCAAGACCTATGGCGATCAGGATATCACTGTGCTCTGATTTTTTCTTGATGAACTAAACTGTTTAGGCAGAAAAATTGCCACGAAAATCTATGTTTCACTAATAGGTAAATTTATTATTGGGTGGCAAGATTTAGCCAAATTAGGCCTTATGCTTATACCTGGGTCAAGTGTTCCAGTGGTAATTAACCCTGCATGTGTTGCTACTGTGTGTGAGCCATCAGGAGAAAAAGAAGAGATTACAAGTATCTTAAGTGCGTATCCAGATGTTTTTGAGTCTAAAATTGTATCCGATCTGATTTTGAGCACAAAATCAAGTTGAAAGCACATGCAGTACATGTGTCTCATAAACCCAGACCTGTTCCATTATCAGTAAGAGCAGAGTTACAAGATTTGGTAAACAAATTAGTGGCAAAGGCAATAATCACCCCTACTGATGCCTCTGAATGGGTCAGTCCCATCATGTGAGTACACAAAAAGGATGGTTATATTCATCTATGTGCTGACCTACGCACACTTAACAGTAACATACTGGTTGAGTGTCATCCTATCCCTAAAATTCAAGATTTGTTGGCCAATCTTTCAGAGTCACATATTTTCCACTCCTGGATTTACACTCTGCTTATCACCAAGTACCACTCGATGCAGATTCTCAAGACTTGACCACCTTTGTGACCCCATTTGGAGCATACAAATTCCTTAGGCTTCCATTTGGGTTAGCCTCTGCAGTGAGTGTTTTCCTAAAACTCATGGATACAATTTTGGTGGGCATTTCAGGTACTCAAGCATACCAAGATGACGTGTTGAGTTTTGTGAGGTCTATCAAAGAGCATAATGATATCTTAATTAAGGTTTTGAGTATTTTCAAGAAATATGGCATCACTTTGAAACATTACAAGTGTTGCTTTCTTGTACGAGAACTTGATTATTTGGGGCATCCTGTTTCTTTCGATGGCATCAAACCTAAGTTTTCTATGGTGAAGGCTATTTCACATGTGCCACCTCCCAAGGACAAGAAAGAATTAAAATAATTTCTTGTTATGAGTGAATACTACTCTTGCTTTATCCAAGGATATGCCTTCGTAGTCCAACCCCTCCGCATGCTGTTAAAGAAGGGCAAGAAATTTGTGTGGGGCAATCCTGCAAAACAAGCTTTTGAGTCTATCAAACAAATGATCATCCAAGCTCATGCCCTCCTCTCATAGAAATCTGGATGTGAGTGTACCTTAATGGTTGATGCCAGTCAAGTAGGTTTGGGTGCTGTTCTCTCTCAAAGGGTGCAAGGGTGTGAGCGCACTGTAGCATTTGCCTCTTGCCTATTGTTACAATCTGAAAGGGCTTACAGTACCATTGAGAGAGAGAGACATTGGCCTGTTCATGGGCGATTAGAAAATTTGAAAGTTGTCTCTGGGGTACACATTTCACGCTTTACACGGATCACAAACCATTGCTTCACATGTTGAATGGCAATGGTGCGTGTAAAGCTTCTTCAAGGTTGGTTAGACTATTATCACAACTCCAAGAATATAATTTCACTATTTTACATATGCTGGGGGGGAAAATTGGTAAGGGCCGACTGCCTTTTGCGGTTGCCATTGTCAGACGTTGAACCTGATTACAATAAAAATTATGTTGAGTGCATGGTGGCAGTTTTGGTTGATGCTCTTCAGGCCTCTTCAGGTACTATTTCAAAGCAGTAGTGAATGGAAGCTCAGAGCAAAGATGAAGTACTTTCAGTGATTAAAGACTTTGTAATTTGGGACGTATTCCCTTATACAAAGGCAAGAATAAAAGTTTGGATAATTGTTCTGATGTGAACACAAAATATTCTGATTGGTTGTGGTGTGAGAGTGACCCCCCTGGTGCTGGAGGTGATGTGGTTAAAAATAGTGAATGTGGTAAAGAACGGGAGCAAAGAGATTGAAGAATGTGAGTGTAACCAACTGGAGATGGCATAACACCCTTCTAACTCTGCTGAGAGTAATGAAAGAAGGTTGAGTCGATTGGGGCGCAGGATCACAAGACCAGAGAAACTACAAGACTTTGTCTGCAATTGATTATATTGTATTCATAATAGTAAACAGTTATGTTTTCTTTGCAGGGGAAAGATGAGTTGTGATCTGTAATTAATAGTAGTCATTTTGTTTGTTGTCCAGTTAGAGTTTCGATAGTTAGACATGTAGAGTTTAAATTGTAGAATGCCATGATGTATTTTAATGTATTAGGTTGTTCCAGATTGGAGGCTGTTTCCACATGGACTGGATGTATGCTTTTATTCCCTCCCTTGGGGCCATTACTTTACAATAAACTTATTACAATTACTTGACCGTGTCCAGACAATCACTACAATAACCCACTCATATAAACTTTACAGGGGCGGCCAGTGTAGCCTTAGAGGGAGGTAGTCTCCAGGAGGAGAGGGTGGAACATACCTTGGTGTTCCTTAGCATGGAGGTGGACTCCAATGGTGAACTTGTGATCACTGAGGTTGAGGGTCATCACTTTCATCAGGTTACAGTTAACGGTATACCTGTCACTGCCCTAATGGATACCTGTGCTAGTCAAAACATGGTGTTGGAAAGACTGGATTCCCCAGAACAGTACACTGGACGGTTGTATGATGGTACAACGCTGGTAAAACATTGCATGCCTTTAAAACGTGTTTGTTACCCCGCATTTGTTTAGCACGCATATGCCTTTACCTCGCATGCCGGTACCACACATTACTAAGGTCAGATTAAATATATATATATATACATACTTCCTACACCGATCGTTCCAGAGAAAGAACCTTTTTTTCAAAGATGTCCAAACACTCGAGCATCTTGCTGGTAATTATAAACTGCCATGACTGGGTTCCATTAGGATATTATTACATTAAAATGCATCAGAGGATGAAAAGAGCAAATTGGGAACTGTGCCTTTTAAATAAGAACTTTCAGTAAAATACCAGCATGTAACTGAAATTCCCGATGCACTGTGTGAGATGTATTTTTTACCAGTCATGTGACCCAAGACTTTTTATAAAAATGCATGCACGTAAGCACTTGGCTGTGGCTTCTTCCCGTGGTCAAGGCAGAGCGCCGAAACATGTAGGGAAAGAGAAGCTGACGGTGCATTCTACTTTGAATAAAGGAACTAACTCTGGAAATGGGCCTCTGTTTTCTGTGCTCACCTGTAGTGAATTAACAGGCTTCTCCGTGCCTGTTGTTGAGAGGCCGCTCTGAAGGGTCGGGGGCCCCTTGCTCGGAGGCTTGTAAATGATATATACATATATACACACGCGTCTGTATTACTAATTCTTCTCAGCATAGAATGAGGATGTTGATGTTTATTCATTTGCTGTATTTGATGAATTTATATATCAATTTAATACAACAGTATTGCAATGCAAAAGATTACTGAGGTGAATTAAGCACCGTAAAATGAGCATAGTCTATATAATAAGAGAGTATGAAAATAACTTGATGTATTTTTGCCAAAGAATGCTCAAAATGGTGAATTACAAATCGCGGCCATTTGTTTCAACATAAAAATTAATTTAGCTAAACAATTATGTTTTATTGAAAGTATATAAATGTAATTTATGTTGATGAATGTAAAAATGACCAGTCTGTTTTCACTATTAGTTAACATAGAGTACTACACGTGATGGGTAGAATAATGTCGCCTTGTTATTGGTGAACAAGGCTGTGCTCAGCCGAAACGCGCTCAATTGCGGTCAGAAAATAAAATATTGGAATATCCACACATGGCGTCATCATCCTTGCTTGTAGGGGAGAAGTGCGATTAGTTACGGACCAGCTCTCGTGAGGTTCATTTGAGACGACTCGCCCTTCGATTTGGAGAAGTAGCAGCAGGTCACGAGAACCCACAACGAACGAGATATATATATATTATATATATTTTTTTTTAAAGGAGGGATATTGTGTAATTGGATTCGAAAATCAAAAATGAAAATAAATTGTAAATCAAAAATGTCTTGCAATCATACAGCAAGGTGTTTATGAAAGCCCATACAGGGCTCAATTGTGTATAAAGATATGAAATGCAATGTTTCGAGAAAATCGAGTATAAAGTGGGATTGTATATATCTTAAACAAACACCGATTATGCTAATGGAATTGTAACAGTGATGCTAATAAAAAAACATGTAAATAAGGAAGGAGAATGAATGAGTTCGAACCTTTCTAAGATGGCCGTAATATTGAAATTGACATAATGCAGTTACTGCCTCCTTTTCTTTCTTTTGATTAATAAAATGAATTGAGTTTTCCTCTCTCGATTTTGATTGTTAATTCTAGTTTTAATATGGCGCTGTTTTTGAACCCATTGACATTGAGGAAGGCGTGCAGCAGAAACGCGTCTGTCCATATCAAATTCGTGTGGCAAATAAATATTTATAATTTACTTCTCCAGTGTCAGTGTGCTCCTCGATTTGTGACCGCAGAGAGAAGGTCACTTCTGGTATATATATATATATATATATATGGAGCCACAAGTACCGGTAAAGGGACCCTTCTGTCACGGGCGGTCCGAGTCAGGAAACCGGGATTCCTAATATTTGAAGACCAACACTTTCGTGTTCACGAAAATAAACTCGGACTCCGATGCTGCAAGCAGATATTTAATTATAAAGTGCAAGAACGACGCGTTTCACCAATACGGCTTGTTCACGCGTGAACAAGCCGTATTGGTGAAACGCGTCGTTCTTGCACTTTTTAATTAAATATCTGCTTGCAGCATCGGAGTCCGAGTTTATTTTCGTGAACACGAAAGTGTTGGTCTTCATATATATATATATATATATATGACCACCAAATGCTGACCTTTTTGAAAAATCAGCGGGACACATGCTCTGGGCACAAAAAGGGATTTATTCAGCATACAAAACGTATTCCTGTAGTCCGTGAAATCTCATGGCAGACGCATTTCTGGCCGGAATGGCCGTCATCAGTGCCGGTCCCACAGGCTGTTGATTCTTCGTGGACTCGAGAGACCACTCCCTTTGAAGTGGACTCTAAGCTCCTCCTCCCACAGGCAGGTGTGTTAATTGCGTTTAAAATCCCAAGTCCAATGCATCATGGTACTTGCAGTCACCACGAGGTTCCCAATACAGTGATATGGAACTCTGAACAAATGATAATGCCCCCAATTTCTTGGCGCTGTGCTGCACACCACCTCCAAAGTCCTGGAAATGAGGGTCCCGCTGAAACCTCTAATTGTGCCCTTATCAGGCAGCACAATGCCGCCTCCTCTCTCCCCTCGCTTAATAGTATCCAAATGGAAATATCTCAGCTTGGGGGGGCGCCGCGTTTGTACTCCTTGTACTGCACCAACAATTTGCTGATTATGCGGAGCTCCAGAACGAGAGGGCGTGCCCCTGCCGGTATCAGCGAAAGCCGGCTATACTTGACCACCAAATGCTGACCTTTTTGAAAAATCAGCGGGACACATGCTCTGGGCACAAAAAGGGATTTATTCAGCATACAAAATGTATTCCTGTAGTCCGTGAAATCCCATGGCAGACGCGATTCTGGCCGGAATGGCCGTCATCAGTGCCGGTCCCACAGGCTGTTGATTCTTCGTGGACTCGAGAGACCACTCCCTTTGAAGTGGACTCTAAGCTCCTCCTCCCACAGGCAGGTGTGTTAATTGCGTTTAAAATCCCAAGTCCAATGCATCATGGTACTTGCAGTCACCACGAGGTTCCCAATCCAGTGATATGGAACTCTGAACAAATGATAATGCCCCCAATTTCTTGGCGCTGTGCTGCACACCACCTCCAAAGTCCTGGAAATGATGGTCCAGCTGAAACCTCTAATTGTGCCCTTATCAGGCAGCACAATGCCGCCTCCTCTCTCCCCTCGCTTAATAGTATCCAAATGGAAATATCTCAGCTTGGGGGGGCGCCGCGTTTGTACTCCTCGTACTGCACCAACAATTTGCTGATTATGCGGAGCGCCAGAACGAGAGGGCGTGCCCCTGCCGGTATCAGCGAAAACCGGCTATACTTGACCACCAAATGCTGACCTTTTTGAAAAATCAGCGGGACACATGCTCTGGGCACAAAAAGGGATTTATTCAGCATACAAAACGTATTCCTGTAGTCCGTGAAATCCCATGGCAGACGCGTTTCTGGCCGGAATGGCCGTCATCAGTGCCGGTCCCACAGGCTGTTGATTCTTCGTGGACTCGAGAGACCACTCCCTTTGAAGTGGACTCTAAGCTCCTCCTCCCACAGGCAGGTGTGTTAATTGCGTTTAAAATCCCAAGTCCAATGCATCATGGTACTTGCAGTCATATATATATTTGTCTGTATATGCATATATATTTATATTTATATCTTTTTTGGGGGATAGAAATATTTATTTTAAATGAGTGGTAAAGTCATGTGTAGTAAAGGCCTATATGTGCTAAACAAATGTGGGGTAGCAAATGCGTGGTAAAAGCACAGCGATGTAGAAATCACGTTGCAAAGACTGTTTCCCCATTGGACAGGTGTGTAGGATAACTCAGGCCCATGGGTAGGACTTTGTCCACCCTATGGCTCTGGTGTCCCTGGAATGTGATGAGGAGGTAACTCAGAGAAAGGTCATAGTTAGTCCCTAGATTCCCTTTGACTGCATTCTGGGAAATGAGTTGCCACCAGTGTTTGAAGAGCTAGGAGGGACGGCTGACCTGAAAGCTTAGGTTTCTGGGGTACGACTACCAGAGAGTGGAGGCCAATTTGGAGGGGCAGGAGGTGGAGACAGTCCACGGTGGGAAGACCAGTGGATAAGGGTACAGACCCTAGGCTGAGAGGTCAGTCTCAGGATACCATCCCTCAACTGCTGGGAAGGAGAATGGAAGTAAGGTGCCTAATACCCAGAGCTGTTTCTGCCCACTCTGAGAAACCACAGAGGTTAGGGAAGCCTCAGGAGCAAGTAGGGAACCCGTTGCCATCCCCAAGGGTGGCAGTGAGGCCTACCCAAGGTCCACACTTCGAGCCTCCAACTGGAAGTGCATGGCCTGGGCCTATCGCTTGACACTGACAGCTGTCAGTGGCCTCTGTTGGTTGCTGTCTTTATGGTAGAGTTTTCCCTGGGTTAAGGACAGAAGTCTGACCCAAGGGATGGAATGGGCCATGTTAGAACTGGGGGTCTCTAGTTGGCAGAGGTAGGTACCTTTGACCAAATAGGGACCCTTGTTTCTAAGTCAGGCAAAGGGGATTACACTACCGGATAACCCCTGCTCACCCCCTTGGTAGCTTGGCCCGAGCAGACAGGCTTATCTCAGAGGCAGTGTGTTAAGCATTTGTGAACACACACAATAATACAGTGAAAACACTGCAGATGGACACCACACAGGTTTTATAAAAATAAGTATTCGTTATATGGACCTAACACAAGACCA
The DNA here is from genome assembly GCF_964204655.1 of Triturus cristatus. Classification (NCBI taxonomy): domain Eukaryota; kingdom Metazoa; phylum Chordata; class Amphibia; order Caudata; family Salamandridae; genus Triturus; species Triturus cristatus. The sequence goes on from NC_140584.1 coordinate 550,931,290, forward strand.
TAAACGACAAAAATCCACAATACTGTACACAAAATAGACTTAAATATGGTAGAAGTCACTTAATTCAAGTTAATGATAAATGCAACACAGTTCTCACAAAAGTAGCTGGATGCGTAATGCAAAACAAACAAAAGGTTTGCAGGGATGGAGATGCGTCGGTTTCTTGCTTCGGGGGAGACGATGCGTCGCGCCTCAATGCTTGCGCAGAGTAGGGGATGCGTCTTGGTCCTTAGCAGAGAGGAGGTGATGCGTATATTCTCGTACTGCGTTCCGGTTGCGATGCGACAAGATGGCGCCTCGATGCGACAATCCGGGGCGATGCGATAAGGTGGCGCCCTTGATGCGACGACGGGAAGACGATGCATGCACGCCCGGCGGCCGTGCGACGAACTCTGTAACTTTGGAGCCGCGACAGGCCCTGCGACACACTTCTCCGGTGATGCGTCGGTAAACAGCTTTGACAATGGCACCCTTCTCTGGTGATGTGGCGGCGACCTCTGCGGCGGCGACACGCTTCTCGGGCGATGTGACGGCAACAGCTGTGACTGCAACACTCTTCTTCTCGTTGAGTCATGCTTCCAGCTCCCAGTGACATGCAGGTTTCTGCAGACAGAATTCCCAGCAAGGAAATTCAGAGGGGAGCTGGTGGTGAAGTCTTTTGTCTTTTGTCCCTGAGACTTTTGCAGGAGGCAAGCACCAGTTCAAGCCCTTGGAGTAATATTCTGCAAGATGATGAAAGTTCTTTAAAAGTTCCTTCTCCTCTCCTTGGCACTGAAGACACCACTATAGGCCAACCCAGCAACACAGCACACTGGCTGGGGGGCAGTCCACTGAAGACACCACTGTAGGCCAACCCAGCAACACAGCACACTGGCTGGGGGGAGTCCAACTCCTACAGCTTCCTTTGGTTCTTATCCTTGGCAGAGGTTTGTCTTGTTGTTCCAGAAGTGATCTCCTTCTTTCCTTTGGCAAGGTGGGCCAGGGACATCAGACATTGTGGAAGGCAGGCAGAGTCCTATTCAGACCCAGGTGCTGTCTCCCCCCACCACTTTACATGCGGATAGGTCTATTCAGCCCTGTGCTGACTCACCCTGTCTCCTGGAATCCCCCAGCCCCTTTCACTCACAAAACCAGATGCACAATACACAAGCAAGCTGCGGCAGGCTGGATGGTTAGGTAAGAAAATACCGACTTTATAAAAGTGGTATTTTCAAACATAGAATGTTAAAACCAACTTCACTACAAGATGTATTTTATTATTCTGAGTTCATGCATACTAAACTCGAATTTCTACCAAGTTCCCTGGGTCAGTTAGGATTATAAGATGTTATAATTAAACTGCCCATTCTGGCCTATTGGGACTGGTATACTTGCAATAGTGAAAATCGAAAATGGCTGTAATTCACTTATAGGACAAGCCACCCACACCAGAGCATGTCCTACCTTATACTTACAATGCACCCTGCCCTTGGGCCTGCCTTAGGGGTGTCTGCTATGAAAAAAATCGAAGGTTTAGGGACTGGCAAGTGGGTGCACTTACCAAGTCAATATGGCAGTACTAGACTGCACACAGGCTCTGCAATGGCAGGCCTGAGACACACTTTACAGGCTGCTTCTGTGGGTAGCACAACCAGTACTCCAAGCCCACCAGCAGCATTTGATTTACAAGCCCTGGGCACACATGGTGCACTGTACTAGGATCTGACAAGTAAATCAAATAACCCAATCATGGAGTGACTAATCAATACATCCATTTAAGGTAGGGAGCACTTGCACTGTGGTACAGAATAGCAGTAGCACAGTGCCCAAAGCATCTAAAACAAGCAAACAGACCAAAAACAGAGGAGACAATCAGTAAAAAATGGAAGAGAGACTCACGCCAATGGCAGCAGTGAGTAGGTCCCTGGACATAATGTGTACTACGCAAACTATATGGGGAAGTTCCTCATATCTTGACCTGCCGGGGATTGATGAAACAGTAGTATATCCCAAATAGGGTAGAACCAGTACTACCAGTCATTAGACAGAGTCATAGTGGCATAAATTTCAAACATTAGTTCATGATTGTCTTTAGGTCCACCTTAGTGTAGATAGTTTTTTAACTTTTGGTCCTGATGAATCGCCCCTAGACTTATAGGTGAGAAACATGTTGACCAACCACATGGAAGAGAGCCACACCTGAGACATTAACTTAGCATTGCGCCTTTCCTTTTTATTTTAATCAGGGTAGGAGACCCCACAATTAAATTATTTTTGCTGGTACTCCCAACCCTGTTTTAATTCATATAAACATCACACACCACTTCTTCATCTACATTCACTAAGCCCCTCACCCCCATGGCACCAAACGGCTATTTGGAAAAAGATCTCTGCCAAAGTGACCCTCATTGGGAGCCCGTCAGGCATTGCAGCGCCGGCCAGATGAGCAGCCCAATGATGAAGCATGACACCCAACGGGGTGTGTGAGGGCATTATATTCCAAAGAAATGCATTCCCATCTCTTTGACTCTATAGCCTACTGTCATATGTATATTGCTACACTCGTTTATTCAGGAACAGCACAACTCTAATTTTCATATTGCATTTGGGCATCTGTGCTGGACCTTATGTATAAAAGCCATTTGTCCCTCCTTTTGTAATTACCAGGTTTAACAGGCCACATCAACTTAGTTGCCATGATGGCACTGTCTGTCTACTGGGATGCATCTGTGAGTAAGATAGGGTCAGGAGCTTCACAGATGCGGTCCACAGATGAGAAGAAGCATTCCCCAAAGGCTTGTGTAGTGACCCCACAGAATAATGCCATGGGGATACAGTTAGGTTTGGATGGGCATAAAACTGACAAGTGCCACTGCAAAAGAGGGTCATTTTCCACGTTCTATAGCCTAAGCAGAGTAGTCCATCAAAGTATTGATTAGCCTACCCGAGCTCTTGGCTGAAGGGGGGTCATGTTGGACCTGGCCCTTTTTACAGGGCCTCCTTCAGATTTTTGCCTTCGTCTACTGAACCTGTGTGTGTTGGCATTAGGACTCTATGCACCTCTACCCTGCTATCCAGTAGTAAAGTGCTTGTGCTCTCTCCCTAAAACATAGTGTAATTGGCATCTACCTGATTGGTACAATTTACTTGTAAGTTTCTAGTAAATGGTACTACATGTTATGTTGTGTGAATTTGTAGAGCGTGCTACTCACCCATGAGCTTATCTAGATGCTGAACAGATCAGTCCTGAGGGGGCAGGAGTACATAATTGCTGTGTGATCTGGAAGAGCCATGTCTTGAGGTTACTTTGGAAGTCAATTAGAGAGGGGGAGGTTCTCGGGTGAGAAGGAGTGTCCTCTGCTTCTGGTATTCTGTATGCAAGGGAAGTGTGCTCTTGCTTAGGACGCAGATTGAAGGTGTCTGGTGGATTGATGGGTTGGTAGAAGTTGAGGCGTGGTTGAGGTAAGCTGGACCATTGTTGTGGAGAGCTTTGCAGACGTGGATGAGTAGCTTGAACGTACATCTTTTTGGTACTTGGAGCCAGTAGAGATTGTTGAGGTGTGGAGGGATGTAGTTATTTTGCTGGATGTTCAGGTTGAGTCTGGTGGTGTCGTTCTGGATGGTTTGGAGCGGTTTTGGGTGGGCGTAGGACATGGGCTGGGTTTCTGACATAGAGGGTGTTTACGTAATCAAGTCTACTCGTGGTAAGAGCCTGGGTGACCATTTGTCTAGTATTCAGTGGGATCTACTTGCAAATCGTGTAAAGTATTCGCAGGATGTGAAAGCATGATGAGGAGATGGTGTTAAACTGTCTGCTCATGGAGAGTTTGGTGTCCAGGATGATTCTGAGGTTCTTGGCTTAGTCCACAGGGGTTTGTGGGGGGCCACGTTCAGAGGGCCATCGAGAGGCGTCCCAGGGGGAGTGGTTGTTGCAGAATTTAGGACTTTGTTTTGTCTGTGTTGAGCTGGTGGCAGTTGTTTTTCATCCAAGTAGCAACGTTGTTCATACAGTTGGTTATGTTTGATTTGGTGGTGCTGGTTGAGTCGGTAAAGGAGAGGATGAGCTGTGTGCCATCGGTGTAGGATACTATGTTGATGCCGTGGTTTCTGATGATTTCTGTGAGTGGCATCATAGAGATGTTGGGCTGAGCGATGATCCTCGAGGGACTCCATAGATGAGGTTCTGAAGTGTAAGGGGGAAGTCAGTGGCGTAAGGAAACTTTAGGGGCCCCCCTGTAAGGAATGGTGAGGGGATTCCTCGTAATACCCATACTTCGAGCTGACAAGCTGAGGGGTCCCCCTTTATGTCTAGATGACTGGGGAGTCCGTTACGCACTTGGGGGAAGTCTGACTCAGTGAGTTCTGTCCGTGAAGAAGGAGGATATCCATTTGAGAGGTGGTCTGCAGATACCCAAGTGCAAAAGCTTTCTGATTGGTGGTTTCTGGGAGACCATATCGGAGTTGGTGGAGTTCTAGGTGGTCTGCGAGTTGAGTATTGATTGCTTTTTTCAATGACTTTAGCTGGAAAAGGCAGGAGCCTACAGGGTCTGTAGCTGTTGAAGGTTTTTGGTCCGCTGTTGGTTTCTTGGTTTGACTTCTGCATTTTTCCAGCAAGACAGGAAGGTGGTAGTGGTTAAGGAGGTGTTGATGATAGCGGTGAGCCCTGGGGAGATGATGGTTCTTCCAAGGTTGTATAGGAGGAGGGTGGTATGGGGCTGAGGGGGCTGCTGAGTGGATGGTATTCATCAGGGCTGCGGTTTCGTCAATCGAGAGGGGCTTCCAGGTGCTTAGCTGCTGTTTGGCCATGAAGGAGGTGTCCGGCTGGTCGAGGGAGTTTGTATCGGTATGCTGTAGGTCAAATGTGTTGCAGATCTTGGCAATCTTCTGTTTGAAGAAGTTATAAAGAGGTCGTTGTAGGGTGCTTGAAGTGGGATGATGTCATTGTTGGCAGCTGCGGATTGCATATCTCCTGGACGATGGTGAAGAGTTCTTTGCCGTTGTTAGAGCTGGCTTCAAGTCTGAGAGGGCCTTTTTCTTTGCATCTCATTGTTGTTGCTGGTAGAGGTTGAGGGCCGCTTTGTATATGGATCTTGCGGTGGTGTTTGTGTCGCAGTGGGACTTGTACTCCTGAGATCGTTTGTGTACCAGTTGGGTTGTTTGCTGCTTTTCTGGGTCTTGTTTCTGGTAGAAGTGGTGCGGTTGGTGCAGTCAGCAAGCCATTTGTTAAAGAGCTTGGTTTCGACTGGGTCAGTCTGATGTTTCTGAGGCTGTTGAGGAGGGCCTTGGAGTTAGAGTCTGTGGTGTCTTCCAGTTGGAAATTGAGGTCCCTGAGGAGAATGTAGTTGGTTGATCTGATGGAAAGGGGAGCGATGAAGTCTGCAATGTGGTTGCAGAATTCCACTTGGAGGTATGGGGGACGGTAGGCAAGGGTTCCTTTAAGAGTGGCGTTGTAATCCATTTGTATTTTGAAGTGGAGGTGTTCCATGAAATTGGAGTCCATAGATGATCGTGAGTCCTTCGCCTGGTTTGTGGGTTCAGTCCTGGTGTATGATTTTGTAGGTGGGCAGGATGGCTGCGGCGATGTCTGGGTTGAGCTATGTTTCCATCAGGAAGAGTAGGTCGGGTGTGCTGCTGTAGGATAGGTTCCAGATTTCAGAGGAGTTTTTTCAGAGGGATCACACATTGAGGAGCATGGCCGGCAGTTTGTGCAAGGTGGTGGTGGTGTGTGTCAGTTGTTGAGAGGTGGAGGTGTCAGCATCTGAGGTGTCGCAGGTGAAATCGCAATGGGTGCAGGAGGAAGGTCCTACTGCAGTGATAGGGGATGCAGGCCAGCAGCGTGTTTGCCAGTGTGTGCTGTTGAGGTCACGGAGGATGGCGGAGGAGTAGTGGCAGTGTTTGTTGGCTCTGGTGCAGCTTTGGTTGTGGTGTTGCGTTGGATGGTCGTGGGGCCTGGGTTTCTGGTGCTGGGCACGGTTCAGGCATAGACGTGCTTGCCTTTGGCACACCAGCAGCACGCCCGCTCCTCACGTCCACTGTGCGGTCGCGCTGCAGATTACCTTAACTAGGTACTGGGATGGGAGGGCTTCTGTAGGCAGGAAGAACGATGAGTGGGAAAAACCCGGGCAGCAAAACCCAAGCAGTGCCGGTGTCACTTGGTCAAAAGGCAACAGCTGGATCAGACTAACACAAGCAGGAACTAGAGGCCACTGGCGAGTGGCAAGCTAGATGTCCAGGTGCCACGATACCGGTGAGGTAATAATGCGCTTTATAAGTTTGCAATACAATACAATACAATACATGCTCCAGAGACCTTTAAATTAAGTGATACTAGTGGGCTGCAGCACTCATTGTGCCACCCAATAAAGTAGCCTTTTAAAGCATGCCTCAGGTCTACCACTGCAGCTTGTTGTGCTGTTATAAACTACCATTTCGACCTGGCAAAATAAACCTTGCCAGGCCTAAACAAACCTCTCTTTTTAATACTTATAAGTCACTTCTAAGGTAGGCCATAAAGGCTCATAGGGCAGGGTGCATGGTAATAGAAATGTTGGACATGTGTATGTAAGACTTACATATCCTGGCAGTGAAATCTCCTGAAGTTGGTTTTCACTGCTGTAAGGCCTATCTCTCCAATTGACTAACACTGGGTTAACCTGTTACATTTAATAAATGTTAACTTTAGATTGGGAGCCAATATAGATAAGCTGTTTACACTCAAATGAATTGTGATTGAAAATCCTCTTTAATGGTAAAGTCAGATTTTAAGTTAGAATTCTGAAAATGCCACTTTTAGAATGTTGGCATTTTCTTGTCCCAACCACGTCTGCTTCTGACAGTGTCCTTGGTCACATTACTGTGAGTTGCTCTACTGTTGGAATTTGTGTATTGCTTCCTGTTAGAAATAACATCTTTTGCATAGTTTTCCACCAAACCTTTTGCCTTCCCTCCTGTTTTGCTGAATTAGTTTTTGTTGGCTTTAGGACTCTGCACACTTTACCACTATGACCAATGTTAAAGTCTTGTGCTTACTTCTCTCAGAATGGTAAAATGGCCTCACACCCAATTTGCACATTTAATGTACTTCTAAGTCACTAGTAAAGTGGTACTATATGTACCCAGCGTCTGCAAATTAAATGCTACCAGTGGGCCTGTAGCACTCATTGTCCCAAGCAGTAAAGTAGCCTTCTAAAACATGTTTATACCTACTATTGCAGTCCGTGTGCACCATTAACCTGCCAAATCGACCTTGCAAAATAAACCTTTTTGCCAGGCATAAAACTTCCTTTTTAATACATTTAAGTCACCCATAGGGTAGGCCCTTAACAGCCCATAGGGCAGGGTGCATTGTGCCTAAAATTTTGGACATGTACTTAAAAAATGTCATGTCCTGGTATTGAAAAACTCTTACTTTTGTTTTTCACTACTCCAAGGCCTACCACACTTGTGTTTGGGAACAGGTAGAAATGCCATGTGTGGTCTCCATTGAGTTGTAATTGATTACCCTCTTTAATGGTAAAGTCAGATTTTAAGTCACTATTCTGAAAATAGCACTTTTAGAAAGTTGCAACAAACAACTACTGATGTGAAGCTACAGCAATGACCGTCTGCAGTGCCTGACCAGTTGTTCTTGCTACGACGACCGTCCGTGACACTCAGCCTGTTTCTCGTGGCTTCCTCCATCATGAATGGAACTGTTTGCGCTGGACGTTGAAGGTAACTCTTCAGCGGGACTATGTATCCGACCTGTGCTTCATCACGATCGGTTTGAACTTGTGACTTTCGCCTAGTGTAGCATGACCACAAGTAGCGCTTTGTGCTTTTAGACGCTATTTCCACACAAAAAAATGTAAATTAAATTACTTTTCTTCAGTTCTACTGATTGGACTTTGGTGGTTCTGGTATCATTTTATTAATTAACATTGACGCTCTTTTTCTAAATTGATCCGGGATTTTTCTTGTGTTGTGTTTTCATTTTTATTACTGTGTGTGTGTGCTGCATAAATACTTTACACATCATCTTTAAGTTAACCTGACTGCTCTTGTACCATGCTACCAATGGGTTAAACACAAGTTAATTTAGTGACTTTTATGGTTCACTCTGACAAGGAATATCGATGTGGCCTGAGTGGGGTTTCCATCTGCCTCAATCAATAATCCAATAATCCAATTTCTTACAATGGCGATACCTACTCCCTGATTTCTCCGGAATGCAAACATTCCAGGTAAAAAGGTGAACCTTACCAGCCATAAACTAATTACATCATGATTTAATAGCGTAGATAGGTGGTTGTATGACGGAACCACGCATGCACTTACAACGCATATGACTTTACAAAAAAAAAAAGATATATATATATATATATATGGTTCACCAAATTGTGGTCTATGGACGGCGCGCTCAGCTGCTGGTGCGGCTTTGGGGGTAAAGACCACATACCCCTGAGCATGTGATGCAAAATAGAAATTACGCCGCACTCCCAGAAGTGTAGTAAGTCAGCTCTTTTATTCTTGTAAGATTCTTAAATACCACAACGCGTTTCTATTTCCATCTTCGTCAGGTGGTCGCGAATCTCAACTATGATCAGCATGCCGCGCCTTAAATCTAATGTCAGGCATGCTGGGAATTGTAGTCCCGATACTGTTCAATGGGAGTGGTTCATAGTTATCCAAATAGTAAACTGCTAAGTGCTCTGTTTTCAATCTCCCAGATATAAAATATCAGTAAAAACTGCATGTTTGTTAAAAAATCATTATCATCCTGCTGTTTACTTCCGTGCCCTTTCTCTATTTTCTAACTCGGGCTGCATCGGTAGTGTGAATAGAAAGGACACGTCCTCACCCACAGTCATTGGATGAGGCAGTCCTTTTAGGTGAGGTTACGCCAGGTGGTTATTGAAGTTGGGATTCTCCGATTCCGTGTCTTCAAGCACTGAGTGTGCCCCATATATATGTTTTCTCCATGCAATTTCCATAGAAAACTTTAGACCAGTCTACAGGTCAAACTGCTGAACGGAAGTACGCCAAATTTGGCAGGGAGAAAGGTCTTGGTCCAGAAAGCACACTTTTGTTTAAATGGGGTAAGTCCATTCAGTAGTTTTAGAGAAATATCAAAATTTACAGATATCGATATTTGAGAATTCTGACATCTGATTGGCTGAGGCGTTACGAGCATGAGCGTGCGGCTCATTGGCTGTGAACTGTTGAAACTAGGAAGTGTTGGCAGCCATTCTGTGACGGAGTTGAAAGGCGAAGGGGGGAAAAAGAGAATAACTGTATAAGAGGGTATAGTAGGAACATAGTGGTCTTAGTTTAAGCAGTCTGTACGGTGCAGAGGCAGGGAGTTTGAATGTTGCGTAGGCCGTGGAAATTACGTCTGCAGAACAATGGTTTGCGGTATTGCGGCAAGGTTGCGTAGGCTCTGGAAATCCCGTCAGGAAAACAATGCGCCGTATTGCGGCAAGCAGTGAGTAGGGTGCACACACAGGTAGTGTGAATGTTGCGTAGGCTGTGGAAATCACGCCGCAAGAGAACGATGCGTGGTATTGTGGCAATGTTCAGTAGGCTGTGGAAATCATATCGGGAAAATAACAATACGCTGTATTGTAGCCTTCCTTTAATATAATGCGCATTAATGTTTACTTATAATGCGGTGTTCACTTTTATCATGGACAGTGTCACTTCCTTAGACTAAATTTAATATTATGTGGGAGGGCGTGTTCTGTTCCTGTGCGCGGAACAAAATTAACGTTTAATTGGCTGAGGTGTTCCAACAACCAGCTCAATGTTCATTGGCTGCGAACCATTAAAAGTAGAAGTGTTGACAGCCATTCCCTCCCACTGCGCGGAGTAGCAAGGACATCTGATTGGCTCACATGTTCCAAGCAGGACCTTCCAGAGGTTAATGTTCATTGGCTGCGAACCATTGAAAGTAGAAGTGTTGCCAGCCATTTCCTCCCCGTCCGCGGAGTAGCAGGGACATCTGATTGGCTGACGTGTTCCAAGCAGGACCTTCCCAAGCTTAATGTTCATTGGCTGCGAACCATTAAAGTAGAAGTGTTGCCAGCCATTTCCTCCCCATCCGCGGAGTAGCAGGGACATCTAATTGGCTGACGTGTTCCAAGCAGGACCTTCCCAAGCTTAATGTTCATTGGCTGTAAACCATTGAAAGTAGAAGTGTTGCCAGCCATTCCCTCCTCCTCCGCAGAGCATCAGGGACATCTGATTGGGTAACGTGTTCCAAGCAGGACCTTCCCAAGCTTAATGTTCATTGGCTGCAAAGCATTGAAAGTAGAAGTGTTGGCAGCGATTCCCTCCCCCTCTGTGGAACACCGTGGACATTTTATTGGCTAAAGTGTCCTGAGTATAAGTTTGCTCATTATTGGCTGGGAACGGTTCACTGTTGTGAACCATTTTGTGACGCACTTCAATGGAGTACGGGAAAACAAACTAGTAGCGGGGAGGGTAGGAACACTATTAACTCTGTACAGTGGTCACAAAGTGGTGGACAGGGATTGTGAAGGTAAAAATTGTTTTTTATATATTTTAAAGGCCGTATATATAATTTGCGTGGGGTGTACAAATCACAGCGCGAAAATAATAGAGTGTGTTCGGTCTTCTTTTTATTAAGTTTGCGAGTGGGATACTTCCCAGGAGCACTATTTACTTATAATGTTGTGTTTGCTTTTCTGACGGGGAGCTGTGGTTGCAATTAAGCAATTACAAATATACTTTGTTCGGAAACTGAAGCTGTATATATCAAAGGGGTGACAAAAGCACAATTCATAAAATATCCATTAAGCGTGGCCACACCTTCCCTTTTTTTCTGCTATAGTTTGTAAAAGTGTTGCCCCATATTCTTGATAATATAAGAGGGCATGAGTTACTTTTAGATAAAGTAGAAAAGAAGTGCTACAAGAAACACACCCGCACTGCATCATCTCAAGTCACAAGAACAATAACAAGTAAAAAACAATTAAACACAAATTACTTTATATTACATAGAAATGTACGCTTTATCATTTTTTACAATTTCTATTCTGTAGAATTCGGGAAAGTTCTGTCGTAGTGCTTAGAGGTCGCTCACTGCTCCGCTAACAAATCATGTACTATTTTAAGAATATATAGGCTAGTAGTTTAATAATATACACTACTGGTCCTATATATTCTAAAGGGAGAAGGTGAATAGGAACTGCAACAGAGAAATATAGAAATACCAAAAAAGCATTCAGAAATGTAGGGTTTATCAAAGGTATTCACTAAGAAAGTATCTATGCAAACTATCTTTTTTTAAACTGCAATTTCGAAAAATATTCTCACTGTAAAAATATCTGATCAAGTAAGTTATAAAGGTCAGTAAGCTGTATTTCAGATGGTTTATTTCTGGCGGCGGCAAATCTCCAATTCCTGTTCTGTGAAAATATGACACTCTATTACAATATAGAGTGTCACTGATGCCAAACAAAAAGGAAAAGGAAAATAAAGTAATGAATACAAAACAAGATCAATAACGAAATACTTTCCAGAGATGAATATGTTCAGAGCTTCTTTTCTCCGGGACTTCGAAATCTTTCATCTTCGCACCGACGGGCCATAGACTCCTCTGAGATCAGCGTCGGCGTAGGACCATGGTTTCCTACGCCGACGACACGCAGTTGGTGGTGGCCCTCTCGAGTGACCACGAGGAGGACGCCAGAAAATTTCAGGGAGACCTCTCTGCCGTTGCCGAGTGGATGACTGCCAACTGTTTACAGCTAAACTCTAACAAGTCGGAGGTGTTGTTGGTGGGGGGGAACCATGAGTACTGGAGCGACCGGTGGTGGCCTGCTAGTTTGGGTGTGGCACCTACCCCATAGCCGGTAGTAAAGAACTTGGGGGTTTGGATGGACAGCACACTCAACTATGCGGTTCAGACGAAGAAGTTGGCTGGCACTTGTTTTGGCCTTCTTCGTGGTCTGAAGCCCATCCTGGCCTTTTTTGATGCTTCTACCAGGCAGACCGTCATCCAGGCCTTGATTTTGTCGAGGCTTGACTACGCCTGCTCGCTGTATTTAGGAGTTAATAAGTCTGAGATACAGCGGCTTCAGAGAGTCCAGAATGCGGCTGTCAGATCCATCCTGGGCTCACGTAGACCCTGCTCAGTGACTAGTGCCATTCAACGGCTTCATTGGCTGCCGGTGGCCAGGCGTATTGAGTTCAAGGCATTTTGCTTTGCCTTTAAAATTCTGAAGCTGGCCTCCCCTTGCATTTTATCTGATCTTCTTTCACCGTATATCCCTAGGCGACCTCTTCGCTCTATGGGACAATGTCTAGTCAGGGTTCCTCGGGTCAGGAAAGTTTGCGCCGGTGGACGCTCCGTCCGGCATAGAGCGGCCCTGTTGTGGAACTCTCTGCCGGTTCACATTCGGGAGCTCACCAACTTCCTCCAGTTTAGGAAAGCTATTAAGACCTTTTTGTTCTCCTCCCTGTAGGCCCTCTTTATTTCTTTTCCTTGTTTCGCTCTGCCGTTGCTTAGCGCCGGGACGCCTCTTAGCCGAGGCAGCTGTTGCGCTTTATAAATCCGGCTAACATAACATAACATAACATAACATAACATAACATGACTGTTAATATTATAATATACATATTCACAGTATATGATCCCAAGGGGGAAACAGAGTAAGAACCAGAAGGTGCTGACGTTACATATAAATCTTTAGTCTTCGAGCCGACGGGTCATAAACTCCTCTTAGATCATAATGGGTGGTTATTATAATATACATAATCACACTATATGATCCCAAGGGGGAAACAGACTAAGAACCAGAAGCTGCTGACGTTACATATAAATCTTTAGTCTTCGCGCCGACGGGTCACCAACACCTCTGAGGTCAAGTAGAGTGTCAATATTATAATATACAAAGTCACACTAGATGAGCTCAAAGGAGCCAGAGAAGGAACAATGTTTGCTGTATTCTGTCTGATTCTGAAAACAAGCTGCTGACGTTACATATAAATGGCAAAAACAACCAATAATTTCTTTTTTCTACATACAAGTGTTTAAATATTGACAAATAGCTATGTATTATAAATATCTACTATGCCATAATCAAACAACTTACAACTCTGGAATATGTTTTATGGCCTCAAAAGAAGAATCCAACTCTAGAAAAGGTCACCTGCATCACAGAATGGACACACATAAATAACTCGCAAAAACGAAACTAATCGAACAACGGGTGTCGTTTATATACTTTTTGGTTTTTGTGTAGTGTATGGAAGGAAGATGCGGCTCCGCCCATTTAGATGTCACGTTTTACAGTTGACACGTGCTCACGTTTTAACTGTTTAACTTGTGCACGTGTTGGGAAAAGTCACAAAATGTGAAGCGGTAAAGGTTTCGATCCTAACAAGTATAAGGTCCTTAATATGTACATACGTTGGAGAGCTTAAAAACTGTTACCTGGCAAACCGTGTCATTTCCATTCTCATGACTACAAACATCTATTAATTGACGTAATTCTAAATAGAAGACATAAAAAAAATATCGTTCAGAATAGAAGAAATAAAAATGTGCTAATATTTCTCATCACTATGGTTTTAAATTAAAAAAAAATGCCAGCATTTGTAAAGCGTACAGCTACCCCTGGAAAGGTGTGCCAGCGCTCCGGGGCATCGGAAAGATTAAGCAAGGTGTTGCCCACAGTGACATAGTGGTGGGCTAACGTGCCGCAGGAGCCGGGAATCAAACTGTGAACGCTGTTGTTCGAAGTCAGGTATCATTGCTGCTACGTCACACTTTTTCCACACTTACATGTTAATTAGTGCTAATTAAGTTTTAAACATTGTTAAATTATAATTTATATCAGACTACTGTTACAGTTAGATTTTCACTAGAAAAAGTATGCACACGTTTTTAAAATTTACTTAAAACAATATAGGTTTCAGGGACATTGTAGTTAGAAATTAGCATTTATAAAACCTTTGAAATTCACTGAAAAAACCATAGGTTTTACAGGCGTTATAGTTAGAAATTAGCATTTAAAAAACTTTTGAAATTCACTGAAAAAACCATAGGTTTCAGGGACGTTATAGTTAATTGGACATTTCACTCATATAAAACCAGAGAAATTCCACCATTATAATTCGATCAGCTAACTATAACTCGCACATCCGCAATGCACTGCTCATGACGTCAAATATTACATCAGTCATGACATGGTCCGTGACATCACTGATGACATCAATGATGACATCTCAAATGACATCACTGATGGCATCACTGATGACATCACCCACGCGAGAAAAACGGATGCATCTCCTCACACTCTAATATAACCTTTAATACACCCACTGTAAAATGCAGACAACTAGTTTCATAATTGTTAACACACACATACCAGTTACTACATATGCACTCACTGATTGCTAGGTCTACATACACATCTACTCATTCATCCATACAATCATTCATACATGCAGTCACTCATAAATACAACACTATCATATGCACTAATACACCTATACAGACAATCACACACCGCCACTCATCCATGCAGTTACTCACACTCCTACTTATTCATGCAAAGAATCTATCACAGTCCCATTTACTCACCTATACAATTATACACACACCACCTCACTTATTCATACAGATACTAATGCATACTTACTCTATTATATAATCAGTGATACAAGTACAGACTCATCTATACAGCCAGTCTCAAAATCTCTGACTCTCATGTAGAGTCCTTTAAATATTTCAACTCTCACATACACTGCCTTTTACATATGTAGTTACTTGGCATGTACCACTGAGACATCCATTCACTCACAAACACACCGATACACACACTCTCACACCCATAAAGGTTTTTCCACATGCACTGTTGAACCCATACACCCAGTGAATCAACCACTCACACATCTATGCACAGAGTCACACACCTCACACCCACCCACACACACACTCAATCTCCCACAAAAAATACTCCGACAACTAACCAATAACCTATATAGACACTCATATAGCTACTGACCAACCTATGCAGCAGCTTGCACAACAACAGACAGACTGATACAGACATTCACACAGTCACTAACCCATGCATTCAGTAAGATACATTTAATCACTCTCTTATACAGTCAGTCACCCACCTACTAAATCCTCCATCCAGACACTTATACACTCACTCATCCTTTAATACACCTAGGAATATATATAAAACATATTTAAAAATTACAGAAACACACAGTCATGTGATGATGTCATCAGTGATGTCATTTGAGATGTCATCAGTGATGTCATCAGTGATGTCACTGACCATGTCATGAATGATGTAGTATGTGATGTCATGAGCAGTGCTTTGCAGATGCGCGAGTTATAGTTAGCTGAACTAACTATAACGGTGGAATTTCTTTTATATGGTTTTATATGAGTGAAATGTCCAACTAACTATAACGTCCCTGAAACCTATGTTTTTTTCAGTGAATATATATATATATATATATATATATATATATATATATATATATATATCTACAAACATTGATATATATGTATATGTGTGGATATCTATCTATCTATAAATATATATATATTCCCTTATCGACCATTAACCCCTGAACTCGACCATCCCTAAACCCCAAGTATAAATTTACTACCCAATACCCCTACTGACCCCAAAACCCTAAAAACACTTTTACCATCCAATACCCTTGCCCACCTCTAAATCCTAAAAACACCTTACCACCCAATAGCACCACCCACCCCAAAACCCTAAAATCATCCTTACCACCCAATAACCCTACCCACCCCATAACCCTACAAACACCCTTACCTCCCAATACCCTTACCCACCCCATAATCCTAAAAATACCCTTACCACCCTATACCCCTATCCAAACCCAAACCCTAAAAACATCACTACCCCCAATACCCTTACCCACCCCATGAGCCTAGAAAGTCCATACTACACAATACCGTTATCCACTCCTAAACCTTAAAATCCCTTGGTAAACAAAGTGCTCCAGGACTGGGCAGAACTGGTTCTGGCTGTGTTCAGTGACTTGTAGCTTCTGAGAACAAAGACTTTTGGGGTATAAATATCTGTGCTGAAACCCCTACAATTTGTATTGCTCCTGGACAACAAGGGGAACCTCTGTCCGTGTAACTGAAGGCATCTGCAGAAGGTGACTGTCCTTGTGCTTGTGTGCTGTTTCTTGGATTGGCCTGCAGTAGTTTTCACTGAACTTGGAAGAAGAGGAAAAGGACTTTGAAGAGAACTTTTATTTCAACTTGCTAAAGCAATCACCCAAGGGCTAGAAGAGAGCTAGCCTCCTGCTGGAGTCTCAGGCACATCAGACTCCAACACCAACCTCCTGTTTCCTCCCAGTGAGGATTTCTATCTGCAGGTCAGGCTCCTGTGAGTTCCAGGGCCTCTAGTTCTACTACAGAGAAGAGAGTGCTGAAAATCGTCGCTAACGCCCGTTTGCGAGCCGCCGCTGAAAGTGCACGGAAAATCATTGCGCTGCTGCCGCTGAGGGCTCGCTACCAGAGATCATCGCATCGCACGTTTGTGGGCTGCCAAAGGCTCGCTAACCCAAAGATCATTGCATCGCACGTTTGCGGGCTGCCAACTGCTCGCTAACCCAAAGATTATCGCATCGCACGTTTGCGGGCCTCCAAGTGCTCGCTAACCAAAGATCATCGCATCGAGTTCATCGCTTCACGACATCGCAGTGCGGGCGCCGGGCATCCGCCGTTTTTATCGCATTGCACCCGGATCGTCGCTCCCTCGCGGAGCCCCATTTCTTCTCATCGCAACAGGGTCGCACACGCAACAGGCTCGGCGCATCATCCTCCCTTGCGGCAAGGATTTCAACGCATCGCCGGCTTAGCGTGGAGAAGTTTGTCGCTTTGTCCCGCATGCATCTGTAGATCAGCTCATCATCCTCCCTTGCGGCAAGGATTCAACGCATCGCTGGTCTCGCGTGAGAAAAATCATCGCTACAGCTCCTTTGCGATATTTTGGTTGTTTTGCTACAGAATCCAGGTACTTTGTAAGTAAAAAGTGTCGCAGAGACCACTGCCTTGAACTGAACTCCTCTTTGCACACTTTGACTATTTTTGCAGCATTTCAAGAGTAATCCTATTTTGCAGTCTTGTGGCTTTTTACCGTTATTGGTCTTGTGATAAGTCTATATACAAAGCTACTTATTTTTCTATAATTACTTGTGTGGTGTCCGTTTGTAGTGTTCTTCACTGTGTTGCTGCGTAT
The DNA here is from genome assembly GCF_964204655.1 of Triturus cristatus. NCBI lineage: Eukaryota > Metazoa > Chordata > Amphibia > Caudata > Salamandridae > Triturus > Triturus cristatus. Next base: position 550,948,524 of record NC_140584.1, read on the forward strand.
GGTCATAAATGCTTCACACACTGCCTCTGAGATAAGCCTAGCTGCTCGTGCTACATTACCACAGGGTTGAGCAGGGGTTATCAAAGTGTGTAGCCCTCTTACTCTGACTTAGGAAGAAGGGTCCCTACTTGGACAGTGGCCAGCCATTGCCAACTAGAGACCCCCATTTCTAACACTCACATTTTCGTTCTAAAGGCATGCGTGGTAAAGGCAATGCATGATAAATGCATTGCGCCGTAAAGGATGTATGGTAAAGGTATTGCATGGTAAATGATGCATTGTAAACGCCGTTTCCCTTCCCTTTGGCTTCCTAGTTATCTGTCTATATCTGTATCGGGAACAGCAAATTTAAAAGGTGTCCAAAAAGGAAAAATAAGTACTCACTGATATTTTAGGAAGAAAGAAATTCCTTAAACATTGATGTCTGATGTAATCTGCATGCTTCGATTCATTTTTTTACCTTTTATTTGTCCCATATAGTATAGAACTTACCTCCTTCCCTGCCTTTGCTGTGTCAAAGATTTTCCTCGAGCCCTGGATGGAGATGCTCACTTTCCCTCATGCCCAGCTGGTAAAAAACCTGCCCTCCTGCAAGTCTTTGTTGGGGAGATGCACCTCCAGGAACTCCTTGAGTGTTGCGAGGCTGCCTTTATTGTCCAACTTCCTCACCTATCAGGGTGATCCTCAGGTTCATCTGGCCTTGAATGCTCCCTCCTCCAGTTTTGCTGTGCAACTGGTTCTTTGATGGTATTTCTATGTTAGTCTGTCGTTCCTGATTACAACTCCGCCTGCAAGAGTGTGAGCCCTTCATTACTTTCTCCTTTTGCCACTTCTTAGCCTTCCCTCTTCCTGATTTCTTTCCTTTCTCTTTCTGCTCTTCCCTGATGCCTTTCTTCTCTTTCTAATGCTCTCTGTGGAAGGCCTTCGTCATCTTCATTGCTCTCCTGTTTACTTCCAGGTCTTGATCGAGTGTCAAGGTCCTGTTTCTGAACTGCCATCTAAGTATTCCTCAACACCTACCCTACCCTTACTATGATATGGACCTACCTAAAGGATATAGTTCTTTTCAGGATCCGGTTACGGGCCGTCCATGCTCACAGAACGTATTCTGCCATTCCTCTAGCTGACCTGCATTCTATCGCCACGACGTACTTGAGGCGGCGGTCGAGATAAATATCCCACTATATACAGCCTTTACCATCGCCACTCCGGCAGCAAGGCACGTTTTTACTAAGGATCATCTATTCCTTGGTATACTTTCCTCATACCCTGCATTCTCATAATCGACAGTTACTGTTGAATTTATCTGTAAGGGATGCTTTGTATTCTGGCACCCGTACTCCCTGTTTGATCTACATTCATTCTGAGAACCACTAGCCGCTTACTCCTTAAGCTGAATCTGTTTGAGCATACAACGTGGCACCAAGGAGCCCCCCCACCTTGCAGTCTCAATTGATTAAAGAGACCCTATTGACGGGAATTTTGTCCATGTTATGATTACCTTCTACTGCGCCCTGACGAAGGAATTGGTGGACACTGGGGTCCACTCCGAAACGCGCGTCTGCGCTTTGGTTATTCTCTGTTTGATATGAATAATCTTTGTTATTGTTTAATTTTACATTTTTTTCTTCATTAGTATCTCTGTGACATACCTATGTTCTCTTGTTGCGTTTTGTATGTATTTTGTTCTATTCACATGTCCGTTCTGTTTCATTGTGTCATGTGAGGTCTAATTTTGTGTTACATTATTACCATTGTGTCTTTGTTTGTGGGCACGCCTTGGTACTCTGCTTGTACAAAAAATTTGTTTGAAACTATGTAAATTAAAATGTTTCTTTTTTTCATTTTGTTCATATAAAAATAAATCTTTATTAAAAAAAAAACAAAAAAAAGAATTATACTCCTCTTCTGTGATATAATGAGGCTCTAGTCAACAGAAGCAACCTTTCCCCTCCTGAGGCGGAAGCCGGGAGGTCTCTTCCTTTTACTTTGTGCATTTTAGCATTCTCCTTGTATTTTAACTTTGTGTGATTTACATCGCTTGATTAATAAGCGTTAGAGACTTAGAGACTTCCTTAGCGCTCCTAAGCGCTTTGTGTTCCTTCCCCCCTCCCCTGCCTCCGGACCGCCCTCGGCCGAGTATCGACGCCGAGGGCTGGGTTCCCGGTTTTTGGCGGCCATATTGGGTGTGGGCCAGGCGGGTGACGCGCTCTAGCAGCGCTTTAAAAAGGAAATAGTGAGCCTGCTCCAGTGATTACCAACAGAAGCAACCTTTCCCCTCCTGAGGCGGAAGCCAGGAGGTCTCTTTCTTTTACTTTGTGCATTTTAGCATTCTCCCTGTATTTTAACTTCGTGTGATTTACATCGCTTGATTAATAAGCGTTAGAGACTTAGAGACTTCCTTAGCGCTCCTAAGCGCGTTGTGTTCCTTCCCCCCTCCCCTGCCTCCGGACTGCCCTCGGCCGAGTATCGACGCCGAGGGCTGGGTTCCCGGTTTTTGGCGGCCATATTGGGTGTGGGCCAGGCGGGGGACGCGCTCTAGCAGCGCTTTAAAAAGGAAATAGTGAGCCTGCTCCAGTGATTACCAACAGAAGCAACCTTTCCCCTCCTGAGGCGGAAGCCGGGAGGTCTCTTTCTTTTACTTTGTGCATTTTAGCATTCTCCCTGTATTTTAACTTCGTGTGATTTACATCGCTTGATTAATAAGCGTTAGAGACTTCCTTAGCGCTCCTAAGTGCTTTGTGTTCCTTCCCCCCTCCCCTGCCTCCGGACCGCCCTCGGCCGAGTATCGACGCCGAGGGCTGGGTTCCCGGTTTTTGGCGGCCATATTGGGTGTGGGCCAGGCGGGTGACACGCTCTAGCAGCGCTTTAAAAAGAACGGCTATGACTCCGCGCAGCGGACGCGTACTGCGGACACGCCGGATCTGCGCCGGAGTCGTGCCAGAGTCCTGCCCATCTGCGCCCGTCCGCGACAGGACGGGACCAGGGGCCATGGACCCGACACCCACGCCTATCACTTCTGCAAGGGCCCCTCACATCAGGTATTCGGTGCAAACTCTGTTACACCACAGACCAACCCCTCTCACAGAATGCTCCAGAGATTCCTGGCCATGCCCTGAGGGCCCTTTCTCTTGCATATATTGCAAATACCAAGTCTCTCCTACAAAACCCAGCACTGAGATGTTAGATAAAAGGGAACAAACTCCACCTAAAGGGACAAAGGGGACAAAGTGCCTTCTCCTAAATGTTCGCTCCCTACCTAGACATCAACTAGAGGTATGGGACCTAATACATACTACTCAACCCGACCTTTGCTTCCTAACGGAAACTTGGTTGAAACCTCATACGGTCCCTGCTATTGCTGTGGGGGTTCCTCTTGGCTACAAGTTTGTCCATTTTGACCGCTCAGAGAAAATAGGTGGTGGCTTAGCCATCATGCATAAAGAACATCTGAAGATCACAACACTAGAACAGAAGCACAGCCCTCTCTTTGAGATAATAATTTTTAAAATGCAATATGCCACAAACAGATTCTGGAAAGGAGCCTTAGTCTATCCTCCTCCGGGGCCCTCTACAGGCTTCTCTCTTGCATTATTGGAACTCTTGGCCCCACATTTTAAAGCAAAAGTAGATTTCCTCCTTCTTGGCGATTTTAATGTCCACGTTGATAATCCCGCACTCCCTGAAACAATCTCCCTGGTTTCTGAATTATCTTCCCTCGGTCTGACTCTGCAAAACCACGAGCCCACCCATATAGGTGGTCACATTCTCGACCTGGTATTCACCAATTTCCCCAAAGTACAATGTCTTTCCCCGGTTCAAATAATTTGGTCCGACTACTTCATCGTGGAATTCTCAATATCTAAGGCGGATAAGCCCTCCAATAAAAACTCCCTACCACCTGTCTGGCGTCGACAGTGGCATAAAGTCACCGTAGAGGAATTGCAAAAGGAATGGAAGCAGCCCATTCCCACAGAGACAGATAGTATAGAGACCGTTTTAACCAAATTCAACAATTCCCTCAAAGAAGCAATTGACAAAATAGCACCTCTAAAATTACACAAATACCCTGCCACCAAACAGGAAACATGGTATACCGAGGAGCTTAGAACAGAAAAACAAAAATGTAGGAGGTTGGAAAAGAAGTGGAGAAAAACACGAACCGAAGAAAACAAGAAAGCACATCATGAGGCCCAGACTAAATATTACAAAAACATCAAACTTGCTCGGAGGAATAGCCTCTCTCAACAACTCGCAGAAGCGGGAAATCGATCCAAGGAATTATTTAAAATTCTTCAGGAGTTTGTAAAACCTACCGCATGCAAAAGCCCTGATGACTTTTCCCAACAATTATGCGATGAAATCTCCTTGTTCTTTGAAAATAAAATCAATTTGATTTACGACAAAATTTTATTGGTCTCCAATCAAAATAGTAATAACTTTCTCTCCCCTTCCATCCTGCCCACACGGAGTAAAACCACACTTACGATATTCCCAGCAGTCAATGACTCAGATCTCACCTCCCTTATGAGCCATATAAAATCTGGATCCCCAGATGATTTTTTATCAGCTAAAATAACTGCCTCCCTGCAAAATCTGCTTAGGCCCCATATTCAAACACTGATCAACCATTCTCTTAGGGAAGGATCTGTGCCCACAGAATGGAAAAAAGCAGTGGTGAACCCAATCCGAAAGAACGCAGCAATTCCATGGACCGACCATTCCAACCTCCGACCCATCTCCCTCCTACCCCTTCTCAGCAAGATGACCGAGAGACACGTAAACACTCATTTGTCCAAATACATCGAGGCAGCGGAGGGCCTAGACTTCTCTCAATCTGGATTTAGGCCCAATCACAGCACAGAATCTGCCCTCCTCTCAGTGACTGATAACATCAAGATGTCACTGGATGGAGGAAACTCAATGATTCTAGTGCTGTTAGACTTATCCGCTGCCTTCGACACTGTGTCTCATGAGATACTTCTCGATCGTCTGAGGGAGAGGGGAATAGAATGTGTGGCTCTTTGTTGGCTGGAAAGCTTTCTTTCGGATCGCCAACAAGAGGTAAGATTGGGCTCCCACCATTCTATCTCAAGGGAGCTCACCAAGGGAGTGCCACAGGGCTCATGCCTAAGCCCCACACTCTTCAACGTGTATGTGGCCCCCTTGGCGGATATTGTAAGATCTCATGGGTTCACCCCTGTGTCGTACACTGACGACACTCAGCTTTTGTTCCCCTTTAAAACCCTGATGCCCGCAATACAAAAATCTTTTGCGGATGGAATGAGGGCAATATCTTACTGGATGGCCACTAATCGCCTCCAGTGTAATGTAGGCAAGACTGAGGTAATGCTGTTTGGGGAGGTCACACTTTTGTGGTCCCCGGATTGGTGGCCCCCGGATTTAGGACCAACCCCAAGCCCCAAACAGATTGGCAAAAATCTCGGTGTGCGCTTAGACAAATCACTTCTGTTTAAAGAGCACACAAATCAAGTAGCAGGTTCCTGCTTCCAGGTCATTGGACTGCTACGACGAGTCTTCCCATTTCTATAAGATTCTTATAGGAAGACTCTCGTCCAGGCCTTGGTTATAAGTAGACTGGACTACTGTAATGGCCTGCTGGTCTCGGCAAATGAGAAACAACTACAGAGACTACAGGTGGTCCAGAACACTGCTGCAAGACTAGTTCTCAACGCCCAGCCAAGGTCTGCATCACTCCCCCTCTTGACAAAACTCCACTGGTTGCCAATTAGACAGCGTGTAAAATGTAAAATCTGCTGCACTATTCACAGATGTATGTTTGGCAATGGACCTAAATATTTAAAAGAAATATTCAAACCCTACAAACCCAGTCGTACCCTGCGCTCCAGCAGTCAGCAACAACTCCAGGTTCCTAGGATAAAAAAAAGCTAGGCAGGGAGGGCGAGCCCTGTCCTACAAAGGCCCCATCCTTTGGAACTCACTGCCCCCTGCTCTCAAAAAAATTATCAATTTTCAATCCTTCAAGAAGTCCCTGAAAACGTTTTTATTTGTCGCCTGTTAGGTTTCTCCCCCCTTCATTTCTCTGTTTAGTATAAGATCCTGGCTCCTTGGTAAAGCGTAAGCGCGGAGATACCCTTTCGGGGGTTGACTTCCAGCGCTATACAAGAGTATAAATAAATAAATAAATACCACCAATTCAGAATCGCATAGGGGGTGGCTTTGTTGTTTGTTATAGTTCTTTTCACTCCATCAAGTCAGCCCGCAAGATTAAGAGTCCTGATTTTGTTTGCTTGGCAGCCAGTTCACCTCCTACCAATCTCCCAGTTGGGTTTACTTAATTAACCTGAAGCTGCTTCACAGTTCTTTTGGTCAAATGAGCTCAATGTGTTTCCTGGCCTCCATCAATTCAGTCTCAAGCTGTTTCCAGGAATGTGAAAAATTGTGAGCGGCCATCTTTGAGTGCTTTGAGCTTGGCTTGGAAGAATGGGATCTATTTAGGACCTGGTGTTCCAAGCCAAGGTTGTCTTTTGACAGTTTCAAATGAGCCTTTACTGATGCTGAAACAGTTATGTGAAGTCAGGAAAGATCTGTATTGATTATACCTCAAATGGCACATGTTTTCTGTCAGGCATGCCCTGTAATATTACATCACTATTTTGAAAATTGAAAAAGCCGGCGATGAAGGATCGTGATAATGCTCCGGCTTAGGAGGCAGCGCAAGTGCCCGGTGGGCTGTTTCAATGCAAGAAATGTTGAACAGTCCAACTAGGTTTCAACGTCTCCATCAACCACTTTTCCTGAAATCTCTCAAATGACTGGTCTTCTTTTTCCGTAAATCTTAAAAAGTGAAGGTTGTTCTGACTTTATCTCCGTTTAGCATCTTTAGCTCTCATTTCAAGTATCCTGGTGACCTGAAATTTGATGATAGTTCTCATTTCTGACATGCCTCCTATAACCATCTCATCTGTGTCTCCTGTTGACTTTGTTCTCTCCACCACCTTCTTTAGCACTTTTAGGAATGATTTCAACTTATAGTCATTTTTATGTTTAAGAGAACTGTGGGAGTGTGGTATCGCCATTAGGATATCAATGGACACTGGAGCACCAGCATTATTACACTCAATTCATGAAGGCAGTGGAGCAGCATCATTTTATCTCTATCCTTGCACGTCAGAACTACGCAATATATATGTGCTCTTTGCACCATATACTTTGTGTGTTCTAATGTTATAAATAAAAAGTGGTGCACTCGAATGTAAACTTAAGTGCATACACTGTGGAAACCAGAGATTCATAAATGTGTGTATATTAATGTTTAGTCTAATCATGAAGAAATGTAGTTTTTATACATCGTTACACTTTTGTTTCAAGTTATATTGCACGCAAATGAAAAGTGCATCACACGTGTAATAGTGATTTTAGTATTCATCTAACTTTTATTGGAAATAGCATGCGCACCTTTACCCATGTATCTGAAGTGCACTTTAAAGTTTGGTATAACTTGACTATAGTAGGCCCGAATTTATTTTTCTGCTAGCATTGCATGTTCTCTCCTCTGCAGGTGCAGTCCCATGGCTTCAGTAGTTAGAGAAAGGAGTACTATGTATTAAAAATAGAGAGGCCTGAGAAGAAAATCGTGGCAGAAAGTATGGAGAAGGTTTCGTTAGATGGGAGAAAACTCCAATGTTACTAAAATGACAAAAGTTGAAGGTGCACCTCACACATGGGGCAAATCCATTATTATCCCCATATTTAAGAAAGGGGACAGATCTGACGTAAAAAACTATCGGGCGATCTCTCTCCTAGACTCATCTATTAAAATTATGAGTAGTGTTTTATTAGTCAGATTAGAGGAATGGGTGGAGGACAACGGGATTTTAACCCAATCACAGTATGGTTTTAGGAAGGGATGGGGGACCCTTGAACAGTGTATAAATTTGGATTTACTAATAGGAAAATATACACGTGCCCAGCAAGGGTCCCTCTTCCTTTGTTTTGCTGACGTAAGTAGTGCATTTGATCTAGTGGATCATGTCATGCTATGGCCGATTCTACTAGAGCTTGGTGCCCCAGAATCTATTATTTTCTTTTTGGCCAGACTTTATGAAAAATTAGTAACATCAGTACGGTACGGCCAAAGGGGCGAGTGCACTCCTAAATTTAAGGTCAAATTAGGTATTCGGCAGGGATGCGTCCTTGCCCCGCTACTTTTTACCCTTTTTATTAACGAAGTGGATGCAGTACTCAAACTTGTAAAGTCTGATGCACCCCAGGCGGAAGGACTAGCTGTGCCTGTCCTGCTGTATGCAGACGATGCAGTACTTTTAGCAAGAACAGCAATTGGCTTACAGAGGTTAATAGACAAGTTTGTTGATTTTATTAAGGGCAGAAGGTTGCAGATCAATAGGACTAAAACATATGCCATGGTCTGTGGCCCACGGCCTGCGAAATCTAAATCTTTCTTTATAGAAGGGCAGAGAATACAAACAGTAGACAAGTTTTGTTATCTAGGGATAACTTTTTCAAGTAATGGTAAATGGTCGCAGGAAATGGTGAATGTTAGGTCCAAGATGGCAAAAAGTGTACATGGAGTCTTCAGGTTTGCCGCAAAAATAGGGGACCGTCGCATTAAAGATATGATGCATATCTATCAATCAAGATGTACCTCAATTGCACTTTATGGTGCTGGGGTCTGGGGCCATCACCCCCATGGTGATCTGCAAATAGAGGAAAATTTGTATCTTAAAAGGTTGCTCTGTCTACCCACTTCAGCGTCCTCTGATTTAATACATAGCGAAGTGGGGATTAGCTACCTGACTGACCTTATTGGGCTTAGACCATTATTAACCTGGAGATCTATATGGTTGAAAGAAGAAACTGCATTTAACAGGAAAGTTATTAATGACTGTTTCCAACTAGATAATTGCTTAAAGATCCCCTGGCTCAATTATATAGTACAAACTTTCAAGGATGTATTTAATTTAAACGTCCTAGAAAACCCCAATGAACTAAGTAAAATGTCTAAAAATGAACTGAAAAATACATTTCTGAGGGAGAGAAAGTTTGTAAGACAAAAAAACAGTGGGCACTTAACAACTAGCCATTTCTACTACTCACTCTCAGACACAGAGGGTTTTCAAGCATATTTGAGTCAGGTAACTAGATCTTCACATCGATTTGTCCTTACAAGAATGAGATTAGGCATCGTCCATCACTTGGTAGCATTTCCCTGTGTTACAAGGTATCCTGATTCCCCTTGCCCATGCGATGGACGTACCAAACAAAGTACTCTGCACTTTCTTCTTATATGTGATTTGTTTTTAAATTTTCGTATTGCCTTTCTTAAACCTTTGTTTAAAAAATACTGCACTTTAACCACAAATGCTGCAATGAGTTTACTGTTTACAATGCGGGCACCAGATATATGTTTTTATGCTGCGACCTATATTCTGAGATCAATTGAGGCAAGGAAAAGCATGATATTTTAAAGATATTTTAATTGTCAGAATTGTATCAATTTAATGTATCATACTGTTTTTAATTATATTTTTTATGTTCTTTTATGGTTGTTTTATACCAACCGAATAAAGCTTATTGAATTGAATTGACAAAAGTTCTGACCACCAATTGTCCAAGGAAATGTGGCGTGATGATAAGATCATGAGACTGTATCTGTATGGTATAATTGATGTATAAGCAGTTAGACTGAGAAGCAGATCTTTTCAGACTTTGAGAGGTACAGACCTCTCTGCTTGCCCCATTTCTTGCAAGTGTATGGTTATATGCTAAGCACTTGTTCACTTTAGAGGTTTCTACTGAAATCTTCACAATGCCTACACCATCCTGCATTCTTAAATTCCCCACTACCCTTCTTTAATGACCCATATATAGGTTCTATATTCATGTTTAGGGAGGAGAGCTGAGCTTCTCAGAGGAGCACCAAATTATGTTCTTTCATACTTGGATTATTCTGACTGTCATCTTTATTGGACTTTTGCTTTCAAGCCAGATTCCATATTGAATGCCTTGATATATTTGTGGTGATGCTTAATGTTTAATAAATCCTGCTTAATTTTGACTACTGATTCCTGGTCCTTATAGTGTGACCAAATAGGTTACACTGTTATAATTGTGATTTGTTGAATGCTCTCAGTCAACTACAAAGGTCTATTGAATGCAAATTATAACCCTAGCCAACGAGCCATCAGCAGTGGTGCTACGAGATTCATCTTCACTTGGTCAGATGTATGCTGTATTATTTTGTAGGCCTGGACGTGCTTTCCATGTGTATATTTCACCATGACAGCCACTCTCTGTTGAGCAGCAGAACACTATCTGACAAGCACTGATGCCAGTGTACGGAGATTTGTCAGCAGTCATCTATCCTACAGTATCCCCAAGTAGCTAATATCTATGTTACTAGTCTACAAACCTGATACTTTCACAGACCACATGCACCGGTATATCCTCACTGAACATTAACATAATCTTTATTGCTGTAGATGAGGCTTAATCGATGAGGCCCAATCACAGAATATCTGAAAATGGGTATTTTCACATCATTCCAGTCCTGTTTAAGGATCCCGAGGCACACATGGGTTACTGGGTCTCAACAGAGGTGTTGGAGTCCATTTATCACGGATGTGCCCAGAGCTTGGCCTACTATGAACTATGAACATTGACAACTGAACACCAATTACACCCTTTTAGCACTTAACTCTCAGTGCAGTGAGGCAGATAGTGCAAGGCTTACTCGGAGCAGTGGTATGGGGTTAGAAACTCAGAGCTCAACAATGCATCAAACCAAATAGTGCATTGTCCAGCCAGTGCTTTTACCTGATAAGAAAATATACTTTAAAATGCCATTCCTTGATACTACATGAAAATATGTAACATTGGAATGTGAGCTGCTATGAATATAATGTTTGCTAGGACTTAAAGGACTATGCACTAGAAATGAAAATATAGACTGGTGCTGCTAATGCTATGCATCTTTCACCAAGCTTAGTGACTTAAGGGTCAGTCTCTGTAATGTGCCTTATTGCGTGTTTGCCCATAAATCTAGTCTGTTGCAATTCCCTGCCCCATAAGGGGGTTTGTATTGTGAGGTTCACCGGCTGTCACTGCAACTGGGACCTCAGACATGAGGTCCCTGCCAAAAAATTCAGTTTGTGGTTGACTCCACCGCAGCCCTGCCGCCTCCAGGAGATGTCTGGCCTTCCTGTATCACAGTGGTCAAGGAGGAATGCAGATTAGGTGTTTTTCGGACCAAAGGCAAAGTCCCCACACAGAGACAAGGGCCACGACCCACCCACAGGATTTCAAACTGGGACTATTCCTGAGCTTGGAGCCTGTGCCGTAGAATTCATGGACAGTGAGGTGTTCAATAGCACTACTATAGTAAGGCCTTGGACTCACCACCATGTTGCACACAGGGCCCAGTTCTTCTGAACCACAGGATGTGGCTTTGCTTTCTCCAGTGTTGCACCCCAAATCTCAGGCCCACAATACCTGGCACAGTTGTAACCACAGGATGCAGCTGTATGTAAGGGCCCATAAGACCTGCTTCTGGGTGGCTCTTGCTAGTTGACTTCTCTTCTTTCTCCAAAAAATGTATCTGTGTCTCCGAGACTGCATGGGGAGGATGCAAGGAGGGGGCGAGGTAATACATGAGGCCACCAGTGGCACTCCAGAGCAACTGAGCCCACCACAGACTCAAAGCAGCACTGATGTCACACTAGATCTGATGCCACCAATATAATTCACTCCGTCTGCCTTGTTTTGTCATCTCCACTGCATGTAGCCACAGTTGGTCCTCTACTCGACGTAAATTCCTTCTGGCAAGGTACCTTCAGCTCTCCTCTCTCAGCAGGTGAAGCAGAATCCTCTTCCAAGCATATTCACAGCTCTTCCAGCAGACGGTTGCAGACTCCTTCTTTGTGATATAGCCTCACCTCTGGAAAGTGTAGAAAAGATGGATTGTAGTCACGAGGTAAGTTCAAGTAGAAGTTTATTGGTAAGTTACAAGTTAGTTCAAGATCCCACCAGGAGCTGCATCTTTGCTGCTCAGCCTACTCCCTCTAACTGTCATTCCTCCAGGCTGAGCAGCAGGAAATGTAAGTACAACAGAAAGCTAGGTGTCATGGATCTCAGCTCTGGATATCAGAATATTTCCCCAATCACCCTGTGCCCTAAACTGGTTAATGAGAAGTTCTGGAAAACTGAAAAGTAGTTTCAGCCCTTCTCCAATACTCCTTTCTCAGACTTGGTTTGTGTACTTCTCCAGTGCAGGCAAACTCATAATCTCCAGATGGTGGCAGGCAGTAATGGTTGATACGGTGAGGCTCCACTGGGAGAAACTCACAACATAAACGCAAATATGGAAGAAGCTTTCATTCTTGACCCCCATCAACCTTTTGAAAGCAGCACCTCCTGGAACAGGCTCGTCAACAAGCTGATACTTCAGTGGACCCCATTCACGCTAGACTCCTTACACTTTACATCTAATTGTATGGGAGTACTCCAGGAAAGCACAAAAAGCAAGACACATCCAAATGTCACTTCTTCACTTATAAAGGGAGTCCTGTCTTCATCCTCGCCATACTTCAGAGTTATATTCAACACAGGGTTTCTAGCAACACACAATGCTGGCCTGGCACAGTACCTCCAGCCTCCATTTTGTATAACATGATTTCAGTGGAAGTCAATGATGGTTTCACTGAACTCCCATCCACATAGTGCACGCTGCCTAGGAATATAATTCCACACACCTATGCCACATACATGCACTGCCCTTGCACATAGGATCACGAAAGTAGCCAGAAAATTAAAATAGTCCCCACTTTGTACCTAAGCTCTGACGGCACCAAGCAAGAAAAGCAAGTGAGCCTGACTAGCCTGATAAAAGCTCTCTTGTCTCACTCATCAATAGATTTATCAATTCATCCTTTCAGCCTTAATCCACCCACTGATATCCACCATTTCACAATTCTATCCAACCATTGATCATTCCATCTATCCATCCATTCACACATCGATCATCTATGCATGCATCCATCCATACAAGTGGTCCACCCATACATCTATCATTTGACCTACCCATTCGTCAATTCATCCATTCACACTCCCAGATTTCCATTTGCTTTGCCACGGTTTAACTCTTCCATCCTTTCACCCACTCATCTGACAATCCCTCCTATCACCCCTCTTTCCCCCTTACTTACTTACTTTCACCTAATCTTTTTTTTAATCTTCCATCCTTCTTTCGCTTTTCTGTCACCCCTTCCTTCTTTCTTCCTTTCAGCATCAATTCTGAACTTGTGTTTGCCGAGTTGCAGAGAGAAGAGGCCCATAAGGAACTCCACCCACAGTAGTTGCTATAGTGGGGTGGTGGTGGTGGGGGTTGGGGTTACAAAGCCACTGCAGATTGCTGGTAGGCCACGTGCAGAGAACAGAAAAACAGCCTGCTTTGCGGCCCTGATTCAAAAACATACTTTATCACCACTACCAAGCTCATGTGAACCCACAGGGATACAATAGCCCATTTACAAAGGAAGTGATGCATTGTGTGCCCCTCCAGGACAGAGAGTCCTGCACTGGGTTGCCTATTACATGTGGCTAAAACAGTCCTTGGCATACATGCATCATGGTCATGTACACTAAAAAGTAAAAAACACAGCAGAGACTTGCATTTGGGTAACTGAGGGCAGGGGTGCATGGTCGCAACTTCTACAGAGACCACCAGCAGGGTTCAATGCAGTCCATCACAAGTACAGATTAGTATAGCTCACATGGGTCTTGTCATAATCTTGTCTCAATGTAGCATACATATCAGCAGGCCAGGATAATCATAATTTCAAGTTGAGCAGAGAGCTTTCTTCCTGTAAGTATCACAATATCCATCCATTCACGTAGGTGTCCAGGCACCGAGGCACAGCGACTCCTGTGGACCTAGATGTTCCCATTTTCCATCTCTAACACTTTTGCTCCACTAGGGTCCCTAGTATGGACTGAGTCTGATATCAGCAAATGTTTGACAGCTGCCCCAGTGCCCAAGTGGGGCCACCTGGTGTCCTCCTCACTAAGGCATCTCTCCTGCCATCAACTCATAAAAGATAGCCTTGTATTTCATCAGGTCATTCAGAAATAAACAAGCCCAGGGCCTTAACAGTCATCTGAGCCACCACTATTTGCAACAAGTCATGCTCAACCAGGAGGCAAATCAAGAAGAGTGAAACATGTACCGGCTACATCCCTAAACCCCCACGTGCCCAGAAAACCCAGCCTCAGCACTTGTGGCAGTCACCAGATGCAGGAACCTGATGCCCAACACTACATAGACCCCAGCAGCCTAGCAGATGAACAGACGTTCATCCATTGGATGCACACTGTCACATAGGGCCTCCTTCTGCCTCAGTGCTCTCTGGGTCACATCAGCGAGCCGCCGCCATATTTCTTAGCCCTTGTTTAAGGGGGAAGCCAAGTATCAGTGCCATTCCTTCAGCTGTACAGGGTCTCAGCTCCAGGGCATCAGTGCTTCATGTGAAAGGATGCCTCCCATATGTCCACTTTGTTGTATGACAGGATGTTTAAAGTAATGTGTGTGGTGCCTGGAGGGCCAAAGTTTTAAGTGCTTTCAGCCATTTGCTCACCACTTTCTCAAAGGACTTATGTGGTAGTTAGTGTTAGCTGCATTATTATTAGAATTCCATGTGCTTATAATTCCATGTTCCATATCAAGTATATTTACCCGTGTGCTCCTTTCCTTATTGATGTTTATCTTTGTATCGATTGGCTGAGCTTCGTGAGAATTATTGCATTCGAGGTTCTGGGGCTGGGGGTTCTTATTCAGTTGAGGACCTGTCTCTGTTGTATGTGGATGCTCCAATAAGACTGGACATGAAACACTTATTGTTGTAAGTGTAATCTTCCTACCGCATATTGGCGACCATCGGTGAAGAACCCAGAGGGAGCATCCACACCTGTTTGCTGTCGAGACTCCTGTCGTCAAAGTAGGATGTCAGCGGAATCTGCAGAAGAGCAAGAGGATTGCCGCAGAGTCTACCACTTCAGAAGAGGTGCTGATATCTGCGCTTTGTCGGCACATTAAATTTTATAATATTTGAAAACTGAGGCAAATAATCCAGCACGAGTGCTTCTTGAGCAAGATCTTCACAACGTTACCTGAATGCAGTGTTGCCAGATTTTTAGACCCGTCCCAAGCCCAAAGCCGCTCAAATATAAGCCCAAAATAAGCCCAATCAGACCAGTTTCAGCCCAAAAACCAGCCCAAATTAGCAAGTCTCCAATTATGCACAAATTGTCATCAGAAACAATTTTAACGACAAATATACATTCTATTCAATATACAGATGGTGGGAGGGTGTTAACTGGGCACCTGCCTTAATGCTATTAATTTTTAAGACCAGTTCTCACTGCGACTTCTAAGAGCCCCTGCAGCTCCACTCTGCCTTGCTTAAAGATTCAGCCCCCCCCTCCCCCGAAATCAGCTCCAGTTCGAGCGGCAAACAGTGTGCGTCAGTGCACGCCTTGGCATCAGCAACGTGGTGAAGCACGGAGTGTCAGATCCATGCCAGGACAGTGGTAAACAGACGCATGCGGTGCTGCCAGCAGGTTCGTGCAAGGTTGGGTGGCCCCTGCACGACCATTTTCGAAGCTGGACTGGCCTACGAACAACCGATGTGGTCAGTTTTGGTTTGGGTGTTAAAACACTCTTTCCCTACGTCAACTTCCTGGCATCTATCAATATTCATCACTTCCTACAAATAGGGTGACCAACTGGCATGGGTGCAAATTCAGGACGGTGAGTGTAAAAATTCAGGACAAAGGGTCAAAATTCAGGACAAAAATTCAGGACGGGAGGTCAAAATTCAGGACAAAACTTCGGGACAAAAGGTACGTTTTACAGACACATCAAAGGAGGTCGCGTAATAGTGTATAAGTAATTCCATCTATATCCAAACATTCATCCATTTGAAAACGTACGTATCTTTCCATCCATCATTTCACTCATCCATCCCTCCATCCACACTTTCACTCATCCATTCATCCACCCTTTCACCCTATCCATTCGTACTCTCATCCATCCACTCTTCCACCCAACCATCTACTCATCCATCCAGCCATTTATCCACTCACCCATCCAGCCATGCTTTCACTTACTCATCCATCCACCCAGTTACTCATCCTACCACCCAGTCCCCTTTTCAGTCATCCATTCATCCATTCATCCTCCCTTTCTCTCTTCATTGACCCTTTCACTTAGCCATCCTTCCTTTCTTCGATCCACCCATACTTCAACTCATCCACTCATGAATCCATCCATTGACCCTATCACTCATCCATCCACCCATTCACTCACCGATTAGCCACCCTTTCACTCATCCATCCATCCTTTCGCTCATTATCCATCTAATCACCCTTCCATTCATCCATTCACCCTTTCACTAATCCATCCAGCCATCCACCCATCCCTTACTCACTCGCCCACCTTTTCCTCTTAATTATGAGCTGAGCCTTTGTCGGCAGAGTTGCAGACAGAAGAGGCCCATCAAGAATTTCGCCCTTGCTGTCTTCCTAAAGCAAGGGGTAGGGTGGGGGAGGGTTCACTATGCACCTGCACATAGGCAATCTGAAAAAGTGGAAGTCATGGGTCATGCATGATGCACAGTGCCAGGCCATGAGGTGATTGTGACATGGTGTTTCCAGGGCTTTAAGCGGGATGAAAAAACTGGGGGTCTCTCCAAGGGGCGTGTCTGATGTAATTAATGGTGTTACTTAAAACAACTAAGCTAAAAATCTGTGCTTAGCATTGTGTGTCGCCGGACTGGTATTTTGCCTCTTCTGTCATTGCATCCAGATATATATCACAACAAGTAACGTTACACCTACAACAAACCAGAACCATTTGCTTTGTTAATGGTTGTTAGTTTCATGAAATAAAAATGCAGCAACCATGGCTTAATTGAATATAATATTGAAACTGCACTTTTCTAAAATGATGAGACGGAAAGAATTCCCTGCCCAATCTCCACTCTGTCTATTGCTTAAAGACTCAGCACCCTCCCTCGAAAATTTCTCTTACACCCCCCCCCCCCTGAAATTTGGCTCTAGTTGCGCCTTTGACTCACTCACCTGGGGGCGGGCGTCGAAGTCCGGACTCAGCAACTGCGGGCGCCCTGCTGCTGTTCTGCGTGACTCTAGGCTGTGCTGTCAACTGGTGGTGGGCTCACTGGGCTGGCTAGCCTGCGCTGCACAGAGAGTGCTGCCTGCGATCACCACCCGCCGCCGCCTGTGGCCTGGGTGACCACCAGTGGACCACAGTGGGCGGCAGCAGCAGGGACATGTCACCACGTACGTCCGACTCCAGTCCGACTCCTCGTCGCCGCCGAATCTGCTGAAGAGAAAAAGCGGCGCGCGCATATGCATTTGAAAGCACTGCGCGCCGCGGGGGCTGGCCAAGAATGATGCCCAGGGCCGTCATTGGTAGCGCTTTCGCGCGCTACAAGATTGACGGCCCTGGGAACCCACAATTCGGCCCGCGACACACCACTGCTAAGTTAGGTGGTGGGTGTGTGTGTGCACTTACAAATACGTGATGTGCAGCGTCAGCGTGTGTGTTTGGGGGGGAGGGACAACTCGGGTCCTCCTTCAATCATTTTAGTGCTCGCCAGCACAGACGCGCCACTGTGATAGGCGCATGCCACGGTCGGCGCCGCCCAAGCCAGTATTTTGCACACACTGGCTTTAATTCCGCCCAAAAAGTAGCCACCCGCCGGGTATGGGTTTTTCCCGCACCACATGGATTTGAAGCGAGGGAATATGACGTTTATTCTGAAGCATTACATAGATTAAAAAAATGATTCAGTGAGGAGCCACATATAGTTTTGGAAAGGTTTCATTTCTATGCATGCCATCAGTTTCTTGAGGAGTCGGTAGATGCTTATGTATCATCCCTGAGGGTTCTCGCTGCAGATTGTGCGTTCGGTGTTGAAGTAGACACTTATGTAAGAGATCAGTTGATCATTCGGTGCTACAACAAAAAGATTGAGGAACAGCTTTTGCCACAACTAAATCTTATATTATAGGAGGCAATAGACATTGCCAAAAGTGTGGAATGCTCTATCAATTGTTTTAAAACAAATAGTGTTGACAGTACATTAGTAGGGGTAGCAGCACTATCTGTCAAAGATAGTAGCAAACCTGTTGTTTCCAAAACGAATTTTTCAAAACCTTTTACACCTTTTGGCAGCTCTGGCATTAACTTATCTTGCAATCACTGTGGTTCAAAAATGCGATCTGCATAGTATTAGCAATGTCCAGCCAAGGGCAAAGAATGTTTTAAATGTAGCAAGATCGGGCCTTTTGGAATTGTGTGTCAAAGCAGGGCTAAACAGGTTTCTATTGTTCATGAACTTTGTACTAAAGGTGAGTGTGAAGAGGAAGTTGTGTTGTGTATTAGAGAGGGTGCAGCTGTGAGTGAAAGTGATCAGAGTAATGATGTTTGCATGTATTCTGAGGCTAGTTTAGACAATGCTATGAATGTGGTACCACACGTGTGTGAGATGGTTCCTAATAAGGATGCTCATGAAGTTCATATGATCCCTTGTGCTACCCATAGTGAAGTAGATGTGGAACCATACGCGCCACCCAAGTGTGAGAATATTATTGATGGCAAAGCATTGCAGGTCATGGTGAAATCTGGCTCTCCGTACACTATTATTTTAGATACTTTTTTCTACAAGAACTGTCAAGATAAGAATCTGGAACCCACTGATGTTAAAGTGTATGGATTTGGAGCCACATAAATCATTATGATGGGTTATTTTGTGTCTGAGATAAGCTTCAAACATAAAACTATTTTGGAGAAGGTGTATGTTGTTGTGGATGGATTACAAGTGTTGGGGTGGAGACTCCCAAGGAAGTTTAATATCACTCTTCATCCCAATGCGAGAGTACAAGTGTGTTTTGCTGAAGACACAATGAGTGAGCAGAGTGTATCTTCCAAAGACAATAAATTGGAGAATATTCTTGGTGAACATAAGAGTCTTTTCCGCAAAGAACTTGGTAAAGTAAAATGTTTCTCGCACCATATTCAATTAAAAAGAGATGCGGTGACTGCAAAACACAAATTGAGTAATGAACCGTTGTCAGTTGAAGCCATCTGTTATAAAGAAGTCAATAACTCAGGATACGTGAGGACTCTTCTTTATTCGTACCTTTCACCATCACAGGTTCCAGTCAGCTGGAGTCAGCTGTGGAACGTTCAGTCAAGCATTATAAGGCAGGGACCAACTGGGGAGAGGGAGAGGGGTGGTGGGGCGTACCAAGTGTGGATTATCACACCATCCTTTGCCTAACGTTCATGACTTATTGGCAAAATTGGATGGTGTAAGTGTTTTCTCGACAATTGACCTTAAGACAGCCTATAATCAGGTTGAGTTAACACATGAATCAAGACATATAGCTACATTCATAACACCTGATGGGGCATTTAGCACTGTCAGGATGCCTTTTGAACTCGTGTCCGCTGCATCAATATTTCTGAAATTAATGTTTTGTCTTTTCAGGGCTCTCTATGGAGTGGTTGCATTCCAGGATGATGTTCTGGTTCATTCTGAAACAGCGGGACAACATTCTAACATACTAAATAGAGTGTTAACCATCTTAGAAGAAAAAGGTATGACTATTAATCTTGATAAATGCAACTTTGTCACTCATGAGGTAGCATACATAGGTCACACAATTACTAAGTCCGGCATTTAACCTAAGAGAGACTTGTTAAATTCCATTCGGAATATTCAAATTCCAAATGCGAGGATCAACTTAAATCCTTTTTGGGTTTGTGCGAGTATTATGCAAGATTTGTACACGAATTTGCAGATGTTGTTCTACCATTAATATCTTTACTCCAGAAAGGAATCAAATTTGAGTGGTTGGAGGAACATACCGTAGCATTCAATATTTTAAAGGAAGTGATTATCAATTCTAAACCTTTGTCTTCTTTTGCCCACACTGCAGCAAATGTGGTTTCCGTGGATGCCAACGTGACTGGTCTTGGAGCTGTTCTGAGTCAAGTTAAGGCTGGTGCTGAACGCCCCATCGCATTTGCAGCCAGATAACTTGCAGTAGCTGAATCTAAGTATTTCACCACTGGGGTGCACTTGGTCAGTGGAACGTTTAAAAATGTACCTATGGGGAAACCTTTCCATCATAAAACTAACCATGAGCCACTTATATCTCCACTTTCAAACCATGGGATGGGAAAAGCTTCATTCAGGTTGGTGAGATTATTGTCCAAACTATGAATATAATTTCACTGTGATGTATCTACCCGGTACACAGAATGTAGAAGCTGACTGTCTGTCTCGGTTGTCAGGGGATGTTTTGTCATCTTCTAGTTTACAAATACAAGAAGAATGTGTCGTAGCATCTTTGGAGGATGTTGTACTTTCAGTAGGGGAACGTCTACCTAAAGAAGAATGGTTGTTGGCCATGCCAAAGTATGACACATTTGAGAGACTCAAGGGGTATATTTTGGAAGGTTGGCTAATATAGTAAATCAATTCTCAAAAGAATTTAAAGTGTTTTGGCAGGTTAGAGATGACTAGTTGGTTGAAATTGATGCGAATGTCAAAAGGGGAGTGTTTTGTTCCACCTCGAGGCATCAGCTGATTTCAATACCTCATTTAGGTCACATGGGTCAATCTAGTACCATTAAAAAGGTCAGGGAGTTGTTCTGGTGGCCGTACATGGACTGTGACATTGTTAGGTTTGTGGAGAAATGTCCTTTATGCCTTAAATTTGACAAAGTTTTGAAGACACAACAGACTGATCATGTGCAAACCACTTTGCCAAACAAACCTTGGACAAAATTGTCTATCGATCTATTTGATCCCTATAAAGGAATTTAATCTGGTTAAACTTATATTTTTGTGCTCACTGACTATTTTTGAAAATGGGTAGAGTTAAAATGGATTTCTTAACCCAATACTGAATCTGTTATTGTTTTTTTGCAGGATGTCTTCAGAAAAGAGGGTTTTCCAGATTTCATTGTATCTGACAATGCTACTCAATTCACTTCCTCTGCCATGGGTGACTATTTTAAGAGTGTAGGCATTTGTCATGTTAAGACAGCTTTATATTCTCCAAACATGAAAGGTTTGTTGGGAAGATTTAACCGGACGTTGTTAGAAGGGATCCAGCTGGCTCTTAGGGCCAGAATTAATGTTAAACAACATGTTGCTGATCTATTGTGGTCATATCATTGTACCCCTCCTTATACTGCCAGATTTTCACCGTTTGTGTTGCTTAAATGGAGAATTCCCAGACAACAATTGAATCCAGGTTGGCTGTTTCCCAACATAGATACTTGTAATCTCAAAGAGATTTATAATTCAGTCAAAACCAATGTTGAAATTGAAGGGCTTAAAAGTCAAAAAGAAGAGTGTACAAAAAAAATCTACATTAAGTATTGGTAACAAAGTCTAAATTAAACTACCAGGACATGTTCAGAAAGGTTGTTCCAAATTTTCAGACGTAAGGAAAATTGTCAAGCTGGGAAAAACTTCAGCTTTACTTGACAATAGCACATGGTGGAGAATTTCTAGATTAGCGAAACTAATTCACCCATGCAAAAGTATGTGAATGTAACTGATGAACCTGATTTTGGAGGTGAATCAGTTACAAGCAGGGGTGGCTCCTCCGCTAAGGCAGAGAAGCGTTACCCCACTGCTCTCAGAGCAGTGGAAAAGGGAAAAATAAAATGATAATAAAATTATTATCATTTTCTTTTTCGTTGCTGCGGGGCTGTGTTAGGGTGGGGTGGGGCGGGGCTGGTGGCACAGGGAGGAGGAGTGGTTCATGCACACTAAGTGCTCATGACTGCTTGGCTGGACGTCTTGGGCTGGCCAAACAGTCATGCACACTTAGCATGTGCTCCACCGGGCTGTAATATACAGCCTGGGTGGAGAACATGTGCAGGCTCCCTGTCCTGTCTGAGCGCTGAGAAAATTCAGCATTGTGATTGACTTAGGGGAGCCTGTGTGCTTCCGGGACTCGTCAGCAACGACGGAGGAGAGACGGAGGCAGCCGCTAGGAGATACGTGGTTTTTAAAAAGAAATTTTGTATCACTCAACACCCCTCTCCCCTGTTTCCTGTGAGCCGCCATTGGTTACAAGGAAGGTTTCAGTTGACTTTCTAGAAACTGCTGGTGAAGTTTTGCCTGAAAGTTTGGAATAAAAGGAAGAGGAATACCAGGTTACCTCAAATGTTTGATGATTTTTATTATGTATTGATATTTCTGTTTTTGCTATCTGCTTTGTTTCAGCCTTTTATCTTCTTTTATTACTTTTTGTTTCACATAAGGAAGGGGGTATGTGGTAGCTAGTGTAAGCTGCATTATTATCAGTATTCCATGTGCTTATAATTCCATGTTCCATAACCAAGTTTCTTTACAACAGGTACTCCTTACCTTATTGATTTTTATCTTTGTATTCATTGGGTGAGCTTTGTGAGACTCATGGCATTCTAGGCTCTGGGGCTGTGGGTTCTTATTCAGTTGAGGACCAGTCTCTGTTGTTTGTGAATGCTCCAATAAAGACTGGACATGAAACATATATGGTTGTAAGTGTAATCTTCCTACCACAGCTTAACAGTATGTTTGTGTCAACCCTTCCCATAAAAATCACGAACAAGACATTTCAGTCTAGGTGTTTCTTTTGTTTGCCCAGCGTGACCTGTAAAACCTGTGCACTTTAGTTACTGGTATCCAAGGAGTTCAATGTTAAACACAGCAACGAAGCTTCCTCGGGACTGCCTTTGTCCTGTTGTTGTGCATTCTTTCTTAACCAATGTTTGATGATCAAGACAAATCTCTCACGTTCTGGTTCCATGTGTTTGATTGGTGTTTATCTCCCTCTTTTGAGTCTGAAGACAATGTGAAATGAAGGCTTTGCTTCCAAGTTTATTTTCCCTAGATTTTGTAGTACAATTTTCCAGTCACAGAATTCCCCTGATGTGACAGGTTCCCTTAAAAGAGCAGAGATGATAAAAGCTATGGTAATAAAGATGTTTTAATGTTGTTTTTGCTTGGAGCCTGAAACTGCATCATATTAACCCCTCCCCTGCTCATGACGGAACCACTCCGTCATGAGCCACGGTCGCCGTGTGCTCATGACGGAGTGGTTCCGTCATGCCGCGGCCGTTGGCGGCCGCTCTGCCCACGCGGCGCTAATTCCCCGCCTGTGCGGGCGATTAGCGCAGTGGGCGGAGTCATGACGGAACCACTCCGTCATGAGCACAGCTCAACCGTGGCTCATGACGGAGTGGCTCCGTCATGAGCACAGCGCCACCGCGCTGCCCCCAAACCCCCCCCAGCGCTGCGGCGGAATTCCCGCCGCAGCGAAGGGGTTAATCTACCAGTTAGAAACTGAAGCTGAACAATACCTCAAAGTGTCCACACTACAGTAGCATCTTCAGTTAGGTAAAACAAAGGTCAACAGAGGCAGGACATTTTTGAGAAACAGATACACTGGACGACTGGCCACCTGAGAGTACATGTTCTTCTTAGGCAACCAAAGGACTTGCCTTATCGACTCGTGCCTTCAGACAAAAGCACCAAGTCTGCATTAAGACACAACAAATGTGAATTTCATTCTGAAGTGATTCTTACTATGGCTTACTGCCTTTTACGCGTAGAGCCTTCATTTAGGTTAGTGTCTACCTAACATGCTCTGCCTTTTGCAAAGACCTTTGAGTGACAATTAAAGTAGCTTGGTCAATTGAAACCTCTGTAAAGCCATTGTATGCACTCGGTCTCCTGCTCCCAGTATGCTGTGCATTGCTTTGGAAAGCTTAGGGTGACAACTAAAGCAGCTCAGTAGTCCACCTGGAAAGCCATTGCATGCACCCGCGCTCACCCTCCCCTCACAGTCATGAGGCTTTGGCAGTGGGTCCTGAGGTCGAAGAGATGCTTTGCTCCCTTCCACAAATATATTCATGTAGATACCTTTGTGATGTATGTAAGACTGCACAATTCAACATGCAAATAATGCCCTTTATGTTGTGCAATTTGTTTGGTCTTCTAGGAAATGCAACTCCCACTTTGATTATCAGGAGTAAAAAGCAAATCTATGTTTAGATATGAAGCAGCAGAATATGAAACTAGCAGCATCTATAGACTGCAGACTAAGAAGGTATTTTCCTTTTACTCTTAAAGTAGCTGGTTTGGGTGCATACTTGGTTCTGTTTTTGAGTAGAGGGGAGTCCACCATAGAGCAACCTTATAAAGTGAAAGCCTTAGCTGGTTGGCGAGGTGCTTATTGCGGAAGAGCAGAGACTTCAAGATCTAAGGCTTGATGCTTTTGTGCAGAGCAAGTGAATACAATTTTGTACTAAAACATATGTTTTTGCTGCCTTTATTACAGGCTATTTTCAGGAAAAACACAAGTGTCAGATTCCAAGGCAAGAAGAGGTATTTACTTCAGATTTTGAAGCAGTTTTTGAATTCATGTTCAGATGCTGCATCTACCTTTCCAGAACATTTTGTTAAATGCATGCCGAAAAGGGCTCTTAAATAGGAAAGTATTCATAAAAAAAGAACAGCACAACATTTAGCTTATTTAAGGAAGACATTTTCAATTGCCTCTAGAGGAGAGTGAGATCTGTGCACACACGAATCAAGATCACAGCATAATGAACAAGGATTGGCATAGCCAATAGGACTCACCTTTGGGATCTTATAAGTGTTTAACCATGCAGCACATTATCCTGGGTGCTGTGCCACCAGGGATTGAAGAGATATACAATTACTATACACTGGGTCATGCAGTGTGATTCAAGTATACATGCTTGCCTCAGGACACATTAATGGACACATTCCAAGGCTTTTTAATGCACAGAGAGTAAGACAAATGCCTCGATACAATGCAACATCACTATAATAACATTCTCTGTGCGACTGCATCACTAGAGTATTGAACAGCCTATGAACATAAGCAGTGAAGTACTTTCCAATGGCAGAGATGTCACGTCCTTCCACTCCCAGGCCTCTACTCACCAGGCACCCTTCTCCAGAGCTTTCCATTGAAAACACTGTTTGCACCATCTGTTTACCAGTGAGCCCCCAGCCCTGTCCTCTGTCCCAGCCACCCCTCTGTCCCAGCCGCCTGGGTATAGGAGCGCTGGACATAGCAACAACAACAAAATGCTCTGATTTGTCAGGTAGAGGGGAAATAATGAGTAAACAGGGACGGCGTCTGCATCACTTAATCACCGCGCCCCTAAAAACAAAAAAAAATACCTACCCTTGTGTAATGTAACTGCCACTTTTATAAAGTGCTTCAGTACTTTTGGGTCAGTCAAGTTTACGCTTTATAAAAATGCCCCCCAAAATTAATCTGATATTGTGCAATGTAACTACTGCTCATGTAAAGTGCTCCAACACCTTTGGATCGCCTGAGTTCACATTATCTAAACAAGCATCAGAGAAAATGCGACGGGGGCGTGTCTAGCAAGCCAACATGGCAGACGCAAGTTCCTAATGCTCCGACGAAATCCCTTTGTTATCCGACAAAATTATCCTTCCACCATACTATCCATGCTGGAAAAGCACGGGACCAGAAGGGAGAAGAGCCACTGACTCCAGAAAGCACTGACAAATGCCTTATAACTAAATGCAGCCAGAGCTACCGCCAAGGTGAGGAATGTGGCTTACACATCAGGCGACCGTGTGGAGGCAGAGCGCGGCGGACGGAGGCCACCCGCACCGGGGCTGATGCCTCTGACTGCGAACGCAACCCACCAGAAGGCGAGAATGATCATTATCCTGCTGGGCCCCCCGGAACTGGTGTCACACAAGCGGCGCACTTGAAGCAGCAGGGCCGTAACCATGCGGCTGGCGTTGAGCGGCCCATGCCAGAGCTAGCTGACATCGCGGGCTGGTTTGTACCCGAAGTGGTGGACTCCCTGTGAGAGGCGCAAAGCCGTGAGAACCGCAGAGGCCCCATCTGCACGGCGATGCAGACCCGCGAGCTGCCACGAAAAAAGGGGTCGCGGACTGCCCAATAGCTAGTGTGCGCCTCAGAGGATAGAGGCCGTAGCGGCGGACATCGGCAAAATCTACTCGAACCTGGGCCCACCAACAGCACCGCAGAACACGGTGAGACGCAGACCCATTTTACCAGGAACAGCCACAAGTAGTCGAGCTCAGACACGTCGGTCCTCGCCTGCTGATGACACACACCGATCCAGGCCCGGGGAGGCAGAACGCACGGAGACCGACCACAGTGGACGACCCTAAAGCGGAAGCGCGACCCAGTGAATGTGCAGCGAAGCAGACCCCTGCTGCGGCCCTGCAAGTGAAGAGAGACAGGCAGTCCCCGGGTAAGAGGCAGGGACCCAAAAGGGAAACATCGTCACGGCCGCGCACAGGCGATCTGGAGCCACAACGCAGCGGCCGGGGAAACTGGCAGAAGAAAACTGATGTGAGGTGCTGGGGGTGGCCTACTCCGGGAGATCCCCAACGGCAGTACGAGAGCAGGAGAACCTCAGGGACCCCACCTGCACGGCATCAGCCAAAGGGGAGGAAACAAACTGATTCAGCGGCTGGTGTGTGCCACTAGAGGATACGACCGAAGCGGCAGACACTGGCAGAACCCACTTGGCCTGTGCCCCATAATCACGCTACAGGCCATGGAGAACCGTCTAGCCGGGACTATGCACATGCTCCAACGCAACTGCCCATTAAGCATGGTGATATTTCGGTGAAGTAGGAGACACCGCCTGAGGCAGATGCCTGAAGCCACAAGCACCGACAAAGACAAGAGCTGTCCAACGCTGCGCTGAGAAGAGGCACAAGCAATGCTGATGAGGCGCATTGTGGCCTAACACCCGTCCCGGAACCCACATAGTCAGTGCAACAGGAGGCCCGCGGACAGGAAGCTGTCAGGCGCCCGGGGTGGCAGACATGAGGCGCTGCTGCAGAAGTTACAGGGCCACTGTGACGACGACCTCACTTCCATGGGCGCGACATCGCATGATGCTGTACATACTCCAACACACTGGTCCACACATACGGCTCTGGTGTCTCTACCTGCAAACACACCAGACTGGCCCTGGGTCGCAGGTCGCTGCCAGACACCTGCTGAGAACACTAACGCTCCAAGCTGGGTTGTGCGACTCTGAGAAATAAGGGACAACAGACGTCCGCTGGGTGTGAATGCCAACAGCGCAGCAATTAGTGATGGGTCGCATGCGTGCCAGCATGCAGCAAGGAGCACTGCGTACGGGTAACTCAGAACCCCCACGCACGACAGAAGAGACTACGGCGGAACCGCCGACCGCAACACTGGCAGCCAAAATGGATTCCGTACTTGTGGCAGTGGAGAGGATCGGTACCGCACTGGAACAAACCAGAACCTCCCTGGAATCACGGATCACTTCTGGCTTCACCCTACTACACGCGGACCACCATAAACTGGCTGAGAAAGTCACCCTACATAGCCAGAACTTTATGGAACTTCAACCTGTCACCCAGAGCCACACCGCTGTCCTACAAGACATTATAGATCGTATGCATACACTGGATGATAAAGTTGAAGACGCGGAAGGGCGCTCCCGCTGCACCAATATTCGCATGGTGAGTCTCCCGGAAGGAGAGGAGGGAAGGAACCCAGAACTCTACGTTGAAGGCTGGCTATGGGACACACTGCCCCAGGGAACATTATCACCGCAGTTTGCAGTTGAGAGGGCACATCGAGTACCGACGCAGAGACCCCCGCTGGGAGCCCGACCACGCCCGTTTCTCTTTAAACTCCTAAACTATAGAGACAGGGATGCAGTGCTACGTGAAACCCGAAAATTATCAGGCCTCAAAGTGAGTGGAAGCCAGGTTATGCTGTTCCCAGACTACACAGCACTAGTGCAAAGACGCAAAAGCAACTACACGGCAGTGATGCGCCAGCTTCGAGAATTGGAATTGCCCTACTCCCTACTATTCCCTGCCAGACTGAGAGTGGTAACAAAAGGAGGGGTCGGCTTCTTTGACTCCCCTACACAGACATGGGATTAGCTGGAGGAATCAGGACTGTGGACAGGAACGCGTCCCTCAGGCCCAGATGCCGACAAGACGGCTGGAAGAAGAGTCCAACAACGGGGGAGGCGCGAGGCACAGAGAAACGCAAAACTGGGGAGAACTGCGCCGAGCCCAGAGAAGATCAGGATGGAGCGGCAAGACGTCCGGGAAGCATTTGCGACTCTCGGAACCACACAATATAGGGAGCGCCTGGAAGCATGCTCCACTGACTCGGCGGCAGCCAGTGGCTCGTCGTCCCCAGTACCAGAAGACTCTGAAGACATAAGCCTCCCAATGGTAACTCCGCAGACTGCTGATGACATCATATGATGGGACATTGTCGCTTTGACCTATGCCAGAGACAGCTAATGCAAGTAGAGACTTGTCCATGAAGTTTTTTTATGTATATTAATGGGTGCTACGGGTGCAGGGCGACACTGATGGGTCAGTAACCACACAAGGTGCATCACACGATAGCCACGCACCCACTTGTGATAAGGACTGGACACACTGCGCGAATTGCCACGGAGAATAGGCGCATTCCCGGCGACACTCTGTCACGCTGCACAATGGCGTGTCCCTGCTAAAACCTAAGGCGGTTATCGTCACACAGGGCATGCGATGTCTATGACCCGGCAGTCCGACGTCGCCATATCACACCTTAGTTAATTGGTGGAGCCGGAAGGTGATGCCCCCTAAATAACTCAGGGGTCAGAGGCATTTTTATTACACCGGTGAGGATGTTGTCATGTCTGTCAAGGTACAGGGGCCACACTGCTGGAGTACCACCTAGATGCATACACCACGACTGAGGGCACTTCAAACGCATGCTGCTGTGACCCATGACACATAACCTCTGCATTCACCTGTGCCCACACACTGACCTAGACAATCAACCGGATGGCACATCTACTGAACATGAAGGGTACGGAAATGTCACAGTAGAGCTCCGGTTGTGCACACAACCCCACCAGGCACTATACTGAGATAGTTTATTACCATAATTTGCTACGAAGTTTGGACGGACATCTTCGCAGAGTTCGCCCCAGTTGTTATGACGTTCAAAGTTGAATTGATGTTTCCGTTACAACAGACCGGTCCACAGCTGCTGCCAAATTACGCACATTCACCAACGCAATGTCTACTCCTGCTACCCTTGATGACCACACATACTAGCAATGACACGAGCTAACGTACTAACATGGAATATACGCGGCATGCATACACCCACATGCCGATACTCAATATTCGCCTACGTCTAGAGACATTCAGTAGGCATTGCCCTGTTACAGGAAACACATATGACACAAGTGGAAATGGACAGACTGCGCAGGCGTTGGAGAGGGCAGGTATACGGTACTGTGTACTCAGCACACGCGAGAGGCACGTTCATCTTGGTGAGGGCGGGCACCCTGTTCGTTTGTGAGGACGTGGTAATAGATGATGAGGGCAGATACACCTTCGTACAAGGACGGCTTAATGGTAAAACGATACTACTGGGATCGATATACGCCCCTAATGTGGACCAACCCTCCTTTTTGGTGCGTTTATCACAAGCACTGACCCCTTACGCTGGCCTTCCCTGGATGCTGGGAGGGGACTTCAAGTCGGTGCTCAATGTTGACATAGATAGATCGTTTCCCCCTCTCAACAGAACCTCTGCAGTGTTTAATGCTCAGGCACTCACGGACTGGCTAACACATTGGGCGTTGCCGGGTGTATGGCGTGTTCTAAACCCTACTGAACGTATTTACTCCTATTACTCAGCGGTACATGACCTACATGTATGCATTGACAGGCTAGTGGGTTCTCATTCGCTGCTCCGGCTAGTCACGAAAATAGAATACCTCAGTCGGACACACTCCAATCATAACCCCCTGTGGATGCAACTTAGCTGGGAGGTGGACCATACCCCCATACCCACATGGTGTCTCCAAACAACTGCACTAGAAGATCCAGAGTTCCGTTCATCACTGGAGACGGCCATCCTCACATATTTCGAACTCAACGAGGGTACAGCGAGCAGTGCACTCGTAGAATGGGACACCTTCAAAATAGCGATCAGGGGGCACTGTTTTGGGGGCCACGTGGAGCATACGTAGGCAGCTGTCAGCATCACTTGCGAAGTTAGAAACCCAGCTGCTAGGTACGAATGTAGGGGGGAAGGGCAGGGCAAGGATTCGAGCCACCTGGAATGGCTCCAAGCAAACCACGCAGACCTACTGGAGCGATTATGATGCCATAATTACGCAGCACATACAGCTCGCACACATGCCTCGGCTGATAGAGCAGGCCGATTGCTTGTCTGACTGCTAAGGCAAGAGAGCAACCATGCTTCGATAGGGGCCATACGCACACAGGCGTGGACCCTAGTGTACACACAGCGTGAGATACACAGGATCATCACGGAACACTATGCCCAGTTGTACCAGTCTGGAGGGCGCTGCCCAGGTCATGAGCTGGAGGGGTTCCTGGGCTCCGTCCAACTGCCCACAGCCTCAGCTGAACACCAAGAGATACTTAATGGTCCGCACACATTAGAAGAGATCGGAGATGCGATTGGGTCTAAGGCATCCGGGAAAACGCAGGGGCCGGATGGCTTACCAGCCGAGTATTACAAGGCATACCGGGAGTCCCTCGTGAATTGCCTCCACACACTATATACTAAGGCTCTGGAAGAGCGAGAACTGTCCTCCTCGATACGAGAGGCATATCTAGTGTCCCTATTGAAACCGGATAGAGATCCGACAGCCCTGGGTTCGTATAAACCCTTAGCCTTACTTAATACCGACTATAAGATACTCGCCTAAGTGTTAGCAGACAGACTGGCACAAGTGGTCCCCGAACTGATCCACACCGATCAGAACGGCTTTGTGCCCGCACGCAGAACCTCCCTAAACCTGAGGCGGTTTTTCAGGGTGGCAGCAGATGCCATGCAGGAATGGCCCAGGGCGGGGTGTCTCATATTAGAAAAAGCATTTGATTTCTTAGAATGGGGCTACCTATCTGCTGCACTATTGCGATACGATCTGGGCCAGGGGTTCCTCCAAATGGTCAACTTGCTATACACAAATCCTACGATCCGTGTGCGTCTGGGGCTGTACATATCTGATGCTATACCGGTGCGCAGGGGCACCAGACAGGGGTGCCCTATATCCCCCTCCTGTTCTTGCTTTCGTTAGAGCCCCTAGCAGAGGCGATGCGTACAACAGTGGGAGATGGTATATCCCTGGGAGATGCAATACACCAAGTATCACTCTACTCAGACGACCTTCTAGTTTATGTGAAGGACATAGAGAGAATATCTGATCAATTGGCGCACCTCTTGCAGGAATTCGCTGCTATCTCTGGACTGAGAGTGAACGTTGACAAGTCCTGCATATATGCGTTCAATGAGGGAGGTCAGGACCCAGGATACACTCTGAATGGTAAAAGAGTGCAGTGGAGAGAGAGCACCTTCCGCTATCTGGGGATCCGGATATACCGCCAACCGAGAGACCTGTTTGATGGGAACCTGGAGAGGGCTTTAACAGCAATACGGTCGCAAATGCGATTCTGGAGCACACTTCCGTTGGCGGTCACCGGCAGGGTAGCACTAGCCAAGATGGTGATCCTTCCCCGACTCCTGTACTACTTCGCCAATTTGCCTTTATATATTCCAGCAACCTTTTTTGTTACGCACACTAAACTACTCAGGGACTTTCTCTGGGGCAGCGCAAGACACAGAATGGCACTAGCGAAACTATACTTGTCTACCGACCAGGGAGGCCTTGCTGCGCCTTGTTTTGAACACTACTATTTGGCTGGCCAACTGTAGTGGATGGCTCACTGGCTCGCGGATAGAAGCCGAGCGGACACGGCAACCACACTACCACCATACTCGCTGGAACAAATAGTCAGGCTTTTTCATCCCGCCACCAAGACCTCACCGCCAATGCCGCTACTGCTAGCGGTGGCATACAAATTCTACCGCTGATGTCTATATATCACCAGAACTGTTATCCTCTACGCACCAGCAATACCACTAGAGGGATCTCCCAGCGGGCCCACAGTACTCATGTCCCATTCACTCACGGAATGGCGAGAGGTAGATTTACAGACATTAGGAGACCTGTACCGTGATGGGGCACTCATACCGTATATGTCTTTAGTGGAGGACGAAGGGCTCCCACCGGGTCAATTCCTCACACATCGCTCACTGATAGCTACACTAACAGCCAGATGGGGGGACATGATTACCGAGCCGAGCACACACCTCACCATACAGTACTTACATGTCATGGGACGTGGAAGGCACCTTATACGCTGGTTCGTGGCATCTCTCCAGACCCATGTGGCACTCAGCTTAGACCCACTCCACTGTAAATGGGAGCTAGACTTGGGGCGACAACTAGCGGATAAAGAATGGACATGGATGCTAACGAGTCCAGTACTCATGCCCAGAAATATGAGATTCAGGCAAATACAGCTATACATTGTTCACAGGGCATACCTCACGCCTGCAACGATCAATCGGTACTTTCACCACACAGATGCAACGTGTCCGAGATGTGCTGAACCAGGGGCTGAACTGATACACATGCTATGGAGCTGCCCTAGAATACATACACACTGGCACACAACAGGCAGGCTGCTACATACATGCACAGGCCGCGACCTACCCTTTGAGTGGACGGTATACTTACTGCATCACTTCAGGAGGACTCCTGCCACAAAGGTAATATCCAGGTTTCTGGACCTGGAAATAGTGGTTGCTAACCGACTTTTGACTAAGCGGTGGAAAGCGAAGGCGTTGCTCGCTGCTAGCATGGGCCAAAGTGGAGCGAATTGCCATTCAGCGCGAAGAAAAAATGGGGCTACGGAAAGAACCCATAGCAACCCAATGGGATGTCTTCCTCCACGCACTGCAGTAAGCTGAGGGACGAGGATCTGAGGGGCGACCTGATCGGGAGGAGCGCGAACCAGTAGCGGGAGCCACATGCACCGCCAGGGGGGAGGCCGTGCTATTCCATGAACACATATCTAAAACTCAACTAAATGCATGCACAGAAGTGGACACCACTGACAGGAGAGGACAAATGTTAGGCCGATTAGAAATTGCTAGGTAGACGCGTGCAGGGGGGAGAGAGCGGGGATACGTACATATGGACCGGTCCATGTTGTTGTTTTCGTTCTTTGTTAAATCATCTGTTCGGAAGCCCAAGGTGAATGAACTGGAAGGACTTTTGCAGAACATCATCACTGTCCCACCAATACTCCATTGTATTTAGCTGTAATTCTACACAATGTGTAACATTGTTCGAAGACCAGGGGCTAACCTTGTTTTCTTACAGAAGGAATTGTACGTTATCATCTGTACGCCTAACACAAATGTAAAAAGGAATGCATGTCATACTGATGATTGATGGTTACACATGTATCATAGCCCAACCCCTTTTTTTCCTGTAAAAACAGCTTTCCAAGCACCTGTTGTCTTTCATAAGAATACAAAAATCAATAAAAACAGATTTAAATAAAACAAATCAGAGACAGAGTTGCCCAAGCCTTGCCCTTAACTATGCTGCAAAGTTGGACTGCACGGTTGGTCCTGTGACCGAGGCCCGCAAAAGCAACATGCAGCGAAGCGAGCGGATTTGGGGGAAATCCTCGCACTTTGGATTCAGAGAAAATTAAAGAGGTGATTTTGAAAACAGAGTCTGAAGTATCTGACATTTAATCTTGGAATTTGAACAAACGGGGAGATTAAGTAACGGGCGCCGAAGCTGAACCATTGAAGATTGACAAACAGTGACATGAGCAGGAATCAAAGAAAAAATGGTGCCCGAAATGAACACATAAACACAGAAGCATAATGTTAACTGTAATTTGGCTGTACTCTGTGGGAGGAAACCAAACACCAAAAGGAAAGACAAAGAGGTAGAATTAACCACTAGCAAGCAAGCATTTTTGAACGACAATTCGAAGGGACGAATAAATGGGCAATGGGAGGGCTGTAAGTCCACACAGTGAATACAACATGTATCAAAGAGACAGCACATGCGCTGCTTAGGCCCAACCTAAACATTTCACAATGTCAGTCGAGACTGCAACAATCCATATACACTATATGTTATTAGCAGCCACACTAAGCTATAACTTGCTTAATATCTTAAGCTTTTTATTTTATTTTTGATGCATTTATTTTACTGTCAGCATGTAGTCCATGTACACTCATCTACATTAGTAGCATTAGGCTTTCTGGCTGACAGCACACTGCCGGCCATCTGTTACTGAAGCTGTAATATTCTAGTCTTGATTTTGATAGTCACTCTTCCAGTAGAAGTTAGTTATTGACCAGGGCATTCTATCCAAAGTGTCTGTGTTGCGCCTTCTCTTAACTTGAAGTAATCTGTAAAATATACAGCACAATCTTATGGTTTACTTCAAAATTGTACTCAATGGCTGTGTATAAAAGCTTGAGACCTCAGATCTAGGCCTGTCACAATAAGGACCTTCCCAACCAACTACGATTTTAACATTATAAGAGCACTCCTAGTTGCATACCTTTCTATTGAAAAACACAAGCCAAGTGTGTGCATTAGAGCTCTGTTTGTATGTGCATTCCCAAGAGATTTACTGTCCCACTGAGAGTCCGCAACTGCTTAAAAAACATAACTAACATTAATTTAATTAATAATGTGTATATAAATAGTGAAGCAAAATGTAAAAATGAAAAGGTTTAAATGTGCTGTAAATGTAAAGAAATTTGAAATTGGAGGCTAAAAATTAAGTTGCCACCCTCATATTGATTTGCAGGGACAGTGCAAGCACATTAAACAAAATGCAGTGTGGACAATGGGTGGCCTAAATTGAATTTAGAACAGCTCCAACCTTCCCATTAAAAATTTAGATTTATTTTATGTTTCTTTGTGAAAACAAAACAAAAAAAATATTACTTTATGGTTCGAATCATCAAAATTGCTTAGGTCAGGATCCTTGGATTCCATTACTGACTCAGCGGCGGTCCTCTGATTCCAGTAATGATTAACTGGGGGTCCACAGAAGTCAAAAGGTTAAGAATCATAGCTTTAGTGCATTCAGAAGATATCGATATCTATATACTGTTATCGATCTGCCTAGTCAGATATTGTTTTGTTTGCCAGTTTTCTGCCATTGTCAGCCGATGGTCCATCACCTACTCCACTTGCCAAAGTAGCTATTGATGTATGGCCCTTTTCACTGTTCGTATTGTACATTTTGCACTATTTAAAGTGTACAACACCATTTAACAAGGCAGAATGTTGTTGATATGCAACCATGTGCCATTATATCTGACCTGGTTACTCTTGGATTGGCAACCTATGAAACATACTTTGGTCTGAACTGGTGGACATTCAGTTTGCCCATCTACACTTGATTTTGCAACTCCATTGCATTACATTGATTGATAATTGGAGACTTCAGTGCTTAATGTTTTCTTTTTAAACTTAAGTCACATCAGCAGCGGTGGGATTCTGTTAAACATCTTATCTCCTCTCGCACTCTGGACTGTGGGTTCAAGCTATCTAAAGTTGTTTACTTTTCTGGTGAATTGCAATGACGGCCTTCTTTCCATGTTTGAAGGCATTGTGTCTCAGCAAAATGTGCCTCTGTCGTCCCAGCAATCCGATGAAAACCTACAACATGGATATTTCTCAGTTGGTAGTAGTGCTCCAACAATGGAAACCTGAAATTATAGCCGCTTTTGTTAAGATACTTCAGTGTAATTTCAGGTGTGCCCTACACTTTGATAGATAGACTTCCACATTGATGCAGTGAACTCCACTTGTGCAATTAAAGAGTGGAGTACGTTATTATCATAACATGCCTTGAAATTAATGAATATTGCTCTGGTGCAATTCAGACATGAATTATAGATGACACTGTTGTATTTTACAGCTGCTGCTAGAAGACAATCTAGATATATTTTTATGAAAGTGTCTGCCCACATCCTACATATTTATGCCTAGTGAACCATTGGTGGCCTTCCTGTATATGTTGACGCATTTATTTTAAGAGTCTACAATCATTTCTCATCAGTAAAATAAAAACTAAAATTAGGATTATTTTTTCTTTTGAGGACTTTGAATGTTATGTATCAACATCATGACTCCTCTTCTTTCCAGCCATTGATAGAATATTGCAATGCTGGCAGCAAATAAACATACATTTCTGAGCAAAAGGAAAAGGTAAACACCCATAATTTCTCTGCTGCATAAAGACTGTTGTGAAAAGCAACCTTGGTGTGGCTCTGCTTGGAGTCACGTTTCTCTGCTGTCTTGGATGTGTTGTCAAAGACCCACTTTCGAATAAGGCTGTGAATCTATACCTTTCAAACCGTTTGAGAAAAATAAACCTTAAAACATGAGCTTTTTGTCTGATGGAAAAATAACATGAGAAGTCAGGAGCAAGTTCAGGTTAACCCCTATAACCATAATGCTTTTACTACGTACCAACTATGCAAATTAATACGTGAATACATTATCAATATACACACTATCAAAACACACAGTAAATGTAATACACATTGGTGCACTCTATTGAGCATACATTTATCAGCTGTTGCAAATGGATAGCAACTTATACGGCCCGATGCCTCAAGGAGCAACTAGGAAGTACACAAGAAGTTCTCCTGAAGGAATAATTTTAGGGACCCAATTTGATCAGTAAATGTTGGTGTTAAATAAATCCAACTTATAATACGGTTAATGAATATTGAAAAAGTAAACATAGATGCATCAATGTGGATGTGAAAAGGGGCACTCTGTGAAACAACATCAAATATGACAAGTTTATTATGGTAAGCGGTTTTTTCAGTACTAAATTACTAATCGTAATGGTGCAGAAATACATGGGGTCACAGTAAAAGCTGCCACTGACAATAGCCTCATGATTATTTGTTAATAGTCATTATATTACTTGTGAGGGGAATACTATGTGGCGATATTTGGGCAGATGTGGAAGGTACATCGATGTTTTAGTCTCTTTCGTCAACCGTACGTGAGACTATCCTCAAGACGACGTGGCGAAGTACAAAAATGGACAACCCTTTTAATTCTGGTGCAAAGATAGTATAAAGCAGTTGATATGAATACATATACATGTACATAATTATAAAACAGAAATATGCCAGAAATGAGTGTAATCACCCAATACCCACTGTGGATCAGTCACTAACAAATAACACAAGCAGGTGGACAACTCACCATCTCAAAGCCAATAATGAGAGGGCAGCTCAATGCAGGTGGAACCTGGAGCCTTCCACAGTCGCTGCTCCTTGGTAGAGCTCCTCTGTGGCGCTAGTCTGGCTCTCTTGCTGTACCACCTCTGAGCTCGCAACTGTATTTGCCATCTTGGTGGTAGGTGCTGACACACTTGCTGCCATGTGGGGTCAATTTCGGCAAAAGGTGGATCCACCTGATTAACTCCACCTTTGGTCTATTTCGGGAGCGGCTGGCCCGAGGTGCGGTACAGCTGACATCTTCTCCTCCACATTGTATCAGAGCCAGACTGCCGTTGTGCCCTCCTGATACTACTACTCAGCGTGGAGGGAGCCAACCACCCTTCTTCTGCCATTGAAAGCCTTCTCAGACACTGCTGTGGATCAGCACTATGGGTGCCTGCCTCAGCGGCCTGCCGTGAGCACCTACCTCAGCAGACAGCAGCTTGGAATCACTGAGGCAGCAGCGGCTCCTCTCTTCTGCTCCATCAAGCCTGACCTCTACCTTCTTGTGTCCTACCACCACTGACTCTACCACCCATATGGTGCAACAATGGTCACCATTTCATTGGTGGTGGAGGCCTACCCTCACTAGCACTGGTGGTTTAGCAGAGTGAGGGATGCATGGGTGGAGTGATTTGGCCTCATGAGAAAGGATACCATTTCCAGGTTTGCTACACGACTGTTTTCTGGTGACTTGACCTTAATCCTGCCCTGATTGCGCCTCAGAGAGTGAGAGCAAGAATGGAGAACAGATGCTAGAGCTTACGAGGGCTTTGTGAGACATCCCGGGGCTAGACAGCAGTAGATACATGGGTCCACTGGCCTGTGACCCAGACCCGTCCCAATCATAGAGGCACTATCACTATTCAGCAACTTGGGGGAACCTCAGGCTCAGGGGCACATTGGTGGTCTGGACCCAATTAACAGTTGTGGTGCATTAACCATGAGGAGTGGAGTAGTAGCCTGCGGGCTTACAGTGTCGCCACCTGCAAAGAGTGTGCAGATTTGGTCCTCATCATGTACCTCTCCTCTTCCCCCGTATTATACGGTCTTCATGACTGATCCGGCCTCTCCTCCTTTGTGACTCATGGCTGGCTGCAGTCCACATCTTCCAGAACTACTAGTTTTCTCCCCAGCAGTGGCATACTCAAAGCTACCCTGATACGTCTTGCTCTACTGGACCGCAAGGGTTTCTTGGTAAATACTGATATAAGCTTCAGCCCTGTCCAGTCCGCTCCATCCTCTATGTCGTCCAATAAACATACCTTGAAAAGTACTGCTTTGACCCCTGCAGACAAAAAATGGAGATGCTCCTCAAATAAATATTTGCCATAAGTACTCTGCTCACAACCATGGATGCTAAAATGACACACCTCACAATGGAAGTGAAGTCCATTCGGCAGAAGATGTCCTCCATACACACACAACTAGATCTGGTAGATCAGAGGCTAATTAATGATTATGTGGAGTTCCAATATGACTGCCTATTGAATTGGGAGAAGACGTTGAATACCTTTGCTGCAAAGTCAAAGATTTACAGCCCAGAGCAAGGAGGGATCATTTCTGCATATATGGGGTTCTGAAGGTGGTGGAAAGGCTGACATGATATCCTACCTGAAAACTATGTTACCTGAACTATTTAATCTGCAATTATCAGAACCCATGGAACACCAGAGAGCCCATCAGGCCCTACTGGGTCACACAATCCAACACTGTGCTCCAAATCATAGCTTGGCCCATCGTAGCTTGTGCACTGTGCCTCCAGATCACCAGGTCATTCTGTTTCCTAGCTAATAAAGCAACAGAATATCTGCTCATTGACGGATACCGGATGTCCTTTTTTGCAGTCTATTCTGCTACCACTAACATCAAATGCAAGAGATTCCCTGCACTTCACACCGGGGTGAAGCACAGAGACCTCAATTATGGCCTCCTTAAGCCAGCTGGAATTCTGGTGATACTCAAAGACAAACAAGGGAGTTTTGGGATCCCAAGGAAACACATCCCACATCCCGGCAGAGCCCCACCCCTCATTCGGAGTCACTTTTCGCTTGGAAAACCATTAGGTACCAGCCTCAGCACCAGAGGATGATGGGCTACTGAGGAGGGAATCGGATTGTGCTGGTCCCCATGAAGTGTGTACGGACATGGACAGAGACAAGTCGAGATCCGAGGTGAACGTGCGGCCTGGGAAGCAAGGCAGACTAACCATATCCTTTTTTTAACACATCAATGTTGTTTACTATATGGATCGCATTGTTTCTTATACCCTTTACTTCAACTTACTCAGCAATCTGACATCTTTACTGAGTATGGTCTCCCAATACTATGGATAGGCTACACATAAACCGCATATCATGTGCTATCCTCCATGGCCTCCCTTCACGAACCCCTATACTGACCCACTGGTGATGAGGTGATTCGATGTGTGAATGCTGTGCTTGAGGTATCAAGACTTACCATTTTAACCTTTTCTCTTTGGTGGGTGGAGAGCAGAGGCCTTCTGTAGCTTAACCCAGGATCGAGTTCAAGACCCAAAGTTCAAAATTTACCTCTCCCCCTTTTCCCTTCCTAGTACATACCCTATCCTAGTCCGTGGCTTCCCCATACGAATAGACCATCTCTCAGCAGACCACCCTGCCAATCATAGACCACCTTGGTATACAGAAATGGCTCCCATCACACCTCCACTGGCCAGTGGGGCAGGCAGGTAGACACTACACTGCTGTACTGGAGACAGCATCCGCCTATCTCAGAATATTATTGAGTGGCTTTCCTTTCCCTTTATTCTCTCTCCCATTCCCCCTGTGCGTCGCTACTGCATTCTATCTTTTCCCTCCTATGTGATTTCACCATCTACAGAACTATCTTGTGGCTAGACTGACACCGAGACCCCCAGGGCCTCACTCCATGATGTTGCAGCCACTGACAATAGTCTCCATGAATGTGAATGGCTTATCCTATTATGCCAAGCAAAAGAAAATCTTACATTACTTGTAGATGAGCCACATATATATCCTTGCTGCAGGAGACCCTTCTATCTCTAGGAGCATTGTGAAAGCTCAAATGTAACTGGGGGGACCATGCCGTTAGTAGCAGTAGGATAGTTAATGATTATGGGGAGACCTCCTCGTTGAGCAGTTATTGTTCTCAAAAATGTGGAGTTGCCGGGCGTGGCTTGGATGGCAATGGGTGTAGACGCCTGAATCCAGCGCTCCACTGAACCTGGGAGCGAGCAACCAAAAGAACGCGCAAGAGCTGATCGCTAAGGGGAAAGGACTACACCAAAAGACGTCGGAAAGGCTAAGGAGGAAAGTGACCAGGGCACGTGAACACAACACCAACAGTGAAGGGAGTAAATCGCTGCAAAGGGGAGCTCCCGGTGTGAAGAGGAAGGATCCAAGATGGTGCCCAGAAAGTGAAACCCCCACCGCTGCCGCAATTATTGCTGTTGCCTGCGCCCAGTACGATCACCGGAGGAACCAGCAGCTAACATACCTAAAGGTTAGTGCTGGGAGCTTCCTGCGGAGTCCACCGGGACAACGGTGGCCATAGGAGGCGACTCTGGTGGGGGTGGCACTAAGTCAGCTTCGGAACGAAACAGAAACCAAAGAAGGGGGCCGCCATTTTGGGTCCGACTGGTAAACAACCCGGACTGAAAAATGAAATAGAGGGAGTAATGCATCGAGGAAGAACACAAGAAAGGTGGCCGTGGGGAGTGCAACACACAATTTTGAAAAAAACGGGCACCATCGCGAGCGCATCTGAGAGCAGCGTAAACCCACCGGCACCGCTAGATACTGACGACAACTGAAGAGGCAAAAGCTTCGGAATGAAACAGAAACCAAAGAAGGGGGCCGCCATTTTGGGTCTATCTGGTAAACAACCCAGACTGAAAACGAAAATAGAGGGAGTAAAACATTGATAAAGAAAACATGAAAGGTGGCCGCGGGGGTGCAACGAACAATTTTGAAAAACGGGCACAATCGCATCTGAGAGAAGCGCAAACCCACCGGCACCGCTAGATACCGACAACAACTGAAGAGGCAAAAGTGAAAGTAAATTGCCAGTGCGGGCCGCCATTACAGATTGAAGGCAGTAACAGAGGCAGAGAAAGCAGAGAGTGCAACATAAGGAAAGCGCCCATAGCGCCATACAGCAATGAAGGCTAGCTATAACAAAGAGGGTTTTTTCAACTAAATTAAGAGGGGGAGTAAGTCAATACAGAATTAGCGACTGCGAAAAAAAAAGGGGGAATATTTCTTTTTTTTTAAAAACAAGAAACAACCACCAAAGAGAAGGACGGAGAAAAGCGTCAGCCTAACCTGACACACAGCCACAGAATTCGGCACATACCCGACATGGGCTGACCCAAACCAGAGACACGCAAACTTTAGGGGAGTGAACTACCTCAAAGCTCCAATCGCTGCATATGCACATGCTGCAGAAGCTCAAAAGGGGATACAACAGAAACTAATCACTAAGAAAACAACAAACCGTGGGCGGCCAAATCACGCGATCTCAAGATATCCCATCATATAAGAAAGACCAGAGGGAGATGAATACGCACAACATGAGAAAGAAGATCGTAACTCAGAGGGGTGCATAACGTAGAACTATACAAAGCAGTTTAGTCCAGCCAAAGAGAAACAAGAAGATTAGAGGGTAACAACAACAACACCACCAACTCCATCAACAAGGCACACAGATCTCCTGAACGAAGATAAAAGATATAAGAAGACATATGAGACGCCCATTACCGCGACCAACACAGAACATAGAAGATTAGTAACCAAACAGCAAGATAGACGATCACCTCCATACCCATACTCAGACTAGGAACCGCACAATGTCAAGTTGGTGAAAATATTGCAGCTACCCAACGCCACAGGAGACTTCAGGCGGCACAACCCCAGCATAGCAGGAAGGTTTGCGCCGATAAGGGTAAAGTCCAGCCTACAAAGACGGGGCCAGCGTCAGCTCAACTCCCCAACACAGCAAATCCAATCACGGACAGAAGACAACAAAAGACCCCTAAAATTCAACAAGAAGGGGAGACAAGAAATCGAGCCATAGAGCGGAAAGTGAGAGGAAGGCTCAGATTACAGCAAGAGAAGAGAGGGCTACCAGTCATGGCTGGCACTGACGGGAAAATTACGCAGCAGTCAAAAAAGAACAAGAGTGACACCCCTGATTCCCCCATCAAACAAAGACCTGATATCAATAGCACTCTGGCCATGATTCTGAAAAAACTGGCGGATGTCCACGACCTAGTCAAATCAACTAAACTACTGATGCTATTCAACTGGAACTGGCCACGGTCAGAGCTGGTATCCACGCGGCAAATAATAGGCTGACGGAAGTAGAACAGAGGGTGAGCGATATAGAGGATGGGGAACAAAAGGCAAACAAGGCTCTGCTAGACTTAAACAAAACAACTGCAATACTTCAAAGACAAATGGCAGAACTAGACGATCGTAACAGGAGGGGGAACATTAGAATCCTGGGGGTCCCCGAGGGAGAAGAGGAAAGAAACGGCTTAATACAAGACATGATCCCCAAAATCACTAACATTAAGTATGACCTCCCCCTTGAGCTAGACAAGGCCTACAGAGTACCAGCCTACAAACCCTCAAATAGTGCGATTCCACGCCCCATAATATGCAAACCTCTCCGATTGCAACATACGGAAGCCATCTTCGCAGTGGCCAGGAAAACCAGAATATGCAGTGGAATGGCCAAAAAATAATCCTCACCCAAGACTACTCTAAGCCCACAGTGGACATAAGAAAAGGGTTTCTGGCCCAGCGAGACAACTTAAGGAAGGAGAACATCATTTTCTCATTCATGGGACCTACAAAGTTCAGAATCACCGACAAAGGCAGAACGCACGTCTTTGAAGACCCCAAAGAACTGACCAGATACCTACAAGGTCCCACACAGCAAGAGATGGAAACCTCTCCAACAGGCACAAGCAAGAGGCGAGCCTCACCAGATCTAAGAGTGGAATGCAGGAGTGTACAAAGTCTCAAAACTGTCTACTCAGGCATTCCTGAACTTGGATCTACCTATACCTTAATACACACAAACTACCTCAGACAGGACCTACCTCACAAATATCTACCTCGAATGGCTGACCTAGTCCCAAGGAAGAAACCTGAAACTTGAAACTTGTAAACCGTTCCAACTCATGATGTGATGGGATCAGGATATCGACAATATCTGAGCACATTACCCAAACAAAAACAGTCGATGGGACAAAGAAGATATATACTAGAACACTATAATCACTTATATCCTTTTTGAGAACGTTTCTATAGGAATGTATAAGTGTGAACGTATTAACCATGAGTGTACACCCGTCTTGATAAAATAGGGGCTATAGTGTGCTAGTGTGATAGATAAGACAAGTAGAAGCAGATAGAATACGATGAAGTAAATATATAGCAGCTCTGGCGTAAAGAACCATAGTGAACCAGGGGAAGCGGAGCAGGATCTTTGCTGTCGCACATCCAGAATACGATGTTTAGATACAGGGGGGAGGAGGGGAGGGGGGTTTGGGGTATTTTTAGTGTTGTTTTTGTTTTTGTTATGTTAGTAATGTATTTCAGGTACACCTGCCTTGATTCTATCCACTGCACTCTATCCTTTCTAAACCTTTCTCTCTACACTTCAGCGTGCAGGGAAGGGAACATCATTAGGTCCTGGGGGGAGCAGTGAAGAGGGCCCAACAGAGGGAGACACAGTTAGCACACATCCACTGTCCTATAGGGGAGGAGCAATACCGAACAGAATGTAAAAATGGCTTTGGTTAAACAGCTAACACCCAACATAATAAAATGTCAATAGACAGTCCAAAATCCCTAATGTCCAACCTAAAGATAGTCTCCCTAAATGTTAAAGGTCTCAACCACCCAGTTAAAAGGAAAAAAATACTAGACTACCTAGCTAAAATAAAAGGAGATATCTTCCTCCTACAGGAGACCAGGCTATCTCTTGAAGATGCAGAAAGGATTGGGGCGAGATGGGTCGGACAGATGGCCTGTTCTTCAGCCACAGGAAAGAAGCAGGGTGTGATCACTTTGATAAACAAGAACTCCAAAATAAGTATAGAGGAACAACAATGCGATGAGGAAGGGAGAATACTTGTGACGCATCTGAAAAGGGGAGAAGAAAGCTTACATGTAGTCAACATCTATGGCCCAAACTCTGATGATTCCGATTTTTGGGAGGGCATCTCGAAAAGGCTGGAGAAACTCCCGCAAAATGACCT
Organism: Triturus cristatus; assembly: GCF_964204655.1. Lineage (NCBI taxonomy): Eukaryota > Metazoa > Chordata > Amphibia > Caudata > Salamandridae > Triturus > Triturus cristatus. The sequence goes on from NC_140584.1 coordinate 550,993,114, forward strand.
AACAGTGATGGCAGGCAACTTCAACATAGCGTTAGACTACACTCTGGACAGACAATCACAGTGCCATTCACTACCCCCAAGTGCGCACACCGTACTAAGGAAATTATGTACCAGTTTTAATCTTAAAGACCCATGGCGGCTACAACACCCAGACACAAGAGATTACACCTTTTATTCCAATCCACACAACTCATACAGTAGAATAGATTACATACTAATCACAGGAACACACCCACTTAATAGAACACACAGACATTGCGACAAGAACGGGCTCAGACCACTCCTGCATTAGCCTATTGCTGTGCGGACGACATAATGAGGATCATCCACGCAGATGGAGATTCAATAGCGATGTCTTGTCAGACCAGACCAACAGAGATAAAATAGAAGAGGCCATTAAAGAATATATTAGGTTTAATGACACTGCGGACACAGATCCTAAAACCATGTGGGACGCATTAAAGACAACAATTAGGGGCACAATTATGGACATTAAAGCCAAAATTAAAAGAAATGCGAAAGCACGGTTAGGACAACTAGAAAAGGATATTCAAAGATTAGAGGCAATCCATATCTCAGACTCAGAGAATGCTTGTGCACTGACAGAACTCAAAAAGAAAAAATCCGAATTCAACAGAATTTTGAGCGAAAGAGCCGGAATGTGGATAAACAAATATAAAGCAATCAATCTATGCGAGGCCAACAAAGCGGGGAAGCTCTTGGCCTCTTACCTAAAACATAGACAAAGACAACATACCATCTCTTCAATCACAGACTCACAAAACATCACACACACAAGACATAAGGAAATCCTATGAAAATGTAGTGAGTTTTATCAAGATCTCTATAAAAAAGACCAGTCGCTAGACGAAAGAGGCTGCACCAAGTACCTAGACAGACTAAACCTCCCGAAGATAACATCCCAGGAAGCACACACTTTGGGACGGGGATAAGCTCAACTGAAATTGATATGGCAGTGAAGTCACTTAAAGATAACAAAGCACCCGGGCCAGACAGCTACACAGCCACCTTTTATAAGACTTTCTTGACTTACCTGCAACCAATTATGAAAAAAGTATTTAACCACTGCGAGGGGGCGGGGATGGTCTCACATACCATGTCCGAAGCAAATATAATAGTTATCCCTAAAGCAGGGAAAAACAATCAGCTGCCCCAAAACTACAGGCCTATCTCTTTGATAAACGTTGATTGCAAGATATACGCAAAAATTCTGGCAACAAGGCTTAATAAGGTACTACCACAACTGATAAGTAACACACAAGTAGGATTCCTTAAGACACGCATGTCACATGATAACACCAGACTCCTGTGCCATATACTCGAAAGAACTCCAAAGACCGGCAAACCTGCGGTGACCATAACACTAGACACAGAGAAAGTGTTGGATAGGGTATCATGGCACTTCCTGGAGCAGTGCATGCGGACTTTCAACCTGGGGAACTCTTTCACGCGGAAAGTTATGGCACTATACGAAAAACCCAGTGCTCGTATCGTTGTCAATGGGGCTGTCTCAGAGCCCTTCACCCTGCAGCGAGGGACTAGGCAAGGTTGTCCCCTGTCCCCCTCGCTGTTCCTACTGGCCCTAGAACCACTGATTAGGGACAATCGAGGCCAATGAAGAGATGAAAGGGGTCACCATCAATGAGGTCACAATTAAACTAGCCGCATACGCGGATGACATTCTCATTGTCACAGAAAGCCCTAAATCCTCTATCACTGCCCTCATGGAATCCATAGAAAAGTACTGAATAAAGCTGAATAAAGACAAATCAGAATGTAAACCACTTAATATATACACCACTAGAGACATACTGGAAGATTCGGGCCTTGCCTGGCAAACTGGTTTCATTAAATACCTGGGTATACACTTCGGGAATGACCTCAAAAGCACACTCGAACAAAATGAAAAACTAATGCTGGACAAGACAAAGATGCTGTTGGAGGGTTGGTCGCCCAAATTCAGAACATGGTGGGGGAGGATAGAGACAGTAAAGATGATGGTCACCCCAATGATCAACTACCTGTCAAATATGCTCCCTCTAATACTCACAGACGATTTCCATCGCAAAATAGATAAGATGTTAAATAATTTCATCAGGCAAGACAAAAAAGCGAGGATAAGCCTATAAAAACTAAGATTAGAGAAAAAACTGGGGGGCTTGAACCTGGCGGATTTTAAAACCTTCCAAATGACCTTTTTGGCAAAACAGGGGAGCTACTGGATCCTGCCCAGCCAGGAATACACACCGGTCTGCCTGGAACTAGAGAGAGCCATACTAAACAACCTTGAACCTTTAGCTCTCCTAACAGCTAATAAACAGATGCTAGCAGCAAACCCACTACTCAAAAATACGAGAAACACCCTACTGAAAGTAGACCAAAAGATGGAACACAGCATAAAAAACTCAAGAGGCGAACCGCTTTCTATGTACTCATGGAAAAAAACTGGTATCTCCCACCGTATCCAACTTGAAGAGGGAGGGAATCCCACCACTTTCAGTATGCTAAAAAACAAACACAACTTATCAGACATAGAACTTTATAATTTCCTTAAAATCAAAACAGCACTGACCAAAGCGAAACTCTCTAATGTCAAGCCTTCAATCATCCAATACATGACCAACCTTAATAGAATAGGCCACCAAGTATCACACCTCTATAGACTACTACGCCCCAGCTCAACCTAACTTAACGAAAAGACACTCAAGTACTGGGAGTCCCAACTTGGAGACACACTCAGCAAAAAAAAGATCCAGATGCTATGGACCTCCCCCACACAAAGCAAAATAACCCCGGTACTAGCTCAGACAAAGTTCTGGACATTACACAAAATCTACTGGACCCCGGCGCGCCTGGCGACCCTGGGCATTGAAGACCAACGACCAGTGCTGGAATTGCAATAAGGGAAAGGGGGACCTGGCCCATCTTTTATATTACTGTCCCAAAGTCAAATCATTCTGGGAGAAGATCTTCACCTTCTTAAACAAAATGTTAGGTTGTACTCTAAAAACGGAGTTTGCCACCCTGGTAACTGCTTTTATTAAGACAGATGCAGACTCACAGAGACCTACTGGATCTCCTTTTGACAGCAGGAGTCAAAATGGCACTCAATAAATGGAAAGACACCTCCAAGGCAACGTTTAAGGGATGGCTCAACTGGGTGACGTATCTCAGAGGAGTGGACACAGTGGCCCTATGTGATTCACCATGGAGACAGCCCTGCAGGCAGATGTGGGCATCCCTGGACAAGTACCTAGACCCATATGAGCCGCCCTGAATAGGTCTAGTATAACTACCCAGAAAGCAACCCTCATAAGACAATAGCGATGTAACAAAATCTCCCTGCATTCTATATCTCTTCTCTCTCTCTATTCTAGTCCCTATCCTTGTCCCTCCCACTCTTTCTCTTGCCCATACGAGGACAGTGGGTGGGGGGCAGCCACCCTACCGGAACTGTACTACAATTAACACAGCCAACTTGGGCTGCCCTGTAGCAAACAAGCGATACAGAGTACATGTTATATGTTATATGTTAAATGTCATATGTTGTAAAAAAGATAACAATAAAAATATATTGAAATAAAAAAAAAAATAATAATGTGGAGTTGCCATCCTCGTTGGGAAGCGGCTCCAGTGCCAAGTCCTTAAGACTTGGGTGGACTGTGGGCTTTTTGTGTACTAGCCAAACCATGAGTTCTAGACAATACTGTTGTTGCGGTAGCCTTATATGCCCCCACTACTGACAAGACGTGCTTTCTGGTACAGCTATTCTCATTTGGGAGGGTACTCGTCCTCCTGGGGGGAGATTGGAATGTAGCCCGGACAAATGTTAGCTAGGACAGGGTGCCCTGATTTCCTTAATTGGAATTACAGGGCCATCCTTCAGGACCTTGTCAATGACTATGTGCTGGTGTATGTTTGATAATTGTTACACCGACCAATTGTGAATTGATTATTATCCTATCCATGGAGGGCTACTACCTCATATAAACCATTCTGATATTCCTGCTGACCACAGCCTGGTTCTCCTAGGTCTTGACGTATGAGTAATATCACCTCTCCTACTCTGGTGGTGAATATGAGTGTTCGCTTGTAAGCTACCTAAGAGAAAGGAGCAGCTTCGTATTCTTATCCGGCCATACTTTTCTGAGAATAAGGGTTTGGTAGCCTCCCATGGGGTCCTGTGTTAGGTAGGCAAAGTGACCCTGAGGGGGAGAAGGATACAGGATTCAGCACAGGAAAAGCATAGGTCCATGTGAATCTTAGTTTATGGAGTCAAGTATCCACACTCTCTCAATGTGGAGTGGCAACATCTCTTCCATGTAAAGTTTCACAATGGTCTGGGGGAGGAATTGACACATTTGGTCCGCCTTTTGTACGCTATGCCCTCAGCAGAGGTTGCATGTGAAAGAGTCCTTTGGGAGACTTCTAGATCAGCTGTGGCACCCATCAGGGGTGTCCTTTGTGCCCACTTCTCTTCCTCTTGGTGTTAGAACCTCTTGCGGCTGCAGTTCAATTGGCTCAGGAAGTGAACAGGAGTGGGAAAAATATTGGCCCTAATCTATGTGGACAATATTCTGCTTCTTCTGTTTCCTCCTGATCTTCCATATCTATAGTGATGTCTCTTATTGATGACCTTTTCCACATATCGGGTTACAAGATTGACCGGTTCAAGTGTGAGTCTTACCCTATGTCTGGAGTTACCACCAGTGCTTGCATCCAGGGCTATCACTTGAGATGGATATCAGAGGGGCTTCGCTACTCATCAATCTGCATCAATGGGGGTGCTTTTTCGCATGGTTACCCCACTGAAAGAAACAAACAAAGCATGGCTTTCTGAAGGGGACACATATCAATATGTCCTTTGGGGAAGGTATAGACCATGAAAATGATGATAGCACCTTGATTCACTTATCTTTTTGAGTATTTACTCATCCATATATCAACCAAGAAGCGAAAAGGCACACATCATACTTTTGAAGAGCTCAGCACACAGCAATAATTCAAGGCAAGAAGAGCCACAGTTCTGGAAAACTGGGTACAAGAATACGAGTTGTAGGATACAGCGAAACACAAAACTAACGAAAACTGCCTCAGTCAATTAACTACAGATGCCTGACGGTTTTTTGTCTACTAATGTTAGAACATTCTTGAGATTAAGTCCGTTGCTCTGATTGCCAAACTTATGTTGTGCTGTGTGTTCATCATACATTTATACTTGTGATACAATAGGCAAGGGTGAGGATTAAACCTCTGGTTTGAAGCCATGTTGTTTTATTATGTTGATTATACCCCTTTCTTAAGTCACTTCTGAAGAGTGTTTCATGTTTACTTGATTTATATGTTTCAGTTCATGGCTATAAGAACTGAGATACTCAAATGTTGGCTTGCATAACCTTTAATTGTTCTACATATGAAACTTCTACACACTAATGTGTTTTCAGTAATAAGTTCTTTTTCATGGATAGGACCATCTTGCCTAGATATATGAGACAATGATGGTATATTGTTCTTCTTTGATGTATGATGTTACCGAAGTACACATTTTTATATTTATTTAACTTACATGGTAGTTTACAAATGATCTGTCTTCATTATTCATTTGAAAATAGTATATTGACTGTGAAATCATGTTATGTTTAGGAATTTATTTGTAACTAATAATTGTCTGAGGCTTGTGTAACTAATTGCATGCAATCTGATATTGTTCTTTTCTGGAACTACTAAAGATAAATGTCATCGTTAGCTAACATATATGGTTTAATTATTATCTGCTTTGAGCAATTAGTAAAATTATCTAAGGAATTAAGCTTTTTTTAGGAATTTATTTGGAATTAAGGATTGTCTGAGATTTTTGTAACGTTTGCATACAATATGCTGCTGGTCAGGAAATTGGCCATTGTAGATTCATGCTTGTTTTTATTTTATTTTACTTTACTAGCACCAGTAATATTTTGGCACCCACGCAGTGTCCTGATGATAGTCCCACTGAATTGCTCATAGAGGATTGAAATGTTGACTATACCATCAAAGAGGCCTAGCTTGGGAAAGAACAACTTATAATTCTCACTGTAATGGACTTTGAGAAACAATCATTAGTTATTTCGGTCTATGAGATTTCTATTTGTGATTTTGTGGTTCTCGTAGTAAAGTGTCATATATGTTACATGTTTCTTTTATTTAGATAGGGTCCATATTGCTAGTTCTTTATAATGCAAATCCAAGTAGAGCTGAAACAAATAGACATTGACTACTATTTTCTTCTGGGACATAATTATTTTAACTGAGTTTCTTGATTGAGTCATACACAGTTTTTAAATTGACTGATTCTATTAAATTGTTTTGATTGATGCAGCCCACTGGGCAATGTTTCCCCCACAAGACCCATCCAAACTTGCATTATGTTTTTTATGCCCAGAGGGGGTTTAGAATGCCTTGGGAATACTCTTCAGTGCATGCACTTCAGTATTACTGAATAAAGAAACCACTTTGGCTGTTAACCACAGGACTTGGATTAGGGCAATGCTGCACATGTATTCTGCATCAGTGCATGGACAAAATGCATCTTGAAACCCACCCACCTCCAAAAAAATCTGACATCCCTTGGGTAGGTATTCTGGGTTTGATTTAGAATAGGGCGCTAGGAAGTTCAAGTCCATCACTGCAGGCTCCAATTAGCTGCATTCTATGCATGCTGCTTTACATCTTACAATGACATTTAGATCTGAGATGCCAATAAAAAAAGTTCATCCAAGAAGATCTTCCCGACCACTTCTCTCACCAAACATGCCTTCTCAGGACCATGAACTGTAAATAAAATATCAAACTGGACAACCCAGTGCAGTAACCATATAAATAGATTATGATTATATGAAATACCACAAAAAGACCTGCACAGTTGCTCAAAGCTGTGTGCATACTGAAAAATCGGTGAAGTGCACGATTGTCTCAACGTAATATATACTTATTTTGACTTCTACTCATTTTGGTTGTCTATTTACTTACTTATATACTATTGTGCCGCCTCCTCTGATAGGTCTGTAAAACGTATGTTTTGTCCCAAATGTTTGTCCTGAATTTTGACCTTCTGTCCTGACATTTTGTCCTGAATTTTGACCCTTTCTCCTGAATTTTTACACTCACCATCTTGAATTCGCACCCCTGCCAGTTAGTCACTTTAATAGGAACTGTGAATTTCAGCACACACTCCAGGAGTGGAACGTTTGTCTCCACATTCATCTAATGGCAAGCTCTTTCCTAGATCTTGCCTTTACTCAAGATATTGGAGATTTTCTCATTGCATTCCATTTTTAAATAAAGCATATTGTTTTTAATAAAAGAGAGCTTTTCGCCTAGATTTCAAATTTACAACAGCAAAATAATAACCTGGTAATCCCCAGTAAAACACTATAGAAAGATAAAACGTTGAGCGCCTGTAGGTATGTTCAGAAGGATTTTATTAGAAAGGGTCTGGTTCGTAAATCTTTTTCTGTGAGAAGTTGTATTTTACTCCAGACTTAGGTGTGACTTACTCCTAGATTTCCAAGAGTAGGCCACACTTTAGGAAGAAAGGGTCACAAACCGGGTCAAAATGTATATAATGAAGTGCGTCCTACATTACAACGCCCAGCGCTCCAATAAAAACGCAACTCTTCTGTTGTGAGACAAACAAAAAACGCGCCGGGGACTGTCAAGGGACTCGGCTTAGCCATCTTGAGCGTTGTTTAAAGATGCACTTCAAAAGCATTGTCAGTGTAGTCTTTTGTAGCTCATTAACAATTTCTTTAATGAGTTTTTTAGTGATAGTTAAAGTAACAGACAAGTGACAGATTGTTTGTCTTTAATGATTTCCCGGTTTCAGGCCCATTACAAAGCAATTAGAAATCTGACAGCATTTTCACTCTGCATTACTGATCATCTAAAGTGATGAGGAACGAGAGGTGATGAATATTAATTGTATATTTTCATAAGATTATCATAAATTATTACCTTGTCTAATGTGCTGCAGGTGAACGCAGGAGCAAAGGAGAAAAATGCAGTCAGATATGATAATTTGAAACATTGCGTGACTTTAGAGTGCGTCTCCACAAGCGCTGTCCATCTTATTATCTTAATATGAATTTCCCCTACAAGACCCTCGTTTGCATAAGAATTACATATAATGGGAAATGCGTTTACACCTTATTTGTTTGTTTTATGTGCTGGTGTGGGATTCTTTGTTTCTGACATGCTTTAATTCGTCTTTGGTTCTGAAATGTTTCGGATGATGATATCATTAAACCCATCACCACTTAGCTTAATAGCTTTCAGGTTCCTAGACTTTGAAAAATGTATTTAGGTTCGGTTTCAAGGTAATAAATACCCCACTAGATTTGTCATGTTAATTTTAAAAATCAAGTGGTGAGCTTGAATTCTTTTTGAAAACATACTTTATCGAAATTTCACTTTACAGATACACCCGTTATCAATGCATATGCTTCACCTTCCTCCACATTAGCAGGGCACTGACTCACACATTCTCATAAAACTCATAAAACTTTATGTTCTTACATCATTCTAACTCTAATCATACTCAGCCCACAGCATGAACTGGAGGTGGTCTATGCGCCTATGTTAAAGCAGGCAATCATACGAGGCATTTGCCCACCAACAAAACAACAACATTTTAAACTATGGACAGCCATGTGAGAGTGTAGGTGGTGCTAGGGGTAGAACCACAGTTACTCCACATTTGTGGCAAATCATCTAGGATGTGAGCCCAAGATTCTGCGCAGCTCCCCAGTTTCAGACCTTTATCTGCTTCTCTTTTCAGCACTGTACTCTCACAGCTAGCCCATTTCGAAGACGCGTGATCCAGCTCCAAATCCTGGGTCCCTTTGGGGGACTTCCAGCCCATTGTCAATTGGCGTTTAGATAGGAGTAATGCCATATCTGCAAACCTAGTCGTGACTGTTCCCGCCTTAGGATAGCGAAACGAACCCAAGCGGCGGGCCGCAGGTGATAGGGGCAGTGGACGGCCTGTGGCCATTGATAGCGCTTCCATCACTGTGTCCCAATAGGGGGTAATGACAGGGCACTCCGATACCATAAAAAGGAATGCAGCGTTGTGCTCCCCGCATCTGGGGCAGCCTGCAGTTGCAAGTAATGACAGCAAATGTATTATTTCAGGCATGACATATGCCCTATGAAGAAAGTAAAATTGAACGTGCTTAAATCGTGCATTGCAAGAAACCTTTGTGATGCGCTCAAGGATTTTTACTCAATCTGCATCGCCAGTGGGGGTTTCCAGGTCTGCCTCACATCTGTCACGCAATGGCCGGAGGTCTGGTTTTGCTTGCACTAACAGTGCTTTATATAGGTGTGACGTTGCACAGTGCCACTCAAGATCTCGCAGATGCACTGCAGGGCCAGATGGACCTCCGGTTCAGTCAAACCTGCACTCCAGCACTGCTGCATCGCTGCAGCTAGTGCTCAATGTAGTAAAAAGTGCTGGGTAGGGAATCAAATTTGGTCCTGCAGCTCTTCAAAATGTGCAATCATATAATTCATGTATAAATCGCCCACCCTGATGAGATCAAACGTTGGGCAATCCCTCAATTCTCTCCTATCGCCCCTATGGGGGAATGGCAAGGAGCATGGGCAGTGGGAGCTCCCTTGTGTAGGGTACTTGGGTTTTAGGGTGCTGTAGTGCACGTTGCCACGCATGTCGGAGACTGTCAGGATGTCCTCTATTCACTGATGAGAGCCCATTGGCGCTAGTATGAGAAGAGCCAATGTGACCCGGGAGGTGGATCAGAATCCTTCCGGTGGTCTCCCCAACAGTTCTACTGTCAGTGCGCTGCCCACTGTAGTTGCACTGCTAGGTAATACAGTTCAGAGTCTGGCACTGCTAGGCTCCCCTCCATTGCAGGGAGTGTTAGCTTCAACAGTGCTGTTCTTTTTCTGCTGGTTCCCCATATCAGTTCCAGAACTAGAGCATCTCTGTTTAGGAACATCTCCATAGGGATCCGAACAAGAATGGCAGTAAAGTAATATAGTATCCTAGGGGCAATGATCATCTTCGTCAGAGATATTCTTGCCATAACCAAAAGTGGGAGCGTTAACCAAAACCTAATTGCTGGGTGACGTGCTGACACTGCCGCCCGTATATTGCTGTGCACTAGTTGTTCTACTGTGTGTTATATGCAACATATTGATCGTGGACGCTGTCCAGAGTAGCCTATTTCCCAGTCTTAAGAGGGATTCCTTCCTCAGCTGGTTCCAAGGGGAAGGCGCAGGATTTTTCCTAATAGACCTACAAGCCAGAAAATGCACTATTTTGTTCCAATGTGTTAAAGTCTCCTTGGAGATCAGCCATTGTGCTGTGACTGTATAGTAGCATGTTGTCTGCATACATTGAGAGATAAAATGGCCTCCTGTTAATGCAGTGGATTTCATATTGTGTCCCTTGACAGATAGCGCTGGCAAGTGGTTCCAGGGCCAGGACAAACAATGTGGGTGAAAGTGGGCAGCCCTTGCCAGGTGCCTCTCCCCACCCCATAACTGTCCGAAATAAGTGCTTCAGTCTTTATGTGGGCTGTTGTGTTTGTGTAAAGTAGTTTGGTCCAACTAATGAATCTATTGCCCAATGCAATGGCTGACATTGTCGCATATAAAAAATCCAGGACAAGGAGTCAAATGCTTTTTCGATGTCAAAGGATAGAGCCATAGCAGTTAGAAGAAGTTCTGCAGTGCTGTTCAATTCTTGTATGAACCGCCGGACATTTTGAAATGTGTTGTGTGTGGGAATGAACCCCACCTGGTCTGAGTTGAAGAGAATCTGGATATGAGCAAGTAATCAATTTGCCAGTATTTGGCTGAGGATTTAGTAGTCTGCATTTAACAAGGAGAAGGGTTGGCACAGTCCCATCTTTTCTGCATCACGCATCTGCATCATAGGTCAAATAGAACTCAATTGGAAGCCCAATCTTCCCCCAGTACTTTTCAGTGTGCCATGGCCTTAGTTGCCCCCCTGACCTCCTGCTCTGAAGCATCCTCTCCCAATTGGTCTACCTCTTGTGCTCAAAGCTGACATATTTGAGCCTGGAGGATGTAATTGTGGAGCTGTTGCGTGTTACACTTATCCCCTGGTTCATATAGCTGTTTATAATATTTGAAGACCACCTGGTTAATCTTCACCTGTGAGTGAACCACTTCATTCTGTGCCATTCTAATGTTTTGAATTGGTGCTTCCCTCCTTTTGGAGTTATTGAGCCACGCTAGCAAGCGACCAGACTTATCTCGCTCGCCATGAGCCCTGATGAGGGTGGGATCGATAATCATATTTCATCAGTAGTTCAATCGGTGCAAATAATGATTGATGCTCCTTGCGCAGCCTATTTTCAGCCATGGGGTCCCCACTCTGTGCCATTTCCATGCGTCAAAAGATGTCCTGTGGTAACTGGAGGTCTGCATGTAATTACACCCAATGCTACTCTTTGCCTGTGCAATAATACCTTAAAGGCATCCCATTCGAATAGGCCGCTGGAGGCAGTTTTCTAATTTTCTCTAAAGTAATGGTCTATAGTGTCCATGTTGCGAGCGCAGGCCTAATCACGTTCCAATCAAATGTTACCAGTAGTGAGTTATGGTCAAAATGTGTTCAAGCTAGGTATTCTGCAGCTATGACGCTACTCTGTAATGTTGTGGTGCATAGAACTCATCTAAACACACAAGTAACAAATGTACCCCTGAGTAATCTGAATTTGCCATCTGTGATGGGTACCAGAGTCGTCACGTGTGCCCTAAGCCCCAGTGCAGCATTCAGTCACTAAACCCCTTGGAAATTTTGTAGGTGGGGCGTTAGGTAGTGGGGGTGTGATCTAATCAGGAGTGTGCTGGCTACACAGTTAAAACCCCCTCCCACGAAAAGGGGATTGTTGGTAACTTTCATTAGCATTGGGGCCAGGGTATCTAGAAAAGCACATTGATCCACATTTGGGGCATGAATGTTGAGAAGTGCCACATCTTGCCCATCCACTTAACTTGCCAGTAGGACATATCAACCCTCCCAATCCATCACGTCAATGTGATGGTTGAATGAGACCCGTAGTCATATCCATATCAGCACTCGTCTAGCATATGCTGAATATGTCGTACAATACACCCTACCTCTCAATCGTTTATGCAATGCCTGATCCTCCAATTTAGAGATGTGACCTCTTACAAGAATGCAAATTAAACTTCCTGTCTCTTCAGAAATGCCAGCACATTGTATATTTTACTTAGGAGTTAAGTCCTCGCACATTCTATGTGACGACTTTCATAGACAATAGCATGCAATCTCCCTATGTCCCTGTAAAATAACATACCCCTTCTGGAGCTCCTCAGGAATAGTACCTTGGGCTCTACACACTGTAATGAAGGGCTACAGAAAAACAAATTGATTCTTAACATCCCCAACTCCTTCTCCCAGGACTGAGAAGTCAAAAGTCTGTCCAAACAAATAACATTTGCCTAGGCTATCCTGTTTTAAGTTTAAACCAATAATAACTAACAAAACCCCACTGAAAGGGAAATATCTGTTAACATATAAACAATGATAAACACCTGCATAACCACAAACTAAATGCCATTGAAAGAAAGGAAAAGGAGAGTTAAAGAGTCATTTTTATTTCTTCCTGAAGGGGCCAATACAATGTAACTTTGTTATACAAGGTATCAGCAAGAAAGACTGGGCTAACATTATTCTGCTTGATTTTTGTTTTTTAGGGATACCACTAAAACATTGTTTCTTCTTCCTTATGCTTTTTTCTGTTTTGTGGTCTTTGGTCTAAAGATACAGGGTTTGGAAGCATGTTTTTGGTCTTATTTAATTAGTAATGTAGAGAATCAGGATATATCAAAATCCTATTTTGGCTTCGTTTGATTCTTACACTTACAGGTTAAAGGGCTGGTTTCATAAGAATCTTTCGTAATATGTTCCATCACATTCACCCACAGATAGGAAATGTGTGAAACCCTTTGAAACATCAGCCCCCTTTGCTAGCGAGTCAGTATTGATAGCAGGTAAATTGCCAAACTTCCCAGGCTTTAAACATTCAATGCAAGGGGTAGTGACAGGTATATGTGAAAAGAGTGCTGTCGCCACACATCTGGGATAGTGGTGAAAACATGACACCAGACTTTTGGAAAACATAGAAAGCAGAGTCACTTGAAAAAGTTGTGTGATGACCTGTCAAAATTGATACCTGAGCTGAAGTGCTTCCCTGTAAGAGATCCTGGTTACTTGCTAGATGGTATGCTGAAAGCATCTTTACAATCTTCAGAGTTAAAGAAGAATGCTACTGACTTTGTAGTCCATTCTGGTGCACTGTTTCGTTATGCACAGGAACTAAAACGCAAATATTTCTAATTTTGTGCTTTGTGTGGCATCAAAAAAGAAGTCATCCCAACTGTGTCATTTAGCTGGTGGTTTTCAGTCCTAGAGGTCATAAATGCTGTATTATCCATGTGGTGACTCATTAAAGTATTTTTGCTTAGTAATTATGCCAAAGGCAAGAAATGTGAGGATCTTCGGTTGCATATTGATAGTGATGTGAAAAAAAGAACACTCTACTGCATTCTTTGATTTTTACAGGAAAACACGACTGCTGTAGTGGACATAATCAATAAATTAGAGTCTGAAAACACCCTTGTCTACCAAGTGTTCAGCGTAATTGGTGTAGATGTGAAACATCTCCTTGAGAGCAGGCTGGGCGACACTTTTAGTAACTTTGGCATTGCAACATGTTCTATTTTAGAATGCTTGCCACTTGGTAAGCAAAGAAATGTTGAGGAGCAATTCAGGAAATTTAATTTTACAATGCATGCGAAATGGCTTGCAATGATGTATAGAAATGTCCCTTCACCAACAATGGCATTTGAAGTTAATGAAGCCTCACTGTGGTACTCTGCACAAGTTCTAGATCCCCTCCGTAAAGAGGACTTTTCTCCAGACTTTGAAAAGTACTGCTTCATTTGTTACCACTTTAATAACTCTGAGGGCATATGTGCCCAGTTCAACGCATACTTTGCAGAAACTGTCCCAGAGAATCACAATCTTCATGTGCACCAGTGTTGGCATGGAACGCTATGTCACTGGCCGGGGTTAGCAAATTGTGTACTGGCTGTTTTGGTGTTGCCAGTCTCACGTGCCAATACTGAGATGGCCTTTTCAAAGCTAAAAGTTTACATGGGAAGGTAAGAGTGAGCGCGCATAACCCAAGGCTTACTCAAGAAGTAATGTGAGGTGTGCTACAATAAGTTTGATTTATAAAAATGTATTTAACCTCCTGTACACTGTAGGTACACTGTCTAAATACCATGCACTATCAGTGCAGAAAGCAAGCAATATTAAAAGCAAAAAGTTCCATAAACACCAGAAAAACACTGTTTCAGATGTTTTTAATGGCGCAAAAATGTATAACCACTTTTTTTTAAGGTATTGAAATCACAGGAAAACACTGAAAAACCCCAACCAGAATTTACCAAAAATAGAAACTGAAAACAGAAAAGCCTACATATGTCTTTATTATGCAACAAAGGTTGAGATCTGCTGCAGACTAATGCAGAGAGAACCCCGTCCCCTTGTATCATCTGGAACCAAGTCCTGCTGCCCCAATACACCAGGCACTTCGGAATGTAGACCCACTTCCCCTATCCCTTCCCCATTATCCCCAGTACCTGCCACAATCGTAGGCATTGGGAGTGTCTCAGACTGTTCACCCTAGAGATTGCCCGCTAGGCAAAGTGTCAGAGCTGGGCCCTGCTTCTCTAATCCATCTGAGACCGTCGACCCACTGGTACTCCCTTCAGAATCCAACCCTTGTGCCGATGCCAGCAGGTTAAAGTGGTTTTTTTTGTGGTACTGCGACACTTCAACCACCACCTTTGCCGTGGCACTGGCCAGCTGTTCCTCTGAGGGGTGGTTTCGGGTCTGATACTTCTGTTGTTTTCTAAGTTTTTTACTCTCCTAGCTGCCCTCCAATGTTTTGCTCTCCTGGGTCAGTCTGGCTGTTTTGGGCTTTATGGTCGTCAGTGTGACCACTCATGGGGTTGTCACTCAGACAAGGCAGTGGTAGTGACCAGGTATTTCCTCCCGTATACCCGTGTTTACCTATATATGGGAGGATATACTCTCCTATGGGGACAGTCAGTGGTAGTGACCACCCAGTGTCCTCCAGAGCCCAGGTAGGACCCCAGTCCAGTGTGTCCCAGGGTCAGTGAGCCACGTGGAATCAGTGGTAGACCCCCTCAGTGCAAGGTAATGGGAGGCTTCTCCCTCCCTCCGAAGTGAACAGGGAGACTAACCTCAGGTGACGATTCACAATTTGCCGTTGAGGTGATGTGGGGGCTTCCTGCTGTAACTGGAGGTGCGGCGCTGCGACCAGTCACCGCAGCACTTGGACTGATGCCTGCCTGCAGTGGCCTGGTTGTCCACTAGGGAGGGCAACCTAGTGGTCCAATGTCTCCAAAAAGGAGGGTGGGGGCCCGGGGGATGCCCTCAATTCTCCAATGTAGGCCCAGGCTTTTAGCTCATCTTGTTCCAGGGGCCTCGCGCCACCCAGGCAATGAGCCCCGACATCCAGGTCCTAGTATCAGGCACTAAGCTCCGCACCCCCACACCAGCTTGAGTGTCAGGCGGTCCTCCCAGAGGAACCTCCACCTTCACAGGCACCACCGGGCACCACTGTATTCCAATAGCTGCACTCGCGCTTCTTGTGGCATTCGCGGCACAGGCAACTCCCCAATGCTGGTATAGGGCACTATTCCAGGGCTCAACTCTAGCAGAGTCAGGCAGGCTCCCTCCATTGTCCCAAGAAGTGGGGGGCGAGGGAGGGTCAGGATAATTGATGAAGGATTTTCCAGGGTTTGTCTACGGACCACCTGGCCGCACATCTTCTTGGCCAGGCTCCCATAAAGTGGTGAGCTTGATGACAAGTGGGACAAATTGTCACTGCTGAACCCCAAAGTGGTTTGTGTGTATGCATGTGTGCCCACATAGATGAGTTAGTGAGAGTGTCAGTGTTTGTACAGGTAACAAGTTAGACATTTTTAATTTCTCTTGATACATTGAGCCGCAACCTGGTGTAAGTTAAACTGCTTCAAATGGAATCGGAGAAGATTCTAAGAATGACAGTTGGGGCAGCAAGTCCAGCAGATGGGTCATAGCAACTTTGTGGGAGGTTATGCCTCATTGAAAGGTGTTGCTTCTACGTGGATAGGCATTCTTACTTGACTGACGACTAGGATGGGATCCCTGCTAGGCTTCCACAAACCATGAAGCCGACCAAAATAACTCAACAGCTGACTACTGCTCATGGAGGGCATTCTGGTTACTCTTTTTAGTAGGTAAGAGTGGCAGCAATTTCCAAGTCAAGTGAAGTGGGAATATTGCTCCACTCTTCCGTCATACTGGTTATGGAGTGTTCGGATCTGTACCTTATATTACTAAGTTTCATGGGAAACGTGATAGAAGACATAGATCAAGGTGAATGTTTTGGAACAACTGGAGATAGAAACTATAGCAAGACCAGTATGTTGTTTTTATGTGGGGAGTTAAGCAAAGGGCTTTACCGTAGTTAATTGGGTAAAAGTATTTGGCCATGCCAACAAAGGGTTTTGTTTCTGAAGAGTCAAAACCTTTTGAATATCTCATGTGGTCCTTCAGGGTGATAGAGGACAGAAAGTAATGCTTGGTGCGCAATTAAGAGCATGTCCCTTGTCAAGATCATCTCAATTTAATTTTTTGTTTCTATTACTTTTTATTGCATTTCAAAACATACAAAACAAGAGTCATTATATTCAAGACAAACCAGTCACTCCAGCTCAGAGAACTGCTTATTCTTGTACATATTCGACATGAGAATTTACTAACCATATCATTTAACATAGTCGTAATTACTGTACTCCATGATATGAAATCCAAAGGCCCCATATTCTCATGTGTTTCTTCTCCCATCCACTCCATTTATATAGCATCCGTTCCACCACTGCACAATAATTCATACCATCTATCCACTCCGTCAGTGGGTGGTGGTGTTTTCTGCCTAGCTCCAGTGACGTGCAATGTCGCATTTGCAGATCAAGAACCACACGCCTGCCAGTGTCCACTTTACCCTGGTTGCAGCCCACCCTTCTATTATGCCCAATATAGCTACCTTTAGATTTGTGGTTCTGGGTATTTCGATTACATATGCAACCAGATTCAGAATTTTCTGCCAATATATCAGAATTCTTGGGAAGTCCCATACTACATGAAAGAAGGACGCCCCTAGGAATCCACATCTTGTGCACATCAAGCGTTTTGCCCTCCCCATTCCCACAGCTGATTTGGGCAAAAGCACACCCTATGAAGGTAATTAAATTGTATTGCACTGAGATTCTACGGGATGGCCAATACCCTAGATGCCAATATTGTCTCCTGCCGGTTATCATTGTCTAGTTCCTCATTGTCACGTTCCCATTTTCTTCACCTTACCCACTTGGTCTGGTAAATTCAGCAGAAGAGATCTTTTTACAGAGAAATGATCTTGGAACTTTGCTCAAGTATTAGTTTATCCTCTGGGGGTTATAATCAGGGACTTCCATGTGATGCTGAGTATGATTTAACCAGAGATATTTAAACAATTGAGATTTGTGCAACTGAAAACCATTTTTAGTTTGTTCATAGGATTTGATATGGATGTTTCTCATACATCTTCCATGTATGAGAGTCCAAATAGATCCCAACTTGCGATACCTGGGGCAGCAGTGTCCGATGCTACAGTGATGTCGAGGTAGGTTACTTGTTCACCCATTTTTTTTTTTGGTCCTCATTTGTGCAATAAAAGTATTGGAAAAGATTATCGGCCCTGCATTCTCTCTGTGTCGATTAGATGTCCTTTCTGCAGGTCCTCTGTCTTCCAATCCCATTTTAACCGAGGGTGGATACCTCTGGAGTTTCCATCTTCAAATCCCTGTATATGGGGATATTGCTGTAATGCATAATCATTGGACTCCTGAGCCCCTTTTAACTCCCCCTAAAACCAAGAGTCAAATTCCTGTTCCCAGATGTCCCAGAATCGTAATCACTTATTCTGTGTCCTACA
The DNA here is from genome assembly GCF_964204655.1 of Triturus cristatus. Taxonomy (NCBI): domain Eukaryota; kingdom Metazoa; phylum Chordata; class Amphibia; order Caudata; family Salamandridae; genus Triturus; species Triturus cristatus. The sequence continues at coordinate 551,011,245 of NC_140584.1, forward strand.
CCGATCCAATTTGCGGACCTTTTGCACCAAGGCTAACCACTCCCCTCTTGTAGGGGAATATGAGTTATCCATTTAATACATATCTCCCACTTTGCTAGCAGTATTAATACATTTAGCAGGTTTTTTTGTTTATTACTTAACTCCACCCTTATCCCACCTCCATTTACAACCCCAAATAATACTAAGCTTATGCTTACCTCCAGTTCTTCACCCAACACCTCCAAAAGAACCTTACCCACGTCTTGCCAGAACAGCTGTTATTTGGGGCATGGCCAAAACATGTGTCTGCCTTTAGCCTTTTTCTCTCCGCCTTTAGGACAGCACTTCACCGTTTGTTTGCTGATTTTCCTTAGTGGTTTTTCGGTGTCCAGTATGCCCTGTGGACTGTAAAGAAATGATTTTGTATGAGATAGGCTGAGCTAATAACATACCACAAAGTAGACATCGATACTTGACAGAGAATTTGTACATCCAACTATGGCAGATCGTTCCCCTATATTTCTATAACCAGGATAAAGTCATCATCCTCGGCAAGTATTAGCATCCAATACCAACATGAGCTCTCTTTCTTCTGTATTAATCTTCCTAGTAGCTTTGATTCCAGTTCACTATTCCCTTCACCTGTACTTCCCCAGTGATTTTGCCCAGCTAACCAGCTAGTAGTACTTAAATCTGGAAAGATTGCCATTGGTTATTAGTGACATATGCTCCCAAACTATAAAGATGTTTCCTGTAAGCAGGTGACCCCATTTCGTAATTCCCCCCCTCTGACAGAGGGTTTGAAAGTTTTTCTTTTAAACATTCTGGTATTCCGGAGGGCCATAGTTACTATAGAATGGAATTTTAAATGACCTTCTAATTTGGAACCAAAGTTTACATGCCGCTAATAGTACCTTCAGTTTCACTTTTTAAAAACATTTTGGATGCCCAAATTTGTAGAAGAAAAAATCACCCTTCTTCAGAGTCATAGCTTGAAGATGTGGAGCATATACTGGGAATAGTTGAAGAAGTGATCTCATATTTTTAAATTGGAATGCTCTACAAAATTGAAAAAAATCAGGGCTGGCTATCCCTCCCTGTTCATTTTTTCTTCAAAGTTTTTTACAAGCTATTCTTGTTGCTTTGAGGCCCATATAAAACTATTTAGTTCTCCTTGTAGTTTCCTAAACCAGTCCTGTTTAAACTCTAGAGGGATCGTGTTGAATCAGCATGTAAATTTAGGTAATATTGTCATCTTTAGAATATTGACTCATCTCAAAAATGAGAGTGGGAGTCCGACCCAAACCTTTAAAGGTTTTCTGGTCTCTGTTACCATTTTATAAAAATTCAAATGTGCAACTGTCTCTTTCAATAAGGGGTTATTGCTTTGGGAATTCCATTCCATAATTTCTGTTTTCGGCTGGCTGACTTGATAACCTGAGATCTTCCCGAACTTGTCTAAAATATCTAGTATTGTTGGGAAGAAGGATAAAAAATCTTTTGTGAATATCATTAAATCATCTGCATATGAGGCAACTTTCTTTTCCCACCCCTGATACTCAAAAGGGGGAATCTGTTGGTTAGCTCTAATTTCACTAGCTAATGGTTCAATATAAAGATCAAAGAGCAGGTGGGGAAGGTGGGCAGCCCTGCCATGTACCTCTGGAGATTGTTATCTTGTTTATCAGGTTGCCATAACCAATATCCTGGCAGTGGGGTTTTTGCATAGTGATTTCACTGCCCCCGAAAACCCCTCGCCTAAGCCATACTGCTCTAAAACTCTATGCAAGAAAGTCCAACTCACCCTCTCAAAGGCCTTTGCTGCATCAAAAGTAAGTACAGACAGGTGGGACCCACATTGTGTTGCCAGATCTATTGCCCAAACAGCTCATGTGTCAACTAAAAAAATATGCCTTCCTTTAATAAATCCCTTTTGATCTAAATGTACCAGTTGGTCTGCCACCCTCCCCAGTCTCCCGGCTAAAATCTGAGTGTAGATTTTATAATCGCTGTTTATCAATGAAATAGGCCTATAGGACTCACAACATTTTGGGTCCTTCCATGGTTTCAGCAAAACACCGATAATTGCTTCTTCCCATGACTTCTGCAAATCAAGCCCTTTAAGGAAAACAGAATTCAATAAATGTGTCAGGAACGGGGCAACCTCCTCTTTTAGGGATATATAGATCTCATTTGGGAATGCATCTGGACCAGCTGCTTTCCTTCCTTTTAGTTTCCCTATTTCATCCATCACCTCCTTGATCATTATTTCTGAGATTAATTGCTCAAACGACAGAGTGGGGATTTCAAGCTTCGCAAGGTAAAAATTAATTTGATCTTTTGCTGCAACTTTGTCCTTTGTATATAGATCTTGGAAAAAATGAACAAAAGCATTCACAATCTCTCTATCAATTGTACTAGGAATTCTCTGCCCCGCTACTCGAATTGCTTGGATCCTATTTTGATTTTGTTCTGTTCTAAGTTTCCATGCAAACAATTTCCAACATCCCTCTCCATACTCATAGTGTGCGAGTTTACTCGCCTACCATTTTTTCCTGACAATTGTCTCCAAGATATTGGCCAGCTCTTACTTTTTCTCTTTTGTTTCTGCATCAATCTTGGTTACATCCTGAGGGCTGAGTCTTTGTTCTGACATCCTATCCAACTGTTGTAGTCTGTTTTCTAATAGATTTATTTTACTCATTGTTTTAATACTCTTAAAGGCTGCTGAGCTAAGCAGCTTTTCCCTAATGACTACCTTGTATGCATGCCATATAATTCGAGTAGAGGTGCCAACTTCCAAGTCAAAAAGAAAAAACAGTGGAAACTTCACATAGTCAGCACCTAATCCTAAGTAACTCCCAATTTTTAGTCCCTCGCAAATTTTATCAAGGGTGTATGTGCACACCGTAAAGCACCCACTGTTACAATGCTTATTCCAACAGGAATTCAAACAGTCAAAAACAAAAAGCACAGGTGCACCACACCAAATCAATCAAGTCAATTCAGATAAATATATAATCCACGTCCAAGCAAATAATAAAAAGAGAGTTCCTTGATCTAATCTCTTTAATCCATTTTCATGATAGGCACACAACACAGCCGACGCGTTTCGTCCTGGTATAGGACTTCTTCAGGGCTGTTAAAAAATACATATATATACATATATAAAAAACACACTTACAATCAAGACATACTAAACATATAACAATAAAAATATTCATTTTCTATGGTATGCAGAAGCATGCCATTTCAGCACAACATGTACTGTACCTTTACAAACAGATGACAGATAATATATATTTTTATCTTGTTTACTTCTTATTGCAATGTACATCATTACATGTTCAAAATAAATATCCTAGCCAGAATAAGCAATTTTTTTTTTTTTTTAAAGCAGTGTTTTGCAAAAGTAATTTTACAGTCAATCTATTCATTCATTTAATGAGGACCCGTAATTTTTATATTTTATTGCTAAGGAACTACTAGAAATAGCGGTAACAGCAAGTCAGTCTCAGATTGTTTCATTAGGAGCTTATGGTAGCAATAGTTACAACCAGCTTCGTTGGATTGAATTATTTAGATTTTTTGGAAGAAGTCCTATACCAGGACGAAACGCGTCAGCTGTGTTGTGTGCCTATCATGAAAATGGATTAAAGAGATGAGATCAAGGAACTCTCTTTTTCTTATTTGCTTGGACGTGGATTATATATTTATCCGAATTGACTTGATTGATTTGGTGTGGTGCACCTGTGCTTTTTGTTTTTGAGAGGTGCTAACTTCATTTAGATAAAAATATTCCTTAGTTACGTCTTTAAGATTTGTCACTAATTGTTGGCCAAGGAGCAAAATTCGATCCAGTGTCCACTTTGAGGAAACCACTACCTTGTCTAACCTTAATTCCAATCAAACCGCTGAGTGATCTGACAGATGAACCAGTAGATGTTCTACTTTCCTAAACATTTTACTTTCTCCAGCCTCCCCTAACAAATAGTCTATCCTAGAGGCAGGCCCATATTTCTTTTCTCTGAATGTAAGCTTGTGCTCCCTTTCCCCTTTAACTTTCCAGACATCCACCAACCCAAAACCTTCCATAGAGCGTTTTAGCCCCATCCTCATTTTAGGTAGCTCAGGTTCTATAGTTGTTTTCCTACTAGGCCACCTATCTTCCTTTGGATCTAGTAACAGATTAAAATCCCTAGCCAAGGATATGGGAGCTGTGAATCCAATAGTTGACTATGTAGGGACTGCCGGGGGCTACGGTCATCTACATTAGGACCGTAATACCCTGCGATTACATATGTTTTCCCTAGGATTTTTGCTTTTACCATGATCCACCGCCTCTTAGGGTCCATATGTACTTCCTCCACTGATGCTTTAACTGATTTCTTAAATAGGATAGCTAACCTATTCACACAGCAGGCCTGATTAGGGCAAACATAGTTGTCTACCCATCATTCTGCCTTTAATAGATGCGTCTCTTGAAGGATAATAATTTCACTATCGGCCATTCTTAAGTACTCCAATATCTTCTGCCTTCTATTTATGACCCTAAGACCATTCAAATTCCAGGATAAAATGTTAACCATCATTCAACCAGTTATGTTGGAACTGATCATCCCCTGATCCTTCCTACATCTGTACTTTTTTCCAAAAACCTGGACAGTTCTGTTTTATAATATTTCCTCCCTATATGCTCCAACACCCTTTGTGCATGTACCACAAAACTATGTGTAGCCCCCCCCACCCTCTTGGAGAACCCTCCCTTTCTTCTTTGGGTGAACCTTGTTCGCCCCTTTGAGATCTCTTTACTCTAACCTTTAATTTTGACTAGATTTGTTGCAATTTAATGTGCTTTATTAATGCCTCCACTTCTTTAGGCTCTCTTATGTTATGCATCTGGTTTTTCCAAATGATCTTCACAGAGGCTGGAAAACGCATATCTGCAGTCGCCCCCAAGGACCTTAACTCCTGGATATATTGCCCCAGATCCAATTGTCTGTCCTGTGTGGCTTTTGAAATATCCAACTGAATTCGGAACGACCAATCTCCTTTTTTATATATGCCAGCTTCAAAATCCTCTCCTTTAAAGCTAATCAGAATTCTTCATGGGTTTTTCCTCATTCCTACCTTCCTAAGTGGATCACGATGCACTCTTTGTATGCCCTCCTCCAACAATGCCGGCTCCAGCCCAGGAATGAACTCATTCAAGTGAGCCACCACAAAGCCCTTAATGTTTTACCCCTCCATTCCTTTCGGGATGGTCAACATTCTTAGGTTATTTCTTCTCGTGTTATTCTCTAATATTTCAATCTTATACCTAAGATCTTTTTCTCTTGCCTTCATCGCCTGAATTTCTACACAATTTTCTTCTAATTCTCTGCCCAGACCATCTAGTGAGGCTTCCACTGTCGCAACTCGACTCATTAATGTATTGATATTTTCCTCGAAGGCTTTGCTTGTCCCCTGAATTTTCCCCTGATTTTTTTCTGAGGTTGCAAAATTCAGGCTCATCTCCGAGATTATGCATTCTATAAATGTTTCCACCCCTGTGTGTTCAGCTTGTCCCATAGTGGTATGTATCTCTCCTTGTGCGCAACCACAAGGTTCCCCTTGTGTTTGCTCCCCCTGAGACATGGAGGGTGATGTTGTTTCTGGTTCTTCCGCAGCTAAAATTTGAAACCTATTACTAACTGCAATTCCGTCCCCTGTCACTTTGTTCCCCTCCTTCGACATATCTGGTGTATTTTTGGTTATGTCACTTATGGAGGTAACCGGAGAGGGTTGCTGGGCCTGAACTTTAAAGGAGGAATGTAATAAAGGAGTGTTTTTTTTATTTTAGCTCCTGTATTCCTTTCTCCTGTTAACAGAACAGGAGAAGGTTCAGAGTTCTGAGCTTGTTTTCCCCTCTTGCACCAATACTGCACTTAATCGAGGAACTGGAGTAATAGAAGCCCCCAGGTTCCTTTTCCTCAGGTAGCAATTTTTCCTGCGCTTTTGTGTAATTTCCTGTAATTGTGTATCCAGGACATTGTGTTTTTTGCCATTTAGTGGATTTAAACAGGATCCTTCAATTTCAGGAGCTGCAGGAGTTTGCGCCTTCTTTCTACTGGCTCCCTAAGCACTTACTGTCAACATACGCGCTTTTGCCTCACTCCTCTGTCTCTAATGCACCTTGCTGACTCCTCTTACCCACTCTGAGCAATCCAGGCCTGATCCAGCTCTTCTCAATGTGCCGAGCCGGGGCCCTCCGACTCCACCAGAGTCCTGCTGCAGCTTCCGCCCACACTGTTCCAGCGGAGCTCCAGACTGCTGTGCTCTTCCCGCACTGCCGCACCACTGATTCCTCCAACATGCCGTCTGTTGACACTTTCCCTTTTATCCTCAGATGCTTTCATGCAATTTTGTGGAGGCTTCTTTAGCTCTGCTCTATTGCTGTAGTGGCTAGAACCGTAGGGAGCTCCCGACCGGACCTCCTAGCCGGCCGCCATATTCTCCAACCCAATTTAGTATGTTGTAGTGCCTCACACCAACGCATTATTGGGATTCATGTGATTCTTGTGGAATTTGTGTAGAATGTTTGAGAGTAAGTGGAGGGGAGATTTCCCTTTTAGTACATTTAAGATACCATATTGATTTAGGGAATTCCAGATTAAGAACCTGGTCAGACCTATTACCGAAATAACTAGTCACCTATGTTGAGCAGAGGTGTGACTCAGTAGTATAGTTGCTAGCCAGGAAGACCTAGTCCACCCACAAATGTGGTCATGCTGCATTTGAAGTAGGAGACCCGCAGGGTTTTTGCTTCCTAAACATATTTAGTAACCATGTTTTGCAGGTCTGGGATAAAAGGATGTGGAAGAACATAGGGCTAATTTTGTGGAACAGAAAGGAAGGGAGGAAGGAAGGCAGTGCAATAATTTTGTATGATGCATCCTTCCGATCATTGAGACGGCCACTTGGACTATGTGTCCATATCTTTGCAATATATTTGCAGGATGGGGCAGTTGTTGAGGTGCCATGCTTCTGCTGGATTCAAGGTTACCATGATGCCTAAGTACTTATCTCATTTCTTTTGATATTTTCACTGCATATTCTTTCTGCCTGTATGTTTATATGATGTGGTGTGGTGGTAGTCGTGTATTGGGAGGTGCATCTGCAGATTGCACTGGAATGAATGGAGATTCAATGCCAATATACCAGGCATGCTTATAGCAGTGCAGCTCTTCACCTCTCTATTCTTTCTATACTTTTCCAGTGCTTCTAGCTGTCTGTGCAGTAAGTTAGTACAATTGATAAATACATCAGTATGTAATCTGCAAGTCATAAGTACCGGATCATGGTGGAGCCAGAATGAGAACTCATCCTACCACACTTTGGTCAATGACTACCACTGAATAGATTAATAACAACTGCTACAAAGTGCATCACTACTAAGTAACATGGTTGTGCCAACAACCACCTCTAAAAAAAAAGCATAAAATAACTTGTCTCTTCCTGTCTATTCATTTGTCTCTGCCCAGGTTTGTTCCTTTCCGTGTTTCTCTGTCCTCTGTGTTCCTCTTTCTATTGCGTCCTCTCTCTTTCTCTGATTAGACCTTCTATATATGTTGTATAGTGTCACTGCATACACTTTCTCTCCCACTTTACAGTAATCTGTGTTTTCTTGTCACCATGCTCGTTTTTCTGTCAATCTGCCTGCCTGTTTCTTAATGTCATTTATGGAGTCTCTCAGGAATTTGCTTAATCTTCTTGCAAGTTTGGTTTCCTATCTCCCATGCTACCTCTCCCTCTTTCTGACTGCTGCCGCAGATGCTGTCTTTGAGAGTCTTTTTGCTTGTCTCTCTTTACATTTTCCAGGGTGTTGAGTCTGGTGATCGTGACAGTGCTTATTTGTGATATGATCTGCCTGATACAATTCTTTACTCACTGTTGAGGTGGCACTTTTTTTTAAACAAAGAAAGAGTAGTAGTAACAATTACAAGTAGTGTAAGAAATCCACCTTTACTAAATGGCCATCCCAGGTTTTTTGTACCTGTTTCTGGACACTAATTTTGCTAGCTTTAGAACTCTGTCCATTTGACCCCTTCTAACCAAGATTAAACATTGTTTTAACCTTTTTAAACATGGTTAAATTGGCTAATTCATGATTGGATAATTAGCATCCTAGTGGGTCCCTAGTATATGGTGTATAAAATGCACCTGGGGCCTGGAAATTAACTACCACTTGTGGACTGCAGCATCTATTGTGCCATCCACTACAGTGGCAGTGCAAACATGCAAACATTGTTACAGGCCTACCCTGTGTAGCCTGACCACTGCTGTGCAAGACCTATCAAAGTAACTCTTTTTGACAGGTAAAGACCTACTTTTTAAATATTAGTAAGGCCTGCCCTATAAAGGCCTTATAAACCACAAGGCAAAGTGCATAGAGTTTACAGGTGGGAAATGTAGAAAAATAATATTACCATGTACCTAAAGTGACAAGGCTATGCTCAAAACACTGTTTTCACTGTGGCAGACCTAGCTGTTCTATGTAGAAAACAATAGTGCAGATACAAATACTAATGCTGCTAACTCAGAAATGGGATCAGGTAGACAAATAATGAAACCACTAGTTTAATAGTTACTAAAATCCAATGGTGAAGCTAGATTTGGAATAAATATAAACAAAAAGTAAACTTTTAGAAAGTTCCCTTCACCATGCCTGAATCTCTTGAAGGCTAATTCACAATAACTCTCCAGCAAACCCCAGTCTGCACCTTGCCTGAATGAGGAGATAATGAGCGGTGAAATTACTCCCAGGAGCTACACAATAGGTCAGATCAGGGATGACTCATCTGAGCTCTGGAGAGTATTCAGAGTGGAGCTGTTGGTATCTTGTTGGCACAACGTAACTAAATCCTGGTATGTGGAGGGCGATTTAAGTGGTTTGCGCTCTAGGAGGGATCAAACAGGGCAAGAGAACAATTATTGCGTATCTCCTGTCTGGGCACTGAGGTACTCTGCATCGTTTCACTAGACGTTTGTAATCTATTTTTTTGTGGATCCATGACCTGTTTCAAACTGGATTTTACTCTTGGATTTGTGAGGACACTGGTGATTTCCCTATGACATTGCCACACATGCCCTCAGAGCCCATCTTGTAAAAGCCCTGGAATATGATATTTTGGGAATGCTTGCAGTAAGGCAAGCAGAAACTACTGACAATGTGGGTAGGATTGCTCCCGGGCCCTTTTACTGTGTTGGTTAGGGAGTGGACAGGGGTCACCCCACCCACTAGCTGGGGACAGGCATAAATCAAGCATTCCACTCTAAGGGTCAGTTGGCTAATCTCCTGTGTGACTACCAGAAAACAGCAGGCTTCATGAGGCCTTTTTCCTAAAGTGCCCAGCTGATCAGTGGCAACCGGACATGGATTGGGCATTGCTGTTGGCCACTGCCTGATACCCTGAGTTAATGGGGGCCTTAGAAATGTACTCCTGTGGTTGTTTTGGCTTAGAAGAAATGTCAATGCTTTTCTTATTAAAATTGACAACAGTTTGTTTCTGTGTTGGAGGTAGACATTCACCAGGATCAACCTGTTTGTTGTATCTGACCAGGGCTCCATCGCGGTCGGCTTCAAATCATGCCTTGGACATGGTCTACCACTTTCATAGACTATCATAGACACTTTGGTGTTTTTGGTGCTATTTATACTTAAAACTTTAAAACTCATATGTCCGGTTCCCCCTATTAGATTTCTGCCATTTTAGTGTCATTTTGTTTAATACATTTTAATCTATTTTTATAATTCGGTTTGGAATTCTTATTCTTTGGTATTTTTACTTTATTACTGTTTTCGTACTGCATAAATACTTTACACATTGTCTTAAATTAAGCGTGTCTGCTCTATGCCATAGCTACCAGGTTGATTTAGTGACTTTAAGGGTTCATCCTGACAGAAACTGTAATTATTCCTTGAGATCGTCAGTCGTCTACCCCAAATAATAATCCGGTGCTATTTATACTCAAAACTTTAAAACTCATATGTCCGGTTCCCCCTATTGGATTTCTGCCATTTTGGTGTCATTTTGTTTAATACATTCTAATCTATTTTTATAATTCGGTTTGGCATTCTTATTCTTTGGTATTTTGACTTTATTACTGTTTTGGTACTGCATAAATACTTTACACATTGTCTTATATTAAGACTGTCTGCTCTATGTCATAGCTACCAGGTTAATGTAGTGACTTTAAGGGTTCATCCTGACAGAAACTGTAATTATTCCTTGAGATCAACAGTCGTCCACCCCAAATAATAATCTAGTTTCTTGCAAGTCGGTTGTGGGGGGTTGTTGATCCCACAATAAAGGTGTATGATAGATTGTTGCATTGCTATTCCAATGGATGCTTCTTGTTTCCTTCATTTGTTTTCTCCCCTGTAGTTTGACACAGAGAATAGGCAATATAACCTCTGGAGCTGAGGAAGGTACCCTTCTCATCCTCATAGATCATGGTGGAAGAAGTGTATTACATAAACCATTTCTCTGAACCACTACTGAGACCTGGGATAATTTGGTGTTCTCATTGACACTTCAGTTGCCTGTCCTTGAGAGTGGCAGAGTGGTAACTGGAGGCCCTGGTCTTAACCTGTAAGTAAGTACAGAAGGGGACTTAGTCCTGTTTCATGATTAGCTGGGAGACAACACTAGCAAGAAGGGTTAATGGAAAAGTAGAAGACTGGTGGAACATTCTCCTGTGTCGACCTGAGAAAATTAAAATGCACTTAAGTATTTAAGAGATATGTGAAGATTCTTATATCCTGGGCCCCTGAAATATACAACTTTAGCATGAATCAGGGAGCCAGGTGACATGTGAGAGAGACCTCGCAAACGGGATTTGAGCAGTTACTACAGGAAAATGAGGAGAGGAGATTTCTCTCTTCATCATATTGGGTTATCCATGTAGCCTGATGCCTAGAAGGAGGAAAAGGTGGTAATAGCGTTTTCACAAACAAGTTGCCATTGCCACTCCACGTCAAAGGATATCAAGTCTTCAATTTACAGCTTGTCTTGAGAGTCCTTCCGTAAAACCGCTTAATACACATTGCCCAATTTAGAAAGGGGCAATCTACACCATCATACCTGCCTATGGAGAAGAAATATAATTGAGAGACCCATAATTGGCCTTCCTTAGTGATAACCCCGTCCTTTAGCCTCTTTTTCTGACTCTCCTCACTGGATAGATGCTAGCGCCAGGACACCTCCGTTGGAGGTAGCTGTGCGCTTTATAAGTGCTAATAATAATAATAATAATAATTGTGGTAGTTTAGGGTTAAAGTCTCTGGCGCAGTAGCACTGTGCCACTATGCTCTTAATTTCATAATTTCTGACATAGCACATAAGGTTCCTGCACAGAAGAACCAATCTATGGGTCTTGTGTCATGTTCTTTGTGTGATGTTTGTAAGTTGGTTTTCAACAGAAGAATGCACAGCTGTGATGGTGATGAAATGTAACCAATGCAAACCTCATTTTAGAATAAATTGCAACTGTCCTCATGGCCATGCCTAAGGCTGGGATGTGGTTAATACTCTTGGAGCCATATTATGGAAAGGGAGTGCTGTCCCTGTTTGTGTCACGGCTCACCTTTAAAAAGGTGAGCTCAACACAAGCAGGGACAGTGCACCCTATTACATTTAGCTCGCTGCACCCAGGCCAGCCTTGAACTTGTGCTGCTCTGGGGGCAATGTATTCATTGAAATACAGTGTGACTGTTTTCAAAGTGGAAGAGGGATGCAGACGGGTGCACTGAGTGATTGCACCCACCTTCAGGACCTTCTTGCCCCCCCCCCTCTTTCAGAGGGCTGTCCTCAGGAGGCACACTGAGAGTGTGCTACCTTTTTGTGATGCATTGTGATCGAGCCTCCCAAAAGCCTGTTTGCGTCTTGCCCTGCGTCTACAATACATTGCAGTGCAGAGGCACAGAGATTCCTGCATTTGTATGGGGACACACCCCATCTAAATGAAGGAACACCCACCTATGAATGAGCCAGTGGTACATGTGCACCAGAAGTATCAGTATTACAGAAGGGCACGCACAAGCATCTGCGCCCCCTTCGATAATACCATTGTGCCCCACGGGTGCTCAAAGCGGGCACACATGCCCTTTGCAACTTCCGGAGCACAAATATATTATGGTCCTTGCTGTTCAGACCTTTTTGGCTGCATCTCAGCTGAGGGATGCCCCTGACATCCTTAGGAGTATGATAAGAATGTAAGTGACCATGTGCATAGCATTGTTTGGCCAAAGGAATTGTTGTACAGGAGCCTTAGAGTCGTCCTTTGTAAGTAAAGCATAGGTTTTAAATTAGCTGTCTACCTTGCCTTCCCTTCATGTCTATGTGCTACTCATTTCACTCCCTCCTCTCCTACATAGGCAATTTCTGCCAAGAGGTTAAGGGCCTCATTTATGGCATTTTGGCGTAGGGCAGCGCAGCAAGTCACCTTGCTGCGCTGCCCTATGCTAAAGTGAAAGGGCAGGAATGCACTCTATTTAAGCAATACAGTGCATTCCTGTACTTTCTGCCCATGCCGGCACTGTTTTGGCAGCCTAGCAGCAACGCAGGCACCCTTGGACCATGATGCAATGGTGCCTCCATTGCAGGCAGAACCCCTTCCTGCACAAAAACAATCCTATGAGGTGTTTTCCTCTTTCCATGTGTGCTGCAGAATGCAGCACACATGGAAAGAAGAAAAGACGAGGAGACACAAACATTTCTACTCGTTACGTCTAACTTCGGGAGGTGTACAATTTTGATGCTTCCCCAGGTGTACATCACTTTGTAAATCTAGGGCAGAGTCAAATTCCATGGGTGTTGCATGGGAAAACCCCCTGCAACAGCCATGGAACGCCTCTCAGGCGCAGAGAAAGGTGACACAGCGAATTGTGCTGCATCGCCTTACTCATGATTTATGAGTAGATGAAAGGCCACCAGAGTAAATCCACAAGCCATAGTTGGACTTGGCCCTTATGCAGGGTCATCCCCAAACGTAAAACAACTAATTGGTAACCAGGTATAGAAATAGGGAAACGGGTGCTCCACAGACCTTTTTTCTCTCTCTCTAGGAGCAAGTTGTAATAAAAGTTTGGTGTCTAAATAACTTCGGGAGGTGTACGATTTTGATGCTTCCCCAGGTGTACATCACTTTGTAAATCTAGGGCAGAGTCAAATTCCATGGGTGTTGCATGGGAAAACCCCCTGCAACAGCCATGGAACGCCTCTCAGGCGCAGAGAAAGGTGACACAGCGAATTGTGCTGCATCGCCTTACTCATGATTTATGAGTCAACTCAAAGCCATGCAGGGTGGCTTCGCGAAACTTCATAAATCTTTATGAGAGCCCAGCGTCACGCATGTACCACTTTACATGGTGCAAACATTACACAGAGCTCTCATAAATAAGCCCATAAGTGTCTGGTTCTGATTCGCAAAGTCTTAATGGAACAATGAGACATTATTTAAGCTTACTTCACTAGTTAATACAAATTACAGCAGGTCAGGCATGCGTATTACTGGCATGTGAACAAATAGAATGTGCCAAATGCCTGCTTCAACCATCTGCGGTAGGATTTGGCAGAAAAGTACTAGAGCCCAGCATTAAATACCTTCTTAGATGAAAGGCCACCAGAGTAAATCCACAAGCCATAGTTGGACTTGGCCCTTATGCAGGGTCATCCCCAAACGTAAAACAACTAATTGGTAACCAGGTATAGAAATAGGGAAACGGGTGCTCCACAGACCTTTTTTCTCTCTCTCTAGGAGCAAGTTGTAATAAAAATTTGGTGTCTAAATAACTTCGGGAGGTGTACGATTTTGATGCTTCCCCAGGTGTACATCACTTTGTAAATCTAGGGCAGAGTCAAATTCCATGGGTGTTGCATGGGAAAACCCCCTGCAACAGCCATGGAACGCCTCTCAGGCGCAGAGAAAGGTGACACAGCGAATTGTGCTGCATCGCCTTACTCATGATTTATGAGTCAACTCAAAGCCATGCAGGGTGGCTTCGCGAAACTTCATAAATCTTTATGAGAGCCCAGCGTCACGCATGTACCACTTTACATGGTGCAAACATTACACAGAGCTCTCATAAATAAGCCCATAAGTGTCTGGTTCTGATTCGCAAAGTCTTAATGGAACAATGAGACATTATTTAAGCTTACTTCACTAGTTAATACAAATTACAGCAGGTCAGGCATGCGTATTACTGGCATGTGAACAAATAGAATGTGCCAAATGCCTGCTTCAACCATCTGCGGTAGGATTTGGCAGAAAAGTACTAGAGCCCAGCATTAAATACCTTCTTAGATGAAAGGCCACCAGAGTAAATCCACAAGCCATAGTTGGACTTGGCCCTTATGCAGGGTCATCCCCAAACGTAAAACAACTAATTGGTAACCAGGTATAGAAATAGGGAAACGGGTGCTCCACAGACCTTTTTTCTCTCTCTCTAGGAGCAAGTTGTAATAAAAGTTTGGTGTCTAAATAATTGTAATTTTAAACCCTCTTTAGTAGTAAAGTCAGATTTTAAGTCACAATTCTGAATGATTCACTTTTAGAAACTTGACATTTTCTTGTTCTAATTATTTGGTGCCTACATCCTGTGGCCTGGAGCACGTGACCAGGTGTAGTTGGCAGTTGGTCTTTGTGTTTTGCTGCCAGACAGTGAGAAAAAGGGGGAATAGGCGTTGGCAGGATGGGCCATCTCTAACTTGAGAAGGTACAGCATTCTTAACGATGATGCAGGACTTCACAGCCCTGCAGCTTCCTCAAAACTGCCACTGCATGATGCATCCTTGATGAAGGGCTTCGCATCATAAGCCCCTCATCAAACGCATTGTAAATGATGATGCAGGACTATGCTTCACAGCCTAGCAGCTTCCTCGAAACTGCTGCTGCATTATGCATCCTTGACTTGGAATCTCGCAACGTTTCGCAAACCAGGATTTAAAGTACTTTGTTCAGCTGGAATAATTTGATCCCTGTATCCGGCCCATGGCCTGAACTTGGGCGTTTGTCCTGGTCCGGTGTGACCAGATGACCACAGCTGGCAATTTGTGCTTCTAGGAACTTTAGAATCTCTGGTTCGACTAATTTAATTTTTGTTGTTTTGGTCTTAAAAAATGAATTATATTTTGCTCTATTTTTCTAAATTGCTGTGGGATTTTTCTTGTGTTGTGTTTTGACTTTATTACTGTTTGAAGTGCTGCTTAAATAATTTACACATTGAGTTAGGCCTGACTGCATTTGTTCCAATTTGCCAGAGGGTTGAGCACAAGTTAATTTGGGGTTTGCTTGTGTCTCACCCAGACAGAGATTGTGGTTGCTGATTAAATAGGATTTCACCCCCCTCAACCAGTAACCTAATTTCCTACAGTGATATTATCCTTGGAACATTATTTGATGGATGTTAGTTACCAAGAGACCAAAATAAACGTCAATGCAGTTCACCTGTATGGATATTCCCAAACATTCACATTCTGTACTTGGTCTAAATGTCTGTATTGGTGCCCATATGCAGCCACTTTATGACAATATAGGCTGTCCCAAGGAGTCAGGATAATGTGTTCACATTTCCAGCAGAATCTCCGTACCAAGTTATAGATGGGTATCCACAGAAAGATTGTTTGTCTTGCTGCAAGAGCCGGAGCAAGGCTTGAAGGTTGTATGTCAAACTATAAAGTACAAAAATATTGTCCTACAAAAATATCATAGCCAGTCTTTCACAATATTGTTAAGGTATTATACTTCAGAAGTAGAAAATTCTTGCTTACTTGCTTTGAATAAGAGGTAAAACAATACAAAATAAAAAAAGAGGAAATGCCCGGGGGGATGGGGTCCCCCAGGCAGATAATTTTCTCAGGAGAGGTGCCACGCGGCCCCCCTCCATTAAAAGAAAAAGAAAATGTATACTTGGCCATACCCTAGGGGATGGGGTCCCTGGACTGAAATTGGCCTCGGGAGGGGGGCCCACACTGCCCCGGAGTCCACCACCTCCCCGGGGGACTAATTATTCAAAATCGAGGGTCCGTTACAGACCCCCGGCCCCAGGGACCCCCACCTCCCTGGGGCTTTAGAAATGGAGGGAGGGGGGCTGCACGGCCCCCCTCCTGGAGCCCTTGATGGCTCTGGGGACCGACACCCCCTAGGGCCGGCTCCTGCAATGTCCCGGGATGCTCACCCCGGAACATTACTATTTGCTATGGTAGGGCGGGAGCAGGGCTCCTGCCCTGCCATAGCAAACACTGATTTGCTTAGTTGAAGCAAGAGCAGGATTGGTTTTGAGCAAGGGGATCTGCATGTCAGCAGCTCGCCTTGCTCAAAAGCATTGCCGGCTCCCCCAGGAGGCGGGGAGCCAGGGGGATCGTGGGGGCATTGGGGCTCCCCCCACGGTCCCCAACCCAAAGGGCTAGCCCTGGGGATGGGGTCCCCGGGGCCAGAAGTGGCCCGGGAGGGGGGCAACGTGGCCACCCTCCAGTTACTTAAAAATAAAAATGGCCGGGCCCTGGGGGATGGGATTCCCAGGGCCAAAATCAGCCTAGGTAGGGGGGGGGCGCGTGGCCTCCCTCCTTTTAAAATTAATAAATATATAATGGCCAAGCTCCGGGGGATGGGGTCCCCGGGGCCAGCAGTGGCCTGGGAGGGAGGCCACGCGGCCTCCCTCCCGAATATTTTTTTTTTTAAAAAGAGGCAATGCCCAGGGGGATGGGGTCCCCCGGGCAGATAATTGCCTCAGGAGGGGGGCCACATAGCCCCCCTACATTAAAAGTTTTTTTTTAAATGTATACGTGGCTATGCCCTAGGGGTTGGGGTCCCCTGGCTGAAATTGGCCTCAGGAGGGGGGCCGCGTGGCCACTTCCTGTTTTTTTTTAAAAAAAGGGGTCAGGTCCTGGGAGATGGGGTCCACAGGGCCCCAAAAATAGTAAAAGAAGGGGGGCCACACAGCCCCCCTTCTAAAAATAAAATAAAATTAAAAAGCCAGCATTACGCCGGACGCCCCGCCCCCTCCCTGCACCACTCTGCAAACACGTCCCCTGGCACATTGTAAGATGGGAAATTAAGTCCCCATGAATACTGAGGGTCCCTGGGGGCCAACTAGCCCACCAAGTACCTCCAGTAGGTGCCACATAGTTGGTTTGCAGAGAGGTGGTCCGAGGCCACGACCCTTTTTACACCACTCTGCAAACACACCTCTTGGTGCACTGCTGGTGGGGGGCGATGAAGTCCTCTTGTGTCCTGAGGACCTCAGGACACAAGTGGACTTCATACCCCAAGCAGCAGTGCTCCAGGAGCCACGTTTACAGAGTGGTGTAAAAAGGGTGTGTGTCCTCGGACGACTCTCAGCAATCCAGGTGTGTGGCGCTTACTGGAGGTACCTGGTGGGCTAGTTGGCCCCTATGGACCCTCATTAATGGAGGGGACTTAATACCCCAACTTAGAACGTGACAGGGGGCGAGTTTGCAGAGTGGTGGGGAAAGGGGGCTTGGCCTTTGTCCACCTCTTAGTAATCCCACTGTGTGGGGCTTACTGGAGGTAGAGGTAGGCTAGTTGGCCCCTAAAGGATCCCCAGCAGCGAAGGTGACTTCAATCCCCATCCAAGAGCGCGCCAGGGAGCGTGTTTGCAGAGTGGTGGGCAAAGGGGACGTGGCCTGCTATGGGAACTTACCAATCCTGCTGTGTGGGACTTACTGGAGGCAATAGGAGGGGTAATTGGCCCCCAAGGTTGTCCATGGGGGCCAACTACCCCTCTTGTTACCTGCAGTAAGTCTCACACAGTGGGATTGCTAAGACGTCTAAAGAGGACATGCCCCCCTTTCTCCACCACTCTGCAAACGCGCCTCCTGGCAGACTAGGGGATGGGGGATTAAGTCCAATTTACTCCTGAGGGACTTTGGGGGCCAAGAAGCCCTCTTGGTACCTCCTCTAAGTCCTATGCTGCGGAATTCCTGAGCGCTGGTCAGAGGCCCAGCACCCTTTCTCCACCACTCTGCAAACGTGACTACTACTGAAAGAAGCATTTTTCTGCACCACTGACTTACAGGTAGTTTTAATCCCCCTGCCCTATTATGTACTAGGGCCTTATAGAGGAGGTTATGCCAATCATAGGGGTACCCCAATGCATAGTGTTCCCTAGTATATGTAGGTGTTTTCACTGTATTCTAAGTGTCTTTCAACATAGCACTGGCTCTAGGCCTGGTTAGTCAGAGTCAGTTACCACCAGTACCCGTCAGCAATACGTTGGGGGCACAGGGTCACTTTGCAACAAGGCCGTTTTCTGCTCCTCTGTTGATTCTTTGTGCACATCTCTTGCTTCGTTCTGCACCTTTCTACGTCTTTCTGGACTTTTGTTGCCTGTTTCTGCCTTTTTCTTGCTTCTTTCTGTGCCTGTCTTCCTCTTTCTGCACATGTCCCACCTCTGTAGGCATAGTTGGAAATTAGTATTTAAAAAACCTTTGAAAATCACTGAAAAAACCATAGGTTTAAGGGACATTATAGTTAGTTGGACATTTCACTCGTACAAAACCAGAGAAATTCGACCGTTATAGTTAGTTCACTAACTATAACTCGCGCCCCCGCAATGCACTGCTGATGACTTCACATATTACATCATTCATTACATGGTCAGTGACATCACTGATGACATCACTGATGACATCTCAAATGACAACACTGATGACATCACTGATGACATCATCCACGTGATAATCTGATGCACCTCCTCACACCCTAATTTAACCTTTGATAACCTACTTTAAAATACAGACTACCATTTTCGAAACCATAGACACCAATACCAATTACTACATACCCACACACACATTCACTCATTCACCCATACAGTCACTCATACATGCGGTCACTCATCAGTACAGCACTATCATATGCACTCATAGACCTATACAGAAACTCACACACCGCCACTCATCCATAGCGTTACTCAAACACCTAGTCAGTCATGCAAAAAATCAATCACACTTCCATTTACTCACCTATACAGTTATACAAACACCACCTCACTTATTCATACAGATACTAACACATACTTACTCTCTTATACAATCACTAATACAACCACACACTCATCCATAAATCCACTCTCACAATCACTCACTCTCACATATAGTTCATTTATATACTCCAACACTCACATATACTGCCTTTCACATATGTAGTTACTCACGCATGTACCACTGAGACATACATTCACTCACCAACACCCCCATATACACACTCACCCACCCATAAGGCATATCACAGATGCACTCTTGAACCCATGAACCCAGTGAATCACCCACTCACATATCCATGCATGGAGTCACACACCCCCACTCACCCACACAGACACTCAGGTACCCATACAGATACTCAGACAACCAATCAATAACCCATATAGACACTCATTTAGCTACTCACCAACCCATGCAACCGTTTACACACCAACTGACAGATTGATACAGACATTTTCACAGTTTAGTCACTAACCCATGCATTCACTAAGACACGTTTAATCACTCACTTATACAGACACGTTTAATCGCACACTTACTAAATCATCCATTAAAACACTTACTCTTCAATACACCTTGGTGTGTATGTATATATATATATATATATATATATATATATATATATATATATATATATATATATATCACAAGCTCCAAACTTTCCCAAATTATGAGCAGCACTCGAGCACTTGCCTTAAAGCACAACGCTTTTATTCAGGTATGGACAGCATACAGTCCGTCAATTGAATTTAACAGCTTTTCGCCAAACTGTGCCTGACGCGTTTCAAAGGGTTTCCTTCTTCCTCAGAGGCGTGTAGGCGGAAAAGATTACGTGCAACCGGTCTTCCTCCCACTTTAAAAGTGCATGATGCCACGCCCCCAGATGGGCCTTATGGGTTCAGAAGTCCGAAATTAAATCGCTTGAATAGCTTGATTAAATCGCTTGAATAGCTTGCACTGATTGCTGTCTAAAACATTTCCAGCCCGTGGATGGGCCTCAACAGGCAGCCACTGTCCTAAATCCTGTGCAAGCACTCCCAACATTCCGGCTCGATAAATATCCAACCAGCTGGCCACCAGGTTCATGGGGCGGTGCGCGCTCGGCAGCGGGGACAGCCGCCTAATATCACAAGCTCCAAACTTTCCCAAATTATGAGCAGCACTCGAGCACTTGCCTTAAAGCACAATTCTTTTATTCAGGTATGGACAGCATACAGTCCGTCAATTGAATTTAACAGCTTTTCGCCAAACTGTGCCTGACGCGTTTCAAAGGGTTTCCTTCTTCCTCAGAGGCGTGTGGGCGGAAAAGATTACGTGCAACCGGTCTTCCTCCCACTTTAAAAGTGCATGATGCCACGCCCCCAGATGGGCCTTATGGGTTCAGAAGTCCGAAATTAAATCGCTTGAATAGCTTGATTAAATCGCTTGAATAGCTTGCACTGATTGCTGTCTAAAACATTTCCAGCCCGTGGATGGGCCTCAACAGGCAGCCACTGTCCTAAATCCTGTGCAAGCACTCCCAACATTCCGGCTCGATATATATATATATATATATATATATATATATATATATATATATATATATATATATATATATATATATATATATAATTATATATTTGCTGCAACTCTCCTTCTCACAACACCGTCCAAAAGAGAAAGACAGCACTCACGGGGGCCGTTTCCAAAATTTATTTAGGTGGAAACTTTCACGAAAATAAACAGACGCGTTTCGGTAACAACCTTCTTCTATGTTTACCGAAGCGCTCGCCCGCCATGTTTTTAAATCAATGAAATATACATCAACACAAATGAAGGACCAACAACAATATTCAGGTCTCTTACATTCCTACCCCACTATCGGCGCCATCTTATAATGTATGATAGCCCACATGCCAGAATGGCAAACTCCACTTACAAACGCCATAGGGATGCGGGGAGAATCGGGAAATAATCCATAAATCACATAAATCAAGCCCGGGATGGGCATACACATGGAGACATTCTCCAACAGAAATAAAACATGGCTAGGGCTGCCTACTACTCCTGAATTCTACAAAAACAATTTAAATAAAACTGAGTGGGAGAGCAAACCACTTTGCCTATACATCTAAAGATACTATATACATTATAATACAATTTGCTATAAATGATGTTTATACAGGAAGCAACTAAGGTAACGCAACGGATCCTTGCTCGGGTTCAAATGCAGTTCAGAATGCCCGCCAATATATATACACACCCCACTATTCAAGTATATACATCAATTATTCACATGGGAATCCCATCCAAATATGTACAAATACCACAGTTATGTTCATTATGTACATTGTTTACAGTGTGTATAGAGGCATCATCCAATGACATCATGAAATAGTAAAGGAGGGGAAGTCAGTGTAGAATATCACTCCCCTAGGTGTACAGCTAACTCCTCACTACTATTCAGGCCCCAAGGTGTTTTGGTATGGAGATCGATGATATACCGTGACTCCAATCTCCGGAGTTTCAGTATCCTATCTCCCCCTCTAGGATTGGATGGTACATGATCCAAACAAAAGTAGCTCAACTCATCACGATTGCGATTGTGAGTTTTGTCAAAATGACGTGCTACGGGGTAGGTCTCGTCTCCCTTACTGATGGCCCGCATGTGTTCCAGGATTCTGATTTTTGTAGGGTGGATGGTGCTGCCCACGTAGCGTAAGCCACAAGGGCATACCAAACAGTAAACAGTGTAGGGTGTAGTGCATGTCAAAAATTTCCTGATTGTCTTATTGATGCCTATAACGGGAATGTCATAGCTAAGCACTCTTTTGCTACCTTTACAGGCTTTACATTTTCCACATGGAAAAAACCCTCCTAAAGCTCCAAAGGGTGATTTGGGGGCATCCTTCAGATAACTGCACACTAGGTCGTTCTTGATAGACCTCGCTTTTCTGAATGTGATAAGGGGGTAGGATGGAAGATCAGTCCCTATCACACCATCAGTTTGCAGGATATGCCAGTTTTTGTGCATAATTCTTTTGAGGTTCCCTGCATCCCTAGAATAGGTAGTTATAAGTCTGAATTTGCCCCCTTTGATGTCATCCATGTTCATGGTTTCTTTGTTTTTAAGCAAATCAGTCCTTTGGATTGCTTTAACTTTGCCGAAAGCCTTATCAAGAACCCCTTTGTTATACCCTCGGGCTTCAAAACGTCTGATGCTCTCATTAGCTGCCACTAGAAACTCACTGTCATCTGAACTGTTCCTCTTTATACGAAGCAGTTCCCCATAGGGGATGCTGTTCACCAGATTCGTAGGATGACTGCTAGAGGCATGAAGGACAGAATTCCCCGCTGTCTCTTTGCGGAAAAGTTTAGTTTTCAATTGCCCCTTATCTACATAGATGTTCACATCCAAATAATTTACTGAAACAGCATCAATTTCTCCTGTGAATTCTAAATGGACTGTGTTGGTATTCAGGACATTTATGTAGTCTCTAGCAGTGTCGAGTGAACCGTTCCACACGATGAACAGGTCATCTATGTAACGGTACCACACGACCACTTTTTCCGTCCATTGGATATTTGATATGTCCCAGGCTACCTGCTCCTCCCACCAGCCTACGAACAAGTTCGCATAGCTGGGGGCGAAGCAGGTACCCATGGCAGTCCCCGAGATCTGTCTGTATAACTGTGTATGGAACAGAAAAATGTTGTTAGTTAAACAGAATCTGGCAAAATCAATTAAAAGTTCGTTATGTTCAAGATATTTCAGTGAACGTTTCTTAAGGAAATATTCCATGGCCTTTAATCCATCACAGTGCGCTATAGAAGTATATAGGCTGGTAATGTCTAGAACCATCAATTTGTATTCCTCCTTCCATTCTAGAACAGCAATGTGTCCCAACAGATCTTTCGTGTCCCTGATATAAGATTTCAGGTTTTTCACGTGAGGCAAGAGGAATGAATCAACATAAATAGACATATTCTCTGTGAGACTCCCTTGGGATGCCACAATAGGTCTCCCAGGTGGTGTTTCCTTATTCTTATGCACCTTTGGGAGGTGATAGAAGGTTGGAATGATGGGATTCAGCCTTCTTAGAAATAGAAATTCATCTGTTGTTAGAAGACCTTTGTTGTGCCACTTGGAAATGAGGGAGTAATAGTTCTCCATACTTTCATGATAGAGGTTCGTATCGATGGCAATATATGTCTGTCCATTAGAGAGTTGGCGAAGCGCTTCCTTATCATAGTTCTCTTTGGTTTGCAAAACTATGTTGCCTCCCTTGTCAGAGGGCTTACAGACAATACCTTTATCCTTCCTTAGATCTTCAAGGGCCATTCGTTGTTTAAAAGAGAAATTACTTTCCTTTGTTGTGGCTTTTTTGAATCTTTGTTTACGTCGGAGCTGTATCAAATCCTTCGTGACTGCTTCCGAAAAGACCTCA
Organism: Triturus cristatus; assembly: GCF_964204655.1. Taxonomy (NCBI): domain Eukaryota; kingdom Metazoa; phylum Chordata; class Amphibia; order Caudata; family Salamandridae; genus Triturus; species Triturus cristatus. The sequence goes on from NC_140584.1 coordinate 551,034,697, forward strand.
ATAGCGTCAGGTGCCATTTGCGGTAGGAATTGTGACACGGGTTTAAATTTGGTTAGTCCTCCTTGTTGTTTTATGCCCGTGATGGCTAATTGTTGTGATTGTCTCAAAGATGTTAGAGTGCCATCTTCCACTTCAGTTCTTAATTCCTCCAAAACCATAATAGCATTGAGGTCCCCACTGGCAAGTTCATCCGGAGCCGGAGTCATGCTGACTTGGGATTTGGGTTTCGTAGTGGGTGGTTTGATCTTAAAGTATTTATGCAGTTTTAATTTCCGCGTAAATTTAAAAAGATCAATACGCGTCTGCGTAAATTCCATAGTCTTGTGGGGGCAAAAGGTAAGACCTAATTCAAGGACAGACTTTTCGATTTTCGTCAAGTGTTTGGTCGTCAGATTAATGATGGTAAGGTTGGTCTCTTTGGGTTTCATTACCATCTCCTGTTGGAGGCTCTCCTGGTATACGCCGTTCTGCTCCGCGTCGCCGGTGGGGATACATCGCCTCTTTCTGCCCCCTTGTCCCCTCCTAGTCTTCCTCTTCCCCTTTGCTCCGGGGGTTTGCCTCTGCCTCCTCTCTGCCAAGACTGGCGGATCAGTTTGAATTCCTCCCGAAAAGGAGTATGAGCTGGACCGCATCCAGAGGCCGTGCTTCTCTCATCCTCCGAAGATTCATTCTCAGTGACTTCAGATTCTGACGTCACTGGTACTTCTGCTTCTGCTTGAGTAGGTCTCTTGTTGTTGCTTCGGAGATCATATCTCGGTTTGTCAAATTTTCTTGCAAAAGTCAGAACTCTTCCCTGTGCGTAATCATTTTCATCGCGGTCGAATTTGCTCTGTTTCCGCGTTTTGATCTTTTCCTCGTAGCTTTTCAGACGTTTCTTCATTTGCTCCCTGTATTCGTTAATCTTAGTTTGGTCTTCTTCTTTTTTTAGTGTTTCTTCCAAGGCCTCGATGTCTTTAAGAGCCTTGTTGCGGTCACTCCAGGCAAACTTGACCAATATCTGTAGCATCCCCTTGCAAGACTCAGCGGTATGCTCCGCCCACTCATCAAGTAATAGGGGATCCGGGGACTCGTAGGCCGGTACCGTGTATATTCTCAGACCTCTGGGTACTCTATTGACCTCAATATAGTTTTGTAATGAGGTCCCTTCCCACCACTTTCTTATCTCTCGCTCGTACAGCCGTTCGAGCGCGATACATTGGGTTGTGATGTTGGGCTTGCCTGCGTCCCCACCCTCTTGTCTTCTATCCCCTCTCTCTTCCTTCTTCTTAAACATCGTGGAGGCAGCCTCGCGGCGCTCCGATTCACATATATATATATCACAAGCTCCAAACTTTCCCAAATTATGAGCAGCACTCGAGCACTTGCCTTAAAGCACAACGCTTTTATTCAGGTATGGACAGCATACAGTCCGTCAATTGAATTTAACAGCTTTTCGCCAAACTGTGCCTGACGCGTTTCAAAGGGTTTCCTTCTTCCTCAGAGGCGTGTAGGCGGAAAAGATTACGTGCAACCGGTCTTCCTCCGACTTTAAAAGTGCATGATGCCACGCCCCCAGATGGGCCTTATGGGTTCAGAAGTCCGAAATTAAATCGCTTGAATAGCTTGATTAAATCGCTTGAATAGCTTGCACTGATTGCTGTCTAAAACATTTCCAGCCCGTGGATGGGCCTCAACAGGCAGCCACTGTCCTAAATCCTGTGCAAGCACTCCCAACATTCCGGCTCGATATATATATATATATATATATATGTATATATATCACAAGCTCCAAACTTTCCCAAATTATGAGCAGCACTCGAGCACTTGCCTTAAAGCACAACGCTTTTATTCAGGTATGGACAGCATACAGTCCGTCAATTGAATTTAACAGCTTTTCGCCAAACTGTGCCTGACGCGTTTCAAAGGGTTTCCTTCTTCCTCAGAGGCGTGTAGGCGGAAAAGATTACGTGCAACCGGTCTTCCTCCCACTTTAAAAGTGCATGATGCCACGCCCCCAGATGGGCCTTATGGGTTCAGAAGTCCGAAATTAAATCGCTTGAATAGCTTGATTAAATCGCTTGAATAGCTTGCACTGATTGCTGTCTAAAACATTTCCAACCCGTGGATGGGCCTCAACAGGCAGCCACTGTCCTAAATCCTGTGCAAGCACTCCCAACATTCCGGCTCGATAAATATCCAACCAGCTGGCCCCCAGGTTCATGGGGCGGTGCGCGCTCGGCAGCGGGGACAGCCGCCTAATATCACAAGCTCCAAACTTTCCCAAATTATGAGCAGCACTCGAGCACTTGCCTTAAAGCACAACGCTTTTATTCAGGTATGGACAGCATACAGTCCGTCAATTGAATTTAACAGCTTTTCGCCAAACTGTGCCTGACGCGTTTCAAAGGGTTTCCTTCTTCCTCAGAGGCGTGTAGGCGGAAAAGATTACGTGCAACCGGTCTTCCTCCCACTTTAAAAGTGCATGATGCCACAACCCCAGATGGGCCTTATGGGTTCAGAAGTCCGAAATTAAATCGCTTGAATAGCTTGATTAAATCGCTTGAATAGCTTGCACTGATTGCTGTCTAAAACATTTCCAGCCCGTGGATGGGCCTCAACAGGCAGCCACTGTCCTAAATCCTGTGCAAGCACTCCCAACATTCCGGCTCGATAAATATCCAACCAGCTGGCCCCCAGGTTCATGGGGCGATGCGCGCTCGGCAGCGGGGACAGCCGCCTAATATCACAAGCTCCAAACTTTCCCAAATTATGAGCAGCACTCGAGCACTTGCCTTAAAGCACAACGCTTTTATTCAGGTATGGACAGCATACAGTCCGTCAATTGAATTTAACAGCTTTTCGCCAAACTGTGCCTGACGCGTTTCAAAGGGTTTCCTTCTTCCTCAGAGGCGTGTAGGCGGAAAAGATTACGTGCAGCCGGTCTTCCTCCCACTTTAAAAGTGCATGATGCCACGCCCCCAGATGGGCCTTATGGGTTCAGAAGTCCGAAATTAAATCGCTTGAATAGCTTGATTAAATCGCTTGAATAGCTTGCACTGATTGCTGTCTAAAACATTTCCAGCCCGTAGATGGGCCTCAACAGGCAGCCACTGTCCTAAATCCTGTGCAAGCACTCCCAACATTCCGGCTCGATAAATATCCAACCAGCTGGCCCCCAGGTTCATGGGGCGGTGCGCGCTCGGCAGCGGGGACAGCCGCCTAATATCACAAGCTCCAAACTTTCCCAAATTATGAGCAGCACTCGAGCACTTGCCTTAAAGCACAATTCTTTTATTCAGGTATGGACAGCATACAGTCCGTCAATTGAATTTAACAGCTTTTCGCCAAACTGTGCCTGACGCGTTTCAAAGGGTTTCCTTCTTCCTCAGAGGCGTGTGGGCGGAAAAGATTACGTGCAACCGGTCTTCCTCCCACTTTAAAAGTGCATGATGCCACGCCCCCAGATGGGCCTTATGGGTTCAGAAGTCCAAAATTAAATCGCTTGAATAGCTTGATTAAATCGCTTGAATAGCTAGCACTGATTGCTGTCTAAAACATTTCCAGCCCGTGGATGGGCCTCAACAGGCAGCCACTGTCCTAAATCCTGTGCAAGCACTCCCAACATTCCGGCTCGATAAATATCCAACCAGCTGGCCCCCAGGTTCATGGGGCGGTGCGCGCTCGGCAGCGGGGACAGCCGCCTAATATCACAAGCTCCAAACTTTCCCAAATTATGAGCAGCACTCGAGCACTTGCCTTAAAGCACAACGCTTTTATTCAGGTATGGACAGCATACAGTCCATCAATTGAATTTAACAGCTTTTCGCCAAACTGTGCCTGACGCGTTTCAAAGGGTTTCCTTCTTCCTCAGAGGCGTGTGGGCGGAAAAGATTACGTGCAACCGGTCTTCCTCCCACTTTAAAAGTGCATGATGCCACGCCCCCAGATGGGCCTTATGGGTTCAGAAGTCCGAAATTAAATCGCTTGAATAGCTTGATTAAATCGCTTGAATAGCTTGCACTGATTGCTGTCTAAAACATTTCCAGCCCGTGGATGGGCCTCAACAGGCAGCCACTGTCCTAAATCCTGTGCAAGCACTCCCAACATTCCTGCTCGATATATATATATATATATATATATATATTATCTGCTGGCGGTCGCCAGTAGATAGTTATAGTTAGGACCGTGTTTCCATAGGAAATCCGCAACATTCTATTTGGAATAACTTTGGCGCCGGTTGACGAATCCTTGCGAAATGTTCAAAATAGGTGGGGCGCACCGCTCCGCTCCTACCCTGAAAGTCTCGGGGGGATTCGTCAAGCGGGGGCTGAGAAAAAAGGGGGGTCCCAAAACACGTTTTCCCCATGCAATTTTCCATAGGGACCTTTAGTCCAAGGTACAGCCCGAACGGCTGAACAGAATTACTTGAAATTTGGCAGAGAGGTAGTCCTCAGCTCAGGGAAGTGCCTTTTGCAGGTCTGGTGTCAATCTGTTCAGTAGTTCCTGAGAAAAGTAAAATCATATATATATGTGGGCGGAGCCTACCCACACATCTCATCCTGAGATCTGATTGGCTGTCAGCACTTCATCCAAGAACTGTTGGCAGCCATCTTGGGACCAATATACATGATAACACCTCATTAAAAAGCATTGCAGTTAATAGAAGGTTTTAAGACTTTAGTTACGTTATAAATCATTTGTTGATGGTACCATACTCATTTTAGGAATTGTGGTATGTTCTAAGGTGATTTCACCATGTGAAAAAGCCTTCTGCTGGGATATCATGATTGAGAGAAAAATATTTTCTCATGCTTTTCCCACAAAGGTTTGGAAGGTGATCTATAAGCTAAACTGAGAGCTTATTTTCTGTAAATTCACATTATCTTTCTCAGTCATGTGAGAATGAATTCTGACATTCTCAGTAAAACATGTACATCCAACAAGGGCAGAGACTGTCAGTTGATTCCTTTGTGTTCTACTGCAGCTTTCCAGAGTGTTCCAAAGAACAACTAGAGCGCTAACAGTCCTACTTATGATAAACGTATGGCACACCTGAAGCCATCTTGCTTGGATTAAAGTGGTAACTCTTAAAACATTTAATTTAAAAAGGAACAAAATGAGGGGGTTCATTTTTCCATAACAAGTATGATTAGTGCTGCAGAAAGAAAAACTAGGGCACATTTTGACTTCTGAAATCCTCTTTTATTTCATTAAAAAATTCTGACATGCAGACTGAAACATGCACTTTCAATACCAGCAGCAGTTTTCCCTGGTGAGCAGTAGCTTTACTACAGTGATCTAATGAGCAAAAAGAGTGCTAACATTCTGAATTTATGGCAAATGTGTGACACATCTGAATGCCTTCTTGATGGAATCAAAGTAAAAAGCTGAAAGTATTTCCTACTGAGGAGACTGCAGTAAATGAGGAAATTAGGAAACTTCCTAACAAATAAGTCTCCCAAGATGGCCACCAGAGACAAAAGAGCCCAAATGTAGCCCAAATATCACCCAGATGTAGCCCAAGTATAGCCCAATGACAGAATGTCCCAGAGTGTTCTTAAAAACAACTAGAGCGCTTACTGTCTTCATTATGACAAAAATATGGCACACCTGAAGCCATCTTGATTGGAATAAACTGGTAACACTTAAAACATTTAATTTAAAAAGGAACACAATGAGGGGGTTCATTTTGCCATAGAAATTATGATTAATGCTGAAGAAAGAAAATGAGGGCACATTTTGAGTGAGTTCTCAAATCCTTTTCTATTTCAATAAAAAATTCTTACATGCAGACTGAAACATGCACTTTTAATACGAGGAGCAGACTTCCATGGTGAACAGTAGTTTTACTACAGTGATCTAATGAGCAACTAGAGTGCTAAATGTGTGACATATCTGAATACCTTCATGATGGAATCAAAGTAAAAAACTGAAAGCATTTCCTACTGAGGAGACTGCAGTACATGGGGAAATTAGGAAACTTCATAACAAATAAATCTCCCAAGATGGCCACCGGAGACAAAAGAGCCCAAATGTAGCCCAAAATCACCCAGATGTAGCCCAAATATAGCCCAATGACAGAAGTGTGCAAAACACTTATTATTTTGTGTTTTTGCAGTGTTATATAGTGCAGACTTGTCAGGTATTGGAGTGCTTTACATGAGCATTGGTTACATCACACAAGAACAAATTCATTTTGGTTGTAGACATGGGGAGACTAAGTGATTTGACCAGAATCACAGAATGTCGAGCTGAAGCAGAAACTCCAACCTGGTTCCCCAGTTGCAAAGTCTGCAGTTCTGGAAGTAACACCACATCCTCTCCCCTAAGTGCAACATTTAATCAAGTGGTCAACTGGATAAAAAAACATAAAGATAACAAATAATTTAAAAGTGCTTTGTCGCTATTTGAAAACTCCGAAAATATGTCCTTATTTTAGTCTTTTAGAGCACTAACCATAATTTTGATGCTAATAAGACCCTCTCATATATGTAATTTCTAAAGGAAATGCTCTAGGTATTACAGTTTTGATTACATCAAGATGACGTCAGGCGTTCCACACTTTTGTAATAAATATAGAATGTTAGCAATCTAGTTGTTCATTAGGATACTGTTGAGAGGCAGAGGCCAGGGGCACGGACTCTGAAAATTGAAAGCAGGTAGGAGGGTGCAAAGGCAACAATTTAACCACACTGAGCAGGCAGGAAGGGCCGTGGCAGCACAACAGACTATGGAGGGCAGTGGAAAGGGGGGCAGTGGCAACAAACCAACAATACAGGACTTGCAAGAGAGGCTGTGGCAATGTAATAGACCATTGTGGGCAGAAGGAAGAGGCAATGGTAGTACAACCATACATGCCAACAGACCCGATTCAGCCAGGAAACGTCCAATGTTTTTAAGCTCAAATGGGCTTTATTTGATCTGTCTCCTGTCTACAATCTCCTCTTTTTCAATGTAACTCAAAGGGGAAAATCAATACCCCAGTTTTTTTTCTAAATCTCCCTCTTACCAAGTTCAAAATGTTCGCAAGTATGGTACATTGGATCATGGAAGGAAATGGGGTAGGGACATGGACTTGGATAACAGAGGACAGGAGGGACATGGAGAGGTGCACCAAACTGACCCTGCAGGGCAGGCATCAGGGTTTGCAGCAGCACAATACACCACACAGGGCATGCGGGACGGGAGTGCAGCACAACAATCCATAGAAAGCAAGAGGGAGGGGACAGGACCATGCACATGGACAACAGAGAACAGAGGGGCAAGAGGCAATGGTAGCTAGCTGACCATAATGGACAGACAGGAGAGAAAGCTGCAGCATAACAGACCATAAAGGGCAGGAGGGACGGATCAGGGGCATTACAATGGAACAGACAAGCCAGGAGGGAGAGAGTAGGGGTCTGCACATGTAAACAGAGGGCTGGGGGCCAGGGGGCAGGGCAGGAGCAGCAAGATAGCCATGGAGGTCAGGCAGGATGGGCACTAGAAGCAAGACACACCATGAAGAGCAACAGTGAGACTGTGATGGCATACACACAGACCATGGAGGGAAGGTGGGAGGGGGTCAGGGGCAGCTAACTGACCACACAGGGAAGGTGGGAGGGGCCATGGCAGCACAGAAGACCATGCATGGCAAGTGGGAGGGTTAGTGGCAGCACAATGGCTATGATGGGCAAGAAGGAGGGTGCAGGGGCATGCACAAAGGACGATGTAGGATAGAAGGGAGGGTCAGGACCTGTGCACAGACAAGAAAGTTCAGGGGAAGGGGCCTCACAACAGACCGCACGGGGCAGGCAGGAGGAGCAGTTGCAGCACAACAGACCAGGGAGGGCAGAAGGGTGTGGCAGTACAATGGACCATGTAGGACAGGAGGAAGAGGATAGGGGCATGGTATGTGGACAGGCAGGGTAGAGGTGGCAGGGACAGGTTACAGTCATCTGACAATGCTAGGCAGGTGGGAGGGGAGTGGCAGCTCAACAGAACACTCCGAGTAGATAGGAGTGGCAGGTCCATGGAACATGGTGGGCAAAAAGGATGGAGCAGGGGCATGCACAAAGACATCGGAGGGCAGGGGGAAGGAGAATAGGGGCAGCAAGCTAAGAACAGAGTTTAAGCAGGAGGTCAATGATGGGGCATAGAATTGGGCAATGGAGGGCAGGAGGAGGGGACTGGTACATCATACTAAATTGAGGGCAGTGGCAGCACATCAGACCATGCATGGCAGGAGGGAGGAGGCTAGTCCATGGATTCACACAACAGAGGATAGGGAGAAGGGGGATGGGGCAGCAAGCTAACTGTTCAGAGAAGGCGGGTATTAGGAACTTTATTGTTTTTAAAACGTGTGTCTGTGCGAACTACTTAAAATATGAACAAGTATGCAGCATAATCTCACTTTTATTTAGGAAGAAGAGGACGTTTGTGACTGTGACTCCGGGCTCACTTGGCAGAAACCCCCCCTGACCCTCCACCCCCTATCGCAAAATGTAATGCCCATGAAAAGGGTAGGTGAACACAGTGTTATATAGAACATAGTCCTGAGAGCACGATTGAAAATGAAAACTAGATATAGTGTATGGTATAAACTATGCACCAAAAAGTGTGATATAAGATGAACCGGGCGTGAAATATAATATGCAATACATTGTGCGCAATGACAGATTCATTGGCGAGCGCGAGATAGCACAGGCACTAGCGCGTGCTATGCGATGTGCGCCTTGGAGTGTAATATGCACAGGGCAGTGTTGTGTAACCTAACTAGTCTCTAAAGTTGTAATATAAAATATGTGCTGGGGAGTGTAACGTTGCATATGCACTGTGACAAAGATATGGATCCCAGATTGTAATATGTATGGCATAGCACTGTGCGTTATAACATAGGCATCGAGGAAGGCACGTTAGATGGGGCAATATAACCCGTGCGAAGACAAGTGTGGCATGACATATTCACGGGGTGGTGTTACAGTGCACATGGGCTAGAGAGTGTCATAGCATATGCACTAGCTGGTGGAATACAACACAGAGGTGTGTGGCATTCGGCAGGCAATGGTGGGTGTAACACAGCATTGGGCTCTGCCAGGGCGCGCTGTGACTCTCAAGTGATGTTCGTCCCCTTTCCAGAGAGTAAAATAAAAAGTATTACACATCCGGCAGTGGATGTGTGTTTTATTAACCGTGAGGGGGGTTTCTTACATAGTTTTGGTCGAATTTTTTTCGAATCCCCTTTGAATGGCTTGGTGTGCATGTGTATTAAATGTGCCCGTCAATAGCTACCCATGTTTGTATAAATAAACGACAAGGGTGTCTACCGGGATTAGGCACGGTATGGCATCAGACATGTCAGAGCTTCACTAGTGGTGTAAATACATTCCACGTGGATTCATTATATGTATAGTCGCCTTTTAATGAATATCACTCAAATCGTCATGGTGATAGGTACGTACGGTTTGTCCAGCATGTCCTAGGTGTGTCTATAAATATATATTTTTTTAAAATAATAAAAAACAGTGGCCGGCCCTGGGGATTGGGGTAAAAAAATATAATTAGGAGACAGGCACTGGGGGATGGGGTCATCAGGGCCAATAAATTAGAATAAGAAGGGGAACCACACAGCCCCCCTTCTTAAAAAATTAAAATAAATAAAAGACTGGCATCGTGCCGGAGGCCACGCCCCCTCCTTGCAGCACTCTGCAAACGCGCCCCCTGGGAAGTTGTAAGTTGGGGAATTAATTCCTCTTCAATACTGAGGGTCCCTGAGGGCCAACTAGCCCAACAGGCATCTCCAGTATGCGCCAGGGAGCTGGGCTGCAGACAGGTGTTCTGAGGCCAAGCCCCTTTTTACACCTCTCTGCAACACAGCTCTGTGGCGCTTACTGGAGGTACCTAGTGGTCTAGTTTGACCCTAGGGACCCTTAGGATTCAAGGGGACTTAATCTCTCAACTTAGAACAGCCACAGGGCGCGTTTACACAGTGGTGAAGGGAGGGGACGGGGCCTGAGGTGACGTGTGCAAACACGCACTATGTCACGTTTTAAATTGGGGATATAATTTCCATTCAATACTGAGGGCCCCTGGGGGCTAACTAGCCCACCAAGTGCTTCCAGTAAGCGCCACTGAGCTGCATTGCAGAGAGGGGGTCCAGGCTGTGCCACTTTTTACACCTCTCTGCAACGCAGCTCTGTGGCACCTACTGGAGGTACCTAGTGGGCTAGTTGGACCCTAGGGACCCTCAGGATTCAAATGAACTTAATCTCCCAACTAAAAACGGACACAGGGCGTGTTTACACAGTGGTGAAGGGAGGGGACGGGGCCTGAGTTAACGTGTGCAAAAACGCCCTGTGGCCTGTTTTAAGGGGTAGTTTTAATCCCCCTGCCCTATTATATACTAGGGGCTTACAGAGGAGGTCATGCTAATCACAGGGGGACCCCAATGCATAATGTTCCCTAGTGTATGTAGGTGTTTTCACTGTATTCTAAGTGTCTTTTAACATAGCACTGGCTCTAGGACTGGTTAGTCAGACTCAGTTACCACCAGTATCCGTCTGAAAAAGTTGAGGGTACAGGATGATTTTGCAACAAGGATACTTTCTGCTCTTCTTTTTGTTCTTTCTGCACGTTATCCTTCTTCCTGCACTTTTCTTCGTCTTCGAGGACTTCTGTTGCTTCTGTCTGCACTTCTTTTTTTTCTTTCTGTGCATTTTTTCTTCTTTCTTCACATGTCCTATCTCTGTAGGCATAGTTAGAAATTAGCATTTAAAAAACCTTTGAAATTCACAGAAAAAACCATAGGTTTCAGGCACGTTATAGTTAGGAATTAGCATTTAAAAAACCTCAGAAATTCACTGAAAAAACCATAGGTTTCAGGGGTGTTATAGTTAGCTGGACTTTTCACTTGTACAAAACCATTGAAATTCCCCCGTTATAGTTAGTTCAGCTAACTATAACTCGCGCGCCTGCAATGCACTGCTGATGACGTCACATATTACATCACTCATGACATGGTCAGTGACATCACTCATGACATCACTGATGACATCTCAAATGACGGGGGAATTTCTATGGTTTTGTACAAGTGAAAAGTCCAGCTAACATAATAGATAGGACATATGAAGAAAACATACTGAAACGTTTCAGAAACACACAGTCACTGTCATTTGAGATGTCATCAGTAATGTCATCAGTGATGTCAATGACCATGCCATGAATGATGTAATATGTGACGTCATCAGCAGTGCATTGCGGGGGCGCGAGTTATAGTTAGCTGAACTAACTACAACGGCCACATTTCTCTGGTTTTGTACGAGTGAAATGTCCAACTAACTATAACATCCCTGAAACCTTTGGTTTTTTCAGTGAATATATATATGTATCTATATTTACACAGGCGACCACACCTGGTACTTCAGAGGAAACATATATACATATATACCACTGAGTAGTTGTAGTTAGGTCAGCGTTCCAATAGAAAGTTTCTTTTTTTTGCTTTGCTAATAACTTTGCCACTGTTTGACGAACTTCCAAGAAACTTTCCAAAAAAGTGCAACTTTTTGCTTAGTTTGTGCATGGAAAGATTGGAGGTGGTCCATCAAGAAGGGGCCAGGAACAATGGGGTCCCAAAATGCAAATTCCTCATACATTTTCCATAGATGTTTTGAACAGCGATACCGCAAAAACAGCTTAACAGAATTGCCATAAATTTGGCGGGAAGCTAGATCTTGATCCAGAAAGTGTGATTTTGTAATTTGGTGTAAATCCGTTCAGACAGGTTGGAGAAATGTTTTTTTTACAGAAAGATGTTATTGTTTTCCAAGAATAGGTTATCACAAACAATGATTCTACTCAGTTTATAAAGAGGTATGTAAAAATTCAGTGTGAAAACAGATCCCAATAGTTGCATGACCCCACCAACCCCTGTGGCACCTATGCGTTATGTTAACCAACCAGCCCATAATAGTCCCAACATTTCCTCTATATTTGAGTGTACTTCTGGGGGCAACCCCTCCTCTCATAAATAGCTTATTCCAATGTGCCACACCAGTCCATGCCTCGTGTCCAGGCTTCCACTGCGAGGGCTGTGGGGGATGTCCATGTCCCGTTTTGCTATGAGTGTGCCAAGACCAATTAAAGATCTATCTCTCATGGGTCCTCCAACATCCTCCATGATACCCAACAGTGTAATGCGTGGATTAAACTCAATGGGGACCCCAACCACCGCAGATAGGGCATTGAGAATGGTAGACCAGTAGGCGTGAATCACTGGGCATGACCAAACCATATGGAAGAAATCACCCCTCAGGTCATGGCACCTGGGACAGGCAGGAGAGCTATGGATGCCAGCCTTCCATAGCGATGTGGTGATAAATAGGATTGATGGAGATATCTCCATTGTATGAGAAGGAGCCTAGATAATATCGCCAGGATCCGAGGAGACATGCATGCATCTCTCCAATCAGCTTCGTTCAGCTCTCCATCACAGCCCTCCCATTTAACCTTCAGATCATCTAAAGATGTAGGGGAGTGAATAACCGGAGATTTGTATATTAGAGATATCCCAACCACTCCCATATTTCCCATAAATATCTTATATTCCTTGGGGCTGTACTCAGGGACAGTCTCCAGTCCTGATTTATAAGGGGAGATGGAATGGCAGAGTTGAAGATGGCCAAAGAACTGGGAGGTTGGCATCTGAAACTCAGATCTAGAGGTCTTGAAAGAATTTCATATGACCCTTCTCCCAAACATCCCCCACTCTTGAGATTCCTATAGACTCACAACCTCAGAAGCTCCTTAGAGACGAAACTTGATCCAACCACCTATCATCCCATGGCGGAGTCTCTAATGTAATTTTGTGGCGCCACCCAGTTCAACAAAGTGTTTCTCTTAATGCTTGAATAGTGACTTGTGTTATCTTGGGGAGAGTAGAGGGGCCAGGATTTCTGTACAGGAGGTCCAATACCTTGTTTAGACCCAGTAGAGCCAATTCACCTCTGTAGGCTGGATCATCCCATCCTCCATGTAGCTAGTCATTAATAGGAAAAAGGTGTGCCCCCAGTAGTACAGTCACATGTCAGATATTGCCAACTCCCCGTCATGTGTAATTTTTGAGAAATAATGGCTCAAAAATTGTATATTTGGATGCTCGGGTTCGAGGGACTCTCACGAGAGTCCCTCAAACCCAATTAAAAAAAAAGAGCGTTCTGATTGGCCAAGGGAACTTTTTTTCCACTGCACGACTTCTCTCATGCAGTAATCAGACTTTAGCGGGAGTGGGGGCTCTCATTGGCTGTCATGAAGAAAAATATTGCTGGATGGCATTACAGTACTCGCTAAATTAGTCCCCTGTCCTTGAATTATTTTATCAAAATAATATAATGGTGCTGGTTAGGGATACCCTGCCCCCGAGGGCCAGTTGGGGAGACCCAGAAAAAAAACGGAGGCACACCATCTTAAAAAAAATATTTGATGAGAGGGGTGTGAGTAGAGCCCCCTCTCTCAGAGCACTGAGGACTCCATCCCCTGGAGCCAACTTTAAAAAAATAGGGGAGAAGTTCATGTGTCCCCCTCCCCAAGCCTTTAAAAGCTCTGGGGACCCCATCCACTGGGGTCAGCTTGTTAATTTGAGGGCAGGGTGGCAAGGATATGGTCCTTGATGGATAAATAGGGGCCAATAAGAATGCCCAAGAACCACAGACTATGAAGATTACAGTAAAAAGATTCCTAAGTGACTCCTGCATGAGGGCATTAATAGTTACTCCTTTTTAAAAAACACATTTATAGTTTTGTTTAGTGCAGTTTTAAATAGACTGAAGGCATCTAGAACTGAATGTTATGTATGCAGGATCCTGGTTTAAGAATGTCAATATTCAATGATGCTTGAACGTATATTCAGCATATTGGTGAATAACAATGTTTTATTGCCTAACATATGCACTGTGGGGCTTCAGATACAGGGTGAGCATCATGGGGTAACACAGGAGACATGAATTGGTGGAGATCTGGAGAATGCCAATTGTTTTCTCCAGGACTGGTATCCAGTTAACCAATTTAAGACAGTGTTGGTGATGCCTATGAGTGAATGGAGAGTTTAAATAATACTTGATGCTGTAAGTATCAAAGGCCATGGACAGGTCAGGTAGAACCAAGAAAAATGGTTCACTATTGCCATTAATTGATAGAATGGTACATCCTAGCTGTCTGGTGGTCATCTCAGTACTAAAGCCAAGGCAGAAACAATATTGACATTGTTGAAGATGATTAGGAAGATTAAGTTGATCTATAAAATTGTGCTATTGCTCTTTGAGAAATTTTCCTAGGCAGGGAAGTTGTGTGATAAGCAATAATGGCAGGCAACATCTGAGTTGAGGTCAGTTTGCTGATGGTGGAGGTTTTGACCATTCAACAGAAATGAGAAGAGGATACATCAAAGAAAAGAGGTGTTCATGAAGTCAGAGATGGATATAACCAGTGGCGACTGGCACGGATCAGGAGTGGCGGGGGGAAGGGGTAAATAAAAAGAAAATGTTACTTACCTCCTTGCCGCGTCTCTGCTCCTTGTCCCTCCACTCCAGCTGTAACAGGAAGCTCCCAGGCTCCCCTAAGTCAATCAAAACACTTCAATGCAGCGTTATGATTGGTTTGGTGCTCAGGTGGGGACTGGGAGGCTGGGCATGTTCTCCACCCAGGCTGTAATGCAGTCTGGGTGGAGAATATGCAAAGAGCACACGACTGTTTGGCTGGCCGGAGACGGCCAGCCAAACATTCATCTGCACTTACAAAGTGCCCACCACTCTTCCCCCTGCTCCTCTGTTAGAAGAGCATCCCGCCCGCAAAGCTGTGGTAGCAGTAATCAATAAAATAATAATAACATTGAGTTATTATTATTTTATTTTTCCATTATTTACACTGTTAAAAACAGTGGAGTGACGCTTCTTCACCTTAGTGGAGGAGACGCCACTGGATATAATGGCCTCTGGATGTAGTGTTTTAATGATAGAAGATGGACTGAGCCATTAATATAGGCGGTTTCTTTCAGAGAACTTATGGTAGTCACGGATTGTGCTGCTAGGGGATACATGAGAGCCAGGATGAGGTATGTCAGGGGTATTTATACTTTTTTAAATAAAATGTACATCAATGTCAAATGTTTTCTATAGCGAATGGGGAATAAATGGTGGTAGTAGTAGTTTGGAAGATTACTTGAATGCTTTGAAGAATGCCAGACTTTTGTTGTTAGTCTTCAGGATGGTTTCTAAGTAGCAGTTAGACTTGGTGATAGTTTATGAGTGCTTTGTACTAGGTTGAGGATGGTGAGGTAATTTAGGGATTAGGTATAGACAATGTCTTGTAGGTATTACTACTTTGAAGGGGCAAAGGTATCTGTAAAAGTCTGGAAGGCACTATTAAGTATGGCGAGAAGTGTATCAGCTCAGAGGGGTTATCAGGAAGGAGTGAGATCAACATGTGTGTGATGGAAAATTTGATTTGAGAATTTGTTCGTACAATTAGATGAAATTTCAATTTGGCTGAAGCACTGATGTCAAGAAAGAATCTCATGCCCCTTTTATGTTGTGGTCCCAAGGGGAAGTTATATGTTGTTCGACAAGAGACTCATGCTCAAGAAATAAAACCAGAGCCAGCAGCGACTTTAGTGGAGCTGTAATTGAGATTAATCGGGGTAGGGATGGTGGGTGTGAGAGTAGTCTGGCAGAAAGGTGTTCAGCGGAGAAAGAGGATGCCAAGAATCTCATAACCTCAATCCAAATCCTGTGGATGATAGTAAGGCCATCTCCAGAGCTGTAAGCAGGGATGTTGGATGATTGTGTAGTTGCCAGGAATTAGTTAATCAAAGAAGGGAGATGATGTGGGAGCAAGGTTTCTGTGATGAAAAGAATATCTAGGTTGGTATGTGATTCGATTCAAATCAAATCAATGCCAGATGCACAACCCTGTATTTATAAGCGCATGAATGTGAAAGAAGATGAGGTGGGTGGTTTGAGAGATGAGATGTGCATGCTTTATGCATTCATGTGGATGAGGGTCCTATGGCAGCTAGGTGGATATGTGGGTATTTGATATAAGGAGAAAGGTTGTGTGATAGTTGGAGGATTTGAAGGATGAAGATAGGAAAGTTAAGCATTTTGTAATATGTAAGGGATGAAGAAACATAATGGCATACTTATTTTTGCAGTGTAATTGGAAGAATAGCCTAGCAAAAGCCTACTGAATTAGCTGCACATGGCTACTTTGGCCTATAGCTGTGTTACCTGGATGGACTCTCTCAAAGTGCAAAGGCTAGAGGCGAAGCAAAAGAGGTATAAGCAAAATAAAAACTAGGCAAAGTGACAAACAATTAGGTGGTGCTACCTGCCACTTTTGAGATACAGGCTCAAGAAAATCGCCCAACATGCGATTAAATGTTCCCAGCAGGCCTATGGTATCATAATACATTTTCATTGAGGCTAATTGGGCCTTTCAACAAAATATATCCATTCTGAAAAATGTCATAAAAAAGAATCCCCTTACTGTTAATTTACAGTTCACAACCATATTGTAACCTGATTCAGATAAAGCAATCTACAAATAAGGGACGAAGGGTCAGGATGAACTAACCTTGTGTGCAGGATCCAACGGGAGCACTTCTTTTGCATCTCTCATAATTACAACCAGTGACAACATACATTGAATATGAAGGCCAGTAGCAGAAACGGGGAAAGGAGGATGGAACAAGAGAAAAGACTAAGATAAAGGACTCCACTCCAACTCTTCTCTTCTGACAGTTAAGAATTGATCCTGAATGAAGTAGATATCTACAAAACAAGAGATATGTTTTCTTCTGCTAAAGATGATCCCTTCACATCTATCATGCTACCTTTGCGGTGTGTAGGACGTTAACGGGTTGTCCAGAGGAGAGAGCATGGATAATGTTATAAGCATTTGCTCTTGGAACCAATCACTACTGGTTGTGTTGAAACCAGTGTGTATGAGTCTATATTATGGAAGTGGATGGGTTCTAAGAGAGCAATAACATTTTTGAAAACTGAACACCCAGAGGAGTCTAATGTGCGTTACTTGTGTGGACCCATTCAATTTTTCTTACGTTAGCTAAAATCATTTATTTCACCTCACATTTCTGGGAGGAAAAGTTCCATAATCTGCAGGCATACACAAAATTCCTACCACCTAGCATTCCCACATTTCCCCCTATAAAAACACTACCCCACTTGTGTGGCTGAGCCTAGCACCTGTGACAGATACAATCCCAAAACATGATCTTTAGACATCACATTGTTGGCATAAAAAACTACACATTTTGGAGATGAGGGTAGCTGTGGAATTTGGGCCCAGGCTCAGCCGTCACCGAGAGAACCCTATTAAACTCAGTCATTACGAAAGAATGTAAACCCAGGCAGAGTCTAGAGTGGTGTGACTTGCATGGATCCCACAACATTTTCCACATTTTCTTACCCACAAGACACTCCAAAACTCAAACTTTGGATAACATCACACATTTTCCTCACATTTATGTGAGGGAACATACTGAAATCTGCAGTGATCTGCAACATTTCCACCGCCCTTCATTCACACACTTCTCCTGATAAAAACTGAACTCCACTGTTTTCTTTTACAGAGAGCCATTTCTTTTTGAAACAGTGCTCCAATTGGCCATGCACTGTATATGCTATCTTATCCTTCACTAGGACGAAAGTATGATGTTTCTTCCTAGTGAACCATTTTGCACCACATGTACTATTTTCGAATGAGATGTACACACTGCCAACATTTTGGAGACTATTCATAAATTGCACTTTGTAGTATGTGTAGTAGTACTAATAGTACTCCTCACGTGATACAAAATGCTATTCACAAACCCACATGAAGAGATCTCCACATTTGCCTTTACTTTTTTTTAAACTTCAATTTATTTAGCAGTTGATTCATGACACAGCTCAATTGCACTGGATCACATTATCGTGAATTGGCCTCTTGCAGGTGGCCATGTCTCTTTTCAAGTATCGACTCTGGCTTATTCTTAGACATTATGACTCTTAGGGCCTCATGTAGGTAGCCAAATACCGGTCGGTAACGGCCGATTTTCGGTAATTATACCGTTACCGACCGGTATTTTGGCTTTTGAGATGTAGGGGGAGAATTTCTGTATTCGGAATTTACCGAATCGGTAAAATTACCGATTCGGTAATTTTATCGATTCGGTAAATTCCGAATACAGAAATGAGATGTAGGGGGACTGTGTGGTGTGTGTGGGGATTCGTTATTTACCACCAACTAATAGTTGGTGGTAAATGACGAATATGTGTGTAAATGCAATATTTTGCCCGTAGATGTGTGCAATGTGGCAGACACACATGCCCTCAGGGCATGTATGTGTGCCACATGTGCACACATGGCGAATCAGGGGTGCAACAGGGTGTCAATGTGACACCCTGCCACCCTTGCATGTGCTCCCCCATTACCGAATTGGTATTTACCGATTCGGTAATGAGGCATACCTTCCCATCAATGGGAAGGTATGCCTCATTACCGAATCGGTAAATACCGATTCGGTAATTACCGAATTTTTCCGAATCAGTAATATTTACCGACCAATTACCTACATAGCATTTACCACTTCATAAATACCGAATCGGTATGATTCGGTATTTATGAAGTGGTAAATGCCAGCCCACCTACATAAGGCCCTTAGAGTATTACTTAGCTAGTATCAAGTCCCTTCCCCCCAACACTAAGCTTCACAATTAGCTCCCGCCTCCCCCACCGTTTGATTGGATATCTCCCGGTACTGTATCCATGGCCCCCATATTTTTTCGAATTTACACGGACAGTCTCAGGAGCGGTATAGTGTCTGCTTCGCCTGCTGGCTCGAGTCTAAGTTGTCATTCCAGTCCTTCATTGCCGGAGGTCTCGCTGCCCCCCATAACCTAGATAGGTTGCTTTTCACCACCGCAGCCACTATTCTAAGCCAGGTGCTAGCATGCTTTGGTCACTTCTCTTTAACGGATACCCCCAGCAGTACCCACTTAGCTTCCAATGGGTACTCACCTAAACTGTCACCATCCCACAGCGGGGTTTCTGCCATAAGCTTCCCGTTCCATCCCAGGTGTGTACTGGCTGCTTTCCAAGCTTGTAAAACCATCAGTGTGTGAGGTGGGAGCCCACTCTTCCTCCATTTGCCATATAAAAGCACTGGGTAGTCTCTGCTCCCTATAGCTAAGCAGTCAGTTCTGTATGCAGGTTCCAATCGGTCCCCAAACACCCAGTCATTCACTACTGCCAGCTGGGTGGCCCAGTAATAAGCTCGGATGTCTGGGACTGCCAGACCCCCATCACCTCTCCGCTGTAATTTGACCAGCGCAATTCAGGCCACCCCATCATCCCACAATAGGGACCTCAAAATGCCATTAATTCTACAGAAATAGGATTCAGGGATTTTTACTGGAGTATTTTGAAGAGTGTATAACAACCGAAGGAGGGTCATCATTTTGAAAAGAACCGCCCGTCCCATCAACAAGAGGGGGAGTCTACGCCAGTGATCCGCATCCATTTGAAAGCGTTCAATTAGAGGGAGAACATTAAGGGATAAAAATAGGTCCTCGTCTCTAGTAACATTAATCCCCAGGTACGTGAATCCATCCGTAGCCACTGGGGCTAGTGCATCAAGTTGGTAGAGTCAGGGGGCCCGGAGCAAGCAGGAAAATCAGGGACTTATCTCAATTGATTTGGTACCAAGCGTAACTCCCAAACAGGTCAAAGATATGTAAAATTCTCTGTATCAAGGTACGGGGTTTACTTATGTAAAGTAGAATATCGTCTGCGTAGAGCGATATTTTTTCCTCTCACGTTTCATCCATTGCAATCCCACGAATTAGTGGATCTCCACGACCCAGGTTGCCAACGGCTCCAGTGCTAGAGCAAAAATCATGGAGATAGCGGGCATCCCGGTCGTGTACCTCTTTGTAGTTCTATTGCCCAGGATACACAACCTTTTACCCGAACCTTAGCCCTAGGAGCTTCGTACAGTAGGCGGACCCAGGCGCAGAAATTTGGACCGAAGCTCATTTGAGGTAACAAGGCAAACAGGTAGGTCCACTCAACACTGTCAAAGGCCATTCTGGCATCGAGAGAGAGGACTGCCACATCTTCTGCCCCATATTCTTTCATTAGGTGGAGCACCCCCTATACCCTTCTTAAATTTAGACGTGTACTGCACTTTGGCACAAAGCCGGACTTGTCAGGGTGTATCACCGAGGGCAGTACACCTGCTAATCTGTTTGCTAAGACTCTGGCCAGAATTTTGGGCTCTGCGTTAAGCAGGGAGATGTGTTGGTATGATGTAAACTTCCCTTGGGGCTTCCCCTTTTTAGGAATTACCAATATTGGTCTTCGGGTAGCCTTCCTTCCTCCCTGGCCTCTAGGAACATGTTCAGGAGCTGTTCAGGAGCTGGAGGGGCTAATTTCTGAGCAGTCTTCTTGAACAGTTCCAGGGGCAAACCATTTGGGCCAGAGGCCTTACCTGAATGGAGTCCCCCTACAGCCTCCACTATTTCTTCTACTGTGACGTTGCTATCTAGCATCTCCCAGTCCTCCTTCAATAAGGTGTTAAGGTTCATTGTTGCCAGAAGTTCTGAGCAATCCACACTAGACCTGCTTGATTTGGAGGTGTGTATATCCTCATAAAAATCTGCAAAAACTGCAGCTATTTTCTCATCTCCCGTGTGCACCACTCCATCGCAGTCTAGAATTTACATCACCCAGCTTCTCTCGCTGTCTCTTTTCTCGAGCCAGGCGATTAGTTTTGTGGCCTTGTGCCTCACCTCGTATACCTTTTACTGAATTGATCGAGCGTGAGCCCTTGCTGCGCTGTCCGCTACCTCCATCACACCTTTGCCTTTCTTATAATTTCATTGCAGAGGTCTCCATCACGTGTGCTGAGATCTCTGAATACATTGATATACATGTTAGTACGAATTGTGGTTGGCATTTGAGCAAGTTGCTGGAAAATGAGGAATACTTCCTACTAAATGTGAGGGTTTTAAGGATGGGTATGGAGGGCCTTTAGGGATGGGAAGGAGGGGTTTAGGGACGACATGCAAATACAGAGATCTACCGACAAAAGAGTAAGATTATTGCTATTTACAAACTGGACTTCTAAAGTTATTAGAGCCTAAATGGTCCAGTAACAGTAAGAAATATACTCCAACCCAGCCCTGGGTTGGAGTATATTTCTGAGTAAGTCCAGCACCACACATGACCACTCATAGATACTGCAACACACTTGCATAAAGAATAATGGCGGAAAGAATTTAATATTAAACCTGATATTATTTTGAATGATAAATTATGGATGTGTGTGTCTGTGTGAGTGTGTGTTAAAAGTTATATTCCATTTAAAACAGTTTTTTCATTGAATAAAGTAATTAACTTTTGTTAAAAATAATAAAATAAAATATAAAAGATCAAATACAAAATGAATTTAACAGATAAGGTTGAATAACATTTACTAAGTAATAATTCAATATAAAAATGATAGTGAGCTAGTGATGGTGGTATTTAAAAAAAATATCTTCAATAATATGATTTCTAAATTAAAATATTATGTTATTATTTATTAACATTTATTTTCATAAGTTAATGTGTTGTAACATTTTATTTTTAGATCTTGGTTCATAGTAATTATTTTAAGTTAATTCTAATTTTTATTTTAAAGTACTGTTTTAAATTTTGTTTTAATAATGAAACTTTATTATTTTTCTGTGTACTGCACTACAGCAGAGACTCATGACTACATATAACAGGTTGTTGTTATTCCTTTATTTCACCTCAAAAAACTATAAAGGTACAGATAAAGACACACATTCATATGAAAACCAACAATGAATCATTACAATACAGAACATGTGAAAGACATTAACAGACGTCCGGATAAAACAGTAAAGTGCAGTGCAGATTAATAAATAATCTAGATGTTTGCATGAGTTCCTCTAAAATAAAATCATAATATACAAAGTTAAAAAAACTGTAATGTATATACATTTTATAGTAAAAATTTAGAATATTCATTCATTTTGGAGGATTACCAAAGGCCAATTCCTTGACAGAGCAGTGCAATATAATCTCTAGGTATAAGTGCCATTGATTCTATGTTTCCTTAAGCCCAGTAGCCTTTATTCTAATGAACCATATTGAAAGCAATTAACTTGCAATTGAATATACGATGCGTTCTCTAGTGTCGATCTAACATACTCTTAAGGCATTATAGTGATTACTAAGGCTGAGGAGACGGCAGAGTCGGCTAATCCAATAGGAGCCCTGCTTCCCATAAGTGCTACAGAAAAATAATATGTGTTCATCATTTCAACTTCCTGGTAGCCCAATGGACACAATTTAGAACAATCGATTTCCGTGTGCCAGCAACAAGTAAAGAAGGCCAAAGGTAAAATGCCTAATCTGGATTTTATGTAAAGTGCTTGTGCAGGTGGGTTACTACATAATTCATACAAGGTTCAAAATCTGGTGCACATTTAAAAGATAACTAAAAATCTGAAAAGCTACCTGAGGTTCCAACAGATACTTTGATTCCAAGAATGTAATTCTAGTAACATGATTTAAAATGTTCACAGTCACCTCGGAGCCTTCCTATCGGGTGGAGCCAATAGTCGCTCAGGCCTAGCTTAGATAACCATATTTTTATGTGAGAGAGTTAGGAGATTGTACTAATTGTTTGCCCAGCCAATAACTCTCTATGGCAGTCCCTGAATGGGGCCAGATCTTTAGTGGTCCAGAGCCTAATCCAATACAAAACAGGCTTCAAAGAAGCAATATCAGAAATTGACTTGAGATTAAGATCAAAAGCAACTTTATGAAAATATTTTCTGACTTTTCAAGTGACCCTAGATTACAGTGACCCCATAGATTCTCCCCATACAATGCAGCCCGCATGCTTGAATTTTATATATCTCTACAGCAGGTGAGAGAGCAAAAGATGACACTCTTTTTGCAAATCTTATAATAGTTCCTGCTCTGTATTTTAGTGCCAGTGTGCTTTTCTCTATCTGGAGTGACCATTTGTGAGAATCATTAAGCCTCACTCCTAGATAATCGAATTTGAAGACTCTCTGTAGGCCCTCTCCTTTTAGAGTGACCTTCCCAATGATCATTTTAAGGCACTAAATATCATGAATTGTGTTTCTAATCAATGGTCTATGCAAAATAGATAGCAAAATTCTGAAAGAATAGCTCAACACCTAGCTGTTTTAGAGAGCAACAAAGTGTTGTCTGCAAACAGTAGACCTGGTATTATTTTCCAGACATTTTGGGTGAGTCATTTTCACAATTAAGGTGGTAGCGGATACAACCATTTATATATAGTAAGAAAAGAGTAGGTGCCAGCACCCATCCTTGATGGATGCCTCTTCTAATGGGTATATCCTCCGTCATTCTCCACTTGGACCCCACCTACCTTGTGCAAAGTGTTTCACATACAGAACCTGGATTAAAGACAGTAGACCAACTGGGACCCCCAGCTTTCTCAAGACATCCCACAGTTTCTCTCCTGGGACTATGATCAATGCTTCACGCAGGGCCACAAATACGACAAATAATGATCCTTCGTCAACATCCACTGTTTTCTATTTTATGGGCAAGAATGTAGTCAGTTGTGCTTATATTAGGTCTAAATCCCACCTGAAGATGGGTTAGCACTTTATCCGAGGATATCCAGTGCCACAACCTTGTTAAATTTGCATACTATAAACCTTTTGCACATTATCTATTTAGCTTATGGGATGGCAATTTCCCAGAATTGATTCATCCCCTTTTTTAAAGATTGGGATAGTTCATGCGCCTTTCCAAGAGCTTGGGATTGGCGCAGCAGGTGCTACGGCATTAGATATGCATTTAATGTACAATCCCCAGATCTGAGGTTTGGAACGGAACAGGTCTGCAGGGATTGTATCCAACCCTGGGGCTTTCCCTATCTTCTAAGCCTGCATTGCCACTATGGTTTCTTATAGAGTGAAGAAAACTTATTCTCCTTTATGCAATTTGTTACTAGTTGGAAAGACAATGTCTGATTTGTGTTCGCTGGAAAGTGTATCTGCATAGAGAGTTAAAAAGTGCTCTTCCTAAACCCTTGCTTTAATATTACATTCAGGGCATGCATAATTTCTACGTCCGTACTGGGTGACAAATTGCCAAAGCTCCAAGTATCCTTTACTTTTGTCGCGGCCAATAAGTCTTCCCAAATACTAACCTCCCGCTGGGCTTTACTGGTTTTAACAATATTTGAATAATTATTTCTAACCTCAAAGATCTCTGACCTCCGTTTGATTTTTAAAGCTTTCACCAAACCCTTTTTTTGAGTTTTTACAAGATTCATTAAACCATTCATTGGCTTTCATTTTTTGGGTATGTTTCTGGTTACTGGCACCTTTAACAAATACCTCTTCTACCCTAGAAAAAAGCTCTTGTGTAGCTTTATAATTTGAGAGGGGGTAAGAGGTTTTTCTGCTAGGTATATAGTTACTCTGAGGCAATCTATAAATCTCTTTGATATCCTCATCTCATTTAGATATAACTTTCCACCTCACTTTGCGTTTGCTATCTGTCAATATAATAGAGTTGGGTGATAAATCCCGTATTCGGGACCACTTGCAATCCAGGGTAATGGGGAAGTGATCACTATCATGGCGGTCTACAACCACCCTGTCTACCATTTTGGGCCAGATGCGTACGTCCATTAATATACAATCAATGTTGCTTTTACAAGTACTCCATTCAAAAGGTGGGCTTGGCACTATTATCAGAGGCAAATTGACCATTACATGCTCTTAAGCCGTATGACACCATTAAATCTACTATCTGGAGCGCAGATAGACTCCTTTTGGGGGCCTTTCTTAATTCAGAATATGCAAGGATTCCCTTGTGTGTTTCTTCTTCTTCCTGGATCAATTCCAGGAAGGGCCCACAGGGTCAAAACTCATGTTAAAATCCCCTGCTATAATCACTTGGTTACTTGAATTAAGATCCGCTAAAAGAGTGTTCAAGGTTGATATGGTCTGTGATGTTTTATTAAAGGGAGAGGATCTGTTATAGATATTTACCAGCAAGTATGGGGTCCCAGTTTTGGGGGATAAACTCAGCAAAAGTAGATCCAGGGAATCAGTTTTAATTACCTTGATTGAGCAATGAAGAGATACTTTAATCCATATAGTTAGCCCTCACGAAGATCTACCTGGGCTTTCTTCATGAGAGCCCAGGTCTCAAGACAAATACACATATTAAACTTATATCTACATTTTCTCCAATCCTCCTCTTCCAATTTAGATGGAATCCCTGTTTTGTTCCTACTAACTAGTTACATGGATGAGTCTGGGTTTTTGGGGTATTTTGTGTTTGAGAGGGTACTTGTTGTTGCCATCGATCTAGGCACACTAGGGTTGTTATCTCTGAATGTTTGGGAGTTGTCACAATCCCTCTGCCTACCTTGGGCTGGAATACTTGAGTGCCCAGAGGGCGCAATGGGCGTTTGTGCCAGCTTTGCGCTCCCCAGGGCACCTTGGTATTACAGAAGGGGCCACAGACTCTTGTGCGTCCCCTTCTGTAATACCAATAGTACTGGCGCACATAGAGCGCCAGCGCTATCATCAGAGGGCATCCCTCATTTGCATGGGGCATGGTCCGTGCCAATCAGGGAATCCCTTTGCCTTTGCGCCCACGCCGTATTGCAGATGCAGGTGCAGAAGCAAAGAAGCTGTCAGGAGGCACACTGCCCCCTGATAGCAGCCCTCTGGAGGGATGAAAGGGGGTCCAGTAGAACCCCCATACGCCCCCTTGCATGTGGTTGCAGTCACCCACTGCACCCGCCTGCAAGGGTACCTCTAATTTCCCTCCGCCTGCATAGTGAAACACGGAGTGGATTCAAAGCAGCCGCTCCGTTTTTCACTTGAATGAGCTTCCCCTAGGGCAGTGCGAGTTCGTGGCTGCCCTGGGGGCAGCGAATCCACTATAAAGCGGCACATTTTCCTGGTTAGCGCTGGGCAAACCTTTTGAAAGGTGCACCCAGTACTAACCTGGAAAATATCCCGCTTATGTTATACGGCCCCTGGAAATGAAACAGATATCTCTGCGCCAAGATTATGCTAACTGACAACCTCACCAAGAGATCATTATTGAGTAATCATCGCTAGAAACAAAGTTGATATGGGGAGTAGTCAATCAATCTCTGTCAAACTACTTTCCTGGGAATTAATTAGATTATCAACATTCTTTTTGCTCATCTAAATTCCCCCCAGTGACTGGACCACCATTCCCACCCTTTATCTTGGGTACGCTAGAGTCCAAAGGTTTAAGCTTGAAACAAATTTTGGACCCAGTGAGGGGAGAAGTCCATTTGTCTAGTGAAATTAGACCTTGAACCAGCTCGGCGGTGGCTAGTTTCAGTTCAATCGAGTCCCAATCTGGCCCTGTGAGGCGTATTACATATAAAATGTCGGAGTAAATAATTAAACTACACTCTCTAGTATGTCTTAACCAATACAGGAGCTTGTTCTTCAATGAATTGCTGCTTTCAAAGAACCCCGATGATAACTTTGGGATCTTTCCCATGAATTCTGTGAACCCCCTTCTAGAATAAGAGTTCCTCAGGTTACAGTTGGTAGGGGATTTCAGAAAGTTTTTTACTTACCTTTCCGTGGTTTCCACCGACCACACATGCAGGTTGGGAATGGCTGGGTGGAGCAAAGGCTCTCATAGCCATATGGGGAGAGGGCTTGAATTGTCGGCATGAAGGTGGTAATGCTGCACTTGTACTTGTACTGGCCATGTCTACCATCATGATCTTGCTTAACTCCTGTTTTGTACACATTGCAAGTATTGTGGCTGGAAAGGTCTTTGAAAGGTAGTTGGTAGTCTCTTTGAACCCGTAGATCCCACTGTAGCAGTTAAAATGAGGTCTCTAGAGGGACCCCTTGGCAAAGAAATGTAAAGTCATGTTGTTTTGCTAAGAATGTTCACCACCCCCAAACAAGTTTGTCTCAAATGTGCAACTTCAGCTTTCAAATAATGGATCAAGCCCACTGCTTCCTCAAGAGTGGGACAATGGCCAGTTCTAGGAGAAACAGTGAAAGCAGGAGTAGAAGCATTCTGTGCAGGTAGGTCAGGGCAGGGATTCTCTTGTAAAGGGTCATATTCATTAGAATAGGCAACATTAATCAAACCTGGGTATCTCCCTCTATAGGAAGAGCAGTGTTTGTTTGTGGGTCTGGAGTGGAAGATTTTTTTCTTACAGTGAGATACATCCTCAGAGATTGTGTTTTTTGTAACCTTGGCCTTTTTCTTAAATATTTCAGGAACTTTCCCCCCTAGTTTTAAAGATGTCCTCCACCTCTTCAATTAGAGTATCAGTCTCATTCCCCACAGAGTTCAAAGCTGTGTGTTTTGAATATTTCAGTGTTTTAAGTAGGGGAGGGGCACCCGTAATGCTATTAGATGCCTTTTGCTTTCACTAATCACTAGTCACTAATGAGAAAAAGCCAAAATGGGTACATAGGCGATTAACTACCTTTGGTTTCCAAGTGTGTGGTCAACGGCAGAACCAAACAAGCATTGGCATAGCCAATAGGTCTCGCCTTTGGGACCTTATAAGTGTTTAGCCATGCAACAGTTGATGTTGTTGCACCAAGGATCTAGTGCTGCATAATTAAATACTTATAAGGTCCCAAAGGCGAGACCTATTGGCTATGCCAATCCTTGTTTATTTAAGCTGCGCGTCATTATATATGTAGCTACCGGACCGTGAAAGACCAAAAACACTTACAGAATTTTCTGTTTTTTTTAGCCGCACCTGTGACTCTTTCCCCACGGTTACTGACCCCGCCCCCTTGCATGCAGCATCACAGTTCCCATACTTTTTTAACGCACTTCGACCGCTGCTTTTACTGTTAAAAATATACACAGCAGTGATTTTTTACCATTCATCACCACAACTAAACAAACCAGAGATCAAAACATTAATAAAAAAACCACACGGCCTGGGTGAGCTGCTCAAATTTGGCACGGGTGAATCCGAGAGATTTGGAGACGCTGTGAATATCTTGGGGTGCCTGATAATTTCACGTGAGGGCCCGAAGGGAGTGAGGTACAAGAAGCGGGCAGTGCATGAACTGGGTGCGATTACCATGGAGCACGCATTGCGGGCAAAGCATGTCACTGGCTATGTGTCTGCTCAATGTACAGAAAGACAGCCCCAGCAATACTTAATACTAATGAGACCCCTGTAAGTGCTTGCAACGGAAATCTAGAAACGGAACCTTTCTCTGCCGAGCTCCATGGGGCTTCCGAGATCTCGGAGATGTTGTCAGGAAAGGCAGAGTTGAGCAAACCCGGTGTTTATAACACATCGTCCATTGCGGCCCCAGCCCCCACAGCACTTAAGGCTTCCAATTCCCTACACCGGAGACCAAACCGCACCCACACGTGCAGTCTAAATTCTGTGCACCATCGGCCCCTGCTCAGCTTGGGGTTGGGGGAGCAGGAGCTGTGTTTAGAACTAACACGGATTAAAAAAACATAAAGCACCTGCTTCGGAGTTCCTTATCCGTCCTGAAGTTTTCGAGGCAACAATAAAAATGCCAAGATAACTTGTGACTAATGTTCCTGCTGGAGACAGAACGAGTTTTGTCTGGTGGCAGTTTCTTTCCACTAATGAATAAGTAGCACAGAGGGTTATGTGCCCGCTGCAAAGAACGTGTACAGCGCAAGTCACCATACTGCATTTTATGTGGCTTGGTCAGTAGGTTACTTACTGTTTTTATCACAGAGCTCGTTTTCCAGATCATAAAGTACCACCCACCAGGTGCCTAGAAGCGCGCCAGACATGCAGCGCTACAAAAACATACAAGTTAAGGCTGGGCGGAGGCGCGTAGTGATGTGCGCGCGCACACACACACAGCGTTTTCCTTGCAGTAGCGAGCAGGGGCACCAGATAATTACAAGCACATGTCGCCAAAGCTCGCTCCCACAAGGGAATCGCCAAACGTGCACACTTTGCCATTGAAAGCAATGCAACGCGTGCACGTTTTTGCCCGAAAAAGCGAATCAATTCCAAGAGGTCTCTTCCTATGCAGCGCATGCGCGCTGCGTAGGCGAGACCTATAAACCAAGGCCAAGGGGGATGGCCCGGCCTTGCCTCTTCCTGGTACTGATGGGCTAAGGACGGGCCTGCCCTTGGCATGGGCTGTGCCCGGGCAGTTGCTGGGCGCGTCTCGTGCTGAAGTTCCTGGTAAGTTGGATATTTGCGCCTGATGGCACAATGAAGTAAGGCCCCACCTCCTGGCAACACAAACTTCAGGCTGGGATCAAGAGTCCCTGTATGCGCGTCCTGCGCTGTGGTCCCTGTGAGCTGGATATATGTACTCGATGGTGCGATGACATAAGGCCCCACCTCCTGGCAAAGCAAACTGAACACTTGGATCTAGATTCCCTGTATGCTAGTCCCGCACTGCAGCCCCGGTGAGCTGGATATATGCGCCTGGTGGCACAATGATGTAAGGTCCCACCGTCTTAAAAAAACGGCAAACTGGAAGCTGAAATCTAGAGTGCCTGTATGCGCGTCCTGCGCTGCAGTCCCAGTGAGCTGGATAGATGTGACCGATGGTGCATTGAAGTAATGCCACACCTCCTGGCAAGGCAAACTGTAGGCTGGGATCTAGAGTACCTGCATGCATGTAAAAAATTATAAGGAGCACGGTACTAGCAGGCCTCGACCCCCAGTTTTGAGGAGGTGGGTGCATTTTACTACTAGATGCAGTAGTAAGTTTACATGTGTGTAAATCTACATGCGTAAATTTACCCTTATGAATAGGCCCTGTAATGGTTTCTCTGAACTGAACAAATGTATTACATATTAACAAATTGAAATTCTTTGTTTATGCCTGGAGGACAAGCTGTAATTCTTTTTCTTTGTCAGCACGAAACTGTAGTCCTGCTTGCAAAAGGTTTTAGACTACTGTATTTATATATTTTAATTATTAAGTTTGTGTATGATATGAACAGTATTTGAAAGCATGCTAGAGCACTTTATGTAGGGCATAAGGAGGAAATAAGCATTTCACATCAGAAGCACTGTGGGGTACTTAAAACTATTTCTTAACATTATGTATTATACTTAAAATAGAAAGTTAAGAGTTTGAAATTTACAAAGTACAAATGTATACAATATACTTTACAATGTAGTCTGTGCATACAGGCACAGGGAGATATTGGAATATCAGGTAGGGTGAGTATATCTGGGTTACTAACCTGTGATTCCATCGTGTGGTGTGTCAATGAGGTAAAAGTGTGAGCCTACCTTTTCCCAATAGGTATGCTTTTTAATTTTTGAGGTGTAGTAGAAAAGGAGTGAGAAACGCTGTAGTTCTTGTTGCATCACCTAATTTTAAAGTGGTAAGATTTGTGCTCCGGAGATGTCAGTGCTTGCTTGATGTCATGAACTTCTTACACAAATAATGAGGTGAACTGAGTTTCAGTACAATGATTCACCTTGATGTACATCTGGCTTGTAAAGCGAGCCATTTGAGCTTGGTTAATACAGAAGTAATTTGGTCTAAAATCTTGGTACTAGAAAACAGTCTTGCAGCAGCATTGGCGATTGCTTTTAGTGGTGCTGTTCATATAACACGTATCTTATAACCTATAATCAGCGTGGATAACCCATTTTCCAGAAGGAATTCATTTAGAGTCAGTGAGTCTCCTGCCCCATCTAATGAAGTTAACCCAGCCCACCAGGAGGAATGGGAACTGCTAATTGTGGGCTAGTGGATCCTTCTCTGTGTCCACCAGTGTGCAATCATCAATGGCAGAACATCCTCCAGAAGGTCATTGCTTTTATGCATCAGGAGGTCTACCCTATTTAGGATGGCCGGCTGCCTCATACTGATTTTTCCTGCCTTGGTCCACCATGCAAGGAATCAAAGCAGGGTGGACCCAAGCAACAGGAATACACAAAGGCCCTACGTGATATATGTGGATTTATAAAACACAGACAGCTGCCCAAACAGCATCGCAGCGCGAGGCATAAGAGAAAGGAAATGAAAGACCACACTCCTACTGGGAGGAAAACAGACACGTTTTTGATTGCATTCTAAACAGAGCTTTTTCATCCACCTTCAGTAGATATAAAGGAAGGTTGTTCCAGAGTTTGACTGCTCTTCTCTTTAATCTAAAAGTGAGGGGTTTAAGGAGCCTGGTTATACTGGATCACAAGTTTCTAATAGGGTTGTAATGCTAAAATCTGTCTATCAAGTATTTTGAGCCCACTTCATGATACAATCTGTGAACCAATGTTAGAGATTTAAGCCAATGTAACTGTCCTAGATGCCCTGACATTGATGACCGCCTTGGAAGCTTCAGGACCAGGCGTGATGCTGTATTCTGAACCACCTGAAATCTCTTAGGGAGACCAGGATAAAGGATGTAGTGTAGTCAATATGCTAGTTTTCTGTTCTTCCAAAGGCAGTAGATTTAAAAATGTCCTTAACGTCCACAGTGGAGTGAAACAGGTTCCAGTGGTGCTTAAGATCTTCTGACGCAAAGATAGCTTATTGAATTTTACCTACAGATTCATCACCACCATAGCAAGGGAGGGAGCACCAATCATCCACAGACAAATTGTATCAGTTCCGTAGGGTCAAGATCTCTGTTTTGTTCGAGAGAAGTCCTTGGGGTATTTAATGGGCAAATCCTCATTAATGTTTTACAAAGTTGTGCATGTCATCCACTTACTGGTGGCTTGATAGGCCCAAATATTTTAGGAAATCTGCAAGGGATTCTATGTTTAAGTTAAACAGTAAGGGTGATAGTGTTCATTATTGGGAAACTCTAAAACGCTTATCCAGATTGAATTTGACTTACCTGAGCACGGTTCTGCCAATCTGAAACAAGCAGAGAGGGTGTTAAGCAGTATGTCATGACTGACTGTATCAAATGCCATGGAGACATCAAGCGGGATCATCAGGCACTTTTGTTCAGTATTCTATATGTATCAATACTGGTGTTTAGAATTGAGGCTTCAATTCTATAGTCTGATCTGTTGTTAGCTTGCACATTGTTGAGAGACTGTTTTTTCAGTGATATAGTTGTTTAGATGTTTGACTACACATTTCCAACAGCCGCGGCCCGTGCAGGTAAGAGCGGTGGGGCCAGGTGAGGAAGGATTTCGACAGACAATGACGAGGGAAAATGAAATAAATAATTAATTTTTTCTCGCCGTCGTCTGTCGAAATCACCCCCTCATCCACACCGGGCCTCACCTCTCTTATCTGCATGGGCCGCTGCTGGTTTCCAAGATTATGACAACAAAAGGCTTTTTAACAATGGGACTCATAGTGGAATTTGTAAGGTGTGCTCAGTTCCCTGGTCAAGAGAGGTATTAAAGTTCCTTATTAAAGTTCCTTAGCCATCTGCAGAGGACTGAGTAGCTGACCTCTCATGCAAATTCAGGTGGTATAGAGTTCAGAGACTTGAGCTAATTTTCTTTCTGGAGCCTGTCTTGGTTTTCAGCTTTGGAAATATAATATATGAACATGAAAATGTGTCATAGGCAAATGACTACGATAGGGAATTGTTCAGAGGTTCTTATTGGTATTCATTCTTGACTTGCAAATATCATAGTCAACTGTGTTGGTGTGGAAGATCCAGGATAGGTTATTAGGTTTAGTGAGACTTTTTAACGAGATTTGTTCATCATTTCTTAGACAAAGGTGTTATTTGCCTCTTTCTGTAAGGAGTAAACCAAAAGATACATTCATTTTCTTTTTATTCATTTTTTCTTTAAGTCCTTTGTTTTTTGGTAGATGGTAGAAAATGTTGTCTGGCTGTGGGAGGAAGACACAACAGGTTTCATCCTTGGCCTCTGCAATACTGAGTAAGGAAAGTGTCAGTATTTCTTGGTATAATACAAAGTAAGGGGCATATTCTCAAGGACCTATCGCCGAGTTAACGGCACTTTATCGCAGCCAAAGTCCCGATAAATTTATCGCCCCATTCACAAGTTGGTGCAGCCGATATCACCAGTTTTTCGGCGAAAGCATCCTCAAAAAACATTGTCACAGATGACCCCGACAACTATCTCTAATGAGATGCAGAGTAGCCGTTCCTGAGCAAAAAGCCGTGACAACACCACTCCTCAACATTCTCAACGACCAGCCAGATCGGCGATAAGATCACAAAACATGCAATAAGGCCCATTAGCAGCAGGAAATTAACACCTGCTCTGACCTGGTCGGACGACAATCGGCACCAGAAAAGGGAGCCCAGACCACAGCCACACCTAAAGACCAACAGATGCCATGGAGCCACTGATCATGCAGCTCAGAGCCCCAAGAGGGCCACAACACCCATCGCCACCACACCCAGGACCGCCACCCCGTACCCCATGCACCCCCTCCCCCCAGGACCACCACAGAGGCAGTGCAGACCAAGGCAGCGGACCTTCAGAAAACGCACCAACCTCACAGACCCAACACCAGAGAATGTCATTGCCCACTACAGGCTCAAAAGGACAACCATCCTATGCATCCTGACCACCATTGCCCACAGGCTGACGGTACCAACACATCGGGCAACCAACATCCCTCCGCAGACAAAGCTGCTGGTTGTGCTGCACATGTTGACCTCTGGGACCTTCCAATCAATAACCACCAGAGTCGGAGGAGTCTCACAGCCAGCCCTATCAAAGTTCCTCACAACTGTCTTGGATGCCATCATCAGCTTGGTACCCCAGTACCTATACACCCCCCACACTGCGCAGGAACAGCTGGAGACCAAGCAAGGCTTCTACGCCATAGCTGGCTTCCCGCACGTGTTGGGGGCAATCGACTGCACACATGTCCTACTTGTGCTCCCTGGTGACACTGCACACAATTACCACAACAGAAAACACACGCATTCCATTAATGTGCAGGCAACAGTGGACCACCTGGGAATCACCACCAACGTCGTCGTCAACTACCCAGGCAGTGTGCATGATTCCTACTTCTACCGACAGTCCATCATCAACCAGTGCTAACAGGATGGCAACCATGGAAATGCACTGCTCGTTGGCAAATACCAAATTAACACACCACACCCCCCAACTCCACAATCATGCAACTCACAACTCTGGGAATGCACACGTCACAGACTCACATTCAACATGCCAAACAACATGCCCACCCACCAGACACGACAGCATAACTTACATGTACATGAGCCATCAACGGCATGGCACCTCAGCCACACAATAGCGGAATGTCACAGCAAATTTCACCATTTTGGGTGATTTAAATCTTCATCTGGAAGACAGCGGCAAAACGGATATTGCGGGCTTCCCAGCCAATTTAGAGGCTTGTCAATTGATACAATGTGTGAGGAACTGCACCTATGTGGCCGGTCATTTGTTTGACCCCATATTTTCTAACATAGAGGCTGTTGACTCTCTTTTCCAGGATTGGCTGACTCTAGCATTAGATACTAGCATTCCTGCAAAGCTCAGTTCAAAGAAGAAACAAGAGCCATCTAATCCGTGGTTTAATGAACCCTTGGTGAAAGCTAAAAAGGTCTGTAAGCAATTGGAGCGAACTTGGAGGTGTGCTTATGATTTGGAAGCTAAAAATAAATACTGTGATGCAATTACGTCATATCATATGTTGATCCGGAAAGCAAGAGCCGAATATATTGTTGCTAATATTTTGGAGAGTAAAAACCCCCTTAAAATGATTTTTTCCCTTCTCAGAAAGATGCAACACTCTAACGTAAAAGCGGATCCCCCAGTCTCTTCCAATGCTCAGTGTGACAAACTTGCAGATTTCTTTGTGCGTAAGGTGGAGACTATTTATAATAACCTTCCAACTGCCAGTTTCCATTTGGTTAGTGTCAACACTGATCAAATGGCCGAGGTTGAGGACAGGTTAGTCACTCCTGAACAAACATTGTGCACTTTTCCTCCTCTTACGCTCTCTGTGACGGAATCACTATGTCGCAATATTAAATCTGGCTCCCCAGCCGATCCTTTGAGACCAGACCAGCTTCGTCTAGTTCACACGTCAGTTCTACCAGCGGTTAGAGAACTGATTAATCTATCGCTGTCCTCTGCATCACTGCCTGTAACATGGCACGATGCAAAAGTTATTCCTCTTCTAAAAAAACATCTCTGGATCCCTCGAACCCGGGCAATTTTCGTCCGATCTCCCAACTTCCTTTTTTAGCTAAAGTTACCGAATCCTATGTAAATACTGTCTTGGCTGAATTTGTTGACCAGAACAAAATCCTTGACCCCTCACAAAACGACTTTCGCCCCCGCCACAGCACCGAGTCGGCATTGCTGGCTGTAATTGAGGATATCCGTGGCAGCCTAGATGTTGGGAACTCGGCGGCTTTGAATCTGTTGGATTTAAGTGCCGCTTTTGACACTGTCTCACATGACATCCTCTTAGGCAGGCTGCAGGACATTGGGGTCAGGGTGCTGGCCTTTACCTGGTTCCGTTCTTTTTTGGAAAGCAGAACTTTTCAAGTTACTGTGCCACCATACCACTCGCAGGTACATGCCATTAAGCACGGGGTCCCTCAGGGCTCGTATTGAGCCCTGCACTGTTTAACATTTATGTTCAACCCCTAGCAATGGTTGCCAAAAGTAGAGGGATGTCATTGGTATCTTACACCGATGACACCCAGCTAGTCATTGCCTTTTCAAAAAACTGTAAAAACAACCTTTTTAAATTTAAAGAGGATCTGTTAGCGATCTCAGACTGGATGACAACCAATTGCTTGCAGCTTAATGCTGCCAAGTCGGAAATTCTTGTGCTAGGGAGAGACAGTGCTCTCTGGTCAGAACAGTGGTGACTGGATAAACTCAAACCAGCGCCATTGCCCAAAGAGGCGGTTAATAATCTGGGCTTCTGGATAGATAGGGATCTTTCATTTGATACACAATCCAAAGCTCTTGCAGGGGTCTGTTTTGGACTCCTGAGGGGGTTGAAACCCCTGCTTGGATATTTTGAACCAAAAATCCGCCAAACCATTCCCCAGGCCACAATATTATCCAGTTTGGATTATGGCAACTCCCTTTATCTGGGCGCCAATAAATCGTATATCTTACGCCTCCGACGAATTCAGAATGCCGCGGCTCGAGCTTTGCTGGCACTTCCCAAGTACTGCTCGGTATCTAATTTTTTACCAAAGTTGCATTGGCTGCCTATAGCCAAAATAATTCAGTTTAAGTCCTTGTGTTTAGCCCACAAAATTTTGACACAACAAGGCCCTCCGATTTTAATGGACCTGTTAGCCCAGTACATTCAGAATCGCCCCCTTCGCTCCGCCAACTCGGGATTGGCGTGTACCCCTCGTTTTCAAAGAGTCAGAGCTGGTGGACGTTCTTTTAAGGTCCAGGCGGCCCACCTCTGGAATTCCCTCCCAATCGCTATCAGAGGACTCCAGAATCATATGATCTTTCGAAAGGCTTTAAAGACCTGGCTTTTCCTGGTGTAACTGGTCTGTGTTGGTTGGAGCAGTCTTTTGGCACTAGTCCTTTGGGAAGCGCTGGGACGCCCCGTGGCTGGGACAGCTTTGCGCTGTATAAATCCGTAAATAATAATAATGTGGGGAGAGGTGGGAACAAGGCATGTGCGAAGGAAGCAGTGATCCATAGATAAGAATGTACACAATGCCAAGTGTGGTGGAGATGTGCTGGACAGACTGCAGTATGCATACCACAGACATATCCATGTCTACATGCACTGCTGGTATTTGGAGTGTAGTGGACAGTGGAGGCAACCATGTCACCCCAGCCAGTGGGGAAGATCGTGGAAATGTAGCTTGTGACGTTCTCGCTGTAAGCGTGTGCGGAGTGGGCTGGCATGGCATACGCCAGGCCAGCGTAGGGGTGTGAATAAAAAGCACGTTGCTCTGGGCGTGGTTCTCTTCCAAAATGCCCAACGTCTCTGCCAGGGCGGCGCCTCCCAGACCGCCACGAGGCTGACGCCGTCGCCGTGAGCGATGTTACCTGCGATCATGTGCGCCTGCTGCACTCCGGCCCGCTTGTCCCTGAACCCATCTTGCCCGCACCTGCGCACTCAGGCCTCACTGCTCACCTGCCGACACCGGCGTGTGTCAAGGAGGACCCACCACATGCCGACGCAAGCCCCAAGCCCGAGGCCCGCGAGTTTAGCAACCTCCTCAGACCATCACGGCCTCCGCGACACAGGCCCGCAGTACTCCTTTCTCGTTGACATACTCCACCGGCCTACACAGCTGCCAAGTCGGTCACACATGTGGAACTGAGTCTTGATTATGCAATGGCAGAGTACACACTTTATGGTAGATTTTATGTCATTGTACTCCCTACGATGTGGTGCCACCAACTTCGTGCCTAGCATCTGAGCGACACCTGTCTGTGGTCCCTCGCTGACTACTGCCTTCGGCCTATACTGTGGTCGAGTAGGTCACACAGTTGGAACTGAGTCTTGATTTGTGTATGGCAGAGTTCATATCATTGAACGTATGGAGAGTAAGAGGAAGACGTGGTGCAGTCTGGAGGAAAAAAGGATCCCCGTTAGGTGATCGAACACTGCCAACAACTGCTCTGGTGTCACTAACTCTGTGCATCGCGAGCCAACGACACTTGGCTGTGGGCCCCTGCTGACCGCTGCCTCGGGCCTACACTGCGGTCGAGTATGTCACATATTGGGAACTCAGTCTTGATTTATTTGTGGCAGCTTTTATATCATTGTACTGGCCTCATCGCAGACTGCATTCCCATTCAGCTCCGGTGCCACTAAGTCTGTTCCCCGACAGCCATGGACACTTTCTGGTGGAACTTTGGTGGTGACTGAGTCTCTGGACTGGGGGTTGTCTTCATCATCATGTCGGTGATACTGTAGCTCCTCAATTTGCCGCTTCCGGATGGCTTCAGCCCTCTGCATCATGCCCTGGAGGGCACCCTCCACTGTCCCCTGCAACCCTCCGCCACATTTATCTTCGATATCGACGAGGACCCGCTCAGTCCGCGTGGCCCTACCTCAGTGCACCGCAAGTCACCGTCCTGTGGCGGTTTGCCTGTGCCGGCCGCAGTGCATCCAGGGCCACTAACTCTGTGCAGCTCAAGTCAGGCACCCTGTCCGGTG
This sequence comes from Triturus cristatus, assembly GCF_964204655.1. NCBI lineage: Eukaryota > Metazoa > Chordata > Amphibia > Caudata > Salamandridae > Triturus > Triturus cristatus. The sequence continues at coordinate 551,072,841 of NC_140584.1, forward strand.
ACATATTGGATGGCCTCCAAGACGATGGCTTTGGGGTCATCAACACCATACTTCTGTGGCCCTGCACTGTCTGCTGCCTCCGGCCTCAACTGTGGTTCACCAGGGCTCACACATTAAATCCAGTTCTGACCGGCCCAGACGTCGCATCACTGCAGGAGGCATACGCCACCACTGCCAGAACCACCTCCAAACGCCAACTGCCAGAGTCAAAACAGCCATACTGGCAGATTAACTGCCTGATACCCTGCTCAGCACTCCAGGTGCCACTTACTCAGTTCACCACAACTCATGGACCATTTCTGAATGAGTTGTGTGCTGTGGAGAGCTCACGCAGCAATGTCACCTCAGACAGTGTGGGAGACCTGGGACGATGATGAGGAAGATGATGCAGGTTTAATACACCCCAATGCAGCTGCATCAGGAATTTCCCGAAGGGACACAATCCTAGACATTTTCTTCACATGAGCACGCTCAGCTCTAGTGCCCCAACAACAGTGCACTACAACTCACGGACACTTCTGTTTGCAGATTGGGTGACCTCTGTACTTGCTCCAGCCACCGACACACAATTGATGGACGGAATGCAGAACAAATCAAAACATTCTCCCCCAGTCAAGAGATCTTGGTTAAATCCATCATTCTTTTGCTCACCATGCCACCCCAGTTTAGACCTGTCCATATGCAAATCAGTCTTGACCCTGTGCCTCATGGGAACAGTCCAGCCCGAACTGCCAAGCCAGGTCCTCCCTGGACCGGAAACAAGCATCCTAGGACCGGTTTCGGGGTTTCACCCCTCTTCAGCCAGGATAGCTTGATTCCAGTGGCACAGTGAGCCCGGTACCTACGTCTAGGCATACCCGGCGCACTTAGGGCGAGAAGCAAAAGACACACAATTGATGGACGGAATGCAGAACAAATCAAAACATTCTCCCCAGTCAAGAGATCTTGGTTAAATCCATCATTCTTTTGCTCACCATGCCACCCCAGTTTAGACCTGTCCATATGCAAATCAGTCTTGATCCTGTGCCTCATGGGAACAGTCCAGCCCGAACTGCCAAGCCAGGTCTTCCCTGGGCCGGAAACAAGCATCCTAGGACCGGTTTCGGGGTGTCACCCCTCTTCAGCCAGGATAGCTTGATTCCAGTGGCACAGTGAGCGCGGTACCTACGTCTAGGCATACCCGGCGCACTTAGGGCGAGAAGCAAAAGACACACATAATTGATGGACGGAATGCAGACCAAATCAAAACATTCTCCCCCAGTCAAGAGATCTGGGTTAAATCCATCATTCTTTTGCTCACCATGCCACCCCAGTTTAGACCTGGCCATATGCAAATCAGTCTTGACCCTGTGCCTCATGGGAGGACCTGGCTTGGCAGTTCGGGCTCGACTGTATCCATGAGGCACAGGGTCAAGACTGATTTGCATATGGCTGGGTTCAAACTGGAACGGCATGGTGAGCAAAAACGATGGATTTTGATGAAGGGTAAATCTAACCCCTCCTGGTGTGGTGTAACGCAGGTTAATCACAGTTTGTTTAAAAATAATGAACACGAGTGTGAGACAAAGACCTTGCATTGGAGTGGCACTTTATTCACTATGTCATTAACACAGCAAAATAAATATATTCATCTATTCATTAGCTTAGAGGAATATTAAGATCACAGTTCAATCAGTCAGAAATAGCAACACAAAATACTTATCAATAAACGTCCAGGTGCCTGGAAGGCAATCCTGAAATGAGAAAACTAACCATCCAAGAATTACAATTTTAAAAGTACATTAAATGCAATGAATTGGGTGAGGATGAAAAACCTAGCCTAAGAGAAGAGGCTAAAAAAGGAAAAATGTTATCTAGACTGGGCTCTACCAACTGAGAGAAGGTTTCTTAAGCCCAATGCAGATATAAGGCCGGCCGGGAACCCACAGTGTGCAAGGCGCTGCAAAGGAGTTCTGAGCTCCTACTGGGGTGCAGGCCCTATATACCTGTTCAATGCAGAATGGTTAACCCGCATTGACGTATGTATTTGAACCACACTGGCGTAGGTGCTCTTGACTGCACGCCTATGGTGGTGTTGCTAAAACCCTGAAATCACAGAAGTGGTGTCCCAGTGGGTCAGGGCGGGTGGTCAGCAATGCTTGACCGCAATTTATAAACAAATCATATTTTTATCATACATTTCTCGGAACGTGTACATGAAAGCGGAACTTGAAACAGGTGTTGTTGAGGCAAGGTGCTGTCTTTTGGTTACATTTGAGCAAGCTTGGGAAGTTTCATAATATAAAATGAAGCAAACGATATTTGTGAAATGTCGAGAGTGTACCAGCTGGCCCTGTGTGTGGGCGAGATAGGTTTTGCAACTGTGGAAAGTTTCTGTGGTCACCCGAGCTGCCTCGCAGTGTTGGGCACAAGAGAAATGCATGTTTAAGAATATTGGGCCTAGCAGATTTTATTATTGAGGAGGATAAGAACTGAGGCACTGGCCTTGGGCCTATGTGAATGTGTCAAGGGAGGTGTGAGCCACTATGGCACTAGTGACTGTGTAAGATAAAAATGGTCAAGTTAGCACATTTCCAGGTTGTAGTTGGTGGGGCCTATGCAGTGGCCTTCATGCTGCATGGGTCGATATTTATTTATTTATATGGTAAAACGCGATCCTCCATCAATTTAGGCCCAGATCTCTATACTGGGGTAATGTATGACATTGTTCTGCAGTATGTCCATCAACTGTTGTTTTTGCATTTGTCACCCCGAGTGGGAAGGGTATGCTCAGATGTGGGTCCCATGCTCTCCATGCCACTGGAATCAAGCTATCCTGGCTGAAGAGGGGTGAAAACCCCGAAACCGGTCCTAGGATGCTTGTTTCCAGTCCAGGGAGGACCTGGCCTGGCAGTTCGGGCTGGACTGTACTCATGAGAAACAGGGTCAAAACTGATTTGCATATGGCTCGGTTCAAAATGGAACGGCATGGTGAGCAAAAAAACGATGGATTTAGGCCCAGATCTCTGTACTGGGGTGAATGTATGACATTGTTCTGCATTCTGTCCATCAACTGTTGTTTTTGCACTTGCTCCAGCTACCACCATAATGCTCTGCAGTTGTCTCTGTAATGCTGGTGTTTTCTGTTTCCATTTTAATAGTGTTCACTGTTCAAGTTGTTGCCAGCACCAACCACTCAGTGCAGGCTGGCTTACACTCACCCCACACACATCCTGCACAGGTGTCACTGTACATGTGACCCTGCCAATAAAGGAGCCGGGCGCACGTGCCCGTAGCCAGTTCCACAAACTATCTGCGTGTGTCCGTGTGGTCATGATGTATGCATGAGGGTCCCGGGGCCGACAACATTACAGTGTGCTGTGTACAGCGGACGCAACCATGTCACCGCTGGCAGCGAGTAAGACCTTGGACATGTAGCTTTGTCGTCACCCACTTAATACATAAGAGGAGTGGACTGGGCCGTCGTACGGAGGTCCAGCGTGGGGGTGTGAATGATGATTCCGGGGCTCTAGGCATGGTTCATTACAGGAAATGTGCATATGCATGTGTCTCTGTGGAGGTGTGGGCCTCCTTTGTGGGGTGTAGGTGTTCCTTGATGGGACTTGAACACCCACGTATGCGATCTAGTTCGGCTTTCATGAGCTTCGACCCCACCGCACCTGTTCGGCCACCTCCTTTTGGCATTCTGACACCTGGCAGGCTTGGTGGCGGGTGCTTCCTGCTGTGGTCTGTGCAGGGGCTGGGGTCTCCTCTATGTAGCTTGGTTTCCCTGCTCCTGGGGGTGGGTTGCCTAAGATGTCCATGGGCTGTTGTAGGGCGTCGGTGTCGAAGGTGTGATGGTCCTCTCCAGCATCACTGATGAGTAGTCTGGTCTGCTCTGCTGTAGGTGTCGTTTGTCCCTCTGCAATGTGAAGGGGAGATGCATGTTGACATTGTGTTGACATGTATGTTGGCACATTGTTCTAGTTTACATGCAGACTGTATAACAATGTACATTGTGACTGTTTTGGAGGTGCGGAATATTTGATGTGGGAGAGTGGACATTTGGACTACATGACGGATGTGATCTTGTACACGTACATTTCCATCTCACAGTTTCCTGCTATGTCAGATATTATTGGCCTGTTTCTGTGCATGAGCGGACACAGTTGTGTCCTTTGTTCTGCAGTGTCGGTGTTGCACTTTGTACCACATTGTCGTCGGAGGTGCTGTTATTGCTATGTGTGTGTGCTGCAGTGTGCCACAGACATGATCCAGGGTCTTTGTGGGTGTGCAGTGTGCTACACATCGTTGTGCATGTGTGCCATTGTGCCCATCTCCACCCGTCCCCCCAGTCCCTGGTCGTTACTCACCCTGTTGATGTTGTCTCAGGTCCTATCGAGCTGTGTCCGGACTCCCAACTCCTTGCGCCGTCTCCACCCTGATGACTGCGGTCTCCATTTCCTCCAGCTCCTCCTGTGGCGCCGGACTCCCACCTCCTGTCGCCGTTGCTGCCTTCCTGTTGGCAGCGGGTTTCTGCTTGGTTTGGCTTTTCACATCATGCCAGGGCCTCTTGTCCTCCTCCATAGATCTCCTCAACACTCCGACTGCATTCACGTTTGTCATATTGACGTTCAGTGGATGGTAGTGTTCTTTCACCTCCCTGACGCTGATCTGGTTTTCCTGCGGACTGCACCCCGTCTGCCTCTTCCTCTTCTCCTTGGCCTTTCCCAACCATGAGGTTCCTTGCTGGTGGTCTGTGGGGCTTGTGGGGTTCGCGTTGGCCTCTGCACTCAGTACGGGTGCATCCATGGTGCTACGCAGTTTCTTTATTTCTCCCTTTTTTTTTGTTGCTTTTAAAGTTTATTTTCTCGCATGACGCGTGGGAATTGCAGGCCTTTCGCTGGTTTTCCCTGATTTTTGTATCGCGATTGGCCTCATCGCAGCTTTTTTTGCATTCGTGTTTCACATGTGCAGCGTCGCGTTGACTTTATCGCGGACATTTGACGTGTTATCGTGAGCCTATCACATGGTACCGTCGGTTTGAGAATACCACGTTACCACAGTGTTATTTTCCCACGATAGACTGCGATGTGCAAAGTTGCGTTAAGCTAATTTTGCGATGATTATCACACGTTCTTGAGAATATCCCCCTAAGTACACTCTTGTCCAGTGCTACTTGCAAGCTTTGTCTCCTTTCCTAGGTCGAAGTATGTCATGGGTGCAAGGACCAACTAGGGGTGAGTATTGATGAAAACAAATCTTGCAGATAGTTTTATTATAAGGGCCTAATTTACAAGGGTAAATTGGGTCATAAACATTGGTTTATGATCCACTTTACTTTGATTTATGCCTGCCAGTAACTCACAAATGAATTATTGACAGGCATAAACCCATTAAGAAGTGCAAATTTGTTCATGATGACTACTACAGAGAAAGTCTCACTTGTAAATTCCAGTCAAGGATTGGGGAGTAATAATGCTTTTGAATTTTGGGAAGGGCTACAAATGTGCATTTGTGGGCATTCCAAAATGCTCTCTGTTGTGTTTCCTTGTAATTGTCAGATATTTACTCTAGGCCAGGGGTGGAGTAATTCTGTTTCCAGAATGGGAAGTGGAATGGATCACTTCCACATTTGGAGTGATTCAAGTAAAAGGGCCTTCTCCAACAAAACCAGAATTGTGCATTGGAAAGCTGCATCTGGCAGCAAGCCCTTGTCCATTCAGATACAGAAGGTGGTATTCCAACAGCAGTCAGTTCCACTGAAGAAATTCAGCTGATGCCATTAAAATATTTTTTACAAAAATGACTGTAGCACATTTGAGTCTTCAAACTGAGTGACACATGAGCATTTAAAAAACAGCCATTGGGAAACAAGGTTCTCCAGGGTAAGCACCTTGATATACTAGAGTTCAAAGATGGCTGCCACATTCTAGTTCTCGTTTATACCCATTTGGAATGTGACTCTCACTATGTGGATGTCATCTTTGCTTTGGAAATATACACTAGACACTCACCATTTCGTCTTCCTTCTTAAATGTATAGAATGTTATTTAAATATAGGGAGTCACCAATGTACCTAATGACTATGTATATTTATCTTGAGTGCCCCCCCTGCCGAATCCTATCCTACTCTGACCACAAGTAATGCATATTGCGTTAATGGTCTGACCCTTGGTGACTGATGGATTCTGCTATTCGAAAAACGGTCACCTGGGTAATTCAATAGTTAGGTGAATAGGAAGTGTCACAAAAGGAGGTGGAGGGACTTCAAGAAAATACTTAGGATCGGTTGGTAGAATTATTCCAGTTATTGGTTAGTGCACTTGGTAAAGCTGGCACCTCAGCCACCTCTGCATTCCTGGACCTAGAAAGACTCCACCTGAAGAAGTCACTCCACTGACAAAGACCCATGAATCCTACTGAAATATAAGTACTCACCAGGGACTCAAAGACTCCTATAGCTTCCTGGAACCCAGAAACTGGAACGCTTCTATAAGGGTCACGTGGTTGTCCTTGTGTTTGTCTCCAGTTTACCTGCTTCAAAAATTGCACAGACATTCCTAATTCCAAGAGGGCCTGCCTGACTACAGAGGATTAGATTCTGCAAGAGACTTGGCTGGAGAGAGGCCTGTTGCTTAGAAATCTGCCCTGAGGAGCTAGGAGCGGTAGGACTGACAAAGAAGAACATTTCTAGTACTGGGAAAAAGCCAGGCCAGTGTCAGGGACAATGTGCTGAAGCTTGCCCGAAGACAGGAAAGAAAACCAGGTTTGTCCTGATCTGAATTATTCGGTGCACTGAAAACTGGTTCAGCTGACCCTCAAGGTATAGGTATCCAGCATAGTGAAGCCCTGCCCGGATACAGCCTCTGGTGGATTTCACCTTCCGAAAAAGTGATTAAGTCTGAAGGTAAATCCTTGGGCTGTGGAAAGGCAAGGAAGCACATCTATCTGTCCTGCATTGCAACCTTGGCAGCTATCAAATCTAAATTTCTTCCTCTCAGAACTTTTGCCACAAAAATCAACTGCTTCAGGGGTAGCTCAATGACTTCAGGGGTATCCGATTTCAAGGAACCCTTGTCGGCCATAACCTTTTCAGAGACTAAGCCGCAAGTTCAAAACTTGGTGTATCTGGCCTCCACTCCATTGCAGTTGTTCTAAAATCAATCCTAGGTCCCAGTCAGTTGCGAGCCATAACATTTGATCGGGCTTTACTTTTACTTGGTGCTCTTTTACCTAAACCCTTAAAGCACCATATCTCTGGTTCCCCTTTACATATGTAATGGTTTTGGAGTCTGGGACATGTATTGTGCCGTATTCCTTAGTTTAAAATTGTTAGTACTACTTAAATTTAACACACACTTCTCTTGCATTGCCTTCTGCTTTGTCCCACAGCTACCTGAGCTTGAGCAGAACTGTGTTTTGATCTAACCAGATTGCTTTTATTGAATTGGGTTATGATTTGTACTTTGTCTTTTCCCATGGAAAATATAGGTTCATGAATTCTAAACATCATACTAAGTGGGCAGAAGACAATCAAGCATTTACTTCCAGGTGATTTGGGTAGATTCAATGGACCATTTCAAGATACAATGGCTTTTCAGTTTTTCTTATCTCCTTTTATTAAGAGATTTAAAATATGAATGGATGAATCTACTAAACTCTTTGCAGATCATAATTTGCAAATCACTGTTGCATACAACTTGTACTTGATGGTTAGGTCAACCTCCCATTTAATTACTATGCCAAGAGTCTGAAGATTTTGAAAACCATGGGCCTGTTACTGGACTCCTTTGTGTATCTAAACACTCTTACATGAGTGTTAGTTATGCAGTTTTAGTACTATGTCAAAAAATTATTCTTTTTATACAACTTTTGTGCATTAAAAAAACAGTACTTATTAAACGTTTTATTTCATCAATCGTACCATCCCTCTGATTTTTGAAATGTTAGGTGATGCACTAAGAATATATTATATCCTTATAGCCACGACCGAGGCCTATTCTAGTTGTTAAATACCCTGAACCCGAGATATAGGCCTGAACCGCTTCCTGAACCGCTGGAGAGGGCCTATAACAAGGGCATTTACCAACAGGTATAGCCTGAGGCAGAAGGGCTATCAGGTTATTAAAACATTCCACTCAATGAGAAGCGGAAGGCGGGGCCGGCATCGGCCCCGCCGCCATTATGGCGGTCGGCCACCCCCCCCCCCAGAACAAAGGTAGTAAGTAGGTGTCCCGGAAGAGATTGAATCACTTCCGGGGCGTTGCGATGGTCTCCGGATGCCGGAAGTGACATCACTTCCGGTGTCCGGAGCTCAGGCTCGTAGGGGTTATAAACCGGTGGAGCGGTCTGCGACTTCTCTCGCTCGCCGTTCCCTCGGCTGAAGCACACGCGTGCCTACCCTCCGACGGAGGGCCTTGTAATTTTATTTCCCCACCCACCATCCCTGATAGAAGGAGTTTCGTTTTGTCGTAATGTTAATTGATGCTTTCTCACAGGTGACAGTCATGTTGGTGATATGTTTGTAATATGTTTTTTCCACAGGTGAATTGATATGTATTGATTGTTCTGCTAATTTTGTCGTGTTTATAAGCAGTATCTTGGTCTGGCGGTAAGGTCATCAGTTGGGGCAGAGTAAATTTGGAAATCTTTGGGGGCGCCTTAATAAGTGGGGCGCCCGGAGGGGAGGGACTAGTGTCTCTCACCAGACTCCAGGGGCAGGTACAACCGGTTGGTTGGAAGGGTGCGGGGGAAGGGGGGGTTACGCTTCCCCACTTGGCTCGTTGGCCACCCCGCATGCGGGCGTAGTATGCTGCGCTGACTGCATGGCCCCTTTATGGAGAAAAGTTTTGGGCGCAGGGGGGTTGCCTGACGGGTTTCTACCACCGGGGCAACTGGGACTCCTGCGCATGCGCACTCTGGTTAGAGGGCGTCAACTAGGTTTTAAATTGGGAGGAGGGGCCCACTGGACCTTGCTGAAGACTGTAAAAGATACGCAGAAATGTGGACATTATGCTTAGACAGGATAGGAAGATTATGTATTAGAATTCTAAATTAAAAAGAGAGAAACAGAAAAGCAAATATTGGAATGTTGGAGCAAAAGGCTCATACCAGCCATTCTATGCCCAGAGCCACTCCATAGTCTTCAATAGAGCTCACAACATTTTAACATTCTAGCTGATTTTATTTTTTATCTGGATTATTTGTGTATGGGGCCAACACCTAAGTAATGTTCCAAGGGCAATCTTGGTCAGTACAGTTAAAGGAACTTTTTTCTCCGCCAACCAACCTTTTCAAAATTTTCACCTGCTACGCCATGCAAACCAGCAATCTAGGATATTTTTGCCATTGAGAAATTAGTTAGTGCTCATTAACATCACAGTCAAATTTGCCATTTTTGCATACGCCAGCAGAAACGTGCTTCGCTTTTGTAGAGAATTTCCACCTTTGGGGGTTTATAGGCTCCTTGTTTAACTCAGGCCTACATTAGGAAATGATCTATCATATTATAGTCGACATTTATCAGCCACTTCATGAGTCAAGAAAAGGGTCTTTAGCTATCTTCAGTGCTTACCTCCTATCTATCAGTGTATATTTTGAGTACAGTACCGTAAATAATGCTATTTCTTGGCATGATGGGGCATATCAACAAAAAAAGCAGAGATAAAACTAGCACCCTATCAACAACAGGGTGCTAACACGCAAATTTGCATGTTAGCACCCTTTTACTCTACGCTTCTCCTTGCATCGCTAACCCTGTTAGAGACAAAAAAAGCAGCGCTAACCGCGGTTAACGCTGCTTTTTTACGTCTGCTAATTTTCAGACTTAGCCATGATATCCTATGGAAGGAGGATATCATGGCTAAGTTTGCCTGTCCCTATCAACAAGGTAACGTGTGATTATCGCTGGGTTTCCAGCGATAATCTCACGTTAGCCTGTTAGCGTGTAGATTTTTATCGCTATTGAGATAAGCGTTGCTGATAGCACGCTATCTCAACGATAAAAATTCACGCTAGCCGGCGATAATTATCCTCACACTAAGAGCGCTGAGCGATAATTATCGCCGGTTGTTGTTGATATGCCCCGATGTTATCTCCTTTTTGGTGACTATTCTCAAGTAAGTGACAGTTAGGGAGGAAGACATCTTATACAACTGATACTAGTGAGTGTCACAGGAGAATCCTGGAATCGTGGCTGATCTCCATATCAGGGTGTCCCATTAGGCACAAAGAACTCTGGATCTACACAGGCTCACAACGTAGAATAGACAGGCTGACAACAGTTGGGATTTTGTACCATAGTTAATGCCCTAAGTTTGCCGGCTACTGCAATAGGGGTGACCGTGAGAAAGAGATTGATTGGGAGCGGCCCACTGGTCATACTGAGTCTTAAACTTACCCATTGAAGATTGAGGCCTTTGGGTCTGATGTAGACAAATGGGCTCTCAGGGCCTAACGCTGGGATTAGTTCCGGCCGCCATGTCTCATAGAGTTTGCTGGGAACATACCAATAAGAAGGAGGTGTGGTACTCCTTTTTGTATGAACTATTCCACGTGTTTTCCATCCCTCTACATTCTATAGCCCATTGCAGCACTGCTTGAAGAAAAAGGATGGGGCCCTATGGGAGATATCCAATCAGCCAGAAGCATAACTGAGGCTAAGGGTCTACCTAGTGAAACCCCTCTATAATCAGCCTCCTTTTTTCTGCTAATGGTATTTTCTGGGATTTTCTTCTCTCCTTCAGGCAAGTAAGGGTACCTGGGACCAGTGTGAGCTATAAATAGCTAGGAAAGAAGAGGTGGTGTTCTGGGACTTCTAGGAGGTGTGTTGATACTCGCTCATCTCTCCTTCGCAGTTCTGGTGCCTTCTGAGAATCCTCGACTAATCCCTAAGCACAGAGTTATTAACCAGTGACATTGAAATCCTGAATTACATTTCCAGGGAAAAACTGAAGAGACTATACAGACTAGATACAAGACTATTCCAAAGCCATGATCTAATAGTCAATGGCAATGAAAATGTCCCCCTAAACCAATAAAAACAAGGCACGATGATACGTCCGTGGCGCCGGTCTACTTTATCCCAGCTAGGGTGTCACAGAAGGCAAAGAGCCAAGAACAAATGTGGTCATGTTGTTGTTTGAGTTTGCGCATGTAAGAGGATCATCTAACATACAATTTCAAAGCCAATATATTTGGTGTTTTATTATTCCCATTTATACAATTGATTCCCATGCAGACTCCCATTATTAACTTGTGCCATTCTTCATCACATCGTATCATGAGATTTCATTAGATGGTGAGCTTCTGAGTTAGATTACCTACTAACGCCCCTTACTCCAGTCTTCCGAAACAAGGAGGAACAGGGAACGGGGTGTAAAATTGTTGAGTATATCATTGTTTAAAACACAAACACACAAATTTCCCACAATGACGGAGTTGTCAACATGTTTTGTGCATACAGGAGATTTGATCAGGCACATTCATCAGGAAAAAGTGTGACCACCAGATTTCTCACTTATTACTTCCTCAGAGGGATATAATACTGAACTGATTCCCAACCAAGCAGCTCACTCTGTCTAAAGAAAATAGCAGATCCGAGACCAAAATGTTAAGACAAGTAGAAAAGATATAAACTCCAAGACACCTTGTTGGCCTTTCAAGAAGCAACTGAACGTGAGCTATCATTTCATTTTTAAACTGGTTCAGTATGTATGTATGTATGTATGCATGTTTGCATGTATGTGTGTATGCATGCATGAAGTATTTGTATAGCGCAAACCCATCTAAAAGGCAGCGGAGCACTGTACAGGCTCAAAAGCAAAGGAGTATTCAAAGGATTTTGGGGGGACGCTGGGCTCTGAGACAGTGGAAGTGGGCCTCAGGGTTAATATCTTAATTGAGAGATTTCCCATCTCGTAGTTATGTGGCACCGTTGTTGTAACCAGAGAGGCAGGTTCCAAAGTGAATGTAAATACAAAACAGTGCATTTTATGGTATTCAAAAGGGACAACGAGGCTCACTTAAACAGAGACTCCAAGTTAAAAATCCAAAACTCAGCTATGAAGTATGGAACACGAAATCGTTCTTCAGTGTAGTAGACTAAAACATCGAGAACAACAATGCCCAAAAAACAGCAAAAAGAACAGAACTCGATGCACTTCATTTCTGTATATAATGTTATTTGTTATGGAGTGTTGATTAGGGATGTTACAAAACCAAAAGACGCTTCTCAGGGGACTCTTCTCAATTGTATGTATGCCTTGCTATGTGTCTCCCGATCAGTGGCATTTCCAAATGAAATGCAGATGCCAGGGCACATGTAGGTAGAGTTCAAGTACACGTTTGGAGGCTAGGTTAATGCAATGTCCTTGGATGTGTGCTGGTCATTTTCAGGCAGTTTTGTTCATAGTCATGAAATCTTCAAATTGGTGCAACTGGTGCAGATCGGAGCTTCCGAATCCCCTCTACTTCCACGGACGGAGTGATTTCGCAGTCACACGCGCACACACACATCACACGCTGGTGGGGCCCATAACACCAACATTCATCCTACCACTCTATCCGTGCCATGTATAAGAGGAAACACTTTCCGTACTTAACCAATCTGCATATACCTTGAGGTCAATGGCATCAACTAGTTGCTATAGATCTAGTGAAAAACATCATAATCGTCTTTACATTCAATAAACATGACAATAAAATAACCACCCGACACAGTAATTCAAACAGAATATTGTTTATCTAAAATTGTAAGAAAAGCCAATTAAATGCAAGTTCATTTCTCTCATATTTACCTATTCTGTCTAAAAGCCGTTTTCTAAGTCAGAACCGGTCCTCAGCAAAATAATTAGAGTTTCTAGCCGTCATGTAGAGTCACCGTCCTCTCCGTCAGCATCGGGACCTCTGATCATCAGTTCGGGAAGAAGTGGCGCTAGACCTCTCTAGTCTACTAATATTTATACTAAATTTTACATTCCAAATGTTGCAATCATATCATACTAATCAGTTGAATGGCAGAAATTATGTCGTCGTGGTACATTGGGATACGACAATAGTTTTTCACACTCATTGATAGTCTCAAATAATGAATAGAAATTAGGAGACCATAACTAATTTGTTACTTCTACGGATGTCTTTTTAGGATAAAATGTATCTCCTTTGTGGGACATTCATAAGTTCATCAAGTCAGTATTTGGATCGGTAACAAATCCGCACGTTCAGGGGCATTTGGCATCTCTCCCGGATTTGTTGTCATGATCATGGCTTTTCAGGTCGATGGAAGGGCAAGGTCGCAGTCAGCGCGAAGCCTCCTGTCAAATTTTCCATCTGCTCGAATGCAGGCTGCGGGTGGTAGCCATTTTCTAGCAGGCCACAATGGTCAACTTAAGTAAAATGAAACACAAAACATAATTACTGCATGGAAATGATTATACAGTGTTTTCCCTTGCTAATACCCTTATGTGTATGCATTTACCTAGCCATTTGCGACATCAAGAAGCCATTAATGCGTATTAATTATAAGCGCAAAACAAAATAACATCACATAAGCAACATCTATTCTGTCAGTTTGCTTCACCAGCTTAGTTCACTTATTATTTTAGCCATGCAATAGCTTTCCCACGTGTAATTCTTCTGTTAATAAGGTTGGTTAGACAAGACTTGACAAATCTTTAATAGTTAATAATTGATCAGTAGTACTTTTAATTATAACATACGAAAATGAAACAGGTATTTGGTTTTAAAGTAAAAACCCTGCTCCATCACAACTATGGTAATTAAAATGAAGATAGAGTCTATTTTATAGCACTGTATCTATCAGAGTGTATGTACCGTAAAGTGCTTATATAATTTAGTCGCTCGCCAGCTGTATCTATTCTGTGTACACTTGTCGTTTTCCACTGCAGTCTGTGTTGTAGCGCTGTATGTCAGAGGCGTGGACAAGAGAGTGCTTATATATTGTTTTCTGTCTTTTAACCATCTGCATCCCGTTGTGTGTACGTTTATCTTTTTATCATATCTGTTGGGTCAACCTTGGTCCTCCTCCTCCAACACATCTACATAGAAAGGTTGACAATGTTAGATTCATTTGGTAGGATTCTTAAATCTCATTCGTTTAAGTCTTGCCTACGCTAATTAAGACCAAAATTCGATCCAATTCATGGTTTTCGAGAAGGAAAATGCATTTTTGTTTTCTTTGTGCAAGGAATGTCAAGGTCTACAATATTGTAAACAAAACTTCACTTTCACAGTTTATTTCTCTGTTTCCGATTATTGACATCATGGTGAAAACTGCTAGAATGATGGCCTAATTCGGTAGTTGATTTTCTACCCGTGTGCTGCTCTTCTGTTTTTGATTGTCGCACAGAACAGCAAATATAGAGCTTGACGATAAGTCAGACCACGTCAGCCATTGCTCTGTTGGAGGACTTTTTCCAATTTTGGATCAGGGCGCAGGACTGCCATGTAGTATTTGGAGTTCCAATCATTTTGACTGATGGCATTTTGCCTTTTTACTTGTCTGATTCCAAATGAGGAGAGATAGGCACCGACAGACATAGAAGTCTGCCTTAGTACGGTGAGCTTGTTTATTTATGATGTACAGCTGAGATGACCAGATGAAGAGGCATCATAACGTTACCCTTATCAGTAGCTGACTTAATGTCCGTGGAAGGATGAGGTAAACTCCATGTCAGTCACTGGTGGAGTGGTGGAGTGGTCCAGAAGTGTACAAATGAGTCATTTGCGTATGCTCGTTTGTGTGATGAGAGAGCCAGTATTAGTGGTGGCCATCTTAGAGTCAGGCACTACCTCAGCACTACTGTAAAAAACTGTTCTTCTGCAAAGTGGGCTAAGCTGGAGAATACATGAAGCAGCCGTTATAGTTGCTCAGAGCTGTTACATATCTGTGCAGGGTGCTCCATGGTAATCACTATCAATGCTTTAGCCCTGGGGACAGACTTTTGTCTTTTGTATGTAGCAGGGATGTGTCTCACAGAGACTGACTTCAACATAGACACTCACAAAGCAATAACAGCAGAATGAATGATCTGTTCATGCTGTGTTGCACATGGGCAGAGCACAAAGAAGTGACAGCCATCGTAGTGTCATGATAGGCTGCCATACACGGTCACAAACCCCTCAACTCCTATGCGCCAGGTCAACTTGGGACACAGTGAAATTTGATATGGTGCTATGTTGGCTGGCCTGCAGATTTGGTTGTGATCTCTGTGACTCATTTTTACATTCAATCACTCATCCATCCTCACTTACACACACACATACTCACCAAATGATAAAGAAGCACATTCATTTAGGTCTCTGCGCTCTTCGATATGATATATTTTTTTTAAACTTATTTATTTATGGTTGTTTTTTAGACTGTCGAGTGTTCCTGCGGGGGGTAGAAATGTTTGGTGTAGTAATGTATCCTTCATTTTATGATTGCTCCCTTTGCAACGATATTCTTTTTATCTTTTATCTGTTCTAATCTTAGTTATTTTAGTCTCCATAACAAATTTGTATGCTTTTATGATATGTCTTTTATCGAAATAAAGCTTTGATTGATTGATTGATTGACATTCATTTATAAACCAGACCTATTGGCTTCAATAATACTTCCTTTTGTTTAGTCTTATGCACGTCACACATGAGCCACTTTAGTCATGACCCTTTAGAGGTGGCAAATCCCTCTGTCCCTCTGTATGTCACTATTCATTGATGGAGGTAATGCTTTTATCAGTGGCGTAGCTAGAGCTTGTGGCGCCCGGGGCTATCCCTAAGATTGCCGCCCCGGTGGGGGAGGGGGGCCGGGGGGGGGGAGAAAGGACAGTACGCACTTGAAAGAGGTCCGAGAGACACGTAGCATCGCCGCTAATAGTTACCTCGATCATGCAAGTTACATGCACATACATGACACGGTCCAGGGCTACACAGCTGAATACACCAGTGACCGGCAGTACAAAGGAGGACACACAGACTGCATGATCTATCTGGGGACTCAGAAAAACCACATGCGACATCTATCAGAAAGCTGCGTGAACGATTACCTGGTAATCACCTCAGCACAATGTAAACATGCACATACATGACACTGTTCGGGGATCCGTCATTTACAGCTGACAATAAATGACCAAACATCATGGTCCCCCCCATTAAAGCAGTGGGGACGTGCACAAACGTGATGTGCTCTGAGGACCCAGAGCCAACTTAACAGTGTCGAAGCCTGTAATTCTTTATCTTTCAAAAACAGCAAATTAATTATTCACAGGGAATGACTCACTGGGTGCCCTTAGAACTAAACTCAGCACACAGGG
Source organism: Triturus cristatus (assembly GCF_964204655.1). NCBI lineage: Eukaryota > Metazoa > Chordata > Amphibia > Caudata > Salamandridae > Triturus > Triturus cristatus. The sequence goes on from NC_140584.1 coordinate 551,089,139, forward strand.
TTCAGTCAGCTCCACAACCTTGCCAACACAGACCAGATACAAAGCCCGCTCTGGTGGCCCAATGGCAACAACCAGGGATCACGCCCTGTCATTACTTCTAAGCAGCAGCAACCAACTCCCTGGGACCCAAAGCCAGCTTGTAATAGTGCATCTCTCCTTAAGAGCAACCTCAGCACACACATGGTGCACAGCCTACCCAGGGGGCCCAAAGCTAAAATATAGGGAGTGGAGACACATTGTCATCACAATCCTTAAAGCTGTAGGGGCCATGGGAATATGTTCAACCCTATCCAGGGACTCCGTGAATAATCAGAAGAAACAAGAAACATTACATTTTTCTGCAATTTTGTTTTCACATTACTTTCATGGTAACCAACAGTGTTAAGTCTGCAAAAACAGTAAAATCATAATAACGTGTCTAGTATGGAACGCCAAGGCTGTGTAACACACGTCCCTGTAACACACGTCTTCAGCTGCCTCCCAGACCCGAATGTAGGCATGGCAGAATCAAGGTCTGGAGAAAAATAACCACTTAAAAGAAGTCCGGATATGAAGTAAGTTATGTGTGCTTTTACGCATGTGTGTTTCAAAATATCCACGGCTCAATCATTGGACAGTGGTAGCTTGCTACTACTGGTATCGCTCTACTCACAGACATCCAGGAATAAAGCCCTTCATCAGATCCCTTACGCATTTCAAAAGGTTCATAACCTTAGTGGACACAGACCTGGATGCGCCTAGACAACTGCTGACTAACTGGAGCAATCACACTGGCAACCTGCGATCACAACTGGAGCTCTCGTAACCTAGGCCCTGGTGCCCTGGGATCAGAGAATACCAGGTTCTTCTCTTGTATCTTGTATCTCAATCTTTTGTGTTCCTTTCCTCTCACAAGCCAAAATGCTTAAGGTAAATAGCTCACACAACATTCAACTCTCTCTAGAACTCTAGGCTCTACAGATGAATGCATTATTTAGGAAGAGAGAGTAGAAAGGCTTGCCTGTGCTCGCAGGTAAATGTATCAATGAGAGAATGGAAGCAGAGAGGTCAGTTTATCCCTGCTGTTTCCTGAGGAGAATTACAAGAAGACATCAACATAAGGGCAGGGTACAGACTGACATTTACCCAGAGACAGGTGCAATAGCCCACATGTCTAACTGGCGCTAACAGCACAGCCACCACTAGCTCAGATGAAGACTTATTCCACACTCAGCGCTTATAGTACAAGTATCACTCATATGTCACAGATAGCAAAAGTACTACTTACGTGCCACAGTGACCACAGCTATCATCACATGTCAAAGGCAGCTGATTAGTACCATTCATCTGATCAATCCCTTGCTCTTCTGGTTAATTTCTTACTCAGTACAAACAGCAAATCTATCCTTTAAGGTTTTTGTCAGCAGAGCTACTCTCACCAGACAGCAGAGCATTCCCAAACAAGTTACAGGGAGCAAAGCTATGCCTTAATAGCAGCTGAGCTATCCCTGGATAGGTGATTGTCCTTCTGACAATCTGTCTGCACGGTGTCTAAGCAACTAGGGAACAGGGAACCAGTGAACAAGAGGGGTTCGGGAACTAATGCTTTCAGGATGGCGTTTGGAGAAAGAGAGCCTCTCATACTTTAGTGGGACAGGTAAAACAAAGGAACCGGGAGACGCAATAGATAGGCCTTGGAGACAGAGAGACCTTAATATTGAGCAGCTTTAGGCTGGGAAACATCAGGCAGAGTAGAAATGGAAGGCTAGAACAAGACAACAGAGACATTGAAAGCAAGAGACAGGCCAGTTCCAACTACAAGGATGCAGGCAAATAAGAACCTAGGGTGGAATGTTTGAATTTGAACCTAGATCAGGAACAATGCATACCAAAGGAGAAACATAAAATCCACAAATATTGCACTAGAATGACTCTTGCATCAACCACCTGTGTCATGTAGAAGGGCACATGGCATTACTTTCAAACAACACTACCATAGCTGACACTAATTAGGGGGAAGGATTCAAGGCCCTAACCTCCACTGTGAACCACCATGCAGAACCCCCAAACACACTCAACATTAACACAGGTTAGGCTGGAAAGTGTCAAGAGTCTCTCCTCCCCCCCCCCAACTCCCTTTATAGAACAGCTCTATGAGGATAACCAATGTCTTCCAAGCCAGCCACCCACATTAATGTGATTCAGTTCCTCTACTGGAAAACCTCTGATGGATGAATCACAATGTCTGCATAAAGTGCCGAGGCCAAGTAATTGGCTATCTCTGAACCATATCTGGCAGGTCAACAGAACAGAACTGCTGCTACACATGCTAAACAATGCTCTGTGTGTTTGGAAACGTTGCATACCAGCTGTCCATACTGTCCCTATGCTGTGTGTGAATTAGCGAAGCTTTAAGAGACCGTTCCACTTAAAAAAACAAAATAAATCAAAATGACTGTCCTTGTCAATGTTTTTTATATTTAGCTGCTTACAATTGTGTTTCCATTATTTTTTTATAAAATTTCCCAAATTAAGCTTGAATATTGACGTTCAAACAGTTTGAATCAAACTTCTATGTAGGTACACCAGGAATACACTGTTGTATGTATCAAGTCTGCATCATCTAGGGCTGTAAGGGCACAGCCTGTCACCATTTCACATAATTATATTAAAAAGTAACGAAGTGTGCAAGGATAAACGTTTCCTGTCTCTGTCCCCAGTTCTCTCACAAGAGGAACCTAATAGACAAGAACTGCGCCGGGGCTTACCTGTTTGAATGAAGCTCCCCTCACGCTACATTCCACAAACAGTGCTCCAGGTTTAAATGTCTCGTCCTCGCAAGCACCAGGAGACCCCAAGCCTAGGCACCCCAAGCTCCGCTGCACAGCGCCGTCCACAGGAAGCGAAAGCACTATTTTGTGTCCCGACCCGGACCAGACCCCAGGCGGCGCGCACAATGAACCCGGACGCCTCCGCCCAGCGTGCAGTCAACCTCGCAGAAGCTCGTGCGACGTCACGGGCCTATGCTAGGTGGTGGTGGTGGAGTGCGTACGCTGCAGGCAGCAGTTGCAAGCAGCAGGTGGCGGTGCGCATACGCTCGTACTTCAAACAGGGCCGCGCGCGTGGCACTGGTGGCCCATTGCAGTGGCCTTTATAATTTATTTGGGGACACTGACACTACTGTAACAGTAGTGTCAGATTCCCCAAATAAATTATAAAGGCCGCCGCAACGGGCCACCAGTGCTGCGCGACCGCCACCCCAAAAATAGTGCCCTCTTAGCTACGCCCCTGGAATCAGGTGAGTGAGATGGGGCGTGAGAAGATGGGATGAAATGGGAAAAGGGAGGGTGGGGAAGGGAGATGCAATGGTGACTGAAGTGTAATGGATGGAATGTAAGTGGATGGAAAGAGATGGGAGAATGGTGGGATGGAATGCAATGGGATAGGGGATGGGAAAGTAAAAGGGATGGGGTGGTCTTTGGGATGGGCTATGATGCGAGGTGATGTGATGAGATGAGGAGAGGGTAGGTGGGGTTGGGGTTTGATCTTGTAACGTTCAGATGGGATGGATTGAGAAGATGGTGAGGTAGGATTTGATGCAAATGGGATGGGGTGGGGTGAGATGTGAGGGAAGAAATGAGATGTGAGGGAAAGGGGTGAGATGGGCATGGTGGGGGTTTGGTTTGATGGGACAGGGTAGAGTTGTGGTATAGGGTGGGACAGGAAGGAGTGAGCCAGGGTGGAATGAGGTGTGATGAGAAGGCAGGGTACAGTGCTGCATGGTAATTGTTACTTCAATGCTGCACACTGGAGAACTGAATGTCAGCCTTGGATACATGGAGAATGTGAGAAAGGACAATTGTAAGAGCACTTTTCAAAAACTTCAAATAAATAAGAGTTATTGGCACCTGAAGCATTACTACAATAAAAGTAAATTGGATTTTTTTCCAAATTAAATAACATATTCTATAATTACTCACAGAGTGCTCTGGTTATCAACCTTGAAAGGATGAAAGGCTAAGATCCACTTTACTGCGATTCAAACTTCTGACCTGCAGGTAAAACTAGAGGTCTTAACTTGCTGGGCCTTCTTGCTGGCTGCTGACGTATTACCACTCCTCCACCCACTCCTTCGGCATCGTAGTGCAGTGTGTGCACATTTTGAAACATAACTAATCAGTCCAGAAAGAAGTGCGGAGGAGCAGTCCCGCAGGTTTTATATTACTAAAGAGAGAGAACGCACATATTAGCCCCACCTTTAGGGGCTGGAGCCTACTTCTGCTGCTAAATTAGCTGGGGTAAGGCTGATTTTGGATATTCGCGCTGAAGAGGAGAGAAAGAGTTGCTTTGCTGCAGAAGATGCAGGGCCTGCGCCACTAAAACATTTTACAAATGCAGTGATCCAACCTCACGAGCGGGCGGTGGGGAGGGCAAAAGTTTAAGCATTATCAAAATTTCACAGGCACTTTTGTAAAATGCGAGGCATTTTTACAAAAGTGTTGATATTGTGATTTTTTTTGCAATCATGACATCCTGAAGGGTTTGATTTACACCTTAAACAATAAGCATGCTAAATCTATTCATCGGTTTCTATGAAATGGTAAATGCAGTTCATCCCGAAAGTTTCCAACAGTCAGTTTATGTGGCATTTAACCGTTTTTCTATGAAATCACGTACAACCCTGTGGAGCAGGTAGGCACAGACTATGGCTGGTGCTTTGAAGAGACAGCCATTGTCACTTGGTGCTGTGTATCTGTGAAAGCATGCAGAACTTCCACAGATCAGACCCAGTGATGGCTCTCTGTGATCTCACTTCCAAGCAATCACCTGCTCGCACACAATCACCTGCTCACTCGCACGCAATCACCAGGCCTCGGGTCATCTACTGCATGCATTAGCTAGGCTGTGAAACAGTGGCGGTCTGTAGCCAATCAGTTCATGGACTGTCCAGTGCATCACACGTGAAAAACTATTTCAAGATGTTATGCACCTACCACATGTTTACTGCAGAATGTGTAACGTCATGCATATGGTTGCTAGATATCACAGCTGAACACTGACACACAGGCTCACCATAAACCCATGGCAAGTTTAATTCAAGAAACTAAAGAAGCTATAAACATATCACAAACACACCCTCCTTCACCCCCACTCAGTGGAGTGTGAACACGGAAGCACATTGGAGCAACTGTGCTTATAGCAGAACTCACAAAACTTGTGTACTTTGACATTTTTTTTTTTGCATATTTATATAGCGCAAACTCGACCCGAAGGTATTAGAGCCAGGGCCGGCTTAAGTGCTGGTGGCGCCCTGTGCGACGTTTGTTGGCGCCCCCCCAATGACCACTTCCACCACCACAGGTATCTCTCGCTAGCACCCTTTAACAGTGACCAAGTCTCCATAACCACACTCTCTCAGATGCACTGAATTAGTTATAGCGCCACTCATACCAGTGTAGGGTGTCCGAGCACTTTGCATCACACACACATTACACAGAGACAATCAATCATACGCGTGTAAATCAGTGTATAGGAAATGTTACATAAGCCAAAGGACTAAAGGTGTGGGAGTCACATGTCATCCATACTGATAGGCAGTATAGTTTAAGAGTGCTTGGTGTGGAGAAGCACAAACTCCGAGGCGAAAATGAAACCGCGTAGTTGGGAGTTTTCTTTAATAATAAGAATCGATTTCAATCCAAATTAACCCTTTTTGCAACATTAATTAATGTTCTAATAATGTATACTCTGCAGTCTGTATGCAGTTCCAGGATGAAAGTTAATAGCTCACTATACTATATTAGGACTTTAAGTTATAAATTGCAAGTAACAAAAGGATGTCTCTTTTGATAGCAGTAACCTGCTGATCTGTTTGCATCATACGCACTCTGTAATCTACTTGGTACACGTTCTTTGCAGCAGGAATATTAACCCTCTGCACCCTCAACTATACAAAATGCTGATCTCTCGCCAGGAAGGTAATTAATCACACGAGTTATCTTGACATTTATGTAAGGCCTGGTAATTGGGGGGAATGGGGAGGGGGGGGGGGGGAGAAACGCTGCAGCAGGTGCTTCAAAAGCATAATAAAACTTTCAAACACGGCGCCGCCAGGAAGCCAGCACCTGGTGTGGTGACCTCGAGGCTCGAACTCTGGTGTCCAGCACCAAAGGCGGCAGTTTAGGCCGGCCGAGGGACCACATCCTCTCCCCTTCATCTAAAATCACTTACTTGCGAAGTTGCGCCCGGCGTTCTCAGAAAGTGCCGTGGAGGGTCCTCTGGTCTCTGCCCTGCCTGTAGTCCACGTCCCCGAACAATCAACTGCTTCGAGCCTAGGGCGGTACATCGCTTCTAGACTCGCAGATTTGTATTGTATCTATCTTCTCTCTGCCTGCAGCTCCGTCGGCCTGCCACCACCTCCGCCCGGATCGCTGTCAACCTTGCAGAAGCTCGTGTCCTGCGACGTCACGGGCCTATGCTAGGTGGTGGCGGGCGGTGCGCATGCGCTTACATTTCAAACAGGGCCGCGCGCGCGGCACTGGTGGCCCGTTGCGGCGGCCTTTATAATTTATTTGGGGACACTGACTGACACTACTGTAACAGTAGTGTCAGTGTCCCCAAATAAATTATAAAGGCCGCCGCAACGGGCCACCAGTGCCGCGCGGCTGCCGCCCTAAAAATAGTGCCGCCTGGGGCGGACCGCCCCCACCGCCCCCCCCTAGCTACGCGCCTGGCTTTTATGACACAATGTAGCAGAGCGCCGTGTGCTGTGTAAAAAGATTACTTATACAATGATTCTCATAGCTGATAGCCAAACAATGCTTTTCAGTTGCTATTAAAAGCCTACCTTTCTGGGTCATGTGATCACAGTATTTCGGTAGCCAGATATTATCAACATTAAGCTCACAATATTGGCTTGTATGTTGTAATCACTGTTTTTTATTTAAAAAGTGTAAAGTTGATAGATTTCTGTTGTGTGATTTTGGGTGAAATATCTAAAATAATCACTGCTTGCTCTCTGCTCACTGTTTTCCTGGTGAACCATGTAAGTTCACAATTGTGTGGATTAACATTTTCTATTTTTATGGCCTGATTTAGAGTTTTGGGGACGGGTACTGCATCACAAATATGACAGATAGCCTTCCCAGCTTGTTACAAGTGCATTATGATATAATGTACTTCAGAATGGGGACCCAGGGGGAGCATGGTGGGAGCCAGTGTCCCCCTGGGGTTTTTCACACGGTGCAACAATCCATGCGGCGCGATAGGTGCAGGTAGGTTTGGGGGCGGGACTTGCAGGTAGGTATTAAATAGGTGTACTTTTGGCGGGAGGGCACTCTTTGAGGCTAGGTAGCTGTTAGTTTTTGTGACCCACCCTATATATATATATATGTATGTTCCCAAAATTGCCCATGCAATGAGGACGCACTCCCAAACTGATGATTTTCACAAATATTTAATCCAACAGGAAACTGGCATTTCATACCGATCTTTTTCCATCCTTCAGCCTGACGCGTTTCAGAGCCTCATGCTCCTTTTTCGAAGGCCCCAGAACACACAAGCATTTCGCGCTGCCACAGTTCCAACTTCCTGCTTAAATTAATTAGGCCTCCGGTGTGCCTGCTTAATTGATGTTCTTGCAAAGCATTTCGGAACTTGTAGTTTATTTTACGCTCCATTATTACCCTTCAGTGGATTTTGTGTAAAATTCCGCATTTTAAAAGGACACACATTTTTGAGCCCTCCAGTGGGCCTCAGTATGAAAGTCCGGTTTCATGAAAATAATGAATCAGCTTTGCCGCCAAGAGATTCAGCAAAATTCCAAATCTCACAGAGATAACTATAACTCGCGCGACCGCCACTCTATCACAAGGCTGATGTCATCAGTGATGTCATGAGTGATGCCACTGACCATGTCATGAGTGATGTAATATGTGACGTCATGAGCAGTGGATTGCGGACGCGTGAGTTATAGTTATCTGAACTAACTATAACGGGGGAATTTCAATGGTTTTTTACGAGTGAAATGTCCAGCTAACTATAACATGTGTGAAACCTATGGTTTTTTAAGTGAATACATATGTATATATATAAATATAAATATAAATATATATATATATATATATATATATATATATATATATATATATTATCTACTGGCGGGCGCCAGTAGATAGTTATAGATAGGACCTATTTTCCATAGGAAATCTGCAACATTCTATTCCCAAAAAGTCTGGCGCCGGTTGATGAATCCTCGCGAAATTTTCCAAACTTTTGCCCAGCTCCGCTCCGCTCCTACCCCGAAAGTTTAGCGGTGATCCGTCAAGTGGGGGCCGAGAAAAAAGGGGGGTCCCAAAACGCGTTTTCCCGATGCAATTTCCCATAGGATCTGTTGTCGCAGCTACAGCCCGAACCGCTGAACGGAATGACACCAAATTAGGCAAAGAGGTAGTCCTCAGTTCAGACTCGTGCCTTTTGCATAAATGGTGTGAATCTGTTCAGTAGTTCCTGAGAAAATTAGGGTAAAAAAGTTAGTGATATCTATGGCCGGGGAGGATCCGCGGACCCTACCCGCACCGTAAGCGCACCCTGCCCGAACCGAGCGCGCACCCTCCCGATCGCGCACTGAATGTTAATTGGCTGTCGAGTGTCTGTCTACATTCGAAACCAGGAACTGTTGGCCATTTTCTGCCTCGGTAGAAGCGAGGCTGAAGAAGCAAGGGGAATAAGTGTGTAAAACATATAAAGGGGGCAGAGTGGAAATACTCTGACCCTCTAGAGGTGCTTAGGGGGTCCCAGAAGGACCCCCTGGGGCCCCCTTTAATGGCGAAATGCGCGCACAGTGCACGCATCCTATCGCGTTGGGTGCACGGATTCTCTCGCGTTGGGTGCGCGGATCCAAGGAAAAAAAAATTGAAATTTTTGGGAGATAAAGATCAAGCTTAAGTGTTTTGTTCTTGAGTGGCTCTAAAAAGAGCCGTTGTGTTCATTGAGAGTTTTTGGTACTTATAAGTAAGTACCTATACAGAGTCTAAAGTTGTTGAGGAAGACTCTGTTTCCTTCATCAGTAAAGTGTACTCCATCTCTCCTATACATCTCTTGCATATGAAAGCGCAGATTGTTATTGTAAATGGACCCCATTCTATAGTCTCGGAGAAAAGCAGAAACAGATTTATTCACATGTTTCCTAGCTTTCTCAATTTATGGACAAAAATGATTGGACCAGTTCCATTTCTGCCTTTGGCATATGTTAGAATACACAAAGGCAGTTTTGGGAAAAAGTGAAATCAGTTCTGTAAAGGTGTCCTTCATAAGCATTTCCAGACCTACCCCAGTCAAAGTGTCTAGGTCATTGCCATCACAGTGCACTATTATGAGGTCAGGGTGTTGGATATGCATGAAGGATTTCACCAATGGCATCAATTGGTGCCACTTTAACCCTCTCTGTCCAATCCATTTAATGTCTACATTTGGCAAACCTAGGTCTTTGTGAATGCATTTGTTTTCTGCATACCTTTGGCTCCAGAAAATATAGCTGTGTCCCACAATCCACACTCTAAGCATCTTGAATGAGATCTGGATGCACTCAGATGGTCTCTGTAAATGAAATGGCAGTTTGGAAAGTAAGATTTTTCTAAAATGGTGGCTAAAATGCAGTTTTGAAAAAAGACAAGAAATCATTGGTTGTTTGACAACCTTCTACACTGAAAGGTAGGGTGCATATTTCTGTTTTTTAAATGTATGATTCTTATTGGTTAACAAAAACTGATTGTAAGGAACATTATATATGAAAAGCTGATATGTTGAAAAGTCAAGCACACTTGCTGTCTTGATTAGCAATATTGTGTGCTGAACTTGTGACCTGTGTGCTCAGTACAGTGTTCCATGACCTGTTTCTATGGTAACAGGCAGAAGGCAGATTGGGGAAAGGGTTCAAATTTATGTCATTTGGAAAGGGTTGAAATGTTTAACCAATAGAAATGTGTGTTTGCTTTTGAATTTATGTGGGAAGGAATGTGATTTGATGTTTACATGTATATGTGGGGAAAATGAGAGGGAAACTTTGCCATTCTTTGGTTCTGCTGACAGGTGCACAGTGCAGAGATTCTGTATAAGAAAATCTGGTTTGTGACTGATATCTGGTGTGTGACTGATATACTTCTTAATCTACAAAACAACTTGAAAGGTGAGTTATTTAATTGTGAGGGGATGTATGTAGACTATTTTGATTTTAATCAGACTAATGTATTTCTCCTGCTAAAGTGTAGGGAGTACTTTTTTTCTCTACAATCTTATTGACAGTGTGTGTGAATGTAGAAACCATTCTGTGATAAGCATTTGTGTTTTTCATGTGGTTGCAGACAGATAACTGTGCTGTTTTTATATTTTGGTAGAATTAGAAACCAGTCATTGCTTATGAATTTGTGAAATGAGTTATGTTTCTACACTAAAATGCAGTACTCCTTCTAGACGAAGAAATGTGCTTTGGTATAGTGCAAGGGATAGTGTTGTTTGTCTAGAATCACACAGTGAGTCTGTGTGCATTTGGGAACCACTGTGAGAGACGCATTTGGTAAAATTGTGTATTTTCTGACAGATAACTGTTTTAAAACCTGTCTTGTTGTCAAGTTTTAGTAGCATTAGAAGGTAGTTTTTGCTTATGCTTTGAATAAATGAGTCAGGCTTTGACACAAAAGTGCAGTCCTGAAATATGTAGATTGTGTGTAGTTCCCTTCCCACTTCCATAGTAGTGAATGAGTTTTGGTAAACTCCTAGGGATAGTGGTGCTTGTCTAGAATCACACTGTGAGTCTGTGTGAATTTGGGAACCACTGTGAGAGAAGCATTTGGTAACATCGTGTATTTTCTGACAGATAACTCTTTTACAACTTGTCATGTTGTCAAGTTTTAGTAGCATTAGAAGCCAGTCTTTGCTTATACGTTGATTAAATGAGTCAGGCTTTGACACAAAAGTGCAGTCCTGAAATATTTAGATTGTGTGCAGTTCCCTTACCACTTCCACAGTAGTGAATGAGTTTTAGTAAACTCCTAGTGATAGTGGTTGTTGTCTAGAATCACACTGTGAGTCTGTGTACATTTGGTAACCACTGTGAGAGAAGCATTTAGTAGCATTGTGTATTTGCTGACTGATAACTGTTTTAAAACCTGTCTTGTTGTCAAGTTTTAGTAGCATTAGAAGGCAGTTTTTGATTATGCTTTGATTAAATGAGTCAGGCTTTGACACAAAAGTGCAGTCCTGAAATATGTAGATTGTGTGCAGTTCCCTTACCACTTTCACTGTAGTGAATGAGTTTTGGTAAACTGCTAGGGATAGTGGTGCTTGTCTAGAATCACACTGTGAGTCTGTGTGCATTTGGGAACCACTGTGAGAGAAACATTTGGTAACATCGTGTATTTGCTGACAGATAACTGTTTTAAAACCTGTCTTGTTGTCAAGTTTTAATAGCATTAGAAGGCAGTTTTTGCTTATGCTTTGATTAAATGAGTCAGGCTTTGACACAAAAGTGCAGTCCTAAAATATGTAGATTGTGTGCAGTTCCCTTACCACTTCCACTGTAGTGAATGAGTTTTGGTAAACTGCTAGGGATAGTGGTGCTTGTCTAGAATCACACTGTGAGTCTGTGTGCATTTGGGAACCACTGTGAGAGAAGCATTTGGTAACATCATGTATTTTCTGACAGATAACGCTTTTAAAACTTGTCATGTTGTCAAGTTTTAGTAGCATTAGCAGCCAGTCTTTGCTTATGCGTTGATTAAATGAGTCAGGCTTTGACACAAAAGTGCAGTCCTGAAATATTTAGATTGTGTGCAGTTCCCTTACCACTTCCACAGTAGTGAATGAGTTTTGGTAAACTCCTAGTGATAGTGGTTGTTGTCTAGAATCACACTGTGAGTCTGTGTGCATTTGGTAACCACTGTGAGAGAAGCATTTAGTAACATTGTGTATTTGCTGACTGATAACTGTTTTAAAACCTGTCTTGTTGTCAAGATTTAGTAGCATTAGAAGGCAGTTTTTGATTATGCTTTGATTAAATGAGTCAGGCTTTGACACAAAAGTGCAGTCCTGAAATATGTAGATTGTGTGCAGTTCCCTTACCACTTTCACTGTAGTGAATGAGTTTTGGTAAACTCCTAGGGATAGTGGTACTTGTCTAGAATCACACTGTGAGTCTGTGTGCATTTGGGAACCACTGTGAGAGAAGCATTTGGTAACATCATGTATTTTCTGACAGATAACTCTTTTAAAACTTGTCATGTTGTCAAGTTTTAGTAGCATTAGAAGCCAGTCGTTGCTTATGCGTTGATTAAATGAGTCATGCTTTGACACAAAAGTGCAGTCCTGAAATATGTAGATTGTGTGCAGTTCCCTTACCACTTCCACAGTAGTGAATGAGTTTTGGTAAACTCCTATGGATAGTGGTTGTTGTCTAGAATTACACTGTGAGTCTGTGTGCATTTGGAAACCACTGTGAGATAAGCATTTGGTAGATCGTGTATTTGCTGATAGATAACTGTTTTAAAACTGGTCATGTTATCAAGTTTTAGTAGCATTATTAGCTAGTCTTTTGTTATGCATTGATAAAATGAGTGAGGGTTTGACACTAAAGTGCAGTACCATGTAGTATTCTCTTCACTGCACCAGAACTGAAAATTTAAAAGTTTTACCCAGGCACTGTCCTAGCAGTAGTCTGATGATTTAGTCAGTTTCCAAGAACTCATGTTGTGAACCATACATTACCACATAGAGTGCTTCAAATGTCTATGCAGTATGCATGCAGTCTTCTAACATACTATACACTTGTCTTTCACACCTTTAATTCCCTAGTCAGTATCCATATAGTCCAGCAAACATCCTGTCACTCCCTTTGCACTCCTCTAGTGACCCATTCAGTACCAAGTACTAATCCATTCACTGTGTCAAAAGACCACCACTTATAAATTCACCCAGGCACTCTCCTTGCTGTACTTTAATCATTCAGTCAGTACCCAAGTATTCATGCAGTGAGCTAGGCCTTAGCACATAGACTGCTTCAAATGTGTATCCACTATGCATACAGTCCTCTAACCACCTACATACTTGTCTTTCACACCTTCAATTCCCCAGTCAGTATATATACACTCCAGCAAACACCCTGTCTCTCCCCTTGCACTTCTCTAGTGACCCATTCAGTACCATGTACTAATCCATTCACTTTGCCAAAACCCAAACACTTATAAATTTACCCATGCACTCTCCTTGCAGTACTGTAATCATTCAGTCAGTACCCAAGTACTCATTCAGCAACCCAGGCCTTAGCACATGGACTGCTTCAAACCCCTATCCACTATGCATGCAGTCCTCTAACTACCTACACACTTGTCTTTCACACCTTCAATTCCCTAGTCAGTATCCATACAGTCCAGCAAACACCATGTCACTCCCTTTGCACTCCTCTAGTGACCCATTCAGTACCAAGTACTAATCCATTCACTGCGCCAAAAGCCAACCACTTATAAATTCACCAAGGCGCTCTCCTTGCAGTACTCTAATCATTCAGTCAGTACCCAAGTACTCATGCAGTGAGCCAGGCCTTAGCACATGGACTGCTTCAAACGCCTATCCACAATGCATGCAGTCCTCTAACCACCTACACACTTGTCTTTCACACCTTCAATTCCCCAGTCAGTATTCATACACTTCTGACAAACACCCTGTCACACACCCAGTGTGTTTCCTTATAGTACTGTAATCATTCAGTCAGTTAGCATGTAGTCTTGTAGTGAGGTAGGCTTTAGGGTATGAACTGCTTCAAAGTAGTATGCATGTAGTGTTTTAACCATTGTCACACTTGTGCTTCAGGGCTATAGTTTCTTAGTCAGTTTTTATAAATTGTGTTTCTACAGTAATAGAATAGTATAAATTTGAAGGTTATTAATAGACTTTTATTTGTGATTCTTTTTTACAGATACTGTTTTTCAACGTTAAAATAGAGAAATCATGCCAGAAAAAAAAAGAAAAAGAAAAGAACAGAGACGGGAGGATTACTTGAAGAAACATCAACCACAAGTATTGAATGTACAAGATAATGTGGCTAAAAGGAAAAAATCTTCTGGTAAGATTACAAAGCAATTTATTAAAAATGTTTGTAGGACCAAACAGAATGTACATAATGCTGGAACTACTGAGAAGTTTTCAAGTAAGTAAAAATACAAAATAAGAGGAAAAGCAAAAAAGCAAATGTCAGTCAAAGCAGAAAAAGTATGGTAAAAGAAGACAAAATCAGTATAAGGAATTACGCAAAAAAATATTTTACAAGGGAGTAGTGCATAATTTGCTGAAAGATGTGAAGAAATATAAAAAGAGAGCTTTATTTTATAAAAAGAAGAAGCATATTGAAAACATTGTGGAAAAGGCTTTTGAAATAAAAAGGAAACTGTTTATTTTAGTATTAAACAGAATTTGATCACTAGATAAACCAATCCATGTAATGAAGGCCAAAAGTAGGAGGAAAAGAGTTATTAATAAAAAAAGATTTTGTGATTCGTTTTGGGAGAATGGAAACACAGTTCCAGTTCAGAGCCTTTTTTGTAACGAAGAGAGTTATTCACAGAGCGAAAAATTATTGTATGCAGTTGACACCAGTGGTAGAGGTTATGAGGTTAGAGACGGTTGTCCAATTGAGAAAGAGAAAATGGTTGAAAGAAATGCAGAAGAAGTGATAGCTGATGAAGTTTTAGGGAGACGTGCTAAAAACCCTGTGTACACTTGGGATTGCAGTAGTACTTGCAGTGTACGACAGGAATCTATTGAAAAATTATGTAGTTTTTTACGAGCCTATACTAAAAAAAGTGTAAAACAAAAGATTAAGCTGTTGCAAGGACTAGACCCTTGCAGAGTGAGAAAACATACTGGTTTGCAAGGTCATTCTCTGGCTTGTCTTTCTAGGAAAGTTTGTCAAAGTGTTTTTCACCATTTCAGAATGCTGGCAGTACATCATACTCAAATGCGGAAGTTAGTGAGAAGGTTGTATTATGCAAAAAGTCCAGCACTAAAGTTAAGTGAGTTGAACAATGCTCTTTTGCGTGGGTCAGTATCAGATGTGAAGCAGGTCTGTGATGATATTGAGTTTTGTTACTTTGGTCCTCAGCAAGAGAGTGAAGAAACTGACACATTAGTAGAACAAAATGTTGGAGACAATGTACATCCCGTAATTACAGAACAATTTCAGGATGAAATCACAAAGTTTAAGGTAATTTCAGGTGAAAGACCAAATGTTTCTTGTATTTGTTGTCGGCGAAGTCACTATACAAATCAGACTAGGGGTGTCAATCTGTATTTAAAAAGTGAAATAGAAGATAATGATAAGTGGATGGAATTTGCAACTTATTTGTTGGTAGAGGATTGTTTTGATTTGGGATCTGAGCAGCGTATTTGCAAATATTGTTATAACAAATTAGATGAGAATAAAATGCCTGCTAGAGCTGTTCATAATAATCTAGAGTTGGTTGCTATTCCTCCAGAGCTGATAGATTTAAATACGTATGAGTCTATCCTCATACAATGTGTTCACCCGTTTTAGGCTATTGTTCGTATGGAGCCCAAAACAGGTAAATTACCTCCATCAGAGTTGCAAAGAGTATTGAAAGGAAGTGTTGTGTATTTACCGTTAGATTTAAGGAAAAATATTGAAACTATTGGTGTAGGCCATGCAGAAAATGAGCCACTAGTCATTCTAGTTAATGGTGTTCCTACTAAGAATAAGAAAATTTGGCAAGAGTTAGTGGATGTTAGAAAAGTGCAAAAGGCGTCATTGTATCTGTTAAAAAATAATGAGTACTATAGAAATGTGTTTGTAGGAGAAGAAGAAATAGATTTAGCAGAAGATACTGAAACAATAAGTGGACAAATAGAAAAAGTGGACATGTCCAGATGTGAAGAGATCTATGAACATTACAGTGTACATCCACTTCATTCCAAAGAGGTGATGTGGAATACAATTGAGTTGTTTCAAATGAAAAAAGCAACAGGAAGTCCCATGAGTGTATGGGAAAAGAGCTTGGAAGCTCGTTGTTTCCCGCAGTTGTTTCCAACAGGAAAAGGTGGACGATATGATGAACGTCCTGTGCAGATTCCTGCATCTGAATATCGGACAACAAGATTATATGCAGAAAATCCAAGATTTCAACAATGTATCCCTTATATGTTTCATCTTCTGTTTGAAAGTGACTTGTCTGGACTTTCATATGCAGTAAATCACATTTTAAAAACTGGAATGCATCTTCAAATTTTAACTGCAAAGGATTTTATGGATAAAGTGCATCAGAGAGATGATCATTTAGAATCTCAGTTGATTAATCTGATGGCATGTCAGCGTGGGACTAATAAATATTGGTACCGTCGACATGGAGAACTGAAATGTATGCTACGGAACTTGGGAACTCCTACATGGTTTGTTACACTAAGCTGTGCTGAGTATGCTTGGGATGATTTACTTGAATTTCTTCGAGAGGCAAATTCCAATATAAAAGATATTGAATACAAGACACCTGGAGAATTGTGCTCTTTGGATCCTGTAAATGTATGCAGATATTTCAATCATAGATTTGAAGCTATGATGTCTTTCATCTGCAATAAAAAGAATCCTCCTCTTGGAGAAGTTGTGGATTTCTTTTGGAGAAAGGAGTATCAAGCAAGAGGTGCTCCTCACATACATATGTTGTTATGGATCAAGGACGACCCCAAATTTGGAACAGATTCAGATGAAACTGTTTTGTCTTTCATTGAAGATTATGCTACATGTACTCTTCCCAATAGCAGAGAAGATAAAAAATTAAAACAACAAGTCTTACGATTTCAAAGCCACTGGTGTGGAAAATACTGTCGACAAAAGTACAAGTCAAAGGATAAGTTCTATACCAAATGTCGTTTTGGATTTCCACGTCCTGTATTATCCAAAGGAAGAGTGAACAGTTTTATGTCAGCTATTCGACATACCATCACAAGAAAGTCTCCGAAAAACACCTACAACTTAAGAAGAAGCGAAGAATCGAAATACATAAATGACTACAATCCAGTTATTTTATCCATGTGGAACGCTAACATGGATATTCAGTATGTTGGGGACAATTCCATTGCTGTTGCTCGATATGTAACGTCTTACATCACTAAATCAGAAAAGACTGAATTGAAAGAAATGTGGGAAGAGATTTCTCATGAGAAGACTTTAAGTAAGAAATTATACAGTTTCAGTTTGAAGATGTTATCGCATCGTGAAATTGGAGCATATGAATGTTCAGATCGGTTATCATCTGCAAGTCTATATTCCAAAAGTAGAAGAATCATTTGGGTGAGTCTAGGTCTTGCAGGAATGCGAAATCGGGTACTGAAATCTCTTCAAGAAATTGAATATTTAGCAGAAAATGAACCAGAAAGTACAGACATTTTGAAAACGAATATGTTGGACACATACTACCCAAATAGAAGTCATCATCTTGAGAACATGTGTCTCTATGAAGTGCTGCAAAACTACACTTTTAAACGGAATACTACAGAGAACATCAACGATGGAAAATATGCAGTTATTGGTTCCGAAGGATGTCTGGTGAAACAAAGGAAAGGAAATTTAATTAATCACAGGAAACTGAGTTGCGACACTGCTGACAAAAGGGAATTTTACTATTTAGCCCTTTTGCAAATGTTCAAACCATGGCGTTCAGAACTGGAATTACTTGGAGATTTTCCCAGCTATGAAGATTCATTTAATGCTTCTAAAGATAGCATACAATGCAGTGCTTTCGCAAATTATGTCAAAATGTTGAATGATGAAATTGATCAAGAAGCTACAATTGCAGCAGAGATTGCTAGAGACAGTTCTCAAGACAGTCAAAGTTCTGCTGCACTGAGTCAAGATCCACTAGGACAACCAATTGTTGAAAATGAAGCAGCAATTGCAATGTATGAGGTGGAAACAGCAATGTATCAAGCTCAAGAAGATGCAATACAGTTAGGAAACTTGTAAGAACAACTAAATGTTGTGCAGAAACAAATATATCAGCAAGTGAAAGAGCAGATTGACCATGGATTACTTCATGAAAAGAGAGGGTGCTCATGTTCAACCTATCCGAATGTATGTGAGTGGTCAAACTGGAACAGGAAAAAGTTTCATAATTAAAGTAATTACAAGTTATCTACAGAAAACAACTGATTCGCATTTGTCTTGTGTTGTCACTGCTCCAACTGGGTTGGCAGCACATAACATTAAAGGAATTACTTTACATTGTTTACTAATGCTGCCAGTAGAGCATGAGAACAAATTGGAATACCACAAGCTATCTGGAGAAGCTTATTGTGAAGTTTCAAGAGTCGTGAAGAAAATGAAACTTCTCATTATTGATGAGGTGAGCATGGTCTCAAACTTGATGCTTGCCTTTGTGCATTTAAGAATGCAGCAAATTCTTAAAACAGAGTATGACGTGTTATTTGGAGGAAAACACGTCATAGTTTTTGGAGATCTACTGCAACTGACTCCGGTAAAAAGACAACCAGTATTTAAAACACTAGCCCATGAAGATACTAGAAAGTCTCTTGGCAGTGTTGGTAATGTGAACATTTGGACTCATTTTGAATACAGAGAACTGACAACAAATATACGACAGGCAAATGATGCTGAATATGGAAGTATTCTTGAAGATATAAGAATTGGAATTCTTTCAAAACAAGGAAAACAAGCTTTGGAGAGTCGATTACTTTGCAATGTCTTTCCAAATGAAAATGCAGTTCCTGCAAAAGTGTACGTGGAAATTGCTAAAAATAAATCAGTGATTTGCTTAATGCCAACACTGCGTGAGTGTTCCATATTCAACGAAGAATTATTGAAACTGGAAAATGAAGAAATTGTAAAAATGGAAGCCGTCGATAAAATACTGTATGAAGGAATCACTATTATTTTGACTGAAAAGTTGAGATCAAAACTGGATTGTTTAGAAAAAAAATATCCCAAACTGCTGGTTTAGAAAAGACACTATATGCGTGTGTAAACTGTCGGGTAATTTTAAGGTGTAATTTGGATGTAGAGAAATGTTTAGTTAATGGTGCAATGGGTAAAGTGGTGGATTTTGTGAATTATCAGAAAAAAGAAGGAATTGAATTTTAAAAAATTTAATTTGATCAGATTGATGAAGTTCAAGAAATTGGTTGTTGTTCAGTTCGTTTTTTGCTTGTTAAAGATTTATATGTCCGTAGGAAACAATTTCCATTTTCTCTGGCATATGCAGTGACTATTCATAAATCTCAAGGATTAAGTGTAGACAGTGCATTGGTGAACATTGGATCTACTGTATTTAAAGAGGGTATGGCATATGTTGCTTTGTCGCGAGTCAGAACATTATCTGGTTTGTTTTTGATTGATTTTGATGAGACAAAGGTTACTGCAGATGCAAACTGTCTAAAAGAGTATAATAGGTTAAGAAGGGCGTATGCACCAAATTTAGGTCAATATCCTGTATTTTAAAAGCGTGTGGTAGGTCAAAAAAGAAGGTTAGAGAATATCTGTTCTGAAGGTGTGAAGAAGGGAAAAGAACAAGATAATGTTGTAATTGCAGGTAAAAACAAATTGGACACTGTTGAAGAGATTGCTGGTTATCGGTTTGAAAATAGTTCTGGTGTCAACTGCTATGCTAATGTAGTGGTCAATGTTGTTTTTTATCTGGAAGGTTTGCAAGAACAAATTATGCAGAATCAGGAAAAAAGATTTTGTTCTCTGTTGCATTCTGTTTATGAAAAATTGACAACAGATAGAAGTAAAATACAATCTGTTTCAGATGTTCGTAGTCTTTTGGATGTGTGTTCTGGTTCTACACAATTTACACAAAGGTGCCAATTACGATCGGTAAAACATTTCCCCGTCCGACTCGTATCCGGTCTTTTTACCGTACGAATCGTACAAGTGCCGTACAAACTGCCAAGTACGATTCGCATGGGAAAAAGTCCATACGAATGTCATTGGGAATAATCCCCCACACGTCCTCGGGTCGGAAAATGTGTCCGACACGTCCCCGGACGATTCACCGTACAAATGTGAAAAGTGAAGTCCGACCGCGCAAGTACGATCCATCCCGTGCGTCCGATGTCACAACCGTATGGAAAAAACACCGTCCGCACCAAACTCCCATAGCAACCATGGAGACATGTGCCCGCATACGCGCCGACCCCCCCAGCCCCCGTGAGTACGCGCCGACCCCCCCAGCCCCCGTGTACGTACGCGCCGACCCCCCCCCAGCCCCCATATGTACGCGCCGACCCCCGTGTATGTACAGTGCGTACCCCCCCGTGTATGTATGGAGCGTACCCCCGTGTATGCATGTTGTGGCTCACAGGTTGCGCCAGAGAGCACTGCCAGTCCGAGCGGGAACCAACCACGGTCGGCGGACATGACGGGAACTACCATTCCCATGAGGCAATGCGTGCTGACGCGCGTGACGTCAGCACGCTGGACGCTCCGGCGAAGAATAGGAAACATCCGGCTGCAGTCAGGTGCCGGTTATTTTGTATCCAGGTCGGAAGTGCAAGCGGAGAACAGCATTCGGGTAGGGGTGCTCTGCACCAAAACTGTGGTTCTTTGCTGGCTTTTGTCGTTCAGACATTCGTTGGTCGTTTCTGCTGTAACAAGGCGAGGTTCGTCTTGTCTTTCAGGGTCCGAGTACAGTGGCCCCGTTGGATGCCGCATTGAGGCGTGCGGGGTCGCCATTCTCCGTGTTGGTTTGGTCCAGCACTCCTCGCGAAGGGGAGCTTGTCTTTGTTTGTCCCTGCCCTAAATTTCCGCGGCCCCGTTGGATGCCGAACTACGGCGTGCGGGGTCGCAAACACCTAGGTCCGGTGTTCACTCCGGTCATTGCTCTCAATTGACACACAATAGGGCGGAGGGCTTTAACTTTCGGAAGGCGATATTCCCGCATTGGTGTTGTGGGAGTACTATATAGTCGCCTCAGAGACAGTATCTTATCGTTCTTGTATATCGTGAATTCTGCCTGTTGGTAGTATAACAGTGTGACAGAGGTTCGTCTTGAGAACCCGTGGGGGGGCTACCAGGAGAAGTATCCTGTTCATTGCCCTGCTGCATTTTATGTGTGTTCGTTTGTACTCCATACAGGGGTGGAAAGGTGACTGCTGGCATACGTCCTTCCCCCCTGTACTGAGAAGAATCCTGAGTTCATGGTAGGTCCTTTAGCTGAGGGGAGTTACGAGGGTGCATGCATAATACGACCTCTGCTGATTAGTATCTTGTCTGTAGGGTTCCAGTTGCCTTGCGAGCAGGTCATTCCAGTCTCCTGTTCCCCGAGAGCATTCTTTCTTTTACAGGTAAAAGGGGGAGCTAAGGAAGAACGGGGTGATAGAGAGAGAGAGATAGGGGCTGATGTAACCACTGCATGTTGTTCTTTCTCTTTCAGATCTCCCTCCCAGCTGTCCCCTTCCTTTCCTTCCCTCGCCTGATCACCCTTCTGTGTCTGTTATATATCTATCAGACCAAGGGGTTATCGGGAGGTGGACCCCTTACAGCATCGTGCGACTCTGAGGACACTTGGACGGCGACAAAATAACCGGCCCACGGATAACTGTCCTCCCAGTCGCACGGTGGGATGGCCACCTTAGAGGATGTCATAGCTGCGTTGGCCTTGTTGCAGGCTGAGGTAGCTGCCTCTAGAACAGAAACAGCAACACTACAGGCGCAGGTAGATCGCATGGAACGCAATCCCTTTGATGCAGGCTTACCCCGCGCCACCCCTATGGCTCCAGTTGTTGTGGAGATTCCCACGCCAGTTCCATTAGCTACTCCTGAAAGGTTCAGCGGGGAAGGCGGGAAGTTGGAAGTCTTTCTCACGCAAGTAATGTTACATTTTACCTGTAGGGCTAGGGCGTTTAACACAAACCATTCAAAGGTCGCCTTTCTTCTCTCGTATTTATCTGGGGACGCAGCTCAATGGGCAGTCCCGCTGGTGAGAAGAGACGATCAGCTCCTATATGATTGGAATGCATTTCTGGAAGAATTCGAGAAAACATTCAACCGTCGAGCCGCCACGCTCTCGGCCGACAGAGATCTGCTAGAATTGCGACAAGGCAATAGGGATGTTATTTCCTATATTAACGATTTTAGGAGACTGATCACTGAAACTGAGTGGCCAGAAGAGAAGCAAGCGGCTCTTTTCCATCAAGGGCTAAGCGAAGACCTGAAGGATGTGGTGGCGCAGATCGACCCGCAACCAGTCACCTGTGACGCACTCATCAGTTTGGTGTTAAGGTTGGATCATCGCCTAAGCATGAGAAAAGGGGACCACAGACGGCGGGAGAGACCGGTGCCTACTGGGGAACCTACTAGGGCAGCAAACCACCAAGGTTCCTCAAAAACCGAGCCTATGGAAATTGGAGCCATCCGTTCCCCGCTCACCTCCGAAGAACGAGAGTATAGGCGGAAGAGAGGCCTATGCTTGTATTGCGGACGGAAGGGGCATTTCATTCGCGAATGCAGTCTGCGGCCCAAAGCTCCACGACCGGAACAGAAAGCTGCGGTTACAAGAACCACCCTCTCAGAGGCGGGAAACGCTCCAGCTTAAAGGAGGATGAAGGGAATCCTTTGAGCGCACTGTACATCCCTTCGTTGGAAGACTTGAAGACCAAGGAAAGAAGCCATTTTTATGTGGACGTGCACATCTTGGTGCAAGACAGGTGGTTGCCAGTCCGGGCGTTATTGGATTCTGGGGCCACGGGGTGTTTTATGGACCAAGATCAGGTGGTACGGCTCGGAATAACGTTACAGGAGAAAAGCATGCCGGAGATGGTGTTTGCGGTTGATGGAAAAATGTTGGATTCAGGACCGGTGAGATACCATACAGGACCTTTATCGGTAAAACAGGGGACGGAGCACCAGGAGTTGATTTCCTTTAACGTTATTCCAGCACCCCATTACGGAGTGATACTAGGGTTGCCTTGGTTATGCCTCCACAACCCTCTCATAAATTGGCTCGAAAAAACCCTGCAGTTTACATCCGACTACTGTCTAGCGAACTGCAACGTTTCCGCAAGAAACCCTGCCATGTCATTGGCAACTTGTTACCAGGTGGCGACCGCAGTCGAACAAGTAGTAACATTACCCGAAGCCTATAAAGAATACAACGATGTCTTCAAAGAGGACAACGCCGAAGTACTGCCGCCCCACAGGGCGTACGATTGCCAAATAGACCTGATACCTGGGGCAGTCGTTCCCGCGGGACGGGTGTATGCCCTAACGGAGCCAGAACATAAGTACCTCAGGGAGTATTTGGATAAGTATTTGGGCCTGGGGTTTATAAGAGTGTCAAAATCCCCAGCAGCGTCGCCTCTCTTCTTCATTCCTAAGGCCAATGGCGAACTTCGCGCTTGCGTGGACTACAGGGCGTTAAATGCCATTACTGTGAAGAACCGGTATCCGCTACCGCTAATCAACGTTCTGTTGGAGCAGGTAAAAGAGGCAGCGATCTACACACGATTAGATCTGAAGGGGGCATACCATTTAGTCCGAATGAGGAGAGGGGACGAATGGAAGACTGCGTTTAAAACCAGATTCGGACTCTATGAGTACTTAGTTATGCCCTTCGGGCTATGCAATGCTCCCGCGGCCTTTCAATTCTTCCTAAACGATGTGCTCCGCGAATATCTGGACCACTTTGTCATAGTGTACATCGATGACATTTTAATCTACTCCCAGGACACCAGGGAGCATACGCAACATGTCAAAACCATCCTTCAAACTCTACGAAAACACCACTTATTCTGCAAAATCAGTAAGTGCGAGTTTGGGGTGACGTCTGTGGAATTTCTAGGGGTGAACCTCACCCCTGGGGGCAGGAAATGTCAGAAAGGAAGGTATTGGCAGTTAAACAATGGCCTACTCCCCACAACCTCAGAGATGTACAGTGTTTCTTGGGGTTTGCCAACTTCTATCGTCGCTTCATCCACCACTTCTCAGACTTGGCAACCCCTCTCACTCAGCTGTTGCGCAAGAAGGCGGTGTTCCAGTGGACCGCTGGGGCCCAAAAGGGTTTCCATGAGCTAAAAGAGGCGTTTTCTACGGCCCCGGTGTTGGCTCATGCACACCCGGAATATCCATTCATCGTGGAGGCCGATGCCTCCGACACAGCATTGGGAGCGGTGTTATCCCAGAGACATGTCGAAACAGGGCAACTGCATCCAGTGGCATACATGTCACGAAAATTGAATTCCGCGGAGTGCAATTACAACATCGCCGAAAAATAACTACTTGCCATCAAAGACGCCTTCAGTGAATGGAGGCATCATCTCATGGGTAATAACACATATCAATGTGGGGGGGAGGTCTAAGGGAAAATTTTACAAAAAGATAGACCAGCAGGTTGTGTTTCCCCTAAAGAACAATAATATTAACACTGAAACAACCTGGGTCTCAAGCTGAGTAAAGATTAAACACTAATGGCCAAAGTATACCCCATTCTTAATCTGACAGCTCTATAAGAGATAACCTCCTTGAACAGGACCCATCAATCACTTAAGGTGGTTAGTTTTTTTTATCATTTGGGTCTGTGCACTTCAACATGCCGAACCAGTTCATGAAGCAGCGATCTGGTCACTTGCATAGAAGAAGCAACAAAAGAGGGTTGTCATCAGATCTCTCAAGGGTTTTATCTGGAATGGAATTTTACCCATAGACCAAAAACGGGAGATTCTAAAGTCAGCAGTATTAAATAATAATGGTGTGAACTAAAAATGGCTAAGGGTGCTCAGAAGTTCTTTATTGATAGAGGACCCCTGTCATATTTAAAAAGCAAAATGGCAATACGGCATAAATAAGTTTGACATTATGCTATTGTCCATAGCAAGATCGGTCAACATGTTTCTGCCCATAATAGATCAAAAGTATCAGGGCTTTCATCAGGACCTATGATACTGCTGTGGTTCAATGTGAAAAACGTGAAAAAAGAATCCAAAAGAAGGGGTGTATGAATAAAATATTCCTACCGCACCGGTCAAGTCAGAAGCAATCAAAACCGGATACCTGTGGAAAAAAGAGAAATGAAAACAAAATAGCCCAGTGTCTAAAAAAGTACTCAGCCAGAGGTCATTAATCCTAAATGACTCCGAAACACGCATATAATAATGCTGTGAAGCATTCAATATAATAAATTGAATTGCACTTACCCATGTCAATTGGGTGTTGCCCTCACCTCAACCTGGTCTCAACTCAGGGAAAGGGGCCCCGCTCTAAATCAGAAGAACAGTAGGAGAAAGAGAAAACAGGTTGCACCTTGTTATACCTGAAAAAACTCTCCTCTTAGTAGCATGGCTTAAAAACATGAGAAAAGCACCCATGTATTGCAGTGAATGGCAATCTGGTCAATACAAACCACCATAAATCAATGGTAGTACAGAAAGATGGAATGTCCGATGTAGAGAAATGTAAGAAACCGGACAAAACCATCAACATGTAAAGAACGGTTAAGTGTGCGCAACCGTACTCGCTCTATTGTAAATATAGACCATTATTAGGGCAGCATAGAGACCAAATACAAGCATAAAAGGAAAGCCTTAGAGCATTTAAATTCTTAAGTCAAAGAGAGTAACCAAAAGCGAGTAATCGCAGCTGGAAGTGAACAAAGGATGGCCTCTACACCCTCCCATTGGTTACGTATACTTGAAAAAGTATAATGCAGATTAAATCAAAGAGCCTAACGCGCTCGAAGTTGCAAGTAGAGAAGAGTGCTCAGAAGAAACTCACCTATCCGTCGGTACCCCGGGGCGGTCTTTGAATTAAGACCGGATGTGTCGGCGGTAGAATCTGTAACCACTATTTATCCATATTAGGAGCACAGTTGACGCAGGTGAGACAGACAGGCAGAGGTGGCTAAGCAAGTGCCTGTAACGGGTAATGCCGAAAACGCGCATGTGCAGTGGAGTCAATACTAGCTCTCACTCACTTGCTTACACTGCGCGTGTGTGGCATCCAGCCACTGCTTAGGACTGAATACCATACCTGCCACTTGTAATCATCTACGGTATGGAAGGGAAACGCTTCCCTACGGTGGAAACAATGTGAATAGCTACACCACAAATAAAGTTTTGAAAAAGGTTTGAGGATCGCTCGGGAATATATTAAACGAGCTATAACGCAATGTACTGTTCTATAAGTGTATAGACAGAGACAGCCAGTTAGGGCAATACCATATTTATTAGAGCCCAATGAAAGTGTAAATACTGACTGGAAAAAGTGCCTAACGTTAAAACAGTAATCGTCTCAAAGCTATTGTAACGTCAAGGGGGAACAAAGCTGAACCTCAATTACAATGCCCATACCCTTGGTACATTATGATGTCGTCTGCCTAGCAACAACAAGTCTATTTCATGCGTAACCCATGAGGGCTGCAAAGGCAATATCTTACAGCAACAGCCAAGGAATATCATCATTCAGACCCTCAGTATCAGAATGTAGTCTGTGCACCCATCTCTGTTCTCTGCGTAGCAGGAACTTCTGGATATCAGTTATATGAGATGGAATATGTGGTTGTTCTAGAATGACCCACTGTAGCTCATTCTCTTTGTGACCCACTGTTATAAAGTGATTGGTGAGCTTGGTCGCAGTTTTCTTGCACCGGATGGTGCTCTTGTGTTCCGATATCCTCACTTTAATCTTACGTGATGTCATGCCCACATAGTTTTTATTACAGGGGCACTTTATCAGGTAGATCACCCACTCACTATTACAATTCGTGTGTGTCTTCAGAGACCAAGGTCTGCTCGTACCTATATCTACCTCGGTTGTATGAAAGGTTTGGGGACACACTGAACAAGTCCCACACGGGAAATGACCCATGACTGGCGGTAAGCCCCATAGTGTGGTAGAGTCGGGGTTTCTCATTAACCTGGGACGTGTATGCACCAATTGATCTTTCAAGTTGGAGCTCCTTTTGAAGGCAAAAAGGGGAGGAGGTAGAGCACTGCCCTCTATCTTGAGCACTCTCCAGTTTCTCAGGATGCTCTTTTTCAGTGCATTTGAGTAATTGCAGTAGGTGTTAACACAAGTGATTCTCTTGTTATCTTCCATGGGACTCTGGGTCCTCTTCTCAAGCAGAGCTTCTCTATGATTGTTTATAGCTCTTTTCATGGATGTCTTAATAATCTTCATGGGGTACTGCCTCTCTTGTAGTTGTATAGAAAGAAGGGAAGCATGTTCACGGTATTTGGACAACTCAGAACAATTTCGACGAATGCGAAGAAATTGTCCGAATGGAAGGTTCTCCCTAAGGGCTCTGGGATGAAAACTTTGAAAATGTAAGAGGGAGTTCCGTGCCATTGGTTTCCTGTAGAGTTCAGTGTTGAGAGTTCCATTGTTAGAGCCAATTCGTAAATCCAAAAAGGATATGCTTTCTCGCGAGAATTCGCATGTGAATTTCAGGAATTTGTTCTTACTATTCAGCCAGGAATGAAAATTCCTAATCGTCTCAGTGGAGCCTCTCCAGATGACCAGAATGTCATCAATATAACGTTTCCAGGTCAGAATATGACCTAGAAACGGATTGGTAGTAGAGAGGATCTCGGTCTGTTCGATCTGATGAACATACAAATTCGCTAGGGAAGGTGCGAAAATGCTCCCCATGGATGTACCGGAGACTTGTAAAAAGAGATCCTCCTCGAATTTGAAAAAGTTTTCTTTCATGGCTATGGTTGCACATGTCATGATAAAGTCCACTGGTGTAGGGCTCTCCAGAACGGCACCTTCCAACAGCATTCTTACAGTAGATAGTGTCTCATCTTGTGGAATGCATGTATATAATGACTCTACGTCAAAGCTCACCAAAAAATCTTGGGTGACATCAAATGGCATCCCATCCAGGATGCGTAACAAATCTTTAGTGTCCTCAACATAAGAGGGCATAGTTCTCACAAGCGGTTTCAAGAAAAAATCTACAAAAGTTGATAGAGGTTCAAGAACAGACCCTATCCCTGATATTATGGGTCTGCCCGGAGGAGGAAAGACCCCCTTATGTATTTTGGGTAATACATAGAAATATGGAATGATCGGGTATGCTGTATAAAGAAACTGTGCCTCATGACCACTGATCCAACCCTGTTCTAAGGCCTCATCTGTCAGATTCTTAATGGTCGCCATGAGTCTTCTAGTGGGATCCAACTTGATAGGATGATAGAATCTTGTATTATTTAGTTGTCTCCTGCATTCAGTTTTGTATGCCTCCGAATCCATGATGACCGTCGCACCCCCTTTGTCAGCAGGCTTTATGGTGATCGACTTGTCATCTGCTAAAGAACGAAGAGCAAAGCGTTCACTCTTCGATAAGTTGGAAAAGGAGCGATTATCAGTTTGAAAAATGGTTTCAGCATCTCTGAGAACTGCCCTCTCAAAA
Source organism: Triturus cristatus (assembly GCF_964204655.1). Lineage (NCBI taxonomy): Eukaryota > Metazoa > Chordata > Amphibia > Caudata > Salamandridae > Triturus > Triturus cristatus. Next base: position 551,117,539 of record NC_140584.1, read on the forward strand.
GTGAGTATTTCTGGCGGAATCATATGGACTGGTGGAGTAAATGTCGACTTAGGACGTAGACCAGTGTTGGACCCGTCCTCTTGATTATCTTCAAGTGGTTTATCTTTAAAGAAAGCACGTAATCTGACTTTCCTAAAGAACCCAGCTAGTTCTTGTCTGGTCTGAAAAGGATCACCCCTATAAGTGGGAACATACCCAAGTCCTTTTTCAAGGACCATGGTCTCGTCTTTATTAAGTATCCGTTTACTCAAATTCACAATCAGGCTGTCGCGTTGCTTGGGCCTGCTACTGGAGGATCTTTCAGGTTGCTCCGTGTTCGAGATGATGGAGGACTCCAATGAACACTGGGCTGTGCTGATCTTCTCCGGCCTCTGGAACGGCGTTGGCCCTGCCCTAAAAAAGGCTGTTGTTGAAAATTGTCCTGATGAAACGGGCCCTGAAAACCAGGATGAGGGAAGAAAGGCTGTGGATAATTATAGGGACCAGGAGGCCACCATTGTGGTTGTTGGGGACCTCCATAGAAGTTGCCTCTTCTGGGACCCCTCTTGTTCCAATTCCGCCCTCTGGATGGAAAACTACCCCCATGATCTGAGTCTGAGGAGTCATTCTCACTCCCTGATGTTGAATAATTCGAACCGGGTCGTCTACCTTGTTGGTTGAACACCGGGGGAGTATAGGAATCACTAGTGTAAGGATATATTTTGGTCATTGAGAATTTAGCCAAATCTTTTTTAAATTTGACTATCTTACTCGCCAGTATAGTATCCCTGAATTCTTTAGTCGTTTTGTCTGTCTCTTTGGACTGTTTGTTGAAGCTTGATGTCACTAAAACTGATTTGATCTGGGACTCAAGGAGTTGGATCTCAACTAGGATGTTATCTGCTATTCTCTTGGCTGTTGTTATAATCAAGATAAGCCAGTCGCGTGTGCAACGCCAAGCCACCAGAGACCAATCTCTAAGGAAACCCTTATCGTCCAAAAATAGCCTCGGGGCGTTGGTTACTATTAGACTTGTCGGTGCACAATCTGACCGCAAATACTCGGTCATAATTGCACCATGGACTTGTGTGCGTGCATGTGTCCGTTTAAGAAAAAGCACTTTGTTCCAGTCCTCATCTTTGGTAGTGATAATGTTAGATGGTAAATCAATGATGCTGGGTGTTTGCAGAATATCTGACGCTACTGCGTCATCAAACGAAAGACCTTGTCTCTCAGACATCTTGGAAAGGAGATAAATGTGGAAGGATGGGTAATCAAAATACAAGTTTAAAAGGAAAGACCATTCGCCAAACACTGCGGGATACAGGATGTGTTCCCAGAAAAAAGCCAGCAAAAGAGCGTGTCGACTCCTAATATTTGTGGATTCGACTACAAAAAAGTTCCAGACCTACGGCGAATGCCGTTCTAACACTAATAACACATATCAATGTGGGGGGGAGGTCTAAGGGAAAATTTTACAAAAAGATAGACCAGCAGGTTGTGTTTCCCCTAAAGAACAATAATATTAACACTGAAACAACCTGGGTCTCAAGCTGAGTAAAGATTAAACACTAATGGCCAAAGTATACCCCATTCTTAATCTGACAGCTCTATAAGAGAGAACCTCCTTGAACAGGACCCATCAATCACTTAAGGTGGTTAGTTTTTTTTATCATTTGGGTCTGTGCACTTCAACATGCCGAACCAGTTCATGAAGCAGCGATCTGGTCACTTGCATAGAAGAAGCAACAAAAGAGGGTTGTCATCAGATCTCTCAAGGGTTTTATCTGGAATGGAATTTTACCCATAGACCAAAAACGGGAGATCCTAAAGTCAGCAGTATTAAATAATAATGGTGTGAACTAAAAATGGCTAAGGGTGCTCAGAAGTTCTTTATTGATAGAGGACCCCTGTCATATTTAAAAAGCAAAATGGCAATACGGCATAAATAAGTTTGACATTATGCTATTGTCCATAGCAAGATCGGTCAACATGTTTCTGCCCATAATAGATCAAAAGTATCAGGGCTTTCATCAGGACCTATGATACTGCTGTGGTTCAATGTGAAAAACGTGAAAAAAGAATCCAAAAGAAGGGGTGTATGAATAAAATATTCCTACCGCACCGGTCAAGTCAGAAGCAATCAAAACCGGATACCTGTGGAAAAAAGAGAAATGAAAACAAAATAGCCCAGTGTCTAAAAAAGTACTCAGGCAGAGGTCATTAATCCTAAATGACTCCGAAACACGCATATAATAATGCTGTGAAGCATTCAATATAGTAAATTGAATTGCACTTACCCATGTCAATTGGGTGTTGCCCTCACCTCAACCTGGTCTCAACTCAGGGAAAGGGGCCCCGCTCTAAATCAGAAGAACAGTAGGAGAAAGAGAAAACAGGTTGCACCTTGTTATACCTGAAAAAACTCTCCTCTTAGTAGCATGGCTTAAAAACATGAGAAAAGCACCCATGTATTGCAGTAAATGGCAATCTGGTCAATACAAACCACCATAAATCAATGGTAGTACAGAAAGATGGAATGTCCGATGGAGAGAAATGTAAGAAACCGGACAAAACCATCAACATGTAAAGAACGGTTAAGTGTGCGCAACCGTACTCGCTCTATTGTAAATATAGACCATTATTAGGGCAGCATAGAGACCAAATACAAGCATAAAAGGAAAGCCTTAGAGCATTTAAATTCTTAAGTCAAAGAGAGTAACCAAAAGCGAGTAATCGCTGCTGGAAGTGAACAAAGGATGGCCTCTACACCCTCCCATTGGTTACGTATACTTGAAAAAGTATAATGCAGATTAAATCAAAGAGCCTAACGCGCTCGAAGTTGCAAGTAGAGAAGAGTGCTCAGAAGAAACTCACCTATCCGTCGGTACCCCGGGGCGGTCTTTGAATTAAGACCGGAGGTGTCGGCGGTAGGATCTGTAACCACTATTTATCCATATTAGGACCACAGTTGACGCAGGTGAGACAGACAGGCAGAGGTGGCTAAGCAAGTGCCTGTAACGGGTAATGCCGAAAACGCGCATGTGCAGTGGAGTCAATACTAGCTCTCACTCACTTGCTTACACTGCGCGTGTGTGGCATCCAGCCACTGCTTAGGACTGAATACCATACCTGCCACTTGTAATCATCTACGGTATGGAAGGGAAACGCTTCCCTACGGTGGAAACAATGTGAATAGCTACACCACAAATAAAGTTTTGAAAAAAGGTTTGAGGATCGCTCGGGAATATATTAAACGAGCTATAACGCAATGTACTGTTCTATAAGTGTATAGACAGAGACAGCCAGTTAGGGCAATACCATATTTATTAGAGCCCAATGAAAGTGTAAATACTGACTGGAAAAAGTGCCTAACGTTAAAACAGTAATCGTCTCAAAGCTATTGTAACGTCAAGGGGGAACAAAGCTGAACCTCAATTACAATGCCCATACCCTTGGTACATTATGATGTCGTCTGCCTAGCAACAACAAGTCTATTTCATGCGTAACCCATGAGGGCTGCAAAGGCAATATCTTACAGCAACAGCCAAGGAATATCATCATTCAGACCCTCAGTATCAGAATGTAGTCTGTGCACCCATCTCTGTTCTCTGCGTAGCAGGAAATTCTGGATATCAGTTATATGAGATGGAATATGTGGTTGTTCTAGAATGACCCACTGTAGCTCATTCTCTTTGTGACCCACTGTTATAAAGTGATTGGTGAGCTTGGTCGCACTTTTCTTGCACCGGATGGTGCTCTTGTGTTCCGATATCCTCACTTTAATCTTACGTGATGTCATGCCCACATAGTTTTTATTACAGGGGCACTTTATCAGGTAGATCACCCTCTCACTATCACAATTCGTGTGTGTCTTCAGAGACCAAGGTCTGCTCGTACCTATATCTACCTCGGTTGTATGAAAGGGTTACTCTCTTTGACTTAAGAATTTAAATGCTCTAAGGCTTTCCTTTTATGCTTGTATTTGGTCTCTATGCTGCCCTAATAATGGTCTATATTTACAATAGAGCGAGTACGGTTGCGCACACTTAACCGTTCTTTACATGTTGATGGTTTTGTCCGGTTTCTTACATTTCTCTACATCGGACATTCCATCTTTCTGTACTACCATTGATTTATGGTGGTTTGTATTGACCAGATTGCCATTTACTGCAATACATGGGTGCTTTTCTCATGTTTTTAAGCCATGCTACTAAGAGGAGAGTTTTTTCAGGTATAACAAGGTGCAACCTGTTTTCTCTTTCTCCTACTGTTCTTCTGATTTAGAGCGGGGCCCCTTTCCCTGAGTTGAGACCAGGTTGAGGTGAGGGCAACACCCAATTGACATGGGTAAGTGCAATTCAATTTATTATATTGAATGCTTCACAGCATTATTATATGCGTGTTTCGGAGTCATTTAGGATTAATGACCTCTGGCTGAGTACTTTTTTTTAGACACTGGGCTATTTTGTTTTCATTTCTCTTTTTTCCACAGGTATCCGGTTTTGATTGCTTCTGACTTGACCGGTGCGGTAGGAATATTTTATTCATACACCCCTTCTTTTGTATTCTTTTTTCACGTTTTTCACATTGAACCACAGCAGTATCATAGGTCCTGCTGAAAGCCCTGATACTTTTGATCTATTATGGGCAGAAACATGTTGACCGATCTTGCTATGGACAATAGCATAATGTCAAACTTATTTATGCCGTATTGCCATTTTGCTTTTTAAATATGACAGGGGTCCTCTATCAATAAAGAACTTCTGAGCACCCTTAGCCATTTTTAGTTCACACCATTATTATTTAATACTGCTGACTTTAGGATCTCCCGTTTTTGGTCTATGGGTAAAATTCCATTCCAGATAAAACCCTTGAGAGATCTGATGACAACCCTCTTTTGTTGCTTCTTCTATGCAAGTGACCAGATCGCTGCTTCATGAACTGGTTCGGCATGTTGAAGTGCACAGACCCAAATGATAAAAAAAACTAACCACCTTAAGTGATTGATGGGTCCTGTTCAAGGAGGTTCTCTCTTATAGAGCTGTCAGATTAAGAATGGGGTATACTTTGGCCATTAGTGTTTAATCTTTACTCAGCTTGAGACCCAGGTTGTTTCAGTATCATCTCATGGGTGCCAGACACGTGGTTACGGTATATACCGACCGCAGGAACTTACAGTTCATGACGGCAGCGAGACACCTAACCCCCCGTCAACTGAGGTGGACTCTCTTTTCTGCGGGATATAACTTTCTTGTTACTTATAGGCCTGGAAAGGAAAACAAAAAGCAGACGCTTTATCCCGGCAAGCTTCCCAGGCCACTCTCCCTAATCCACCTAAAGGAGCCATCATCAGCCCTGAACACGTGATAGGGGCGACGTGCACAGATCCGTTCTTAAGAAGTGTATCCCGGAACGTCCAGACAAACCGATGGAAAACCTGGCTGAGAAGCAATCCCAGCTGGAGCTTGATACATGACATACCGATACGGGGAAAGCAGATACTTCTGCCCATTCGGGCCTTACGTCTTCAAGCATTCAAATGGTGTCATATTCTGCCCTGCGCAGCTCACAACGGCAGAGAGAAAACCCTTGACAGGGTCCTGAGGCAATTCTGGTGGCCTTCGGTACGGGAGGATGTGGGCACTTGGGTGAAGGAGTGCAGAGTATGCAGTCAAATGAAGGCCTCACATTCCAAACCAGCAGGTTTGCTACAACCGCTCCCCACACCTAATCTCCCGTGGGAAAACATTTCGGTGGACTTCATCGTGGGAATGCCTAGCAACAAGGGATGTACCGTTATCACGGTCATAGTGGACTATTTAACAAAGATGGCACACTTCGTAGCCTGTGAGAAACTACCCACGTCAGGACAGTTGGCACATATACTACTAGTGAACGTGGTCCGCCTACACGGTCTGCCTCGGAGGATTGTCTCAGACCGCGGAAGCCAATTCACAGCAAACTTCTGGAAGACCTGGTGTTCATCGTTAGGGATAGAATCCAACATCTCCATTAGTTTTCACCCGCAAACCGATGGACAGACCGAAAGGGTCAATCAAAACCTTAAGCAATACTTAAGGTGTTACTCCAGCGCTTCAAAAAACGATTGGGTGGACTTACTATGGTTAGCTGAAGTGGCGTATAACAGCGCATCGCATGCATCCACCAAACTCACACCTTATTACTGCACATATGGTTTCCATCCTTGGTTTTCGCCCTTCCTTAATCCAATACAAACAACTAAGGTTCCAGAAGCGCAGAGTAGAATAGAGCGCATTCAAAACACTTTACAGAAGGCAAAAGGCAATTTGCGAGAGGCTAAGCACAGATACAAGGCTTCCGCCGACAAACGCAGAAGGCAGGGACCTGTATATAAAGTGGGAGATTATGTGTGGTTATCCACAAAAAACATCCGGTTCAAACGCTATAGCGTATTCAACCCCAAGTACATAGGTCCCTATCGGGTGGTGAAATTGGTGACTCCGGTAGTGGTTAAACTTTCTTTGCCCTCCTCATTGCGCATTCATCCGGCTTTTCACGTGTCCCTAGTGAAGCCAGCGCTGGTGAAGCCCAATAAGGCCCCTGCTCCAGTCATTGTAAATAGCGAAGCAGAGTACGAGGTGAGAGGGGTTCTGGATTCCAAGATACATCGCTCCAGGTTATGGTATTTGCTGGCCTGGAAGGGATATGGGGAGGAGGAAAACTCCTGGGAACCAGCTTCCAGTGTCCACGCTCCTGCACTGGTGGCTCAATTCCACAAGAAATATCCGAAAAAAGCTTGTTTATGTCAGTGCTCTTTGGGGGAGGGATGTACTGTTGTGGCTCACAGGTTGCGCCAGAGAGCACTGCCAGTCCGAGCGGGAACCAACCGCGGTCGGCGGACATGACGGGAACTACCATTCCCATGAGGCAATGCGTGCTGACGCGCGTGACGTCAGCACGCTGGACGCTCCGGCGAAGAAAAGGAAACATCCGGCTGCAGTCAGGTGCCGGTTATTTTGTATCCAGGTCGGAAGTGCAAGCGGAGAACAGCGTTCGGGTAGGGGTGCTCTGCACCAAAACTGTGGTTCTTTGCTGGCTTCTGTCGTTCAGACATTCGTTGGTCGTTTCTGCTGTAACAAGGCGAGGTTCGTCTTGTCTTTCAGGGTCCGAGTACAGTGGCCCCGTTGGATGCCGCATTGAGGCGTGCGGGGTCGCCATTCTCCGTGTTGGTTTGGTCCAGCACTCCTCGCGAAGGGGAGCTTGTCTTTGTTTGTCCCTGCCCTAAATTTCCGCGGCCCCGTTGGATGCCGAACTACGGCGTGCGGGGTCGCAAACACCTAGGTCCGGTGTTCACTCCGGTCATTGCTCTCAATTGACACACAATAGGGCGGAGGGCTTTAACTTTCGGAAGGCGATATTCCCGCATTGGTGTTGTGGGAGTACTATATAGTCGCCTCAGAGACAGTATCTTATCGTTCTTGTATATCGTGAATTCTGCCTGTTGGTAGTATAACAGTGTGACAGAGGTTCGTCTTGAGAACCCGTGGGGGGGCTACCAGGAGAAGTATCCTGTTCATTGCCCTGCTGCATTTTATGTGTGTTCGTTTGTACTCCATACAGGGGTGGAAAGGTGACTGCTGGCATACGTCCTTCCCCCCTGTACTGAGAAGAATCCTGAGTTCATGGTAGGTCCTTTCGCTGAGGGGAGTTACGAGGGTGCATGCATAATACGACCTCTGCTGATTAGTATCTTGTCTGTAGGGTTCCAGTTGCCTTGCGAGCAGGTCATTCCAGTCTCCTGTTCCCCGAGAGCATTCTTTCTTTTACAGGTAAAAGGGGGAGCTAAGGAAGAACGGGGTGATAGAGAGAGAGAGATAGGGGCTGATGTAACCACTGCATGTTGTTCTTTCTCTTTCAGATCTCCCTCCCAGCTGTCCCCCTCCTTTCCTTCCCTCGCCTGATCACCCTTCTGTGTCTGTTATATATCTATCAGACCAAGGGGTTATCGGGAGGTGGACCCCTTACAGCATCGTGCGACTCAGAGGACACTTGGACGGCGACAATGCATGGAGCGTACCCCCCGTGTACGTACGAGTCGTACCCCCGTGTATGTACGGTGCGTACCCCCATGCATACACGGGGGTACGCTCCGTACATACACGGGGGGTACGGCGCGTACTCACGGGGGCTGGGGGGGGTACGGCACGTACTCACGGGGGCTGGGGGGGTGTTTGGCACGTACCGGGCCCCCAATTCCACTCGCATCGCGGCGTACTTCGCTTTTCCGGCACTTTTTGGGTGCCGTAAAAATATTGCCGTCCGGACCGCTGTCGGTTCGAATCGTACTTCCTGGTTTGTGAAACGCTGCCTGAGAGCGTCCCGACGTCACCTCGGCGCTTTCCCCGGATCACATTTGTATGTCTCTTTTCGTTGGTCGGTGTTTTGTACGACTCGTACGGAAATGGTGTTTCCGTGCGAATCGTACTTGCATGTTTGTAATGTTTTACAACCGGGTACGAGTCGGACGGAAAAAAGCCTCCGTCCGACGGTTTGTACCCGGTTTTTACCGGATCGTAATTGGCACCAAAATATCCAACAAGATGCTCAGGAATTTTTAATGTATATGCTTACCCTTTTTGAAAATGAAGGTGTAGAAATAGAAAATATTTTTGGCCTTTCTTACAAATGGGAACATCATTGTGAAAATTGCATGTATACATGTAGCACCAATGTAGACACTGAGAGATTTCTGTATTTAACATTACCAGACTGTAAATCTGTGTCTTTCAATAAATTAGTTAAAGGTGCAAATCAAAACATGGAGCGTAGCCAATGTAAATCAGAAATGTTATCCACATTATTCTTAACAAAATATGGAAAATGCATAATTTTAATGATGCAACGTTGTACAGCTGACGGAAGAAAATTGGATACTTTAATAAAGCAATTTGTAGCAGCACAACTAGCAATATCAGGAAGGACTTTTGTAGCAATTGCAATAATTTTCCATGATGGTCCTTCCACCACATCTGGACATTACACAGCCTATCTAAAATGTGAGAAAGGGTGGACACTTTGTAATGATTCCCAGTTGGTTTTTAAACAACGTTTGCCTAGGGAATTACAAAATTCCTACCTAATATTTTTAAAGTCAAAGTTTTAGTAAGATAATTCACTCTCTGAGGAATTTATTATTATAATTTAATAGGATTACCATTGGACAATTTACATAAAGAAGGCGTGCAAAAATACCATTTGGCCTCAAGGAAAGGTATATTTTTGAATTATGGACTTTTTGGTGGTCATTGATTCGGTGATTATTTTAATGCGGCAATATTTACAGTTTTTATAAGTTAAACTTATAAAATTTTGTTAGCCATAAGCATTTTATATATCTGTGATTTGTATCTTGTGGTATTTTACTGTGAATAGCATGTTGTTTTTTTTTTAACAATCTTTCTGATTGTTTTTTTTTTTGCCCGCTGTTAAGTGATGAGTACGATTGAAATCACTATTTCTAGTGAAATTCAAAATATTCTGAGAACAGGCAAACAAATTACTTTGTGGAAATTATGCTGTGTTGTTAAAAATGTATTTTTACATGTTATAATTTTTTTTTTTTCTTTCACAGATCCAAATTTAAAAATAAGCAATTTATATGAATTTAGATTGCAATGAAAATCTGAAAAAAATGTATACCATTTTTTATTGCTATTACTGTGAAGGTAAGTTTAACTAAGTCTCAATATGCAAAATGAGGAGGTCTGCAAGAAGCTACAAAGTTGAAACACGTTTGTAAAAACACTCTGTTTATACCTATGTAGTTTCAAAATCTGACCATAATCAGATATCATGTGACCTGCAAAAAAAGAGATTCGAGGGGTTCATAATATTTCCCATTGTAGCTATTATAGGACCGCAATCATTTCTATCATTCTTCTGTGAACATCTTTGCAGACAAAACTCTGAGCTTACCTTCTATCATTTGCAAGGAATTTTAAAACTGGAAATATGTCACTTTTTGTAACATAGTTATTGCGCAAGACACTCTTTCATATTTACAAAGAGAGGAAAAGGCACTCTGTGCACTTTTTATACTCCATGTAAATACAACCTCATTATGCACACCAGTTTGTGTTGAAAGGGTGTTCTATAAGTGTTGTTGTGCATGATTGCACTGAATACTCATAGAACAAGACACGTCTAGATTTGTCAGAAATCATAAATCTCGATATGTGTGTGAATGCTGCACCATTCTAAAATTGGTATAGGAAAGCACAACAAGGAGAATTGTTTTCATTTCTCCATATTTTTTATATCTTCAATTCATGCTACAATGCTCAGCATACATTGAAGGAGAAAAATGCCTTTACTAATTGTTTTTGTGCAGGAAGGTGTGTCTTCCTGCACAAAAACAAACAGCACATGACACAGATATCCTTGCACTATGGTGCAAGGGTGCCTGTGTCACCACATGGCTGCAGTTAAGCAGCCGTGCAGAGAGAAGCATAGATTTGTAACATATTTATGTACATATGTTGCATCCCTGTGCTTTGGAAGTACTACAGCACACTGTAGTTAAAGAGGTTGCTGTGTGATGCTGCAGCACTTCCACATAGTTCTGCAATTATACATTCACCATACGCTACTAATGCATTCATTCAGTCAATTACGTACACATAAATTCATCTAAACTTTCACACACTAACAAAGAAATTTTGCTCTTTTTTTAAACCAGGAAACTTTTTTTTTTCTTCTTTCTTCTTTTATATTTTTTGGGGGGTTTTCTGAACAATTTTTACTTTTTTTTGGTTTTTATGCAAAAGAAAACCAAAAAACAAAACAGGAGGAACCAAACAATGAACTTCAGGGAACAATAAAAAAAAACCAAATAAAACTAGCAAATGTGACTTTCTTGCCAGCGGCAGATCAGATCGATCGACTGCTCACCGTAGCACAAAGTCGCATTGCACTTAGTGCAGAGCACTTTTAAATATTGAAATTGAGGACGGATGTCCAAATTTTGGGCTGATGGATGCACTCTTGAAGTGCTCGGCTGCGATGAGGTGGAAGGCGCAGGATCAGGAGTGTCTCTCATCCGTCGGCATTCTTCTCGTGCAAGATTGTTTGGATGAAGGGTCCTTAGGTGCTTCATCATACTAGCCGTGCCGCACGAGTATTTCTTGTTAGGATCCCCTCGCGACAGCACTCTTTTGCAAATCTTGCATGTGACCAAGGTGGCATTGGTCTTATTCTGCCCCTCGGGAAAAGTAAAAAATTTCCACACCACTGAAGAAAAATGTTCTTTACGTGGTGCCTCCTCCAAAAATTCAAAGTTTTCAAAATTTTGAGTCGGTATATCAAAGGTTATATTAGGGTGTGAGAAGATGCACTAATTTATCACATGGATGATGTCATCAGTGATGTCATCAGTGATGTAATTTGAGATGTCATCAGTGATGTCATCAGTGATGTCACTGACCATGTCATGAGTGATGTAATATGTGACGTCATCAGCAGTGCATTGCGGGGGCGCGAGTTATAGTTAGCTGAACTAACTATAACAGGGGAATTTCTAGGGTTTTGTACGAGGGAAATGTCCAGCTAACTATAACGCCCCTGAAACCTATGTTTTTTTTAGTGAATATATATATATATAAAAGTTCTATGTCACGATAGGACAGGTAGCAGTTTTTTCCTTTTCAAAGTTTTTTCTTTGCTAGTAGGCATTTTTTGGGGGGGTTTGGATAGTCTGGAGCGGCTTATCCATGCCTCTGTGGTGGTGGCGGGGGGATCAATAAGCAAAGGAAATGATAGGATTTCTTGCATTACATGGGGTGTATTTCTGCAAGCTTTGTTGGAACTATTTGGGTTTATTATGATAAAATGTTTTGGGGTTTGGTTAAATATAATGCAAAAAGGGGGTTGATATGACAATGATTGTTTACAGCTTTTGCATAAGGAAAATATTGTTTTACCTATCTTAATAAAAGTGACCTTTTCTGCTAAGCCAATAACGGAGAGTGGATTGTTGTTATTGCGTGATATCCATCACGTTTGTGATGGAGTAACCCACCCACCAAATTCTAAATCAGACCCTTAATTTCTTGTTCATTTGCAGATAAGTGGTGTTATGGTTTTGCAGTTTGGACTTACAGTGAGAGGTTTCTCTTCTGCAGATATTAAACTTGTAATTCTTCAAAACACTCAATTGCCTGTCAGGGTGTTCTATTGAACTGGGTAATGATTCTGGTAAATATGAGTAGCTAGGGCTCATCAGTCAGGTATAGCTTAGTTGCAGTGACACCGTGTGCATGGGACCCATGTCAGGCAAAACCAGTCCAAGGTTTCTTGTGTTCCGGTTGAAGGAGAAGAAGGCCTGGCAGTTCAGACTTGACTATTCCCACTGAGGCAGGTTCGAGACTGATTTGCATATGGCTGTGTCGAAACTGAGATGGCATGGTGTGCAAAATACCAATGGACTGGAATTCGACTCAAGTGATTACTAATGCCTGACATTAACTCAAGCATTCCATCCATCACTTTTTGTATACTTTAGTGTGTTGCCCTAAGTGGGACGCTATGCCCACACATGGATCTCGTGCACACTGTGTCACTGGAACCAATCTATACCTGGCTGATGAACCCTAACTAGGGTGAAACCGATCCTGGTTTCTGGCATTCTGGCATTTTGGTTCAGGGAGGAACTGTCCTGGCAGTTTGGGCTGGACTGTTGTCATTGGAGAATGGTCCAGACTGATTTGCATATGGCTGGGTTGAAACTGGGGTGCCATGGTGTTCAAAATAAGGATGGACTGGAATTCGGCCCCAAGTGATTACCTGTGCCTCAGATGAATTCAAGCAGTCCATCCATCAGTTTATTGTATACCTTAGAATGGTTGAAGGCTCTGATTAAGTATCAACAATCTTTGTTATACTGAGGACTACTCTACATCACCAATGTCCCTGATTATTGTTGTGCGTTATTGTTTTGTGCCATTGACCAATGTTTTTTGCTTGTGTATTTAAAACAGGCCACCTTGGTGAAAGGGTATCTGTGTAGATCCTCAGACCTAGGGAAATTTCTTAGACATTAACTCACCCTCATAATGTAAAAACTGTGAAGAGAAGGAGTATGGCTCATATAGGACTCTTGGCCCTATGTACCAATTTCTGGCCACAAAAAACTGGTTGAAACTGCAGCCAGTATTTGTGCGAGCAGTAAAGATTTTTAAGAATTGACCTATGTACTAACAGGTTGGTTATTAAAAGACCAAATCGTAGTGGGTGGGAATCTGATGTACCTCAGGAATATTAATGAGATTGGTTGCAAATTGCAACTCACTCCGATTAGAAGAAATCCCAGGGATGGTGGGCCTGCTAGGGTCAGTAGAACACCTTGTCTTTGATTGCTTTTTAATAATTTTTCTAAATGGGGTTCATTTTCTTTAAAAGAAATGGGAGTGCATTTACGAAGAAATGTTAACTTTTTAAATTATTTCTTTGAAAGTTGGTAGTTGTCCCGTAGACCACTGCCTGCTCTTGAATAAACTTATTTTTACATTCAAAAAGGGGGAGAGGTACCCTTGACACAACTTCCAATTTTCAAATTAATTAACACCTCCTTTTGAGTTTGGGTAATAAATCAGTTTTGTGACCAGATTTCGTTCTTAAAACATTGATACATAAGATACTGATTTGGAATTTGGAAGGGATGCCTATAAGACGCCCATTCCAGATACTGAATCAGTATCACTTCAGGTGTTTGGGCAAAATATCAAATAAAAATATCGTGATACAAAAATATTATGTAAAGAATATCGAGATCTCAAAAATATTATCGACAGGAATCGTGAGGGTAAAAATATCGGTTTAAGTGTTTTTTTTATATTGATGTAAAAAAATATCGGTTTAGAAAATATCGTATGTGATATCATTTGTAAGTTTATTTTTATGTAATTTATTTTACTATGTTTGATTCATATTCTTATACATTTTGTTATTTGTGTTTTTAGTAAGATAATTAATTAATTATGAAATAGATGAAATTTGTGTGTTTAGCTGTGTTTATGAAAATAATGGATTTATAAATGTATTTTGCAGCAGGATATTGCGTTTTTGGGGGATAAGGGTTGGGAAGTGTTTTAAAAAGTGGTTATTTTATTGTTTATTTAACGTAGTTCATTTTATTTTTATGCAAATTAATACTGTAATTTTTTTAAATTTATCTTGTTACATTAATAATTTTTATAAATAATAATTTATAATTTAATAAAATATGTATTGACTATAATTAATGTAAACAATATTTTATTTAAATGTAAATATGTAAATAAATGTATGTAAGTTTCCATTTTCCACTTTTTTCCATTTTTTTTTTAACATTCCTTAAATTGCTTCATATACGAACATGTGACGTTACAACGCATACCATTACATCGCATGCTGTTGCAACGTCAACTTTTACATCGACTTTCAGTCGGGGAGTGCTGGAAGTTGGAATAGATGAATTTTCTATTCCAATTCCAGTGTGTGCAACAGTAGGGAAGGTGTTGGAGTTAAATCCAACACCTTCTACCCACTGCTGCACACCTTTTTCGTTGCAACGCCATGCGATGTAATGGCATGCGTTGTAACGGTGCGTAGTAAATACTGTTTCCCTTCATATACATACTTTATCATTTTTTTACATACGTTTTTTCAGTATATATTAAATAATTGTATACGTTTATTTGATTTTAAAATTGGTTTAATATATATTTTTTCTAATTTTTTGATACATTTATTTAACTTTCTTCCATTTTTCCCATTAATTTCTATGGGGAGATAGCTTTCAAAATAGTTTCATTTAGCACTTTTTTTTTATCGCTACCTTCTATTTTGTTGTCTATTTGTGTCATTTTATTCTATTTTCCAGGGTCCAGGTTGCGGTAAGGTGCTGCTGTTCATCGTAACAGGTAAGTCCTTTTTAAAATTTATTAAGGATTTTGAGGGTAGGGGGCTGAGGCGGGGGGAGCTCTAGAGGTAATAGTGTTGTTTGTTGGTTTTTGAACATTCATGGGCTGATTATAATGTCAGATGGACCGCAACCGACCGACTGTCGGTTGAGGTCCGTCCGACATCTGCCTCTGTGGTCAGCCTGCCGCATTATGAAGTGGAGGGTGGAGGCATCGGTCGGAGGGACCATCTGCTGCTGTTCCGAAGGGCTCCTTGAGTCCGTCACAGCACTGTAAATTAACATTGTCCCTTAATGACGAGGAAGCCAGCCTCGGCTCCGCTGTCGGGATTATGATGTGATTTTCAAACAGCCTTGCCATGTAGGGAAGGCCAAAATGGTAAGGCTGTCGGAAAATGACTTTTGGGGCACCTAGCAGGGCCCCCTTGCCCCCTGGCCCTCCGCTATGGGGTCTGGGGGGCACCTATGGGGCCCCCTAAACATACCTGCATCGCGGTGCCTGTCACATGGTGCAGGGATGTTTCCAAACATCCATTTTACTATTGCAGCTTGTTCTGTTGGCCTTTTCTGCCTGAGGCTCAAGCTGCCATAGTAGAATGGATGTTTCTGACTGCCCTATGGGCGGTTGCATCCTAATTGTGCGGTCGGAACCGCTGACCTATGGTCGGGCGGTTCCGTCTGACATCGTAATGAGGCCCTCAGTTGTATTAATGGTAGCCTTTTTCACTAGTATATCCTTTGGGTTTTTTTCAACACTGGTTTACTAATCTATTGTTAGGTTAAGTTACAATGAGTTATATTACTTATTTAATGATGATTAAATGTAATGCCTATGTATTTTTGGGATTGTAATTTGTTTTGCGGTTGGGTTTTCTTGTCTACTTTGCAGGTTTTTGTCAACTAATGTGTCCTATGGGCATTGGGAGTTACAGCTTTTTTTAAGAATTCACTTTTGGTTTGTAATAAACTAATATTTTTTACTTTGATTTTCTTTTTTTCAGGTTGATGGAATTAACCCAGAGTTTCTTCATCGTCCAGCATTTGTCGTTTTTGAACTATCTAGTCGATACAATTAGTGTGCCTTTCATACTGTTAATTAAATTGTTTTTTATGATAATTATTTGGCTAAGGTTGTTTATAGTTTGATTTTATTAGTTAGTTTAGCTATAGGTTGAATTTGTTTTTAGCAGATATGTCCTTCTATGGTAAATGCTAATTTAGGTATTATGTATAATGTTTGAAATATTGTTTGTTTTTAAATATAATTTTATTTATATATGTATAAATATTTATTAGTATTTAAGTTGTTTAAATATTTGTAGTTAATGGAAATATTTTTGTTATAGTCTTGTGAATTTAGTTATATATTTTATTGGGGTGAATTATAAAATATTTTGGTGATGCAATATATTTATTTTTATTTGAAATATGTCTATAACATGTTTTATGTTTATTTTAAATAATTGTTTTACATAAAAAGTTGTTTTTTATATTTATTAATAATAATGCAAATATTTTGACAATATTATTGTAGTGGATATTGTGTGAATTGATAATTTTGACATATTATATGTTTATTTAAAGGTGACAATATTTTTGTTACCGATATTTGTGTTTTCAGTGCATGTAAAAATTGATATTGATATTGTGGTTTTATTAGATAAGTATAGGAAGGCAAACCTTTTGTTAAAAATATTTGTTTTCCGATATTTTTGTGTTTTGATATTGTATGCATGGATATTGTGTCAGTGATCCTCCATTCAGAATCTCATTTTGGAAGTCAGCAAAACATTTACACCTCCTAAGAAAAAGCATTATAATGGTCTCTAACGTCCACCGAAAAAACGAATTGTACATCTAGCCCTCAATTCCTTAATAGAGCAATCACCGGGCAGAAGATAATCAACTTAACAGATACCAAACAAGCTCATATACGGCAAGATATTAAATGTTACTTCATATGGATAATGTAAGATATTCTTTGTTAGTATTAGACATGTTTGTGCTGCATCCAAGAATGTTCACAACTGCAGTAGAACAGTATTAAATACACGAGGTAACTATGCAAGTATCAGGTACCGTGGGGCAACCAAAAACATCCAGAAACCCCCTGTTAAAACTGTCACCATCAAATTTCTGGTTGTCCTCTTTAAAATGCAACCCCAGAATTCGCTACAATTCACACAGTATGCAATGTAATCTGCAAAAGGTAAATGCCAGGTATGTTATAGGCAGGTGTCATCATAATTGCCTACACTAACCAATACTAATCAATGTCACAATTCATGTGATAGCAGAAGCGTTGCATTAAGTACACTGTACCACATGTATAGCCCAATTTATTAGCTCTGGCCAGATGTTAGTTACTCTGTTAAACGCCCTGTTTCACCGGCTATCCCTTCTGCAGTGACGTTAATACATCATACTGTATATCTCATGCTGATAATATATTACGGGCCTAAGACAAAACCACCTATTATTACTCTTCACAGTAGTAGTACCGGATATTCTCTTCGGGCATCCGGAAGAGCGGCAGCCATATTATGCAAATGGCAAGCTGGGTCTGTCAGAAACCAAATGAGTACGACTTTTACATTTTCCATTGTTCCTATTGTGCTTTCCGTCGACTCCAGGCCCTGTTACCTGCCAATCAGCTACTAGCTGACATTTAAGCTCTGTCACCAACAGGCTTCGCCTTCTTACAACAGCTTCTGCGACTTTACATCATTTGTCATGTCTCCTGTATCGGCCATGACAAGTCTCCCATTTTAAGCAGTTGGGGAGGGCGGAGACTCTCCTGTTTTTTATTCACTCTGGGTGCAAGGACTTACAGATGCTACATGTAATGTCACGAACGACAGATGAGAATTTCTGCGAAATATTTGTCAGAAAAGACTGAGCCTATGTAAATTTGTGATATATTTCTAAGCGCAATTAACAGATCATTTGCAGTTTCTTTATTGCCTAATTGTTCTTGAGCATCACCGCGTGACATCTGACACATCCAACTAGTGGTCCAGCCCTGACATGTTGAACATCTGTTTTGCCGATAAATGTACATTTTCATACCTGCTTTAAAGTTAATAATACGTGAATTACATTTCTTTTGATTAGGTAAGTAATGATTTTCCATCGGAGTGATTTGCTATGAAAATGATATGTTATTTCCATGAGGTAAAACAAACTTCCATGGCATTTTCACAGCTTTTCACAGGAAAATATTCATTTATATACCTACTAAAACGCGTTAATTGCATTATCCTCGGCACACCATTTTGTAACAGGTATTTGTTTAAGAATGTTGTCACGTAGTAGATAATTAGTTGGGAGTTGTCATCTGAAAAATATTACGTTTTTTTCAGTCTGTCAAAAACATTTTGATGGTTATAACTGCTGTTTTAAATATGCAAATGCAGCTGCTTGCTTGCATATCATGTAGCTAAGTTGGCTACTAATATTTGAGACAATAACCTTGTCTGTGGTGTAAATGTCACAGTTTACTTTCCCTAAAGGCTGAATTTTAAAGAAACGGCACTGCATGGAAGTGTTGTGAATACTATTTGATATGCTCGTAAATTAATGTGTTGATATAAGTGCAACACGTGCTAGAAAGCTGGAGAAATGTCGTGGTTAACCGAACACTGCAATGTTCCTTTAAAAGATGGGAAACCTATTTAATGGCTAACGCAGAAAATTTCACACTGCCTGGATTGCGACCTGCCCTCTATGGAAGTTCTTAGTTCAACAATAGTTTTTGTTACTATGCAACAAATAATTGACTATTTTTTAAAACTTTAGTTTAGTATTCATCAGTGGCAGCCGGCACCGATTGGGGGTGGCATGGCGTGGCAAGGGTGAGGGGGGAATGTAAATAAAATAAACAAAAATAATAACTTACCTTATCGCCGCTGCATCTTGCCTCCGTGTCAGGACTCCGCTGGCACCGAACAGGAACCAGGAAGCACCCAGACTCTCCTGACCAATCAGAACCCTCCAATGTAGTGTATTGATTGGTCTGAGCGCCATGGTTCGGTGCTCAGACCTGGACTGGGGGCCTGGGCATGTTCTTCACACAGGCTGTAATGCAGCCTGAATGGAGAACATGCGAAGTGCGCATGACTGTTTTGGCTGGCCCCAGAGGAGCGGCCAAACACTCTATGCGCACTTGGAGTGGGCAAATCACTCCTCCCCTGCCCTGCTCTGAGAGCAGAGCAGCCGCGCCTGCCCAACACCCTATGCAAAGCAGTCGAGATTCTAAACTCATGGAGAAAAACACAGCGGCACTCGACTAAAATACATTTTTTAAAGAGGTGGAAGTGGTCAATCCATGGGACGAAAACATTTCAAATTCAGCTTCAAAAGACTAGTAAAGAAACACATGTCAATTCAACATAAAGACAAGGGGCCCTTTTTCCCTTTATTTACACCGCCTAATAGCTGTGGGGCGATGCTCCTCTGCCTTAGCTTTCGAATTTCGTTGCGCGCGCTGCATCGCCAAATGCGATGCAGCGCGCGCAATGAAATTAATTTTATTTATTTATTTGTATACTTACCTCCGTTCGGCCATAATCCGGAGTTTCCTACCCCCCACCCTGCCCCTCCCCCGCCCTGCATCACCGCCTGGCAGCACTCCCTCCAGGAGCCGCTACAGCGCTTACATTGTGCTTGTTTTGTTTTTCATCCCCCCTTTACTTAATCTGCCCATAGCTGCTCCCGCTTCAACCCTACTTATAGGGTACATTTAAAAAAAAATCACCTCCTCCCTTTACCTAATATCCCCACTTATTGATAGCACCAGGAAAAGCACAATATATTGATTTTCACTATAAACAACTCATAACACTTTAATGGAGTTTCAGTAATTACTCACAAAACTACAAATTAAAGCAAAAATAAAAATGCAATAATAATCACCTTGGCAAAAGCTGATGCATTTACCAATGATTGTTAATGTATTTCAATGTATTTTAAAGAGTGGTTTTACTACCTTGTGTTCGGTGGGAGCTATGTTTTAGATTTTGGATCTAAAGATTGTTTAGCTAGATCTCAGTCTTTCCCATATTGCAGTTCAGTTGTCGAACCAAAACAAAAAAGAATTCCATAAATGTTAAAAAATATTTTGAAAATAGTTGAACGTAGTGAGAATGCAGATGTTTCTTCATGGGGTATGATGATGTGGGTCTTCCATGCAATAAGGCGCTATTAGCAAATATAATATGTTCCCAATTAATTGCCTCACTTCCAAAGCTTTTTGTGCACCAGAGTGGCACTTAGGTCTGCTCAGATTCAGAAATCACACGTGAGGGCAAAAGCATTGTGTCTAAATCAGGATCATCAGACGTTTGAACCTGTGGATGAAACCTTTTATTGTGGAAATCGCATGATAAGCAGTTTGCCAACGTACCATTTTAGAGCTCTGTGTAGGAAAGGTTCCAAGGGGGATCGCGTAGCTGTACATGCATAATGAATTGAAAACTAGCCAACTCCAATGTTTGAGGATCTTCAAAAAACGATTATAGATCGCTTCCCACCCTGGAAACAAATAGGAAACTACTCCTACAAAAGGTACGTGTAAGTGTGTTTCGCAGATGGTAACGTTAAGGGAGCAACCATAAATCTCATGGGATTATCCATTAAGAGGCTTCACTAGAAGGAAAAATATTTCCTCTGTTAAGAAAATGGTAACAGAAGAAATGAGAAGGTGTAAAGAGAGAGTTAGAGACAACGCGATTGCGGATGTGCAACTGAAGGGGGTGCTAAAGCAAGTCTTTAAAGACGTGTTATTGTGTGGGATTGTGATCTTACGTTGTGGCATCTGACCAGAAAACAACGGCCCTATAGGAACTCATCTGAAAGAGACACCTAAGGCAGAGGCATTGCCTTCATTCAACTCAGTCATATATTTCTGATACACTACGTACATTTTTTCTGGTGGGTTCTTTGACCCACTAAAGTAACTTGATGTGTAAAGATGTAATTTCAGTCCATCCAGTTCAGGCATGTGAGCTGTAAGGGACTCTTTGGTACAATTCATAAGCAATAAGTCTGTACAGCACCGGAATGCTCAGTCGTCTCCTGCATTTGGGTGTTTTCCTTCTGCTCAGTGAAAAAACTTAATTGGTTGATCAACCAGACACACAGAGGCCATTCTTATTTGTAGTGCACTAAAGGGTGCAAGCATTTGATGATTAAGGAGTGACTTGTAGGATGTTTGCAGACATATAAGTGTAACGCTAGGGTTGATGCAAGCTGCAGGTTCTAAACATTTCATTTTGATTGCCATCTGGACCACAACCAGATGCCCTTTTTAGACTCCTTCTTTGGGCTATCAGTGATTGCCTCAATCTATGTGACGCTTGACAATACCAGCGAGCTAAGAGTGTCACCAGTATACATCTGTATGTACCTGGTAAATCGAAATGTAGCACCAACTGCCAGAAGACGCATACAGGATTAGGTCTACTGGCCTGGCGGAAGGCATGCGTCTCATTGGTTCATCATGGACCTCCTGATTCTGCTTTATTTCTTTAGAAATGTTTTAAGCTCCTTATTATGCTTGATTTATAATTTGAAATTGTATATTATGAGTTGATATTTAAAAATTTGATTACAAAAGGCCATCAAAATTAGTGGTGGCAGATTCATTATATGCTAGACTGACATAACATGTCACCTACCACTAACATCATCCTAGTATTCACATTACGCATCGGAAGGCCAAACAAACGTTTAATGCCATTAGGAGATTTTCCTCCTATAAGCTCTGTGCTAAGTTGTATTGAGAGTACCAACATCAATACACAAAGTAAGTTCTGGTAAATTTATTGCCTTAAGATCATACCAATCGACAGGAGCAGTTTCTCACTCTGTGTCCACCTCCAACTGCCCACATTAGAGTTCCACCGACCCCCATATTCTCTTCTTAAACATTCACTTCTAGAAGGTTGAATCACATTCCAATCTATTTGACATAGAAGATCATAACACATCCCCTTTACTTTGACCAGAACAAAAATAGTATGAGATTCCCAACAATTGTCCCACAACATTATAACAGACAAAATAATACCATAAAATAAGTTAGTAAAAAAACAATAAGTTAAAGTATTGCTACAGTCAATGAGATAATTCTGAGACATTCCACATGCAAACACGTGTATACACAAAATGTACAAGATGTATGTACTCAGGGTAGGACCCAGAAGATAAAACCTGCCACTTAATACTGTCCAGATTCATAATCCTTTCACCACTCAGGCCCGTGTGCAGAACTGAGTTCATGTTCATTCCTAAATGACGTTTTGCCAACATCAGACATTAGTGGAACATGGTTGGAACTATCTATGGCCAGTAGAGAATTGCTTCTGGAATTTTCCCATATGGCCAGTCTGGGCATACTCCAAACATCATCATTCTCAAATTTCACCACATTCCTCCTTACCCTTTTAATGACAGAGTCCCATGCATTTTGAAACTTCTTATTCCACAAACCCAGTTATTTTCACCAAAGCTAACTCACCAACAATCCAAGGTATGGTTTTTACACGCTTCTTTTGATTGTTCCTTTCTCCATATTTGGTGTGGTTAACTCTTGCTCAAGACCTTACCTCTAGTATTTCAACTGTCTAGATTTGCTTAACTGTGCAATTGTCCTGAATCATGAATCACACCATTCATCCAAGCAGGATTCAACTTAGTATTTCTCACCTTTCCCCTTATCCAGCAGAAAGGAGATTTAAATGTTACTGAATTGAGCGCATTGCAGTGTACCCACCACAAGTCATCCAAAGTTCTATCTAAAGACATCTTGAAATCCACTGCTTTTTGCACACTAGGATATCAATTGGACTCCATTGTCAGTTAGTATGTAACTGGGGATAACTTCTTCAGTGAATTCTCTCTTTAGGAACTCTAGCACTACCCTGATATCCAACGATCTTACAAATTTCATGACCACCCATTTGGACATGCGGTCTACTAACAATATAACATACCTTTCATTCTCAGATAACAGATGAAAGGGACAAGCAAAATCCAATGCGAATTTTTCCAAGGTTCACTTGGAATAGCAACTGGTGACAATGGTGCGCTAACAACAGTCTTGCTCTTGTCATTCCTAGCACATGAGTCACAATCTTTAACCACTCCTTCAACTTGTTGGTCCAGTGCTAGCCACCAAGACCGTTCCCTTTACTATAGCCTTGGTAAGACTTCTCCCTAGGTGACCCTCATGTGCCAGATTCAGAACCTCCTCTCCCAAAGTCTTGGGAGGAATCACTCTCTCACCTCTGAATATCTCATCTCCAGTCCAATTAAATTCCTCCCTAACATCCCAGACACCCAATAGGTTTTCTGGAAGAGATCTATACTCTGACCAGCCTCTCACAATTAATTCTTTGAGACATTGTGCCTTAGTGTCCCCATCACTTGCTTCTCTCCTCTCCTCTTTCTGAATAGCAGTTTCACAGACCTAATTCACCTGACACAAATCCTGGCAATTGTGAAAATTAACTTCACTCTCAACGGGAAGTCTGGACAGTCTGCAGCACTGTTCTTGCTGCCAGAGATATGTTCAACATGAAAATTAAAATCGCTCACACCTTCCACCCATCTCTTAATCTTAGGGGTGACTTTGTCATCTTTTCTTGCAGAAAACAATTGTGCCAAGTCCCCTAAAAGACAAACCCTGGAGAAAAAACTTTAAGGGGCTTATTTACAAGGCCCTTGCGCCACTTTTGCGTCATTTTTACCATCGGAAAAGTGATGCAAAAGTGGCACAAAGGGCTTGTAAATTTGCCCCCTAATGTTTTACACATGCCAGGCCTCTCTCCCCATTACCAAGTACCATTCCTCAAACCCCTTGAGCGAGCGTTAAGTGAATGCAACCATGCTCTCCTCACCACCTTTGACCTCTGATAGTATCACCTCTAAACCTTCGAAACTGGCATCAGTAGTTAAAAAGGTTTTCCTCCTTACTTCAAAGTGTCTTAAAGTGGTAATTTTTCTGATACTTTCTTTAATGACTTTGAAAGCTGCATCACAATCCTCTGTCCAAATGAATTTGTTACCCTTTTTATATTGGGATCTAATAGGTTGCGATAAACTAGAAAAAATCTTTTTGTTTTTTAAATTCTTTTTATTAACATAGCTCCTAGTACCATACAACGATAGACAATATCCAAAAAGCATGTCTGGAAATAGCGTTGTGGTGAACAAAGTCGGACACACAAGTGGGATATCCAATTAACATAGTTACTCCGCCGACTCCCTCTCCGACCCTCTGTACTTTCGCCATGGCCCCCAGATCTTCTTTCATTTCTTAATGCAGCCCCTGCTCTTGTAAATGGTTTCCTCAGCTCTTTGGCACCAATCAAGGTCCCACCTCCACTGTTATCATTGCGGAGGCGTCGGAGACCCCCAACTAAAGGTAATGTTTCTTTTCGCTACCCCGCCGCCAACGCCAGCCAGAGCTACACATGCCTAGACCAGTTGGTGTCACCCTTAATCATCAGCAATAGCCACTTTGGTTCCATCGGAACCTTGTCACCCACCACCACAGACATAATGTCCGTGACCTTGGCCCAGAAGGGAACTATCTCAGGGCATTCCCATAATATGTGGTAAAAGGCGCCCTCCCCTTGGCAACCCCGCACGCAGATGGCTGATTGACTCCTGCCCCACGGCTATAGATGTGTGCGAGGGTAGTATTTGCGGTGTAAGATCTTTAATTGCACCAGCCGAAACCTGGGACGGATTGCTATTTAATGTGGACTCTGTATGGCATCTTGCCAGTCATCGTCATCTAGGGTACCAATATCTCGAGCCCACGCAGCCCGAAGCAAACTAGAAAAAATATGAACAAACCTGGAGTAAAACTCTGCCATTCCCAGGAAAGATCTTACTTACTGTTTATCCTGTGGATCAGGTGCTTTAAGAATAGAATCTGACAATTCTAATCTAGGTTTGACTTCCTGAGCTGATATGGTGTGCCCTAAATACGATACTGAAGTCACACTAAATTTGCATTTTTCCTTCTTTAGTGTCAGTCCTGCCCCTGTAAGTTTCCTCAACGCTACCTTCAACGTAGCATCATGCTCAATCATACTCTTACCATGAATCAGGATATAGTCCTTGAAAAACAATAAATTAGGCACACCCTCTGACACTCTTTTCATTGCTCTCTGAAAACATGCAGCAGTGAATGCCAACCCAAATTGCATTTTGATGACACGATAGGCACCAAGAGGGATAATGAAAGAAGTGAGATACTTGGAGTCATCTTGGAGCAATTTAACTTGATGATACGCAGATGATAGGTACATCAGACTAAACACACAAACCCCACCAAGCATTGTCAAAGCTTCCGAAATGTTCGGAAGTGGTTGGCGATCAACCCAGATGTGCTTGTTCAAATCCCTGAGATCGACAAATATGCGGATGCGCTTACCACCATCCCTGGTAAATCATGATATTGTGCTCAAAATGTTTCGAAAATGCAACTTTTCACTGAACACTTTGAGAAATTGCAGAAAAATATCCTAATGCTCATTTGACATGGTCATAACTTGCTGCAAGACATTTGGGTAAGTGTGATACCCATGACCCGCTGGTGACGCCAACCCAACAAGTTATCTCCCCGCTTGGCTGGATATACCTTTCCAGTAGTTTCTTTGTCGCTCATTTTTTTTTAACTTCTTTTTATTGTCATGTGCTCAGTGAACAGTACACTGAGGGAGCAATTATAACAGATTTCCTTTATTTATAATCCCAAGCAGTCAAATGATAGTCACTGACAAAAATCATCAGTACTTTTCAATAATAAAAGCAATCCACAGTTAGTAACATTACAGACCCCTATACGCTTGCCATGATCCCCATCTCCTCTCCCATTTCCGAGGGAACGCTCTACTCTCATATATCGCGTATTCTGCCTGCCAGCACCAGTCCAAGTCGGCTTCTTATTCTTCTACCGTCTGTGGGGTGACCGCTCCCCAGATCTTTGCAATATTTTGCTTTGCCACCACTGCTGCCAGTGCCAACCATTGTCTCACATTTCGCGGCCAACCCTCATTAGCAAGAGCCATTTGGCCTCCATTGATACCCCTATCCCATGACAGCAGCCATTATGAATGTATCACTGGGCACACCCATGACAAATGGTAAAAGGTCCCCTCCAGCCCACACCCTCTTTGACACAGTGCATCACCAACATGCACAAGCTGCTGTAGAACTGATCTGGGATAGTACACCCAGTGCAGACTCTTCAGCTGGATCAATCGAAACCCAGCGTGTATTGCCACCTCCCTCAGACTTTGCATCGACTCCATCCAGTTCTCGCCTTCAAATGGGCCCAGGTCCCTCTCCCATGTTGCCCTCAGTGGGCCCAATATGTTCGGTAAGGTATTTATTATTTTCGTATATAGTAATAAGATGGTCTTCTTATGCAATGGGTCTGTCAACAGTCTGTACTCCAAAGGTGAGGCCTCCTCCAGAGCCTCTCCGCCCTGAATATATTTCCGGAGTGCATGGCCTAACTGTAAGTATCTTAACCATTCCCCTTTTCCCATATCGAATTCGATTTGTAAAGTAGAGAACGTGATGTAAGCCTGCCCTATCCAGATATTGTCCAAGCTCTCCAGGCCAAGCCCCCACTTCTGGAAACCTCGCAGCACTACCATCTTTTCCAACAGGTCGCTGTCCCAGAGGAGCTCATCCCTGTGAGCCTCCCTTCCCAACCTAAATGTTTTGTTGCTGCTTGCCACGTCAGTGCTATTGTCCAGGTATGCGGGGGAAGGCCCCTCATCACTCTCCTGGTATAAAATAGTGGGCGGTAGCCCCTGGAGCCCATGCCAACTCTATCTACCCTGTAGGCTGGCTCTGCTTGATCCCCAAATACCCATCCAGGCAGGCCCAGAAGTAAATTTGAATGTCGGGCAAAGCCAGCTCCCCATCATAGACTCCCCCTCTAAAGTTAGCGGAGAGCTATGCATGGCGCACCACTGCTCTATAGCAGGGGTCGTAATTCGGCCTCCACCCTCCGAAAGAAGAGTGGTGTTATCTCATACAGCGTTTATTGTAAGGCATAGAGTAAACACAGAAGTGTAATCATTTTAAACATGGCTGGCAGTCCCATGAGGATATGTGACAAGGTCTGCTAGTGTTTGGCGTCTGCCATGAGTCTGTCCAGTTGGAAACCCAGGTTACGCTGATAAAACTTCCGGGGGGCCCTAGTTATATAGATCCCCAAGTACTTTAAGCCCTGTCCCTCGATTGATGCTTAACATCTATATGTCAAACTAGGGAATCCGCCCGCCAAGGGAAAGAGAAGGGATTTGTCCCAGTTGATGTGGTATCCTGATTAATCACCTTAAATACGGAAAATCTGTAGTATCCTGTTGATTGATTGTCTCAGTCGTCTGACATATAGTAGGATATCGGTCACATATAAGGAGATGCGCTCCTCTCATTCCTCCCCCACTGGGATTCCCCAAATTAGAGGGTCCTCCCGTACCCATGCCGCCAAGGGCTCCAGGGCCAGAGCGAACAAAACTGGGGACAAGGGCATCTTTGCCTCGTTCCTTTCTGAAGAGGGAACACCCGGGACACTGTGGCGTAAACTGTCTGTTGGTGGAGGAATTTCACCCATCCAATGAATTTGGGACCGAAAGCAAACCGGCCTAGTACCGTGAAGAGGTAATTCCACTCCACGCTATCAAAAGCCATCCTGGCATCTAAAGACAGGAGGGCTATCTGGTTGGTCAGGCTCGATTCAGTGACGTACAGGACACCAAATAACCTGCACAGGTTCAATCTAGTTCCCCTATGTGGCATGAATCCCGACTGGTCCGAGTTGATGAGGGAGGTAAACACTCCGCACAAGCACGAGGACATAGTTGAGTAGGGAGCTTGTGCTATATGACCCACATTCAGATGGGGGGTTGCCCTCTTTGGAAATTATTGCTAATATGCCAGTCCTCTGATCTGGAGGAAGGACTCCGTCCATCTTGGCCTCTGTCGGCATGCCCAGGAGATGTTCTGCCATTTTACTCGACATGCATTTGAACATCTCTACTGGCAGGCCATTAGGTCCCACTGCTTTACCGGACTGTAGGGAGTGTGACGCTGTAACCACCTCCTCTACCGTTAATTCCCCCTCCAATATTTCCCTATCTTCTGCTGACAGTTGCAGTAGAGTTATGTCATGCAGGAATTCACTGCAATCCTGCTCTGTCATTGTGGAGGAAGACGTGTATAATGCCTCGTAGTAGGTGGCAAATGCTACTGCAACATCGTTTCCCGATTCATGTCTATGACCTGCCTCATCTACTATCCTAGGGACCCATCTGCCATTCACCTTTCTCTTATCTAACCAGGCCAGTAATTTATTCGCCTTATCCCCCGCATCGTATAGTCTGTGTTGAGTAGCCAAGGCCTGTGCACTGGCACTATCTTCCATAAATTAACAAAGGAAGCGCCAATGCTGCACTTTTATTCCCAACTCATTCACAGTGCATTGAATGAAACAATGACACAATCAACCACGTTTTCAGTTGGATTTAATCCAAAAAGCTTTTCACAATCTACATTGATTCTTTATCCAAAATACAAACCGACATCTTTAAACCAAAATGGGCAATCTTTTATTTCTCTCACACACACCAAAACCTATGTTGATTCAACACAGTTACTATCATTCATTCTCTATATCCCATTCATTCTGTCAGTGCCCCCATTCACATCTTTCAAACATCCCACACTTCTCACTGCACACTCCACTCACTAACCAAACACGCTATATACACAGCATTTACATAATATTTACATACCAAATATTTAATTCAAAATAAAACAAAAGTAAGGCCATCAAAAACATCAGTTTATCCCAAATGAGAATAATACACCATTCATTTTTAGGTCTCGCTGAGACAGCGAAAGCTGTCTCTTTGAGACATTTTGTAAGTGAGTTTTTGAAAGTGCTTCCCCTGGCATAGAGCTACAGTGCACGAGGCGTGCACGCGCGCAAAGCAGCCATATGGCTTTACGTCGCTCTCCCTCGTAGCCCCTCTCTGCCCCCTTCCCTGCTGCTATTTCACACCAGTTTATCAGAACTCGTGCTTCTCTCCCCCACCCCCCCACCATCGCGTCTCGCGCGTCCAATGCTTGTTTAAACTTAAAACGCGAGGCGCGCGTGCGGCCAATGCTTGTTATATTCACCGTGCTTCATGTTTTGGACAGCACGGTGCTAGCAATGCTTGTATTTTAGCAGACGCGCCGTCAGCTTCATGGTGTGTTTTGAATTTTTTCCTTTCCATATTGAGCCAACCCTCACCCTCCCTTACTCTGTCCACTCTGCCTCCTCAGGAATTCGCGCTTCTCTCCCCCCCCCCCCCCACCATCGCGTCTCGCGCGTCCAATGCTTGTTTCGTGTAGCCCTCCCGCCTTGCTGGTTCTCAGGGGCCCATGCTCTGTCTTCAGGTCGGCCGGGTGAATACTGCTCTTTGAACCTGCCGCTGACCAGTAAAAGCCCTGTGAGTTGTTTACATTTATTTTTGCTTTTTTTTTTATATAGCGCAAGCTCGATCAGCAGATATTGGAGCGCTTTACATGCATAAATTAGAGAAGAACACGTACATTTATGGTAGGTGTGCGGAGATTAATTTATTCATGACGTCGGAATGGGCGGAGTCAAGGATGCTCTTGTTACTTCTGTGACTCCGGTAACGGTTGCCGCTTGCTTTTCTTCCTTTCTCCCGTCTTTGCTCCGCTATTCATGTCTTCTTATTTGGCTATGGTTCGCCAGTTGCTCCACTCTCCCCCTCCTCCTCCTGTGACAGTCTGCCATCTCCTGGATGCTTCCCTGCCTCTTCTCTATAGGGGGGATGCATCTCATCTGACGGGACACATGGCCATGCAATGCTTGCGATGGGCAGTGACCTGGAGGTACAGCTGTGCTGAGGGAGGGTGGGCTCCTCCTCCGATCCACCTCTCACTGGTGCCAGGGTATTGGGGGGGATCCAGGGAGTTGGGACTGGAAACCCTTGTTGCGAGCATCTCCGTAGTGCATCCAGTGTGTGCATTTTCCCTCAAGTGGTGAAATGGAATAAAACGTGCATGATGCCTTTTACTGTGCTATACTGGACACCTACCTTATCTCTTTACATTTTAATTTTCGAGTACTTGTAAACTTTTTTAACCTGATGTTGTTACTCCTGAACAGCTAAACTGGAGAACACAGGCATTAAAAATGTGTTTTTGCTTTATGGGGGTAAGGAATACACTAAACAAATGTAGTCTATTAACCCTTACTAGACCGCGGCATAATTATAGCGCACCCTTCTCTTGTTCTTACTCCGCGCTGTAGTAATTGGCATGCATTTTAGTGACCTTGCACAAAACGTTCTAGAGTCAGTGAAAGGATTTCACAAATGCGTGTCAGCTGCACTTCAGGACAGTTTAGCTCAGGCTGGGTGATTGTTGCTTCAGTCGGGAGCCCAGCGGTTGGTTTATGGGTCTGTGGCACCCACGTGCAATGAATGCACTTACCCAGGGGCATCACCCGTCGTGCGTCGCCATTACTGGGCAGCAAGATCTTCCCGGCAGTAGCACTGTCACAGGCACTTAACTCTACCCCCTTCAAAGGAACCAAACCCCCGCCTCTCGGAAGGATGCCATCCTAAAACAAACACTGATTAAAAGTGTGCACAATAAAAACCCAGTGCCGTACACGTGCACTTTTATTCTACTGTCACTTCGTGTCTCTTGTCGCCACGGTACACAGACATGCAGTATGTCTCACAGCTCACACTGGTGTAAATGGGGAACATCAGTGAGACAGCACAGTAATAGGAGACAGACCTCAACCTAATGCACCACAGACCCTCTTCCACTCGCGCTTCTTCTTCACGCTGTGTGCCATAATGAAGGGCACGTCATTAGCACATTATACAAACAAGGATTGTACCCCAGCCAGTGATACAGCAACAATCTGCTTAGATATAGCGCCAAATGTAGCACCTGACACATGACCACTGTCTATTCAACTTACCCTGCCTCTCCTTCCTCTTCTCAATTTAATTCCAGCGTGAACCAATATGAGTTTTCTATCCTGTGAGATGTGTCTTTGTACATCCAATGGGAGAAATGGGCATGTGGGATGTAGAGGCCTTGAGGATTTTTTACACTTGATTAAGGTGACCTGCGGGGGGCTGGTGATCTCTGTTCAGGGGAGGGAGTGCAGCGCAGCATAGGTCTGAAGTCTCAAATCTTAGCTGCATCAGCTGTTCGTGGCAGAGCAAAATGTCTTTCTCTACCAAGCTCACCATGGACATGGTTGATGTAAAAAAACAAGAGATTTGTGATGAGGTTAGCATTGGAATTTTGTGGATGGGGTGTCACTGCCTAGGTAAGGTGACTCCGAGATGCAGTGCTCCAGTGTTGCTCTTGTCATTTACAATGTACTGTTTTTAGGTTCGTTACATTGGGTAAACTGGAGTGAGCTAAGACTTCAACTCCCAGAATGCATTTTTTGAATGGAGATCCAGGATTGGAGCAATGTGTTATATGGTGTAATGGAGCCATCTGATACCCTGATACAGAGGGGGGCTGGTGTGGCTGCTGCATTAGGATTTAGGGCTGCAAGGTGGGAAGGGCACGCAGTCTTCTGGCTGGAAAGAGCATGAGTTTTCACTCCCTTCTTAAGGTTGTTCGGCAAGTCAGTGGTTTAAACTACGAAGCTGGCTGGAAAATGGGATAACTACGGTGTTGATTCATGGAAGCTGCAGCCTAAAGCTGGTGTTGGCTCTAAATAACAAAGGGCTGCTGGCTCTTAAGGGCATGGTCTCTGCTGGCTCGTAGAGCATTGAGGTTTTCAAGATAGGAAGAGCACAATGCTGAACACAGCCTGCCCCCTCCCTCCAATAATATCCATTATGAGGCGCTGCAGTCGGTTTCAATGGAGAATTAAGCCTTGATATCGGCATAGAGGCCCAAACATTATTTTACCCACCTTTTTGTTGGGGCTGACGTGAACAAGGGCCACATATCATACTGTTTTAATGATTATATTATCTTAGGGAGGAAAAAAGCATTCTTCATTCAAGAAAAATGATTTGTGGGCAGCATTATCAGCAGTGGGCAGATCACATCCTCCCTGCATCTCTGTTCTTGTAATGCTTTTACTTAAACCGATGCCATTCTTTTTGGTTATTCATTTCTATAGACCTCTTAGTGAAGGATTGACTGAGTTTCAGCAATTGTATTACAGAGGCAGCATCAGCCTTATTTTTTAGTTTTCAAACTTGTAAAGATGCACTAAAACAGCTGGGAAAATGAACATGCGTGACACAGAGGCCCTAAATTTAGCAAGTCTCCCCAACACATATGAACTCAGCCTTGTCATAACTGAAGAACGCAGCACGTTTCCAGATATTGAGCACACAAATTATGCTTCATCATTTTAAAACTTGGCATCACAATGCACATAAATACACTCCACACCATGTCACATAATACTAATCAGCATATTTTCACTGAGTGTCACACACTTCCACACCACACAATTCATATCTTCACGTTTCCATTCCACGCCACATAATTCAACAGCAAGCCACATAAATCAACACACCACATACATCCAATCCACATAATATCACATCATGCCTCAAAATTCAACAGCACACCATATAATTAAACAAAACTACATACCCCTCCACAACACAAAATACCATTTCACATAATTACATTCTATAACACACAATCCCACTCCACATAATTCCAGTACACTCACTACTACATAATTACTCTCCACACAATTCCACTACTCATAATGCCACATAATTCCACTATAGAAAACCACTCCACACAATTCCAATTAAACCTACATAATTCCACTCCACACTACATACATCCACTCGAAACCAAAACACGTAGGTAAAACACATTGTCATTTACAACGCCAAAAGTTCTAATTCCCAGAAATGCGAGACCTATTGCATTGCATTTACATTATGTTTGGATCTAATGATAATAGAAGAATGGTTACAGGGAGCATATATTCCTTGGAGTTCTAAAAGCAGCCCTTCCCATTTCTAAAGCTCCTTATACATTCCCTGCTGATTTTCTGTTCCCTACCACATTAGTCTTGCATATTCTTTTGCGCATTTGATCCCTGAACGCTGCGGTTGAACCTATCCGAGCCTGTCTATGAAAGCTTGCAAAACTCGAGTGTATTTAAAATGTGGCAGCATGCTTGTGGCTGAGTTGAATTGAAAGGATCCTATCAACTTTAGGCTCCTATCTCTTCATTGGCTTTCACTTCTAGGCTGTATTGATTGTAAGAAATACACAGAATAATTGTATTAATTAGCTCTGTACTGCAGCCAGAAAATGCCACGGAAATTGCAGAGATAGGAACAGTTGTTTAAAGAAATTGTCATATGTGGTGAAGGGACACATCCGAGTGCCTGCCTAGCGCGGCACAGAGATGGCTGAAAGGATTTCGAGACCCTTAATACTATCTGCTGGGAGTGCTTGGCTAGTGCATTTACTGTGTGTGGGTGACTTGGCTACAGGAATACCCTAGTTAAAATGGTATACGTTTGCTAGAAATAATAGTTAAGTAGTGAGTGATGTCAGTGAGATTGTGTCTAGGTACAAAATTAGATTTATTGAGCAAAATGTGCAGAATAGCTTCCTATTTTTTTTTTTTCACACAGGCCTTAATGAAAGCTATTCTTAAATCAGGTTTCATCTTGAGAAACTACAGTGTGACTGAACTATAAGAACCAATTTGGGCTGATGTTATTTTCTAGGAGGACCTGGGTGAAGGAGTATCTGTATCTGCATAAATTAAGTCATGTATTCAATTACACAAGGAAAGCAGTACACCCTAAAGGAAGTGCTTAGAAAAATCTGGCTGCTGGGTCCTGCACAGGCTACTGCCCTTTTTTATGAAAACTATATGGAGGTGAGGTTAAACAGGGAAGGGCCTTAATCTTCAAAACTAATCTCAATTTGTGTAGGATCCAAATGAACAAATCAATAACTACAAAATGCAGCTAGAATTAATGTATTCTGTAAGCCAAATGTGCAAATCTAAGCCATATGAAAATTATAAATGAAAACGTTTGCTGCAAAAAATCATATATTATCATAAGGACCCTATATTTTTGTGCATCTGTTTGAGAGCTCACAACACTAATTCCATTGGCTCTTTGGCATGTCGGTTTCCAGGATATTAATTTTCTCCAGTCCGAATATCTTAGGAGTACAAAAAACAGGCAGTTATGCACATTTTGAAATTAAAATATCAAAAATGAAATTGCTAAGTGTTGCAGGGATTGGAAGTTCCTCTATCACCCGGCAAGGTTGACTGAAGATGAGGGAGCCCTGTAATAGTCACTTTTAGAAAGACATTCTCTATTTTGTAAACAGGGAGTATCGGTCGGTTCTCCCTGAAAAAAGTTAGTATTCCCTTTTAATAGCCACAGCATCCAATGTGGAGCCTGTACATATTTTAGAGCTCAACGACAGCTGATATGCATCCAATCATTTTAGGGTGCTGAGTTCTATATGAAAGTAACATTTAAACAAATAGTGGGTCCCACGAAAACAACACACATTCTGATTACTTTTTCATCCTGTACACTCTGTCTATGTGCCATGCAAAAAGAGCCCTAATATACAGTAGGAACTTCTACCTAGAGTGGAAACTTGCCCATTCAAGAACTCATGCCTATAACAAAACCATTGTATGCCTGGCTTTAGAGCCAGCCAAAGAAACAAGCATTTGCAATGCAATAGGTCTCGCAATTATGCAAGTTTGAGCCATTGACATTGCAAATAACAATGCCTTTTATTTTTGTTTTAGTTTTTAAAACGTAGATAAAAGGCATTGTCATTTACAATGCCACTAGCTTAAACTCTCGTAAATGCGAGACCTATTGCATTGAAAATGCTTGTTTGTTTTTTGGATTGGCCTAAAATAACACGTACTGCGCGTTTCGAATCCCTCCTCTTGCAGGGATTCTCATCAGGACCAGAGTAGCTGCATCAAATGCTTACAAAGGCACTACTGTTGATTCACAAGAACAATTGACTTGGAACCACTAAGGGTGGTGCAGGACCAATTCTTTGTATTAAATGATTATTTCTTGTGTTATTATCTATCCTCCTCGATAGATCTTGATTTAGACACACAAAGCAGGCTTGCGTCAGAAGTCTTCACAGTGAATGAATGGAGTCCGTAATCAGACCACAATTTTAGAACTCCCGGCACCAGAGTATGATCTATCTTCCAGCAACTCACATAATTCTTTTTGGGGCAGTCTCAGTCTGTGCCTCACGTCTTCTAGTCTCGTATTCTCTTCTAGCATCTGAGATTTGAGACTCGATATGTCCTGTTCTAAGGTATGAACTTGGACCCTTATCACCTTTGCAAACCCTGGCATAGTGACCTTTCTTGCCACACTTCCTGCAAATGGAGTTCTTTGCATAACATTGGGGGCTATTTTCGATATGCCCAGGATTCCCACAGTGGAAGTATTTCATTCTAGAGTTTTACTGTTACCATTACTCGACAATTGTTTTAACAATTGTTTCTCCTCTGGTTTAGCTTTAGAAAACCAAATCAACCTGACTTGACCCAATACTGGTTGACTTAGCCACCTGATTAGTGTGTGAAGGAAGTGGAACATCACACATCTCACCCAGGAACTAGTGCTCACCATGCCTTCTACTACAGCAATTGCTTCTCTAAGTTCAGTATTTTTCTTCACTAACCTTGCTTGAATGCTCACATTGTTAGTACAGTGCACCAGCTGATCTTGAATCAAGGAATCAGCCAGAAGATCAAAATCGCAACTATGTTCCAGGGTCCTTAAACACGCAACATAGCTCCACACACTCTCATTCTTCCCTTGCACCCTCATAAAAATTTGTGACGCTCTAAAACAACACTAATCCTGTCTTCAAAATGTTTCTCTAGCATAAGCACTGACATCTCATATACATCTCTATCATCATCCTCTGCATTTCCTAGACGTATTGTTTCTAGGCTGCCATATATGTTCCACCCTTCCACACCCAAATTGTGCAAAAGTACTGCTTGTTTCCTTACCACCAATAATTTTCTGCCCCCAACTGCTATTAGATATGAGTTAAAAAGATTCTTGCATCTTTTTCATGGCAATAGAGGTTCGACCTTTGCTGATAAAAAAACTGGAGGTGGAGGTAGATTAGCAGATTCCATAGTTCATATGCGCGATGTCTGGATAGAGTAATCAGTCGAAATTACTAAAACTGTGCTGCCCTGGATGATTCCTCAACATTTTACTTAAGAAGCTCTTCAAATGCTTACTGTGTTTTATTCTGCTTAAATTCATTCTCCAATTTTCCCCAATGTTTTGTTCAAGTTCCTTAGATGTGCGTTCCAGCTGATTCACCGATCACGGTTGATTTTTCCTATCAACAGCCGCATTAATATTATATGAGCGCATCCATCACATGAGTCCACTGGTCAAACTATGACAAAGAGACACCATCTTGAATACACATTTTCTCACTTACTGAAGATCCTTGAGTGAGCTGTAAATGTCTGATTGTGTTTACACCAGTAAAAGAATTGATTCAATTAACAACCTGTCTCAATTAAGATTTGGAATGAAGCACACTTGAATTCTTTGACAAGGGCTTGCACCACAATGTGCAGGGTTACCCATTGATGGGTATCTAGCCACGGAAGCTTGGACACAACCCGTTTAAGAATGAAGGATGTGAAAGTCGAAACTGTGCTTGTCATGCATTATATACAGCTCAGATAGATTAGAATTGGATGGGTTCCAGCTCTGCATAAAATACCACAGTCAACTGCCTACTGGAAGCTGTTGTACCACTCGCCATCTTAGCTTTAATCATTACTTTGGAGTGGGAGGCTTTTCAGCGCAGGAAACTAAAGTTGGGTTTTTACATGAAGACCAGCCCCCTGATCCTGGCCTGGTCCTCTAAAAGACTATATTGAAGCTTGTTTCAGTATGTTATCTAGAGTTTCCATAGCAGCAAATCATTTAGATGGTAACCTGGTAGAAATTGAGAATCTCCTCATTCTCCACTGAAATTTGATTCTGTTTTCCAAGCTAAAAATTGAAATGTTTCGCAGTTTGGTTGGACCGTTACATCATCTGCAGTGTGTGGTCTATCTTTCCAAGATGCATCCACAAGGGACGTGCTGTGATCACCACAGCAGAGCAGGCAAGCTTATACCACCTTCAACTCCAAGTGTTCCTCATATTTTTGCATTACATCAAATATTTGACTCAAATGTTTTGGAAGAGACCAAGTGCATATTTACATATCTACAAGAACAGACAGAGAAATCTGAGGCTAAATATGTTATTTTTATTGCTAAATCAATCTTTCTGACTGCTGGATCTGCTAGCAATGTTTGTCATTTGGGAGGATATACTAGTCATCGATGAATCCTTCTTCACTGAGGGTGAACATTTAGAAGCACACCCTCCCATAGGGTAATGCTGGGACTAAGAATGAGGGAGAATCCTCTTGTCCACCTCATGCCATTCCCTCAGGAGGATCTTAAGAACAGTTGTGGGAAGCTGTAGTCCTTCATGAGTGAGAGGTTCTTACAATTGAAATGCCACCTCTGGATCCTACCCCAGTGCTGATTGTAGCAATGAGAGATTGTCTCTTAAGTGCTGAAGTCTTTCTAATGGGCGCCATTTGCCCCGGCAAACAGTTTTGGGGGTATAACTATGGAAGGGTTAAAACCCTGTCATTCTTTTCTTGCCTCACTTTGGCACAGGTTGATTAAATTCCTAGGAGGTCTGGGTTAGAAGCTCTAGCACCCTGTCCTCCAAGATTGTGAACTGTTTTGTTTTACCAGCAGCATCAAGAAATGCAGACTCATGATCGTGATAGGCAAATCTCTCACAATGTCTGCATATGTGATAGCACTTCTGTATGAGCTTCATTCTCTTCATTGTGACCCTGTTGCAGTTCTACTGCAATCCTTTAACAAGCATTGGCAAAGCCAATATGTCTGGCGTTGGACGCCAGCCTTTGAGCAATGTCAACACTTGTTTTATGTTATCATTTTTTTATAGTTGGGGAAGTGGCTGGGCCCTCTTCAATCTAACAAACCATTGCCTAAAAGCAAAAATATGTTTGGCCTTAAAAAGTATGCATTGCGATAATAGACCCCATTTAGGGGGAACTACATTGTGGGTAGATATTTTCCTTGTGAAAGCGCAGAATACTGCCACTCACAGTGAAGTTAGCCATTTGCTGACATGGGATTACCCTCCGCCCCGTGCTACGGTAGGTGGAAAAAAATGTCAATGACACAACAGACCAAAGGGCGAAGAGGGCTGACTGAAAGCCCCTAAAGTAAGTATATTATACTAAGAATGTTGGTAAAATCAAACAAAAGTTCTTGGCTAATGCCAGACCTAAGAAAGCAGGGGATTGAATGCTCCTCTGGCATCACTGTGGCTGGTCTGAAAACCTGTAATCTACAAGTTCCTGCAGCTCAAGAAAAACTGGTGTAACTGAGCCAAACAGCCCACTAGAACACACCTCACCTTCCTTGTTGCTATCGGTGGATCTAGAACAGCAAGAGGAATGCTGACATTGCCCGTCGCGGTGCAGCCATGTCAAGCAATACCTTACACTGGAGATTATTTTTGTGCCAACCAAAAGCAATGCTCAGCAGTTCCTTGTAAAATTGTTCATAACTGTGCCACCTATAGGTGGTCCGTAGCAGTAACTTGCATCAAACTATTAACACTTTTTGCTAGATAGCTCAGTCTTGGCCTAGTCACCATAGACCTGAAGCGTTGTCCAGGCTTTATGTATGCAGAGAAAGAATTTGTCATGTCAATAAATAATCTTTATATATTTAGGGAGACTTAAGGGCACACTTAGTATTATTTCATGCAGCGTGGTGCAGTAAAGGAACTTGCTACGTTGCGTTGTGTGAAAGGGAGAGAGCAGAAGTACTCCATATTTACAAAGATATGGAGCATTTCTGCTCTCTGGTTCACTGTGTACAGCCTAGCACTAAAGCAGGCACCCTTGCACCATAGGGCAAGGGTGCCTGCATTGCAGGCAGAATTGATTTTGTGCAGAAAGGAATAGTTTCCTGCACAAAGAGGTATTTTCCTTGTTCTATGTGTGATGCTTTCTGCATCACACATACAAAGAGGAAATAAGGAGAAAATTTTTTTTTCTCCTTACGCCGTTCTTTGGGAGGTGTACTGATTTTACAAACTTTTGTTAATCCAGGAATGCATTAAATCCATGGGAGGATGCCCGTGAATTCCCATGCTCCGGCCATGGAATGCCTCCCAGCTTGAAATGTATCGTAACACAGCACAAGCAGCTACATTGCGTTACATTACTTTACAAAGCTATACAAGGCAGCAAAAATCGCCCCTGCTGGCTTTGTAAATTTTAATAAAGGAATTGCGCTGCCTTGCATGATCTTGTATGATCCTCAGTAAATCTTGCCCCGAGTTTACAATGCACAATGGACATAACTTTGCAGCCTCTCGGGCTTCTTCTAGGTAGGATAATAGTGACGGAGCCTGTCTCTGAAAGAAAGGGGAACACAAGGTTCTCTTTCAAAGAGGAAAGGGTTTTCCTTTTCCCGTAATCACAACAGCTCCTCTTGTTTAGTGTGCACTAAAACACGGAACCCTGGGCGGGGCCGCAAATACGACCTTCTGTTCTTCTCTAGCATTAAAGAAGGGGTCAGCCCAGACGGTTTTTGCCATGCAGTAGCCTCGCAAGGCTGTTCTGGGCCCTAATTCACGCAGTACCGAGGACAATGGACCTCACGTCACAGGTCAGTTTTAGAAAACGGCTATAATTGGGGTGCATAAGCATGGCTATGGTTGCCATCTTTCAAATATCAGTCACTTGTTTATGTTTGGGTGAAAAAAAGCGTAAAATTGTCATTATTCTTTTGTAACATGGAAAGTAAGCATAAACATGCTCGAAAATCATTCTGTGACAATTTAAACAGCTCTCAATTACTCCGAGAAGGCCAGTAGTTAAATAAATGGAAGTCGGTGGAAGGATTGCTGGGCGCCCTCACAACCCTCGGCCTGGTTCTAGGTTACCAGCTTCACCACTGACAGCTATACGTTTTTCTGTGGCCAGGGTGTAACACATTTTTATGCACCAGCTATGAATGCAAGATGCTTTTACTCTTTCACGTTACTGGGAACCCATGTTTCTGACATCCTCTTGCAGATGTGACATGGGTGTACCTTCCCTCAGCGCCTTATTTTACACGGTTTGCATGAAGGCCACTGGAGGGGAGCTAAAACCAAGAGCCCGAATCTGTGGAAAGTAATAGCCACAGGCGACCTCATTGCTGGGCACCCATTTCATACATCCAGGCTGAGAAATATTTTGTACTTTTAATTGTCACTCTGTTCTTTCTACTACTAATTTGATCTATGTCACTGTGTTATGCTGTGCATATATTTGTCACAGCAATAGCAACAGCAGAATGTTCCTGTTCCTTGCTCCTGGGGCAGAATGTAGGCCTCTCGACAGAACACAGGCCTCTCTGTGGTGTTTTGCACACCTCCACCAGTCAGGAAGGGCTCTCTTAGCCCACAGACTTGCAATATCTGTACGGTGACCAGTCTAAGGGATTTGGACTGAGTCCTCACAACCCTCTTCAGTGTGGCCACCTGGAAGATAATGGCGTGTGACTCATGCCTCTCTTTATACCAACAATATCTCGCCATCTACACCTGGCATGTGCTTCTTTTCCAACAGTGCACAATCAAAGCGTAATTCTAAAGTGAGAGTTGCACAACAGCATCCTACAGCAGAAGTCGGCGGTTCTGCCACCTGTGTGCAAAGGCCCTGCCTGTCCGGCATTGAGACAATTGCCCTTTGATGCAAAGATTTTAATAGGATTCATTTTTTCCTTGGCTTCAAAATCGCGACGGGAAATCTCTGCAACTGCAAATTTTATCCATTTGACACAGCTGGAAATGGAAAAGAGAAAGCTGTTCCCAGAGCTTAACAATTAGGTACATTCACAATGTTATTAAGTGTTATATTTAGCTATTATACAGTCTTGATAAATAGCTAGGACGGCCCTTTGCTGAAGTTAAAGAATAATATATATTTATTGTTGACAAGAACGATGACACATTGACAAGTCTATTAATATGCTGTCCAGGCTTGAGCCCCCTTTGAAGTAATTGTGCAGTAAGGAGGGGGCAATATACCAACTTGCAAATCCGACACATTTGCTTATGAGACCTGAATAAATGAAGGGCGCTATGGAATTTAATTATCCAGGCAATTATTTTTACTTTAAGACAAACGCTGTTGAAGAATGAAAATACATGTACATCTGTCATTATTCCTGGGGATGGCGCCGCCCCGCAGGACTCTGGCGAGGATTCCGTGTGGCTGAGTTGTCAGTGCAGAGTATTGTTTGCAATGTGTCACTTGCAATTCTGAAGTTACTGCAGCATGCATATTATAATTGGATCAGTGTTGTAGTGATGCTGGACTTTGACGGACCGAATACCATTGCAAGCAAACAACTTACTTCAGTGGCAAAGTGAAACTTGCTGAGTGTCCCCTTGGACAAATTTGGTGCACAGCCCCTGAAAGTTCGCTCAAGCGCGCAAGCGGGCTGTTTTAATTAAATATAAGGGCCTTGTGCAGTGGAGCGGGGTCTATGTATTACTGGGTCACCTCATCACAGTAAAGGCTGTGGAGTCCATGATAGACGATTCATAGACAGGTGGAATATAGACGTGGTATGCTATTATGTTATTGTAGAATATTACAAAAGACCTTACTAATATGGAAGTGTAAGTGGGTAAGATTATGTACACGTCAGTACTGTTTTAGGTCTCACCTATAGACACTGCAAGCTGTGTGGTTACAAACGTTCTATTGTGGGATTGCCAAGAATTTACAGTGGATATGCAGCACACCCATTAGCTGTCTTTTATGTCACTACTATTTACTTGCTTCCTCTTCAATAGATTTCCTTATCCAATCATGTCCATCTAGTGTTTGTCCCTCCTCTGGAGCATAGCCTCTTTACAATCATTTTGCTTTTTTGATTTGTATCCATCCTCTGCTTCACTTTTAGTGAACTCCTTTTTTAGTCAAGCCTAGCGGCAGCGCGCATGCACTGTAGAGTATGGGAGAGAAGCCACGCCCACTCTCCGCCCATATTTTTAATTGCCGTGTGTCATTATCTTTCGGAAATACTGACTTCAAATTCGTTAATAGGCTTGTTAGTCCCTCCTTAGTACGACCTTGCCTTGATTTGTAACCTCCCATGGCGACTGGCTCCTTTACTTCGGTTGTTACCCGGGACCTGTTAATTAGTCTGTAAGTGCTATTTACTTTATTGAGTTTCTCCTACTGCAGTCTGGGCATGCGCTGCTTCAGCTGAAACCGCTTGTGTTTTTTTAAGCAACATGGCCGCCCCCATAACACGGAGCCCGCTTTCAATCACTTTAACCCAGCATTATTTCATGTCTGTTTCAACTTCCCCAAGACAAATGGATTTAGAAATGATTAGCAAATTAAGTCATGTGAATTCCAGATAGCGCATAATCGGGTGCTAATAGGCTGCAGCTGAAAACAGCACATCTGTGTTACATGTCATCTGCACTAAAGCCACCGGACCAGTTGTTTTTAAAAGCCTGTTTTATTAACACCAACACCACCAGCAATACCATCACAACCACCAATACCACCACTACCTCCGATACCACCACCCCCAATACCATCACCACCAATACCACCACAACCAATACCACC
This sequence comes from Triturus cristatus, assembly GCF_964204655.1. Lineage (NCBI taxonomy): Eukaryota > Metazoa > Chordata > Amphibia > Caudata > Salamandridae > Triturus > Triturus cristatus. The sequence goes on from NC_140584.1 coordinate 551,160,287, forward strand.
ACCACCAATACCACCACCACCACCAATACCACCACCTCCATCAATACCACCACCACCAATGCCACCACCAATACCATCACCACCAATACCACCACAACCGATACCACACCAAAACCACCACCAATGCTACCACCACCAATGGCACTATCACCTGTACCACCACCAATAACACCACCACAACCACCAATACCACAACCACCAATACCAATAACACCACCACAACCACCAATACCACAACCACCAATACCATCACCACCAATACCACCACAACCGATACCACCACCAATACCACCACCAATGCTACCACCACCAATGCCAATATCACCTGTACCACTACCAATAACACCACCACAACCACCAATACCACAACCACCAATACCATCACCACCAACACCAATACCAACAATACCACCACCAGCAATACCACCAATTTCACCATCACCAACACCACCACCACCACCAATACCACCACCATCACGAATACCAACACCACCAACACCAATACCACCACTTCCAATACCACCAATACCACCACCAATACCAGCAACACCAGCACCACCACCAATATGACCACCAACAATACCACCGCCATCAATACCACCACCACCAATATCACCACCACGACCACCAATGCCATCACCAATACCACCACAAATACCACCACCAATACTACTGCCACCACCAATACCACCACCAATACCACCACCACCACCAATACCACCACCACCAATACCACCACCACCACCACCAATACCATCTCTACCAATACCACCACCACCAGCACTCCCCAATACCACCACCAATACCACCACCACCACCAATAGCATCACCACCACCACCACCACCACCAATACCACCCCACCATCAATTACCACCAACACCAATACCACCAACACCAATACTCCCACCGCCAATACCACCACCACCACCAATACCACCACTAATACCACCATCACCAATACCACCAACAATATCACCACCTATACCACCACCAACAATATCACCACCACCAATTACACCACCACCAATACCACCACCATCAATAACACCACTACCACCACCACTAATACCACCAATACCACCATTAATATCAATACCACCACCAATACCATTACCATCACCAATACCACCACCACCAATACCACGAATACCACCACCAATAATACCATCACCAAACCCACCTATACCACCACCCCCATTGCCACCAACAATACCACCACCACCAATACCAATACCACCACCACCAATACCACCACCAATACCACCACCACCAATACCACCACCACCAATACCACCACCAATACCACCACCACCAATACCAATACCACCACCACCACCAATACCAATACCACCACCACCATCACCAATACCACCACCACCAATACTACCAATACCAACAATACCACCAATACCACCACCAATACCACCACCACCAACAATACCACCAATACCACAACCAATACCATCACCAATACCACCACCACCAATACCACTATCACCACCAATAGCACCAATGCCACCACCACCAATACCACCACCACCAACAAAACCACCACTGATACCACCAATAACAGCACCACTAATACCACCCCCATCAATACCACCAATACCAATACCAGCACCATCAATACCACCACCACCAATACCAATACCACCACCACCAATACCAATACCACCACCTCAGTATCTTGCGCTCACTAGTAATAGCAGGGGCACTGTACGAGGGTGGAGCTGCAGCTGAGACCATCCCTCCATGCCTGCCATAAAGCACAGCCCGCCCTGCACCAGGAGGTGAAGACAGAGCCCTACTACAGCTGGAGTGTTTTTTATTAGGCTAAAGATAGCAATGACATTACACAATGCAACACTGCACACTCAAATCACGGAGAGGGCACAATATAACCCCCCTCCCGCTCCTCCTCCTGAGCCACGACAGTGTTATCACAGAGTGAAATGTATTGGAGCGCTTTGTTTGTTTATATAGCTCGGATCATATGTAACTCTCACTTCACACTTTGTTTCTGTGTAACACTTACACATCTTCTTCACTGCACTATTTATCACTACTCTGATATTTACAATATAACAAGCGGTTGGGAAAGCCCTTAATTGCAATGCAATAGATCCGCATTTGCGAGAGTTTAAGCTATTAGTATTGTAAATGACAATGCCTTTTATTTATGTTTTAAAACCCAAAACATAAATAAAAGACATTGTCATTTACAATACCAATAGCTCAAAATCGTGTGAATGTGAGACCTATTGCATAGCAAATGCTTGTTTCTTTTTGGTTAGGCACTCCATTAGAGTACATGTGTTTTCCAGCTGTTCCTTTTTTTTTTGTAAACAGATTTTATTAGTCGGTAATAAAGCAGTCAATAGCATTACACGGATGATCCTGCACTAACAAGCCACTTCCAGCAATTAGCCATTTATATCCATACACAATAACCTCGGTTCGACGTCCCCCAGGATTCATTGGTCTTGTTCCTGTGCAAGGAGTTGATAATGCACTGAGTATAGTTCAGGTTCCTCAGGCTGATCAGTCTCCGTACCCCCTTATTAGACATTCCAGCTGTCCCTCATGTGCTTTTCCACCGCCATGCCCCCTAACCCCACTCTCCATGTTTCTCTTTCCCTTGTGTTCTTTCCCACACTCCATGTGGCTCGGTTCATCCTGTGCTTCTACTCCCCGGAAAGCACTCTACCCATGCGCTCCATATTGCTCTTTCCCTTGTGTGGTTCGCTGGTTTTGAGTTGCTCTCCTCCTCTTGTGCTTCCCCATCTGCAAAACACCCCTGTTCACCAAAGCTTCATGTTGCACTACCCCTCAAGTGCTTTCCCCCTGCGAGCCTGCCACCCCTGCGCTCTGTGTTGCTGTCTTTGTCTGCTTCCCCTGACCTATGTGTTCCATAATGCTCCTTCCTCATGTGTTTCTCGCCCTCCAAATCCCCCATACTCCATGTTGCTCTTCCAGCATGTGCTCCCTCAGAAATCACCCCTGCACTCTGTTGCTCTCTCTCTCTCTCATGTTCTTTCCCCGTGCAATTCTCCCTACCCAAAACAGCATTTGCAAAGTCAATAGGTCCAAAAGGCGAGAACTATTGGCTTTGCCAATGCTTGTCAATTTTGGTAAAGTATGTTTTGTTTATTTAAAAGGTCACTCGGTTTCGGTCCTTGTCCGCATGCTTGCTGAACACACCCAGTGTTTCAAGGGCACATGGCAGAGTTCTGCCCTAATGACTAGGATAACAACTGGATCTCACTTCTCAACTAAACTCTTCTGTGGAAATACTGCTCCCAGATTTCTTTAGTGACATGGGTGGCCGTAAAAACAGACAATTTGGTCAGTTTATTACCTGCTGGAATCATAACTGTCTGGTGATTCAGTACTTCGAGTAGTGTTAATCACACCCTTGGGGGTTCCCTCACTTAGAGATCAGTCTCCCATATTCTCTTTCCTGAGGGGAGGAAGATATCTAAGGTCGCCTTACCAAGTTCGGTCCCACCCATCCTGGTGTAATCTCTCTACCCACCACCTGGCAGCCAGCCTGTCTCCTGGAATTCCCCAGCCCTGCTCCTTTACTGTTACTAGGCAGAACACACACACACAGCAAAGGCGGACTGAAATGGCCAGGTCAGTAAATACTAACTTCCTAAAAGTAGTATTTACAAACACAGGATATTAAAATAAACTTTACTAAAAGAAGTATTTTATTATTCTGAGTTCAGGCATACTAAACTTGACTTTCTACCATGCTCTATGAGTCCACTGGGATTACAGCGTGTAGTAATTCCAGCAGCCCATTCTGGCCTATGGAGAGCAGGTAGCCTTCAATAGTGAAAAACGAAAATGGCTGTAATTCACTATTAGGACATGCCACACACATCAGGGCATGTCCTACCTTATACCTACAATGCACCCTGCCCTTGGGCCTACCAGAGGGGTGACTAATATGTAGTTAAGTGAAGGTTTGGGGACTGGCAAGTAGGTGCTCTTGCGCAATCAGCGCAACAGTACCAGACCGCGCGCAGGTTCTGCAGTGGCAGACCCTAGACACATTTTGCTAGGCCGCTTCTGTGGGTGGCACAACCAGTGCTGCAAGCCCACCAGCAGCATTTGTATTTACAAGCCCTGGCACTCCTGGTGCACTTTACTAGGGGCTGATAGTAAACCAAATAAGCCAAACATGGACACCAATCAATGTATACATTTTACCATAGGGAGAGCATATGCACCTTAGCACTGATCAGCAGTGGTAAGGTGCCCAGAGTCATAAAACAGCCAACAACAGGTCAGAAAAAATACAGGAGGAAGGCAAAAAGTTTAGGGATGACCCTGCAAAAAGGGCCAAGTCCAACAGGTCACATATTCTGGTTTGGATTACTTCATTGGCTTGAGAGTTGTTAACCCTTTTAGGTCTATGTAGACAGACTACAAAGCGTTAACATTAGCATGTTTGACCCCTACGTAAGCACAACACCACAAATGCGTAATTTTGTGTGAAATAGCAACTCAGTGTAAACTAACACAAGCCAAAATACGGCGTTTTGGGGTGGAGCGCTTAGGAGAGTAGGAGTTCGAGTGATGAAAACCTGAACACAAATAAACTCTTGACCTTTAGAAGCGCTGTGGTGCTCGTGGAGGGCACAAGGACAAAGCAGTTGGAAAGGAGATTTAAAATAAAAGTGGAGGTTAGCGAGTTTGCATGGTGAAAATGACAACTCCCTTGGAGCAAGGAGTAGACGAGTGCCTGGATAATCATTAAATTAAGGCATCTGACTTGTGGGGAAATGTGTGAGCGGTTGGTGTGTGTGCTCGATGTAACAACGAAAAGTGACGGCTGTGTGGGCAGTATGGTGGCACTGACCTGGTAGCTCCGATTTCTGTCCAACGAGGTCAGAGCCCATGGCGGCCGCCGGACAACACAGCAGCCACTGCAGCATCATGCGATCTAATGCCAAACAGCCTCAGGAACAGTGGCGGTTCGTCCATTGGGGGCGTTGGGGCATAGCACCCCCGCCCGTAGCTCCCTTGGCGTTTCTAAACTTAAGTATACTGAATCAGTTTACTTAAGTTCAAAGACGCCGAGGGAGAACCAACTGACAATCATGTCAGTCAGCATGACGTCGGACCTCCCACCCCCTTCAGAGTCTGAAGGGGGTGGGCGGTCCGGCGTCATGTTGACTGACATGATTGTCAGACCAGGGGCAACAGGCAGCAGCACAAGTGCGCATGAGTGGGGAAGGTGAGCGAATTTTCACCCGTGCCCAGTCATGCGCACTTGTGTTTGCACTGGCTTGCGCATGCCCATTAGGAGCCCCTCGGTCTCCTAATGGGCAGGCGGCGGGCGTAGCGTAAGCTGTGCCTTCAGCCAATCCTGGCGCTGCTGGCAGCGCCAGGATTGGCTGAGAGGGGTTGGCAGGCCCCTCCAGTGTCGTTCCTGAAGGCGCCCAGGGGAGCAGAGGTCTGAGAGGTGGCGTGGACCCGGGACCGGCTGTGAGGTAAGTTTTTTGTTTAATATTGGTCTCAAAAAATGTGGCAGTCATAATTTATACACGCCTGCAAATAAATTATATTTTGTATCCTAATCAAGTTATGAAATAATGTGTATACGTATTTTATGTTAAGGGACATTTGAAAGCACTGGTACGCTTGGCGCTCTAACCATATTCGCACACGTATTTATATTATTGTGTATTTTATATAGAGCTACGATGCTGACTTCTCTCCGCTTCGCAGCACTTATATGGAACCTTAATTATAAAATAGCGTGAATGATTTATTAAAACTTGACATATATGTTGCACCGTATAGGTAATATTTTGCAACATTATTAGCTAAAGAACGATATTATTAATCATAATACCATTATATAATTCCGAAATAAACAGTAGCAAAAATTGTAGCGATATTAACCCTTACAATGTTCAAAATTATAATGTTGTGTTTTCGAACAGATGAGCTTCACAAGAAATATTTTTTTTTAGAAATGTCAATTAAGGCACCGCGTTCGTCTGTGAAAACATTCGCATTAGACAAGGTACTCTTCAATAACCCCATCTCTGAGAACTCGCTTGAATTCATTTGCCTTTAAATCGCTGTCTACAGTCACTGAACACCGCCGATGCGGATTCTGTTCTAGAAACAATGTCTCTTTTTTGGGGAGGGGGGTGGAGGGGGGGGGGTAGTTTCATAGCTCAAACTTGACCGAAAAGTATTAGAGCACCGGTTGCGTTACAGACGGGCTCATTGATTTTGTTAGAAACGGGGAGGTAAAGTGATGTGCCCAGAATCACGGGACGCTGAGTTTCGCTGCTGAGACTCGAACCTGTTTCTCCCGCTTCAAGGTCGATTACTCTAGCCGTTAGACCACATCCTCTTCGGCGTGAAATGTACAAAAACTCAAGGCAGCACCGGGAGGACCTCCGAGAAAAGCTCTCGGATACTTAACGTACCAGGTTCCTAAATTTCTCCTTTGCTTTCTTTCTACGCCGTACATTTTGACCAGGATTATTAATTACTGCTCACCGTGGTAGTGGTGAAGTCTGGAAAAGTAAAGGCCAAGTGACTCACAGAGACTGGTGAAGTATGTATAATAGAACTAGATAAAAAGAGTCTAAAAAAGAACTGGTTAATTGTGTGTTACATATTTGATCAATAGGACCTCTGGACACGTTTTAATAGTGTCTCAGGGAAATCGTTAATAGAAACTGCTGCTTAGTGATTCTGAAGGAAATGTTTAATAGTGGGCTAGGGAACTAGCTAATAGCGCTCCATGTAGTTGGTAAATAGTGCCTCAAGAAATTGGTTAATAGATAGATAATCGATCTGGTGGTTAAAAGTATCTCAAGAAACTGGGTGATAGTGTCTGAGAAAACTTGCTAATAGTGTCTTGTGGAATATGCAAAACATGTGCTGCAGAACTGGTTATACGAGTATCATGCAATTAGTTAATAGTGTCCCAGGGAATAGTTTAGTAGTGTGTCATGGTGACATTACACTTATACCCAACTTTTACGGCCCACTACTTTCAAATTTCACCAGCCGCCACTGCTCAGGAACAAATCTCAGAACGATAAATTAAATGTATGTATGCAGAATAATAAATACTGATGGCAACGGGCAGGAAACAATAATTTTTTTTTTAAAAAGACGGAGACCAAAGACACACGCAGGTCGCTCACATGCCCAGCCTGGGAGCAGAAGGAATACACGGAGGGAGGGAAGGGGAAACAAGGACCAGGGAAAATCAAAGGTTACATCCCGCACAGGTATCGTGACAGCCGTGACCAAATCACCTCGAAGCATGAGGCGCTAAGGAGAAGAAGAGGTATAGGAATACATCTTTACACATATCAGAAACTTAAGACTCAACTTTTAAAATGGGAATCCGCGTCAGAGAGGCTGCGTCATCACTGCCCACAAGACAAAATCATAGCTTCGTGGAAGGAGTGCACAATGCTGGGCTGTCGATGATATCTGGGGACTTGCGTTGCGTCGGCCAGTGCAGTGGCGTCACGAGGGGGGTCCGGACCGCACGGGTGATACCATGAGTTACCGCACTGGGTGACACCATCCCTAGTGACGCCTCTGCTTGGTCATGCTAATAAAGCATTAATGTAGTGTTTCCCCGAGGGAGCTTATGGCTTGTGGGGAGAGGAGGTGATAGCAATCAGGAATGTAGCCCTAAATCTCTCACATGTTCAATATCTTATTGAATATCTGAGCAGAAGTTGCAGTGGCCTGAGTTGGAACAACTTGGTAAAACTGACGTAGGTCACTCTTGCTTTCGTGTGGGCCTGTTCAAACCTTTGTTGTTCATTGTTTTCTTTCAAATGTTTAAGAGAGAAATCTTTGGTATCTTTATTATTGCTTTTTTTAATTTAAAACTTGTGTGTAGCACATGCATGTCTGCCACCACACAGTGCTGCATAGGGCCTGTGTTATTAATTGGTTGGAGATGACCTTTTTAGGTCGAGGACTACCGGTCTGCCGAAAGGCAGAACCGGAAGTCGGAGATTTAATGACTTGGAGAAGAGGGGCTTGAACCAGCCCCTCTTCTCCCCTGTTCTCCATTGGCTGGCCTCGTAAATGCTGGCCAGCCACTGGAGAAGAGGTCAGTCACTCCGATTAGGCCCCGTCCTTTTCGGATCGGGGGGCGTGTTTTTTGCGAGAAGTCTCAAGGAGGAGACAACAGCAAAACACGCCCCCGAATCCGAAAAGGACGCTGCGTTTCTCCGAGGCATTTCTGCTCTGCCTCGGAGAAAGGCGGTGGTGTCTTCCGGTGCCCTCGGCTTGTTCCTGTTTTCACTGTTGACGCGTTTGTCTTTCTTTCGCTAGGATTGTGTTGAAAGCTGCGGTTGTTTCATCAGGACACAAAGACGTTGCATCTCCTTGTAGGGCCCGATGTCCTGAATCCTAAATATCCCTCCTCGCGAGACACGTGTGGGGGATATGAAATGACTCGACTGTTTCTCGCCGCTGTTTTTACTGGAGAGGGGGACGGCATCGTTTGCCTGCCCTTTCTGCATAATTTAGCCGGGCTGCTGCATAATCTGTCCTTTCACTGCCACCGAGCACTGGTTGAGAAGGTGAGGGGGTCGTGGCGCGAGGAGCAGGGGCTTAACACACGCCCTGCAACTCGTGCGCGGGGAAGGGCCCCCGACCCTTCAGGAAGCCCCCAAAAACCTTTTAGAGGGTCTCTATTCCGCCCGAGGCCAATGAATATTTGTGGGTTATGGGAGACTCGGGACATATTTTTACATTATGCCATTAGTATGGATTCGATGCCCCCTTCCGACCTCCCTGCCCCTCCTCCCCCCGCCACCACCACTCACTTTTACGGAGAGGGCGCTGCCCCCCTCTTAGGCCCGAGGGTGTCTCCGAGGTTTCTCTTTGTTAAAGACGGCAGTCTCGTGGGACCCTTCGCTTATTCGTTATTATTCACTAATGCAATAGTAGCCTTTGTGGCACACACAATTTTCAACCCCCCACTCTCCCTCAAACGCCCTCGCACTCCCTTCTTCCCAAGACAGGGTCCCCCTTGTCCTCCAGAACTGTCTAGGAGGATTAAGCGAAGGAGGGACCTGCCCAGAATTCACCCATTCATCCTTCAGTGGTGCCAGCCTGTGGTGCTTCTGTGCTCTGATGCTGGAAACAAATATATTACACCTTCCAAAGAACCCTTTAGTGAAAAATACACCCAGGACCCTTCATTTACCAATTATCACTCCGAATGTTGTCACTTTGAGTCCTTTCTAAAGCCCAGCACCCCTTTACATTCAGAAAACCTACAGTTAAACTACATGAAGTAAAACTGCAAAGCACATGTCATTTTGCCATCTCTGTGTCTTTGGCATAGCGCTTGTGCAGCCGGGAGGCCGCTTCCAGAGGTGATACCGGGTCTGACCGCAGCAGCATTACAGATGTTGGTGCAGAGGTTCACATTTTTTTTTTTTTTTGCGAAAACCTTTATTGTACATAAAAATCAATACAAACATGGGCCTACAACCACCAGGGCCGGCCGCTAATATGTACATGATCAACAACATCAGGTCAGCAACAGGCCCCCTGGGGCCCAGCCGAATTAACGAGTTACTGAGTACACCTCAGAGATTATCAGGATACATAGATTTTAGAAATACAAACAAAGAAAAAGAAAATAACACCAAAAAGCAAGGCGGAAACCATCGAAAAAGGGGGCGTCTAACCACATCCGGGGAGAGGTTCACATTTTTAATGCATCCCAGGTAGTTGCACTTGCTTTCGTGTGCCGTCCCCCCCCCCCCCAACTGATGAGCTCAGCATGGACGTCACAGCGCTAAGAGGCCACGGATTCTGAATTATATTAACGACTGAATTCACCTTTATTTGATAGCAGATACTTGCGATGTCATAATACGCACACACACAAACACCCACCCACCCACTCACTCACTCACTCACAACTAAGCTGCCAATTGGTCCTATGGCTGGATGTTGATGTTCAGCCAGCAGTACTAAGAATGTTCGGACTAGTTGTACTTGCTATAAAAAAAAAAAGATGAAACTACAAATTCCAGCATGCTCTGCGCTGTTGACTAAAACAAACAAGCATTTACAATGCTATGGTCTCGGCATTGGTAAAGTTAGAGCTATTGGCATTGCTCATGACATTATTTCTGTTTATGTTTTTGTTTTTAAAACATTTAAAGAAACGGCATTGTCATGAGCAATGCCAATAGCTCTAACTTTAACAATGCCGAGACCGTTGCATTGTAAATGCTTGTTGTATAATGGGATTAGGGTGCGATCCCCTAGTAGCAGAAATGTTGGTTACAATGTGTTGTTCAGGTTGTAGGATTCAGGCCATTATGATGGGGGCAGGGTGCGCTCCAAGTGTGATTTATTTTGATTTGAAAGCCTTCTGCGAATAAGTCAATTGTCTGGTTCTCATTTAAGATGGTCATGCAATGCGGGAATTGATGAATAGCTGAATTCTCTTTGTTTGGTTTTGGTGTTGCATGTGCATTGACTATCCTGTGCTGCTAAATACACATGACTCATTTTATTGTGGTCGCACATGCCTTCTATGTTTCCTATTTCTATTGCGATGGCGGGTGTCATTGAATCAGATGCTTTGCCCAAAATAATCTAATTGTACTCATTAGAAGGCAACTGGCGTCACAGATAACAATGTGTATTTATTATTACAACCTAACGAAAATTAGAGTTCCTAGATACCTCGTTCTAGGATTTAAGGACACAATTGTTGATTATGGACTTGGTTGACTTCCATTTTGTATCCGCGTTCAGGACTTGCATTTTAAGGTATTCGAATAATGCATGGTTATTCAAAGCTATATACACAGGGTTGTTATTACCATCTTTGTTAATCTTTAGTGAGAACATATTAAGCTTGAAAAGCTCTTGCTATTTAACAAGAGCTGGAAAGCCAAAACCTCCATAGCGTACATCAGATTTAAGGTTACTCTCCGAAAATGTAGGCTCCTGGTGGATCCCTCAGGTACAAGACTTGAGTTGAAACTCTTGCAATACCTCCTACATGTGGACAGGTAGCGCCATTGACCTCCGCTGTGACTCCATCCCGCCTCTGGACATGACAATACAAAGCTGTGCACTGATGTCAGTTGCTTATTTTACATGTCGGAAGATGGAAATCCAGAACTCCACCCCTAATGATTTCAGTTTCCACCGGATTTCAAATTCTAACTTTGGCAATGTGCAGGGATTTCGCCCCCTCCTGAAAGCTACATGTTTCAAGCCCTGCTACTCCTGTCAGAAGCAGATGTCAGTGGTGGACTCACATGATGTCTGCTTATGGTGCCTCAGGACATAAGCATGAGACTAAATTGTGCAACTAGTGTTCTAAGATGCACCCAAAGGCTATCAAGAACAGTGAAGCAAAGCTCTACGTCGCATGACACAGGGATCAAGGTACCTTTTGGTCAAAGCCATCCTCACTAGGAAGGTCTAAAGCAAAAAAGACAAGTCCAGGGACAAATCAAGGAAGAAACACTAGAAATATGACCAATGTTCCTAAATATTTAGGCACTCCATTGTGTTTGACAGGCGAGTCTGTTCAAATATTGACTTATCCGCAGATGAAAGTTGAATTCCCCAACTGACTTTAGAGCAAGATATGGCCTTCTAGGAGGCCTAGCTGTTTCAAGCTCCTTTTCACACCCTCTTGTGCGTTTTCTGGCCCATTGACCTTTTGGTCCAGAAAGACTTCTGCAGGTAGGCACTTTTTTGATAGACCCACTTCAAAATCAAGTTGTACCTCCACCTCCACTCCTGCGCTGAAGGCCCTCCCTTCAGGGGCCCCAATAGCACCAGCTATAATTCTGGCAGCGCCATTTCTAGATTCATCTGGTGCCTCTGGAGTCATCTTCAGTCACAGTCGCCCGTTAACAAGGTGCACAAGTATGAAGCCAAATTCTAGTTGTGATGAGGGTCTCCCTCAAGTTCCCCAGCCTAGGTAGCATTACTTCTGGAGGATGTTTTGGGTCAGATTTGGATATCGTTCAAGGTCTCCAACATGTTCCACATGATGAGGAGAATGACGAGAAGGCAGATAATTTGCTTCTACCTCATTAAACAGATGCTGGCCTATATCTGGATTTGCAAAATGCCATTAGTTTCAATTACAGGCAACATTTATTTATTTAATGCATTTTTATATAGCGCAGACTTTACCCGAAGGTGTCAGAGAGCTGTACAATAGAACCAGTTATGTTACATGAGAGAAATGTTACAAAATAGAACGTTACAAAAATAAACAGGAGACTAGAAGAGGTAGGGTAAAACCATAGAAGGCAAGAACACAATATCAAACACAGCAAGCAAAGGTGAGGAATGTACAAGAAAATATTACAAATTTACAATGATGAACGAACTTCCTAGAGGGGTCTGAGAATGAAGGTATTAGTTCTGAAAGTGTCTTTGGAAGAGAAGAGATTTGAGGTCAGCTTTGATGATCCGGATAGAGGTGGTGGCACGGAGTAATGGAGGAAGCGAGTTCCAGATTCTCACTGCATTACCTGAGAACGATTGAGCCATCAATCTTTCCCTTTTGAAGGAGGGGGGCTCAAGAAACTTTTCCGCACTCTGAGAAGGTCGTGAGTCTCCAGACATTTTCAGTTTATTCGCCAGGTAATGAGGGGAGGAAGTGTGCAAGGCTTTGTGGGTGATGCAGGCCGTTTTGTAAATAGATCTTGCCTCGAAGCCATCGAAGAAAAGTTAGGATAGGAGTGATGTGGTCACTTCGTTTGGACCCTGAAATAAAGCGGGCTGCTGAATGGAGGACGGATTTGAGGGGGGAGAGGTGAGATTTGGGTTGGCCAGTCAGAAGAGAATTGTAACATGGTACTTTTCCTACCACACAGGCCACTAATAATAATAATTAAAATACTCATACAGCACCATTAGTGTGGTCTTTAGTTGCTGATTAAAGATTTTATTTAATAACCAACTTACTAGTCCTCACTTTATTGACTTTGATGGATGGAAGGCTGAGTAGACCTACACAGGTCTCTACAATGGCTGCATTAGTCTCCTGAGCTTTTTCTCAATTCTAAGTTCTGCGATGGTGGTTATTCTTTAAATGATCGACTACCCGTACACGTTTTGTCTTTGGTCCCAAAATGCCAGATTCAATGCTTAAAAAGACTGCAGAAAGTAGCAGCATGCTTCTTTTCATGCATGCTTTGGTGCTTTAGCATGTAACATGATAATAATAATATCTTCATAAGAATAAGGTTTATTTTAAATGAGAAACAATATACTTGCAATAAGTGATGTGAAGAATTGGTTTCTCCACACAGTCAACTACAACTGTCCACTTGCAAACCCCTGCATGAGTGTACGTACATGTGCAAACACACACACAAACACACACGTAGTCTATTTCTCTCTCTCTCTCTCTCTCTCTCTCTCTCTCTCTCTCTCTCTCTCTGTGTCTCTGTGTCTTTCTCTCTCAAGTGTTATGCTGGAATTTACTATCCAGTGCAAATCAGGACTTGCTTTGGATAGTTTCCCAAATTAGAACAAAGTTGTGCTATGCATTGCTTTGCATTACTTTGTATCGAGGGGGTGTTCCGTGGGTGGTGCATGGGCGTTCCCCACAACCACCCATTGGTATTGATGGAAATCCCTGTCTACAAACATTCGTAGAGAAAGATTTGTGCCAGAATCTTATGCCTCCTCGAAGCAGGCGTGATGAGGAGACATGTTTCCAGTGCAAAAAATAATTAATTACAGAATACATACACTTTTGCAATATTGGCTGAGAAGAAAACAGTGCCATATCTTAGTGGATATATTTGTGCTGTTATGCTCTCTCTCTTTCACGCAATACAATGCAGCTCAGAGTAGCAAATGTAGTTGCTGCTGCGTTGTATGAATGTTTCATAAATCTGGGCCTTGCGTTTTTCCCCTCATGTACCCCATTCCTACATTGCATATGCCATCATACTTGTCCAACCCTTTTCACACAAATAAGCATAGCACACATCTTGCATCAACAATGTTTGTAAAACTAAATGACACACAAAGAAGGAAAGATCAACATAAGAATAACTATCTAAAATCAGTACTCCTAACTCAATTTATAATCCTTAAACTTCCCTTGCATCCAGTGTTCTCTATATTCTCGCCCTTACTCATGCCCAGAACTCACAACGGGGCATATTAACAACGGCCAGCGATAATTATCGCTGGCCGTGCTTAGCGATAATTATATTATCGCAGGCTATCTCTGGTATTTATCGACCTGGTAGCGCGTTATTAACAACGAGTTACACCAGGGCGATACAAATTCCAGAGATAGCGAGGTTATCGCCCTTTTGCAGGGAACATCACTGGTTTTCCAGCGATGTTCCCTGCAAAAGGGCGATAACCTTGCTGATACGACCCACAGGGTCGTATCAGCATAATCCACCCCCTATGTTAGGGATGGCTAAGTCAGGATCTTAGCAGACGTTAGGTTTTGGCGAAAACTGCAGTTTTCGCCAAAATCTAATGTGTGCTAAAATCATGTGGGCTGCCTTGTAAATATCGCGATGTAAACATCAGCGATATTTGCAAGGTAGTCCATCTTGGGTACGCCCAGTAACACCCACTTTGCATCTCATTGGAGATGCAAAGTGAGGCGTTGGGGAACAAGGGTGCTAACATGCGATTATGCATGTTAGCACCCTCTTGTAAATAGGGCGTTGGTTTTATCTCAGCTTTTTTGGCTTTGTAAGTCAAAAAAGCAGAGATAAAGCCCTTGTAAATATGCCCCAACATCATCAACACTAATTTCTGAGGTCACTGACCTCTCATCAATTTCTGCCTCTTCATCCACATAAAGGAAAACATTCTCATTCTCCTCCTGATTCACAACATCTTGGTTATTACTCACTGTATTACCAACCACAGGAGAAACACGTAGACCCAGTTGAGACGTGGGTAAATATAATATCATGCAACAATGTCCCAATGGGTGTCAATAAAAAGGGCATAATTTAAGAGTAAATGAATTATACATGCAATAAAAACAGGTATTCTCCACCTTTTGATAAATGCAATTATATTATCAACAGAGGTATGAAAATATGCTTCACAGATTATACTGAAGCATCAGCCATGCTTTTAGAATTGTGTATTGAGTGCAAAGTGAATACATTATACTTTTGAAAAAATATTTAAACGGCACAAGTAAAGCACGTGAGAGAAAACGTAAAATATAGTAATGATAATATGTGATCAAGTCATAATAAGAGATCCAAAATTTGCTAGCACATGTTGACAGCATTTTGACCTTCATGACTAGAGGTCGTCATCAGGACAAAAGTGACACAAGGAATGATTGCTGCCTAAAGGGAAAAGTTGGAAAGATGGTTTAACCCTGGTACAGAAGGAAACAAGACCAATGCACAATAGCGTAAGGGACGTGTTGATGGTACCTGAGGGCACCTACTAGAGCCTCCTCTAACGAGGAGGCTCTAGTGTGCTGTGGGAAGTCGTTTCATGCTGTGGGGGCGGGGGTAAGAAAAGGCGTGTCCTCCTGTTCTTGATTGTTTTTTTCAATGCTCTTGGCTTGGTATAGTTGTAGGGAGATCTTGCAGTAGTTTGCTAACTGGGTGGGGTCTGCCGAAGGTTTCTTCATTAGTGCATCGACTGTTGCATGTTTCCAGGCTTCCTGGAAGGTGACATTTGCAACGGAGGTGTTAAAGATGCGGGTAAGTGCTTCGTTGATTGGGAAGACCCCAAAGTCGCAGATGCAGTTGTAGATGTAGGTTGTAGATGTGGTGGGGGGAAGGGTCCACTGGGGTCGTGGAGTGGTTGTTTCTCATGATGTTAGCTGTTTCTTCTGTGGAGACTGCTTGCCAAGTATTCATGACATTTCGTGAACTTTCTGTGGATTGTCTGGAGGTAAGACTGCTGGGGTTCAGCTGTGTGTCAAAGTTGTAGATAGCTGCAATTTTGTTGGGAATGGGCAGTGCTTTTGGTGTTGTACGCTCGTGCAGTAAAGTACTTGATGATTGCAAAGATCTATCTATCTATCTATCTATCTATCTATCTATCTATCTATCTATCTATCTATCTATCTATCTATCTATCTATCTATCTATCTATCTATCTATCCATATATATATATATATATATATATATATATATATATATATATATATATATATATATATATATATATAAATATATTCACTGAAAAAACCATAGGTTTCAGGGGCTTTATAGTTAGCTGGACTTTTCACTCGTACAAAACCATTGAAACTCCCCCGTTATAGTTAGTTGAGCTAACTATAACTCGCTCGCCCGCAATGCACTGCTGATGACGTCACATATTACATCACTCATGACATGGTCAGTGACATCACTCATGACATCACTGATGACATCTCAAATGACATCACTGATGACATCACTGATGACATCATCCTTGTGCTAGAGTGGCAGACCTCCTCTCACCCTAATATAACCTTTGATACACACATTCAAAAATAGAGAATAAAATTTTCAAAACAATGGACATACCAATACCAGTTACAACAACCTCTTCAGTAATTCTAAGATCCACATACACATCCACTCATTCACCAACAGTCCTATACAGTCACTCATACATGTACTCACTCATCATATGTACTCATACATCTATACATCCTGTTACACAATGCCACTCATCCATAGAGTTACTCACACACATAGTCACTCATGCTAATTAAGAATCAAACATACATTTACTTGCATATACAGTTATACACACACCACCACACTTACTTCTACGGAAACTTACACATACTTAGTCTTTTAAACAATCACTTATAGAAACACATACTTATTCATACAGGAACTCTTCCAATCTCTCACTCTCACATATACTCACTTATATACACCAATAGTCACATATACTAGTTTAAAACATATGTAGTTACTCATAAAGACACTATTGAGACAGTCATTCACTCACTAACACAACCATGCACACACTCATCCACCCATACAGTCCTGCACACATGCTGACTTCAACACATACAGTGAGTCATTCATTCATGCACCTATGCACTACGTAATACCCCCCACCGAACCATACAGACACTCAGACACTCATACTGATACTCAAAAAACCAACTAATAACCTATATAGACACTCATGTAGCTACTCACCAACCCATGCAGCCACTTATACACAAAGTGAGAGACTGATACAGATATTTACATATTTAAACATTACTCACTAAGCCATGTATTCACTAAGATACACTTAATCAGTCAGTTATACAACCAATTTTTCAACAAAAAAATCATCCATTTAGACACTTATATACCCATTTATTCTTCCATCGACCTTGAGATATACATATATAAAACATATGTAATTTTCAGAAAAACACACATTCACTTGATGGTGTCATCAGTGATGTCATCAGTGATGTCATTTGAGATGTCATCAGTGATGTCATGAGTGATGTCACTGACCATGTCATGAGTGATGTAATATGTGACGTCATCAGCAGTGCATTGCGTGCGCGCGAGTTATAGTTAGCTGAACTAACTATAACGGGGGAATTTCAATGGTTTTGTACGAGTGAAAAGTCCAGCTAACTATAACGCCCCTGAAACCTATGGTTGTTTCAGTGAATTTCTAAGGTTTTTTAAATACTAATTCCTAACTATAATGTGCCTGAAACCTATGGTTTTTTCAGTGAATTTCAAAGGTTTTTTAAATGCTAATTTCTAACTATGCCTACAGAGATAGGACATGTGAAGAAAGAAGAGAAAACGCACAGAAATAAAAAAAAGAAATGCAGAAAGAAGCAACAGAAGTCCTCAAAGACGAAGAAAAGTGCAGGAAGAAGGATAACGTGCGGAAAGAACAAACAGAAGAGCAGAAAGAAGCCTTGTTGCAAAATCATCCTGTACCCTCAACCTTTTCAGACGGATACTGGTGGTAACTGAGTCTGACTAACCAGTCCTAGAGCCAGTGCTATGTTAAAAGACACTCAGAATACAGTGAAAACACCTACATACACTAGGGAACACTATGCGTTGGGGTCCCCCTGTGATCAGCATGACCTCCTCTGTAAGCCCCTAGTATATAATAGGGCAGGGGATTAAAACTACCTCTTAAAACGCGCACCAGGGCGTGTTTGCACACGTCACCTCAGGCCCTGTCCCCTCACTTCCCCACTGTGTAAACACGCCCTGTGGCCGTTTTAAGTTGGGAGATTAAGTCTCCTTGAATCCTGAGGGTCCCTAGGGTCCAACTAGACCACTAGGTACCTCCAGTAAGCGCCACAGAGCTGCGTTGCAGAGAGGTGTAAAAAGTGGCATGGCCTGGACCACCTCTCTGCAACGTAGCTCAGTGGCACTTACTGGAAGCACCTGGTTGGCTAGTTAGCCCCCAGGGGCCCTCAGGATTGAAGGGGAATTATTTCCCCAACTTAAAACACGCCATACGGCGTGTTTGCACACGTCACCTCAGGTCCCGTCCCCTCCCTTCCCCACTGTGTAAACACGCCCTGTGGCCGTTTTTTAAGTTGGGAGATTCTGAGGATCCCTAGGGGCAAAATAGCCCACTAGGTACGTCCAGTAAGCGCCATTGCAGAGAGGTGTAAAAAGGGGCACGGCCTGCACCACCTCTCTGCAACGCAGAGCAGTGGCGCTTACTGGAAGCACCTGGTGGGCTAGTTGGCCCCCAGGGTCCCTCAGGATTGAAAGGGAATTATTTCCCCAACTTAAAACGCGCCACAGGGCGTGTTTGCACACGACACCTCAGGCCCCGTCCCCTCCCTTCACCACTGTGTAAACGCACCCTGTGGCCGTTCTAAGTTGAGAAATTAAGTCCCCTTGAATCCTAAGGGTCTGTTGTCTGAATCCATGGACTAGCCTCCTCCCTCCTGCCATGCATGGTCTGATGTGCTGCCACTGCCCTCCATTTAGCATGATGTACCAGTCCACTCCTCCTACCCTCCATTGCCCAATTCTATGGCCCATCATTGACCTCCTGCTTAGCCTCTGTGCTTAGCTTGCTGCCCCTATTCTCCTTCCCCCTGCCCTCCGATGTCTTTGTGCATGCCCCTGCTCCATCCTTTTTGCCCACCATGTTCCATGGACCTGCCACTCCTATCTACTCTGAGTGTTCTGTTGAGCTGCCACTCCCCTCCCACCTGCCTAGCATTGTCAGATGACTGTAACCTGTCCCTGCCACCTCCACACTGCCTGTCCACATGCCATGCCGCTAGCCCCCTCCTAAAGAATAAAAAAAAAAAAAGGCCATGACCCGGGGGTTGGGGTCCCCGGGGCCGATTAAGGCCTTGGGAGGGCCAAATGAATTTTTTTCAACAAAAAACAAAAAAAATTAGGGTGCAGGCCCTGGGGGATGGGGTCCCCAGGGCCAGTTTATTAGAAAAAGAAGGGGGGCCACACAGCCCTCCTTCTTAAAAAAATAAAATAAGTAAAAGACCGGCATCCTTTTCACGGGCATTACATTTTGCGATGGGGGGTGGAGGGTCAGGGGGTGTTTCTGCCAAGTGAATCCGGAGTCACAGTCACAAACGTCCTCTTCTTCCTGAATAAAAGTGAGATTATGCTGCATACTTGTTTATATTTTAAGTAGTTCGCACAGACACACATTTTAAAAACAATAAAGTTCCTAATACCCACCTTCTCTGAACAGTTAGCCTGCTGCCCCATACACCTCCTCCCTATCCTCTGTTGTCTGAATCCATGGACTAGCCTCCTCCCTCCTGCCATGCATGGTCTGATGTGCTGCCACTGCCCTCCATTTAGCATGATGTACCAGTCCACTCCTCCTACCCTCCATTGCCCAATTCTATGGCCCATCATTGACCTCCTGCTTAGCCTCTGTGCTTAGCTTGCTGCCCCTATTCTCCTTCCCCCTGCCCTCCGATGTCTTTGTGCATGCCCCTGCTCCATCCTTTTTGCCCACCATGTTCCATGGACCTGCCACTCCTATCTACTCTGAGTGTTCTGTTGAGCTGCCACTCCCCTCCCACCTGCCTAGCATTGTCAGATGACTGTAACCTGTCCCTGCCACCTCCACACTGCCTGTCCACATGCCATGCCCCTATCCCCTTCCTCCTGTCCTCCATGGTCCATTTTACTGCCACACCCTTCTGCCCTCCCTGGTCTATGTGCTGCAACTGCTCCTCCTGCCTGCCCCGCGTGGTCTGTTGTGAGGCCCCTTCCCCTGAACTCTCTTGTCTGTGCCCAGGTCCTGACCCTCCCTTCTATCCTCCATGGTCCTTTGTGCATGCCCCTGCACCCTCCTTCTTGCCCATCATAGCCATTGTGCTGCCACTAACCCTCCTGCTTGCCATGCATGGTCTTCTGTGCTGCCATGGCCCCTCTCACCTTTCCTGTGTGGTCAGCTAGCTGCCCCTGACCCCCTCCCACCTTCCCTCCATGGTCTGTGTGTATGCCATCATAGTCACATTGTTGCTCACCATGGTGTGTCTTGTTTCTAGTGCCCATCCTGCCTGACCTCCATGGTCATCTTGCTGCTCCTGCCCTGCCCTCTTACCCCCAGCCCTCTTTTTCCATATGCAGACCCCTATTCCCTCCCTCCTGGCTTGTCTGTTCCATTGTAATGCCCCTTATGGTCTGTTATGCTGCAGCTTTCACTCCTGTCTGTCCATTATGGTCAGCTAGCTACCATTGCCTCTTTCCCCTCTGTGCTCTGTTGTCCATGTGCATGGTCCTGTCCCTCCCTATTGCTTTCTATGGATTGTTGTGCTGCACTCCCGTCCTGCATGCGCTGTGTGGTGTATTGTGCTGCTGCAAACCCTGATGCCTGCCCTGTAGGGTCAGTTTGGTGCACCTCTCCATGTCCCTCCTGTCCTCTGTTATCCGAGTCCATGTCCCTACCCCAATTCCTCCTGCCTACCATGATCCAATGTACCATGCTTGCGAACATTTTGAACTTGGTAAGAGGGAGATTTTGAAAAAAAAAACTGGGGTATTGATTTTCCCCTTTGAGTTACATTGAAAAAGAGGAGATTGTAGATAGGAGACAGATCAAATAAAGCCCATTTGAGCTTAAAAACATTGGACGTTTCCTGGCTGAAACGGGTCTGTTGGCATGTATGGTTGTACTACCACTGCCTCTTCCTTCTGCCCACAATGGTCTATTATATTGCCACAGCCTCTCTTGCCAGTCCTGTATTGTTGGTTTGTTGCCCCTGCCCCCCTTTCCACTGCCCTCCATAGTCTGTTGTGCTGCCACTGCCCTTCCTGCCTGCCCAGTGTGGTCAAATTGTTGCATCTGCACTCTCCTACCTGCCTTCAATTTTCAGAGTCCGTGCCCCTGGCCTCTGCCTCTCAACAGTATCCCAATGAACAACTAGATTGCTAACATTCTATATTTATTACAAAAGTGTGGAACGCCTGACGTCACCTTGATGTAATCAAAACTGTAATACCTAGAGTATTTCCTTTAGAAATTACATATATGAGAGGGTCTTATTTGCATCAAAATTATGGTTAGTGCTCTAAAAAACTAAAATGAGGACATATTTTCTGAGTTTTCAAATAGCGACAAAGAACTTTTAAATTATTTGTAATCTTTATGTTTTTTTATCCAGTTGACCACTTGATTAAATGTTGCACCTAGGGGAGAGGATGTGGTGTTACTTCCAGAGCTGCAGACTTTGCAACTGGGGAACCAGGTTGGAGTTTCTGCTTCAGCTCAACATTCTGTGATTCTGGTCAAATCACTTAATCTCCCCATGTCTACAACCAAAATGAATTTGATCTTGTGTGATGTAACCAATGCTCATGTAAAGCACTCCAATACCTGACAAGTCTGCACTATATAAAACTGCAAATACACAACAAATAAGTGTTTTGCACACTTCTGTCATTGGGCTATATTTGGGCTACATCTGGGTGATATGTGGGCTACATTTGGGCTCTTTTGTCTCTGGTGGCCATCTTGGGAGATTTATTGTTATGAAGTTTCCTAATTTCCTCATTTACTGCAGTCTCCTCAGTGGGAATACTTTCAGTTTTTTATTTTGGTTCCATTAAGAAGGCATTCAGATGTGTCACACATTTGCCATAAATTCGGAATGTTAGCACTCTAGTTGCTCATTAGATCACTGTAGTAAAACTACTGCTCACCAGGGAAGTCTGCTGCTGGTATTCAAAGTGCATGTTTCAGTCTGCATGTCAGAATTTTTTTATGAAATAGAAGAAGATTTGAGAAGTCAAAATGTGCCCTAATTTTTCTTTCTGCAGAACTAATCATACTTTCTATGGCAAAATGAACCCCCTCATTTTGTTCCTTTGTAAACTAAATGTTTTAAGTGTTACCACTTTATTCCAATCAAGATGGCTTCAGGTGTGCCAAACTTTTGTCATAAGTAAGACTGTTAGCGCTCTAGTTGTTCGTTAGAACACTCTGGGACATTCTGTCATTGGGCTATACTTGGGCTACATCTGGGTGATATTTGGGCTACATTTGGGCTCTTTTGTCTCTGGTGGCCATTTTGGGAGACTTATTTGTTATGATGTTTCCTAATTTCCTCATTTACTACAGTCTCCTCAGTAGGAAATACTTTCAGTTTTTTACTTTGATTCCATCAAGAAGGCATTCAGATGTGTCACACATTTGCCATAAATTCAGAATGTTAGCACTCTAGTTGCTTATTAGATCACTGTAGTAAAGCTACTGCTCACCAGGGAAGTCTGCTGCTGGTATTGAAAGTGCATGTTTCAGTCTGCATGTCAGAATTTTTTAATGAAATAGAAGAGGATTTGAGAAGTCACTCAAAATGTGCCCTAAATTTTCTTTCTGCAGCACTAATCCTACTTTCTATGGCAAAATGAACCCCCTCATTGTGTTCCTTTTTAAATTAAATGTTTTAAGAGTTACCACTTTATTCCAACGAAGATGGCTTCAGGTGTGCCATACGTTTGTCATAAGTAGGACTGTTAGCGCTCTAGTTGTTCTTTAGAACACTCTGGGAAGCTGCAGTAGAACACAAAAGAATCAACTGACAGTCTCTGCCCTTGTTGGATGTACATGTTTTGCTGAGAATGTCAGACTTCATTCTCACATGACTTAGAAAGATAATGTGAATTTACAGAAAATATGCTCTCAGTTTAGCTTATAGATCACCTTCCAAACCTCTCTGGGAAAAGCATGAGAAAATAGTTTTCTCGCAAACATGATTCATGATATCACAGCAGAAGGCTTTTTCACATGGTAAAATCACTTAGAACACACTACAATTCCTAAAATGGGTATGGTTCCATCAACAAATAATTTATAATGTAACTAAAGTCTTAAAACCTTCTATTAACCGCAATGCTTTTTAATGAGGTGCTATCATGTATATTGGTCCCAAGATGGCTGCCAACACTTCTTGGATGAAGTGCTGACAGCCAATCAGATCTCACGATGAGATGTGTGGTTAGGCTCCGCCCAGATATATATGTGATTTTACTTTTGATTTTCTCAGGAACTACTGAACGGATTTACACCATTTAAGCAAAAAGCACGAGTGTGAACCAAGGGCTACCTTTTTGCCAAATTTGGTGTAATTCCGTTCAGCCGTTCGGGCTGTACCTTCGACTAAAGGTCCTATGGGAAAATGGGTGGGGGAAAATGCGTTTTGGGACCCCCCTTTTTTCTCAGCCCCCGCTTGACGAATCACCCCGAGACTTTCAGGGTAGGAGCTGAGCAGAGTTTTGAAAATTTCACGAAGATAAGTCAACCGGCGCCAAAGTTATTCAAAATAGAATTTTCAGATTTCCTATGGGAACTCGGTCCTAACTATAACTATCTACTGGCGACCGCCAGTAGATAATATATATATATATATATATATACATGCAAAATAGAAAGCAGGTAACTCTGGGTAGTTCCCACGTTTGTGCGGATAGCAGCACCTTTATATGGAGCACACGACAACACCAGCAACACTCTGAATCTGCTCACCTCAAATGTCTGTTTTTCTAGCAACGCTTTAAGCATAGTATTATCATAGTGCCATCCCTGCTATCTTACCTACCCACGGTGGCCACTGGGTGTCCAAAAAAAAGAGTCTCATCCCTCTGACCTTCCATCTGGAAAGGTTTGAGGTGCTCAATCAAGCGGGGCCGAAAAAAATGGGAGGATTCCACAGCATGTTTTTCCCATGCAATTTATCATATTAAAAATTAACAGCGATAGTGCAAAAACAGCTGAATGTAATTACACCACACTTGACAGAAATCTACATCTTGATCCAAAAAGTGTGTTTTTTATGATTTAGTGTAAATCCATTCAGTAGTTTTGAGAAATTAAGGTTTAAATTGAATATATATTTAATTCCATGGAGGATCTATCGATGCAGCAGGTCAAATGATACCATCAACAGCAGCCAGTTTAGGACTCAGTGACTTATTCCCCTGTCCTGAAAAAGTACGTGAAAAAACATACTCTGTCCCCTAGGCCCGCATGGGGAATCCCTGTGGCCCAAAGAACGTTTTCAAAAAAATTATCCCAAAAAGGATCCGCCGTAATCATTTAAAAAAAAAAAAAAGGCATCCTCGTGCCCTTTTTACTTCTCCCCCGACGGTCAAGGGACAGGGTGGAGGGTTGGTGCAATGTTTTTAATGGGGGAGAAGGTGTGCGGCCCCCACAAAGATCTCATCCCCTGGCGACAATAGGTAAACATATTGAGCCTTTAAAAGGCCCTGAAGGCCCCATCCTTGAGGCCGTTATTATATTTAGGGGAGTGGGTATATGGCACCCCTCCCTGAGCTATTTTGAGGCCCCGGTGACCCCATCCCCCAGTGCTGATATGTTAATTTATGGGGGGAGTGGGTCTCCCACTCCCTGAGCCTGAGTAAGGCTCTAGGGACCCTATCCCCTTGGGCCGATATCTATATGCCTCTACAATTTTCAGAAAAAAATGGCAGAAAGAGACACACATATGATCGTGCAGAAACGCAAACAATTGTTTTCTTACAAGGCATATACATACAGCAAGAAAAGCACAAGCAAGGAAAATGTTAACTGGAAATATACCAAATAATATACTAATGCACGCTATGGGTGGACCACCACTAGAAATGACATTGAAATTAATGTTAGAGAGCACAGCCATCCTCTAATTGTAAAGGAGATAGAAGCCATATTCTCCAAGGCCTGAGAGAAGCAAGCACTAGCTCTCAAGAATCTATATACAGTATTTAAAACAAGCATTTACAATGCAATGGTCTCGGCATTGGTAAAGTTAGAGCTATTGGCATTGCTCATGACATTATTTTTGTTTATCTTTTTGTTTTTAAAACATTTAAAGAAACGGCATTGTCACGAGCAATGCCAATAGCTCTAACTTTAACAATGCCGAGACCTTTGCATTGTAAATGCTTGTTTTTAAAGGCACACAGGGTTCCTTCCAAAGCTCAAGGTTTTAAAATAATTTGGCCAAAGACTGCAGGTTTTCCAGGCAGTTCTGAAGAGGCACTCGTAAAATAAAATACAAAATAAAATTAAAAAAAGTACAGCCTGTTAGGTATGCCTTTCCCCATGGGAGTCCCGCTCCAAAATTGGAAAATCCAGGCATGTTGCAGAATAATTTTGAAATAAATTACCTACAAAGCAGAGGTGTTGCAGGCACTTTTGAAGAGGCCCTCGTGAAACACTGAAATACTTCGATGTGTATCATACAAGACTAATCGTTACTAGGAGGCCTTGGGAGGAGGGGTCATCTCAATGCTCCAAAACTTTGTGAATAACTTGGAAATATGACGCAAAAATCAAATCAATTTGATTTGATTTGAACTTGGAAATATGACGCATTTTCAGCCCAATTGAACAAAATGTTGTCTAACCATTTATTAGTTGCATATGAAGTTTAAGTAATCTTGGCATGCAAGTCGACATGCTCTCCAGCCTTTCTAAAGAGGGTTATAGCATATTTGTTCACTTCTACCTTCCCCACGCCTTACAATGCACCCTATTTGCCCCATCCAAGTTGTCCTCGAGTACAAAACAGGTTTTTGTAAAACAATAGAAATAGCGTGACTGCATGCCGAAGTTACGGTAGTGTGGTGGATGATGCACTATCAAGTACTTGTGTAAACAATACTTTAATGTGCGGTCATCCCGTTCCAAGATGTCCGCCACGGAGCGGTAATGCCCCGTCCTCTCTCTATGTCCAGGGCGGGTTACGCCGCTGGCGCAGCTCCGTCTGTGAATGCGGAAGCGGCACGGCTGGTGGCCGGTGACGCGGTTGTTGTTGGTATCGCTGCGCCGCAGACAGAGACGGAGACAGCGGAGGCCGGTACAGAGAGGAACGACAGCGAGAGAGGAGAGCCCCAGCACGGACCCGACATGAAGTTCGTATATAAGGAGGAGCACCCGTTCGAGAAGCGGCGGTCCGAGGGCGAGAAGATCCGCAAGAAGTATCCCGACCGTGTGCCAGTAAGAATTGGGGCAGGGGAAGGGGCTTCGAGTGTGACCAGACACCCGCTCTGAAAAGACACCACTGCCTTTCTCCGAGGTCAAGAAGAAATGCCTCGGAGAAAGGCAGCGGCGTTTCCGGATTCGGGGCGTGTTTTTCTGTTATCTCCTCTTGCCATTGGCTGGAGGAGATAATTAGACTTCTTGAAAAAAACACGCCCCCGAATCCGAAAAGGACAGGGCCTAATCGGAATGACGGACCTCTTCTCCAATGGCTGGCCAGCATTCAAGAGGCCAGCCAATGGAGAACAGGGGAGAAGAGGGGTGGGTTCAAGCCCCTCTTCTCCAAGTCATTAAATCTCGGATTGAGACTGCGCAAGCGCAGCCTTCGAGCCGAGACCTAAAAAACTACTGTCTCACGTCAATGAACACATAACAGGCCAATTTCCACCAATCCCCAATCTGAAAAGTCTGATAGAGTGCACTAGAAAGCAACTATCCAAATTTATGCTGTCCCTAGAAATACGAAAACATAAAAGCCAACCATTGCACATCATGAACCCTTTCTCCTACATGACAATGAAAACAATAACAGGAAAGTAATCATTTAAGTCACACAAAACAATCTACTCAGACTCAAACAATGTACAACATGGATGATGAATAGCACTTTCAAAGTTTGTCCTCCACCATTCACACTTTTATATATCACACACAGAGAATGTTAGCATACTAATATACCCCTGATTTATGCACTGTTACCTAACAAACAAAGTGCAACATACAGTGAACTTTTAAATAAGATTAAAATTCAAACAATTATTATCCTCAGAAAATAATTATAGATTTTGAAAAGGAAATTATATAAACAATACTAAAAGCGTACACATACACACACACAGTCATACAAGGCTGCTATTATCACTTTGGTCAAAGCATTTGTGAAGCTGGATGGCGGCCTTGGGATTCGGCTGTGCGCCTTCCCACATTCTTCTCTGTGGCTAACCCACCTGGTTTGGCCAAATTTATCCAGGACCCTTGATAGTATGTGTTTCGGTGGAGCAAGCCTGCTTTTCTGGCTCTTGGAGAATACTCTGCTCAGTGTATGGCTCAGGGCTGCCTCCGTTTGCTTGTTTTTCTTCACGGAGGCACGCTGGTTCTGGTGCACACTTAGTTTGACTTAGTTTGGGGAAGAGCAGGATGCAGCGGCATGGCGCCAAAAGTGTTGAAAGAAGGAGAAAAATTCCAGGCGGCTATTAGCGCTATTGCTAGAGCCCAAAACTTGGGATGGGAATTTGATAACCAGTGCAGACCAAAACACTTAGAACAAAAGCCTCCTATTTTTGGTGTTTCCCTCATTTTAGGCCAACAGTTCTTGGCCGCTGTAGTAGAATGGAGTTAAAACAAATTTCATTCCAAATATAAACATCAACTTTCAGTAACAATGTTCAGTCAAAAATGAGAGGTTTAGAACAGTTTTTAAGGCTTTATTTCTAATAAAGAGATTAGTATTATCTTGTCCTTTTTATTCAGGTTAGTCAATTTGCATGAATATCAAGAGGTTTTGTTAGAATCTGCATAGACAGCTTGTTCCATAAAGGAAATAGTCCCTATCTGAGTTGCAATCAATCAATCAATCATGGTTTATATAGCTCAACTACTCACCCGTGTGGGTCTGAAGGTGCTGAAGAGGGGATGCTGATCTGTCTGGGCGCTGGGGTTCAGTCGAAGAGCCAGGTCTTGAGATCGTTCCTGAATTTGGTCAGCGAAAGGGCTTTGCTGAGGTGGAGAGGCAGGGTGTTTCAGGTCTTGGCGGCGAGGTAGTAGAAGGATCTTCCTCCGGTCCTGGTATTGTGGATCCGTGGGATGGTGGGCAGGGTCTATTGGGCGGAGAGGAGGTGTCTGGTGGGTATATGGAATGTGAGGCGGTGGTTCAGATATGCTGGTCTTGCGCTATGACTTTGTAGGCTTGTGTGAGGAGCTTGAAAGTGACCCTTTTGTTGACTGGAAGCCAGTGGAGTTCTCACAGGTGTTCAGTGATGTGGTTGCGGAGGGGAATGGTGAGGACCAGTCTGGCGGCTGCGTTTTGAACGTCCTGTAGTTTTCTGAGGAGTTTCTGGGTGAAGCCAGTGTAGAGTGCATTGCTGTAGTCGATTCTGCTGCTGATGTAAATAAGAACCTACAAAGAGTTCTCTTGGAAAAGAGCAAGATTCTGGAGCATTGATTTAGTTAAAGAATGAACTTCCCATAAAGAGTAGTTCAGGAAACTCAACTGAATTCCCTAATAAGTTTTAGTAGAAAATGTCAATTTAAATAAAAGAGTAATCACAGCAGTAGCTATGATCAGCTGTAAGAAGGTCTCCCTGCCAAAAGATCAGGACAATAGGAAATCGCTGTCAGCAGTAGCATACAGCAATCTGGACAAGAATAAGGAAGGAATAATGCATAAAGCATCGAGGGTAAGGTGGCACGGAAAATGAAAGTTGAATGAATGTTCTCTAACAAGGAACACATATATATGAAAACATAAAACACTTGCAATATCCAGCACGGTTTGTCCAATGGAAATGAGTCTTTCGATTGTCTGTTGTCTCTCCTCCTATTTCTCACAGTAAAAATTCACACCAGTGAGCAGTTATCTACAAGTTTCTAATATGACTTGCACTAGATAGATGAGGAAAGGTTTTCAGGAGAACCTTTGCCGGCCTATTCTGTTAGCTGTTGTCAGTTTCCTATTATGTGGACAAAGGGCTAGTCTAAAGCAATAACACATTACTATCTGTAAGTCTGGATGAGACCATACGAACAAATATCTTCAATAAGTTCAAAATTGCTAATGCTCTATTCATTAGCATGATTCCTTGTTTAGTGAAATGAGGAAATCATATGGAGTAAGGTAGCAAAAAAATAAATTTCTCTTAGAACAGCACATTATAAAGTGATGAACGATTTTACAGTTAGAGGATTAGGTCAGCAGTTTCTGAAAGGCATTTTATTTTTAACTTCAAGCAGAAGCAGAACAAATATTTTTCATGGCAAGTCGTAGTAGCACATTTAGGGGCCGATTCCGATAGCCGGTCGGACAGCTGTCCGCAGCCTTACCGTGCAACCGACACGTACCCAGAGCCGGTCTGTCCTGTAGAGTAAGTACGATGCGCATAACTGCCAAAAACCCGACCGACACGTAGGCTGTGATTCAAGCTCCATTTTCCATCCGTGCCGTAATTCCTAACGCCCGGAAGCAGTATCCATAGCAGTTTCCGGCATGACAAGTACGATGCGTACTTCCTACGCGCTGGACGGGTCGCCACGTACGGGACGTCACAGCATCCGGGAAACAAGCATATCAGCTACAATTCGTGCCACAACTCAATACACGGCTACGAGATGGACCAGCTTGCAGCGGGTACGAGACGGAGCAACAAGCAGCGTGTATGACACGAACACATCATGAATCCCATCGCGCAGGTCATACCAGTACTCTACATCTATGACCGGCTCAGGCGGTAAGTCAGACACCTACCACATAAACAAACGACACGTACCCGCAAAATGGCACACACACACAGGGGATCCACATCCTGGCCACTAACAACAGCCCACCATAGGGGTTGCATGGCCAGCACCACTAACACCCCCACCCATAGGGCTTATGTTGCCCATCACCCCTGCCACCCACACCCATAGGGGACCTGTTGCCCATCACTACTGCCACCCCCAGCCATAGGGCTTATGTTGCCCATCACCGCTGCCACCCCCACTCACAGGGGACCTGTTGCCCATCACTACTGCCACCCCCAGCCATAGGGCTTATGTTGCCCATCACTACTGCCACTCCCAACCATAGGGCTTATGTTGCCCATCACTACTGCCACCCCCACCCATAGGGCTTATGTTGCCCATCACTACTGCCACCCCCAGCCATAGGGCCTATGTTGCCCATCACCCCTGCCACCCACACCCATAGGGGACCTGTTACCCATCACTACTTCCACCCCCACCCATAGGGCTTATGTTGCCCATCACCCCTGCCACCACCACTCACAGGGGACCTGTTGCCCATCACCCCTGCCACCACTCCCCATAGGGCTTATGTTGCCCATCACCCCTGCCACCCCCAGCCATAGGGCTTATGTTGCTCATCACTACTGCCACCCCCACCCATAGGCCTTATGTTGCCCATCATTACTGCCACCCCCAGCCATAGTGCCTATGTTGCCCATCACCCCTGCCACCCACACCCATAGGGGACCTGTTGCCCATCACTACTGCCACCCCCAGCCATAGGGCTTATGTTGCCCATCACTACTGCCACCCCCACCCATAGGATGGGTGATGCGCAACAAATCCAGCATACTCCAACATCAGGTATGTCAGCAAAATACATCCCCCCTAACATCATGTCAACAGCGTGTAGTCTGTGAAAAGTGCCCACAACAGTGATTATGGCTACAAACATACAATGTAAGTAACAGCACATGTGTGACCAACACATG
This sequence comes from Triturus cristatus, assembly GCF_964204655.1. Lineage (NCBI taxonomy): Eukaryota > Metazoa > Chordata > Amphibia > Caudata > Salamandridae > Triturus > Triturus cristatus. The sequence continues at coordinate 551,191,212 of NC_140584.1, forward strand.
AGTGTGACATACACAAGGCAGGCGTCACCATAGCACTGTGGCAATGCAACAAGAACACACCCTCACTGTGTAGAACAGAAGTTAAGTGTGGGCTTCCGAAATGCAGCAGATGTTGAGCATTGTGGTGATGGGGACTAAACCCCCCCTCATCACAGTGACCAAAAGGCAAGTGTCATCATGGTCAAAGCTGCAAATAACAAACAGCATGTATGATCCCTGCTCCCAACACATTAAACACTTCTGGGGCAAACTAGTGGTTGTGTCCCATACACACAGAGATGTGGTGGGGCTAACCGTGCTGTGAAAACATAACACACTCTCGGCCATGTGCAGACAAGCACCACACATGGGGGTTGACAATGCATACAGTGTACAATAACACAAGAGCAGAAGTAACCATCACCAAGCATGCACACATCTCGAAAATAGACACACCAATCAAAACAACATGTGTAGACTGTAGGTGTCAGCTCACAAACTCACATTCCATGCCAGCAATGGCACCTAACAACCAGGATGAATGTGCACAATGATGTGATATGACTCACAGGGACAGCAGGCAAAATCACAGAAACAGCATCCAGACAGAGGCCCACAACAGCAATACCAATGCACTGGTGCAGCTGCACAATCACAAACAGGCAAACTCACACTGCACATCTGACACAGCATGTGTGTGTGTGTCACAGTATCCACAGGCAACTACACAACACATGAGGGGGGCAGAACCACAGTGACACAGATGTGGACACAGTGCCATACAAAAGTAAACCATCATTGGGACACCCTCAGTGGGCAATCAGGCATTGGGAGATGAGAGGGAGCACAACAGACACACGTGACACAAGCTGGAATGTAAACCAACTAACACGGCAAGAGACTGACACACAAAAGCACTACCACCAGGGACCAGACATTGGGGTGACACAAGCATGCATGACACCTCCACTGTGATGACAAAGGCAGATGTCGTACAAACTGGGAAACCCAGACATGTGTCCTGTGCCACAAACGTACATCACACATACACAAACACAAATCACTCAGCATGGCCCCTCATCCATGGACAAACAGGAGCTAGGGGACCATCCATGCAAACATTCACATCAGTCCACCCTCAACACCACACACCCTGAATTGCAACTATGTGTATCTGTGAAACCCACATGGACAGGTGACATTGCACATGCACCCATGACAAACACAGGAATGTTGGGAGGAACTAAGGCGCACAGACACATCACACAAGGACAGTTTACAACCCTGGGGAATGACAGACATACTGCACAGTATGCGGTACATGGCCATGATCTCAAAGTAACCTTCAGAATCCCTGCCACAGTCCCAGGACAATGCAGAAGCCAAGGAGAACCACAAGGCACACATGCTGACCCCTGCCAGCATCGCAGCCATGAACCGGACAAGTGGGAGCAGTCGAACACACATACAAATGTCTCAATCACTGAAAACTACCACCTAGGGACAACTACATGAGTTAGCAAATAAACAGGTGCCTTGAGGAACCCTGACTGTGTCCCATCTGTGTCTGACAACATCATCACCACTCAGAACTGACAAATCCCAATGATGATACACCAATTAACAGTAGTGTGTCATGCACCCACACATCTGGTAGCCCATTGGAAAAGTAGTGGGATGAACCCAGTACCACTCAGCAAGCATCAACAACAGGAACATATCAAGGGAACACTGTCTGTGTATGAACAGGGATGTGGACACACACACATGCTCATACAACACACACCATGGGCCTAGGCCATGTCACTGGACAACACACTTACTTGAGGGGACACAACTCCTGTGGAAGCCCAGCTGTGCCAAACATATTCACCGCAAGCCTCACTCATGTCTGCAGAACACTTGGTCAGTCAGTCATCAGTTACCACACAATGAAGGCTCTGGTCACAACAGCCTGGGTACGTGAGTCTCCCCTAAGTCATCTGCACATACCAAAAACATATGTGTAGCAAGTTGCACAGAGGACCCAGTTGCTCCTATACCAATGATGCCCACACCTGTAGGTGCAGTGTTGATGAGCACAAAGTCTGTGGAAGTGACAAATTGGACAATGGGAAGCACATCATATGTGCATGGGTGCAAGCCAGAGATGTGAGCATGCAAATGAAATGCTCACAGAGAGATGTCCACAAATAGTTGATCCTGACACACCCAGGTAGCTGCAAAGGATGACATGGATACCCGCCAGAATAGGATACATATCTCATGGACCACAGGGAGTACCTCACAGCAACAGATCAGTATTCAACATTCTAAACAAAGCATCACAGGTGCAAGGGCATGTTAAACATCATCAACATAATGTACAGTTAAATCAAGTTCACAGGGATAAAGAAAAAAGCTTTATTCAGCATATTAAAAGTTAAACGTTCGTTCAAACAAAAGGCCAATGGCCAGTCCATGTCCAAATGCCAAGGAGTGAAGTAGAGTGACAACTGTCACACCTTGCTTGCCTGCACTGCTAAGGACCGGGGTCATCCCCTCGGAGGGGCATACATGGGGGCAGGCCAGGCACCGCAGGAACTGGATCAGGGTGCAGCAGAAGGAGGCAGTGAAGGGGTGGTGGATGCAGGCGAGACACTTGCAACTGCAGTGGAGCTGACTGAAATGGTGGGTGCTGTCACAACTGTGGGGCACAAGTCAGATGGGGTGGGTGCGGCACAACTCCAGTGGGCAGGTCAGATGGAGTGGATTGGCTCACCACTGCAGTGCCCAAGTCAGACGGGGTGGTCGTGGACTCCAATGCAGTGCCTACATCCATGGGAGCGAAATGGGGGGCAGGTGAGGTCGGCAGGGCAGGGGGGGACACGGTCCCCACATCAGTGGCACTAACCGTCTGACCAGGTGTGGAGGAGCAAGTGCTAGGGGGGGATGGCCTTAGCATTTTGGGGGTGGTGTATCTGTGGGTGGGGGAACCCGAGGCAGGGAGTGGCAGGGGAACCTCTGGAGTGGTGGCCTGGGGGATGGTGGACAGAGACTTTGCCTTGGAGCTGCGTGGTGGCGGGGGGGTCTTGCTCTTCTGGTGCTGGGGGGACTTGCGGGTGGGGGTCTCTGTCTGACTGCGCCTGGGGGAGGGTGTCTGGGTGTGAGGGTCACTCCCCTCTGTGTGTGGGGACTTCCTCTTCCCCTTGTAATCAGGATCTGCTGGGTCGGTGGGGAAGAGGCCAAGGTCACAGAGGAAGAGCTTCTGGGGAGATGGGGTTGCAGGTGAGGCAAGGGAAGAGGGCTGGGAGGGAGAGGTCTTGGAGGACTGTGGAGTGGTTGTGGATGACTGTGCGTTTGTCTGCAAACCAGCCCCTGTGAGTGTGGTATCAGTCCCCTGCTCTTGCTTGTGTGCACGTCTAGACCTTGGTCTGGGGTTTTTTGTGCTAGGGACAGGTAGGGTGTTAGGAATCTTGGGTGGTGCAGGGGTAGGAGGGGTGCGGGACTGTTGGAGGAGGGACACTGCTGCCGTCAGGGAGGAGGCCACGGACTGATTGGTACTCTGTAGGGCAGACATGCCCGAGGAAATGCCCTCCATGAATGACACCAGTTGTGTCAACAGACCTGTGTGTGCATGGAGGACCTTCAGCATCGACGTCTGCCAAACAGGCAAACTCACACTGCACATCTGACACAGCATGTGTGTGTGTGTGTCACAGTATCCACAGGCAACTACACAACACATGAGGGGGGCAGAACCACAGTGACACAGATGTGGACACAGTGCCATACAAAAGTAAACCATCATTGGGACACCCTCAGTGGGCAATCAGGCATTGGGAGATGAGAGGGAGCACAACAGACACACGTGACACAAGCTGGAATGTAAACCAACTAACACGGCAAGAGACTGACACACAAAAGCACTACCCCCAGGGACCAGACATTGGGGTGACACAAGCATGCATGACACCTCCACTGTGATGACAAAGGCAGATGTCGTACAAACTGGGAAACCCAGACATGTGTCCTGTTCCATAAATGTACATCACACATACACAAACACAAATCACTCAGCATGGCCCCTCATCCATGGACAAACAGGAGCTAGGGGACCATCCATGCAAACATTCACATCAGTCCACCCTCAACACCACACACCCTGAACTGCAACCATGTGTATCTGTGAAACACACATGGACAGGTGACATTGCACATGCACCCATGACAATCACAGGAATGTTGGGAGGAACTAAGGCGCACAGACACATCACACAAGGACAGTTTACAACCCTGGGGAATGACAGACATACTGCACAGTATGCGATACATGGCCATGACCTCAAAGTAACCTTCAGAATCCCTGCCACAGTCCCAGGACAATGCAGAAGCCAAGGAGAACCACAAGGCACACATGCTGACACCTGCCAGCATCGCAGCCATGAACCGGACAAGTGGGAGCAGTCGAACACACATACAAATGTCTCAATCACTGAAAACTACCCCCTAGGGACAACTACATGAGTTAGCAAATAAACAGGTGCCTTGAGGAACCCTGACTGTGTCCCATCTGTGTCTGACAACATCATCACCACTCAGAACTGACAAATCCCAATGATGATACACCAATTAACAGTAGTGTGTCATGCACCCACACATCTGGTAGCCCATTGGAAAAGTAGTGGGATGAACCCAGTACCACTCAGCAAGCATCAACAACAGGAACATATCAAGGGAACACTGTCTGTGTATGAACAGGGATGTGGACACACACACATGCTCATACAACACACACCATGGGCCTAGGCCATGTCACTGGACAACACACTTACTTGAGGGGACACAACTCCTGTGGAAGCCCAGCTGTGCCAAACATATTCACCGCAAGCCTCACTCATGTCTGCAGAACACTTGGTCAGTCAGTCATCAGTTACCACACAATGAAGGCTCTGGTCACAACAGCCTGGGTACGTGAGTCTCCCCTAAGTCATCTGCACATACCAAAAACATATGTGTAGCAAGTTGCACAGAGGACCCAGTTGCTCCTATACCAATGATGCCCACACCTGTAGGTGCAGTGTTGATGAGCACAAAGTCTGTGGAAGTGACAAATTGGACAATGGGAAGCACATCATATGTGCATGGGTGCAAGCCAGAGATGTGAGCATGCAAATGAAATGCTAACAGAGAGATGTTCACAAATAGTTGATCCTGACACACCCAGGTAGCTGCAAAGGATGACATGGATACCCGCCAGAATAGGATACATATCTCGTGGACCACAGGGAGTACCTCATAACAACAGATCAGTATTCAACATTCTAAACAAAGCATCACCGGTGCAAGGGCATGTTAAACATCATCAACATAATGTACAGCTAAATCAAGTTCACAGGGATAAAGAAAAAAGCTTTATTCAGCATATTAAAAGTTAAACGTTCGTTCAAACAAAAGGCCAATGGCCAGTCCATGTCCAAATGCCAAGGAGTGAAGTAGAGTGACAACTGTCACACCTTGCTTGCCTGCACTGCTAAGGACCGGGGTCATCCCCTCGGAGAGGCATACATGGGGGCAGGCCAGGCACCGCAGGGACTGGATCAGGGCGCAGCAGAAGGAGGCAGTGAAGGGGTGGTGGATGCATGCGAGACACTTGCAACTGCAGTGGAGCTGACTGAAGTGGTGGGTGCTGTCACAACTGTGGGGCACAAGTCAGATGGGGTGGGTGCCGGCACAACTCCAGTGGGCAGGTCAGATGGAGTGGATTGGCTCACCACTGCAGTGCCCAAGTCAGACGGGGTGGTCGTGGACTCCAATGCAGTGCCTACATCCATGGGAGCGGAATGGGGGGCAGGTGAGGTCGGCAGGGCAGGGGGGGACACGGTCCCCACATCAGTGGCACTAACCGTCTGACCAGGTGTGGAGGAGCAAGTGCTAGGGGGGGATGGCCTTAGCATTTTGGGGGTGGTGTATCTGTGGGTGGGGGAACCCGGGGCAGGGAGTGGCAGGGGAACCTCTGGAGTGGTGGCCTGGGGGATGGAGGACAGAGACTTTGCCTTGGAGCTGCGTGGTGGCGGGGGGGTCTTGCTCTTCTGGTGCCGGGGGGACTTGCGGGTGGGGGTCTCTGTCTGACTGCGCCTGGGGGAGGGTGTCCGGGTGTGAGGGGCACTCCCCTCTGTGTGTGGGGACTTCCTCTTCCCCTTGTAATCAGGATCTGCTGGGTCGGTGGGGAAGAGGCCAAGGTCACAGAGGAAGAGCTTCTGGGGAGATGGGGTTGCAGGTGAGGCAAGGGAAGGGGGCTGGGAGGGAGAGGTCTTGGAGGACTGCGGAGTGGTTGTGGATGACTGTGCGTGTGTCTGCAAACCAGCCCCTGTGAGTGTGGTATCAGTCCCCTGCGCTTGCTTGTGTGCACGTCTAGACCTTGGTTTGGGGTTTTTTGTGCTTGGGACAGGTAGGGTGTTAGGAATCGTGGGTGGTGCAGGGGTAGGAGGGGTGCGGGACTGTTGGAGGAGGGACACTGCTGCCGTCAGGGAGGAGGCCACTGACTGATTGGTACTCTGTAGGGCAGACATGCCCGAGGAAATGCCCTCCATGAATGACACCAGTTGTGTCAACAGACCTGTGTGTGCATCGAGGACCTTCAGCATCGACGTCTGCCCTACATGGATCTGTCTAAGTAAGTCCACAGACTCTTCACTCAGGGCAGCAGGGGACACAGGGGCAGGGGGTGCGGTGGCTGGCACAAAGGAGACATGCTCACGAACACGGGAGCCCACAGGGACCTCTGGGATGGGAGCCGATGGGAGGGTGGTGGTGGTGGTGGCGGGGACAGCCTCACTAGCTGGGGTTTGGTGGCTGCTGACACCCGCCTCCACAACGGAGTCATCCTCAGAGCTGCTGTGGTCCTCAGCTGGGGGGGATGGTGCTGACGACTCCTCTGTGTGGCTCCACTCGCCCTCCGTGCCACTGGGTCTACCCGACTCCTCTCCTTCTGTCCCTGTAAGGCTCTGTGGCTACTCCTGGTCCGTGGAGCTGTCCCCTCCTGTGGCCGTGGATGTATCTGGATAGGAATAGGAAGAGAACAACGTCAGTCACCTGCACCGACTGCACACACCACAGTGAGTACATCACATCACAGGGCAAGCCCTGGCATCATCAGCTGAACACAGCTAAAAGTGCCAACACTGTTTAGAATAAGACAATTGTCATTCCCAACATCAACCATGGCACACATATCCCTCCTTGACTTTCACACATATGTACGTTGCATGTTGGATGCTAACACCCCAATGTGCCAACATGCACCACCCACACATTAGTTGTACATGCAAGTGAACATGTAGGAGTATGTCACTATACACACAGCACATCTCTTGCTACTGACTCAGTAGAGGTGTCTGGATGAAGGGATGGGCAGAGACTCATTTCACATGCTTGTGATGCATGCCAGCAACACACACTATGATGTACTCATGTCCTGATGGGCAATGCCACAATGGGGTGCATGGTGCACACTTGAACACAATGCAGGATCACTCATAGCAAGTTAAATGCCATGGCACTGGGATGCCCTGAAAGTCAGTCAACACTGTCTCCAGTCACAGGGGCAGGGCATCCAGACAACAATAATATGCACTGACTCACAATCCTAGCTCAGGGGTAAAGCTAACTCTGCAGATGACCGGCGCACTTGCCCATCCCATGCAAACAACATATCCAGGACCCAGAAGACCCCACATCATGCAAATCATATATATGAGTCTCTGCAAACACAAATCCCTGTACATTAACACATCACAGTCTGCCATGCATGTAACCCAGCTGCATGAAGGACACAGTTGCATACACCATTGTGCGCTGTCAGATGATCACACACCTATATGTCACACAGGTCTTGTCTCTCACAGTCACATCTCAGATGTCATGCTGACCCTCTGAATCATGGACACCCCAGTTGTACATAACAACAAGCCACACGCTAATGACACAGAGGCAGACACCTGAGGGCACATGTCACTAAGCACAACTTGCAATTTCATATACAGGAGTGGGATTACAGAGTGTTTCAAAATGCCCTTGAGGAGGCATGACTGGCCAGGTCTACGTGAAACAGTGTTTGGCCCTGGACAGTAGTCAAGTGGCTAAGCAAGTGTGACATACTTGATATACATACTCCTGAGGCCCCAAAATTGTAGTCCCCTGCTGCATGGGTGTGTTTGGAATACCCCAGCCACATGTTGCGAGTCAGACCAGCAATTGGAACACATCTCAAGGGCACACACAGATCACATGTCAGATCTCAGGCATTGTGTAAACAATTGACCCACACATGAATCACACAACAGAGTCACGGGAACAGATGCTGACCGGTAGCTGAAGCATAGCTGACTGCTGGGACACAGTGCCCTAGTGACACAAGCAACAGACTGTAGGGGCCACCCCGGTGGAACAAATGAGGAGGGTGCATCACACAATTGAGGGACCTGAGGATTGGACTACAAGACCTACGAAATGTGAAAGTGTGACCAGGCCAAAAGACTGCTATTAGCATGTCAGACATAGTACACAGATTAGGCATGGACTTACCCCCTTCCTGCTGCTGTCTGGCGTTCAGCTGCCTATCCAGGTCCGGGAAGACCACCGCCAGTATCCGGAGCATGTGGGGAGTCAGGGTCCGGTGTCCGCCCCTCCTGTGTGGAGGTGACAGCTTCAGTTGGACTCTAGCTATCCTCCGGGCCCAGCCCCGAAGGTCCTGCCACCTCTTCTGGCAGTTGCGGATCCGGCGCTTGTAGACCCCCACAGAACCAACAGCCCGGGCGATGGTCAGCCAGATCTCCTGCTTCTGGTGGGCATCAACCTGTGAGGATGAGAAAGTGAAAAGTACATTAACACACATGCCCCAGATGTGTGCAGCACACATTTGGATATACATGTCATCATCACAAAGGGAAATTAATTACACAGGTAGTGCAACCATGGGGAAAGAAAAATCACCTGCATGTTAACAATGCCTGGATAGTTTAAGCTTGCAATAATGCACTTTAGCAGCAGGAAACCTATTCATTACATGTACCTACACACTTTGGGGGATGAATTCAGTGGACAGTGGACACTCATCTGCTCCCCTGGTTTCCCATAGAGCTTGCTGTACTGTGGAAGGAGCCCGTCCAGCAGGGCCTGGTTCTCCTCCTCAGTGAAGGCTGGGACCCTCTCCAGAGTACGTGCCATAGCAGGAGCCAGAGGATGCAGAGATAGCAGCAGTGGTAGCAGGGATGTGGTCCAGGAGCATGTAGTGCAGGCAAGTGAGCGCCCTGGGGGCCAGCCAGCCTTATATCTGTGCTGCAGAGGCATACTCTGTGCCATGTGTCCAAAGTGATAGGTCCAACACGGTTGCATCCTATGAATCTGGCCCGTCCATTTAAAAGTACGACTCGTACACGCCTTCCGCATCGTTCAAATCTTCACCTTCATGGAACACTTGAAATTGCAACATTGTTGTAGGCATCCAACTAAATTTCCAGTGCACAACTCGTACAAGTTTTGAATCCGCATCCGTCTCCATGACAGTCCGGAGCCAATGGGTGCGCCCGGCTCGTTCAACTGACTGTACAACGTGTATTTTGAATATACACATGCACCCGTCTCCATACGATTCAACGGCCAAGGCGTACGCCTGGCTCGGACCATGCCTGTCCGACACGTATGCATGATAGTCACCCGATAGTCACCCGCGTCGAACCTCATTGCATTCAATGACAAAGCGTACGCACGGCTCGGACATGACCCGTGCAATGCGTACGCATTGTCACCCGCGTCGGTCCTCATTACATTCAATGACAAAGCATACGCACGGCTCGGACATGACCCGTGCAATGCGTACGCATTGTCACCCGCGTCGGTCCTCATTGCATTCAATGACAAAGCGTACGCACGGCTCGGACATGACCCGTGCAATGCGTACGCATTTTCACCCCCGTCGGTCCTCATTACATTCAATGACAAAGCATACGCACGGCTCGGACATGACCCGTGCAATGCGTACGCATTGTCACCCGCGTCGGTCCTCATTGCATTCAATGACAAAGTGTACGCACGGCTCGGACATGACTCGTGCAATGCTTACGCAGTGTCACCTGCGTCGGACCTCATTAGTGTGACTATTATACGGATGCAACACACATATACTGGCCAGGGACACCTGTGCACACCTACCACACTACAGCATTGGCCACACAGTGTCCCATGGCATGTAAGGCTGCATTCCCTGGGTGTTTGGGTGGGTCACATCTGGTTTTTGGCTGGCACTTTGTGCAGCCACTCCCAGGCAGTGCACGTCTACATGGGGCAGAATCCTTTGTGTGTTGTGCACATTACCACTGTGATGTGCAATTGCACAGTATGGGCATGAGTCACGGACACAGTGTCAGGTTGGATATGTTTAGGACAGGTCACATACACCCTGAGTCCTGGGGGTGATGGCATGTACGTCACAGTGAGACCTGTAGCCACAATACTGATGTGCACCCACAGTCTGTGTGCATGTTGTGTCTCAGATGTGTCTGATCAAATGTGCCCAATGGGTGACAGTCTCCACATCCATGTGGTATATGCATCACCCTTGATGGGGTGTGTGTCTAAGAGACGTATATGTAGGGCCGGCAGGAACAACAGTGGCCACTACCTGTGGGACTGGGACTTAAGCTTGCCTTGTGGTGTGTACGTCCTACGCCATGTCCATTGCTGTGTTAATGTGGCAATACAGGGACCCTGGGTTTCTGCATGGCAAAGATCTGTGATGCCTGGGAGACATGAGGCCTCAATTGTCACTGTGGTGTGTGTTTGGAACTTTGCAGCAGCACATAGGTTGGGTGACACAACCAGATGATTGGCCATTGCACTACATCGGACTCATGTGGACATGTGGAATTGAAATGTGAGGTGGTGGTCTTGTAGGTGACATATGTGTCCATGACCAACAGCACACACCTCAGTACATTGTGAAATGTCATGATCTAGCATGTAATATTGATCGTGCTCATGGCCACATGGGTGGATGAACTGACAATCTTCCTTTGTGCATCTCTGTAATGCAGGGCACCAGCTGTCCATCGGCTGTTCCCAGACCTTGCAGCCATGCAGGAATGCGACTACATCAGACGGTACCACTTCACCAGGCCACTGATTGCGGAGTTGGCGGAGCAGTTGGCGCCACATCTGCTACCTGGCCGGACATACCCTACAGCATTGACCCCAGAGGTGAAGGTGATGACAGCCCTGCACTTCTTTGCTACCGGTACCTTCCAGTACACTGTGGCTACTGCTGGTGGGATGTCGCAAACGATGTTTAGTCGGGTGCTACGCGATGTCTTGGAGGGGATGTTGCAATTCCTGGACCTGTATATCAAGTTCCCGAGCCCAGCTGAACTCCCTGAAATAAAGGATGCCTTTTATACACTGGGGAGGATGCCGAACGTCATCGGATCTATTGATGGGACACATGTTGCCCTGATACCACCACAGGCACATGAGCAGGCATACCGTAACAGGAAGCACTACCATTCAATCAATGCTCTGGTGGTCTGTCTTGCTGACATGTCGATCACACATGTGTGTGCACGGTTCCCTGGTTCTGTGCACGATGCCTACATTATGAGGAGTAGTCGCATTGCAACGCTGATGTCACAGATGCCAGCTCAGCATGCCTGGCTTGTCGGTGTGTACTGACTGTTTCTCATTGCGTGTGTTTGTCAATGTTGTATTCTGCACTCCTACAAAACTCCGCTACTTGTTCATTTTTGTGTGTGTAGGTGACTCCGGATACCCCAACATGCCGTGGTTGCTGACACCCCTCAGGAACCCTGTGACACCAGTCGAGCTGCTCTACAATGAGGCACATGGTCGGAGCAGGAGGGTGATTGAGCGGACATTCGGCCTCCTGAAAAGTCGCTTTCGCTACCTGGACAAGACCGGTGGGGCCCTCCCATATGAGCCTGCAAAGGTGTGCAAAATAATCCTTATCTGCTGCATGCTACACAACATGGCGGTGCGGAAGGAGGTGCCTCTCATCCAGGATGACGATGACCAACCTCCAGCACCTGTGGACAGTGCTTAATTTGAGCCGGTGCCTTCCGGTGCTCAGCACCGGCACTTAATTGGTTTCCGGTGCTCGGCACCGGCACCTAATTGTCAACACCATAATTAGAACAGAGTACCACATGGGAGCCGTGCTCATTGAGAAGAGCAGAACAACGTTCTTTAGGAATACAATATACATTAACATTCCTAATACCTGCCTCCCCAGCCATTCCTTAAACTTTGGGGACCTAGAATAATCTGAACTGTCGCATTTACATGTGATGTAGATGGTTAGTAGTTGTTTTGGCAGCGTTGACAAGGGCGATGGGTGGTGCATGCTGCAGTGGCCTCCTGGTCAGAGCCCTGGCACTTAATATTTTACAAATTAAGCACTGTCTGTGGAGGATCCCGGCCTGGGCCAAGATTCCAGTGATGATGAAGATGATGGTGACGTCCGCTCACAGCTCATCAACCACTTCTTCACCTGAATGTGAGTTTCCAGGGTTGTTATGTGAATGTATGGAGGTAGCCTGGAATGTGTTGTGCCAGCTCTGTTGCTGTCTGAGTGTGTCTGTGTGCCACTTGACTGGATGCGTGCTGTGATGTGTCCATTCAGGTGGTGTGTGTTAGACCTGGCATCATTGGCATGAGTCTCTCCTCCATTTTTTTCTGTTTGCCTCCTCTGTTTACGATGTTTTTGCTGGATTATTGCTTTGGGCACTGTGCCACTGCTGATCAGTGCCACAGTGCAAGTGCTCCCTATGTTAAATTGTTACATTGATTGGTGTTACCATGATTGGCTTGGTTGACTTACTGTTCAGACCCTAGTCTAGTGCACTGCGTGTGCCAAGGGCGTGTAAGTTAACTGCTGCTGGTGGGCTTGCAGCACTGGTTGTGCCACCCACAGAAGCAGCGTGCAAAATATGTCTCAGGCCTGCCACCGCGGCGCCTGCGTGCAGTCCCTGACTGCCATGTCGACTTGGTAAGGAAACCTACTTACCAGTCTCTAAACCTTCACTTTGCCACATTTCAGACACCTCTATGGTAGGCCCTAGGGCAGGGTGCATTGTTGGTAAAAGGTAGGTCATGCCCTGATGTGTGTGGCATGACCTAATAGTGAATTACAGCCGTTTTCGTTTTTCACTATTGAAGGGCTACCTGCCTCCAATAGGCCAGACTGGGCAGACTGATTATTAACTCCCTTATAATCTATCTGACTCAGGGAGCATGGTAGCAAGTCGAGTTTAGTATCCCTGAACTCAGAATTTAATAACACACCCTTTAGGATGGATGGTTTTTAAATTCTATGTTTGAAAATAGCACTTTTAGAAAGTGGCTATTTTCTTGTCCAACTATCTACCGGTCTCTGCTGGTTTGGTGTGTGTGTCAGGGGCTGGGTGGCTCCAGAGGTCTGAATGAGTCAGTGTGGGGTGAATGGGGCGTTTACACATAGAGTGAGGGAAGAGTAGCCTGCCCTGCCTGACACAATACTGGCTCCGCCTCCTGCTGGGCGACTGATAGCCCTGCTCCTGCCAGTGACAATACTGGCTCCGCCTCCTGCTGGGCGGCTGAGGACTCTGCCCTGCTCAGTGAATAGGCCAGGTGCCTCTGCCTGGCAACACCCACAACAAACCTGAGATGGTGGGAATCGCCCTGCTTGGACAAAGGGAAAAAGGGGTATAAGAGAAGGACCCCTGAACCAAGAACTCAGATCACTTCTGACAAGGAAACCTGTACCAAGGACAAGAAGCCTGCTGATCTAAGGACTTGCCTCCCCTTTCTGCCAGAGTGCTGTTTTGCTGTGGAGGAACCTGAAAGCTGCTTCTTTATTTTTGCCAAGGAACAAGGAGAGAGGAACTTGGTGTGTACTCTCTGAACACTTGCTAGGAAATCTCCAAGGACTGGAAGAGTGCCAGTCTCCTGCTGAAGTCACAGGGCCAAAGGACTTCACCATTTGCTGAATTGCTGGAAAGTGTTGTTTCCAGTACACAAGGGAAAATCTGCAGTCTCGACGCCGCCGACGCCGCCGACGCCGCCGAATCCAGCTCGACATCGTGAGTAACGGCTCCAGTGTCCCGAGCCTTCGACGCCGGCCGCCGGGCCCGATCGACGCCAGCAGCAACGCCAGTGAGCAGTGGGTATCGGCCCCGGCTCCAAGTGACCCCGTCTCGACGCCGGTATCGACGCCAGGGAGGAGTGAGTATCGGCTCTACCTCCAAGCGACCCCGTCCCGACGCCGCTGCTGATCGCATCGACCCGACGCCCTTCTCGACGCCGTGAGCGCTGCTCCGGCCCGACATCCCTCGACGCCGCTGCGGATTGACCCGACTCCGAGGCACGATCGACGCCTATCTCGACGCCGACATCTCGACGCCGTGGATCATCGTTTTCTTCGTTTCTCAAGGTACTGTACTTGTGGGGTCTGTTGCGACTCCAGGCTCGACGTAGCGCTCCTCGCGGTCGACACCGAACCTTGGGAATCTTGTAGACTCGACGTCGTGTGACTCCTGTGGGGGTTACATTATTGCCAAAGAACTGTGCTCAGAAGAATACTTTGCTAAAGAACTATTTGCCAAGAAGAAACCTTACTTGAACTATTATTTTTCCTTCCAAAGAGTATTTATTAAGACTGTGGTATATTTTTGTCGTTATTTGGTCTTGTGCTAAGCCTTATATAAAAATACTATTTTTATAATAACTTCTGTGTCGTGTCCATCTGTAGTGTATTCACTTTATTACTGTATGTGGTCATAAATGCTTAACACACTGCCTCTGAGATAAGCCTGTCTGCTCTGCCAAGCTACCAAGGGGGTAGCAGGGGTTATCTGAGTGTGTAATCCCCTTTCCCTGACTAGAGTTGGTTGGTCCCTATTTGTCAGAAGTGTATACCTCTGCCAACTAGAGACCGCCGGTTCTAACATTGGTGGTCAGCGGTGAGGATTTGAACTTTGCATTTATGACTCATGTGCAGTGATTAGTGTGCGCTACATAGTGAAAGCAGACCATAACGCAGCCACAATCTGTTTTTGGTAGGACATTCTATTTTTGTTCTCCGCTTTCCTGGAGCTTATTTTCTTAAACACTGCCAGTTTTGACCATGGAGAATGCCGGAGCTGCTACACCTGTGGAGAATGTTGTGGGGGAATTTGATAAGGAGAAGATAGATTCCTACACGCTAAAAGATCTAAAAGGATTTTGCAAGCAGTTTAAAGTTCCTACCACAGGTGTCTCAAAGAAAGAGGGCTTCCTCAAAGCGCTGAAGGCCTGGTTAGAGGCCAGAAATCCCTCTGATCCGGTGGTGGTACCGGAAGAGGAAGAAGAAGAGGAAGAGCCCACAGGTGGGCCAGTATCATCTCCAGGCAGTAGTGCGTCCTCTAGGAGCCTTTCCCCCGAAGAATTAGAAGACAGGGAGAAGGAGAGGGGGTACAAGTTGGAAATGGCAAAACTTAAATTAGGAGGGCAGTTGGAATTAGAGAATGCAAGAAGCAAGAGAGAAGCTGAAATGGAGAGCAAAAGATTGGATTTTGAGAGAGAGAAATTAGCGTTTGAACGTGAGAAGATGGTGAGGGAGATGGAGCTTAAAACTAAGAGTTTAGAGTTGAATCCCTCTGGTGGCAGCACTCCATCTGTGCCTGCAGAAAGTAGGTTTTATTTTCCTAAAGATGTGATTAAGGATTACAGTAAGAATGAAGATATTAGCCAATGGTTTAAAGCGTATGAGTTAGCATTGTTGGCCCACCGGGTCCCTGAGAAGGATTGGGGAACGGGGTTGTGGAGCCGCTTTACAAACGAGGGGAGAGATACCTTGTTGAGCCTTCCTGCTGAGGATAGGATGTCTTATACTCATATGAAAGATGCTTTAATGCTGAGATATGGCTTAACCCCAGAAAAGTACAGACAAACCTTTAGAGAATGTAAGAAGTTGCCTGGTACTACGTGGGTTGAATATGTGTCTTTTTTCTGCAGAACCATGGATGGTTGGATAAAGGGTAGCAAGGTTGATAGTTATGATGCTCTTTATGATTTGTTTGCTTGGGAGCACTTGTCTAATAACTGTTTTCCAGAGCTACGCCAGCACCTTGTTGATAGCAAGCTATCTAACCCTAGAAAACTTGCTGAGGAGGCGGACCGCTGGGTCAGTACCAGGGTCCACAAGGGTCCAGTGGGAGACTCAGCCAAAGGTGGGCAGGGTCCCCAGCAGAAGAGTGGGGGGGACAGGGGTAAACAGAGGGAGTTTCAGAAAGGGCCCCAAAGTAGTCCCCAAGGGAACCAAGGGAAGGGTTCCCAGCCTCCCCCTGTAAAGAAGCCAGAGGCCCCGACAGGTAAACCTGTTCACAGGGGCCCCATGACCTGCTATGCCTGTAAGCAGGTGGGACACCGTTATTATGATCCCCAGTGTCCCATGAAGGATTCGAATGCACCGCCGCGTGCACCCCCTCGTCAGGTAGCGAGTGTAGCCCTGGGAGGGGAGGAGATGGGTGCCCCCGGTGGGTGGGGTCCCACAGAAATGTCCCTGGTCTCTTTAAGAGACGTGGAAATGGTCCCTCCAACCCCTCTGCCTAGTAACACTAAGAAATATAGGCAGTGGGTGACCATTAATGGCCATAGGGTGGAAGCTCTCAGAGACACCGGAGCGAGTGTGACAGCTGTCAAGTGTCACTTGGTGTCCAGAGAGCAGGTGGTCCCTCATGCATTCTACCCCGTTGTAGCTGCTGACAACTCACAGAGTCAGTGTGAGGTAGCTCAAGTTCCCTTTGAGTGGGGGGGGGTCTCAGGTACTCTTCAGGTTGCTGTGAGGCCCGCCATGCCTGTTGATTGTCTCTTGGGCAATGATTTGGAGGACTCCCCTTGGGCTAAGGTGGAGAGAAAAGCGCATCTGGAAATGTTGGGTCTGCCTGAGTGGGTGTGTGCGACCACCCGGTCCATGTCAGTCAGTAAGGGTGTTGATGGGGCCCTGGAGCCTGAAAGTATGGCCCAGGTCCCAACCGTGAAGAGAAGAGGCAGGGGGCGCGGGAAACCGTCCCCCATCGTTCCCGCGGTCCAGGAGGGAGCAGACCCTGAGGGGGATGCCCTGGAACCGACAGGAGAACAAGTGGCCGAACTGGGAGACCTGCCCAAGCTGACCCATTGGCAGCAGGATGGTGGTCCCTCCAGGGAGGAATTTTGTGCTGAACAGAAAGTGTGCCCTTCTCTTGTGGGTATGAGGCAGCAGGCCTCAGCCCAAACGACAGGTGATCAGTCAGGATCACATTGGGTCTACTGGGAGAACGACCTCCTGTATAGCGAGCCTAAGGCTGCTGAGCCTGGGTCAGCCCGTGTGCTGGTGGTACCCCAGCGCTTCAGAGCCTTCCTACTGGGGTTGGCTCATGACGTTCCGTTAGCTGGACATCTGGGGCAGGACAAGACCTATGACAGGCTTGTCACCCATTTTTATTGGCCTCAGATGAGAAGGGATTCAGATATCCATTGTAGGACCTGTCAAACTTGCCAGGCAAGTGGGAAAAGTGGGCGGAAGCAGAAGGCTCCCCTCCAACCTTTTCCCGTCGTCAGTACCCCCTTTGAGCGAGTGGGAATTGACATTGTGGGGCCACTGGACCCCAAGACAGCCATGGGCAACAGGTTTATCCTGGTCTTGGTGGACCATGCCACCCGGTACCCGGAAGCCATCCCTCTCCGAACAGTGACGGCCCCCGTGGTGGGACGGGCACTGATGGGTGTTTTCTCCCGCATGGGGTTCCCCAGAGAGGTGGTGTCAGACCGGGGCACCAACTTCATTTCGAATTATATGAAGTCTCTGTGGAAGGAGTGTGGGGTAACCTACAAGTTTACCACTCCTTACCACCCTCAAGGTAATGGGCTGGTTGAGAGATTCAACCGGACCCTAAAAGGCATGATCATGGGTCTTGAAGAACCAATGAGGCGTAAATGGGACGTCCTCTTGCCATGCCTGCTGTTTGCTTACCGTGAGGTGCCACAGAAGTCTCTAGGGTTCAGCCCCTTTGAGCTTTTGTATGGTCACCCGGTAAGAGGACCTTTGAGTCTGGTCAAAGAAGGCTGGGAGCAATCTCCCAGGAAACCTCCCCAGGATGTATATAGTTACATGCTGGCCTTTAGGAACCAGACTCGGCGCTTCAGAGATCTTGCTCAGGCAAATCTGGAGGCCAGCCAGGAAGAGATGAAGCGGTGGTACGATCAGAATGCCACTCTGGTTGAGCTTCAACCTGGTCAGAAAGTTTGGGTCATGGCCCCTGTGGAACCTTGTGCGCTCAAGGACAGGTGGACTGGACCGTTTGAGGTTGTGGAGAAAAAGAGCGATGTCACCTACTTGGTGGACTTGAAGTCTCCCAGGAACCCCTTAAGGGTCCTGCATGTCAACCGGTTAAAGCCCCACTTAGAAAGGTCCGAAGTGGGCATGCTCCTTGCCACAGATGCTGGGATGGAGGAGGAGAGTGAGCCTCTTCCTGACCTCCTGTGTGCAAAAGAAAAAGATGGGTCAGTGGATGGTGTTGTCCTCTCTGACACACTGACCCCTGAGCAGCAGCAAGATTGTCGCCACCTGTTGGTACAATTCCCTGATCTGTTCTCCTTAATCCCTGGTGTCACTCAGTGGTGTGTCCATGATGTGGACACTGGGGACAGCACTCCTGTGAGGCACAAGGCCTACAGGGTGACTGAAAAGGTCAGAGCATATATCAAGGAGGAGGTCTCCAAGATGTTTGCCTTAGGGGTGGTTGAGTCCTCTAGCAGTCCTTGGGCCAGCCCAGTGGTCTTGGTCCCAAAGGCTGCAGCGCCTGGTGCTTCACCAGAACTTCGGTTCTGTGTAGATTACCGAGGACTCAATTCGGTCACCAAGACTGACGCGCACCCCATCCCCAGAGCTGATGAGCTCATCGATCGGTTGGGGGCTGCCCGGTACCTTAGTACGTTTGATCTAACGTCTGGGTACTGGCAGATCGCCTTGACTGATGGGGCAAAAGAGAGGTCTGCATTCTCCACACCAGATGGGCACTACCAGTTCCGTGTGATGCCCTTTGGGATGAAGAATGCCCCTGCCACATTCCAGAGGTTGGTTAACCAGGTATTGGCCGGGCTGGAAGATTTCAGCGCCGCCTACCTGGACGATATAGCAGTGTTCAGCGCCAGCTGGGAGGAACACTTGCGCCACCTCCAGGAAGTGTTGTTGGCCCTGCGCAGAGCAGGCCTCACAATCAAGGCTAGTAAGTGCCAGATTGGGCAGGGTTCAGTGGTGTACTTGGGGCACCAAGTAGGGAGTGGCAAGGTGGCCCCCCTGCAACCCAAGATAGATACCATCCTGGCTTGGGAACCGCCCAAAACCCAGACTCAGGTGAGAGCCTTCTTGGGTCTCACGGGTTACTACAGGAGGTTTGTCAAGGGGTATGGCAACATTGTGCACCCCTTGACCTCGCTGACTTCCCGGAAGCAGCCGAGACTTGTGATCTGGACTGACGCCTGTCAGAACGCCTTTGACACCCTGAAAACTGCAATGTGTACAGCCCCGGTCCTCCAGGCACCCGACTTTTCAAAAGAATTCATTGTCCAGACAGACGCTTCAGAGCATGGTGTGGGGGCTGTTCTAGCACAGATGAATGAGGAGGGCCGAGACATACCTGTAGCCTTCATCAGCCGGAGGTTACTTCCCAGGGAACAAAGGTGGAGTGCGATAGAGCGTGAGGCATTTGCTGTGGTCTGGGCGCTGAAGAAGCTAAGACCCTACCTGTTTGGGACTCACTTCCGGGTTCAGACAGACCACAGGCCCCTCAGATGGTTAATGCAGATGAGGGGTGAGAACCCAAAGCTGTTGAGGTGGTCCATTTCCCTACAGGGGATGGACTTTACGGTGGAACACCGCCCTGGTACAGATCACGCCAATGCTGATGGTCTGTCCAGATTTTTCCGCCTTAGTGATGAGGACTCCCTGGGTGAAGGGTAGTTCTCCCCACATTTCAGCTGGAGGGGACACGTGTTAGACCTGGCATCATTGGCATGAGTCTCTCCTCCATTTTTTTCTGTTTGCCTCCTCTGTTTACGATGTTTTTGCTGGATTATTGCTTTGGGCACTGTGCCACTGCTGATCAGTGCCACAGTGCAAGTGCTCCCTATGTTAAATTGTTACATTGATTGGTGTTACCATGATTGGCTTGGTTGACTTACTGTTCAGACCCTAGTCTAGTGCACTGCGTGTGCCAAGGGCGTGTAAGTTAACTGCTGCTGGTGGGCTTGCAGCACTGGTTGTGCCACCCACAGAAGCAGTGTGCAAAATATGTCTCAGGCCTGCCACCGCGGCGCCTGCGTGCAGTCCCTGACTGCCATGTCGACTTGGTAAGGAAACCTACTTACCAGTCTCTAAACCTTCACTTTGCCACATTTCAGACACCTCTATGGTAGGCCCTAGGGCAGGGTGCATTGTTGGTAAAAGGTAGGTCATGCCCTGATGTGTGTGGCATGACCTAATAGTGAATTACAGCCGTTTTCGTTTTTCACTATTGAAGGGCTACCTGCCTCCAATAGGCCAGACTGGGCAGACTGATTATTAACTCCCTTATAATCTATCTGACTCAGGGAGCATGGTAGCAAGTCGAGTTTAGTATCCCTGAACTCAGAATTTAATAACACACCCTTTAGGATGGATGGTTTTTAAATTCTATGTTTGAAAATAGCACTTTTAGAAAGTGGCTATTTTCTTGTCCAACTATCTACCGGTCTCTGCTGGTTTGGTGTGTGTGTCAGGGGCTGGGTGGCTCCAGAGGTCTGAATGAGTCAGTGTGGGGTGAATGGGGCGTTTACACATAGAGTGAGGGAAGAGTAGCCTGCCCTGCCTGACACAATACTGGCTCCGCCTCCTGCTGGGCGACTGATAGCCCTGCTCCTGCCAGTGACAATACTGGCTCCGCCTCCTGCTGGGCGGCTGAGGACTCTGCCCTGCTCAGTGAATAGGCCAGGTGCCTCTGCCTGGCAACACCCACAACAAACCTGAGATGGTGGGAATCGCCCTGCTTGGACAAAGGGAAAAAGGGGTATAAGAGAAGGACCCCTGAACCAAGAACTCAGATCACTTCTGACAAGGAAACCTGTACCAAGGACAAGAAGCCTGCTGATCTAAGGACTTGCCTCCCCTTTCTGCCAGAGTGCTGTTTTGCTGTGGAGGAACCTGAAAGCTGCTTCTTTATTTTTGCCAAGGAACAAGGAGAGAGGAACTTGGTGTGTACTCTCTGAACACTTGCTAGGAAATCTCCAAGGACTGGAAGAGTGCCAGTCTCCTGCTGAAGTCACAGGGCCAAAGGACTTCACCATTTGCTGAATTGCTGGAAAGTGTTGTTTCCAGTACACAAGGGAAAATCTGCAGTCTCGACGCCGCCGACGCCGCCGAATCCAGCTCGACATCGTGAGTAACGGCTCCAGTGTCCCGAGCCTTCGACGCCGGCCGCCGGGCCCGATCGACGCCAGCAGCAACGCCAGTGAGCAGTGGGTATCGGCCCCGGCTCCAAGTGACCCCGTCTCGACGCCGGTATCGACGCCAGGGAGGAGTGAGTATCGGCTCTACCTCCAAGCGACCCCGTCCCGACGCCGCTGCTGATCGCATCGACCCGACGCCCTTCTCGATGCCGTGAGCGCTGCTCCGGCCCGACATCCCTCGACGCCGCTGCGGATTGACCCGACTCCGAGGCACGATCGACGCCTATCTCGACGCCGACATCTCGACGCCGTGGATCATCGTTTTCTGCGTTTCTCAAGGTACTGTACTTGTGGGGTCTGTTGCGACTCCAGGCTCGACGTAGCGCTCCTCGCGGTCGACACCGAACCTTGGGAATCTTGTAGACTCGACGTCGTGTGACTCCTGTGGGGGTTACATTATTGCCAAAGAACTGTGCTCAGAAGAATACTTTGCTAAAGAACTATTTGCCAAGAAGAAACCTTACTTGAACTATTATTTTTCCTTCCAAAGAGTATTTATTAAGACTGTGGTATATTTTTGTCGTTATTTGGTCTTGTGCTAAGCCTTATATAAAAATACTATTTTTATAATAACTTCTGTGTCGTGTCCATCTGTAGTGTATTCACTTTATTACTGTATGTGGTCATAAATGCTTAACACACTGCCTCTGAGATAAGCCTGTCTGCTCTGCCAAGCTACCAAGGGGGTAGCAGGGGTTATCTGAGTGTGTAATCCCCTTTCCCTGACTAGAGTTGGTTGGTCCCTATTTGTCAGAAGTGTATACCTCTGCCAACTAGAGACCGCCGGTTCTAACAGTGTGTACTCCACAATAGGGTAGTACTGCTAACTAGTGTTTGTGTAGGTGTCTTGCAACATGTTTTGTGCATGTGTATTGCATTTCTCTACTGTTCTTCTGTGCTTTTGACTGTATCTTGTATGTCCTTCCCAGGGTACTTTGCCTGTTGTGTGGTCAACATTGACCCCCAACACCCAGAAGCCAACACCTGTGTGGAAGTTGACAATTCCCATCAACTTATGTACCACACATCCCTGGACTTCCATTCTCCAACACATTGAGAGCATGTGTCCACTGTTACGTAGAATTACCGTGCAACTATTGTGGAATAAACGTGTTGCTGATGTGTAATGAACCTGTGCTACGCTTTGTTATGTGCGTTGTCTGTCTTCCAACATCTGAGTGACATCTGCTTACCTCACCTGTGGACTTGTTACCACTGACTGGGGTTGGTGTTGTGTCTGTGCATCCCAATGCATTTCAGGTCAACAGCATTGTGTGTGATGAGTAACATGGCGAGTATGTTTTGTGTTGCCATAGTGGTGTGTCTCCCTCACATGTGTCACATCACCATGACTCACCTTACTTAGGTCACATTGTTGCAGTATTTGGCATGCACTGTGTTGTGTAGCAGATCAAAATCTCCCTGAACATGACAAGTTGGAATCACAACAGAGGCAAGTATGGTGTACTGGTGAGTTTATTTACAAACATGTGTGAGGGAAGTGCACAGGATGGTGGGTGCTGTACATTGGTTTGGGAATCCAAAGTTCACATTGGAGTTGGAAGTGCTGGTAGATGAAATGTCCAGAGCAAAGTCCACAGTCATTTGATACATTGGCCCAACATGAACCCTCCCAACATGAACCCTCCATGTCATGTGGGCGAGTTGTGTGCGATTAGACAAGGTGAACGTGTAGTGCACAAAGGACATTGTCCAGAACAGGTTTAGAGGCCCTGGGGGATGTGCTGGGACATCTGCCTCTCACATGTCCTTCTTCAGACGACCCCTGTTCTTCCTGAGGGGGAACCTCGTGTACAGGCCTCTGCGGTGCAGGGGACTCTCCGCCAGAGTCCTCCTTCCTACCTGTGGCACTGGCAGATGGTGTTGCGACAGATGTTGTGGGCACACAGGGGGGTGTGGACAGATCGGTGTTGATCTGGCGGAGGCATTGGAGTATGTCCCGATGCACCGCAGTAATGCCATCCCACTTGGCCTCCATGAGGGCATGGTGGGCGACCTGCTCGCGTTGCATGTCCTTGAGGATCCCCACTACCTGGCCAAATCCTCCGGTGCTATCCTGGTACGCATCTAAGATACGTGCCAGGTGGGGGTCATCATGCAGTCCAGACCCCTCTGCAAGGCGCACCCTGTGCCTCCCACCCCTCCCAGCACCCCTCTCCACACGGGCAGGACCAGCGGCGGCACGCACAGGTGACACTGGGACCTCTTGGGTGGTGTTGCTTGTGGTGTTTGCTGTAGCTTCCGGGGAGTCCTGTGTCCCTGTGCTGTGGGTGTTGATTGGCCTTGGTCTGTCCGTGTTGGCGGGGGTGCACTGTCGGTGACCAGATGCTGGAGGCGTGGGTACAGGGGGTGCAGATGTTGATGCTGATGGTGCTGCATGATGGCTCACACCGGAGGGGCCATGTTGGTCGTCGTTATATGAAGAGGACAGTGAGAGAGTCAGACCAGAGAGCTCAGTGTCTGCCAGAGTCTGGGACTGGGTATCCTCATCATTTGGTGCTGGATGCCCAGCACCACCTGTGTTTGGAAAAGACACACAATGTGATTTATGTTTCTACATGCATCGATGGTTCACAAACATGAATTTTTCTACTTTTCGAACAGATGCCTGCCTGTACACTGCTTTTTCCCAGCTTGTCACGGACAGAGTTTGATATTGTTGTTGGCCGTTTCCCAGCATGGCCTTGTGCTCCCCACAACAGAGCCCAGTGTCAGACATTTTGTCAGTCCCTTCCCACTCCCTGTGAGGCGAGTATGGTTCAGTTTGATCTTGCTGGGCCATGTGGGTGGGTGTAGGTTGTCTGTGACTGCAAGTCCCATCATACTCTTGGCTACACCCCCCTTCCCAGCATGCACATACTTCGTCCCTCTTGACTCTGCTTCCCTGTGAGGGGGTGTGACAGCAATGGCAAGATGGCTGACTGTGAAGTCCTGATGTTTGTTGTTGGCCATTTCCCAGCATCACCTTGTGCTCCCCACAACAGAGCCCAGTGTCAGACATCTTGTCAGCCTTGTGCTCCCCACAACAGAGCCCAGTGTCAGACATTTTGTCAGTCCCTTCCCACTCCCTGTGAGGCTAGTATGGTTAAGTTTGATCTTGCTGGGCCATGTGGGTGGGTGTAGGTTGTCTGTGACTGCGAGTCCCATCATACTGTTGGCTACACCCCCCTTCCCAGCATGCACATACTTCCTCCCTCTTGACTCTGCTTCCCAGTGAGGGGGTGTGACAGCAATGGCAAGATGGCTGACTGTGAAGTCCTGGTGTTTGTTTGGCTACAAGTCCAAAGTGAGCCTCTGTGCTTCACACAGAAGCACCCAGTACGGGGTATCTTTTGCTGATATTTCAATGAGGTGTGTGTCAATGCATTGTACCCGGTGAGTTGTGTGGAGTTTGTGTTGAGGGGGGGTGTCTCCCCATGCTGGTAAGTGTGGTCAGGGCTGTCAGTCCTCCTTCCCATCATGAAACGTGCTTCCATTGTAGGGCGTGCAAGTTGTC
Organism: Triturus cristatus; assembly: GCF_964204655.1. Taxonomy (NCBI): domain Eukaryota; kingdom Metazoa; phylum Chordata; class Amphibia; order Caudata; family Salamandridae; genus Triturus; species Triturus cristatus. Next base: position 551,216,236 of record NC_140584.1, read on the forward strand.
TTTCAGGATGTCAGTCAGTGGTGTCCTGCTTGTGATTTGCACACAACCCCGAGCAGGGCCTTGTGCACCCCACAGCAGGACCCAGTGTCAGCCATCTTGTCAGTCATTTTCCACTCCCTGTGATGTGGGCATGTTTCAGAGAGGTCTTGATGGGCCAATCAGGAGGGGGAGCATTATCTGTGACTACAGGCCCCATCATGCTTTTGGATACACTCACTTCATCTGCATCCCCACTATTCCTTCCTGACAGTCAGCTGCACTGTGAAGTGGTGTGTTTATGGTGGCAAACTGTCTGGCAGGGTCTATTTGGCTTTGTGCCACTGGCTTGCTCTATTTGTTTATAGGTTGGTGCATGTCATGACACAGTTCCCAGTCACTCTGAGATGGCAGGTATTGTGTTTGTCTGACTGGCATACACATCTTGGGCTGATTATCTATTGGTTAGTGTAGCTTTGCTTGCGGTGCATGGTTTCACTGCCCCCTTGCCACACAATCTTGGGTATGTTGCTTGTGTACTCACCAGGCTCTGAGATGTCTGTTAGGCCATGGACGCTCTTTGGTGGTAGGATGTCCCGCACCTTCTCCTCCCAGGTCCTGAAGTAGACGTGTTTGGCAGGAGGGCCACCGCCGGTGCACTGACTCAGGGCATGATCTTTTTCGATGAGTTTCTTGACCCTCCTGCGCACGTCATACCACCTGTTCTGGATATCGTCCTTTGTGCTCCTTGCTGGTGCTTGGGCATTCACCTTGTCCACAATCCTTGCCCACATCTTGGTTTTCTGTGAGATGGGGGTCCTTTGGACCAATGTACCAAACAAATGTGGCTCTACTATGATGATCTCGTCTACCAGCACTTCTAACTCACTATCTGTGAACTTTGGATTCTTCTTTGGGGGCATGGTGATGGGTGGTGGTGGTGAGGGATGTGTGTGTGAGGGTGCAAGTGAGGGTGGGTTGGTGTTGGTTTTGCTGGGTGTATGTATGTGTGCTTTTGTATGAGGTGCTAATAGTGTGTGAGTTGTGTGATGGGGAGTTGTGAGTGTGTCTGTGGTTGCTGTGTACTGGTGTTTGCTGCTGGCTGTGTCTCCTGTTTGCAAGGGATGATGGTAGTGATTGTGGTCCTTTATATAGTTGGAGTTGTGGGTGTGTCTTTGTCCCATGTTTTTTTTGTGGTATTTATTGGCTTTGTCATTGCTTGTTTGGTCCTTTTTTTGGCTTTTTTCCTTTGGGTTTTGTAGGCATGAAGGAGACGTTCATGTGACGGAAACGGACGCTGCAGTTGTCTCATGCGGGCTTCTCCGCCTCGTTCACGCTGCCTATCTTCTGTGTTTGGTACGTGTCGGTCTCTATTGCTTGTGTGCCGGGTTGTCTGTGCGTGTCGCTCGTGCGGCTTGGTCTCCGTGCGAGTCGGTCTGGTTTTACACGCATTGCATCGTACTGCGCAAATCGTACATCGCGGGTACGTGTCGGTCGGGTACATTCCGGGTTCATGTCGGTCGGGGATAATCGCGTCGGTTTTCCGGCCGGATCACTATTTTTCCTACAGCTCGGTCGTACGGCTTGTATTCCATACGTGTCGGTTGTAATTCACACGCGTTGCATCGTACTGCACAGGTCGTATGGCGCTGGTCCGTGTTGGTCGGTATTTGGTCCGGGTCCGTGTCGGTCGGTTCGTTTTGCGGCCGGAATCGGAATCGGCCCCTAGGTGTGAGAGCCTAGTAATTTAAGCTGCACGTTTATTTTTTCCAGTTCACAGAGCATTTTCTCCAATGGTTAAAGCTCCATTATTTATTTATCACATTTTAAAGAACCATTGTCTATGTTTTCCATTTCCTCTTCTACAAATACGATAAAGTTAAACACATTTTCTAATGTCACGCACATTTTCTTCATTGTTAACCAAGGCAAATTTTATGAAAAATGTAGCATTTAACACTATCACCGCAGGATTTGCTGGAGTGGCTCTGGACAATCCATTGGGAGTCATATGATGTAGCTGGGTCCTTTCGAGCATGGAGGAGCCGTGGTTGAGTCTGATATGGCTGGCTCATTTAAACCTACCATTGCTGAATTTTGGGTCAGGCCACATAAGGATGCAACAATTTCTAAGCATACTGGTGAGTTAGGGAGGTGGAGGGGGGGGGGAGGTGATATCTAGTGTTGCCCCCTCTTGACCTTGAGACTGTGGAAATGTCAGAGACCTTCAAGCTGCAGGATTCCATGGATGTGCTGGCTGGATGGCTTGGGTCAACCTAACACCCCTGCAGGAGACACAAGCTAGTCAGTATCCCAGTGTTCCCCAACAGGGGCCCAGTCTAGCTTACTCTTAGAGGTTGACCCTACTTCCATCAGTTCAAATTCCTCCCCCGTTTGCGCCGCAGTTTAGGTTAGTGTCAGTGGTAATGTGGGATAGATCCCCAGTGTAAATGCTAATCAACATGAGGGGTGGGACGGTGTTCATAAACCCATGCCTGCGGTGGAACAGCGGATATTTGTCGAGGTCACTGATAACATTATGCAGCATGAAGTGACATGCGGCACGCTAGCTGGTGAGTGGGGCAAGGAAGGAGACCTTACAGTAGGGGGGACTGAAGATGTACTGTCTGCTCTATTCAGAGTGCAATTAACCTCGAGTTAAGGACCCACTGGGTCCTCTAGTCCTGATAGCCTTTTGTGCCCTGAAATGAGGTTGGAAGGGAGAAGTAAGGGTTACCCCTGATGAAAATCTGAAAGGAGTGACCCAAGATAAATATCATCTATAAGGTTGGCTTGAGCAGTGAAGAAAGTACGGACATGATAAAAATCTGGCCAGACACTGAGATGATTGAGCAATTTTTTTCTTTCTCAGATGCTTCATCTAATACCTCTGATGTCTCTAAGGATGATACTACCTCAAGAGGCTCTATAATTGATGTTAGTGACTAGGTATCGGGATTTGGATTGATGACGATAACATTTTGTCAACAGTGCAGAGACAGCCAACAGGGGCATTCAAAAAAGTAGACTCCAGGGCAGAGCTGAAATGGAATTATTCGTCTATCCAGCATACGCCCATGAACACAGTTGGGTTCTTAGGTGGGATTCAACCCGTGCAGAATGTAACAGAAGAAATTTATTAGGGAATTATGGCACATCGAGAAGAGACCCGATCTGATAATAGGAAGGCTTGTGCAGCTACAAGTGAGTTGCAGGGAGCAATGTGGAAGATTTCTAATACTTTCTCTGAGATAGCAGATAGAAGTATTGTGATTGAGGGGCATATAGCTGCATTTAAAGCTGACTATGGCTCTGCGAAATAACAGGTTACTGCCCATGATGTTCAACTTGTGGCTGTCCAATGGAAATTGGAAGATTTTGAGAACCATCAAAAACAGAATAATCCAAGGGTTCTGGGGATTAAGGACAGTGTCAAGGGTGGCAACATAAGAGGGTTTAGAGTTAAGTTGTTTCAATTCGCCTTCATAGAGCTAATACGTTGGAACTGGGAGCATGATATGTATCCAACGTGCACACAGATTCCCTCTCATGCTGAAACAATCATCTCAGGAAGGTACTTTAGAAAGCCTCAAGCCCTTAGTGTTTTGGGAAAATGTTCTACTCAGTCAATTGATCTTTGATAAAGCGAGTCCTCATTCAAAACTAAGTACAGATGGTTATTCCTTCTTTGTAAGACATGACTTCTGTCATATAACAGTGGAACGACGGTGGAGATTGGGCTAGATGATAAAACCTTGTTAGGATAAAGAGGCTCAAGCTTTTCTGCTTAACCTAGCAAAGCTAAAGACTATTTATAATAACAATACTTGTACTTTTAACTCTGAAATCAAGGTGAAAGGGCACCTGAATAGCTTACCTTGAAAATTATTATGCAGTTAGGATGTGCAAATGCAGTCTAACAATGATATAAGCTGAATTTATATTTTGATTGCAGTGGAAATACTGGGCTTACTCGTGGAAGGGTGTCATGCCCCATCACTCAGATTTCCTGTGGTAGGCCTGGCTTCTTCCCTTGGGTGGAGGGAGGGGCATGGGGGAGGGTTTTGGGGGAGTTTCAGAGATGCATGGGGAAAAGGGGAGTGAAAAACCGTGGGGGGTGGGGGTAGGAGGGAAGAAATCAAGGAGAAAAAATGCTAGAGTGGTTCTGCGGAAAGTAGCTGTGGGGATTACATTCATTAAAGGTATGGCAACAGTCCTGATTAATATAGTTAAAAGGGAGCTGACTGTGACTCAAAATAGAAAGTTTAGACCCGGGATACTCTGTAGGGGTAGGAGACGTGCATAATCTTTGCATAGGGTCAGTGAATGTAAAGGTATTGAATGACAGATCCAAATAGGATATTGTGGCTGAAGGTCCTAGGATTCTCAGAGCACATGTTATCTGTCTTTAAGAAATGCATATACCACCTACTAAACAATGTTCACTGGAAACCTCAGGGTATTGAATACTGGCATGTACCTCACAAATTACTACCAGGGGAGAGGTGGCTATTCTAATGAGAAAGGATCTGTGTGTCATCAGCTGAAGTGCCATGGTAGATTGGGAAGATGAGTAATAGTGAAGTTTACAGGAATCTGACCTTAAATTAACTATCTGTATAATCTTTGGGGCTAATATGGGTGAAGCATCCATTATTAAGTATCTGGGGGTGAGATGGTTTCCTGGCCTTAGTCTCTCAATGTCTGCTGAGATCTAACTTGCCATATGGAAACTTTGCAGACACCAGCACAGTCATACATTGGATGTAAGTCTAACGTCTGGTATCGCTTCACTGAGTTACATGGGATCACAGACGCCTGGGCTTGATAGAACTACCCATCTTAGAATGAATTAGAATGAAAGCATGTCGTAACGATAATGGGAGAGTAAGGGGATACTGGGAGGGGCAGATAGCATACTCCCCAGACTCTAGTATCAAAGTATATGAGGAATTTTATCAATTATCATATCAGGAAGATACGGCTTCGTCTCCATCACAGGAAATAATCAAACACTATTCTGAACAGAGCAGGGGCTAAAGCCTAACTGAGGGAGATCAAGAGGAACGCAAGCATCTACTTACATTGTTGGAATTGAAAGAGGCTATCAATTCTGTGGCACACTGTAAGGCAGTAGGGATGGAATGGATTCCTTTGGAATTTTATAAATGTTCCTTTTCTGTTCTGTCTGGTGACATGGTTACAACTTTTATGGTGGTTCAATCAGGACTTTCTTTGCCAGTTTCTTATATATATAGTAGTCTTCCTTAAAAAGGGTAAGTCTTTGTTAAACTCGGGCTCATATAGACGAATTTGGCTGATAAACAGTGCTATTAAAATATTTTTTTAAAATCATGGGGAAGGGTCATTGGCAAAGTAGTCTCCTCCTGGCTACATGCATTTATTCTGGGTCCAAGGACTCAGGATCACACAAGGCAAAAAGACTCCTTTAACAATGATCCTGCTCCACGAAGAGAAAGCATTTAATCACATTATTTGGGTTTATCGTTTGGGGATTTTAAATAGGATGGGTTTTGGGGCTGGCTTTAAGACTGCAATTTGGATTTTATATAGAAACCCCTCACCCATACTCCAATTGATGAGATTGGAGTCCAATAACATCTTAACATCTTAATTATGCTTTTGGGAGTAGATGCTCAGTTTAGGTCAGAGAAAGCTAAACTTTATCCAGTCTATGTGGCCATGGCTGTAGCACATATATCCATCTCAGCAGATTGATTGAATCCAGAACCTCTATCTTATTTCCAGTGGTTATTTAAAATTCTTATCGATACATTTTTCTGAAGACAGCTTGTATCAATGCAAGGGTACAAGGGCAAAGGCTAGAGGAATTATGATATAAATGTCAGTGTTTAAATGGTTAGATCTAATGAATTCTTGATTAATTTTGAAATTGTGTTATAGGATGATTAAATAATAGTTGATTGTGTCATAGTGCTCTATACATTCCTGTTGGGGACATGCCAGAAACCATGTATTTTACGCTATAATAATCCAGTAATCCGTGACTTCGGAACTAGTTGGCAAATTGATTAATTTAATTGTTTATAATCATAGGTTAATAAGGTAATTTAATGAATGGATTTTTTGTGTTTTTCCTCCTAAAAAAAAACATCAAGGCATTTGGAAACACCTCCTAAAAGCTTTAAGTGTAGAATATGTGACAAACAGTGAAATAGCCTTTGAAATTAAAAACAAATAGCCCTAGCATATGTACCAGTGGCTCACGATTACACTTTACTAATAGAATGTCCATACTACCCAATACATTAAACAAAATTAAGCCCCCTCATGGACTACTTTGAAAACACTTGGGTTGGGCGACTGCACCGCTCTGGCCACGGACACCGATCCAAGTTTCAAATTCCATGGTAGAACATCTGTGACAGTGTCATAAATAAACAATCTAAAACTAACAACGTAGTGGAAGAATCGCACAACACCTTCCGAGTCTCATTAGGCAGAAGCTATCTAACCCTATGCAAATGTTTTGAACTCCTCTAAAGGGAACAAACCTGCCAACAAGTAAGAATATAATAATCGGTAAACCAACTAAAACCTAAAATATCTAAAAAGACCAAAGAAATGTTTGAAATGTCACAATTCAACGTAAATGTCCTTTTAAATAAAAATGTATACTACCTTGAAAAACTAGCAAAATCAATCCTCTAAACAAACTATTGATCTAACTATCAAATTCACCATAAACAAGATGACACAGATTACATTAATTTTGTAATGAATATCAGAAATAACATATATATTCATTAATCAAAACATTTACATGAAATAAATAATACACAATCTAACAACTACTGAAAAATACGACACAATATATAGAGCACAAAATACAAACAAAATACACAAGTAAGACTTAGCTTATATATACAAATATATAAAAAATCATTTTAGGAAAAAGTAACCCACCCCAAAATAAAAATACAATATGTATTCTCTTAGTTTTGTTGCTGATGTCCTTGTCCCACCATCAGTCGCCAAAAAATAAATACACAAAAATGGGCAAAAATAAACCCCCCAAAAAATTGCAAAAATAAAACTCTCAAAAAAAATCAAAGGGAATAATCCACATTCTGACACAACCATAAAAAAACTGATAAAATGCAATTAATAGCCGCTCCAGGAAACCCCCAAAATAAAAGGAAATGTAAAATAATGTTGGTTAAACGAGAACCAACATAATGTAAAAAAAAATGTTAAAATGTATCCAAAAATAGGAATAATCCGGTACTCCAACTGAAAAACCCGCAATACAAAACAACATACCCACAATCAAAATACATACATGCCACAAAACATTACAAACATCTTAACATTACATAGCAAGGAAATTTAACAGGCTTCAGCAGCAGGAGCTGAGGGACCTGGCATGGTATGAAGCCCGAGTTCCCTCTCTGGCCACCCAGAGGCGCCTATATGTTGGCAATAAGGCCAATAAGTTCATAGCCTGGTTGGAAAGGAGAGACAGGGGCAGAACTTGGGTTTTAGAAATCCAGGACTCTCAGAGGTCAATACATACCACTGGGAAGGTCATAGCGGAGGCCTTTGCGACATATTATGAACACACGTACTCGTCCACAACTAACCAATCTGGCGACGTCTGTGCTGACCTCCTTAAAGACCTCTCTCTCCGGGTCCTCTCAAATAAGGATAGGGAAGCATTAGAAGAGAATGTGATGATAGAAGAGGTGAGATGGAGGGGGCAATCTGAGAGCTACAATCCGGGCAGGTGGCTGGGCCTAATGACCTACCTGTAGAATTTTATGAATGTGTAGCTGACAAAGTCGTGAATATGCTGGACACGTTCCAGGTGGCTAAGCAGGAAGGCACCCTCCCAATAGATCGTAGGTTGGCCACTATCGTGGTTATTCCTGAAAAAGGTAAACCACCCATGGCTTGCAGTTCCTACAGGTTTATATCTCTCCTGAACCTGAAGGTTAAGGTCTTATTGAAGGCCTTGGCTAACAGACTAAAGACAGTAATACCCACAGTGGTTCATCCGGACCAGTCCAGCTTTATGCCACAAAGGGGTATCAGACTGAATTAGAGGCACCTATATGGGTCTTACACATGACTAGTGCTGCCCAGATTAAAGATGCTGTTTTGCTCTCCTTGTATTGTAGGTCATTTCTGTTCTCTGCCCTGGTCAGACTGGGATTTGGCCCAAGTTTTGTACCTGGATTAGATTTATGTACCGAGACCTCTTGACGAGAGAGCGGGTTAATGGAAAGCTGTCTCACTATTTCGTCCTTCACAAGGCAAGGCTGCCCCTTTTTTCCAATGATTTTTGCCTTGGTGCTAGAGCCATTGGTGGCCTGGATTCGTCAGGACCCTCTTTTGTGGGGAATCAAAGTGGGTGGCGACTGGGAGGAATTGGTCTCCCTGTACGCTTACGACATCCTATTGTATGCTATGTGGCCTTGCTTCATGGTGGACAACATTCTCCATATTTTACAGCTTTTTGGGAGGTATTCTGGATACCAGATTAACTTGGACAAGTCCCTCATTTTTCCTCTAGCAGGGGGAAGCCTGGCCCGTCAGGATGTGTGGCCCCGGTCATGACGAACGTTTTCAGTACCTGGGGAAAAAATGTAACCAGAAGTGCCGGGGAGTTTATGGGGAGAAACTTGCTCCCTCAACTGGAACACCTTCGTAATGATGTGGAGCATTGGTGGACACTTCAGTGTCCTTTAGGGACGAGCCATCCTCTGTAAGATGATGGCCCTCCACTGACTGCTATACGTCCTTTAAAATACCACATACAGAGTACCGCCCAACTTGTTTTCCAAGGTTAATAGTGAGCTCTGTAAATTGCTATGGTAAAGGGGGAGCTCGTGCTTTTCCTCAGTAAGCTTCAGGAGGGGTGTTTGAGGGTGGGCTAGGGGTCCCCGACGTATGCACTTATTACTGGACAGCACAGTTGATCACAATTAATGACAGGGTATACGGGGACATGGGAGACCCGACCTAGTGAGTTGACCAAGAGGCTGAGGCTACCCGTCAATCTTATATAGTAGGAAACAGGAGAGTTTGCTGCTGATACACACTCAGACAGTTGTGAGGGCGTGGAGAGAGGCCAACAAATTCCTAGGCTGGGAGGGCAAGCTTACAAATAGGACCCCAGTCTGGGATAGTGAATAACTATGAGAAGTTGGGAACCTACAAGGCTTTCATAAAAGCGGGCTGATAGGTATAGAGTACCTAAGAGATGTTTGAGGTCCAGCCATTGTCTAACCTTTGAGGAACTACAGAGGGAATACGAGATGGGGTAAACTGAACGGTTTAGGTACTTGCGTTAAGGCGTCATGTGCTGAAGGGAGAGCAATTGCCAGAGTCAACCCCATTGGAAGACCAATTACTGTTTAACCCTATGCCAGACAAGGTAATCCCCCTGACTTATAAGAAATTAATGAACATCTCCCCCGATCCTCTGCGGTCCCTGTGAGAGGCATGGGAAGGGGACCTAGGACTTATTGATGATGACGATTGGGTGGAGGCACGCCAGAGCCCTAGAGAGCTTGCCATAAAAGCTCACTTCCATCTAATACAGCTACGGATATTGCATAGATCATATTTCTCCAAGAATCAGTTACATCATGTCGGTTGCAATGACACCGCCCTCTGCGCTAGAGCGTGTGGAATGGTAGGTTCATTTTTTCAAACTCCCTTGGGGAATGCCCTTTGATCCAGTAATCCTGAAAAGGGGTGGTGCAAACTATGGCCAACCTTACAGTCACTCAAAAGAGAGCACCTGGTGCTAAGTTGGACACCGACTAAACCTTTATTCAGTACAACAAGCGAAAGCCCAAGGCCCTAGCAAAGCAACACAAAAAGAGATGGTAGGGGATTCTGCCCAGCTAGCTTAAAGAATAACACAGAGTATCAAATGCAAGGAAAAGCAAAGTCTTCAGACTCCTTTTAAAGCTAGCTTCATTATCTATAAACCGTACCGGACCTGGGAGTTGATTCCAAGCTTTAGCACCTAAACCCATGAAGGACTTCCCACTCCGGGATTTAAGTCTGAAAGGTGAAGGCTTTAGAAGATTGGCATTAGAGGATCCCAGCATCCTCTGGGCCCTGTGGTGATAGACCTGGGCAGTGAGATATTTTGGAGCAGTAGCATAGCATCTCTGAGGCTATGCGCATTGGAATTCTCCATATCGTCGAAGTGGTAGTGCTATATATATATATATATATATATATATTCACTGAAAAAACCATAGGTTTCACACATGTTATAGTTAGCGGAAATTTTACTGATAAAAAACCAGTGAAATTCCCCCGTTATAGTTAGTGCTGGCAACTATAACTCACGCGACCGCAATCCTCTGCTGATGCTAATACTGTATTTAGACACTTATTTGCCCATGTCTTCTTCCATACATTTTTAGCTATACATATATTACAAATATTTTTTTTTCATAAAGACACATATGTCATCAGCAGAAGATTGCGGTCGCGTGAGTTATAGTTGCCAGCACTAACTATAACGGGGGAATTTCACTGGTTTTTTATCAGTAAAATTTCCGCTAACTATAACATGTGTGAAACCTATGGTTTTTTCAGTGAATTTGCAAGGTTTTTTAAATGCTAATTCCTAACTATAACGTGTGTGAAACCTATGGTTTTTGCAGTGAATTTGTACGTTTTTTTAAATGCTAAGTTACTTTACGCCATTCGTGGCGTGCGCGCCCACTTAACGCAGTTCGTTCCGTGCACGGTAATATTTTAATTTTTCGTAATTTTTATAAGCCATGCACAAATGGTGCCCTTCGGGCACCATTTGCACACGGGGTGGAGAGAGTGTGGATAATTTTTTCTTTTATTATTTTTGTTTAAAATATTTAGTTTTTGTCACCTCTAATAAGCCCTGTACATTTGGTGGCCTACGGCCACCAAAATCACAGGGGGTGGGGTGAGTGTGGATAGTGTTTTTTTTATTTCCATTTTTTTACCGTACGCGTACGGTAAGCGTAATCGGCGAAATTAGCGAAAAAATAAAAATTGCATTTTTGCCCTTGGGGGGTCTTTGGGGACTCCCTCAACATGGCTATGTGTGTGGGAGTTGTCTAAACAGCCCCTTTATATGATTTTTCACTTTATTTTACAATCTAACTCTCAGTGCGAGAGAGAAAATGGCGGCCGCCGCTTCCGGGTTTCGGCCGATTCGAATGTTTACTAAGATCGAAGAGCCAATCAGAATCGCGCTCGCGCACGCCACCGTACGCGTACGGTAAGCGTACCGTAAGCGCACCGTAAGCTGGCTCAGATATATATATTGATTTAAAGGCTATTTTCTCAGAATCTACCGAACAGATTTACACCAAACCTACAAAAGGCACTTCCTTGACCTGAGGACTACCTCTCTGCCAAATTTCAAGTAATTCTGTTCAGCCGTTCGGGCTGTAGCCCTGTCTAAAGGTCCTATGGAAAAATGCATGGGAAAAACGCGTTTTGGGACCCCCCTTTTATCTCAGCCCCCGCTTGACGAATCCCCCCGAGACTTTCAGGGTAGGAGCGGAGCGGAGCGTAGCGCCCCACCTATTTTGAAAAATTCGCGAGGATTCGTCGACCGGCGCCAAAGTTATTCAAAATAGAATGTTGCGGATTTCCTATGGAAAAGGGGTCCTAACTATAACTACCTACTGGCGACCGCCAGTAGGTAATATATATATATATATATATATATATATATATATATATATATAAATATATATATATAATGTAAATAAAATAATTAAGAAAGATGAAAAAAACATCATAACTTTAATTGGAAACTAGATAATATTTAATTATATTCGAACAAATCTTAAAAATAATACACGAGTCACATAAGAATATACATTTAAATTGTTGCACAGTAAACTTGCCACTCTGAAAGGATACCTACTGTACAGTGTGATTGAATGCAATGCTCCTTGAACTGTCCATCAATTGCCTGGGTCCTGCGATCTGCATGAAAATCTTTGTGATCTCCATGCGGAAACGAACCTGAGAGCACAAATTTAGTCTTCTCTAGGTATAGACCCTAAAGTACATCCTAGCATAGCCTTGAAGCTGATGGGGTAGTACTGTGTTGCCTTGAGTATTCTCTGTCCTTATCCTACAGCAGTTCGCCAACTCTAATTGACTAAATTCCTATTAATTGTTGGGCTGGTTCTGTTTCGAAGCGAGCTTAATTTTTGTTGTGAACTGATGTTCTGCAGTGAGCTGTGTTTTTTTCTTCCTTCATCGAAAAGCAGTGTGTAACCTTTGGTTTGTAGGTTCAACTACTGCTAAGGGCAACCAGTCTTTCATCTTTTCGAGCTGGATAAAACAAGTTAAAATTGGGTAATTCTAATTGCATAAAAGAAATTATGAAGCCCTTTGGATGGAAGCGCTGAATAATTATCCAAATTATTATAATTATAAATGGTTTGGAACCCCTAGCAATGCACGTTCGCTTTCAGTGAGTCAATAATAACAGAGATAACATGCAAAATCGAGTTTTAATAATGAAAGGGAAAAAATGGCTGATTAGCATAAATAGTAAACCATCAATCACGAGAACAAATAAAAGCATGTTTACTCCTACGGATTTACTCCCAATCCCATGGCCCTTTCATATTTACCTTTATTTCTTAGTTTGAACTACACCAGTGCCATGGCAATTCTGGAAGATGATTGCTTGTCTACCCAGTAGACAATGGCTGGACCTCAAATGGTGTTAAAATGAATGTGAACCTAAAATACAGCAAGTGGTGATGAAATGACAAACTGAACAGCAATCATTAATTTAGCGCAGTGATACTTCTTTCATGCTGGCCATTCAGCATCTCCTTTAAAATTAATGATACATTCGGTGCTCCATCAATTACTCTCTGACTCATTCTTCGGGCTCATTAGGAGAGCCTTCTAATTCCAATAGGACCGGTAGTTTTGAACCAAATCGGAATTAAAAGATTCCTGTTAACTTCCCAGATCTGTTGTCCTTAAACCGAACATGATGGTTGCTGAAATCAGCTGAATTCTCTGGCTGACACTATAGGGGAAAATTGTAAATTACTGAGGGAAACCAAGTGCAATTTTTTCAATTCCCTTCTTTAATTTCACATTTCTCAGGACATCCTTTAGAATTCTATGGCATTTTTTCACCTTGGACTTACCAATACCCGTCGTATAATCAACTGGGAGCAGGGATGAAATAGCAGGTAAATCCAGGGCACTCGTCATGAGGTTCTACAACTGCATAGTGTTTCAAGTTCTCTTGATAGCGGTAGGTTATGCTTTGGAAGCATTTGGGGAAGCAGTTTTGTGTTGCTTAGTAGGTGATATTGTAAGCAATTGGTGAACCAGGATGTGATGGGGATCTCAAGCATATGCTTTACTCGGATCCTGGAGGATTTTGAGGTACTTGGTCAACAAGGCAGAAGTAACACAAGTAGTCTCAGAGCGCGCTATTAACAAAGCTTTTTTTCATGAGTAGGTGTGACTAACTGCCTAATTTCGAGTTTGTCGGTCCATACGACTGCCAAACTCGTGGTAGAGGTGCGGTGGCGGTCGGAGACTACTGAGTCAGTGGTGTGACCGCCATATTACGAGTACTGCGGTTGGACCTCCATGGGACCGCTGCAACTGCCAGGGATCCGCGACCCATGGCATTGGTGCAGAGGTCTTGAGGCCGCATTATGCTGGGTGGTCCCACTATGGCACAACCAAGCATATTACGAGTTTTCTCACCGGCAGCAGTCTCATGGCAGTTCTGGTGCAATGAAACTGCAGGCGGTGAGGAAACAAGAGGGGCCCTACAGGGCCCCCTCTTGCCCCTGTGCATGGGGGTGCATGCAGGGGGCACATGTTGTGCTCCCCCTGTGTGCATGCACCCTTGTTCCTGCATGGCATGGACTGCTCAGTCCATGCTGTACAGGAATGAGCAATGTCTGTCCCGCGGCTGTGCAGTTCCAAGGCTCTTTAATGAGCCTTTAAACTGCACTGTCGAGGGACCGCCGCACCAACCGCCCGCCAGACCATGTATTAACTCGGAATCTAGTGGGCGGCCGGCCATTGGGTTTGGCGTGTGGGAGCGGGAGGTGGCGTTGTGGCCCGCTCCTCACAGCACCAAACTCGTAATCAGGCCCTAAGTAATGAACATTCAGGAGTGAAATTAACTGGTTTCCCTTAAAAGGAGATCAAGACATAGTAAGAATTGCGACCCATTTCGACTTCACTGAAGAACTAATTATTGTTCCACAGAAGACATCTTAGAAAGGTGAACTATGTGTAAAGGGTGCCAGGATGTTAGACTTTACTTAATGGTGTCTCTTGTGTGTTACTTTACATTTTTAAAGTTAAGGGATGATTTGCAGAAGGCATCTAACTGATACTTTTAATTTACGTAGAGCTAAGTTTTCATATTGCTACTCGTCAGTATGTAATCATTACACAGAGCTTATCACATTTAAAAAAATGTTGCTTAGTGTGTTACTCAATTTATAATGTAGTGCTCCTTTTCACTGAGCTGAATTTATCATAGTCTTAACAAACATACGTACTCTCGTGCAGCACACAGAGTGACCAGCTCTAGGATTCAACCGCACACCTGTCACATTGTTCAGAGATCTCTGCAGTGAATGGATCAGTTAGATCTATCCCTTTTACCTCTTCAACCTGTCTCCAAGCTGTACTTTAATAATTTGAAACAGAAGTTGTTCCTTCACAGATGTCTCAATTGATGAGAGTAGATTGCAAACATTTTTGAAGGAAACTAGCACTTGTCTCAGCTGGAAAACTAAAAGAAATATTGACGATTTGAGAGAGATGGGAATACACTACAACCCAAATACAAGGAAAGTAAGAAGCACACTAAAATGTGGATAGTCTAATAATTGAGATTTGCGATACTTTGCACATGTAGAATAAAGTACTGCACACTTTTGCAGCAATATGAATATAGTCAATTGTGTATGGTACCTCGAGGAGATGAACAGATGAATCTTCCTTATTTTTCTCACTTCAAATATTCATGTGTTGTCCCCTTTTACCACCACTTGATAAGGTTCAAGTGTTTGAGCTGTTTGACACAAGACCACTGCAAAGGTTGTACAATTCAAACTTCGATTAAAGGTCTTCTTTGAGTTGTTGAATATTATAAATAAACAATTACTGTGTACTGATGAAAACATAATTACATTTATTTTTAGTTTTCTGCATATTGATTATTCAATGACTTGGAGCAAAACAACATCAATATACCACTTTCCTTTTAAATTATTTTAATGTGGACTATCTTCTTATCGACATTGCCCTATTACTGAATTTGACACACAGTAATTCGTCATTACGTGATGTTCATCTTTGGTTGGTACTTTCAGCACAGAATAAATGAATGAATAAAATCCAGAAAATATTCCTAAAACCCATCTGAAGCTAAAATGTCAAAATCCCAAGCTCAAAATCAATCGTGTACAAAGTAGACATTCAACCAAAGGAAGGAGACACAATATACATCCAAGTACCTAGTGAAAGATGACCCAGGAAGACATCATGAGAAGGTGGAGAGGAACAACAGAGTCCTGCTCTAAGGCGAATCAGACAATCTAAAAAATGAAGTCAATATGAGCAGTCCTGAGGTAGTGGATAGTAAAAAATAAAACTTTCATATGTGTTCAACTTAGTAGTAGGACACCAGCTTCAACCCCTAAAATTATTCTTATGGTAGCTGTATCTTTGGCAAAGGAAGGCTTCAGTTTTGAGTTGTCTGATTCACCTTAAAGCTGAGACTATCCTTTGTTTGACATATGCTGTTGGAACGGATGTCTATATTCAATATGGCCGCCATGGTATGCAGTGATGTCAGCACATACATTACACAGCTACCATGCCTTTGTTTCGCCATAAACAGCACCTGCTCATCATCATTGTGGAATGTGAAGAGCATTATGATTAGAGATCTTTGTTTAAGGTAAATGTTATAGGGTGGATAGACAGGGACAGCATTCGGGCCCAACTGACTCCGAGTCTGAACATTCACCTGTGCTGTCAGTGTGAGGGCAAAAGCTCAGAACTCAATAGTCAAACAACAAACTCAATAACGTAATATACAGCCCAAGGCATATCTCTTAAGAAAAGAAAGTAATTTTAATCTCACACCAAAACTCAATATTGTAGAGTTCAATTGTTTCGCTATGTTGGGTTGCCGTAATTTATGCTATTCATAAGGTACTGCACTCCTCTCCCATCCCCCATAATCGTCTTCTCTCCCTCTGAGGTCATTGACCTGCTATTACCATGCCAGATATTAGGTATTAGGCTCAGGTACAAAGTGCATCAAGTGAGAAAGTGGATTTGCCATTATCTGTGCCTTAATGCACATATGTGTATTACAGAACTACCAGTGTTCATGTGTGTCTTAACATGTACTGCTACTTTTTATTATAGATTTGCTATGTTATTTGTATACCTGCTTAAAGACCACTACAATCTTGGTATTCCTGTTAATTTACATGCATTTTAAATGTATTGTAGCCATTTAACTCCATGTTGGACAATTGCAGATTTACTGAACTGCTAGTATAGTATATCCTCGTTTTGAGGTCGACAAAACAAAGCGAGGATTTTAGAAAGAAGTGGAGACAATTACTATTAGTTTTACTTGTTTTATATTGTCAAGGACTTTTCACATTTCTTCCCACAAGAAGATCCTGACAACTGTTCGTTAGTATGTTATCATTAAGCTCTTGTTCTATCACGTGTTGGACTTGGCTCTTTGCAGGATCTCCCCCGATTTTTTCCTTCTGTTGCTGAACCTGTTTTTTTGGCATTATGAATCTGCACTTTACAACTGCGAGCCATTGCTAAAGTCCTTGTACTCTCTCTTTCAAACATGGTAAAATTGGCATGCACGTAATAGTCACATTTATTTCACTTGTAAGTCTCTAGTAAATGTTACTACATGTACACTGGGCCTGTAAATTAAATGCCACAAGTGGGCCTCTAGCACTCATTGTGCCACTCACTAAAGTAGCCTTTTAAAACATGTCTGAGGCCTGCCACTACAGTGTGCAGTGCAGATTTAAACTGCCAATTCAACCTGACAAAAAACCTTTTGCCAGGCTTCAACCTTTCTTTTTAATACTCATAAGTCACCCTTAAGGTAGGCATTGAAGGCTCATAGAGCAGGGTGCATTGTATTTAAAAGTAGGACATGGATACTAAAGTTTTACCTGTCCTGGCCATCAAAAATGTAAAAAATCCTTTTCAATGTTGTAAGGTCAATCTCTTCCATTGACTAACACTGGGTTGCCTTATTGCATTAAATAATTGATAACTTTGAATTGCAAGCCAATAGAGATATGCTGTTTAATGTGAAATGAATTGTAATTTTAAATCCTCTTTAATGGGCTCAACACCAGACCAAATCCAATTTCAAGCTAACTCAAAAGGCAGGGGGTATTATTAAACTATGGAATAAATCCATGATAAAACCCATTGGATCGCCACTCAAAATTTATAAAATGCAGGCACGTGGGGCAATAATGTACGGAGGTGAATTGTGGGGACAAAATTGTGCCCCAGAAATCATTGCCACGGAAAATAAGTTTATTAGGAACTTGGTTGCCCTACCTATTAGTTCACCCCTCCTTCCTCTCAGGCTTGACCTGGGACTAAGATCCGTAAAGGAGGAATTAGGCTTAAAGCCTTTAACCTTCTGGAGGCGACTCTGGGTAACCCCTGAACTCTCCAGTTATAGGCAGGAATTTACCGAATTACTACAACATTCAATTGTATGGAAAATTCCATGGCTAAAATACATAAAGGATGAATTTGTGAGGCTGGGCTGTTCGGCTTTGTGGACAAACACGGAAGAGGCCTGTAGAAGTATATCTCGCAAAGACCTGGCCAGAATGTATTATGACTGTAATTTATCTGCTTCCCTATTGAATGACAAAATGGGGATAATGTTCAGCACATTCTTAATAACGAAAGACTTTTATAAGTTGGAGATGGTTCTGGATGATATAAATCCCATTGGCCTAAGGAAATTATTTCTCCAATGGAGATATAACTCTTTACCAATTAGAGCCCTCACTAGTAGATGGCACCCACCAACCACAAAAAACTGTCCAGCCTGTACTGAGGAGCTGAGAACGACATTCATGTTATGTTTTTCTGTCCCTCCTATACGAAACCTAGGAAAAAGTGGATTATTCCCATTTGCAGAAATTGGGGGTTTAGGCACCATATGCATGCTTATCGATTATTAAAATCTGACCTATCCCCCTTAACTGTTTTTGCTGTTAGCAAATATTTAGCTGCTGTGTGGAATATTAGAAGAACTTTTGTGGATAAATGAGACCTTGCCCAGTATACATGACTTTTCCACTGATGAGTTGACTCCCTGTTGATGCATTTTATAGGCAATGAAGACGTTCTTTATCTTTTTCCGAAGATGTATTTTTTTGAAATTTTTTTTTAGAAAGTTATACTGTATTGTGTAATGTTTTGTTTTTTATTGTATTGTGAACTCTTTTATGACATTTTAAGGTCGAAATAAAGATATAAATGATGGTAAGAATTCCACTTTTGGAAAATTTACTTTTTCTTTTTCTGAACATTCTGTCAGTGTCCTGGATTACATGTGTGTGATTAGCTCTGCTGTTGGGTTTGTGTATTTCTCCCTGACAGTGACACAAAGGGGACTAGATGAGGGCAGGATGGGCCATCCGGCCAAGATAGTGGGATGGCTTAAAACAGAGCTGTACCCTGCCACAATTGCACTTCAAAGGGCTTGCCTCCAGCATACACAAGGGAACCTGACACCAGTCTTTTCTCACCCCAGACAGTTTAGAGCGTTGACAGGGAAAGGAGAAGAATGTCCCAGAACCAGATGTGGGGGTAGTAAAAGTGAATCCCCTCACACAAAGGCCGCACCAGGTTTAATTGGACCTCCAGAGCCACTCATCAGAACACTCCTGGTCATGTGGACATAACCAACCCATCCCCACATCCCCACCGCTCTTACCTGCACAGGCTGCGGCTTATTGTAGCGCAGATGCAGAGGAACAACAAACTAAGAGTGAGCAAGTGGCCTGCTGGCTACCGCTGTTTATGTCCTGTAGTATTTAGTACTATTTTCATAGCACAAAATGCATCCTCTGGCTGAATGCAAGGGTGCAATTTGTACTAAGAAAATATCGCTAAATGGTGAATTGTGCTTCTCATGCGACTATGCATAATTATGAGTAATTTTGCAGTAATTATGCTAAAGCGAATTACACCAGTTATGCCCACCCCTAAGCAGCACCTCTCATTTTAGTCCAGGCTGCTATACTAACTCAAAATGACATTGGCCAGCCTTTTTTTAGACACAGGACAGAGAGTCTGGGGGACCACTTCTCAGCATTAGTCACTCCTGGGTTTCTCTCTCAGGCTTGCCAGGCATACTCCTTCCATCTCTCAGCAGTCACCAGACACCCAGACTTCTTCAACTCCTCCTTTAGAAAGTGGTAGCTTCAGGTGATGTCATCTCACCTCTGGGAGGCTGGCTGTCAGACACACACTAGCTCTGGTTTGTGGGCCTGTTTTTGGAAGTTTTTACTGTTGATTCACCTGATATTACTAAAAGCTGTCAAATCTCTCAGCTGAAGGTCCACAGTTTTGGATGGCAAGAGGGTCTTAGAGCCCAGTTCTTGAAAGTCTTGGTCTGCCAAAGGTAAGGGTGACTCCTTCCATTGGCCAAAATGCCAATAACACTTTGCGTGCCTAAGCAGATAGTGCCTTCCAGAAGGAGCCCCGAAAGAGAAAATACCCTGGAGGGAAAAGAAACTCCCACAAAGTCTGTAAGGCAAGATGACAAGGATAAGAATATGGAATCAGTGAACCGAGGCAGTATTCAGGAACACCACTGAAGTGAAGGGCAAGAGGTGGGAAGCACCAACAGGAACGAAGAAGCACACCAACAAGAGTGACAAAGTGTTGTGATGCAAGGATGCAGATCATCCAACTCCTTTTATATCCCAGGATAGGAAAATAACTAATGAAATGGTGCTGCCATCTTGGATTGGGAAGATTCCTAAGAACACAAAAGAAATAGCCCCCATCTTGGATTGGATTAAAGAAAACCCTATGAATCCTTCCTAGGAATTCTGGGAAGAAGAAGGGAAACTAATGTGACCCCTAGCATGGCCCCCGGGGAGAGGATTGCAAAAGACTGAACTGGTGGGCCAGCTCCGTCAAGACATGCTTATAGGCGTATGTGGTAGCCTGCCAGCTTTATTGCTGCCCTGCAGGTTAGAGAGGAGCGTGTCCCGCTGTAGAGTGGAAAGCGAGAGAAGTTGTCTGGTGAGGCATGGGCCATGTTGCATTTCATGATTTTGGAAACATTTTTCATAACAAGAAGCATTGCCTGCACAAATGCCTTAGGATGGTGCCAGACTGATTCCATTCACCTCCGCAGGGTATGTTGTCCCTTGGACTAGCTTGCTCACAGTGCCACCATAAGCCTCTTTGACCTAGACAGTGGGTCAACAGTTCTGGCAACTACTGAATATGACTACCCTTTTCTCTCAGGAACCGTGGTAACAGACCCAGGACCTTTCACTCAGACACTCGTGCTCTCTTTCACTCAGAGAAATTTACAAAGAATACACGAAGGGACGTTTTTAATATTTATTGAACCGAAGTGATTCTTGTATAAAAAACATGTGCTGCAATGATCAATAGACAGAAGCAGACAAAAGTTATAATAAGTGTCACGACAGTGAATAAAAAGATGGGTTCCACCATCTTGCTGAGATAACTTATAAATGCAGACATATTGAATATTATAACAATCTAGCGTACTCCTATGATGCAAACAATAACCTACATGTCTAGGGTGTGAATGTATGTTCTGCTAAGAAATCCCCTTCTGGATGTTCTAACCCTGTTACCTGGTGGATAAGAATGTAGGACCCCCTCTTGTTCAAGAACTAGCCACTCTTCACGGAGATGTCATTCAGCTGCTAGGCAACAGACTCAACATGCAGGTACTCCTCAAAGTCAGCAGAAGTGTCTCCTGTGATTAAACTTGGGAAACACAATTTTATTTATAGACAAAGGCATCCTTGCCTTGGGCCTAGATTGTGATCAGGCTGCAATTGTTTGTATTCCACAGATAGCTGTGTCCCCATATGAACGTATCAACAAACAGAGTTGTATAACGCAGGTGAGGGTCTTGTACACAATGCCACGGTAGTGTGATAGTGTTCCCATGAAGTTCTCCGTGTTAGCAACGTCGGTGTTTCCAAGAAACAAATTCAAATGTATGTCAAAAGTCGATGTGACAGAGTGGAGGCAACTTTGGGAAAGAACCGTGTACATGTAAAATGCCACTATTACCTACCAGACCTAGCTCAGGCACATGCCATTACTGCTGCACATGTATCAAGTCAAGAATAACTTTATTTGGTTCAAAAGACCATAAAGGTTTGACAAACAAACATCGCAGTTTTAAAATTTCATAGCATATTTGTAAAGCAGTGCAGTTAAGATTAACAAAGGATCCAATTCATAGGAATCTGGCAGTTACAAACATATAGACAGCAAGATATATCATTGATCATAAACTTCCAAAGTTATAAAAATTGTACATTAAAAGTTACAACATTCCTGGTCAGCTTCTATAGCTCATAACGCTTTCTAATGGCCATTTCAACTTTTATATAGTTAGAAACCACAATGCAAATAGCAGAAGTGGCCAATGAATACAGCAAATTAAAACCATCAATGTATGTGCAAGGCCGAAGCAGAGCTAGAAATGTTTCCCTTGGCTCTTTGTAATGATGGCAAAATAGAATACAGTGCAAGGTGTTCTGAGCTGCCAAATTGTCACACGGGCAGGGCATAAGTTTGTCCGCCCACCCTGATTGTCTCAGGAATGCCACTAAAACGTGCAGAGTGAATAAACAAAATCTAGTAAAAATAAATCACATCTGTACATTGGTGGTAAAAGTTAAGTAAAATTGCTATAGGACAGGGAGCAAACATAAGGAACCAGATGCCTCCGATTGTGTATAGCGCATATTTGCCCTAGAATAATATGCCTCTTTGACAATGGCTTTCACATTTGTGAGGATACAATCAGGATTCTCATAAAAGTGCCCAGGTCTATCTCATGAAATTTATCTCTCACAAATCGAAACCAAGGAATCAATAGGGCACTATCTAATTTCATACAGTCTTTAATCACATCCCTTGAGAATCATTTGCCCATAGAAGCAATGTGGCAATGCCTATGCGGTCCTCTAAAAATTTAAATCCCAGCTCTTGGTGACAAAGAAGTGTGGGGGCGCTATTCGGGGTCATCAATGGCCTTTTTATGAACTTATTTTCCAAAACCTGTAATTGGCGGCTTTTATGGTGGCCCCACACCCCTGCACCATAAGTTGCTACAGACAAGCACTTTGCTTTATAGAAGGCAGCGGCTTGTGTCCTAGCTTGCAAGCAAAACGGAATAACCCCTCCACAACCCTGCTTGTATGTTGCATCCTTGCTGTTGTGAGTGGTTCCCAAATCATCATATTATTAAATAAGCTTCCTAAATATGTAAAATTATTAAATTTGTCAATACTTTTACCCCTTACAGCAAAATTTCTAGTTTTGGTCCGTTTGGGGCCACACACCATAATATACATCTTAATAAAATTAACTTTCAAATCAAGCGCTGACATAAAATCTGTAAAAGCATTGAGTGATTTTTGGAGGCTATTTGCTGTCAAAGCCATTAACACTGTGTGATCTGCGTATAATAGTAGCGAGACATAATTGCCACCAATTTGGGGAAAACCAATTTCCTTATCTCATAAAAGTGCCTCTAGGCCATTAGTATAGATTAAAAAGAGAAAGGGAGCTAAAATACATCCCTGCCGGACACCTTCAGTTGAAAGAATCGGCTTAGTCTTTTCCCTTTGGGGGCCGTATCTTATGGCAACAGTGGTGTTAGTATGTAACCTAGGCAAGAGGGGGATGAGTGCTTCCTCAACACCCATTTTTCCCTTTAGTGTTCACAATTTCTCCTGATTAACGGTATCGAAAGCGCTAGACAGATCCATGAAGGCCAGGTGGCTAGAACCCTTCCTGGACATCATGTACTTGCTAATAATCAGGGACAAATTGAGGCACTGCTCAGTAGTACCCAACACCCTCCTTTACACATGTATCACAGACACTCTGTACACACACTCACACTTGACAAACACACAGGATGTCAGCACTTGTGTTGGTTCTCACCTAACAGTGGAACTTTCACAAGAGGGGGAGTAGGCCTCACTTTCACTTGCACAAATAAAAGGGTCTGGTCAAAATATAAATCACAAAATACGGTATTCTGCTTCCACCACTTTACGTGGTGAGCCCTGAACAGGACAGTAGTCTACTGTTCTCTATGACAACACCCTTAGGGCAGCCCTTCAAGTCACAGGACAGGTCCTTGACCTCACACTGTCAGGGACAGGCCTAGGCCTCTGCATACATGTCAGATTAGCATGACACGAGAGCCAAAATCAAAGACAGGAAACTAGATTCACATGTGGTTGGGTACTTCGAGCAGGGGAGCATGTCCTTATACCAGGTAGGTGACATTCTCTTCCCAATCCATGCATACTCATTCTAATTGCCACAGCGCACAAGATTCTCTGCATTCCGCATCCCACACATACCTCACCACAAGAGCGTACTTTTTCAATTGCAAGTTCTAGAACCTCTGGTAGCACTCTGCACCTGCAATATCCAAGGCTGGTTACAGTCTAGGCTAGGATTGGTCTAGGTGATCTCTGTGCCTTCAAGAAGCCGCTGCCGTGCCAGCTCCTCTGAAGGTTCTGAAAATTTAGTGCACAGCCGTCATTTTCTGGTGGCTGCACACCAAGCCTTTTTGTTTTACACAAACTTCAAAAGTAGGAGTTTTATTCTTTAGAGTGTGGGGGTCATACATTTTTTTCCTGTCCATTATTGCCAGCTTTTTCATGGTTGTTGATTGTTCAGGTCTGGACGCTCACCCATAATCCGGTTCAGTTCCCCACTGCCCGATGTACAGGAAACACACTAGAATATGTGGGCTGCAAGTGCCCTTGAGAGGTTACCACCCTCTCAAGAGGAAAAAGTCAAAGGCATTGAAAACCTCTTTGCTGGACAAAGACTTCAGAGGGCCGAAGAAAACCAGGAATCTGGAATCCAATATTAGAATTCTTTCGGAGAGAGGAGTCAGGATCAGCAAGTGGGGGGAGTGAATAAACAAGCAAAGGAACACTGTTTTTTTGCAATGCACCCTCAAGCCAGACTAAATTCTGTCTACAGTAAAAGAGCAGGAAAAGCAAATGACATCAAACCTCACAATCCAGGAAACACAAAGGACTGGGGAAAAGCGGAAAGAATCAGAAGGAACAGCCATAATACAAAAGGGAAAGAAACAGGAACAAAAACCTGAACAAGACTAGCTATAGAGCAGCTTTAAAATGCAGTTGCAAAACCTCAGGCAGGTGACTGCCATTTTGGAGCTGGAGGAACAAGGAGCAGCAGCTAGGAGCCTAGGAGCACAAGGGAATGCAGTCCCAGTTGAAGGAAACTGACAGCCTGGAGATGCAAGGCTTCATACGGTGGTCATGAGACCTGGGAACTGCAGATATATAGCAGGTATGGCGGTTCTCGGATGCCCAGGTGGCCATGACCCTATGGCTGCAACAGTGACAGACAGAAAAAAAACATCAGATGGTCTATTCCGGATAAGGCAGTTGATCTGATGTTCTATCGACGGGCCATCGGAGTAAGTTTTCTGACACTGGAGCCAGTCGGAAAACTGACAGACAGTCTGAATCAGAATGAAGTGGATGGAATGACGGTTTGGCAGCCACGTTTGTGATGGAATACCTCCACCATACTCTAAATCAGTCCCTAAGTCTTTGAATAATAGTTGAGCTGTGAAATGAGCCACCCAGTTCTCACTGTAGAAATGACAACAATTGCACTAGTAATGGTCATGTTGTTATGAGATGTAAGTCAACATTTGGCATCTATTCAACCCTTCAGTTAACACAGTCACCACACAAAGTTGTATTCCCTAGTCCGTATGTGGTTTTGCATGCAGCCAAAGAAGAACTTGTGGGGTTATAAGAATTTAGATAAAGGACCTGATTTAAAGTATGGCTGTATTAATCTGCCTGTACGGGTGGGGGAGACCATTATGGCAACCACCCTGGCAGACAGAAAACCACTATATTTAAAGATCAGCAGTGGCCCAGTGGTGATCTCTGTACCTTCAGAGGAACAACCATCACAATGGTTCTTCTGAAGCTACCAAAGGTTTGGTGAATGGCTGCCATTATTTTTTATGGTGTTCCACCAAACCTTTTGTTTTTCAAAAATAAATTCCTAAAGTTTCAGCTGGTTTGTGAATAACAAATAACTTAATAACTTTCAGCCTCACAGATTTGTTCTCTAGTTCTGTGGGTTGTTATTTTTCTTTTTTGCATTTGTATGGGTTTCACTACACTGCCTAAAATGGACATCAATTCTATTACAACATAGAAACAACTATGTTAAGGATCATTACATAACAAGAATAAAATGTGCCTTGTTTGCAGGGCTTTGGGCACTGTCATATCTGTGTGTCAGGTAGATCTTGCCAAGAATTTAAGGGATAAGGTAGGTACTGTGAAAGAACCTATATTTAGTTGTGAAAGAATTTATACTTACCCTGTTCCTCTTTTCAGGATGATAAAGAAACGCCAAGCAGAATCACATGAAAATCTAAGGAAGAAAGGGGAGAATCAGGGATGGACATACCAGAACCAATCAAATAAAGTGCAGAGAGGGACAACAATTTTTAAAGACCATAGAGGGGGGGAGGTGGGGCGAGAATGACGAGAGGAGATTTGTTAAACGCAGGAGCAGGTACCAGAAACAAGTGTAGAGGTATGTGAGAACTGGGAGAGCTTGAAGAGGCAGACTTGGCAAGAAGAGGCACAGGTGTGAAATGGGCAACGGATGCTGAAGGGAAAAATCTGTACATGCAACCAATGGTGGACACGGAGGAGGAGAGTGAGACAGATGCCTCTGAGGAAAGCAACACAGAGCATGCCAAAGCAGGCGAGGGTGGCACGGAAGAGACTGTTTGCTCCAACCGATCAGGTGAACCTACCCACCAGAAACCATGAGCTGAAGACGGGTGGGTCATGGGCAAGCGAGTGAAGGGAAAGGGACACTCTAGTTTGGAGGTACAAGAAAGTATATCCAAATGGTATAAGGCAAAGTGAAAGTTTAACCATGTTTTGAGTTACTCTAAGCATTAAGAAGGAAACTCTTAAGCAAAGTTAAGAAGTTAAGGAAAATCTGAAAGGGCAGTTACTTTTTATTATTTTTTAGGCCTAATTAATTACTTTCTTTGAAAAAACAGAAAGTTAGTGGTGATATTATTTAAGAAACAGTCCACTTATGACACTTTAAAATAAGAGGCATGAGGATATAAATTATCTCATGATTCGTAAAGCTGTTTAAAATTACTCAAAGTGTGCAGAATGGAAGAAGTGGAAAGAAGGCCTACGCTGGTGCGTAAAAATCATGCTAACCGGTATAGATGAAACACAGGCAAAGGAAATAATGAAGAGAGAAAGAGAGCTCCCATCCTAATAATACTTATTAGCATTTGCTTATTTTTCTGAGGTGTGAAAAAGTGATCAACCGCCAACTCACCAATCACCTGGAAGGAAACAACCGAAGCAACGCCTCCCAATCCGGCATCCGCTCCAACCACAGCACCAAGCTGCCTTAATAGCTGCAACTGACAACATCAGATCCATCCTCGACCATGAGGAGACAGCAGCCCTGATCCTCCTGGACTTCTCAGAAGCGTTCAACACTGTATCCCACCACACCTTCATCACCAGACTCCACCACATCAGCATTGGAGGAAAACCCCTCAAGTATATCACCTTCTTCCTTACAGGAGGCACACAGAGAATCTGCCTACCACCCGTCGCCTCCGAACCCAAGAGCATCATCTGTGGCATCCCACAAAGATCCTCCCTCAGCACCACTCTCTTCAATGCCTAAATGACGCCACTGACAGACATCGTCCGCACCCACAGACTCCACATCATCTCATACGCTGACGACACCCAACTAATCCTCTCTCTCACGGAAGACACCGCCACCACCTATCCTGGAAAATTGTCTGACCAAAGAAGCTGGTGAAAGAGAAAACATAATAGACCGAGACTAAAGAAAACTTTCTGAAAGCTCAAGAGATTGAAGTCAGAACAATAAATATCTTTGCAACACAAAAGTAGCCAAAATCTTTTGATATTCACAGAGACATAAGTGCACCTCAATCTAGCATTACTTGTTAATTTTTTTGTGTAAATTAACAGTTTCTGCCAGTTGGTTTCTGGTATCTGTTCTCCAAGTCTACCCCTGCCCCTCCATTTAGCCTTAATCCCCAGTATTGTCCCCAAGCGATTCCTACAGTAAGGCTTATAAAGTCTACCTCCTTTCAACAATGTATATAAATCTAGTAGTATTTTAGTTTCCTACCTATGGATTCTCCCTATGAACCTCTCTCAGCCCCTGTCAGTTTTGCGTACGGTTAAAACTGAACTGATTGGCACAAAAACTGGTCTTTTACTTCATCAAATGATTTGAATTTGTCCTCATTGTATAGACCTCCCATTCTACTACAAATATTTCTAGTGCATTCAACAACATTTGTATGCAACCTTAATACTTAAAAACTAGGGAGACGCCAAATCTTAGCATCCACAGTCAATGGGTGTCCCAGACCTGGGACATCGGGGTTAGCAGATGAGGGATACAAGGACCGCTTGTTAGAAGAAACATATACATTGAATTTAAGAGCATTCATCTATGATAGCCATCCAGCAAGGAGTGTTCCCTGTGAGGCAAGGTATTCCACCATTAAGGTAACTGGTGTAACTGAGATGAGATGCCAAGTAAGAGTACTTAGGATCTGCCATTGCCAAGCCACACTGTTTGTGTGGAGGTTTACGTTGTCAATTTCATTCTCATCCGGGGGTTGACCCATAATAGGAAGGTTAGAGTACCATCCATTTCTTTGACTATCGAATGTGGCACCAAGCATATAGCACTTTGTAATACATTTATGCATCAGGGAATCACCACCATCCTCACTATGCCACACAACTTATCAGTGATGGCAGCGGTAGGACCTAGTGTTAAATAGATAATTTTACCAATATTTGAGGGCTATACTTCCAATACAACATTATCCCCAGATCTGCAGAGTGTCTTACCTGCACCTAGGTAATGCACTCAGAAGAAAGAAGTATAATGTGGCCCACGTCATCTTGAGCCTATTCAATTAAAGAACTCTTCTAATAACTAAAGGAGGTGTGGCACTGCTCTTTCAGGCAGAGATAAACATACAAATGTGTCATCTGCATGAAGTAATACCACATGTGTTGTGTCTCCATTCTTTATTCCCCAATTATTCAGCTTTAGAGGGACCTCATGTGCCAATGGCCCTATGGCTAGTGTGAACAGGAGCGGTGAGGGTAGGCAACCATGTCTTGCACTGCATCAGAGCTCCCAATTGCCAGAAATGACTTTAATTGGTCTTTACTCTATCATGAGACTATAATAATGAAACCAAACTGAGAAATCTGTGACTGAAATCATATCCCATAAACTCTCCAACTAGGAACTCCCAACCCACAGAGTCAAACACATTTTTATATCGAAGGATGTCACTAAGTAATGAACCTGATCCATTTTCAAAAACTTCTTGACATGAGCCAGCATTTGTAGGTTGTGCACTGTGCTACATCCTATCACTTTCCTAAGTGTCCCAGCTGTGTCTTTGCTAAGAGTTTTGATGTTAGTTTTGATTATTGAAAGGAGTCTATGTGACTTTGGACAATTTTATCTTTACCAGACTCGGATACCTTTATTCTCACTACTTCCTGCATCAAATCCAGCAGTCAAACCATCTCCAAGGCCTTTGTCCACACCTCCGTTCATTTGTCCACTAATAAATGTGACACCCATCAGAAGAATTCATCTAGTAGACTATCTGGCATTGGATTCATTCCTCCCTGTTTCTCCTTCAGTGCAGTTCTCAATTCCTCCCCTGGCAATGAATTGTCTAATTTGTTCCGCAACTCAAGGGACAGCAACAGTAATTCAAACTTTGCTATATTTTCTTCAATCTACACCCAATACAACCTAGGTCACTGGGCATGCAATTATTTGATCTTTTGGTAAAAGACAACATGAATGCCTCTCTGGATGATACCATTTATGCCCATCTCTTGATCGTTTCAATAGCTGATGTTAAGGTAGTTCCTTATACAACAGCCAGGCCATTATCATCCCTGATTTGATCTTCTCCTTATGTAATTTCTGTTGAAATGATTAATAGGAGTTCTGGTCACGTCTGGCGTACATTGTCCCCAGTAAATGTTTTTGTTCAGTAATATCTGGGGAAGTGCTGTAGGAACATGACAATCACCGTTCGTTCTGAGCAATCCTACCTTCTACATCCACCGTATCTTTCCTGATCTGTGCATTTTTTCCATACATTCAACTAAGACATATGCCTTCACCACCATCTTCATCTAATCCCATTCAATCTTGCTTGTTGCTGCTGAATTCCTACTAATGTTTAAGATCTGGGGAACATTTTCGAAGAGCAGTATCCTCAAGTCCTTTTCTTGAGGGACTTCAGCTCTCAATCTCTAGGTTAGACTCCTAGGCCTACAGTTATTCTAGGTATATGTTATCAGGTATAATCCTACTGGGGGCCTTGGCTTGGAAGCCAGGAGAGATGGACGCCTAAAACTCTTGCTCCATGGCAGAGGTCCAGTTCTCAAATTGTTATGTGTCAGAGAGTGGCATGAACAGTCAGGTGTCTGCTGCTTGATATCTGGCTTCATGGTGGGAGTTTTATTTTCTTTGTTATACTGTCAGCTGTAGAAGCCATCTCACATTTCCTGAAGCTGTGCTATTTTTGAAGATTGCGTCGTCCATTTTTAATACCATTGCAGCACCAATTCTTCAAATTTTCACTTTTCTCGGTGTTTAGAAGTGTTAGTGTTTCTTAGATACTTGCTGGGAATCCTTTCATGGGATGGATGTGTTATACAAAAGTTCCATAAACCTCTTTTGAAGGTTTATGTATTAATAATGATCTCACCTGTCATTTTAATAAACTTTTCAATGCCAGCATTCTTTTACTTCATTTGACATGCAACAGAAACATTTTCTGCACAGGAATCTGCCTCTTTTATTCGAAATGAGAAGAGCTTTATTTACAATGAAGCATGTATTTTTTATGCTGTGAATTATTGGGGCATTTTTGGGAATATTGTTAGTTTTCATCACTATTTCCTTTACATGAATCATTTTATAATCAAATGTGGTTGTCAATATAACTAATATACGCAACAAAAAGTAAAATACAATTTTAATGTTTCTTTAATATCTCCTCAAGAAATGTCTTTTTGCTTATACTATTGAAATACTAAATATATCGATTCTGAGATTACTGAATATGAAAATAAAAGCCTCTTTTTGGAAATAATTTAACTAACTGTTTATAAGTGTATGGAGAGAATGTGACATTAGAAATGATCTAATAACTAATATCTGGAATCCTTAAACTCAATATTGTTCACAAGTGTTATTTGAATGCAACTAAGATAAAACAATGGCAGAACAATAGTCTAAAAAAGCTGAATTGCATTATGTGGAGATTTCTTAAGTTCAAGTGTCAAATAAACACCTATCCGTAAAGCCCACTAACAAAAGACCTAAAAAAGATCAGCCTTCTCCGGTGAAATCTCTCTCACCTATATCTATGGTGCTAATTTTGGAACAAATAAGTGTTCTAAAACCTTGCATGGAAGATACTAAAAACCTTTACATATTCCTGACTAGAAATGTTTTTTATGGACAAAAGCGTATCAGAATTGGAACAAAGAGTGAGTGACATTCAGGATACGTCTACTAAAATAGAAAAGCTGCAATTGGAAGTTGATGAACTCGGAACACATGCTGAGGATCTTAAAAATAGAAATCTCAGGAATAATCTTAGAATTTATGGTGTTCTAGAAATTGCCTTGTTCACTTTTTCAAAACATTCCTTCCAAACTTTTTGGATCTTTGTAGCTCTACATCTCTATACATTCAAAGAGCTCATAGACTTGGGCAAAAGTCAGCCTTTAGACCTAGAGCTGGTATTCTCTTACCTCTTAAACATACTAACCTTATGAAGGTTCTTAATGTGGTTAATATGAAGAAACAAATTATGTGTTCAAGTTATAAACTTTATTTTGTTCAAGATGTGGCTTAGGTTACAGCTGACAGAAACAAACAATATCTAGATTTAAGTCCACAGTTAAGAGATATGAATGCTAGATTTGGCTTGATTCATCCATGTCGATTTAAGGTAACGTACAGAGATAAGACAACCACTTATGATTATTTATTTATTTATTTATTTATTTAAGGTTTTTATAGAGCGCGTAGTCACCCATGAGTATCCCAGCGCTATACCTCGTAATCCTGATGGGAGGGGGTGCGGAAAATAAGAATGGTTTATGGAATGATGATCTTTCTAAATGTAAGAAATTTGTGTATGACTGTAGAGAAGAAGACATTTAGACATCTAAAACATAATTCACTCTTACTTACACTGTCAAAATTAAAAAAAGCCACTAAACTGAATTTGTAATGGATCATATTTGTTAATATTCTAATGTTATAAAAAGATTTTTACAGTTATTCTCACCACAACCTTGTGGTTTCATGGTGCCTTGACCATCTGGAGCACTTTTGTGGTTATCTCTGTATTTGTAGTTTCCCCATTCCTCCAAAACAGAAGAATATTCAATATAGGTATGTTTTCAGCCATCATTTACTTGTCTTGTACTGTTCTTTTTTATTACTGTTGTAACTCTCTTTCCTACCTCTTTTTTTCAATTTTTCTGCC
The DNA here is from genome assembly GCF_964204655.1 of Triturus cristatus. Classification (NCBI taxonomy): domain Eukaryota; kingdom Metazoa; phylum Chordata; class Amphibia; order Caudata; family Salamandridae; genus Triturus; species Triturus cristatus. Next base: position 551,248,226 of record NC_140584.1, read on the forward strand.
TTTTCTATCATCCTTTTTGAAACTTTGTTTCATCTAACTCTTAATAGGAATATGCATATTGCTAACAGTCAGCTTAATATCTGTGATGTCTGTTATCCTTATAATAGTATTGTAAGCACATTGCTGTTCCATTTATCACTTTATTTATTACAATTTGGGAAATATGATGGAATGTGAAGGGTTAAGACACCCTGGTAAAGCAAAGAGTTCTGTCACATCTAGGCAAGTTAAATACAGATATTGTTCATTGACAAAAATCACATCAGCCTGAGTCAGAGGCAATCAAGCCTAAAAGATGTTGGGTGGGCCATGTTTTTTATATCTGCAGCATTAGGAAAAAAAGGGCACGAGAATACTTGTTACCAAACATTTAAATATTAATGTTGTATTACAAAATAAAGATGTGGGAGGTAAATGGATTGCCTTTAAAATATTGACTAATGATATTCCAATCACAATCTTCCATATGTATGGCCCTGCGGTAATGAGTACTTCTTTTTGGAAGGATATTGCAAACTAGATTTTAAAATATAGTGTTGAATATTTTATTATGTGAGGTCATTGCAACCAAATATTAGATCCTATCTCGGATAGAAATTCCAAAATGATGTTTATACCCAATAAAATGCATGAGACATTTTGTTCTACCATCTGTCTGAAATCTTTGGTTGATATATGGAGCTACTGTAATCAATCTTTAGGGAACAAGATGTTTTATTCTCCAGCACATCATACACAATCCAGAATTCATTATTTGTTTACGAGAATATGTTTAGTACAGAACATTTACTTGCAGAAATCATATCTGATCATTCCCCTTTAATTACTGATTGCCAATTCATCCAATTTCAGCCACGCCCTAGAAGATGTAGATTTAATAACTAGCTCCTTTTACATCCTTTTGATGTTAAGTTTCAGGATTTTACCAATGAATTATTTAGTATTAATATCTGCAATTATACAATTTTACCCATCAAGTGGAATACTTTTAAAGCATTTACGATAGGTGTTTGTAAAGTTTATGTGAAGAAAAAGAAAACATATGATAAATAAATCAGTTACCACATTGAACTCTAATGAAATGCTTGAATACAAATTCTATCATTCCAAATCCTAAGAATTATTAAATGAGTTAATTAAAGTGACATTACAATGCCATAAGGATTCCTCTGTACAAACTTTATCCTTTTCATTGCACTAGAACTCTAGATATTATGGATGCCATAACAAACAGGGAAGTTGTTAGCAAATTATTTAAAATTTAAAAAGGAATGAAATATAATGGAAATCAATTAAAGGTATTAATGATACAATTATTTGCAAAGTTAAATATGTTTTAGATGAATTTGTAACTTAATCCTCCTGAACAATTCCATCACATACACAGATTAATGATTATTTAAACTACAATCAAAAACCTAATTTAGAAAATATTGTTTGTTCCCTTATAAAGACTGAAATATCTCAAACGGATATTGATGATGCAGTTGAATATGCTAAAAAAAGGTAAAACACTAGAAGCAGATGGGCTTACTGTGGAATTTTATTGCCATTGTTCTAAAATCGTATCCCTTGAACTTCTCAAACAATATCACTTTTTGTTTCAACCAAATCGGCCTGTTGTACTTTTCAACAGGCAATGATTTGTCTAATTCATAACAAAAATCATAATTTACAATTTTGTAATAAATGCAGACCAATCTCTCTAGTTAGTTTGGATTATAAAATATTTGCAAAGATCTTACCATTACGATTAGAAAATATTTAACCTAAATGAGTTGAATTGGAACAGGTTGGCTGTGGCAAAGGTCGTTTTCCCTCTGATGATACTAGCTGTTTTTTCAAAATCCTACACATTAACTGCTATTTCATTTGATGCTGAGAAAGCATTTGATTGTATTGGATGGTAATTTATGATTGAATCATTGAAATGGTTTGTTTTTGGTCCTAAAATATTAAACTTAATTTCATGGTTATAGTCAGCTCCAAACGCTGCTGTTTTTGCAAATGGAATGTTATCAGATTATTTTACATTAGAGATTAGTTATGCAGGGATGTTCCCCTAACCCCTCATCACATTAGAACCCTTCATTTATAAGATTAGATAAAATGAAGATATTTCAAGCTCCTTTTTAAAAAAATTGCAATAGAAATTATCAAAATATGCGGATAATATTCTTTTATAGTCTTTTTATATCTTGATAACAAATAAATCTATCTCTGCTTGCCAAACAGTATTGAGATCTAAATTAAACTCAGATAAATATGGAATATTGCTACTTAACAAATGTTATACCAAACAATCTTTTCCAATCTTTGCTTGGAGTTCAAATAAGCTGAAATACTTAGGAATGTGGTTTACAATTTCAGTTAAAGATGAAATTGAGAGGAGGGGCGTCGCGCGCATCCAAGATGGTCGCGTGAGCGCAGGGCTCCCCGGACCCTTGCCGCTCCTCGTAACTTATCCTGACATTATCCTGGATTTGTGGACGGATTCTGGAAGATGAACCTTGGCTGAATCCATAACTCTTTTCAGAACGTGAATCGGACCTGGGAGACCTGAACTACAGCGTCTTGCATTTTGGAGGCCCACCTGGAAGCTGTGCCCGGTGCTTTGGTGAACTGTGGGGCCGGGGAGTAGTTGAACAACAACGGCATCGGAGCCTTGCCAGTGGTCGTGCCCCCACTTTCAGTTTCGCTTTTGTACTTCTGCGTGGCCTGATCGAGGAGCTACTTCGCGCGGCTGGGGCGTCCTTCGGCCTTCGCTCAGCGCCTTAGCTCTCTTCTGGACTGATTTGTGCCTTTTTCTCATCTCTTCCGAGCGGGCTCTCGGACTGTCTGTGTCTGATCTGCTGGCGCCCCCTTTGATATCTGTCCGGGCGGACCCCTCCGGTGAGCATCGTTCAACATGGCGGGCAAGGGGGATCCCGAGAAGCGGAAGACCAAGACATCCCAGCGTGGAGGACCAGTCCAGAGTAACATCATGGATCGTTATACCCAGGGTAAAGGATCCCCCGGGCCGGCCAGTGCCGTCGTGGAGGACTCCGGTGGTGGCCCGTCCGTCCCCACGGAATTGTCGCTGCAGGACGTTATGGGCGCCATTAACGGCATAAGGGAGACCATCGCCCAGCAGTACGAGGCTCTGGCCCGTAAAATTGACACGGTTGCCATTGATGTTACGTTAATTCGGGCAGATCTCTCTAAGACTAACGAGAGGGTTCAGTCGCTGGACTTGAGGACATCCACTCTTGTAACGGATGTATTGGACCTTCAGGCAGCTCTTGGCGATCTAAAGTCGGCAAACGACACGATGTCCCGGCGGCTGGAGGATTTCGAAGGCCGGGCACGACGCAACAATATCCACGTCATAGGTGTGCCGGAGACTTCCGACAATCGTCCGGTGGATCTCATGGTCGAAGATCTCATCCTCACTCATCTTGCTCCTTCAGGCCTGAGCAAGTTCTTCGCCGTGGAGCGTGCCCATCGTGTCCCGGGCGGTAGACCTCGACCAGGAGCTCCCCCGAGGCCTATCATTGCAAAACTTTTTCATTACAGAGACCGGGACGCGATCCTGCAGGCCTCGAGGGTGCACGGCCCAGTTAAATATGAGAACTCCTCCGTTAACTTCTTTCCGGACTACACCCAACTCGTTCAGAAACAGAGAATGGGCTTTCAGGGGGTGAAGCGTCGTCTTCGAGATCTGGAACTCAAATACTCTATGCTTTTCCCTGCCAGGCTTCGTGTGGAATATGAAGATCGGACTATCTTTTTTGAACGCCCTGACACGTGAGTGACTGGTTGGATTCCCTGCCGAACCGGGGCGAACGACCTGGGCGTACTGGTGGTGCCGAGGGCGGAGGGCCTCTGCAGGAATGATTCTTGGTCCTCCACTTTGACATTCCTTCTGCGTTCAGCCGGGTTCTACTTCAATTGTATATTTTGTTTATTAATGTTTCGTTTGGGTGAGGGCGGGGACGGGTCCCTTTCCTCCTCTAGGGTCTTTTTGTAGCATGGGATTGTTAGGGCGACAGGCACACTGCAAGTTGGGGGGGCTGTATAGTCCGCAGGGGTGCAGGGTGGGGGGAGTTGCAATGGTGTGGGGGTGGGAGGGTAGAAGTGGTTGTTGGGTTGTGTGTTTTTTCTTTTCAAGGCGGTGTGTTGGTACCTTTCCAGTTTCGGGTGTCTGGCTGCGTGCCCGGGGACTCCAGCTTCTTGTGTTGGGATGGGGGGGGACGGGTTGAAACTGATGTCTTGGAACGTCAACGGATTGGGGGACCGTATCAAGCGTGGGGTTGTGTTGCACTATTTGCGCCGATTGGCCCCTGATGTGGTATTTCTTCAAGAGACGCACTTGGTGGGCAATGTATGTCATGCTATGAACAGGGGGGGCTACCGACTGGTTGCACATTCTGGCTTCACCACTGGATCCAGAGGGGTGGGCATCTTGCTGCGATCTTCCCTCCCGCTTGAGATTGACAAAGTCACTCTTGATGATAGAGGGCGCTATGCGTCATTGACCGGACGATGGGAGGGGCAGACCCTTTCATTGGTTTCGGTCTATGTTCCCCCGGGCCTCCAGACCTCCACTTTCTCTGATGTGGGTCGTATGTTACTTGATCTTCCTGATAGTCTCTTGCTTATGGGTGGGGATTTTAATTCCGTGATTTCTGGCGAGTTGGATCGTTACCCTCCCAGGGCCCTCTCTGCCGCCCAGGCGTGGCTCGGCGGGTTCTTGGACACTTTCGGTCTGGTGGACTGCTGGAGGTTGATACATCCGACACATAGTCAGTACACATTCCACTCCGGGGCCCACGGGAGTCTCGCCAGACTAGATTATTTTCTTATGGCCGCGGCCCAGACCACCCGGGTCCGGGAGGTTAAGCACCTGGCCCGGGGCATTTCCGATCATTCCCCATTGTGGCTCCTCTTCGATACCGGGATGCGATCCGCCGGGCGGATCGCCCCCATCAACCCCTGGTACTTGCGTGACTCCAAGATTCGCAATGGTCTCATTAAGTCGCTTGATCAGTATTTTCTTGAGAATGAGGGGTCCATCTTGTCCTCAGTGTCCTTGTGGGAGGCTTTCAAAACGGTTCTCCGAGGACATGCCCTATCCCTGATCGTTGAGGCCAATAAAGCTAAGAACGGGGAGGTGGTTGCGTTGGAGGCTGAGATATCGGGGTTGGAGGCTGCCTTGGAGACGGGTGTCACTCGAGACGGGCTCCATGCCCTCAGCCTGAAGCAGTTTGAATATAAGTCCCTTGTTACGGATGCTGCTCGGACAATGTATAGGGAACTGCAGGGTAGACTGTATGATGCTGGGGATAAGGCGGGTAAATTGATTGCTTGGCTTGATAAGAAGGAGAGAGTGAATCGAGTGGTCCCCGTGCTTCAAACTTCGGATGGAGTAAGTGTGACTGACCCTGGTGAGATTGTGGAGTGTTTTGCTGACTACTTCCGTGCTGTGTACTCCCCGGTGTCTGATAGAGATGAGGCTGACTCTCGTCACTTGTTGAAGGATATTGCTTTGCCCTGCCTGTCGTTGGATGAGCGTGAGCAGATAGATGCCCCATTATCGGTCGACGAGATTGCTACCGCGATTCGTTCCCTTCGCTCAGGCAAGGCTATGGGCCCCAACGGACTCCCGATTGAACTTTATAAATTGCAACCGGATAAAATTGCGCCATTTCTCCGTCGTATGTTTTCGGAGTCGCTTGAACTTGGTTCTCTCCCCGATGACCAAAGTCTGGCCACTATAGTCGTGATTCCTAAGGAAGGTAAGCCTCGGGACCGTTGCACCTCGTACAGGCCTATTTCTCTGTTGAACGCCGAGCCGAAGATCCTTGCCAAGATTGTTGCTAATCGCCTGCTTACTGTTATTTGTGATCTGGTGCACCCGGACCAATCCGGTTTTATCCCGCACCGGAATACGGCTCTTAACTTGCGGCGCCTACATGGCGTACTTGCTAGGGCGGAATATCTTTCAGAGCCAGCCATCTTGGTTTCCTTGGACGCCACGATGGCCTTTGATACGATAGAGTGGCCGTATCTTTGGGCCACCCTGGCAAAGTTTGGCTTCGGGGCGGGATTTATTAGTTGGGTTAAACTCTTATACGCTGCTCCGTTGGCACAGGTTGTCGTAAATGGGCGGGTTTCCCAGCCTTTCGCCCTTGGGAGGAGCACTAGGCAGGGGTGTCCGTTGTCTCCCCTGCTCTTCGCTCTGGCTTTGGAACCGCTCGCTGCTTGGCTTCGCTGGGCACCGTCGATAAGAGGGATCCAGTGGGCCCCTGGCTTCGAGGATCGTGTCTCGTTGTACGCGGACGACATTCTTTTGTACCTCACCTCACCACGTAAGTCACTCAATGTGCTCTTTGACATCCTTACTTCCTTTGGCAAGAACTCTGGTCTGATCATTAACTGGTCCAAATCTTGTGTCTATGCTATATCCGGTGGCCTTCCTCTCTTGCCTTCTCGTTTTCCCATTAAGGCGTCTCACTCCGGCTTTATGTACCTGGGGGTGTACGTCTCGTTGGACCCGGATGTCCGCTACGAGCATAATCTCCTCTCTCCACTTCGGAGATTGAGGATAGACATGGCCCGTTGGCGTAAGCTTCCCTTGTCTCCCCTCGGTCGTGCGGCACTTTTTAAAATGATGTCTCTTCCCCGATTCCTTTACGCACTTCAGAACTCCTTTGATATTATTCCGGCGGCCTACTTCCGGGAAGTGGAGAGCTTACAGAGGAGACTTGTTTGGGACGGTCGTGCACGTATTGCTCATGCAAAACTGACTCTCCCCTGGTATGACGGGGGCATTGCGCTCCCGGACATCAGGAGGTACTATTGGGCTTCCCAGCTATCTGCTATTAACCATGCAACGTACACACCTGGTCCGAATCCGGCTTTCGAAATGGATAGATTTTTGTTGCCTGGCGGCAACTTTAACAGAGCGCTTTACTCTCGATCGGCTGGGAGGAACTTAACCGGTCCCACTAAGATTGCAGTACGCTTGTGGAAGGATGCGAATGTGGCCATGGGCTGGAATGATCGTTTGACGTGTGCAACCCCTTTGTTTGCGTCTGAAAGATTGGGAAGCCTCTGGACGACGAAAGGCTTTGAGCATTGGTACACGATTGGCATCAGCAGAGTAGGTGACCTCTGGGTGAAGGGTGCGGTTAAATCCTTCGCGGCGCTGCAGAGTGAGTACGAGTTGAGTGAGAGGGAGTTCTTTCGGTACGCTCAGGTTCGGCACGCCTTGCTCTCGGTCTTCGGGGCTGAGACTGCAGTCCCTGTGTCTTTGCCACTCGAGGACCGTATACTCGACTGTCACTTGCCCGACAGTACTATTTCCCTTATCTATAAAAAACTAATAAACAATCGGGCTGATCTCCTCGTGCGTCTGCGGGAGGCGTGGATCGGGGATGGTGTGGAACTGGACGATGAGGACTGGCAGTCTGCGCTGTCCTCCCCTAAGGAGGTGGCCATACCCGCACGTCTCCGTCTTGTCCAGCTTAAAATTCTCCACCGTGTCTACGTGACGGGCCCTCGTTTGGTTTTGATGGGTTTTTCTGAAGACGGGCTCTGTCGGCGTGGCTGTGGGCTCAGTGCCACTTTTCTCCATGTTCTCTGGGAGTGCTGTGAGGTGGCGGAGTATTGGCGCCGGGTGCATGCTGTCATGGAATGTGTCACTGGGGTCGCTCTGTTGCCTGAGGTTCGCCGATGTTTGCTGAATGTGTCGGAGCCTAATGATTATAATGCGGCTCAGACTCGGTGGGCGGCCCTTGGGAACATGATTGCTAAGAGGGTTATCGCACAGCTTTGGGGTTCCCGGCGGCCTCCCACCGTGTCAGTATGGAAGGAGAACATGGATTGGTGCATGTGCAGAGAGAAGACTGTGTATGTGGCTCGGGGTAAGCCGGGGGCGTGGGGTAGAATCTGGGGTCAGTGGAACGCGTACCGAGGGAATATCTGCACACCCCCCCTCGTGGACACATCTGATGTTGCTTTGTCCCCCTGATCCTGAGGTTCCCGGACCATTACATTTTACCTGTGGATGGTTATAGCTCTCCCGTTGCCCCCCCTCCCCCCTGATCATCTTCATTGACCGCCTGAGGGTGGAGTATGTATTGTGTGGTCCCCCGGCTGTGGTTAGACGCCCTTTCTCGATGGTTTCCGCCTTGTTTTTTGGTCTTATTTAACATTTTTTTGGTTGTCTTTATAAAATTTATGTATCCTGATAACCTCTGAGGTGCACTCAGTAATTTGTTAATTCGGCTGAGCCCCAGGGGGCCTGTTGCTGCCTTGATGTTATTGAACATGTATACATTAGCGGCCGGCCCTGGTGGTTGTAGGCCCATGTTTGTATTGAGTTTTTAGGTACAATAAAGGTTTAAAAAAAAAAAAAAAAAAAAATTAGGAATGTGTGGCACCTACTTTTCTTCTGTCATTTCGGTGCTCATGTTTACATGAGAAAAATAAATTTATATTGAATTCAACATCCTAAAAAAAAAAAAAAAAAAGATGAAATTAACATAAACCTTGAGGAGATTACAAACAAATTTGAGAATATGTGCTCAAAATGGATTCCATTATTTTTGGCCTTGCTATAAACATTATGATGTCTCCTCTAGTGATGTATTCAGTTTCAATGATCCCTGTTCAGATTCCTGAAATATTTTTGGGAGAAAATAGAAACAGTAAAACTATTGTACTGAGATTTGTATGGAATAATAAAAAGTCTAGATTAACCCTCCCAATTCTAAAACTGAAGGAGCAGGATGGTGAGGTAAACTTCCCAAAATGTTCAAAAATGTCATAAAGCCATTTGTCTGAGTATGAGATAGTGTATTATTACATGTGTTAGATGGCAGTCCATCACAAGCAATAATGTAACCATTTTCAGCCGAAGTAAAAGTTTCAGTAAATTAAGCCTGAACTCATCCCTTACACAGAACAGACAGTATTAAGTTAAGAAACACTGAAAGAAAATCCCACATCAATTTACCAAAGTAAGGAACACTTAAATGATATAATGGGATTTATATAATTCGACGGCTGGGATATCCATCACTGTTGTGACGGAGTAACCTGTCTGCCAAGATCTAAATCAGGCCCTTAATCTCTGAAATGGAGGTCAAAATCTCCCAGCAGTGCAAGGCAGACTGCTTTGGCTGAGAAGAGCTCTACGAGGTTGATAGCAGTAGGACGAAGTCCTGGTGATGCCATTGACTTCCTGTGGGAAAGTTCTGAGCGGGAGAAATTTAAAATTCATACTCGAGGAAGGTCCCTTGCCGGCTCGATACTTTGGTGCCCGGTGAAGATTTCTATGTTCGGATTTAGGCATTTTTTGGAGCTCGTACTCCTTCAGCAGAGCAGCTTGCTACAGTGAAAATAGATTTTGGAGAAATTTTCATCTTGAATACATATCTTTTTATTTTGGTATGTTTGCCTTTAGGGGGTGAAAATGAGGCATGGGAGAAATTTTAATTACGCTTCAGTAATTGGAGTAACTACTCATTATCTTGTGATGTGAAATTACCAAAATTACACAATCATGCCAGCTCGAGTATTTAAGATTAATTTGCAGCAAGAATCCAATCACAGGAGAACAGAAACAACAAACAAAGAGAAAGTGAGCGGCTGATGGCTACTGCTATCAGTGTCCTGTAGGATTTAGTGCTACTTTCTTATCTCAGAATGCATTCTCGGTCCATTTGGGTGTGAGGATGCATTTTGCACTAAATAAAATAGCACTAAATGCTGGATTATGCTTCTCACCTAATTACTCATAGTTATAAGTAATTTTGTGGCAATTGCAAGTATTTACGCTAGAGAGAATTGCTCCAGTTACACCCACCCAGTGAAAACCCCTCTCAAGCAGCAACCACTATCCTTGTCAGGGTGAAACACAAAAGTCACTAAATTAACCCGTCCTCAACCCTCTGGTAGCTTGGCACAAAAGCAGTCAGGTTTAACTTAGAGGCCCTGTGTTAAGTATTTTTGCAACACACAAACAGTAATAAAGTGGTGTTGTTTAGTTCCTATATAACCTATACAGGATCTGTGCCTTTGAATAACATAAACTGTGGGATTGGTGGCATACTGATTCCATGCACCCCCACCGGGTATGTTAGCCTGTCTGTATCAGCTAGCTCACAGTGCCACTAGAATCTCCTCTTATCAGGGAGAGAATAGTAATTGGCAACCTCAGAACATGACAACCCCGATACCTCAGAATCGTGGAAACAGTATACTACCTTTCGCTCAGTCGCTGGTGCTCACTTAGTTTGTCTCAGAGAGATACACAGAATAAACAGGCTGGGCGTCTTCAATAAGAATTTATTGAGCAGTTGTTATTCTAGTGTAGAATAGATGAGCTGCAACAACCATTAGACAGTAGCAGAGATAAATGATTAGAAGCACTATGAAAGTAAAGGGAGGGTAAAGCTCTACCATCTTGCAATAATCATGAATACATATGAGTATATAAAACTCATGACAAAAAGTGCGTACTCCTACGATGCCTCCCTAACTAGATGTACCTGAATGTCCCTAGCATCTGTGTAGGTGTTATGCCAAAAATTCCTCTAGGATCTAGTCAACCCCATTACCTGAGAATGAGAGAATATGGGACCCCATCCTGGTCTCGAGTTGGATACCCCGCGAGGGATGTTAAACCACTGCGAGCTAGAGCGTCTGCATGCAGGAACTTCAGCGTCTCTGGTCAGTGTGTCAGCCGGGAATTCTCGGTCTCCTCTGTCCTTCTAAGCAAGATGTGATGTATATATACCTATAGGTCTCCCCAGGGGTTCTACCTTGTTGTGTTACTGTGTCGGCCTAAAGGATGATGTTGGGCCTGAACTTTATACAGAGATATTATACAGGAGATGTTAGTCCTGCTGTTAGTCCTACTGTGCTTCCAAGAAGCCTCATGAATAATGTATGAGATTCGAACTAGGGAAAAACCTGCGTTCTGAATGCCGTTTTGTATCTAGGTAAAAGGTCAGTCCCTAAGAACCGTTATGTATGTAATGTAGGGAAAAATATAGGTGAAAGGTTGCAATGTTTCCTGTGCCTATATAGGGTACCTATATGGAATATGACAGTGGAAATCCAACACAATAAAAATCCCACACCAATTTAGAATAATAGAATAAAGTTTAATGATAAACTTGAGTCCAAAATTGCAAGAATCCAAAAATTAGAACTGGAGGGATGCAATTTTAAAGGTTTAAGTTAAAATAGCACAAAGAAGCAAAAGGCGATAACCGTGGGTTTCTGCTCGCCCTAGACTGGCACATGGTAACAAGTTCAGGTCAACTGCAATGGAGTGCGGGTTGGATACAGAGACCAGGTTAGTCCTGCTGAAAAAGTTACCTGCTCAAAGTCCGGCGTGCAGAGTTTAAAACTTCAGGATTTTACAAGAGGAGCTCAACTGATGCCAGCCAAGGGTTCAGGACCTGTAGAGGCACATCTTGGGGATCAGGAACTCACTCCAGCAGAGGCCAGCCGGGCCCAGGGAGGGTACAGTTGCAGGTACAGGCAGTTGCAGGTCCAGGCTGGGCTAATTGCAGTTGGACCAGCTGGGCAGTTGGAGGGAGGCCTCTGGAGCTTGTTGTATCTCTGCAGCTCCGAACAGTCCTTGTGGTAGTCCTAGGTTCAAGGAGATACTCCTCTCTCCTTGAAGGAGCAAGACTGGCCCCAAGCAAAAGGGTAGTCCTCTGAAGAACAAGCCAGGCCTCAATCAGAAGGGCAGTCTTCTGGTAGCAGCAGGGTAGTCCTTTTAAGAATAAGGCATGGCTTAAGTAGCTGGAGTACAAGGTAGTCCTTCTGTAGTCTTCTGCATGTCCAGGAGTATACTGAGATTGGGTATTTTTAAACCTGGTGCCAGCTTTGAAGCTGGAGAAACTTCTAGAGTAAGTTCCCCCCCCACCCACAGTTGGCTTTGGAATTTCTTTCCGCCTTGCCCAGGCTCCAGGGGGTCTAGGGTGACAATTGACTGGTGCCAAGTACTTTGTGAGTGTGCTGAAAGCTGCCTTTGAAATGTAAGTGGAGCTCTGAAAAGCTCTGCTCCTCCCATCCTGGCAAGATGGCTCCCTCCCAACTACACCCAGGTCCTATTGTTCACTGTTTGTGCCCAAAAGGCATTGCTGATGGAGGGAGTAATTAAGAGGCCCAGGAAGAAGAAACCTGCTAGAAGACCTCAGAAAGTTTACGCCAGGTATACCATTATAGAGTGCATTACATTACAATTGTTTTGGGTCCAAACCTGCTCCCAATCAAAAGTTAGTACTTATTAAACATAATAAAGAAACCCAATGTCATCCTATGGGAGAGGGGTCCTCACAGGAGTGAAAAATGGATTTGGGAGTTTTTTACCACCACGGCATGCAAATCTTAAAACCACATTTCCTATCCTTTAAACACAATGAACCCTGGCCTATGGGGTGTTTATGGACTACCCTAAGGGTGGCATATGTATTAAAAAGGGAGGTTAAAAGAGCTACTTTCAGGTAGCTGGAGAGCTACCGGTAGCTCGTGAGCTACTCATTGGAGAAGCCTGGTCTAGCGGGATGTATCTTGTACTGAGGATGTTCCTGAAACACTGCGCTTCTGTAGCTCTGCCATTTATAAGCCTTTCCCTGATTACTAACTGGTTTTACATGCAGTGTGTGTGAAAGGAAGCTCAGGCACACCAGAGTGATCTGCACTACAAAGACTGACATTGTGTGTAAGGGGCATATACATTAATTTGTGATGTCACCATATCAGGGAACCCTGACTGACACTCCCTACATTGCCTGTCCTCTACATTGCACTCTCCCCTGCTGATGCAGTATTCTGAGGCCTCCTCTTTCCCTTTGGCTGGGCCATGTGGGTGCTTGTATATTCACTGACTGCGAAAGGGGGTGTGCAGCACAATTATGGAACTAATACAATGGTGCTCGATCCTCACAGAAGGGTACTTTTAGGAAGTAATCCCTTAAGCAAACATTTTGCCTCCAAATGATCTGTGAAAGTTGTTTAAAACAATGAAAATGTGGAGTTGTAAGATTCAATTCCAGAACCTCTACAATTGCTTCCATTCTCCAAGAAACTGTCAACATATGTTGAAATAAATGTCAACTGGGAGTCATAAATGGTTGTAGTTTAAGTAAAATGTGACTATCTCATTAACAGATAATCCTCCTGTCAGAATCAGAATCAGAAAATAGCTTTATTCGATTTAGTCAGAGAAATCACAAAAGCACAATTAAATATCATATCAACTGTTATAAAAAACTATTAAAAAAAACAATCCATTTAAAACTTTAAAAGGGGTTCCGAATGGTCAACCAGATAAAATTTTCAGTTCATTGATAGTCTGCATCTAATTACACTTTTTAAAAACATGGCAACCAAATATGTTGACGTTTCATCTTCCAACATGCGTAATTTTAGCAGTGCCAATCTACATTGTCTCAATCCCCAACGTTTCAATAAAAGTTTTAGATACTTGTTTCGTGGCAGTGTATAAAATTTACAAAACAAGTGCAGTGTATCAATGATTGTTGTGAAATATCGTCACAGGGGCAGAGTATCATCTCTTTCGACCAATTATTCGGTTCCGGGAATGTGATCCATCTGAAAAAAGTGCCCCCCCTAAAACGGGTCAATAGCATCCTAGAATAACAACTCTGGGTATTTACTAGATAATCCTGTAGCCCAGGTCTCTGTACAATTAAATGATTTTCCATTACCGAGACCTTCTATCCTTCTACTTGCCACCGTTTTGTCTCTAAAGTAAAAAGACGAATCTTTTTTAGTTTTTTTCATGATATTGTTGTTAAGAGATCCGGGGAGTCAAAGAATTCAGGGTACCCAATCTCCTTAAAAAAAGCTTTAACATAAGTGAGCCACTTAATGTTTAATGCGCCCTGTAACTTTAAACAATCTTGAAGTATGTTCCTATTTAATTCTGTCTCCTTAGTCGTCCACACCTTGTGCCACAGTAAAATAGGACTCATTTTAATAAGATCTGTAACATAGGTCAGACCTAACTCCTGGTGGCAAACATACGTAGAGGTTGACTTTGGTACTGCTAACAGGTATCTGAGAAAAGTGTTCTCACAGAGTTGAATCTCTCGAGTGTCTGCTATCCCCCACATTCCTGCCCCATAAGTTACTGTTGAAATACATCTTAATTTGTAAATTTCAAGTAAGATATGTACTGGCCTGCCTCCCACTTTATTGGCAAATTGTTGTATTGCCCCAATAGCACGAGAAAACGCTAGTTTTCTTGTGTACGCGGCAGCGGACCAAGACCCATTTTGTTCAAACAATATTCCCAGATAAGAAAAGGTTTTGGTTTGTTCTATCCTTGATTTCTCTAAAAAGATCTTACATTGGGTATTCCTTTTATGTGAACAACACATAGTAAAGGTTTTCCCTATGTTAATTTTTAAGCCCCTATCACTCATGTAGTCAGAGAAAGAACAAAGTGTTTGTTGTAATTCCCTCTGGGTCCTGGCCATGATTACCGCGTCATCCGCATAAAGTAAGATGGGGGCTGAATTTCCTCCTATTTGAGGGTAATCTTGACTTTCATTAACTAAATGGGTTGCCACGTTATTAATATAAAGGTTGAACAGAAATGGGGCTAAAATGCAACCCTGTCGTACTCCTTTTTTTATGGGGAATTTCCTTGAGCATTGGCCCTCTTTACCAAATTTTACTCTTGCACCCGCCCCTCTATATAGTTCCTTAACAAACAGTAATATGTGGTGATCAATGCCTAATTCCATTAAGGTATCCCACAGGATTTCATGACTAAAGCAGTCAAACGCCGAACTAAGATCGACGAAAGTTAAAAAGAGGTTGCCTTTTTTCGCCTACACATATTTTCCTCTAATGATGGCTAAGTTCAACCCTTGTTCCTCAGTGCCCAATCCGGCTTTGAAGCCATATTGGAACCTTGAAAGGATCCCTGAGTCTTCTGCCCATGTTTGCAGCCTATTTAGTATTACTCTCCCTGCTATTTTCATAAAAGAGTCTAGCAACGAGATGGGCCTGTAGCATTTAGGGTCGTTTCGGTCCCCCTTCTTAAAAATTTGAACCACTATTGCCTCTTGCCATGTTTGTAGAAAACCTTGTTTATTGCTACTATTTAGGACATTAGTTAACAGGGGCGCCCATAAATCCATATTCATCTTATATATGTCCACAGGTACTCCGTCTGGACCGGGGGCCTTTCCTACTGCACTGTCTATGATGGCTGTTTCCACCTCAGCTACTGTAAAATAAATTTCCAAGGGAAACAGGCCATCTAAGCTCTCACAAGAATGGGCTGGTTCTTCCTCCTCTGCCTCTTGCGGAGCGTCTTTTTTTATAAAGTTCTGTGAAATGGGCTACCCAGGTGTCTTCATCTATCGCCATTTCAATGGTATCTGTGTTTCTAGCTGCAAAAAAAGGTGCATTTACCGCTTTCCAAAACCCTGTAGTATCTTTCGAGATACAGGCTTGATGTAGAGTATCCCACGCTTCTTTTTTAATTATTTTCTTCCGATTTTTCCTTGCAGCGTGGTAGGACACTCTCGCCTTTCTAATTTCAAAGGGATCTTTTGGTACTCTTTTGAGTGTTTGGATCAGGGCTGCATGTGTCTTCCTGCAATCTAGATCAAACCATCCCTTGTCCTTTTGTCTAGGATGCTTTTTAAGAGTGCCCGTGAGGGCCTTTTTTATTTCTGCAGAGATACCACAGAAAGCAGAAATAATTTCATTACAGTCCCCATCTGCTGATAGACACAACATGAAGTCTTTGTAGTTATTTTTTATCAGGACTTCCAAGAAATCGACAGGGTCTACTTTGTTCCATTTTATTGAATAACCATTTAATTTGGCTAGAGTTAGTCTGTGTCTATAAAGATTTTCTGTGACATCATGATTTTTTCTGTTAGTAGTCAAAAGTTCTAAACGCAGGCTAATGGGGAAGTGATCACTAAGTGCAATATCGCCTATTGCAAGCTGTAAAATATAACAGTGAGAACTATTTGGTACCAGTATAAAGTCAATCACTGAATTACAGCCCCTGCCATTAAAGGTAGGGTGAAAAGGTGTCTGTTGGTTGCAGACTTCATTCGCAAAACCCAGATCTAAGTCAAAAAGTAAAGTATTAAAAAATTTCCCTTCAGTAGTGTGGGTAAAATGAGTACAAGGATCTCCCACGAGGTTATTCAAACCACACACCCCTGTCTGACTATTAGTGCACAAATAACAATTAAAATCCCCTTCCCAAATCACACAAGACCCCTTCGTTTCGACATCACTGATATTTTTCACACAGTTTGTAAGGTCATCCATTTCTTTAACAAATTCATTTCCAGGGATGTTGTTATAAACGTTAATCAAATTAATGTCATAATTTCCTCCTATACTAAGGAGGAAGAACTGGTAATAACATGAATCCCTTATATCATTTTTGATCGTAATGTTTATCGTATTTGATATATATGTACAGAGTCCCCCAGAATTTCTGCCCCTTGTTGTTTGTTTCGCAGGTGTACGGAAAGTGCGATAGCCATTTATATGGATAGCTTCCCTTTCCCAACACTCTTGTAATCAAATAATAGAGAATTTATTTATGAAGGAGACAAACGAGGGGTCGTTTATTTTACTAGCTATGCCCGCCACATTCCAACAGAGAAGTGTTAGGGAGTCGCCCTTATCCCTACGCTTAGTAGTAGTTCCCTCCCTCTCAGAGACATTGGTTTTCTGGATCAATCCTGATGGAACTTCATGCTCATTTCGTATGGTGACTGTGACTTGGCCAACTATCTGATCTAAATCAACTAAATTACATGAGGTGTCAGTCATAAACTTATCGTCTTCACAGATTTGTCCTTGGTCCGCTAAGTGTGCTGTAATGTGCGTATTTATTAAACCTTCCTGGGTGTCAAACTTCCTTTCACTTTTGGCATTCAAATAATTACTATTTGAGGAATTTCTTTGATCATACCCCTTACTGGTTGTTCTGATTGCTCTACTTGAGGGTAGTCAGTCCACCAGGTCCAGGCAGCTAAATCTATTTTGAGTGGGTATCTCCTTCCAGTTAGTTATTGGTAGTTGACCTCTATTTTCCCATCCCTCATGCATTGATTTCTTCGCCCATATCCACTTGCCGTCAGGCTCAATTAGATTAGTTTTGGGGTAGAAGTAAGAAAGCAGTCTAGTTTCTCTAGATGAACCCGTATGTTCATTTCCCCGTGAGCAGATATATTCGACTGTGCGGGGATCTTTAAAGTTTACCACCACACAGTCGCCCCGGATTGTTTTTGGGCTGTGCCCCACCCACGAAATTCTCCGCACCATCAATATTTCACTTGTGTTATATCGGGGGAGTGTTTGATTTGTATTGAGCCAGTGTGTTACCTTATTTTTCAGGGACATATATGATTCATGGCTGGAGCTATCTAATTCTGGAACACCGGTCAATACGACCACGTATGGGCCAGTTTCTGGTGGTTAATTTAAACAGAGACCAGCCTGAGGCACCCCTACAATAGATGGTTCACTTAGTTCATTTTGGGGGGCACTAGCTGAGATGGGCTTTTCTAGGAGTTGTGAGCAAGTTCTTGTGGGAGTTACCGGGATTGTTGGTATAGGTGCTGGTGCAAGTGAGGTATCAACAATCGGTATCAGGGCAGGTGGGATGATATTTTTTTCTTTTTGTAATTTTTTCCCCTGGGCATTGGCTGTGCGTTGATGATTTTCTTTAATTTTGTCTATTAGGCCCCTATTTGACTGTTCTAACTGCGAGAGCTGATTCTCAATCCGTGCCAGTCTTGATTCTAGGGGATCTAAGGAAGCTTTTAGCAGAGCTCTCAGGTTTTGTAATAGGGGATTTTCTTCCGCCTCTGCCTCAATCCTATCCATATCTATTATGACATCGACACCCCCACTATTTAGGTCTTGGGGTGGATTTTCCAGGAGATGGATACTATGCCTGGTCAATGTCTTCTTACTAATTTCATCCTTTGATTTGGATATGGTATAACGCTTTCCTATGCCTTTGACAGCCTTTGATTGCCTATTACTATTTTTTGTCCTAATTATATTCTTTGTTTTTGGGATAGCACCCTCGCGCCTATCCCTTAGTTTTCTAGTATTACATATCTCCGGGGAGTTTTTTCCTACTGGCATTTGAACAACCTCCGTTGTTGTTATCAATTGTGTACTATTTGTAGGTACATTTACTCCAGTGTGTGGGTGGTAAATAGAGGCTTGAATATCTAAGGGATTCCCATTTGAAATGCGTTCAGGTGTTCATACGGTCGCAAAATGGCCCATTGAGGATCTTCTCGCTATGGCCAAGTCTTGCGACACCCGTCGCTCCATGAGTATTATGCCTTGATCAATTACCGAGTTCGCTCTGACTATGAAATTGTCCAGGGTACCAGTTAGCATTTTCGCCCTTATTGTGGTATTACTCGTATTTCCAAAGTCCGACATACTGTTTGGCTCAAAACGGTTAGATGGAACACAAAGTTCTTAAATTTTCCACAAAAGTACCTTTATTCCACGGTATATGACAGACGGTGATCCCGGTCCGGTCTCTCTCGTGCTCGAACGGGCTCAAACGGGCCCGCCCTTGGTTCGGGCTTCGTCCGGTGCCGCCCACGCGCGTCCCGCGACGCGGAGGAAGCCTCTCCCTTTTCTGCGCCTCCGGGCGCGAGGAGAACGGGAGTTGGCCGCTAGGCAACCTGGGAGCTGTAGTCTCCCCCTGCTGAGGCCGCGCGATGGTGTGGAGCGGTGGCAGGGGAGGCACACAGCGTCAGGACCCCAGGTGCGGCAAAATGCAGAGCGATATCAGGAGCAGGCAGCAGGTCCGCTAGTTCAGGAAAGACAACACCAAGTAAGACACCCACTCCACCGAGGAAGCCTCTCCCTTTTCTGCGCCTCCGGGCGCGAGGAGAACGGGAGTTGGCCGCTAGGCAACCTGGGAGCTGTAGTCTCCCCCTGCTGAGGCCGCGCGATGGTGTGGAGCGGCGGCAGGGGAGGCACACAGCGTCAGGACCCCAGGTGCGGCAAAATGGAAAGCGATATCAGGAGCAGGCAGCAGATCCGCTAGTTCAGGAAAGACAACACCAAGTAAGACAGTTTTCACTGCTTCTGGCGCCCTCTTGTGACGGCCCGCGCTCTCTTAGCGCTAACCCTCCTGGGAGTGGTGGTCCGTGCAAAATGCCGTTCCCCTCACGGCGTGGAGTTCTCGCTATGCGGCGGGTGCTGGGCTTGGCAAGCGGTAGATGGGTCACAGCCGTTCCCCTCACGGCGTTTGGATGCAACAAGGAAGCTGGTACCAATCCTCCTGTCAATACCTGTCTGTCCTACCCCTCTACACAAACAAATACTGATACCATGCAGTAACACCTCATCAATATCATACAATTGCAAGTAGTGGCCATGGAATGGGAAGTAGCCACATGGACTACACTCTCCTGGGTCCAATCACACCCAGAATCCCCGATTCCATGTGTAATAATGTTCCCATTTACATCCTCCTCATAGCAGGTCATAAATGGGAGCAAGTGGCCTAAAAAGGGTTGTGGGTTGCAGAGAGTGTCGGAGGACTTTTGGACGCTTGTGCTGGGAGTGGAGAGCACTGAAATAATTTTCCTAATGGTAAAATTGGGGCTTTTCTTTCAGCACTTGGGAAATCCAGGTGAGAGATGACCAGGTCATTTGTAATCACACGAAACATTAACCTACCTTTAATCTTGCCTCAGGTGGTAAACTCTTGTATATGGATCTGACACCCAAGTATGAAAAAATCAATCCCCACAGTATTCTTAGTACCTCCATGTAGACACTGACACATTACACTCACTAAACACAAGCACAGAGAAGTGACTTATCAAGGTTTACAGCCAGACTTCATCCATTGGTCTGTTGTTGTGTCATTCACATATGTCTTCCACCCAATCCAACATGAATAATGGGGAAATGGTTCAGCCCACTTCAGCAACTGGTTGACTTCACTGTGAATTATTTCATGCTTCCCTTTCGCAAGGAGCTCATCCACACAAAAAGTAGTTCCCTTTAGTGCGAGTGAATACTATGTTAATGTGTACTATTTTTAAGATCAAAGACTACTTTTGCCTTTAGCCTGTGTTTCTTTTATATTGATGATGGCTCAGCAGCTTCTCCAAAACTTTGGCAAAAACCATGACAAAACAGTACAAGAATCGACAAAGACAAGAGACTGACAAACAAAACCAGACATATTGGCTAAGCCAATGGTTGTTTGATTTGATAACAGGCCTTGTCCCATTCCCTGCTTGTGAGTTGCTCAGAACAATGAGCCTCCCATTGTCCTCTAGCAGTGTGTTGTTTTCCTGTCTTATCTGCCTTCAATGCTGCGTTCAGTTCCATAAAGAGATTCGCTACCAGTAAGTCTCCCAGCTTTGAATTTAATATTGATGCCAATTTTTCTGTGACATTAGGTGGATTAGGGATCCCGCACATATGTATCTGACTGTATTTGGTAGTTTAGCAAACTGTAAGAACTGTCCTGGCCTAATACCAAAACTCACCTGGACATTTTCAAAAATTATTAACATGACACTGGTCCCCTCAAGTCTTGCAGCCTCCCCTTCCATCCTCTTTTTAGTGCATGCCGGCTCCAGAGCTGCATGTTTGGTGTGTACGGTGGTGTCCCAAATCCTGTCTTAACTGTCCCTTCCAATATCTATCCCTCCTGATTTATGCATGGTTACCGTTCCGGTATTCATCTTCCCATCATGAACAGAGACGTTTTAACCCCTTCGCTGCGGCGGGAATTCCGCCGCAGCGCTGGGGGGGGTTTGGGGGCAGCGCGGTGGCGCTGTGCTCATGACGGAGCCACTCCGTCATGAGCCACGGTTGAGCTGTGCTCATGACGGAGTGGTTCCGTCATGACTCCGCCCACTGCGCTAATCGCCCGCACAGGCGGGGAATCAGCGCAGCGTGGGAGGAGCGGCGGCCAACGGCCGCAGCATGACGGAACCACTCCGTCATGAGCACACGGCACCCGTGGCTCATGACGGAGTGGCTCCGTCATGAGCGCTGAAGGGGTTAAGGCATGGGCAAAGTGGGCTCTAGTCAAGGGCCCCAGCCTTTCAAGGGGCCCCCTGATAGACCCAGCTCTGTTCTGCAGAGTCTTGCACCGGATGACCTTGAATTACTCTTAAACAGATTTTTTTAAATTCCGTTTTCTTGTCATTTATTTTTAATATGCGTGATGTGTGACAGTCTATTACAGGGATCTTGCAGAGAAATGTTGTGTTTACGTTTCATGTAACATCCTTGAACAGTTACATTTGGATCAAAACAGGACCTTACATATGAGAAATGGGAGGGTATCACAGAGATTATTTGCATTAATACAAGTGAGCTGCTGTTGTGTTACAATATTGAAAACATACGTCACTATCCCTGAATGTTAGATGTAAACACATTTAGAATTTGACGAGTATGCTTGTGCAATTTTAATGACCTGGCCAAAAAGGGCATGAAAGAACTAAAATGGGATCATATATTCAAAGCTGTTTCTAACAGGGGACCCCGAAATATGTTTGGCCCAGGGCCCCTAAAATCCTTAAGATGTCCTTGATCATGAACACTTCTCATCACAAAGTTTGTGTGTGTGTCTCTCCAACAAGGCCTTTTCCCAATAGGACTATTCCTCGGGCCACCATCGTTATAGATGATGTTGTGTCACTATAAAATACAATTCTAGATCCGGTAATGTGAGAGACTGGCCTGGTATATGATGTACACTTATGTAAGTGGACAGTCTGCAACAGTCCAGACAACCCTTATGGTGATTTAGGAGGTCTTAGACAACCGTAGAAAGCCCCCTAAGTGGTAGCTGTGGAGAGCAGCCTTCAGGCATAGTCCAGATAGACTGTAAAGCAGCTTGTTTTACCAGAAAGCAATCTTATAGGTATAGATTAAATTAAAAAGAACCACACAAGGTATATATAAAAATATGTATTTAGTATATAATACTCACTAACACGTTTAGATATCTCCTACTCGGAGATATGCACAATGCACACAATACTTTGAATAGAAATTACGTAAATAGCACAGAATATACAATGAACCCCAGGTGGGAACAAAACCATATATTAAGAAAGTTGTATAAGAACCAAGACAATGTACTGGGGACATAGAAGTGCCAGGGACCCAAGGAACCACCCAAGGTGAGTGACTAGGAACCTCACGGAGATCGTGTACAGTGTGGGGACACAACCGCATTCTCCGTACAAATCTATGTGTAAGTCACGGTTGCAATTTTAAAGAAACAGGACCCTTCCCAGCGGACCCTGAAGAAACCCCGTGGATGCCAGAAGGCTGGAGAGCCACCCCACCCTTGGATACCCTAGTTCCCACGTTACCTACACCAGGGAAGCTGGGTGCATAGGTGTGAAGAGGTGTCAGAAACTGCAGTGGAACCCAATGGAGGACTTCAGGAAAGTGCCACTGCTGTAGAAGGAGAAAGTATCCAGTGGAATCGAAAGGGGGATTCAAGTTGAGAGGTACCTGCAAGTAGAGGGGACAGAGTCACTCAGGAGTGACTCGGAGACCTGGAAGACGAATGCCCACCGATGTCGAGTGTTGCAGGAGAGTTGATGGTGACCTTGACACCGCAGCTGTCAGGACCAGGTGATGCTGAGGATGACCAGGTGCTGTACACCAGCTGTCCATCGGGAGCACCAACAAGCCTTGGCAACTGCAAACAACATGGAAGTTGAAGAAAGTGCAATATCGGGACCAGCAAGATCCAGGGGACTCACCACAAACTGGGAGGTTAGGGCAGGCCCCAAGCGATCAGGGGAGCCCAAATTAAAAAAGGGGGACCCTCAACAGCACCCACAGGCCGGAGGCACTAGAGTCGCAAGAGGACCTCGCTCAGCTCACCAAAAGATGCAGGCCACCATGCAAATGATGCGGTGTGGACAAAGATTCTGGTCACTGGAGATGCTTGAGGTTGGGGTTACTTGGAGCCGGAGATCTTGGTGGAAGAAAGCCAACAAGCCATTGCAATGACAAGTTGATGCGGTGCACAGGGGTTTGGTTCTTGCAGCTCCTACAAGGGATACTGGCCTCAAACTTGGTGAGAGGGCAGGGCAGGCCTTGTGGAGAATCACAACCTGTGTTGCTGAGCCTTTCGGAGTCCGTGGGAGCTCAAGATCAGCAGACTGGTCAGCTTTGTTGCAGTGCCTGCAGATGCAGGGAAGTGACTCCTTCACTCTACGGAGAGATTCCTTCAGCTGTCTTTGATACCCACAGACCCTGGAAGGTTCTTGTATGGTGCACAGGCACAGATGATGCAGCAGACTGGAAGGGAGACGAAGTCGAGCCCAAACGAAGTACAGCAAAGTCCAGAGTGCCCAGATAGTAGAAGTTAAAGTGGTGTCTGAATTGAATCGTGTCCCACAACGAATCTAGGGACCCACCCACAGGTAAGCCCTTAAGTACCGTAAGGAAAGGGTTGGGACGATTCAGGGGACCCTCCCGGGTGGATTTGGACAGGGGGGAGGATACTCCCATGTCCTGTGTCCCGTTTTGCACCAGAGCGGGAGCCAACGGGTCCCAGAGCTGGTTTGAACTGAACTATGCAAGAAGGCACCAAATGTGCCCCTCATGCAGACTGAATGGTGCTGGCTAGCGCACCCACCAGGCCCCAATTCCCTAAATCCTGTCTGAGAGGTGGTCACGCCTCCTTGTGACAGGATACCTACTGTTCTGCCTTCCCTTGCTCGAGCTTCGCTCAGCCGCAGGAGGGCAGAATCATGTCTCTGGTCAGCAGCAGCCATGTTGTGCTGTACGGGACTAGAAGACTGGTACTGGGAGCATGGAGAGCTTAATGGAGTGTTCTTCCGGTGCTTGAAATCATATCTCCCACACTGTTTACAGTGTGGGGCAACTTTTTGCCTTCATCCTGTATTTTTTCTGACCTGTGGTTGGTGGTTTTATGACTCTGGGCACTTTACCACTGCTGATCAGTGCTAAAGTGCATATGCTCTCCCTATAAATTATTGTTATGGATTAGTGTTTCCATGATTAGCTATTTGATTTACTTGTCAGACCCTAGTACAGTGCACCATGTGTGCCCAGAGCCTGTAAACTTCGTTTTTCACTATTGCAAGGCTATCTGTTCCTATAGAACAGAATGGGCAGTTTGATTATAACATCTTATAAACATAACTGACCCTGAGAACAAGATAGGAAAATAAAGTTTAGTATGCCTGAACTCAGAATGTTAAAGTGTGGGTGATTTTTACATTTTGTGTTTGTGTATTGCATGTCTGGCTTGTGAGTGACAGGGGCTGGGAGAGGGCTGCGGCTCCGGCAGTCTGATGAGTCAGGGCTGGGCTGAATGAACCTGGGTTGAATTTAGAGTAGGGGGGGGGGAGATTTCCTTTCACCTGCCTGGGCCAGGTCTGCTTTCAACAATCCTGTTTCCACCTCCTGCCAGGAAGCTGCACCAGTGAGGACAGAACTGGTTTTGGCTGGGTACAGACACTTTCTACCTTCAGAGAACAAATAATTTGTGTGTATAAAAAGGGGGATCCAGACCCCAGAACTTTTGATCGCTTCTGGGAAATCAAGATTAACCTTTGCCAAAGAGAAGCTGAGGAAGAGTACTGCCCCTGTACTGTTTGCTGTTGGGGTTGGCCTTCAGTGGCTACTTGTTGCCAAGGAAAGGAGAAAAGGACTTTGTTGTTGCTTTGTCATCTCGAGGAAGATCTCCAAGGGCTTGAAACTGAGCTTGCCTCTTGTTCTGAAGTCTCAGGGTCACAAAGAATTCACCACCAGCTCCCCTGCATTTCCTTGCTGGGAATTCTATCCTGCAAAGAGGTGCCTGCTGCTGTTTAGGACCTCTAGAGACTGTTTGTCACTGGGAGCTGGAAGATCAACGCGAGGAAGAAGTGTGCCGCATCCGCACTTGGTTCCGACGCCTTGCTGAGCAACCAGGAAGAAGCACGCCGCATCCAAACCGGGCCCGACGCATCGCCCAGAAAACGGTTGCAGCACCTGCCGTGCAGCTGCAAAAGATCACGCATTGTACCAGTCATTAGCATCGCATCCAGTCACCATTTTGTCGCATCGCACCAGATTGTCTCCATGCATCGAGGCGCCATCTTGTCGCATCGTAACCGGAAGTAAGAAACAGACGCATACCCTTCTCTCCGGTAATGAACAGACGCATTGCCTCCCCTGCGCTGCAGTAAGGAACAGACGCATCTCCTCCCCCGAAGCAAGGAACTGACACATCACCTTCCCTGCAACCCTTTTGTTTGTTTTGCGTGTCGCATCTAAGGTACTTTGTGGGAAAAGTGTCGCATTTACAACTTGCATTGAATTGAACTATTTCTACCATTTTAAAGTCTTCTTTTTAATACTGTATTGTGGATTTTTGTCGTTTGGTCTTGTTTAGATAAAGAATATTTATTTTTCTAAACTGGTGTGGTGTCCATTTGTAGTGTTTTCACTGTGTTACTGTATGTGTTCACAAATGCTTACACACTGCCTCGGAGATAAGCCTGTCTGCTCGTGCCAAGCTACCAAGGGGGTGAGTAGGGGTTATTTTAGGAGTTTATCCCCCTTACCCTGACTAGAAGCAAGGGCCCCTATTTGGACAAAGGTGCAAACCATTGCCAACTAGAGACCCCCATTTCTAACACAGGGACACCCTCACACTTAGAACCAAGCACCCGGCCCTCAGGATTGCAAAGGCCTGCTATAGGAGTGACTTATAGGTTTCAAGTGCAGTGACCCTAGATATAGGAAACCTATATCTTTCATAAGTGGTATTAGTACCAGCTTACACAGGCTGCAATGGCAGGCCTATAGTTACAGTTCGAATGGTCTCTTATGGGTGGAATAATACATGCTTCAGCCCATAGGGGTCCTCTGGGATACCTATGCCCTGGGTATCTTAATACCATATACTAGGGACTGATAAGGGTACCCCAGAATCCAATCTGGGATGTACCTAAGTTTTGAACATAACAATTTATGGGAGAAAACAGAGAGACTGGGGTCCTGATTAGCAGGATCCCAGTCAGACTTGTCAGACTAGTCAGGACCAGGCAAAAAGTGGGAGCAACCATAAAAGCATATCCTACTTTCCTATAGGTAAGCTGGGCCCTCCCTTATCCCAAGTAAGATTCATTGTTTTTGGATTAGCCCGACTGCATTTCCCTGACCAGACGTGTGATAAAAGCATGTTAACTAGTTGCTTAGGTAATAATCCTGGTGGGGTACATTGCACCAAATAGAGTGTACAGGAACACCATTTTTGTAGGGCCACATGATCCATTACTGAAAGAGGCTGCACGTGCCAGAATGACACGGAGCTTTTCGAACTTGCCATATTGCACTTGTAGAGTCCCTGCTCAGCGTCACTTTTACCCAGGTATCTCAAGTAGTCTTTGAGCACCCACGTCAGGGTAGAATGTTAATTCACAGGTCAGATATTTCTCCAAAACATTTCACCTCCCCTCAAAGCAGATAGATCAGTGTAGTGTCCGCATACATGGAGATAACATGTAGTCGCATCCCCTTATATTCCCCAGTCATGTAGTTCCATTCCCAAATGGCACCCCAATGACTCCAGCTGCAGAGATGACACAGGGAAGTAAGTCTTGCCTAGCTCTTATTCCAGCTGGCCTGAATTGACCCTCACTTTGGTTCTATATATAATAATTGACTTCATCCCATAAAATAAGTCCTGAATCCCATGTATTCCAACACCTTCTGCATATAATATCGACATCTAACTCCACCAGCGTGTGTATTCTTACGCTGAGTCCAGACAATAAATAAAATGTGCGAGGTGCCAAAGAGTTTGTATGGTGCTCCTCTATGGCCCAAACCTACATTAATCAGGGTCCACTACTGTTCTCACCACCTGTACCAGCCCACTCAACCTCATATATATATATATTTATATGTGCAAAAATCTCTCCTGCGGCAGGTCCCACATCAATTTCTGCTCCATCAAAATGTATCCTCGGCTTCCATCCTTGATTTAGTGGTTTTTCTGTCCTGGCTCGTACACTTGGCTATCAGATTCTGTGGCCTATCTGTCCTGCATGCCTACCATTCTGGAAGGGCTAACACGATTGCTTTTTTACTTGAGGACGCAGCATGCTGTCACCAAAAGGCGATTCAGTGTACAGTGTATGTTACAAACAACACACTCAACATCCATAAGTTGGAACACAAATCAGGATTTCAGTCTCCCAGGCACTGCTACTCTGTTTGGTACTGTTTTGATAGGCAATTCTATTTGCATACACTCAGTAATGGTGTGCTCTCTTCGAGCTCAACGAAGCATTGGCAAAGACAGTAACTGGTTGGAATGTGCTAGCAAAGGCGTGCACAAATGCTCTTTCATGCACTGCATACACAAATACTATAATTAGGATGATAAAGCCAGACCCATTGGCTTTAACAACGCCAGGTGGTCAGTAGCAAAAAAGTGTTGATTTATGTATTGAATACGTATAGGAGATAAATATTTGAATGTGACAAACAGTGTGATGGCTGGGTATACTTTCCAGATGTAATATAGTCCCTCGTGTATTCCAAAAGACGTACTTCCTAGAGAGCAGAAGAATACACCAAATAGCCAATGGCATAAGGGTAGAGTAGTACTCTTCTGGGTGGAACTAAAGACAACTTGATGGTTTTTTCAAGCCAGACCTAAAAATGGGCAGTATGTGTGTAGCTGACCTGCGCATGATGATTCTTGAAAAGTCTCTGGCTCCTTCTGTTGAGAGGGAGAAGCCCCATATCACTGCTA
Organism: Triturus cristatus; assembly: GCF_964204655.1. Lineage (NCBI taxonomy): Eukaryota > Metazoa > Chordata > Amphibia > Caudata > Salamandridae > Triturus > Triturus cristatus. The sequence continues at coordinate 551,276,058 of NC_140584.1, forward strand.
GAGACATAACTGCTAAAGACAGCGAGTGAAAATCTTGCCATGTCTCTGTTATTTAGCATTAATCACTTTGTAATTGGGTTATGAGGGACTGAGTTTGTGAATGTATAATATATATTTTTGACATCATCAGTGTGTCCAAACCAGCACTTGTGTAGAGTTCTCTTGCTCGCTCCAATGCTAGGGGACTTGGGTAATCCAACGAGCTTCATGAATCGGTGATCTCCCCTTCTCCATTAGTGGATCTGGGTTTGCAGACTGCAGATGACAAGACTTCCCAGTAGTCCTCTTTCTCCTATCCCTTGCCTAGATTGACAAGGGGAGCAACAATGTTATGGTTTATTCTTGCAGCTCTTGAGTGAAGGATGTTGAAGATATGCAATATCTTAGAAATTATTGTTTCTGAGAGTGAGCCCCTGAGAATCACATATTTGGTGAACAGAAATAGTGTGCACATAAATTCACTTAGAAAAGGCAAACTAAATGCAGCACGTGATGTTTTAATGGTGTTTTCCTATCCTCCAAAAAGGTAATTTATTGTTAAAAAAAAGCCTAGTGTGCATTGTCATTTTTAGGTCTCACCTACTAGACCATGCATGCGCTGTCTGTTGCCAGACATATTGTGGGTTTACCAAGAACATAGACAGGCTCGGAGATCCCTCATTGCTTGGTATTGGTTGCATTTCCTGTCATTCTCATTTGCCTACTTCTTATTCATGTCCTAGCTTGTCAGTTTTGTGGTTGTCTCTTCCATGGAGCATAACCTATTTACCATCTCCACCTGCCCTCTGTGTTGATCTCTGTCGCCTGTGTGCTTCTCCATGCCTTACTTACCTCGTGTACATCCCCTCCACCCCTCAGTTGCTTTATTGCCCATGTGCTTCTCCCCATCTACTCCACATTCCTCTCTTTTTTTCTGTTTACACTCCAAGGCTCCATCTCTCTCTCTCTCTCTCTGTCTCTCTCAGTTGCTTTCACCCTCCAACTTCCATGTTTGCTTCTGCCCTCAGCCATGCTCCCATGTTGATTCTACCCCAAGCCTTGCTTCCAATGCTTGTTTTCTTTTAAGTTATCGATCAAACTCACATCACTATCTACGAAGTTTAAAAAACAGTTGGGTCATTTTGTAGGTGTGCACATGTCTGCTCCACACGCATACATACTGATGCAGCCGGCTGTGTCAAAAGGCTTTTTTGTTTAAAAAAAAAAGCATCAAGGATGCTGTTCAGCGTGGCTAAAAAGCATTGGCAGAGCCAATAGGTCCCCAAAGCTCAAAGGCTTGTTTTTCTAGGATTAGAAGAGATTGACATTTACTCAGTGAAGAAAGCATCAAATAGATCCTAAATAACTTGTGATGATAGCTTCAACATTTTATGAATGGTCAATCAATTAGAAAACATCTGAATTAAACTTAACTTAGCCGATCTTACGTGGCATGTCCAGGAGACTATGCAGTGCTTGAGATGGGTACAGGTGAATTAAAGGATTGCATTTGTTCTGTGAAAGCGGTTAAGTAATGACAATGTAATGACTGTGACTCGTGTTAATGAGGCTATGAAAACACAGTCAATTCCCTCACACCACAGCACAGAATATTCCAGAAGCTAACAAACGTAGGGCTAGATTTACTTGCCTTTCTAGCCACCCGGCGTAGCAACCAAATTTGCAGCATGCTGTTCTGCGTTGTGTAAGAGGGAAAGAGCAGGATGACACCATATCTAATGATGTTCTGAGCTATTTCTCTCTCCCCCTTGGCTGGCACACTTTAGGAAGCCTTAAGCCAAGCACACGCTTACACTATGGCGAAAGGGCATGTGTATGATGTCTACCAAAGATGTTGTACTGGAAGGCTACCCTTCTAGGTCAAAATGCTGTTCCTAAATGCATGTGAATGTTTCCAGGTTTGTGTCTGTGCTGTACAGTACAGCATGCATGCAAAGTTGGAAAAGTTTGCAAAAAAGCAAACTTTGCGGCATTGTTACTCCTGCCTCGTGGAGGTGTACATTTTTGGTGCAAAACCCGGTCTACATTTTTGGTTAGAAAGTGCTTGCATCATAATCTATGGGTGACTGCACTGCAATGCCCATGTACCAGCCATTCTATGCCCCATCACATAAGCAATATGTAGTGCTGCTTTAAATTACTTTAGGGATACTTCCCAATGCAAAAGAAGCGTGCGCTAGAGATTAGATCTCAGTTGTGTACCTAGTGCTGAGAAACACCACTTCTGTGTGTTAGTAAACCTGGGCCATAGTCTTCCTGAAGGAGACTTAATTTGCGGGACTTGAAATGCTAATTGTGGACTTTTTCTTTAACACGGAAACGTCCAGCGTAGGTCCCGAGTGTCATGATAACCGATTCAGTAAATGAATTCTGTTTCAAGTCATTGTGTTTACATTTATTTTATGCGGCTAGACAGAAAATCTTTGCCTATTTTGGACACCCTATAGCTAACTATGTTTACTATTGGTTGTGAAGTTTGTGCTTTGTAAATTACATTAAAATGGGAGTGCTAGCAAAATGACATCATACACACTCCGCCGGATTACATCATATGAATTGATATCAGATCACCTTTGACATCAATAATAACCCATAATCTTTTTTCTGAAGTATATTTTCATTGGAAACTCCAGCCAGGCACGTTTTAATTAAGAATGCTTCTGAGCCACAGGCACCGTGCACAAAAGATAACAAAGGCAGCAGCAAATGTACTCAAATTGACTATACCATAGGGATTACACGGTAGATTTGGGAGTTCGAAGTAGAAACAATGGTGAAGAATACAACACTGAACAACACCTGACATAGCCCTCCATTGCCATGCTCTATATGAGGATATGTATTTACACGTGGATCATGGTCCGGTGAGCAGGTAAGATGTGAATACACAGAAGAAAAGGGGGCTTTTCCGACACTGCTGTAGTGTTAGAGCCCGGGATTCGGGGGAAAGGCTGCTCAGATTTAAAAGAAGCAAAATATAAGAAAACTATGAACATGGAGGAGAAATAATTCCTTAGGATAACAAGAATATTACAGTAATTCGAATGCCCTTGTTTAGGAGTCATCGTGCTCCTCTGAGAGGCGAGTCTAAAAGAGGCAGCTTCAATCACCAGAGGTGATAACACAAGTGAGTAATCACACAAGATACAAAGGTTTCTTGCTAATTATTGTACTGTGCTTTCATTTTTAATGTTTACCTATTCCTCCATACAGGGCACTTGTTTGCACTTTATTGAAGTCCAGAAAGGACTCCCGGAGGGAGTGCTTGATTTGTAAAATAAACATAAGTGCCAGGGCCCTGGTTAGTAGGTGACAGCAGAGTGACCCACCATTGATTGGTCCTGTCAGAGCTGCCAATGACAGCACCAACACACCTACGAACCACCACACTCCTGCAAGGCTGATGACTAAGACTTTTTGTAGCCCCTGGAAGCTATAAGGATAGCTCGGGGGCAGGTATTAGTAATTTTTCATGTAGGCTCAATTAACAAACAACTGCTGTTGTGTTCATCTCTGAATTAGTCAAACAGGGCCACCTTGTATCAGACTGTCATAAGTGCCGGTGTTGGCAATTACGTGCTGGTGCCGAGCACAGAAACCACCGGCTCAAATTAAGCACTGGCAGAGGCCTACCTAGAGAAACAATTATAGCCACACTGCCAGCCCTTTTTTTAAAATAAGAAATCCTTCTATGTACAAAGCACTGAAGCAAAAATGAAAACCTTACAGACAAGCAACAATGCGTACAGGAATCAGTTGTAGAAGCTCATTATTGTCACGTCGGCCACCTGAGCAACTGAGAACCACAGTACTTTGTGGGGTCCTGCGGTCCTGAGGCTTAGAAGATGCCAAGCCAAGCTGCAACCTGGAAGAGCTTCTCACCTGTATCTGTTTCTTCTGCATGTTTTGGGCGCCTGGCTGCGGCCCCTTCTCTCTCCAACCTAAAAATGGCAATCGCCTGCCTAGGGGTCTGCAGCTGCTTTTGGGATTTTTCCTGGCTTGGATTCCTGACTCCTGGTTCTTGGGGTTATTTGCCTACCACTTGTTTTGGTGTGTGTTGAAATCGTGGCTTCTGGAACCAGTCGCCCTTACCTTAGACAGTGGAGGACCTGGATCTGGATTACGTATAAGCGTTCAGCCTAAAGGAACAATGATGAAAAAATATTTACATTTGTTTGTTTTGGTGTCTTTTGGTTATTTCAGAGCCTTTTGGCACAACACTGTGAAATGTATCACTTGTGTATGCTGTTAACTGCATCCTGACATATGGAAGTGTCCAAATACATCGGTAGAAGACATTTCTTTGTAATACTTCTATAAATTGAAGATATGTTTTGCATATGTTTCTAGGTGGTGGGAGCGAGCCCAATAACACGGATCTGCCACAAAGAAGTGCGACATGTGTGCGAGCAATCAATTTCTAGGTGGGAACATATGGATATTAATTGGCTCTTCGCAGATCAGGAATTTTGAAATAAGAATTGTGCAGCACTGTAAGAAATCAAACAATCACTTCTGTGCAGTTTTACCAGGAAAGAAGCCCTCATTTGTATTTTGCAGATAGCATTAATACCGGAGTTGGCCCTGCTTCTAAGCATTTACTATTCTGGCAGAAAATAGAATTAAGACCCACAAAGCCAGGGCCTCGATCACACATTACATCCAACCATGGACGGTGGGGGTCGAGATTCGGTCCTAGATTTACTAGAAGACTGCTCAGGTAAACACTGGGCGGCACAAAACACAACAAACAGCAGCACCAAACAACTTTCTTGTGCAAAACCGTTTATGGTAACATAACTTACTACTACGGAGCGCCATCCCACGTATTAACTAAGCACAGTGTGTGTTACGAAATAAAAGGTGCATTGGGGAGAGGATGTGGCCTAACCTCTAGGGCAGTCGACCTCGAATCTGGGGAACCGGCTTCGAGTCTCGGCAACGACGCTCAACATCCTGTGATTCTGGGCAAATCACCTAATCTCCCTGCGCCTAGCACAAACATGTCTGTAAGGCAACGGGCGTTCTGATACCTTCTGGTCAAGTTCCCGCTATATAAAACTCCGGGAAAAACAAAAAGGCACTGTCACCCATAGGTAGTCCTGCTAAAATAACGTGACCTGGTTTTGGATTAAATCCAAGCGCGTACGGCGAAAACCTAGTAAGCATTTCATCCTCTGAGCTATATTTACATGGCTTGCATGAAATGTAATTAGCAGTACATTCATCTTGTAAGGACTCGCTTTGACATCACAATGAGCTGAAATTAAAACAATGTAGAAGCGATTAGCACGGCTCCTGCTAAACAAACACTGACAGATTCGTGACAATTTCTTATAAAACATACAAGAATCATGCCATACCTCCAAGGCCCTCATTCCATATGGTCCGATGATTCGGAGGGGTCTGGGAGCGCAAGTTACGGCGCCAATCATCGCGCGGAGACGTGGCCGCTCTGCGGTGTTTCACCCAGAGGTGCAAACAGGCACAGTCTCCGGGTGAAATATTGGGTATATATGACGAAATGACACGGTGAATCCAATCCCCACATGTTATTCCCCACAAACTTCGAAACCCCGTTGATTGCCCGTCCTGGAATGACCAGGCCCGTCAGTACTACTGGTCTCTACAGAGGAGAGTAACGCGGATTATTACGTGTGGTAACAGGGGCCACAGCACTTAATGACTGCACGAATCATTGTGTTCGTTTTCCCTTTTTCTGTGTTTTTGCCCATAGGTATGCCCCCTTCGGTTCTGGTGCCAACGACTGTGGGCTGAAGTGGCAACTCCATGCACAAGGCACCGAGATTCGCAGTATCAATGCGCTTTGCAAGGAGGTGGTGAAATGTTGAGCAGGGGGTTGAACCTCAAGCCCCTCCCATGCACTGAAGGATCTCAAGGGCATGCGAGCAGCAGCCCTCTGAACAGGAGCACACCCTCTGCCAACAAACCAGAAAGAACCCCTCTGTGCCAGGGCTAGCAGACCAATACTTTCGTTTGCCAATGCTTTAGTCATTCTTTCTCATTGAACTATTGTGTTCAGGTTACAGGAACTGAAAACCAATAGTACCTTTTCTTTGTACTATTAAAAATAATATTTCCTGTTATATGGAAGGGTTTCCTTGCTTATTCTATGTACTCCTAACTCCGAGGAAACACTCATGCTGTTATGTTAAATAATATTCATTGGCCATTTTTTTAAATAAATGATTGCTTCAAGCACATGGGTGCCACACGAAGACAGAGGCATGATTTCTTCTTTTGCTTCTTTTTATTTTTGTGGCATATAGTTGCAATAAAAGTAAAGAAATCATTGTTGCACCAGCTTGCCAAAACCAGGCCTACTGGGTTGGCCAATGATTGTTTTATTTAGTATCAACCCATATAAATCAACTTATGGCAGCTTGTTTCCACGGATATGCATATTCGTGGCCAACCTTTTACCAGTAGGACGACCCAAAATCCTTCCTGGGAGCTCTTTAATAGTTTACTAGGTCCACAGACTTCAAAAAAGGGCGAAACAGCACTGTGAATAGAGCATCTGCAGGTGTGTGTGTGTACCTTGGCATAGAGAGTGGTCAAAGGCCCAATACCCACAGAGTATAGCCAGAGGGGAAACCTTACCTCCAAGATATGTGTACTGTGACCATGTGGTGTTACTCCAAGTATGACCGGCGGGTACTGTTCCCAGAGTATATCCACATTGGGGGTACTGAGGACAGGTGGGCGGGACACATGGCCTGCCTGAGCCCCGCACTACCCCAAGGAGCCACATGGCATTGCCACAGGCGCTTTGAAATATTACCTGGGCCACTTTATAATCGGCATGCAACAGAACAAAACACAAAAGACCCACATACAACCCTAACTCGTTCTTCATAATATAATGATGTGAGTTGTGCTGAAGGTGATTGGAAAGTGAGTTTCCGGTGTATGTGTGTCTTTATTTACTCTGGTCTTTGGTAGAGTTGTTCGATGTAGCTTTACACGTAGGCATTTCATGGTTTTTGGCAAATGGGTCTTTTTTTTGGTGGTTTTTCAACACACGCGCGCACACATACACACATCCGCCCCATTTGAAAACGCCACGCATAGTTTATTTAAATTGTGATTAGTAATTGTGAGTTGTCATTGGTGTGGATTATTACAGTTTTCCTCCATTGCCTCCTCCATAAATAGATTGAATGACAACATATAGCATGAAAAAGATGCAGAAGATATTGGTTTGCAGATGTTTTTTCTGCTCAGTTGAGTTAATGCTAAATCTGAAAGGTGCAATTTTTCAGTGCATGACACACCTCATCAATCCTAATTTGTGAAATTGTTCACTCAGTGATTGAAACTCAGGTTTGAGAAAAACGTACAGCTGATTAATTTTAGAGCAGGGAAAATATTAACCCTTTCTAATCATATTGCAGCATGCCATACTGATGAGTATGTAAAGGAACATAAGGAGGGGTCCCTGGAGGTGCAGTTGTCTTCTCATCTGGTGATGTGGCAAACTAAAAGAAAGTAATGTTCAGGCTCTCTGCCCTGACTAAACAAGTGTCACTTCCAATTTTCACTTGCAGAATGGCAGAATATGTCGGCACAACGCAGGTTCCCAGCTGTAACGAAATGTAACGAAAATTGTGTAAGTAAAAACAAACAATGGCCAAGTCACGCGGCCTGGCTTGCTTCTTATCTTGAGCCCAGCTTAAAGCATTTAATATTCTTTTGCACTGAATAGAATGCACCCGTGAGATAAATAATTGGTAATTATAGTTATATAGTGCTTATTACCCCTCAGGAGGAGTTGAAATGCTTTGCGGCGAGTACCACGCGACTCCGGAACCCAAGGTTAGTGTTTAATTCTGAGCAGATTAGTAATAAGTGAATTTTCTTTGTGTATTAGTTATATCATGTTTGTGCTGTTGATGTCTAGTGTGTTTATATAGAGTTTATAGTGGGGGTAGGATGATGGGAATGGATTTGAAAAGTAGAAGTACGGGCCGTGTGTGCTGTTAGTTGGATGCAATGGCTAAAAAAGAGGATGAGTTTGGGAAGGGTATTAAGGAATTCATAGTAGTCAGAAAGGTTTGGTAGGTGTAAGAAAGAGTAGGGATGGGAAAAAGGTTTAAGGGAGTATTTCTTAAAATAAAACTGAAATTAATTTATACATACATATAAACACATGGCACTTGGAAAAGTTTTAGCACCTGGAGTAAATCTCTCTGTTTAAATACCCATATGTACATAGAAGTAGCAATAATTACTTGGTCTGTTGTGCTATTTTATCTTGTGATGAAGTAAGCATTTTTTTAATATAACTGTAATTAACTGATACATACATATATACACGATTCATCAAAGTTTTTGTAGCAGGCAGAAACCCCTCTATATATGCACTTATATATACACAGAAGCAGCAATATTTATTAGGTATGATATACTCATATACTCATGTATCTTGCGGTGTAATAAATATGTTTCCCCTTTTATAAAAATATTGGCTTCTAACAGGATCCATAATTTATTTTATAATGAAACATGTATTGACAATTTCTTCTCCATACAGTGAGAAGCATAGTTTCTTATGTCTGAGTATACTGTTGTGGTACATTGTTGTGTCGTGAGTACAGTCGTTATGTGGGCAAGAGCCAGCTCTTAACTAATCTTCTGAAGCTGATGGTTGTCAGTGAATCTTATGTTTGTGAGAAGCTAATTCCAAAGATAAGCAGGTTTTCTAGTTCTCCAAATTCATCTTTTTTCCAAGGTTAATATGTAGTTGAGGATAAGATTATTTTAGTTGGGGTGAGGTGTGGTGTCTTGTGTTGGAAAGCAATGAAGTTGTGAGTAGACTGACTATGTGACTGGAGTAATCCTTTGGAACATGACTAGGTCTGGGTTGGCAAAGATGATATCTAATATGTGTCTAGTGATGTGTGTGGGATTGGGAACGAGCTGTTGCAGGTTGTGTGTGTCTCGGCCAGTGAGGATGATTCTGGGGTATGGCATATTAGGTTTTTCAAACTTTATGAGTTCACAAAGGATGCATAGGTTTGTGCATATTGTTATAAGGTTATACATTGTGTCTAGCAATGTGTCTGGGAATGTTGCATTGCTAGGTGGTGGTCTGTAGAGGGGAGAAAGTAACAGGGAAAGGTCGGGGTAGAGTTGTATCGGACAAGGAAGACCTCACAACCTTGTAAAGAAGCATCCTTAGCTTTGATGAGATTTGTTGTTTCTTTAAAATTTCGTTTTTGTTACACCTGACATCCTTGGTGTGGTATTCCCCCAAACTGTTTGCCATCACACCTCCTCTTTTTCTGAATTTGTTTTTGTTGGTTTTAGGACTCCGTGAACTTTACCACTGCTAACCAGTGCAAACGTGCTTGTGTTCTCCCTTCTAAACAGAGATAACTTGGCATAAACCTAATTGGCACATTTAATTTACTTACACGTCCCTAGTATATGGTACTATATATACAGCTAGGGCTTGTAAATTAAATGCTACAAGCAGGTTGCAGAACTTTTGTGCAATCCACTACAGTAGCACTGTAAACATGTCACCAGACCTGCACCCTGCAGCCTGTGTGCAGTTTTTGCTAGGACTCAACCTCCCTTTTTAGTACCTATAAGTAACCCCTAAAGTAGGCCCTAAACGCTCATAGAACAGGGTGAAAGGTATTTTAAAAGTAGGGCATGTGTATTTAAGGTTTTATATGTACTGGCAGTGAAAATCCCCTCCAAAGTTGTTTTCACTGTGGCAAGGCTAGCCATCCAATAGGAAAATACTGGTGTACATTACAACAATTCATAACTCCTAACTTCAGTTTGGAAGCAGCTATGACCGCAATTCAAGGACTCATTTTAATAGTAATTTAAAATCTAGCTTAATGGACAAGATTTTATTTTTCTATATTAGACAGTTGTCATTTCTCTGTCTATTTCAAATGTGTCTTTCTGCGAGTGTCCAGTATCACCGAACTGTTAATGGCTAGCCTTTGGTGTTATGTATATTGTTCCTAGACACTGGACAAAAGGCTTGGGTGTGGAGAAGTATTTTTCTTTCTTGAGCAGGATGGCCTCCGTGGTTAAGCCCACTTCTTGCTAAACTTCAAAGGGTGCCTACCCTGTCACTGGTAGAAGTAGCTCCCACCTCGGCCTGCCTCCCTTTGTCTTCTCTGTCACCTTGGCTCCAGCTCCCTTGGGAGGGGGTAGCTGTCCCTGACCTGGTTTGGAGTGACCACAAGGGAGGGTTTGCCCATTATCATAGACATTCCTCTGGGTGACCAAAGTGAACTCTGATCAGGGAAAGAAGGATTCTGCCATGTTGGATTTAGATAGATAGTGTCACTATGGGATAGTTTACAGTAAACCACACAGGAAGTGCTGCAAAAGTGAGTACGGTCATCCCTGGGAACTGCCTCCTTTGTTGTGGTATGGCAGGAGATTCTCCCACCCACAGGCTGGCAGTGGTCATAAGTGATGCATCCCCAATACCTTCCTCGGATCACTTGTGGACCTATAGAAGAACAGAATAGACTTACCTGCTCACTGTGACCTGAGAAGAGTCTTGAAGACTGGATCTACTCTCCCTCTTGTACCCAGGACAAAGAAGTGGACTCCAATGGTCATAAGGCTGACCTGTTTGAGCTACAGGGACACAACAAACACCAATAGTCCTTTTCCTGCATTCCCTGCTGACTAGTCCCAACTGTACATGCCTAGGACCCTGCTGCTGGCCCTTGCTGAAGTGAGGCTTGACCCCGAAGTGCTGTCCCCAAGGACCTGGACCCTTGGCTGGTATCAAATTGACTTCTCCTGAAGTTTCTGGAACCTGCGACTGAGAAACATTTTACTCTGAGAACCAATAGGGGACAGGGACCAACCTGCCAAACCAATCAAAAGGAAGTACATTGCTGCTGGGCCATAGAGTCAAGTTGCTCTAACTACGTTCTTCTCCGCAGCAACAAATCCAATTCAGCTGGACCTAGCAGAGGAGTCTGGTCTCATGGACCCATCTGCAGCTGCATCCTGCAGTCTTACCCTCCTGGGAGAATCCAAGCTCTAAAAAGTGACTGAGTCTAAAGGTAGAAATCTTCACCGGGTGAAGGTGGAGAAAAGTATCTGACCAGTGAGGGACCCTCTCTAGAAGCGAAGTTCAAATTTCTCCTGCTCAGAGCTTTCTCGCCAAACGTCAGCAGCTTCATCAAGACTCAGTTCAGCGGCTATGCGACAATGTAAAACCCTCTTTGGCCACAACCTGGTGCCTTGCCTGCTGAGGATTGTTGACTTCCGCTCCAGAGACTAAGTCCGAAGATAAAACTGTCAGGACGAACTTGGTCCTTGTATCCGCGCTCCATCATGATCGGCCTTAACTTTTGACGTTATCCCAACCAGATGACTGTAGTTGTTGCTTAACACTTTTTGGCACTATCTATACGTTATACCTTAAACTCTAAAAATTCATAAATTTGGTTCTACTGATTGGACTTTTGGTGTTTTGGTTTATTTATTGTAAAATACTCTATTTTTTATAAAATAGTTTGGGATTTTTCTTGTGTTGTGGTTTTACTTGATTGCTGTTTGAGTACTGCATAAATATTTTAAACTTTCCCTTGAAGTTGAGCCTGACTGCTTTCTGCAAATTCACCAAACGGTTAAGCACAGGTTTATTTAGCAACATTTGAGGTTCACCTCGGCAAGGATTGTGATTATTATTTCAGGTGGATTCTAACCCCCTCAACTAATACACCAATCCCTTACGGTATTCCAACGTTTCAACTGTCATTAAAATTGCAGGAGTACATGCAGCAGCAATGTTGTGCTTGTCTGTGATGTTATGTTGTCTTATTTTATAGCAGTCCTAAAGTGTGCCGCATTTAGCATCATGTTGAGGAGCTATAGCCCATCTAATGAGGATATGTTCTTAAGAAACATTCTGATATTTATTGTTTTATTATTTAATTGTACATTTAATTTATCACATCATTAGTGTCACATAGCCAAGGAGGAGCTTTACAATTAAGCAATTTTCAGAATTTTGAGGGCCCTGGTCACAAACCTATTTGGAGGCCACCTTTTTAAACATTTAGCCATATTTACTGCTAGAAATGACATATTGGCATGACCTTGCAATTGTTCACATATAATGGCACTATACTCTATAAGAACTCACAACTTTTCAGTTTATATAACTACTCATCAACCAGCTCCCCTTTCCAGACTAGTAAGCTACTACATGGCACCTAATCAGCAGACCTGTTACTAGCAAAACATTCATAAAAAACCCACGCCACACCTATCATTTGAGCCAAATATCATTTTCTTGAACTTCAAACTCTCAGCTAATTCCACCAGGAAGATTTTGAAAGGAGCTCTCCTTGCCATTCTGAACACCATTAACATAAAAAACATTATAAATCTGGTCTTGACAACCTTGCAGTCTTCCAAATGATGCTGTATTGTTCTGACTACACCGCCATCCCAATCTTAATCTCCTTGACATCAGCCACCTAAAACTGTCAATAAAAACTCACCATACTACAGTACTATTTCTTCATGGACCTGCGCTTGAAAACTCTCAGTGTAAAACTGATCACTCTGATAATCACAAAAGACTCCAAAGTTGATGTCAACTCCCTTCTCCGCTCAAACAACCTTATCCCAAAGCCAAAGTCATCACTCACAGCCCCCTAAGGGAGTGTCATATGAGTCCATAGTGCACCACTATAGTGCTACATATTATAAAACAATAAACCCAAAGATCTCTGCCTCATGGTGCCCCCCAGGGCTCAGTGTCAGCATCTGAGCTAAAGGTAGACAAGAAAACAAACAGCACAAAACCCAAATTTGAGAATGAAATCCCACTGCTGCTCTCACAAAACCTCATGACCACTGCTGAGGCAACCTAAAAGAAGTCAGCCATGATGCTTCCTCTTCATAGCCATCAATACCATCATCAAAGCCATCAAGGAACGCAAGGATTTTTCTTGCGTTGTGGTTTCACTTTATGTTTGTGTACTGCATAAATATTTTACATTTTACCTTTAAGTTAAGCCTAATTGCTTTGAGCCAGTCTACCAGAGAGTTAAACACAAGTTTAGTTAGTGACTTTTGTGGTTCACCTTGACAAGGATTGTGATTAATATTTGAGGCGGATTCTCACCCCCTTGCTAATACACAAATCCCTTACAATATTCTAAAGATTTTTCTCTGTCATTCTAATTGCAGGACTACATTCAGCAAAAATGTGGTGCTTTTCTATTTTGTTATGTTGTGTTATTTTATAGCAGTCATGTAGCGTGCCACATACAGTATCTTGTTGAGGAATAATAGCCTATCCAATAAGGATGTGTTCTTACAAAATATTCTGATGTTGATTGTTTTATTATTTAACTATATGTTTAATTGTTCACATCAATGGTGTCACAAGGGCAAAGAGGTGCTTTACAGTTCAGCGTTTTAAAGGATTTTGGGGACCCTGGTCACAAACCGAGTTCAACTATACTGCATTACACTGGAAATTGCTTCAATCAGATAGTCACTAAGACAAGAGCAGATTTAACACCATCTCAGGGGCCCAAAACTACTGCTTTCTTTCCCATTCCTCTGTACAATAAACTGAAGTTGACCTCTTTAAAATCACCTCCACATACTGTCCCTGCTAACAGTCCTACCACTCCCAAATCCACCATGACCTATTTCTATCTACCATCATTAAATACCTTTGAGGGACTTCACACCCCTTAACTTAGTTAATTTACCCCTGCTTCCTCCTCTGATGAGGGCACCCCCTTCAAAAGGCCTCAAGACCCCTAAACAGCCCTGGGCAACAGATTTATCCTGGTCTTGGACCATGTCACCCAATGCCCAGAAGTCATACCTTTCAAGATAGTGACAGGGCCCCAAGGAGGTGGTGTCTGACTAAGGGACCAACTTAATGTCAGAGTACATTAAGTCAATGTGGGATGAGTGTGTGGTAACGTACAAGTTCTCCACACCCTACCATCCCCAGACCAACGGGCTTGTTGAGAGATTCAACAAGACCTTCTAAGGCATGAACAAGGGCCTGTCAGAGCCCTTAAGTCGTAAGTAGGACATTCTCTTGCCATGCCTGTTGTTTGCTTATGGAGAAGGGCTGCAGATGGGAGCATGGTTCAGCCTGTTTGAACTTCTGTATGGCCACCCGGTCAGAGGGCCTTTCATCCTTGGAGGGGTGGGGGCACGCTTTCAAGAAACCCCACAGGATGTATTTAGCTACATGTTGGATGTCAAGACACAGACAACGTGCTTTTGGATGAAAGCCACGGAGAACCTGGACACCAACCAAGAAGTCACGAAACTCCAGCATGACCAGAAGGCCACTCTGGTAGAGTTTCAATCTGGTAAGAAGTATGGGTAATGGAGGCAATGGAACTCCAGCTCTTGGACTGGGCCCTATGAGCTGAAGAAGAGCAAGGAGGCATCACCTACCTGGTAGACCTTCATACCCCAGGAACCCTTTGAAGGTCCTGTTTGCCAACCACCTAAAACCCCACTTTGAGAAGCACAAATTCACCATGCTTTTGGTGACAGATGGAGTCGAGGAGGAGGAGAGTTAACCTCTCACAAATCTCCATTCTTAAAAGAGCAAAATGGTCCAAAAGATGGTGTTAACCTCTCCACCTCTGTGACCTCACACCAGGAGAGACAATGCTGAAAGTTGCTGGAACAATTCTCCCCCTTATTCTCACTTACCCCACAACTTGGTTTACCATGATATTGACATTGGGGACAGCATGCCTCTCAAGAATAACATTTACAGGCTGTCTAATAAAGTGGGAGCCAGCATAAAGGAGGAGACGTCGGTCTCAAAGGTTGATGCCCTTTGGGTTACTCCCACCTTCCAGAAATTGCTCAACTGGACCCTGGCTGGCTTGGATGACTCAGTGCCGCCAACTTATATGACATTGCAATCTTCAGCTCTAGCTGCGATTACCACCTGTACCACCTCTGGGCAGTGCTTTAGGCCCTGCAGAAGGCAGGCCTGATTATCAGGACAGTAAGTGCCAGATATAGCATGGATCTGTTGTGTATTAGGGCCACCAAGTCGGCGAGGGCAAGGTGCAGCCCCTCCATCCCAAGATTCAAACCTTTTTGGCATGGAAAACCTCCAAGACCCAGACATAGGTCATAGTCTTCCAAGGACTCCCTGGTTATTACACAAGATTTGTTAAAAAAATTGCACCATTGTTGCCCCCTTAACAGTGTTGACTTCTAAGAAGCTGCTCAAGAAGGTGTTCTGCAGAGAGGTGTACCAGAAAGAATTTTACACCTTTAAAGAGGCCATGTGCAAAGCACTGAGTGCTCCAAAAAACTGATTGTGAAGACAGATGCTTTGGAGCATGGCATTAGGGCTGTTTTCTCACAGCAAAATGATGAAGGCTTGGACCACCCTGTAGACTTCATCAGCAGAGTACTTCCCAAGAAACAAGGGTGGAGTGCAATCGAAAGGGAATCCCCGCAGTGGTCTAGGTACTGAAGAAGTTATGACCGTACTTGTTTGCTTCCAGAAGCTTCCCTGTAACTGCCCAGCTGGCTGGACCTGCCTGGACCTCCCTGAGCCCTGCTGCTGGCCTCTGTTGGAGTGAGTACTGATCCCCAAGAGAAGCACCCATTGTCTTGGACCCCTGACTGGCACAGAGTGCAATCCTCTTAAACTTAAGTTGAAAATCCAGACGTTTTAGGCTTCTCGCAACACCAAAATGGACTCTTTGAATCAACAAACGACCATCTGTGGACAATCACTTGAGGAAGTAAACTTTCAGTGGGACAAACCTGGTTTATTTGTCTGACCCGTGCTCCGCCGCAATCTGCCTAAACTTGTGGCTTTACCCTGGTCCAGCGTGACCATATTCCGCAAGTGGAGCTTTGTGCTTTTTGGTGCTATTTTTACATACAAATATATAAAAACTCATAATTCTAGTTTGAATTATTGGATTTTTGTTGTTTGTATGTCCTTTTAGTTTTTTTAATTAACTCTTTTTTTTAAACGGATTTGGGATCTTTCTTGTGCTGTGTTTTTACGTTTTTTTGTTTCAGTGCTGCATAAATACTTTACACATTGTCTTGAAGTTAAGCCTGATTGCTTTTGTGCCAAGCTACCAGAGGGTTAAGCACAGTTTAATTTATTGACTTTTGAGGTTCGCCCTGACATGGGTTGTGTTTGTTATTGTAGTGGGACTTCCACTGCTCTCAGCAAATAACTCAATTTATTGCACCAGTGTTACATTCCTTTTATTCACTCTCCTTTTCCCCTTTTTCCTCTTCCTCGTGCTCTTTCTCCTCTTGGGACATGGAACCATGTACCTCAGTGTACGCTTTGGAATCCATGCTTCAGAGTTCGAGGATTGTCAGTTACTGCTTTATGTCGCATCTTGCGGATGCACTGTGCCGCTATTAAATTAAACCTCATTCTTCACTTACCTCCTGAATGCACAGTTTTTTACAAGTGGCAAAGATTCATCAAAAACTTTGCTTGCTGCATCATCCCAGTGGCACAGGTGCGGCGATGTTTTCCGGACCCGTTCTTCATTTCCTGCATGCTTTTACCACCGGAACAGCTTTCATGTACGCTGGTGAGATCAGGATATTTATTGATGAAATCTATTTTATTTTGACATGTTCCATGTGGTTCGGGTGAATTTCTGTCAATTTGGGCAATATCTTGCTTCAACGGTCATCTCCACCCAGTTGTCAACGATTGCCTAGACAATGGAATGCCTTCAGTTCTACGTTGGTGTTGGTGGTGACGTCTGCTAGTTTAATCAGCTACGGTTGCTACACCATGGGACGGACGCTTTCGTCACTACGTTCAGGTCTGCATGATGTTTACTTTGCTTGGTTACTGTTGCTGTGATGCCCTGCGCGTCATATTTTCTCTGTGTGATCTTCACGTCAGCCACATCTTGCGTCGTCACGTTGCTGGCTATCTTGATTTCGCTGGAAATTCTCCCGATGTTGGAAGAAGTCATTTATCGATACTTTGCGACTATCTTTGTGTGAGGAGCGCTTTTCCTCTTCTTCAGCTATAGATTTATTCACAGAGCTTTACTTTTCAGCACCTGGACACAGTGTTTCTACGGTAGCTTTGTTTATTTTTCAACACTTTTCTTCATTTGTTGTACTCTTCGTTTTTCTTACTTATGCCCAAGTAGGATGCCTGTTCATACTACAGTGACAGGCACACCATACTTTACCATATTATAAGTTTGGATGGCCCTTACTCTGCCTGTTATTTACTGTGACATGCACACCTTGATTTATATATTCTTTTTATGCAACCTATCTACATTAACCAGTTAATTTTTAGTTATTAGGGTTTTTCTTATTATTCATTTTGACTGCAATTCATTCCATCTTTGCATTATTGCTATTGTTATTATTTGGATATTATTTTAGAGGTATTTTGACTAAAAGTTTTGCGCCATGCAGTTTGATCCACCAAGTAAGTTTCTACAAAGCACGGGTGAACCACCTATTCCGTGGTCAAGGTGGAAAGAAGAGTTTATCACATATCTAAAAGCTATTGATGATGAACGCATGTCTGCTGAGAGAAAGAAGAACATTTTTCTTCATTGTTTGGGTTCTGAGGGCCAAGTGGTTTAAAGGACTCTCCCTCCTGTAAGGTCTGGGGGTGATTATAATGTTTATGATGAAGCTATTTTACGCATGGAAAACAGATTTAAACCCACTACCAGTGTTGCGTTAAATAGGTTTACATTTTACACTAGGGCCCAAGAGGAGGGAGAGTGTGTTGATGATGTCCTTACTGCTCTTCGTGCATTATCTTTGCATTGTAACTTTGGTTTGATCACTGATGAAATGATCAGGGATCAAATCATTGTTCATGTGAGAAGTAAAAAAGTCCAAGAACAATTTGGGATTTTAGGCGACCCTAATTTGGAGACAGCCATCAGCACTGCCAAGGCCTTAGAACAGTAGATGAAGTCTCTCAATAAAGAAAATTAGCCTTCTATTTCAAGCAAAGTAAATAGCGTTATGCTTGGCATTTCTAAAGGTCCATACAATACCAACTTGAAAGGTAACACCAATTCCAATTTTCTTTACTGTTACAGGTATGGTAATCCGGGTCACATAGCTTCTTTTCCACGATGTCCTGCCATTGGGAAAGAGTGTAGTAAATGTGGACGTGTGGGGCATTTTTCCAAGATGTGCAAGGATACCAATACCAAGAAAAGTACTTCTTCTGTTTCGTCTTCCAGTCACTCCAAAGGGAAAATTTCTACTGTTTCTCATGATCTATCCTTGGGTGAGGATATTCTGTCTGAACTAGAATCCGGAATTGTTGTTTCTATTCGAGACTCATTTGATGTTTCAGAAGCTGACAAGATTGGTCCACCAAAATGTATGGTTTGTATCCTTGGAGGAAATCTTGAGCTTATGGCGGACTCTGGGTCACCTTGGACGATTATCACAAAGCAATACTGTGTTAAATCTTTTGAGAATTTAATCGACTTGAGATCTTTACGCAAACCTGACATTGTAGCACAGAATTTTGATGGTTCTAATATTGATTTCATAAGTTTCAAAGAAGTACTCATTGAATTCAAAGAAAGCAGTGCTTTTATTAAGCTTTATATAGCCTTCAGGGGTGTAAATGTGCTGGGGTGACGTGATCAGGCAAAACTTGGTATTGTGTTAAATCCCAGGGAGAAAGAACCTGTATCTGTTCTTCCTGTTACTGCTTCCAGTGCTGAAGACTTTACTATACTATTTCCTGATGTGTTCACTGAAAAGCTAGGTAGACTTAATGGTTTCAGTCATAGAATAAAATTAAGAGAAGGATCGGTAGCCGTCAAGCAAAAACTTAGAGGAGTTCCCATCAGAGTTAGAGCTGAGTTGAAATCTATGTTGGATGATCTGATTAATGGGGGAATTATCGAAGAGATTGAGTCATCTGAATGGGTTTCTCCCATTGTTTTGACACAGAAGCCTGACAAAAAGCATTAGGTTGTGTGTTGATATGAGAGCGCTGAATGCCAACTTGTTTGCTGATTGCCACCCGCTTCCCAATCTTAATGAGATGGTGTGTATGTTGGATGGTGCCTCCATTTTCTCCATTCTTTATACACTCTGCGTACCACCAAATTGAGCTCACTGAAGACTCCAAACACTTTACTTCTTTCATCATTCGTCATGGATTGTTTCAGTTCAAAAGGATGACCTTCGGCCTAGCATCAGCAGCATCCTTTTTTTCCAAAGCTATGTACCACATTTTTAAAGATGTTGGAAACTTTGTGAAATGTTTCCAGGACGATTTGCTCATTTTTTCTAAGGATGATCATGTCCAACATGTTGAGGAAGTTTGCTTAAGGTTGAGAAAGAGTGGGTTGACACTTAAATCCAGCAAATGCAAATTTTTCCGCAAATTGGTGGAGTATCTTGGTCACACTCTCTCAGGTAAGGGTGTGGTACCCAAAAGATCTTTGGTCGAGGCTATTATAAATGCACCTTCACCAGACAACAGAGAGAAACTTATTTCATTTGTTGGCCTGTGTGAATACTATAGTAAATTAATACAGATTTTTGCCACCAAGATGGAGCCTCTCAGAGAGTTGACCAGGAAACCCACCGAGTTTGTCTGGTCCGACAGACAGGAAATGGCTTTCAAACAAATCAAAAGTGAGATTGTGAATACTCCCACCCTCAAGTCTTTTTGATTAAATAAAAATTGTATCATTACTGTCGATGCCAGCCTTTACGGTCTGGGAGGAGTACTTATTCAGTGCTCTGGGAAGGAAGAGTGGTGTGTTACGTTTGCATCTAGAACACTATCAGCTTCTGAAAGAAGGTATGCAGCAATTGAGAGGGAGTTATTGGCATGCATTTGGGCCATAGAGCATTTTCGTAACTATGTGTGGAGAAACGTTTCTCCTCAGGACTGATCACAAACCCATCATCGGTATTTTATCCCCATGGGGGTGGAACTCTTCTGCTCGTATTGCTCGGCTCACTTCTAGACTACAAGATTATGATTTTGAGGTTATGTGTGTCCCTGGCAGGAGTAATGTTACTGCCAATTTCCTTTCCAGATTGCCTTGTTCTGATGATCATGCATTTTTTGATGAACAAGAGATAGACATCGTTGCCACGGTCAAAGATTTTGTTTCAGAAGAGTTTCTTAGCCTGTCTGAATCTGACTGGATGACTGAAATGAATAATGATACTGTCTCTCAATTTGTTCTTGACTGTTTGAAAAAAGACTGGCCTAAAGAAAAATCCGCTACTGCTGATTTTGCCCCTTTTTGCCAAGTGTCTGATGAGATTGAGGAAGAGGGCGGTCTACTTTTCAAATGGGGAAAGATTATTCCTCCAGTTTCCATGCAGAGAAAAATTCTGTTGCTTGCACACCAGGGACATCTTGGTATGTCTTCTATGAAACGCCTTATTGGAGCTAATTTTTGGTGGCCTGGACTTGACAAAATTTTCGATAGAACTGTTAGGGAATGTCCTGCGTGCATAAGCAGTGACAAGATGCTTAAGGTTTCCTCTGCTCCTCTCAAACCGGTCTCATGGCCTGATTTTCCTTGGCAGAAGGCGGCTTTCGATATTTCAGGTCCTTTCACTCATCTACCTTATAATGCACGTTTTGCTCTTGTGATGATTGATTACTATTCAAAATGGCCAGAGGTAAAGTTTGTGGCAAGTGCCACCCCTTAAGTTATCATTACCTTTTTCAAAGAAGCTTTTACGCGTGAGGGGTCCCCCGAGGTTCTTGTGATGGAAAACGGGGTTCAAATCATATCACAAGAAATGGAAAGTTTCCTATGTATGTGTGGTATTAAGCATTTGACTACATCCCTATAAACCAAGGGAGAATGGCCAAGTGGAGCGATTCAATCGAGTTCTAAAGGATGGTATTGAATCCACTTGTAAGTCAAGTGAGTCCTGGAGAGATGTGGTAAGGAAAAGGTTATCCTTATCACTCCTCATTCGGTTACTAGAGTAAGTCCTTTCAGACTTTTGAAGGGCAGAGAACCCATATCTGATATTTGTCCGTGGTGGGTCAGGAAAGTCAACAAGGTTGTTGATTGCATTGATTTGGATCTTGTCGCCAAATGTGTGGAAGTTAAGCAGGGCAAAATGAAAGCATTGTTTGACTCCAACATGAATGTAAAGGTTCCTGATTTTATTGTTGGCGAGTGGGTGAGAATAAAAAAACCTGGGTTTTTAGCCAAAGGTACTTCCAGGTTCGGTCATCCCATCAAAATTGTTGAGGTTTGCAAGAACTCAGTAATTACTCAGGATGGAAGAGATGCTGAGTGCAAATCACAAGATCCTAGCATAGTTCTCAACAAATAACTCAATTTATTGCACCAGGTAGAAGGCTTACAATCTTTGTGAGACTGCCATCAATGTTCTGTGCTTTTATTTCTCACCCTCTTGTGCTGTGTGCTTTGTATAGAAGAATGTGGTCTTTTATTTATCTGTGCACATTACTGATCTAACTGCTCCAGTTCCAGTTGCTGAAGTTGAAATACACAGCTCCTATTGTTGAAGACGAGGTGCACAGATATTTTAGAATGATGTACCCCATTGAGACATCTTCTCTGCTGCTGCTCAGGGTACTGTGATGCTGTTGGAAAGTAATTCTGAACTTTTGGTCATGCCTTATATATAGCTGTAATCCTCAAAATGGCTGTCTCACCTGCATGAAAGCAAAGCTTTTCATGGGAACTCTTGCAAGAACTCACACAGAAGATGACGAGTCCTGGTGGTGATGTTGGTGAGTGTCCATGGTTCAATTTGCTATTGGATATGTTCACTGCTGCATTGGTTGCCCTTATTCTTGTGGAAGACATGGTTGACTTGCTCAGAGAATCAATGATTCTTGTATTGAATCTCTTTAAGCTTCATTCCTGTATTCTTTGTGTCCTAAAGACTTTGTCCATTGTTATATTTTGTGTCCTGGTTACAAGAGGAGCATGTTGCACTAATTGCTTCTCTTGGCTCCATCAGTGTTTGATCATTGTCTTGCCTGCACTGCTCCTGAGATATAAAGAAACATTTGCCAACATAACTTGTGCTGTGCTTACAGCGTCCTCCTCTTCCTCTAAAAGCAACATAACAGCATTCAGATTGGCACCTCTGGATTCCACCTAGTACTGGAATTTGAGGAGTACCACAAATAGTGCTAGCAGTGGAAGATTCAATTGCACAAAGCACACACAGAAGAGGCAGAAGCAGTGAAATTTCCTTTAGACATGCAGAATAGGTGAAGCCCATGAACAATGCTGTTCTGAAGCCCCTACTCCAGAAGGTATAGCAGGGATTATCACTGGGCCAACTGAAAGGCTATTGCAGTTCTGTGTTATATTAAACCCTTGATCAGAGACACAGGTCTCCAAACAGACGAGCATAAGAAACACTGCAAAATGATAGATTTAACAAGCTGAAGGGATTAAGGCAGCAAAATACTTCATGACTCAAACACAATGAGAAAGAAAAATATTGGAAACGAGAAAGAAAACAAATTGATAGATACAAATGATCTGAGTAGGAGAGAAATATAGAAAAATGTAAAAGACAGGAGAAAGAAAAGATAAAATAATGGATGGAAATTTTAAAGAAGGAAGGATTAACATGAACTGATTAAAGAAACAAAGAAAGAAACAATGAAATGATCAAAGATCAAAAAGGATGAATGGAGTGAGATAAAAGAAAGAGGTCAAGTCAAGTAGTTTATTTGCATAGTTAGTTAAAACCGTTGCAATACAAAAAATATATTCAATTAAAAACTATCACATACATATATAAAACTCTTGTATCTAAAAACCGTGCTAAAAAGGCTTACTAATTTTGAGCAGGTGAAGTAGCATAAGTAATTTGTTAGCTTTATCAGCTTGAATTATATGTTCGAAGTGTCCTCAGACCCCTTGGACGTTTACATCTATTTTCCCTGACCAGGTTCCTATTGTCTGCATTTCTGGTATTTTGCTACTGCACAGTCTCAGATACTTTACTGTTCTGCAGTTCAATTATGGATCACTAGGTGCAAAACATACCAGCAGAGCTTGCCTCCTGGTGCGAATCCCTCGTTGATTGAAAAGTTGTTTCAGAAATGTCTTTCGTGCTTTTGTGAGTTCTTTGCAGGAGCATAGTAGATGCAGCATGTCTTCCCAACCTGATCCACATAAGCGGCACACGGAGCCTGCTTTGTTGCGAAGCCAGGGAGGGAGATGCTGGACGCAGGGCAGCAGTCCAAATCTATATTTCATAAAAGCTATTTTTATTTTTTTGTCATATCCCAGGTTAAAATAAGCTTGGGCGCCTGGCTTCGTTTATGTGTTCAGGGTCATCCATCCGTGGGCTCTTTTTGAGAGTGCGTCCTTGTCCTCCAGCCATGAGAGGAGTTTCACTGTCTTCCACACTCATTTTTTAAAAGTTAGGGTGGTTGTCGGTGTTTCCCAAAGTTTGTTTAACGCCAATTTGTGTAAACCGCTATGAAGATATTCCGCAGCTGGTAAAGTGGGGTGCGATAGTAACTCCTTACTTCCTTTTATTTTTTTTATTTTTCCTTTTTATTTTAAAATACCTGGTAAATCCAATAATACAACCTTTTACCATAATGATACAAATAATCCAAAATACATAAATATCACAAAATACATTAAATATTTCATTATTACAGAGTAGACCTAAACATGTGACTCCCTACCCAAAAATCCGCCCACATTCAGATGATGTCCCTAGGGTTGCATTACCAACGGGAATCCCTCCAATCCTTAATTGGAGCCCACATATTTAATCCTAATTCCCTCATTTTCCTACCCCGGTGCCTATATAAAGCGGATTCAATGTTATGTATTCCGAGAAGTCTAGCCAACCACATCTGAAAGGAGGGTACTACAGTATCCTTCCATCCTGCCGCTAATAATAGCCTGAGGACCGCCACAGATATAAATACAAAAGCTTCCACCTTATTATTAAGCGCCAGACTACTATCTATTCCTATTATCATTAAGGTAGAGGATAGGTTTATTTTAACACCTAGCAGCCCCTCCCAAAATTTCTCAATTTCTCCTCGAATTCCCCTTAGATTTTCACAGTGGTAGAACATATGCAATAAATCAGCGGGCCCAATCCTACACCGCGGGCATCTATCATCCTCCTGTTTGCCCATAAAAATAGTTTAGCTTGTGTAAAATATAAATTAAAAAGAGTCTTATAATGTTGGGCTCTTAAATTCGTGGAGCGGAAGAGTTTCCCCGCTAGTTGCAATGCCTTATCTATATCCACATCAGGATCTCCAAGTTTCGCTGCCCATGAGGTATCGTATTTTTCCAAATCATCCAGAATCCCTGATAACAGAGCCCCATATATCAATTTTATCCGTGTTCCACCACCTAATAAATAATCCACCATATTAATTCTGGCCCCAGGGGAGATCCGTGATCTGATACCCATTAGGGTCTCACGAATCTGAAGAAACTTGAAACTTTGATTTTTCGGGATACCGAATTTCTGTTGAATACAATTGAAACTCATCAAGCTACCCTCCTCAAAAATATCACCTATTCTTTTAATTCCATGGTGCTCCCAAAGCCTCCACAATCTGTCATTACTAAATTGAGGGAACAAACTAGAATTCCATAAAGGTGTATAGTAATTAATTTTGGGAATTTTTAATGCTTTCTGCACAAATTTCCAAGTCTCCCAAACTCCCTCCAAAACTTTGTACCGCGATTTTTTATAATAGTGTCTATCGGTTTTCCGGAGAAGGAGCCCAGGAGCTTCTCGTCCCAGCAGTAATTCAAAGATGGAGGGTGGGTTATTATTTCCAAAAGGAGTATCCTCAAGATTAGTGGCCGGATCAAATAGAATCGCCATCTGATTTAACAAACAGGCCCAGTGATAAAATCTAATATTGGGGATTGCCAGCCCTCCTGTTTCTTGAGGAAGAGACAAATATCTCATCGAGCGCCTAATCTTGCCGTAATGCCAAATAAAATTCATAAAAACTGCCTCAATCGATTTAATTAAACCTTCACCAATTACAAACGGAATAGAGCGAAAGAGGTATAATACCCTGGGGAGCATAGTCATTTTAAGTACATTAGCTCTCCCTATTCCCTATTAAAGATAAATGTAAGGCATCCATTCTTCTAAGATCAGTTGTCATTGACTTAAGGAGCGGAGTAAAATTATCCTTTATAGTTGATTCTGTCCTAGAGCCTATCTTGACTCCCAAGTATATCGCTGAGTCAGAATACCTCGCATCTCTCCTTCTTATATTATTTGTACATATTATCTGGGATTTGCTTTCATTCAACAGATACCCCATGCCCTGTCCAAATTCCTTAGTAATCCCTGTAATAGCTATCAGTGCCTTATCTGGTTCTGGCGTAATTATGGCCAAGTCGTCAGCATATGCCAACAGTTTGGTCTCAAGCCGATTAAATACTACCGGCTTAATATTTTTACATCCCAATAGTCTCCGAACCAGCGGATCTATATATAGGGCAAAAAGGATTGGTGAACAGGGGCAGCCCTGACGCGTCCCCCTGGAACTAAAAATCTTTTCCGAACTACCTCCCATTATCTGAATTCTAGCCCATGGCTTTAATAGCCCCCATTATTCTAGGTCCGAACCCCCTTCGGTCCAATATCCCCCACAAATACTTCCAAGTCACAATATCAAAAGCCTTTTCCGTGTCTAGAAGGATCATGGCCATCTGCCCCCCGTGGCAGCCTGAATATCAAACAATGTAATAGCCCGCCTTATGTGGTCTGTTGTTCCCCGACCTGGAATAAACCCATGCTGCCACGGAGAGACTAGACCGGCCACGACCCTTCCCAGCCGTCTAGATAGAATCTTGGCATAAATCTTAGTGTCTGCATTGATGAGGGATATTGGACGATATGAGCCGGAATTTTCCTTCGGCTTTCCTTTCTTATGAAACACAATAATATTTGTTTCCTTCCAGGATTCTGGAATTAATCCAGAGCATATTATACCATTAAATAAATCCAATAGTATTGGGGCTATCTCATTCTGGATACTTTTATATACTTCCAGTGGGATGCCGTCCGGCCCTGCAGCCTTTCCTGCTGCTAGCTCCTGCAATGATTCCACCAGTTCCCCTATTTCCAAATGGTTCTCCAACAATTCTTTATCCAAATTACCCAGCTGAGGGCCTATATCTTCAAACACAAAAATAACATCCTCCGGTCCATCTTGTGCTTTATACAGTATCTGATAAAAGTTTTAAAAAAGTTTCAGTACATCAGATGGTTCCGTATACTCCCGACCTCCTTCTACTATTTTTGAAATTATATTTCTATTACTTTCTTGCCTAATCCGTAATGCTAACAGCTTACCCGCCTGTTCACCCCTCTCATACATTTTACCTCTTTGTGTCTGATTCTCATCAGCAGCTTTCTGGGCTAGCCACTTGTGCAGTTCTGCTTTAATAATAAATATCTTCTGCTGGCTCTCTGTGGACTCACACCCATGCCCAATATCCTTTATGTGTTGTTCTTCTGCTGCAACTCAGTCTCTCATTCTCTAGCCGAGCGTCTTGTTTTAACTTGACCGAGAAGCTTATCGTCTCACCTCTCAAGGCTGCTTTAAACGCATCCCAAACATTATTTCTAGATGAGCTATAGCGATTCATGTCAAAATACTCCTGAGCCCATTTCCTCATATGCTCTACAAATCTGAGATCTGCTAATAGCTTTCTCTCGAAAGTCCACCTTGAATAACTTTTATTTAGAGTACCTAAATCATATTGCAAAATAAGCGGGTTATGATCAGATAAAACTTTAGGCAGTTTTTTAATACTAACTTTCAAACAATAATCCAACTTAGTATATTTCTTGACAGGACATGAATAATATGGAAAGCCCAGATCAATAGGCTCCTTATATCCCCAAATATCCATCAGACCGTGTGTCCTTACTAATGCAGTCAATGCTCGAAATACCCTAGGCTTACGGCCTACATAGATAGAATTATGTGCAAAATTAGCGGAGATATTCAAGTCTCCATAAACTATAATAGGTTTGGTCCAGTTCAATAATTCCACTTCAAGATATTCAAATACCTCGGGATCATCTTGATTAGAACCATATATCGAACATATTGTAAAACCTAAATCATGTTCAGCCAGTGCCCATCTACCACGAGAATATGCCAAATGACGCTTAGCCCCTCCCAGAGTGGGTCTGGCCAATAGTGCCACCCCTCTAACTGTGGATGTCTGTGAGGAGCAGGTCAATATCTCAAAACCCCTTGTTCTTAGCAGATGTTTTTTTACCCATGGTAGATGGGTCTCTTGTACACATACTACATCTTTATGATTTGACCTAAAAAAATACCCCATCATTTGTCTCTTCCTCCAGTTATTTAGGCCTCCTATATTAACCGTGCATATCTTAAGTTTCCCCATTTAACCTTTGTGAGATACCACATTTTCTTTGTAACAACCCAAGTCTCTGGATAAGAACCACAGGTCCTAAACCGTCAAAAAAAATAAAACCAGGTATTTTTCCTTTTCCCCATTTTCCCCATCTTCTTCTTCCCTCCCCTTCCACCCCCAACCTTCCCTCCCTGATCCCTCCACCCCTAGGAAGCGCTCAGACCTAGGTCTGTGCATGTGATGTCAGCAGCATTAGCGTCTGGGTCTTCCAAAACAGATTGTCCCTGCTACCACTACCCCAATAAAACTCTAACATTTAACACCCCCCCCATCACCCAGCTTCTAGTTAAACCTTAAAGTCACCAAATCCGGGCATTCTTATTCACCTATTCATCTCCCTTTCTTCAACTCACAAATAAACTATCTATTTATCTAACGCGTCCAGATACTCTCTAGCTTTGATCTCGGATGAGAAATAGCATGTACGCCCTTCATGAATCACTTTAAGTTGCGCTGGGTTAATCAAATATATCTGGATATTCTTTTCCTGGAATGGTTTGATTAGCTGTCTCAGCCTCCAACGTCTCTCTACCGTTGAATGGCAGAAGTCGGGGCGAACAAAAAATGAAACCCCCCCGCTAGATCTTTTTGCTTCTGGGCTGGCCTTCTCTGAGATAGCTTGTCTCAGTAGGAAATTCCCTAAGAACACCAGAATAGCTCGTGGCTTATCTCCCTCTTTCACTGGGGCTCGTAGTTTAAACGGGGTACGGTGTGCCCTCTGAATTTCAACAGACCAGTTCCAACCCGACAGTTCAGGAAAGGCGGCCTTAAATAGCTCAACTATACATAGCCTAGCGTCCAGTCCTTCCACTTCCTCTGGCACCACCAACACCCTAAGGTTATTTCTCCTCTGCCTGTTCTCAAATTCTTCAAGCTTCCATTGGATGTCTTTTATCTGCGAGTTCTGAGCCTCCACCTGAGTTGATGCGGTGGCTGCCTCCGCCTCCATGGCAACTATTCTTTCCTCCAGGTTCGTCACTCTCTCCCCCACATTACAATATGCCTTGGAAAGCTTCCTGACAACCCCCTGCATTTTTCTCATGGCAGCTTGCGTCTTACGGTTATCCTGGCGTGTTTCTTCCCTGTGGGAGAGGATGGCCTGATGTATAACCTCCAGCATAGGGGGGATGGTACCTGTTGCTGGGGGGAGCTTATCAGAGAGTGGAGTGACAGATGAATAATCCCATCTTAAATCTTTCCCTCCTTGTATATCTGGCTGCGGCTTAAGCTTCTTGGTTACTGTAGGGAGGTCCAAGTCCGTATCATGGTCTGAATCCAAATTACTCTCTTCTAGTGATGAGCTTTGATCACCATCAGACCACTCTGCCCCTTCCGAGACAGAGAAAAAACAATCACTGTGCTCCTTATCGGTATCCGGCCTGTCCTTACCCCCACCTGGGAGATCCGCTCCCCACAATGCATTATCACCCTCCGGCATTGAAGCGGCTTGCGGTAGCTCCTTCTGAGATATCACTCCCTCAAAAACGGGGGCCGGGTCAACAATTTTGTTACTAATATCTGTATCTTGTATTGCCCCCAAAGTTGCTGAAGATGCCACCGAAGGATCCACTATTTTGACTAAGTTACCCCCCTGCACATTCTCTTCTGGAGAATCCATCTTGTCATAGTCAATATCAATGTTTCTGAGGGTAGCCACAACAGTGAGTGGATCACTGAGATCCCTACTAGTTAAGTTTGACTTCATGCCTTGGGTGCCTTGTGGAGCTTCAACCGGACTGCCCGAGCTCACCTCTTCATTTCTTTTCCTCCTTGTATTTTTCCCCGTATTTTGGACCAGCGCTGCTCTCTCCACCTCCGCCTGTTGCTTCCTGCTCCGCATCAGCATATCGACTACCGAGGGGCCAGCTGGCCGGGATTTCCCGACCCCGCCTTTCCCCTTCCTCAGCTGATCCGGAGTCCGCACCTGCTGCGAGTCGCTCGGTGCCTGCTCCAGAACATCCTGCTCCACCGCTGCAGAGCCCGCGGCCGGCTCTCCATGCTGCCTCCGTGCTGCTGCCTTGGAACCCGCGGCATTCACGGTGGCTTTCGGGGGCATCTCTCCGCTATTCCAGATGCTCCGGCTCCGCAGTTGAATCAGGTGAAACAGGAATTTAGAAAGAGAGCGTCTGGCTCTCTGTAAACCAAATTTTATAACGGGCAGCCAGATTCCTTTAAACAACATCCCGAGCCCCCATAGATGGACCGGGAGGGGGGTGTTAGTTTTTCAAAGCGATATGCCTACAGGCGCCAGCCGATTCTAAAGCGTATAGGGGTCATCACAAAACCCGACCCAGAACAGCTTCGCTAGTGCCGCACTCGGCCCTCAAGCGGCCGCCATCTTGCTTCCGCCCGTGCTCTCGCGATAGTAACTCCTTCCACAGTTTTTCGTTTAGCGTACCCCGTTCGGCTTTTCGCACTTTGTCCCATGCAATGATAAAGGCCCCTTGTCTAGCGAATGATTGTTTCAAAACGCCAAATTCAAGTCTAATTTGCGCAGGTGAAGTGTATTTCGGCAGCCCAAAAATAACCCTATATGCTGTTGTTACTGTGGCATCGAGTATTCTCGCGTCCCTGCCTTTCTGTGCCTCGCTACCATAGGTGATTGTTGGCAGTAGTTTTGCCCGAACCACCTCAACGAGCGGCAGGATCGATGGGCCAGTCAATTTAGAGTTTAATGTTTTTAGGGAGATTGCTAGTGCTAGACCTTTGTGCCTTATGCTGTTTTTCTGTGCCACAAAGCGGCCGTCTGTATCCAGCTTCACACCAAGATATTTATATTTAGTTGTGTCCTCTATTCGGGTCTCTCCCCAGAACCAGGCAGCGGTTTGTCGCCTTTTTTTTCTGACTATCATTGTTCTTATTTTGTCCAAGTTAATTGTTAGATCATTTGCTTGGGAGAAATCTTGTGTTGTGTTTAAGAGATGTTGTAGCCCTACTTTTGTTTTACTGATCAGGACTATGTCATCTGCGTAGAGGAGACAGGGTAGTGAGATGTCTCCTAATTTCGGGACATGTGAATTACAACTTGTTAGCAGCGGGGCTAGATCAGCAATGTACAGATTAAAAAGGGTGGGTGCTAAAAACACAGCCCTGTTTCAACCCTTTTTCTGTGGGTATGCGCCTCAACAGGTGCGTACCATTGCCAGCTTCACCTGAAGCCACGTATTCGTATGCAGGTTTATTATTAATTTGAGTAAGGGCTGCGGCAGCCCCCAGCTGTGCAATTTGGACCAGAGTCTGATGCGGTTGACGTGATCAAAAGCAGCTTTGTAATCAATGAAGCATAAGTGTAGAGCCGTCCTTGTGGCCTCGGCCTTGTCTATACGCATAGCCATGCTTAAAATGTTGGTTATTGTCCCGACTGATTTTGTGAAGCAGGTCTGTTGTAGGGGAATTGCGGATTTTTCTTCCACCCATGCCTGAAGGTCCTCCAGTAGCAAGCCGGCAAAATATTTGGCTTCGTTTTCTAATAGTGCCACTAATCGGTAATTTTCTGGTTCCGACTTCTCACCAGATTTGACGATTGGGGAGATGATTGAACCTCTCCATGAAGTAGGCAAGATATTCAATGTTCTAGTTTCTCTGAAGAGTGGATCCAGTGCTTCTGTCCTTCTGTATAGTGCTGGTGGTATTCCATTTGGGCCGGGGGCACCTTCTCTTCTCCCCTTTCCTATCTGCCGTTTGATGGCTCCTATATAGTTAGTTTGGAAGTCCTCAATTGGTAAGTCTGACCCTGATTTCCCAGAGTCGGCAAGATTGTTTTCGGCCCAGGGCTTAGATGTCGCTTGGCAGTCTGCTTCATATTGGCATGCTTGACCCTGCTCTCTGCGGACGGTACCTTGGTGGAAATGGGAGCTGAGATAATTTGCCCAGACTTCCTCTGAGATGTTCGATTGTGATTGTTATGGATAAATCGATTTATAGTGCTCCAAAATCTGTTGCTGTTGCTGTGTTTGACATTTGCATGTATTTTGGCCCAGAGATCTTCCTCCATAGCTCTGTTCGCATCCCTTTTTAACTTTTTTAAGGTCTGCCCTTTGTTTCCGTAATGCTTGTAATTGTAATTTATCACTGGGCTTGTGCCAAAGGTATCTCAGTAGTTAATTAATCCTTTTTTTTTGCAATCCTAATTTCTTGCTTAGCGGTGTATGATATGGGCTTCGTGCCACTAAATCTTTTCTGGTTTGGTGGTTTGGTCTTAGTCGCGTATGATTCCATCACTGATAGGACGTTTTTCCATTTCTCAACTTCGCCATCTCCGATCCTCGCAGCGAAATGTTGTTTTGCGGTTTCCAGAAACTCGCTGCCTGCAGCTGTTTTGACTTTAATTCTTCATAGGTTGATGGTGGCAGTTAGTCCTTGAGGCTCCCGACAGAGTTCGAATGTTGGAGTGACTGTTCTCAGTTCTATTTCTTGAGGCCGATGATCACTATCGCATTTGTTGCCCAACTGAAAAGATGCAATTTGTTGGAAAAGGCCTAGGGAGACAAAAGTGTAGTCCAGAATTGAGCTTGTTATTGTGGAGCTTTATGTTGTTACAGGCGGGTCATCTTCGGGCAATCTGCCATTTAAAGCCCTCAAATTGAGATGTTCCAAGTCCTCCAAGGTCGTTTGTCCTATCTTGATTTGTTTGCACGCTTGAAATTTTCCTTGCAGCGGTATATTCCAATTTGTGTTTTGCAAAAACACTTCTTCATCCGAGGAGGAGCCAATTAGATTATGGTTTAAGTCCCGGTTAAGATAAGATTAGTTGCAGGTTCCTCTCTTATACATATTTCCGCAAAGTTGCACATTTCCTTTACTAGTTTGGTTTTGTATTTCGATTGAATATACACATTTATTATCGTGATGTTAGTGTCCCTTTTGTTTGTCGATGATGACGGGAAGGATACAGTAACTGCTAGTGATGATTGCATTGTGGGGCCAAAGACGCGAGCAGAATGAACAATTGTATTTGCCACGTATGTGACCAACCCTCCTTGCAAATGGCCGTATTTTGCCCCCCTGATGGCTTTTGTATGGAAGCGCAAAAATCCTTGGAGATGAGGAGAGTCTAGTAGCCACATTTCTTGTAGTGCCACAATGTCGAAGGCCCTGACATAGGTGACAAATTCCAGATCAGCTAATTTGTTGGCAAGGCCATTTACATTCCAGGAACAGATCCGTACTATCCCCTTTAAATTAGCTGTGTGTAGCGAGCAAGGATCGCGTCAATCTTTTGTGTTGTTAATGGTTCTCACGATCCATCTTGTGTCTTCTTCCCAAGCTTGCAGAATAAAGGGGTCGTTACAGCTTCTTAGTTCCTCCGGTTGATGCCTCATATCCGTATTACAGTGCCCTGTTGCTCCTCTCAGCACTGATGTGGTTGGTCTGAAAGCAGCCATCTCAGGTCCCCTCGGGGGTGCCGGGTTTAACAGATCTGGATATCCTGGTTTGAAGTATTGGGCAATGGTTATCCCCCAGGACTTTAGGATGTCGCTTTCTGAGAGTATTTTGTATGCTATTATTGAGGAGGTCCATGTTGCTCTTGTTTTTTCACCTGCCATTAAATCCCCGCAGTCAATAAATTCTATTGACTCCAAGTCTATCGTTTTTATATCTGCCAATGATGTTATAAGAGATAATAGCCGCAGTATGTTGCCTCGGTTCAGGATGTTGTGCCTCCCTTTGGAGGTGTATTCAGGTATGAACCATATTGCATTTGTTTCCCTTGCCCCTGCCGGGTTTGAGACGTCTTTTCGATTTTGTGAGGCGGGCCGGCTGGCCTCATTTTGTGGGCGTCCCCGTGCCATTTGGTTTCCTTCTGTAGGGCCTATATTTCCTTGCCATTTTGGGTGCTGGCTAATTTGAAATTGTTTTTGAGGTATCAAAAGGTTTTTAGCGATTGGTTGTGAGGCTGTTAAGTCTGTGACCGGGAGCTGGCTGTTCCGTAAGTTCTCTTCTTCCCTTTTGGCTGTGTGTTCACTGAGGGGGGTGTCCAGATTCCCCTGATTTTTGTTCCTCCCCACAGTGGTGTTATCGTTTGTAAGTGATGCTCGGGGGTTATCGAAATGTCCAGAATCCTGGTTTGTCATTGTGGTTTGGGTTCTCATCCCTTTTTCTCCTTCAGTTCTGATTTTAATTTGATTTATAGTGGGGTTTCTAACTAAGTGAGACTGGGAAGGTTTGGCTCCTGCTTCCTCCCGTGCGTCCTCAAGTGCACTGTTTTCTTGCTTTCTGCATGGGTAGTCTTGGGAACCACTAGACATATTTGCAGTGCTCTTAGTAGTGATTGCTTCTAGTGAAGAAATATTCTGTTGCGTTATCCCTTCATGCACTGGCGATGGCCCAGTGGACTGTTGCTTTGTCCCTTCTTGCGCTGATGATGCCCCAAAGAGTCATAGGAATCCGTTCCTGGTGAGGCTTTATTTCTGATTCCGACCTTTTCGTTTTTGTGTACGTCTTTGTTTTGCATTTAATTCCAGTTCCCCTCTGGCTGCCTCTGCCTGGGCCTGTTGTGGCGTGTGGCTATGGCTAGGAGAAAGTACTGTTATTTGTGTACTATTGTCAATTTTGGTATTCATTTCTGATTGTTTAGTTAAGGGTGGTGTTTGCTCCTTGTTGGCAATCACAGGCTGATAAATTGCTGTGTCTTCCCAGTGGCCAAACAGGGTTTGCACTTTGTTAGGCTGTGTGTGGGCATTTTTGATGCCTTTTTGACTTGTGTGCATAAGTCCGTCAGCATTGCTGGAAAGGTTGCTAGTTTGTCCACAATTGAGCTACACCCCCAGGTTTGATGATTGACTGGCGTGTGATCCTGAATACTCTGCAGCATCATATGCAGATTTCCCAGCTTGCCATCAATTGCTACCACATAGAAAGCCAAGGTGTTCAGAAGGGATAATTGCAACTCCATTTTATCGTCTGACATTGTAGGGCTTCTACTAGGAGTTCAACAGTTTTAAGCAAGCTAGCCCAAGCGACCCCATGGTCGGTTCCTTGCACAACCTCTTTGGGATTACCAGCCTCACTGCTGGTTTTGCTGCCATTATCTTTTTTTTTGTATGCCTCCTTGATTGGCTCCAGTTTCCCCAAGTGTGTGAGTGGACAGCTCATGCTGCCCCTCCGCTGTCCCCTTACGCCCATCCTTTTTGGGGTTTTCTGAGGATTCGCTCCTGTGCGTAGCCCCACGATAAGCTGCCAGGAGTGCCTCCCACTCATCCTTATCTAGGTATGAGTGTTGATCCAGTTCTTCTGGCTCATCCAGCTTGCTGGTTTGAGGCGCGCCGGTTCGCGTTGTGGGTGTATTAAGACAAAACGTACTCTATGGTCTGGGCACAGCTTGTCCCTTAGGTTTTCGGGTGGTCCCCCTATTGCCTTCAGATCTTCCGTATTATCTACCAGGTTGCCCTCTGGAGGGTCGGATTTGATTCCCAGCCGTGGGTTTGCTGTTGGATTGTCTAACTCGCAGATGGTTGGAGACTCTGATGATACGCAATTTCCCCCTTCGGTTTTATGTTGGTTAGTAGGCCTAGGCGTTGTAACCATAGTGATGTTGTATGCATTTGCAGGGTTGTTGTTGCCGGAGGCTTTAATACTGTTTGCCCGTTCTCCCCTTGCACTATTGGTCTCAGTCTTGTTTCCCCCGTCTTCCGTGGAAGCTTGTAACGCCTCTGAGTGCAATTCAGTGTGCATTTTCTCCCGGGTCTTAAGATCCCAACTTGCGACGACTGCAGGGCCATGTGGGGTTGTTATTGAGCTGTCTGACCCTTGCCTTCCCCCTTTCCTCCTTGAACGATAGACCTTTCAATCCCTTCCTTCTTGCATCTGTCCTCTTGACGGGAGGGCAGGAGTGGTGTTTGAAGGCCCGCAAGTGCCGTGGGGCATGAAAGCAGGGTGTCACCTGCATTATTTCAAAAGCAGAATTTAGTGTCGATTTTAGGCTGGAATAGGCAACATTTTGACATTTTGGTCACCGGAGTTAAGTTGCTTGACCTCATTGAGTCTTGTGATATTTCAAATATGGTACTGTCTTCCTGCATTGCCGGTCTGGTCTTAACCTGCGGTTTGCCCTCTGTGCCCTCTGTGCCTTCAAATGTTTTCAATTTCCTTTTCCGTTTTGTTGTATTGTTTAGGTTGTTACTAGTAATACTTGTTCTAGAAGCAGATTTGGGCCCCCCACGCACGCGCCCTGATCTCATGCTTTGAATTCTGTAGGGTCTTTTTAGTCTGTTTTAAGCTGTTTTTTCATTAGGCTATTAGAGGTTTTTGTAGGCTGCTGCGGGTTGTGCTGCTTGTGCTGCTTGTGCTGCTTGTGCTGGCAATGCTTAGTTTAAGTGCTTACTTTTAGTTGCTTGCCTTACAAAGCCTTGTATGTGGCGTCGCCTTTTTCCTCCACTCGGCTGCTCACAATCGTGTATGAAGGACCACGGGGGTCAGCAAGACAGCGAGACAGCAGCGAGACAGCAGGGGCCACCGACTGGAGCGCAACGCAGCAGCAGCAGTCCGGCGTCCTTCCTACCCCTTCCTGCTCGCGGGTCCCCGCTCGTCGCTCACTGCACCATGTAAAACCCAGGCACCCAGGTACCGCTCCTTCGTCGTACCGGAGCTCAACGCTGGAAAGCGCTGGAGGCAGTCCCCTGCTGCGTTGAGCTAAGCTTGAAGTGTTGAACAAAACTTTTGTGGGACCGCTAGCTTTCGCAGCCCCCGCCTTGGCCGACCACACCTACCGCGCAACTCGCACCTTCCTCCGCTTCCTTCGCTCCCTTCCTCTATCCACGGCGGGCAGCACCGCTGCGGCACAGCGAAGCGAAGCCTCGAGAGAGGGAGCGATGGAGGGGGCTGTCTGCGGCTTCCAGACTTCCAGGCTGCAGCTGTGGTTGCAGCTGCAGCTTCTCGGTTTCCCGATGCGCGGCCGATGCTGATACACAGCCTGATATACAGCCGCTCACCCTCCACACGGCTCCTCACTCCGCTCTGCTCCTCGCCGGCTGGTCGTAGCAAAACGTGGACTGGAACTCACTTGCCTCTTCTGACAGCGGGGATGAAAACAAAGAGGTAAATTACAAAATATCTAAAAGAGTTAATACAAAAGGAATATATGTGTTAAAGAAAGGAAGGCAAAAGAAAAACGAACATGAAAAGAAGGTTTGAAGTGGAATGAAGTGAAATACAGAATCAGGAAATAAGGAGCAATCAAAGATAAATAAATAGGAGAAAGAAATTAGGAGGGTAGGAAGGAAAGACAGAAAGAAGGAAGGAAAGAAAGAGAAAAAGAATGAAAGAAAGAAAGAAAGAAAGAAAGAAAGAAAGAAAGAAAGAAAGAAAGAAAGAAAGAAAGAAAGAAAGAAAGAAAGGAACAAAGAAAGGAAGGGAGAGGTTTTGTTAGAAAAAGGAATGAAGAAAAAGAAGAAAATATGGTGAGAAAGATACAGACTCTATAAATGAAGACTGTACAAATTGGATGAATCTCTACATTTAGAATGTACAGACGGAATGAAAGTGGAGGGTAAAAGAAAGATTAGAAGACAAAAAGACAAGGAGGAAACAAAAAAGCCCTTCATGGCATATTGTAGGCTTATAGAGCATATAGTGGCACATGCGTAAGGCAGCCCACCACAGCATATTGTGGGATCTCTAGACATGATGGCTTGGTTTATAAGGAGAATCCTAAGCATCACGACTGAGGCCCCTGAAATAATGAAGGCCATATTAAAGGACAGCTATCCACAGCATTTTCTTTGAACCCTTGGCATTATTGTGGACATCTCAGAAAAAGAGTCCAACATCCCTGACAAGTGTGGTCACCCTGGCAAAAGGGTGGCATATAACAGTTGGTGTCTCCCATCTGCTACTATTGCCATTAGTTTATGATTCATGTGAAGGGGGTCTTAGTTCTCTAGCATGATAATGATTCTTATGAAAATATCATCAGTACTGCAATTTGAGAACACAGCCTCCGAGACTAGTGTGACCGTAAGGGTCAGTCTATTGTCTGGATCCTCGATGGTGTTCTGGGTTTCTCAGGCTTTGAGATCTGCTTAGCCTGAGGCATAGCGCCTCTGCCTACTTGTTTGGCATATCTGTTAGTTTACGCACACTGCCACCTGTAAATAGATTCCCAGAGACAATGAATGACTGCAAATCAAATCAGAAGGATTACATTTTTGTTCACACAGCTTACATTCATATATATTTTTATACAAATTGGTACACCATCACCTTACATAGAAAACGACTTGGCATATATGAAAAATACTTTTTACTTGAATTGGCGTCTTCACTTTAAACACCACCACATATGCATCATATAATGTGTGACAAACATACAATACTCTCTATGCAAATGCACATTAAAGGCAGACATAATTGGTATGGTAACAGTGGTGGTAATATTAGTAGCAGTTGTCATGTTGTTGGTGGCGTTGGTGTTAGTATTGGTAGAGTTACATATGTTAATGATTGTGGATTTGATAGTATTGGTGTTATTTCCACTTGTGTAGGTGGTATTCGTTTGTGGTATTGGTGGCGGTGTAGTATTTTGATCTTGGTGGTGGCGGTCTTGGTTGTTGTAGAATTGGTGGTCTTGTGGTATTGGTGGTGGTGTGGTATTGGTGGAGTGATATCCACAAAACTTAAGAAGACCCTGTTAGAGTCTGGCTGTCATCTGAGACATGACAAACGCATTCAAAGACACGCCTGCTGCAGTAAAAAAAAAAAGATTTGTTTTCTGTATACAATGCATGTATAAGATAAAGACTTTGTTGTTACAAAAATTGTTAAGTGTGAGTGTAATTTTTAACCTACAAATCAACTACTCATGCATTACAATGCAATTACCACACGGCAATCAGAAAGATACACCAAACAGTGACTAGTATAACAGTGACACAGCAATATGCTTACACACGGACTTGAAACATGATTGACAATGTCTCAGTGAATTAAAGAGGCTGATCAAAACAAGCCAATCGTTAAAGGGGGCTAAAGGGGTCAGACTCAAAGCTCACCCTATATATAATGTAAGCAACAGGTTTTTTAGGCAAATACACTGCAAACACAAACCTAAAAATTGAAAATAGCATTTGAACAGATGTGTTCACTCACAATTTAAGTTCACCAGCAATAGTAGCAGCAGGACATGGAAGGGTCTGGGAGGCATGTAATCAGCCCCTAATTGGGAGGCTGCCCCTAATTGGAGAGCTCCTACCAGCGTAGGGCCCTGTGCAATTCCTGCCCTTGACCTTTCCTTCAAGTACCCCTGCTTTACATTTCTTTGACATGAATTAGAACAGGAGGGCGATAGAGAGAGAGAGATCAATGTATTTGTTTTGCACTTGCAGCTGATATGAGAGAGTGACCATTGTTGCCATTTGGGTTCATGACAAGAGGATCACAATCACTCTATCACGGTCTTTCACCCCACAGCACTTAGCAAGGCCTTCCAGGCCCTTTCTTATAATGGGCATATTGAAGTACGATTACCGCAGGCATATTGCTGTTGTCTGAAACTCAATCACTGGGTGGAAGTCACCTCCATGAACTGCGCCAGGGGACAGCTATGAGTGGGATAAACCCTCTTCCCATGTGCCAACAGCCCCAGTATAACAGGGGTACCAATGTTTTTTTTTAATATTTATTTTTATTAGGCTCCAGATGTTGCAATGTCATAGATATAACTTACAGTGAGCATTAATCATAAATTATAGACAAGAGTCTTCAATACAGATATAATTTCATATTATATAAATACAATAAATACAATATAAGTACAATAAATACACAGGGTATCACATCTTATGATAAAAAAATATAATCAAAACGGAGAAAATTAAAAATACTATAAATGCAGTTGACTTAAAACCAGATGGGAAGAAAAGAGGTGGGGAAATATTTCATATAGTGTCTGCAATAGGGTAGGGGGAAAAAGCTCAACTTATTTGATCATTTCCCTTTTAAACTACTCCTATATCTTCAGATTGAAAATTTTGTCCCCATAGTTTCTCAAATTTCCTGATTCGCCCAGTTCGTATTGCATATAGCTGTTCACTAGCTCTAACTCGTCTCATTTTTTGTAGCTAATCCTTCATTGAGGGGATTATCTGTGTTCGCCAATTTTGGAGTAAGAGGGATTGAGCTACAGCTGTTGCAATATATACTAATTTTACCCACTTGTTAAGCAGGCCCAGTCCCGGGTCATAACCCAAGGCTCTAAGCCAAGTAGTTGTAGCCAAATTGACCTCCACCACACTTAAAAGATACTGAAATATTTAATTCCAGAATCCCTGTATGGGTAAACAGTGGCTGATCACATGTGTCCAGTTTGCTAGGGATTGCCCTATACACCGGGAACAATTACCTGGAAAAGCAGGGTTGATATATGTTAAAAAATCTGGGGTTCTATATAAAAGCCATTTAAGTTCAGAATTTTATTAAGAAGAGTAAGGGTGTCAATACATTGTTCACAATATTAAATACATATCATTACAAAGGAATAAGCAGCAATAAAATACAAGACTCGGACTTAAAAATACAGACAGAAAGAATAAACTGGTAAGGTGGCATCTGGAAAACATTGGAATAGCAAAAATTATAGGAACAGTAAGGGATTTAAGGAGGTTTTAGGACTTCTGGTTGGGATGGCTGTAACTGAAGAGATCGTCTGGCATGTGTGTCAAGATGCATTGTGATCGGAGACCACTAATTCAGGTGTTTTGTTGCTAAGTGCAAGGCAAAAACAAAGGATGTATCTAACCTATGATTATGGCAAACAGAATACCACCACGCCTTGAAAGAGATTTTTGTAAAATCCTTCCAATTTGCGGTGATCTGCTGAAATGCTGCCGTTAGAAGACAATCAATAATTTTAACATTAAATGTGCTTTTTTCCCAACAAGATGAGAGACTACCTAAGAAAACATGAGGAAAAGAAAAGGGAAATTTAGTGCCAAAAATCAGGTTAACCTGGTACCAAACTTGTTTCCAGAAGTTATGTATAATAGGACAAGAAAATAACATGTGAAGTAGGTCAGCGTGAGTAGAGGAACATGTCCAACAAACATCGGGTACAGTCGTGAATTATTTGCTTAAAACACTCGGTGTCAATAGCAATCTATTATAAACAAAAAACAGCGTTTGTGTTGTAGTAGCTGCTCTGGATGATTTGCGTATCTTCGTCCATAGGCTGTTCCATAAAGATACTGGCAAGGAAACCCCTAAATCACATTCCCAAGCCTCTTCAATTTTGGATTTCTCCCTGACAATGTCTTTGCGATGTAAATATCTATATATAATGGAGGCTTTGGGTGTATTCTTTAGCAAGGTGCGTAATTGTGAGGAAGGATCCGATGTGATGGAAGCAGTGGGTAAGGTAGAAAGTTGGGTGTAAGTATCCATCACAGCCGTCTTAAGTAAATTGTATTTATGAATACATGAGGCAAGTAGATTGAACGATTGACTGAGTGAGGGAAAAGGTATGAAATCCGACTGCGAAAGTAACTGATGAATCCATATTAAACCTTTCTGGTACCAGGTTTTCCAGTAAAATGGTTTATTTCGAATAAGTAGATTTTTATTATGCCAAATTGTTGAATTGAGAAAGGAATCTATGGTGTCATGAGCAAACAAGGGTGCGGATAACAGGAGTTTAGAGGTCATTTTGATGATGGGAATGGATAAGGTCTGTGGTTTACGTGTAAAGGACAGATATTCCTTAAAAGAAAAGGGGGAAAGAAAGAGTCGCTCAACCGTAGTCCATAAAGGACAATCTTCTGAGGGATCACACAACCAAAAGGAGGCCTGACGTAGAAGAAAAGCTTTCTGATACGCCAGGAAATCAGGAAAGTTAACTCCACCTTCTGTTTTAGGGTGAATCAGTTTAAGTAAAGACATTCAGGCTTTCTTATTGTTCCATAAAAAGGAAGAAAGGATGGAATTGATCTTCTTAAAAAATTTGGTGTGAATAGGGACTGGTATGTTAGAAATAGTGTATATAATTATGGGTGACAAC
Source organism: Triturus cristatus (assembly GCF_964204655.1). Lineage (NCBI taxonomy): Eukaryota > Metazoa > Chordata > Amphibia > Caudata > Salamandridae > Triturus > Triturus cristatus. Next base: position 551,317,515 of record NC_140584.1, read on the forward strand.
ATCATTTTAATAGTGTCCAAACGGCCCCACCATGATAAATAAAGGGGATGCCATTTAGAAGTTAGGTCTGAAATCTTTTGTATGCATTTATTCATACATAATGTTACTGTTTCTGAAATGGAAGAGGTGACTTGTAATCCTAGATACTTAATATGATTGGGACTCCATGTGAAATTAGAGGAACTAAAATCTGATTTAAAAGTGTGCTTAGTCAAGGGTAAAATCTCACATTTATCATTGTTCAATTTATAACCGGAGATATTGGAGTATGTTTGAACTTCTGCTAAAAAAGCGGGAATAGAGGTGTTTGGTTTTGACAAAAAAGCTAAATATGAGCAGCATAGGCGGCAAGTTTGATAAGGGAGTTTAGTACATGAAAACCATATATACTGGGATTCTGACGTAATTTAGAAAGAAAAGGTTCCAAAGCCAAATTAAATAGGAAAGGGGAAAGAGGACAACCTTGACGCACACCCCTCCCCAAATCAAAGAATGGGGAAATCAGACCATTGACACATACGGCAGCACATGGGTTAGAATAAAGAAGAGAGACTAAAGATGTAAATTTGGGACCAAAACCAAACCACTTAAGAGTATAAAACAAATAAGGCCACTCAACTCTGTCAAATGCCTTTTCGGCATCGAGAGCAATCGCTACCAGAGATTCTTGTAAATGGGAAGACTTAGATAAAACATTAAAAAGGAGTCTTGTATTATCAGTTATGAATCGACCTTTGACGAATCCAGACTGCTCTTTTCCCACTAATTCTGGAAGGTAGGAATCTAATCTTGTGGCTAATGCTTTGGAAAATATTTTATAATCGATGTTAACCAGGGATATAGGCCTATAATTTTTACAGTATTTAGAGTCTTTACCTTCTTTTGGGATAAGGCAAATATGTGCTTCTGAAAAGGAACCAGAAGAGCTACCTGAGGAATTAAATTAATTTATTAAGGCGTACAATTTGGGTAAAACAAGTTTAGAAAAATGAATATAAAATTCAACAGTGAAACTGTCTGGTCCTGGGGCCTTGTCTTTTTTAAGTAATTGAAGAGCTTTTGAGAGTTCTTGCTGTGTAAGATCTAACTCGAGGGAGGTTAAGTCTGGGAGAGTATGTTGAGGTCTTTGAATATTGGAGAAAAAATTCAAAAGGGAGTGGTCAGTGGGATGTGTTTCGGTAGCATATAGCGATTTGTAAAAGAGAGAAAATTTGTTTAAAATGTCAGTATCCTTGAATCGTAAGTCTGAGTTTGTATCATAAATAGCTTCAATATTCAATTTATTATGTCTAACCTTTAACTCCTTCAGTGCCCATGACGAGATGGTCTCGTCATGGAGCGCGGTTGCGCTGTGCCCATGACGAGACTATCTCGTCATGAACCCCGCCCGCTAATGCAACGCCCGGCACAGGGCGGGGAAAGGGCGGGGCACTGAAGGGGTTAAATAGTTGGCTAACATTTTCCCAGCTTTATTTTTACCTCCATAGAATTTTGCGCTAGCTTTTAACAAGTATAGGGAGGCACCTTCCGTGGATTTCTTGTTAAATTGCATTTTAGCATTGATGAAGGCCGTTAAGCAATCCTTCGAATTTGAGGAATAAAAAGAGTGCTCCAGTCTCTTAATATATTGAAGAACATCTTTAGTTACTTTACGGGCATGCCATCATTTCTTCGCAACAAAACCGATTATAAAGTCTCTTGCTGTAGCTTTGAATGCATCCCATAAGGTGGGGGAAGGGCATAGAATGGGTTTGATTCAATTAAAAAAACTCCTCAAAAAGGCAGTGAAGGAGGTAGTAAATTTTGGATCTAAGAGGAGGGCATTATTAAAACGCCATCGTCTAGGACCTGTGGCTTTAGGTAGGATATCAATGTCAATGGAGACAGGGGCGTGATCTGAAAGTAAAATGGGACCATCTCAGCATTCATAAGCGTTTGCGAAATATCATGGGACACAAATATATAATCAATTCTTGATTGAGATTGATGAGTTGGGGAGTAAAAAGTGTACTCTCTAGTAGTCGGATTACAAAGACGCCAAGCATCAACAATCTTGTGCTGAGTAATAGTGTGAACAAAAGATTTATGGGGTTTATTAGGAACAAAGGAGACTCTGGAATTTCTATCGATAAATGGGTCAAGCGGTTGGTTGCAATCACCGGCTAAAATAAAGTTATCTTCTAAGCAGTGAGTAATTTGCTTAGTGTCGTACTTTAATATTCGGGACTGCGTAGGGGACAGGGCCCTACCCCTGTCTATCTTGGTATTAGCGAACCGCAAATGGTAAATGCGGCATGTACGAGTGCTTTATATATCGTTCTAGCTATGAATGCACTGTGTACACGTTATTCAGCTTCACTACGCGGGTTCCATTTTGGAAGTAGTGGCCATCTTGTCATTGCCCTCACATAGGCTATGATGGAGTTAATACGGGCCTCACAGTACATGGGCTTTCCCTCTGACTTCTCTGTGACCTGGGCAGCTGGCTCTGCTGCCCCCGGGTCAAACCGGTCTCACGAGCTCCCCTTCCTCCGTCCACCTGTGATTAGCATCAGGGTTTGACCCGTCATAAAGCCCTTTCATTCTATACAATCCCCCGGCTAATCTCTTCTACACCTGCTTGTTCCTGCTTTATGACTTGTTTCCCAAAACAGGAGATGCTCATGTTTATTGGGGGGGGGTCTCTTTACATCAAACGTGGGATCTGAACCTTACTGTGTAAATCATTGTGGGCTGGCCGAACTGGAATGTGGGATGGTCATCATGACTCTGCTTTTTCGTTTGTAATGTATACCTTTATATGACCATATCGTAAACCAAGGAATGTGTGCCTGGAGCATGATATTTTGTACTTATGGAGAAGTCCGTTCCTATGATTTTCAGCAGTCTCCTGAGAACATACACGCTGTTGTACTTCTAGGATACCTGTCATTGGTCTGCAGCCAATAAACGAATCTTTGACTTCACCCAGAAGACTCTGTGTTTCTGTAGGTCCGGAACAGGGTGAACCCAGAAGTCATAGGGTGTGTGCCCCTGCACCGCTGGGTCTAAAATACCCAGTACTTCAGTTTGGCGCCCAACTCTGGACGATTTCAGCGGTACCAGTCCAAGCCAGAGGTTCGTGAGGAGCTTCGTGTGGAAATTCCGGAGGAAGGCCGCCACTTCATCGACCCCTGCATGTCGACGTGGTCCGAAAGTTTTTTCTGCGAGGTTCTCTGCGTCCCGACGGCTACGAAGGACTGCTGCCCTGATTAATCGACCTGTTTTGGACCCTTGACGAGTTTGAGAGAGCGAAACAATCGAGAGAGTCTTCTGGTGACGCCATCGATCAGCAATATTCAGTTAAGTATAAGTGGAGCGTCTCCCATTTGTTTTGGTATCCTTCGGGATCATTTGAATTGGTACTTTGGAGTTTGCAAACTCCAAAACCAGAGGACTCGTGTATTCACGAGGCTATCGTAATTGATGATCCTTTGACGTTTGGATCTAGACTAGTGAGCAAAGATGCCTGGTTCTGGACTATTTGGTAGATTATTCTGTTTGGGTTGTGGAAAAGATTTCCAGCTAGAGGAATCATGTCCGGTTCCTCCGGTTGGAACTCCAACTTATGAGCTCTATGTAAAACATGGCGTAGGCCCCATTGCATATAACGAAGTGTGGATCCACTACACCAGGAAAGATGGTGTTTTAAAATGGCCCCAAAATGGTAGTTTTGATACTGATATTTTAGATAATCTGGAAATTAAATTGTTTAAGAAGAAAGCCCGGCCGGCGATGTTTGACTCTTTCCGCTTATGGCGAAAGGAAGCCAAACAGAAGGAAATTAAGTTAGCGAAAAAGAATAAGAGAGAGAGAGGTATGTCAGTAATGCAAGCAGCTGTACAATTTAAAGACAATGAAGAGGAGCAAATGAATGAGCAATTGCACAGGCAGCGTAAGTTAGGGATTGACAAATGTTACCCAGCTTTGCCACATTCTAAGCAGAATGAGTCAGAAGAAAAGGAGAAAGATCCCCTGATGTCACATTTGTTGAGTTCGCCACCCCCGTATGCTCAAACTGCCACGGCGCCTCCCCAGCTTGTAAATATGCCGCCTCCAGTGCATATACTGCAAGCCTTGCCGCAACCGCCAGTTGCTTTGCAGCCAGTTCCTATTCCTGTAGCGCAGCCCTCTCAAGCGCCGCCAGTTGTGCTTCCAACTGCCCCCGCACTTCCTGCGACTTTGCCTAATTCAGCAACTGCCTCCCCTAACACTCTTCCTTCCACCACTCCAGTACCTGTCTCTACATCCTCTTTTCTCCCCTCTGTTTTTCCCCCTGTTCTCGCCTCAGCTTCTCCTTCAGCGCGACAGCGCTTAGCTAATGTGGTTACTACATTAATGTCTCCTCTCTTTGGGTCATCTGGTGCAACTCCTGGTTTACAGCGTAAGCAGTTGCGCAGCTAATTGCCTAACCCCGATGAGAAAAAGGTAATAGATCACATGGCGCGTAGATGGATCGTTTTCCCTTCACTGTATGATGTGGAATCAGTTGTCAACATTTTCCATCAATGGGATGCCCCTAAACAGAGATATGTGTTCGAGAAAATGTGCGAAATTCTCTGTGAAGAATTGGAGGATAGTGGTAGAAATCCGAACCCGCAGGAATTGTGTAGAGTGAGGTTCGATTTTGGAACTGGTATAATTGTGGACCGTGAAGTAGATAAAGCAGTTGAGGTTGTATTGTCCTTTAGGAATGACGATTGCCAACAGTCATTGTTTGAACAAGAGGTCCTTGTGGGGAAAAAGGCAAAAGCGCGACAATACCCTATGAGAGAAGTTCCCCCGGTATGGAAGGAAGCGGTTGCAGCTGTCGGTGGTAACCCCGCTGTGGCAGCGCATTTCCAGCGTGTTTGGGTGCATGTTCCATGGAAGCGCTCTGAGGTGTTAGCGCTTAAGCAGTCCTTGCCTGATCCCCGTAAAAACCCAGCAGGTTATTATAAAGAGTTGTCACAGACGGCAGGGTCATGCATTATGAATCTGGCCGATATAGACATGTTGTTTGGCAATGTTGTTCCACAGCCTCTATGGGGATCAATTCGTAATGTAGATCACAATGCAGAACTAGGGGATACATGGACTAACATTGTTGCTGCTGATGCTAGACAAACTGGTGGTGCGAAACCAGAACCTTTAGTAGCTGAATTGCCTGGTAGAATCATCACGTATATGAAGACAATAATGCCTGCGATGCGCGTAAATTGGGACAAGTTATCTGCATGCAAGCAGAAGAAAGATGAGACAGTGTCAGACTTCTTTACTAGGTTTGAAGAAACGTTTATTGACCACAGTGGGCAGGATATGAGTACTGAGGGTGGCCAACGGCTGTTTGTGGATAAGTTTGTGCAGAATTTACTTCCTGACCTGTGTAAAAAGTTAAAAGATTCAGAAAGTTCTTGGGCTGTTTCTTCTTCAGCGCAAATACTGGCTACTGCACAGTATTATGAAAATAGAGATAAAGACGAGAAAGATAGAACGGAGAAGAAAACGAAGGAACTGAAGACAAAGGTCCTTTTACAGCAGGCCTATCCGCCACGTGGAGGTGGTAATAATTATAGGCAACCCCAAGGTGTCTATCACCAACCCCAACAGTTTCAGACAAACCAGCAAATGAACGGGTATTACCAACCACGTGTCCCTGTAGGTCCCAACCAATGTTCATACTGTAAAGAGGAAGGTCATTTTAAATACAGTTGCCCTAAATTAATGCAGCGGAACGGTAATATGTATGGCGCAAGAGGTAGGGGTGGTCAGCAAGCTCCTAGAGGCAGAGGGCGTGGAAGTGTTCCCCAGAACGCGCGTCCTCTGCCGCCTCAAAGTACCATCAATAGCTTTGATCAGCAAGCTAACGTGACTAGTAATACGGCACAGTATTATAATAATGATTATTATGCAGAGGACGGTGATGCAGAGAATAATGATTACTAGGACAGCCATAGACAGAGAGAGGGAGTTGTTTCAGTGCCAGTGGATCAGAGTGGACCGTATGTTGAGGTGACTACAGCAAATGTAACGGAGCCTTTTCTGCTAGACACTGGTGCTGCAAAGAGTTCAATCATGCATTCAAAACTCCCTGGCGCACCTTTGTCTGGCGATATAAATGTTTCAGTAGGTTTTTCTGGCGCCCCAGTTAGGAACCCGATTTCCAGTCCCATGTCACTTTCTGTTGGACCTTGCGAGCTGAAAGCACCCCTGATTCTGACAACAGGTTGTGGTGAGAATTTGCTAGGATTAGATTTGTTGAAAAGATTGCACGCTACACTGTATTGTTCTCCTTCAGGAGTACAACTTACATTAGGTAAGAAAGTGATTTCCCCAATGTATTTGTCTAAAAACACGATGCCACCTGAATTGTCATCCCTTCCGGATGCCCTTTGGGCTACTGGTCCCAATGATGTGGGCCTCTTGGAGATACCGCCATATGTGGTGGCTCTAAAGGCTAATGCCAGACTGCCACGTATTCCCCAGTACAAGATCTCTAATGAAGGGCAGAAAGCATTGTTAGACATTGTCAGCGACTTGATTAATAAGGGTGTGATAGAAGAGACAAGAGGCAACGTTTGCAATAGCCCGATTTTACCTGTCTTAAAACGAACGGACCCTTCACAGCCACTTGTTTACAGATTTGTGATTGATCTTAGAGAGGTTAATAAGATTGTTGTGCCACAGTTTCCGGTTGTCCCTGATATAACTGCCTTGTTTTCGATGATTCCAGCCTCTGCTGCATGGTTTTCAGTGATCGATTTGAAGAATGCTTTCTTTAGCATCCCAATTGCAGAAGAGAGCAGAGATATTTTTGGTTTTAGTCTGGGAGGCCGAAGCTTCCGCTTCAAACGCGCTCCCCAGGGCTACTGTGAGAGTCCATCCATATATAGTCAGGCTTTGAAAGCGCAGCTTGATGCACTTGTTTTACCTAGTGGCGCTATCCTGATTCAGTACGTGGACGATTTACTGATCGCCGCGGATACTGAGAAGGTCTGTAAAGAAGCCACATTGTCACTGTTGCGCCATTTATCCGCTTTCCATCACAAAGTGTCTCTCTCTAAGCTGCAATATTGTCGACAAGAAGTGACCTACTTAGGTCATCTCTTATCGAAGGAGGGAAGGAAACTGACCCCAGAAAGAATTCAAGCTATTGCACAGTTGAGTGTGCCAAAAACACAGAGAGAAGTGCGTGCTTTCTTGGGCATCACTTCATACTGTAGGCATTGGATCCCTAGTTTTTCTTTATTGGCAAAACCTTTGTTAGCCTTAACATGCAAAGACACACCGAATCCTATCCCATGGTCTGAAGAGTGCCAGAAAAGTTTTGTGGAATTGCGTAATGCATTATGTTCAGCACCTGTGTTGGGTACTCCCGACTACAGTAAGCCTTTTACATTGTATGTTTACGAGAAAGATGGATGTGCGTTGTCAGTGTTAACACAGCCTTTTGGCGACAGACCGCGCCCATGCGCATATTTTTCATCTACCTTGGACCCTGTAGCAAGGGCATTGCCAAGCTGTCTGAGAGCGACAGCTGCTGCAGCGATGTCTATCCGACAATCTGCTGGTTTGGTAATGGACAACACATTGATTGTCATGGTTCCACACGCTGTAGACACATTATTAAATAGGACCAAGACACAACACTTGACTAGTGCACGATTATCGGGCTACGAACTTACACTGTTAGCTAATCACATACACATAAAAAGATGCAATACGTTGAATCCAGCTACATTGTTGCCAATTCCAGCAGACTCAGATGAGATTGAGCAGCATGACTGTCTGTTCAGAACAGAAGAAGAGACGAAAGGGAGAGTAGATCTAAAAGATACTCCCCTGACTGAGTGTGATGGCACTTTATGGGTAGATGGGTCCTGTTTTAAGCTCCCTAATGGTGACACGACTGCTGCATATGCTATCACGACTTTACACACAGTCGTGGAAACTGCACGAGTGCCACATAATTCGGCCCAAGCAGCAGAATTAATCGCCCTCACGAGAGCATGTGTGTTGTCTGAAGGAATGAGAGTGAACATATACACAGATAGCCAGTACGCCTTTGGCGTGGCTCATAATTTTGGGCGTTTGTGGAAGGAGCGTGGGTTCCTGACGTCGCATGGAGCTAAAATTCAGAATGGCAAGTTGGTGAATGATCTCCTTGAGTCACTGACCCTACCGTTGCAAATTGCGATCATGAAATGCAGTGCGCACAGGAAAGTCACAGATGATGTTGGACGTGGGAATGCGTTTGCTGATGAGACCGCAAAAGAAACAGCACAGAATGTGAAGACTAGAATGTATGTTGCAGGTCCCGCAAGATGGGTTAATGATGTTGGAATGTGTGAAAACACAATAGAGAGTGTGAAGTCGCTTCAAGCTGAAGCCACAGAGGAAGAGTTAAGCAAGTGGAGAGAAAGTATGGGTAAGTTGGATGAGAATGGTTGTTGGATTGATCTGACAGAACATAGGCGATGGTTGTTGCCTGATGCATATGTGCTTCCAGTGGTTACTATGGCACATGGAATGGCACATATCAGTACGAAAGGTATATGCAAGTTGTTGGCTCCAGTATGGCAGAATGCTGGGATTCCCAAGTGTGCAGAGAACGTGGTCAAGAATTGCATAGTATGCTTGAAGTACAACCCTGGTAGGGGAACCCCAACTCCGGCTGGTCACTTTGCACCCCCATCATGTCCATTTGAAGTTTTGCAGCTGGACTTTATTCACATGGAAAGATGCAACAACCTGAAATATGTACTGGTGGTTGTTTGTGCTTTCTCAAAATGGATAGAGGCTTATCCTCTGAAAGATAACACTGCCCTATCCACAGCCAAAGCCCTTGTGAAGAAGTTTTTCCCTAGGTTTGGGATGCCAAGAATGGTGTGGTGTGATAACGGAAGTGAGTTTGTGGGTAAAGTGATGAAGAATGTATGTGAAGGGCTAGGGATAAAGCAGAAGTTCCACGCTGCAAATCACCCCCAATCAGCTGGATTAGTAGAACGCTACAACGGAGCCTTAAAGCTCAAGCTGGCTAAAATCCAGGCGAGCACCGGTCTTAAATGGCCTGACGCTCTGCCTTTAGCACTCCTGTCCACCAGAATGACCATACACTCACGAGTGGGACTTAGCCCTTACGAGGTCGTCTTTGGCCGCCCGGCTAATGTATGGGGCGTGCCAAGACCGGCGAAATTTAGCGAAATAGAACATCCAGTACTGCTCGATTACCTGTATGATTTGACTGTTAAACTGCGTGTTTTGCACCAACAGGTACATGATACCCTTCCCCAAGCCTCTGAACCTCCTGGACACCCTATCAACCCTGGTACGTGGGTGCTAGTCCGAAATTTCCAGCGCAAGAGCAACGACGAGCCTCGCTGGATCGGCCCTCATCTTGTTCTTCTTTCGACAAGATCAGCGGTGCGAGTGAAAGGGAAGAAGCACTGGATTCATGGTACCCACTGCAAAGTAGTCCCCTTGCCTCTGCCATATGACCAGTGGGTCAAGGAGGGTATCGCCGACTCAGAGACAGACATTGTACCTCGCTTTGTACCATTCAGTGACGCACGCTTAAGAGGCACAGTTTCAGACCAAGAGAGTGACAATATTCTGCAGGAAGCTGTGCCACCATCAAATCGACTGGACACCACTGAGCCTGAACTTTTGTTTCAAGACCAAACAGCACCTGGCCGTCTCCGCTATAATTTGAGACCTAGGCCCATGGACAAATAAAGATTTCCTCATTATTTCCCTTTTGACATTTTTGCTCTCCCATCTGAAGGACTTTCTTGATTTTTGTTTTTCGAACCACCATCCGGGTTCTGCCGCAGGGTCGCGGTGCCAAGACTTTGGGGTACAGGCCGAAGACGCTAGGTCGACGGTTCTGGTTGGTCTAGGGCGTTTCCCTGGACTGACAGGCGTACTCTTTAGCAGAAGAAACTCATCCACCGCGAGCGGCCCGAGTAGAGGATGGAGTTTTTTAAGATGGAGAGACCGATTGAGGAAATGAACTTTAACGCAAGGATGTGCAGAATTGTAAAAAGTAAATGTTTTGTCTTTTTGTGCCTTTTTACACTGTGTAGCATAATAATGTTTATTGTAGGATTTGTGTTTTTCTCCGCTCAAAAGCCCATTGAACCCACTCAACAGCCTATATCTCTTTCTACTGCCTCCTCTTACTCTTTTCACCCTTTGCCTGAGCACGAACAGACCAGACGATCAGAGTTCGTAAATAACTCGTTTATCCAGCTCTTGCACCAGCACCAACTAGTAATGAATACGACCAATTGCTGGGTGTGTGGGTTAATGCCCCATACCATTAACAAGGGTATTCCCTACCTGGTGCTGCCGTACAGTTACAATGGATCGTCATGGGCATTCCAAACCATGTTTCTCTATGCTCTAGATACATACTCCCCTCGCCAACCGCGTTCCATCAGACCTATCACCAATAATAAGGCTTTGATGAAAGGAGTGGCCGATATGAGTAGGGATATTAATGCATACTCATCTATTCCCAAAGAAGAGTTGAGACCTTATGTAGGATGGAACGCGACGGGGTATAGTATTAGTCTGGGTGAAAGACAGCGAAAAATCTCATCTCCAATCTGGGTCGTACCCCACAGGGGTCGGTTCTGCTTACAGGGTAATGGTCAGAATCCTAGAGCTCAACTGGGAAGAAGTGACTGTACTGAAACGTACACTTTCCCGTCACAGTTTTCCCCTGCGTTTTTTGGCTGCCAAGGGCACCTATTTCATCTGTCATGACCGAGCATATACATGGCTGCCCCCTGATTTCTCGGGCACATGTTATATTGCGAACTTGCTACCGCCGACATTTACTGCTGCCTCTGACTATCACAAGACCAGAGTTGTGAGAGGTGTGATTAGTAAGGAGGATACTGCCGGTCAAGAAGCAGGAGACTTCTTCTTGGGTTTCCTGCCGTTTTGGGGACCTATGGTCAATAGTAGGAACCTGAGACAGCTGACTCGTGTGGTTGAATCCACTGTCAATGTAACGGCTGGTGCCCTTAGTAATCTGACAGCTGAGCTCCAAGCGGATCGCCTTATGACTCTGCAGAACCGCATGGTTCTAGACGTTATTCTTGCAGACCGCGGTGGGGTATGCAAGGTCATCCAATCCAGTTGCTGCATTTTCATACCAGATAATGCTCCAACAGTGTATCAAGCCATCTCCAAACTCCATAAAATATCTGAAGCCATACACGTGGATAAGGGAGATTGGTCACTAGTGGGGTGGTTCTGGGAATTGATATCTGCCTGGGGTTGGAAAGTTCTAATGGTCGTTGGAATGATCTTAGCCATTCTTTTCCTGTTCTGTCTGTGTATACAGTGTGCTCCCGCGATATGTGGTCTCTGTACTACCTTATGTGTAAGGAAACCTGTATCGAGGGACGAGCTAAGTAATAGGATGATGCTACAGCAACATCTCCATGACTTCGTGAACATTGACCTAGACTCGGATTAAGATGAGTATAGTGATTGCCTATGTAAGGGCAAAAGGAGGGTCTGTCGTACTTTAATATTCGGGACCGCGTAGGGGACAGGGCCCTACCCCTGTCTATCTTGGTATTAGCGAACCGCAAATGGTAAATGCGGCATGTACGAGTGCTTTATATATCGTTCTAGCTATGAATGCACTGTGTACACGTTATTCAGCTTCACTACGCGGGTTCCATTTTGGAAGCAGTGGCCATCTTGTCATTGCCCTCACATAGGCTATGATGGAGTTAATACGGGCCTCACAGTACATGGGCTTTCCCTCTGACTTCTCTGTGACCTGGGCAGCTGGCTCTGCTGCCCCCGGGTCAAACCGGTCTCACGAGCTCCCCTTCCTCCGTCCACCTGTGATTAGCATCAGGGTTTGACCCGTCATAAAGCCCTTTCATTCTATACAATCCCCCGGCTAATCTCTTCTACACCTGCTTGTTCCTGCTTTATGACTTGTTTCCCAAAACAGGAGATGCTCATGTTTATTGGGGGGGGGTCTCTTTACATCAAACGTGGGATCTGAACCTTACTGTGTAAATCATTGTGGGCTGGCCGAACTGGAATGTGGGATGGTCATCATGACTCTGCTTTTTCGTTTGTAATGTATACCTTTATATGACCATATCGTAAACCAAGGAATGTGTGCCTGGAGCATGATATTTTGTACTTAAGGAGAAGTCCGTTCCTATGATTTTCAGCAGTCTCCTGAGAACATACACGCTGTTGTACTTCTAGGATACCTGTCATTGGTCTGCAGCCAATAAACGAATCTTTGACTTCACCCAGAAGACTCTGTGTTTCTGTAGGTCCGGAACAGGGTGAACCCAGAAGTCATAGGGTGTGTGCCCCTGCACCGCTGGGTCTAAAATACCCAGTACTTCATTAGCCAGTGTGGGCCAAAAAGAGGGATCGCCACCAGTGGGAGCATAGATATTTAGAAGCGAGACTGGAACACCCTTCAAAGATATTTTAACATTTAACCATCTGCCGGCATCATCTGAGTCCTGAGAAATGAGTGTGAACGAAAGGGATTTGCTGCATAGTATCATGACTCCATTACGCTTGCCATCACCTGGGGAAAAGAAAACTTCCCCCACCCAACCCTTTTTTAATTTTAACGATTCAACCTCCGGAAGGTGGGTCTCTTGTAATAATGCAATACCCGCATCCAATTTGGCTAAGTGAGACAGGACTCTTTGCCTTTTGAGAATGCAATCCCCTAATGTTCCAAGTGACCAGTTTTAGTGACATAAATTGTTAAAAACAAAATGATCCAGAAATATAAAACAGGAGTCTAATGCAATGAAGAAGCAATGTGAAAAGTGAAAGAGAGTAAGAAAAGGAACAATACATGAGTCAGTATCATAACGGAGAAAAGTGTATAGAACAGATAACCGAAGCCAGAAATGAAATATGATCATAAGAAGGAAACAGAATTCATCAGTGAAGAGAAAGATAAGTATAGTAAAAAAGTAGAGAGGAGATGAAGGAAAAACGGCAGAAACATAAGCAATAATGTACAAGAAAATAATGTTAGGTAGATGAGAAAAAATCAGAGTAGTAAAGACACCAAATAAGCAATTTATCATAAGATGTGAAACGAATTGAAGAACCAAAGACAATACAACATAAAGAACGCAAAACAAAACATAAAACATACCTACAAAAGGGAAGAGTGGGTGGGAGGGTATGTGGAACCACATGGAGCAGACAAACGTCCAGGGAGGGCCCAGCAGGGCTCGGGGAAGACCTTTTGACGAAAAGTCAGAACTGTGAAGCAAGAACAGAAGATGAGACTTAGTACTGATAAGGAACTATGAAAGTATAAACCATAAAATTGTGAACTAAGAAGCAATAAAGAACAACGTAACATATATTCAAAGCCATTAGTACAGTGGTAAAAGGTGCACATAACTTACAGTACTTTTAAAAGTAAATTATTGACAACTGCTCAAACTGGCTATATAAAATCTACAAAGAAAAGGATAACAGCAATTAAAACATGTTGGTGAATAATTTAATAATTTAATCCACTGGATTAAAAAAAGCCCAGCGGATGAGGGGTGATACCTTAAAACCTGTCCCAGGATGCTTGTTTCTGAAACAGTGAGGATCTGGCTTGGCAGTTCAGGCTGGACTGTTCCCATCAGGAGCAAGGTCAAGACTGATTTGCATATGGCTGGGCCTAAACTGGGGTGGCATGGTGAGCAAAAGTACATTGGATTGAAACCAGATCTCTTGACTGGGGGTGAATGTTTAATTTGTCCCGCATTCCGCCGATCATTTGTGTCTCTTTTGGTTTCTCGTCCTAAGTGCAACGGGTATGCTCAGACATGGGTCCCAGGCTCACTCTGCCACTGGCTTCAAACTAGCCTGGTTGATGAGCGGTGATATCCCGAAACCAGTCCCAGTAGGCTTTTTTCTGGTCCATGGATGACCTGGCTTGGCAGTTCAGGCTAGACTGCTCCCATGAGGAGAAGGGTCAAGACTGATTTAAATATGGTTGGGTCTAAACTGGGGTGGCAAAGAGAGCAGAAGAATGATGGATTTAACCTAGATCTCTTGACTGGGGGTCAATGTTTGATTTGTTCTGCATTCCATCCATCATTTGTGTAGCTTTAACTTTCTAAAAGTGGCATTTTCAGAATGGCAATTTAAAAATCAGACTTCACCATAAGTTCGGATTTAAACTGTGATTCCAGGGACACTAAAAATAAACTAGTTATCTCTTTCCATTTGGAACTTACACTTATAAAATGTAATAAGGCAACTTCAATTCTGTCCTATGGGGAAGAGAGGCCTTGCAGTAGTGAAAAACAAATTTAAGAGTTTTTTAATTCCCAGGGCATGTAAAATGTAAAAGTACATGTCTAACTTTTTTGAAATACAGTGCACCCTGCCCTTATGGGCTGTCATGGTCCTACCCTTGGGGTGACTTATATGGATTAAAAAGGAAGTTTTGAGCCGGGAAAGGGTTTATTTTTCCAGGTTGATATGGCAGTGTAAAACTGCAAGCTCTGCAATGGGAGGCCTGATCCGTGTTTAAAGGCTGCTCAAGTGGGTGGCACAAAACATGCTGCAGGCCCAGTAGCAGCAATTAACTTCAATTGTGGCCAGTGCAGGTAAGAACGGCGGGGCGGGGGGGGGGGGAGGGGGAGAGCTGACAGATGATAAGGAGGTAAAAAAAAAAAAAAGAAAACCACTTCCTTTTTTTTTTCCTCGTCGTCTGTTAATTCTAGCCCCCCCACCCCGTCCCGCCCCAGCGCTCTTACCTTCACCAACTGCAACTGGTTAATTTACAGACTCTGGGCACTTGTACTGAACATTACTAGGGACTTAAAAATAAAATAAATATGCCAATTGAGTATGAGCCAATTCTACCATGTTATAAGGAGAGCGCATAAGCACTTTAGCACTGGTTAGCAGTGTTAAAGTGAACAGAGTCCTAATGCCAACAAAACAAGATCAGCAAAAAGTGGAGGGTAAAAGGCAAAACGTTCAGGGGTAACCCTGCAGATATGGCCAGGTCCAACAAACTGTCATTCACATTTTGCATCTATTGGCTCTCTTTCACTGTGAGTAACTGTATGATTTCTCATCACATGAACATCCACCAAAAAAGTGCACTGCAGTGTAGAGGTTCACGGGCCAATAATTACTTTGCCAATCCTTTTTTCTTTCCATTTTTCATCGCTGCTTTACATTTATAGTCATACTTGCAGTGGCAGCACCTCTGCTAAGGAGGAGGAGCATCGCCCACTGCTCGTTTAGCAGTGGAAAATCAAAAATAAAATGATAATAACAAGACGTTATTATCATTTTATTTTCCTTTGCGACCCTGGGTGGGGTGGGGTGGTGCTGGCTCCCTGCACAGGGAACAGGGGTGGTCTGCATTAAATTCCTAAATGCACGTGACACTTTGATAGGCCCTCCAGGGCAGGCCAGTCATGCATAATTAGCATGTTCTCTATGGGGCTGTGCTGCACAGCCCCGTGGAGAACATGCCCAGCCTCCCCAGGCACTGCTTTAGCGGCCAAGCAGGCCACTCAGATCAATCACGACACTGCTCCTGCAGCGTTGTGATTGGCTGGCAGAGTCGGAAACCTGGGTGCTTCTGGTGCAGGCAGCAGCCGCGAGGAAGACAAGAAGACAGAGGAGAGGAGTGAGGCGGATGCAGCGGCAAAACGGGCAAGTTTATTGAATTTTTTTTTCATCCTAACCCTCTTGCCCCACCACACCCGTTCAGAGGCAGCTGCCCCTGCATACTTATGTATTTAAACCATGTTTATCCTTTATATCTTTATACATCCTTGTGTGCTTAAACTATATCATCAAGTTGCAATAATTTAATTCAATAGTAACTTTTCTTTCTACCAATAAGATTATATTTTCCTGGGATGTGCATGAAAACTATCAACTGTTTATATACCTATTCTAAGTACACAGGCTTGCTGTTCTATTAGACATATGCAATTGTTATTTTTTTAATTTACACTTATTATTTCAACCATATGAATGCCTTAGATCACGGGTACTCATAGTACGGCCCGGCAAGCCTTCCTTGGGGGCCCGCGGACCTTGCAGACATCGTAACTGTGTTTTTTTTGTGTCAGCAAACACCGCCGGTTGCAGCAGCGACGACTTAGATCCAGGCTGCGCTGTTAATTAAATCCCTCTTTTGACCCCCGCCCCCTTCCCATTTGGACTCTTCCAGAAGCTGCCCCTGATCGCCCGCCCACTGTGGTGTGTGCAGAAGGTGGCAGGACAGAGGGGGGCCGCCCTGTGGTGCCTGCCTCCTGCCAGTAAATGGGCTGTGAAAGGTGATAACGTGCAACGCACAGCATCATGGGATTACACTCGCGCTCTTTTGAATTCTGAAAATAACATCAACCCTTCGCAGCACCCAGTGATTGCACCAGTGCTGGCGTCAGAGATGGTCTATTGTTTGTTTATTTTGTTGTGTATATTGCGATTAACCCGCAGCCCCCATTCACTTCCTGGGTGTCATTTTCGGAGGCATTTGAAATAGATTTGGTAACTAACATGTTCAGAAAAGCAACATCTCGCAATTAGGAGGCACATATATATTTTTTAATAAATCCTGTTAATTTCCATTTTGTTTTAAAAAATGTTCCTTGTAAAACAATTCTTAGACTTCATGCTGTGTGAATGAGTAAACAGGCACCCCCTCTTTATGTGTCCTTGTGTAACGTAACCGGTGCTCATGTAAAGCGCTCCAATACCATTGGGTCGAGTTCGCGCTATATAAATCTGCAACAAAAACAAATGTATGTGTGGCTGCGGGTCATTGGGTACTGTCTGTATGGTTGGGAGAAACCTTGGCCCAGGAAAGCCAAGAACAGGGAGGCTCTTGGCGGTGTTTGATGAGATGCTCCTTAGGGAGGAATTTAGTGCTTAATGTTAGCCCGTGGTTGCAGGTGGGGCCCACCGGCATTCATTTTTGGGACCCACACTTCTTTTCCCGAACAGATTTTGATGCAAACAATAGAGAAACGCACAAAAGGAGAGAAAGAGGAGGAAGAAAAAGACGGAAAATAGTAGCTGATGGAGGAAGCAGCAATGGAAATAAAACCTACAAGAGTGAGATAAAGAGGAATTTTGCAGCCTTGGCATTGTGCACCCTGACCTCCGATAATGCGGGCAGTAGGCTTCTTAAATAACCTTTGGGCCCTTATTCCTTTGCAAATTAAGCTCAGGATATAGTACCAAAATATTAAAAAGAAATATTATTGTGCAAAAATATTTCACCCTAAATATACACTCCTAGAATATTGTGGGGTTAATTATATATGGGTAAGCACCTTGACAATATACATATACTGAACTCCACATATACATATTGTCAAGGCAGATGGATGTGGAGTTCAGTATAGTACTGTGGTACTAATAGTACGGCCCGCGACCTTTCAGGTAATGTACGCATGGCCCCCCAGAGAGAGAGAGAGAGAGAGGATAGAGTGTAGAGAGAGAGAGTGTGGAGAGAGAGAGTGGAGAGAGAGTGGAGAGAGGGAGAGTAGAGAGACAGAGGGAGTGGAGAGAGAGAGTGGAGAGCGGGAGTGGAGAGAGAGTAGAGAGAGAGACTGACTGACTGAGATACTGACTGACTGAGAGAGAGAGAGACTGACTGACTGGCAGAGAGAGACTGACTGAGAGACTGACTGACAGAGAGACTGGCTGACTGACTGACTGAGGTAGAGACTGACTGACTGAGGGAGAGAGACTGGTGGACTGAGGTAGAGAGAGACTGACTGAGGTAGAGAGAGACTTTTCGACTGACTGAGGTAGAGAGACTGACAGAGAGAGAGACAGAGAGGCTGAAAGAGAGAGAGACTGACAGAGCGAGAGACTGACAGAGAGACTGACAGTGAGACTGACTGACAGAGAGAGACTGACTGACAGAGCGAGAGATGACAGAGAGACTGACTGACAGAGAGAGAGATTGACAGAGAGAGAGACTGACTGAGAGACTGACAGAGAGAGAGAGACACTGGCTGACTAAGAGAGACTGACTGGGAGGGAGACTAATTGACAGAAGGAGAGAGACTGACTAAGAGAGAGAGAGAGAGACTGACTGACTGAGAGAGAGACTGACTGACTGAGAGACTGATTGAGACTGACTAGGAGAGAGAGAGGCTGTGACTGAGAGAGAGACTGACTGGCTGAGAGAGAGAGAGACTGACAGAGAGAGACTGACTGCCTTACCAACTGACAGAGAGAGAGAGACTGACTGACAGAGAGAGAGAGACTGACAGAGATAGAGAGACTGGCTGACTGAGAGACAGACTGACTGACTGACTGAGAGAGAGACTAACAGAGAGAGAGACTGACTGGGAGAGAGACTGACTGACAGAAAGAGAGAGACTGACTTACTGAGAGACTGATTGACTGACTGAGAGAGAGACTGACTGACTGAGACTGAATGACAGAGAGAGACTGACTGACTGAGAAAGAGTCTGGATGAGAGAGAGACTGACAGAGAGAGAGCGACTGACTGAGAGAGGGAGAGACTGACAGAGAGAGAGACTGCCTCAGAGAGAGTGACTGAGAGAGCGAGAGAGAGAAGAGACTGACTGACAGAGAGAGACTGACTGACTGAGACACTGACTGACTGAGAGAAACTGACTGACTAAGACTGACTGACAGAGAGAGACTGACAGACTGGGGGAGAGACTGACTGACTGACTGAGACTGACTGACAGTGAGACTGACTGACTGAAAGAGAGAGAGACTGTGATGGAATTGGAGTCAAGGTGTGTATGAAGCTATGCAATGCCTATTAAGATTTCTATTGTCTGCTGATACAAATGTATTATCAAAATGTGCTCTTTGTAATTACATCTCCTCTAAAATACAGCATTGTCGCATTGTCTGTTTTGAAACGGGTTTGATTTTTTTTTACTTTAGCCCCACCCCTCCCACTGACTCCGCCATCCCCCCCCCCTCCCTCCCCCCCTCCTGAGCCCCACTCCTACCAGTGCGGCCCTCGGCCACAAACCACACTGTTATTTTGGCCCCCGACAGAAAGTTTGCAAGTACACATGCCTTAGATAGTGGCATTTTTTGTGGCATGTGCTTAGAATTTTAAAAATACCAAAAAACGTGAACCATCTCACAAACTTACCACCTATTGTTTTTACCTATGCTTGTTTTTGTTCTGCATTAATTACTTCAGGTTCAATTGCAACTTCTAAAACCGATTCTTTTAATTCTGCTTCAGTGTGTCTCTGGCCAGCTTAGGTTTTAGATAAGTGTTTGGCCATTTACTGGAAAAGACGGCCGTTTGAAAACCTACAGCCCTTTATTTTTTTTGGGGGGGGGGGGGATATTTATATAGCGCGAACTCGACCCCAAGGTATTGGAGCGCTTTACATAGCACCGTATTTACATTACACATTCAGGCACGGGGAGATTAAGTGATTTGCCGAGAATCACAGGATGTGGACGAGACCTCGAGGCTCGAACCCTAGTTTCCTGCACCAGAGGTGGCAGCGCAGCCGACGGACCACATCCTCTCGCCCTTGTATGCACCTTGCTGCTAGGGCGAACACATTTTTATTACAATAGGCTAACCTGGGTCGGTGAATGGGCGGAGGAGATGGTTAATAGCCTCGGGGCTGCCCCTTTTCATCCGTGCCTTTCAAACTGCAACTCACAGTGAGCAAACATAGTTTTCGTCTGGAGAAGCCCTCGTCACCCGGGAAACAACTGCTTGTTTTCATCTCGCCGCTCCTTTGTTTTTGCAGTCATAGTGACTGACGATGCAGTGTCCGAATCTGCCACGAGACCTTAGGTACAGCCTGTTAAGGGTTCCTGAACTCGAGGTGTTGTTAACACAGCCCTAAGCAGCTTCCTGGATACATTTTACGGAGCTGAGAACTGAGGAGAAAATCGGAGGGGTGCTTGCTTCCCGAGAAAAAAAAATACCTCTCGTGCGCCGTCTGCCTCCCGACCCCATTCCACTCCTGCTTGCCCCCTGTCACTGCTGCTCGCGTGACGGAAGCTGAGGTAAGTGGAGTGCCAGGTAGTTCGCGCTCTGGTGCTGTCAGTCAACTGAACTCGTGCAACTCCACCTAACAAGAGTTCTCAAGCTTCCCGGGTGCATTCTTGAATAGCTGATCCCGTCAAGTTTTGTTTCTCCATTCTGGAGCGTGGATAGCTAAATATATACTAGGATCTATAGGAATATAAGTGTCAGAATTCCCAGGTGAGCTCCTCACTGTAGACCGTGAAAAGTTGAGAGCGCTGCGCTGCCTAAATGTCACCCTCAGGGGCGTTTCTACCATTAGGCAAGACTAGGCAGCCGCCTAGGGCGGCAAAAAGGGGAGGGTGGCAAAAAACATGAGTTTGGGAATATCTAATGCATTAATTCTTCTAGTCTGGATGGCAGGGGGAGAGAGTGATGGTAGTAAAAGGGAGGGGAAGGCATTTTTCAGTTCTCACCTAGGGTGGCACAACACCTAGAAACGGCCCTGGTCACCCTGCTGACTCTCTATTGAGGGGAAGTTGGACGATTCTATTGAAGTACCGGAGATAAGATAAACTATTTTAGTAGTATACTGCAAATCCGTGGAGCTCTCTGGTTTCCCGAGTCATTGTGTGAGCGGGTCATCCATTTTTTTTCTCTATGCATCCTGGTACTTGTAGTCATGTTCATCCCAATTTAAATGTAAACACCTCATGTTTACCTCCTTTTGCAGCTGAGGACCTGGGTATTGTATGCGTAATCTTGGGAGTTCGTTTGCAGCCGAAAGAGGCAATTGGCTTTTTAGAAGGGTGAATGTGAACTTATGTGTGACTTGGCAGGGATTTGCAAACAGCACCGAGCTCACCCATTGTTTAGATGAGACAGCTCTTAAATGTGAGGCCCTGGATTCGAAGACCTCCTGAGAGCAACACTAGCACCAGCGCCCAGATTGGTCTGCAGGGTTTGTAGGAGAAGTAGAGGTCAGGGAAGGGAGGGGTAGGACACATGCCAAAGGACCATTCCTGGTCTGGGTATCCAAGACCTGCTATCCCCGTTCGGAGCTATAGTCTGACAATCTGTCAGGCTCAGCCAATAAACGGACCAGATGGCCTTGCTAATTCTAGGGTCAATAACATTTGACACCACTTCTGATAATAAAAACATCTCTGCCTTTACACTGCGCTCTTGCATGCATCAACAGCTTACTGCGCTCTCTGACCACATCTGCAGTGTGTAGGCAGTACCTAAGCTGGATGCCTGAACTAAATTCAGGCATACAGTGTAGGACTACCTTAAGAGAACAGGAGCAGCCCTGTAGAGGTCTATGGAATGTGTGTGGTACATTATAGCAAGCAAAAGTGTTTCACTGAGATAATATTTATGAACATTTCAGCTACAGAAAAAAACAACTTCCAGAGCAATTGTGAATTATCCCATATTTGCAGCAATAGAGGCACTGTCAACACACAAAAGAAAACAAAAACGCAGTGAAGAATGCTTCAGAGAAATAGACTACAGGTACAACAGGTATTAAAATCAAAAGTAGATTTTGTTGTAAAAGGTATGCAGCAGTTTAAATGACTTTAGCCGCATTGTATGTGCTCAATAAAGTATGATCGCACAGTTCACAGAAAAGAGTTACCACACGGTGTGTATTCTATAATCAACGACAAAGAAACCAGGGTACCAGATTATTCAGGAAGGAGCAGATAAGGGCCCCAGCATCAACCCTATACTAGTTAATGTGTGTCCCAGCTTAGCTACCTGGAATAGTCAATTTCGTTCATGGCCCCATCAGGACCAGCAAGGGGCTCGCAATGAGGTCTTTGTGTCAATAATGTCAGGTAATGCTTCCTGGGTCACAGTGAAACACCTTACTATTGAGCCAAGATTCAGAGGTCACTAAACTAATGACTGACATGGTCCTGGTGGAGGGCGGAAGAGCCATACTAAATGGATGTGTATTATATGTTTTAGATGGAAAACGGCAAAGAAGGAGTAAAGGGCAGGTCGGCCGGGAAAGAAAGCTCCCAAAAAACGCTAAGAAAGGATGATTTTATATCTTCGTCATTGTGGTCACGGCATAACAGTTTAGAAGATGTGTTGGTTAAAAAGTACATGGAAAAATCCAGCAGGGTCCAAGATGCGCCATGCAATGTTACAAGGTAAGATCTTAAAGAGTAGCCTTTTGGTCGCCACAAGTCAATGGTAACACCCTCATCAGTCAATTTATTGTACACTGTAGAATCTTTGGTATCATATCTGTTTAATGATTGATTTGCGGTAACATATTCAAACAATGGTGCAAAGCACTTTATAAATGTACTTAATGAAAACATTAATGCCTAGTGTCACTTCATGTAAATGAATACAGTGATATTTGTAATGCACATTCACTACTTCTAATTATTTAGATAATAGCAGCCTCAGTCTGCCGCCTTGAAGTGATTTTCCTCACTACACCCTACAAAAAATACCATGCATAGGAGGACCAGCTGAATGATGACTAAGCCGACCCTTGCTTTTGCGCTCTTGGCCCATTCAGTGACCAGCATGCAATGTTGCACTAGGCTCTTGTACGTTTTCCTTTGCAACAGAAGACCGAGCCAATCCCCCAGAGTTGGTTGGAAATGCCTCCCAAGCAGTCACTCATTCATGCTCTTCTGAGATCACAGTTTTCCTGATTCCCGGCCGTTCAGTATTCCCATACTTGTATCCAGCTGCTGGGGTACCACTGCAAAATATAATGTTAAATTGGGGTTGGCCCACTTATCTTGGAAACCTCTGGGATACTGCTGATCTGTCCCATTGTCCCGTGTCATGCCCTGTATGCCACCGCAGTCATTGTCTGAGCACCGTGCATCCCCATTCCAAACAACCAAAGTCCCTTTCTGGAGTAAATCAGGAAATGGTGACCCATCCTCCTCCTGGTGCGCCCTGTGGTTGCTGCATCATTTGGAAGTGGCAAGGAACACCATCAGTAGCTGTGAGTCTACTGCATCAATGACAGCTTTCAATAGATTGTGCACATCTTCATAAATCACTTTCTGATACCCCATGGAGCTCATTAGTTTTGTTGGAAAAGCCTTCATTTGTGCATAGACTAGATTAATTAACCATGAACTGCTATTGATCAGTTTACAGAGACCCTTCTAATTTTACAGGCTGCCTGTTACTGTCTCCAAGTGTACAACTCAGTTGACTTTGCCAACTCCTGTGATGGTCATTATCTCCCATCTTCAGTACCTTTTCAATTGACCCTCTCAGTTGCAAGATATTAACTTAGATCTGCAATGTGTAGATACAATAGCTAGCAGAATTTACTCGTCCCACTTTCTGTAGCTATGTTGTATCGCATCACTCACACATGCATCAGATATTTCCTCAACACTAACAAACAACAAGGCTCATTTCCTAGTCACTATAAAGTAACATAATATTCCCGCTACCCCCTGCGCAAAAGAAAACTGCAGAATTACTGCTACAGAGAAAAATGACAGCCAGCAGCCTCCCCTGCAGCACTTACAATTAACTAAATATCCCCTTCCTCCTCTGTCATTTTGTCCAGGACCTATTTAAAGAACTAAAGCTGGGTGGCCACTCCAGAGCAGAAACCTCGTTCATGCTTGGCACGCTCACCACTCAGGCTCTACATAATGACTAGTTTTTCAATAAAGATCGTACCCAAAACATCACGAAGAAGTGTTTGTGCAGCTGCATGCTCTTAAATCACTCCTACAATAACCAGAACAAGACTTACTCTTAGCAAATTCCTAACAATCTTTCTGCCTCTATTTTAGCCTGTTTTGTGAGCCCAGAACTCTTTGCAAGTTTGAATCTTTCTTATAGGCCATCACAAACATACCAATACGCAACCTGGTTGACTGTAACCTTCGACTAGAAAATCCAGGCTCCCCACCAGCATTTTAAATCATAATTGCTTTGCACATGATCTAACCATACTGACCACCATTCCCTCTCACCTAATTTGTCACATTCTAGATCTTATGTTCACAAGGAGGCTACAAACAACTCATCACCCTGATCATAAGTAAACAGGTAACTTCCTTAGGCAGTCGATCGATCGGCTGTACAGTAAGAGCAACCCCTTCTCCCAACCACCAAACTCCAGTTAGAAGTAGAACCATAAAACCTTGTTCAGGCCCATGGACACAATATTCACAGCTACATTCACAAACTTTCACCAAACCTTTGACTATGACCATGGTATGCCTCCACAACATGACTCATTTTGTAATTGTTTATTTTTATTGATGATAAATGGAACTCAAGTTAGCATATACACAATCTAACTATATACAAAATAAGAGAAGCAAAATGTAATTTCCTGAGTAAGATTTTGAAACAATGATATGAAGTGATGTGTACATTATGTATACAATCTTGTTTTAGCCTCACCCTTACTAATAGTTTGGGGAATTGAGACTTCTTAATGACTGGGCCCATTGGCTTTCAGCGCTATGGATCATTAATGGTCATAACTTCCTAAATTATGTAAAGATAGATCTTGAGAGTCTCTCCGGCAGGGCTGTACTCTTTTTGAAAAAAGGGAATTCGACTTTGTTTATTATTCAATTTTTCACAAACGTAGCTAATTTATTAATACATTTCAAACATGTCTCTCAGTATTTCAAATCAAATGTTGCTTAAACAATGTTTTTCATCTCAAAACGTCTTGGACAGGCAGCCCTTCGCAAGAAAGTGTTGTCATGTGTAAACAATGAATCATAAAACATTTTCAGAGTCATTGTTCAGGAAATCAAAATGTTTAACTTGACCATTTCTCAAGTGTTATGGGATAGTCTGATGTATCTGCCATCTACAAGAACGTGCTGATGTATGTTTAACCAATTGAGTATCGAAGGGTTTCCATGCAAAAAAAAAAATGGGAGATTGAATCTCAGCTTTTGAGTAGGCGTTTCCAACCTCTGGATTGGTTAGTTGGTGATCCTCCTTTCCTACCCAAAGGATTGCTGCTTTTGACCTTTTTAAAGAATGACTTTTAATTTGGGCTACAGTGGAAGCTGCTCATACTATCCAATAATCTTGGAAGATTATTACATTTTATATCAGGTTAGTTTTGTCCATTGGTTTAGGTAGAGATTTTTCAGTTTGTCAATGTCAACGGTAATAGTGTTGTTAGTGGGTTTAAAATAAATTATGGGAGCCGCATGCCAACCAAAATTCGGAGATAGTTCTAATCAATGGCCGTTTAAACATCTGTTTTTTTAATTTCATAATGAGAGAGCTTCTGTTATCTTTTGTAAATGCTTGTTTAATCAATACTAAACCATGGCATTTCTGAGGTGGTTATATTGTATCACTGACTATGCAATACGGCTTCAATGATGTGGTAAAGTAGTTCATTACTGCACAAACAGCGAGCACAGGTCTGTCGGCAGCAGAGGCAGCTTCTCCCGTCCTAACAGGGACTTAACATCGTATACTTGCAGTGCTGTTCTTTGCACTCCTCCAGCTGCTCCTCCTGATTTCACTGAGCAACTCTCCACAGAGCTCTTCACACAACGCAAGCCAAGCTGTTGACTTTAACAATATAGCTTTACGGCATTCCTGTATTGGAAGATAGGTATGTAGCTGATACTTCTTGCCCATGAAACAGCTTGTCCGAACTACTAGTTGGAAAATGCAGCATGATCCCTAGCTTAATTTCCCGCAAATATGCACCCAATCATCCTCTGCTAGATCAAATGAGGGGCAGCCATCAGCTAGGCTAAGAGGGAGGAAGCGCCTGCTGTGATTGGAACCATTAGTATGTGTCTAGTCTCAAAATCCTGTACACTCTGTTGTTGATAGACCATCCTATACATAGCCCAGTCTCTGAGGTTCAAAGCGAACTCCCTTAGCAGTCCTCAGCCACTGCTTCAATCAGAGATATATATATCCTCAAAATGACATCATTAAAATCCCCATGAAATATACTTTCCAGAAAAGCTGTAAAAAAAACAAAAACATTTTTATCATTTTTAGATTTAAGTTCTTCCATCTTCCAGCGATGGTTGTATGCGTCTCTGATTGAATATATACTTAAATAAAGAGAATCTGATGAATTTTTATCAGCAAACCTTTTTTTGTCAAATATTTCTTTATTGATGGTTTTCCCTAGTTTGACAATACACAACTGGGGAAAACCATTTTTGAAGACGTATTGATCTATTCATTTTTTATTTAGAGGGGGTATCAAACACCTGCAGCCTCCTGTAAGGGTGTTGCCTCCCAACCTCCTAATCCCAAATCCCTTTTTTATATCCATATGTCCTGTAACCTCCTGCTATACTTCCTTTTTTAGGTCTCGCCTAGGCAGCGCATGCGCGATGTCTCTTCGAGACTTGCTGTATCCACAACATGGGCTTCAAGCACCGCCCATCTTTTTAATTGGTTCCTCCTACTGTCCTTTGTAGATACCAGCTTTTGTTTGGTGAATACGCATAGTAGTCCAGTCTTTTGGACTTTTGTAACCTCCCCTGACGCCTGCCCCTGTTATATGTGCTCTTATTCCTCAGGTTATTTAGGATAATTTTAGAGCACTCTTTGTTTTGTTGGCCTACCTCTGCTCGTATTGAGTATTCTGTTTTGTTTACTTTGTGCATGAAATTTTCGTGGATGCTGCATTTGCTTTGCTGTTTGCCCGTGTTCGATGTTTCAGCTTTGCCCCTCACTTAATCTCCCCTTGACGTACCCCAACACCACCACCTCTCTCACCACCCCAAGGTCGCTTCTTGTTCCTGCTGGTTTCGGTGCCTGTTCAGCCTAAGGGCCGAGTTGTGCCTTTCTCTCATCCATTGCTGCTTGTTTTTCATTTTATTTTACACTCCAGTACCCTCCTCCCAGCTGTCTTCCGATTGCCCACTCCCACCTGCGATTGGTGTTGTTGTTGATGCCATGTTGTCACTGGCGCCGCGGCGCAGGATCCCATAGGAGGCGGCTGGGGTCAAGAGCATCAGCAGGCTGCAGAGTAACACGGGCTCAGCTGACCCTCACGCCGGAGCCAGATTGAGTTACACAGGTGGCACTTATCCAACCCTGATTCTTTAGATTGAATGGTTCCGAATTTTTTCACGTGAATCAGCAGCATGGGTTGAAAGCATTCCATTTAATTTCCCAAAGGTGGCTCTGGTTCCCAGCTCTTCAGTTCACGATATAGGGAGACATCATCTTTACCCCACATTTAAAAAGCAGCAAACACAAGGTAATGCTTCCCGTCCCTCCCTGGCTTCACCTCTTTCTGACTGTGTCTCCTTTAAATACATCTCCTAAATACGTTACCAGTGTTTATGTCCACAGTCTCCCAATGTCTGAACTCTTGTCTTCCTCCTTTCAGAGAGCCTACAATGAAGCTCCCATGACCTTCACATTCTCTCTCTCCCTCCTGCCCCTGTCTGCCCGCTGCCACCTCGGAGACTCTCTAAGTTGCAGTCATCTTCGTTTCCTGGTCTCTTAATACGTTTTTCCTTTGGATTTGTCCTGATAATAACAGTTACATATTATTATCTTAGTGTGCTTAATTTTCTTGATAGTGGCATATCTTGCATGGATATAGATGATGAAACGTCTGGGTAAATCCTTAGTAGCTCAGAACTGCTGTGAAGATCAGTGGATGCAGTTGTAATTTGTTATTTATCCACTTCTTTATAACCCCAGTGTACAATGCTTTTTTAACATCTTTTGTGTCTGTCCAGAGTCAGTTACCTAGAATTGCATTACTCCAAAATGTTTCTATGAAAGTTTAGAAATGTATTTATTGTATATAGTTGTTCACTTGTGAATTGTGCTAATACTGTCAGGTACAGTTGAGCTATGTAAAAAGGTTAAATGAATTAATAGTTATTGATCGCTATGAATATCACTCCAACCTGCTCAGTGTTTCACTGTAATTGCTTAAACATGAAATAAAAAGGAAATAGGGACTTATAAAGTGCACGGCTACTCCACAGAGTGTCCCGGCGCTGACAAAGGACTACCGAAAGACAGGAAACAGAGCTCGAAAATCAAGCCACTGCCGAACAAAGAATTACTGTTGAAAAAGCCAGGTTTTCAGCTGTCTTCTAAAAGTCATCAGGTCCTAGACCTGGCTAAGTTAGGGAGGCAGTCCATTCTACGAGCAGGCGGCCATCACTTGAAACAAGCGACTGCCTATCCGAGAGTGGGCAAATTTGGGAATGTGCATTAGTGTCTGTCCTGAAGACCTCAGGACCCGTTAAGGCACATAGTGTTGCACCCTTCTCCTAAGATATACGGCCCCTGTGCCGTGAAAGGCCTGAAATGCTAGAACCAGCGCTTTAAACTGGATCCCCTTACGTACCGGAAGCCAATGTAAGGCCCTCAGGTGGATTGTCATGTGTGCTCTGGGACCTACCATAAGAATGGCTCTAGCCGCTGCATTTTGAGCCACCTGCAAACGATTCAGTAAATACTCAGGAAGGCCCAGGTACAAGATATTAACATAATCCAACCTGGATGCAATCAAGGCTTGGACTACTGTCTTCCGGTACTCGACCGATAGCAGAGGAAGAATTTTTAAAAATATTTTCAGCATGCCAAAGCACAAGCCCACCACGGTCTGGATTTGGGCTTTCATTGTTAGGGTAGTGTCTAACTTGACCCCTAAGTTCTTCACGATACCGACAGGAGCAATAGGAGGGGACTTATCCCGAGGCAACCTTTCGCAAGGCGGGCAACCAAAAAAGATAATCTCAGATTTTTGTGGGTTGCACTCTTGTCGATTAATCCGCAACCAAGAGAAATCCTCCATAAGACAGGTGTTACTCTCCTCGCCTCTAAAACTAGAGCCTTTGTCCCACGTAAACAACAGTTGAGTGTCATCATCATATGACACTATCCTGGCACCGTTGGACTCAGCTAGAAGTGCAAGAGGAGCCATGTAAATATTAAACAACGACGGGTTTAGGATAGACCCCTGCAGGACCCCCACCTTCATAGTCGGGATGGAAGCCGCAAAGGGTGGAGACCAAATTTCCTGACGACGGTCGTTCAAGAAAGAGGTAAACCACTTATGTACCTTGCCCACAATGCCACAATCTGACAGGCTTTGTAAGAGCCGGTCACGGGGCACGGTATTGAAAGCAGCAGACAGATCTAATAATATCAGAACTGCACTACCCCTTCCAGTAAGGCAGTTTAAGTGCTCAGATGGGTTCTGAAACCAGACTGACTATCATGGAGTACATGATTGGCCTCCATGTATTCCGTCAGTTGGAGATTAACATACTTTTCTAGAACTTTAGAAAAGAAGGGCAAAAATGATATAGGCCTGTAATTAGAAGCTACTGTTGGATCTGCAGAAGGTTTCTTCAGTAGGGGAATACATTTGGCCATCTTCCAGCGACTAGGGACCAGCCCCTTTTGTACTGAAGAAATCAAACCCAAATTGACAGCTGGATTTAGGGTCTCTGCAATGGCGGACAGTATTTTTGCTGGACAGGGATCCGAAGGGGAACCCGACTTCAAGGAGTTCATTATTTCAAGAGATTTCTCTAAAGAAATAGGAGGAAATTGAGTGAAGGGGGTACTAGTACCAGGTCTGGCCAGACTTAGAGGCCCCGCACCGTCTTCCTTAACAGGAGATAAAGTCGTAAAAGACTTTTGAATGGTGCAAATTTTATTGTGGAGGTAGACTGCAATGTGATTTACCCAAACAAAAGAGGGGTTAAACGAAATTCCCACCGCACTCGGGGAAGAGAAATCATTAACAATTTTTATGATTTCCTTACTCTTATTGCTTGCTACCTCAATTCTAGAGGAAAAGAAGTGTTTCTTCTCCTCACGAATTCTGTTATAATGGGCTTTCAGGGCCTGTTTGTATCTAACTTTGTCCTCAGGACCAAATTTAATCCTCCACACTCTCTCCAGCCTTTTACAAGCGCTTCTGCTCTTCCTAAGAGTCTCAGTGAACCACGGAGCCGAGGCACGGGTAGGTTTGGCCACTCGGGTGGTAAGGGGGGCCAAATCAAGAACACGGCCCTCTAACCAGTTCTCCAGGCTCAGAGCATCTATCTCGAGATCACCACAGAAAGGAATCGGATTGTGACTCAAAGCAGCCTTCATGGCCTCGGACGTCATCTGGCAGAAAGGTCTAAAACAATAAGGGCGAGGCATGCCGTGAGGTTGGGAGTGAGGTACTACCTTAGGAACTCTAAAGCATAAGAGAAAATGGTCAGACCACACCACAGGAAGCAGGGTGTCCGTTTCAATTCCAATATTAGAAAATATCTGATCTAAGATATGACCCTTCTCATGAGTAGGAAGGTGAATATAGGGAACCAGACTAAAAATCTCCAAAGAGAACCGCAATTTCATGGACTCAGATTCTGTCGGGTTATCCATATGGATATTAAAGTCTCCCAATACTACACAATGCTTATATTCGGTGGCCACCAGAGAAACAGCTTGGCTAAGTGTCTCTGTAAATCTACCGGCAGGACCGGGAGGTCTATAAATGAGTACACCTGCCAAAGTCTGATGCACGGATGCGGTAAAGAGGAAGCCAAGGCTCTCAGCTCCATCTACCTCCTCAATGGGAAGAATGGAGCAGATGAAATGTTTTTTAAAAATGATCACAATTCCTCCCCCTTTACCCACCGGCCGATCCTTTTTTATGATCAAATAGCCTGGTGTGATAGCGCTAGCAATAGTGGGGTTGGAACCCTCATTAACCAGGTCTTGGTGACAAGCATTAAGTCAGAGTTAATATCAGTTAAAAGATCGTACAAGTCTAGTTTGTCTTTTTTAATGGACCTGGTGTTCAATAGACTGGCCGTAAAGTGACCACCTACCCGGGAGCACGTATCTTGGAGGGGGCCACTGGGCTGTATTGCCATACTTTTCCCAATAGGCTCCCTACTAGACAGGTCAGCCTCCCATTTTCACAGAGTGCAAAAAAGTGGCTTCACCGTGGGATGCAGAGCATGTGGATGGCAGCAACTTACCAACTTTCCGATACCAAACAGCTCCGCCTGACTAAAATATACAAGTTCATGAGAGGAAAGTAGGGAACTGGCAGCATTGCCAACCCCGGCCGCCTCCGGGACGCTGACGGGCGCAGACGGGCTTGCCTTAGGTGCGCCTTTGGCACGCTAGTGGCGCGTCCGCTGCATGAGTGCACTGCGCGGTCTCGCAGTGTCCCTCCTTAATCCACACAGGGTTGTTGACTGGACCGCTAACTGTCTAAAATGGCGGTTCTAGTCTTCAGCCCAACGCAGGGTTCGATTTCCCCCTCCCACCGCCTTTCAAATTCAATAGAGTGTCAAATTCCAATCCGTGCAATAATTCAGTTAAAAATGCCTAAAAAAGTTCAAACAAATTCCCAAAAGAGATCGCTGCTCGTTATTTTAAATGCAAAGCTGTGCCACAGTACTTCAGGAACACAACTATTCGTTAGGGTGACGTGCGTGCAACTGATTGCACTGTCTCGGGGCCAACCGTGATCGCGCAGCATCCCTCCTTAAATCACCCAGGGTTGTTGACTAGACCGCTAACTGTCTAAAATGGCGGTTCTAGTCTTCAGCCCAACTCGGGGTTCGATTTCCCCTCCCATCGCCTTTCGAATTCAATACAGTACCATATTCCAATCAGTGCAATAATTCAGTTAAAAATGCCTAAAAAAGTTAAAACATATTTCCAAAAGAGATCGCTTCTCGTTATTTTAAAGTAAAGCTGTGCCACAGTACTTCAGGAACACAACTTATCGTTAGGGTGAAGTGCGTGCAAATGATTGCACTGTCTCATGGATTAATTGCATGAGGTTTGTCATACTATCACCCATAAATATGCCACCTTCATGCATACAAGAACCCCTTTTGTCCCTCAACCTCCTTGCCAATCGGTGCAATATGTACATTCCACCCCCAGTAGGGGCAGTGATTTCCTTCTTCCTTGGCCATGTTGGAAATTATTTTGGCACACTATTCAAATTGTTATAAAATAGCATTGCCCAGAAGACATGATACATTTATTTGGTGGATTTGACACAACCCTAGACTCATCTGTCCCATCAGGCTCTTATTATCCTTATCAACCTTGACCTAAACATGAAGATCCACAGATATCCACCCTGCTCTATTACTGCCAAACCTCTCTCTCTCATCCTCGTCTCAGTCTCTGATCCACACCCATCCAACCCTTTTTACTCTCTCTCACATGGCCTATTCCAAATCATGTGCTGATTACTACCACCCACCTTTGCCCTGGTCCTCTAGGTTGCACCTGGCTGCTATCCCCATACCGTAAACAGACCCACCATGACTTCCATGACTTTAGCGCACTTCTTGACTTCATTTTCCGTTATATATTTAATAAAGCACCTCAGTCGTCTTTTAACGGCCAGAACTGTCTCTGCCCTATCCTCAAACAGGCATTATGCATGATGTTTGCTACTTCAGATGATTGCTAACCTTTGCAGTTGGAGGAACTCTCATATTCCCAAACTCTTGCAAAAACTTGAAGATGACTCTTGCTGCCCTTACACCTTAACTTGATTCAGCCATAGAGGCCTGTTAGTAACATCTTATCCCCTCACTTCTACATTACAAAGATAGTCAATACTAACTCCCATTCTCTGGTCCCCTGTATCTCATCAACAGTACTGGTGAGCAGTTTTAACTCCTATTTAGACTCCAAAACAGTATTTTGTTTATTAAGATCATTATCATCACACTCCACTTGAACCCTCTTCTCCCCCACTCTCCTAATCTGGTCATTTCAAAATCTTCCTGCCAACCTCCCCAGTTGAACCTTTTCACATCTCCCTGCCAACTAGCCCTTTTGAGGACCACCTGATCCCAGGTTGACCCTCAAATCGTCAACCTTAATGCTTCCTTCAGATATGAATTTTATCCTCTGCAAATGTTGTAATTGTTTTCTCCCCAGAGACATTTACCAACAAAGCTTCAAATTTACTGTGGTAATCCCTGTGCTTAAATAAATCTCAGAGGACCTGTCCTATCATTCCCATTATTGTTTTTTTCTCACTGCTTTCCTTTCAAAAACACTTGCATCCATGGTCTTTAAATGACTTAACATAATCTATTTGAGCCCCTTCAATCAGGATTTCCCTAACCCTTAACCACCAAACGATTCTCAAAGAAATCTTCAAATTCTTTTACACTGCTCAAAAGAATTGCCTCTCATTTACCCTCATTTCTTTGAAATGATAGCATCATATGTCAACCTTCTCAGCATGCTACTTATGATTGTATCCAAGGACGTCAGCTGTGTTGCACTCAAATAATTCTATACGTTGTCTGTGCTTCTTGCATTGCCCTATCCACACCCTCCCTACTGAGGGTTCCAAAGATTTAGTTCTGAGACCTATCCTTGTTTCCCTTTACACCACTAACTTTTGTGCTATCATCTCTTACTTTGAGCTTTCATTTTGGGTTGCATGGCTCATCTATAGCCCCTACCCATCAACTTCACTGGCAGTTCGGAATGTCTGACTGTCTCACATGTATTAGCCACTGGCTGACTCTCTGCTTCCTCCTTCATTACCCTGTCAAGATAGAAATGATCTATGTCCACGATTCTATGCCCTCACTGTTGCCTTGATCTCCTCTGGGTGACACACTCTCCTTGTCTCCCTAGACCGAGAAACTCAGCATTCTGTTTGACTCTAGCTTTAGGATGGCATTTTTCCCCACTGGTAGGTTCCAACTACTGAACATAGATGGGATCAGTCAACACCTTGCATTTCACAATGCAAAATCTTTGATTACTGCTCAGGTCATACACAAACACCACCACTATAATAATTTCCTAGTCTGTCTCCCACATTTCTACAAAGTCACCATGGCACATACATAGGTTCACAAAGGGCCACACAAACAAAGAAAGACACACAGACACTCATCTACCCCACTTATTTGAATGACTAGAGCCATTGCACTTGAAGACGATTCACAGAAACCATATACAGTATCTTCCCCTCCCTCATTCAGGTTATTACTTTCCACTTTCTCTTATTTCTCTTCTCCTAGCTCTTGGTTTTAGATCTGTGCTAACTGTATATTATATAAGGGATACAGTACCAACTGCCGTACATTTTAAGGATATTGCAAGTCACTGAGGAGCACCATAACTGTTATAGAAGAATGACGCTGACGGCCGAGTTCCTTTGTAAGGTTATAGAACTCCGAGGTGACTTGCAATATCATTATCATGTATGCCTGAGGGTACTTTATTCCATATAATACATGGTTAAAACATACATCACCTTTCCCACAAACCACTTAAAACCTTGGTGCATAGCCCTTTCATATGAAAGAGTGAGCATGTTTGCAAACATAAAGAATAAAAATATAAACTGTAGTGCAAAATTAAACACATTTAAAACCTGTTAGATATTTGTTGCAAACAAATATTAGAAACAGTTCAATACCAGTAATTTAAAAAAATAAAAAGCTGCAGTATTTTGGAAAGTGTAACGAGATTATAGCTTTTTTTTATCGAAGGTGTGCAACAAATAAACATATTCTCTCTCCTTGTTGTAAACTATTAAAATAGAGCAGAAGAAAGAAACCCACCATTCCGTATGTTTCTTTAAACAGCTGCTTTAGTTATGCTCCGTGACCTGACCTACCTTTTACCTTGGCTTCTGGCTCTGGCAGCAGGCATTGTGAAGTCAGAACTTGACTTTAATAACCTGACTTTTTACAGGGAATATGGAATACCATCTGTTACATTGTATGTGAAACAACATGTGATGTTAAATATGTGGTTGGCTTTTCATTTATTGTCCCTTTTACCTCTGGTTGCCTTCACCAGCTCTTGAGTCACCATTTCACTACCTGTGATCTAATGTACTGCCTTTAATAGTACTTTCTATTACTGCTAATGTGCATACACCGCGTCATTCAAAATAGGTAGAGGCATATTTATCTATAATCTATGTATTTCTATGCCTATTGGCTTATTGATATATTCGCAATTTATTTAAATCCTGGCTCGTCCACTAATTTACAATATATTTTGTTTTCAGGAACATTGATTTTGGTGTCAGTCTTTATTTAATACTTCCAAGGATAATGAAATGTTTTACTCTGGCGATAGTTGTTAAAATTTGGAGTTACTAACAAAAGCTAAAAATGTAATTTTCAATCATTTGATTACATCCGAGCGGTTTCCCTTTATTTCACAATTTATAGCTAGACTGTAATCAATAAACACCCTTCATAGAATGCTGAGAGTAGCTAGAACAATCACATTGCTTTGAATTCTGCCATTAACGGTTGGTTTATTCTTTAGAATTTAGATCATTCAATAAAAGGCTGACGCATGGATACTACGTGCTTGTAAAGGGTGAGGATCGGGCGGGTGTTAATAACCTTGTTGCCTACATCCTGCTGGGTGTTAACAGGTGTTAATTGCCCTAAACCTCATTATGCGCCCACGTATTTGACTATGACGCATAATTTCTGGGCGGCAATTAGCAGGCGTTCACACTATCTGTAGAGTTTCATAATGCTCACTTGGCCTGTACTGTACATTTCAGCAGATCCTTGCCTACCAGATGAACAGACCAAAGGACTGCTAATTAAAATCAGTGCCAGGGTTTGCTTTCTCGTTTGCTCTTTAT
Organism: Triturus cristatus; assembly: GCF_964204655.1. Lineage (NCBI taxonomy): Eukaryota > Metazoa > Chordata > Amphibia > Caudata > Salamandridae > Triturus > Triturus cristatus. The sequence continues at coordinate 551,353,160 of NC_140584.1, forward strand.
CTTGTTCTAAATTATACCTTTTGTGGAAGGTGAAATGTAAAGGGATTTGCTGTACAAGAGCTGGTTAGTTACAAAGATGTAGTAAAGGTGGCTTAAGAGATTGTTTGGTGGTGGCAAATAGAAAGCTAGGCGTTTATTTTCAAGGAGATGGCCTCCCTATGCAGATGAATATGCCTTAAATTATCTATTATAGAAAGGCATTACGCTAGGCTCAAAGACTTTTGGCTTCTCGAGATGGTTTGGTGAAAGGGGCAGGATTCCAATTTGCTCACGGTTTGGGAATAATGTTGATATTTCCTACAACAAAAACTCTTTATATGGAGGGTAGAATAATTTGGGGAAAATATTTTGAGATGAGTCACATGAAGGAACACCCAGCACGGAAATATTTAAGCATGAACTTGCCTAGACAGCAGTGTGCAAATATAATAACCCTGTAGGGCAGGAAGACTTTCCTTAAATAGGAGAAAAATATATCGAGTTCGGTCAAATTAATACCCAGTGTTTACCTTTAACAGAAGTTCATTAACTTTAGATATTAGCATTTTTAAAAGGGGATTTCCATTTATTAAAACCTGCCATTGCCTACCCCCTGTAGTACTATTTACTTTTTTTTATTAATCTTGAGAAAAAGAACAATATTCTAGATGAACTGTTACTGACAGCTGCCACGTTGCTGTATAACTGCAGGGGGGAATCGGCGTATTCGCACATGCCAGTTTGATGCTATCATAACCTTCATAATGAAAGCACATGGCTTACATCACCATTTCTCGTTAAAATCTGATAAAGCTTGCAATCCACAAACATAAGTTGTGAGAATCTAAAGCACAATCATCTAAAAAGCAGGTCACTGTCTCTGGAACAGTCAGAAATATAACTGTTTCATAGTCTTAAAATCCCCAAAAATCCATCTTTTCACAAAAGCTTCAAGGCCCCAACTCCCCGTGCCACACACCCTCCCACCACTGGGCTTGGGACCCATCCATTCCATTCCCCACTACCAATTAAATGAATCAATGACACAAGAGTTCACTGTTAGGCTGGGCTCTTGGCGGTCGTGGGCAGATCCCACATGATCCGCCCTGAGCACCTTGGATCCTCCCCCCTTTTCTATCGGACAGCGTTTGGGCGTGGTGCTTCATTTCTGGGCAGGGTGCAGAATGCACAACACTTCATTCATAAAGATCAAAGTGGCTTTGTGGAGGGAAGATTAATGTCAGCAAATACCCAATTTTTAATTCAGGCAATAGATTATTTCTTTATATATTACATAAAGGCCCTAGTTATGATCATCCACACCGAAAAGGTATTCTGTGGAAATGTGTAATATTTTAGCATAAACAACAGCCATTTTGGCTGTGGTGTCCATTTTGTTTCCTTCGTAATCCTCCCGTCCTCTGCTGTGTTATCTATTTTTGTTGACTTATTGACTCAGCTAAAAGCAATGTATGTGCTGAGGGTTTGTAGCTGCCAGTGCACCTGGTCTCAGATGTTAACTGTCGACCATGTACTGCTGCCGTAAGCATTCCTGCTCCCCCTCCCACTTTGCTGATTCGGATAATGCATAGGGATGCCTAGCATGGGGTAAGGAACCGGTTGAGGTGCCAGTAGATCAAATGGGTCCTTATGTTGACGCAAACGTCTTGGGATCTACTGATCGGTTTCTGGTTGATACAGGAGCTACCCGTAGTGCTCTGTCTAAAAAATTGGTTCCTAGGGCTCCCCTGTCAGGCACAACGATAACATCGATAGGATTCGATGGGACACCTACACCTAGCCCACTTTCACAGCCACTTGAATTCAAACTTGATAAATTAACTGCAGCATGTCCATTTTTGCTTTCCCTACCACACCGGACAACATTGTGGGTATCGATATGCTTAAATATTTTCGTGCCACAAAACGTTGTTCTCCTGAAGGTGTGCGTATTATTTTGAATGACAATTATCCAATGGTTGATAGATCTTGTCTTATCAATGAGAATGTCCCTCTGGCATCCTTACCCAGTACTTTGTGGGCTAAATCAGATACTGATGTGGGTCCAATGGTTATTCCACCTGTACATATTCAAGTAAAGGAGGGTGTTTTTCATTGCCTCGACTGCCCTAATACAAAATATCCCGAGAAGGTGAAGAAGCATTAGCACATATTGTTCAGGATTTGATTAAAGTAGGGGTAATGGAAGAAGTCCCCTATAACACTTGCAATAGCCCTTTATTTATTTAGAAAGTTTTGTATAGCGCGAACGTGACCCTCGAGGGTATCGGAGCGCTTTACATGGAGATAACACAATTAGCACTTGGTCTGATCAACCGGCAAACATATGCGTGAGACAGACAAATCAACAGTTAAGAATAGGCTAACATTGATTGGAGAATAATAAAACACATCTAAGACAAAATAAACTACATAAAAGTTTGCTATCTGAATCAATTCAGTGTCATTGAGATATTGAATTAGGGTAAGAACTTATGTTATTTTTAATTTGTTATGTTATTTTAATTTATTCAGCGCACAGCTACTCGGAAGTGTCCCGGCGCTATAGACCGCTGGGGAAACCCGTCCTGGCTATCCCTGTGAGATGGTCCCTTTCTGGGTATCTCCAAGGTGAAACCAGGCATCCCCGGCGTCTGTGGGGGGCCGTTGTAGAGATGAGGCAAGCTTAAAACTTAGACAGTAGATATGATTTGGTTTCTCGTTTGAAGGCGTAGGTGGAGGAGATTAGGCGAAGGTCCTGTGGTAAAGAGTTCCATATCTTGGGAGCGACAGCTGAGAATGCTCTAGCCCCCGTTTTCTTTTTGTGGGTTCGTTGGGGTTTCAGCAACAAGGTGTGCGCACTTCGTGAGGATCTGCAGCCCCCTGATTTCTCTAGCTTTAGTGCCAGGTAACTGGGGATGTTGAAGTGTAGCGCTTTATGCGTCATGCAGGCAATTTTTAGATGGATTCTTGCTTCAAATGGTAGCCAATTTAAGGTTTTTAGGGCTGGTGAGATGTGTGCACTTCTTTTTGTTCCGAGGACCAGTCTTGCTGCAGCATTGAGAGAGGCTCTTAGTGGTGCTAGTTTGTATTTAGGTAGGCCACACAGTGTGGCACTACCGTAATCCAATCTGGGTAATACTAGGGCTTGTACTACTTGTTTTAGATCTTCATGAGGTAAGTATGGTTTCAGTTTCCGCAGAATGCTCAGTTGGTAGTTTGCTCCTTTGGTGGCAGCACAAATGTGATTCTGCATATTTAGGTGTTTGTCTAATGTAATACCTAAGGATCTGGCCGAGTCTATGATGTGGGGCGAGCAATTGAGAGCTGGAAAGCTGATTCAGCCACAGATCAATCTTGATGTTGTTATTTGGTGGAGAGATGAGAAGAAATTCCGTTTTAGCAGTGTTGAGTTTGAGGTGGTTAACCGTGAGCCAGAGGTGTGTATTTTGTAGAATGGAGTTGAGGGATATTATGTCATCTGGAGAGGCAATTTTGAGATATAGCTGAGTGTCATCAGCGTACATGGATGTTAGCTGATTTTAGGAGGTTTGCTAGCGTGTCCAGGAATAAGTTAAAGAGAATGGGGGAGAAAGCGGTTCCTTGAGGAACACCCAGAGTTATCGCTTGTGGCTTAGATAGAGATGGATTCATTTTGACTCTTAAGGATCTGTTTTGGAGGAAAGAAGCGAACCATTGTAATACCGCCCCTGATAAGCTCATTCTTTGTTCCAGTATTTTTCGTAGGGTGTCGTGTTTGACGGTGTCAAATGCAGCAGATAGATCAAGCAGTATTAGAAGGCAAGATTCGTTCTTGTCCAGCATTTTTAGAATGTCATCTACAATATGGGTAAGAGCTGATTCTGTGCTGTGATCTTGTCGGAAGCCTGATTGGAATTGATCGAGGAGTTGAAACTTTTCTATGTGACCGCAGAGTTGTTTCTGTACACATTTTTCTAAGAGCTTTGCCAGTGTAGGGATGCTGAAGATGGGCCGGATGTTGTTAGGGTCAGAGCAGTCAGCCAAAGCTTTTTTTATAATGGGTGTTACTTGACCGATTTTTAGGGAGTCTGGGATAGCGCCTTGGCGTAGAGAGGCGTTTACAATCTTTGACCATAGTGGAAGGATACAGGTTTTGATCTGTTTGAATATGCTGGGAGGTAGGGGGTCAGAGAAGTGGTTAGATGGGTTTAAAGATGAGAGAATAATGTATATTTCCTGTTCGCTGATTGGGGAGAAGGTGTTCCACGTGGCATTATTTTTGGAGGTGATGCTGGGTGGTTCCATCCCTTCCGTAGATTGGGAGTTGTGAGATAGGTTGACTGGGAGGGCCGGTAGTAGTTCCTTCGATAGTTGAAGTTCCTTCTCTATTTTTGTTGTTTTATCCTTGAAGAAGGTGGCTAGTTCTTCGCAGTTTGGTAGGGTACTGGGTCCGGAGTCTGTTGGGTTTGATGTGTTACGTGATTGCTGTTTGACTATTTCAAATAGTTTTTTTGGCCTATTTCTGGCCTGGTCAAGTTGGGTTCTAATAAATGTAGTTTTTGCCTGTCTTATTCTACGATTGTATGTGTTCCTTATTGCTCTTAAACGTTTTATTGATTCTATTGATGGAGAATCTTTCCAGGCTCTTTCTGCTGTTCTTAGGTTGCGTCTTTCTGTGTTCAAGTTGTCATTGAACCAAGGCTTTGAGATTTTAGTGGAGATGTTTTTCTGTTTTAGGGGGGCGATAGAGTCCATGACTTCTCGTATCGAGGTATTGTAATAGTCAGTGAGGTCGTTGACATCCTCCATATTGGTCTGTGGGATCAGGGTGTTGTTGCATAGGGTTGTTAGATCATTATGGTTTATATTACTAAGATTCCTTGTCCACTGTTTGATTTTCGTAGGTTGGCCATTCTTAAGGATTTCCTTTAAGTTGATAAGAAAGGTGATGCGATAATGATCTGACCAATCACAAGGGGTGATAGACTCTAAGGAGATGGTGTCCGACTTAGAGATGATAAGGTCCAAAGTCTCTCCCTTATTGTGTGTAGGCCCTTTGCAGATTTGGGACATCTCGTGGTTTAATAGGAAGGATTTTAAGCTATTCACTGACTTGTCATTTAGGTCATTCCAATGCAGATTAAAAGCACCCAGGAAGATCTGTGGTTCTTGATGATTAGAATTTATTGTTAAGATATCCATGAATTGATCGATGAAGTCCGGATTATCACCCGGAGGGTGATAGAAGGCATGAAGATTACAAATAACTTTGTTGTTGCAAGAAATATTGACGCTAAGATATTCACATGTTGTTGCCTCTATTGTTTCCAGTTGGCGTAATGATACAGTATTGTTGTGGATGCATGCTATTCCACCACCCGATTTCTCTGTTCTGTCGTATGATATTGTGACTAGGTGGGACTAGTAGATCTATGATGGGATGGGATGAGCTGTTTAGCCATGTTTCCGTGAGGATAACTATATCGAACTTATGTGTAAGAATGAGGTCGTAGATATCAGCTGCATGTTTATTTGCTGATCTGCAGTTGAGGAGCATGCACTTTAGTTGTTTATTATAGTGTTGATAGGCCATATGTGATTCGTTTAAGATTGTTCTTGTTTATTCCTCTGTGATTGTGAATCGGTTCTCTGAGAGGGTTTGCTTGGATGGGTTGGATTTGATTATGAACCGCCTTGCTCAAATTATATCCAGATTTATAATATAGGAGGAGTTCATGGATCTCATTGTTTGATAGATCTTGCTTTGATCTGTTTGGTCTGGAAGCATCGTTGGGGTAAGGAGTAGTAAGCTGACCTAGGTAGGCTGTGAGGGTGGATTGGAGTGGGGTGATGTCTGTATGGGTGTCCTTTCCGGTTATCTTGGTGCTATTTGCGGTTCGAGAGGGCCCAAGATTGGCTGTGATTGAATTAAGTCTCTGTATCTCCTCTTTGAGGTGCTTTATGACATACTCGATTTCATTGAGTCGCATTATCCAATACTCCGGTTTAAGGTAAGGGCTGGGATGTGACGCGAGATCTGATAATGGTGTGTTGTCGTTAAGGACGCCTAGTTGAGAGCAAGAGTCATTGTTAGTTGTGTCTTTATGTTGTGTATATGTGAGAAGCTGATTGGCGGAGATGAGTGGAAGTGTAAGGCTGGAGGCGGTGGCAATGTTACTGGATCTCACTGATCTAAGGTTGGTTAGTTGTGCTGCTGTGGGTTCCTGGATATTATTGTTTCCTGTATGGGGGGTCAGGGAGGACGAGATGGCAGGGCTCTCATTGGTGCGATCTGGTGAGGTGAGTGGGGGTAAGTTGGGGGGTTGAATTGTCAAGCCGTGATGGTCTAGACTGTTTTTGTTGTTGAGGTGGTGGGCGGGGGAGTTGTTTGCAGAATTCCTAGTAGCGATCACAGTCATAGATTGAATGGAATGTTCTGGTGGGGGGGTGGTGGTTTCGTGTGTGGGTCAGTAATCCTCTGGATCCCGAGAGGAATTGAGTGAGTTGGGAGTGTCCCTGAACTCTATGGGGTATGACGGAGTTCCATCAAACACGTTAGGGAGCTTATGGGTGGGGAGAATGAGCTTGTTGTGGATCCCCTTTTTTAGGGTGTGGAAGATTTTGTCAATTAAGGTTAGATTATCATTTGAAGACTGAATTAGTATAATCCCATTATTGTAAATGGATATGGTAGCATTTGCATTGCATAGGGGAGAGGGAGATACCGTTAATCTAAGTCCGTGAGGTGTTTTTCTGGTGTTTGTCCATTGGGCTCTTTTTTTGGTAAGAATATAAGGTCATTAGTTCTTGATCCCTTGGTGATACTTGGTGATACTAAAATAAGGGTCTAAAATAAGCGTTTCTGGATGTGCTTTGAGTAGTTGGTGTTTGAGTTTTTTTGCTGCATTTTTGGAGAGGTTAGGGGGGTATTTGATGGTATAGGCATTGTCGCCCGATGGTTCCAATTTTGAGTCCATTCTTGGAGAAACTGTACGTTATTCACTGTAGCTAGTAAAATTCCTTGATTATGTAGAGAGTAGTGACAATGAATCTCTCTTTCTTAGTTGATATGTGGCTCTCAGGACCGGACTAGTATACAACTCAACTGATCTCCTCAGTGCTATATATCTCAATTATTAATATTAAGATGGACTAATTTTGGTGTATAATTGAAATTATATATGCGGGAGATATAGGTACCTTGTCCTATCTAAGATGTCTGCCATGAGTGCTCCATTCTGGAGAGAAGTTCTTTAACTCTTTCACTGAGTCATGCCTCTCTGTGTCATAGTCCTTTTTCACTTTCCAGTCACCAATTGCAGAGATTGGTCCTTTCTTTCTTTTTATATCTTTAAGTCCTCTGTCACTTTCCAGTCATGAATTGCAGAGATTGGTCCTTTCTTTCTTTTTGTCTCATTAAGTCGTGGTCCTATGTCTTTTTTCCCTGCGATGTTGAAGAGTGGGTAGTCCTATCTTTGTTTAAATTGAAAGGCAAGCCATTTTGTGGTAGTCATCGGTGTAGTTCAACTAACAACCTAATATTTACAAAGGGGAACTTGCATTGCCCCCAAGCTAACAAAAGCGACGAAAACTGAGCATGATACTTAATTAAATGTGCTTGTAAGATAGGGTAATCTAAGGGCCCATAGAACTGACCGCTCCTACACATTTGCTTCTCAGTCCCCAACTCAGAGCTCAGACAGAGTGATTAGTGATAGTGTCTGAGCATGACCCATTCTTACTTGGCAGATTGTTCTCCTGGGCTCCTTGTCCGCCGGTCGAGATCGCCTCTCAAAACCAGTGATTCTCTTCTGTGCCTAATTATTCCGCTACTAGAGGGAATTCCGAGGGACGAATTTATATTCAGTCCTTTAATCCGGGTGCGAAAGAGTGCATTCCTGATTCATTTCTTGTTCCGTTACTTGTGTTTTCAAGTACAGGCGCTCCTGTAAAGTTTGGGGATAAACAGCCTTGGTACTGAAGTGCCGCCAACTGGTTGACGGGCGCATTCAGCTTCGATACTATTTCATGCCTGACTGAAATTCTCGCGCGATAGACGTAGGGAGGGAGGGTCGTCACCCGCCTCGCACTGAGCCCCTTCAGCACGGTCTTTTTAAACACCTCCTTCGAGGCGACACATCCAGACGTGAATTATTGTCCCAGCTGGTGATGAGGGTAGCGTGGGGCCGCGCTTGCTCCCGTCGCGACTCCTGCAGCTGTGAAAAATCCCGTGGGGACCTGTACTCCTCCGTTGAAGTGGCTGGGCTTAGGGCAGATCGTCACAACCGATTACAAGGTCCCTGCTGGGATGGTCTCCGCTTTCTGCAGTGCGGGCTGCCTGTGTAGCGCCGATGTCAATTTCTTCCCCCTCGGCGTCGGACTTTTTCATGAGCGCTGCCCATCCATCAGAGCTACCGCGATAATGTCCAGCGCGGCCGTGGGCGAGTGTCCGTTCAATGCCGTTGTCTCTGTCGCCGCAGAAGATGTTTCCTTTGTATCCATATAGGGTACCTTAAATCCATTGTTGATTTGCCTTGTTTAAATTACCTTGAAGTGGCGAGGCTAACAGGGAAATTTTAACAAAATCTGATCCCTAGCCGGGAGCTCATTTCACGAGCTCCTCACCAACCGCCATCTTGGCCGGGCTTACTTCCTATTTTGAAAAAAGACACTGACACTAAAATCTACAGATTCATTATTGATATGCGAGAAGTTAATAAATTTGTAGTGCCCCAATATCCGGTAGTTTCTAATATCACTACACTTCTCACTATGGTCCCTCCTACTGCCACTACATTTTCGGTGATCAATTTGAAGAATGCTTTCTTCTCAATACCCATTCACCCTGAATGCCGCTATCTTTTCAGATTTACGTTGAAAAAAAGATCATTCCGGTTCTGTAGAGCTCCACAGGGCTATACAGAAAGTCCTAGTATTTACAGTCCGGCATTAAAAAGACAGCTTGATTCCTTTCCTGTACCAACAGGGGTGGCTCTTATCCAGTACGTCGATGACATCTTGTTGGCTGCAGATACCCCTGAGCAGTGTGAAGAAGGAACACTGTTATTGTTATCATTTCTTGCCTCTCACAATCACAAAGTCTCGTGAAAGAAATTGCAATTTTGTAGACAGCAGGTTACCTATTTAGGTCACCTTCTGGCTAAGGAGGGACGTGCACTTACACCAGACCGCATTCAGACTATTTTAGATACTCCTGTGCCCCGTACTCAGAAGGATGTCCGTGCACTGATTGGCCTCACTTCTTTTTGTAGGCAGTGGATCCCTAGTTTTTTACACATTATTAAACCTTTGTTGGCCCTTTTGACTAAAGACACTCTGATGCCCCTCCCATGGACTACTGAATGTCAGAATGTCTTCCAACAGTTACGCCAAGCTCTTTGCTCTGCACCAGTATTAGGAACTCCAGACTACACTAAGACTTTCACACTCTATGTCCACGAGGAGGAAGGTTGTGCCCTCTCAGTTTTAACACAGACACATGGTGATAAGCAACGTCCTTGTGCATATTTCTCAGCTGTCCTTGACCCAGTCGCCCGTACGCTGCCTGGATGTTTCCGAGCAATGGCAGCAACAGCTGTATCAATAAGTCCGAGTGAAGGAATAGTTTTGTCACATAAATTGCTTGTGTTAGTACCCCATTCTGTTGATGCTTTGCTAAATCAAATGAAAACACAGCATTTGACTAGTGCTCGCTTGACAGAATATGAATTGACACTTTTGGTCCCTCATATGACGCTGAAAAGATGTCTGACCCTAAACTTTGCTACACCATTGCCATTTCCAGCTACTCAGTCTCAGTCGCAAGAGTTGCGATTGTATATTCCTTACTGAAGAGCAAACAAAAGGCTGCGTTGACCTACAAGATACACCTCTCCCTAGTGTTGATGGGGAGGTATGGGTTGACGGCTTATGTCTAAAATTGCCTGATGGCACTACATCTGCTGCCTATGAGATTACAACACTTCAGACAGTCGTTGAAACACCTCGCATCCCACAGAAGTTGGCCCAAGCGGCCGAGCTGATTACACTGACGAGAGCATGTGAGCTTAGTACAGACTTACTTGTTAACATTTTTACCGACAGCCAGTACGCTTTCGGGGTGGCACACAATTTTGGTCGTTTGTGGAAAGAAAGGGGCTTTCTCACCTCACATGGGACACAGATAGTGCATGGAGAATTAGTACATAATCTTCTTACTTCTTTAACCTATCCTAAGAAAGTGGCAATTGTTAAGTGTAGTGCACACAAGAAAGTGACTGATAACATAGGAGCAGGTAATGCCTTTGCAGATCACACAGTACGTGAAACCGCAATGCAGCGAAGTACCACATCTATGTATGTAGTAAAGTCACAAGCTGAACTTTGGTATGATGCCAGGCAAGAGGTGCTGGATATGCAACAATCTGCCTCCAATGACGAACTAGACCAATGGTCTAAGGAGGGAACACTAGATGATGAGGGCTGCTGGAGGAATAAAGATATGACCAAATGGAAGCTACCCACAGCCTACTTATACCTCTTGATTCACATGGCACATGGGCCGGCACATGTTGGTGCATCCTCAATGGCAAAACAACTTATGCAAGTTTGGGATCATCCTGGTTTAGCCGGCACTGCTAAAAAGATAGTCCAGTCTTGTCTGGTCTGTCTCCAGTATAACCCTGGAAAGTGAACACAAACTCAACAGGACGGTTTGCAACACCTACTGCACCTTTTGAGGTCCTGCAAATGGACTACATTCAGTTTGAGCGCTGTAATAACCTAAAATATGTCCTAGTAGTGGTTTGTGCCTTCAGTAAATGGGTGGAGGCGTATGCTACGAAGGATAATACAGTCCTCATAACAGCAAAAGTACTCCTAAAGGAGTTCTTTCCACGATTCGGCATTTGTCGGGTCTTATAGGGATTAAGCAGACATTTCATGCCGCTTTTCACCCACAATCAGCAGGCTTGGTGGAGCGTTACAACTCCACCCTGAAATTGAAATTGGCTTCCATGTCTTTGAAATGGCCTGATGCCCTGCCCCTAGCACTACTTTCTATCAGATCAATACCACATACACAATCTGGCCTTACGCCATATGAGGTTGTGTTTGGCAGGCCCATGAATATTTGGGGAATCCCTAAGCCTCGCCCTATACATGATGTACCCCATGTGTTGATGAGTGACAATTTGTCCCAGTTAATTGACAGCTTGTCTTCTATTTATCAGCAGATACAGGAAGCCCTTCCAGACAGGTTGCAGGGTGATGGCCATGATCTGCGGCTTGGCGATTTTGTCTTGACAAAGTCGTTTCAACGGAACAATTCCATGGCACCTCGTTGGCACGGACCGGAACAAGTCCTCCTGGCTACCAGAACTGCAGTGCGAGTGACCAACCGGAAGAATTGGGTGCATGCCACCCATTGTCGAAAAGTCCTGCATGCCCTTGTAAGCCAAGCTGTGTTGACAGACCACCGCGACATCCTGGTCACCAAGAAAGGACGAGCTGTGTCACCTGAAAGACCTGAGGAAGTCTTCCCGGACCACACGATCCCTGGTACATCTAGATATCTGCTTCGATCTAGGAAGAAAGACATTTCATCGCAGAAAGAGACTGTTTGAGCCACTGTCCTGGGTGGTTAAAGACTGACTGCAAAGGGTGGGTAGTCTATTAGTGACGACTCATCTCAACATTAGTGAAGAAACCAACGCCTGCCCAGGACCTTAGGGCACCATCTGTTTTGTTGTTTACCGACAAAATGAACATGCCAGAGGAGAAGAAATCGTACCCTGCAAAAGTCTGTAGTAAAAATATGATGCTCGCTATTGGACTAACTTTGACTGTTGTCATCATTGCTGTAATAATGTGGGTTATAGAGGAAGTAGCTCCGACTCGAAACTTACTGACTGTTACTACTCCTGTCCCGACTGAACATTATTATTTTACTCTTCCCTATTATGAAAAGAAGCATGGAATGTCGTATCTCAATAACACTTTCATACAAATGTTGCATCATACTCATAATGCTACGAACATTACCAACTGCTGGGTATGTGGAATGATGCCAGCTCATCAGAAGAAGGGAGGAACGCCTTTCATTCCCTTGCCATTCTCGCATAATGGCTCCTGTAGAGCCTGGTTCGCACTGTTGTGGGCCTCTGAAATTGCTAATATTACTCTAGCTGAGGTAGGAGGACTTAATGCAAAACGTAATAAAGATTGTTACCCCGATAAGGAAGGGGACCCACAAGCCAAAGGAACTATATGGGAAATGGAGGAGTATCGCAAAGGAAATTCCTACACATGTTATGTTTTCCCCAACACTCGAACGGCCAAGGGTAACGGGCCTTTTGTTATCGCTGTTACTAGAGTCCGAGCAAATCTTTGTGTGAGCAGTTTTGGTAGTATCCCAGTGGGAAAAAGTGATTGTACCACAGTATTAAACATTACAGGAACGAACAATAGCAATTTTCTATCCTCACACAACACTTATTTCATTTGTGGGAGTAAAGGCTACTATCATCTATCAATTGGATGGTCTGGAACATGTTATGTGTCCTTCTTGCTTCCTCCTCTGTTCCTAGCACCTGCATCTTATCATAAAGATAAAAAACTGTTTAATGACATTTCCTTGAACCGATTCAAAAGAACTATCAATAATGATGAAGTGGATCAAACTGACACTGCATTACAACAATATGTTGACTTTAATTTGGGACTCTTTTTCTTTGTTGGTGCAACTTTGAATAGCAGGAAAATCAGACGCTTAACCTGTGTAGTAGAGGCTGTGAGTAATAAGACAGCAATGGCACTTGGTAATATTGCAGAAGAACTCTAAATTACGAGAATTGTGACTTTACAAAAACAGATGGTGCTAGATGTAATTCTAGCTGATCGTGGTGAAGCATGTCGCATTATCGGTAGTAGTTGTTGTGTATTTATCCTTGACCATGCCGTTTCTGTTTATGGTGCCATTTCCAGAATGCATAAAATAGCCACTGAGATACATCAAGATTCAGGAACATGGATTTGGGCTGGATGGTTCTGGAGCATATTTTCTGTATGGGATTTAAAAATATTATCGGCCTTGTTCATAATTATTGCAATTCTCTTCTCTTGTTGTTTATGTATCCAATGCGGGCCAATGCTTTCTTCCCTTTGTATTTCCACTTGTACTACTTGTCTACCATTTAAAACGAATGTCCAAAATGTAAATTCCTGTTTAACAATAGACCGAGAAGTCAGCAATATGATGCTAATTGATATACATGATGTTTATCGTACCCCTTTTAAAGCATAAGAAAATGATTTAGCTTATGCTAAAAGGGTCGTCTGTTAGCATAAGCAACAGCCATTTTGGCTGTGGTGTCCATTTTGTTTCCTTTGTAATTCTCCCGCCTCTGCTGCTCGACTTTTCACTCTGCTTTTGTTATCTATTTTAGTTGACTTCCTGACTCAGCTAAAAGCAATGTACGTGCTGAGGGTTTGTAGCTGCCAGTGCACCTGGTCTCAGATGTTAACTGTCGACCATTTACTGCTGCCATAAGCATTCCTGCTCCCCCTCCCACTTTGCTGACCACGTAGTTATTCATCTGGCCTTGTTTGTGATAACTATTTCTAAAACTTGTCCTTCCTATTTCTGTTCACATGTTTACATTGCAGAAAACTGGTATAAAAGGGACACCGTTTGTGAATTCAGTGTACTACCTCCTGCAGCACTTGAGATGCTTTGTAGATGTGGTTCCACTCATGAGTGATTAATAAACTTGATATTTATTCTAACTCCAGTGCCGATCTCTATTTTGTTGGTCGCTGGACTCGTGGACAAGAGGGTGACCCTGCACCAGTGAGCCCACTTTTAGGCAAATTTCCACACTTCGATCACATGAAACGGGATGCCTTGTTTTACAGCCATCAAAAATGTAGTTTTCCCTACATGGTGATCCCATCTGTTGGAATTGCAATGACAAAACAGGTGACGTAGAACACTTACTACTCCAGTGTGATTGCGTGGTACCCTTCTGGGATAAGGTCTTCGAATTCATATCTAATCTCTTCTCATACTCCCCTAATAGAGATCTAATGTCACTAGCTTTTGGTTTCCTTAGAGCAGAGTTGCTGAATGAAAAAGATAGGACGCTCCTAGACCTACTCCTAATAGCAGCGGTTAAGATTATTCTCAACAATTGGAAAGACACACGCACAGCCTCTTTTAATTGCTAGTTAAACTGGGTCACCAACCTAAGAGGGGCTGATAACATAACTCTCCAGAACTCGCCGTGGAAATCTTCTACCAGTCATATGTGGGATACTCTTGATCTATACCTTAGCTCAAACAAACCGCCATGCATCATACCAATCATGTTAACCTCTTCAGTGCCCATGACGAGCTGGACTCGTCATGGGCCGCGGTTGCGCTGTGCCCATGACGAGTCCAGCTCGTCATAAACCCCGCCCGCTAATGTAACGGCCGGCACAGGGCGGGGAAAGGGCGTGGCACTGAAGGGGTTAAACCAATCACCCCACACAAGCTGTCTATTACGTCAGGGCCCATTAGTTAAGACCGCTACCTCAGTAGTCCGATCCCTGTGCCGGAACTCTACCTGCTGGTCATTTGGTCACACCTCTTGTCACCATTAATCTGCTCAGTTGTCTCCATGCAACTTCACTTGACACTACATATGTTTAAATTGTGTTAAATTGTGATTTATTGCTATACCAACTCGTACACTGATGTCATCTGCTTTGCCATTTTAATTTTTTTTTTGTTCTGTGGTTAATTTTTGTATGTCTATTCCGTATGTCCTTCATTTGCTGTATTGTATGTACTACTTCATTTGGAAACAACCAATAAAAAACTTTTTGAAATAAAAAAAATTTAGTTTTCCTTCCCAGTTTATTGGGATGCTTTCAAAATTATATAATGGGGCGCAGGCTAAGATGATGGTAAATTCTAAGATGGCTGTTCTAATTACGATTTAAAGGGGTACGCGGCAAGGATGTCCCCTTTTCCCCATTTACATTTTTTATTGAACTCCTTGCGGAACAAATCCGCAAAGGTAGTATAAGGACCCCCATAGAAGGGATGGCTAGGCTTATATTATTCACAGATGGGGATTGCTAAGCTTAAATTATTTGCAGATGATATCATTTTATATCTTCAGCCTGACCAGGAGAATGTCAGGTGAGGTATGCAGACAATTACAGATTTTACCAAAATAGGAAGGTATAAGATAAATCAGAACAGAACTTTTGCTTTTTAATGTAACAGCTGCAGACCTCCAGATATTATTATAGCCTCAAGCAAGCACACAGTCCCAATACGCTATTATGGGATAGCAGTAACAAATACTTTTTCTAGGTTGTTCCACCTGAACTATGAAAAAATGTTACGAAAGATAAAGGGATTGCTTGATAGGTGGTCACTACTCCCCTTGACAATAATAGGGCGTATTTCCATGATTAAAATGTCGGTGTTACTAGTGATGATATTTTTTTTTTCTAATATTCCAATAAAAATCCCTAACAGTTTTTTAAGGAACTAGATTCAGTATTCAGAAGTTTTATTTGGAATAAAATATCATCAACTCCAGAAATCGCAAGGAGGATTGGCAATGCCCAGCTATTACCATGCAGTTTTATTTTATATTCTTTCTAGGTATTTAAATGGTTGCAGAGTAACAGATAAATCTGCAACCATGATTCAGGAATCAGATACATGCCTAACATTTAAAACAGAAAAACTACCCAAAAAACTAGATATAGTATTTATGTCATACTTTCGGGCAGATGAACGTCTTAAGAAGACTTTATAAGTCGCCTTTTGATGGATTTTTATTGTTGCTGCACGAGGGCAGGTACCTGGAACTCTTTTTAGTAGAGGGTAAGGTTAGATTCTGGAATTCCATAGGCTTCAAAACTTTTATTGACTTTATCATCCAAGTAAAATCTATCTTCTGGGGAGAACTAATACCTAGGAGAGGCCCACAATGTAAGCAACATTTTTTTTAGCTTCAGTCAGATCAAGCACTTTTCGCAGGCAATTATAAAAAGTGAGAATCAGGAATCCCATTCGATTAGTAGAGCGCTTGATGAGAACAGATTGCTAAGAGTAGGAAATTGGTACAGATTGCTGAAGGATTTTTCCTTTCAGTTTGATCTAACTAGCTTTCTTTCCAGGGTAGTAAAGAAAACACAATGTCATCTTTCAGAGAGAGATTGGCATTTTATTGCAGAGATAGGAAATAAATCTCTTCGGGCTATGAATTTTAAAAGAATGTCATTTCAGTCCAGATGGATGACATACTATACCCTGGAAACTCTTCATAAAATGTATCCAGCAATATCAAATAATTGTTTTTATTGTCATCAACAAAAGGAAGGAGGCTGGCTCCACACGTTCTACTCATGTCCCCATCTTTTACATTTTTGGCAGGAGCTGTTTAAGGTAATTGGTCAGGCTATTGAGGAAAAAGTATTACCAGATGCCACCCTTGTACTATTTGGTGTCTCAAAAAAGGAGCCCACAGCTAGCAAAGGGTCACAATACTTTATATCCATAGCTTTGACGATTGCACGCTCATTTATCCTCCAGAATTAGAGGACTCTTAAGATCCTGTCAGACCAGGGCTGGAAGAATAAAATGGTTTGTATGATGAAGTGTGAGGAGGCATATGCTAAGCATGTAGGGGGACTTAAAAGGTTTGATGCCATTTGGCAATATTTGAAATAAGGTGAAAGGTCCTGTTAAAGCTCTGTACCATACTATAAAGGGAAGGTCTTTCAGTTTAGACCATCAAAGAACATGTTTTTATGCATGTATGTGTTTTTTTAAGTTTTTTGTTTTGGATAATATATTGTATTGAGAATGTGTTTAGTAATATAAAATAGTTTTTAGTAGCACTGTTGCACTTTAATAGCTTATTGCACGTTATAGATGATGATCTATGGTCTTGCTAAAGATCAGATTGTACTGTGGTTTTGAAAAAAATCTCCCAAATCTGGCTCAATCAAATATAAGGCACTTTATTTTCTGTTACAAATGCACTAGAACACTTTTTCATCAAGACAATTAACGAATGTGTGATGCGTTTAGATGTTCAAGAACGTGGGTAGAGATTTATAAATATTTATTGCACGTAAAGTTGTCTAAAATTAATATTGTTTATTTTTATGCGCATATCATGGTTTACGATTAAGATCATTATTATATGTTCTATGTTTATTACCTATATCATTTTTCTGCTCTATTTCAAGTAACTATTCGTGGCTATTCTCTTTTCTCGATAAAAAAATAAAAATAAAAGACAAGCGTTTAGTGGTATTTGTGGTGGGAAAGTATCGTGACCAAAATTATAGCATAACATTCTATCAAAGAGACACAATCAGAGCTAAATAAAACACAGCTTCTTCAGTAAACTGTACCTGCCTGGCTTCCACTTCATTAGTAGTGTGTACCAACTTTGTAGCTGCTCAGGTTTAGTAAACGGATGTCATGGTTACATGGTATTAATAATATCCATAGCTATCCCACTCTGAGCGTGGACGCATTTGCATTTACTATTTCAAATTATTACTGTCTGAACAAAACCCGTTCTTTCGTTCTGCTGACTCCCCAGTAAGAATCCTCCACCTTTCTGGTGGTTATTTCCGCTTATTAAAACACAAAGGCAATATTGGTCCTTGTTTATACCAATGTTGTTTTATGTTTATTTTAGCTTTATTGTTGTTTTTTGTTATGTGAGTGGTGTTTCCATCCACAGTCCACATCTGTACACTGATGCCATCATGCCACCTCTCAGTGCCCGAGTCCCTCCATTGACTCATTTCTGGGCTGCCTGGGACAGGAGTGAGCGCGTGGGGTGGCTGTGGTAGGTCGCATTCTTGCATTACACAAGGGTGTGGCGCGGCAGACATAGCTGGTTAGCATGCGTGCAAATGAGCATGCTGGAAATGCTGAAACGCGTTAGCCCTCTGCAAGTGATGATTGACATGTGGACATGTTAATTATCGCAGAAAAAAGGAGCAGCGAGCCAAGCCGAGGTGAGAGAGCGGTGTAAGTGTGTTGACGAGGGCGACATACTGCGGGTTGGTAGGTAATTGGCATTGCGGCGGAGAATGGGATTATTTACAAGTATACGAGCCCCTAGCGCCTCCGGTGCGTCACTTTTAATATGGGAAAAAGTGAGGTACTGGCGGCGCTTGTAAATAACCCCCACAGTATTTAAGAATAGATGGGTGCACATATGTCGTAGTAATGAGGTTCAAGTGTTCATTCCTATCTATTTATGTGCAAATAAGGCAAAACAAGTTTTTGTTATATTGCACGGTGAAGATGTGCGGCTCATGCGACCCCTCACGGTGAACATTGGTTCGGTGGGTTACTCACCCAGCAGATGCTCGCGAGGCGTGCCGCTCGATACAAAAGGCACGCGCACACGTGCATCAATACATGAATAAAGTTGAAGATGATATTATGCTACGGGACCTGATGGGTCCTCGGATGTCAGCAGATGCAATGCTTTGACACTGTTTGTGGAGAGATGCTGAGGGAAATCCAACCTGTCATTTGATAGGCCAAGAAATCAGTTATGTCATTTTTTTTTTATCTCACACTCCACGAGCCGTTTGAAAACACCACTTGAATCAGTAATACGAGTCTTCGTTTAAAACGAAATTGGATTTTTTTTTTCCTGTCTAAATTTTCCTTAGCTAGGTGTGTTTCCTTTCAAAAACCCCAAACCTGTTATTGTCAGGTGATAACTAACGTCAGTGAGAATTGTTGGCTGAATGTAACAAAGAGGAAGCAAACAATGAAGGGGTAGAGGACAGTTGTGAGGCTTGATGTACTCCATTGTACGTTGGAAGTAATTGCCATCTGTAAAAATTGTACATCTCCCAGAGTGGCAATAGAGGGAAAATAGACGGCTTGACAGGCTCCGGTGGAAAGCCCCAGCAAGCACACACCCTGGGAGCTGTTATTATCTTGCTTATGAATTCACTTACCAAACGCGTGATGACGTTGACCCACCCATCCCCCTTGGGATTATGCTAGAACCTGTCAAAGTAGCCACACTCACTCCCTGTTCAAATAATGCATATGCTCATGCAAATAACCCTGCAAGTGATGAGTTGAAGGAATCTCAACCAAATAGCATGCACTAAATACATTTTCAATTCACTAATATATATATATGCACGATTGGACGTATATCTATTTTCAGGAATAATACATAACCAATCTCTGCTTGTGATAAATATATTTAATGTACGTTTTCTTAAAATGCACTACAAGTTATATTATTTTATTGTGCGCCTAAAGGATCAGAATTAATATTCCCACGTAACATTAAAAAAACGAACACTTTGATGTTTTTCCCAACTGGTCATTGCTAGATTGTTAAGCAGTAATGGTTGCTTGTCATTTTGTGTGTTTTGCATCTGATATACTACGTGTGAAGTTTAAAAAAATCGAAACCAAAATAGTGAAATTTATACACTATACATTTCCTTAAGAAAGGCATATAATCCATATCATAAATAAAAAGTGTTGAGAGCAGGCAAGAGCGAAAAATAAACTACATTACTTTTGTCTGCTTGTGCATTTCATACAAGAACACTAGCAACACCAATAGACTCTGGTAAGTTAAATGGAACGGATCAGTCAATGTCTGATTTAAACTCAGTAGTGGTTGGCATGCATTTAGACTGGTGGGCGGGTGGTATGAAAATAAAAAATACAAAAATGGCACTTACCTTCAAGACTTGCCACACAACGTCCTCCTCCTCTCCTTGAAGCGCCAGCACTGGATCCAGGAAACTGCACTACCCAATCCTGGCACTTTTCTCACTGCATGAGAGAAGTACCAGAATTGGTCGGAGTGACCTTTATCAGTGCTCACAATCAATCAATCAATCAGTGACACTTATAAAGCGCGCTACATACCCGTAGGGTCTCAAGGCGCTGGGGGGGGGGGGGGGGGTGCAGCTACTGCTCGAACAGCCAGGTCTTTAGCTTCTTCCTGAAGGAGAGGTGGTCTTGGGTCAGGCGCAGGTCGGTCGGGAGGAAGTTCCAGGTCTTGGCGGCCAGGTAGGAGAAGGACCTTCCTCCTGTAGTCGCTCTTCGGATGCGGGGGACGGTGGCGAGGGCGTGGTTGGCTGATCGGAGGTGGCGTTTGGGAGCGTAGAAGTTGACTCGGCTGTTGAGGTAGCTCGGGCCTTGGTCGTGTAGGGCTTTGTGTGCGTGGGTGAGGAGGCGGAAGGTGATTCTTTTGTTGACGGGGAGCCAGTGAAGGTCTCTCAGATGTCCGGAGATGTGGCTGGTTCGTGGGATGTCGAGGATGAGTCTGGCTGAGGCGTTCTGGATCCGCTGGAGTCTCTTCTGGAGCTTGGCGGTGGTACCGGCGTAGAGGGCGTTGCCGTAGTCCAGTCGGCTGGTGACGAGGGCCTGGGTGACGGTCTTCCTGGTCTCGGTGGGGATCCACCAGAAGATCTTCCGTAGCATGCGTAGGATGTTGAAGCACGCCGAGGAGACGTTGTTGACTTGCCTGGTCATGGAGAGGGAGGGGTCCAGGATGAAGCCCAGGTTGCGTGCATGGTCTGTCGGTTTGGGTGCGGTGCCCAGGGCGGGAGGCCACCAGGAGTCGTCCCAGGCGGAGGGTGAGGAGCCCAGGATGAGGACCTCCGTCTTGTCCGAGTTCAGTTTCAGGCGGCTGGTCGTCATCCACTCGGCTACCTCTTTCATCCCTTCGTGCAGGTTGGCTCTGGCGGCGGCGGGGTCGTTGGTCAGGGAGAGGATCAGCTGGGTGTCGTCGGCGTAGGAGATTATGCTGAGGTTGTGTTTGCGTACGATGGCCGCGAGGGGGCTCATGTAGACGTTGAAGAGGGTGGGGCTCAGAGATGATCCTTGGGGGACGCCGCAGATGACTTCGGAGGCCTCTGACTTGTACGGTGGTAGGCGGACTCTCTGTGTTCTTCCGTCGAGGAAGGAGATGATCCATTCCAGCGCCTTGTCCTGGATTCCGATGTTGCTGAGGCGCCGTACTAGGGTGCGGTGGCAGACCGTGTCGAATGCCGCGGAGAGGTCTAGGAGGATGAGGGCCGCTGTTTCTCCATTGTCCATCAGGGCTCGGATGTCATCGGTGGCGGCGATGAGGGCGGTCTCGGTGCTGTGGTTGGCTCGGAAGCCGGACTGTGAGGGGTCGAGGGATCCGTTCGTCTCGAGGAAGGCGGCCATCTGCTTGTTGACGGTCTTCTCGATGACTTTGGCTGGAAACGGGAGGAGCGAGATGGGGCGGTAATTCTTGAGGTCGGTGGGGTCCGCTGTTGGTTTCTTGAGTAGAGCGCTGAGTTCGGCGTGTTTCCAGCTCTCAGGGAAGATGGTGGTGTCGAAGGATGTGTTGATGATGTCTCGCAGGTGGGGTGCGATGACAGCGTCGGCCTTGTTGAAGACGTGGTGAGGGCAGGGGTCGGTCGGTGATCCGGAGTGGATGGAGTTTATCGTGCGGATGGTGTCTTCGGTGCTGATCGGGGTCCAGGCGTGGAGGGTGGTGGTGGGGGGTGGTTGCTCGGTCATGGTGTGCGTTGGTTGGTTGTTGAAGCTGTTGTGTATGTCCGCGATCTTGTTGTGGAAGTATGAAGCGAGGGAGTTGCAGAGGTCTTGCGATGGGGTGATGTCGTTGTTTCCTGCGCTGGGGTTGGAAAGCTCTTTCACGATGTTGAAGAGTTCCTTGCAGTTGTGTGCGTTGTTGTCCAACCGGTCCTTGAATGCTGTTTTCTTGGCGGCGCGGATCAGCTGGTGGTGTTTCCGGGTGGCAAATTTGAAGGAGGTCCTGTTGTCCGGTGTCGGTTCCCTTCTCCAGACTTTCTCGAGGGCTCGGCAGTTCTTCTTGGAGCTCTTGAGTTCGTCGGTGAACCATGGGGCCTTCTTGCTGCCGGGTCTGCTAGGCGGGGTCCTCAGTGGGGCGAGTTCGTCCGCGCAGTTGCTGATCCACTTCGTGAGGTTGTCGGCGGCCTGGCTGGGGTTCGCTGAGCTGGCAGGTGGGTGCTGGCTCAGGGAGGTGGTGAGCTGGTCTGCTGTGATCTTGTTCCAGCTTCTGCGGGCGGCCTGTTGCTGGTGTTGGTGGGTCGTCGTTCTCTTGAAGGTGAAGTGGACGCAGCTGTGGTCCGTCCATTGAAGCTCTGTGGCGTGGCTGAAGTCGATGTCTGTGCTGGAAGAGAAGACTGCGTCGAGTGTGTGTCCGGCGAGGTGGGTGGGGGTGGACACCAGTTGCTTGAGTCCCAGGTTGGCGAGGTTGTCGAGCAGGGTGCTGGTGTTGCGGTCGTTGTTGTTCTCCAGATGGAAGTTGAGGTCTCCCAGGAGGATGTAGTCAGCGGAGGGGAGGGCATGCGGGCTGACGAAGTCGGCGATGTCCTCGCTGAATTGCGTGCGTGGTCCAGGGGGTCGGTAGATCAGGGTGCCTCTGAGGGTGGTGTTCGGGTTGGTGTGGATCTGGAAATGCAGGTGTTCGGCGCTGGTCAGGGTGTTGTCGGTGCTGGTCGTGAGACGGATGGTGCTCCTGTGGATGATGGCGATGCCTCCTCCCATCTGGTTGGCGTTTCGGTCCCTCCGGACGATCTTGTAGCCCTCTGGGATGGCGATGGCGATGTCGGGAGCTGAAGAGGCGTTCATCCAGGTCTCCGTGAGGAAGGCAACGTCAGGGGCTGTGGCGTCTAGGAGGTTCCAGAGTTCGATGGCGTGTCTGTGGACGGAGCGGGTGTTGAGCAGGATGCACTTGAGGTGGGTGCTGCTGGTGTTCGACTTGGCGGGTGCTGGTGCGAGGCTGGTCCGGATGCAGGTGAACTTGCAGGCGTGGCAGCTGAAAGGTCCGTGGGTACGTCGTGGAGTGGCTTGATGGCAATCTGGGAGTCGGCCGGTGTTGAGTGCGATGAGGGTGGCGGCGGAGTACGTCAGGCGGGTCGGTCGGGGTCCTCGTGGACCAGGGGTCTTGGCACTGGGCGCGGACGGGCGCAGACGGGCTTGCCTTTAGCGCGCCTTCGGCGCACAATCGGCGCGCCCGCTGCGCGTGACCGCTGCGCGTTCGCACGGTCGCCATTTAAGGCGAAGTGCGCGGGTGGGCGGAGCAGCTGGGAGGCGGGAGCGGGGAGGGTACAGAATCGAAAAAGGGGCGGGGAAAAGCGGCGGTGGCGGGAAGGGAGGGCGGAGGGCGGCGAGGTAGGCGGACAACAAGGAAGGAAAACCAAAACACGGGGAAAATGAAATAAAACAAAACAGGCACAAATTATCGACAAAACACGGGGAAAATGAAATTAAAACAAAACAGGCACAAATTATCGACAAAACAAGAGCAAAAACAACCGCAGCGGAGGCAGCAGCGAGGCAGAGGGCAGGCAAGGGGCACACGCAGCAGCTGGTGGCCGTGTGGCGCGGGGGTGTCCCACAAGTGGGTCACACTCACCTGCGTCGCACGGTCGCCATTTAAGGCCAAGTGCGCGGGTGGGCGGAGCAGCTGGGAGGCGGGAGCGGGGAGGGTACAGAATCGAAAAAGGGGCGGGGAAAGCGGCGGTGGCGGGAAGGGAGGGCGGAGGGCGGCGAGGTAGGCGGACAACAAGGAAGGAAAACCAAAACACGGGGAAAATGAAAGAAAACAAAACAGGCACAAATTATCGACAAAACACGGGGAAAATGAAATTAAAACAAAACAGGCACAAATTATCGACAAAACAAGAGCAAAAACAACCGCAGCGGAGGCAGCCGGCAACCGGCAAACGAGGCAGCAGCGAGGCAGAGGGCAGGCAAGGGGCACACGCAGCAGCTGGTGGCCATGTGGCGCGGGGGTGTCCCACAAGAGCACTGGAGGCCTGAGCTTTCTCTAACCCAGCTGTTTTAGACAGCTGGGTTAGAGAAGTTTAAAATGCGCATGTCTGGCTGACCGTCGCAAGACAGCCGGCCAAAGGGACATGCGCACTTTAAACATAAATGCAAAGCTCCCTTCTGCCACTCAGCAGCAGTTGCCCCGCACCGTCCTGACACTGTTCAGAACAGGTTGCTGAAAAATAAAATGGTCATAAATAAACTTTATATCCATTTAATTTTTCAGCTCTGGGGCTTTTGGGGGCATATTTTTTAGCTGGGCGACGCTCCTCCGCTTTCACGGAGGAGCTGCCCTTGTTTAAACTTCTACTTAAAGCATCATTTTGTTCACATCATTTAACAAATTTATATACTTTTTCTATTTTTCTTTCTAGGAGAAAAATGACTTAATAGACAGCATTACTACATGAATGGAAAGTGGGGCAAAATGGCAATATGTGGGCTTACTCTACAACGAATCATACTACGGAAAACGCTTTTAGATATCTTTATCAACATTATCCATTTGATTCTGATCTAAGTTGATATTAACCTTTGAATCTTTGCAAATTACCTTGTGTGGCACCACTTGAAGGTGGATACCGCTTTTGGGCTAATATCAAGACTGGAGCTGAAAAAACAAGTTCTCTTTGAGGTCTAGTCTGATCATATATTTGTTGTCTTGCAGAGTATCTCTAGGTTTAGACCGATCTTTGGACTTTATGCACATTTGCCGCACATATCAATAGAACACTGATATTGAACACACCAACCAACAGCCACATCTTGCTTCAGACTGTTATCAGAGTATTTGCCGGTTAAACATTACTAGGTGGAGATCATTGTTACCAACTCTGTCAAGTTGGACCGGCAGACACAGATGAGAGGAAAAATAGAGGAAAACATGGATTCAACGCAACATGTCTTGAGATGATACAGTAAAATTCAAAACCTCAGCTCCCATGCAATGAGATTATTGTTTAGATAATCCTTTCAGCCTGTCCATGGAAAATAGACTCAGATCCATCCTCACCCTTGCCACCCCAAAGCGAAAATAGAGCAATCCTACAAAATAACAAGGCTTACCTTTACCCCACTTTTAGGACTGGCCTCTGTTACTTTAGCCACTACTTTTGCTCCCTTCCTGGTCTCCATGCTGACCTACGTGCTGCCCCTCATCGTGTTCTAGTGGTTGCGCCTGGTTTTCAGCCATTGAAAGTCAGCCACTGTGTAGCAGATGGATTGTGGTGTTATTACCCCAAAGGTGTGGGGTCTTGCCCTCTCTTTCCCTTCATTATTCTGCTGCTTAGTTTGTGATAATCATATTAATTCCTTGCAGAGATCCGTTACGTTACTCAGTTCCATTGCTGGGTAAAGGTACTTGAGGTGCATCTTCTCAGAATCAGACCCATGCTCTGTCCATGGGTATGATTAAATATAGTAACTGTAAGAAAGTAGAATCTTTCTGGCATAGATACCCCACTTTTTGCCTGGTGTCAGTGTGTTTTGACTGTAGTTCACTGGGATCGTGCTCACCAGGACTGCAGTATTTTAAAAGAAACAGCGGTCCTTAGAAAATTGAGGGTACAATCCGAATAAATATAGTTCTGAATCGATACTATATTAGCGAATGTCCAGCCGGACAAACCTTTTAATTTCTACGATGCAATATTTACATATATAACAGCAACCTTATTGTGGGACACAGTCCTGTATCCTTCAGGGAGAAATGACATCACATATAAACAATTACATACAAGTGAACAAGGGGGCATTTCAGGCAAGACAGAAGGAGCTTATATACATTTCCAATGTTAGAAGCTTTTTATAACAATAATTGCACTTTTTTACACATTGGATTAATGTGCAAGTTGTTAGCTTGGGTCGACGACGTTTCGATCCTGTTTAAAATACTAGGATCATCATCAGGACACATTTTTGCTGGCCTGAGCATGAGAAATTGCCTGTGAAATTAAGAGAAAAAGGGTTGATATAAAGAAAGTCAGTTTTGAAAGAGTTTTGAATGAGCATGCTGAAAAGTAAGCATGCGGCTAGTGATGGAACAAAAGGAGAGTGCTGTGGGAGAGATACAACTGAACCGTGATCTAAACCAATAATATTGCGAGTGCTCCATGCAAGAGAATAGGTGGCAGAATTGCAGGTGTAATTCCATGGGAAAGTGCTCTGAAGGCATGGCTAGCGAATCGTATGGTGACCAAAATACGAGAGGAGTAGGCTATAGTTATGCTTAAACTGAATTGCTGTTCCGATAATCGTGGTGACACAGTTAGCATGCGTGGATAGAATGAATGCTAAAAACGATAAGAAATCGGTAACAGACAAGATAATAACCGTGACTCCATGAACCAAAGCGAACGGGTTCACTGTGTTAAACAAGGGGTAAGTGATGAAAGTAATGCGGTGGCAGTGCTCTCTCCTCTAAATTCTATGGTAAGTACTTGGTACACCCCGCAATTAGCATACTGGTGTACCCTTGTAAGTCCCTAGTATATGGTACTGAGGTACCCAGGGCATTGGTACACTAGGGATCTCCCAGGGGGCTGCATTATGTATTATGCCACCTATGGAATCCTATGAAAACTGTGGCTGCAGAGCTGCCATTGCAGTATGAGTGAAATGGTGCTTGCAACTTTCACTTTGGATTTAAGGTTTTCCTTATATCCCGTTCACTGCACTTATAACCTATAAGTCACCCCTAAGGTAGACCCTTCAGTTCAAGGGGAGGGTACATGGTTCTAAGTGTGTGGGTACCCCTGCATTCCCTCGACTCTGTAAGTGTGGGACGCCCATTATAGGATATGTCCAACTACATAATGGCTGCCCCAAAACTGGTCATGTTTGGTTTGGTTTCAAACATGTTGGAATCATGCAACTACACTGATTCCACTGTTAGTTGCCTGATGCTATGTACTGGGGGTGAGGTGGGCTCATTAGAGGACCCCCAATACCAACTTGTTTAGCCTTACAGGGTCTGTCTGCCAGCCCGCGCTGCTGCCGACCCTACCCCCCTTGCTGATGAGCTTAACTCAGGGGAAATTTAACTAAGGTTTCCTGTGAGGGAGAGATGTGACCACCTCTCCTTTAGAATTAGGTAGGGTGGGGGTACTTCCGGGCTCCATACCAGAGATGCATTGAAGGGCACTGCACTGCATGCATAAACCAGTGTTGCCAAGTTCAGGAACACTTGGCTCCTGTTCTGGCATGAAACCACACAAAGGACAGGGGAGTGTCCACCCCCCTGTCCATCTCCTCTCTATGGAGGTGCCCAGAGCTCCTGGGAGCATCTGACTGGCTGAGTAGCGTCCCTGACCCCCTCTGATAGCTGGGTCCCCAGAGAAGAGGTCCTTCCACTTTTTAGGGTAACTTAAGGGTTTCCCGGAGGGTGGGTCCTTAAATTCGTCCCGACAACAACTTCAAGATCTGACTGTCTGTTGTCTGAAGACTGTCCAAAGACTCTTCTGTTAGTGGACACTGGAACTCTGCTGTTCTTCAAGCCAGGACCAAAGACATGACTGCTTTTGGCAGGAAGATTCCTGCTGCATCTTCGTCCCTGTATTTTCTCAGGTTCTTCAACTCTGTGGTCGTGCATCCTCTGAGTCAACAAGGATTCAGCCTGCATCCCAAACAGAAGGATTCTGCCTTGGAGTGAAGGAGTCACTTTCCTGCACCCGCAGGCACCTCTGCGTCGATGACCGGTTTGCCGATCTTGTTCCCAAAGACATTGCCTGGCTCTGCAACACAGGTGGTAGTTTGTTGGTTCTCCAGAGGCCTGACCACTTTTCTGTCCAACTTGGGAGACTGTAATCCCTCCTCAGCTGTTGTGAACCGCTTACCTGTGCACCATGTCCGTTTGCCGTTACCAAAAGATCTTCAAGTTCCAAAAAGCCCCAGCCTCCAGTGTAGCACAGCTCCAAGAATGACGTCCTGCCTGCATCCTCTGCATAGTGGACCTTCATTTACTGTGTGCTGTTGAGGCTTCCCTGTGTCCTTGAGGGGACTCCATCAATTCCTGCTAGCTATCCTCTGTGCTGAGGGCTTGCCCTGACTTATCCGTGCTGGGTTAGTCCCACAGACCTCGCTGGTCACACAGCATCTTTTTTGGCGAACCGTTGTTTGCATTTGCCAAGGCTTTTGGTGATACTGCCGGCCCCTGCTGACCTTCCTGCACTCGTTGACAGGTATGGGACAGCTCGTGGGTGGCTTCTGTGCTCCTGCATCATTGCCTGGTCTCCACAGATGCTGCTGCAACCTTGCCACGCTACAGCGAGAACCTCCGACAAGGGCTGGTATTGTGCTCCTGCGCATCCTGGTCACTTCCGGGTCATTTGGACTCTGTCCCCTCTGCTTTCAGGTTCTTTTCACCTGGAATCCACATCCTTAGTCCACTGGCCTGGTCCACGAGACTCTGTAGCTGCTGATATTCCCCAAATCTCCATTGGCATCCACATGTGGTTCCGACGCACTTCATCCGTATGCACCTGGGCTCCCTGGTGTAGGTATCCTGGTTTCCGGGATATCCACAGGTGGGGTGGCTCTTCAACCTTCTTTGATTCAAGTGGTTCCTTCTGGGTCCTTTGGGAAGCGTCCTAGTATGTAAAAATCCAACCGCTACTTACCCTGTGTTATCCAAAGGAAGCTTGAGCCGGTGTAACCACTCTGCACCCGGGTGGCTTTGGGTGCCTGGTTACTCACCTTGGGTAGTTCTGTGCTTCCACTGGGGTCCTCTATCCTTGGTTATTAGTCCAGTTTTGGTACTTTCCTCACATTCCACTATTTTAGTATGTGGTTTGCCCCACCAACCCCCTCCCGGTTTGGCGATATGTGTTTTTCAATGCTACTTACCTCCTTTTGAAGTATTTCTTGTGTGTAATTGATATCTCCGGGTTGGAGATATACCAAGTTAGTGTCTAGTGTGTACTAATAAATACAAAGTATTTTTATACCCACCTGGTGTGGTTCTTTCTTGTGTGAAACGCTTACTGAATGACTGTAGTGGTACATGCACCTGCTTTAAGCCCTCCTGAATAACCCTTAGCTGCCTCCACACCTACCCCTTGAGAGCTTTGGTTTTCAGGGACCTAAACACTATGACTAAGGGTTACCTAAACTCAGTGCACAGTGCCTCACCATGGGTGGACACTACAGACTGAGCCAGCCTCCTACAGTAACCATTGTGGCTGTAAATGTGACTTCTCCTTCCAGACAATGAGCAACAGCATAGTGTCCTGATCTTATATTCCACAGGATCCACCCCTCAGGATCCCTTCACTAAAACCCTCCCCCAATCCTTTTAGCAGTTTGCCCCTGCACTTAGGCTCATGGCTGTATCACTAAGGTAAATGTGGAGAGTGCTTACATTCTCCCAACGCCTAAGTATCTGGAGACTCTAGCCTTGACACTAAATCTAGACCCAACTCAGAGAAAGAGAAGTGCATTTGTTCTTTGTATCCAAATATATTTTACCAGTTCCTGGATTGGAAGAAATAAATGTCTTCACCTCGTACCTTAACTCCAGCTTAGTAGGAAACTAGAGAGGGCCTCAAATCTGAGAGTCGCCAATTTCTTTTTAAAGAAATGCAGCTCTTGCCTGCGCACCCAGGTGACACAACAAACATCTGTAAATATATGAATTCTGGTACTTCCCCTAATAAGGTTCCCCATTATTAATATTGCTGTAGTCATCAGGTTTTGTTACTTGAAGTTCACCAGTGCAGTTCAACATTTTACGTGTACCCACTTTCAGCTGGAGGTGCTCGTGGTAGGCAGGCTTTCATTACAGAGATGTGGACACCAACTTCACCATCCAAGAAAACGATGTGTAGCAAACTCTGTACCTGTCTTTAGATCCCCATCTTCAGCTAGAGCAGGAAACCTCAGAATGCAAATATTGGAGTCCTTGGCCTCATTCTTGGGGACTTTACTCTCTAGAATTGTGATTGTGGAATATGCACATTTCTCAAATCTCTGCCTCTTTTTGGTTATCTCTTCATTGATTTTCCTGTTTGTTTCCATGGATGACATCAAGGAGTCCGAGTCCCAAATGTCACACTTTGTAACAAAGAGGCACACTTTAAGAAACCTCATTCTATTGGCTAAAGAGTATATATGAAACTGCGTTTACTGAAATGTGCCTTGGAATGCCACCCCAGCCCTATATGATCACTCAAAGCACAGCTATATGACTCTCTAGGTGCTGAAGATTTCAAGGTAAAGTCACCTTTTGACTTCACAGAGCACAACTTTCTCACTGTAGGAGATATTTTCATGGACCACTATCTCTCTGTGGTAGAAAGCCAATTATCATTCTGCAGGAGACGCTGTTTGCCTCTCCACTCACTCTTGCATCAGTTCCCATGGTGAGTTCTCGCTACACTACTTGGCACCACCACATTACCTGATCCAGTTAGCCAACCCCTCGCTTTGGTTTCCTCTGGGACACTCGTGTACAATCCTCGGCAGTGTCTCAAGTTGTTGATGATCACTTCAGGTGTTTTTGCAGTACAGGACATAGGGCTGCCTGGGTGGGCGTCATCTTGTTAACCTGGGAGCAAGGGGTTTGATTCTCATGAAGGAAAGGTAGGTTTTCAGTGACCTTGGTGTCCTTAGACCTCTCCAGCAAGAGCTTAATCTCCTCTTCCAGTATCAACTTCCAACGTCGCCACTGTCTCATGCTTCTATCGATTTAAGGTTAGAGCAGCACTGGAGCAAAGAATACAATTGCCATCTTGGAGCTCAGCTAGCTCTACCCCTGGAAGGTGTCCCTCAGAAGGGAAATCAATTTCATGCTGATGTTTTGTAGCAGTGAACACAATTGAGTTTTTTTGGATCTATTTTAGGCCATTTTCGTAAAAGGGTGCAACTCATTCAAAAATGAAAGTTGTCAATCTGAGAGAAGAGAAATCAATCTAGTCCTCCGTTAGAATTTAGCCTTAAACACTGCTGCCGAGGGCTATACTGGTTGTTAAAGGCCTTGAGCCTGAGTTGTAGGTCTATTATGAGAGAGAGGGCCTATAACAATTGGTTTAGCCCGAGGCAGAAGGGTCAAAAGGCAATTAGAACATTCCACCCACTAAGGGTAGAATGTCCTAAAGTAAAAAGGGAGAAACATGAAGACAAACATTGGAGTGTTGGCAATCCGGGCTTACACCAGCCATTATAAACCCAGAGCTACTCCATTGTCTTCAATGAGGCTCCCAACATTTCAATGTTCTAATAAAAATTATTTTAATTTAGCAGAATGCTTTGATGTTTGTTATGTTTCAGACATAGGCCACACTCCTACACCTTCTACAGTGTCAGTGATTGCCAAACTGCTAAATGTAAACATTTTTTGTTTTTTTTAATAGCTTTTCATATATAACCATCACAACTTTGTACAGAAAAATTGCACACTTCGCATCAGAATTATAGCAAGGTTTACAGACAGTATGACGGAGGGGAGGGAAAGTCATATTCAGGTGAACTGCGAAATGAAGACAGCATGTGACTGCCAGCGAGATCGGTCACAGCCAGAGGTTCCAGTGGTGGGCTACAAATGAAAGCCTGGGTGTAATAGCATGCCGAAGGGGTTCCCCTCATGTCATGGCATATCTAATGAGCCCCTCACACACCGGCCCGGCCCTGCCACCATGTACTGTACGAAAGAGGTCCATGTGTTCTTTGGTCTGCTGGGGGCTGGCATGAGAGCCCAGTAGTCCTCGAGGCGCTCCAGACAGAATGTGACATCAGTCAGCCAGGTGCTAACAGTGGCACAAACCCAATACATCGCAATCCGTCTCTTGGCCACGAGTAACAGTAACGCAGTGAACCTGTGGACATTAGAATAGACATTTTTTACAAAGCTGAGTAGGGCCATTATAGGCAATTAGGGGCATTGCATGCACCGTGATGTTTACGATGACTTTGTGAACACCATCCGAATAGTTTTCTATCCGCAGGCAATGCTAAAGTGGAGAAAAACAGCCCCCCCTCCATAATAAGTATCCCAGCAGAAGCCCGCGTGATGAAATTGAAGAGGCGTGTGCTAAAGACGATGAAGGTACTTATCTTGTATGAGGTGGAGTTTATAGTTGAGAGAAAGTGTTCACATATGCTAGCAGCAGTATCGCCATCGTGGTAGTTGAGCTCTGATTGCGCGCAACACCCCCATCTGTTTTGACATGGATATCCCCCAGATGATGGCCTTAAGCGCCTCCCAAAACACACCTGGAGATTGCACCGAGTAGCTATTGTATGTGAAATATTCCACAAAGGCATCCCTGATCTCAGAGATGAAGACCCAGTGCTACCCACTACAATGACAATGTAAACATGACTGCTGGCCTGCCACCAGAAGGCCTACCATCAGTAGGATGGCTGTGCAGGTTTTTATTGCAAATTCAACCTCTCAAAACAACTCTATTTGACAGGCCTAAACATTCATTATCAATATTAATAAGTCACCCCTAAGTAGCCCTTATTGCCCATAAGGTAGTGTGTGTGGACAAGTAAACGTTTAATGTTAAAAATGTTGTTCTAATGAAAAGCAGGCTGACTGTCCTATAGGAAAGCATTGGTATACAATATTGCATTTAATAAATGTTATCTCCACCTAGAAAACAGCTACAATTTTAATGATAGGACTCTTTAAAATATTTATGAGAAGCCAAATTCACTTGTGAAGTCAGATTTGTAATAAATATGTAGGAAAGATGCATTTTTTAAAAGGTACCTTTGCCCTGCCAGAAGGCTCTGCATTTTGTACCCTCACTTTGTCCAGCCAGTAATTAACATTTCAATAGGTGTGAATGAGGACCTTGACAAAAGGCCTTGGGTGTAGGAGGTGTTAATGTGCCAGTGATAGGATGGCCTGTGTGCTGGGACCAAGGACTTGATTAACTTCAAATAGGCCACATTCAACTGTCACAAGCAGGTGTCGCTAACACCCAGGCCTGCACTTTTCTTTTATCTTCTATCCAAAATGGCCTCAATCACAGTGGGCCTGTTGTTGACGTCAAAGTGTCAGATCCTGCTGGAGTATCAAGACCATTTTGAGAGGTCGCTGAGGTTTTAAGCCACTAGAAGATTGAAAATAAGACATTCATCCAATTCATGTATTTTTCACAAAAATTATTATCAAAATGCCTGCACCTGTAAAAAGTGTAAAAATTGTATTAAAAAAATGAGGAACATTGTTTTAAAGAATTCTATAGTGTATAGATTCTTTGTATGTTGTCTTAGTGTCTGGGTGAGATGTATGTATGAGGATATAAATCGTGAGAGGTTTGAGTGATTTGATTGGTGTTATTCATACTAAATGAAAAACATATTTGTACAGCGACACCAGCATAATAATGACATGTACAAATAATATGTTTTATACATTTTTTACTGTGCTGATTATAAAAATTGGTATCATAGTTATACTACACTGGTGATGTTGTGAGCCCTTCCTTTAGATAGGATATTAAAAGCCTCATAAAATAATCTTGAGTAACCATAGGTCCTTGTACATACATTCAAAGTTTTTTCATATGACATTTGGGGCACAACAAAAAAAGAAAAAGGTTACAGAATACCAAAACAATTTGTGTGTATCCACTGTCTGGTTGCTGGTTCTAACAGAATCATGTCTCTGACTTTGTTGGGGGTACAGGGAATGCCTAAAATTGGATTTTGGTCTTAGATGTGGGAGGACACTAAGTTTACCATAGTACACATCCCACACACACATTCAGTCCTTAAAGCCCAAGTTCAGTGTGGCTGAAGACCTTGGTTATCTTTTTTGAAAATGCTCAAAGTAGGTTGTGTTAGCCACAGGAATGTTTAGCCCATTGGTTAGAGCATCCACAGGGGCCATTAGCTCTAACCAGGCATATATCTGGCATCACTTCAAAACACTCCTGAACCTGAGGCAGACCAGTAGAGGACTGAACCTGCTGTCTGTATCTAGGGAACAGCCATGAAGGCTCTCCTGTTTAAGCTATAGAGATACAGCTAGCTCCAAGAGGGATTTCCTGCAACTGCCCAGATGATCAGTGGCAACTAATCCTGGAATACACACAGTCTGCCACCCTGTGAGTCTCTTAAGTGCCTTCCCTGAGGTCTAGGGGCCTTTAGAAGTGTACTCCTGTAGTGCATTGGGACTTAAAGGAATAAAGTCAGAAAGTAAAATCTTTGACCAGGATGAACTAGTTAGTCAACCTAACCAGCGCTCCAAAGCGGTCAGCATCACATTGCACCTTGGTTCTGTTCTACTGTGACCATTGACTATCACTGGCATTTTGTGCTTTTTTATGCTATTTCTACGTAAAACTTTACACTTTCAAATCTGTGGTTCCCCTTATCAGATGTTTGTCATTTTAGTGTCATTTTATTAAGTAACATATTTTGTTTTTTTATTGTTGTGCGTTTAGACTTAATTACAGTTTTAGAATAGCATACTTACTACATACATTGCCTTTTAAGTTAAACCTGACTGCTCTGTGATGTAAGCTTACTGGGGGTTGAGCTCATGTTGATTAAGAGACTTCAATGGTCTACCCTGACAAACATTGTGCTGGTTACTTGAGGCACTTAACACTTGAACTAATAACTCAGGCCTGATTTAGATCTCGGTGGACAGTTTATTCCGTCACAAGGGTGACGGATACCTTGTCGGCCAAAATATAAATCCCATAGGATATAATGATGTAACCCATCCGCCGAGATCTAAATCAGGCCCTCAATTTCTTACACTAAGTTATACAGGAGGTCATTCTCTGTGATATATTTGAGCTAAGATCCAGCTTTTTAAGACTTTGGTGTGAAAGGATAGATCTGGATCAGCTCCCCTTGCTTTTTTTTAATAGGGGTGCTTTCTGGTTGATTATTAGGCACTCTGATACTTCTTCTATATTGAGGGAGGAGCTGGTGAAATGAGCCTATCTGAATGCAAGGAAGCTACCAATTGTTTAAGGAGGTTCACCTGGATTGGTTCAGAGAGTGAGAGGATGGTTTGATCTTGTTAAAAGTGTTAAAAGTCGGGCCTGATGTTAGTCACTTTCATTATTTTATTTGCGTAGTCATTTGTAGTGGATCGGAGTACTGTTTAGAGATGGATAATTTGTTCTTCACTTTTTCCTCAAAGAATCTAGTTAGGTTATAAGTCCTTGAGGGGCAGTTCTCTGCAAAGGACTGTGTTTTTTTCACACTCTCAAATAGCTATCCTGGACAGTTTCTGCCTGAAACTATTTTGGATCTTAAGAAGGTTGTTCTTGCTGTGCAGATATGTTTCTTGTACCATTTATACGCACAGGGTAGACAAGATTTGCCTGAGAGGGGCGCTGATGCCAGGTGTGTCCCACATTCTGTCATGGTTATGTTTTTGCTTCAGGTAAGCATGGCTGGGCATGACAGATGGATGAGGTGTTGAGGAGAACTTTGAATTAATCGATGAAGGACCTGTTCTGCCTGGAAGGGGGGGGGGGCTAGATGAGATGTAAAGTAGTGGTCTGAGTTGCAGAAAGTGGGAAATGGCATGTCAGCAGCTCCATGGGATTGGGTGTTACTGACCTGCCTAGGGTGCAGGACAAGAAGGACTTATGGATGACAGCAAAGCCTTCTCTCTTCTTGTGTGCAATGCACCCACAAGGGATGATGTAGCTCAAGGGGAGTGAACAAGTGCGAGATATGTTGACAATGAGAAAAAGCTGCTATATAGAAAGAGGCTCTATGGATACTAAGAAAACAACCATTTTGCAATTATCACAACTTGAGTTGTTTTGTGTTTGTTTTGTTAATCAAGGGAAACAATAAAATGTTTTTAAAAATGTTTGCAGGAGAAGGAGTCTATGGGCATCAGGATTTTGAAACAGCAGAATCTCACCTACATGGAGTTTGAGATCAGGTTTGGAATAGGATTTCAGTTCGCATAGCTGAAGATATGTGAGTAGGGTGATTTCTGTTAGGAACAACGTGCAGTGAAAGGAGTTTTCCAGGTTGTAGGAAGGGATTGGGCAGCAGAATGTGTGTCAAACCAATGTGTGTACCGAGTGAATACGTTGCATGGAATTGGTAAGATCACAGGGAGAAGTGATGTCAGAGTACTGGAGGCATAGCTGGCCAGGAGAGCAAGAAAGGAGTTATGTTTAAACTGAGTTCCTGGTTGATTTGAAACATCTAAAATGACTCTCTTTGGTGGACTGTTGTGAGTTATCAAGTGCTATTTTTTCTGATATTGCATAGCATTTGAAAGTGAAAATTGAAGAATGTTAAGGGGGTGCCTTAGGCTTGGATCATAGCTTTACCATTGTTGTAGATGCAGATGTTCATTTTCGGGTTGAAGGTGGGTGAGTTTGAAATGGTGAGTTTCCTCCAATTAGAGTCCTCCCTGAACTGAAACATCACTAATCTATACGCATATCGCAAGGCTGCTTTCTATTATAAAAGATGAGCATCCCGATAGATTAGAAGAGGAGGCACATCCGCTGACACTGAGAGCCCTTGCATGCTGAGAAATCGCCACTCTGTGGTCTGACATCTCATGAGGGGTGTCCAGTTTGAGACCAAGGCAGGGTCCTTCACTGTATCCCATCAGGTATTGGGATTGGATCGTCCCTTGGGAGGATTCTTGGCTTTACACCTACACACACTCTAGGTAAACTTGGAGTAGGGTCTGCATCGTTTGGCGTATGCCCGATTACTGCCTTGTTTTATATGTCTGGATATATACATTGTTTAGCACCATGGTAGAAATCTACCTAATATTTACGCTTTTGGTGCTTCTAATCACGTTTATCTGCTTCTGTCTGCTAATCATTGCAGCACTTGTATTTTGTGCAAGAATAACATTGGTTCAATCAATAATCTTGAAAACGTCCCACTGTGTATTCTCTGTATACATCTCTGAGAATGAGTGAGCACGAGTGACTGAGCGAAAAGCATTGTACTGTTTCCACCACGATCCCTGAGGGGTCTGGGTTGTCTTGTTCAGTGGTTGCCAGAAAAACATTCGCTCCCTGGTAGGTTAGAGTGGCTTACGGTAGCACTGTGAGCTAGCTGGTCTATAAGCCAACATATCTGCGGGGGCATCCAGAATCAGTTTCAGAAACCAACCCAATACTTTATGCTGTCCAAACAATGCACAGGTCCTACGGATTGATAGGAACTACACAACACAATGGCCCAGGACATAGGAAGGTTCTTTTGGGGATAAGGGACTCACTCTAGCTTAGGTCAGCAAGGCTCAGGCAGGTCCAGTTGCAGGTCCAGGCAGGTTCAGTTGCCGCTGGTCAGTTGCAGTGAGGCCTCTGGAGCTTGCTGTGTCCCTGTAGCTCAGAACAGGAGGTCAGCCATCAGACTCTTGGAGTCACTCTGTTTGGAATGAAAGGAGCACCTCCAGTCTTCCTTCTCAGAGAGCAGGGCAGACCTCAAGTAGGTGAGAAGCAATCAAGCAGCAAGACGGTCTTTCTTCTGCAATATCCACAGGTCCAGTAGTGTACTGAAGAGTCCAATATTTATGCCTCATTCCAGCTTTGAAGTGGGAGAAACTTTTAGACTTCTTGTCACATCTGGTTCTGGAATTTCCTGCCTGCCCTTGCCAAGGCCACGAGTTGTCTTGGGTGACAAAAGGGTAGCGTGATGTTCTTTGTGAGTGCCGGAGATAGCCCCTATTGAAGTGCAAGTGTGGTAGGTGAACGCTCTGCCCCCACCCATCTTGTCAGGATGGCTCATCCTGCCAATACCCACTCCTCCTTGAGACACCATCTGGGAGGAATACAAAAAGGCCAACTGCCAGCTACACCTAGTCATGTAACGCAGGACATAGGTTGTAAGAACAAGAAAAGGCCACCGTTCTAAAAGTGGCATTTTTAGAATTGTGACTCAAAATTCAACTTTTAACTTTACTATGAAAGCGGATTTTAAATTACAATTCTCTAGGAACCAATCATGATATTTCTACCTGTTTCCTAGCAAATGTTACCACTTATTAAATAAAATAAGGTAAAAAAAAATATCCTATGGTAGTGGTAGGCCTTGCAGCAGTGAACAACAAATGTGTGAGTTTTCACTATCAGGACACAAAAAGCTTAAATGTATATGTCAAACTTTTTAAATACAATGCATACTGGCAGTTGAGGACCTATCCTAAGGGTAATATGTGTAATTAAAAAGGGAGTTTTAGGCTTGGCAAAAGTGTTATATTGCCATGTGGAATTAGCCATTGTAAACTACACCAGGCTGCAATTGCAGGCTTCAGACATGTTTAAAGCGCTACTTGAGTGGGTGACACAATAAGTGCTGCAGACCTACTAGTAGCACAAGCCCTGGGAGCATTTTGTACCACTTTACTAGGGACTTAAAACTAAATTAAATGTGCAAATCAAGTGTAAGCCAATTTTACCATGTTACAAGGAGTGAGAACACCCTCGTCTTCCCACACTCTCACTTTCCAGCTGATTCTACCATGTCTCACTGATCGTCTACAGCTTCATATGTCCACTAGCCCATGATCGCGCATCTCTCTTCGAAATGACACAGGCGGCCAGTGCTAGCTCCTCTACACACCCTACTCTCGCCTCAGGTTTTAGCTTACTCCCTGATTCACGACATTGAGGCTGTATGCTAATGTTATTCACTAGTATGTCATACCTAGACCTCCATGATTGTTGATAATTCTCAAACTATGTACATTTATTACTTAATGCTATATGGCGAGATGCTATGTCAATGCTGTATGACCGATAGGCCTTACATTTCGAAAAGGTATTGCAATTTGTAATTATTGTGTATAATGTAAACCCAATAAAAACATAAATATATATATATATTATCTACTGGTGGTTTGAATAACTTTGGCGCCGGTTGACGAATCCTCGCGAAATTTTCAAAACTAATGGGGCGCTCCGCTCAGCTCCTACCCTGAAAGTCTCTGGGTGATTCGTCAAGTGGGGGCTGAGAAAAAAGGGGGGTCCCAAAACGCGTTTTCCCTATGCATTTTCCCATAGGACCTTTAGTCGAAGGTACAGCCCGAACGGCTGAACAGAATTACTTGAAATTTGGCAAAGAGGTAGTCCTCAGATCAGGGATGTGCCTTTTGCATATATGGTGTCAATCTGTTCAGTAGTTTCTGAGAAAATTGCAGTTAAAAGTACATAAATATCTATAGGCGCGCACCGTGCGTGCACGGTGCCGTGCACGAGCGTAATTCTGATTGGTGGTTAGATGTCAGTCAACATTCGAATCGGTCAAAATCAGAAAGTGTCGGACGCCATTTTGTGTGTGGCAGTGAAAAACAAAGGTGGAGAACGTGAAAAGGGGGAAGGGTAGAGAGTTCCTGACCCCCTAGCCTTTGTCAGGGGGTCCCTGAAGGACCCCGAAGGGTGAAAAAAACATTTATTTTTTTTTCAAAAAATCGCGGGGTGCGCGCACGGTGAAAAACCCTTAAAAAAAAAACATTTTAAACGAGCCATTCCATAGTAAAGGATACAGTCAATCTATAACTATATACATAGGTAGTTTATTGTAAAATAAATATATAAAAAATATAATAATACATACACAAATTATCATTTAAAAAACCTTACAAATTCACTAAAAAAAACATAGGTTTCACACACGTTATAGTTAGAAATTAGCATTTAAAAAACCTAGCAAATTCACTTAAAAAACCATGGTTTCACACACGTTATAGTTAGGAATTAGCATTTTAAAAACCTTGCAACTTCTCTGAAAAAACCATAGGTTTCACACATGTTATAGTTAGCTGGACATTTCACTCGTAAAAAACCATTGAAATTCCCGCGTTATAGTTAGTTCAGCTAAATATAACTCGCGCAACCGCAATCCACTGCTGATGATGTCACATATTACATCACTGTATTCACTAAGATAATGTTAATAAGTCAATTAAATTTACAAAAAAAACATCCATTTAGACACTTATTTACCCATTTATTCTTCCATTAACCTTTAGATATACAAATATAAAAAATATTTATTTTTCAGAAAGACACATATTCACTACCCTTGTCATGAGTGATGTAATATGTGACGTCATCAGCAGTGGATTGCGGTCGCGCGAGTTATATTTAGCTGAACTAACTATAACGGGGGAATTTCAATGTTTTTTTAGGAGTGAAATGTCCAGCTAACTATAACATGTGTGAAACCTATGGTTTTTTCAGTGAATATATATATATATATATTATTTACTGGCGGTCGCCAGTAGTTAGTTATAGTTAGGACCTATTTTCCATAGGAAATCCGCAACATTCTATTCCCAATAAGTCTGGCGCCGACTGACGAATCTTCGCGAAATTTTCCAAACTTTTGGCCAGCTCCGCTCCACTCCTACCCTGAAAGTTTCGCAGTGATTCGTCAAGCGGGGGCCGAGAAAAAAGGGGGGTCCCAAAACGCATTTTCCCCATGCAATTTCCCATAGGACCTGTTGTCGCAGCTACAGCCTGAACTGCAGAACGGAATTACACCAAATTTGGCAAAGAGGTAGTCCTCAGTGCCTTTTGCTTAAATGGTGTAAATCCGTTCAGTAGTTCCTGAGAAAATTAGAGTTAAAAGTTAGTGATATCTATGGCCGGGGAGGATCCGAGCACCCTCCCCGAACCCTCCCGAGCACGAGCTGAATGCTAATTGGCTGCCAACACTCTGAATCAGGAAGTGTTGGCAGCCATCTTGTGCCTCGGTGGAACCGAGGCACAAGAAAACCGAAAAAAAAGGCGCAAAACGCGACAAGGGGGCAGGGTAGAAACACCCTGACCCCCTAGGCCTGCTCAGGGGTCCCACAAGGACCCCTAAGGCCCCCAAAAAATGTGTTTTTTTATTTAAAAATCGCGGGATGCGCGTAGGGTCCGCGCATCCCGCTAACGAAAAAAAAACGCGCTTCGTTTTGATTTAGCCCCCGGGGCAATATAGTATTATAATGGGGGGCCCAGAGGGGCCCCCCAGCCCCGGGGACCGCCACCCCCTGGGGCTTTTGCAAAATACGTGGGGGGGCTCTCAGCCCTCCCAGCCCCGGGGACCGCCACCCCCCCGGGGCTTCAATTTCTTTGTTGGGGGGCTCTCAGGCCCCCCCAGCCCCAGGGACCGCCACCCCCGGGGCTTTTTAAAAAAAAAATATACCCTGTGTGGGGGGGCTCAAGCCCTTCCCACACGCCCCTGGGTCCGCCACCTCCCTGGGGGTCTAAATATGTAAAATGGGGGGTCCGTGAGGGACCCACCAGCCCCGGGGACCACCACCCCCCGGGGCTTTGAAAGAGGTGGCCCCCCTCCTGGAGCCCTCGATGGCCCTGGGGACCGCCACCCCCCAGGGTCGGCTCCTGCAGTGTCCCGGGGTGCCCACCCCCAGGACACTGC
The DNA here is from genome assembly GCF_964204655.1 of Triturus cristatus. Lineage (NCBI taxonomy): Eukaryota > Metazoa > Chordata > Amphibia > Caudata > Salamandridae > Triturus > Triturus cristatus. Next base: position 551,394,327 of record NC_140584.1, read on the forward strand.
CGTTTGCTATGACAGGGCGGGAGCCTCGCGGCTCCCACCCTGTCATTGCACACCGCTTTGCTATTTGGAAGAGAGAGCAGGAAACCTGCTCTCTCTTCCAAATAGCAAAGCTGATTGCTTTTCCACATGGGGAGCAGCATGTTAGCTGCTCCCCATGTGGAAAAAAATGCCGGCTCCCGCAGGAAGCGGGGAGCCGGCTGGGACCGTGGGGGGATTGGGACCCCCCACGGTCCCCAACGAGATGGCCAGGCCCCGGGGGATGGGGTCCCCGGGGCCATAAGAGGCCCGGGAGGGGGGCCACGTGGCCCCTCTCCTAAACATTTTTAAAAATACAAAATACAAAAACGGCCCCGTGGGATGGGGTCCCCGGGGCCTTAAGTGGACACAGGAGGGGGGCTACACAGCCCCCCTCCCTAAAAATATGTTTTAAAAAAAAAAGAAAAAAAAAAAGGCCCATGCCCCGGGGGATGGGGTCCCCGGGGCAGATTAAGGCCTCGGGAGGGGGGCCACGCTGCCCCCCTCCAAAGTATAAAAAAAAAAATTAGCGGGCAGGCTACACAGCCCCCCTTCTTAAAAAGAATTTTATTTTTAAAAAACGGGATCGGGGAGGAGGCCACGCCCCCTCCTTTCATCACTTTTGCAGAGGGGGAACAAATTTCCCTTCAATACTGGGGGTCCCTGGGGGCCAACTAGCCCACCAGGAACCTCCAGTATGCACCAGGGGGCTGCGTTGCAGAGAGGTGTTCTGAGGCCACGCCCCTTTTTACACCTCTGCAACGCAGCTCTGTGGCGCTTAATGGAGGTACCTGGTGGGCTAGTTGAACCCCAGGGGCCATCAGGATTCAATGGGAGTTAATCTCCCAACTTAAAACGCGCCACAGGGCGTGTTTGCACAGTGGTGAAGTTAGGGGGCGGGGCCTGAGGTGATACTGTGCAAACACGCCCTGTGGCGCGTTTTTCGTTGGGGAATTCATTCCTCTTCAATCCAGAGGCCCCCTAGGGGACAACTAGCCCACCAGGTACCTCCACTAAGCGCCACGGAGCTGCGTTGCAGAGTGTTGTAAAAAGGGGTGTAGCCTCTTAACACCTCTCTGCAACGCAGCTCCCTGGTGCATACTGGAGGTACCTGGTGGGCTAGTTGGCCGCCAGGGAAGCTCAGGATTCAAGGAGACCTAATCCCCCAACTTAAAACGCGCCACAGGGCGCGTTTGCACAGTGGTGAAGGTAGGGAGCGGGGCCTGAGGTGATACTGTGCAAAGGTTTTAAGTTGGGGAATTAATTCCTCTTCAATCCTGAGGGTCCCTGGGGACCAACTAGCCCACCAGGTACCTCCAGTAAGCGCCACGGTGCTGCGTTGCAGAGTGTTGTAAAAAGGGGCGTGGCCTCTTAACACCTCTCTGCAATGCAGCCTTCTGGCGCATACTGGAGGTACCTGGTGGGCTAGTTGGCTCACAGGGGACCTCAGGATTGAAGAGGAATCAATTCCCCAACTTAAAACGCGCCACAGGGCGTGTTTGCACACGTCACCTCAGGCCCCGCCCCCTTCCTTCACCATTGTACAAATATTCCTGTAAAATCAGCCGAACTACGAATTCAGATTTACTCACTTGCAATCAGGAAAGGACCCAGTGCTGCATCTTTTAGCCCAGCATTAACCCTGAAAAGTAATTCTAAGCGTACTTACCAGTAACTTGTATTTCCTTCCATAGGAATCCAATGTGTGGTTTTCAGCAGAAAAGTTTCTACGTGTCTATTTTCACAAACTAAAAATATTCCTCTGAAATCAGCCGAACTACGAATTCCGATTTACTCACCTGTTATCAGGAGAGAACCCAGGGCTGCATCTTTTATCCCAGCACTGACTCTGAAAAGTAATTCTAAGCGTACTTACCAGTAACTTGTATTTCCTTCCATAGGAATCCATTGTGTGATTTTCACCAGAAAATTTTCTAAGTGTCCAATTTTGAAACGTACAAATATTCCTCTAAAATCAGCCGAACTATGAATTCCGATATACTCACCTGTTATCAGGAGAGAACCCAGGGCTGCATCTTTTAGCCCAGCACTGACCCAGAAAAGTAATTCTAAGCGTACTTACCAGTAACTTGTATTTCCTTCCATAGGAATCCATTGTGTGGTATTCACCAGAAAGTTTTCTGTGTCCATTTTTGAAACGTACAAATATTCGTCTAAAATCAGCCGAACTACGAATTCCGATTTACTCACCTGTAATCAGGAGAGAACCCAGGGCTGCATCTTTTAGCCCAGCACTGACCCAGAAAAGTAATTCTAAGCGTACTTACCAGTAACTTGTATTTCCTTCCATAGGAATCCATTGTGTGCTATTCACCAGAAAACTTTCTGTGTCCATTTTTGAAACGTACAAATATTCGTCTAAAATTAGCCGAACTACGAATTCCGATTTACTCACCTGTAATCAGGAGAGAACCCAGGGCTGCATCTTTTAGCCCAACACTGACCCAGAAAAGTAATTCTAAGCGTACTTACCAGTAACTTGTATTTCCTTCCATAGGAATCCATTGTGTGGTTTTCACCAGAAAATTCTCTATTTTCACAAACTAAAAATATTCCCAAAAAATCGTCTGTCTGACTTAAACACATTCTTTCAACTGTTTACAGGAGGTTGGCCAGTGCTGGATCCAGGATCCACCACTGAGTAAGAAAAAGTAACGATAACACTACTTACCTGCTAAGTGAATTTTCTGCCGTAAGATAACATTGGTGATTCTATGGGAAAAAGTTTCGAAGTGTTTACTTTTAAAATACAATAATATTCCTTAAAACTTACTACTGTAACCAAAGTGCTTTTACTCAACTGTTTACAGGAGATGTCCAAGGACTGAATCTAGGATCCAGTCCTGTGGTTAGAAAAGTAATCCATAAAGTAACTAATTGCATTTAATTAGAAATTCACATTGAGCTCAATGTTGCTTTGTGTTTGAAATTGTGTTGCCCATTTCAACAACTGTAACTACTGTACTTAAGTCTGTTGCCTATTTGCCAAGTATTTAAACTAAAGTAATTCATTCTGAGAAAGTATATTTTGTATTGTAATGTATAATGTAATTATAATGTAATTAAAAAACATATATCTAAAATTAAATAGTTTTAAAAATGTAGTAAATCAGTATCAAAAAAATCAGTATAACAATTAATACATTAAAAATTGTCATTTACAAAACCTTTGAAATTCACTGAAAAAACCATAGGTTTCAGGCCTGATATAGTTAGGAATTAGCATTTAAAAAACCTTTGAAATTCACTGAAAAAACCATAGGTTTCAGGGGCGTTATAGTTAGGAATTGGCATTTAAAAAACCTTAGAAATTCACTGAAAAAAACATAATTTCAGGGGAGTTATAGTTAGCTGGACATTTCCCTCGTACAAAACCCATAGAAATTCCCCCGTTATAGTTAGTTCAGCTAACTATAACTCGCGCCCCCGCAATGCACTGCTGATGACGTCACATATTACATCACTCATGACATGGTCAGTGACATCACTGATGACATCTCAAAGTACATCACTGATGACATCACTCATGACGTCATCCAGTGAGTCTGTGTTTCTGTAAAGTTTTAATATGTTTAATATATATAGGGAAAGGCCTGTTGAAGAATGAGTGGGTGTACAAGTGTGTGAATGGATGATTTTCTAGGTGCGCAACTGACTCTATAAGTGAGTCATTAAATGTATCTTACTGCAGACTAGTGACTAAACTGTGTGAATGTCTGTATGTGTCTGTGTGTTGGTGTATAAGTGGCTGCGTGGTTTTGTGAATAGCTATATGAATGTCTATATGGGTTATTGATTGGTTGTCTGAGTATCTGTATGGGTGCCTGAGTGTTTGTGTGGGTAGGGTGTGTGCGACTCTGTGCATAGATGTGTGAGTGGGTGTTTCTATGGGTGCATGGTTTTAAGAGTGCAACTGTGATGGACTGTATGGTTGGGTGAGTGTATGTATGAGTGTGTTAGTGATTGAATGTATATCTCAGTTGTACATGTGTCAGTAACTACATATGTGAAACGCAGTGTATATGTGTGTAAGAGTATATAACTATCTATATGTGAGAGTGTGTGATTGCAGGAGTGGCTGTATGGATGAGTGTGTGCTTGTATCAGTAATTGTATAAGAGCGTCAGAATTTGTTAGTATTTTTATGAGTAAGTGAACTTGAGTGTGTTTAACTGTATAGGTGAGAAAATTGGATTGTGTTTAATTATTTGCATGACTGACTAGGTGTGTCAGTACCTCAATGGATGATTGGCGGTGTGTGAGTGTCTATATAGGTGTATAAATGCATATGATAGTCCTGTATGGAGTGACTGTAAGTATGAGTGACTGTACAGGTGAGTGAGTGGAGGTGTATGTAGACCTAAGAGTGGGTATGTAGTTATTGGTATTGGAGTATCTATGGTTTTGAAAATGGCCGTCTGAAATTTTGAGTCGGTGTATCAAAGGTTATATTAGGGTGTGAGAAGATGCACTAATTTATCACATGGATGACGTCATCAGTGATGTCATCAGTGATGTCATTTGAGATGTCATCAGTGATGTCATCAGTGATGTCACTGACCATGTCATGAGTGATGTAATATGTGACATCATCAGCAGTGCATTGTGGGGGCGCAAGTTAAAGTTAGCTGAACTAACTATAACGGGGAATTTCTAGGGTTTTGTACGAGGGAAATGTCCAGCTAACTATAACGCCCCTGAAACCTATGGTTTTTTCAGTGAATTTCTAAGGTTTTTTAAATGCCAATTCCTAACTATAACGCCTGTGAAACCTATGGTTTTTTCAGTGAATATATATATATATGTATTCACTGAAAAAACCATATGTTTCAGGGACATTATAGTTAGTTGCACATTTCACTCGTACAAAACCATAGAAATTCGGCTGTTATAGTTAGTTGAGCTAACTATAACTCACGCCCCTACAATGCACTGCTGATGACGTCACATATTACATCATTCATGACATGGTCCGTGACATCACTGATGATATCTCAAATGACATCACTGATGACATCATCCAGTGACTGTGTGTTTTCTGTAAAGTTTAAATATGTTTTATAAATATATTGGCCAAGGTATATTGAAGAATGAGTGGGTGTATAAGTGTGTGAATGGAGGATTTAGTAGGTGTGTGACTGACTGTATAAGTGAGTGATTAAATGTGTCTTACTGAATTCATGGGTTAGTGACTAAACTGTGTGAATGTCTGTATCAGTCTGTCTATTGCTGTGTAAGCTGCTGCATTGGTTGATAATTAGCTACATGAGTGTCTATATGGGTTATTGATTGGTTGCCTGAGTATTTGTATGGGTGCCTGAGTGTGTGTGTGGGTGGGTGGGAGGTGTGTGACTTTGTGCATAGATGTGTGAGTTCTTTATTCACTGGGTGTATGGGTTCAAGACTGCATGTGGTGGGTGAGTGTGTGTATGGGTGTGTTGGTGAGTGAATGGATATCTCAGTGCTACATGTCCAAGTAACTACATATGTAAAATGCAGTGCATGAGAGAGTTGGAGTATATAAATGACTATACGTGAGATTCAGTAATTGTGAGAGTGCTGTATGGATGAGTGTGTACTTGTATCAGTGATTGTATAAGAGAGTAAGTATATGTTAGTATCACTATGAATAAGTGAGGTTGTGTGTGTATAACTGTATAGCTGAGTAAATAGAAGTGTGATTGATTCTTTGCATGACTGACTAGATGTGTGAGTAACTCTGGATGAGTGGCGGTGTGTGAGTGTTTGTTTAGGTGTATGAGTGCCTATAATAGTGTTGTATTGATGAGACACTGCATGTATGAGTGACTATATGGGTGAATGAGTGGGTGTGTGTGTAGACCTAGGAATCAGTGCGTGCGTACGTAGTAACTGGTAATGGTGTCTCTATTGTTTCGAAAATGGTAGTCTGTATTTTAGAGTGGGTGTATCAAAGGTTTTATTAAGGTATGAGGATTTGCATCAGATTTTCACGTGGATGATGTCATCAGTGATGTCATAAGTTATGTCATTTGAGATGTCATCAGTGATTTCATCAGTGATGTCACTGACCATGTCATGAATGATGTAATATGTGACGTCAGTCAGCAGTGCATTGCGGGGGTGTGAGTTATAGTTAGCTCAACTAACTATAACGGACGAAATTCTATGGTTTTGTACGAGTGAAACGTGCAACTAACCATAACGTCCCTGAAACCTATGTTTTTTTCAGTGAATTTCAAAGGTTTTTAAAATGATAGATCCGGCTATCACAGGGAGACCTGCGGGCCGTCGAGCAGCCTTGTTGAGGGACACCTGCGGCCCATGGGCTCGGCTCGCACACAGAAAGCTACGGGCCGTCGACTCCCAAAAGCAGAGCTGTGAGCCGACAGACTGCTAGTGTTTTATGGTTTAGGGTAGTACAGTGGTGTTCGGGTAGTGCATGGGGTCGAGCTGGGGGTAGATTTAGGGTTTACAGCAGTGCAGTGGTGTTTCTGTAGTGTAGGGGATCGTCCTGTGGTCACTGTTTTAGGGTTTACGATGGTGCAGTGGTGTTTGGATAGTGTACAGGGTCGTGCTGGGGATAGCGTTTTACGGTTTAGGGTAGTGCAGTGGTGTCTGTGTAGGAGATCGTGCTGGGGTAGTGTTTTAGAGTTTACGGCAGTGCAGAGGTGTTTGGGTAGTGTAGGAGGTCATGCTGGAAGTAGTGTTTTAGGATAGTGCAGTGGTGTAGGAGGTCGTGCTGGGAGTAGTTTTAGTGTTTAGGGTAGTGCAGTGGTGTTTGGGTAGTGTAGAGGGTCATGCCGACGGACTGACTCACAGAGCTCCGAGCTGACGGACTGGCTTCAAAAGGCAAAGCCGCGACTTGGTGATGTGGGTAGAGGTAGCGTGAAAGGGGTATCTCGCACAGACACAGATGCCAGTGTTGCCTCGCAGAGGTAAAACTACAGACCCATTGGCTTCTACATGGAGAGATACGAGCTGATGGACTAAGTCACAAAATGCCTGCCAATACTTCCTAGTTTCAACCATTCACAGCCAATGAGCAGCAAGCTCGTGCTTGTAACACCTCAGCCAATCATATGTCAGAATTCTCAAATATCGATATCTGTAAAATTTGATATTTCTCAAAAACTACTGAACGAATGTACACAATTTCAACAAAAGTGCGCTTTCTGGACCACGACCTTTCTCCCTGCCAAATTTGACATAATTCCGCTGAGCACTTTGACCTGCTGCCTTGTCTAAAGTTTCCTATGGAAAATGCATTGAGAAAACACATTTTGGGACTCCCCTTTTTTCTCAGCCTCCCTTTGACCAATCACCCCTAAACTTTCAAGATCGGAGCTGATCAAAAAACAGAAACATTTTGGAAAATTTCGTAAAGAATCGTCAAACGACGAAAAAAAGGTCGCTTTCTGATCCAAGCACTACCTTTTTGCCAAATTTGGGGTAATTCCGTTCAGTAGTTTCAGCTCTACCCTTGCACAAAGTTTCTTATGGGAAATTGATTTTTTGACTCTTATTCTTTGAATTCCTCAGAAACTACTGAACGGATTTACACCATTTAAAAAAAGGTCACTTTCTGAACCAAGCTCTACCTTTCTGCCAAATTTCAGGTAATTCCGTTCAGCAGTTCGGGTTGTAGCTCGTCGCAAAATTTCCTATAGAAATTAACATGGGGAAAACGCGTTTTGGGACCCCCTTTTTTTCTCAGCCCCCTCTTGACGAATCACCCCCAAACTTTCAAGATAGGAGCTAACCTAACAAGTGCAACTTTTTGAAAGATTTAATAAAGATTCGTCAAACGACGCCAAAGTTATTAGCAAATCAAAAAATGCTTTTCCTATGGAAACTAGGTTGTAACTATAACTACCTACTGGTGACAGCCAGTAGGGGATATATATATCTCCAGATACTCCGCTCAGCTTGCATGTATTATCCAGGGCAAACAAACGGATACGGACCACAATTGAGTGCTAAGAAGTTTCTTATTCGGTGCAAGAGGTCGCCATGACGCGTTTTAGCCCTTCCCACGGGCCTTGATCACGTGACATAGCAAAACAAAATCCATTGGCTTATATAACGTTAAAGTACGGATATGTTCATTGGTGTTTTACGCATACAAAGACAATTGAGCTGGAAGACAGACTTTCTAAGAAACTACAAATCAGTTTGCATGTGTTCTTCTGTTTTTTCCATATTCAGATTTTTAAATAAAGAACAAATGTATGTGTTATTTAGATAAGGAGCTCAAGGACATTCATAGTAATCCTATTATTCATAAAGGATAAAAGATAAATTATTTGTTGAATCACTATATCCAAAGTGACAGTCTTCGCAACACATCTATATCCGCCAATAGTCCAATAAACACCTCTGGATTTAATTAAAAGTTAGAAAACGTGCAGAATAAAAAACGATTTTTTCTATTTTTTAAGAGATTTTTTTGTATTTACTGTTAAGGATAAGCAATGCCAAAACACCGGTGATTGTAACTGTATAAATACATTAAATCTGTTTTGGTGGGACTGTCATAAAGGGTAATAACTCGCTGGAGCCCCAGCGAGTCTCCTTATAAATCGTTAAGTTTTAGATGGATTTAAGGTGCAAATGCAAATGTTTTGGACATTTCAATAGTTCAATCACATGTCAACATAGGAATAAATATATCAGGGGAAATAAATATTTGACGGATGAATTAGAGGGATATAAAGTATCCGTTCATAAATATGAATCACATCATGAACCCTACATACACATAAATAAATAAATACAAAGATAATAAATATCAAATAAGCTAATATATTATAATCTAAAATAGATAAAATCTGCTTAAATATTAATAAATGCATCAAGATAAATATGTATATAAAAGATTACTGAATCATTCATAAATAAATAATTGTGGTGTTAAAATCCCATTTTCATAAATTCCCATATTCATTTCTGTCAAAAGTCTGAAAAGCATACTTATACGCATGTAAAAAGATCATCAGTGATGTTCAGGCCAAATGGCTGTTTGGTATTGAGTTCTAGAATATACTTAGTTTCCAATTGGCGCAATTTTTGTTCTCTGTTGCCTCCCCTTCTACTTGCAGGAATGGAATCAATTACAAAATATTTTAACTCCTTACTTTTAGAATCATGTTATATATATAGTGAGCACAAGCACTACAGTACCAGTTAGAAGGTAAAGTGTACAGTCTTAATGCCAACAAAAATGAAATTCAGAAAACAGGAAAGGTGGAAAGTTTGGGGGTGACCCTGTAGGGAGGGCCAAGTCCAACACCTATCAAGTGTGGATTTCTTCTGTTTGATTTCCGTCAGTCATGGGTTTCTTAACAAGGGGTTGTGTAATACAAATTTTACTAAGGAAGTGGGTACATATCTTGTTTCTAGGGGAGAGTTTATGATTTTTAGCCAGCTTGAGCCTAAGCAGATTGGGTTACCTACACAATCGGAGGGATTTGTGTTTACAGTTATGTTTTACTTGGAAACAAGTGAAGTGGGGCTAACGCAGACAAGATACAAGCAGGTTGCTGGAGGACAAAGGGTGGTTAGTTCCTGCTAAATCATAGGCACTTTGGGCCAGATGTAGATAATCCATAAATACCGAATTCTTAATACCGAATTTTACAGATTCGGTATTAAGAAATCGGTATTTCTTATGTAGCTAATGAATCGGTAAAAAATACAGATTCCTTAATATTCCTTATTACCGAATCGGTAATAACGATTTGGTAATAAGGAATACCTACCAATTCATTCCTATGGGCTTGGAGGCCCATAGGAATGAATGTAAAGCCATTCTGTATTAGCTTTTCGGTATTACCGAATTGGTAATACCGGGAGGTATTTCAAGGGTGCCAGGGTGTCCAAAGGACACCCTGTTGCACCCCTTAAATGTGCCTGTGTGCACATGTGGTGCACATACATGCCCTAAGGGCATGGATGTGTGCCACATGGCACTTAAAACAAAATTCAAAAGTGAATTTTTAAAGGAATTAGTTAATTACCACCAACTTGAAGTTGGTGGTAATTAACGAATTCTTAAAGCACATAAGCACTCTTTTATGTGCTTTCTACATTGCATTTACCGATTCGGTAAATACAGATTCGGTAAATACTGAATCGGTACATACCGATTCGGTATTTACCGAATTATCAACTACATTAGGAATGGCTAAATACTGGTCGGTAACCCTGAAATTTACCGAATTTCGGGGTTACCGACCGGTATTTAGCCACCTACATCTGGCCCTTTATTTTTAAAAAAGTTTTCAAATTCTTCACATCTTTCAACAATTACTTGAGTAATTAGTTTGGGTTTATTTGTAAGGTTTCCGGATTCTATTAGTACAGTTGTTTAGGTCCATATTGTTGATGTATTTAATGAAAATTACACTTCAGCTTTGTTCATAAGGGCATTTTGATAGGCTGTTTATTTCGTTTTTAGTAGGTGTTTGTGGGTTGTGGTGCACCCCCATCTTTGAATCAAGAGAATCTTCCTCTTGTTTTTTGGATTACCATTTTATTTTTCAGTAACACAGTTTCTTACTTCAATTTTAGTGTCACCTATGGTGCTTTCTATATTTCCAAGTGTTAGTTTTGTCACGTGGCCCATAGGGACATTGTCGTTTTTCACTAAGTTAACATGAGCACATAGCAGCTTGCCTGCTGCTTTTGCGCACGTTATAACATGTCTTTATTTTTGCAATATTTCAATGACTGCTTTCACATGGGAACTCAACTCTGTGTTCGTTCTTTGCATGTTCCTAGCATTTTGACTGAACATTATGTGCAAGGTCGAACAACAATGCCCCTTGTTATTTTGTACTGGCCAGACCTTAGCCCTTAGACAAAACATACCGATGCAGCTGTTGTTTGGAAAGCGTACTTGGGTGTTTTAGTGGGGAACACGAATAGGTGACACACTTGGAGAGGGACCTTTCCAGAGCGAAGAGAGAGACAGCACCTATGATATAGATCTACGATCTAGACGCTAAGGTATGGGGTCTGCTGACAAAGCCCAGAGATCTTCTATTATATATTATTACTTCTTCTTAGCAAGGAGAGGGAGGTTAGGCACTGTAGTCTTTTCTCCACTGTCTTTCTATGATGACATCTTCATTCATGATATATGGACTAGCTGCTACCCTGACTATATTTGTACTAGGCATTTTCCTGCTTGTTGTGGCACGTATATTGCATGTTAGGGCACGTTAGTTAAAATAAATATTTTTAACTGTTTCATGTCTCTGTCAGATCTTATTGTGGACAAGTACAAGAGAGTGGGCGAAAGGGTGTGAAAGAGATCTGGGAGTGTTGTGTTCTGGAGTGTCAAAACATTTGTTTCTCTGGGAGTGAGTAGAAGAGCAAGTGAGACACTTTAGCTAGTCGGCCCTGGGTTCGTGAGTACTAAGGTGGTAGGAAGACTCAGTCCCTATACATCAAGGTCCCATATTCCTGCGCATAATTCTGTGTTTGCGCCGAATCCCTGCAACAGTTTGACATTATTCCTAAAGTCTCTAGACAGGGCCTGTAATCTAAATGCTATTAGTGGGCTTGCAGCACTGATTGTGCCACCCACACAAGTAGCCTTTCAAAGCGTGCCATTGCAAGGCATGTGTGTACATTTTACTGCCACTTAAACTCCTCTTTTATTACATATATTACACAAACGTCACTCCTAAGGTAGGCCGTAGGTAGCCAATAGGCCAGGGTGTTGTGTAAGTAAAAGGTAGAACATGTGCTTTTAGGTTTTGCATGTCCTGGTAGAGCTACATTCATTTTTTCACTACTGTGAGGCATGCTCCTCTCATAGGCTAACATTGGAAAATCCATAATACACTTTAAAGCTGTAATTCCTGATCAGAGTAGCTGTATCATGTTTTATATATCTTTGGAACGGTAATGATAAATCCTCTTTCATGGTAAAGTTGGATTTAACATTACTATTTTAGAAATGCTACAGTTAGAAAGTAGGCATTTCTCAGCTCTCACAGTTCTATGTGCCTGCAGCCTATCTCCAATATATATCTGAGGTGGGTGACAGTTATGCTTTGTGCATTCTCCCTAGACAGCCACAAACACAGGAAGTGTGTGTGGGACAGAGAACGCATCTGCATTCATCTGCATTCTGATAGCGCTTCCTGGGCAGGAAGAGAGAGGGGGAGTAGACATTTACAACTGAATAGGCAGTGTCCTGTTTCCCACACAAATGTCTGATTACCCCATTTAGATGAGAGACCTATGCACTTTAAAGGGGTGCTTTGAAGTCAACCGCACTTCAAAGGCACAACTGAGTATAAGTACCGGGGGGTTTGACCCTGCCAAGACAGTACACTACTGGACTTGTTAAAAATTCTGCCAGGAGTAAAGACTGCTATGCCAAAAGGATTGCCACTTTGCATGACTGCTGTGCTGAAGGAACTGCTTTCTGCTTTGTTGGGCTGCCCTACTGCCTGCTGATGATCTTTGCCCTGCTGAGGACAAGGACTGGACTGATCTCACTTGGATCAAGAGTGACTCCAGGGCTTGCTGGCTTGCCCACTGTTCTGAAATCTCAGGGCCATCAAAGACTTTAACTCTGCAGTGGAGCCCTAAAAATGTCCACAACCATCAAAACTGATGCAGTGATGACTTTGCGCCAATTGGAACCAACGCATTTACCTTGGACACCAGAGCAGATTGACCCCATCGCCTCAACGGTCGGTGCGGCTCGACGGACAGTGCGGCTCGACGCTGATGGACAGCGCACCTCGACACTGATGGACAGTGCGGTTCGACATTGACACAGCGCAGGTATCGTAAAGGGGTTTGCCGCTGAACTCTTACTCAACTGCGTGGATTAGAGACGATGCTTCACCTCCATCTGTCGGATCGACGACGATGCAGTGCCTCTTCGACTCCTCGCATCGAGTCTTTGACATTGATGCGTGCTCCATCTAAGTTACTTTGTCAGAGGAACCTGCCTGAGTCCTGTAGCTGTTCTGCCCTCCTTCTTGGTGGGCCTGAACTTTGGATTCAACCCGGTCTTGCGCAACCTCAAGTTGCACCTTAGTGCTATTGACTTCTAAGCACTATTTTTGTTTTATTATTTAAAAATTATAACTCGACTTACTATCCTCGTACCCATTTATACACATGGGGTAGAATCTTGACAAGGCTGTGCGTCAGGGGATGTCAGCGGGAGGGTATTTTCCTGCATATTCTATGGGAATGTCCCGAGATAGTTCGAGTCTGGCAGAAAGTCACAGATACTATGACCAGAGTGATGGGAGAGACTGTCCCGTTGGAGCTGAAATGGCTTTTACTAATGATCAGAGGTGAATCTGACTGGTCCAGATATGTGGGAATATGGTTGGCCCTGGCAGCGGGTATAGCAAAGCGTAACATTGCCAGGGGGTGGGGGACACCTGAAGCCCCGCAGTTGGAGGAATGGAAACGTGATCTTGATTGGTGCCAGTGGGCCGAAGAAACAGTGTACAAAAGTAGGGGATGTGCTATAAAATGAGAAAAAGTGTGGGCGCCCTGGCGAAACTATAGAGGGTTGGGCGTGGATGAATAGAGGCTTGTAGGATGTTTGAAATTCTCTATATTCCCTCATGAACATACTGCTATTGATCTTCTGTGTTCTCTCCATGATGTACTAATGGAAATGTTTTGTGCTGTGTGGTCTCTTGAGCTCTGTTAATAAAAAGAGTTTTAAAAATATATATATATCATAACTCCAGTTCTATTTATTGGAGTTTTGTTGCTTCAGTCTTGTTTTACTCATAAAATTATTCCCTATTTTTCTAAACCTGTGTGGAGTATATTTGTGCTGTTTTTGTTCTGTTATTATCTGTATGTGTTGCACAAATACGTTACACATTGCCTCTTGAGCTAAGCCTGACTGCTCTATGCCAAGCTACCAGAGGGTGAGCACAGGCTATCGCTTAGTGAGTATCTAGTTTACCCTGACTAGGATTGTAGTCCCTACTGGGACAGTGTGTATTCCTCTGACAACTATAGACCCCATTTTGAACAACCACATTATCTCTCTCACATGTTTGTTGTTAGAAATGTGTACTAAAAGGGTGCAAACACATAGAAGAGTGGCCAAACTAGTAGACACTTTTTTACAGAATATTTCTCTTGTGATGAGGTCAGGGAGGTATTCTTTCCAGTGAGTGGGGACATTTGAGTATTAAAAGTAGTCACAGAGCCCTGACTGACTCTGACTCTGCTTCAAGCTTCTAATTATTGTGGTAGAGGTTTTCCTGAACCAAGCTGAGCTTGGAAGGACCTTTATATAGGGCCCCTCTCAGGTTGTTTATTCAGCTGCTTTTCCCATCTAGAGCACAGCCTTGCCTTTGGTCTCAAATGTTTAGCTTTGTAGTGAAGCCCACCAAACTGTTTTCCAATGTTTGTGGTTGGGAGGTGTTAGAAATAGGATTTCTGGTTGGCCAGGGTATGCGCCTAAGCCATGCAGAAACCACCACTCTAGTCAGGGCAAGGGAGTTACACACTGAAGATAACCCCTGCTAACCCCCTTGGTAGCTTGGCACGAGCAGTCAGGCCTATCCCAGAGTAAAGCATTTGCGCAACACACACTCACAGCAACGACACACTAGACACACCACAAAAGAAACTCCACACAAGGTTATATAAAAATAGCCTTTGTTTTACTCATGTAGCACATTAGAGCATAATCACATATATACACTGTGCCATCTGGCACTAGGTATTACTTTACAGGGGATTATATACACGACAGGGCCAATCGGGCCACTGTCATAACCATCATATCACAGTTAGTGAAAACACCCAGTAACTACTGGTGAGAGTACATTTAGCACGAACGTATTAGACATAAAATATCATTGGCAGTGCATCAGGCCTATGACACATCATGCCCCTCCTAGGCATAATCATAACTGCACCCAGTGCAGAGCATTAGGCATGAACATCACAACATGACACAGTATAGCATATTATGCCAATACATCTGGGTGCCAATGCACCATCTCTGCACATTATCAGTAGGTCCTGTAAAAGTACTTCTGACCCTAGAATGGCAGTCACTCTCCACTTAACGTGGAGTATAGGGATCTCTTTTCCCCTTCCTTGATGAAGGCGACAATGCACTCGGGCCCCTTTCAACACGAGGCCTCCAAACTGGCCCCTTTCAACACTAGGCCTCCAAACGTTTTACCATAGAGAGCACATGCACTTTACACTGGACCGCAGTGATAAAGTGCCCAGAGTCCTAAAACCACCAACACCAAGTCAGAAAAAAATACCAGGAGGAAGGCAAAAATTTCAGAGGTGACCCTGCAAAAAGGGCCAAGTCCAACAGGAGGCAAGAGAGTGGTCTATCTGCTTTGCTAAAAAAAAGTATCCCGCCACATGTAATTTTTCCTGTTTCGAGCTTTGTGACATTTTCTCTGTAAGAGCAGGTTACATGTAACATTATTAGGAAAGAAACAGTGTGAAAAGTGTGGGAACTAGTTAGGGATTGGGTCGGTGAACTTTCCAGTGGGATCCAATTGCCATCCTGTAGGGAACTTTTTGCATCCAACTGCAGATCAGGCCCATTCAGCCTAGTGCTGACTCACCCAGCTCCTCTGGAGCCACTGCACCTCCCCAGTCTCTGTCACTCCAGAGTCAGACATGCAATACACAACAGGCAGGCACAAAGACACATAGCACACAGAAATGCCCACTTCTAAAAGTGGCATTTCTAAAATAGTGACAATACATCTGGGCACACCATTACGCAGCATTTAGTACCACTATTCCAAACATAACAAACTTGATCACGCTACTCTCAGATCAGGAATTACCACGGAAACACATATCGGGGAATCCCCAATGCATTCCCATGAGAGGGCAGCCTCACAGTAGTGAGAAACCTAAATGACTGTTTGTCACTACCAGGACTTGCCACACGGTTAAGGCACATGTCCTACATTTTACCTACAATGCACCCTGCCCATGGGGCTAGCTAGGGCCTACCTTAGGGGTGACTGATATGTAGTAAAAGGAGAGTCACAGATGTGACACCCACTTTATGTGCCACGTCACAGCGGCAGTAAACTGCCCGCGCAGGCCCTGCAATGACAGAGGCCTGAGACAGGTTTGAAAGGCTACTTTGGTGGGTGGAGCAAGCAGCGCTGCAAGACCACCAGTAGCATTTAATTTACGGGCCCTTGTTATTTGGGATACCGCTTTACAAGGGACTGATAGGTAAATTAAATTATCCAAACAGGTGTAGACCAGTCTTCCCGCGTTTTACCATAGAGAGCACATGCACTTTACACTGGACAGCAGTGATAAAGTGCCCAGAGTCCTAAAACCACCAACACCAAGTCAGAAAAAAATACCAGGAGGAAGGCAAAAATTTCAGAGGTGACCCTGCAAAAATGGCCAAGTACAACAGGAGGCAAGAGAGTGGTCTATCTGCCTTGCTAAAAGAAAGTATCCCGCCATATGTAATTTTTCCTGTTTCGAGCTTTGTAACATTATTAGGAAAGAAACAGTGTGAAAAGTGTGAGAACTAGTTAGGGATTGGGTCGGTGAACTTTCCAGTGGGATCCAATTGCCATCCTGTAGGGAACTCTTTGCATCCAACTGCTTTTTAGAATTTTGCCTAGGACTGAGGAAAAAGAGACTTTCCTGTCTGCCATTGTGGAGGAGAACACCTCCTCTACCGCCTGGATGAGAAAAAAAAGAGCTGTTTCAACCCCTATCATGACTTGCTCCATTGACTGATGCTGTATGATCCCTGAGAAGGCTTAGAGCAATCTTTGGATCTTGATCTCCTGGTGGCAGCTGTATGCCTGTTTGGGGACGTACCTCCTGAGAGGCTGAATGGCTGGAATGAAAATCTCCTATACCAAAGGACGTTGCTGAAGCTAGTTCCAAAGATCCCGATTAACTGGTGTGCTATAGAGGAGACTGTGAAGACCTGCACAGTGGTTGGATGACTACATTTGTTTCTAAGATGGCTTAAGTTATCCAAATTTGCTTGGAATGGCCATTGTGCCTTCAAACCAATCACATACATGAGTGGCCCCCTTCATCTTGTATGAATTTATTGGTATATCCCATTTGCTGAGGAAAACCATCTGGTTTGTTAAAAGAACTCCTACTCCCTGGATTTTACTGCAGTGGCACGCTTCATCATTGAATTGATTGATTAGATTCCTGATCACTGCAATGCTATTGTGCAATTGTGCCTTCAAAACATTCTTTTGGAAACATTTTACAGGACTAAACTACATATTTGTTGTTTGTGGAAGACAGGAGGGTCCAGGAGTATCCCTTCAGCCATGATGCTATGCTGTCAGATATCTGCACATCCATACTCCATGCTCAACTTTCTTAAGTCTCTCAAGTGTTAATTGGGGTATCCAACAAGCCAATATCACTTCCTGAAAACGTTGCCAAACACAGCATTAAACTTCATCCTACTGAGCTGTTTCGTGCTCCATAGTAATTTATATTTCCAAAGTGAAAACTTTAACTAGCACCAACTCTGACCCCACTAAACATTTTCCTTCTCCATAACATTATCTTGGTTTGAAGTTTGCAATCTTGATAAGCACTGGCCTCCTGCTTTAGCCTGACAACATGTGCTTGCAGGTGAGCCACTTGAGGTGCTGATGTCCAGGTTATACCTCTGAAAGACATTTTGACATTTTTATTGTTTTTGCTATTTTCCCTTGGATGTAATGACACTGCTTCCCCTCTCTAAATTTAATTGGAGATCTGTTTGTTTAACTTTTGCAGGCGTTGTCTGATTTATTAAAATATTTCTAATAGGGTTATTCATTGTTCCATGTTTCTCTTTTTTAGTAACCTTGGTGTGGGCTATTATTTTCTTTTTTTAAGTGTGTTGTTGTTTAGTTTGTAGTTTATACACATCACCTCATATATTTTCCCTGAAGAATACCCTCGATTTTAAATACCAAGTAGCTTAAACACACATCGCTGCACTTTAGTAAGAGCAAACACATATTCCCAAAACGCTTTCCTACACTGTGACCATTTTTACTTCAAATAAAAGTTAGCATGCTCATGAAATATATGTACTCAAAAAGTGCTTTTTCTATCCTTTTCAGTCGTTCACCCAATACATTGCATCCTAGGATACATATCCAATTCACTACACTGAATATTAAAGACAGTGACCCACCCCACTGGACTTCACCCTAGGGACATTAACCATCTACAGTATACTGTGCTCTATAGAGGCTAACCCATTACATTGCACTAAACAACCACATACAGTACTGTATCTTAGACATTTTAACATGTTGTAACATGTTGTACCACACTGCACTATGACCTAAGGAAACAAATCCACTATGCTACAGTACATTGTAGTAACACAAGCCCACCATACATCATTATCATAGAGGAGTTGGCCTAACGGCTAGGGCGG
Organism: Triturus cristatus; assembly: GCF_964204655.1. NCBI lineage: Eukaryota > Metazoa > Chordata > Amphibia > Caudata > Salamandridae > Triturus > Triturus cristatus. Next base: position 551,412,778 of record NC_140584.1, read on the forward strand.
TCGACCTCGAATTGGGGGAGCCGGGTTAGAGTCTCGGCAATGATGCTGACCATCCTGTGATTCTGGGCAAATCACGTAATCTTCCCGGGCCTAACAAAAGTGAATGTGTCCTCATGTAATGCAACTGGTGCTCGTGTAAAGCGCTCTGATACCCGATACCTTCGGGTCAAGTTTGCGCTACATAAAACTCCGTAAAATGAAATGAAAATAAATTTTAAAAACCATTACTTTCCACTGCATCCTAGAGACAATGACAGACTTTTCTGACCACAATGGACTAGTTCCCAACACATTCACAGGAATAACAGAGGCTCTAACCAACTGCAATGGATTTCCAATACACTGATACACCACACCGTACTATAAGGATGCTTACAGACCACACCGCAATGGACTGTAGGCACACTAACCTCTCACGCCACAATCCCTGATATTGACACTCGCTCACACGCACTGCACCTTAGGGATGCTAACACACTTCACCAGTTGCACTTCCCACCTCACCATACTGCATAATTGGTCCACAAATTCACTGTTCTGTTGCCATTTGTTTTAATTCAAGACACCACCCTCCTTATGGTGGAGACTAAGGGCCTGACTTTGCAAATGTAATGGAGTATGCTGTCCGCCAAACTCGCAGTCCACCAGCCTCAGTTAGAGATGGGCGGACTATAAGCTCTGTGTCAATGAAGCCCCCATTGGCTCTGTTGACTGAAAGTTTCCCCTGATGGCCCAACAGAGCAGAGGCCATTGCAGGAAAGCCATTACACTGCCCACTCTATTTAGGGTGGACTGTCTAATGTTGTTTTTCTTTCTCTTTTTGACTGCCTTGTAAAACCTGGTGGCGACGTACAGAGAAAAAACAAATAATTACCTCCATACCAGGGTGGAAAAACCTAGTGTGTGAGGGTCATTACTTTTTGCTTTTCAGACACAACGTTGAGCTTTGGGAGTTTGTTTCTGAACAACAAAAAAGTTTAAATGTTTGGTGAATAGCCATCAAACCAGACCCTGGTCATTCACTAATCCTGGCATTTGATTGCGGTCATGGTGGTTCCTTTCAAGGTACAGAGATGACCGCTGGGCCTGAGGTCATCTCTAAGTTTGGCAGATGGTAGCTTGTCAGGGTTGTGGAGATAATGCCCTCTCTCACCATATCGGACAGAGTACTATCCGCCAAAGCTAAATCAGGCCCTAGCATGGTACACTGCACTACATACTAGAGGCAATCCAGCTTCACTTGTTGCCCCTGGTATGACGCTGAGTCCAGAAGAGATCCAACCTTCATTTATTAGAGGTAATGATGCACCACCAAAAATGCAGCCTGCCAGCTCAGCTCCCAGCCTCCAACTGACATTCAATAGAACATTACTTCCATGGAGACTGCGAACATTCCTGGCAAGTGCGGCTTACGTATATTTCAGAGTCTGTGCAACAAGCAACTACAACAGGACACTGACCTAACAGACTGCACTACACTATGGGGAAACTAAGCCATCACAATGACCTCCATATTAGGGGAAATACTTGTCTACATTCCACTTAGAGGACACTTCTCACACACCACATTATATCAACAGAGCTTATTGCACTACATCCCAGGGACACTCAGGAATACATTGGAATGCAGATTTGGCATAAAAAAGCTGTCAAAATATGCCAATGTTAAAACATATCTGAAATACTGATGTTTGATTTCTGCCATCTCCTGTAAGTAGAGGTCTAAAAAATATATAATCTTATCTAGTGAAAAATAAGAACCTTATGACTATACAAGTTGCCAGTTTTCTACCTATTAATGAATGTACACTGTGAATGCTGGTTTACACATGGTAAAGTAGCTTTGTGTTTTGTGCCTGTCACTGCCGCTTGTGGAGGGTGTTCCCTTATTCCAGACAGATTAACCAGGCAGATAGGATTTATATTTACTTTATGTGGAGTAAAACTTTGTGCAGACAGATTCTGTTAGACTTGTCTTCACAACTTGCAAAAATAATTTACGAACTCAATCCAGACGAGGTTTCAATCCTTCCTTTCCTGCAAGACCAGACCTAAGCTTATTTTAATGTGTGTATTTAAAACGCCACACAAGGCTTTTTGAATGAATGAATGAATGCATCTATTTGTATAGCCCCAATGAGTGGGGCAAGCTCTTACTAATTGATCACTGGTTTTAGCACAGTACCCAGGTGAGGCACAAAATCAAAGCACTGGCAGAATGTTCAATAAATCATTATTGTAAAGATTTCTTATTTTTAACACTCGATTAGAAGTTCCACCTAGCTTAAGTGACAAACAAATGTTTTACTTCAAGTTTATCATGGTATGATGAGGCTCACAAAATGTATGTAAAACCCTTTTCACGCATTGACACTTCTCCAAAGGAAGGCCTAAGGACTTTGCCAACGTTTGTTTTGAGATATGTAAATCTCTAGAGCATTTTGTGGCACTGTCCTGTGAATACATTGCTTAGTCTGCGTATTCATATAAAGAAACCGGAATTAAACAACGCGTTTATTTGTCTTTTTCCAGTGTTGTCATCAGAAGCTACCGATCCCCCTACATAAAGACGACAGACGAGGGCGCAGGAAAAAAGCCTCACCGCAGACCCAGGCAGCGCAGCGCTCGCATTCGTCCCCAATCTGCAATAATAGCAAAAAGGTCAGACTATGAAGATTGTTCCACACATCAAACAAAACCAGTTCAGAGCCGTGATGGAATATCAGACTGCGACAGCAGCAAATCAAAGAGTGCAAACACTTCCTGTCTCGTGTCATCTCTCGCGCGCAGCAGACCTACGAGTGCTCCGCCGGGTCAGCTCAGGTAATCAAAGCTGTCGCGTGCTCCTTTTAACTATGACTGGAGACGTGCTCTCCCTTACAGCGAGCGTCTGACGGATGCATTTACTAGCCCGTCTGGCACAACAGACTGACGGGTTTCGAATGCTTCATTGGGGGTGTTCTGTTTCTTCTTAAATACCTGAAAACCCCTGAAAGGCGGGTCACTGGAGGCTTGTTCTGTACACATTGTTATTTAAGATGAACAACCTGGGCTTTGTTGGGTGTGATGAAGGGTCATACTTGCCTCCGACCCTAGTAATATGTTGACAGGTTTGAGTTTTCCCTGGTTCGGCGGAAAATGCCATATTTGAAATATGTTGGAGAAATATGTATTGGTTCCGAGCCTTTTTTGATCATTATATAAAACATTTTGAAAAGAAATACTCTATGGCAGAGGTTTTTTACCTTTTTACTGTGGACCCCCATTTGATCATTACTGGAATAAGGGAGCCCCCCACTGAGTCATTATTGGAAAGCGGGGACCACGGTCAAGCATTTTCACTTATTTGAACCCTAACACAATACACAAAAAAGATAGAAACAAACATCCATTAAACAAAAACACAACATATGAAATATTTTATTTAATTCTCCCAAAAATATAAAAAATCAAAACTTTAATTTTAATGGGAAGGTTGGAAGTTTTCTAAATTCAATTGAGACCACTCATCATACATAACTTACTCTGTTTGATGCACTGCACAACTCCCACGAATCAAGGAAGATACTACCCTCATGTTAACCTCATTTCATATCCATTCACATTTACATAACATTTTCAATTTTTTTATTTTACATTTTGCTTCTTTATTTATGTCCACTTTATTTCTAATCTGTCACAGACCCCACCCCCACTCCCCCGAGAAGGTTTCGCAGACCCCCCTCGATCCCCAGATCACAGGTGTAGAACCACTGTCTGGTACTCCTTGGTGGAGGATGTGTACTACGCGTACACAAGAAACTGATAAAAGCTACGGTATTATTTCATATGTTTAATTATTTTATACTCCATGATATTGAGAAACACCACTGATTACACAAACAAGCCTGGTTTTGTATTTGTGTTATGGCCCTGTCAGTATTTGTTTTAAGTGCAATTAGTGTGATATGTGCAGTTTCATATTCTCTTCATTTCGGAATGGTCAACTACATGACGAGTTGTATTTAAGTACCTCCTGTCAGGCGAATAACCACCCTTCTTTTGAGTCCATTTTATTAACATAATCATTGACTTTTTGAAAAACAGACACTTCTGTTAGCCAGATCTAAAAGTGTCAAATAGAGGTTGTGAGTATTTTCATTATATATGCTATATATGTCAAATAATAGCATACGTGGAATGGCGGAGTAGCTCCTCCTAAACACAGGTGCAAATGAAATGTGTGGTTGGGAGAGAAGCACTGGCGAGCATGGCTTTTTGTGATGAATGAGTACATATTACATGTTTTCTTTAAAATGTCCAGTGTTTCTTAAGCTCCGTCCTCTCATCCTCATTTGCATTTGGGGTAAAAACAATGGGAAAAAGCTCACTTTGCTTTTTTGTAATATTTGGAGGTCAATATTTTGAACTAAACAGACCATGTACATTTTTTCACAGCAGTAAAGCAAAATGTGTATGAAAAGACACCTGACAACCAAATATATGCTTTAAGAAACATGATGAGAAAAAAAAAATAGCCTCATTTTAGAAGGGCACATGACAAACGATAGGGGGTGTGTCCATGTTTGAGCCCAGGTGAATCTCACTAGAGATAATCTTATGTGTTCAATGTGATTGTCACAGAACTGCCCAGCATGTATTCTTCCACTTCTGGTGTTAAAATACCAGATTTCTACGTTAGTCCAGGAGAGTTGGATCTATTTAAAATGTTTTTGGATACACACTGATTAAGCAAATTAGTTCCAGCTAGTGTAATTGCTTGTAAAAGTTATCTTGTTTGACTATGCTGAAAATCATGCATAGATCAGTGTCTGTCAGCATTTGCTCAGCACAGCTTACTAAGTAAGAGAATTTGTGGCATGAAACCAGTAGACCTCTTCCAGGCCAGTCCAGTGCAATTGGCATTTGCCTAGGTTTATTTATTTATAAAGTTTTATATAGTGCAAATATGACCCATGAGGGAATTGGAGCACTTTACAGATGATCGGAAGGAAGAACCAGAAAAGCAAACAACAACATAATTAAGAAAGGTACAGACTGTGTAAGCTGAGTAGAGTTACCTCCATAAGACCAAGCCGACATGACAATAGACATGATCCAACATTCGAATAATACTCATGAGTGTAGATACTGAGTCAAGTTGTGGGACCTAGAGTAGAAATTTGTTCATAAGTAATATTTAACTTCTTTTTTGAATGATGCACTTAAGGAGCTCAGTCTGATTTCAGGCGGTAAGGCGTTCGCTAGCTAGAAGGTGTGCCATTATAGCATGCACTACTCACTTGTTTTTTAGTTTTTTTACAAAAAAGTAAAATCTCTAAAATGCTTTATTAAATAGTCCATCCGGCTCACTTTTTGTTATTATTCTTAGCAGGACAGTCCCTTAGTCCTCCTCTAACTGTCCACAAAGTCTCCTTTTATAGTGAGGGAGTAGAGCAGGCAAAGGATATTGCTCATGGACGGAAGGTGGAAACTTTCACATTACAGACAGCAAAAATCATTGATCAGCTCCTGATCACGTGGCTTTTTTTGCTTTAATCAAATATTTAGTTTTGAAAAGTAGCAGTTCTGCAACTTTATCCTAAAATCAAATTTGTCAAGATCCACTTTTTCATTAGGGCTCTTGATGCATGTTTGTCGTGCACTGCCCCACAAGTTACATGTTTGCTGGCTTTTGTCAACTTTACATAAAAAAAATAAAAGCCCATAGCAGTATGTGATTATGTTTTTCATGAAATATTTGTATTATCTTTTTAAATATGTTGACAACGAAAATAGGAACCAGTTTTGAGCACATCTTGAACTGGTGTTTGTAACTTATGACTTTCTCTAACCTATGACTTTCTCTGACCTATGCAATTCTAAATGCATTTCTTCCTGGAGTTATGATTAGGTAAACTGTTTTTGTTTTAAAATGTAGCAAAGTCGTTTCATTGTCTCAAATCCTGTGTGTAAGTATTATTAAGAGCCAAAATTAATTTTGAGGGGTGAAACATACCCACGTTGATGAAATAACTGAACTAAGGTAACTAAAAAAATGTGTTGCTTCATGTTTGTGTTGATGAAATGAGCTAGTCAGGGGTCAGGTGAGTCTTCCTTTATAGGGACATATAGATGGCGCTCAGCGGCAATGCAGATAATAAGGGGTGTTACAAAGTGCTGGATCCATACTTACATTTTCAAGATGATCTCTATGGAAATGAGTTCCATTATTTTCATTGCATGCAATTTTATTTTATAGGGATATTTTAAATTTCTAATATTCATCCTGCCAGCTTACGTTGAACACCCTGATCTAGATTTTACCCAAAGACATGAACATGTGAATTATTCATTGTTATATTTCACTCTCAAAATGAACATATTGAAAACCAACATGTATCTAAAAGATATTAAACATGCCTATAATTCTTCAAACCAAAACACGCTACAAATTGCACATTTTTACTTTTTGTGTGTTTGAAATCCTTTTATCTTTTCGGCAGATTTTTATTAGAACAGCACCGAAAGTCTCTCAAAGCGTCCGAAATGCCTCCATTATTCAAACGACAGCCGTGGGTGATCCGTGTGCGAGCTTATAAGAACGGAACAAGAAATGTGTCGGCCAAAGTTACTGCCTCGACAATAAACAGGGTAGGTTTTTAATAAAATGAACTGTCTTTTTGTAAACGAATACTTTCTTGTCGTGTGAACCTTTAAATATAGAGTGTTGCATATGTGTGTAAACCCAAATGACTAAAAACTCCAAATCCTTCTTCGACAGTGGGTAATACAGGGAAGTAAAACTGTTCAAACATTATTACACTAGAGTGAAAGCTGACACCCCTCTCTATGCCAAGTCACGTGATTCTGTGCTCTCCTCTCAAAAGCAACTTTCTGCAGCAAATCCCACGTCCCGTCCAGAAGCGTTGAGTTAGCACAGGAATGCAATGTTCTTATGAACACCTTCATAAGATTGTATTAAAGGAGCAAGCATTTGCACTGCTTCCTGGAGACCTCACCAGGCAAATATTATGAAAGCAAACACTGTTGGTAAATATTTCAACATATTAGTACATGTAAAGCTCAAAATAACCGTAGATGTGACGCTTAATAAACTGCATATAATGTTATTTACATTCAATGTTCTTACCTGGCGATCCTCTCTTAGCTTCTGGAAGAGTGCACCTCGAAGCTAAATCTGAACATGGCTGCGCGGCGTGTGTTCCTTGAAGACGGCACTGAGGCGCTGGAGCCCAAAGACATTCCACATGACGCAGATGTTTTCGTTTCGATGGGAGAACCTTTCTTGGATCCGTTCAAAAAAATTAAAGGTAACAAATGAAAAAAGCAGAAAATGGCTTAGGGGTTGTAATTAAAAATGATTTTCATCCTGTCTTGACAAAACTAATGTTTACTCATTTACAGCTCAGTAAGAGGATAATGTGCTTAATGAATGAAAAATGTACTGACAAGAACGTTTATTGCATTCATTAGCATTGGTGCCCAATTTAATATAAATCTGAATAGACGTCAGGGAGCCTGCAGGAGGTTAAATGATGAAAATGTAATAAACTTAATATGAGATTATTGAATTTACTGCTTAGTGTCTGTGCCACCTAACAGACACAATTCATTAGGCGTGTTACACCAGAAACAAAAACAGTTAAGAGTTAAAAATGCATTGCTACAGGGAGTGACAATTTGGAGGTAATAATATTGTTGCACACACAACATAAAGTTTCAGGCCTTTACTTAAGTGATTTAGAATATTTCCTGCGTGTTTCAAGAAGCCGCTGATTTATTTTTAGTGTTCGGAAAATGTTATATAAAATTGAGCGTAGGCTGTCATGAAGTGCTGGAAAATAAATTATATTGGTGTTAATGGTTAGCGTTTTAAAAAAAACTATTTTATTTCGGAAAATAGATAAAAATGTTTTTTTTTTGGCATGTATTTTTTACTGAACCAAAATGCCTCGTTAGTGATATATATTTGTTAGTATATTTATACATTACCAAAATCAAAGGTACGTGGGTTGCAAGCTGCTGCTCATATAGTTAAACATGCTTAAAGCAATGTGCTGAATGCTGGTATTTTCACTCAGTGATGCATCCTTTAAGGTTAATAAAAGGCGTGCAACTGAGTTTGAATAACAACAGGAGTGGCTTTTATACGGTCTTGAAGCAGCATCCCTGTGACAGGAGCTACTGTTTTGAAAATATTTGCTGTTATTATTACTATTATTATTATACGTAGTTAGAATGATTATTATATGGGTTAATAGGGAGCTATCTGCCCTCCATCAGATACAAAGCATCAGATCTTCTGCCATAGGACTTCTGGTACAAGGGGAGGTTGAATATGGGAATCAGTTGGACCCTGAAAAATGTTTAAGACCTATCCAACAGTATGGCCAAATGTCCAAGATGTCTGAATGACGTGACCTGAGGTCGTTCAGGCTTACGAGGAGGCCTGAAGCACGGTGCAGTTTTACATTGAAACCGTGCACCATGGATGTCTAACTCATGAGATTTTAATTAGTTTAAAAGATAAGAAATGTATCAACAGCCATCAAATTCCTTTCAATTGGATTTGCAATGAATATTGATTGATAGATCTAGTGACATTTGCAACAACTGAGAGTCAAATTATGGCCTAGTGTATACATATGGACATTTGTTGAGTACTTGCTAGTGAAGGGGATGGAGATGACATTGAAAACATTTTGTGTATTCCGAATGCATATTACATTAGGTTGAAGTTGTTTTTGCTAGAAAAAAAACAATATGCACTTCCATCCCATTTGTTTAAATGTGAACTTTTAATTTCAAATAAATATAAAAAAACAAAAGATATAAACCATAAAAAGAGATAGGCAATAGGTGGTATGGTTTTTAAAACAGAGTGTGCCAGGTGACCGTTTGTTTATAGGTGGTGTGTTCCAAAGTCTGACGACCCCAAACAAAAAGGTAACCCGTCTTCCAAAGACTTGAGATAGATCACAATCTTATAATTTTGTGTAGCCTCTTTGGTGATCTAAATCCTTGTGAAATCTCCAGAGGAGATGATTGTTTGAGTATGCATCCGTTCTCATGGGCCTTCATTGTGTTGGACAGAAATAAGTAGTGTGTAGCAAGGGGGGGCTGTCTGCCCTGAGCAGAACAAGTTTTAGGGGTGGCGGCCCGCAACCCCCTGTTTTTACCTGCGGCCATCGCATACGCAGGGTCCGCTACGGGCAGCACAAGGCCTAGCTATGCCACTGGAGATGAGCGAAATTCTGTTAAGCATATTAGGACTATATCCTACAACTAGAAAGGCATAACTGCATTAGCTTGGTTGGACATTGCAGCAGTGATGGTGAGAGGGTCAGGCTTATGCATAGCTCATCCGGGCCCTGTTCTTACCCAAAGGATTTTTAATAAAATTGCTTTTTTTAGAAAATAAATATCAGGTGCATTTAAATTGACCCCTCTGAACATGTGGCCTTCACACACCCAAATCACCTCACAGTTTGAGTGATTTGATAGTTGCTTCTCCTTTTGGATTGGGAGAAAGTATCCCTTTCATTCATTTACGAGGTTATATGAAGGCAAAATTCCAGAAGAGAATGGTTTATAATATTCTAAGTGAAGGACTGAAGGAAGAAAGAATTGCTATAAATGTTCTATTCTTTAGTGGATCAAGGAAAGTTCCTTACTTAACAGAAGCTTATGTGTAGAGCCACTCTTATTCAGAGTGCAACTTAAAAATCAGTTCTATTTAAAGGTTGATGTACTGTTCCTAGGTGCCCCAGTAGATCAACTGCCTTTCATTTCTTGACTGTTGTTAAACATTTTGAATCATATGTTTACATTTTTATATTTTGCATGTCCTTTTTCTTTGGTTGTCTGGCATGGATGTCCTGGACTGGTGTGGATGTCAATTGGGGTGACCTAGAAGGATCTGTCTCTAATCTTGAGATTCTCTTGGGTAGCCCTGCCATCCGGAGTTCTAGAAGCACACACCAGGAAAATAAACTAAACAGGTCTCCAGGTATCCTATTCACATTTTGTAATTTTCACTCCTTGCTGCTCCCCAGCATTTTGGAAAACATTCCCTAGCCTTTTGGGAAATGAATATGAATTGTTACTTTCTCTGAATGAAGTCCTCCCCTGTAACATCCCCTGTACACTTTCTGTAGTTCTCATTATTTGTCTTTTCACTTGCTCACTTGCAATGAATAAGAGGCTTGTCAGGGGCTATTTGACCAATGGTATGTGATTTTACATCCCATTTCTCAACAAGTCATCCTTCACTGTAACATCACACGGAGAAAGATTTTTTTTAAATAGTACATTTGCCACCCACCTCCTATTGTACTATACCTACATCACATGTAAGCCAATATATTCAAAAGCCTAAAATATTACAGATCTTCAGAATCCATGGATTGAAATATTTTTAAGTTTCCTTCTAGCATTTTACATATATTTTATCACATAGTTTACATTGTGAACTTGCCCTTTTCAAACAGGAACATACAGCAGTTATAAATATTAGTACTTTTATGATACTGTACAGATATATCCCTCAGGTACATAAGGTAAGTGTTTAAGTGGTTAATCTCCCAAGTCTAAGTCTTTCCTGAATACTGAAGGGTGGATTCAATGCCTGGTTGACGTGGGGAACTGCTTGCCATTGGTACCCAATCACCATTGAAAATGTAAAGTTGAGTCAGCAGCACATCCTCCCAGTCCATTATATTTAGCAACCATTGCTCCCCTCCCTTCCCATACTATTGTGTGCCTACTATTGCTTTCTTTTCACTTGCCTGGCAAGAATTAGGGTATGGGCTCAGCACATCCTCCCGGTCTATTGCCCTCTTTCCTGCAGACAGAAGAACTCCTGCTTATATATAAGAACTAACCCAGGGCCTCATTTTCCTGACTCCTCCTTTTCACCTGCACTAGCCGTTGTGCTGAAAGGCTGTGCATTTTCATGAGGAGAGTGAAGGCTATTGGTTTTAATATGGATAGACACTCCCATTCTCCACCTATAAAATTGGACCCCACCAATACATAGTCTCCCTTGGCCTTACGTCCTGTTTCCCTCCCACATTTACTATAAAAATCTATACTTACATTAGCAAAGACTCCGTAGCTGGGGTGGAGAACTCCGCACACATAAGTATAGTTAAAAAAAGTTTTTGTAGGGTAACACAATCTAATTATGTTTCTTAATATTTAATTGATACGTAGTAATTTAGTTATTTTTAAAATGCCTTTCCCAATTTTGTTTTTAGTGGGTAATTTTTACTGAGTAAAACAACGCAAAATGCCTTTAGTGGGAGAGTGGGGACATTCAAGACAGACAGGAATATTCTCTTAATTTATCTCTCTCTCTCTCTCTGCATAGTAAACTTCTTTTCTCTTCACACCCATCCGACTAGTTTATTTGGTGTTGGAAAAGGACAATAGCCCATTAGCATATCTTTAGAGCATAAGGGTATTCTATTATCAGGTCACACTACAGTGATATTCTTAAAATCATTTGATCCTCAGACCCTTTGGAACACACTTATGGATGTTGTGTATCATCCTCCAGGGCCCTATTATTTTTAATAAGGTCCAAGAAAATCCCATAATCCTAAACATTCACATGTGTGACAAAGAATTCCACAGGTACTCCAGGAAAATCGATGTTTTTGTTGTCATTTCTGTAACATAAGCATGTAAGTCCTCAACCCACGCCTGCAGATCATCTGTATAATGTGTAGCATGTCTAGTTTAGAGGAACTGTGCTATTTCAAATGTTTTTTCTTTTTCATTGACATGTAAAATATGTCTTCCGTACGAAAAAATCCCCATGTAATGGGGGTCGAGGGGGAGCAGGTGTGGGCTCTTTGCCTCACTTATTGAACCACTTCACTACTGCAAAAAAGTAAGGATAAGGAATTTTAATTGTTAGTCAATATCCACAAATGTACCTTTTCCCACCCTTCACTTACACTTATGACTGATTGAAATGCGTGCCTTTGGCTGATTAGTCAGTCAGAAGAATGATCTGCACAAAAAATGTGTTGTCATGATTTTACAAATCATGCTAAGCATTCAGAAACCACAGAATCTCATCTTAACTGCGCTCATTTAAGTGTAAGGAAGGCTCCTCTTCTTGAGGTCTTCCAAACCCCACAGAAGGCAGTGGAATGGCAGATGACAGGCTGCCCTCCTCCACTGCGTTACTCCATTGATCTCAGATCAATGCAGAAATTAAGTAGGGAGTAGAGTGGTGTATGATCTCAGCTGCCCTCCTCTGCCTCTACCAAGTTCCCTCTGCCCCTTCTTCTTCTGCCTTTCTTTAGTCCAGGGGCTACTGAGTTAAGTGGAAAGAGAGTGGCTGAATGTCAGACACTAGATAATTTGGGCAGGTGAGGCTGGGGGACATCTAATATTTTATTATATTTTTAAAAAATTAAATGAAGATGGGATGGCAGGAAAGAGGGCTGGTGAAAGGGTGGCAGGACACCAGTCATGTATTTTCATAAGATAGGGAGAATTAATTTTGATGGAGAGGGAAGAGGTTTAGGTAGCCTATGTGAAAGCCCCCCTGACACTTCTCCCTCTAGACTACAGATCCAGAGGATCAAGCCTATTGGGGATGTTCATGGGATGGCACTCAATGTAAAATAGTAAATGTGGTAACTTTCAATAAGAGGGAAATGTGTTCATATCTTGGATCCAGGTGACATGATAAACATCTCAGGCTGAGATCTTGTTTATGATCGCATTTGTATGTCTATTGTAGGAAAAATAACCCTTTAATGATAACCCATTCCTGCAAAAAAGCGCTTGGTGTCCTCAGTTCTCATACAGAAAAACGCCAACTGAAAAGTACAGATGGATATGTGTATATCCAATCAAACGAACAACTATGGACTGGACAATGCAGCTGGGTGAAACAGGATGAGACAATTCACAGCTAGAGACAGAGAATGGTGTGCAAGGACTAAGGACTCACTCTGTTTGTTGTCATCAACTGTATTGTGCTTTTATGTTTTCTTTTTCTGTGTGATCTCTGGGGTGTTATGCATGTTTTTAAACCATTTCATTATCTGATATCATATATATTTGTGTCACTTAATCTTGTTTATTAAATACCTACTTCCATATATAGAGGCGAGGCCAGTGTTTTGTTGATTCATTATTTTACACACATTGTTTATTTTAATTGGTTTGCTATTTATCCTATATTTCTATGACAAATGAGTCCTGGGGGAACCACTATCTCATATTTATCCAAATTCTTCTCTGCAAATTGCTTTTCTGAATATATAAATAAAACTGTGGAGGCCAACAGTCTTTACAGTGCAGCATCATGGGTTCACACCAGCTTTCGAAGAACAATGCTTGGTGGCTTTTTAAAAACTTTTTATACAAATTGACTGAGCCTGTATCCGACCCATAATGTGTATACTTTCTGTGCTTACTTTTGCTATGCTGTTGCAACTTCTTATGATTCTGTAAATTATATTCTTTATCTGTAAAGCTCCATGGAGTTTTGCTATTGCATCTATCATTGTTTTATTTGTGACTTGATGCCCCATTTGTCTATCTGCTGGAGTGGGAGCACCTCCATAAACTGTCCATGCTCCCACTTTGATTAACTCGTTCCTCCGTCTCATTTAGACTCAGGTGACCAATGGGCTTTTGATGGATGAACTGTAACTTTCTCTGCAGTCAGAAAACCTTGACCTGACAGCCCATTCACCACAGAGCTGCCATTGATTTTCATCGCCTGCGATAGCCATGCTGGAGATGGAGAACCCAAGAAGCGAATGTAAATCATAGTACTGATGTTCAGGGAGAAAGCTCCCTGTGCATCAGAGAAATGTTTTTGTTTTTATGAACGAAAACTCCTGATCTGTGAGGTAATTTCAGAGAAACAAAACATGAATGTCAAGTAGGCCAAACAAATATGTCACATCCATCTGTGCCTTCAGTGTATGTGCTTGACTCGTGAACGAACTAAAAGCACAGAGATCCCCACCAGGAAGAGATCTCTAAATATGGTCAGCAGACTGCCGATGGTAGAGTCCCTGACCTCTGCTAACCCTGTGGGCTAGTCGGAGGCCTGCCAAACACCCATGTGCCATGTTCAGGCTATTGAGAACCTTGAATAAATTGATTAATACGTTTATTTGTTGGCAATCTTTTAGATCGATGTCTTTACCCAACAATGATTTCCATAAAGCCAGGTTTTCAATTACTGGTTACAGAAGATATTAAGGGGCATATGTATGAAACTCCCGTTTTGCGAATCTCAAATTGCGATATTTTGCGATTTGCAGTTTGAAATTCGCAAATCGGGATGTATATAAAAAATCTCTAATGTTTAGCGATTTCTTAAAAATCGTAAAAAAGTCTCATAAACATGATTTGCGATTCCTTAATTGCGAAATTCGCAAATTAAGAAATCGCAAAAGCGGGAATCTGCCATACAGGTGCAGCCTGATGACATCACAACCAGGAAGTGGGAGTGATTTGCTGCACCTGCTTACCTGAGCCACACCCAGAGGCTGTTTGGAGAGTGTGAGGAGGCATCCCAGGAGAGAACAAACCCCAATGGAGTCCCAGAAGCAACATGAGGGCAAGGAGGCTGAGAAGAGAAAGAGGAAACACAAATTCTCTGACAAGGAGCAGGAGGTCCTCATAGAGGAGATGGTTTGCAGCCATGAGCTCCTCTTTGGCAAAAAGGCACTGAGAGTCCCAGGAGCAAGAAAAAGAAAGATCTGGCTGGACATACAAGAGAAAGTGAATGCTGTGGGTGTAACACATCGCACTGTCGAAGAATTGCGCAAGCGATGGTACGACATGCGGCAAAGGTCTAAGGAGAGGGTGGCAGCCAGACTCAAGGATGCAAACAAGACCGGGGGAGGACCATCCACATCAGCAGAGCCAACACTTCATGAGGAGCTTTTGAAGTCCACCCTCCTGCCTGAGAGCGTCGGTGGTGTGGCTGACATTGACAGCTCCGACCCTGCCTCCAGCAGCCAAGGTAAGATGCATGCAAAATAAATCTGCCCTGATCCCCATCCCATGCACACTTGCCCAAATGCGCAAAATATACACAACAAATGTCATTCCAGTCCAAGTCTGACAGCACACCCAGCAATGCATCATGGAAGTTGTAGTAATATGTATGACAGTGTGTCCATGACACATAGGAAATCAAATGCAACATGTGGGTTGGTGATAAGGGAATAATACAGTGTCAGAAGTTAGCCAAGACAAACTGTAGAAACTTTATTGAGTGCAAATTGCAGACAATGACACAAACTCATGTATTCCCCTTTACATCCACAGCACAATCCAGGGCACTTGATGACAGTGCAGAGGGAGATGAGCATGAACATCCTGAGGAGCAGCATGATGATGGGGACTCTAGTGACGATACGGAGCACACAAAAATCATGCGGAGGAAGCGCACACATGTGCCCCCACTGCCTCCATTGGAGGATGACATACAGCCCACAGGGGAGGACAGTGACAGAAGAGAGGAAAGTCAGGGTGTGTCACACATGCCGAGTCAGGAAACACCAAGGATGAGCATTCCAGCACTGGAAAGACGCAGGTCAAGACCCAGGAGCAGCACTGCCACTGATGAGGACAACACCGTATTTTCAGGTCTGGAACACAGCATGCTGCAGGTACAGCGCCTGCAATGTAAATCATTGCGCTCCATCAATAGGCAGCTATGAACTCTGAACAAAAATCAGCGCAACATGGGGGAGGGCATCATGGCCATGGCAGGTGCCATACGTGACCTCTGTGACACCCTGAAGCACAACCAAGACGCCAGTGACAGGGCTGCCCGACGTGCCAATGCACGACTGCACAACTACACTAAGGCCGTGAACCGCCTCTGCACCACCACCAGCAATCTGACACGTCTCAGCATTACCATGCAGTTGGAAATGTCGCACTGCTGTCAGGACATTGCAAGAGGGCTAGAACAGGTCACCAGTGCAGTGGAGCAAATGCAGACGTCCAACTCAGGTGGCACCGCTTTCATGGTCTCTGGCGAGAATGAGGAGACCTCAAGTAGGAGTTGCATCACACCTACATTGCCTGGAGCAAGAAGGCGCAGTTCCAGACAGGGTGCAGGACCTAGGAACACCACGGAGGGCACTCAGCCTGGATCCCAAACAGCACCAATGCGTCACTGCAGGAGGTGAACTGTTCAGTGACAATCTTGCATTAATGGGTGATGCAATCCAGCAATGCATATTGAACACTTACTTGTGAAGTACCTGCAATGTGTGCATAACATGTGCTGGGTACAGCAACAATGAATGCTTTAGAAGTGTGAATAAACACAGCACACATTAGAATCATTTTTTGTCTCATGTCATCATTACTCACCTAGAAGTAGTTTTGTGTGATCTCAGTCCGTCTCTGACGTCCAGCAGCTGCCCCGACTCCTGATGCTGGTCTGCCAGGGGGAGCAGGGCAATCATCATCCGATGTGTCTGTATCGGTCATATCAATTGTGGTGCCTTTCCTCATTGCCATGTTATGTAGCATTGCACAGCTTGCCATGATTTTACAGCAGGTCTCAGGGCTGTATTGCAGTGCACCTCCACTTTTATGCAGGCACCAGAACCGGCTCTTTAGGATTCCAAACGTACGCTCAATGACGCAGCGTGTAGATCTGTGTGCCCTGTTGTATCTCCTCTCACTTGCATTGGCTGGATCCAGATACGGGGTCAGGATGAAGTTCCGCACTGCATAGGCACTGTCACCTGCAGGGATAGACACAATAGGTAAATCAATGTCCCCTCATTTCAGAGATGTAGTGGATGTATGGATATGTGCCATGTATTTACCTAGCAGGTATCCCTCCCCAAACTCTCCAGCACTCAGACGTCTGTGTATTCCACTGTGTCTAAAGATGAAAGAGTCATGTGTACTGCCAGGGTATTTGGGTACAATGTCATTGATGATATACTTAGCATTGCACACAATCTGTATATTCAGGGAATGGTAGCATTTACGGTTTCTGTAGACATATTCAGTTGCTGATAGGGGTGTGATGGCCACATGGGTCCCATCGATGCAGCCAATGACGTGGGGGAAACGTGCAATCTGGTAGAAGTCAAGTTTTGTTTGCTGTAATGCCTGTTGGGTGGTGGGAAAGTATATGTGATGTGATAGCCTCTGTAGCATTGCATCTAGAAAGGCATGGAAAAAGCGCGAAAGGGCACTCTGTGACACCCCGCCAACCTCCGCTATGACCCCTTGAAAACTCCCTGAAGCCAGGAGGTGCAGGGAGCACAGGACCTGCACATGTGTGGGAATTGTTTGTGTCCTGCGTGTAGGGTGTTCCAAATAGGGTTTCAGCTCCTCAATCAGGTCCAATATGGTCTGTGGGTGCAGCCTGTACTTGTCATGGATGTCCTCTTCAGTCTGCTGGAACAGAGTGATGCGCAGCCTGAATATACGTTCCTGTCTCATTCTCCTCTGTGCAAGAGCCCGAATACGCAGCCTCCTGGCTATCACAAACAGTGCTGCCATTGTGAAAGGATCTGTTGCATTGTGGGGTGGTTTAAGTACCTTGCACCTGTTTACCACCTGCATGCACTTGGTGGTAATTGCGATTTATTATTTTGCGAATTTCTTAAATTTCGCAATTAGCGATTTTTTCATACATGTCCTTGCGATTTCTTTGTTTGCGATATCCTTTTTGCAATTTTCGCAAATTGAGAATATCGATTTCTTAATTTGCACTGGGAATGTGTGTCATACATATGAAATAGCGATTTTTTATTCGCAAACGCTGTTTTTTGCGATTCGCAGCGTTTGCGAATAAAATTTTGTTTCAGACATATGCCCCTAAGTGAGGTGGACAGGGTACTGCCTGCCAATCCAAGCCCCCTTGGCTTTGTCAACAGACTTCTTTATCCGATGGCCCAATAGCGCAGGGAACGTAGAATGAAGGATATCACACCATATACCATATTTAGGGTGTACAGAGCAATGTATTATTGTTCCTGTTCGTCACAGCCAGGAAAAATCTGGTGTTGAGGGATAGGGAAAAAAACAAATGGCCCCGACATACTGGGAAAAAGCTCCTTGGGTATGAGGTTATTGGTTTTGGTTTTCCCATGAACAGACTCTTGCTTTGGGAGTTCGTTTTTAGAAAACAAAAAGAAATTACAAGTTTTGGAGAATGATCATCAAAGCTGATGGCAGACTTCCACCAAGCTTTTAGTGCATTGAAAGGAACTGTTTTAACAGTAGTTCTTTTCAACTCGAAATCTGGCAAGCGATAGTCCATCAAGGTGGTTGAGGTATTGAGAAAACCTTCATCAAGTCACCAAAACGCCAGGAATAGTTAAAGTGACATTACACTCTTTAAACACTTATGGCATCACAGGGTTGACCCCGTGTCCCATCCATAGACCTTCAAAAGCCTTGTTTTGGCTGCAGAGGGGCAGAGGAAGGCCATGTGCCTGAGGCTGCAGTTGCAAACTTCATTGCCATCTCTGGGTGAAACTCCTTCCGAGCGGCCCAGCGCGGTGTTACATGTCTTAGCCTATATTAATCTGCCTGGTCAAATCTTAATTTTCACATCCTGTGTACAATTTACAAAATCATCACGAATCCATAAACCATGCCTTCAGCAGAGTATAAATACCCCAGACACGTCCTGCTGAAAATGGGCACACCTTAAATCCCCCAAAATATTCATAAGCTTTGGCAGGAAACAAGATGTGGGAAAGTAGACTCGGCACGCAGACTGCGCGAGATTGAGCCAACAAAGTGTCACTTTCGCTTTGTTCTGCTTTGCAGGACACGCAGTGCTCTATGCATGCAGTTGGGCGAGTCGCATATTGAGAGGAGCCCAGCCCTTAGCATGGTCAGAAAGGTGTCACTGCTGACAGTCTCTGATCCCAACACAAAGGCATGCTTGAATTTATCAGAAATGTCCCTGTCAGTTGTGGGTCGCTTTACACATCTTGCTGTCAGTCAAGTTACATTTCTCAGCACAGTTTAGGATCCTGTTATGTTCCTATGAGGTTCCATTAAGAAAGGCATAGGAAATCCTTGACATTTATAGGTTGACCTGAGTTTCTTACAGTTAATATTGGTACAGAATATTTGCAAAAATTCAAGAATTACAACTGTTTTATAATTTACATTAAAAAACACTTTTATGAACGTCATTAGCTATCATTATCCTCACACCCACAATTTCTTTGCTGTGTCTAATCTAATATCTAAACTAATTGAGGTGCTGTTTTTTGGGGGGCTTCAGTGTAAATCTGCGGCAGAAACAAAACAAAAAATGTCCGTACAAGCACAACGAGATCATAATTGTTCTTGAAGCAGTGCTAGATTAGACACAATACAAGCAAAGATTTTGCAGTTGAAAAGAAGTTCTAACTGCTGCAGGATGAATGATGAAAAGTAGTATACTACCTGAAGAATATATTCAGTACAACCTAGGTGCAAAATATCATTAGCCTTAAAAATGGCGCCAAACCACATAGTGTATATGGTGCAATTCTTGGTATCCGTGTGGGGATAACAATGTTACAACAAATAGGAAACTTTATTAAAACAATTTGTTGTTTTAGAATATTCCTGTCACAAAATACAATTTCTACTATTATGCTGGGCAATACTAACACCTGTTGTCCATAGTGCCTAGAAAACGAAGGATTTACACCTGTTGTCCATAGTGCCTAGAAAACGAAGGATTTCGCTAGAAAGCGGTAAGCACAATATAAAAAGCAATGATACTAAAACGTAGTGTTGCTATGGCTAAAGCTGGGCTCTCTAAAAGGAGTGCTCAAGGTCATAGACTTCTGTACCTACAGCTCCCTTTCTTCCTGTCCTTATTTACTGTTTTGCCTCAGCGTGGTTCGCTGCCCCCCCTCCCCCTCTCCTGTCGGTTCGAGCCAAGTCCAGCCCAAACCCTGATCTGCCTTGTCTGCTTTCCTTGGCTGGCTTTCCCTGCGCCTCGCGCGGCTGTTCTGTGAGCGCCACAATGCTGGCACGCGGCGCCGAAACGTTCGCGCCATCTCTTGCTGGATCAGCAAGCCTCACCTCCCAGAGTCTGGTGTGGTGCAGCGGGTTCTGACTGATCATCAATCTTTCCGCTGCCCGACAGTTGTTCCTGGGACACACTCTGGAGCAGGTGGCAGATGCGCCGGTGCCTTCTGAGACAGGCTCTCGTAGGTGTGCCTGCAAACGCTCCTTTCTGCACGGGTCTCTTGCTGGTGGAGATGCAGATGAAGAGAGGGGCTGCCTGGAAATGGCCGATTTCAAAGTTTCAGATTTATTTTCAGGTGGCATGAAAATGTCCAGTATGCAAAATACATGTCTTGTTCTAATGTATGCAATATTTCTCATTACTAATGCTATGAAAGGCCAACACCGGTTTCAGCAGTTTACTGTTACGTGATTTTTATTTATTTCGTTTTTGTTCTTTTGCTCTTGAGAGTCTAAATTCTCCTGTTGGGCGAGCGTACTGCTCCCAGGATGCTTTTTTCCGGGCCACGGAAGACCTGGCTTGGCAGTTCGGGCTGGACTGTTCCCAAGAGGAACAGAGTCCAGACTGATTTGCATATGGCTGGCTCTGACCTGGGGTGGCAAAGTGAGCTAAAGAACGATGATGAATTTAACCCTGATCTAATAGTGACTGGGGGTGAGTGTCTGAAAAGTTTCAGCGCTCCGTCCATCATCTTATTGTGTTTGTACTGCTCCAGTTGGGCTCAGCCAAGACTTGAACCTTACTTTCGGCTTGAAATGAGTGTTGGGAAACAGTGGGATGCTAAATGCAGTATTTTATAGGTTTCTGGTCCTTAAATTTAAGCCAGGGTACATTGCTTCAGCCGGCACATTTCACAGACTGGTTACCTCCAGTGCTTAATTTGTATAAAATATAGGTTCAGGGACTCGTCAGGAGGCCATTGCATCTCAGACCACTCACTGCCCCGGCCAGCACTGCCAATGACAGTATCTACACAATTACTATCTATCCTACGTCCGACAAGTCCGACAATTCAGACTGTTAAAGGCCCCCAAAACTTAACGATTGGCTTGGGCAGCAGGTAATAGTTGTTTTATTGTATGTTAAATTAACAAACAACTGTTATTCTGCTCATCTCTAAATGACACAAGCAGTGCCACCATGTGGCAGCTGTCATTAATGCCGGTGTTGACATTTAGGTGCCTGTGCTGAGCAGCGGAAAACACCGTCTCAAAGTAAGCACTGGTTCCATCCATTTCACCCTTTCTTTCGAGTTGTTTGTTGTCACCTGGTATACTTTGCAGTGCTCCATATTCACACTCAGCTTTTGAAAATGATTCTTTAGTCTGTGACTGGTGTGCTTGTGCCTGTTGTACTTCTATGGTACTGCAGTATTGCTCCTGGTAGGCCTGAGGTCATTGGTTGTAGGCAGGTGCAGATTATACCCCATTGGAAAGACCGTGGAAACACAGATACAACCATACCCAACCCTTGCCTCAAGTGGCATACAAGTGTCCACCTGCACAAAGCCACATATAAGAGAATGAGGTGGAGTTGGAGCACATGGTGGTGGGGTTAAGCCAATTTACACAGGCGCACCCATTGAGGCACACCAAGCTGTCTTGACTGGGCAAGCTCATACTACTGTGGGGCATATCATGGATATGCAGGAGCAATGTAATTGGGTGATCTTTGGAACACTCCTTCTATTCATGAATGACTGAGAGGATATTGCCTCCGTGCTGCTTCCCTTAGTACCTGGAGCGCCCATTCTGGAATGGGATACCATGTGTCTGGAAGCTAGAATTTCTCACTATTGCTTGACAGCTTAAAGTAATAGATTCATGCGCCTTTTGGTAATTCATTTTCATTTTACTGATCAAGTATTCTTTTTTCAAATCTTTTAAATGAGCGCACTATTAGTTCTCGTTGTCAGGGTCCTGCACAGCTCTGGGTCAGACTGGTCTGTAGGGCAATGAGGCAGTGCCCGAAGGGCTGCTCTTACAGGTCAGAGTTTGGTCCGTTTTTCTGTCTGTTTGTGGACCTGTTTCATGTTCTGGTGCTTAAATCTATGCATTCTCCCATACCTTGTACAACATTTATACAACCTGTCTTTGCAAGGTCATATGGCCGCAGTTTGCAAACATGGCCCATTTCTTTAGATGTCTGTTTCACTCATTCTGACTCTGCGGCTCATTTGCAGGTTTCTTATCCAAAATGATTAAACACAGACATGGGTTTCCCTACTGAATATTATGCGACTAACACACAAGAGGACCACCTAATGGTTGATTCTAGCAAAGTTGTTAGCCTTTATACTCTCGTTGTTTTGTTTTGGCGCAGAGGTTTCCAGTTAATGATGCTTGATGGCAGCACAGTGTTACCAAAGAATCATTTGTCAATCTGGATTATGTAAATTCAATTCATCACTCTGATTCAGGTCTCAAGACACTTTGAGATACATTGATGTACTGTACAACTGGAATTCAGTCTTGGTTGTTTCTCTTTTGGATTGATATTTCCGTCAGAAGATGGGCTTCATTACGGGGTTTCTAATATGATTTGCTTCTTACACTTTGTCCCGAGGATGGTCTAAAGTACTGCTTTGACGTCTGGAGACCGAAACGTTGATGCATTGACCACTACGTGCTCTTTTGAATGGATTCATAAGGCTACTACAAGGAAAAGCATTCAGAGAGGGTCTTTTTGAATCATTGGGTTTTGGTCCCACACTGTCAAAGGTCACAATTGGGACTTAAAGATATTACTGTGACCCATCAATGACCTTGGGCTGATGCTTTTTCTAGACCCTAAAAAGATCTGGAGTATTGTCAAATAAATGCGCATGTTCTTATTTTGTACTTGAACTACGCCTTGCTTATATAATTTTGAAATGAACTATGAATGCAACTATTTGAATGAATGATGCATTAAAGAGTTAGGTTGGTTATTATATTTACCAATCCATTGACTGCTTGATTCCTTCAGGAGCCCTCGTTCTTTTATATTTTACATAGACTTTTATGCCACGGCACTTGCATACTCCATGGTACACAAGAAGAGCTCCTGAAGCCTACCTTTCTCTTTGAGAGGTTTCTGCAGAAGCGCTATGTGATCTTCAGAATGACATAATTTGCTGTGACAGCTTCTGATTGACAGGAGTACGCGCGCGAACATATCATGTAGACCATCTCTCCTGGTAGGCGTAGGTGTCTGCGAAATGATTAACTCGCATCATTCTAATTATTGACTGAATTTGAAAATGTTTAAATTCTGAGCAAGGTACCAAATAACAGTGTAACACTTCCTTTCATAAGCACACCAGAAATTAAATGTTCTGTCATATTTTGTATTTCAAAAGAATCCAGCAGCCTAATGAAGCTGACATTGTAAAGCCCAATGCATATGCTCAGGCAATTATTTGTTGCCTTTAAATGCTTATGCTTTTAATTGAGCGGGAAGCTGTACCACTCACCGATAACCTTTTGACTGCGTGGGGATTTTGTAATTTGTTATCACTTTTCCTAGGATGCGAGACGATTTCTAGATGCCAGAACATACAGGGTCCCTGCCTCCCACCTGCCTAGTTTGATTCTTGAATATCTTCAACCGCAAAAAGGGATTTTGATTTTTTTGTATTAATTGTCAAATATTGCTGCTGTTCCATATCCATCTCCGGGAGATCACGTCACTTGTCAGCTTTGCATATTTTAAACGGGGGGGAGGCGGGGTGGGGACGTGGAGGGGGGGTTAGGTGGCAGAAATGTGCTCTTGGATGAGCCTAATTAGAAGCATTTGGGCTGCATTGCAAGGATTAGCGGGAATTTTATTTTCAAGAAAACAAATATTAGGACAAAAATTTAATTTTCTTTAAAAAGCCAAAAATGCTTTTCGATTATATTGTGCACTAAAGTAGTTTATTTAATAAGTGTTCCCTTATTTGATGTCTTCATTGATAGGAAAAGAAAGTCTGAGAGCTCAAATGATATTCAAGACTTGGAACTCACCAAAGTTTCTTTCCTCTGAGGATAGGTTCCTTGACAAAGTGTTTCCCTCTCAGCAGATCTCTTATGATAAATGTTTTCCCGCTCTATCCTCCTTCCACCTCAGGAGGTCTTCTTTGAGAAGCTTTTTCCCTCTTGATAGGTATTCTTTGATGACGTTGCTAGAGTAAATGGCCGTCTGATAAGAAAAGACATTTGAACAGTGAACTGTATAAAGAGAATTGCGTGTTGCTGATGATAATAGGCGTGACTGTTACCGAAAATGAATGAACTGAATGAAAGTCCTCATAAGAAGGGTAGATGGATGAAGGGTGAGTGGAGTTGAGCTACTAGGATCGAAAACTGCGTCACTCTGGTTCCCAGCAGATGTCTCCGTAACATCCATGCGACCACTGATCTTTCAGACTTCTCCCTCCATAGTGCCGTAGTTAAACGAACCCGTTTCCAGCTCTCCGTGCTCCACCATGTTGTATTACTCCTCGGAATGTATCACATAGATGCCGGGTGGGGGGCGGTTTGATTCATACTGATATCATTATTACACGTTTGCCAAATAAAGGTAGTTCATGTGATCGAGAGAACAAAATTGTGCAGCCACAATGGGCTTAGCACTGTAAATGGAAACCATGTATGATATAGGTTCAAATGACTCAATTGGACTCCCCCGATCCGATCCAATCCAATCGACTTTGCAGCGTGCATCAGGTGTGTGGAATAATAAACCGAGTACCAGGACAAGCTGCCCACTTATTGTGCTCTGAATAGAACCCTTCACTCAAACACACCACAGCCAGTTCTTAATTTATAAAACAATAAGTGCCAGGTCCCTCGCCAGGAGGCCACTGCCGCGTGCGCCACCCATTGCCCCTGCCAGCGCTGCCAATGACGGTACCTACACAACTACTCACCATCATACTGCTACAAGAGTGACAATTCAGACTGTTCAAGGCCCCCAAAACTATAAGAATGGCTTGTGCGGCAGGTGTTAGATGTTTTTAATGTATATTGAATTAATAAGCAACTGTTGTTCTGCTCCTCTTTAAATTAAATAAACAGCGGCACTATGTGGCAGCTGTCACAAGTGCCGGTGTTTATAATTAAATGCCAGTGCTGAGCACCAGAAACAAACAGGTTCAAATTAAGCACAGATCACAGTTCATTGTCCACTAGCATTTACTTGTGATTCAGACGACCCTACACTATTCAGCCCTAGCTCTGTTAACAACAAAAACGGACCCAGATCAACTCCTATCTGAACTTTTCTGTTCTGGCCTCTCTCAGCAATTTCAGGTGCAACTGAAACTGTCACTGTGCATGTGCAATGGCTAAAGAGGCGGTTCGACAAATAATTCTATGGAGGGTGCTTAGGCGCAAGTGCTATGAAAATAAATAAATATATGATACGCCTTGCACATACTGTATTCATAAGCTCAGTGAAGTGCCCCTAAAACAGGTGTGAATCTATAAAAACATGTTAATATTTGAAATATAAGTGCCCCGGAATGTTATGGACACAGGAAACGGAAATAAAATGGGGCCTCTTCACAAAGGCATTTTGAAGTAGGTAAAACTGAACTCCTTTAGCGCTCTTTTGCATACTATTGCATGCCTTTTTGAATCCAAAAACATTTAAAATTGGAATAAAATAACATTATTCATGGAATAGTCATAAACAATTACTACAATTAGAAAGGACTGTGCCATCTTTGCACTTCTACAAATAAGGTGGCTTTCGTATGGGGGCCTATTCACAAAAGAATGTACGAGGATGTAAAAGAGTACTCCTTTTTTTTTTTTTGAAACCTTTATTACAGAAGTCAAAAGAGATACAAAAATGGGCCTACAACCTTCGGGCCGGCCGCTAGCAAACAATAAGAGCATAGAATACAAGTGGGAAACACACGCTGCAGCGTGAGAGAGATCACAGGAGTTGGAAAGAAAAAACGTTGGCGGCCACACCGTCCGGACCCCCCAGATGGCGGTTCCATTTTTATGTAAGAAATAACAAACAAATCCACAAGGCAGCAAGAAGTCGAGGCAGCAGTATGAGCTCCCCTGGGGAGGACCCTACCGATCCACAGGAAAAGTGGGGGGGGACAGGCCGGAGCGGAGACAAAGTGGACTCAGTACCCAGAACCAAGGAGACAAGGAGACTAGGGAGACGGGGCCAGTGCCAGATCAGGCGTCAGCGGCGGGGTGCAAATTCCGCCACGGTAGGAGTTCCAGGGGCCCCACACTTTCACCCATTTCCCAGGCTTACCTCTCGCGAGATACACCACTTTTTCCCGAAACATACACCAATCCATGTTGTCCTTCCATGCCGAGATCGTTGGCGACCTCTGGGAGCCCCACAATTGAGCTATGTCACGCTTGGCCACCATATAGCCCAAAGTCACCCACCACGTCTGCGGCACTGAGTAATCAGTTGGCTCCCACACATTTAGCAGACACCTCCTCGCCTCAGGAAGCAGCGGCACATGTGTGACCGCCTGCAGCACCGCATGCACACCACGCCAGAATCGCGCCACCTCCGGACATTCCCACAAAATGTGGACGAAGGTCCCTAATGAACCACACCCACGCTTACACAACCCATCCACGGAATATCCCATACGCATCAGACCCGGCCCCGTAACATAGACCCTATGGAGTATTTTGAGCTGGACGAAGCGAAGGCGGGCCGGTATGGCCACCTCTTTCGGGAAGGCCACCGCAGACACCCAGTCCTCGTCGTCCAGCTCCAATCCATCGGCGACCCACGCCTCACGAAGGCTAGTCAACAGTCCCGAGCGATCGTTGATGAGCTTTTTGTAAATCAAGGAAATCGTGCCATCCGGCACATGCCCATCTAGCACTCTATCTTCCAGAGGGGAGTACTCTGGGATGGAGGCAACATCCGGGAATACGGAGACCAGCGCGTGACGGACCTGTAGATATCGAAAGTACTCCCTGTCCTGCAACTGGAATTCCGTCTGCAGCACATCGAACGTTTTGAATCCCCCCCTCGTCCAGAGATCGCCCACCCTGCTGATGCCTATCATGTCCCACTTCTCAAAGCCCTTCGAGGTCCACAGGGAGCCCAGCTGCTCAGAGGCATACAGTGGCGTCGCCCGGGTCAATCGATCCTTCCACCCCATCGCCAAGTTTGCCGCGTGCCACACCCATACCATGACCCGCGTAGGGCCCGTCAGACGCGCGTCGAGCGATCGAGAATAAAGCGCCCGATTATAGTCACCAACCGGCAGTAATAGTTTATCCATCTCAAAGGCCGGGTTTAGAGCGGGCCCGTAAAGGCCGTGGTTTATCGCGGCCAGCTGGGAAGCCCAGTAGTACCGTTTGATGTCTGGGAGGGCGACCCCCCCGTCATACCACGGGAGTGTCAGCTTCGCAAGGGCGATACGCGGCCTCCCATCCCAGAATAGGTGGCGCTGCAGACTCTCCACCTCGCGAAATTAGCGCGCCGGGACAACGTCCATCGTGTTCTGTAAAGCATATAGGAAACGTGGCAGCGACATCATCTTAAACAATGCCGCACGGCCAAGCGATGAGAGCGGCAAGCGCCTCCAACGCGCCACATCCTCCTTCAGGCGCTGGAGGGGGGGGGAGCAAATTTTGTTTATATCGGGCCTCAGCGTCCAGGGTGATAAAGATACCCAGGTACTTAAATCCCTGCTGAGCGACCTGGATAGGGCAGCCCCGCGGTAGGATAGGAGTCTCCCCAGAGAGGACATACACACAGGATTTAGCCCAGTTGATGACTAGGCCAGAATTGCGGCCAAAGGAATGCAAAACATCCACTAATACAATCAGCGATTTACGCGGGGAAGCAAGGTATAAAAGGATATCATCTGCGTAAAGGGACACGCGATCCTCATACTCAGGGGTCCAACGGAGACCACGAATGGAAGGTTCCCACCGCAGCCACTCCGCCAGGGGCTCCAAGGCAAGCGCGAAGAGGAGCGGCGACAGCGGGCAGCCCTGCCGCGTACCCCTGCCCAGCTCAAACGGAGCCGACACTCTGCCGTTCACCACCACCTGCGCCAGAGGTCCGGAGTATAACAGTTTCACCCAACCAATGAATCCCGGGCCAAAACCAAACTTCGCCAGCATCGCCCAAATATATGGCCACTCAAGCGTGTCGAACGCCATAGTGGCGTCCAAGGACGCCAAAATGGCCGGCTCTCGCATGAACGGGACCCGCGCGAGCACCCCATGCAAACGCCGCAGATTAAGCGCGGTGTTGCGATGAGGGATAAAGCCGGACTGGTCCTGGTGAATCAGATCGCACACCACGCTAACCAGCCGATTAGCCAGCACCTTGGCGAGAACTTTGGGCTCCGCATTCAACAGAGAAATGGGCCTGTAAGACGTGACCCGATCCCGCGGCCTCCCCTCCGTATGAATAACCACGATAGTGGCCAGACGCTGGTCCAGCGGGAGGGAACCCACCGAACGGGCCGCGAGGAACATAGCACGGAGATGTGGCGCCAGCGTATCCGGTCGCAGCTTGTACAATTCGATGGGAAGGCCATTAGGACCCATGGCCTTGCCGGAAGCGACCGAACGTATGGCGAGGGCAATCTCCTCAGATGTAGGGGCGGCGTCCAACGACACTTTATCCTCTTCCGAAAGGGAAGGCAGCGCAATGTCCCTGAGCAGAGCATGGGAATCCTCTTCCGAGCGGGAAGATACCGGGGAGTACACCCCACTGAAATATTCTGCGAAGCAATCAACAATTTCACCCGGATCAGTGACACACACACCATCCAATTTCTCAATCGACGGGACAACTCGACTCGCTCTCTCCTTTTTATCCAGCCACGCAATCAATTTACCAGCCTTATCACCCACATCATACAGTCTCCCATGCTGCTCTCTACTGAGGCCCCTGGCTGCCTCCGTGACGAGGGCCTTATAGTCCGCCCGCTTGTGTCGGAGAGCATGTAATTTGTCGTCCGTCACCCCACATTCCAGATCACCCTCCAACTCAGTTATCTCAGTTTCAATACGGGTCACCTCCTCCCGCCCGCGCCACCGGGAATGGGAAATAAGGGACAGGGCCTCCCCCCGGATTACCGTCTTAAACGCCTCCCACAGAGAGACCACAGACGATACAGACCCCACATTATCTTCAAAATACCGCTCAAGAGATTTAACCAAATCTGCGCGAATTGTGGGGTCACGCAGGTACCAGGGATTGACCGGGACCACCCTCCCCTCCCCCCTTGGGACAACGTCGAAGTGCAGCAGGAGCGGGGAGTGGTCCGAAATACCCCGCGCCAAATGTCGTACCTCCCCAACCCTCCCCGCCTGTGCCGCTGGCATCAGAACATAATCAAGCCTTGAAAGACTGCCATGAGCTCCGGAATGAAAGGTGTACTGTATCTGCGTAGGGTGTTTCCGCCGCCAACAATCCACCAGCCCCAATGTATCCAAGAGGCCGGACAACCACGCTTGGGCACGGGGAAGATCCTTAGGAGGGTGACGATCCTCAGTACCGGAGACTACAGCGTTAAAATCTCCCCCAACCACTAGAATCCCCTCCGGAAGGCCAAGGAGGAGGCGTCCCAGATCAGCGAAAGTAGTTGTTTGCAACCCTGGCGGGACATAAACAGAAACGAAAACAATCACTCTACCCTCCAATCTACCCACCAGAGCCGTGTATCGTCCCCTGTCATCGTGGAACACCTCATCCATTTCCAACGGGAGCGAAGTTTTAACCATGATTCCCACGCCCCTCGAACCAGAGGTGAAGCCCGAGTGGGCTATAAGGCGATAGCCCCGTCTATTCATAGCACGAAAGGAGTTTCCAATGAGGTGTGTTTCCTGCAGAAATACTATATCGGGAGAAATACGTTTTAAAAACTGCAGGACCACACCCCGTTTTATCCTGTCCCCCAGTCCATTAACATTCCAGGACAAAAGACTCAGTCCCCTACCCCCCATCATAGCCGAAGTCGAGCCATCTCCCCCCAGGGAGCACTGTAGAAGTAGCACAACAATACATCTGCATTGTGGTACAAATAAACAATACCCAACCCAAACCCAACAGCCCCAACAAAACTCCCCCCTCCCTGCACCCCTGCATGAGCCCAAACAGCCCCCCCAACTTGCAGTGTGCCTGTCGCCCCTATGTAAATGAAACTACTAAGACCCCCTAGAGGAGGAGGGAGAACCCCCTCGAGACCCAGCACAACCTCCCATGGAGGGGAAACAAGGCACAATAGGCAAAAGACCCTAAGCATGGCCAAAAGTGGCATCATCCGGGGTGAGCCACGGCGTCAGTACCTCAGACCCGGTCCGGTGAGCGCTCACCTCCCGTCGCCCCCCCTCCATCCCGACCATGTCCCCCAGTCAAAGTGTCCAACCAGTCCCCGGCCATGTCAGGACGGTCATAAAAGTGAGTGCGACCATCCGCCTCCACCCGCAGCCTGGCGGGGAAGAGCATGGCATATTTTAGGTTCATGTCCCGAAGCCGCCGCTTGACACCCAGGAAACTCAGTCTCTGCTTCTGGACCGCCTGCGTGAAGTCAGGATAAAAGTTCACCTCCATGTTTTCCAGCTTAATCGGCCCTTGCAGTCTGGAAGCTTGCAGAATCGCATCCCTGTCCCGAAAGTTAAAAATACGGGCAATAAGAGGCCGCGGAGGGGCTCCGACCTTCGGCCTGCCTCCGGGAACTCTATGGGCCCTCTCCACCGCAAAGAATTTGCTCAGCCCCTTAGGCTGGAGATGGGTAGAGACCAGGTCCTCCACAAAGAGATCCGCCGCCGACTCCTCCCGTCCCTCGGGCACTCCAATAATGCGGATATTATTCCTCCGGGCCCTGCTCTCGGAGTCCTCCAGGCGCCGATCCAGGAGCGCACTTGCCTGACGGAGCCGATGCACCTCCGTCTGAAGGGCCGCTACCTCAGTCGTGAGGCCCGACGCGGTGTGGGCCAAAGAGTCGACCCGGTCATTGGTCTTAGAGAGATCGGCTCTAACAAGGTTGACATCGATGAGGACCGCGTCGAGTTTATGTGCCAAGGTGTCGAATTGCTGGCCCACTGAGGTCTTCATCTCAGCAATGGCGCCCATAACATCCTGCAAAGTCAGATCCGCAGGCAAATCCGGGGCATCCGAGGGGCACTCGGAGGACTTGTGCGATCCGCCGGGATACCCCTTCGGGAGGGTGTAGCGGTCCATAATGTTGGCCTGATGCGCGGTGCCACGCCGTGTAGACTTGGCCTTCAACCGATCCCCATCCTGCTTCGTGGCCATCGTCGTGTGGCTCGCGCCCTCACCAGCTACGCAGTGGAGAGCAAGCAATCAAGGCCGAGAGCCCCGGGGGTCACCCCAGGACGGCAGAGCGGGCCACCGCAGGCAGGCAGGGTCTCCCAGCGAGGCCACCCCAACACAAAGAAGCGCCGTAATCCCACTTGCGATGAGGGCAGGGGGAGTCAAAAGCGAAAGTGAAAGTGCGGGGTACGCGACTCGCCAGGCCCAGCCCGCCGTTGTTGTTCACTTCGCCACTGGGTTACCCCCAAACTCGAATCCGGGGTCAGGAGGGAAGTAGGCCGCAAACTTCGGTCGGTGCTCACCCCGGCACCCGGGGTCCGATTCAAAAACGGAAAACGGGTACCACCTCGGCTCAGGCTCACCGACACAGTCCCCTCAACCGATTCAGGATGAAGGCAGGATAAACGTAGGAGGTTGCGGAGGTCCTCGGGAGCCTCGCACCTACGCGGCCATCTTGGTTGCGCGCTA
This sequence comes from Triturus cristatus, assembly GCF_964204655.1. NCBI lineage: Eukaryota > Metazoa > Chordata > Amphibia > Caudata > Salamandridae > Triturus > Triturus cristatus. The sequence goes on from NC_140584.1 coordinate 551,444,522, forward strand.
GGCTCCTCCTCCAAAGAGTACTCCTTTAATTCTACCTGCCATACTCATAAATGCTTTCGTGAATCAGCAGAAAGCAGACAGTGAAGTGTAGCAGCATACAGAACCATTGAAACCCACCCTTGTTTTGAACAATCACCCTTGCACTAGTTGTTCCCGTCTACAACTAGGTGGGAATGGCGCAATTTGTGAAATCAACAAAGCCCATATTGCAAGAGCAGAAAACAGAAATATTTATATAACCGTAGTCAGTGCCTAACATTTATGCTAAGTAGGTACATGTGCCTTGGCCTATTTAAATGAAGAGGTCAGCAAAAGTTAAGAAAGGAGTGAAGACTTTGATTGACTTAAAATATGGGATGCTTGTAATTTTAATCAGATTGAAAATGAAGACATACTGTACTTCAGATAACATAGCAGCGCCGTGTTATTGAATTTAAAATCTAATGACAGCCACTGTCATCATAACTTAAACACAGCTCTGGTGCCCTGGGCAGTAACTGCTGACACTTTAGAACAAGCAGCAGCAAAGAACTGGTTTTTTTTCAGAAAGGGAGTGACTGTGAACTGAACAGAGCAGAGGAATTTGACCTGGGCTTCATGTATTTACCAAAGACAGATTTAATTGTACTTTTGACAGATGACATAATGGAGTATGATATTATGTTTTCTTTACCATCAGCTAATTTGCTGTTTGATATACTTCAGACTTTCCGCCTTTCGCGTAGGATTTGCTGATTTGATCTGACAGTATCGTTATGTAAAAATTGCCAGACGGTCAAACAGGTATGAGAACTCTAGCTATCAAATCCCTTAAATGGAAAACACTCTTGTTCTTCAGGGAACACGATTGCTTTTTATCAAAAGAGCGCAGCTAATAAACATCACTAAGGGTCGGAATGTAAAGTATAGTTTTCTCGTTGGAGACCAATAGAGAGTGTATGCGAGCTCTTTATGAGCTGCCAAAAGCTGTTTTGGTCAATGCTGCCCCTGTTGAACTTTGAAATGCTCTCTAGTGAATATTGTTAATATTCAAAATATCCAATAATATGCTAGATAAATCTCATGATGAATAACGGATATTTTATCGAGAATATCTTAAAAAACTGAGGTACATTTTAGGACTTCAAAAAACTTTAATGTGAAAGTGAAAGGTTATTTTTTGCCAGTAAAATTCTGTTTAGACACTCTTAAAGAAATGGAAGGGAAATCTACCTGAAAGGTAGAGTTGGCATTTGCAGCATGTGGCGCTTTTTAAGTGTCCGGGTTCCCTCAATAATTCACTTAGAAATACATTAGGTTTTATCGGTTTATATTCCAATATTTGCTGAAGTGCTCCACAATCCCAATGGAATCACTACACAGTACAGAAATTGACATTGGAAATTTGTCTGGGATATTTTTGTGCCAGAAAGTGTGTAAACGTGAACGCCTTATTTGTTATGAATGGGATGAATGAACATGAACATGTTCTTACAGCTAAGAAGCACTACTAGCTGTACGTAAAATGTAAATTTCTCCTTCAAAATTTTGAAAACTTTACAAACTTTCTACTTCACGAAAATTGCCAAGTTTTACACAGTTCACCAAATTTTCCTTGCAGAAGACTATCTTGGAAAAATTATTGTTGAATGTAATTATCTCATGACTGCCAGTTGCTGATAACATACATCCTGCAATGCTACACAGATTCTTTTCACACCATTCTAATTTCACGACCTCTTGTTAAGGTTTTGCAAGAAACCTGCCAAAAAGTTTGGAAGAAAAGCTTGCACCCTCTCACACCACAAACTATGATATTGTTATATTTCCCGCTAAGAACATATCTCACTACTGGTCAGATGTGATCTCTAGACATGGTCCCAGTGTGTCGGGCTAGTGTCCCGACCATAAACAAACTCCTCCTCCTGTATCACTTGCTCCTCAGATTTGCTCTATCTTGAACACCACAGAAGGGCAAGGGGATGAAAACCAGGTTCAGAGGATGCGCAGGCTAGGCTGGCTAAACCGTGGTCTACGTGATGGGGAGGTGGCTGCTTGGATGGACTAAATAAATATTTGGGGGATGAAATTGGATGCAACAGGAGAAAGGAGCAGCCACGGTGAGACACGGAACAAAAGGCAAAGAGAGTTGTGTCAGAAATATTGTGAACACAACTGACATTTTAGCAGCATTTTAGATAGTTTGAAGAACATTTTAAAATGAGGAGTAAAGAAGAAATATTTTATGTGATAAGGTTATTATGTTTGCTACGAATGCAAAAGAATGTTAGAAAATTGGCAGCAGGATAGGTTGGCAATATATCTAAACAGAAATGAAGTAGGTTGATGGTCAGTAATTGGCCAGCACCCATACTGGATGGAACAAAAGTTGCCCAGCAATTTCAGCTTTACTAAATGACCTCAGTTCAGTAAGGAATGAGTTAATCGGTTAGCAGACAAATTAGTCTTGTAATTGTGTCGGCCTTGGACTGAGAGAATGGAGGACTAGATTAGAATGGATTACCATTTCCAAACTCATGGATGATAAGGAAACTTGGGCATGAAGGGTGATTATCGCCTCGCAAAGGGGGCAGACTTTACATCTAGACACCCTAACCGTACATATTTGGCTGCTTGGTAACTATGAATGTCAGGCCTAGGTCCCTGCATTTCTGTGGTGGATTTAGAGCTGTGCCTTGGGCTAATAACAGCACGCTGTCATTCAACTGTTCAGAACCAAAATCACGTGTTTTGTACTGATCAAGAATAGAACATTTCTCTCATTCAACAATATATGTGGCCAAAAGGCGTAGTAATTTTGGCCTTGTGACCTGGTTCATTCACAGATGGAGAAGTATTTATGTAATGCCTGAAATCATCTCAAACTGCAGCTGGCAGCGTCAGATTAACTCAGCAGAGTTGAATGAAGATGTTAATAAAAGAGGGTAAAATGGAGGCCCTAGTCCTACACCATGTTTTACCCTTTTTTGAAAGATTTGTTTTGCGCATCATGATTTTTTGATTGGATGTGTTTAGGATCCATCACATGTTATTGTAATTGTAATTCGCACTTGTAGAGCGCATTATCACCGTCAGGTCTCTAAGCGCTGTGAGAGAGAGCCCTACCCTAGCACGTGAGGAGATGTTCATTAATTAGGTTGTGCCCCAGGCTTCCGCAAAAAGGACTGTTTTTAACTTCTTCCTGAAAGGGAGAAGTGCGTGTTCCTTGCGCACATTCTCGCGCAGCTTGTTCCAGAGTTGAGGAATGGAGGTTGAAAAGGCTCTTCCTCCTTTAGAGGTCAAACTAAAGCGGGGGCAGGCAAGCAAGCTGGCCTGTAAGGACCGTAGCACCCTGCTAGGAGTATAGTTGACTAAACGATCTTTGATGTGTGTTGGGGCATGGCTATATATGGCTTTATGCGCGATGCAGAGGCCCTTAAACTTGGTTCTCTGCCTGACCGGGAGCCAGTGCAGCTGACGTAGGAGGTGGGTGACGTGGGCCCTCCTAGGCACTCTAAAAATAAATCTCGCGGCATCATTCATGATGACCTGTAATATGGCCAGCAGATTTCCTGGGAGGCCAATGTACAGGGAGTTCCCATAGTCTAGCCGTGACAGTATCATGGTCAAAACAGCCATTCTGAGTGTAGCAAATGTGAGAAGGGGGGTGAGAACATGTGTCGGCCTGCTGTCTCAGCAGGCCGACACATGTTCCTACTACTGCCGACACCTGCTGGGTCATAGAGAGCTTGGCATCAATTTTGATGCCCAAGCTTTTTACGGCCAGGGCCGGTTCAGGATTTGTGCCCAGTTCTTGTGGCCAAAAAAGGTCGCTCCAGAGGTTGCCATCTGTGGTTATGGCCAGTACCTTGGTCTTATCAGTATTAATTTTGAGGGAGTTGGCCGTAAATTTTAAACTGTTTTGCATTCTTGTGTAGGCGGCCGGGGAGCTGTCTATCTGGATGATAATTTGAGTGTCGTCGGTGTAGTTATAGATCTGACACTCCATGAGGTTCAGTGCAGCTATCAGGGGCTGGAGGTAGTCGTTGAATAGGAGAGGTGACAACGCCGAATCCTGTAGTAACCCGCACAAGAGTTTGCCAGAGTCGGACACATGGTCGGTCAGCTGTACTCTCTGGGATCGATTCTTGAGGAAAGATTTGAGCCACGTAAGGGCCGTGCCCTGGATGCCTAGCTCCGAAATCGGCGACAGAAGTTGGTCGTGGTTGACTGTATTAAATGCCGCGCATAGGTCCAGCAAAACCAGGGAACATGGCTTTTTCCTATCGGCCCTTAACCTGAGTTCATCCAGCACTGACAGCATTACCATTTCCGTGCTGTGATGAGCCCTAAACCCTGCCTGGTTGTTTTGTAAGAGGTGGTTTGCTTCTATGTGGTGTGACAGGGATTTCAACACGTGCTGTTCCAGCACTTTTGACAGGAATGGGAGTTGGGAGATCGGCCTAACATATTTTAGGTTCTTCACGTCTGCCCCTGGTTTTTTTAGAAGCGGGATGACACGAGCTTCCTTAAAATTGGTGGGGACGTGACCCGATTCTAGGGATTGATTTAGTAGCGAGAGAACCTTGCTTTCTTTCCCTGGTAGTGCCAACTTAAAGATCCTCGGTGGACAGGGGTCCGCAGGTGACCCTGACTTGACCCGCCCCATTAAGGGAGACATGGAGTCGCGGTGAGTGGTTTATCTTATGTGGGGGGCAGAGGTTCTGACGCTAGGGGACAATGAACAGTAGGAGTAAGATGAATTTCCGTCAGTAGGTCGTTCACTTTCTTTGAGAAGAAGGACTGGAACGTGTTGCAATCTTCCAGGCAGAAGGGGGGCTTCTGTTCCTGAGCTTGTCTCAGCTCTTTTAGAATCTGAAAAGTTTCTTTTTGTGGATTGTCAGCAGCCGAAATAATAGTTTCATAGAATTCTGCTTTCCTTGTTAAAATTCCCTTTTTATAGACTGCAAACATGGAGTGATATTCTATCCGGGCACCTGGGTCATAAGCTTTACGCCAGGCTCTCTTGCGCCAGCGAAGGGTTTGTTTCATGTTTCTTAAAGCTTCGTTGAACCAGGGGGCTCCTTTGCCTTTGTCCCTTACTCTTTCCCTATGCATTGGGGCTACCATGTCGATGGCGTTCTTCAGCCTTGTGGACAGGGTAGCACTTTCTACTTCAAGGTTTCCCTGTATTAGACTTAGGGTAGCTGATTTATGTAGGATATTAACCAGGTCATCAGCTCTAATTTTATTCCAGCCACGCAGCACTTTCCACTCCGGGGAGGGGGGGACGGGCTGCTTGTTTTGTGGGTGGGAACCGGCCTCTAATAAAATGATGATCAGACCAGGCGCAGGGACTGATATCTTTTGGGCTGGTAAATGGATGGGATGTCCAGACCAGATCGAGTATATGGCCCTTCTCATGAGTGGGACCATTCACTAATTGTCAGAGTTCCAAAGAGATCAGCGCCTCATCCAACTGTTTGTCCTGGCTGTCTTTGGGAATCTGATCCTAAAATCCCCCATCACCAGGATACATTGATACCGTGAGCGGATATCTTTGACTAATTCCGTAAAGAGCTCAACAAACCTGGATGGCGTTTGCGGGGGATGGTACACTATCAGAATAGCTAGACAGGTGGTCTGGGAGCAGAGCTTAGCCCGCAACACATCTGCCCCCTCAATGCTTTCTGCACATAGAGTCTCTGCCTTTAGCTGATGATTTTACAAAATCGCGACTCCACCCCCTCTGGTGCTGCCTGGTCTATTGTAGCAAAGGGTGGCATAGTTCGGGGGCATGGCGGCTACCAAGTCTGGAGCTGAGGACTCCTCAAGCCAGGTTTCTGTGACTCCTAGGATGTCCAGAGGGTTGTCTTGGGGGATCGAGAAGACCTCAAGATTGTGTTTCTGCAGGGAACGGGTGTTAAGGGTAGCTACTCTTAGTCCCCGTGGGCCAGTGGGCCAGGGCGGCCTAGGATGATGTGTTGTGGACCTTAGGCTACCAGTTCCCGTTTGTGACCTTAATAGCCCTTCCGACCTGAGTGTGACAGCTACGTTGTTATCAAGTAGCGTTGTACCTGGGTTTAGGGTCAGGAGTTCCTCCATGGCGTAGAGATGGCGGGGGCCAGGGGTACTGGCCCCTCGTCCGGTCGGGCGTGGACGGGCGCAGACGGACTTGCCTTAGGCGCGCTTGCTCCAGCTTTGCTAATAAGCGTGAAACTCCTCCCACCCACCACTCAGCCCTGCTGTGAAGCAGCTGACTATCCCCGAGCACTAGACCATGAGGTGAGACGAAAGTGATCTAGCGGAAGTGAAGGAGCGCTGGGCGCGAGTCAATGACAGTGCAAACTTCAAGTGCAAGGTACAGTTATAAGAAGTTTAAAAGTTTTAACATTTTTCCAATAGTTTAAAAATAGCAGGCTTTTACAACCAGAAAAGCAGCGCTACGAGCAGACCACCACGGGCGTAGGCTCGTCTCGCTCTGTCTGCGCGCTTGGTAGTTTAAGTGATATGTAGCAATTCTTTCACCCTTTTAATCAGAACTAAATCAGACTACGGTGTCATAGGCTGCCTAGAGGTCATGATTGGTTTTAATTGTTTGGATTTCTTCATCCAAGAGCAAGATGTGATCCTTTTCAATGTTTGATACTTCAGTTCCAGTGCATCCCGTGGATATGATATTTGTAAAGAGACAAGGGAACCCTATGAGTCGAGAGGGGCCAAGGGGGTGTAATGTATTGCAAGAGACAGCAGTCCCTCCAAGAAGTTTATGGACAATGGTTCACAGAACCGCAATAAGACCTGTGTCAAAATTTTCCAAATGGAGAGGCCATATATTTATTAAATGCACAATCAAAAAGACAAACTGAAAAATATGCACAACATTCTGTGGGTAAAAGGCTGGGAGTCACCCCATTTCCAAACCTCAGGCATTAACACATATAGTGACTTCAACAATAAATACACATTAAGAACAGTCACAATCCACAAAACATCTTGTGCTCCTCATAAATCCAAATGAGTCAGTTTGGAATCAAGATGTGCAAGTCTATGACGTTTCGATCCCAGCTAAAAATAGGGGGATCATCATCAGGATGCATGAGTATATGCCTGAGAAGCCGCCTGTGAATGTCCCCTCTCTGCGTGGGTGGGGAGGATTGGGGATTTGAGGCCTTTGGCAACACGGGCTTCCATCTTGGTGGCCATGCTCCAGGATCATATGCCACGCCCTCCACACCACACCTTCATCTCCCTAAGCCTCCTTGTGGCACCCCCCCACGGGCCAGTTTTAGGCCCCCATCGACCGCACATCATCCGTTGACCATTTCCACTTCAGGATGGCTTGATGCAGCTCGGATTGAACAGGATTACAGGTCCCAGCTGGGAGCTCAACTGATGTGCATCTGGCGTCTTGTGGAGCTAAGCCAAGCCACACATCCGAATCTACATATTATGTGTTTTTTCAGCTCTTTTTTATCATGGTTACTCATCCCAACATAAACCCCTTACCTCGGTCCAATACAACCCATAACTATTAATAATCTACTAGGACGCAGGGGCCAGGGATCACAGTGGCCTGCCATCCAGAGGGTCATTCAATAATCTAATCATGTCATCCCATGTTATTAGGTCCTCAACTAGTTTTTCATCTCACTGGGTTTGCTTTGACCAGTGATTTTTTGACCGTGGCCCACCCATTCTAGCCTGCCTTTTTACCATGTATACACTTTTGGCGGCCGCACCCCCAGCCAATGTGTGACTTTTCTACTTTTCGCAATGACCACCCCCAGCAATAGAAATTTCCGATCCATCTTCGAATCTTGCTTCTTGGGCAGATCACCTAATATACACTGTTGGGTCGTACACTGTACTATTCTGCCTATCCTCTGTGCAAGCACACCTGACCCGAAACTCTGCACTTCCTGGCATTTCCAAGTAAAATGCATAATGTCAGCTCCCTCCTCTCAACAGTGTGGACATCCATCGGTAGGGGCGCTCAGGGTAGATGTTACAGAGTTTGGCAGGGATCAGGCAAGTCATGTATGTGTAATTAGATTGAATACTTTTGAACCGCGCATTACTTGGCACCCATCTCACAGCTATGCATACCTCACCCTTTCTACATGATAATCCTATTGAAAATGTTACTCATCAACAATTCATAATTGTGCTTGCATGAAAGCAAATAAACACCATTTTATTACACTGCTTTCTACTATACAGAGTAAAACATAATGCTTCTTGTATATTAAAAATGTGCTCCTTTATTCCACGCCTTTCAATTGTGTTCTAAAATGTGTCCTCAGTCTGGGGTTTTTAAGTGTTATTTATTATTATTATTATTATTATTTCTGATTTTGTATAGCGCCTGGTTACACTGTCAGTGTGTCCCCGCGCTGTCAGAAGAGCTAGTTGCTCCGTCAGTCAGACAAGACTTGTGGCGCCTCTGGAAGCTTTGCATTTAAATAAGGAACAACCATGCACACCTATATATATTATATATATATATATATTCACTGAAAAAACCATAGGTTTCACACACGTTATAGTTAGGAATTAGCATTTAAAAAACCTTGCAAATTCACTGAAAAAACCATAGGTTTCACACATGTTATAGTTAGCGGAAATTTTACTGATAAAAAACCAATGAAATTCCCCCGTTATAGTTAGTGCAGGCAACTATAACTCACGCGACCGCAATCCTCTGCTGATGCTAATACTGTATTTAGACACTTATTTGCCCATGTCTTCTTCCATAAATTTTTAGCTATACATATATTACAAATATTTTTTTTTCATAAAGACACATATGTCATCAGCAGAAGATTGTGGTCGCGTGAGTTATAGTTGCCTGCACTAACTATAACGGGGGAATTTCATTGGTTTTTTATCAGTAAAATTTCCGCTAACTATAACATGTGTGAAACCTATGGTTTTTTCAGTGAATTTGCAAGGTTTTTTAAATGCAAATTCCTAACTATAACGTGTGTGAAACCTATGGTTTTTTCAGTGAATTTGTACGTTTTTTTAAATGCTAAGTTACTTTACGCCATTCGTGGCGTGCGCGCCCACTTAACGCAGTTCGTTCCGTGCGCGCACGGTGCGCTTCGTGCACCGTGCGCGCACAGTGAGCACGCGGTGCGCTTTGCGCACCGCGTGCCCACTTTACGCAGTTAGTGCCGTGCACGCACGGTGGGCACGCGGTGCGCTACGCGCACCGCGTGCCCACGTTACGCTAGATGGGCCATGTACGCACGATGCGCTTCGCGCACCGTGCGCACATGGAGGACATATGATGCGCTTCGTTGTGAAAGGTAATATTTTAATTTTTCACATCTGTGATATGCCATGCACAAATGGTGCCCTTCGGACACCATTTGCACATGGGGTGGGGAGAGTATGGATAATTTTTTTTTTTTTTTTTAATTTTTACCGTACGCGTACTGAAAGCATAATCGGCGAAATTATCGAAAACATTAAAATTCCGTTTTTGGCCTTGGGGGATCTTTGGGGACTCCCCCAACATGGCTAGGTGCTTAGGAGCTGTCTAAACAGCCCCTTTACATGTTTTGGTCCTTTGTTTTTTAATCCCCACTCAGAGTGCGAGAGAGAAAATGGCGGCCGCCGCTTCCTGGTTTCGACCGATTCGAATGTTTACTAAGATCTAACAGCCAATCACAATCGCGCTCGCGCACGTCACCGAACGCGTACGGTAAGCGCACCGTAAGCGCACCGTAAGCTGGCTCAGATATATAGATTGATTTAAAGGCTATTTTCTCAGAATCTACTGAACAGATTTACACCAAACCTACAAAAGGCACTTCCTTGACCTGTAGACTACCTCTCTGCCAAATTTCAAGGAACTCTGTTCAGCCGTTCGGGCTGTAGCTGTGTCTAAAGGTCCTATGGAAAAATGCATGGGAAAAACGCGTTTTGGGACCCCCCTTTTATCTCAGCCCCCGCTTGACGAATCCCCCCGAGACTTTGAGGGTAGGAGCGGAGCGCAGCGCCCCACCTATTTTGAAAATTTCGCGAGGATTCGTCGACCGGCGCCAAAGTTATTCAAAATAGAATGTTGCGGTTTTCCTATGGAAACAGGGTCCTAACTATAACTACCTACTGGCGACCGCCAGTAGGTAATATATAGATATATATATATATATACACACACACACTTATATCTTACAGCCATATTTGTTATGTACTTGAGATGCACCATGTTTGAAACTCGTCTAGTCTTACTGCTCTCTTTTGGCAACTGCTGTATTGAGAGTAGTGTCTTATAGTACATAGTACTTTGTCTAAATACTGAAATAAAACATATTCATCTCAAACAGTGGCTCATTCTTTCCAAAGAAACACATGCAAGTATTTACGGTGTTAGCTTCCACCAGCAGACATGAATCCTTCCCTCAGTACACCAGTTGGCGATGTTTACACTCCATGAACAAAATAGTCACCTCTTTAATTGCCCAGCCATCATGAGGCATGTGTTAATGTTTGCACTCTCTGATGCATTGTGTTGCCCTTATGTGCGCTGATTTCAAGAACTTTTGACCTCGAAATATTTTTCCGTTATAATCTGTCAATTTCCCAACAATGGGGTATTAGGTGGCAAGTGCAATACATTGATATTATGTATGCTGAAAAGGTCAAGGCTGCTGAATTACATTTTTTAAAGATGAATGCCAGTTTGGACGTGTGATCGAACAATAACATTTCTGCTCTATAATCTTCACACCAATAGAGGGTGAAGAGGCGTATAATCACTCAGGAAACTAAGGTGAAAGACATTATATAATTCCTCAGCAAATAAATAAGAACTACAATAGAATGTCTATACTGACAGTAATCTGGATTGCCATCTTCAATTAAGGGGCATTCATTCTTGCTGTGAAGCAAATACACTTATCATCAATTTGTGCCTGACATTGAAACCAATCTATAATAACTTATTTTAGTGTTATGTGTGTTATCTAAACATAATACACATTTAGCCAGAAAGTTAAAAGATATACAAGTATTCCACTTATTACAAAAATAGTACTTTCCCTGGGTTGTTCGGTCTGTCTGTCTCACCGTCCGTCCGTCTGTCTGTCTATCTATCTACCTATCTAAAGCCACCCCCATCTTTTGTCCATCCAGGGTTGGTAAATTGATGACTATCAAGTTGGGTAATGGTGGCAAATGTTATTTACAGCCATTAGTGATGGCACTGTGGTATAAAGTGCTGTATATAAACATCTTATTCGTATATGTGTGTGTGTTTTTACGTACAGATAATTGACCTCAGGGAATTACACCTAACCTTCCCTGAACATAGAATTTAACATCAGATAGGTCATTTTTTTGGTTTGTTACAAATCTGGTCCGTTGTTTATGAAATGTCTGTATTACAAAAAGGTCTCATGTATGAATGTTTGCTCCACACTAAAGCAAAAAACTGCTGCACTATATCACACTTAACCTGGCGTGAATCAGTAACTTTGTTTAAAATAGATTCTTTGTCGGATTTAGAGAACATCTGTTCAGTAGTCTGAAAGGATGTACACTATCTGTAGTATACTGCAAGTATACCTTCTGTGAAGTGGGCCACCTTTCAGGATGACAGTTGCAGCCAGTTCTAGCAGAAGAGGAGCCCGCTACGCCGGCATCAACAAGTCCCTACTCCGCAAACTCCAGATAATATAGAACACCACCGCCAAACTCGTCCTCGGCATCCCCTGACACGAAAACATCAGCCAACACCTACGAAGTCTCCACTGGCTCCCCGTGGAGAAAAGAGTCACTTTCAAAATCCTCACTCACGCCTCCAAATGCCTACACAATAATGGACCCAAATACCTCAACAACAGAATCAACTTCCACGTATCCAATAGAAACCTCCGATCTTCCAGCCTCGCACTGGCCGAAACCCCACGCATCCACAGAGCAGGCGGAAGATCCTTCTCTCACATTGCAGCCAAGGCCTGGAATGAGCTACCGGCAGACATCAGACGCGCCCCCTCCCTGAACACCTTCAGGAAGACCCTCAAGACCTGGCTCTTTGGCTAAACAGATCTGCGGATCCCCCCCCCCCCCTTCAGAGCCTTGAGACCCTCACGGGTGAGTAGCGTGCTTACGATTCCCTGATTGATTGATTGATTGAAACCCACGCTCAGCATTTTCTTACTTTGGTCACTTGCCTAAATGTATCATAACAAAATTATAAAAATAGGCGAAAAACTATAATGAAACATTTGGTTCTTCACTCATATTAGAAAATGTCAAATATATGTTCAATTATGAGCACCCATAGTATATAAAAAAAACTTCACTTCCATAGATGTGGTTAGAATCCAAAGCCAGTGAAATTTGCTAATTAAGGTGAGCTTTTCAATCATAACTTGTCCTTAGCGCAATGCGAAAACCCTCAGATATGATGGCATATCAAATCACAAGCAAATTTACTGGGGTACTGATTATGATATCACTAAAGGAGCTCAATGATGTACCACAATTTATGACCTTTTATCTGGCCCCAAATAGTTAGCCATCAATTTTGAGAATCAAAGCAACGAGCTCCAACTGTTTTTGTGGTTGGTCTCGCCGCAATGTTGGATGCGCTTTCTATTTAACTTGAGCCATTATCGGGCACTCACTTGTTAAGTGATCAAAAGGCTGTGTTAATCCCTCACTCCCTTTCTGTGTCTCGAGAATCCAGTGTTAACTTGCTCTTTCATCATTTTGTTTGGGTAAATCGGCTAAACCTGATTTTAACTTCCCATAGATGATATCAGAGACCTATTTATTTATTGCTTAGTAGGACACTTCACAGCACTTCACAGCAGTGAGAATTTGTTTTTTATTATGCTGAGCCTGATAACTTGCATTTCAGGATAAAGATGGAACGCAGATGAGACGTGGAAGACCATAGCTTATTCTTGTGTCTTAATATACAATGCTCTGAGCCTTCACTTAAAACATTTTCAATTCATTATAAGATAGGTGTTGTTGAAAATGGCTCTTTCTAGTCTGCTTTCCCTCATTTTTTGCTTTTCTCCATCCCAGTTTTCCGTTGCTCCGGATATTAGCCTTAGGACTTGGGCACGTTTGGCACTGCCGTGCAGTGTCAAAGCGCTGAGCTCATCATGTACCCACTGCTTAGCAGTGTTTATATGATTGGCTGATTTGAGTAGCTGTAAGTCCCTTGTCATGGAGTAAGGCCTATACCTGGAGCATGTATCTTGAATATCCCTCCATGGGCCTGCCGCACTGGTTGTACCATCCACAGAGGTAGCTCATCGATTGTGCCACAGTTTTACCCCTGGGGGACTTGTGTGCACAGATTACTGTTACTTGACTTAGCATTTACAAAGCTATGTGCCAAGGTTCTGCATTTCTCATGCTGTATCTGAGTTCTCCCGGGTGTGGTGTTGGCAAGAGGTTGGGCTGGTGTGTATGTGTTACCTTCAAGAGTCGTGAATGACACCGGAAGGTGTGTTCGGTACGACGGGGCCTGCTTTTTACACTGGATTAGCATGATGGGATGTAGGGAAAGGCTTTCTAGCATTGTTTTCTATGGGAAGAATAATAACATTATGATGCTTGGTATCAGTGAGTTCGAAATGTCGATTCACCTCCGGTAGTGGTAGTGGAATTAGACATTACAGTGCTGGAAATGTCACATTGGGAAAGGGTGCATTTCGATGTGCATAGCTCTGTGTGCCTGGTGGCCTGTCTTCTAATTTACAGCTGGGTGCTAGGGCCACATCTGTGCATTCCTGATAGAGGGTCATGAACTAGGGGTTCACAGGAAACGGCAGACCTCTGACTCTGCAGGGCTTTTCTAGGATGGTTACGTGGGGGTGGAATTGGCACCTGCATTTCAAGGAGCAGGGTGTTGGCCCAACTAAAGATGGTGAGGACAGGTTACCGGACAAGTGTACCTTACTTATTTTATTTGGAATGTGGGTTCTGACTGACTTCAAGGTGCCTTAGCGAGGTCAAAACCACTGGGTCTTACAGGTGACATGTGGAATTGCCAATAAAAAGAATTTATTGGTAAATGAGTTAAATGTTAACTAAAAATAGCAAGGTTAGCGTGAGGAAATGTAGAGTCTTAAAACAAACATTAAAAGCAGCACATCTGTGTAAAAGATGCTATTCACTTGTGCTGAGGGTAAGTAGGCGTATCGTCAACATATCTGGAGTGATGCGGTTATATTTAAGTAAGAAGTTAAATGCCTCTCTGCTCAGTGATAGAGACATGGTAAGGTGAATTTTAATTATGACTAAATTGTGGCACAACTTGCTGATACCTTGAGCAGATGCTCCCATCAGGAAATATGATTTATGTAGGCTATCAGAGCAGACAGCTTGCTACGGCTTATGCCGCTCATGGTGGGATGCTGAAGTACTGTTTTTGAACGCTCAAGCGGCTATGTGGAGAGAAGCCATTTTAATAAGAGCAGGCGAGGGGGAGATGAACATTATGACAGCAGTTTTTATTTTCAAGGAAAACACTGATTTCCGTCCTTTATTTTCAGAGCACCTGTCATTAATGAAAACAGTGACCTGGAGAATGAATGGCCTGACGCTTCCCAGCGATGCACGGAGAGGAAAGACGAAGCCCGCCCTTTCCAAACGCCTGAAAAAATTGGCTAGAAAGCCCACGGTCAGAATTTTGGTTTTCAAGAACGGAACAGGGCAAGATAGCTGTGACATTGTTGCAGTACAAGATGAAATGGAAAAGGTAAATGTTTCTGCCAAGTACATTAGCAGTTCTTAATAAGTGGCTTTTAATAAATGTTGATTCAAGATAATTATTAGATCGATTAATCATTTTAGAAAATATTGTTTTCATAAAAACCAGAACACTGTGTTCCTCCAGCTGTAGGTGCTCATGACTTTCCAACCAGTAAAAACGTTGTAGCTTGTTGTGCTCTGGGTCAGAATATTGGGAAATCACCAACAGGGTCCTATTTAGCCACTGAATTAGGACTTGTGATACTGATATATGCTTTGGCGGTGAGAAGAAGATAGCCAAGAGATATCCAGTAGTGCAACTCAGCTTCCTTTATCTGTGCCTTTGATTAATACAACGTGCTTGCTGTAAGATTGTAGTGCTATGCCTGTTATTATAATATAGATAATTTGTGTTCCTATAATGTTATGTGTCAGTGCTTGCACCACGGATTTATGAAATCTTTACTGCTGTAAGGAAACAGGTCTTTTTGCAGGTTTCCCCCACTTTATACCCACACGTGGACTATTACTTGCTGTTTTTTCGACTCTGAGAGTGCCCTGAGACCAGCTAACCTGACCCCAGTGCCAGTGTTCTGACCAATTACAAAATGATTCTCGGGTTCAATCTCGGACTGTGGCCTTGGGGAGATCATACACGTTTGCTATTGTGATTTAAGATTCTGCAGTCCAAGCTTTATATTGGATTGTGAAGTAAAGTCAGAACAACGTACAACGCAGCAGGAGCTTGATTCATGCAACACACTGAGGGCCATATGTAGGAAGCCAAATACCGGTCGGTAACGGCCGATTTTCGGTAAATATACCATTACCGACCGGTATTTTGGCTTTTGCTATGTAGGGGGCATATTTCTGAATTCGGTAATTTACCGAATCGGTAAAATTACCGAATTGGTAATTTTACCGATTCGGTAAATACCGAATCCAGAAATGATATGTAGGTAACACTCAAATGAGTGAAGTGTAGGGAAAATAATTCGGTATTTAGCACCAAATATATGTTGGTGCTAAATACCGAATACATTGCAAAAAGCAATATTTTGCTGGTCTAACAGTGCCATGTGGCAGACATACATGCCCTTAGGGCATGTATATGCGCCACATGTGCACACATGCAGGAATCAGGGGTGCAACAGGGTGTCACTGTGACACCCTGCCACCCTTGATTGTGCTCCCCCCATTACCGAATCGGTATTTACCGATTCGGTAATGGTAACTGGCTTCCCATTGATTCCTATGGGCCTCCTGGCCCATAGGAATCAATGGGAAGGTATGCATCATTACCGAATCGGTAAATACCGATTCTAAATTACCGACCCATTCCGAATCGGTAAATATTACCGATGGATTACCTACATATCATTTACCACTTCATAAATACCGAATCAGTATTTATGAAGTGGTAAATGTTAGGCTACCTACATATGGCCCTGAATGTCTAATATATGAAGGCACCTTTAGACTTAGGGTCTGATCTAGAACTTGGAGGAGGGAGTGCCATCTGTGGAGGACATAACGTCTGCCACCCCGATGAACAGCAGTCCATCCTATTTAGCGATGATGGCTGGCCCAGCAGTCAGCTCACTACATTAAAAGGAACCACTGTCATGGTGCTTTCCTTCAAAGCACAGAATGTTTGGTGAATGGCTGCCACTCCCCAAACTTTTGTTTTCCAAAAACAAACATCTCAAATTGGGAGTTTGCTAAGGAAAAGCATAGAACTAATGACTGGCACACTCTGGGAGTTTACTCCCAGGGTGTGGGGGTCATTATTTCTTTGTGTCCCTGACCGCCAATTTTCTCCCCAGAAAGAGTGGACAGTGTGACGGCTTTACTCCTACAGCCCCTACTCTATCGGCCATCAGGGGTAGCTTTACTTCATTGGAGCCAATGTGCACTCTACTGATGGTACACCGGACTCTAAATGAGGTGGCTAGCCCATGAGTTTGGTGGACAGGGAGATCTGTAATGTTTGTGACAGAGTACCCTGTTCACCAAACTCCAAATCACACCCTTAGTCTCTATACATGTATCTTCATGTAAGTTTCCCCATACTACAGCTTTACTTTGCTAATACATTTTAACGTTGGTGGGTTTCGAAACACTGTCAGTCTAGATTATATAAGTCAGCTCTGATTGTTATACTTAATGCTGTTTATCAGAATTTTACACATCGAGGCTCAAATTAGCTTCTGACTGACAAATATTCCCCAATTGGCTACTGGCTCTTTAACTCATTTATTCAAATTAAGGTTCAAATGCTTTTGTACTATTCAATAGATAAACCTTTTGCTGCTACCCTTCCACATTTTTAAACCCCTAAGTAAATAGCATTTATTTGATTTTCTCTATCTAGGGCCTAGCACCCTGTGGCCATTTCAGATCACTTTCTCATTAACAAAGCCTGTCATTTGGTTAGTCCATGCTATTAAGCCTAATGTGTAAAGGAAGCTCACAAGTGCATTGTTAGAAATGTTGACTCTAGTTGGCATTTCTCTGCATCGTGTCCAAGTAGGTACCCTCACTCTAGTCAGGGTAAGTGTAGTACACATTAAGTTTACCTGTGCTCACCCTCTGGTAGGTTGGCTCACAGCAGTCAGTCTAAACTAATGCGGCAATGTGTAGCGTATTTGTGCATACACACACAGTAACACAGTGAAAACACCACAAAAATACTCCGCACAGGTCAGGGCCTGACTGAGAACACAAAGTAGCCCTGGCAATTCCATTGGACGGGCACTAGGGGAAGGTGCAGGGCTCAGGAGGGGAGGGTGCCAATGTGAAGCACTGCTGCTTAACTAAACCGGCCCCCAGCACTGCTGATTTGTTACTGGGGGCCGATATTGCAGCACTACTGGAAAACTGGCCCCCAGTGACAGAAATGGAATCCAATCTCCAAAAATGGCTCCTCTCCCTTCCATCCCCCCTGGGAAACGTCTGATGCCCGCTACAGCCAGTCCGGCCCTGGCACCGGTTTAGAAAACAGCCAATATCTATCTGAGTAAACCAAAACCAAAGCGAAGAAAATTCAACATACAAAAGTCAAGATGTGAATTTTTAAAGATTAAAGCAAAAGTTAGTGCTTAGAAGTCTATAGCTCCAACTGGGGCTAATTGGTTGTACTTGACTGGGACAAATCCAAAAGTTCAGTCTGACCACGATGGAGGGTGGGCCAGATACAGGAATCACGCAGATCCTCTTACAAAACCTTGAATGCGTTGGAAATCAAAGGAGAGCGTCAGGTTGTGGCGGTGAGGTGCCCAGTTGGATGTGATGTATTGGCTCCTTAAGAAGGTGCAGTGCCATTGAGCTTCCATGCTCGGGGATTATGTGTTGCGCAGAGGTGATGCATCGGCTGCTGGTTCAAGGCCTCGGTTCCAGAGGGTGAGCTGGCGTTGATGATGTCTCGATGTCAAGAGCACAGGCGTTGATTCCGCAGTGTCATAATTAAACCATTGACTGAAGGCAATGTGTCAGTAGAAAGCTATGTATGGCCATGGTTGCTTTGGAGTCGGAGCAGTGCATCACGGAATTCTGGGAAGCGCTTCTCGAGACTCACACCGCAGCGGTACTTTGAAGGCGCTGCGCCTGCAAAGTCAGGGCTGTGTTGAAAGTCGAGGTTGTTGCATTGTATACTCAATGTGGGTGCAGACAGCAGCGATGTGTTGGTTTCACAGGGATGCGCTGGTTCTGAACTAATGCTTTGGGTCGATGCGTCGTTTTCTTGGTTGCGGCACTAAATCCACCTCCAAGGACCCAGGACTGTCTTTTCCATCACTTGTAAGGTCAGGACATACAGCAGAGGCGTCCAGGTGCTGGTTGCAAGATGTAGGTAAAGTCTTTGATGGCCCTGAGACTTCAGCATCAGGAGGCAAGCTCAGTCAAGCTCTTGGAGAACCTTAGAAACAGGATGCAGAGAGTAAAGTCAGTCCTAGTAGCGGCTCGTGGAGGGAGTGCCGTGGGGCGGGGGAGGGTAGTACACTCCGGCACACGGCCGACCTGAGTAAAGTAAATAAATAAATAAATAACTAAAACAAATTTCATTGCGCACGCTGAAACGCCTAATGCGTTTCAGCCCCTGTAGTACCTTTAAAATAGCACACCAACTTCACGCAGGAGTGGCGACTTTGCTAGAGTTAATGGAGTTTGCCCCCTAAGGAAACATACCTACAATCTTTCCCACAATTCTGAAGGGATTTGCAAGTTCTAAAACTGAATCCAGTCAAAGCCCTGAGGAGACTCCCCCGAAATAAATTGGGATTCGAAACACGTTGGCATATTTTACCACCAGGGGAAGAGTTTAACTAGAAATATTTGTAGCGACCAAGGGAAATAATGTATTTAAAATGTACATCCTCTGTTGCTAGAAATGTCTTTACCCCTGTTGGTTGGTAACCTTAGCCTGTTTCTTTGAAAATTGTCTTTGTGGGTTACCTGTTTTTTGACTGGAAATAAATCCAATTGATTGTTATTTGTTATTTACTTTTATTGTTTCAATTTTGTCTAGATGTTAGGTAAATTGTAATTTGTAAAGTGTATTCGATATCTGTCCTGTGAATTCATAAAATGAAATGAAAGAGAATGAATAATTAAATGAAATAGACCATCTTACTCGCGAGTTTGGTCTGAGCCTGCTTAAATTGTTGGCAGCCTAACAAATGGTCTGCTAGATGTTTTTATTATTTTGTACTTTTAGAAAGTTGGCATTTTCCTGCCTTAGCCATTTAGTGCCTGCAGCCTGTCTCTGGGGCACATGACTGGATGTAGTTGACAGGTGGGCTTTGTGGATTACTCCTAGACAGCTTCACACAATAGGGAGCTTAGGTGTGCCTGGATGAGCCATCACTGGCAGGACGGGGGAGGTACTGGGCCCAGCACCACTTACACTTAAATAGTCTGTGTCCTGCCTCCCCACAGAGGACTGCATACCCCCTGTAGTTAGTCTGGAGTCAGGAAGTTAGGGCACCTGTGTACTTCAAAAGCCTGCCACTAGAAGCTTCTTGCCACTTCAAAGGCACAGCTGGGTATACAATCTAGACCTCAGACACCAACTCCTCAGTACACTTCTGGACCTGTGGATACTCTGCCAGGAAGAAGGACTGCTTTGCTGCTGAAAGGTCTGCCACTCTGTTGGACTGCTGACATGAAGAGACTGCTTCCCTGCTGTGCTAACCTGCCTGCTGCCCTCTTTCCTGGGTTAGAAGGACTGGACCTGAATCTCTTGAACCCAGAACCTCAGAGTGACTCCAAAGGCTAGCAAACCTGAACCTGGACTCTGCCATCTGTGATCTACCCTGCCAAGTGGTGCCACCGAAGACATGGGCCTTTGGAAGTGGGCCTAAGGTGCTTGCCAGCATCTGTGTTTTCAGTGGAACCGACGTATCTCCTCTGCTGTGCTGTGCTTCCCTGAGCAGGACCGATGCATCACCTCTGCTGCGTGCATTGGACCCATAGCAAAGACTAACACTGCCTCCGCAGCCTCTTTCGGAACTGCCGCTGAGCGACACAGTCCCTTGTTAATGACAGCCTCGATGACTATGCCAGACTCTGCTTCGCAGCCTCGTAACTCCTCTGAACTGATGCATCCTCCCCGACTACGCAACGCATCCTCAACGCCGGACTTTTCATCGCAAGCCGTTGTCGACAGGATACTCGACGACAACACAGGACCTTGCATCACAACGTCGCCACACCTCGGAACTCGCCACACCCCGGAACTGATGCATCTCTTCCTTCCCTCTTCGACGAGAATCTTCACAACACTTCATAAACCATAATTTAAGGTACTTTGTTCAGTGTCCCTCACTGGCTCCCTGTAGATGGCCTGCACTCCATTGTGGTCATGCTGAATTTGTGACTTTGCCCCTGTTATATCCTGTGTCTTCTAGTTCCTTTCTGCTCAGCCTGTGTGAGTGTGATGTAATAGAATGTTCATGAGTGCATGGTTTGGATGAGTGGTCAGTTGGAATGAGTGGGGCTGAGTAGCAGGATACTGCTCCCGGTAGGGCCTGTACCATCTTACCTGTAACTGAATAAACCTACATAATCTACACTACTGGCTACTGGACTGATTACCTACAAGGACCCTACTTCATTTACAAAAGTGGCGACGATTGTGAAAGAACTACGCGTGCAGAGACAAGAAATTAATCAAGAAATTAAAAAGAAGATTTCCAGAGTCTGAAAAGAAGCTCTAAAACAAGCCTGATCAACGCCTTGGATGCCCCACCGGTGTCTTCTATAACAGACAGCCTACAGAAGTGTGTTTTGGGAGCTGGACATTGTGTTGCTTGAATGGCTTGAAACCTGTCAGCCTACAGACTGCCTACACATTAGATATTTGGGTGTTGGACATCAGCCTACACAGTAGAAAGCCAAACAACAGCCAGCCTACAATCAGTCTACACAGTACAAAATTTGTTGTGTCATCTTATGCTTGAAACCCGCAGCCTACAGTTTACAGATTTGGAGTATTGGAGCATTTAACATTACAAGCTTGAAAGCAGAGCAGCCGACTGGAAGGTCAGTTAAAGGCGTGAATGCAGCGTGATGATTTCTAACATTCATTTGGTGAGAACCCACAGCATCTATTTTAATGACCAATCTTCAGTCTAGTATTGGAACTGCTTTTGGGTGCTTTGATCTGCTTTGACCACCTTTTAAATGGCTCACGGCAATTACATTTTTTTCCAATGTTTTTTTTCGTAACGCTGGAGCTCTTATACACTCTATTGGATTGTGCTGTGATTAGATTTTGTGAAGTCAACCTGTGTCGATGTATGCAGCACAGAGCTGGCAATGTGGTCATTTGGCAGTGCAACTGAAGAGGGGTGCCGGAGAGTCAGTAAGACCCTACTTGGGCCGTGCTGATCGAAGTCTATATACATTAAAGTTTGTGGAAGTTACCACCAGGCATGAGAAACAGTTTGTACCTTTTAAAAAATTTGAATAATGCACTCACGGGTCCTTCCAAAGCAACGTCGCAGCAACAGGATTCTGCTGTGACGTGAGAAACAACCATTCTGGAAGCAGAGCTCGATTGCTGGAAGTTGCATTGTGGGCGAAACCAGTGACGTCGTTGCGTTCCTCTGACACAGTGCGTTTGTTGTTGAAGAAGCGTAAGTGGTCATTACGTGCTTGCTCAGCAACGCTGTTTGTATGGGACACATCAAGAACATTGACAGAGGATCACGCATATTCAAGATCAAGGCAAATTTTAGGATTGAGCGCCCCTGCTAGTACCTAACACACGCCTTCACTGTTCCTCCCAAGTTTCTGTAGGAGAGCGTTTTGTTTCAGCCGTGATGCTGTAGTCTGTGCCAATGGCTGTCTAGGTGTATTGAGCCCTGATGAAATGTTGCTGAAGACTGCTAACTAAGGCAGGAAAGGATAAAAAATGTTACCGGCACTGTGGTTTTCTAGAAATGTTCAACTGTGAGGGAAGTTATAATGTACCTCAACTTTCGGCAATAGATTAACCCACGTGGTGGGTATGAATTTAAGAACATGCTACTGAGGTGAAGTCATGCAGGAGCTGTTAGCCAAGTCATTGGTGTATTCATTCTGAGTTATTTTGGTAGCATCCTGCTGCTCCCGGTGGGGCCTGTACCATCTTATCTGTAACTGACTAAACCTACATAATCTACACTACTGGCTACTGGACTGATTACCTACAAGGACCCTACTTCATTTACAAAAGCCCCAGTCCCGCAAGACCAGATATCCACAGTTTGCCCTTTTTGCTCTTTGAAGCTATTTTCACTAAAATCTAAAACATTGCTTATCGCCGGTTCTATTGATTGGACCTTTGGTGTTTTGGTCTTGTTTTATTTATCAAAAATAACTCACAAATACTTTACACATTGCCTCTAAGTTAAGCCTGATTGCTCTTTGCCAAGCTACCAAATGATTGAGCACAGGCTCATTTACGATTGGCTTTGTCTCATCCTGACAAGGATTGTGGTTGCTGCTTGCACAGAGCTTACACCCCAGCCAACCAACAACCCAATTTCTTACAAGTGCCATCTCAAACAGGAAGTGGCAAATAGGTTTGGCTTGCATTATAAGTGCTGACTAAAATACTTAATAAAGCCTGCTGCCGTGAAAAGACAACTAACATGCATCTAAGACAAACATTGCCGACTGGATGAAGAAGAACTGTCTGCAGCTAATCACAGACAAGACGGAAGAACTGATCTTTGGCAACATCAGCTACACATGGAATGACTCCTGGTGACCCACACCTGCTCCCTCCAACCATGCCAGAAACCCCGGACTTATCATTGACAACAAGCTCACCATGAAATCACAGATCAACACCGTCTTCTATGCCTGCTTTCTCACTCTGCACATGCTACATAAGATATTCAAGTGGCTACCTCTAAACACGAGGCACAAGCCCTCATCACCAGATGACTGGACTATGGCAATGCCCTCTACGTAGGAATTGATGCACACCGACTCATCATTGGCCTTCTCTGATGAATCACATCACAATCCACCTCGGGAAACTGGCTCCCCGTACAGAAGAGATGCCAATTCAATCTGCTGACCCACGCACACAAGGCTCTACACAACCAAGGACCCACCTACATTAAGTTAAGGCAGGCTACAGGGGTGCTGGTCCCACAGGCAGCGACGGCCCATATAGGGCGTGTTACCGGGGCGGTGACGTGGGGCAGAGGAGGGGCAGGATGGGGGGTTGCAAAATGCAGCATACGGCCGATTGCAGGTAAGTTACGAAAAAAATAAAGAAAACAAATTTTGTTGCGCGCGCTGCATCGCATTTGGCGATGCTGCGCGCGCAACGAAATTCGTTTTTTTTTTTCATAACTTACCTGCAATCGGCCGTATGCCGCATTTTGCAACCCCCCACCCTGCCCCTCCTCTGCCCCACGTCACCGCCCCGGTAACACGCCCTATACGGGCCGTCGCTGCCCACAGGGCTCTCCTAATTGGCATCACCATGCCACACAGGAGAGAGACTGCTCACCATCTTCTTGTAGGCCCAGCGGCAGAGCACCACCAATAAAAGAGGACCGATCACATTTTTTTTAAAAATGCAATGTTGTTGTAACTTTTATGAAAAGCAAGTGATTTTTACAAAAGTGCTTTAAATGGGGTTTTTTGGGGCAAAATCATGTAATCCTTGGGAGCTGGGTCTAGTTAGGTTCTGCCCTAATTTTAGCTTACTTGTGGCGGTTTCTTAGATAAGCTTCTTAGGCCACATCGCTTTTAGAGCCCCCTCACCTTTTTCATGCGGCTTAAAAACTGCTGCTTAAATGCATTCGGTTTCTTAATTGATTCACATTTTTGATTTTCCGCGCTGAAAAAATAAACGCGAGGCGGCTGTACTGTAATTGTGCCATCCTATTGTAAAGACACTTTGCAGAGCGCATATCCAATCAAATGGAGGCCTGCAGCTAAGCTCCTGATATCTGGCTGCAAAGATGTACTGTATCTCTATCAGATATCTGGTTTACATAAGGATTGTAAAGATGTAGATTGTTACCCCTCTGTTTTAGTTTATTTGCATATAATTAATGAAGCATAAAAGTGATACATCACATGGGCAGTAAAAGCAAAAAAAATAAAAAAAATGTGACACTCCTTTTGTTCTTTGAACATGCACACAATGAAACAAGGAAGGCAATGGAGATAGCATTGCGAGATATGATTAGCACTGGGACAGGCTTATCTACTTTCTTAAATAATAGGGATTAACGCCAATTTGAATAAAATCCATTTGTTAACACTTTTGTCAGAGAATGTCGTTTATTCCCCACCGTGAAACGTTTATGTGAAACACCTCTCGCCCACTGGGGGGACACTACATCTTCGGCTGTGCACAGAACATAAAGGATTACTCCAATCTGCATTTCATGTTGTTTCACAAATGAAACTAATACGTAAAAGACAGAGTCACATAAATAGTGTAGTGCTTTAAAAATATAGTAATTCTGTTGTATTAGGGAAATTCTTTTTGTCTCAGTGGTTTACGAGAGGGACAAGAAACATCCCTTGCATTGATGTTAAATGAAGTTGCATAGAATTTGTTTCCTTTGCATAATAACCTAAATTCGCAGGAACACGTTTTTTTCCAAACAATCTTGGGACAGTTTGCTGGCATAGATCAAGTATACAGTCTTTTCCTGTCATGGCTTGTGTTAAATCTGCATCACATTCACATTTTCAAGCTATACAATTCGTATAACTTAATTGGTCTCATTAGTGAAATGATACATATGTAAAGTAGATCCCAGTACATCCTGACAATCAAGCAATCCAACCATAGCCGAGCGGATGTTCTTCCCAGCATGACCCCCTACACGTGTGTCTTACATTTCACTGTGATGGCAAGATGCCTTATTTGTTTTGAATGTCGGGGGCATCAAGAGCTTTCCCGATTCCTGCTCGTTTTAGGTAATTACAAGACCTACTTTTATTTTTAATTAAAGGGGACAGGCAGATTAGGTAGAAATATACGTGCGTTGGTGTCTAAAGATAATCATTCAGTCACTTTCCCTTGCATTTGAACTTTGTGTAGGTTTGAAGTGTTCTCTGTTTTCAAGCTGGCATTCCTTTATTGTGGCAGCCATTTCGTTGGCCTCTAGGGTTGGGAGATCTTTGGGTGTAAGGCGAAGGTAAAAACAGAATAAACCCTAAGGGGAAGAAGCTATAATGACCTACTGCTTAAACTAGAATTTTCTGTATGGTGGCTTAGCGCTGCGAGGCCGTAATAATAGCTGAACGCACTCTATAAATAGCAGCCTGGCATAAAATACCGTAACATAGCACAACATACCATCTAACTTTTTTCAGATATTTAATCGCCTGAATATAAAGTTACATTTTACAGAACACAGACAAACCATGTTTGACAACTTGCATAATTCTTTCAGACTTGAATAGTCTATGCTGTAGATATTTTGAAATGCTTCTGCCCCACGGCCATGACGGATTTCAGAGGTGTTAATCCAAGGAATATGGAAAGGATGGTATTGGAAAAGACTTGCTGGTGCACTAATTTGCCATGCTAATACCGCCACTATTAAAGACGGTTGGAGAAACATGTGACAAATAAGAGACTACTGAAACATGTGAAACATGTGACAAATAAGAGACTACTGCAGGCGCAGTGCATGCCATAAAACAAACAGATTATAATCGTCCTTCAGTTATCAGTATGTTATTGGCTGCAGTTTAACTAAATCTTTATGGAGGGGTCTTTGTGTTTGCTCATACATGCTATCTTGTACGAGGGAAAAGTGTCTATTTTGTTGTGGCCACTTCATTCTATGCTATTTCAGAGTGTGTGTGTGTGTTTGTAACAATGCTGGTTTATGTTCACCCGACTGCAGGAGAATGGACAAAAAAATCCTTTAAAAAGATGCAG
Organism: Triturus cristatus; assembly: GCF_964204655.1. Classification (NCBI taxonomy): domain Eukaryota; kingdom Metazoa; phylum Chordata; class Amphibia; order Caudata; family Salamandridae; genus Triturus; species Triturus cristatus. Next base: position 551,470,641 of record NC_140584.1, read on the forward strand.
GGTTACAGACAAGTGATTGATGACAAACCCTTGATGTGTGCAGGGTCATGGTAAGGAAAAAAGGTACAGTAAAACTCAGAAAATACCAGAGAACTACCACACAACCGCATGCTAGGCGTCTACATGCAATACTTATTTTTTGTATTGTCACACAGGATTTTCATGCCAAGGAGTAACACGTTAAATAGCAGGACTGAATTAAAGGAGGTAATGTACATTTTAGAGTGACTAACCACATACACTATCACTGATCCAACTAATATTGGGGACCATACCTATCTCCATCTTCCCAGTGCTTAATTTATAAAATATTAAGTCCAGGTGCCACACCAACTTCCCCAGCTACACCCACTTCCCCCACTGGCTCTGCTAACATCCTCAGCTGGCAATGCTGACGGCCAGATGTAAAACCCAATCTGAATTTCAGCAAGGGAGCCTTCCTCAAGTAAAGTTTTGATAGGAGGTTCCACCCGCCCCCAAAAATCCTTTGAAGGAGGCATATGTCCAAGGCTATAGGGATCTTCTTAAACTTAGGAAGCCCAACCATAAGAGAGGAAATGTGGTGTCAGGCCGTGAGGTCTTTGCCCTGCCATTGGTCTGGTGGTGTTACAACTTCTGGGGCACTATCTGCGTAGGGTACCGTCATCAATCACCAACAGCTATGGCCTCATGTGCTATTGCATGCCAAGTGGATACCCAAGTTACTCACTATGCAGGTCTTGACTCTAAGGGGCATATTATCAAGCCCCAGTGATAATTATCACTGAGCGCGCTTAGTGCGCTTTTAATAATCGCCAGCTATCGCTGGAATATATCGCTAAGCTAGCGCTGTATTATCAACACTTAGCGCTATGGGGATCAATATTCCAGCGATAGCGGGGTTTTCCATGGAACATCACTGGTTTTCCAGTGATGTTCCATGGAAAACGGCGATAAGCTTGATAATAGGCCCTGTGGCCTTAGCCCCACAACCCACCTCCCATGTTAGGTATGCCTTAGTCACGAATTTAACAGAATGATGAAAGGGCTAGAGGTAAGAAGTTGAAAGGATAACACATGTGGAGTAAAATACTATACCTCAAAAGTACAACCAAAATAGCTGCATGCATGTGTAAACATATATGTAATATGGGCTCAGGTTACAAAACAAAAAATGGTTGTATATTTGCAAAGAAATAAGCAGATGGTTTAATGAGGAGAGACATATGGCTGTGGGCAATTGCTACAGTTGTAGAAGCACATCTGTGAACCTCATCCAAATATGTATATCTGGAAATGGCCTAAAACATGGGAGCTAGCATCTTGTGCTTCACCACGCACACACACACACACACACACACACACACACATGCACGCACCCACACACACATACACACACACACATACACACACACACACACTTAATAACAAGCCAGACCTAACATCTTGTTGGTTCTTGTTCGTAGTATCAGATGAATAAGTAATAAGCATGATATTGAAAATAACTAGAATTGAAAGTTTTTAAAATCTAAAAATATGAAATGGTGAATTAAACATTATTAAGGTCGGTGGAAGGAGTAGTGTTCTTTGGAGTGTCACTTCCATTCTCCCCTTCACACCTCTTTCCTCTGAAGTAGCTCACACATTTCTGAAAACATCTTGCCACCACCTTTTTATCACTGGTTAGGTCTCGCCTGAGCCAGTGCATGAGCTGCAGTGGCAAGACATTTAGTCAGTGGGCTTTAAAAAGCCTAGCACAGATTTTTGTGTGGCATACTGCGTGCGGTTACGCGCACAGGCACGAGCAGAGGCACCATCTGGCTTTCCTCTCGCTCTCCCAAGCGAGCGCGCCTCGCTCTGCCTCTCTGTCTTGCTCGCCCCTCCCCCTCCCCCACCACAGAGAGAGCCCACCACAGAGCGTGTCTCGCGGCCGCGCGTCTTGTTTCATGTAAGTGGACTTTTGCGGACAATGCTTGTTTTTCTTTCAATTGTTTTTTAATGTGGTATTAGTTCTCTCAGAATTGGGTTAGGTGGCTTCTTTAATGAGGCAAACACCCTGCCTTCCAGTGGTGGCGGCTTCTCTGTTGCACTTCTTGAATGACATCACTTTCTGCCGCCGCTCACTTCTTATTTCCTGGAAGTAGAAATGTACTTTCTGCGGAGAGGCTGGACGTGCCTGTCTGTAAACGGCGATCCAGCATTTATTTCAAATGTGCAATGTAAAACCTGACCAAGGTGAATGGGGGGCTTTTTTGTGGGAAATTAGGTCAGAAATGTTTCCTTTTTCCAGACTCATATTTTCCAAGTTCGCCTGACTTCACATTTCTGGATTGCAGTCGCTGAAACAAAGCGGCCAGCGCTCTTTCCTGAAGCGAATACTTCTGGCGCTCAACATTGGGCCACTGACGTTGTTTCCAAGGGGCTTCTAAGAATGAACTGACGGGGAGCTTGCTTGGCTTCATCTTTATTTTGTTCCCCAATACGGAAGATAGACTGCAGCACACATCTTCGGATCGATGGTTTTTGACTTGCGACCTAGATTCATATTCGACCATTTTAATTACTATATTTTCTTTCGTTTAAGAAACTTTTAAATCTTGTGTGGTTCCTGTTTAAATAAATAACGCAAATCGACGTGCTTTCTTTTTTATTAGCTTTGGTTATCTCCCTCTCTACCTAAAAATGTTAAAAGGTGTGCGCTAATCAAGGCTGTTGTCATTCATAATAATAGCGCTCTGCATGGTCGCCTGAACGTTGCGAGAGGCTACATTGAGCTTTATGCTCTGGACCCCCTGCTCGTGTCTAAGGATTGTTTTTGCTGGAGAGCAGTTGTTCTCCTGGCCATTGTCACAAGCTACTATCCCACATTGTGCTGTGCTCTCTCTCCCCTGAAGCAACCCCTCTGCTCTAGAACTCTTTCAGGGCTTCAATGTCTTGGCCTGCAGAGGGCGCACATCCCTACTGCTTAGACAAGTCCAGTATGCATCCTGTAATTGTGTTTATTAAGTACCAACCAGTGAGTAGGAGAGCAAGTTGTGCATGTTAGCAAACCACACTTGGGTGGGCTACTAATGAGGTCAGCCAGGGGCGTCTTCTGTTGCATTGTGTTGGCATCTAGATGGAAGCAGCTAAACGTTCTATAACCATACAGTGCCCCTCTCCTTTACTGCTCTGCACTCGGATACTCCACCCCCACAGTCCAGTATATCAACCCATCTTAGAGATGAGCTCATACTGATCTATTAATGATGATTATGCTATCTCAGCTGTGATAACTTTGTGACTCACTTCATTGGTGTACTCTATGCCAGCCTGTGTTGTCACATCTCATCACAAATCACATGCACCCTTTTTTCTTTTCCACCCCAACTGCAGTGCAGTAGAAGTTGTAGATTGTCTTCATTTGTATAGTTGCATCACCTTAAGCCCTAAAGGTACACCCGGATGTCTTTTTTTTGTTATGATTGCGGAGGCAGGTTTGCTGGAAACGTCTGCGATATCATTACATTACCCCCAAGCCTCTCCTGTTCAGATGATATATTGGCAGGCTACTTCATTTTTTGTCAAAACGTCCCACTTTGATTCCAAGTTATATGTTGGAATATGACTCTTGGAAACATTTTTCGATGACGTAACTGTGACGTTATTAATTCTTCCTAAAATATGGGCTATCAATTTGTTAGATTGGGGCCTCCTCACAAATTGTCTTCTTTCTTTACTGTTAAAGTTATGCTGTGTACTACTAATACTTTAAGGGGATCCTCAAAGGACCCTGGTGAAGGGGGGCATCTATCATCCTTATTACTAGAAAAGATTCCTTCCTCCAGCCTGAGCAATTCTTTACCATTGTCATCATCTTATAATGTTGGATATGGCTAACTGAGAAACTACTATTACTCGCCATGCTCATTTCACCTGCTCCTGATGGAACCCAGAGGCATGGTCATGTCACAGTGATTTCACCCAGTAAGGACATGTCCATTTGCAGAAGGGTGGGTGAGGAGAGCTATTGGTCAGGTGTTTTTCAGAGCTTGCTTTCTCCATCTGAGTGTTTCACTCAGTGTAGGAAACAGTGAAACCACCAGAAGGGACAATCGATTTATTTAAACACTCGTAACAGCGGAGTTCCACAGTCCCATTCACTAATCTTTCTCACATCTTGAATGCCCAAGTATTGTTCCATCCTTTGGGTTACATAACTGTACATAGATGACTACTGTGTAGTACAGCTGTTCTCACCATGCTGCTTAATTTAAACTAGGCCATAAAACTTTAGAAGAGCACAAAGCTACTGCACCAGACTAGATGGAAGAAATACCTATTACTATACAAGCTAGGCCCTCCTCTGTCCCCTCTGAAGACCTCTAGCAGACTCCGTCCCGGCCCCATGCTAGGAAGGGGTCCCTTACTCATGACACAACAAATGGTGATGAACTTATGTGAGAAGCGGACAAAGTACCCCATATACAGAGCCCCTGGATAGCGGAGAGCCTTCACCTGAACCTGAGCTCCCCCTGATGATCTCTGCCTTAGGTTGGAGGCACCTCTGAGGTCACGTCTCCTGTCTCTGAGCTCTGAGGTCACGTCTCCTGTCTCTGAGCTCCCTTCCTACCGTTGCTCGTAGTCAACGCTCTATAGGACCTCCTACACACCTTAGCGACGCACTGCCGACCAGTATCCGGTCCATTGAGGCATGGACCGAGACTTTGCCCTCCTCGATTGGGCTATCAGCCAACGCCTTTGGGAATGATTCCATCTCTCAACTTGCTTCACTCTTCATAGCATGCCTTAAATGCCTTCTCAAACGTTTGGACGGCCTGCCGTTTGCAGGCTACCCGGTGCATTCACTAACTGTGTTTCGTGGTCACCACGGTTTTGTTGCAATTATTGGGAGGGTGTGGTTGCCTATCCCTATCCCCCCCCCTCCCTTTAATTTTTTCCTCTGTTTACCTGTCCTGCACATTTGGTGGCAAGGGGGGAGGGTGGGGTGTCACAGGGGTCCTCTTCATAGTTCAGTTATCGGTTGTAGATATGGAGGGGCAGATACCTGCTCCTCGTGGGGAAAGTAGACGTCAATCTGATGGTCTAAAAACAGTGGGAAACGATCTTGCACAGGCAATGTTTATTTGATTATATGTATTAACTCTATTTTAAAATACAGTGTATAGCACTGTACCAAAGGAAACACCAGTGCAACACTAAACAAGCATTGGCATAGCAAATAGGTCTTGCTTTTGGGACCTTATAAGTATTTAGTTATGCAGCACAATATCCTTGGTGCAACAACATCAACTTGTGCATGGCTAAACACTTATAAGGTGCCAAAGGCGAGACCTATAGGCTATGCCAATGCTTGTTTTTACTATGTTCTTCTGCTCGTGCTTTCTTGCGTTACCTCCCCTTCATCATTCCCTCTCTCTCTCCTAACCTATTAACATAGCATTTTCATTTCCTTTGGCACTTTAAATATTTCAGTGCTTGTGCATACCTTATCACACAATTTCACAGAAAATGATAATTATATTTAGGCTTTCCTGTTTTCAGTTTCTATTGTTAGTAAATTCTGGTGGGATTGTTTTCAGTGGTTTCCAGTGATTTCAATACCTTATAAAAACAGTGGTTACCAGTGGTACATATTTTGGTGCCATTAAAAACAATTGAAGCAGTGTATTCCTGTGTTTATGGAGTATTTTGCTTTAATTGTTGCTTGCTTTCTGCACTGATAGTACATGGTATATAGAAAGTGTACATACAGTGTGCATGAGGTCCAAATATATTTTTACAAATCAAACCTATTGTAGTACACCATACAATACTTCTGTAGTGAGTCTTTGGTCATACACGCTTGCTCTTTCCTTCCCATCTGAACTTTTATCTGTGAAAAGACCCTCTTCCCATGCCAAAACAGGTGCACCTGAAGATTGCAATTCTCTGGGATAGGTTCTGCAACATATGCTTGAACTGGGAGCATATGCCCTCAGAGTTATTGAAGCGGTCAAAAATTAAGCAGTACTTTTCAAAGTCCATAGAAAATTCCCCTTTACACAAGGGATGTAGAACTTGTTCAGAGTCAAACAGTGAGGCTTTATTGACTTCCAATGTCATGGTTGGAGAAGGAACATTTCTATGCACCATTGCAAGCCATTTCTCATGCATTGTAAAATAAAAAATCCTGAATTTCTTCACCACATTTCTTTGCTTACCAAGTGGCAAGCATTCTAACATGGAACTAAAAGTGTTGCCCAGCCTACTCTCAAGGAGCTGTTTCACATCTACACCAATTGCGCTGAACACTTGGTAGATAAGGTTATTTTCAGACTCTAGTTTTTGATTTTGTCCACTACAGCAGTCATGTTTTCCTGTAAAAATTCTAAGAATGCAGTAGAGTGTACCTTTTTTCATATCACTATCAATAAGCGAAGATCATCACATTTCTTGCCTTTGACATCATCACTAAGCAAACATTCTGTAAAACAGTCGCCACATGGATAATATAGCATTCACGGCCTGGCTACATGACACAGTTGGGATGGCTCTTTCTTTGATGCCACACAAAGCACAAAATTAGAAATATTTACTTTTTAGTTCCCGCGCATAATGAAACAGTGCACCAGAATGGACTACAAAGTCAATAGCATTCTTCATTAACTCTAAAGATTATAAAGATGCTTTCAGCATACCATCTAGCAAGTGGCAAGGATCTATTACAGGGAAGCACTTCAGCTCAGGTATCGATTTTGACAGATCATCACACAACTTTTTCATATACGTAGTTGAATCACTGCAAATACAAACAGTATCACTCCACTTTTTGTTGAACTTGGTAAGAACTTTTTTGCAGCAGCATTCCAAGTGACACTGCATTTCATGTTTTCCAAAAGTCTAGTGTCATGTTTTCATCACTATTCCAGATGCTTGGTGGCAGCACTCTTTTAACATATACCTGTCACTACACCTTGCTTTGAAAGTTTAGAGCCTGGGGTCCTTTGGCAATTCACCTACTATCAATACTGACTCGCTAGAAAAGGGGGCTGATGTATCAAAGAGTTTCACCCATTCTCTGTCTGTGAGTAAATGTGATGGTACATATTGGGAAAGATTCTTATGAAACCAGACATTTTACCTATCAGTGAAAGAATCAAACGTAGCCAAAATATCAAATATGATTTTGATACTTCCTGATTCTCTACAGATAATAAAACAATTAAAAAAGACCTAAAACATGCTTCTAAACCCTGCATCTTTAGACCAAAGACCACCACTTTGGAAAAAGCAAACAGAAGAAGAAACCATTTTTTTTAGCGACAACACTAAACAGCAATACTTGAGAAGAATAATGTTAGCCCAGTCATTCTTGCTGCTACCTTGTATAACAAAGTTACAATGTATTGGCCTCTTCAGGAAGAAATAACAATTACTTTTTCACTCTCCTTTACCTTTCTTTGAATAGCATTTAGTTTGTGGTTGTGCAGGTGTTTATCAGTGTTTATATGTTTACACTGGTGAGGGCTATTTCCCTTTCAGAGGGGTTTTATTAGTTATTATAGATTTAAACCTAAAACAGGATAGCCTATTTTTTTTTATTATAATTGGCGCACATAGGATTATTACTCAGTGTGCTCTGCAGAACTCAGTGTGCTATGCAGAGAGTCCAAGGATTGGATGAGCAGTAACACCTCTGTGATCCATTGTCAGGCTCCACAATAAGCTTGCTCTGCCTTTAACCTCAGCTTTAGTGTTCTCATTCATGCAACTGCACTCCCGTCATGAACCCTATCCACACCCTGAACTCACCCAGGCACATAAAAGTGCCTCAGAGCACAGTACACGCTTTACAAAAGCTGTGGAACCACAGACGTCTTTGGAGCGTGGATGGGATTGCACCTGAAAAACCAGGTTATTTAAGGTACAGTCTCCTATCTCTAACCCTCCTCAGGCTGACATACAAACCAATAGGCTCTTTGTAACACCTGGGGGAGTAGCGGGGGTCAGGAAATTCCCGCATTTGTAGGGCTAGGGAGGGGCAAACCTGTTTCAAACTAGCACTTTAGCACTCAGTCTAGGTGCTAGCCATGCCCAGGCTTCCCTGCTCGAGCTTGCAGGAAGATTTCCTTTCCATGCCTTGGTGATTAAAAAACCCTGGCATGGATTTCATCTCTTTAACAACTTTACAGACTAACTGAAAACCTACTGCATACAAAGTTTTCCAGCTTGCTGTGATTTCTGAATTCTATAGTGTGATATCAACTCTTCTCCAGGAGACCCTTTGATGTAAGCCTATATTGTGTCACACACAGTGCCACTGTAAGAGTTGGCAGGTCTGTGGTTTTCACTCTTCCTATCTGTCTTTTCCATTACACTGTTATCACGACTTCTAATGCTCCTCCCTCTACTATCCACCACTTTTCCAACTCCTTCTCGTCGTTCCTCCTTGCACCAGTATTCTGTTTCACCGCTACCGGCTTCTACCTCCCATTATACCCCTCTCTTGGAGTACTGTAACCCTACCCTCTATTCTTCACTACTTCTCCATTTCCATCTCTTTAATCTTCTTTGCATCACGACTCATATCTATCCTACCTACCCTACACACATATTAATGTGCATTGTGTATTATGATTAAGCTCTGTAATTTATTTCTAATTTTAATGGTTGTAACTATGATAAGCTATGGCTTAGATGAAATGTAAATGAAAAAATTACTAATTATGGTTGTTGTGCCATTAAACCATGTTATGAGACAGTGAATTGCAGTAATAGCTAATTTAAGTATGGGCATTCAGAGACAAAAAGGAAAAATAGAGTCTATGGAAGTCTTAAAACAATACATCATCTTTCTACAGATATGTGTAGACTACCTTGATAAGGCAACACTATCAATGATCAAGTTCCCATATACCAACATTTTTGTGAAATCAAACCAAATTCTCGGAAAAAAACAAGGACGCTGTCATGATTACCTAAACCTGATTGTCTAACAGGAAAGAGCCCTTTGTAGACCCAACATATTTGTGAGAACACCTGCCTTCGTTGAAAAAATAAGTGGTAGATCTGCAGAAAAGGTAAAAAACTTTGGAATGACTAGAGTGGGATAATTAGCGCTGCAACAATGTTTGGCATACTGCCTGCAACAGCATCCTAGCAATGATTGCAAATTGTGGTGAGATGTACTGACCGTACAGTGGCTTAGCAGTAGCCCCTGCAGCCCCTGTGGTGCAGGTGGGCCCGGGAGCTCCAGGGAGCCCCCTCTGGTACTGTGCACAGGTGGCAGTCTCCAGGCCTGAGAGCTCCTGAATGGGTCCGGAGCATCAGGGGCCTCCTCCATGTACTTTGCAGGGGGGCCCCTGAAGTTCTGTTATGCCACTGTGACCGCACTGTGAAGAAAAGCATCCATAGGTAGAGTATTGCGAAACAGACTTCAACCAAAAGAATGCTCAGTGTGCCCATAAATATGTTCAATGAACAAAGACTCCATACTGCTTAAATGAGACCAAATGCTCTTGGACGCAGCCACCAATTTCTGGAGCCTTTGGAATTCCTGAAATACCACCCCACTGTCACTTTAGACATGCCCAGAATGCAAACCTCTTGGACCAACAATTGCCAACTGAGGGTTAACTTGCCAAATTTCGAACAGAATATGAGCCATCATCTTTATGCTCTGTGCATACTGTCCTTTTTAAGAGGTGCTGTGAACTTCAGACGTTATCAGATTGCAGATGGGAAAAGGCATGATCAATAGTTTGAAAGCACTCATGTGGACACTTTTCTCTAGAGGTGACTTCCTGTAGGCACGACTATGCATGACGGCCCCAGCTGAAGTGTCCAATTCATCCTTGTGTTTGATTTGGAAAGCAAAGCATCAAAATGAAAATGTAAAGGTTCACTTGACCTGCACAGGCTGACAATGCAGTATTTCTGAGACCCAGAAAAAACAAGTGTCTGAGTGGGCTCAGAAATAGGCTTGGCGCAATTTATAATAAATCCTAGAGCTTGTAAGAAATTCAAAGCAGTGTGGCAGTATTCCAACAAAGGTATCTTCTATTGAATCATTAGAAATAAATCACTTACGTGTAGGTGTAGTTTAGGTTGGAGATATCACACCCTTGACCATATTACTACTGGCTTTAGAACCCTAGTAAAGCTCCTTCCAGCCAAAGAGAGGTCAAAGGGAAGCTGATTGAATTGCCAACGCTCGTCTCTCCACTGGAATCACATCCATATTGTCTTTGTGGAAATGTCTGAACAGTTAAGTGTGCTTCATATTCTTTTTGACTATTCAAGAATGAAAATGCCTTCCATCTTGAAAAATATATAACGTAGAAAGCTGTTCAGACCTTACATGCTTAACTTTCTGATGATAGCTGTAGAAGATAATCTGGAAGGCTGCTCAGATGTTGCTGTACTGGACACCTCAGCTTCTGTAGAAGCCTCCACAATAGTCCTAACTACATTTACTCTTTGTACTTGTGCCATATGATCCTGTTTAAATGGAAACACCTTAGCCTGAGAGAAGACCGCTAGCTCCTGGTCTTGCATTTCACTGGCTCCTCCTTCTTCATTTCACTGAATGTTTTCACATTTCATTGAAGGTCTCTCAGCTCTGATGCACATTCTCTGGACATCATCTTCCCCATCTTTGAGTGCAGGGAGGTAAAAGAGCTGTCATTTTGTTGAAAGCATTAGGCACACTCTGTCCTTTGACTGATCTGTTGTATGTCATAAGATCGCGGCCAAAAATATGAACCTGGCAAAATATTGTGGCCAAAATATCAACTAATAGAATATTGTGAAGAGAAGCCTGTATAGCTAAATATAGATTTACTCTACTTAACCCCTTCGCTGCTAGGCCTTTCCCCCCATGTGCTAAGCCTTTTTTGGGTTATTTGGGGTAGTGCGCGCTTAGGCCCCTGTAACTTTTTGATCACATAAGGTATCCACGCCAAATTTGCGTTTTTGGTATAAAAAAAGGGTTTGCGGGGCTGAAATCACAATTTTCGCAGCTTTTAGTGAATGACAGACTTTTGTCAGAAAACCAACATTTTTCACACAGTTTTGGCATTTTTCTGGGACATAGCCTATTTTTGCTATTTTTTGTGCTTTCAACCTCCTTCCAGTTAATGGTAGAAATGGGTCTGAAAGCAATAATGGATCCTGGAAAGCTATACATTTTTGAAAAGTAGACAAAATTCTGAATTCAGCAAGGGGTCATTCGTGTAGATCCATCAAGGTTTCTTTATAGAAACTAACAGTTAAATATAGGAAAAAATTAAAATTAGTTGAAAAAAACAGCCTTTTGTGTCAACGTTTTTACCTGTAACTTATTCTAATTATGACAGCTCTTTGAAAGCAATATACCGTTACATCCGCTGGACCTTCCTGGTTTTGTGGATATATAGGACTTGTAGGTTCACCTAGAACCCGACGAACCCAGAGTCAAAAACTAAGCAGCAATTTGCAATGGTTTTTTATTATGTTCCGGGTATATAGCAATTATTGTGGGAAAATGTATACATGCAGAAATCGGTATGAAAGACACCTATGTATTTCTGAAATGGGAACAAATTATAGAGTTTAGAAACAGTACATATTTCCACATTTTCGAAATTGGGAATACTCATACTAGCATGAGAATGATCAGTCATTTTTCAAAATGACTTCTTTTTTACGCAAAGTCTTTCATTTGGAAGGCAGAAATGCATCAAAAATCAATAGGTAATAACAGTTGCTTTACAAATCTGAATTACCCCAAGTCTCCCAATGAAAATAGTACCTCACTTGTGTGGGTAGGCATAGTGCCCATGACAGGAAATGGCTCAAAACCCAACGTGAACACACCACATTTTCATAATGAAAATGTACCCTTTTTTTGCGAAGTGTCTAGCTGTAGTTTTTGAACACTAGCTCTGCCGGCACCTAGTGAAATATTGCAAACCTATACATTTTTGAAAACTAGACACCGAGGGGAATCCAGGATGGGGTGACTTGACTGTCTCCCACCAGGTTCTGTTACCCAAAATCCATTGCAAACCTAAACAATTGTCAAAAAAAACCACATTTTCCCCACATTTCTGTGGTGGAGAGTTCTGGAATCTGCGTGGATCCACAAATTTTCACCCACCCCGCGTTCCCCAAAGTCTTACGAGAAAAATGGTACCTCACTTGTGTGGGTCGGCCTAGTGCCCGCGACAGGAAACGGCACAAAACGCAACGTGGTCACACCTCAATTTCGCAGTGAAAAATGACCCTTTTTTGGCAAAGTGCCTAGCTGTAGTTTTTGAACCCTAGCTCTGCGGGCACCTTGGAAAACCTAGCAAAACTATACATTTTTGAAAACTAGACACCCAGGGGAATCCAGGATGGGGTAACTTGACTGCCTCCCACCAGGGTCTGTTACCCAGAATCCCTTGCAAACCTAAAATATTGTCAAAAAAACCATATTTTCTCCACATTTCTGTGGTGGAAAGTTTTGGAATCTGCGTGGATCCCACAAATTTCCACCCACCCCGCGTTCCCCACAGTCTTACGAGAAAAATGGTACCTCACTTGTGCAGGTCGGCCTAGTGCCCGCGACAGGAAACGGCGCAAAACGCAACGTGGTCACACCTCAATTTCGCAGTGAAAAATGACCCTTTTTTGGCAAAGTGCCTAGCTGTAGTTTTTGATCCCTAGCTCTATGGGCACCTTGGGAAACCTAGCAAACCTATACATTTTTGAAAACTAGACACCCAGGAAAATCCAGGATGGGGTGACTTGACTGCCTCCCACCAGGGTCTGTTACCCATAATCCCTTGCAAACCTAAAAAATTGTCCAAAAAAACACATTTTCCCCACATTTCTGTGGTGGAAAGTTCCGGAATCTTCGTGGATCCACAAATTTCCACCCACCCCGCTTTCCCCAAAGTCTTACGAGAAAAATGGTACCTCACTTGTGCGGGTCGGCCTAGTGCCCGCGACAGGAAACGGCGCAAAACGCAACGTGGTCACACCTCAATTTCGCAGTGAAAAATGACGCTATTTTGGCAAAGTGCCTAGCTGTAGTTTTTGAACCCTAGCTCTGCGGGCACCTTGGGAAACCTAGCAAACCTATAAATTTTTGAAAACTAGACACCCAGGGGAATCCAGGATGGGGTGACTTGACTGCCTGCCACCAGGGTCTGTTACCCAGAATCCCTTGCAAACCTAACAAATTGTCAAAAAAACATATTTTCTCCACATTTCTGTGGTGGAAAGTTCTGGAATCTGCGTGGATCCACAAATTTCCACCCACCCCGCATTCCCCAAAGTCTTACGAGAAACATGGTACCTCACTTGTGCAGGTCGGCCTAGTGCCCGCGACAAGAAACGGCGCAAAACGCAACGTGGTCACACCTCAATTTCGCAGTGAAAAATGACCCTTTTTTGACAAAGTGCCTAGCTGTAGTTTTTTAACCGTAGCTCTGCGGGCACCTTGGGAAACCTAGCAAACCTATACATTTTTGAAAACTAGACACCCAGGAGAATTCAGGATGGGGTGACTTGACTTCCTCCCACCAGGGTCTGTTATCCAGAATCCCTTGCAAACCTAAAAAATTGTCCAAAAAACCACATTTTCCCCACATTTCTGTGGTGGAAAGTTCTGGAATCTGCGTGGATCCACAAATTTCCACCCACCCCGCGTTCCCCAAAGTCTTACGAGAAAAATGGTACCTCACTTGTGCGGGTCGGCCTAGTGCACGCGACAGGAAACGGCGCAAAACGCAACGTGGTCACACCTCAATTTCGCAGTGAAAAATGACCCTTTTTTGGCAAAGTGCCTAGCTGTAGTTTTTGAACCGTAGCTCTGCGGGCATCTTGGGAAACCTAGCAAACCTATACATTTTTGAAAACTAGACACCCAGGGGAATCCAGGATAGGGTGACTTGACTGCCTCCCACCAGGGTCTGTTACCCATAATCCCTTGCAAACCTAAAAAATTGTCCAAAAAAACACATTTTCCCCACATTTCTGTGGTGGAAAGTTCCGGAATCTTCGTGGATCCACAAATTTCCACCCACCCCGCTTTCCCCAAAGTCTTACGAGAAAAATGGTACCTCACTTGTGCGGGTCGGCCTAGTGCCCGCGACAGGAAACGGCGCAAAACGCAACGTGGTCACACCTCAATTTCGCAGTGAAAAATGACCCTTTTTTGGCAAAGTGCCTAGCTGTAGTTTTTGAACCCTAGCTCTGCGGGCACCTTGGGAAACCTAGCAAACGTATACATTTCTGAAAACTAGACACCTGGGGGCTTCCAGGGAGGTATGGCTTGCGTGGATGCCCCAACGTTTCCTTACCCAGAATCCCCTGCAAACCTCAATTTTAGCTGAAAAAATCACTTTTTTCACTCATTTTTGTGTGGGAAAGTTGGGACATCACCGGGCTCACTCAAATATCCCAGCACCCAGCGTTCCCCCGGGTCTCTCGGTAAAAATGGTGCCTCACTTGTGTGGGCGGCCCAAGTACCCGCGACAGGCAAGGGCCCAAAACGTAGTGAGGCGACATCAAAATTGCCTATCTCAAAACCACCTGGTTTTGCAAGGGGGGTCACTTGGGTTTTTGGCCCGGTGCTCGGCGGCCATCTAGGGAAACCTACCGAACCCATACATTTCTGAAAACTAGACACCTGGGGGCTTCCAGGGAGGTATGGCTTGCGTGGATGCCCCAACGTTTCCTTACCCAGAATCCCTTTCAAACCTCAATTTTAGTTTAAAAAGTCACATTTTTCACACATTTTTGTGTGGGAAAGTTGTGGCATCACCGGGCTCACACAAATTTCCCACCACCCAGCGTTTCCATTTCTCCCGATAAAAATGGTGCCTCGCTTGTGTGGGAGGCCCAAGTACCCGCAACAGGCAAGGGCCCAAAACATTTTTTGATAGGCAATGTTGTTCTCGCCTCACTACGTTTTGGACCTTTGCCTGTCGCGGGTACTTGGGCCTCCCACACAAGTGAGGCATCATTTTTACCGGGAGACCCGGGGGAACGCTGGGTGGTGGGAAATTTGAGTGAGCCCGGTGATGCCACAACTTTTCCACACAAAAAATGTGTGAAAAAAGTGATTTTTTTCAGCTAAAATTGAGGTTTGCAGGGGATTCTGGGTAAGGAAATGTTGGGGTATCCCCGCATGCCATACCTCCCTGGAAGCCCCCGGGTGTCTAGTGTTCAGAAATGTGTGGGTTTGGTAGGTTTCCTTAGATGGCCGCCGAGCACGGGGCAAAAAACCCAGGTGGCGCCCCCTTGCAAAACCAGGTGGTTTTGAGATGGGCAATTTTGATGTCGCCTCACTACGTTTTGGGCCCTTGCCTGTCGCGGGTACTTGGCCCTCCCTCACGAGTGAGGCACCATTTTTATCGGGAGACCCGGGGGAACTCTGGGTGGTAGGAAATTTGTGTCAGCCCGGTGGTGCCACAACTTTCCCCCACAAAAATGTGTGGAAAAGTGATTTTTTCTGCTACAATTGAGGTTTGCAGGGGATTCTGGGTAAGGAAACGTTGGGGGATCCACGCAAGTCATACCTCCCTGGAATCCCCCGGGTGTCTAGTTTTCAGAAATGTGTGGGTTTGGTAGGTTTCCCTAGATGGTCGCCGAGCACAGGGCTAAAAACCCAGGTGACCCCCTTTCAAAACCAGATTGTTTGGTGATAGGGAATTTTTATGTCGCCTCAATACGTTTTGGGCCCCTGCCTGTCATGGGTACTTGAGCCTCCCACACGAGTGAGGGACCGTTTTTATCGGAAGGCTTTGGGGAATGTGGGGTGGGTGGAATTTTGTGGATCCACGCAGATTCCAGAACTTTCCACGACAGAAATGTGAGGAAAATGTGGTTTTCTTTAAAAATATTTAGGTTTGCAAGGGATTCTGGGTTACAGATCTTGGTGAGAGCCAGCCAGGTCACCCCATCCTGGATTCCCCTGGGTGTCTAGTTTTTAAAAATGTACAGATTTTCTAGGTTTCCCAATGTGCCGGCTGCGCTGGGGCCCAAAATCAACAAGTAGGCATATTGCTAAAAACAAATCCGTGCCTAGTCTGCTTTCTGCCGCCCTGGGGGGAATATCGGGGGGTGGGGTTGCCCTGATATGCCCCCAAGGGGGGCAGAAACACTGTGGCTATTTGTTTAGGGGGTGGGGGCATGGGCATGCACGTGTTGGGCAGCCCCAGTCTAATTCAAATTTGCCACCAAAAAAACCCTGGCGTCTAGTGGGCTTTTTGCCCCCCCAGGTGGGGCACATTGGGGGCTAATGCCCCCATCAGCCCCCCAGGGGGGGCTGAAAGTCCAATAGACACCAGTGAGTTTTTTGGGCAGATTTTAATTAGGGTGGGGCTGCCAAAAACGGGCATGCCAATGCCCCCACCTTAATTAAAATTTGCCCAAAAACTCCCTGGCGTCTACTGGGCTTTTTGCCCCCCTGGGGGGCATATTGGGGGCTAATGCTCCCATCTGCCCCCAGGCGGGGCAGATAGGCTGTCATTTTCGGGGAGGGGGTGGGGGCATGGGCATGCCTGTTTTGGGCAGCCCCACCCTAATACAAATTTGCCTGAAAAAAACCCTGACTAATGGGCTTTTTGCACCCCCAGGGGTGCAGATTGGGGGCTAATGCCCCCATCTGCCCCCCAGTGGGAGCAGAAAGCCTACTAGATACCAGGGATTTTTGGGGCAAATTTTTATTAGGGTGGGGGTTACCAAAAACAGGCATGCCAATGCCCCCACCCTAATAAAAATTTGCCCCAAAAAATCCCTGGCGTCTAGTGGGCTTTTTGCCCCCCTCGGGTGGCAGATTGGGGGCTACTGCCCCATCTGCCCCCCAGGGGGGGCAGGAAGTCTGTAATTTTTGCGGGGGCTGGCATGGGGGCATGGGCATGCCCATTTTGGGCTGCCCCATTCTAATTCAAATTTGCCGCAAAAAACACCCTTGCATCTAAAGGGCTTTATGCCCCCCACCTGCAGGGCAGATTGAGGGCTAATGCCCCCATCTGCCCCCCAGGGGGGGCTAAAAGTCCACTAGATGCCAGGGAGTTTTTTCGGCAAATTGTAATTAGGGTGGGGGTTGCCAAAAACGGGCATGCCAATGCCCCCACCCTAATAAAAATTTGCCCAAAAAAATCCCTGGCGTCTAGTGGGCTTTCTACCCCCCCGGGGGCAGATTGGGGACTACTGCCCCATCTACCCCCCAGGGGCAGAAAGACTTCTTGTGCGCCTTCGGCGGGTGGGGGCATCGACATGGCCGTTTTGGAAAGCCCCCACCCCTAATGAATAAAATAACATAAAATCCCTGATGTCTAGAGGGCTTTCTACCCCCCCCCGGGGGGGGGGAAGATTGGGGGCTACTGCCCTCATCTACCCCCCAGGGTGGGCAGAAAGACTGATTGTGTGCCTTGGGGGTGGGGGCATCGGCATGCCCGTTTTGAGCAGCCCCCACCCCTAATGAAAAAATTAACATAAAATCCCTGGTGTCTAGTGGGTTTTCTACCCCCGGGGGGGCAGATTGGGGGCTGCTGCCCCCATCTACCCCCCAGGGGGGGCAGAAAGACTGATTGTGTGCCTTGGGGGTGGGGGCATCGGCATGTCCGTTTTGGGCAGCCCCCACCCCTAATGAAAAAATTAACATAAAATCCCTGGTGTCTAGTGGACTTTCTACCCCCCCCCCCGGGGGGGCAGATTGGGGGCTGCTGAAAGACTGATTGTGCCCAAAATAATTATGGGGGAGCAAAAGCCCTTGCCCAAGGGGCCGCTCCCCCCTCCCTGGTGCCTAGTGGGTGGATCCCTGCTTGGGGATCGCCCTCCTGTGGCAATCCCCAAGCAGGGATCCACTGGGGAGGGGTACCATTGGAAAGGGGAGATTCTCCCCTTTCCAACGATACCTCTCCCGTCTTTCTACGTGCTCAGGGGGCTGAGATAGCCCCCTGAGCACGTAGAAAGTGAAACTGAAATGAACCTAAAGGTTCATTTTAGTTTTGGTTTCTGTGAAATAACGACCTGTCACAGAAACCAGGGAGGGGACCTCGGGAGCTGGGGAAGCTCTTCCCCAGCTCCTGAGGCTCTGGGGGAGAAAAGGAAATCCCTCTGCTGTCTGCAGCAGAGGGATTTCGTGCCCCTGTCCTCATGACGGAATGGTTCCGTCATGAGCACAGGAGCAACGATGCTCATGACGGAACCATTCCGTCATGAGCATCGAAGGGGTTAAATCTGCATTTATGTACCTTGAATATACATATGTATCTTCAAGGTACCTAGATGTGGATTTAAATAGAAAACATCTATATATAAAAATTTACTATGCTTAACTTCGGTCAAAGTTCCAACAGGAAATGTTTCCCCATGGGAAAGATTCCCAATGCAGACTCTACAAGCAAAGCAGTTTTCAGCCACTTAGGCACTAGATGCTGTAGACGCTGGACAGTGAGTAACGACACGGCCCTGTGCATCCCAAAACAACATTTAGAAGAGATCACTGAGCTTGAAAAACAGATCAGAGTCTGGCTGATGTAAAGACCCTAAGGCCATACTCCATTATGAGCAGGTCAAGACTGCCTACCTATCCACATATCTACCTTTGATATAGATGTTGCCTTGCTGTGAATGTGTCAAGACATCCAGACAGTGACATTGAGAAGACACCTAATGCAACATCAGTCTGGGACAAGTACTTAGCGGTCTATATTTCAAGGTCAGAAAATGAAAAGAACACAAACAATGTAATCTCAATTGACATATTTTTACCATATTTCTATATATTAATGTGTCTACGACTAGTATATTGATGCACAGAGGATATGTCAGAAACTCCTCAGAAATTCCCCATTTTAAATAAGATTGGTGATCAACAGTGTAAAAGACTCATCAAGTGACCATTGGGTTAGAGAGGTCTTTTGCCCAGGTCATCCACATGATACAGCCAGAGATTCTGACAGAGACCGACAGATCGCTGGAGTGCTTAAGCATTTAGTCCTACGCTGAGAGCTGATGCCGAGCTAAGTCTGAGAGGAGAGGAGCTGAGCTGAGCCCAGCTGATGTTTGTTTTCCTTTCGAGAGAACCCTCTTTCCAGGCTACTAATAACTACAGCTCCTTGCTGTGAATAGACATGCAGTGCAGAGTCATAAGAAACTATAGATGCAAGTTAAGCTACTCAATGGCTTCAAAGTATAGATCACATAAATAGGCTTTAGGGTGCTAGGTTGCCAAATATCATTTAAACTATGGTAAAAATGTCATATTATTTTTGTTGTTAGTAACATGTATCAATGCTATTTTAATAATATTCTTTGTGGTTATTTTACTTATGCTAAGCAACAGTATGAAACTGTTAAAATAAAACTCTTTTATATATACAGTGTCTTTTCTCTTAGTGCAGAACTTGTGTGTGATATTATAAAAAATGAAATTCGGTTTGAATTACTACTGCAGCCCTGATCCCTTTATAAGGGACCTGTTAATAACCCAGAAAGCACAGACACCACATCGACTATGTATTGAATGGAGTCGTGACGAACTACAACTACCTGTACTTTCACGCTGGTGCACTGAACTAAATACCGGCATTCATAGGTGGTAAAGCCAATCCTTGGAGAACTAAGCCAAATACTTAATTTACGCAGCATGATGTGATCTCAGACCCCAAAGCTTCACTTGATACAGTAGAGAAAAGCATCCTAGAATTCAATTGCTTTGAACTAGAAAAAAAGCAAATAAGGTAACGAAAGACATTAAGGGTTTGATTTAGATTTTGGTGGATGGGTTACTTTGTCGCAACAGCGACAAATATCCCGTACACCGAAATATAAAACCCGTAGAATATAATGGGATTTATATTTCGGTGGATGCAAAATCCGTCACCATTGTGACGGAGTAACCCATCCGCCAAAATCTAAATCAGGCCCTAAATTACAAAATTTAGAGAACCTAGCCTTATTAGAGTAACAATTATTATACCAACAGTCACTACTCAAACACAAAGAACAGCTTCCCCTGGGGTCGCCTTACAAGAAAGCAAAAATTTGTCACTTTTTCTGAAATGTCTGAAGACTCAAGTAACCCTGCAGAAGGAACAAGTGGGACCTCTATTGTGCAAGCAAAATGCAATTTTTTAGAACGAGGTCAATCACGTCCATCCAGAAGAGGACGGGGAGCGGGAAAGGACAGAGATGGTTCAGCAAAACACCAGGGAACAGGAAAACATGCCAACAATATTATCAATGGGGACTCCCACAGGTGTAATTGACTACCAGATAATCCCCATCTTTAATCTCTCCTCACACTTGCTATAAGCACTGAAAGAACTGATTTTTTAGATTTACAAATGGAACTCATACATTTTTAAAAAAATCAAAAAAGGACCTTTTTTGATGGTAGTCCTTTCAGGCGCAATCAGAAATCACTGGTCTAGGACCACCATGGATGTTCTCTTCCACCACCGGTAGCTTCCCAGCAGAGATACTTACTTTTGAAAAATTAGTTCTCAAAGAAATTTCTTACCTTCACCTGCACCATATAATATCTATTTAGAAGAACATTCAGTATTGAATACACTGAAAGAAGCTATGTCTTTGATCATCAAACCTGCAGACAAGGGAGAAGGGATAGTCTGGCAAAATATAGATAACTACAAATATGAAATATATCGATACATTTCCAACCTTGATCATTACACTAAGCACAGCAAGAATCCAACCAATAATATCCAAGCCGAAATCCCTAAACATACCACAAATGCCAGGCAAGCAGGTTTGTTTGAGCAACAGCAAATGTCTATACCATAACGTAAGAAATGGTAAAGCCCTGTCATATGCACCCTCTCCAAAAAATCAATAAAGACCTGGTCACCTCTCTGGGGAAACCAATAGTTTATGGTTGTGGGTCCTTATTGGAATGAATAGGACAATCAATAAGTTGACTTTTTCATTAAACCTAGCAACTTTAGACATTCAATCGCTGTAAAGCTACAGCCTGCAAGTTGAGGGTGTAAACATCGTATTTAAAATCCTCAATACTAAGTGAGACCACACCAAGTACCGACCCTTTGATAATTTCCGTACTCAACCTTGCACAAACTTGGAACTTTTTCCTTTGTGGCAAAGACTTCTTCCTCCAAATCAAGGATACATCAATGAGGTTTTTGCTCCCAACTTTGCAATTCTGTACATGAATAATGTTTAATCTACCATCATTCTGTCGCCCAGGAACCCTTTATTCAACTATATGTTAGTTTGAAAAATATATATCAATTACATTTTCCTTGTTTTTCAAGGTTCCCAGTCATTCCTTGTCCTGTTTCAGAATAGTCTGAATCAGAACTCTTAGGGCCTCAACTTCACTATACATAGTCACAATGCTAAGATCTCTTTCCTGGATTTAATTTGAAGGTAGAAAATGACAATGTTTACATAACTTTCTTATGCAGTGAAGTTATCATCATCGTTCTCTAAGGGACTCAGTGCATACAGCCAATTCTAGGCATAATTATAAATACAAAACAGAATTATTCAGATGGGTGGAAATATAACAACTAAGTTAATCTCCAGAGGCTACCCCAAAGGCCTAGAGAAGCACTCAATGAAGAGGACATGGTACTGTCCAAACAACAAGTTGTTGACACCAAATACAAAAGATAAATCACAAAGATTTGTGTGTGTGACTACTTTTTCATCATCATTCAATTTTGTCACTAAATTTAAAGCTTTGGAAAGTGGTGGTCAACCTGCGGCCTTACTTTGGAACCTTCAATGTTTGCTGTTTTAAAAAAAAAGAAAACATGCTAAAAAAACACTTGGTCCGCTGATCAATCGCCTCTGACAATAATCCACATACCTTGGCCAACCAGTGAGGTATTGCACCAGTCATTGGACACAGCAAGTGTGGACGCTGCAGCATCCATCTGTTCAGAATTGAGACCGCGGTTTTCACCTATGGAACCACTTAAATACCACTTAAGATATTTTAACTGGTATGCCATATCATGCAGCTGCCAAATATTTTATATTGACCAAACTACTCCAAAAATAAAGATTTGAAACATGAGTATAGCATTCGGAAGAAGACTTGAGGTGGCAGATTATTTCTTATCTACACCTCAGAAAGGAGGAAATATTGAACAACTTTTCGACTTTTCAACAAAGAAGAACTGAAATAGTTTTTGTGACTGGACACTATGAAATCTGAATTCAATCACATGAAGTATATATATATATATATATATATATATATATATATATATATATATATATATATATATATATATATATATATATATATATATACCAAACGCTGTTATTCCTTAATACTCGAAACACACAGCAGCCACGGACAACTCTTGAGCTTCAAAAACAGTCCTTTATTGGAGCATTGGCCAAACGACCGACTCTACGCGTTTCGGGATAGCAATCCCTTGCTCACGAGTAAAGTGTGCAAAAACCAGGAAGTATTTTAAAACAATCACGTGGTTTCAAAATCATAGAAAGTGAAAACATACTTTGCAGTAATTCATTGCATCGCTCTGTTTTTTTCAATAAAACTTTACACAAGTATTTGTTGATAACATCTTGTCATGATGTGTGTTCATATAACCATAATTGAGATACCAAATAGCATATTTGAAGTGAACAGAAATGTGACAATCAACTCAATAATATTAGGATTTTTTAACTGATCTTATAACGCCCCAGTGGGCGAAAATCAAATATATATCCAAAAACAGCCACATAATCATGGGAACACTTGGAAAATTTTGCCCCAGTGGGCTAGAGGAGATACTTTAGTTCTTTTGCGTTTCCTCATGGTTAGCCACAATTCTTTGCATCTACAATTGAAAGAAAAAACAGAGATATCAATAGACATTCACTTAAACTGACCACTTAATACAAAAAACCTGACCTTGTACACTAAAACAACAATTTAAAACTTTTTTGCCTAGAATTCTAAAATTCGATACAGCTGGTCCTCTATCGGACCTAATGAATTCCCCGAAAAACTCGAACATTTTAACTGTGTACATTTCACAATCACCCTAAGTGTACAGCCAATTCTTCATCACAATTGTGTCCAGTGGGTGCCAGAGTTCTGTACTGAATAATGAGTTTAGATTCAAGACGTCTCAGATATTGAACTCTATTGCCTCCTCTTTCATTTGCCTTAACTGAATCAAGAACACAAAAACTCAGTAAATTACTGTTCTGATTGTGGTGGCTTGCAAAGTGGCGTGCTATAGGGTACTGTTTATCGCCATGCTTGATGGCGCGTAAGTGTTCTAAGATTCTGATTTTAGCTTTATGAATCGTACTCCCTATATACACTTTTATGCACGGACAAAATAGGGCATATACTACAAAATCAGTATTACATGTGGTGTGTTTTAGAATCTTATATGGTTTGTCAAATGGAGAAAGAATGCATTCTTTACAGTTTTTGCTGTGTTTGCATGCTTTGCATTTTCTGCATATGTAGAAGCCTTGTATTCCTAAAGTGTTGACACGGGTAGGTTCAATTGCTCTACAAAGTGTATCTTTTAGTGATGTTGCTTTCCTATATGTGATCTGTGGGAAAGTTTCCACACTACCTGATAGATCTTTATCAGTGTGTAACACTGGCCAGAATTTATTCAGGCCTTTACGTATGTCATAGGCTTGATTATTGAAGGTAGTGATAAACCTGATTTTATCCAATTCGTCACTGTCATTCGTTTTATCTAACAGTAATGACTCTCTAGATCTTTTGGCCACTTCTACTTGAGCTTTCTTTATCACTGATTCAGAATACCCTCTTTCTTTAAATCTTTCAGTCATCACCATTTTTTCTTTTTTGAAGCTTTCCAGTGAGCTACAATTCCATTTTGCTCTTAATAGTTCTCCTAAAGGGATACTATCAAGCAGTGATTTCGGATGACAACTACGGGCATGAAGAAGACTGTTGCCTGCAGTTTTCTTCCTGTAAAGACTACTTTTTAGGCCATCATTCTCGATGGTGAGGGACAGGTCTAAAAACTCAATGTTTGTTCGTGACCATTGACTCGTGAAATGGAGATTAAAATTATTGACATTAAGACCTTCAACAAACGCCTTGGCCTCAATCTCAGTGCCGTTCCATATGCAGAAAATGTCATCTATGTATCTTATCCATTTGACAATTTTATTTTTGAATGCCTCATGTTCCCTGACCACTTTCTCCTCCCAGTACCCCAAATAGAGACCCGCAAAGCAAGGAGCAAAGCAAGTCCCCATTGAAGTACCGAGAGATTGTTTAAAAAAAATTCCATCAAAGATGAAGAAATTCTGTTTAAGACAGGATGTCATCATTTCAACTAACATTTCTGTATGGTAGAAATATGAGATGGATCTTTCCTTGAGGTAATATTTACACGCTGCAAGTCCTAAATCGTGCGGTATGCACGTGTAAAGACTTGTCACATCCAATGAGAGGAGAGAGAATTCATTCTTCCATTCCAGATTTTCAAGTTCTCTCAAAAAATGACCTGTGTCTTTGATATAAGACGGAAGTTTGGTCACAAAAGCCTGCAAAAAGTAATCCACGTATTTTGAAGTATTTTCCATGCAGCTCCCTCTTGAAGACACAATGGGTCTTCCTGGGGGGGCTACTGGATTTTTGTGGATTTTTGGGAGCAAATATAAAGCTGGTAATTTAGGATGTTTGCATAATAAAAACTCATATTCATTATGTTCCAACAAGCCCTCTGTTTTCCATTTAAGTAAGCTTGTCTGGAACAACCTTATTGCATGTTCGTATTCCATCCTATTGCTTCGTTGATATTTATCTGTATCGGAAAGTTGTTGCATCCCTTCATTGATATATTTCTGCCTCGATTGCACAACTATGCACAACAATAGGGCAACCCACTAAACCCCAAGGGATTGGGTATGTTAACTAGACACAAGAATAAACCTTGAGGATTTATTTAACTTATTTTTATCAATTAAATCGTCACCGAAGTGAGCATTATTTAGAAGAACTCAGACAAGACCACAATTCATTATTTTGTGTTCTTTTTATATCAAAAATAAATCTTTTTTTGTAATGTTTCAACACTTTTCATTAATCAGGTATAGAAACTTCATTCAATTTCATCATTGGCAACCTAAACCACTGTCTTCTTTCACAATTTAGGCAGTAGTTATTGACACTTTTACACACATATGCACCTAGCACAGTTGGTCATATGACATTAAACCAATTTCCACATTTATAATGTATGTAACACAACACATGAAAATTATTTTTGTTGAAGAAGTGTCACAGCGTCGACGTTTCGGTCTCTTAACCTTCAATTTCTGAGACCATCATCAGGACTCTAGTTGCACTTCGTATCTATCATAGAAATATACATAAATTACTAACATTTTCAATCATCTGAGCTTGTCAATTATTATTGTCACTACACTGAAGGAAAGCAGATGTCTCCCATTGTGACCACCCAATCAAAATGCAATGAAATAAAATAAACTTAAATAAACGTGTCAGTACACCTAGTGACCCAAAAACGCCAACTGAGTACCACCAAACAAGTGCCGTAAATCAACTATAAAGTGTATAGTTTCAACCACTGAAATGTCTACCAAAAAACAACAACAAAGTCTCCCTTTATCAGAGCTAGGTACACTTACTTAAA
This sequence comes from Triturus cristatus, assembly GCF_964204655.1. NCBI lineage: Eukaryota > Metazoa > Chordata > Amphibia > Caudata > Salamandridae > Triturus > Triturus cristatus. Next base: position 551,496,248 of record NC_140584.1, read on the forward strand.
CTTTCATGTGAAGCCATAGGCTCACGTAATCCAATTCTATATGAGAGTGCTCAATCTACAACGGAAACAGAAGCGAAATCCTAAGTCACTTAAAGGGACCTATTTCTACAAGAAATTATGTAAACATGCTAACTGCCAGTACTCACATACAGCGACAACCTTCGTCTGCGCTTATGTATTCTGAAACAGATTAAATCGAGTCAAATAAAAACGAGTCACATAAAAAACAACATCTACTCTTCTATGGAGGTTGTAAAGCCCTCCCAAGACAAGCGCTTACTTAATCTCCACAGAGTCAGCTCTCTTCGTACCGCTCGCCCAACAAATCCGAGAAGCCACGACCTCCACATGTGAGCGCTATTTAAGCATAAGCAGCCATCGTGAGCCACCTCAGCTAGATGTTACTTGTGGCGGCCATCTTAGAACGGAGTCGTCTACTATATAGCTTCATACACTTCTCTGTTTAGAGTGTGATAAACAAACCAACTGTATACACAAATAGTGACAGTCGCATCCAAAACTTAATGCCGGAGATGTTAAATGTCATCAGAAGGAAGGGGTGGTTGTAATGAGGATATTTTGAAGCGTCATTCTATGTAGCAATCTTAAACGTATATGCTATACTCTAGACTCGCAACACGTTATAGGAGTCAATCTAATACAAAGAGTGAGCGATCGGCCATTAATAAATAGGGTCTACCGATAAGGCATGACCTTGTCGTCGAGCACATGAAGTGTTCTAAATTGCACAATTCACTGATCTCGATACCACAATTAGGAACCAATCTTAGAACGAGAATGTTTATAAGCCATGGTCATATACATATATATAGGTATATATATAAGCTGACAGACTCTATCCTGATCTAGTAATTGACTTGACAACACCACATAAACACATAGTAGTCAAGATTCAAAATAATGGCTCCCAATCCAGATCAAAACAGAAAAGTTATAAAGTGGCTAAAGTTTGCCATTCAATAAAAGAGTTCAATCCCTGCTCAACAGTTTTGGCCGACCAGATCCACCTGTTTTCCTTCAATGTAAGGAGACGATCCACATTTTGTCTACGTTTCGTGTTTTTTACATTTTCTAACACAAACCACTTCATATCAACAGGGGAGTGTCCCTTTTCTATGTAGTGTTCCACCATGGGTGCTGTTGTAATCTTGCACCTAATCCGAGATTGATGTTGGATTATCCGTTTTTTCACTTCCTGTGTGGTTTTGCCTATATAATAAAGGGCACAGGGGCATTCTATACAGTAGATCACGTTCCTGGTAAGACAGTTTGTATGCTGTCGTAATGTCCACTGTTTTCCATTTAAGACACAGGATTTTACCACTGATGTTGTAGGACAAGCTGCGCAATGTCCACAGGGGTGGTGGCCCATTATGGGGGGAAGTCCCCATAGATTGGTCAAAGTGGTGGGAGCTGATTCTTTGTATGCCTTGACAAGAGAATCTTTTAGATTCTTTCCTCTTTTGAATGCAAAACGAGGTGTTGCCAGCTGGGGTTCTACCTTTTGAATCAGATGCCAATTTTTGGTAACTATCTTCTTGATAGAATTGGACTCAGTTCCAAAAGTTGTGACACAGGTAATAACATCTTGTGCGGATACCAATTTGTTCTTTGTTTCCAATAGTGCTTGTCGATCATAGTACCACGCTCTTTTGAGAGAACGTTTAACAAGTCTATATGGGTAGCCTCTCATCCCCAACTTGTACTGTAAGACTTTGGCCTCTCTGAAATAATCCTCCCGTTTGGTACAGTTCCGTTTGATGCGAAGGAACTGGCCAAACGGGAGGTTATCTCGTAAGTTCCGTGGGTGATGACTGGAATACTTAAGCAATGTATTCCTAGCTGTCGGTTTAGTGAACAAACTGGTAGACAAATTGCCGTCATCATTCCAGATTCGTAAATCCAGAAAATTGACTGCCTGTACATCATAGTCCATAGTAAATTTGAGGTGATTATTCTGTTGGTTAAGCCAGGACAGGAATTCATGTAATCTGTCAGCAGAACCCTCCCATATTAAGAATACGTCATCAATGTAACGGAGATATTTCTTTATCTCTTTCTCAAAAGGGTTGTTATTATAGATCACATTTTCTTCAAATGCGGCTACATATAAATTCGCTATATCCGGAGCAAAAATTGCGCCCATAGCGACTCCCTTCACTTGGACATAAAAATCGCCATTGAAAATGAAATAATTCTGTTCCAATGCAATTCTTGCACATTTGACGATGAAATCTGATGGAACCTGGTGTGGGCGGGCTCTCTGTTCTAATACACTGTTAATCACCTCTAGAGCCTCGCATTGGGGTATGTTAGTGTACAAGCTTTCAATATCCATCGTCACGAGGATATTGTGATATTTATCAAAAGCTTGTCCCTCCACGTCCACAATCACTTGTGTACTATCTCTTGTGTAAGATTTTGTCAACACTACAAAAGGTTTGATGAAGAAATCTGTATATTCGGCTTAAGGTTGTAAAATGGATTGGCAGCCAGCCACAATAGGTCTTCCCGGGGGTTTTTTGTCATCTTTATGTATTTTAGGCAGCGTATAAAACGCTGGTATTGAAAAATCATTTTTATTCAGGTAATCGAATTCCTTGGGACTCAACCAAAGGTTGTCACGTCCACTTTTTGTCAGATCAAGGATCTCTTTTCTGATCCTGTCTGTGGGGTCTCTTGTTAGTTTCACGTAATGGGTGATGTTATTTAGTTGACTCAAAATTTCAGCATCATAATCAATTTTATCTTGTATAATAATGCTACCGCCCTTGTCAGCAGGTTTGATAATAATATCATCCCTGCATGCAAGGGTTTTCAATGTAAGATGTTCGTCTTTTGTAAAATTATATCTTACATATTGTCTGTCTTTGAACATTTGGTCAATTTCCATCAATACTATGTTCTCAAAAGTGACTAATTCTTTGGGAATCAAATTAGTTGGTGGATAGAAAGTTGAGGGACAGCGTAGACCTGTAACACTGTTCTGTGTAACCAAAGGAGTTTTGCTGAACATATACTTCAAGCGAATGGTTCTGAACAATTTATACAGTTCAATTTGTGTTACAAACATGTCATTTCTATTGGTAGGCACATACGATAGCCCATGACTAAGCAACTCGATCTCTTTACTGCCTAGTTCGTGTTTCGATAGATTAAATATGGGAACTACCTCTAAGTTCTGGTGGTTATGTCCGTTCATTGTAGTTGAACTATCTGTTACCCTTGGTACTACCATTCGTAGTATGTGTTCCTGGTCTGTCGAAATCCCGGAGTGTATTGGTTCCTGAACCACCCTCTCCTGGTATTGCGTGTTCTGCCTCTTTGTGGGTGTGTACCTCTTCCTAAAAAAGACGACGATGAAGTGGTCTGGTTTTGTCCTCTGCCGTATCTATAGTTAGGAGTGCCTCCACGGCTATTATTCTCATCTGAACTGGAAGAACCAGTATCAGAGAACGTTGTGTGTTTAGGTACCCAATTAGATTGATTAGGATTCTGTTGGAAAAAATCTTTTTTCAGAAATGGATAGGTCCGTTCTCTAGAGTAGTTCTTTATATCTTTTTGTAATTTTTCTGTCTTTTTTAGTATATTGTTTTTCTGAAAATCAGAAATAATAGTCTCTAGTTTTTGCAAAAATTCTCTGGCGTCTGTTACTGTAGTATCCTCTAGGAGTTGTTTTTCCAAATCAGCTATCTCCGCTTTGAGTTTATCTATATGTTTTAACGCTGTTTCAATGCTGAGAACCATCCAGCTTCGTGAGCATTTGTTTGAAACGAAGCTGAACCCTACTTTAAAGTCCTCATCATCCACAAAAATGACTGGAATGTTCCGTACTTGTAACCCCACCGGGATTATATTGTTATTCAAACAGTCTGTGAGGAATTTGGCATGCAATTCTGTTCTTATAAGTTTTTTATGCAGCCTTTCTAAATTATTCCTTAGTGAGGTCTGTTGGATATTCTGAGTATTCCCCCCGCTAGAGGGACCTAGGAGGGATGGTCCTCCTGCGATCTTTGCTATATACTCATCTGAATATGTAAGTGTTTCTTGTTCTGACATCAGGGAGTAGTGTTAATGATAGATCGTTAACAGATGTTTTTCTGTCAAAATTATATAAAATGAAAAAGAAGTAAAATTACAAACAATTTATGAAATAACCTTCAGTGTGACAACAGTATAAGTAATCAAAAAACAACCACTTTTTCAAAAGGGCCCTTGCAGAAGATTCTGCGCTTACAAATATGCACAACAATAGGGCAACCCACTAAACCCCAAGGGATTGGGTATGTTAACTAGACACAAGAATAAACCTTGAGGATTTATTTAACTTATTTTTATCAATTAAATCGTCACCGAAGTGAGCATTATTTAGAAGAACTCAGACAAGACCACAATTCATTATTTTGTGTTCTTTTTATATCAAAAATAAATCTTTTTTTGTAATGTTTCAACACTTTTCATTAATCAGGTATAGAAACTTCATTCAATTTCATCATTGGCAACCTAAACCACTGTCTTCTTTCACAATTTAGGCAGTAGTTATTGACACTTTTACACACATATGCACCTAGCACAGTTGGTCATATGACATTAAACCAATTTCCACATTTATAATGTATGTAACACAACACATGAAAATTATTTTTGTTGAAGAAGTGTCACAGCGTCGACGTTTCGGTCTCTTAACCTTCAATTTCTGAGACCATCATCAGGACTCTAGTTGCACTTCGTATCTATCATAGAAATATACATAAATTACTAAAATTTTCAATCATCTGAGCTTGTCAATTATTATTGTCACTACACTGAAGGAAAGCAGATGTCTCCCATTGTGACCACCCAATCAAAATGCAATGAAATAAAATAAACTTAAATAAACGTGTCAGTACACCTAGTGACCCAAAAACGCCAACTGAGTACCACCAAACAAGTGCCGTAAATCAACTATAAAGTGTATAGTTTCAACCACTGAAATGTCTACCAAAAAACAACAACAAAGTCTCCCTTTATCAGAGCTAGGTACACTTACTTAAACTTTCATGTGAAGCCATAGGCTCATGTAATCCAATTCTATATGAGAGTGCTCAATCTACAACGGAAACAGAAGCGAAATCCTAAGTCACTTAAAGGGACCTATTTCTACAAGAAATTATGTAAACATGCTAACTGCCAGTACTCACATACAGCGACAACCTTCGTCTGCGCTTATGTATTCTGAAACAGATTAAATCGAGTCAAATAAAAACGAGTCACATAAAAAACAACATCTACTCTTCTATGGAGGTTGTAAAGCCCTCCCAAGACAAGCGCTTACTTAATCTCCACAGAGTCAGCTCTCTTCGTACCGCTCGCCCAACAAATCCGAGAAGCCACGACCTCCACATGTGAGCGCTATTTAAGCGTAAGCAGCCATCGTGAGCCACCTCAGCTAGATGTTACTTGTGGCGGCCATCTTAGAACGGAGTCGTCTACTATATAGCTTCATACACTTCTCTGTTTAGAGTGTGATAAACAAACCAACTGTATACACAAATAGTGACAGTCGCATCCAAAACTTAATGCCGGAGATGTTAAATGTCATCAGAAGGAAGGGGTGGTTGTAATGAGGATATTTTGAAGCGTCATTCTATGTAGCGATTGCACAACGACATTTCCTCCCTTATCTGGTTTTAGTATTGTCATTTTTTAAGCTGTTTATTGCTTCTCTTTGCGCTACTGTGACATTATTCCACCCATACCATTTTTTCTTTGAGAGCTTGATGAGCTCATGTGTGACTCCTCTTTCAAATACCTCAATTGCATCATTTTTTATCTGTGGTAAAAAAATGGATTTAGGTGTGAAAGGATTTTTAACATTTAAATTGAGGGTGACATTATCAATAAATACATCAGAAAATGGATTGTCATCATCAGTTGCCACACCTGCCAGTACATTGGCGGTGTGGAGTAATTCGACATCATTGATACTTACAGTGCTTGGCATCTCTCTATTGATTTCCACTCCTGATCCCACCTTTGTTGCATACCATTTCTTTATACGCAATTTTCTTGTAAAGTAAAAAAGGTCAATGCGGCTTTGTGTGTAATTAAAGTTGTTTGATGGGCAGAAAGTGAGTCCAAGAGAAAGTAGTTCCAACTCAAAGTCACTTAGTACACGATCTGATAGATTGATGACTGTTTTTTTATCCATTATTTCGTTTTGCTTTGGCCCCTTGTACGACTTCGGAGATATTTGAAATTTCGCTACTGGTTGTAGCGCTTTCATCGGGGCTGATTTCAATCTCAGCTTGATCTTCTTGATGGTTGCTCATTGCTTTCTTGGCATTTTCAATTGGAGCAACTGTGGTTGGGGAATTTTTTCTAAGTTGGTCGTACTTTTTAGCGAAGGTCAGGATTTGTCCCTTTTGGTAATCGACAAGGTCCCTTTGAAATTTTCTTTGTTTTTTCAATTTAATATCATCCTCAATTTTTTCCAGACTCCTTTCCATCTTATCCATCTCTTTTTTGAATTCTTCCTGTTCACATAGGGCTTTAATTTGCCCCGTCAGCTTGTCAATGGTGTCACTTAATCTTTCACAATCTTTTCTGGCATGTTTAACCAATAAAACCAACATGTTGGTTGAACAGTTGTGGTTGTTGCTAGCTCAATTTCTAATTTCTAATTTAAAATATTTCTAGAGCGCAGCGTACACCTTGCGGTTTCTTGGCGCTAGGGGGTTCGGCAACTGAGGGGAAAAGACCAGAAAGAGAGATAAGAGGAGATATAAGAGGGTTTAAGTGGGGAAAGCCTGGCTGAAGAGGAACGTTTTCAGATCTCTACGAAAGGGGAGATACTGCGTGGCAGAGCGGAGGTGGTCAGGGAGTGAGTTCCAAAAAGTTGGGGCCAGGGTAGAGAAGTTGGCCCCGCCCCACTTTTTACGTGTGAAGCGGGGGATCTGAAGGAGGGACTTGGAGGAAGATCGAAGTTCTCTTGCAGGTAAGTAAGGATTGATTAATGAAGAAATGAAAGCGGGGGCAGTGCCCTGTCGGGCCTGGAAGACCATACAGCCAATCTTAAAGAGGGAACGTTCTTTTACAGGGAGCCAGTGAAGCTCCCTGAGAAGGGGGGTGGAATGGTGATAACGAGGGAGGCCGTATACCAGCCGGGCTGCCTGGTTCTGAATAGTCTGGAGTCTACGCAAGCTGTATGCGGGGATGCAATGATAAAGAGCGTTTGCGTAGTCCAGTCGCGATATCACCAGTGCGGACATAATGATCTTAAGTGCCTGGGGGGAAAAGAAACGGGAGACAGTGCGGATAGTGCGGAGAGTGAGAAAGCAGGAGGATACCACGGAACTAATTTGTGAATGGAGGGTGAGCTGATTATTTATTTTGACACCGAGTGTTTTGACCGTGGTGGAGGGGGTCGGTGCAGGACCGAGAGAGGGGGGCCAGAAGAGAGAGTTCCAGGGGCTGGATGAAACACCAGTGAGAACCAGCTCGGTTTTATCCGGGTTCAGCTTAAGGTGGTTGTGGTTCATCCAGTCCCTGATGAATGTCATAGTTGACTGGAGATTAGAAACAGAGAGAGGGGAAGGAGACAGGTCAAAGATGAGCTGGAGGTCATCCGCGTAGTTATAGACGGTGACCTCCAGCTGCTGGAGTGCGAAGATGAGAGGAAAGATATAAAGATTGAAGAGTAAGGGGGAGAGAGAAGATCCCTGGGGAACACCACAGGTGACGGGGAGAGGAGTGGCCGTGAAGTCGCCTAGCCGGACCGCCTGAGTGCGGTCCCTCAGAAAGGAGGAGAGCCAGACCAGAGCTGATTCCCCGATGCCGGCCGCCTTGACACGGGTGAGTAAGATGGTATGGCCGTGTCAAAGGCGGCGGAGAGATCAAGGAGGACCAGTGCCTGGTGTTTGTTCTCGTCCATGCCCTTTCTGAGGTTGTCTAAGACTGAGACCACGACTGATTCGGTCGAATGCCTGGGACGGAACCCGGCTTGGCGGGATGCCAGTCCCCCATTTGCCTCAACATGGGCGCTTAGTGCCGCGGTGACGTGGCGTTCCATCACCTTGCCCAGAAAGGGTAACAGGGAGATGGGGCGGTAGTTGGCCGAGATGGAAGGATCAGCGCCAGGTTTTTTCAGGATGGGCACTATGGCAGCTGCCTTTAGCGCAGGGGGCACTACGCCCTGTGCCAGGGAGCTGTTGAGGAAGGCAATGGGGGGGTCAGGGCAGCTGGAGTAAATTTTCTGCAGGACTCGTGCCGGGCAGACGTCCGCGGGAGACCCCGACTTCACTTTTGGGAGTAACTCTAGGAAAGAATCCTGAGCGAGAGGGGGAATGGAGGTAAGAGGGCATTGAACAGGAGGGGGGGAGGGATCGACGAAAGCGGAAGAGGGCGGTGGGATGTTGGACTTGATGGTAATTATTTTGTCTAAGAAGTAGGTGTTAAGTTGGTCGCAGAGGGGCTGGGAGGGAGGGATATGGGGCGAGGTTCGGTCTGAGAATGCCAGGTCATTCACTATGCCAAAGATTTCCCTGGGTTTGTTTTCTGCAGAAGTTATTTTAGACGAAAAGTAGGTGGTTTTTGCAGCCAGGATTGCTGTTTTGTATTTGGCCAGTGCTGATAAACAGTGAGTTTTTGATAAGGGACTGTAATTTTTCCTCCATTGCCTCTCCGCCCGTCGGGCGCTCAGTTTAAGATCTTTTAGGTGGTCGTTAAACCATCTGTTGGAGTCCTTGGGTCGGCGGATGGAAATACGGCGTAGGGGCGCCACTGAGTCGCAGCCTCCAGCCAGCCAGGTGTTGATGGCCTTGGCTTGAGAGGCAGATGGTAAGCCAGCAAGAGTAGGGGCGGAGTTGCGGAGCAGGGAGGTCAAGGAGGGATAGTCCAGTCTGTTCCAGTTCCGCGCCCAGGTGTTTTTGGCGTGCGGAGTTTTAGGCATCAGGTTGCGGAGAATGGAAAAGGAGATGAGGGAATGATCAGACCATGGGCACGGCGAGACAGCAACCGAGGCCACAGGGAGGTTGAGGGACCAAACCTGGTCCAGTGTGTGCCCATGGGAATGAGTGGGGACGGATATGTGTGACACGAAATTGAGGGACAAAAGGCAATCTGTGAATTCTTTTGAGGCTGAGCACTCATGTTAGTCTGAGGGCCAGTAATTGAAGTCCCCTAGCACCAAGACCGAGGCGTAGTTGACCACCAAGTTGGCTAGTAGGTCTTGAAATGCCGGCAGGAATGATGGCGAGGGCTGAGGGGGGCGGTACATTAAGAGACAGGTGATAGGGGGGGAAGATGAAAGAGAGCGGACTACCAGGAAGTCGGCAGGGGGAATGGGGGAAAAGGGAAGTGATTGAAAGTTCAACTCCGACCGAGCGATTAGGGCGACCCCCCCGCCAGCCTTGCCGGCCGGTCAGCTTGCAGGGCCACATAGGAGGGGGGTAGGGTGGCCAGGAGAACAGGGAGGGAAGTGTCACAGTACCAGGTTTCAGTCACAAGCAGTAGGTCAGGTTTCTCTGAGTCGAGTAAGACAGACAGCTCGTGGTGGTGCTTGACCGCTGACCTGGTATTGAGTAGGAAGACAGATAATGCCGGAGAGCGGGGGAGGGGGTCAAGGGGAGAGGGGCAAGGTGACGGGGGACGTGTGTCGGGGGATAGGGTGCTGTCGGGGAAGAAGGAGCAAGGCTTAGTGAGAAGATCAGTCTGCGGATGGGATCCGGAAGTGGCCAATGGCCTTGGAGGGCAATGAGATCCTTCGAAGAGTAGGACGTAGTTTTGGCATGGAATCGAGCCCCTAGCCACGTCCGGCCGCGGACGGGCGCAGACGGGCTTGCCTTAGGCGCGCCTTCGCGGCCGGACGGCGCTCCCGCTGCGCTCGTCCGCTGCGCGTCCTGCCCAGGCACATGGTTTATGCGGTGGAGTCAGGGCGTTGAGGGGGCGTGGCCAGCAGAGGGGGCGTGTCTCAGGACGCGCCTCGCCCTCGAGAAATGGCGATGAAGATGGGGGGTGTCGTTGCAGCGCTACCGCTGTTCAGAGTGCCAAGAGTGCAATGAGTAAGTGAGAATTAAGAACACAGTATCGCAAAGTTTTAAAATCAAATCTTAGCGCTCCCGGCTTTCCGCCTCAGGAGACCGATGTAAGTGCGCCGCAGAGTGACTGGCGCGTTATTTATACGCCTGGTAGGGGGCGTGGCCAGCAGAGGGGGCGTGTCTCAGGACGCGCCTCGCCCTCGAGAAATGGCGATGAAGATGGGGGGTGTCGTTGCAGCGCTACCGCTGTTCAGAGTGCCAAGAGTGCAATGAGTAAGTGAGAATTAAGAACACAGTATCGCAAAGTTTTAAAATCAAATCTTAGCGCTCCCGGCTTTCCGCCTCAGGAGACCGATGTAAGTGCGCCGCAGAGTGACTGGCGCGTTATTTATATGCCTGGTAGGGGGCGTGGCCAGCAGAGGGGGCGTGTCTCAGGACGCGCCTCGCCCTCGAGAAATGGCGATGAAGATGGGGGGTGTCGTTGCAGCGCTACCGCTGTTCAGAGTGCCAAGAGTGCAATGAGTAAGTGAGAATTAAGAACACAGTATCACAAAGTTTTAAAATCAAATCTTAGCGCTCCCGGCTTTCCGCCTCAGGAGACCGATGTAAGTGCGCCGCAGAGTGACTGGCGCGTTATTTATACGCCTGGTAGGGGGCGTGGCCAGCAGAGGGGGCGTGTCTCAGGACGCGCCTCGCCCTCGAGAAATGGCGATGAAGATGGGGGGTGTCGTTGCAGCGCTACCGCTGTTCAGAGTGCCAAGAGTGCAATGAGTAAGTGAGAATTAAGAACACAGTATCACAAAGTTTTAAAATCAAATCTTAGCGCTCCCGGCTTTCCGCCTCAGGAGACCGATGTAAGTGCGCCGCAGAGTGACTGGCGCGTTATTTATACGCCTGGTAGGGGGCGTGGCCAGCAGAGGGGGCGTGTCTCAGGACGCGCCTCGCCCTCGAGAAATGGCGATGAAGATGGGGGGTGTCGATGCAGCGCTACCGCTGTTCAGAGTGCCAAGAGTGCAATGAGTAAGTGAGAATTAAGAACACAGTATCACAAAGTTTTAAAATCAAATCTTAGCGCTCCCGGCTTTCCGCCTCAGGAGACCGATGTAAGTGCGCCGCAGAGTGACTGGCGCGTTATTTATACGCCTGGTAGGGGGCATGGCCAGCAGAGGGGGCGTGTCTCAGGACGCGCCTCGCCCTCGAGAAATGGCGATGAAGATGGGGGGTGTCGTTGCAGCGCTACCGCTGTTCAGAGTGCCAAGAGTGCAATGAGTAAGTGAGAATTAAGAACACAGTATCACAAAGTTTTAAAATCAAATCTTAGCGCTCTCGGTAACTAGTTCGGGATCAGGGTCATTAAACGTGGGCGTGATGAAAATACGTAAGCCTCTAGGTATTCTCCCTACATTGATGTATTTTTGTAGGGTTGTGGCTTCCCACCATTTGTTTTGTTCGGTTTTAAGTGCTTTCCATAATTGATCCCATAATTGTCGTTTGCCCGATGTTGGTGCACCATTGCTTGTTGAGGGCACATTTTCTACTGTTTCAATGGTATCCACATTGTCAAACATTTTACCAGCTGCTTCTGCGCGTTTAACATTTCTGGTCGTGGCCATATTCTGCTCCTCTGTTGGTAATTTACGCTGTTTAAGCGTGACTATAGATCGCTCCAAAGTTCACATGGGAATTTTCCCGAACTTATCATCCATCAGCGCAAAAATGCAAACACTACTCCGGTCACATGAAGACTACTGAAACAGACTGAATATGCGTTTCAGTTACGATTTCTTTTTTCGTCTTCTCAAATGAAACCTTCGTGATGACAGCAATGCGCGGGTGAGGGGATTTAAATTATCAATCCGCAATCACAGCGTGAACGCTGTTGTTAGCCTCCCCCCTCACTAGGGGGGAGGCTAACAACAGCGTTCACGCTGTGATTGCGGATTGATATATATATATATATATATATATATATATATATATATTACCTACTGGCGGTCGCCAGTAGGTAGTTATAGTTAGGACCACGTTTCCATAGGAAATCCGCAACATTCTATTTTGAATAACTTTGGCGCCGGTTGACGAATCCTCGCAAATTTTTCAAAATAGGTGGGGCGCTACGCTCCGCTCCTACCCTGAAAGTCTCGGGGGGATTCGTCAAGCGTGGGCTGAGATAAAAGGGGGGTCCCAAAACGCGTTTTTCCCATGCATTTTTCCATAGGACCTTTAGACACAGCAACAGCCCGAATGGCTGAACAGAATTACTTGAAATTTGGCAGAGAGGTAGTCCTCAGGTCAAGGAAGTGCCTTTTGTAGGTTTGGTGTAAATCTGTTCAGTAGATTCTGAGAAAATAGCCTTTAAATCAATATATATATCTGAGCCAGCGTACGGTGCGCTTACGGTGCGCTTACCGTACGCGTACGGTGGCGTGCGCGAGCGCGATTCTGATTGGTTGTTAGATCTTAGTAAACATTCGAATCGGTCGAAACCAGGAAGCGGCGGCCGCCGTTTCGTGTGTTTCACTCAGAAAAAAAAGAGTGATATCTTGAAAAGGGGGCAAGGGAGAGAGTTACAGACCCCCTAACATTTGTAAGGGGGTCAAAGAAGGACAGAAAAGTACAAAGAAAACATTTATTGATTTTAAAAAAAATCGCGGGGTACGCGTACGGTAAGCTCAACGTACGCGTACGGTAGAAAAAAAATAAAATAAAAGAAATGAAATGCAGATTTAAGAGTTTAGATATTAGGGGGCTCTAAAAAGAGCCGTTGTGTTTATGAAGTGATTTTTTAGTGGTACCTACAAGTAAGTACCGATGCAGAGTCTAAGGTTCAAGAGGAAGACTCTGTTCCCTTCATCATTGAAGTGCACACCATCTCCTCTATAAATGTCTTGCATGTCGTAACGCAAGTTGTTGTGGTAAATGGAACCCATACCATAGTCACGGAGGGAAGCAGAAACAGATTTGTTGACGTGCTTTCTTGCTTTGTCAATCTGCGGACAGAAATGATTGGACCAGTTCCATTTTTGCCTTTGGCATATGTTAGAAAACACAAAGGCAGTTTTAGGGAAAAGTGAAAACAGTTGTGCAAAGGTGTCCTTCATAAGCATTTCCAGACCTACCCCAGTCAAAGTCCCTAGGTCATTGCCACCACAGTGCACTATTATGAGGTCAGGGTGTTGGATTTGCATGAAGGATTTCACCAATGGCATCAATTGGTGCCACTTTAACCCTCTCTGACCAATCCATTTAATGTCTACATTTGGCAAAGCAAGGTCTCTCACCATATCTGTTTTCTCTGCATACTTTTCACTCCAGAAGACATAGCTGTGCCCTACAATCCACACTGTGAACATCTTCAAAGGAGAACTGGATGCACTCAGGAGGTGTAATTCAATAGAATGGTAAAAAGAAATGAAAGACAGTTTGGAAATGGAGGCATACATATTTTTTTATAAAAAAAGAACTGATTGGCTGTTTCATACCATTCTAGAATAAAAACTAGGCTGTATGTGTAAATTAATAGAAGCATGTTTTGTATTGGTACAGAAAAATGTGTTACCAAAGAACAGTACTATGGATTTGCTGTTAGGTTTGAAAAGTCAAGCACTCTTGCTCTGTGGAATTGAAACATTGTTTGGTGAACTTCTGACCTAACTCAACAAAGCAGTGTTCCATGAGCTGTTGCTATGGTAGCAGGCAGAAGTCAAGTTGGGGGAAGGGTACTAGGCAGAAGTCAAGTTGGGGGAAGGGTACTTTTGGAAAAGGGTTGGTTTTCAACCAATAGAAATGTGTGATTACATTTGAAAAAAAGGGGGAAGCACTGAGATTTGAAATTAACATGTATATGTGTGGAAAAAGAGAGGGAAAGTTTGCCATTATCTGGTTCTGCTGAGAGGTGAGAGGTGTAAAGAACAGAGATCCTGGCTCTGATAATCTGCTGTTTGAGTGCCACATTTCTTTCACAGCTAACTAATTTTAAAGGTGAGTTTAGAGTTTGAGAGGGGATGTATATGGTAAATTAAGAAATGAATAATAGAAATGGAATTCCTTTTGTTGAAGTTGTGTTTATCATTTTCTGTTTTGGGAGAAATTTAAATGTGAGGAACATGTAAAATAATATGGACTATGTTTTCATGATAAATTAAGGTGTACTGGTAAAAATAAGGAATACTTTAAGGGTTTGAGGTTGCACTCAGTAATGCAAATACATACAGCATCAGTAAGGCTGGTTGCCCTTGCTGGAGTGTAGGCAGTCACCCAGGTTACACATGGTGCTGGTCTGAAAAAGCAGTTTGGACATGTGCTTTTTTAAGAATCTAAAAAGTGGATTCAAAATGTGTCAGTCTGTAAAAGTGTTTATCACTTGCCAAAAAAAAGAGTAGTAAGTGTGCTTTCAAATTGGCAAAGAAATTTCGTTTTGTGACTAATATGAAAACATGACTCTGTGTGCAAAGAGGAATTACAGGCAGAGATTTATTGCGTATTGCTCTGGTGATTTCACAGTTGCATTAGATGGAAAGGGGGAGCCATTTTTTTGTGCAGAAGCAGACTCTTAGCACACACCCAGCTGCTTACCCTGTGAAATCATGCACAGTATTCACAAGCGAGTGGGGTTTGAGGTTTCAGTCAGTAATGCAAATACATTCAGCATCACTAAGGCTGGTTGCCCTTGCTGGAGTGTAGGCAGTCACCTAGGTTACACATGGTGCTGGTCTGAAAAAGCAGTTTGGACATGTGCTTTTTTAAGAATCTGAAAAGTGGATTCAAAATGTGTCAGTCTGTAAAAGTGTTTATCACTTGCCAAAAAAAAGAGTAGTAAGTGTGCTTTCAAATTGGCAAAGAAATTTCGTTTTGTGACTAATATGAAAACATGACTCTGTGTGCAGAAAGGAATTACAGGCAGAGATTTATTGCGTATTGCTCTGGTGATTTCACAGTTGCATTAGATGGAAAGGGGGAACCATTTTTTGGTGCAGAAGCAGACTCTTAGCACACACCCAGCTGCTTACCCTGTGGAATCATGCACAGTATTCACAAGCGAGTGGGGTTTGAGGTTTCAGTCAGTAATGCAAATACATTCAGCATCACTAAGGCTGGTTGCCCTTGCTGGAGTGTAGTCAGTCACCCAGGTTACACATGGTGCTGGTCTGAAAAAGCAGTTTGGACATGTGCTTTTTTAAGAATCTGAAAAGTGGATTCATAATGTGTCAGTCTGTAAAAGTGTTTATCACTTGCCAAAAAAAAGAGTAGTAAGTGTGCTTTCAAATTGGCAAAGAAATTTCGTTTTGTGACTAATATGAAAACATGACTCTGTGTGCAAAGAGGAATTACAGGCAGAGAGTTATTGCGTATTGCTCTGGTGATTTCACAGTTGCATTAGATGGAAAGGGGGAGCCATTTTTTGGTGCAGAAGCAGACTCTTAGCACACACCCAGCTGCTTACCCTGTGGAATCATGCACAGTATTCACAAGCGAGTGGGGTTTGAGGTTTCAGTCAGTAATGCAAAAACATTCAGCATCACTAAGGCTGGTTGCCCTTGCTGGAGTGTAGTCAGTCACCCAGGTTACACATGGTGCTGGTCTGAAAAAGCAGTTTGGACATGTGCTTTTTTAAGAATCTGAAAAGTGGATTCAAAATGTGTCAGTCTGTAAAAGTGTTTATCACTTGCCAAAAAAAAGAGTAGTAAGTGTGCTTTCAAATTGGCAAAGAAATTTCGTTTTGTGACTAATATGAAAACATGACTCTGTGTGCAAAAAGGAATTACAGGCAGAGATTTATTGCGTATTGCTCTGGTGATTTCACAGTTGCATTAGATGGAAAGGGGGAGCCATTTTTTGGTGCAGAAGCAGACTCTTAGCACACACCCAGCTGCTTACCCTGTGGAATCATGCACAGTATTCACAAGCGAGTGGGGTTTGAGGTTTCAGTCAGTAATGCAAATACATTCAGCATCACTAAGGCTGGTTGCCCTTGCTGGAGTGTAGTCAGTCACCCAGGTTACACATGGTGCTGGTCTGAAAAAGCAGTTTGGACATGTGCTTTTTTAAGAATCTGAAAAGTGGATTCATAATGTGTCAGTCTGTAAAAGTGTTTATCACTTGCCCAAAAAAAGAGTAGTAAGTGTGCTTTCAAATTGGCAAAGAAATTTCGTTTTGTGACTAATATGAAAACATGACTCTGTGTGCAAAGAGGAATTACAGGCAGAGATTTATTGCGTATTGCTCTGGTGATTTCACACTTGCATTAGATGGAAAGGGGGAGCCATTTTTTGGTGCAGAAGCAGACTCTTAGCACACACCCAGCTGCTTACCCTGTGGAATCATGCACAGTATTCACAAGCGAGTGGGGTTTGAGGTTTCAGTCAGTAATGCAAATACATTCAGCATCACTAAGGCTGGTTGCCCTTGCTGGAGTGTAGTCAGTCACCCAGGTTACACATGGTGCTGGTCTGAAAAAGCAGTTTGGACATGTGCTTTTTTAAGAATCTAAAAAGTGGATTCAAAATGTGTCAGTCTGTAAAAGTGTTTATCACTTGCCAAAAAAAAGAGTAGTAAGTGTGCTTTCAAATTGGCAAAGAAATTTCGTTTTGTGACTAATATGAAAACATGACTCTGTGTGCAAAGAGGAATTACAGGCAGAGATTTATTGCGTATTGCTCTGGTGATTTCACAGTTGCATTAGATGGAAAGGGGGAGCCATTTTTTGGTGCAGAAGCAGACTCTTAGCACACACCCAGCTGCTTACCCTGTGGAATCATGCACAGTATTCACAAGCGAGTGGGGTTTGAGGTTTCAGTCAGTAATGCAAATACATTCAGCATCACTAAGGCTGGTTGCCCTTGCTGGAGTGTAGTCAGTCACCCAGGTTACACATGGTGCTGGTCTGAAAAAGCAGTTTGGACATGTGCTTTTTTAAGAATCTGAAAAGTGGATTCATAATGTGTCAGTCTGTAAAAGTGTTTATCACTTGCCAAAAAAAAGAGTAGTAAGTGTGCTTTCAAATTGGCAAAGAAATTTCGTTTTGTGACTAATATGAAAACATGACTCTGTGTGCAAAGAGGAATTACAGGCAGAGATTTATTGCGTATTGCTCTGGTGATTTCACAGTTGCATTAGATGGAAAGGGGGAGCCATTTTTTGGTGCAGAAGCAGACTCTTAGCACACACCCAGCTGCTTACCCTGTGGAATCATGCACAGTATTCACAAGCGAGTGGGGTTTGAGGTTTCAGTCAGTAATGCAAATACATTCAGCATCACTAAGGCTGGTTGCCCTTGCTGGAGTGTAGTCAGTCACCCAGGTTACACATGGTGCTGGTCTGAAAAAGCAGTTTGGACATGTGCTTTTTTAAGAATCTAAAAAGTGGATTCAAAATGTGTCAGTCTGTAAAAGTGTTTATCACTTGCCAAAAAAAAGAGTAGTAAGTGTGCTTTCAAATTGGCAAAGAAATTTCGTTTTGTGACTAATATGAAAACATGACTCTGTGTGCAAAGAGGAATTACAGGCAGAGATTTATTGCGTATTGCTCTGGTGATTTCACAGTTGCATTAGATGGAAAGGGGGAGCCATTTTTTGGTGCAGAAGCAGACTCTTAGCACACACCCAGCTGCTTACCCTGTGGAATCATGCACAGTATTCACAAGCGAGTGGGGTTTGAGGTTTCAGTCAGTAATGCAAATACATTCAGCATCACTAAGGCTGGTTGCCCTTGCTGGAGTGTAGTCAGTCACCCAGGTTACACATGGTGCTGGTCTGAAAAAGCAGTTTGGACATGTGCTTTTTTAAGAATCTGAAAAGTTGGTTTAAAATGTGTCAGTCTGTAAAAGTGTTTATCACTTGCCAAAAAAAAGAGTAGTAAGTGTGCTTTCAAATTGGCAAAGAAATTTCGTTTTGTGACTAATATGAAAACATGACTCTGTGTGCAAAGAGGAATTACAGGCAGAGATTTATTGCGTATTGCTCTGGTGATTTCACAGTTGCATTAGATGGAAAGGGGGAGCCATTTTTTTGTGCAGAAGCACACTCTTAGCACACACCCAGCTGCTTACCCTGTGGAATCATGCACAGTATTCACAAGCGAGTGGGGTTTGAGGTTTCAGTCAGTAATGCAAAAACATTCAGCATCACTAAGGCTGGTTGCCCTTGCTGGAGTGTAGTCAGTCACCCAGGTTACACATGGTGCTGGTCTGAAAAAGCAGTTTGGACATGTGCTTTTTTAAATATCTGAAAAGTGGATTCATAATGTGTCAGTCTGTAAAAGTACTTTTCACTTGCCTAAAAAGTAGTAGAAAGTATGCTTTGCAATTGGCAAAGAAATTTCGTTTTCTGTCTAATTTCAAAGCATGACTTTGTGTGCACACAGGAATTATTTTTAGATATTTAATTTGTGAAGGTGTTATTGTGATTTTCATTTATAGGAAAGGGGTTTATAGTATTTTAAGATTTCTAAAGAACATAAAAAATGTAGTAATATATTTAAATAAAATAAAGGAATTTTTTTTTAGTTTTTTTCAGGTATTGCTGAAGAGCAGTGAACAAAATTTAAGATGCCTACAAAATCCAGAGTAAAGAAAGACCACAAAAAAAACCTATATTTGAAGACAACTGGAGGACCTAAGTTAGTTGGAGATGCTCATGTTGGGAAAAAGAAAAAATCTTCTGGTAAGAAGACAAAAGATTTTTTAAAGAACATATTCAAAAAAAGGAAAAATGTACAAAATGTCTGTACTGGAAAGAATGTTTTCAATAGAAAAGGACAGGAAAAAATTGAGAATTTAGTTAATGCAAATATACCTTCTGCAACTAAAAAGATTAACTTAAACAGAAAAACAGCGTTTAAAGAGATACGTAGAAAAATGTTTCAGAGAAGAGTTATGTCCAATTTGATAAAGGATGTGAAGAAATATAAGCAAAAGGCTAAATTTTACAAGAGAAAAAAAGAAATTGAAGCCATTGCAGCAAAGGCATTAGAATTAAAAAGGAAACTATTCATTTTAATTTTGAATAGGATGCGTACATTAGATAAAATGGTTAATGTACTGAAATCACAAAGCAAAAGGAAAAGAGTAGTGAACAGAACAAACTTTTGTAAAGTGTTTTTAGGAAAATGGATGCATAGTTCAAGTAGTGAACCTTTTTTTAATGAAGAGAGCTATTTTCAAAGTAATAGTTTGCTGCATGCAGTTGACACCAGAGGTCGTGCTTACGAAGTGAAAAATGGTTGCATAATGGAGAAGGAGATAATAGTTCCAAGAGATGAGGTACAAGTGATGGCGGATGAGGCTATGGGGAGACGTCCAAAAGCCCCAGTGTACACTTGGAATTGTAGTAGTATTTGCACTGTGCGTCAGGAATCTATTGATAAATTTTGTGAGTTTCTAAGAGAATATAGTAAAAAAAGTGTAAAACAGAAGATTAAGGTGCTTCAAAGTCTAGATCCATGCAGAGTGAGAGAGAATACTGGTTTGCAGGGTCATTCTCTGGCTTGTCTATCTAGAAAAGTGTGTAATAGTGTTTTCCATCATTTTAGAATGCTGGCTGTTCATCATACTGAAATGAGAAAGTTTGTGAGACGGTTGTATTTTGCTAAAAGTCCAGCAATAAAGTTAGATGAATTGAATAGGGCTCTGTTCCGTGGGTCAGTATCAGATGTAGAGAAGGTTGTTGATGAAATTCAGTTTTGTTACTTTGGTCCTGAACAAAACAGTGCAGAAAAGGACACAGTAAATGAGGAAGAAGTGGAAGAGAATGTAGAACCATTTGTAAGTAAGACATAACAAAATTTGAAAAAATCTCTAATGAAAGACCAAATATTACTTGTATTTGTTGCCGCAGAACTCATTATAGAAAACAAACCAGGTATGTTGATCTCTATAGAAAAAGTGAAAATGAAGATAATTATAAGTGGAAGGATTTTGCCACATATATATTTCTTGAAAATTGTTTTGAATTGGGTGAAGTTCAGCGTATTTGTAAATACTGTTACAACAAATTAGAAGAAAATAGAATGCCGACCAGAGCTGTACATAATAATTTAGAATTGGATGTTATTCCTGCCGAACTTTCTGAATTAAATACTTATGAGTCTATACTTATTCAATGTGTTCATCCGTTCCAGACCATAGTACGTATGGAGCCCAAAACTGGTAAATTACCTCCTTCAGATTTACTGAGAGGTTTAAAAGGTAGAGTGGTGTATTTGCCCTTGGATTTGAAAAAAAATATGGAAACTATTGATGCAGATACTTTGGAAACTGAACCATTAGTTATTCTGGTTAATGGTGTACCTACAAAGAATAAGAAGATTTGGCAGGAGCTGGTAGATGTACGGAAAGTACAAAGAGCAAATTTGTATTTGAAAAGGAATAACAAATGGTATGAATCAATTTATATAGAAGAAGAAGAAGAAGAAGAAGATTTACAAGAAGACACAAACACCAACTGGACAAATTGAAAAAGTGGACAAGTCAAAGGAAGAAGAAATTTATGAACATTTTAGCATACATCCTCTTCATTCAAAAGAAGTTATGGGAGACAATATTGATCTGTTTCAGATGAAGAAAGCAAAAGGAACTCCAGTGAGTGTATGGGAGGAGAGCTTGGAAGCTCGATGTTTTCCCCAGCTGTTTCCTAAAGGAAAAGGAGGACGATACGATGAACGTCCAGAACAGATTCCAGCTTCTGAGTATCGGACTACAAGACTATATGCAGAAGATCCAAGATTTCGACAAAGTATTACTTATTTGTTCCATCTTTTATTTGAAAGCGACTTGTCTGCATTATCATATGCAGTAAATCACATTTTAAAAAGTGGAGTACATTTACAAAATGTGTCTGCTAAGGATTTTATGGAGAAAGTGCAGCACCGAGATGATCATTTGGAAACACAACTGATCAATCTGATGGCTTGTCAGCGTGGGACAAATGAATATTGGTACCGACGCCATGGTGAATTAAAATGCATGTTACGGAATTTAGGAACACCAACATGGTTCGTTACCCTAAGCTGTGCTGAGTACGCTTGGGATGATTTACTGGATTTTCTACGAGAGGCAAATTCAAACATTAAAAACATCGAATACAAGACAGCAGGAGAACTGTGCTCATTGGATCCGGTTAATGTTTGCAGATATTTCAATCATAGATTTGAGGCTATGATGTCCTTCATCTGCAATAAAAAAAATCCACCTCTAGGAGAAGTAGTGGATTTCTTTTGGAGAAAAGAGTACCAGGCAAGAGGTGCTCCTCATATTCATATGCTGTTGTGGATCAAGGATGCCCCAAAGTTTGGAACAGATGCTGATGAAGCAGTGTTATCTTACATTGAAGAATATGCAACATGTGCTATACCAAAAAGCACAGAAGAGAAAAAGTTAAAGGAGCAAGTTTTACGTTTCCAAAGTCATCGGTGTGGAAAATACTGTCGACGGAAATACAAGAGCAAAGATAAATACTACACTAAATGTTGATTTGGATTTCCTAGACCTGTTCTTTCAAATGGAAGAGTAAACAGTTTTATGTCATCTGTGAGACATACTATCACAAGAAAATCACCTAAGAATACCTACAACCTTAAAAGAAAAGAAGAATCAAAAAATATAAATGACTACAACCCAGTCATTTTATCCATGTGGAATGCTAACATGGATATACAGTATGTAGCTGACAATTCCATTGCTGTTGCTCGATATGTAATGTCTTACATTACGAAATCAGAAAAAACAGAATTGAAGGAAATGTGGGAAGAGATTTCTCACGAGAAGACTGTCAGTAAGAAGCTGTACAGTTTCAGTTTAAAGATGTTATCGCATCGAGAAATTGGATCCTACGAATGTTCAGATAGGTTATCTTCTGCAAGTCTCTACTCAAAATCACGAAGAATAGTTTGGGCAAGTTTAGGCCTTGCAGCAATGAGAAATCGGGTACTGAAATCTGTTGGAGAAATTGAATATTTGGCCGAGAATGACCCAGAAAGTACAGATATTTTGAAATCAAACATGTTGGACACATATTACCCAAAGAGAAGTCATCATCTGCAGAACATGTGTCTTTATGAAGTGCTGCAGAACTACATTTATTCACGGAAAGCCGCAGAAGACATCAACAATGGAAAATATAAAGTCATTGGTGAGGAAGGATGTTTGGTGAAGCAAACAAAAGGAAGTTTGATAAATCACAGGAAGCTGAGTTGCGACAGTACTGACAAAAAGGAATTTTACTACTTGGCTCTTTTACAGCTGTTTAAACCATGGCATACAGAGGATGAACTACTGGGAGAATTTCAAAGCTATGAAGATTCTTTTAATGCTTGCAAAGACAGCATACAATGCAGTACATTCTCAACTTATCTGCAAATGTTAAATGAAGAAATTGAACAGGAAACTACAATTGCAGCAGAAGTAGCTAGAGACAGTTCTCAGGACAGCCAAAGTTCAGGAACACTCAGTCAAGATCCCCTAGGACAACCAGTCGTTGAAAATGAAGCATCAATAGCCATGAATGAAGTGGAAACGGCTATGAATCAAGCTCAAGAAGAATTTATAGACTTACAAAATTTGGAAAGACAACTGAACGAAGAGCAGCAACAAATTTATGAAGAGATCGGAAACAAAATTGATCACGGATTTCTACATGAAAAAAAAGAGTGCTCATGCATATCATTTCATCCAATCAGGATGTATGTAAGTGGACAAGCTGGAACTGGAAAAAGTTTCTTAATAAAAGTCATCAGAAGCTACCTACAGCAAAAAACGGATTCTACTTTGTCTTGTGTGGTTACTGCTCCAACTGGGTTAGCAGCATATAACATAAAAGGAATCACCTTACATCGTTTGCTAATGTTACCAGTGGAGCATGAGAACAAAATACAATACAACAAGCTAACTGGAGAAGCATGCTTGGAAGTTTCAAGAGTATTGAAGAAGATGCAAGTTCTCATTATTGATGAGGTGAGCATGGTATCAAACTTAATGCTTGCCTTTGTGCATTTAAGAATGCAGCAAATTCTAAGGACAGACTATGACGTGTTATTTGGTGGAAAACATGTCATAGTTTTTGGGGATCTTCTACAGCTTACTCCAGTTAAAGGACAACCAGTGTTTAATACTGTGACACATGATGACACAAAGAAGTCATTGGGAAGCATCGGTAATGCAAATATTTGGTCCTTCTTTGAGTACAAGGAACTCACTACCAATATGAGACAAGCAAACGATGAAGAATATGGAAGTATTCTGAAAGATATCAGAATTGGACTACTCACTGAAGCTGGCACAAAAGCATTACAGAGTCGGTTGCTACATAATTTATTTCCAAAGGAAGAAATAGTTGCAGAGAAGATATACAAGAACATTGCAGAAAAGAAAAGTGTCATCTGCTTAATGCCAACTCTACGTGAATGCTCAATATTCAATGAGGAGCTTTTGAAATTGGAAAAGGAAGATATCAGGAAATTGGAAGCAGTGGACAAAATTGAGGATGGAAGAATTACTATCACATTAACAAGCACACTGAAAAATAAATTGGATTCACTAGAGAAGAACATTTCCAAAACAGCTGGATTAGAAAAAAATCTATATGTTTGCATGAACTGTAGAGTATTTTTAAGGAGAAATTTGGATGTTGAAAAAGGTTTAGTTAATGGAGCTATGGGAAGAGTTGTGGGTTTTATTAATTATCAGAAAAAAGATGGAATTGAATGTTTAAAAATAAAATTTGATCAGATAGAAGAAGTTAAAGATATTTGTCGTTGTTCAGTTCGTTTCATGCTTGTGAAAGACTTATATGTACGTAGGAAGCAGTTTCCGTTTTCTCTAGCATATGCTGTAACTATTCACAAGTCTCAAGGATTGACTGTAGATTGTGCATTTGTGAACATTGGTTCAACTGTGTTCCAAGAAGGTATGGCATATGTTGCTTTGTCACGAGTGAAAACATTATCAGGTTTATTCATGATAGACTTTGATGACTCAAAAGTTAGTGCTGATACAAATTGTGTAAAGGAGTATAATAGATTAAGAAGAAGCTATGCTCCTCATTTAGGTCAGTATCCTGTGTTGGAGAAACGTGTAGTTTCTCGTAAAAGGAGAAATGAGAATATCTGTAATGAAGATGTAGAGAGGAGGAAAAAAAAGAGGAGTGATGTAATTGCAAGCAAAAAGAAAAAGGAAAATGAAGAACAGGTTGTAGGATGTCATTTTGAAAATAGCTCTGGTGTCAACTGCTACGCTAATGTAGTGCTGAATGTTGCATTTTATCTGGAAAGTGTGCAAGAGCAGATAATAGTAAATCAGGGAAAAAGATTCTGTTCTGAGTTGAGTCTCCTTTTTCAAAAGCTGAGTAATGATAAAACTCAAATAGAAAGTGCTACTGAAATTAGAAAACTTTTAGATGTATGTTCAGGACGAACACAGTTTTCTCAAAATGTACAGCAAGACGCACAGGAATTCTTGATGTTTTTTCTTCAGGTACTGGAAGAAGAAGGGGTTCCCATTGAAAATTTATTTGGTCTCTCTTATAAATGGGAACATAGTTGTGAAAACTGTTATAATATATGTGGCTCTAATGTTGATTCTGAAAGGTTTATTTATTTAACATTGCCAGAAAGTAAAACAGTCACTTTTGCTAAATTAGTTAAAGATGCTAATCATAGCATGGAATGCAGTGAGTGTCAATCTGACATGTTTTCAACGTTAATTTTAAAAGAATACGGACAGTATGTAATTTTAATGATGCAACGCTGTAAAGCTGATGGTTCAAAATTAGATACTTTAATAAAGAAGTTTACAGGACAGCAATTATCAATTTCAGGAAAAACTTTTGTAACAGTTGCAATAATTTTCCATGATGGACCTACTGTAACTTCTGGTCATTACACAGTTTATCTTAAATGTGAAAAAGGCTGGACACTGTGTAATGATTACCAATTGATTTTTAAGCAACGTTTGCCTTTTGATTTAGCAAATTCCTATCTAATCTTCCTGAAACCAAAATTTTAGAGAGACTTGGCAAGATCTGTACAAAACAATTTTACCATTTTATTGGATTACCATTGGAATTTTCAAAAAAAATGATTTTACAACTTATCATTTGGCCTAATGGAAAGGTAACCAATTGTAATGTGGACTTTTTCCATTTTTAATGAAACTTTGGAAAACCAAAAATTTAGAAAAAATCGGTAACATCTGCACAATTTAAATTTTGGAATGTTATTGGATTGCCATTGGAAATTTATTCCAAAAAGATTTTTAAAATTACTATTTGGCCATGCGGAAAGGTAAACAATTCTATTGTGGACTTATTTAATTATTAATTAATCTTTCGGAAACCAAAATGTTACAGACAATCGGTGAGATCTGTACAATTTAAACTTTAGATTTTTATTGGATTACCATTGGAAATTTAATCAAAAAAGAATTTTAAAATTACTATTTGGCCTAAAGGAAATGGAATCAGATGTATTGTGGAGTTATTTGAGATATATTTGTGTGATTATACTTCTGAAACAAAAATGTCAGACGGTATTTTAAAGAAATAAGTATTGATATTAGATTATATTTTTTAAGAATATTATGCATTTCTATAAAGTTATGTTTATGCAAAAAGAGATTGTGGGCTTTTTTAAAACAATCTTTGAGATTGTTAATTTTTTTTTTGCCCGCTGTTAAATGATGAATGCAATTGCTTTCACAATTTATAGTGAAATGCAATATATTCTGAAAACAGCAAAAAAAAGGCAAAAAATGTTTTTGAAAAATATGTAAATATGTGTACTGTATTATAAAATGTTTTATTAAATATTAATACTTTTTTCTTTTTTTTCAGATTGAGATAGAAATTTTTTGAAAACTAGAACCATTTTTAAAGCAATTAAAATTAAATTTAAATTAATAAATATTTTTTTGAGTGGGTATGGTAAGTCAAAAATTTCATGGTCCCTTTTTTCCACTTCTCCACAATCACATTTTCAGTTTTTCATTGTAGTCTCTCAAGGACCTTGTAATGTGATAATTGATTTTTAGTGTTTTTAAAAAAAAAAAAAATAATAATTACGCGTACCGTACGCGTACGGTAAAAAAAACAAATCAAAAAAAAGTTTTAAAAACATATATAAAAAATAGATGAAATGTAAGGTTGGCTCTTACAAGAGCCGTTGTGTTCATGCAGGGACAGAGGAAAGAAAGAATGGGAATATTAGTCGGTACGACAAATGTGCTGATCTATTTTATTGTTCACTAGGGAAACACTGGTCTCCCTATGACAAATTAGATCATGACAAGTGGCGCACCGTATTTCAACCCTCAAAAAACGATGGTTTGTTTCCAGAGGAGAAGAAAAAGGAGATGCTCCCACCACAGATGAAGGGCTCACCTGACCTGCAGAAGAAGGACTCGGCCCTGCAGATGATGGACCAGGCTGAGCTGCTGTGGATGTGCTTGGTTGACTTACTGAAGGGTTACCTTCAGTATGTCGAGCATGTGTCCTTCTGTGTACATCTTTAAGGTGTCTCAACATGGTGTGATTCCCGAAGGAATACTTCTTGTTGGGATTCCCTCTTGAAAGTACACGGCCACACAGCTTACAAGTCACTAAGGGTGCATTTACCTTTTTCTTGTCCTCTGGAAAAGTAAAATACTCCCATATGAAAGAGGTCTTTTCTTTCCTCCTTCTCTGCCTCAAGGTAGTGCTGCTAGCCTCACTCTCAGAAGAGCTCTGCTGTTCTGCCATCGTATCACAAAGACAACCCAGCTCCTTCTCCTAAGGGATCACAAGCAGAAATGAGGGGAATGGGTGTGGTGTAGGAGAGTTCTAGAACTGAAAGTAGTTTCAACCAATCAAAAGTTGTGTTTCATGATCACATGACCCACCGTGCGCGTACGTTACGCTTACGGTGCGCTTACGGTGCGCTTACGGCAAAAGTACGCATGCGCGTAAAAAAGACACGCGCTCGCGCGCATGCGCATAACAGTCACTCCCCAACACTTCCGCGTAACGTGCGCGTGTAGCGTACACGCGTACGCGCCCCACGCGCAGTACGCGCGGCTACGCAAATTGCGTAACTATACGCAAACAGAGTAGATAAATTACGGACATTGCGTAAACCGTACGCTTACCGTAAGCTTACCGTACGCGCACTAAAAAAAAAAAAAAAAATGTTCAAAGTTATACTAATATATCTTACCTGTTTGGTAAAAAAAAAAAGAGAAAACTTGAAATATTGCAGATTTTTTAGAAAAAAACCATAGTGTTTTAAGAGAATAAAAAGTTTAAAAAAAACTTGTTTTTTTTTTAAAAAAAAAACACATTTAATATAAGAATTTATAAAAAAAAAATCATAAAAAATCAATAAAAAAAATATGGGAATCACATATGTTATAGCTAAGAATTAGCATTTAAAAAACCATACAAATTCACTGAAAAAACCATGGGTTTCACACACGTTATAGTTAGAAATTAGCATTTAAAAAACCTTGCAAATTCACTGAACAAACCATAGGTTTCACACATGTTATAGTTAGGAATTAGCATTTAAAAAACCTTGCAAATTCAGTGAAAAAACCATAGGTTTCACACACGTTATAGTTAGGAATTAGCATTTAAAAAACCTTGCAAATTCAGTGAAAAAACCATAGGTTTCACACACGTTATAGTTAGCTGGACATTTCACTCGTAAAAAAACAATGAAATGTCCCTGTTATAGTTAGTTAAGCTAACTATAACTCGCGCGCCCGCAATGCACTGCTGATGACGTCACATATTACATCACTCATGACATGGTCAGTGACATCACTCATGACATCACTGATGACATCTCAAATGACATCACTGATGACATCACTGATGACATCATCCATGTGATAGAGTGGCAGACCTCCTCTCACCCTAATATAACCTTTGATACACACATTCAAAAATAGAGACTGAAATTTTCAAAAAAATGGATATACCAATACCAATTACAACAACCTCTTCAATAATTCTAAGATCCACATAAACATCCACTTATTCGCCAACAGTCCTGTACAGTCACTCATTCGTGTACTCACACATATGTACTCATACACCTATACATCCTGTAACACAATGCCACTCATCCATAGAGTTACTCACACACATAGTTACTCATGCTAATAAAGAATCAAACATCCATTTACTTGCATATACAGTTATACACACACCACCACACTTACTTCTACGGAAACTTACACATACTTAGTCTTTTAAACAATCACTTATAGAAACACATACTTATTCATACAGGAACTCTTTCAATCTCTCACTCTCACATACACTCACTTATATACACCAATAGTCACATATACTAGTTTAAAACATATGTAGTTACTCATAGAGACACTATTGAGACAGCCATTCACTCACTAACACACCCATACACACACTCTTCCACCCATACAGTCCTGCACATATGCTGTCTTCAACACATACAAACAGTGAGTCACTCATTCATGCACTTATGCACTACGTAATAACCCCACTGAACCATACAGACACTCAGACACTCATACTGATACTCAAAAAACCAACTAATAACCTATATAGACACTCATGTTGCTGCTCACCAACCCATGCAGCCACTTATACACAAAGTGAGAGACTGATACAGGTATTTACACATTTAAACATTACTCACTTAGCCATGTATTCAATAAGATACACTTAATCAGTCAATAATACAATCAATTTTTCAAAAACAAATCATCCATTTAGACACTTATATACTCATTTATTCTTCCATCGACCTTGAGATATATAAAACATATTTAATTTTCAGAAAAACACACATTCACTGGATGATGTCATCAGTGATGTCATCAGTGATGTCATTTGAGATGTCATCAGTGATGTCATGAGTGATGTCACTGACCATGTCATGAGTGATGTAATATGTGACGTCATCAGCAGTGCATTGCGGGCGCGCAAGTTATAGTTAGCTTAACTAACTATAACGGGGAAATTTCATTGGTTTTTTACGAGTGAAATGTCCAGCTAACTATAACGTGTGTGAAACCTATGGTTTTTTCACTGAATTTGCAAGGTTTTTTAAATGCTAATTCCTAACTATAACGTGTGTGAAACCTATGGTTTTTTCACTGAATATATATATATATATATATATATATATATATATATATATATATATATATATATATATATATATATATATATATATATATATATATATGAGAAAAAAAGCCTGGAAAAATACAAAGAAGTGGGTCGAGTACCACGTGGCCTCAGAGTACTCATTGCGCCGTCTTTCGAAAACCCTAATCCCTTAATGTTAAAAGAATGGTCCAACAACAACCTAGAAGCATCCATGAATATGGTATCGATCCTGATAAAATATGCGGAGATCGACAGACAAGAAACCATTAAGAAAATTGAATTACTAAATGTTGCACTGGATGCGCATGAGCAAAAAGTGCTCATCAAAAAAAGTCGGGAAGAAATCAACTCAAGACTAACGAAACATGAGGAGATAATTAAAGCAAGGAAAATTTGGAAATTCACCAGGGATAAAACAGACTACGAAACAGGAAGGGTGTTTACATTTGCGAAAAAATTCGATAACGCAAAAAGACAAGCTCTGACCACCAAAGTAACCAGTAGTAATAATACAGCTCAAGACAGAAATGACACGCCAAGTACAGACACAAGTTCTATGAGTAGCAACTATGAATCCGATGACAGTGCTTCAAGTAAGCATCTAACGAAACTACCGACAGACTATACCCCCTCAGAGGAGTTGGGGTTTCTCATAGAAGATCGCCGCCACACTCTGCGCTCACACGATCCCGAGAAGACAAACGCCGAGAGAACAACACTAGGAGAAAACAAAGGAGAAAAATCCAGAGGCAGAGGAAGAGGCAGAGGGGGCAGGGGCAAGAAATGGTAATTACAGAAACGAATGAAGTAGCCCCAGACAACACGGTGATCAACTTATCCAACATTGAATTAACAGTAGCAGAACTCCAACTACTATCACTTGGTTTATCTTTCTGTCCAGGCAACAATTTTAAATACCCACAGACTCGAATTGATGTTTTCAAATTCATCAGAAAATTAAAGCTTATGAAACATTTCAAATTGAACAAAGTGACCGAAAAAGTAAATACACCTGAACCCACCATTGCAATGAATGAGCTGATCCAAGTTTGTGACATTCCACTTCTCCGCTCCTTGCATGCTTTAGCTCAAGAAGAATCAAATATATCTCAGTCCACACAAGAGGACATGTCAGAACTAGGCATACATGGCAATCTGAATAGTCCAACACCCTTTCGACCGCCCTCATCATTCATACCGATGATGCCTAAGGATGCTATTGACATTTTCAGTGATTGTGTCACAGAAGACCAAAAAAAACTCAACCAAACAGTACTACGAAAACAAACACATAGAAAATACAAAGACATACAATATTTAACCTTAATGCGAAAATTACAATCACGTGAAGATCTTATAATCAACAAATCTGACAAAGGTGGCAACATAGTCCTGTGGCCCCGGGAACTTTACATGGAGGAAGCATACAAACACCTAGGAGATAAGGAATGCTACAACAAGGCAACATTCAATGATTTGAAAAAGGTCAAGGAATTAGTGTTCAAAGAATTATCAAAATGGAGAAGAATGGGACTACTAAGTAAAAATGAACTGGAATTCTTAAAAAATGACCATCCCATTACACCGGTACTTTACTTTATTCCCAAAGTACATAAAAAAATAACCCCAGTAATAGGAAGACCCATCATATCAGCACAAAGGGGACTGCTGGAAAATATTTTTTTCTCCGTGAACATGTGGAATCATTATGTTCTTACATTCGGGACACTGGCCATTTCATATCTAAATTACAATCTATAGAATGGAAACAAGAATATATCTTTCTTGTCATGGACATAAGTTCTCTATATACCAGCATACGACACACTGGTGGGATATTTGCCAGAAAAAACTTTCTTTCTAAACGTTCTAGTGTATTTTATCAACATAATGAAATGATTCTAGACATGATCAACATCTATTTGACCAACAATTTCTTTATCTTCAACAAAGAGGTGTTACAACAACTCCGTGGAGTGGCGATGGGGGCATGTTTTTCCCCCAGCTACGCGTGTCTCCACGTTGGCTGGTGGGAGGAACATGTCCTCAGAACCACTCACAAGGAGGCATTTGAAACACATGTGAAACAATGGTGGCGTTTCATAGATGACGTTTTTTGTCATCCGGGAAGGTACTAAAGAAACAGTTTATGAATTTGTTAGCAGCATAAACATTAATGATTTAAACCTTAATTTCACCGCAGAAGTCAATGGGGAGATAATACAGTTTTTAGATGTTGAGATCTACATCAAAAATAATCTCATTCACACCAAGCTACACAGAAAAAACACAGCAGGCAATGCAATATTGCATGCTAGTAGCTATCATCCCTATCATTTGATTAAAAGCATCCCATATAGGGAATTCTTGAGGATCAAACGTATATGCAATACAGATCATGACCTCAAGAACTGCCAGAGTGAGGCTTTTCAGAGATTTATCCATCGAGGGTACAAAGAGAATGAGCTCATGATAGCTATGAACAAAGCAAATGCTTTTAGCAACGATGTAGTATCAACTGTAGTTGTTTGCCACAAAAAGAAAATGACTGAATCGGGGAACAATACAAGACTCATTACAGCATATAGTCAACAGGAAAAACAAATCAAAAAGATCATCTATAAAAACTGGCCCATTATCAAAACAGACCTTACTATGTCCCAAATGGTGCCTGAGCTACCTAATATTACTTTTAGACGGGTACCTTCAATGAGAGACACATTAGTTAGATCTAGTCCAGAAGTTATGAAGACATCCAATTGGCTAACTAAAAGAAAGGGTTTCTTTAAATGTAGCTCTTGTAGAGCCTGCAAATTTGGTAAAAACACAAGTGAGGTAATAGGAACATGTGATTCAAATCCTATAAAAATCTCCAAAGTACTAACATGTCATACTGAATTTGCAGTCTATGTTCTTGAGTGTACCTGCAAACTAAGATATGTGGGAAGTACAAAATTGCAGGCCTTTAACCGCATCTTACAACATCTGAGAGCCATAGTAAACTTGGACCCCAGTTACCCAGTAGCTAGACATTTCAAACATGTACACAGCAACAACTTAAATGATCTCAGCTACTTTGTCATTGATATGGTACCTAAATCCATTAGAGGGGGAAACAGGGAAAAGAAACTGAGACAATTGGAGTCACACTACATACTTACTCTAGATTCAAAAATGCCAAAGGGTTTAAATAATGGAGAAGAAATGCATCATTTTCTATAAATTGATCATATGTGACATAGAAGAACTGTTATTATCATATTTTAATCCCTTTTTTCATCACTTTTTTAAACTATTCCGACTTTTATTCATCTGGCTTTTTATTCAGTTTTTAGGGTCTTAACTGGTAGTCCCGGTTTTACCTTTGATTTTACCAGTCTTTTTACGAATGAATCGCCGATAGTATTTATTGGAAGTGATTTTATAGGGATATTTTTCTGCCTACATAATTAATGGTGTCTATTTTTTCATTATCAGTATGTTAATCCTTGATTTGATCCTTCAACATGATGAAGTTTCCACAATATACCTGGATTATATTAGCACTTGCTAGGAATCAGGATTTGATCCAAAAGATTGAGAATATACTATAATCCCACAGGGGATTGACTGACATTATAGTATACATTATCACTGCATCTGCCAACTGAGAGAAAAACAACAACGTAAGAACTCATAATAGCATAGGCTTCTCGAAATAATTGAATATAAATATCATTTAAAATATATAATTTATCAACAGTTATGCTGTCCTAAATAATTGGTGATTTTTTTAATAGATTATTTTTGGCACTTGCACTTTACACTGTTTACATATTTATTTATTTATTGTAAACTGCGATTTTGCACATTGTTTTAATATGAATGTTAATATTTGTATTATCAATATGATGAATTAATATTGTTTGTACCTGGGTATTTTAAAACAATGGCAAGACGAGTCTTTTTTCACTGTTTGTTCACCAGTATTTAAGCACAGATTGGCCGTGTGCATGTCATGTGATCAAGACAGTGTTTCACTGTCGAAACGCGTAATGCTGATATGCCAGAGATGCTGATAACCTAATGCAATAAACTGCACTTAAAAACTGCGAAGAAACGCTGTTGTCCATACCTGTTTCCTTGGGGGATCCCAGGCATGACAGGATTCTTATACTTTATATATATATATATATATATATATATATATATATATATATATATTCACTGAAAAAAACAATAGGTTTTAGGGGTGTTATAGTTAGCTGGACATTTCACTCGAACAAAACCATTGAAATTCCTCCGATATAGTTAGTTGTACTAACTACATCTCGCGCGCCCGCAATCCACTGCTGATGATGTCACAAATTACATCATTCATGACACGGTCAGTGACATCACTGATGACATCTCAAATGACATCACTGATGACATCACTGATGACATCATCCAGTGAATGTGGTTTGGTTCGTTATTTAAATATGTATTATATATATATATAGCAATTTGCATTGAAGAATGAGTGGATATATAAATATAAATATCTGGATGGAGGATTTAGTAGCAGTGTGATTGACTGTTTACTTGACTAATTTATAGTGTCTCACTAAATATATTGGATAGTGACTAAACTGTGTGAATATCTGTATCACTTTGTAAGTTGTTGTGTAAACTGCTGCACCAGTTGGTTACTAGCTGCGTGAAAGTCTATATTATTGATAGATTAGTTAACTGAGTATTTGTATGGGAGAGTAAATGTGTGTGTGGTTCGTTGGCGGGGGGTGTGACTGCCCAAAGATGTGTGAATAGTTGATTCAGTAGGTATATGAAGTTAAAACTACATGTTATAACAGTTGTTTGAGTGAGTGAATATCTTTATGGGTGTGGTGATGAGCCAATACATGTCTCAATGGTACATGTCCAACAAACTAGGAAAAAAAAAGCCAGTGTATGTGTCAGTTGCTGTATATTAAATAAGTATATATATGACACAGTGATTGTATGGGGACTGTATGGATAACTGTATACTTGTAATAGTGTTTTTATAACACACATAGGTGCCTATCACGATCCGGCAAAAACCGGGTACGAACCGTCGGACGGAGCATAATCTCCGCCCGACGCGTACCCGGTCGACAATATTTACAAACAAGGAATTACGATTCGCACGGGTACACCATTACCGTACGATTCGTAAAAAAGCCCGACCGAACAAAAAACACCTACCAATGCGATCCGGGAAAGCGCCGACCTGACGTCGGGACGCTCGCAGCCAGCCATTCACGACCCAGGAATCACGATTCGCACCGACGTCACCCCGCACGGTGAATATTTTGCGGCAGCCAAAAACTGCCGGGAAATCAGGACGACGCGAACAAGGACCACCAGTACGCGACGGACAGACGACGACGCGAACAAGGAGGACCAGTACGCGACGGACAGACATGGACCCGAACCTACGAGTCATCCCTGCCCTCATAGCAGTACACCTCCTCTACAGGTTATGACGCAGACGCCGCAGAAGGTCAGAATAACTAAGGGAGGGGGGAAAGTGGGGTGGGGTGGGGGTGGCACGACCAGGGCAGGCCACAAAACAACCACATAAGTCACACACCACACATGGCCTGGACATACCTGACTCCCATGCCCTGGTCACCACGAGGGGGTGGGGGCGTGTCCTGATAAGCCAGCGACCGCCACAACGGAAGTCCGTCACCACGCGAACCGGCAACACAACCAGACAGGTACGTCCCGTACCCACGCCTGAAGAGCGTGGGTACGAGTCGGACCACGCCCACACACGTCACCCCAACAATGGCGGGACGGATCGCACCCACGTGGCAAAGGCCTGGGTACGGGCCGCACAAACATCACATAGCGTGGGGACGGATATGTACGGACCCTACCCCCACCCCGTATGCAAGGAGCGTACCCCCCAGCCCAACAGTGCAAGTACGACCCGTACCCCCACCCGCGTATGCATGGAGCGTACCCCCACCCCAACAGTGTAAGTTCGACCCGTACCCTCACCCGCGTATGCATGCAGCGTACCCCCCATGCCAACAGTGTAAGTACGACTCGAACCCCCAACCGCGAATGCAAGGAGCGTACCCCCCAGCCCAACAGTGCAAGTACGACCCGTACCCCCACCCGCGTATGCAAGGAGCGTACCCCCCATGCCAACAGTGTAAGAACGACTCGAACCCCCACCCACGAATGCAAGGAGCGTACCCCCCAGCCCAACAGTGTAAGTACGACCCGTACCCCCACCCGCGTATGCAAGGAGCATACCCCCCATGCCAACAGTGTCAGTACGACCCGTACCCCCACCCGCGGACGTACGGAGCGTACCCCCACCCCAACAGTGTAAGTACGACTCGAACCCCCACCCACGAATGCAAGGAGCGTACCCCCCAGCCCAACAGTGTAAGTACGACCCGTACCCCCACCCGCGTATGCAAGGAGCGTACCCCCATGCCAACAGTGTCAGTACGACCCGTACCCCCACCCGCGGACGTACGGAGCGTACCCCCACCCCAACAGTGTAAGTACGACTCGAACCCCCACCCACGAATGCAAGGAGCGTACCCCCCAGCCCAACAGTGTAAGTACGACCCGTACCCCCACCCGCAAATGCAAGGAGCGTACCCCCCAGCCCAACAGTGTAAGTACGACCCGTACCCCCACCCGCATATGCAAGGAGCGTACCCCCCATGCCAACAGTGTCAGTACGACCCGTACCCCCACCCGCGGACGTACGGAGCGTACCCCCACCCCAACAGTGTAAGTTCGACCCGTACCCCCACCCGCAAATGCAAGGAGCGTACCCCCCAGCCCAACAGTGTAAGTACGACCCGTACCCCCACCCGCAAATGCAAGGAGCGTACCCCCCAGCCCAACAGTGTAAGTACGACCCGTACCCCCACCCGCGAATGCAAGGAGCGTACCCCCCAGCCCAACAGTGCAAGTACGACCCGTACCCCCACCCGCAAATGCAAGGAGCGTACCCCCCAGCCCAACAGTGTAAGTACGACCCGTACCCCCACCCGCGAATGCAAGGAGCGTACCCCCCAGCCCAACAGTGTAAGTACGACCCGTACCCCCACCCGCGAATGCAAGGAGCGTACCCCCCATGCCAACAGTGTAAGTACGACCCGTACCCACACCCGCGGACGTACGGAGCGTACCCCCACCACACCAGTGTCAGTAGACTCGTACCCTCACCTCGAATGCATTGTGCGTACCCCCACCGTGTATGTGCCAAGCGCACATATCCTGAAATCGGAGGTGTGTGTGCAGAGTCCACCCAGCAGTGCCCTGAGACAGGA
Organism: Triturus cristatus; assembly: GCF_964204655.1. NCBI lineage: Eukaryota > Metazoa > Chordata > Amphibia > Caudata > Salamandridae > Triturus > Triturus cristatus. The sequence goes on from NC_140584.1 coordinate 551,532,716, forward strand.
GGGGTGGGTGTGGAGTCCTCCCAGCAGTGCCCTGAGACAGGAGGGGTGGGTGCAGAGTCCTCCCAGCAGTGCCCTGAGACAGGAGGGGTGGGTGTGGAGTCCTCCCAGCAGTGCCCTGAGACAGGAGGGGTGGGTGCCTATCACTCCCAGCAGTGCCCTGAGACAGGAGGGGTGGGTGTGGAGTCCTCCCAGCAGTGCCCTGACACAGGAGGGGTGGGTGCAGAGTCCTCCCAGCAGTGCCCTGAGACAGGAGGGGTGGGTGTGGAGTCCTCCCAGCAGTGCCCTGACACAGGAGGGGTGGGTGTGGAGTCCTCCCAGCAGTGCCCTGAGACAGGAGGGGTGGGTGCAGAGTCCTCCCAGCAGTGCCCTGAGACAGGAGGGGTGTAACACATGTGTGTGAGGCCAGAATTATCCACATGCATACTGGCTACAAGGGAACATGTCCCCATGAACTCATGTCAACAGACTCCACACACAAGTACAGTGATCACCAAGGATGCCACGATTGTCGCAGGTGGAGACATGGCCCTGCATGCATGGCCAAAGTAGAAGGGCTCCGTCACACACACAGCTCATGTAGACACAGCTCTGCGCTAAACATTGGGAACACCCTGCAGGGAAGAAAGCTGGGTACACAGAGGAAGGAATACACCCTGGGACAAGTGCACCATGCAGTAACTGCTTACATGAACAAAGAAAGTTAGCCAACACCTTGTGATGGCACACAGATCACAGGGTCCCACCAATGAGCAGTACACTACTACATATCCCACACACCCAAACCCTTACACACCACCCAAAACCATGTAGCAGCCCCACCAACACCAATACCAGCATAGCAGTAGTGTGATAATGAAAACAAAATTAAGCTTTATTCAGCATGAGCACAATGTCCGTGGATCGCAGGCAGTTCAATCTTCACAAAGCCCATAGGGCAGTCAATGATTCTCAGCTGGATGGGGGACACAGTGGGATGCGTGTCCCCTACATTGCCTGCACAGTCAAATGGCATCGTCTTCCACACTGGTGAGGGCATCAGGGGGGGGGGAAGCAACAGGCACCGCAGGGACATCAGGGCAAAGGGGCGGCGTTGTGGGTGCAGGGATGGAGGACTCCACCACAGGGGGTGGGTCAGTGCCAAAGGCGGAGGCCAGGATGGCACTACACACCTTTGCAAGGTCCTCCAGGGAGTCCCCTGCACCCGAAGGGACCTCAGGCCCCAAGGAGGGGGGGGGGTCAGAGGGATGGGTCGCAGCGCCACCGGGGGAGGGTGGAGACAGGGGGGGAGACGCAACCACCCTGACCGGGGACCTCCTTGACCGCTTGCGTGGTGGTGTAACTGTGGGGCTCAGGGACAGAGCGGCCATGAAGGAGTCCTTGGGGGAGATGTGGCCAGGAGAGCTGAGGGGAGGGGATTTGGAGGGAGTGGACTGGGTGGAATGCGGACTCCCACTATGGCTGCGTGTCACACGTTTGCCCCCCGACCCAGTGGGTGTGCCTACCTCACCCTGTGTGTGCGTGTCAGGAGGAGTGCGGTGGACCTTCCCTGCTGGTGTGGTGCCCGTGTCCGTTGATGTGGGTGCATGCCGACGTCTGGGTGTACGTGTGACAGGCATGGGAGTGGGAAGTGTGGATGGGGCAGGGGTAGGTGGGGGGAGGTCGCGCTGCAGGAGACCCACTGCTGCAGTCAGTGTGGAGTCGATGGACCTCAGCAAGTTGCGTTGGTCAGCCTGCGATGAATGAATGCCCTCCAAGAAAGCCTCGATGTTGGTGAGGGTTTTGCCGTGGGCATGGAGGACATTAAGGATCGCAGCCTGACCAACCTGCAGTTGCCGCTGGATGTCCACAGACTCTGCATTGGCGGCAGCAGTGGAGACAGGGGCAGGGGGTGCGGTGCCTGGCAGGAAGGAGACATGCTGTGACCGGGCACGCTGGGAAGGGACACGAGCAAGTGGGAGGCGGCTGGTGGAAACTGAGGGGGCGGTGCGAGGTGTTGTTCCGCTGTCAGCTGCTGGTGCAGCCTCCGCCCACTCGGAGACATCGTCCCCGGACCTGTCAGCTTCGTAGTCTGATGTGCCAGTCGACAGGTCCTCGGCCACACTCTCCTCCGCCTCTGTACCACTCGATGTGCCAGACCCGATGTCACGGCTGGCACTGGTGCTCGGTCCCTCCGCCTGGTCTGTGTCCATGTCTCCCTCTGTGTCCCCCGACGATGCTGTGGGCAGGGTGGAGAGACAGAAATTAATCAGACACCTGTACACATCGGTCACATGAGTCCAATCTACATAGGTAACATTGCATGGCCTGAAAAGGAAGATCCCTAACATCTACTGAACAGGGTACCGATGTAGGGCATGAAACACACAGTTGGTTGAGCCACCATGCCACTGAAATACCATGGAGAGCATGAGACAATAGCTAAACACAGGAAAAGGAGTCTGACATAGCACCCAGGCCCTGGGGACAATCCAGCACTGCATCTGCACCACACAGCGTTGGCGAAAATACCGATGACCAGGGACCATATCCATGAACTTGAGACACATGCTGCATAGGTAATGCTGAAAACATGCACAACATGACTCTGTCACTGCACATTGCGTGTGTGTCCAGACACATCACACACTGCCCAGACCCAGCAAGTGGTAATCAGGATTTAACACATAGGCATTGCCCGCCCCAACAAGACCCTACACGAGGCAAATTGTTGAGACACAGGTGGCACCAACATCTCATAGTCTGGGTGATACACACAGGGGCAGGCAAAAAGCAAGATTGGACGCCAAACAGCCAAGGTGCGCCTGTACAAATAATGAGGTACCAGTGCCCATCCTCAGATGAGTATAACAAGACACACAGGCACTGGCAACTGTGAGTATGAAGAAGGACAATCAGGTCAGGCTGCACAGTGGACACCTGTACAAAATAGCACGTCTATATACATGGTGACAGGGGACAATGGCACAGAGCACAACTTACGCTGTAGACACTGACAGTGGCCACGTTTATGATGACACATACACCACTGAGGAAAAGGTGCCCCAGGGGACAGTAGTGGGCACGCAACTACATGCTACTGAATGGTAATGACTGCAACACACGTCACCATCCCTGCACTATGTGTATCGCACACTCATGCACATCATGTCACAGGCCACTACATGGGACATGCGCGCTGTAAGGCATGACACATGAGAGACCAACTCCCATGTCTGGAGTCAGCATCAGTGCCAACTGACATGGAACCCACATGCAGTGAACTTGACAGTGCACAGGCAATGTCCCACAACCTGTTACACACCACCCCCACACATGATGCTACAGACATTGTTCCCGTGGACAAAGCGCCAGCCTACATTACCCTGTGAAGGAGTGACTACACACAGACCAGGGAACACATTGCAAGGAGGGGAAGGGTGGCAGGGGCACAGCGCTATACTGGGGCAAACAGGATCTGCACAGCACCTTTAAACCCTGCCAGTGAATTCATGCTACTGTGCCCTTACAAATGCCGGTGACACACAACAAACACACATGTACCTACCCCCTTCCGGCTGCTGCATCGCCTGTAAGCGCCTCTCCAGGTCTGGAAAGACCACCGGCAGCACACGCCTGTGGAGGTGGCTCAGACGGTGGCGGCCGCGGTTCTTGTGGCTCTCAGGTGAGTCCCCCAGCAGGAGCCGTGCAATCCTCCGCGTCCAGCACCGGATATCCTGCCAGCGTTTCCTCACCTGGGGCAGGCTCCGCCTCCGACCATCCACACCCCTCACGGCACTGACGGCGGTCAGCCAGATCTGCTCCTTGGCAGTGGCGCCTACCTGTGAGGAGGAACAAGTGACACCACATCAATACACCAGCCACATGTCACAGAGAGACATATGGGTACAAATTAGCTGGTTACAACAAGGCATGTCATGCAGCCAACGCATTGCACCTTTGTCATAGGGACATCATCCCCTGGTGAGGGAAAAAGCACTACGTGCCACAGTGGGTACACAGGTGGAATGATGGCAATGTCACAATCAATGATCAAGGCTCACACTGTGCATCACACCCACCCCTCCTGTCTCAGGGCACTGCTGTGAGTGATAGGCCCCCACCCCTCCTGTCTCAGGGCACTGCTGGGAGGACTCTGCACACACCCCTCCTGGCTCAGGGCACTGCTGTGAGTTCTAGGCCCCCACCCCTCCTGTCTCAGGGCACTGCTGTGAGTGATAGGCCCCCACCCCTCCTGTCTCAGGGCACTGCTGGGAGACATCAGGCACCCCCCCCCTGGGACCCCCCCGACAGTACATGGCATGTGTGATACACCTGGACGCAATGGCAGAAGTCACAGTCACCACATAGGGACAGTCTGTGGCAGTGGCCTATGCACTCACCTGATACCCTGGTCGCCCATACAGCATGGAGTACTGTGGGAGGATCACATCCAGCAGAGCCATGTTCTCCTCCAGGGTGAATGGCTGTGTCCTCTCCACAGCCCTTGACATGGTTCCAGGGAATCAGTAGCAGCAGCTGGGTCGACGAATGCAAAGATGTGCAGGCAAGTGCTCCCTCATGGGACCTGGCTGCCTTATATGTGCCCTTCTGCCCAGTCTCATGCACAGGAGTACACAGAGATTGGTCACTCACATTTGCATCCTATGTTTCCACCAATCCCTACAAACCTAGCAGTCTGTGGGTTCTCTATCGGTTTCATTCTCCTGCATGATGTCAGCCCCACAAACACATTGCAACAAAGTAGACAAATTCCAACTGACTTCTGCTGTGCACCTTCCAGAACAATTTCGAATTTTGAACTTGGTCTCCATGACAACCAGCATGCATGTAGGCCTTAATACTTGTCCCCTATGTAATTTGGAGCATCACACACAGGTACGGTGCGTGTGGGGGCCCTAGGGGACCCCAAATGCATGGCAACGGCCCGTACATGCATGCCTACGCTCTCCATCACTATGGGTCTGCACGCGTATGCGTACCCGTAGTGGTACGGACCGTACACTCGCATCTACGCTCGCCATCACGATGGGTACACATACGGCAGCACTCCCACAGTGATTTGGGAACATGCACAGGCCCTCTCAGCAGCAGTACGGCGGATTTTACACATCACTGTGGTGATAGGCGACACACATGTAGGAATAGGGCGGACATACTTGTCCATGGATGGACATACTTGTCCAGGAATGGACATCAAGGCATCGTCTGTGCATTACCACATGTGTGGGGCACAGGTGTCACAGGCTGTGATGTGGAACATGCCTCCTGAGTGGAGAAGGCACCTGATGTATGATGAGATGTGTACATGTGTACTGTGTGAGGGTGCAATGTGTGCCAGGCATGCCCTTGACTCCTTTGACATGTGTGCATGTGTGACTGCGCACTTGGGGTGAGCGTCACTGGCATGGCACGGACACCAACACACGGAAGTGTCCCATGATGCCCGGTACAGGGGTCATGACACATGACTTATCACTACCCACAGTGCACAATGTGACTATGCCATTTATGTGTCCGGGATTTACATCAGGTTGATGTTGTAGCACCCTCAAAAGCTGCAGCCGTTGCAGCAACCAACATGTGGCTGTGTGTAGATTGTCATTGCACACTGTTCCCAACACCATGCCACATGTGTTCTCGGATGTGAGGTGCACATGTATGCAAGGGACACGGAGTAGCGTGACAAGGCCATGTCAGCAAACTCACAAGGAATGTGTGGTGAGTCATGACATGTGCACCTTCATGGCAAGGTGTGTGGGCTGGACTAGTGTAATGTCATGTGACCTGTGGCTCAAGTGTTCCGCTGCCAGTCTCTGCAATCGGCATCACACTTCTGCTGATGTGTGGGTGTATGTCACTCCTGTCTTGCGTCGGGCAGTGCACTTGCACTGGGACACAGCTATTTCCATGGCGTGGCATGGGGAGGTTCTCAATCACCGTGTGTAGCTGGGTCTTGGAAGGAGTGTCACCTTGCATCCATACGTGTCCTGGGCATGTAGCACATGCCTGACTCCCTATGTGGCATGTGTGTATTGCCAGATTTACATGTGCTCAGTAGACATGAGTTGTTCTCGTAGTGCACTCACTCTTCCTTGTCACTTCCAAATTACTGCAGAGCGCCTCCTGTTGCCCGAAGAATTCCAGACTTGGCCACCATGCAGGAGAATGACAGGATCCGGCTCTACCGCTTCACCCAACCGTTGATTCTGGAGCTGACGGCGAGACTGGCACCACACCTGCAACCGCAGCACAGGTATCCTACGGCACTGACACCCCAGCTGAAGGTAATGGCTGCCCTACATTTCCTTGCCACGGGTACCTTCCAAAATACCATAGCTCATGTTGGTGGCATGTCCCAGAGCATGTTCAGCAGTGTGCTGCATGATTTCTTGGAGGCCATGTTGATTCACCTGGATGACTTCATCAAGTTCCCAACCCCTGAACAGATGACTGAGGTCAAGCGTGGTTTCTATGCCCTGGGAGGGATGCCCCATGTCATTGGGTCCATAGATGGGACACATGTAGGTTTGGTACCACCACACGCACGGGAGGTGGCGTACCGCAATCGGAAGCACTACCACTCCATCAATGCCCTTGTGGTGTGTCTGTCCAACATGGTGATTTCACATGTCTGTGCTCGTTTCCCAGGATCAGCACACGATGCCTACATCATGAGGCGTAGCGGGATGCCTGATATGATGATGCAGCTGCGCAACGAACGAGCATGTGTTGTTGGTGGGTACAGTCTGTCTGTCCTGTATTCTGTTTGGCCGAGCAGCACTACCGCTTCGCCAGTTCTAACGATATCCATGTGCTTTCCATTTAGGGGACGCTGGCTATCCCAACATGCCTTGGCTGCTGACACCTCTCCGCAACCCCATCACGCCGGCCCAGCTCCGCTACAACACCGCCCATGGCCGGACAAGGCGAGTGATAGAGAGGACGTTTGGCATGCTGAAGAGCCGATTCCGGTGCCTCCACAAGACCGGCGGCGCACTCCCATATGCCCCGGCAAAGGTTTGCAAGATCTTCATGGTCTGCTGCATGCTGCACAACATGGCAGTTGAAAGAGCTGTGCCACTCATCCTGAATCAACATGACGAGGACCATCCACCCGTGGAGGACGAAGGGCTTGGCAATGGGGCTAGTGATGTGGAGGATGTGGAGCCGCAAGAGGACATCTGGACTCGGCTCATACGCGACTTCTTTGCTTAGTGGTGAGTACCAGTGTCTGAGTGTGCACGCCTTGGTCCCCGTGTGGCATGTGTTGTGATGCGTGTCTCCACCTGCATGTATGGCACGTGAGTCAGAGGTGTGCGTGGGTGTGTCACTGGAGTGATGGTGGCAGTGATGGTAGTATTTCCCCACTCATAATTGTGACCTAGCATTTTTTCATCCATACATGTGTCGAGTCAATGCACATGCAAGTGGCTGTGCTTTTTGTGGCTGACTTCTTGTGTGTCTCTCTTCCCCAGGTACCTGCGCATGCCGTCTTCTGGTTGCATTGTTGTGGCACTGCTATTCCTCATGGACATGGCATCGTGGGCTGACTCAGCGTTACAGGCACGGACACGTTTGGAAGTCTCCATGGGGTAAGGGATGCATCTGGGGTGTATTGGGTGTGGCAGTTGTTCACGATGTGTGCACACTGCCCCGGTCGGGGTTTGGTTCCTCTGCAGACATGTGGCATCCCCATGGGACACAACATGCAGCTGGGTACACCTGAATAGATGGGCTGCCTGCTTGTCAGTCATCAGTGATGGGATAGTGGATTGTGATGAAGGCATCAATGTGTGTGACACTGCCCTCGGACACATACGGTTAACATTGTCTTGACATGGCGTGGGACTTCCACATCAGCGGATGTATGGTGTATGGCAGTCTCTCCGTGAGCAGCTGTGGGTATTTAGCTGTTAGCCGACACTTGTGTGCCAGTTCCATGGCTATCACGCATTTGTGCTGCAGAAGGGGGGTGCCAGTGTTTGAGCCACATGTTACTCCACATGATGTGTTCATGTGTACTTCAAGTTGCCTCTGCAATCCCAAAAACATGACTATTAAAGGTGTCCCTATGCCTCCAAGGTGCCTCTTCTCAGTCAATGCTGGTGTGTTGGCACGGTGCATCCTGCATGTCTGGCATGGTATTCCCTGATTGTGGCTATGTGTCAATGTGTCGAGTGGCAAGATGCAAGCTGTGTGTGTGTGCTGAGACTGTGTATTGGGCATGAAGTCCATGACTGTGTGGGTAGTGTGACATGTGCCATCCCCATGCATCCAACGTTGTCCAGGCCCCCATTCTCTGCATCCACCGGACTCAAGCTTGCAGGACATGGTTCTGCCACCTGTCTACACGTACCTGGGTGCCCCCCAGGACACGGGCCAGGATCCCTGACCTCTGCGCATGACTGTTGCTGTACTCAATGTGTCTGTCAGCACGGTTGTTCGGCCACCCCCTCAGCTGGTTCTGACCATCACGGGTGTGTATGGTGCTCCATGTCTGTCTTGCCTAATAAACTGTGACCCATGTGTCCTGTGCCAGACTCAGGCCCCAGGGTGTGGATGGTTGAAGTGAACAGATGACTCAGGCATGTTTAGACTGTACAAGACACATGTTAGGTAATAATGATACCAGCAGGCATCTACTCTTAATAGTGTGATTTATTATTGGGGGGGGGGGGGGGGACAAAGTGAGGGGCTTTCCGGGATTAGGGAATCCAAAGTTCAGTAGGGGAGTTGGTGTCCTTGCCATAGGAAATCCTCAGAGTCCATGCCACAGTCTTTGTCAACATTGGTCAGCCAGTGACCAGCAGGGCCATGTGGCAGAGAATGTCTCTTGATGCTGTGATGCTGTTGCTCCTGTGGGCCAGGTGCCAGGCCAGGTGTCCTGGGAGATGGTGATGTAGCAGCCACCCTCACGGTCCTTTCCGTGGACGACCCGGCTTCCTGCGGGGAACCTCAGCAGCAGGCCGTGACGACGTCTGGGATGCTCCGTCGGATGTTTCCTCCTCCTCCTCATGATCCCTCCCTGTGGGTGGTGATGTTCTCCGCCTTCTGGCACAGGGAGGGTCGGCCATGGTGTCGGCCATCCGACGGAGTTCAGCGTGAATCCCCTGGGACGCCGTCACTTGCTCAGCCTGTCTGTCCTCCATCCTCCGTTGGTGTAGCTGTAGACAGGCTATTAGCTCCGCATGTTGCTGGGCCTGCTGGACCTTGATCCCCTCGAGGACGGACACAACCTGGGCCATGCCCGTGGTGTCCTGCCGGTATGAGTCCAGGATGTTACGGACATGGGAAAATACCGGATCCCCAGCCAACTGGTCAGGCTCGCGCCTCCGCCGTCCTCCACTCCCACCACCCCTGCCCACTTGCGTCTGGCCTGCACTTGTGGGCACATCGGGTCTCCGGGACCCCTGAGGGGTGGCATTGGCGTTGTCGCCTGCCTCCTCCTGGGTGCCCGGGACACCGTGTCCCTCCTGGCGAGCCTGGCTGCATTGTGGTGTTGGGGCAGGGATCCTGGGTGTCTCCTGGGATGTGGCAGGAGTGGGGGTGGTGGTTGGCACGGTTGTACCTGACGCAGGTGCTGCAGGTGGTTGGACACCAGAGGGGCCAGGTCGGTCGGGGTCGTCCGCAGAGTGGTGAGAGTGGTCGCTGCCGGTGGGATCGGTCTCCTGCAGATCCGGGTCCTGTGAGTGTTCCCCCCCAGTGTTGGGGGGTGCAGCACGACGTTGACCTGTGTGTGAGAGAGAAAATGTTTATTTTGATCCATGCAACATCCATGTTTCATCCGTTACAAAGTTGGCACATATCCTCTTGGAATTAGGATCTGTCTTGCATTCCACTCACAGTGCACTTGTGCATGTGTGTGTCCCTTGGGCACCAATTTGGCCCCTTTAACTATGTGTGGCACAGTCTTACTTGCTGCGTCAAGTGTGACTGCAGTCAGCAGTGGAGTGTGCATGTGTGCCGAGCTATGCATTTGCGCCTTCCTTGTAGCACTGTACATGTGCACATGGAGTGGATCCACACACTTATATGATGCAGGTGGCTGTCCTTGTGCTCGTGTACAGGTTGTGACATGGCCCTGCGTTTTGCCATGATGAAGAGGGGGGGTTCTGGCACTGGCCACCCTTGTCTACATGGACGCAGTCCACCTGCTGACGGGCAGACATTCCCACACACCACAGGACTGATTTGCTCTCCCTGTGTCTCCCTCCTTCTCTGTCCCCCTCTCCCTCCCTCTCTGTCCCCCTCTCCCTCCCTCTGTGTGTCAGCCTCCTCCCTGTGTCCATCTTCCTGTGTCTCCCTCCCTCTCTGTCCCCCTCTCCCTCCCTCTGTGTGTCAGCCTCCTCCCTGTGTCCATCTTCCTGTGTCTCCCTCCCTCTCTGTCCCCCTCTCCCTCCCTCTCTGTCCCCCTCTCCCTCCCTCTGTGTGTCAGCCTCCTCCCTCTGTCCGTCTCCCTCCCTCTCAGTCCCCCTCTCCCTCCCTCTGTGTCCCCCTCTCCCTCCCTCTCTGTCCCCCTCTCCCTCCCTCTGTGTGTCAGCCTCCTCCCTCTGTCCGTCTCCCTCCCTCTCAGTCCCCCTCTCCCTCCCTCTGTGTCCCCCTCTCCCTCCCTCTCTGTCCCCCTCTCCCTCCCTCTGTGTGTCAGCCTCCTCCCTGTGTCCATCTTCCTGTGTCTCCCTCCCTCTCTGTCCCCCTCTCCCTCCCTCTCTGTCCCCCTCTCCCTCCCTCTGTGTGTCAGCCTCCTCCCTCTGTCCGTCTCCCTCCCTCTCAGTCCCCCTCTCCCTCCCTCTGTGTCCCCCTCTCCCTCCCTCTCTGTCCCCCTCTCCCTCCCTCTGTGTGTCAGCCTCCTCCCTCTGTCCATCTTCCTGTGTCTCCCTCCCTCTCTGTCCCCCTCTCCCTCCCTCTCTGTCCCCCTCTCCCTCCCTCTGTGTGTCAGCCTCCTCCCTCTGTCCGTCTCCCTCCCTTTCAGTCCCCCTCTCCCTCCCTCTGTGTCCCCCTCTCCCTCCCTCTCTGTCCCCCTCTCCCTCCCTCTGTGTGTCAGCCTCCTCCCTCTGTCCATCTTCCTGTGTCTCCCTCCCTCTCTGTCCCCCTCTCCCTCACTCTCTGTCCCCCTCTCCCTCCCTCTGTGTGTCAGCCTCCTCCCTCTGTCCGTCTCCCTCCCTCTCAGTCCCCCTCTCCCTCCCTCTGTGTCCCCCTCTCCCTCCCTCCGTGTGTCACCCTCTGTCACCTTGGCCCAGCTTCCTGGGCACACACTGTTAGCAGATCTTTGAGTGGCCCTTGGCCTGTTGATGTGAGTTTGTTTCTGATCTCCAGGCACCCATTTTGTCTGCTGTGTGTCTGTGCGCTGCTGCTGTGGTGGTGTGTGCTGCCACTCTTTCACACTGTTGGCTGTTCATTAGCTGCTGGCATGTGCAAAACAGTGCCTTCACCCCCATGTGTTGATGCAAGGCGTCCGCCATTTGCTGGCAAGTCATTCCTGTGTTGGGACACAGTGTTTGTCTGGCTGTGACCTAGGCCATATGGGCAGAGGGCATTGTTGTCTGCTTTGGAGTCGCACTATGTGATTCTTGGTGCCCAGCCTCCCGCCATCCGGGTTACCGTGTCATGTGTTGTTGTCTTCTGTGGCCTGTGACTTGACATTGTCCAGCTGGGTGCATGGGGCATGGTGGCAGCAGTGGCATGTGCCTGCTCATGGAGTGTGGTTGAGTAATGCGATGGCTTGTGGTGGTTGCGTGCCTGTTATTAATTTTGGTTGTGGTTGCAGTTCCCCCCATGTGAGGTGCGTTGTTTGTGTACTCACCCGGGTCTCGGAGTCCTTCTACTCCTTCAACTGCCTCCACCGGCAGTATGGCCATCACCCTCTCCTCCCAGGGATGGTACTGTACGGCTCTGCGGGAGGGCCCTCCTCCGGTGGCGTTGGCCTGGTCGTGTTCCTCCTGCCTCTTGGCTCTGACCCTCCTCCGCAGATCGTACCACCTGTTCTGGCAATCCTGCTTGGTCCTCCTGGTGTCCGCAACAGCATTCACAGCATCGACGATGGTCTGCCACATGGCTGTTTTGGCTGCCTGGCTGGTGCTTCTGACCAATGTTCCAAAGATCTGTGGCTCGACTCTGAGGATTTGATCAACAAGGACCTCCAACTCTCGGTGACTGAACTTTGGATTCTTGGTAGTGGGCATGGTGAGGGGTGTGGGTGGGGATGGTGTGGGTGTGGGGGGTGTGTGGATGTTGGGGGGGGGGTGTGGATGGTTGTGTGTGTGTGAATGTGATGAGAGGGTGTTTGTGAGGGTGGTCGTGTGACGGTGTGCAAGTGTAAGATGTGGTGTCGCTTGTAGTCTGGTTCTGTGGTGTCTGGCAGCAGTGGGTCTGTTGCAAAGGCTCATGGTTTGTGTGTGTGGGCCCTTTTCATTGGTCCATGGGTGGGTGTGGCAGTGTTTGAATTTTGGGTGGGTGTGTTATAAGGAGTGGTGGTGTATTGGGCCTCTGTTTGTTTTTGACAGTTGCAGGTCAGTGATTGTGTTATTTTAGTGGTTGTTGGCCATGTTTAGTGGCTGTGTGCCTTTCGAATGGTGTATTGTTGAGTTGTTTTGTTTTGTCCTTGTTGTGTACGTGCGTTTTGAGCGTGTGTACGGTGTGTACATGGGCCATTTGGTTGTACGATTTGGTCCTTGTGTGTGGCTTTGTACGACTCGTACATGCGGTTGTGATGTTGGGGCATGGGGTGCGCTCCGTACTTAGGAGGTTGTGTTGGGGGTGCGCCAGGAACGTACTGGGGTGGGGGTACAACAGGAACGTACTGGGGTGTGGGTAGACGGGGCTATGACACGTCCTGGGGTGGGGGTGTGGCTCGCACGTACTGGGGTGTAGGTACACGGGGGGTACGACACGTACTGGGGTGGGGGGGTGTCCATGGACGATGGTACGACACGTACTGGGGTGGGGGGGTGTACATTGACGGTGGTACGACACGTACTGGGGTGGGGGTACGACTGGAACGTACTGGGGTGTGGGTAGACGGGGGTACGACACGTACAGGGGTGGGGGGGTGTACATTGACGGTGTTACGACACGTACTGGGGTGTGGGTACGACTGGAACGTACTGGGGTGTGGGTAGACGGGGCTATGACACGTCCTGGGGTGGGGGTGTGGCTCGCACGTACTGGGGTGTAGGTACACGGGGGGTACGACACGTACTGGGGTGGGGGTACGACTGGAACGTACTGGGGTGTGGGTGGACGGGGCTATGACACGTCCTGGGGTGGGGGTGTGGCTCGCACGTACTGGGGTGTAGGTACACGGGGGGTACGACACGTACAGGGGGGGGGTGTACATGGACGGTGGTACGACACGTACTGGGGTGGGGGGGTGTACATTGACGGTGGTACGACACGTACTGGGGTGGGGGTACGACTGGAACGTACTGGGGTGTGGGTAGACGGGGGTACGACACGTACAGGGGTGGGGGGTGTACATTGACGGTGGTACGACACGTACTGGGGTGTGGGTACGACTGGAACGTACTGGGGTGTGGGTGGACGGGGCTATGACACGTCCTGGGGTGGGGGTGTGGCTCGCACGTACTGGGGTGTAGGTACACGGGGGTACGACACGTACTGGGGTGGGGGTACGACTGGAACGTACTGGGGTGTGGGTGGACGGGGCTATGACACGTCCTGGGGTGGGGGTGTGGCTCGCACGTACTGGGGTGTAGGTACACGGGGGTACGACACGTACAGGGGGGGGGGTGTACATGGACGGTGGTACGACACGTACTGGGGTGGGGGGGTGTACATTGACGGTGGTACGACACGTACTGGGGTGGGGGTACGACTGGAACGTACTGGGGTGTGGGTAGACGGGGGTACGACACGTACAGGGGTGGGGGGGGTGTACATTGACGGTGGTACGACACGTACTGGGGTGTGGGTACGACTGGAACGTACTGGGGTGTGGGTGGACGGGGCTATGACACGTCCTGGGGTGGGGGTGTGGCTCGCACGTACTGGGGTGTAGGTACACGGGGGGTACGACACGTACTGGGGTGGGGGTATGACTGGAACGTACTGGGGTGTGGGTGGATGGGGCTATGACACGTCCTGGGGTGGGGGTGTGGCTCGCACGTACTGGGGTGTAGGTACACGGGGGGTACGACACGTACAGGGGGGGGTGTACATGGACGGTGGTACGACACGTACTGGGGTGGGGGGGTGTACATTGACGGTGGTACGACACGTACTGGGGTGGGGGTACGACTGGAACGTACTGGGGTGTGGGTAGACGGGGGTACGACACGTACAGGGGTGGGGGGGGTGTCCATGGACGATGGTACGACACGTACTGGGGTGGGGGGGTGTACATTGACGGTGGTACGACACGTACTGGGGTGGGGGTACAACAGGAACGTACTGGGGTGTGGGTAGACGGGGCTATGACACGTCCTGGGGTGGTGGTGTGGCTCGCACGTACTGGGGTGTAGGTACACGGGGGGTACGACACGTCCTGGGGTGGGGGTTCGACTGGAACGTACTGGGGTGTACCTAGACGGGTGGGGGTATACATATACGGGGGGTACGTGTCGGACGTACGGGGGCTGGGGGGAGTGTTGGGCGCGTATGCGGGCACATGTCTCCATGGTTGCTGTAGGAGTTCGGTGCGGACGGTGTTTTTTCCATACGGTTGTAACCTCGGACACACGGGATGGATCGTGATTCCTAGGTCGGACTTGGTTTTTCACGTTTGTAAGGTAAATCGTCCGAGGACGTGTCGGACACATTTTCCGACCCGGGGACGTGTGGGGAATGATTCCCAGTGCGGTTCGTATGGACTTTTTACCATGCGAATCGTGATTGCCAGTTCGTACGGCACTTGTACGATTCGTACGGTAAAAAGACCCGATACGAGTCGCACGGGGGAATTTTTTACCGGATCGTGATCGGCACCTTAGTATGGATTATTATCTATATGAATAGATGAAGTGGTGTTTTTATAAGTGTATAGGTAAGTAAAAGTAAGTATGATCCATTGTTTGCATAAGTGAGTAGGATGACTTCATAAGTGATTAGGATGTGTGCTGGTGTGTAATGTCGATATAGGTGTATAAGTGATAGTGTTCTATTGATCATTGACAGCATGTATGAGTGAATCTATAGGTAAGTGATTAGATGTGTGTATAGATCTAGGAATCACTGAGTAGGTGTTTAGAAACTTGTATTGGTGTGTCAATGGTTTTAAATCTGGCACTCCATATTTTACAGTGAGTGATGAAAGGTTTTACTAGTGTATGATGAGATGTATCTGATTGTCACGTGGATGATGCCATCAGTGATGTCATCAATGATGTCATTTGAGATGTCATCAGTGATGTCACTGACCATGTCATGAATTATGTAATATGTGACATCATCAGCAGTGGATTGCGGGCGCGCGAGATGTAGTTAGTACAACTGGGGAGAGGATGTGGTCCGTCGGCTGCGCTGCCGCCTCTGGTGCAGGAAACCAGGGTTCGAGCCTCGAGGTCGCGTCCACATCATGTGATTCTGGGCAAATCACTTAATCTCCCCGTGCCTGAATGTGTAATGTAAATACGGTGCTATGTAAAGCGCTCCAATACCTTCGGGTCGAGTTTGCGCTATATAAATATGCAAAACAAAAAAAAAAAAAAAACTAACTATATCGGAGGAATTTAAATGGTTTTGTTCGAGTGAAATGTCCAGCTAACTATAACACCCCTAAAACCGATTGTTTTTTCAGTGAATTTCTAAGGTTTTTTAAATGCTAATTCCTAACTATATCAGGCCTGAAACCTATGGTTTTTTCAGTGAATATACATATATATATATATATCTACATTCCAATTCCTCGTCCTGCACACCATTCCTTTGTGGAAAACAGACGATGCAGACCCAAATTCGTGGTGCTAATAATTTATTTTTGTTTAGTGCCCCGCAATATATATATATATATATTACCTACTGGCAGTCGTCAGTAGGTAGTTATAGTTAGGTCCTATTTTCCATAGGAAATCCGCCACATTCTATTCCTAATAACTTTGGCGCCGGTTGACGAATCTTCGCGAAATTTTCCAAACTTTTGGCCAGCTCCGGTCTGCTCCTATCCTGAAAGTCTCAGGGTAATTCGTCAAGCGAGGGCCGAATAAAAAGGGGGGTCCCAAAACGTGTTTTCCCCATGCAATTTTCCATAGGAACCTTTCGTCGCAGCTCTAGCCTGAACTACTGAACGGAATTACACCAAATTTTGCAAAAAGGTAGCTCTTGGTTCAGAGTCGTACCTTTTGTTTAAATGGTGTAAATCCGTTCAGTAGTTCCTGAGAGAATCAAAAGTAAAATCACATATATATCTATTGGCGCAGTGGATCTGCGCACCCTGAGCGCACCCTGAGCGCACCCTCCAGATCACGAGCTGCATGTTAATTGGCTGTCAACTTGATGTCAACACTCCAAACCAGGAAGTGTTGGCAGCCAATTTGTGCCTCAGTAGAACGGAGACACAAGAAATCCTTGAAAAAAGTGCACAAAACGCAAAAAGGGGGCAGGGTAGAAACACCCTGACCCTCTAGGCCTGCTTAGGGGTCCCACAAGGACCGCCTGGGCCAAAAAATTATTTTTTTACAAAAAAAAGGGAAGGTGCGCTCAGGGTGCGCGGATCCTGCCGATTTAAAAAAGACAAAAAAAAAAAAAAGAGAATCGCGGGCTCCCGCGATTCGTTGGTAATTAGCCCCCGGGGGGCCAAGTCCTGCGGGCAATATTATTATGTTAATGGGGGCCCAGAAGGGGCCTCCATCCCCAGGGACTGCCACCCCCGGGGCTTTATAAAATTATGTAGGGGGCTCCCAGCCCCCCCTGCCCTCAAAAAAAAGGGAAGGTGCGCTCAGGGTGCGCGGATCCTGCCAATTTAAAAAAGACAAAAAAAAAAAAAAAAGAAGCGCGGGCTCCCGCGTTTCGTTGGTAATTAGCCCCCGGGGGGCCAAGTCCTGCGGGCAATATTATTATGTGAATGGGGGCCCAGAAGGGGCCTCCATCCCCGGGGACCGCCACCCCCTGGGGCTTCAATATTCATGGGTGGGGGGCTCAAAAGGCCCCCCCAAGCCCCGCGGACTGCCACCCCCCAGGGCTACACCATGAATGGGTGGGTGTTTCAAAGGCCCCCCAAGCCCCGGGGACTGCCACCCCGGGGGCTTTATTTACATATTTGCGGGGGGCACACGGCCCCCCGCAGCACCGGGGACTGCCACCCCCCAGGCTTGTTTTAAAATTAAAAACTACCTGTGTCTCGAGCCCCCCCACGCACCTCGGGGACCGCCACCTCCCCGGGACACTAAATATTTAAAATAGGGGGTCCGTTACAGACCCCCGAACCCCGGGGCTTTGAATTAAGTGGGAGGGGGGCCACACGGCCCCCCTGGAGCCAATGATGGCCCTGGGGACCACCATCCCCCAGGGCCGGCTCCTGCAGTGTCCCGGGGTGCCCACCCCCGGGACACTGTAGTTTGCTATGGCAGGGCGGGAGCCTCGCCGCTCCCGCCCTGCCATAGCAAACTTATTTTGGATTTTGAAAGAGAGAGCCGGGAAACCTGCTCTCTCTTTCAAAATTCAAACCAAATTGCTTTTCCACAAGGGGAGCTGCATCTTAGCAGCTCCCCATGTGGAAAAGCAATGCTGGCTTCCGAAGGACGCGGGGAGCAGGCTGGGACCGTGGGGGCATTGGGGCTCCCCCCACGGTCCCCAACGTGGTATGTAGGCCCCGGGGGATGGGGTCCCCGGGGAGAATAGAAATTAGTGGTAGGTGCAAAAAAGTTTTTATAGTAAAATTAGGTGTCGCGCACCCAGGGCGGCGCTCAGTGCGCTCCCTGGTGTGCATGCACTGGGTGCGCGACTCCTAGCGCGTTGGGTGCACGATTCCTAACGCGTTGGGTGCGTGAATCCAAGCAAAAAAAAAGGAATAATTTTCAGGTATATATCAAGCTTATGTGTTTAGATCTTGGGTTGCTCTAAAAAGAGCCGTTGTGTTTATTGGGAGATTTTGGTACCTACAAGTAAGTACCAATGCAGAGTCTAAAGTTGTTGAGGAAGACTCTGTTACCCTCATCTGTAAAATGTACACCATCTCTCCTATAGATGCCGTCCATATTAAAACGCAGATTGTTGTTGTAAATGGACCCCATTCTATAATCTCTGAGATAAGCAGAAACAGTTTTATTGACATGTTTCCTAGCTTTCTCAATCTGTGGACATAATTGATTGGACTAGTTCTATTTCTGTCTTTGGCATATGTTAGAATAGACAAAGGAAGTTTGGGGGAAAAGTGACATAAATTCTACAAATATGTCCTTCATAAGCATTTCTAGACCTACCCCAGTCAAAGTGCCTAGGTCATTGCACTTCTACATTCACCATACACTACCAATGCATTCTTCCAGTCAATTATGCACTACGCATACATTCAACCAAACTTTCACACACTATCCTACAAATATAGCTCTTTCTTTAACCAGAGAAGTTAGTTCTGAAAATAACTTTTTTTTGGGTTGTTTTTTTGTTTTCTATTTTTTTTTTAGTTTTCTAAAGGATTTTGTTAGTTTTTTTGGGTGTTTTTTCAAAAGAAAAAAAGGAAAAAAGGATGAAAAAAAAGGCAACCTTAGGAATTAACAGTCATTCCCCCCAAAAAAACAGCAAACAAAAGTCTAACAACGATGATTTTGTTGCGCCGTACATACTAGGTCAACAGACTGCTCTCCATAGCATAGAAGCTGGTTGCACTTTTTGCAGTCGATCTTCAGTTGAGCAAATTCTGGACGTATGTCCGGTCGTGCTGGTGATGTGGAAGTGCCAGAGGTACTAGGCACTGCAGGTGGAGGGTTGTCTTGTAATCTCCTGCACTCCTCGCGAGCCAGATTCACTGGTTGAAGAGTCTTCAGATGTTTGTACATAGAGGCTGTACCACATGAATATTTCTTCTCAGCACTGTCTCTAGATAGGACTCTTGCACATTTTTTGCAGGTGACTTTGGTAGCATTCACCTTTTTTTGGCCTTCTGGGAAAGTAAAAAACTTCCACACCACCGATGTAGGTCTCTGAGGATGTGGAGGTTCAGCAACAAATTCTTCCTCTGAAGAATGTTCAGAATCTTGTTGTGGCTGCTGTCCTGATGCCATGCTGTTCTGGAGTTGAAAAAACACCACAAAAGAAATTATGCCCAAAAAAGTTCTTCTAAGCTGAGAGATGTGTCTCCAGAGAAGCACAAAGAAGAATGATGGAAATGGGTGAGGTCCTTCAATAGTTAGAATGGGAAAAGTTATGAACCAATCAAATCTTTATTTTTTTGGGTCACATGGGTCCGCACACCATGCACACAGGCAGAACGCACCCAACGCGACTTCGTGAAATTGCATTTAAAAGTAATATAAGTTTATTAAAAGTGAAAGCATAATATTTTTATGATTAGCTTAGATAATGTCTGGCCCTAATATGTATATTAAATACATATATATATCATTTTAAACATTAAAAATGTTTGCGGGTGTCGCACACCCAACGCGTTGAAAACGTATATGACGTCACGCGCAAGTGCGCACATCGCGTAAAAGTAATACGTATGTGTCGTGTATGCGCCTGGAGTCACATACCAGTCACATAGCGATCGCCCACGAAAATACGCACCCATCGCACATCCCAAGTGGATCCTACACAACAATCCTAAAATAGCGCCTAGGTTCCGCGCAGAGATCGAGAAAGGGACGCTTTGGGTGCGCGAGTCCAAAAAAAAAATTGAAATAAAAAAGAAACAATAAAGAAAATAATATAAATATATTTAAAAAATATCTAAAACAAAAAAAATTAGTTTCAATTTAAAAAAAATAAATAAATCCATTCATATTAAAAATATATAATGTAATTTAAAAATTAAAATAAGTAAAAATAAATAGTTACAAAAATGTAGAAAAGCAGTATCAAAAAAATAAATATCACTATTATTACATTCAAAAATTGACATTTAAGAAATTTTTGAAATTCAATGAAAAAAACATTGGTTTAAGACATGTTATAGTTAGGAATTAGCATTTAAAAAACCTTTGAAATTCACTGAAAAAAACATAGGTTTCAGACATGCTATAGTTAGGAATTAGCATTTAAAAAACCTTAGAAATTCACTGAAAAAAACCATAGGTTTCAGACATGTTATAGTTAGGAATTAGCATTTAAAAAACCTTAGAAATTCAATGAAAAAAACATAGGTTTTAGGGGCGTTATAGTTAGCTGGACATTTCACTTGTACAAAACCATTGAAATTCCCCCATTATAGTTAGTTCAGCTATAACTATAACTTGCGCGCCCGCAATGCACTGCTGATGACGTCACATATTACATCACTCACGACATGGTCAATGACATCACTTATGACATCACTCATGACATCTCAAATGACATCACTGATGACATCACTGATGACATCATCCTTGTGATAGAGTAGCAGACCTCCTCTCTCCCTAATGTAACCTTTGATACACACACTCACAAATAGAAACTAACATTTTCTAAACAATGGACACACCAATACCAGTTACAACACACCTATTCAGTAAATCCAAGATCTACACACACATCCACTCATTCAGCAACAGTCCTATACAGTCACTCCTACATGTACTTACTCATCATATGTACTCATAAACCTATACATCATGTTACACACCGTCACTCATCCATAGAGTTACTCACACACTTAGTCACACATGTAAATAAAGTATCAAACATACATTTACTTGCATATACAGTTGTACACACACCACCACACTTACTTCTACAGAAAATTACACATAATTACTGTCTTAAACAATCACTTATAGAAACACATATTTATTTATACAGAAACTCTTCCAATCTCTCACTCTCACATATACTCACATCTATATACACCAAAACTCACATATACTAGTTTAAAACATATGTAGTTACTCATAAAGACACTATTGAGACAGTCATTCACTCACTAACACACCCATACACACACTCATCCACCCATACAGTCCTGCACACATGCTGTCTTCAACACATACAAACAGTGAGTCACTCATTCATACATCTATGCACTAAGTAATACCCACCACCGAACCATACAGGCACTCAGACACTCATACTGATACTCAAAAAAGAGCTAATAACCCATATAGACACTCATGTAGCTACTCAACAACCCATGAAGCCACTTATACACAAAGTGACAGACTGATACAGATATGTACATATTTAAACATTACTTGCTAACCCATGTATTCACTAAGATACACTTAATCAGTCATTTATACTATCAATTTTACAAAAAAAAATCATCCATTTAGACACTTATGTACCAATTAATTTTTCCATCAAACTTGAGATATACATATATCAAACATATTTATTTTTCAGAAAAACACACATTCACTAGATGATGTCATGAGTGATGTCATTTGAGATGTCATCAGTGATGTCATGAGTGATGTCACTGACCATGTCATGAGTGATGTAATATGTGACGTCATCAGCAGTGTATTGCGGGCGCGCGAGTTATAGTTAGCTGAACTAACTATAACGGGGGAATTTCAATGGGTTTGTATGTGTGAAATGTCCAGCTAACTATAACGCCCCTGAAACCTATGGTTTTTTCAGAGAATATACATATATATATATATATATATATTCACATCTTACGTTGTAAATACTCCAATCCTCCAGGAAAAACAACGCTTCACGGCACCCAATGCTTTTAAGGCAGAGTTTATTGGCAACACAAAACTCTACGCGTTTCGGGAAAACTAGGTCCCTTGTTCACGAGCATAACGAATAATGAAAAAAATGACAACTAAGTAACACTTGTCATGTGACCTTAGATTTCACAAATGAAAAAGAGTGAAGACAGACTAATCACCCATGGTCAAGGAAGTACAAATTAAAGCAAATAATAGCTTATGCTTAATTCGGAATCTGTGTGAGACAATAATATATCCATTTCTGGTTTTTAACAAGCCCTTCACACACCCCTTGAAAATAAATTGGCACTTGAATGTGATCGGATCCTATTTACACAATTGCAAGGCAAAAACTTTATTGATCGCCCTGCTTGACACGCTAAACATGCGGCATGCGGGTACTAGAAGGCGCGAATGCCATTGGGAGAGCTATTGCGAGCTAAAAGAAATTGCAGTAATGAGGCAAGCTACGCAGTAGAAAAGGAGATCATGTTCCAACGCTTCGGGGAAAGGGGGTACAATATGAAAGACATAGCCAAAGCCAGTAATGAAGTTGACAACAGAACTAGACAGACACTGCTCCAAATCAAGTCAGCAGACCCCGAGACAGAGAGTGGGGAGTGTAAAATCAGATTTATCACCACATATTCAAATCAAGCACGGGAAGTTAGAGAATGTCTTTATAAGTTCTGGGATGTTCTCAAAACGGATAAAGACCTAAAACCCACTATCGAAGCTTTTCCACAGATGACATTTCGGAAAGCTAAGTCACTGAAAGACACGTTGTGTCAAAGTACAATCAAACAACCGATTATCAAGAATCCGATTCAAGGGTTTTTTACTTGTCGTAACTGCAAAGCGTGCAAATACAGTAACAATTGCAAGGTGATGACCTTATCTGAAAATACTAAACCCTTCCGGATTACCAAACATGTCTCTTGCAATACCGACCATGCAGTGTATGCACTCAAATGTCCATGCAACAAATACTACATTGGCAGCACAATCCATCCCGCTAAAAAGAGGGTACTTGAACATCTGCGAGCCATAAGCAAAAATGATAGACAATACCCGATGGCCAGACATTTCAAGGCTGAACATCGCCAAAACACTAGTCTGCTCTCCTTCTGTGTTCTAGATACAGTCCCTTTGAGGGAGAGGGGGGGGGGAACAGAGTCCTCGAGCTGAGACGACTAGAATCGAGGATGATAATTCAGTTTCAGACAATCAAGCCTTGGGGCCATAATATAGATGAGGAATTATCAGTTCATTTAGGCTAAGCGCAATTAATCATTCCTTATGTTTATGGACAAATCCTTTCTAGCGCTTACTTTTTCACATATTTCTCTTCTCCCTCCCTTTCTTTTGATTGTTTTTAATCATTAGGCATGCCTAGTCTGTGATGTTTAGTACGTCATTTTTAATGTAAGTTTGTAAACTTTGATTGTGACCCTTTGCATTATATGTATTTTTGCAGATTTTCATCTGTTTTGTGAAAACAAAGATCTGAAGCTCAAAACAACCAATGAAGAGGAATGATCAGTATTGATTTTACCTGTGTAAGACTGCAACAATACAGCCTAAGCATTGTAAAATGAACCCTTGAAAAGATTATTTGCCCACTGGGGCTATATGATGATTATTTGGTTACTTAACTGGCATTTGGCTTTACTGTGACGGGAGCACTTAAAAGCCCACTTGGGCTTAAGACTTTGCGCACATTATTACAAGCTGCGGGACATTTTATTATCGAGTGCGATCAAACATGCAGCGCGATGCATTCGCGCCTTCTAGTACCCGCATGCCGCATGTTTAGCGTGTC
The DNA here is from genome assembly GCF_964204655.1 of Triturus cristatus. Lineage (NCBI taxonomy): Eukaryota > Metazoa > Chordata > Amphibia > Caudata > Salamandridae > Triturus > Triturus cristatus. The sequence continues at coordinate 551,556,284 of NC_140584.1, forward strand.
AAGCAGGGCGATCAATAAAGTTTTTGCCTTGCAATTGTGTAAATAGGATCCTATCACATTCAAGTGCCAATTTATTTTCAAGGGGTGTGTGAAGGGCTTGTTAAAAACCAGAAATGGATATATTATTGTCTCACACAGATTCCGAATTAAGCATAAGCTATTATTTGCTTTAATTTGTACTTCCTTGACCATGGGTGATTAGTCTGTCTTCACTCTTTTTCATTTGTGAAATCTAAGGTCACATGACAAGTGTTACTTAGTTGTCATTTTTTTCATTATTCGTTATGCTCGTGAACAAGGGACCTAGTTTTCCCGAAACGCGTAGAGTTTTGTGTTGCCAATAAACTCTGCCTTAAAAGCATTGGGTGCCGTGAAGCGTTGTTTTTCCTGGAGGATTGGAGTATTTACAACGTAAGATGTGAATACTTTGGGTTTCGCTAACCCGTCACGGCCCGCCATCATTAAGTGGCTTGAGTTGAAAGCGAACTTGTTGGTTGGATATATATATATATATATATATATGAATGAAACAAAACTTTCTCTCGCTTCACCCTCGAGTCCAGGGGTTCGTCGCATCAAGGAAAACACAGCACCACAGAAAACACTCGATTAGTGTTTATTTTCAAGTACACATGAGTAAACACGCACAAGATATATATATAGATATGTATGTACATACATCAAGTGCAGCTCTTTTTATTTCCTCTCACTCTCAAACCCTTGGCATTCCAGATTGTGTGCCACTCTTCTCATTGACCCTTGGTTTACCCTGCCTTTTCACATTGTACCAGGATCCATTCCAACATGGCTACCACTGTAAGAAACACTACCAGGCCTATTTTGCAAACTTCCTGAAGCGATACGGGGACAATCGTCTTGTGATTTTACCACTCCATACTGACTGCGGGATACATGCCTTTTTGGCATCATCTCCACTGCTCTAACCCAGTTGGCTACCCCGAATCTGCATTGTGGTAGCTCCCAGGTGGCTTTGCTGGTCCACATAGGGAGATGTAATGCTCTGCAGCACCAGTCAGGACTGCTGACCCCACAGACACTTCCATTTGTCCCATGCTCGTCTTCTTGCAGGTATCTCGAAAACCAGCTGCCCCACTTTGCCCAAAACAAGATTCTTTTATCAAGGCCCCTAATCCTTTTCATTGATATTTACAGGCATTACTCCTTGTCACTCCCTCTCCATGATCCCAGCTCCATTTCACCAGGCCTTTATGCTGTCCATCAACTACCCACTTGAGTGAGCCTTCTTCTCTCATATTCCTCTCTTGCTGAACCTCCTTGGGTCCTCATATTAACTGTTCCTCCTTCTCTATATTATTTATTTTCCTAGTGTCTTATATTCTGGCTTGATAAAATTAAGTAAAGTGCAGTAACTAGCTTACAAGCTTGTACACAATCGTGCCCTGGATTATACTTTCAATTTCAATTTCCTTTTCCTTTGTTTATTACTTCTTGCTCTCTTTCGGGCTTCTTATTCTCAGTCCTGATGATGGTCCCATATCTCTTAAAGGGATTGAGCCCGTAAGAAATTGTGTATTGTGAATAATGGGCCAAGCTTTACTTGATTATATGATGTTCACACTGAACACTTTTTTAACATGTGTATCACACTTAAGAAAGCACCGAGCACGTTCGCACTAGTACCCATGTTGTCATCACTTACTATGCTGTCAATAAATTACAATTTAATTAGAATTATCATTGTACTTTTATTTTGAACTCCCCTGAAAGCTGCCTTGAGAAAATGCTGGAACTGAGCCTGACATTCCCTACCCATAACACACAAGAACTGTTTTTTAAGTCTCTGAAATTTTGGTGGCTAATATCTGTAGGAAACTAAGGGACGCACCTAGAATCCTCCATCTCGCTGGTCTCTGCCTGTTACTGCTGACTTATGATTTATGTTTTTGAGAAATGGGCTCTTATCTGATGTGCTACACTTTTCTTTCAATTCTTGTATGTTTTAGAACTAGAAAAAGGGAACCATCGCCCTGCATGAGGGAGAACCGATAGATGAATATGGAAACATCAAGCTACGGATTTTTAATGCACTGGAAAAACTAAAGAATGTAATGCCTCTTCTTCCTCTCTATGAGAACTGAAAGACATAATTATAGCATTTCGTTTGGCAGCTCCCATCTGCCCCAGTGTACAGAACTTCCCTGGCTGAGCTTGCTCCTGATAAGCAAGAATCAAACTCACTAGAGGTAGAGTTTCAGCAGAGGGGGGCACTTAAAGCTGTGATGCAGGACTGGGCTGCACCAGTGGGACTCATGATGGCTTGAGGGGAAGGGTGAGTCCTACCTAAACATGTGTGATGATAAGACCTTAGCAGGGCATGGTAATGAATGTTAGAGAGTATATGCTGTCCTACAGCCAATGACAAATACCCACTAGGCTCACTGAACCGGAGTGAACACAGCCACCTGGGCAAAGGAGGTGATGGTGAAGAACTAGTTCCTGTGGGGCAGTTTACAAGGGGATGAGGTGAATGCGCTTACTTGAGAATCTACTTCTGAGAAATCTGAACTAGCAGAGACTCTGGGGAGCATACTGAAAGCAGGACCCATTTGAAATAATTATGGTTGTCATGGTGTTACAGAAACTACAATCCATAAAAAAGAAAAAAACAACGAGATGTTTGCTCGGGAACTCACACTGCACCAAAAATAAGGGATATCTTTAACTTCTGATTTCGACATCATTTACACTTTTCCAAATTGAAACCTTTAGACACAAATTAGCTCCTGCTCTTTTGCTTGAAGATTAGCAGCAAGACAAATTGGGCAAATTTGTTGTCTATATTGTGTTGTAGTTGAATTTATATAGTTCTGATGAGGTCCCGAAGTGCATTTATGGATGGGTAGAGTGCTACTCCGTAGGAGTTTTTTGGTTGGAAGTGTGTGTGTTTGCCAGGTCGTCTTTGTTTGTTGTGTTTTCATTTCATACGCATGAACCTCATAGGTATGCTTGTATCTTATTTTGTTGCTGCACTTTTCTGTGCACTTTAGGAAATGTGAAAGAGATTGGATGCTTTAACATTAAATATATGGCATGGAAGGATACAAAGTGTGTAAGTGCATTATGACCTGTATGGAAAGAGTTGTTTTGTTATGCATATTGCACGACTGGGTCTTACTCTTGGGCAGTGCATTTAAAAATATATGTATTTTTAAATTTTACCAGCACACACAAATACACAGTTATAATCCACAGTTCATCTACTTCACAGCAATAGAGTGGCTTTGACTGAGTCCCCAAGGGCACTTATTTCGCATACATTTTCCCATAGCCTCCAACCTAAGTCTTATTGTGAAATGTCATTCTTGAGTCCAGACAGTTTTCAAACATTGGCTTCTTCTTCTCCTGGTCTATCCATATTTAAACTTCCCATTTCTAAAAGTCCATCCTGAAGAATATGTTGAAATCCATAAAACTCCCTCCACCATCCCCAGATTCTGGTAAACCTTTTCAGGCAGCCTCTCTCTTTGTAGACCACTTTCTTCCCTCATGCACATGTTCATCCCATCCTGCCACTCTTTTATTTGCGTAACTCTAGTTGCCCCCGAGGCTTTCGCCATATGCCTTTTAGGCCGCTAAGACCAATCCTGGCACTGCTCTCATGCTATGAGAGCAGTGTCTGGATTGGGTGTGAGCCTGTGCTGGTGTCTCAGCGAATGCTGGGGAACCCTCAGGAGTGAATAGGAGGCCTGACCTGCCGGCGGCAGGAGAGGAATGTTTTTTTGATCTCCTTTACCTCCTACCTTCCCCCCACTATAGTTTTGAGCGGCCACCAATTTTAGCCACTACTAGAGCTAAAAGGCAGAACAACGGCTTCTGTTTGGGTAAATTTTTACCATTTTGAATCCCTAGAGTCACAAATTTGGGGAAGCATTGGGAGTTCATACTCAAGTACTTCACCCAGTTCCTGTAGTATCCTCTGCCAGTATTGTTGTATAATATCGCGAGCAGTGCAATCTTACATCAACCGAAGGACATGTTCTGTAGGAAACATATGGCGTTGATAGCTACCTCCTTTACGTCATATAATTTAAATCATACTAATGTGGTGCACACCAACTGCTGAGGTGAAAGGGTGTTAGCTTTGAGCAATGTAGTCTTACATCAATTGTAGGATGTGCTCTGTTGGCACCGTTTTGTATGGACACTCTCATGAGAGCTGTAATGGATGTCAACATGTTGGGTTTAAAGGTAAAAGATTTTGCTGTCGAAGGCGTGGCAAATAAAGAAATGATTAACATTGTTCGTGAGTCCACTAAGTGCCTTAAATTCTTTATTTAAAGGTCACAAAACTCTCAAAAATGAATGCTCTCGTGGATATATTTTTGTAGTGAAGTGAAGAAAAGTCAAGAACATTCCACTTTTTAAGTGGTCTAATAAATCTTCAGGACATGGGACATTTTTCAGAATAGATGTCTCAGGGATGCCTACAACAATGCCGAAGAGATTTAAAAGATGTTTTGATTCAATCAGTGCCATTTTCAGTAATTGGGGAAATGGATACAACTCTTCTTTTGATAATAGGAGTAAACCACACTACTTACTCAAATATATCTATATGTGCCTGGATGTACCTCAATGAGGTAAGCATCAGCGCTGACATCTGTGTGTGCCTAGTAGGTCACAAGTTTGAATACATTGGGCAGGTTCAGATATTGCTCCTTTGCAGGGCCGTAGTTTTCAGGATCTTGTTGCTCACTTGTTGCTCACATCATTAAAAGATGCCAACCACTTTATATGAAGTGGTATGAAAAACGATTGCTCATTAGCGTATCACACATGTGCGGCGCATGCTGTTCCCCTTTTCACTGCCGACAGTGTCTCGAGTCCAGTAGCTAGGCAGGGTTTCAAGCTCAGGTGGAGAACATAGCCTTTTTGTCCAAGTATTCAAATGATGTCAAAACGAAAATGTGTGCTTGGTTAGAATAAACCACACAAAGAAAAGAGGGAAGAAAAGAAGGGTGTCCTTTAAAGTCACTTTTGACCTCCTACATTGTGGAAAAAATACCTCATGAGGCCGTTATTAAGCTCCTTTCGCATCCAGTTAAATACGCATTTTACGCATTGATACATTCAGCAGCTTTGCATATCTACAGCACGAGCTAAAATCCAAATAGATTTCTATGTTAACATTAGCGATGCTGTACCTTTCCTTTTCACTTAGTAGGCAATGGAAACATTTCAAAGAGTCAACTTTGTTCAGAAGTCATAAGTATATTTTAAGATTTATCAAAATAACACCTTGCAAGTAATAAGATTGACAATGCATTTTACATTATAAAACATTTTCTGTAATACGTTTGCCAGACTGGCAGTGCTTCTTAAATCTTTGCTTAGCGACTATTGGTTATAAAAACTATGGCAACACATAACATTAACTGATGCTACAGCGGAGGTAAGGCTAGTATTCAAGGCTGAGCATATGGGGCTAAGATCAGACGTGGTGGTGTAATGCGACAGGTACTAGGTCAAGGCAAAAAATGGAAGTCACTAGAACTCGTCCAGGTCACATCCTACAAGGGTGATCAAACTTGCCTATAGCAGTATAACTGTTGCCAGAGGAAATACTGTTAGCTCATGGTAACAGCTTTACCACTGGGCGATTTCCATATCGTTTGCAAGTTTAACAGGTCCGAATGAGGATTATCAGGCAGCTTCAGTGTTACCCAATTTAAAAGCAACACATGATTCAATATCCGAACTTTTTTCCCCACTGAACCTCCTATAGGTGATACCTTGTGGGAGTATGTCAGGGGAAAACGCTGAGGGCCACGCGCAGTTACTGCCAGACTCAGAATGTGGCATAGTTTGTGCCTAGTTACAAATCCACGCAGGGCTCTGAATGAGCCCATTGATGTAACAAAAACCTGTGTGCAACTTCGAAATGGTAAATAAAACATACACATTGCATATAAAGTTATGCATTTATTGCAATTTCACATGCACTCAAAGGGAACACATGGAAATAATCAGCATTTTCAAATTTTAGATAATGTGCTTTCGCTAACATACTCTACTGAAGCAATGCTTTAAAAGGTTTCCACAATACATGTGAATGACCAGGCAAAACGGTGTATTGCTGGTAGGTTGATATGCTACGCTTTGAATGTGTTTGACCTAAAATGGGATCCTCCCAGAATAATTTACTTTTATTAATCTATGAAAGTATTGACCATTTTCTTGAGCAGATGTGTCTGTAGCGTGCGGTGCAGGTAAGCATGGCGGGAAGGCGGGAGTCGACAGACGACGGAATAGGTTTTATTGATTTATTTAATTTTACCTATTCCGTCTATCGATGTCTCCCACTCCCAACTTCCCCACCCCTCCGCACCGTGCTTACCTGTGCCCGCCGCCACTGAGATGTGTGCAACAAGTATCTTCCATTGTAACAGAATGCTCGTGGTTTAAAGCTAGCATGCTTTTGGGAGCCCATCTCAGAGATACATACAATCTCTTTATTTACCCTTCTGGTTACTTGATTTTCAGAACTAGACACAGTATCTTGTATGTGGCCTCACCGGAGATGTCCATAATGTTAAGCCACATTAGGAAAATATAATAGTATCAGATAGTACTGGCCCATTTAAAGCACTGGTTGTAATTATTGTGTAGGCCTTTTTGTTCCTCCTATGACATATGAACATACCATAAAAAATGATGAGAAGTAGAAAAACTAATATCATATTCAAAATGAGTGACTCTTAGAGGGTCCCTGTTCATCTATCTTGCAGCTAACAAGTTCTATGAATTCATAGTGCATAAGTGAAGGTTCTTTGAGGTTACGGAGAGTGGGATGGCGTCAACCACAATTTTCATATATTTAAAACAGAGCTGCATCCCTGAAGCTGATAATGACCATGAACATTATTTAACCAAGAGAGATCATGAAGCGCTGATAAACAACACAGTTCGAAACTTTGACAAAGCTTCATGTGAGTGAAAATCATGTTGGTGTAGTTTGGAAGATAGGAAGCATGTTTATGTCTGTTAGACCTGGCATCCATGGTGCGGTTTTCCCCTCGTCTTTGTGCCTCTACCTCATGTATTTTTGGTGTTCTGGATTTCATTTTTGCTGGTCCAGATGCTTTGGGCACTTTGACACTGCTGACCAGTGCCAAAATGCAAGTGCTCCCTCTGTAAATTGTAAATATGGATTGGGTGTTTCCATGATTGGCTTGTTTAATTTACTACTAAGTCCTTAGTACAGTGCACTGTGTGTGCCCAGGGGCTGTAAGTCAAATGCTGCTAGTGGGCCTGCAGCACTGATTGTGCCACCCACACAATTAGCCTTTTCAAGGGGTCTCAGACCTGCCACTGCAGTCTCTACTGCCATGTGGTTCTGGCAAGTGCACCTACTTACCAGGCCCTTAACCTTCCCTTTTATTACATGTCAATCACCCCTAAGGTAGGCCCAAGATACCCCTGTGGGCCGGGTGCAGTGTATATCAGATGTAGGACATGAACTGATGTGTGTGACATGTCCTGATAGTGAAATACAGTGTATTTCGTTTTTCATTATTGAAAGGCTATCTGTCCCATAGGATAGAAATGGGGGTTTATTTGTTGCATCTCATAAATATAACTTCCCATGTGGACTGGAAAGAAATATGGAGTTTAGTATGCCTGAAATCAGAATATAAAAATGCATCTTTTAGTAAAGATGATTTTTATATTGTGTGTTTGAAAATACCACTTTTAGAGAGTGTGTATTTTCTTGCTTAGCCATCCTATGATCCTCTGCTGGTTTGTGTATTGACTGTCTGGCTTTGGAGTGACAAAGGCTGGAGATGTGCATTCTCTTCAGACAGCCACTGGGGGGTGAGGTGTGTCCTGCCTTTCCTGGATGAGTCGGGCTGGGCTGAATAGATCTGGGCTGCATTTAGAGTAGTGGGAGGAGATATTCTTGCACCTGAATGGGCCTGGTCTGCCTTACACAATGCTGTCTCCACCTCCTGCTGGGAAGCTAGGCCAAGGATGAAAAAACTGGTTAGGACTACGCACAGGGACTCTCTGCCACCAGAGAACAGTGGAAAAGGCAAAATATTGGGGCCCAGACCCCAGAACTTTAGAATACTTTAGGACTCAAGAGGAACCTCTTCCAAGGAGAAGAGCTGGGAAAACTGAAGGAGAAGTACTGCCCCTTTGCTGTGTCCTGTCTGGGGCTGGTCTGCAGTGACTGTTTCTGCCAAGGAGAGGACCAAGACTTTGCTGTGTGCTGTGTATCCTGCTTGAAGAAGATCTCCAAGGGCTTGGTGAAGAGCTTGCCTCCTGTTCTGAAGTCTCAGGAACATACAGACTTCATTTCCTCTGTCCTAATGCATCTGGAACTGCTGTTTCAGCTGCCAGAGAGGGAAATTGCAACCCCAACGCCGGCCAGCAACACCGTGACCTGCAACGAAGCCGTGGGCAGTGCTCGTAAGGTGCACGACTCACCGCCCCAACTTGCACCACAGCCTCGATGCCTGTTGCCGCCGCACCATATTAACTCTGAAGCCGTCACCGAGGCCGCTACCTGCACCAGAGCTGAAGGCACCGCTCGTGATGCTCACGATGCACCGCCCCGACTCGCACCACAGCCCTGACTTCACCTACGCTGGTGCTTTATCATCGGGGAGCCGATACCTGACATGAGTGACTTCCTGAAGTCATCAACACCGCCCGTCGTGAGGAACCGCCGCCTCACAGCCACTGCGACATCACCTCCCTGGCAACAGTAAGGAACCGATGCCTCAGCTCCCCTGCATCGCGGTAAGGAACCAAGGCCTTACCTCCTCATGGGTCATAAGGAACCAACGCATCACCTGCCCTGTGGTCTTAAGGAGCCTACGCTGCCTGTCACCAACGAAGCATCACCTCCACGATGGCGTGCACAGTCTTTGCTTTCATCGTTTGCCAAGGTGCTGTTCTTTTGGGGTCCGTGTGACTCCATGACCGACGCCGCGCACTTCGCGTTCAGCGCCATACTTTGGATTTTCAACTGTCAGAACCTCATAATAGCTCCAGGTGGGGTTATTTGTTGCAACAAGTTTTATTTGCGTGAATAGCCTATTTTTGAGGCTATCTTGGTATATGTTTTGTGGATTTTTGTCGTTTTGGTCTTGTTTGGTTTCGATAAAGGTTACTTAATTTTCTAAACTGGTGTGGTGTCCATTTATATTGTTTTCACTGTATTACTGTATGTGTGCACAAATGCTTTACACACTGCCTCTGACATAAGCCTACCTGCTCGTGACTAGCTACTAAGGGGGTGAGCAGGGGTTGTCTGAGGGCGTAACTCCCTTACCCTGATTCGAAGCAAGGGTCCCTACTTGGACAAAGGTGCAAACCATTGCCAACTAGAGACCCCATATCTAACAATGTCCTACTAAAGAAAACCATTTCACTTGCAATGTGATTGAATTATCAAAACTTAATTCGAATGGCTATCTAAACATAGTTACACTTTGTGGTATTCACACAAGGAATGGATTAATGAATATACTTATTGAGCACAAACATACGCCACTAAGGCATCTTGGTGCTATGTGCAAGAAGAAAAGAAGGTACAATATAATGGTAGTATCTTGCTGACTATTCCGAAGTGATCTTAATAGGTGGCTCACAACTGTCTTTATTTGAGACAAAAATATATCTTTTTCATTTCTTGATAAAGACTTCTTAATCCCTAAATCTCGGAGGGCACTTAATAGTTGGTTCCAAGCCTTTGAGGCTTGACCTGAAAACGATTGTCCAGTATGTAAAAACTAACAAAGAGGAATATAGGATAAATAATCTACATAAATATTTGAATGAAACTGAAAACCCTAAAAACCTATGCAGAATGCCTCTCTGCTAATTTTACCAAACACCAAGAGAGAATTGAGTAGAACACTAAATTAAATAAAAAATTCTACCAGTGCAACCCCCCTCCCGCCCCCAAGCAGGATTGCATACTGTTTATCGAGAGCATAAGAGATATGGAGCAATGCAGTGTTTAACATGGTGCTTTCAAAACCCTTTTATGCAGCTTAACCAGTGGGAAATGGATAAGGAATAGCAATTTCCTAATTGCGATTTTCTGTGAATTGCAATTAAGAAATCACTGTTCCTAATGTATGAATGTTTTATTTTTGAAATAGTGATTCCAAGTGGGTCACAAATCGACCTACCTCATGAATATTAATGAGGTAGGTCGCAGTTTGTGACCCAGTAGGAATGCTAGCCATCACAGAGTTGGTGGCGTGCTGATGTGAGCAGACCACCATGTCTGTAATTGCTTTTAAATTAAGCAATAATCTTTCTTTCAAACACAGTCTGTTTTCCTTAAAGAAAAACGGGCTGCGTTTCAAAATAAAAGAAAACTGAAAATTGTAAGTTTCATATTTAGGAGTAGGCCCTGCTCTTAAAAAATATATTTATAAAACATTCTCAAAGGGGGAGGAGTCCTATGGGGATCCCTTCCCATTTGGAAATGGTTACCATTACATTTCAGTAGTCTGTAAAAAATGTATGTATTGTGACCATAATTCGATCGCAAAACATTAATTCATATTTACTCTGAATCGGTATTTGGATGGGATGCCCTAAAAATGCACCTTTTAAATACCGATTCGCAGACCCCAACTGTGATTCTGCAGAATCGCAGTTTGGAGTTTGGGACCGCAAAAATGCTTTTTTGATGTATGAACAACACAATTCTCCAAACGGGCCTTTTGAACCACAAAAAAGCTGTGTACATGTGGACCCAAATGATAAAATCCAATCAGGGACTACAAACCCACCCATGGAAATGATTTGGTTGTAACCTACCACACTTTTCTCTGGTGGCGTGACATGACAACATAGGTGCCGATTAGGATCCTGGAGAAACCGGGTACGAACCGTCGGTCGGAGCGTATTCTCCGTCCGACTTGTACCCGGTTGTAAAACTTTACAAACATGCAAGTACGATTCGCACGGAAACACTATTTCCGTATGAATCGTACAAAACACCAACCGACGAAAATAAACTTACAAATGACATCCGGAAAAGCGCCGACGTGACGTCGGGATGCATGCAGCCTGCGTTCCACGAACCAGGAAGTACGATTCGCACCGACGTCATCCCGCACGGAGAATATTTTCCGGCAGCCAAAAACTGCCGGGAAATCAGGACGACGCGCACAAGGAGCACCTGTACGCGACGGACAGACATGGACCCGAACCTACGTGTCATCCCGGCCCTCATAGCAGTCGACCTCCTCTACAGGTACCGACGCAGACGCCGCAGAAGGTCAGAACAACACCCAGGGGCAAAGGGGGGGGAGGGGGCAGGGGCAGGACACAAAACCCCCACCCAAGTCACACAGCACACATGCCCTGCACATACCTGACCTCCAGGCCCTGGTCACTTCGAGGGGGTGGGGGCGTGTCCAGCAACGCCAGCGTCCGCCACAACGGAGGTGGGCGACGACGCGAACCGGCAACACAACAATACAGGTACGTACCGTACCCACGCCTTAAGAGCGTGGGTACGAGTCGTACCACGCCCACACCCACATCACCCCAACAATGGCGGCACGGCCCGTACCCATGTGCCAAAGGCCTGGGTACGGTCCGCACAAGCACTCCACAGCGTGGGCACGGGTACGTACGGACCGTACCCCCACCCGCGTATGTATGGAGCATACCCCCACCCCAACAGTGTATGTACGGACCGTACCCCCACCCGTGTATGCATGGACCGTACCCCCACCCATGTATGAATGGACCGTACCCACACCCGCGTATGTATGGAGCGTACCCCCACCCCAACAGTGTATGTACGGACCGTACCCCCACCCGGGTATGCATGGACCGTACCCCCACCCGCGTATGTATGGAGCGTACCCCCACCCCAACAGTGTATGTACGGACCGTACCCACACCCGTGTATGCATGGACCGTACCCACACCCGCGTATGTATGGAGCGTACCCCCACCCCAACAGTGTATGTACGGACCGTACCCCCACCTGTGTATGAATGGACCGTACCCCCACCCGCGTATGTATGGAGCGTACCCCCACCCCAACAGTGTATGTACGGACCACACCCACACCCGTGTATGCATGGAGCGTACCCACACACGCGTATGTATGGAACGTACCCCCACCCCAACAGTGTATGTACGGACGTACCCTCACGCGTGTATGTATGGAGCATACACCCACCCCAACAGTGCATGTATGGACCGTACCCACACCCGTGTATGTACGGACCGTACCCACACCCGTGTATGAATGGACCGTACCCACACCCGCGTATGTATGGAGCATACCCCCACCCCAACAGTGTATGTACGGACCGTACCCCCACCCGTGTATGAATGGACCGTACCCCCACCCGCGTATGTATGGAGTGTACCCCCACCCCAACAGTGTATGTACGGACCGTACCCACACCCGTGTATGCATGGACCGTACCCACACCCGCGTATGTATGGAACGTACCCCCACCCCAACAGTGTATGTATGGACCGTACCCTCACCCGTGTATGTATGGAGCGTACCCCCACCCCAACAGTGCATGTACGGACCGTACCCACACCCGTGTATGTACGGACCGTACCCACACCTGTGTATGAATGGACCGTACCCTCACCCGTGTCTGTATGGAGCGTACCCCCACCCCAACAGTGTATGATCGGACCGTACCCACACCCGTGTATGTACGGACCGTACCCACACCCGTGTATGAACGGACCGTACCCACACCCGCGTATGTATGGAACGTACCCCCACCCCAACAGTGTATGTACGGACCGTACCCACACCCGTGTATGAATGGACCGTACCCTCACCCGTGTATGTATGGAGCGTACCCCCACCCCAACAGTGTATGTACGGACCGTACCCACACTTGTGTATGTACGGACCGTACCCACACCCGTGTATGAATGGACCATACCCACACCCGCGTATGTATGGAACGTACCCCCACCCCAACAGTGTATGTACAGACCATACCCACACCCGTGTATGAATGGACCGTACCCACACCCGCGTATGTATGGAGCATACCCCCACCCCAACAGTGTATGTACGGACCGTACCCACACCCGTGTATGAATGGACCGTACCCACACCCGCGTATGTATGGAGCGTACCCCCACCCCAACAGTGTATGTACGGACCGTACCCTCACCCGTGTATGTATGGAGCGTACCCCCACCCCAACAGTGTATGTACGGACCGTACATGGCCAGACGCAGGAGGGGTGGGTGCAGAGTCCTCCCAGCAGTGCCCAGACACAGGAGGGGTGGGTGCAGAGTCCTCCCAGCAGTGCCCAGACACAGGAGGGGTGGGTGCAGAGTCCTCCCAGCAGTGCCCAGACACAGGAGGGGTGGGTGTGGAGTCCTCCCAGCAGTGCCCATGGAACGCAAAGGGTAGAGTACCCACAGATACAATGCCCACAAATGTCAGTCAGGTGCACAAAGACCCTGCAGTACATGTACCACATGTGTGCGAGGCTGGGAGTACACACATGCATAGCGCCTAAAAGAGAACATGTCCACATGAAGTCTTGTCAACAGTCAACATACACAAGTACAGTGACCGCCAAGGATGCCACAAATGATGCAGGTGGAGACATCGCACAGCATGCATGTGCAAAGTTGAAGGAGTCCGTCACACCCCCAGTTGATGTAGACACAGCTCAGCACCACATAGTGGAAACACCCTGCAGGGAAGATGTGAGGTTACACAGAGGAAGGAACACACCTTGGGACGATGTCACCATGCAGTAACTGCTTACATGAACAAAGTAATTTAGCCAACAGCTTGTGATGGCACACAGATACCAGGGTCCACCCTATGACCAGCACAAGACTACATTTCCCACACACCCAACACATTATCACCACCCAAAATCATGGAGCTGGTCCACCAACAGCAACACCAGATAAACAGTAGTGTTCAAAGGAAAAAACAAATTGCTTTATTCAGCAGGATGTAAGTAAAAAGCATCATAAATGTCAATATATACAAGGCCCATAGGGCAGTCCATGACTCCAATCCAGATGGGGGACACAGTGGTACGTGTGTCCCCTAGCTTGCCTGCACAGTCAGACTCCTTTCTCTTCCACAGGGGGGGGCATCATGTTGGGGGGAAGGACCAGGCACCGCAGGGACAGGAGGGGCAAGGGGAGGTGTTGTGGGTGCAGGGACGGACGACTCCAACACAGGGGGTGGGGCAGCACCAAAGGTGGATTCGAGCACGGCGCTGCACACTACTGCCAGGTCGCTCAGCGTCACCCCTGCACCCGAAGGAACCACAGGCCCCAAGGAGGGGGGGGGTCACAGGGATGGGTCGCAGCGCTACTGGGGGAGGGGTGGACAGGGGGGGGACTCAACTCCCCTGCCGGTGTCCTTCCTCCAACGCTTGCGCGGTGGTGCCATGACTGGGGCTGATGGACAGACTGAGCAGGACTGACCCTGTGTCCGACTCTTGGCCAGGAGAGCTGAGGGGAGTGGATTTGGAGGGTGGTGGTCGTGAGGAATGTGGACTCCCACTCTGGCTGCGTGTCTTCCGTTTCCCCCCCGACCCAGTGGGTGTGCCTACTTCACCCTGTGTGTGCGTGCCAGGAGGTGTGCGCTTTGCCTTCCCTGCTGGTGTGGTGCCTGTGTCTGGTGGGGTGTGTGCATGCTGACGTCTGGGTGTACGTGGGACAGACATGGGAGTGGGAAGTGTGGATGGGGCATGGGTAGGGGGTGGGACAAAGTGCTGCAGGAGACCCACTGCTGCAGACAGTGTCGAGTCAATAGACCGCAGCAAGTTGCGTTGGTCAGCCTGCGACGCTGAAATGCCCTCCAAGTATGCCTCCATGTTGGTGAGCACTTGGCCGTGGCCATGGAGGACATTAAGCATCGCAGCCTGACCAACCTGCAACTGCCGCAGGATGTCCACAGACTCGGCATTGGCGGCAGCAGTGGATACAGGGGCAGGGGGTGCGGTGCCTGGCAGGAAGGAGACACGTGGTGACCTAGCACGCCAGGAAGGGACACGAGCAAGTGGGAGGCCGGTGATGGCAATGGAGGGGGCGGGGAGAGATGTTGTGCTGCTGTCATCTGTTGGAGCAGCCTCCGCCCCCTCGGAGTGCTCAGCCTCGGACCCGTCAGCTTCATAATCTGTGGTGGCAGTGGACAGGTCCTCCGGCTCACTCCCCTCGGCCTCAGTTACACTCGATGTGCCAGCTAAGGTGTCACTGCTGGCACTAGTGCCCGGTCCCTCCGCACGGTCCGTGCCGGTGTCTCCATCCGTGTCCCCCGACGATGCTGTGGGCAAGGTGAAAAACAGGAATTAATCAGACACCTGTATACATATGTCACATGAGTAAAATCAACATAGGTTACAGTGCATAGCCTGAAATGAAAGATGAGTAACATCTACAATACAAGGTACATATATAGGCCCTGCAACACACAGTTGGTTCACCCACCATGCCACTGAGAAACCATGGAGAGCATGACACATTTGCAAATGACATGATATGGAATTGGACAGAGGAGCCAGGCTCTGGGGCCAATCCAGCACTGCATCTGCACCACACAGTGTTGCCGTAACTAGGGATGAGCAGGGACCATCTCCATGAACTTGAGGCACATGCTGCAAAGGTAATACTTAAAGACATGCCCAACATGAATGGGACACTGCCCCTTGAGTGTATGTCCAGACAAACATCACACACTGGCCAGACCTAGCAATGAGATTTTAGGGGTCGACATGTAGGCCTTGCCCGCACCAACCACCCCCTACATGAGACAATGTGATGAGACACAGGAAGCACTTGCATCTCTTAGTCTGGGAGAAATACACATGGGCTGCCAGAAACCCATATTGGACCCAAAATACCCCATGTGCGCCTGTACAACGATCTCATGTTCAAATGGCCATCATCAGTATTTGTAACAAGACACACAGGCACTGGCCACCGTGAGTATGAATGAGGAAAATTAGGTCAGGCTGTACAGTGGACACTTGTAGAACACGTTACGTAAATATACATGGTGCCAGGGGACAATGGCACAGAGCACATCCTATGCTGTAGACACTGAGAGTGTCCACATATTGTGATGACACACATGATACCTAGCAAAGTATGCCCCAGGGGACAGTAGTGGCCACAATATTCCATGGTCCTGAATGGTAATGACTGCAACACAGGCCACCATCCCTGCACTCTGCGTATCGCACACTCATGCACATCATGTCACAGGCCACAACATAGGACATGCTTGCTGTAAGGCATTACACTTCAGAGACATACTCCTATGACTGGACTCAGCATCAGTGCCAATTGACATGGACCCCACAAGTACTGTACTGGACAGTGCACAGGCAAGGTGCCAAAACCTGTTACACACCACCCCCACACATGATGCTGCAAGCATTGGTCACGTGGATTAACTGCCAGCCCAGATGACCTTGTGAAAGAGTGACTACACACAGACCAGGGAACACATGGCAAGGAGGGGAAGGGAGGAAGGACAGCACCGCTATACTGTGGGTGACAGGACCTGCACCGCAAATTTAAACACTGGCAGTGTATCCATGCAACTGCGCACTTGCAAATGCTGGTGACACACAACAAACACACATGTACCTACCCCCTTCCTGCTGCTGCTTCTCCCGTAAGCGCCTGTCCATGTTTGGTGGAAAGACCACCGCCAGCACACGCTTGTGGATGTGGGTCAGACGGCGACGCCCATGGTTCTTAGGGCCCATAGGTGAGTCCCCCAGCAGGACCCGTGCAATCCTCCGCGTCCAGCACCGGATATCCTGCCAGCGTTTTCTCACCTGGGCCAGGCGCCGCTTGCGACCATCCGTCCTCCTCACGGCACTGACGGCGTCCCTCCAGATCTGCTCCTTGGCAGCGGCGCCTACCTGTGGGGTTGAAAAAGTGAGACTACATCAATACACCTGCCACATGTCACAGAGACACACATTAGATCAATTTTGCTGGTTTCAACAAGCCATAGTATGCAGCCAAAGCATTGCACCTTTGTCATAGGGACATTTTTCTCTGTGTAATGGCAAATGCACCACGTGCCATTGAAAGTACACAGGTGGCATGAGGGGTACGACACAATAAATGATCCAGACTCACACTGTGCATCAGAAGGTACACCAGGATTATGTGCAGCACCTCAAAGCAGTCACATGCCACAGGCCACTGACGCTACCTCAGCAGAGTACACAGACACACACAGGCACAGGACATTCATCTGCCATTGCCAAATGCAGCTACAAACCTCACTCTGCACATGTGCCACTAGACGGGGGGGGGGGCTCACAGGTGTGGGGCTGGCTCTGCACGTCAGACACACAGCACTGCTCCCTGCTCGCATCAGATGGGCAGGGTATATCCATCCCTCATGCAGCTTGGGTGCTACACTCCACATATGCACCCACCCACATGACAGGGGACTTACACACACACCGATGTCCAGGGTACGAACACATCATGTGGACACTCTCAGCACAGGTACACTGAACTAACACACATCTGTGGGTACAGTCACCTGTCACACTGGGCTGACCACATAATCACATGAGGACTGTAGAGGCAACATTCCCAGGAGGATAAGACAGGCAGAATGTGGCATGCACCATGCAGTGATTGTCACAGTAAACACAATGCAAGTGAGGACGGCAGACATGCACCACAGCATGCTCTGGCTGGGAGACATCAGGCATTCCCCCCCCCCTGGGACCCACTCTACAGTACAATGCATGTGTGTCACACCTGGACACAATGCCAGAAGTCCCAGTCACAAAAAAGTTACACAGTCTGTGCTAGTGGACTCTGCACTCACCTGAAACCCTGTTCGCCCATACAGCAGGGGGTACTGTGGGAGGATCACATCCAGCAATGCCAGATTCTCCTCCAGGGTGAAAGGCTGGGCCCTCTCCACCGACCTTGACATGGTGCCAGGGAATCACGAGCAGCAGCAGTGTTGTAGAATCAAAAGATGTGCAGGCAAGTGCTCTCTCATGGGACCTGGCTGCCTTATATCTGCCTTGCTGGCCTGTTTCATGCACAGGAGTACAGAGTGATTGGTCACTCACATTTGCATCCTATGTTTCCTCCAATCCCTTTAAACCTAGCACAGTCAGTGGCTTTGCTTTTTTTTTTTTCTTGAGCATGATGTAAACTCCACAACCACTTTGCAACAAAGTAGATTAATTCAAACCGACTTTTGCTGGGCACCTGCTGAAAAAAAATCAAACTTTAAACTTGATCTCCATGACAACCAGCATGCATGTAGGCCTTTATACTTGTCCCTCATGTGTCCCCTATGTAATTTGGAGATTCACACACAGGTACGGTGCGTTCCGGGGCCCTAGGGCACCCCAAATGCATAGCAACGGCCCGTACAGGCGTGTGTACGCACCGTATCACTATGGGAGTGCTCGCGTATGCGTACCCATAGTGATACGGACTGTACACACGCCTGTACGCTCACTATCACTATGGGAGTGCTCGCGTATGCGTACCCATAGTGATACGGACCGTACACACGCGTGTACGCTCACTATCACTATGGGAGTGCTCGCGTATGCGTACCCATAGTGATACGGACCCTACACACGCGTGTACGCTCACTATCACTATGGGAGTGCTCGCGTATGCGTACCCATAGTGATACGGACCGTACACACGCCTGTACGCTCACTATCACTATGGGTAGGCCTACGGCAGCACTCCCATAGTGATAGGGAACGTACACACGCCCTCAGAGCGAATGTACGGTGCCTTTCACACATAACAGTGGTGACAGGCATCACACAGGAAGGAATAGAGCTGACATACTTGTCCAAGGATGGACATCAAGGCATTGTCTGGGCAGTACTACATGTGTGGGGCACAGGTGTGAAAGGCTGTGATGTGGCACATTACTCCTGAGTTGTGAAGGCAATAGATGTATGATGAGATGTGTACAGATGTTATGTGTGACGGTGCAATATGTGCCAGACATGCCCTTCACTCGTTTGACATGTGTGCATGTCGTACAGCACACTTGAGATGAGCGTCACTGGCATGGCACAGTCAACAACACACGCAAGTGTCCCCTGATGCCCGCTACAGGGGTTACCACACCAGACATGTGACTACCCACGGTGCATGATGTGTCTATGTCATGTATGTGTGGTGTGTTCACATTAGCTTGATGTTGGTGTTCCCTCAAAAGCATCTGCTGTTGCTGCAACCAACATGTGTCTGTGTGTAGATGGCCATGGCACACTGTTACGCACACCAGGCCACATGTGGTATCGGATGTAAGGTGTGTATGTATGCATGGGACACGGAGTAGCGTAACAAGGACCTGTCTGCATACTCTCAATGTATGTGTGGTCAGTCATGACATGTACACCTTCATGGCAAGGTGTGTGGGCTGTCCTAGTGTAATGTCATGTGACCTGTGGCTCTAGTGTTCCGCTACCTGTCTCTGCAATCAACATCCTACTTCTGCTGATATGTTGATGTATGTCACTCCTGTGTTGCGTCTGGCTGTTCACTTACACTGGGACACAGCTAGTCCCATGCCATGGGATGTGGAGGTTCACAATCTCCGTGTGTAGCTGGGTCTTGGTAGGAGTGTCACCTGGCAGCCATACGTGTCCAGGGCATGTAGCACATACCTGACTCCCTATGTAGCATATGTGTATTGACAGATTAACATGTGCTCAGTACATATAAATTGTTGTTGTAGTGCACTCACTCTTCCTTGTCACTTCCAAATTACTGCAGAGCGCCGCCTCTTCCCCGACCAATTCCGGACTTGGCTGACATGCGGGAGAATGACTGTATACGCTGCTACCGCTTCCCCCAACCGTTGATTGAGGAGTTGACGGCAAGGCTGGCACCACACCTGCAACCGCTGCACAGGTATCCTACGGCACGGACACCCAAGCTGAGGGTAATGGCAACCCTACATTTTCTTGCCACGGGTACCTTTCAAAATACCATAGCTCATGTTGGTGGCATGTCCCAGAGCATGTTCAGCCGTGTGCTGCATGATTTTTTAGAGGCCATGTTGCTTCACCTGGATGAGTTCATCCATTTCCCAACTCCTGAACAGTTGACTGGTGTCAAGCGTGGATTCTATGCCCTGGGAGGGATGCCCCATGTCATTGGGTCCATAGATGGGACACATGTGGCTTTGGTACCACCACAGGCACAGGAGGTAGCGTACAGGAATCGCAAGCACTACCACTCCATCAATGCCCTTGTGGTGTGTCTGTCCAACATGGTGATTTCACATGTCTGTGCTCGTTTTCCAGGATCAGCACACGATGCCTACATCATGAGGCGTAGCAGGGTGCCTGAAATGATGACGCAGCTGCGCAACGAACGAGCATGTGTTGTTGGTGGGTACACTCTGTCTGTCCTGTATTTTGCGTAGACTTCCAGCACGACCGCTTTTCCTGTCCTACTTATGTCCATGTGGTTTCCATGTAGGGGACGCTGGATATCCCAACATGCCATGGCTGATCACACCTCTCCGCAACCCCAGCATGCCGGCCCAGCTCCGCTACAACACCGCCCATGGCCGGACAAGGCGAGTGATAGAGAGGACATTTGTCCTCCTGAAGAGCCGATTCAGGTGCCTACACAAGACCGGCGGCGCCCTCCCATTTGCCCCGGCGAAGGTCTGCAAAATCTTCATGGTCTGCTGCATGCTGCACAACATGGCAGTTGAGAAAGCTGTGCCACTCATCCTGGATCAAGATGATCAGGACCATTCACCCGTGGAGGACGAAGGGCTTGGCAATGGGGCTAGTGATGTGGAGGATGTGGTTCCGCAAGAGGACATCCGGAGTCGGCTCATACGCGACTTCTTTGCTCAGTGGTGAGTACCAGTGTCTGAGTGTGCACGCATTGGTCCCCGTGTGGCATGTGTTGCCATGTGTGTGTCCATCTGCATGTATGCCGCGTGAGGTGTGTGTGGATGTGTCACTCGAGTGATGGTGCCAGTGATGAGTGTATTTCCACAGTCATAATTGTGACCTAGCATGTTGTCATCCTTACATGTGTCGAGTACATGCACATGCAAGTGGCTGTGCTTTTTGTGGCTGACTTCTTGTGTGTCTCTCATCCCCAGGTACTTGTGCATGCCGTCTGCTGGTTGCATTGTTGTGGCACTGCTATTCCTCATGGACATGTCATCGTGTGCTGACTCAGCGTTACACGCACGGACAAGTTTGGAAGTCTCCTTAGGGTAAGGGATGCATCAGGGGTGTATTGGGTGTGGCAGTTGTTTACGATGTGTGCACACTGCCCCTGTCGATGTTTGGTTCCTCTGCAGACATGTCGCATCACCATGGGACACATTACATGTAGCTGGATACACCTGAATAGATGGTCAGACTTGTTGACAGTCATCTGTAATGGGATAGTGGATTGTGATGATGGCATCAATGTGTGTAACACTGCCCTCGGACACATACGGTTTGCATTGGCTTGACATGGTGTGGGACTTCCACATCAGAGGATCAATGGTGTATGGCAGCCTCTCCGTGAGCAGCAGGGGGTGTTTAGCTGTCACCCGACACTTGTGTGCCAGTTCCATGGCTATCACGCATTTGTGCTGCAGAAGGGGGGTGCCAGTGTTGGACCCACATGTTACTCCACATGACCTGTGTATGTGTATGTGTACTCCGAGTTGCCTCTGCATTCCGGAATACATGACTAATAAAGGTGTCCCTATGCCTCCAAGGTGCCTCTTCTCAGTCAATGCTGGTGTGTTGCCACGGTGCATACGGCATGTCTGGCATGGTTTTCAGTGATAGTGGCTATGTGTCTATGTGTAGAGTAGCAAGATGCAAGCTGTTTGTGTGGGATTAGACTCTGTATTGTGCATGATGTCCATGACTGTGTGGGTATTGTGACATGTGCCATCCCCATGCATCCAACGGTGGCCAGGCCACCATTCTCCGCATCCACCTGACTCAAGCTTGCAGGACATGGTTCTGCCACCTGTCTACACATACCTGGGTGCCCCCCAGGACACTCCACATGATCCCTGACCTCTGCGCATGACTGTTGCTGTACTCAATATGTCAACAGTCTTTGTCAACATTGGTCAGACAGTGACCAGCAAGTCCATGTGGCAGAGAATGTCATTTGCTGATGTGCTGCTGTTGGTCCAGTGGGCCAGGTGCCAGGCCAGTTGTCCTGGGAGATGGTGCTGTTGCGCCGACCCTCACGGTCTTTTCCGTGGACGACCCGCCCTCCTGCGGGAACCCTCAGAAGCAGGCCGTGATGATGTTTGGGATGCTCCGTCAGATGTCTCCTCCTCCTCCTGATCCCTCCCTGTGGGTGGTGATGTTCTTCGCCTGGTGGCACAGGGAGGGTTGCCCATGTTGTCGGCTATCCGACGGAGTGAACGGTTAATTCCTGTGAGCACCGTCACGAGCTCAACCTGTCTGTCCTCCATCCGCCCTTGGTGTCGCAGTTGACAGGCATGTTGCTCCGCATGTTGCTGGGCCTGCTGGGTCTTGATCTCCTCGAGGGTCCCCTTCATCTCGTTGAGGGTGGACACAACCTGGCTCATGCCCGTGGTGTCCTGCCGGTATGTGTCCAGGATGTTTCTTACATGGGAATATACCGGTTCCGCAGCCAACTGGTCAGGCTCGCGCCTCCGCCGTCCTCCACTCCCACCACCCCTGCCCACTTGCACCTGGCCTGCCCTTGTGGGCACATCGGGTCTCCGGGACCCCTGAGGGGTGGCATTTGCGTTGTCGCCTGCCTCCTCCTGGGTGCCCGGTACACCGTGTCCCTCCTGGTCAGCCTGGCTGCGTTGTGGTGGTGGGGCAGGGATCCTGGGTGTCTCCTGGGATGTGGCAGGAGTGGGGGTGGTGGTTGGCCCAGTTGTACCTGACGCAGGTGCTGCAGGTGGTTGGACACCAGAGGGGCCAGGTTGGTCGGGGTCGTCCACAGAGTGGTGAGAGTCGTCGCTGCCGGTGGGATCGTCATCCCGCAGAGCCGGGTCCTGTGAGTCTTGCCCCCCAGCGTTGACCTGTGTGTGAGAGAGACAATGTTATTTTTGTTCCATGCAACATCCATGTTTCATTCGTTTCAAAGTTGGCACATTTCCTCTGGGTATTTGGATATGTCTTGCATTCCACTCACAGTGCACTTGTGCATGGGTATGTCCCTTGGCCACAGCTTTTGAGACTTTACCTATGTGGGACACAGTCTTACTTGCTGCGTCAATTGTGACTGCAGTCAGCAGTGGAGTGAGCAGGTGTGGCGAGCCATGCATTGGCGCCTTCCGTGTTGCACTGTACGTGGGCACATGGAGTTGTTCCACACACTTATATAATGCAGGTAGCTGGCGTTGTGCTCGTGCACAGGTTGAGACATGACCCAGTGTTTTGCCATGGAGAAGAGAGGGGGATTCAGGCACTGGCCACCCTTGTCTACATGCATGCAGTCCACCTGTTGACGAGCAGACATTCCCACACCACCCAAGGCTGAATTGGTCTCCCTGTGTATCCCTTTCTCACTCCCTCTCTGTCCCCCTCTCCCTCCCTCCCTGTGTCAGCCTCCTCCCTCTGTCTGTCTCCCTGTGTCTCCCTCCCTCTCTCTCCCCCTCTCCCTCCCTCTGTGTGTCACCCTCTGTCACCTCAGCCCAGCTTCCTAGGCACACACTTTTTGCAGATCTTTGAATGGCCCTTGGCTTGTTCATGTGAGTTTGTTTCTGATCTCCAGGCACCCATTGGGTGTAGTTTCTGTGTCTGCGCTGCTGCTGTGGTGGTGTGTGCTGCCACTCTTTCACAGTGTTGGCTGTTCATTGGCTGCTGTCATGTGCAAAAAGTGCCTTCACCCCCATGTCTTCATGCAAAGCATCCACCATTTGCAGGCAAGCCTTTCCTGTGTGGGGACACACTGTTTGTCTGGCTGTGACCTAGGCCATATGGGCAGAGGGCATTGTTGTCTGCTTCTGAGTTGCACTATGTGATTTTTGAGGCCCACACTCCCGCCATCCGTGTTACCGTGTCTTGTGTTGGTGTTTTCTGTGGCCTGTGACTTGGCATTGTCCAGCTGGGTGCATGGGGCATGGTGGTGCTAGTGGCATGTGCGTGTTTATGAAGTGTGGTTGAGTCATGCGATAGCTTTGGGGTGGTTGCGTGCATGATTGTGAGTTTGGTTGTGGATGACGTTCCCCCATGTGAGGTGAGTTGTTTGTGTACTCACCAGGCTCTCGGAGTCCTTCTACTCCCTCCACTGCCACCACCGGCAGTATGGCCATCACCTTCTCCTCCCAGGGATGTTATTGTACGCGTCTGCGGGCCGGCCCTCCTCCAGTGATGTTGGCCTGGTTGTGGTCGTCGGTCATTTTGCGGTGGACCGTCCTCCGCAGATCGTACCACCTGGCTTGGCATTCATGCCTGGTCCTTCTGGTGGACGCAACAGCATTCACACCATCGGCAATCGTCTGCCACATGGCTGTTTTTTCGGAAATGCTGGTCTGTCTGACCAATGTTCCAAAGAGGTGTGGCTCGACTCTGAGGATTTCGTCGACAAGGACCTCCAACTCTTGGCTAGTGAACTTTGGATTCTTGTTAGTGGGCATGGTGAGGGGTGTGGGTGTGGATGGTTTTGGGGGGTGTGGGTGTGGATGGTTGTGGGTGTGTGGGTGTGGTTGTGCAGGTGTGTGTGTGAATGTGATGAGGGGGTGTTTGTGAAGGTGGGTGTGTGAAGGTGTGCAGGTGTAAGATGTAGTGGAGGTTGTAGTATGGTGCAGTTGTTTCTCTGTGTGGTCTGGCAGCAGTGGGTCTGTTGCAAAGGATCATGGTTTGTGTGTGTTGGGCCTTTTTATTGGTCCATACACGGGTGGAGGTACGACTCGTACGTACACGGGTGTTCATACACGGGTGGGGGTTCGACTCGTACGTACACAGGTGTTCATACACGGGTGGGGGTTCGACTCGTACGTACACGGGTGTACATACACGGGTGGGGGTTTGACTCGTACGTACATGGGTGTTCATACACGGGTGGGGGTTCGACTCGTATGTACGGGGGTGTACATACACGGGTGGGGGTATGACTCGTACGTACACGGGTGTACATACACGGGTGGGGGTACGACTCGTACGTACACGGGTGTACATACACGGGTGGGGGTTCGACTTGTACGTACACGGGTGTTCATACACGGGTGGGGGTTCGACTCGTACATACGAGGCCTGGGGGGGTGGTTGGGCACGTACATACGGGGGCTGGGGGGTGTTGGGCACGTATGCGGGCACATGTCTCCATGGTTGCTATAGGAGTTCGGTGCGGACGGTGTTTTTTCCATCCGGTTGTAACATCGGACGCACGGGATAGATCGTACTTGCGCGGTCGGACTTCACTTTTCATATTTGTACGGTAAATCGTCGGGGACGTGTCGGACACATTTTCCAACCCTAGGACGTGTGGGGAATTATTCCCAATGCGATTCGTATGGACTTTTTCCCATGCGAATCGTAGTTGGCAGTTTGTACGGCACTTGTACGATTCGTACGGTAAAAAGACCGGATACGAGTCGTACGGGGAATTTTTTTCCAGGATCGTAATCGCCACCATAATACTTATCTGACTTCTACTCGCCTAGGCAAAAAAATTGGGTTGAATACTGTAAATGTGTACGTTTCGGAAAGCGAACTATTTTGGCAATCATGGAACTGAAAGACAGTGGGTCAGGTTTACTAATCATACATAACTGACAAGGTTTCAGATTGCTTATGTGTGACATTTTCATAATTTTACGAGTGGCATTCAACAACTATGAGTGACACTTTCTCCTGAGCAAAATCAAGCAATGAAGACGAGGGAAATATATAAATATCAGAAATTACACCGATTTGAAACGAGAAACTCTAAGAATATCTTAAAACTGCTTCAAACCCCCAGAAATGGAAGGGCACTGTGAGACCCGACTGTACCAAACAGGATGTGAGAGGCAATACTGCCTGCAAATGAGCCTCATGTTCCATAATACCCATAGCTGCCAAGTTTTCAGATTGCTAATGTGTGACATTTCAATAGTTTCAGTAAACATTTAACTGCCAAATGTGGGACACCTAAAATGACACTCTCTCATGAGTAAAACCAAGCAATGAAGCACACGAACAGAGATAAATATTGGAAACTAGACCCTTTTGAGAAATGAGAAGTTCTGAAATGATCTTAACCCCGCTCCCACACTCTCATAGACAATGCCCCCATTGCACAGATCAGTAAATGTTCTCTTGCTGGACTCACCTTTGCTATCAGAAGTCCTCCTCGCAGTGCCTTACTGAGTCAGAGAGCTTCTTTGGCCCTTGTTCTTGGACAGGAGACCGAGAGAGCCTGCCAGCTGTGCTCCTGTAGTCTAGAAGTGGCTGCAGCTCACCGTCTCAGCTTTGGTGCTTAGCATTTATTTTCAACATGAAACAACTTGCCTCATTGTATATTTCCCCTGCCTTATTCCAGCAAGTAGGAGCAGAGCCTCACCATGGAACTTCTTGTCCCTATCAGCATCTCTACATAAGTCAGTCATTCTTCCTTTAGCTGTCTTTTGTATACTGACGAGGCATACAGCCTATTTGCCATTTAGAGTGTTAAATAGTAATATCGCATTATGCTGGTCTTTAGAATGAAACGTTTTATGCCATCAAATGCTGGCACGAGGGCTGCAGATTTATATCGTTTCTGTTGGGTGTCCCTGATGGCTCACACTGACTCTCAGGCTGCAATTGCCTGGTTGCTGCACACTTCTCTTGCACCACACAGGGGACCCGAGTTGGCAGGATCTTCCAAAATTAAAAACATCTTGAGGGCGCAGGTGT
Source organism: Triturus cristatus (assembly GCF_964204655.1). Lineage (NCBI taxonomy): Eukaryota > Metazoa > Chordata > Amphibia > Caudata > Salamandridae > Triturus > Triturus cristatus. Next base: position 551,583,145 of record NC_140584.1, read on the forward strand.
CGACAAGACCAGAGTAGCTGTTTCCTTTTGTGTCATTCTGGCAGGCCAACCTGGGCGGCAGCGATGACTTCCTGGGGGCCAGGCAGGTAGGATTTTGAATTAAAATTAAAAAACCCTGGTGCCAGTCAATAATGTCCACCCTGTCTAGGCTGGCTAGCACAAAGTGCACTGCCAATGAGTCTGTAGTTACTTCTGTGTGGACCAGAGTTGCTAGCCCTACTTACTGAGTCCCAAACTGGTGGCACAGGGGCACCAGACACTGTGAGGCAGGGTCTAGTCAGGTGCATCCAACAACAGAAAAAGCCAAGCAGTGAGCAGAGAAGAGCTCTCAGCAGTGATGATCAGGACGTTCTTAAATTAAATATAATTAGGATTAATTTAAACTAGATGGTGGCATTCTGGCAGAGTGGCCTACAGTACCACAGGCCATTGTCATGAGAGGCTGAAGGCACCAAACTCGACTTTGGCAGCCACAGCTGCAGTCTGGTCTGGACCGGACTTCCGCGGACTCACATGGACTCACACGGCATCATGAGGAGAGGCTGCAGGAACCAGTTAACTCGCTCTCTGGCACTGCAGTGGCCATGGTTCAAGTCTGGTCTGGACTTGATGAGAGGCTGCATGACTGCACACACCATATTGACTGGCAGTGAGAGCAGCAGCGAGCTGCAATCCAGCCAAACTTTAAGAAACTATCTGATAACTGCCGCCTGCTTGCGTCATGCCATGGGTGGCCCGCTCTATATAATAAGGCCTGTCTCAGCATTGAGACACATTGCTGCACTCTCCCTAATGCCTTCATGTCACGTGAATGCCGAATAAAGCACGTGAGCGCAGCTGAGCCAGCCCCCAGGCCTGCAGCAGTCAGAGTCCCTGTCAGTCACACTCTGCGGCTGCCAGAGCAGCACGGACTGCGTGCTGCTTTGCTCAATGCTAATTATAGCGTGCCGGCTTGACAGGTTCAAGAGGTGTTATAAATGTGTGACAGTGATGTGGACCACCACACTGAAATGTGTTAGTCTAACACGTGATGCGTGGTATTTGGCAGGGTTGAGCATATTAACAGTTGCAAACATTCTGATTGAGTGTTGCTTTTTTTAAAGAAGTCTGCGAACTCGACTCCGAATATGGTTTTGCAAATGGATACCTGTTAGAAAAGGTAGACGGACCGGGAGGGCCGGCCGGGGTCAGGGGGAGAGGTCTCCGGGGAGAGCCGTCTCCAGCGATCGTACAGACAAGTAACTTCCCCCCCACAGACAGATACCACACACGGATAAGGTTCAGTGTTCTTTATAAGCACTTATTTAGGTTACGGTAGAATGGTACAAGGAGGTCTGGACGCAGGGGTCCCCTCGATTAGAGTCTCGTAAGGTAGGGAAGGGGGTAGCGGGTCAGTCTATTTACCAATCAGGTAGTTCGGGTGAGATGATGATGAGCTCACAATCCTCGAGCTTGGTGGTTAGGTGGTACGGTCCGCGGCAGCGCCAGCAGGTCCCGGTAAGGATGGTCGATACAACGGGCCGCGGCAGCGCCAGCAGGTCCCAGGAAGATGACGGTCCGCGGCAGCGCCAGCAGGTCCCGGTGAGGATGGTCGTTACAACGGGCCGCGGCGGCGCCAGCAGGTCCCAGGAAGATGAAGGTTGCAGAAGGCCGCGGCAGCGCCAGCAGGCAGGACGATGGTTCACAAGAGCGGGCTACGGCAGCGCCAGTAGACCGTCAGGGTTGAGTTCACTCGGTGTCTCTCGACTCCAGGATACAACTGCCTTCCTGCTCCGGAGCTGCCTCAGTTATAGGGCTGGTGCCCTTTGATGTCCGGACCCTCGCACTTGGAGGTCGGAGGGTCCGGGATGAAGGTGTCCAGACACCCAGCAGGGGGTGGAGCCAGCGCCTGGGGGAGCTGGAGGCGATCGGCACCTGGCGGGGGAAGAGCTCTTGACACTTCGTTCTCCCATTGACCTGCCAAGTGGTCCGCTCACCTCCTGGGTGGATGGTGGTGCCGGGATGTCGGGGCCGGCCAGGCCCGGGAGTAGGGTCGAGGGGAGGCCACGTGGCCGCGTGGTGCAGGGCCCAAGATGGCGGCTTGACCCGGCCGGGGAAGCCGGTGGGGCTGGACCCCGTGATGAGTAGGGGTCCGAGGGCAGAGGGTCCGTCGGGTGACGGAGTACAGGGGCTTGTCACGGGGGTATGCCTGGTGGGCCGGAGCTCGGGCCCTGTCGTGCGGGGAGGGAGCAAGCCCTCTGTGTGGCCTGTCCAACATGCGTCCCCCCCAGCTGAAGGCGGGGAGAGTCACCCATCTCCTTGGGGACTCTCTTCGTCGAGGCGGAAAAAGCGGGACAGGCCATCCGCGTTGGCGTGGTCTTGGCCTGGCCGGTGCTCCACAGTGAAGTCCATTCCCTGCAGGGAAATGGACCAGCGCAAGAGTTTTGGGTTCTCCCCCCGCATCTGCATCAGCCATTGCAGGGGTCGATGGTCGGTTTGTACCCGGAAGTGGGTACCGAAGAGATAGGGTCGGAGCTTTTTGAGGGCCCACACTACTGCAAATGCCTCCCTCTCGATGGTGCTCCAACGCTGTTCTCGGGCCAGGAGGCGTCGACTGATGAAGGCCACCGGCTGGTCATGACCTTCGGGGTTCAGCTGAGAGAGGACGGCCCCGATGCCGTGGTCGGAGGCGTCGGTCTGCACCACAAATTCCCGACTGTAATCGGGGGCCTGGAGCACCGGGGCGGTGCACAGGGCGGCCTTCAGCTCCTCGAAGGCCGCTTGACAATCAGGAGTCCAGTGGACCCGCTTCGGTTGATTCTTGGATGTGAGTCCCGTGAGGGGCCCCACAATGCTGCCGTAGTCCTTCACGAACCGCCGGTAGTAGCCGGTGAGCCCCAAGAAGGCTCGGACCTCGGTCTGGGTGACGGGGGGCTGCCAGGACTGGATGGCAGCAATCTTAAGTTGTAGTGGGGCCACCAGCCCGCTTCCCACTTGGTGCCCAAGGTAGGTCACAGACCCTTGGCCAATTTGGCACTTGCCGGCCTTAATGGTGAGGCCGGCCCGCTGGAGGGCTTGGAGGACCTCTTGGAGGTGACGGAGGTGGTCGGACCAGTGGCGGCTGTATACAGCGATATCGTCCAGGTAGGCAGCGCTGAATTCTTCGAGCCCTGCCAAGACCTGGTTCACAAGACGTTGGAATGTGGCGGGGGCATTCTTCATGCCAAAGGGCATGACCTTAAATTGATAGTGGCCATCGGGGGTGGAGAAGGCTGACCGTTCCTGAGCCCTGGGTGTGAGGCCGATCTGCCAGTAGCCCGCCGTTAGGTCGAAGATACTAAGGTAGCGGGCGGCCCCCAGCCGGTCGATCAGCTCGTCTGCTCGGGGGATGGGATGAGCGTCGGTCCGGGTGACAGCGTTCAAGCCCCGGTAGTCGACGCAGAATCTCAGTTCAGGGGCGGTGCCGGGGGCAGCGGCCTTGGGAACTAATACAACCGGACTGGCCCAGGGACTGTCCGAGGGCTCGATGACCCCGATCGTGAGCATCTTGGCTACTTCCTCCTGTATGCAGGCCCGTACCCGATCTGGTACGCGGTAGGCCCGGTGCCGGACAGGGGGACTGTCCCCGGTGTCTACGTCGTGCAAACACCAAGGGGTGACCCCGGGGGTGAGGGAGAACAGGGCAGCGAACTGCAGCAGGAGGTCCCGGCAGTCCTGGCGTTGCTCCGAAATGAGGGCGTCAGAGAGCCGGACCCCATCCACGGAGCCGTCCTTCTCCTGAGTCTTTAAGAGATCCGGGAGGGGCTCGGAGTCTTCTTCTGTACCACTGTCTGTCGCCATCAGGAGGCTTAGTTCGGAGCGCACAAAGTGTGGTTTGAGCCGGTTGGTGTGGAGGACCCGCAGGGGGTTCCGGGTGGACCCCATGTCGATGAGGTAAGTGACGGGGCTTTTACGCTCGACCACTTTGAAGGGCCCCGTCCACTTGTCTTGCAGGGCACATGGTTCGGTGGGGGACATCACCCATACTTGCTGCCCAGGCTCGAATTCAACGGAGGAGGCATTGTGATCATACCACCTCTTCATGTCCTCCTGACTGGCCTCGAGGTTCGCCTTGGCCATCTCCCTGAAGCGCCGGGTCTGGTTTCGTAGGGCCAGGATGTATTTGAAGACGTCGGGAGGGGTCGTTAAGGGGCCCATCTCCCAACCTTCCTTGACTAGGCTGAGGGGCCCTCGCACAGGGTGCCCGTACAAGAGTTCGAAAGGGCTAAAGCCGAGGGACTTCTGGGGGACTTCTCGGTAGGCGAAGAGGAGGCACGGGAGCAGCACATCCCACTGGCGACGGAGAGGCTCTTCCAATCCCCCAATCATCCCCTTGAGAGTGCGGTTAAAACGCTCCACTAGTCCATTCCCTTGGGGGTGATAGGGGGTCGTGAATCTGTAGGTGACCCCGCATTGTTGCCAGAGGGACTTCATGTATTTAGATATGAAATTCGTACCTCGGTCGCTGACGACTTCTCGGGGGAAGCCTACCCGGGAGAAGATCCCCATCAGGGCCCGGCCAACCACCGGAGCTGTCACTGTCCGTAGGGGCACCGCCTCGGGGTAGCGGGTGGCATGGTCCACTAGTACCAAGATGAACCTGTGTCCTTGTGCCGTGCGGGGGTCCAGAGGCCCCACAATGTCTATCCCCACCCTCTCGAACGGGGTGGTGACCACAGGGAAGGGTTGCAGAGGGGCCTTCAGCTTCCGACCACTCTTCCCGCTGGCTTGGCACGTGGGGCAAGATCGGCAGTGGTTCAGGACGTCATTCCTCATTTTTGGCCAGAAAAAGTGGGTCACCAGGCGACTGTATGTTTTGTCCTGGCCCAGGTGTCCAGCCAGGGGGACATCGTGGGCCAGGTTGAGCAGAAAGTCTCGGAAGCGGAGTGGTACCACCAGAACTCGACCGGCCCCCAGCTCGGCGATTCTTTGCTCGCTGTAGAGCAGGTCGTTGTCCCAGTAGACCCAGTGGGTTCCGGTGGTGTCCCCTGCGTTTTGGGTATCGGCTTGTTGGCGGAGTCCCTCGAGGGAGGGACAGGTCTTTTGTTCCTGGCGGAACTGTTCTTGGGTGGGCCCCCCCTCTTGACGCCACTGAGCCAGATCCGGAAGGTCCTGGTGTTGCGCGTCTGCTTCGATAGTCGGGTCCGGGAGGTCGGACTCGCCGTTGTCCTCGACGGGGGCAACCGGGGGCGGAGGTGCTGGCCATTCGGTTTCTTCTGATCGGGGGGTGGCACGGGCGGCCATGGATCGGGTGGTTATGCAGGCCCAGTCCGGGAGGCCCAGCATCCCCAGGTGCTCTCTTTTCTCGACGGTGGCCCACGGGGAACTCTCGAGGTCATTCCCCAGGAGGCAGTCCACGGGGGCATCGTCCCGGACCGTCACCTTCAGTAGGCCGGAGACCCCTCCCCATTCAAACGGGACGCAGGCCATCTTACACATACTCTCAGAGTTATCTGCCGAGCGGACGGGGCAGAGAATGTTCGGCAGGATCTGCTCGGGCTTCACCAGATGACAGCGGACGGCCGTCACGCTGGCGCCGGTGTCACGCAAGGCCTCGGCTCTCTGTCCATTAATGGTCACCCACTGACCGTATTTTTGGGTGTTGGCGGGTAGGGGAGCCCGCGGAACCATGTCTCTTCCCCCTAGGCATGCCAGGACCATGGCGGCCGGTTCCCACCCTTGCTGGGCCAGCTCGTACTCTTCGGGTCCCTCCGATGATTGCTCTTCCCCTAGGGCAACGGCCGCTACCTGGCGGGGCTTGGGTGTTTGATTTAGCGGGCAGTTCGGGTCATTGGCGTAGTGGCCTAGTCGCTGGCACCGGTGGCACGTGACGTTGGCTCGGTATCCAGGCCGCAACGGGGGGTTGCCCCGGCCGGCCGGAGGCGGGGTGCTGGCCACGGGTGTTGCTGGTAAGGCGTCTCTCCCTCGCCCCTGGCCCCCTCCTCCTCCCCGAGGACGGTGCTGGCCTTGGTTGCCTCTGTTCTGGTCGTGGGGCCCTCTCCGGCCCACTCGGGTGCTTTCCCACCGGTCAGCTTCGGCGGCGAGCTGCCGGGGGTCGGTCAGCTTACTGTCGAGTAGGTGCTGCCTGAGCTCGACGAAACAGTTGTTTGACAGGTGCTCCCATACCATAAGGTTGAAGAGTTGTTCGTAAGTGGTGACCTGACTTCCCTTGATCCAACCCTCGAAGGCACGGCTGAAATAGTTCACATATTCTACCCAAGTTGTACCTGGGATCCTGGTGCAATCTCTGAACCTCTGGCGGTACATCTCGGGTGTGAGGCCGTAGCGGGTGAGGAGGGCAGCCTTCATGTGGTCGTAGGACGACATTTGGTGATCGGGGAGCTGCAGCAGGGCATCGCGACCCTCGTTGATAAATCTCCCCCAAAGTCCGGCTCCCCAATCACTCCGGTCGATCCGGTGGGAGGTCATTGCGATCTCATAGGCTTTAAACCACTGTTGTATGTCGTCTTCTCGGACATATTCGCGGACAACATCCTTGGGGATGTGAACTTTTTTCTCACTTGGCCCCGGGGTGTGTGGTCGCTCAGGCACCCCCAGTTCCTTATTCTGTTTGCGCAGTTCTATTTCCGCTAGTCGGCGCTCGTGCTCGAGCGTTATTTTTTTCTCTTCCAGCTCTCTCTGTCTCTGCTTTTCTTCTCGTTCCTCCCGAAGCCGCATATGCTCGAGGTTGAGTTTCTGTTCAGCTAACTTGAGTTCCCCATCCATCTTGAGTCGTGCCATCTCCAACTCGTGTAATCTGATTCTGTCTCTTTCTCGGATCTCCTCTTGCGGGAGGCCCGTTCCCCGCTCCTCGGGAGCCGTGGCGTTCCCCTCTGGTGTGCTGCTGTGTTGGTCTGGTGTGACGCTGCTTTGGTCGGAGGGTCCTGTGACCCCCGTTTCTGTCCATGACTCCAGAGCGCGCTTTAGATCATCCTTGGTACTCAGGCCGGTGGTAGCAATGCCAAGTTCTATGCAAAATTGTCTCAGTTCGCGGTGGTTGTATTCTTCTAATTTCTCCATTTGGAATTTCTCGGTGGAGCTGCTATCTTTGGTCGACATCGTGCTTATGTCGTGGGGTGAGCTACTTTCTGTACGATTACGCGTTGATTCGGATCCCACCGCTGCCACCAATGTTAGAAAAGGTAGACGGACCGGGAGGGCCGGCCGGGGTCAGGGGGAGAGGTCTCCGGGGAGAGCCGTCTCCAGCGATCGTACAGACAAGTAACTTCCCCCCCACAGACAGATACCACACACGGATAAGGTTCAGTGTTCTTTATAAGCACTTATTTAGGTTACGGTAGAATGGTACAAGGAGGTCTGGACGCAGGGGTCCCCTCGATTAGAGTCTCGTAAGGTAGGGAAGGGGGTAGCGGGTCAGTCTATTTACCAATCAGGTAGTTCGGGTGAGATGATGATGAGCTCACAATCCTCGAGCTTGGTGGTTAGGTGGTACGGTCCGCGGCAGCGCCAGCAGGTCCCGGTAAGGATGGTCGATACAACGGGCCGCGGCAGCGCCAGCAGGTCCCAGGAAGATGACGGTCCGCGGCAGCGCCAGCAGGTCCCGGTGAGGATGGTCGTTACAACGGGCCGCGGCGGCGCCAGCAGGTCCCAGGAAGATGAAGGTTGCAGAAGGCCGCGGCAGCGCCAGCAGGCAGGACAATACTTGCAATTTGGAAGTGACTTGTTGTAGGCTTCCCTTACAAATTGTAAATTGGTATGCGATGTATCACTGTTATGCAACCGATTTCTGATTGCAGAACATTGAAAAATTACAGATTCCTGAGTTAGGGTGATAATGCATTCCCAAAACGTGAGTTGCCTCTTTAGACCAGGCGGCCGCTGGCAATCCTTAAACAAACTTTAAAAAAGAAAACTGTTTGGTAGAGGCAGCCCCTTTGCTTTAAGGAAAATGGGCTGCATTTAAAAAGCATGTGTTCTTTTTTGAGAGGCAATTCCAGACATGGTGGTCTGCTGACCCTAGCCGATCACCATCCTTGTGATGGCCTTCAATCAGAGTTAGTTGCAATTTGCGACCTACCTTATGAGTATTAATGAGGTAGGTCACACTGCAATCCTTTTTTCGCAAACTAACCTTTCCATACCAAAGTGGTTCACCAAAAATGCTGGTGGCAAATTGTGATCAGAAAATACAGATATCTGGCTCTTTAATCTCAATATGTATTGATGTATTCACTGGACGAAGAAATTACTCTTGAGGTGTTTTTTAGAGTTCATGGTATTGTTACTGTCATTATCCCAACTATCCATATGTCCCCCACACCTACTGGATATTCCAATCATACTAAAGTATTGTTCTGTACTCACAAGTTCTTCACTTTGAAAAGATACAACAGCAACATAAAAAATGTTTTATTTTAAAAACAAGTTTTAGGTGTGTTATGTGCTAATATGAAGGGGCAGAGATTAGGTTTTGGTCAAAACAATAGTATGTTTGGATATGTTATTCTATGCCTGATATTAATTTTCTTTAATCGTAAATGTGAGGTCATTCTATAGGTTGATGACAGTTTTCTGTGCTTTAGTTTTTAGATGACTGCACCACCAAAATGGGATTGAGTTCACCAGCAAGATGGCTGTATGACATGAGTGGAGAAAAAATTGAAGATCTCGCAGACGGTAGGTAGACTTTGATAGGAATGAATGCTGCAGCGGTAGTGTTGGCCTTGGATTTGGAGTTAGGAAATCCTGGGAAAGGTTTTATTTCCCAACTGGCAAGTTAAATTATCCTAGACATTTATTTCTGTTTTGCCTCAAAAGGAGCTGTTTAATGCTTAGATGGGCATTGGAACATTTACAGATGTGTGTTTATTATTTCCATTAAAGACCTGATTACAGAAACAGAGGCCTTCATGGATCGTTGAGCTGCCAGCACATCGATAGCACATGCTAACATTTAAACACTTTTATAATTGTCTGGGGTGAATCCTTTATTATATTTTGGGTGGCCTTCACAAAAGTTTATAGGAGGACAATGTTTGCCTTACTCTTTCGTGCAGAACTATAAGACAAATATACTGGGCTTCAACTCTTCACAAGGTGTAGAATCTCATATAGTGGATAGGAAAAATATGGATAAAATAAATATGCTCCATCAAGTTTAAAATGTATCAAATGCTTTAAAATTATATGCTGGTTAACCTTAGAAAAGTTGTTTAAAACAAGTTGGTATTTTGCAACTATTCTTATGAAAGCAGAAGAAAAAAACATTTCTTCATGCCCCCAAATATTATGATCATGTCCATATTTTTAAATAAAGATGAGTACCTACTCCCCCTATTAATCTGTTTGCAAAAATAAACTATACAGGTACGCTAAGCCAATTGCGCAAAGTGAATTTGCATAGTCTATGAAAATATGTTCTGGTATATTAAATGGTGTGTTCAACATATCTTTAGGGCACCCTGCAGGTGCCCTCTTGCTATTACACTCTGACATGGTATGCAAGCTACGGAGCATTGCCCTATTTACACAATGATTTTGTGGGTATCAGTCTTTTAGGGCTTGCATGTACCTCAGATGATTTCACTGCCACGGAACGTGAATGGCCTCCAAAATCACCATAAATTCTGGGATAGATAACAATTTATGAAAAAGTGGTTGAAGCTGGTGAGGGTGAGGGGGCTACCTCTGGAGCTTTTGACTGGAAAGAATAGAAAGGACCAACATCAATTTGCTCCAAGTGGGTTATTGTGAGGCCTTAGAACAAGGTTTTCAGGCAACCATTATAGACACAGCATAACTGGGGTATCCACGTTTAAAAATACTTGGTGTTGTCAAGTACCAAGGATTAGGGGGCATATTTACAACTAAAGTGGCGGAGCACCTCGTTAAGCCAAGAAGGCTAATGCTGCGCTCCGTCACTTTAGAAACACTGGGCTACACCATATCTACAATAATACGGTACAGCCCTGCGTTTCTGCCTGGGCTGGAGCTAAACTTAGATGTCTAGCGCCAATGCAGGCACCCTCACCCTTGCACTAAGGTGACTATGATTTGTGAAGGATTGTTTATGTGCAGGAAGTTGTCCCTTAAACAATAATAAATGCAGCACACATAGAAGTTGCAATTCATCCTTTGTTAAATGATTGTTTATGTGCAGGAAGGGACACCGTCCTGCACTTAAACAATCATACATGGTGTTTTGGTATTTCTATGTGTGCTGCACATAGAAACAGCAAAAACGAGGAGAAATAAATCATTTCTCCTCGTTTCGCCTGTTTAAGACCAGGTTTTCCCTGGTCTTAATTTTGGCGCTGCCCCATATTTACGCCACCGTTGTAAATTTGGGGCACTGTCAAAATCAATGGGTGTGTGGCGGAATGCCCACTGCAACACCAATTGCCCATCCCTTTCACGCTAAGTATACAGTGAAAGGGTGCCTTATTCACAAGGTGGCATTAACTACGTTAAGTGGCTTAACCCGCCTTGTGAATATGTCAAAGCCCCTATAGCGACAGGAATGCCGGTAAAAGTGACGTTCCTCTGGCAATAGGAGCTTGTGAATATGCCCCCTAGGTATTTAGTTAGGCAAAAAGCTTTCCCCTGCAGCATTTGGTGGTGCGCTACTCCATGGTGTAAGGCGGTGATCTGGTACCACTGAGATGTAATTGGGAAAGCAAAATAGCGAGTTTATAACTTCTCTTTTAGTGGTATTACACCAGTATATCAAGGAAATTATAGCTTGGGGTTGAAGTATGAGTATAAATATCAAGAATAAAAATATTTTGGATGTAAGTATATACATAGGTTCACCATACTCAAATTCACATTTATGTACCTTAATGATATCCATCTTCAAGGCACATAAATGATGGGTTAAGTTAGGAATAACAAATCTATGCTTATTGCTTACCTATATGCACATACCTTAACATAATTTTAGTTCTGTGTGCATCCATCTGAATATTATGGCTGCAAAATATATTTTCCTAGATATTCTGATAACAAGACCATAAAAGTGAATTTATGAGCTCACTTTTTTACTGACTTTTTTGCTTGACAGACTATTTTTACTGAGCAGTTGCAAAGCACTTCTTGCATCTATTAATAAGCCCAAGTTCATGATAACTGTGAGCAGGGTGGAGGCACTCGCGCATAAATGGAATTTTCTCTAGTATACGTAAAGAGTTTTAGTCTAGGGCATAACACTAGATCAAACTGGATTTTCTCTAATTGGCAGCACTTTTAAACTGTGAACATCAATCAGTTCACGTGATTTGTTAATAAAGGTACTTCATGGTTCAAGTTTCATGTTTGTTAAAAACTGTATTAAATGTTCTACATTAATGCTCGTTAAAAAAATGTATTAAAATGAGTGAAAATCTGTTTTTGCTATTTTTGACCTTGTGCAAATATTTTTTCTATAATGTGGTCTGGAGCACTCCATTTTTTTCTCCATTCCTTATTATGTAAACAGCACAAACAGGTCACTTGCTTCATCTTGGTACTGTCACAAAATGTCAGTAATCGAACCTCAAATTACATTTTAAACAGATTTACCTTTTGTCTAATTGTAATTCACTCAAAATGGCCTTATTGATTTTTTGACAGCCAGAGAATCTGCGAGTCTTTCAACACATCACTTCCTGAAGGGCACCCATCCTTGCAGAGTGGTCTGCTCCTTGAAATAAGGAGCAGACAAATAAAAATGTATACAAAAAAAGTAAAATGCTTTAAGACCTTGAACACATCTGTTTTGACAGCGAGACTGCTGTGTTGTCCATCGTCACTGGCTGAGAGTTGCCATATCACCTAATCACCTGACTCGTCTCCCTTGTGCATCACCTGGAAAATTATAATAGAATGGTGCTTTGCTGAAAACGTCTTGTTTTAAAGCACCGACCTTCTTGCAACAGTCGGGTTTGCTCCTGAAATGCGTTTTTTTGGAATACATTTTGGTTGTAGTAAAGCATCTGGTGACGGCTGGAAGCGCTGTAGACATATTGCCAGTCCTCACTGGCTGAGAGCTGTCGTTTTTCCAGGTCAATTGAATCATTACCTTGGTGAACATCAGTTTCTACAAGCACCATCATGCTTGCATAGGGGAGTGCTCCAGAAAACGAGCACCGTTTATGAAATTATTTGCAGTCTTGTAAATATACATGCATGATAACGTTTGAAGAAGAGAATTGCACACCATTAAATTTCTTTCACTCCAAACAATTTTTCAATTTGCTGATTGCTGCGAAATTCATGCCAAGCATGTTCTTCTTCCAATTTAACACACTTTTCCAGAAGACAGAAAATGCATCTCTCGCATACGCACTGGTCCATTCTCAGAGAAATCAGAACAGATCACACAATGATCAATAATTCGTGCTGTGATCTGTTCCGGAAAGCACCTATGCCACTTTTGGGCCATATTAATAAGGCAGCACATAGCAGTGGAATGTGCCTCAGCACAACGGCTTTTGGTGCATCTCATTAAAGTATAACAGAGCTGTCTACAGTGTATGTTCTAATTCAAGGAGTTAGTAATGCACGGAGGCCCTGTCAGTATGGAAACTCTGTGTGAAGGTTGACCTGCCGTACCTGTACATGCCCTGCCCCCGCCCACAGTGCCGGACTGGCAGTAGCGGGCACCGGGCAATCCCCCGGTGCGCCGCACGGGTGGGGGCTGGTTTTGGGCCCCTGGGGCCGTTTTTGTTACAGGGCCGTTTTTGCAGCATAGCCGCAAAATGTAACAAAATCGGCCGAAAACCGGACCTGGCAAAGAGCTCGGCGGCGGGGGGGGAAGGGGGTGGGTGGGGTGGAGGCGGCCGAGCACTTTGCCAGGGCCGGTTGTGGTTCCCAGTCCGGCCCTGCCCGCCCACTTACCTCATCGGATTTGAGGTAGGACCATGAAATCCCTGTTAAGGATTATTCTTTCTGAGTGCTCATGTGCAAATAGTAACAGCGTGCCCTTGATTCACTGTCATTGTCAGTGCAGGGAAACACCTGTCCTTCCATTGGAAAAGGCCCTCGAAATCCAACCGTTGTGGAAAGTGTTCACCTGAGGAAATCCCCTCTTTCAACTGTGTGGGAATCCACTTTGCACTCATACAATTATGATTATAAAAGAGGTCACACAAAAAGTTGAAGTTTCTAAATTAAATTCCAATGTTAGAAGAATAAACACAAATGCCTGTTGTGCTTCAAGGGCACCTCCTTTTATTTTGGACCTAGATCCCTTGAGGCATACCATTCAGATCCACTTTGGTATCTATCCTACAAACTCACATTACAAATTTGACTTGATTCCCCACCAATCAGCTCCATCTGCTCTGCAAAATGAATCCTCTTTTTCACTAGTGTCTAGCCCAATACCTTCACCACTTTCCGTTCAGGGAGTCATTAACCACGCTCTGGGTCTGAACTCAGTCCAACTGAGCTAATGCATTGTAAAAGTGCTCCCAGACTCCTCCACCTCTGTTGATTTGCAGAGGAGGTCGGAACTGGTTTGGGATAATTGGAAGGTCTATGTGATATCTGAGTGTTTAGAAAATTTACACAGGGTTATGTTGGTCCCAAGAGTTTCATCCATCTTCAGATTCACACCGCCTCTACTCTCATTGCCTTTATTATATAAAAGAATACCGTCTTCGAGTCCAAACTGTTCACTTCACAGTATCATTTATGTAAGGTTTTTCAAAATGTTTCTGGGTCATGTTTTATAAGCGCCATTGTAGAAAACAAGTATTTTCAGTAGTCTTACTTCCACTTTTGTGTGTCATGGTTCCCAGGGGTAGTGATGGACCCAGAGATGGGTCATCAGGGTATGGTCAGGTCTCTAGCTACTCTCCCTTTTTGTATTAGGCTTCCACCCACCACTCCCCTCCTCTGTTCCCTCCCTGCTGCATCCTAATCCCTCTTGTCTGTAGGCAAACGTGTGAACATGATATGTTTCAGGTGTCCAGTTACTCTCTACTGAGGTGGCTTATATAGGGATACTGAAGGCTCACTTTCTGACCACCCACAACCAGGGTACATGATTTTTGGGATGGAAAAGTCCTCTGCATGGTACTAAACGTGTACCCTTGCCCTGAGTGCAATAACTGTACGGGTGCCTGGATCCTTAATGCTGATTTTTGCTGTCATAGGCAAGCACGGATTATGCGTGTGCTCCATGACATAGACCTGTTGCACAGATTGTGGACTTGTTGTATTGGAAAGGTTGCACGTAGCACTACCCTTATAGTGGTAAAAGGTAACTGCCTTTGCCAGGAGTTCAACAGCGCAAGTACAGCGTAGTGATCAGTCGGAGTGGACAGGGCCTTTTTTACTTTTGTCACTGGAGTGAGGTCTATAGGCTCACTCATTTAAAGTTCAGCTGCAGTGTGCTTAGACTCGGCCTACACTCGGTTGAGTGTGTAGTTCTGTGCAGTGCATGTGTGGTGTCCTTTTCTGGATGTATTTGTGAAGGAATGGTACAAAGCACGGCTAATGCAGTACTTTGCACTGTGTGGATGTTATATGCATGTTTTAGGTGCATCTGTGCCTGTGAGTGGTACAATACATGAAGGATGTAGTGCTTGTTTGCTTTATCCATGTGTTGGGTATATGTGTGCCTGTGGGTGATACAATACATGAAGGGTCTAATGCTATGCAGTGTGTGTATGCTATATACATGTGTTGGGTGTAAGTGTGCCTATGAATGGTACAGTACATGGCTAACTCAGAGTTAGACCTGGGTAGAACTCGTAGAGTTTCACGACGCATAATTCTGTGGAGTTACAAAAACCTCTGCGAGATTCCGTGTAATGCCGCCAATGGAGGCAAAAGGCTTGTCCAGTCACTCATGCTGTTTTTTTCACATGAATAACGCATTCCATGCTGAAAATCAGAGCGAACTGCGGGTGCGCAAGGGGGTGGCCATTTTGTTTTGCCTGCTCCTGTTTTACTTTCCTTGCTAGCTGCCTGCTCCACTGAATTCAACCCTATCCACCCCCATCTGATCTCCTAGTTCCCAATCCCAAATTCTGGGTACTTGTTTGTGTTACTGTCTCACTTTCTCTGTGTTTATTTTACATTTTGTCTGTGTTTTTGTGACTTTTTTGTACTTTGTTTTTACTTTTCCTATCCTGACCTGTCCTTCCCATCTCAGTTAGACTCCCTCTTGTCCGACTCCTCTTCGAAACTACTATACTCTCCATCATGGCAACAGAAGCAGGCAGTGTAACCCGCACACCCTGAGGGTGACGCAGGCGGACAGGAGTGCGGCCAGCCCCATCTTCAGTGAGGCAGAGTTTGTCGCACTCATTTTCTGGGTGCAGCACCACCTCCTCCGCATGCTGCCAGCAGGGGGTGTGCCCGGAAAGTGCTATGCCCTGCAGGAGCGTCACGTGCTCTGGGAGTGAGTGCAGTGATGTGTGCGCCACAGCACTGGCAACGCACACACCCAGCAGCAGCGGACGCACTGCTGGGCAGACATCCTGGACATGGGGCAGGATCGGCTTGACCTGCTGAGTGTCAAGGTTGCGGTGCTCGGTGAGTAAATATTTTTGTTTTCTAAAAATTCTATTTTTTTTTCAAGCAGCATGATCACAGGTAAGGTAAAGTTATGTGATGCCTATATATATGTATACATGTATGTACATATCTATATCTATCTATCTATATATATATATAAATATATATATATATATTTATAGATATATCTATCTATCTTGTAACAGTTTTCCATATGTATCCACACAGAAACTGCACTCCACGTAGTGCTGATTGTTCAGCTCAGTTTACTGAAGTCTTTATCTTAATCACCTCCTGCCGAGCCTTGTTCACGACGCCTTAGTATTGCGTCAGCCAACTTTTAAACATGTATACAACATAGAGAGTGGACTTGCATCATCTATTCAAAGCAAATAAACATCACAGCCATTTTGTGATGTGCAAAATATGACCCTGTTGCACACAAATGTGTTCAAATACACAGTATTAAGTGCAACTAAAAGTACATGATTATCTTTAAAGAAAAAGGGATTTTTTTAAACAAGATTTTTTCTAATGAAAAGGAAATGTTTTCGGAAGCCCCCTAAACGCTATATTCTACCACAAATTCATGATTTCATAATTTGCTTGAGGATTAAGCCCCGTTGGGCATATGTTCATACAGATATACAGAACCTTTCCAAGATAAATGTACATATTACACCCATCATTTAGACCTTTCAAATTCGGGTAAAAATACTAAACAAAACACACGCAACGATGGGCTTGATACTGTACTACATAGACTATGCAATATTCTCATTCATGCACCTCTATGTGAAAATAAACAATAATCTTGGTCCATTGGGCAAAGTAACAATTTCATATAAAAAATTAATTATAAATTCAAAATGATATCTTAGCTCTTATGCATTTTCACTTTTGTGTCTTCTTATACAATCTGTAAATGAACAAAATGAAAAAACAGTTGCTATCTGTGTATACATTAAAAAAGAGCCTGTCAGTACATAAAAACTATTAACAATTTACATTTCATAGAAGGGGGCAAGGAATGAGGATGTTCCCTTTTATTTACAGGAAAGTAGACATCTTTTCATCCATATTCAATCCCGTAGGTTGTTTTGTCCCTATTCTCAGAATGTTCCTGTACTTAAGCGGTCTCAATATTTTCTCCCTATCTCCTCCCTGAGTTGATTTCTTCACTTGGTCTAAAATACTATATGTCAAAAGGCTACGGTTACTGTTGTAATATTCGTTAAAATATCTAGCAACAGGATAGGTGTCATCTATGTTTTTCACAGCTCGAAAGTGTTGTAGAATATGTTTGTGAGCTTGTAGTACCGTACTGCCAATATATTTCTTCAGGAAAGGGCATTCAAGTAAATAAACTACAACATCTAATTTGCAATTTAGTGTACTGATCTCTGTAATATTCTTGCCATGTTGGCATGCTTTGCATTTCTTAGATTTTTTGAAAGCATTGTTAGGTTTTAGCCGATTACTGGCAGTATTAACCTCAGTCTTGACAAGAGTGTTACTCATAGATTGTGATTTTCTGTAAGTGATCAGGGGTTCTGAGTTAATTTCCGATCTTACTACAGAGTCACAATGGATTAAGTACCAGTGCTTGCACATAGCTTGTCTCAATTTTATGTGTTGTCAGTTGTAGGTTGTAATTTGCGTATTTTGCACAATCTGTTTTAAAAAAGGAGCGTTCTGGGTTTTTAATTTGAAAGTTGGGAATTCAGGGAACTGTTCATTTCTGTACTGATCTTACTGTGTTCGAACCTTGACCCTAGACTGCCTCGCGGTGTCTGCCTAAGTGAGCGGATCCGCTATTCTTGGGTCAGCAGTCTAATCTTTTTCCTGCCAGACTACATAAGCTGGTCGCTGGCGTGGCTGCGCAGCTAAAGCTACGTTACTCTCTGTGTGGCGGGGGGCTGTGAATTTGCGTATTTTTCACAATCTGTTTTAAAAAAGGAGCGTTCTGGGTTTTTTATTTGAAAGTTGGGAATTGAGGGAACTGTTCATTTCTGTACTGATCTCACTGTGTTCGAACCTTGACCCTAGACTGCCTCGCGGTGTCCGCCTAAGTGAGCGGATCCTCTATTCTTGGGTCAGCAGTCTAGTCTTTTTCCTGCCAGACTACATAAGCTGGACGCTGGCGCGGCCGCGCAGCCAAAGCTACGTCACTCTCTGTGTGGCGGGGGGCTGTGAATTTGCGTATTTTGCACAATCTGTTTTAAAAAAGGAGCGTTCTGGGTTTTTAATTTGAAAGTTGGGAATTGAGGGAACTGTTCATTTCTGTACTGATCTCACTGTGTTCGAACCTTGACCCTAGACTGCCTCGCGGTGTCCGCCTAAGTGAGCGGATCCGCTACTCTTGGGTCAGCCGTCTAGTCTTTTTCCTGCCAGACTACATAAGCTGGATGCTGCCGTAGCCACGCAGCTAAAGCTACGTTACTCTCTGTGTGGCGGGGGGCTGTGAATTTGCGTATTTTGCACAATCTGTTTTAAAAAAGGAGCGTTTGGGGTTTTTAATTTGAAAGTTGGGAATTGAGGGAACTGTTCATTGCTGTACTGATCTTCGAACCTTGACCCTAGACTGCCTCGCGGTGTCCGCCTAAGTGAGCGGATCCGCTATTCTTGGGTCAGCAGTCTAGTCTTTTTCCTGCCAGACTACATAAGCTGGACGCTGGCGTGGCCGTGCAGCGGAAGCGCGCAGCGGGCGCGCCTAAGGCAAGCCCGTCTGCACCAGTCCGCTCTCGGGCTGCGCTCAGCACCGGCCACGCTGCCCGTTGTGATGTAGGGGACGCCGTCAGTGAACGGATTTATTACTCCAGCGAGGAGCTAAGACAGATAGGTAGGTCAGTAAGTGACAGGGCTACTATACCCTGTTTGGAGGGCACAACGGGTATTAAGACTGACCTTGGAAGGAAGAATGCCATAATGGGAGGGCCAGTGGGAGGGTCAATGTTAGGTCCTTGCCTAAACATCATGTGGAGATCCAACTGCTACTTGACTTTCACTGCTTAGATGCTCTCTTTATGACAGAAACTTGGACCCACCTTGGTTTGGAGGTAGAGTTAGGCTTGGCCTGTCCTTCGGGCTATAAAATTATACACAAACCTAGAGCCTTAGGACGAGGCGGTGGGGTAGGGATCATATTTAGGGAAAATCTGGACCTCACCCAAATTGAGATCAGCGAAACTGAGGGCTTTGAACTCTTTGGCTTTTCTCTCAAAGACTCTAGGGGCTGCCTACTGGTGGGCATTATTTGCTATAGACCCCCAGGAATGATAAAATCATCTCATTTGCAGGGATTGATTGATGTTATTTGTAATATGGCTCTTACCCACTCCAATTTGTTTCTCATGGGTGACTTTAATCTGTGGTGCAATGGAAATGTAGATTCTGGGTACAGTAATCTTATTCAGGCCTGTTAGAGCCTGCGACTGCGCCAATGGATTACTGAAGCCACCCATAAAGGGGGGAACATACTGGATCTTGTATTTTCTAAGGAACAGGCCTTGGAAGCAATAGAGATCCTCCCGGTTGGCTGGTCCGACCACCATCTGGTCAAGTTTCAGATACTTGACCCTAGAGGGGGTCGGCCTGCCACAAAGGTAACTAGAATGTTTAGGAGCAGAGACTGGAAGGGCTTTTTTTAAAAAAAAGACCGATTTTTCTTTAACTTTTTCCGTAGGACAGAATCTTGACAATGACAGAACAGTGGAAGATATTTATATGGATCTTTGCGACCAGATTCAGAGTCGGCTTGATTTGATTGTTCCTCTAAAAAATTGTAAAAAGAACGGTAGGCCGTCGGCTTGCTGGTACAATGATTATCGGAAAACTTTAAAACTGACTTGCCGAAAGGCTGAGCGGAAATGGAGGAATTTTTATTTGGATGAGGATAGGGTCTCTTGGAAGGCTGCTATGGCAGAATACAAGAAGGGAATTGATTTGGCTAAATCTGAATATTTTGCTAATATCATCCTAAACTCTAAGAATGACTCTAGAGCAATTTTTAAAATAGTGAAGGATATGACTGTCCCGGAGTGTGCACAATCTAAAATCATGCCAACCCAAGCTCTGTGCGATAGTCTAGCGACTTTCTTTATGGAGAAAATAAGCAACATCATTGATGGACTGAATAAGAATAACTCTTCTCAGAAAGAAGGATTCACTCTTAAATATAATGAGACACAAGACTTAGGGAGGGATAATAGGGCAGAATTAGGTCGACTGTCCTCCCTGAGTTTTTTTGAGCTTCCCTCGGAGGAAGCTTTTAATAAAACTGCTATGAGTGTATCTTCATGGTCCCCTTTAGATCCTCTCCCTCACAATATTTGGAAGGAGCTGGGCCCTGAGCTTTTTCCTATTCTGCGCCAGATTTGTAACCGCTCTTTAACTTCTGGTTCAGTGCCAGCCTGTTGGAAACGGGCCGTGGTTACACCGCTCTTAAACAAATCGACTTTGGATACGGCATGTGCTGGGAACTACAGACCAATCTCTCTCTTACCTTAACCGATTAAAATCATTGAACGTCTGGTCAGCAATTCTCTGTCTCAGTTCCTTGAATCTAATTCTAGGCTGGATTATGTTCAGTTTGGCTTCCGACCTGGCCATGGAACTGAGATGGCCCTAGTGACCGTGTTAGACGACCTTCGACTGCAGGCAGACAGGGGACAATCGGGCATTCTTATTCTGGTCGACCTGTCTGCCGCATTCGACACAGTGGATCATTGTATTCTGTTGACCAGGTTGGAAGAAGTCGGGGTGTCAGGGATGGTCTTGGAATGGTTTCGCTCTTATCTTTCTGACAGAAGTCAAGCAGTTTCCCTTTCTCCGTACCAGTCTAAATTTT
Source organism: Triturus cristatus (assembly GCF_964204655.1). NCBI lineage: Eukaryota > Metazoa > Chordata > Amphibia > Caudata > Salamandridae > Triturus > Triturus cristatus. Next base: position 551,603,480 of record NC_140584.1, read on the forward strand.
TCAATATCCACCATGGCGTTCCTCAGGGATCGGCCATGAGCCCTATTCTCTTCAACATCTATATGAGACCCTTGATAGGAATTATGAAGGTGCATGGTGTGAGAGTGGTAAATTATGCCGACGACACCCAACTTTTCTTTTCCTTGGAGGGAGACCAGTCGATCTCCTTAGCATTCTTTCATGACTGCATGCAGGATACTGCCCATTGGTTAAGAACTAACTCACTCCAATTTAACTCAGATAAGACGGAAGTCTTATACTGTGCTGTGGGGAAGGTCCCCCCCCCTTTGTTCGTACAACTTTTGGCCCCCCCCAACTTCGTCTGTTCAGGCGCCAGCTGGAGCAGTACGTAATTTGGGAGTGATGTTGGACGCGAATCTGACCATGGAAATGCAGGTAAACAAGATGGTGGGAAATAGTTTTTCCCTGCTTAAAGCACTAAGGAAGATCCTTCCGCTGCTGCCAAAGATGGCCAGGGCGTTGGTTGTTGGTAGCATCATCCTCAGTAAACTTGACTACTGTAATGCCCTACTATTAGAGGCCCCTAAATTCCTGATTGAGCACCTCCAAAGAGTCCAAACTGTTGCAGCCAAGTTGGCATTGATGAAACCTCGACGCTCGTCTGGTTCACTAGCACTGGCAGAGCTTCACTGGCTACCTATAATGCAGCGGGCTCAGTTTAAGTCTCTGTGTCTGGTCTTTAAGGCCCTCCATGGCCTGGGACCTAGACCTCTTCAGGGTATCTTTACATGGTATACTCCATCAAGGTGCCTTCGGTCTGCCACCGCCTGTCTGGTGAAAGTCCCGAAAACTCAAAGAGCTAGATCAGGAGGAAGAGCGTTTAGCTCGGCTGCGGCCAAGCTCTGGAACAGCATCCCTTTGGAATTTAGACAGATGCACGATCTGCTACAGTTTAGGAAAAAGATTAAAACATGGTTGTTTCCCAGAGTTGGTTAAATTCTGGAGCCGGCCTGTCAGTTTATGCTTGTTTCTTCCCCCCACTGCCTGATGAGGATTCACATATTAGCGCCAAGATACCCGTTGGGTGATAGTTGCGCTCTACAAGTACCATATACAATACAATACAATAAATCAACATTCTTTCTCTTATTGCAGTTTCGTAACTTGCTTTTTGAATAGATCTACTCTATTGACATTGGCTACTTTTATCCTGACCTCTCTCAATGCCTCATCTTTATACCCCCTCTCTTTTAGTCTTCTGATCATTTCTACTTCTGTTTTCACATACATGGATTGCGAGCTACAAATTATCTTAGCTCTTAACATTTCCCCATATGGTATACTGTTCTTTAATGAGGTGGGGTGTGAGCTACTAGCGTGGATAGTAGTATTACCTGCAGTTGTTTTTCTATACACCGTGGATGTCAGTTGTAAACCTACTACTTCTAGCCTAACATCAAGAAATTCAATACTGGTATCACTAATGCAACTTGTGAAAGACAAATTTAAATCATTGTTGTGCATTTTGATGACAAACTTTTCTATAGATTCTTGATCTCCTTTCCACAGCTGGAACAGATCATCTATATATCTAAGCCACATAATAATATGTGGGGACCACTCCTCTAGTTCCACGCTGTACAGCACCTGCTCCTCCCACCAGCCCATATGCAGGTTGGCATAACTGGGGACAAAGCACATGCCCATCGCTGTCCCTTGCATCTGTGTGTACATGTCATTATTGAATAAACAAATATTGCTTTCCAGACACCAAGAGATCATGTTCAACAACATTTCATTATGCTTATGAAATTGTATAGGTCTCAATTTCAAGACGTGTCGCACTGCTCTTAAACCATCTACATGTCTGATACTAGTGTACAAAGAATTTACATCTAAGCAGACCATTAAATAGTCTTCCTCCAAATGAATGGCAAATATCCTTTTTAAGAAATCTGTTTTGTCCCTGATATAGGATGGTAGATCTTGGTAGATGGTAGATCAAGGAATGTAAAAAATAATCAACATATTTAGAGACATTCTCAAATAGTCTGCCTATGGCTGAAATGATTGGCCTTCCTGGAGGAAAATCACCATTGTTGTATATTTTCGGCAATAAATACAGAATTGGTATCCTTGGATGGGCAACCTTTAAACAGCTATACTCATCCAAACTGATCAAACTGTCATTGTGCCACTTTTCCAACTCATGGTCAAAATTCTGTTTTAAGTTGTCATAATCATGCCTTGTTATCGTTCTATAACATGTTGAATCTTTAAGTTGTGTGTATGCTTCCTGCATATACATTTCTTTGGGTCAAATAACAACATTCTTACCTTTGTCTGAATCTCAGATAATATACTCATCATTTTTTGACCACTTCTTCATCACTCTATTGTATTTAGCTTTCCATGGTGTATTCCTTTTCTTCTCTTTAATTTCACATTTCTTGATTTTCTTTCATTCATAGATCATATTCTCTTTGAAGAAATCGACATTATCATGTGTTAATGTGGGGTTAAATTTTGATTTGGGTTTAAAAGGAGTATCAATCCCTTTATTGTCTACAGTTTGTTGTTCTGCCAGGAGTTCTACATCTGTTAGATATTCCTGTCCTTCAATCCCCTCATTCTCCAGTTCCCTCATATCTCTCAACAAATCAATAAATATTGCTAGAAGGTTACTATCTGTGTTTGCACCCAATGTCCTTTTATTGCTTTTTTGCTGTAGTTTAAAAAAAATCTCAATTTCAATTTCTGTGTGAACATGTAAAGACCGAATCTGTTCTGTTCATAATTGAATGATGCGCTTCGACAATATGATAAGCCTAGACCAAGAATTTCCTCTTCTTCTGATGTAATTGTCTCTTTGGTAAGATTAATTACCGTATTGGCCTCCTTTATTTCTTGCTGTGGCTCCTGGTTGTCACTCCAGCTGAATTGTCCTCTTCTCTTCCCTTGGCCGCCCTGCCTCTGGTTCCTCTGCCTCTCCTTTGTTGTTATTGCGGACGATGGTTTGTGACTCGGCCTAACCTTAAAAAACGAAATTCATCGTAGACTGTTGTAATTCTTCTACCATGATCCACTGATCCTTCTCAATCTGATTCGGAACCCGTATCAGAAATGATGTCACTCAGAGTCATGTCCTGTCCTATTTTATTGGTGCCTTCCAGTCTTTCACTTCTGATATATCACACTTCTGATATATCATACTTTCTGGAAAATGTGCAGATTCTTCCACTCTTATAAACTCTCCTATCCGTTTGAAATTTATGGGCCTTTCTTGATGTTATTACATCCTTATGTTTCTTGACTCTCACTTTCATTTCTTTAAAAAATGTCATCACTGTCTCTTTAGCTGGAAGTTGATGAAGTTGATTTGTTAGACCTTTAATTTCTTCCAACATAGTATCTCTGTTGATGGAAGCATATTTGATCAACAACAAAATCATTCTTTTGGAGCTTTCTGCATTCAATTCTGCCCATTCCTTGATTAAATCCGGAGTAATCATTATTCTTAGTCCTCTTGGGACTCGGCCCACTTCTAAATAACATTTGAGAGATTGGACTTCCTACCATATAGAGATTTCTGCTTTGGATAAAAGTTCCAATCTATGGCTCAAAGTGTAAAAAGTCTCCTATTTAATGCCTTTTTCACCTGTTCCTTTCAGATCCCTATTTGAACAGTCCTTCAGCTGCCCTCAGCCTTGCCTCTATTTCTTTGTCTGCCAATTGAAATGAATATATGCTCAAATCTGGCAAACAACTTCAGTCACTGAGGGTGCAAAGCCTCACGCTTCCGCGGGCACAGCACTTATTTTGGCTCCCACTAAAATAGAACTTTGCAACGTAAGACCTCCCAAGGCTCGCACCACTATGGGAGAGCCCTCCGGTATATATGTGCAACAACAAAAAAAAAAGAATCAGAAAACTCTGGGTAGTTCTCACGTTTAGGTGGAAAGCAGCTCCGTATAGAGCACTCTCAACACCAGCAGCACTCTAAATTTGCTCACCTCAAATGTCACTTCTCTATCAAAGTCTTTAAGCATAGGATTTGCACAGTGCCATTCACGCCAAGATAGAAAGGGACAAAGTGTTTTGCCATTTCTACAGCACAGTCTTTAAGCATAGGATTAGCACAGTGCTATCCATGCTGAGCTGGAAAATGACCAAAACCTTTTACCACTCGAGGCACAGTATTACAGCTTTGAATTGGTAAAATACCAACCAGACCAACCTGAAATGAATAAAAGCAACCCCTGACATGTGTTTCGCTATCATTTTAACTCTTCAGAGAGGTTTAGCTTTGTCCAGAAACAAGGGAGCACCCAGTACAAGTCAAAACAATACCCTTTCAGGCATAGAGGGATGCATAAATTATGCAAAAAAAGAAGCAGAGAACTTGGGTAGTTCCCAAGTTTTGTTGGAAAGCAGCTCCTGCATAGAGCACCCTACAACGGATAAAGAAAAGAAAAAGGTGCCCCCTAGTATAATTTGAGGTCCTACAGGAGGGGGAAACAAAACAGAAAATATATGCAAAACCTCTGCCTGACCTATATTTCTTTAATGTCTCATACGAATTGTACTGGGCCCCTTATATAGAACACAAAAGAACAGTTTCTCTCAAATATCTATGATTAGATACAACCATTTTTATAAAAATCTTAATTTTTTTTATTTTTTTTAATTTTTTACTCTTTATCAAAATTCATTCACAGAATACAAAAATGTATACGTATTCATAATTAAATTCTAAGGTTCAGTAAGTCAACATCCTATGACTCGTGAAAAGATTCAAATATGTACATCATTATTATGTAAAAATCATACCCCTACATACTCAACCAATAAAAACAAAATCACTCACTTCTAAACATACCAATCATTCATACTGTCACCCACAAGTATGAAATAAAATTGCAGATTGTATAACACATAAAGGGAACCGTGCATGGAATGTATCAACAAATCATTTATGTTGTAGACATATGTCAAGGATTTTCAACTTTGTCAAATCAGACAGACATTGTTTTCTCTTCTTTGTTATCTGATCTAAAGATTATAGTCTACTTTTTTATCCTTTTTATTGGATCTTCTCAATAGATTGGTTCCTTAGAGACGATGGTCTCCTTAGAGATGATGGTCAAGGCTATATAGAGCACCCTACAACACCAGCAAATTATATCCTCTATCAAGAAAAACTTTTGACAGTGAAAAAGTGAGTTGCACTGACAGGTCAGAATTACAATTTGATTTATTAAACCAGTAAAGAAATGGCTCTGACAATGCCCAGCGCGTTTTGGTCCTTTTGGGACCTTGCTCACACGATATTTTCTGACAGTCCCTTTACTATTTTTATACATTCATTTTGCTTTTTAAATTTCCTTTGTAACTTCCCATTACTTGGGTATTGAAGTTTCTAAAGTGCTAGTGCATGGTGCAATACTTGCAAGATCAGTGTGAATTAATGTGCTTTTGTTTTGTAAAATATGGCAAGTTTAAGTTATATATATTAAATTTGAATGGAAAACAAATCTATAGACAGTATGAACATGTGTTTTTGTTCTTCTTACTTTACTGATATAGCTATTCCTGCTGCTGGAGCTGGCAAGCAGCAACTGCCATCACGGCAGGAGATAGCTGCCTGGCTGTGGCAGCACATGTTGGAGGCGATGGCTGCCGATTATTGCCGGCTGGTGGCCTTGGAGGAAGAGGAGGAGGAGGCACTGGCCTCCAGTTCCTTGAGCTGCCAGTCAAGCCCGCCTCCGACCCGACCACTCCAGTGCCTCCTCCACCTGCAGTCAGGGTCCACTGCTGCCCATACCACTGGCCTTCCCTCCTTGTCGTCCTCAATATCCAAGCGCCTCCTCCACCGTGCTCTATGAGAGCAGGCACATCTCATGTGTGAGGTGGCCCAGCTGAGGCGCGAGACGGTACTGCCCCAGCATGAACAGCAGAACATGGCCCAGGAGATGGCAACATCTTCAAAGAACTGGGTGCCTTCAAATTATTTTTTTATTGAACATTTGTTTTGGTGGTAGGGCATGTCGTGGGCGGAAAGGGAGGGAAGTTAGGGAAAGGGTGGAAGGGGCTGTTTTTGCTTGGGGGAGGGCCTGTTGTGGGTGGAGAGGGTGGGTTTGAAATGTAAAAAAATAAATGGGCTTTACTTTTTTTTCTTTGTCATTATCTGTCATTCCTTTAATGGAGTCCAGTAATTAATTATACCCTGCCCCAGAGTGGCACTGTCTAGGAATAGAAAACTGGTTAATTCTGTTTCATTTATAAGGTTTTGCAGTACCCATCCACCTATCAATTATACTGTATAATATACTAGCTAGTGTAGTTACTGCTCTTGTTCAGTCCTCTGTAACTATTATTGACTACTAATGAAGTTGGTCAACAGCATCACAAAATGTAATGTTATCTCTCCTTCCAAAGGAAATCTTCAGTACTAAGTTATTAACTAGTTCTTAAAGTTCTTGTGTGAATAGATTAAGCGAAGGTAGCTACCCTTCGCAATCTTCCCAAACCTCATTGCAGGGTTTCCCAAAAGGGACTTCTTAATGGTGGTGGTATTAGTGTTGTTGTGCTAACTCCAACTGTAGTATTAATTGGAAAGATTATCCATCACAGGCAACTAGACTGAAAGAAAACAAAGAGTTAGTGGGTTATCAAAGACAGACCAGACCACCATGACAAACAAACTCATACTACAAAAACTAGCAATAGTAACTTCTCAGCAATCTGGGGGCTAGTAACTATTTACTGTATAAAAAAACCTTATAAAATCCTTGAGTCAGGAGTCAGGACTCAGGAGGAGACGATTTGGTTACTCTATGTTGCATAGATTTTATAAGCAATGCAGGCAGGGCCTGATTCACAAAGGGTAAAGTTACACTTTTGATGTTAGTCTACTGGCTCTTGCAGTGTAAGTTTAAATCTAGTACATTTTTCATCAGTAACTTGATGAGTAGTAACTTTGTGAGTAGTAAGTAATCCCTATCACTTTACAAGAAGTTATTAATTCTAGTTAGTTACTTCTTATAAGGTTGCTACTCATAATAATGAAGTCACGATAGTTCAGTTAAATTGTAAAATTGAACTTACAACAAAAGTGTAATTTTACCATTGTAAATCAGGCCAGATTGTGGGGCAGATATTGTTCTGACTCTGCACTATCTTGATGTTATCCCTTCATGCCTGGTTGGGTAAGTGGGGTTGACAAGGGCTATTGTTCAGGTAAGCACACCCAGCAGAGAGTCGGTGTCTCTTTCTACCACATCTGCTCCAACAAGTGTGTGATCCATGTGTAAATTTGTAAGTCACACCTCAATATATCACACAGCCTGGGGTGAGAAGGTAAGGGTTTAAGAAATGGATGGGAATGGGGACTTGAAGAAAGGTGTGACAAAGACAAACAGATCTGCATTTGTCTTGTCTGAATGTCTGTCTTGGGTGCAGGACTAAAATGGTTTAGTGATTAAGCAGGAGTATTATGGTTCTTTCGTGCAGAAGCCAAGGCCTGTGGATTGCAAAAAAGTAAATGTTGTAGATATTGTAGAGTCAAGGAGAAGGTAAGCTTCATAGTGGATGAGGATCAAGACGGCCGAGCAAGAGCATAAGCTGTTGCAGTCATGTGCGATTAACTGAGAAGTAAGAACAATTTTACAACCAATCCCAGACAGTCTTATAAATTAATGATCTTTACTGGCAGCCAAGCTAGAGAATGAAGAAAAGAGGACTAGGGATGGGAGGCATTGTCTTCATGTCATTTAAGCAAATAGAGAGGCTTCTGCTGGGCCCACTGGTCCAACTCCACTCTAGTACATACATATGAATAAATGTGGGCTGCATAAGTCAGACACCAAATATATAAATGTTCTCCTATATCCTTTTTTTGCAAAGCAGTTTGATGTTGAAAGCTGTATTGTGGCCTACTCAGTGAGGGGAGTATAATTCATCCTCAAAACTCAGAGGTGTCGCCCAGAAGTTCATCAGGTAACACACTGGAGTCTAACCAGTCACCCTCATCCTCCTCCTGTGCTATTTCAGGGACAGTATAATCTTGTGCTATGAAGTGTTTTGAGATGTTTTAATCATGGGCAATCACTCCATGTTTTGAGGTGAGAGTCTGGTCCTTCTCACTGTGACAACTGGGTCAGCTGCAATGAACACACGCTCCAGAAGACACACTGCCTACCGGACAAGCTGGATACTTTATTGCCAGCCTGCCGAGCTCTGGCCATTGGTGCATCTTCCCATACCAATAGACCAATGGATTTTGATCCAGGTAGTCCTCTTTTGGGTCATCCAGATAATCTTGGATCATCCTCTGTATGGTCATTGGTGCTGACACTTGCCCAACCACTCTCACCTTCACCTCTGCACCTGACTTAAGCCCTGCCACTTGAAACCAAGTCATTGCAGAGGTTGGGTCCAATTTTTCTGTTGCTGGTGCTGTTGCTGGTGTTGGCTGCTGTGAGAAAACAGCACTGCCCTCTCTTGAGATTGAAGGCTGCACGCCAGAACGTCTGCCTGGGCCTCTAACTTCCGACCTTTCTTCTTCCAGGTCTCTCACTTGGCCAACATTCCAAGTCTTGTATTGTGAAACATCCCGTTGTGAAAAAAGAATGGAAGTGACTAGTATTTTTAGTGCTGTGGATCAAGTATTGTGGGGCAAATGTAATCTTTGGAGGACACAATCTCTCTTTGCAGCCTTGTATTAACTGCCAAGCGAAGGATTAAACTCTGAACCCACTCATATGCTTCTTCGTTCACACTGGCGACGCTTTGTGACATGTTTTTTTAACTGATCCTGTAGGAGATGTGTTAGACCTGGCTTGTCCAGTGGGTTTATCCCTAGACTTTTTGCTTTGGTCACTTTACCACTGCTGATCAGTGTTACGCTGGATTGGTGTTGACAATCACTGGCTCATCACTGTCACTTTACATAATTATATGGCTTTCAGGAATTTTCCTTTTCCCTTGTCTCTTGTGGTGAGTCTCGGAATAGGATGGGGTCCAATCCATACCCAGATCATCAGAAGGGGGGCTTGGAGAAGATGGTAGAATAACATTTCTTGTTCTTGCTGTAGATTGTGTAGCAAATGGTTCAAGAACGACATCTTGCTCAGCAGGAAGCTCAGTCTCCTATTCTGCTCCTACTTCAGGAAGAACTGTTACAGGCTGTGCCTCCTGTTGTCCAATTTGCTCCATTTCCTGCAACTAATTCGGACTCACTGCTCGTCATCTTGACTGCAGTGACCGCCTTGCTGAGAGACATGGGCTTGGGCTTAGTTTGGGGTGGTGCCGTTGTTGAAACATGAGTACTGCTCCCATCTTGATGCCCGGAGGACGGTGCTGGAGGCACAGCACGTTTCCTGAAAAAGGTGGAGGGCAGAACACCAATGGTGGCAATCTGCTTCTTCTCCTCTTCACTGGCCACTTCCTTGGCAGGGACACCTTTCTTTGGGGCCATCTTCAAGCTCTGTCAGTTGGTACTAAGCTGCACAAGCGAAAGCAGAGGAGGGCTCAGGTAGTGTATTGTCATTTTGTGCCAGCCTTCTGCTGGCAGTAATGTGGGTGACGTCTCTTGTGCTCCTAAAAGCAAACAAACAAGAATATCATACTACGAAACGTGGCATTTTTACAGTTTTAATTATTCATATAGACACTATAATTTAGTGAGGTTATCCCAAATAATTAACCATACTGTATCCATTCCCTAAACAATAACATAATTTTTCAATAACAACATACAGATTTAAAAGTTCACTGCATGTGCCTGTAAGGCCTATGAGACACCTGTGGTGCAGAGGAAAATAAAGTAATCCTTTAAAAAAGTAATGGTGGTGTTCACCTGTGGCTTAATAGTCCTATGGCAGGCAGGGCATGCAGGGAAAAATTGAACAATGTAAAAAACTTAATTGCTGGTGTCTCACTAGGAACTATGAGAAATCCTTTGGGAGGTAAGGAGGTGCAGTGGAAAATGGAAAAAATGAATTTAATATGATATGAACACTGCACATATATACTACAATCATCCTCAAGCACATTAAATGGATATTAAGTTAAAAAAAAATACAAAAAAGGATATCCCTTTTCTAGCAATATCCCTAGAAAATGGCATGGAAAACTTGAAAAAAAGGATTTAAGACACTGGCCAGATGTTCAAACAACAATAAGCAAGAAGGTATGGGCAATAAAGAACACATGCAGGCCTTTGGCAAAAGCACACTGGCTGGCTACACAAAATGACTGCCGCCCATATGTTCAAAGAACAAAAAGCAAGAAGGCATGAACAAACAAAGAACACATTCAGGCCTATGTCAAAAGCACACAGACTGCCTACATAAAATGGTCGCTCACTGGCCACATGTTCAAACAACAAGTAAGGAGACATGGACAACAAAGAAGAACAATGCAGACCTTTGGACACTGACTACACTAAACAGCCTCCAGCCACATGGCATGGAAAACAAAGACATAATGGTGGTCACACACACACACACACACACACACTGGCCAGAAATAATGGCCACTTGACCAACAAATCAAGGAGGGATAGTAAACAAAGAAGAAAACTCTACAATTAATTCATCCATGCCAAAAACAAAACTTAAGTCAGCTATGAAAGTTTTCCATCAACACAGATCCTCCCAAGGCATCAAGATATTACTCTAACAAACAACACTTTCTGCAGAATTATTTTTTTTGCAAAAAAAAAACATTTTACATTCAAATACCACCCCTAAATTATAGATTTTTTAAAACAACATATACCACAGAAATAGTTGTTTCATTACTTAATGCCCACTAGTAATGGCTCGATCGCCCATGGGCAGGCCACATGGTAAAATAAACTAATAGCACAAATTCTATGAACATGGTGAAAAGGGACTTAACTGTGCAACCTTTTTCCTTTTTTTTAATGAAAGAAAATAGGCCCCTACTGCAACTCCAGCCCACCCACCCCAACCACAGTCAAATGTAAAAATTTAATGAAAGGTACAAATATGTACTAGTGCATGCCCTCTGTCAAACAACACCCGTATACAAACGTTTTTTCACTTACTTGTTGTGATGCCACAAAATCAAAGTCCTTAAAATCCAATGGTATATGCAGCAGCAATTGCAGACAAGCAGAGTGATCTTTTCACCTTGAAATCCAAATGAAAAGTGACCAGGAGATGGACAAAGCACTGGGCAGAGCCTTCTGTACAGGAAGAGGAAGTTTGTGTCTCTGTGGCACTTCCTTCCTATTGAAAAAAACTGTAAAATGAAACAAAATTCTTTTGGGCTAAAAATCTACCTAAACCATCCGTTCGAGTAGAATATTCACTCAAAAAGGTATTTTCAAATTGATTTAGCTGTTCTTTGAGTAGAAAATCCACTCGGGAAGAAGCCTCCACACTTGCAACCATTGGCATTAAAAAATGGCCCTGAAGGCTCCGTGGGGACCGGAAATCGTGCCATGGGCCTGCAAATCTCGCTCTTGCATGGCAGAATAATTCCGCTGTTTGGCCTGCAATTCAACGTCACAAACTTAACGTGGAGTTACTAAATTCCGCAAGCAGATTGTTAACTCTGCCGCGGTCTACACTGGGTTCCATTTTGGAAAGCCCAGTGGTACATGGTGAAACATGAGGATGTAGAGGAATCCCTCCAGACAGATTTATGTATTGCTGCATTTCTATAAGCTGGTTGGGACACATTGGAGAAGTGAGAGGCAGGCTCCCTGGTACAATTCAAAGGGTCACAAGGAAGGGGCCTGGGCACATCTCAGGAAGGAGATATGAGAATCATAAAGAGCAGGACTGAGGCCCGGGGCTAACGTTTTGATGCACATATCACTGTGGATGACATCCAGGTGTGAACTCTAGTCACTCTCGTGGCCTGTGTTGTGGGGCTGTTAGATTCAGATCCACAACTGCTATGACAGACTGCTTTCTGGAGGAAGAGAGGGCAGAGGAGTGGGCACTTTAAAAGAAAGCAGACCCCCCGCATAAACTTCAGACTCAGACTCTAAATCCCATTTGGTGTCTGGAAATGCACAATAGGAAGGGGGGCCTGAGATCCCAAAAATTGGCAGCTGTCAGCAGCCAGTTGGGCTGTGTAAGGAGGGGAGGCTCTGCAAGATATCTGCCTGTGATGGGGACAGGGGGCCAAGGCCTCTCAGTCTCTCAGTTGGATGAGGGGACATTACCCAGTTAATACGAGACTATATGCCTTGTCCCTGGAGCACCGTCACCTGCCTGCTTGCCCAGACCGGTGTTCCCTGTGAGAAAGAGGAGAGCTTTGGAAGGGAAAGTGGTCCCTGTCGAGTGGACTCCCTTTTCCAAGGGTGTGCGGGGATGGCTGCTACACCATTCGGGTCATTGTCTGTGTGGAGAAAAAGTTGACGACCCTTGCATGTCAGAGGAGAGCCGTAGAGAAGTGAGCCATGAGAGGTGCTATGCCAAATGGTTCATTGCATGTGTGAGGTGAGCAGCTGCAAACCGCATATTCTAGGAAGGGCCACTGTGAAGTGAGCTGTGATCATCGATGTTCTGAACAGGTCATCGCCTGTGTGTAGTGAGGGACCGGCAACCCCATATGCCGGTAGAGGCTCTGTGGACAGACTGCTGTGCTAAGTGAGCCATAACCCATGTGCGGTGGTGAACTGGTGACCCCGTATGTTAGGAGGGGCTGACATGAAGGAATTTGCTGTGCCGATTGGGTCGATATACAGCGGAGAGATGGTGACCCCATATGCCTGAGGGGGGAGTACCTGGACCAAGCAAGAAGAGGAACTTGGTTGGGATCATCATCAGAGGAAAAAGGCTACTGTGGGAACCCATGTGAACTTGCACAAAGAGAGAGGATCGGCGTCAGGATCTAAGCACCATTTTCCCTATGCACCGTTGAAAAGTTCAAAGAGCTTGGAGGAGCTATGATTAACCTTTAGTCACTGCAACTGCACAATCATGCGTGAGGACTTGGAGGACAGGCAAGTGCAGCCTGCCTGGGCCACGTGAGGTGAAATTACCTGTACCAGCTGTTACCACTCCAGCGGGTGCACTCAAGAACTTTCATCACCCGATCCTGCAGGTGTGGGTCATACTGATTTTAGGTCAGAGATGAGACACTAGTTTTGAAAGTGACTTGGCTGTGTATATTAATTTGAGTTTTTGTGTCTGTCTTCATCTATTTGATGTATGCGTATTTGTGTGTGCATGCACAGTCTTATGGTATTGCTCACTGACATATGGTAAGCAACCCTGGCATATGATGGCCATCCCTAATATATGATGGGCATCTCTGTTATATAATGGACATCTTCGCTCTATGGGAGCAGGCCTGGAATATTTATATCACCAAAGCATACAGTGGCCATTCCTGGGATAACCTCTCCTCACATATGGTAAAGGGCCTTGACATCAGTAAGACCTTCCCTTGAAGTGTGAGACATTTTGCGGAAATCTCTGATATCTAACTGACATTCTTGTTAGTTGGTAGCCATTCTGAGCATCCGATTGCCTTGCATGGCAGCGGGTGCCAAACTTTGGCATTATGATGGTCATCTATGGCATAAAGAGGCAGTCACTGGTAAATGGTGTGCGTCCATATTGTGAATTTTGGCATATGATGGCCAGCTCCGGCACCTGGGAAGTCTTCCTTGGTATCTGAAAGGTAAGCTCTGGCATCTGTCAATAATAATTTCCTATCTGGTAGCCATCCTTTCTATAAGTTTGCTATTCCTAGCTTCTTTTGGCTATGCTCGCCATCTGGTAGTTGTCGCTGGCATATGGTAGCTTTCCCTGTTATGGGTGGCCATCATGGAAAAGATGGTCATCCCAGAAATATGATGACATTTAACCAAGTACATGAGCATATGAGGTTGTACATTGCAAAGGGAGGCAATATCTTGCCTTGGGGGCATTAGTAAATGAGATTATTTGCTATAAAAGATGGCATATTCAGGCGAAAATGTGTGCATATTATGAAAATTGTAGCTTTTTTAAGCACTTTTTTATTTTCTGCATCTGTAAAGCTGATTTCTGAGAATAAACACATGCAATTTCAGATAATTACAAACTTTAATGTGGAGAATACTAAACACCAACATTAAATCCATAAAAACTCAGACAGTTAAGGCTTTCAACCCAATTCTTTGCAGGACTTTAAACAAAATAACAAACCAACTTCTAAAAAGTATTGAATGACGTCACCCACCTGTAGCTAGAGATACTGATGGGAGAGACTAAGAAACTGCTTTCCCTCTTATAACTCAGAACACATCACTGCCTCATGCCTCCATACCCTGAAGAAGATTTTCAAAAGACTCCCAGTCAGCACTCGGAAAACCGTCACGCATGCCCCAGTCACAGGAAAGCTGGACTATGGGAACACCCTCTATGCCTGGTTCAAGAAAAAACTCACCAGAAGGCTGCAGACCATTCAGAACTCAGCAGAATCACTGTCAACCTTCCACGCCACACTCACATCACACCACACCTGAAGGAGCTCCCCTGGCTCCCCATACACAAAGAGGCACAATTTAAACTCCTCACTCACGCTTGCAAGACACTACATAACAATGGCCCAGTATAAGACCTGTCAATTTGTGAATTTTTCTCGCCGTGTGAGAAGGGACCTGGCCATAAAGGGGAAGGGCTTAGTGGAGAGTACAGCACAAGATACTTATACCCCTCCACCCCACCCTCCCACGATGCCACTCCTTCCCACCCGCCCCCAGGCCAAAAACTAAAATCAAAGCTTTTGAGGATGCCACAGATGTCCTGGGGAGGTTTCACACCCCGTAATGGACATCGTCTGAGCTAAACCTCCACACAATTAGCTGGAAACCTGCTCACTGTAAGGGTTTCCAGATAATTGTGTGTTCCACGCTGCTGGGGCGGACGATCGGCGCTCACACCCTGGTGCTAGCGGATGCACAGGAGGCACCCTGCGGAGCTGCCAGGAAGGTTGGTGGACACCGAGGGGGGAGGACCCAGCGCCGGCCGAGGCCAAATCCCCACATAGCCGCCACAGTCCACAGTAGATCGGTAACTCAGAAAGGAAGAGGGCTTCCCCACGGCCCGAGGGACTAACGCTGCCCTTATCTCTCCGGCCCCCTCACATCCAGAATCAGACCTGCGGGCCACCGTCGCGGCCAAAGACATATCCATAAGCGTCTCTGAAGTGGAGGGCCACAAACAAGTGACCCCCTTGAGGGAGGGGAGGGTCTGAAAGAGGCCTGCAATTGTCCCTGTGGTGCGCTGGACGCCCCGAGGGTCTGAATCATCCTGCTTGCTGCCTGCAGTGTCCACTCAGCCTCAGTCTGAGTATTTTGTTGTGTCCCGCGGCATTGCTGCCATTTCCCCCGGTGGAGAGGGGTGACTAAGGATCCCTCATCTGGCGGCCATCATAGATCTCCGGGGGCAATACATGATTGGTGCTCCTATTGGTTGCCTGGCCTGGTGTTGGAGGTAAAGTGGAGGCAGCAGAACTATTCAGAGGTGGGCTATCAACACTGAGGCCTACTACCTAACGTGGCACCAGGGCCTCCTCATAGTACATCACTGTGGGCGGCCGGGACTTTTGACGCTACTGAAAGGTGCTGCCTAGTGGACCACCGGCTTGGGGTGTTGGGGTGCTCTTTGTCAAAACCGACAGGCCGGGTGGGGGATCCCACTGCGTCGGCGATGAGTAGCTGGCGCGCCCCGGCCCTCCATCGCACCCTCTCTGGCGGAGCGACCATGGTGACGGGCCCCAGCAGACGAAGTGCCATGCAGGCTAAGCTGGACAAGTATGCGTGGCAAAAGAGTCAAGAGTAGGGTCAGAGCACCGCCGCGACCCAGAGTGAGAGCCCAGAACCCACAAACAAAGATATTTCAGCGGCGATAACCACCGTACAGACCTCCCTCGAAACCCGGATCGACACGGTCGCCACAGAGGTTGCCTTAATCAGGGAAGACATGCGGAAAATGGTAGATCAAGTGAGTTCTGTCAAAAACACCACTAAAGACTGGGTGAATGACTCGGCCCTCCTCAAGAAACTGGTGACTGAACTTCAAACTTCTCACGAGGCGCTGGCCCTGCAACTGGACGATTACAAAGGCCGATGAGGCGCAATAACGTTCGGATTCTTGGTATACCGGAACGGGTGGAGGGGCAGGCGTCAGACCTGTTTGTTGAAGAGCTGATCCTACAACGACTTCAACCACGAGGCCTATCCAAGTGTTTCTCCATTGAACGAGCTCACTGTGTGCCTGGGGGTAAGCCAAAGCCGGGAGCCCCCCTGACCACTTCTTGCTCGTGTGTTTGATTTTCGGGACCGCGATGTGATCCTCCAAACTGCGCTGTCAGCCCCCCCCCCCCGCTGACGTTCGAAAACAGTAAAGTTTCCTTTTTTCCAGAATTCACCTTGAGGGTCCAAAAACAACGTTGTAGCTTCCTGGAAGTGAAGCGCGCTCTCAGGGACCAGGAGGTCAAATACGCCATGTTGTTCCCAGCGAAACACTGGGTTGAATCGGATGGCAAATTCTGGTTCTTCATGAGACCTGAGGATGCCTGGGACTAGCTTGATGGCTGGCGTACAGTTGGTAAGCGGTCCTACAAATCGACACCTGTGGCGGGCGGGACCAGTGACCGGCGTCAATAACGACGGTCCCCTCCTCATTCTGACTCAGAGTCTCAGAGCCCGACAGGGTGAATGCGAACATTGGACAAGTAAGAGTGACTATCCGCTGAGTCTTTGACTTTCACACTCAGCTGGGGAGTAAGTGTTATGCTCCAGCTGTAGTTCTTCCTTGTATTGACTGGAGGAATCAAACTTTTTCTGTATGATCCTTTGTTGACCTGATATCTCAGACTCATAGGCTTTGTCTTGCACTGTTTAACCTGACATTCGTTTCAGCATGTTCCGCCCTCAGGGATTATTGGCTGTGGCTAGTATTTAGGTTGTGTTGATTGTTGCTCTAGGGCAGAGGTCTTCAAACTGGGGGGCGGGCCCCCCTAGGGGGGCTTCAAGTGATCCCAGGGGGGGCGCCAGTTTCTGGCCAGAAGAAACATTATGCTTTATTTTCAGCCCCAAAAAATGAGCTGCAGTAAGCTCGTCTGTAATGGGCCATCATTAACATCCTTTGTCATTTAAATCCTGGCTGGGAGAAGGCATCAAGAGGAAAGGGACTCCAAATTTTCTCCGAAACCCCCACTACCATTTCGAATAATCACACTGTGGATACTATTACACATTAGTAAGGCCTGCCTCACCAGAGTAGTATGTTTGGAAATCCTGTATTTGTTTGCATTTCTAAAACAGTGACAGAACTTAGCAATGTTTAAATAAGTCTAGAAATATTTAAACATTGCCAGTTAAATAGAATAATTGTGAAAATGTGTCGAGGGGGGACCGGTGATTTTTTTTTTCTACACGGGAGGGGGGGGGGGGGGGGTGTGCGGAATAAAAAAGTTTGAAGACCACTGGAGTGGGGTTGTTCACGTACCCGAAGTTGACGAGGGAGGGCGACAGGCACTCTGCAAGTTGGGGGTGGTGGGCAGTTCTAGACCCGTTGTGCAGGGAGGCAGAGTGGGGAGTGGGGGGAGGGGTCCTCACTGGGAGGGGGATAAGGGGTTGTTTATGTTTCTTTTTATTTTGTATCGGTACATTGTCATGCTTGGTTCTCCTGTGAAGCAACTGGTCCCACTGTCCCTTGTGAATACGTACTCCATTTGAGCCGTTAATGTCCTCTAGCATTTACCATGCGGTGGAGGGATGCTTTGGAGGCTCATTAGCTGCTGAATTCCTCACGATGATTTCATTTCCCAATACAACGGTTAGATGGCACCCAGAGTAGCTCTTCACTTATTGACCTGGAATGTTAACGGCCTGGGGGACAAGATTAAGAGGGGTATTGTGTTGCAGTATATCAAACGACAGGTTTTGGACATTGTGATGCTCAAAGGAGACGTACCTGGTAGGGAACTCCTGTGGGGCCCTGAACAGATGGGGGTATTGAATGATAGTTCACTCAGGATTCTCTTCAGGCTCAAGGGGGGTGGGGATCCTCCTCCGCAAAGGCTGCCCATATATGATACATAACACCTGGACTGACGCACAGGGTAGATACTCAGCTGTCACAGGCACCTGGGAGGAATGAGTCCTTAACGTAGTTTCCGTATATGCCCCCCCTGGACTACAACGATTGACATTACGAGACGTAGGGAAGCTATTATTGAAACTACCCTTAGGAGCGTTCATACTGGGGGATGACTTTAATTTAACCATGGATGGATCTAGGGACCGTCTCCCACCCCGAGATATTCCGCCACGGGGCTCACAGGGCTCACAGCTCCACGAGTTCGCTAGCACCTTCGGCGTTGTGGACGTCTGGAGGTGGCTGAACCCGCTCCATACTCACTTCACGTTCCAATCGGGGGCTCACAATAGCCAGTCTCGAATCGACTACATGTTTACACATGCACACGATTTTCATGCTTTCACTGTGTCCAGATGTTTAGCAAGCAGAATATCTGATCATTCGCCCATCCTCACGATTTTCGTCCTGAAGCAGGCCAGATGCCACGGTACCCTTACTGTACAACCATGGGCGCTAAAGATACTACACATCAGGGACGTGCTACTTAAAGATACTGATTTCTACTTTGCTGAAAATGTGGTGTCTGTTGATTCTGCAGGGACACTTTGGGGAGCGTTTGGCGCTGTTATCAAGGGCAGTGCACTGTCGTTAATGGTGGGACACAGGACTGAGCGCTCTCAGTGGGTGGTAGATATGGAAACAGATATTCTAACTAGGAAAGAGGCCATTGCATGCGCCCCTGATCCTCATTCCCAACATAGTTTGAATATGAGACGGCAGGACTATAGGCAGCTTCTCTTGGAAGAAGCCACAGGGCGCTCCCTAGCTAGCCGTCACAGAATCTATGAGCAAGGTGAACGCACGGGTAAACTCCTGGCATGGCTGGAACTGAAGGAACAAGCCTCGAGATCGGTCCATGCGATTTCTAGCCCTGACGGTGTACTTCTCACTGACCCCCAACAAATTGCCGACACCTTTGCTGCCAATTTTGAAGCGGTCTATAATATATCGGAGACATCTCAGGCACCGTTGTCGGCTGATCTACTGGCTACTATAAATGTAGTGAGCCTTTCCCCACAGGATAGAGACGCCCTGGAAGTGGACATAACCGAAACAGAGATTCAGAAGGCCATACAGGATGTCCTCTCCAGCAAAGCAATGGGCCCTAATGGACTCCCTATTGAGCTTTTTAAACCCATGGCTGCTAGATTAGCGCCTCACCTGCTGAACATGTATACGGAGTGTTTTGAGTCGGGACTCCTTCCAGCCGACATCCGAACCGCCTCCATTGTGGTTGTCCATAAACCGAATAAGCCGGCGGACGACTGTAAATCCTACCGCCCTATCTCCCTCCTCACCGTTGAGGCTAAGATCTTGGCCAAACTACTAGCCAATCGCCTCCTCCCTTATGTCTCCGGGTTGGTACATCGGACCAGTCCGGATTCATGCCGGGAAGGAACACAGCCCGAAATCGGCGATGGGTGAATGGGGCCCCTGGTAGACTTGGAACTATCAGGGAAGAAGTGATCTTGCTATCATTAGATGCCACCATTGCATTTGACACTATTGAATGGGATTTCCTCTTTGTTGTATTATTTCGTATGGGATTTGGACCTAGGGTAACAAAATGGACCAGGCTGCTGTACACACAACCTACCGCGCATGTCACTGTCAATAACCACCGCTCAGCTACTTTCTCCCTCCGACGGGGCACGAGACAAGGTTGCCCGCTGTCGCCGCTGCTCTTCGCCCTTGTATTAGAACCACTGGCCGTCTGGGTTAGGGGTGATCCAGAAATACGGGGACTGAAATGGATGGTAGACCACGAGGACCGCATCTCGTTGTATGCGGATGACATTCTTCTTTATTTCGCCTCTCCTGCGCGATCTCTGCGGCGTGTACTTCACATATTTCACATATTTGGCACTCATTCCGGATATAAGATTAACTGGTCTAAATCTCAGAAGTATGTGTTATGGGACGACCCCCACCCCAGTGCTCGGGGCTATACGATTCCGGAGGCGACTCAGGGCTTTCACTACCTGGGTATCTTTGTGACCCCAGATACTAACCCATTCTTTGAACAGAACCTGCTGGGGCCTCTCCAACGTCTCATATCAGATGCCCTGCACTGGCGATCTCTCCCTCTTACTCTCCTGGGGAGGGCGTCCCTTTTTTAGATGCTTACACTCCCGCGCTTCCTCTATGTGCTACAGAACACTCCCAATTCTATCCCAGACTCCTATTTTTCCAAAATAGATAGCGTTGTGCGGGGGCTACTGTGGGAGGACCGTCCGCCACGTATAGCAATGAACAAACTCACCACGGGATAGTATGACGGTGGCATAGGGTTACCAGACATACGACTTTACTATCAAGCTTCACAACTGACAGCAATAAATAGGTGGCTGTTTGGTCCACATGAGGACCAAAATTTCCGTACAGATCACTGGCTCATGGGACAGGGCGGCCACAATATACACTATACACTAATCCCCGTAAGCTTAACTTGACAGGCCCCACAGCCCGTACGGTTGAGGTCTGGCATGGAGTCACGAGGAAACTGGGTTGGCACAACCGCTTGACTAAAGCAACACCACTCTGGGAACCCGACATATTGGGACAGCACTGTAAATGCCCTGGGTTTGATAAATGGGACACAATTGGGATATCCACAGTAGGGGACATGTGGGTGAAGGGGAAGCTAGCCACATTCGCCGACATACAGACTAAGTATCAGTTGACACATACTGAGACCTTCAGATACCTCCAGATCAGACATGCCATCTTGGCAGCCATGCCTAAGGGGCTCCCCCTACCTGAGTCTTCCCCCCCTAGAGGACCGGTTGATGCTAGATGTCATTGAGCAAAAAGCAATATCCCTCACATAAAAAATTGGTAAATAACCGTACTGACCTGATGCAGCGACTACGAGTGGGCTGGTAGTCGGACCTGGGTAGTATTGAGGATGAGGACTGGCGAGACGCGCTGGCCTCCCCCAGGGAAGTTGCCATCCCCCTGAGACTACGTCTCATTCAGCTGAAAATTCTCCACCGAGTCTATTTTGATGCTAATCTCCTATTTAGACTGGGCAGACAGCCTGACCCACTCTGTCTCCATCATTGTAATCAGACTGGCACCTTCGTTCACATATTATGGGAATGCCCACAAATTAAGCATTACTGGGATAAAGTCACACGGCAATTGGAACGGACATGCGATAAGTCCCTACAGCCCTCTCCCCAGCTCTGTCTTCTTAATATGTGGGAGGCTACTGACCTTTCCCAGGCACAGCATGCAAGGGCGTCGATTGGTTGGGCCATAGCAAAACGGAATATTGCACAGAAATGGGGGGTGGACACGGTCCCAACTCTACACAACTGGGCCAAAGACATGGATAGTGCAATGATTGCAGAGAAGGCTGTGTTCAAGGGTAGAGGCTGCCCCAGGAAATGGGACCATAAATGGGGGAAATGGAATAAATACAGAGGGGACATCTGCATATCTCCTACTATAGAACTGCGGCGTGAAAGACACACTTTGATGTCTCTGCTAACAGATGTTGATGAGCCCTCTCCTCCGGCACACTGAAGGGGATGTATCCATAGGGACTCATTCATTTTATATTTTATTGATGTATGTATTTCCTCTGCTTAGTGATTCAGCACGTAGGTGGCTGGACATTACCCGGATGCAGCGACATGGTGGAACCTGTGATTATTGTCATGTATGTTGTAAAAATGATGGAATCATTTATTGGGGGCACGATTATTGCTTTGTACCGCTATTATTTTGTTGAAAATAAAAACTGTTTATTAAAAAAATAATAATAATTAAAAAAAAAAACAATGTCACTTCAGGCAGTGGGGAAGACCTGGGACGATTATGTGGAAGAGGAGGCAGGTGTGCGGAGGGGTGAAGGCACAGACAATGGGAGGGCAGGAGGCAGCAATGCAGACTGGAGGTGGTAGTCCAGCTACACACCAGGAGCTATGATTGAGGTATGTGCTGTGGACTGCGTACGCAACTATGTCACCTCGGGCAGTTGGGAAGACCTGGGACGATGATGGAGAAGATGTGGCAGGTGTAACACACCCTACTGCAGCTGCAGCAGGAATATCCCCAAGGGAAACAATCTTGGACAATTTCTTCACTTGAGCACGATCAGCTCTGGTGCCCCTACCTCAGTGCACTGAGACTCGCCGACCCTTCAGATTGAATATTGGGTGACCTCTGTACTTTCTCCGGCTATCAACATGATGCTTCGCAGTTGTTTGTGTTAAGTTGGTGTTTTCTGTTTCTGCTTTAATAGTGATCACTGTTCAAGTTATTGCCAGCACCAACCACTCCCTGAGGGCTGGCTCACACTCACCCCACACCCATTCTGCAAAGGCGTCACTGATCAGGTGACCCTGGCAATAAAGAGTGGCCGGTCTCACGTGCCCGTAGCCAGTTCAACCGACTATCAAAGTGTGTCTGTGTGCTCATTACGTATGCATGATGGCCCCGGGCCCTATCACATCACATTGTGCGGTGTACAGCGGACGCAACCATGTCACCCCAGGCAGTGTGTAAGACCTTGGACATGTAGCTCTGTCGTCCACCCCTTCATACATAATAGGAGTGGACTGGGCCGGCGTACGCAAGTCCAGCGTAGGGGTGTGAATGATTGTCCCGGTGTTAAATGGTAGCGGCAGTTTCAGTCGATAACCTTTCAAGTATTTGCCCGGCGGTAATCGCCTCTCATACCACTCGATAATTTACCAATAAAAGAGGCAGGCGCCGGAGACTGGAAGGCAGGAAACAAAGTTTTATTCCGTCGGAGCAGAACACATCAGATCAGACAGCAAGGTATCGTCACGAGGTGCTCTAACTGCATCTCTGAGACCTGGTCTCTTATACACAGGTTTATTGCTTTATTACACATAGTACATTCTTGAGATTCCCTTGATGTATGGGGGAATATCCCCTGAAGCCCCGGTTCAGATCCAATCCCACACATAGATACAGTAGAAGTTCCCACCCCACCCACAGTAGGAGATGGCTATTGCGCAGCAGGGTATTCTGCCAATTCCTGGGGGGTGTGTGTGACCGGTCGGGTCTCAGGGAGTAGGGGCTTTGATCTACTGTAATCCCTTTGATGTGGGGTGTTTCCCTTACAGTAGGGGCAATAAACTGCATCCGCAGGGCTAGGTGATGGCCTGGGACCAGTTCAGACAATGGGGCGCAGAGGAAGGGGGTTATCAAAGGAGAGGCATGACCATGTATGGGATGTCGGTCGGATGTGGTTCCGTAGCAGGGTCGCGCAGAAGGAGAGGGTTTATGGCCTGTATGAGAGAGCGGGGGTGGCCAGCGCGCGGGGGATGCTCGCAGCGCCAAGGGGAACGCGCTGGCGATTGACAATGAGCGGGGAGAGAGTGGGGTGCCTAAAATGGCGGCCGTGCATTCGCTGTGCGTGGCGCTGGGGAGAGGCAAGATGGCGCAGATAATGTTCAGTTTGCAAGCTAAATTTCCACAGTCCTCCCTTTTAACATATCTCGCCAGCTTGTCTAGTTCGGATTTATCCCCATAATACTACGGACTTCCACCTCATAAAAGGCTTTCATCCGTTCTGTTTCAAAGTTCAAAGTCTTAGGGCAGATGCAGTTCATAAAAAGCGAACATAAAGGTGGCAGACACTGAATCCCCAAACAACATCCACATAGTACCACAATCGGTATTAGGATAAATGAAAACAGCCTCCATCCCCAACTTTTAATAGCGTCCCAAAACCAACTCCCCAGCGACCATTCTTCTTGCTCTTGATGGACCTCTGTGGACAGTCTGTGGAGGTGTTCAATTGCTTTGTAGACTGAGGGTGAGTTATCTGGTACGTAGGTACAACAGCTGGACCCAATGATGCGGCATGCTCCTCCACGATCTGCCAGAACCACGTCTAGAACGAGGCGGTTCTGAAGGGCCACTAAGCGGACGGCCTGGAGCTCGGCGGTGTTGTTGGCGAGGGCGCCAGCCGTAATGTTCATTGCCGTTTCGACTGCCTGGGTTAAGTGGCGGATGGCACGGCTGTTTGCCATTGGACCCCAGAGTGGAACAAGGCCTTTTACTGCGTCCATGAACTGCGCTCCGGTGGAGTCGGCTTGTACAATGTCTTTGGCACGTTTCTGTCGGTGATGGTTTGCTGGAGCCACATATGTCGGGGGAAGGACAAAGGCGATGTAGCAGGTGCCTCCCCAACCTTTCGGGAGCCAGGTGTAGGCCTTAGTACCACAGACGAAGTACATATTCGGGGAGGCAACAAAGGAGGGTGGGTCAACTGAGTCCAATGTTCGGGTGATGAGGCAGGAGCTGTGGCCCACCAGCTGTGCCCCCAGGCCTTCGAGGCATACAGATCCAGTGATGTTGATGACGGACAGGGCCACTGTTAGGGTGGCGGCCGTCCGTTTTCGGAGGTAAGAGAAGGTGGGTCTGGCTGGATTGTTGAACACTTGCATTTCAACTCGTTCTTTGGCAGGGATGTCCATGTGAAAGGAAGTGTTCGATCTCAGAGGGCAGAAGAGGGCGGAAGTTCTACCAGTTTTGTTCAGCCAGAACCCATGGTAGAAGTGTGACATGGTTCTGCCGGAAGTGGCATTGTCCTTGTAGCTCTCCTGCAGGAGGATCAGCCAGGCGAGGCAGGAACCATGGACAGAAAAAGGTGAAGGGATGAAAGGGATTGAGTGCCCAGTGGCATGTGGTAGCAATCCACAGATCCAGCAGTTAGTGGCGTTGGTGGCAAGATTGTGTTGGTGGAGCAACTGCACAAAAGAGTTATTCCAGAACTCCTTACGCCTTTCTCGGAGTTGGGGTGAAAGTGAGATCAGATGGTGTTCTTTCGTGGTGGTAGGTTGAACGGTGGTCAGCAATGTCTTATGAGCGGGTGTGTTCTCCTCCATGATCCAGAAGGTGACCATGAGGAGAAGGCAAAAGAGAAGGGTAATGAAAAGTGTAATAGTCTTTAAGCTGTGCATTCGGTCAGTCTTTGGTTTTCTGTAGTGGATCTTCGGACGTCCGGTTGCTTCCATCATCTTCATGTTGGGCGCTTCCATCACCTTCAAGAGACTCGGTAGCGGGCAGAACCACAGACTTTGTTTAGTTTCTCTCCTGGTGGCCTTTGAGGTGGCTAGGCTACCGCTCTGAGATTTCCACTTAGCCTGTGGTCTGCTTAGCCGAAGTTCTCTCCTTTCGTCGCAAGTTATACCCTTCTTTGGATGGCACAGTGGGATCGGGATGTTCAATCAATTCAAGTGTCTCTGTATCCGGGCAGCGGCTCAGGGATGGTCGGTCTTTGTCCAGAAGTTCCTCTTGGGCGGTGACGTTGTCCGTGGTTGTCAGGGTCGGTGATACCTTCTTGCAGTGGTGTGCATGCAGCCAATTGCGTTTCCCCTCCACTCGAAGAGCTGTTCGGGTGGTGATCAGGACTTGCAGGGGGCCCGTCCACCGGGGCTCCAGACTCTTGGTGCGCTGGAAGTTACGCACTAAGACGAAGTCACCAGGTTGGATGTCGTGCCCGGGGCCCCTGGAAACATCGGGAATGGCGTGCAGCACCTGCTGATGGATGATAGACAACGTTTTAGTTAGATTGTACAGATAATCAGACATGAGGACGTCCGGGACGTCGTGGATGGATGTCGGTTTTGGTGCAGTCCAAAGGTTCATGGGCCGCCCGAAGACGACCTCGTAGGGGGTTAAGTGGTGTTTGGTGGGGGTGGAACGCATTGATAGCAATGCTAGTGGGAGAGCGTCTGGCCATCTTAGCCCTGTGGTGGCGACTATTTTTGCTATCTTAAGCTTCAATGTGGCATTGTGTCGCTCAACCAGGCCTGCAGATTGGGGATGGAAGGCCGCATGGAATTTCTGTTTTACACCCAACCCTTTTAAGATGAGTTGGATAACTTCGGCTACGAAGTGGGGGCCGTTGTCGCTCCACAAAATTCGACAAAGGCCGTATCGGGGGAAGAATTCCTTCAGTAGTACTTTTGCGGTAGTCATAGCGGTGTTGTCATGGGTTGGGTAGGCTTCCACCCACTTGCTGAAGGCACACACAACGACAAGTACATACTTTAAACCTTGGCACCTTTCTAGCTGGACATAGTCCATTTGTAGGACTTCAAAGGGGTGATTGGGGACCCCAAACCCTCCCCGGGGTACAGCAGTTCCTTTCCCAGGGTTGTGTTGGAGGCATACTAGGCATTGTTGGACCAGACGTTTGGCTGAGTCTGGTATTCTGTCGTTGTGCCAGACTTTGGAGATGAGTTCGATCATGGGGGCAGACCCTATGTGTGCGGGGGAGTGTGCCATGGTCAGCATGGGGATCAAGTATGAGTCGGGTAGCAACCATTTGTTCGAGTCTTTAGTTCGCCAACAACCGTCATCGTCCTTCAATCCCACCCGGGCCCATTCAGTTAATTCGTGTGGTGTGCTGGCTAGTTGGATATCCCTAATTGTTTCCCTAGCATCCTTCCATTTCTCAGTTTGTGACCTGGTCACGTACATACGGGTCGTGGACCTATTCTCGGCTGTGGTTCGGGCAGTAATGTCAGCTAGTGCATTTCCCTGTCCTATAATGTCTGTCACCTTCTTGTGTGCCTGGCATTTGATCACAGCTAACCGTGTGGGGAGGAGGACTGCTTCGGTCAGGGCAGAGACTAGATCTCCATGCAGGATGGGTGTGCCATGAGAAGTCAAGAATCCCCTCTCTTTCCATAAGAGCCCAAAGTGGTGAACTACCCCAAAGGCGTACTGACTGTCTGTGTAAATGTTTGCGGTTGTCCCTGCTGCCAGGATGCAGGCTCGTGTGAGGGCAATTAGTTCCGCCGCTTGCGCGGATCGCTGTGTGATGCGGGCTGTCTCAACAACTGTTCGAGCTGTGGTGACTGCATAGGCAGCTGAGGTGGTACCATCGGGGAGCTTGATGCATGAGCCATCCACCCACAGTTCTCCGTCAGGGTCCGGGAAGGCAGTATCCCGGAGGTCAACCCTACTCTTGGTTTGTTCGTCGGTGAGGGTCACGCAATCATGTATAGGGGATGCATTGGGGTCAGCGTCAGGGAGAGGCAGTAGTGTAGCTGGATTCAGAGTGGTGCATCGTTTTAATGTGATGTGGGGTGCAAGCAGAGTCAGTTCATAACCAGTCAGTCGTGCGCTAGTCAGGTGTTGAGTCTTGGTTTGGTTCAGGAGGGTATCAACAGCATGGGGTACCAATACTGTGAGGGGGTTCGAGAGCACGATCCCCTCACTTTGCCGGATAGAGACAGCAGCGGCGGCTACTGCTCGAAGGCAGGCGGGCAAAGCTCTGGCTACGGGGTCAAGAGTGGCAGAGAAGTAGGCACAAGGGCGTTGCTTAGGGCCTATGGACTGGGTTAGGACAGACAACGCACATCCCTCCCTTTCGTGGGTGTAGAGGGAGAAAGGTTTAGTGTAGTCTGGGGTTCCTAGGACTGGGGCCGAGCAGAGGGCGTCTCGTAATTCTTTGAAGGAGGATTGACATTCGGGTGTCCAGGGGAGGGGGAAGGGGGTATCTTTAGCCAGCAGGGAAAGCAGAGGTTTTACGATAAGACTGAAATTTGGCAACCACTGACGACAAAAGGAGGTGAGGCCCACTAGGGACCGCACTTGCTTCTGAGTTTTGGGAACAGGGGTTTCTAGGATGGTTTGAATTCGGTCAGGGGTAAGTTTCCTCCCGTCTTTGGATAGTAGGTGGCCTAGATACGTTACTTGGGGCTGGCAGAATTGCAATTTCTTTCTGGAGACCTTGTGACCGTTCTCCGCAAGGAAGCGGAGGAGGTGAATGGTGGCTGTGACGGCAAGTGGAGTGGTGTCGGCCGCCAAAAGAATGTCATCGACGTACTGTATCAACGCCACTCCATCGGGTAGTTGGACTGCATCTAGTTGCCTCTTGAGGGCTTGGCTATAAATACTAGGACTCTCTGTGTAGCCTTGGGGTGCCCTGCAGAATCTGTACGAACGGGCTTTTAAAGTGAAGCCGAACAGGTAGCGGCTGTCTGGGTGGATGGGGATGGAAAAGAATGCGTTCTTGAGATCAATAACGGTAAAGATGGTGGCAGTGGATGGAATCAGGGTGAGGATGGTGGTGATGTCTGAGACCACGGGGTACTGGGGTACGACTACTTTGTTAACCTCTCGCAAGTCAACAATGAAACGGTAGGCTTTCTCATCCCCCTCGCCTTGCTTTTTTACAATGGGTAGGATAGGGCTGTTGCAAACATTACTGACTACTTCTTCTACCACTCCTGCCTCGACTAGGGACTCGATGATTTCCACCAATGCCTTCTCGCCTTCGGGTGATATCCGATACTGTGGAAGCTTTGGGAGCACTGCATCCGGTCGGACGGTTATGTGTACCGGGTCGATCACCATGCGCCCTACGTCTGAGTCGGTTTTAGCCCATAGATGTGAAGGTAATGTGTCGAGTAGGGACATATCAGCATCGGTTATAGAGAGCATACGCCGTGTGTGACAGGGTCTGGACAGATCTGGGTTATCGTGTAGGATGACTCGAACTCCGTCTGGGGAGCATCTGATGGTAGCTCGAAAATGTTTTAGCAAATCAA
This sequence comes from Triturus cristatus, assembly GCF_964204655.1. Lineage (NCBI taxonomy): Eukaryota > Metazoa > Chordata > Amphibia > Caudata > Salamandridae > Triturus > Triturus cristatus. The sequence continues at coordinate 551,632,134 of NC_140584.1, forward strand.
GTCCCATAATAGCATCGGGGGTGTTGGAGGAGAGCAGAAAGGTCGTGTCGGTGGTGTTATCTTCTAAGTCAAAGGGGATTGGTGCTGATAAGGGGTTAGTGGAGGGCGTTCCGTCAAAGCCTATTGAGGTTACGTGTGAGCCAGACAAGGGTGCCCTAGGAATCAGTCGTTTAGATAACGCACTACGTGTCGCCCCAGTATCTACCAGGAATGGAGATTTTGTGCCCAAGACCTTAGCGGTGACGTAAGGACCTTGCTGGTCAACACGGAGTTCGACTGGATCCCTCCCTTGCCCCTGGCGGTCCTATGCGAAGTCATGAGTGCTTTCATAGTCGGACTGCTGACACTGGTTTTGTCGGGGGCGATCAAAGGTGTTTGGTCTGCCTGGCCTGTCGTTGATGGCGTCGTTCGTGTGCCCTCGTCCCTGTCCTCTATTTCTGGGGTCATATGCTGTGTCTCTGGGGTTCCTATTTTTGTTCATTTCCAGAAGGACCGGGCACTGGGATTTCCAGTGTCCGAACCCTCTACAGAACGCACATTGATTCCCATCTAAGTCTCTCCGTCCGTTGTAGGGTGCAGGTGTATGGTCTCTAGGGGGTAGCTTTCTAGGGGCGGTTGGTTGGTAATTCTCTTTTGGGGGTTCCCTTCCTATGGTCACCCCTTGCAACTGTGCTATCATCACCCTCTCCTTTAATTCCTTTTTCTTCTTCTCTGACGCCCTATCGTTCTCGTTCTTCTGGTTTTCGTAGTATTGGGCCATCTGGAGAATTGCTGCGGGTTTGGAGGCTGCCCAACTACTCTCGCTGGTCTGTAGCTTCTGGGAAACTTCTTGTGACAGACCCTTTACATAATTCTGGACAAAGAGGTGGTGTCCGGTTGCGGTGGTCATGTCTTGGCCACTGTAATCGGAAAACACAGTCTCGAATCGGGAGAAGTATTCAGACACATCTTCCTGGGGTTTCTGGCGGCAAGCCGTCACTATCGACCAGTCTACCTTTCTTTCTGGGATTAGAGTCTTCAGCTTTTGTACAATCTTGTCTGGGAGCTCTAAGATGGCTTTCGGGGGTTTCTGTCCTGGTTCTCGCTGTTTATCTATGGTATCGAGTTGTACCCAGGTATATCCGAACGGCTCAGCGTGGTCAACTTTCCGGATTTGTTTCCACACATCAGCCGGCAGGCATAGCCCAAAGAACAAGTCGATATCTGCTAACGTCATTATCGTTGAGCCTAAGGCTGTACCCAATTCCGTGTAGAAGGCAGTCGGGTTCTTTCTTAAGTCGGGTAGAGTCTTTCTAAAAGTCAAAATATCTTGCCGGTCCCACGGCTGATAGACCCAGTTATATACAACCCTTCCCTTCGCATCTTGGTGGTTGATGTCGTCGTGCGTTCCCTGACCCCGTGGGGGGACCCAGTAGGGGGCAGCTTCTTTGATGGGCATCATGGCATCAGCCCTTCCTCCTTGGGGTTTAGTTGCTATGGGGGTTTCTGTTTTGGTGGTCTGTCCATGTTCTTTAAGGTGTCGGTAGACCTCGAGTGTACGAGTGAAGAGGTTCGTTACATCGCCCTCTCTTTCTTCCCCAATGTCTACCTTCCTATATAGGGCCGCTAAGCCTTCGGGACCTTTATCGTGGTACCTATCCTCATATGCATTCAGGGCGTGATAACAGAGCCGTACGACGAAGTGTCGTCTGCGGCTGTCGGCATACGAGTTATACACGTCTGTTATATACTCCTCACTTTCTTTTCGCTCCACCAGCGTCCCTACTATCTTATCAATTCCTGCTCGTTCATCCTTAGTTAGTCGATTCATTCTGGTGGACTCTTTCTTTCCTATCTCATGGTCATCTAGCGTTGTAGTCGACGTTGGGTTCGGCACAAGAGGCTCAGCCGGCGCGGAGGCCGTGAGGGCCGAGGCCCCTGTACTGCTTTCGCTCGTGTTCGGGGGTTGTGGGTGTTGCACTACTGATTGGGAGGGTGCATACGGAGGGGGCATGTAAATGATCGGGGGACCTAACAGTAATTCGTCATTCGTTCGCTGCTTGGAGGACAACTCAGGGTAGAGCAAAGAAGGGGTCCTAACAGCGTACTGGCCTGAGGTTTCGGGCTCCTGTCTTAGTTTAGTTTCCCTTCTTTCCTTTATGTCTTCTTCTAACTTTCTAGCGGCAAGGTGAGCTGTCCTTCGTAATTCCTTTTCTGCTTTTACTTCTTCCCTCTTTTTCCGTTGCGTTGCTTCTTTGCGCCACATGCCGATACTGTCAAGCATAGTAGGCGTCGTCTTATTGCTACGCAGAGCTATTTCTAGCGCTTCTATCTTATGGTCGTCGAAGGATCCCATCAGTGGCCACTGACTCTCGGGGTCCTTCTTGGTATATTTATGCCATTGCTTGCTATAAGCTACGGCGACTAGTCCATATTTAGTGAACATGTCCTTATTAGGGGTGCCTTCCAGTGGAGCCGGATGGTTCACCTCTAATAAGCGGTCCGGGCAGAACCAACTACCAATCAGTGGGGAGAAGATAGGCATGACGGGTTTCAACGGGGACAAAAGTCAGCACTACCTATCTTTTCACTGCTTGCAAAGACTAGACAGAATATCTCTATTCTTCGTTATTTGTAAGCAGAGAATACCTCCAAAGAACCAATATCGAACAACTAGTGTTCGGACAATCAATCAATCAATCAATGGGGAGATAAAGATAGGCACGACGGGTTTCAACGGGGACAAAAGTCTGCGTTACCTACCCTTCACTATTTGCAAAGACTAGACAGAATATTCCTATTCTACGTTATTTGCAAACAGAGAATATCTCAAAAAGCACTATTCTTCAAAACAATCAATGTTCGGACAATCAATCAATGGGGAGATAAAGATAGGCACGACGGGTTTCAACGGGGACAAAAGTCTGCGTTACCTACCTTTCACTATCTGCAAAGGGAGAGAGAGAGTATTTCTACTCCTCCCCGTTTGTAGACAGCGAATATCTGAAAGAGAACAATCAATGAGCAATACTAGTATTCAAACAATCAATCAATTATTTCGCACTTTTGTCGTGTTTCACGACCTTACCCGGACCGCGTGGACAGTTTCTCGTCTTCCGCCTCCAGCGCCCGATCGTCCTCTACTCTCCGTATTTGCCGCGGCACTCCTGATGGTTCCCAGTCAGGACCGTAGATCACTCGAGAGAGGTCTGCTCGGAACCAGTGAAGTTCGGATGATCGGCTGCCAGACGAGGGTCTATTGGGCAGGAGCTCTCCCGATCGTTGCAGTCGTTCACTCTGTCGTCGGGACCTCTCCCACTGGATCCACGTGTCGCTGATGGGCCCCACGTTTGGGATGCCAATTGTTAAATGGTAGCGGCAGTTTCAGTCGATAACCTTTCAAGTATTTGCCCGGCGGTAATCGCCTCTCATACCACTCGATAATTTACCAATAAAAGAGGCAGGCGCCGGAGACTGGAAGGCAGGAAACAAAGTTTTATTCCGTCGGAGCAGAACACATCAGATCAGACAGCAAGGTATCGTCACGAGGTGCTCTAACTGCATCTCTGAGACCTGGTCTCTTATACACAGGTTTATTGCTTTATTACACATAGTACATTCTTGAGATTCCCTTGATGTATGGGGGAATATCCCCTGAAGCCCCGGTTCAGATCCGATCCCACACATAGATACAGTAGAAGTTCCCACCCCACCCACAGTAGGAGATGGCTATTGCGCAGCAGGGTATTCCGCCTATTCCTGGGGGGTGTGTGTGACCGGTCGGGTCTCAGGGAGTAGGGGCTTTGATCTACTGTAATCCCTTTGATGTGGGGTGTTTCCCTTACAGTAGGGGCAATAAACTGCATCCGCAGGGCTAGGTGATGGCCTGGGACCAGTTCAGACAATGGGGCGCAGAGGAAGGGGGTTATCAAAGGAGAGGCATGACCATGTATGGGATGTCGGTCGGATGTGGTTCCGTAGCAGGGTCGCGCAGAAGGAGAGGGTTTATGGCCTGTATGAGAGAGCGGGGGATGCTCGCAGCGCCAAGGGGAACGCGCTGGCGATTGACAATGAGCGGGGAGAGAGTGGGGTGCCTAAAATGGCGGCCGTGCATTCGCTGTGCGTGGCGCTGGGGAGAGGCAAGATGGCGCAGATAATGTTCAGTTTGCAAGCTAAATTTCCACACCGGTGCTCTGGGTGTGGTTCAGTACTGAAAATGTGCAAATGCGTGTGTCTATGTCACTGTGTGGGTGTCCGTTGGTGAGTGTAAGTGGTCCCTGATGGGAATTAGACAACCACGTATGTAATCGAGTTCGGCTGGCATGATTTTGAACACCACCCGCACCTGTTCAGCCACCTCCTTCTGGCAGGCTAACACCTGACGTGGAATGCGCTGTGTGCTTCGGTGAGGTGCTGGGAGCCAGCCGTGGTGGTGGGTGCATCCTGCTGTGTGGTCTGTGCAGGGGGTGGGGTATCCTGGATGCAGGTGGGCTACCCTGCTCCTGGAGGTGGGTTGCCTAAGATGTCCATGAGCTGTTGTAGAGCGTCGGTGTCGAAGGTGTGGAGGTCCTCTTCATCATCACTGATGTGTTGTCTGCTCTGCTCTGCTGGAGGTGTTGATTGTCCCTCTGCTATGTGGAGGGTAGATACATTTTAACATTGTGTTGACATGTATGTTGACTCATTGCTCATGTTTACATCGGGACTGCATGACTGTACATTGTGACAGTTTGGAAGGAGCTGGCTGACTGATGAGGGACAGTGGACATTTGAACTACATGACGGATGTGAGGTTGTACACGTACATTTTCATCACAGTTTCCTGCTATGCCAGATGTGATTGGCCAGTTTCCACGCACAAGCGGAACCAGTCGTGCCCTCTGTTCTGTAGTGACAGTGTTGCACTTTGTACCACATTGTTGTCAATGTTGATGTGCTGTTATTGCCATGTGTGTGTGCTGCATGGTGGGTGAGTCGACCCTGCTGCTCTGATTTGGCTGCCCCTTATCCCTTTCAGGCGGTGTGCCTTTGACGTCTGTGCTTCGACAGTGCTGGGATGTTTTGGACTTGGGTATATCGGGCTCTTGGTTGAGTTGTGACTCTTGGGCATGGTGTGTCCGCAGATTTGTTGTTGACGTCAGGGGTGGTTTGTGCACGTGGATGTGTCAGAGTGTGACCTGCTCCTTTCCGGATGTGATCCACACTCAGCCACCTCTGTGTCGTGGCGTACACAATATCATGAGGATTGGATTGCAGCCATGCTAATCGTCATGTGGTGTCACTTGCATTGTCGGTGTGGCTAACAAATACGAGTCTTTGCTGAGTTTCTCACATGGGCATGTGTTGATTGTGATGTTGGTGATGTGTGGGGTGGGACCCCTTTGGGCACATGGTGGACAGGGGCCTACTTGGTGTTTGTATGTGTGCTGCAGTGTGCCATGGGGGCCAGGGACATGATCCAGAGTCATTGTGTGTTGTTCAGTGTGCTCTGCTTAATTGTGCATGTGTGCCATTGTGCCCATCTCCCCCTGTCCCCCCAGGCCCTGGTCGGTACTCACCCTGTTGATGTTGTGTCAGGTCGTGTTGAGCAGTCTCCGGATCCCCAACTCCTGGCACCGTATCCCGACTGATGACTGTGGCCACCTTTTTCTCCATGTCATCTAGCTCCTGGTGTGCCGCTGGACCCCCACCTCCAATCTGCCCAGCTGCTTTCATGTCGTCATTGAGTTTCTTCTTGGTTTTGCCCTTCACTTCCTTCCAGCGCCTCTTGACCGCTTCCATTGTCCTCCTCAATGCTGCATCTGCATTCACAGGGTCCAAGATGGTCTGCCATATTTGCGTCTTTGTTGCCATTGACACGTTGGAGGGGATGAACAGTTGTTGGTAGTGTTCTGTCACCTCCCTAACGATGATCCTGTTTTCCTGCGCACTGAACCGCATCTTCCTCTTCTTCTTGGCCTTAGCCGACCCCAATGTTCCTTGCTGGTCGTTTGTGGGGCATGTGGGGTTCGCGTTGTCCTCTGCACTCAGTCCGGGGACATCCATGGTGCTACGCAGTTTCTTTCTTTCTTTCTTTATATTTTCAGCTTTTATGGTGCATTTTCCCGCATGATGGGTGGTAATTGCAGGCCTGTCGCTGGTTATCGCTGATTTTTCTATCGTGATTTGGGACATCACCACTTTTTTCGCATTGGTGTTCCACATTTTTTTGGCGTTGCGTTGATTTTAACGCGGTGATTTGGCACGTTATCTGGAGACTATCGCATGGTGCCGCCGTGTTGAGAATACGTTAACACAGTGTTATTTTACCGCGATAGACTGCGATGTGCAAAGTTGCGTTAAGCTAATTTTGCGATAATTTACACATGTTCTTGAGAATATAACCCTTTGCCTTTTAAAAGCTAAACACCACCACCATATTTAAATTTTTTTCCTTATATACTGATATGTTTTTTTGTGTTCAAGATTCTTTGTAACTTTATATTAATGTGATTTCTTCCAAATACTTCTTACTTGAGTTTTTTGGTTTCCTTTCCTTGTGGCTATTTTCCATTTTTCTTTCTCTTCACCATACCATTTTAATTCCAGCCTTCTTCTTTCCACCGATCTCAATTTCTTTGCCTCTCAATTTTTTCAATTGTTCTCATTTTCCTATGGATTTAATATTTTGTTTATGTGTAATAGAGTTTACAAACCTAATATATATTACCTTATTTATTTTATAAAGATATTTTTTGTTGAGTGATCTAAGTTATAGGGCCAGCTCTTGGGCCAATATTTTTTGCCCCAATGAAATCTGACATCTCTGATTGGGAAGTCATTGGGTGCGATAAACAGCCGCAATTATCAGTTTGTCCCCATTCGTGAGGAATAACGTGGGATTTTTTGTGCATATAGCATCAAAATCCACATGTCCTGTTAATGAACCGGTATTTTTACCTTTACCTGATAAACTTCAAAGTGCAAGAGTGTGGTGTCAGTCGCCAAACTCATAATTCTAGTTTGCGCAGTAAAACATCCTGGAATAGCGCAAGACCATTCATAGTGAGGGTCCAAGTCTGTTAAAGCATCTGGAAGTTCAACAATAAGACCTGCTTATCTAACTTACAAAATCAATGTGGTTTAGAAAATAGCCCATTTCGACATCCACTTATGTAAATAACTTTCTTGGGCATGTTGACCTGCTTTGGCCTCTTTACAGACAGTGCAATGCACAGGGCGATGGAGCTGGTGAACACACATAATGTGTACTGGAAAACTACCAAACGTCCCCTGCAAATGAAAGCCATTCAGGGGCAGCGAGCGTGTGATGAGTGAAGTGGTTTTGAATATCGCCTTTAGAATCCATGCTGTTCCAAGGCCGGCCCCGAACATGGCGGCTCTTATTTCCCAACACAGTACCTCTTCACTCTCAATTTAACCCAAAAATCTGATGAACCCATTACTCCAAACTTGATTTCATGGAACAAGGAGTAGATATAGTTACAAATGATCAACCACGAGGCGTGAACCAAAGCAGCAAGGCATTAACAATTCACACCATTTTGATCCACTTGCCCAAGCAGAAGATGCGCCAGCATAGTTAATGCACAGCTCCTTGGTTCGCTGTAAGAAAAGGCATGACTCAAGCTGCATTTAAGAAACTAAGGGGACTTCATTTGATTTCATGCCTGCTCGCCGCAGAGCGGCGGGGCTCGCCGGCGCCCCAACAATGCCGGCGACCAGGTGCTCTGGAAAGGTCGCCGGAAGACAAGGGCCTCCATGTGATCGCGCCCCGGTGCAAACAATGTGCCCCTTCAGATGTTGTCAGCAAACAAAGCGGCGTTCTCGTCGACTGCGTCGTGGAAATCAACGTCGTGTTCAGCAGCGGGGTAACACTCTGGGCCCCACAGGCTTACGCCGTCAGTTTAATAGGATCACCGAAAAAAGCCAAGCGTCTGTGAAAGATTGCTTTAAGTACAACAGTTGCCCGCTTGTCATTCTCTTCAGTGTTCGACAAAATAAATGCAGACGGGCGTCAGCATTTAGGAAAAGAAACACTGGGGCGTTACCCGTGAGCAGCGGAGGGACAGCAAAGTTCAGCGAGCAGCATGAAAACCAAGCCGAAGCGAGGCGGCCACCGCTTAGATTTATTGTCATTTTCATATGGCTTCCATTTCAGCATAATGTTACTTCCAAATGTGCGAAAATATCTGCAGAGAAAGTATGCATTCTTCACTTTAAATAAACCAAGTCCCTTTAGTGCCTTATGGACGAATAGAGGCCTTCTGTGTTCGTGGCATAAAGTGCCCCAGATGTACATTTATGGCTCTATGACTTGAAGGAGGCAACATCTCTAGTATTATCCTCAATTATGGACATCCTCATTTTTTTAACCCTCCAAGCTAAGGGGTGTGCATACACCCCAGGAGACATCTCACTCGACCACGACTTTATGCCCTTATGCCATTTGGATGTGTCGAGAGAGCTTTTCATCTTTTGCCATGCATGGTGACATGCAATTTGAGATCAAAGATTCCTACTGTTCCTTGAAAGAATATCACGTAGAAGACTCTATACTCATGTTTGCAATTTATATCACTTGTCTAATGTGCAAAATATAGTTTCTGTGATGGGGTAATTAATAAAAAAAATAGTACTGCAGTTGCATTATGATGTATTTCATCCTGGGTAGTTGAGATTAAAATCTGCTTTTGTATTCTACTACAACATACTGGATTTTTGGAATGACTGATATGTTTGTAAGCCTGAATACACAGAGCTTTAACTCTAGCAGGATTCATTCTCACAGAACGAACTCTTGTAGAAATAATGTACCTACAAAACCAGGGACTATGCTATTCAGTAAAGCTTGTTATTCTTTACATTGAACCGGTACACTGATTGGTGAGATAGGATGATGCACTGTATGTGCACTTGCCACACATAAGACGTCATTGTATGGTGTTGCCATCATGATGAACTGCAGTATGGTGGTAGCAATCTAGGACACATCACTGAGCAAAGTTCCAACCAGATTATATCGTGTCCTTTCCCTTAAAAAATCATTTTCAAAGAGGGCGGCATCTCAACCCTTAGAGGCGTCCTAGAAATGTGTATCTTCAGCCCTGCTCCCGCTATCCATCAGAGTGCTAGTAATGTCATTGCTTACTAGCCTCCTAACTACTCCAATATTAGAAGGTTAACCTCTTTGTCTAATAAAGACAAACAAAAATATATTTTGCAAAAATAGCAACTAACCAATCTGAAAGCACATCGCAAATCCCAACTATAGCGATACTTCCCAATTCGGCTGCAGCAGCCTAATGGGAAAAGTTTGCCCTAGTTTTTTTTATGTTTAGGTAACTGGGCTATTGGAGACCATTGCTTGTATGGCCACTGCTGCCACTGGCTCAATTTTTTGTTTAGTTGTTTATTAATTTATTTTATTTAAAAGGTTTTATATAGCGCTGGCTAGACCCGGAGGTATCAGAGCGCTTTACATGAGTATCAGACAATAATTGCAGGTTACATCTTTACAAAGGTTACATAGTTATTAGAGCCTGGCAACATAGAGACAAATAAGGTTGAGACAAACAAAAAGGAACATATAGGTAAGGGAAAAAGCAGGCAAGGGGAGAGAATATTTAGCAGCAATACCTTGTCAATTGCAGGTGTTGTGCAAGCCATTAGTGGCGGTACATAAGTAGTGAATGTAAGGCATTTAACATGTTTAGAAGTAAGTTAGATTTGCGTGAAATGCACCATTGTATGGATCTGATTTTCCAAGATAGCTAGTAAGTGAACATAGTTTTGAAATATACATATTCATATCAAGGCCGTACATATTGACGTCACAATGGATCAGTTATTCTTCATATCGTTCAAGGCACCGCAAATGTGTTCTGTAATTTTTCAATGTTGAACTCTTGAAGAGAATGAAGGGGCCGGATGCTGGGTGTTACGAAGTCCTTGTGTGGAGGGCTGAGAATGTAGGACGCCCAGAATGTGGATGCAGCACATGGTGGGTTTGGTACAGTTAGAAATTTGTGATTGGCGGATCTGTGGTTCTGAGTTAGTGTGTACCTTGATATGGCGATAGAGAGGTAGTGAGAGGCCAGGCCATTTACTGATTTGAATATTTGAGGCAGTAGTTTGTATATGGCTGTATTTAGCAATGAAGCAGCCAACCTCATGGCGAGAATGCAGCGGAGGAGCACCTTCTAAGTAGATCCTACTGAGTGTGGGCAGCAATGTTTATAACCTAAACTTTAATAGAAAACTATTAGAGTAGTCCAGCCTGCTGACCACTAATGAGTTGAGAGATTTGGATGTGAACAGCTGCGGCCCGTGGAGGGAGTTCCATGGGGCGGAAAGGCGGGGCGGTAGGGTACTAAAAACCGGAATATGGATAATTGGAGGTAAGTAAACAATTAAATAAATAAAACGAAATTCGTAGTGTGCGCTGCATCGCATTTTGCGATGCAGGGCGCGCAACGAAATTCGTTTTATTTATTTAATTGTTTCCTTACCTCCAATTATCCTTATTCTGGTTTTTAGTACCCCCCACCCTGCCCCTCCCCCACCCCGCCTTTCCGCCCCACGGAATTTCCTCCACGGGCCACGGCTGGATGTCAAGGCTTCCATCTTCATGGCTTGGCTGAAGAGAACTACAATGGTTTTAGCCGATGGGGTAAATTATGAGGAGTCAATAGGAGAAGGCTGTAGGTACTAAGAGGGAAAATTGCAGAAGTGGAATTAAAGCAAAAGATCTCAGTTTCGAGGAGTTCAGCATCAGAAACCTAAATGCGACCCAGTATCGATTGTGCGACTGAACAACGCAGGGAAATACATCGCACACCTTAACCACACATTTTTAACCCTGCATTTTTTAAAATGCTTATGCTTTACAACGTATGCCATTACAACGCATTGTTCATATATATATATAAAAACAATGTATTTGTGGGGGGAGACCCCCCCCATATGCCCCAACTTACCTTAAATGCGTGGTAAAGGCATGCGTTGTAAAAACGTACACGTGGTAAAAACATCTGTGCTAAAAAATGCGTGGTAATGGTACAGCATGATGAAAACCTCGTTGTAAAGGCTGTTGACCCCAGTGTCAGAGGATGTGAGGTAGTTTGAAATGTGTGACTGGAGATGGAATGTAAAACTATGATGAAGGAGAAGATTTAGTTTTCATTAGTGCAGGAGTTTGCATCAGAAGCCGCACGAGGAGAGAATGTCAGAGAAAGAAGTGGTGTACAGTGAGAAAAGACAAGGTTCAACAACCAAGTCATATGGACGTGCACTAGAGATGGGGTGGGTGTAGATGTCTTTGAGCCCCAAAAGGCTTAGTATGAGTGGCTGGAGAGATAAAATGCAAACTAGTTGTGCAATAAGAAAGGTGAGTCCAGGGATGAATCTTTAGTAAATGCTCAACAGTATCAAGGCCAGTGGATAGCTCCAAAAATATGAGTGTGAAAGAGATTTAGTTGTAGTGTGCAGGGTTGAAGAAGTTACATGTGTGTGTGCACTGTTGCAGTGAAGTGGCGAGTATGAAACCGACTAAAAGGAGTTGCGGCTGACTAAGTTATTTGAGGAGACTTATATTGTGTAGTTAGTGAAAATTAGAAAACCTACTATCTTAAAGAGTAAAAAGAGTTGAAAGACTGGGGAACAGTTTGCAGGAGATGAAAGTTAAGTAGTTGGATTTTGCTTAGGAGACAAGGAACCACTGCAGATTTTAAACATGTCTGACATATGCCATTGGGTAGCTGAAAAGTATGCCAAACAGAGTACCACATTGGATGTGTGGGCTAAAGGTGTGAAGGTCTGAGGATTGAAAGAGTTGGATGGCACAAGATGTGTTAGCAGATCTGATTATTGGAATGAGTTCATTTGGGGATCTGGTACCGAAATGAGACTGTTGATTGATGTGGTAGCCGTGTATGAGGCTGGCAGTGGAGCACTGTTAGACTAAGTGCAAGTGCTCCCTGTGTAAAACGTATCGGTGATTGGTTTATCCATGATTAGCATATTTGATTTACCAGTAAGTCCCTAGTAAAGTGCACCAGGTGTGCCCAGCACCTGTAAATCAAATGCTGCTAGTGGACTTGCAGCACATATTGTGCCACCCACATGAGTGGCCCTGCAAACATGTCTTGGACCTGCCACTCCAGGGGCTGTGTGTGCCGTTTTAAACTGCCATTTAAACCTGCAACTGCACCCTTGCCAGGCCCAAACCTTCAGTTTGACTACATATAAGTTACCCCTAAGGTAGGCCCAAGGCAGCCCCATGGGCAGGGCGCAGTGTATTTAAACAGTAGGACATGTTATTATGTGTTTTACATGTCCTGAGTTAAAAACACATTTTTGAGTGAAGTTGTTTTTTAAATTGAATTGCGTGTTTGAAAATGCCACTTTTAGAAAGTGGCGTTTTCTTGCTTAACCATTCTGTGCCTCTGCCTGTCTGTAGAATACACGTCCGGGTTGGCTGACAGTTGGCCTCTGGTGCATTAGTTCTAGACAGTCACACGAAGGGAGCTGAGGTGTGCCTTGCATATCTTGGTGGCCCAGCTCCAGGCTGATGGGACTTCCTGAGCTAGAGTGATGGTAGGAGTTGTTACTGACACCTGAATAGGGCTGTGTCTGTCCTCACATAAAGCTGTCTCCACCCCCCTGTAGAGTGTCTGGAGACAGATCAGGGGAAAAGCAGGGTATTGTGCTCTACAAAGACTTTCATTTGAAGTTTTCCTACTTCAAAGGCAGAAAGGGTTATGGGTATTGGACCTCTGACACTCCAAAATTAGAACACTTCTGGGTTGAGGACATTCTTCCAGGAAAAAGAGATGAATGATGTAGGAGGGATTGTCACTCTGTCTGTTTCTTTGTTGTGCTGGCCTGCTGCTTGCTACTTCTGTTCTGGGAGTGAAATGCCTGGACCTTCCTTTCTACATCCTGCTTCCAAGGTTCTCCAAGAGATTGTGTGTGCTTGCCTTCAGTTAAGAAATCTCAGGGCCAATTATAAGACTTCACCTGCCAGTGCCAGGGCTCTTCTGCTGTGAGTCCTGAATTGCCAAGTGGCGTCAAATCCAGTTCCTGGGCCCGTGAAAGTGTAACCTGGTGATCTTAAAGAGAAGATCCATGCATCGACTCTTAGCGCCTGTTTTCTCAATGCACCGATGCAAAAGATCGACACACCGCCGCTGCCTGCACAGAAGCATGGTTCCCGCTTGAAGCATCGACTACAGCTTTCACTGCAGGCCCCAGCAGCACATCAGAAGAATCACTGTAGCATGAGTCATGAGCACCATGTCACCAACTTCCGTGGCGCCCGCTCCAACCCCAACGCAGCACATGATTTGCGGCTGAGGTATCTCCTGCTACATAGCTGTGAAATCGACACAGCTCCTGCATTGCCGCTGTTGCATCGACGCAGTGTGTTTGCATTTTTGATGCATCATCCCTCGACGACAATTCTTCCTCGACACTGCGCCGCAGTAAGGAATCAAGACCATGTTACAGACACCGACGCATAATCTCCCCTGCCAGTAAGGAACTGGCGCATCTCCTCTCCTGCCAGTAAATAACCAACTCATCACCTCCCATGCCAAGCAGTAAGGAACTGACACATCACATTCCCTCTGTAGTAAGAAACCTCACCTCCCCTGTGCCTTACACCATCTTTGATTTTTCACACATCTAAGGTACTTTGTACTAAAATGAATGCTTCCATTGATTTCTATGGACTAAACTTGCTTAATCTTTTTAAAGTGATATTTTGACTTGTGTATGCTAGCTCTATGTTGTTTTGGTCTTGTTTTATTCAAATAGGCATTCGCTATTTTTCTAAACTGGCGTGGACTCGTTTTGTAGTGTTTTCAATGTGTTACTGTGTGTGTTGGTATAAATGCTTTACACATTGCCTCTGAGATAAGCCTGACTACTGGTGCTAAACTACCAAGGGCGTGAGCAGGGGTTATTTTAGCAGTTTGACTCCCTTACCCTGACTAGAGTGAGGGCCCCTACTTGGACAGGGTCCAAAGCACTCCCAACTAGAGACCCCATTTATAACAAGCCACTATGTAGAGAAGTGACGGTGTTCTTATTATTTGTTATTTTTGAAGAGAGATATGCAGCAAAAGATAGGTGGGAAGGAGCGAGTAGGGTATTGATGTCCTGCAAGTCACTGGGGGTAGAGGTGGAGTGAGGTGCTAAGGGTTCGAAAGTAGGATGATTTAGCATTGCTGAGGTTAATGTAGAGTATTCTCAAGTCATGTTTGAAGTCCCTGAGGTAGGACGTGCACTTGATCTTGCACAATTTGCGTAGAACTGTTCTCCTTGTTTGATTTGAGATTCTGAAGACAGGGATGTCCATTGCTGTCGATGATGGGTGATGGGAGAAAGCTGTAGTGGATAGTGTTTGCTCCATGGTGCTTTTAAGAGGTGAGATGATATGTAGTTTAGAGGTATTGCACGGGGTATTTGTCCGTTTGGTACAGCTATGCATTGGGGGAAATCTAAGGATGTGTTTCATTTTGGAAAATGGGCTATTCGTTGGAGAAGGGAGCACAGGTGAGCTATGAACTTGCATGTGTATCAAGCCTTTGCTTGGTTTGGAGTGTGATAGTATGCTAGAAATGCAGTTGAGATGCTTTCTATTACAATGTGTTTGTGTGAGATGTTTATTGAATAAAGAGTGGTCAGGGAGAAGTGAGAACACGGTGTATTAGAGTTAAATGGCAGCTTCCTAGCCTACATTATATTTTATTCTTGAGTAGATGCAGTTTCCCCCCCAAATACAAGGTCACCAGTGAGGTTGCTGAATGGACAGCGACTTGCCAGAGTCAAGGTAAACAGTTAGAGCTCCATAAGGTTTACCTTTGCAATGGACACTCTGCTAGGTTGTCGTCTGCCTCACTACTGTTTAATGTGGCCATAGAAACATTTATCTGGGATGGCTAGATCAAGGGGGCCACGGTCTTCGGGACATACCAGTGGCATAAGTGGATAACATAGTATCCTTAACACATTGAACTTCCACTGTTTACTGTACGTTCTAGCCTAAAATAAATATCCTTTCTCATGGTCAAGAAGAAAAAGAAGACTTGGAAGCACAATGTCCTGTGAAACTCTGCAAGGAGGGTTGTCACTAATCTTCCAAAGGGAACCCACATCACTCCTGGTCTGAAAACCATGCACTGGCTTCTAGATTCAGATTCAGATTTAAAGATGTTAACATAACCTATTAGCATTGCATTAACATCAAAATATCTCAACAAAAAACAGAAGACTACAAACTCACCATTCCAAGACATCACTGTGATCAAGTGATAAGGCCTAAAGGCTCTTCATACAGCAAACAGTGTCAGAACAGAAGGGTGATAATTTCCTTCACAACCATGCGCTTTATAAAATATATTGTTGGTGCACGTTTGACTTAATTGCAAGTTGCTTCAATTTAGAACAAGTATTTGCAATGCAATCAGTCTCGCCTTTGAGAACCTATATGTATTTAGCTATGCAGCACATTAGCCTGGGTGCTGAACATCTCCTGTTCTTTAAAATGGAGGGAGAGTAAGCACAAAACTGCGTGACACGCCAGGTATGGGAACACATGGAGAGAATATTGCCTTTCAGAAGCAAATGGTATAGTCCAAAGCTCTGTTTTTAATATAAAATCAGGGCCTTCGGAGGTCATATCACTAAAAATACAAGATTTAAAAATTTTAAAAAATGGTCTACGGGTGCTCGTGGAAGACAATTTCTATGGACTGGAATCTAGAGCATGCTAAAGTCATCATTTGTCTTTATTTCGGCACAGTTTGAGCCAGAAAAGATTCACAATTCAACTATGCATAATAGAATTGGCCAACACAATACATTTTTAGTTTGTGAGAGAACAGATACAAGTGAGCAATGCAGCGCTGGAGGAGAAAGAAGGGGATCATAAAACAACAAAAACTTTTATAAAAATATTAAACACATCATATCAAAATTTAAAACTGAACCAGACAACAACAACAAAAATTAAAAATGAGCAGTAGGATGGATTAAATGTAACTACATGTAGACTCCCTAATGATCCAAACTTACAATTTAAGACCACTCTTTTTGCGAACAAAATATATTGAAAGAAGAAATCTACTAATACTAAAAGCAATCGTTCTTCTGGTATCTGATTTAATAATTCTCAAAGCCTCCTTACAAGCTCTTATACCAAGAAGATTGCATAAAGGCTTAATCCATTTTCTCCTCGCTATCAAATAGGCCGGACAGAAGAAAATGATGTGGCGATCATCCTCCTTGGAACTATCATGACACATAGTACAGAGGTCACTTAACATTGTATCATTTTGCCCTCCCTGGACCATCTAGCCAGAGTTGAATTATGCATAAGATTACCATATCTCCATTTCATAAATAGACTTTTAGCTAGGGGTGGCTCGATCTCATCAAGGAAGCTCTCAAATCTGGGGCTATCCTTGAAGATCAAGAAATTGTTTGTCAAAGTTCCTCCTCTATGCTCATTAATCGTGGTGTTTTCCATATAGCCCCAAAAAGCAGTCTTAGCCAGTTTTTTTGCGTGTTGAGGTAGGCTTTCCGGTTCCTCCCAAAATTTGGACAAGCCAATTTTCGTAAACCAAAGACGAACATGTTTGAGCCAGGCATTAGAGTTTAACACATCCAGGCTCATTATTGCTTTTAAGCCATCCCTATAATCCATGAGTTCTGGTATAGACCAAAGCCTCACCCAAAAAGTCAAGGGCCGCAAAATAGTATAATGGTCTGTTCGTTTGATATTTAAGTCCAGCATTAGTGGTACTAGAGGGGTACAATTCGGCATCCTCACAAGACTTCTGAAACATTTATTTTCATTAATTGTGAAGGCATTCTTGGACATTGGTCCCCAAATTTCAGCCCCGTACAGTGCAGCAGACTGAGCCTTACACTTAAATATCTCCAATGCCGGCGAAACTGCTTTGCAAGAGCTCGCACCATGCATTTTTATGATGGGTATGGTGTTCTGCGTAAACATCAGTTTGCTCTTCTCTACTTGGGTTTTCCATGAAAATTTAGAATCAAGGGAAACCCCCAAGTAAATGAAGCTCTTAACTGATTCAAATTTTTGTCCATTTAGTACCAAATTCCCCTTCTGAGATTAATGGGGATTTAGGGCCATACATTTGGGTTTTTTCACATTTATCTATAGTCCCTTTTTAGTACAATACTGATGAAATGAATATAGAAGTTCTTGGAGACCTCTGGGAGTTTGAGAGATTAGTATGGTATCATCCGCAAATAATAACACGGATACCCTCTCACCATTCAATTTAGGGGAATCGTTATTACAGCCTGCCAAATATTTGGGGATATCATTCACAAACAAGGAAAATAGTGTGGGGGCCAGCACGCATCCCTGGCGAACCCCACGCTCAATTGATATATTTTGTAAAAGTTCCCCATTTGGGCCCCATCGCACCTTAGCGAAATTCTCTGCATGCAACCTTATTATCTGTTGCAGCAAGCAAGCTAGTAACCCTTGCGAATGTAAAGATTCCCATAAGAGATCTCGTGGAACTAGATCAAACGCCGCTCTGAGATCTACAAACGCTACGTAGAGATGTCCCTTCCTTATGTGCACATACTTCCAATAGAGGCAGCAGAGTCTAAAAACTTGATCTACGGTACTTATTCTATTCCTAAACCCTGATTGTAACTTACTAAGTACCGAATTGTCTTCCATCCACAGGTACACCCTAGCTAAAATATGCCTAGAGTAAATTTTTTGCAAAATATCCATTAGGCTGATCGGGCGATAATTAAATGGATCAAACCGATCCCCTTTTTTAAAAATTAAAACAATTTCAGCACCCCTCCAGCTATCAGGGAAGTCAACCCCAGATGCTAATATATTGCATAAATAGTTTATATAAGGCGCCCAAACGCTCAACTCTTGTTTATACAGGTTGCCGGGAATTTTGTCTAAGCCCGGCGCTTTGCCATTTTTAACAGCATTAATGGCCATTTCTGTTTCCTCTAGACTAAAATCCAATTTTGTTTCACAAGGGATAAACCACGAGGCATCCTCACCAACAACAGTTACCAAATCGGGTTTTTTAAATAAGGTAGTGATGTGGTTAACCCAAGTAAGTTCATCAAGATATACATCTTTTGCTACTCTTCCTACGTGGTTCCCGTTCGCCACCAGTCTCCAAAACCCAACATTATCCTTTGTCTGGGCCGCTACCAGCAGGTCAGTCCAACATGCTTCTTCCCAGGCTCTCCTCTCAATCTTCTGGGTTTGCTTATATTCTTTTCTCGCTAACCTGATTTCAACTGGGGTTTTAGTCTTTACTGCCAACAGGAGACTAGCTTTTGCTTGACGGCAGATTTTACCATACCATGGCTTACTATGGGATAGATTGTTTAACTTCTGATGCTTTTTTTTTGGCATTTTAGTTACCAATAATGTTAGTGTTTTAAAGAACTCATTATGCAAATTAATAAAATTAGTAGGATTTTCAACCTCTAATGATATATTTGCATGAGAAGAAAACGTGTTAACTAAGAGTAGATAAATTTCCGCTAAAACTTCACCGTGCTCCAGTATAGAGGACCATTTTAAAGAGCGCCTATTATTACTAACCAATATTACATCGCTCATACCAGTTTGGACGTCTATTTTGTTGTTAAAACCAAACCCATTAAGCATACAAGGATTAAATAGTAGGTCATGGGGACGATGGTCGCTCTCAGACCTATCTTTTACCTCAAAGTCAGTCATATATTGCCAAATATCTAAATAAACAATTATATAGTCGAGGTTGCTTTTTGAACTATTCCTTACAAAAGTCGGGCTTTTTGCTAAATCTGCCGGAAGGCGGCCATTACATGCCCTCAAGCCAAACTCCGCAGTCAACCTCATTATTTGGACAGCCAGAACTGAACATTGTACTGGAGCAATATTATCTAACAGGGGGATGTTTTTTGCTCTATCTTCTTCTTCAAATACATCGCCCATGCCTAAAATTGGCTCGTAGTTGCAGTTCAAATCCCCGGCTATTATTACTGAATATTTGTCTGCTATTCTGTTTAGGAAAGTATCTAATTTCCCCAGAGTCACTGATTCTTTTGATAGGGCAGAAGGTCTGTTATAAAAATTAATTTGATATAGTACATTCCCATCATGTTTGGTAACTTTTAGTGCCAATATGTCCATAGAGTCAGTCTCAATTACTTCAATCTTAATTTTCAGGGTAACTTTTACCCAGATAATAAGACCTCCCGAGGCCCTACCCCTTACGGGAGGTATTGCATTGATCCCAAATATCTTATAACCTACTCTATGATGAGTGTTAAGGGACCATGTTTCCTCGAAGAAGCACAGTTCACTTGATTCGATATAGCTGGACCACTCAGGATCACTCACATTTTTGGTTAGCCCAGCTATATTCCAAGATATCAATTTCATATTTGTGACTATGCTATTACAATTACACGATTGCTCAAAAGTTTGAGAGTCAACTTTCCTACCCGTAATTTCTGTACAAGACACACCGAAGGGACTCCTATCCTCTATTCTAATGGGGCACGCACCTATGCTAGTACCGCATAACACAGATTCTGGGCATACCTCTAAGCCCCCTGGCCACCTTCGACTATCCAGGTCTTGTACAGTGCCGAGTGTCACACCTCCCTGGTCATGGTCTGTCCTTAACTTGCCCCCACCGAGATCATCATTAGTGATTCCTATTTCATCCCTTCCTGCTTTGAAATCATTATTAATCATGGCCTTTCGCATAAGGGGCCCCTCACTAATGTCAATTACATTTTCCCTGGGCAACTGCAGTCAATCTACCATATCTAGGCAGCTAAACCTATTAGCTGTAGGTATCCCTCCCCCGCTGTTAATGTATCTATAGCTCCCACATTCCGTCCCTCCCCGCACATGATGTTTGGCCCTGGTCCAAGTCCCTCCGCAATCTGGTTGCTCATCTGGGAAGTAATATTAGCTCGTTTACGTTTCGAGATGGCACCCTCCCGCCTCTCCCGCAATTGTCTACTATTTGTTTCCTCTTGAATCTCGGCTACTGTAATTTCTGGAATATTTTTCGATATAGCTGGAGGAAGCGGGTCAATTGGAAGCAGTGTTTGTGGTTGCACTAATAGATTAGGCATACTGTGCACAACTGCTTGTGTCTCTATAAGATTCACTCTATTAGTGTGTTCTGGGGTACGAGCATTAGCAATATGGCCCATAGATGATCTTTTGGCCAATGCTAGATCCTGTGACACCCTCCGTTCCATTAGGCTGATGCCTTGGTCTATTACAGAATTAGCCCGTATTATGAAACTGTCTAAGGTGCCTGTAAGCTGGGGCCCTCCCAGTGCAACCTTACTCCTGCTCTCATGTGTAGACATTTTTTGACAAACACAAGGATTAATACCACAGTTTGGTATATAAATAATGTTTACAGCAGCATAGATATAGCTACGGTTTCACAGGCAAAAGAGAAATGGCCCGGTCCGGTCTTGAGCGGCCTTGAACGGGCTTAAACGGGCCCGCCCTTGGCCCGGGCTTTGCCCGCTCGCGTCCCGCGATACGCGGATAAGGGCGTGGCTAAATAGGAGGAGGCGAGAGCGGGAAGAGGCTCCAGGTGCGGCAGATGGAGAGCCGCAAAGACTGCTGGTCCTCGCAGTCCCGCTCGCGTAGGTGTCTCCAGATCAGCCCCAAGGTGAGCACAAATCAGCCCCAAACCAGGCAGAGTTCCAGGGAAACTGGTGGAAATCCAAAGTGCTGGCAGTACTAAAAAAAAACACAAAGTCCCGACTACGAGCGGCTCCCGCGAAGCGGGGGCCGCAAGTCGTTTTCTAGTGCTGGGAGGCAGGAGCGGGAAGAGGCTCCAGGTGCGGCAGATGGAGAGCCGCAAAGACTGCTGGTCCTCGCAGTCCCGCTCGCGTAGGTGTCTCCAGATCAGCCCCAAGGTGAGCACAAATCAGCCCCAAACCAGGCAGAGTTCCAGGGAAACTGGTGGAAATCCAAAGTGCTGGCAGTACTAAAAAAAAACACAAAGTCCCGACTACGAGCGGCGCCCGCGAAGCGGGGGGCGCGAGTCGTTTTGTAGTGCTGGTAGGCGGGAGCGGGAAGAGGCTCCAGGTGCGGCAGATGGAGAGCCGCAAAGACTGCTGGTCCTCGCAGTCCCGCTCGCGTAGGTGTCTCCAGATCAGCCCCAAGGTGAGCACAAATCAGCCCCAAACCAGGCAAAGTTCCAGGGAAACTGGTGGAAATCCAAAGTGCTGGCAGTACTAAAAAAAGGCACAAAGTCCCGACTATGAGCGGCGCCCGCGAAGCGGGGGCCGCGAGTCGTTTTCTAGTGCTGGGAGGCGGGAGCGGGAAGAGGCTCCAGGTGTGGCAGATGGAGAGACGCAAAGACTGCTGGTCCTCGCAGTCCCGCTCACGTAGGTGTCTCCAGATCAGCCCCAAGGTGAGCACAAATCAGCCCCAAACCAGGCAAAGTTCCAGGGAAACTGGTGGAAATCCAAAGTGCTGGCAGTACTAAAAAAAACACAAAGTCCCGACTACGAGCGGCGCCCGCGAAGCGGGGGCCGCAAGTCGTTTTGTAGTGCTGGGAGGCGGGAGCGGGAAGAGGCTCCAGGTGCGGCAGATGGAGAGCCGCAAAGACTGCTGGTCCTCGCAGTCCCGCTCGCGTAGGTGTCTCCAGATCAGCCCCAAGGTGAGCACAAATCAGCCACAAACCAGGCAAAGTTCCAGGGAAAGTGGTGGAAATCCAAAGTGCTGGCAGCACTAAAAAAAGCACAAAGTCCCGACTACGAGCGGCGCCCGCGAAGCGGGGGCGCGAGTCGTTTTCTAGTGCTGGGAGGCGGGAGCGGGAAGATACTCCAGGTGCGGCAGATGGAGAGCTGCAAAGACTGCTGGTCCTCGCAGTCCCGCTCGTGTAGGTGTCTCCAGATCAGCCCCAAGGTGAGCACAAATCAGCCCCAAACCAGGCAAAGTTCCAGGGAAACTGGTGGAAATCCAAAGTTCTGGCAGTACTAAATAAAACACAAAGTCCCGACTACGAGCTGGTCGTTTTCTATCAAGACAAATAGAGGCAGTTGAACAGTAAAAAAAAATCCTGAAGCGAAAGCAGACAAGTCCTAGGGCTGATCTCCAGAGACCACATAGTACATAACCATATAAGTATATAATAAGTATATACTAAAGTATATACAAGAGGTCTCGAATGCTCGACCTAAACACACAAAGGGGAAAGAAGGAGGATGAGAAAGACTTAAGTACCGTCACAAACGGGAGACAGCAGGAACCAGCAAGAAGAATAAAGGAGCCATGGGTGTCAGGTACTGGATTAAAGAGGCCTGGGGTGGTTTCATTTCTAGAGAGCCCTGGTATTCAGCCCACCGGCATTTATTTAATAGGGCTTCCGAGCAGAGCTTTGGGCACCGGTACTCATTATTTGACAAATTAAGCTCCGACGCAACTGAAAAATACTTTTCCTTCGACGATGCACACAGCACTCATCCCACTGTGGCGCAGTGCTTTCCTATTCACATTCCACTCGCATGCTCCCGCACCCCGTGTGTGGAAGTGCTTCGGGCTCGTGCCCTGACCAACTTGTTCCTTTTATGGACTGTAATGGAAGTGTAGTTCCTTGTGCGCTGCAGGGCTCGAGGTTTACTGCTCAGGTGTCCCAGTGGGAGAAACACCGAGCAGCTGAAGAACGAGGCAGGAAACGCTGAAATTACCCAAGAGCATAGCTGCCAAGGTTTTAGATTGCTATGTGTGACATTTACATAATTTCTGTGTAATTATGAGTGCCATTAGAACCACTATGAGTGACACTTTTCTCGCCAGCAAAATCAACCAATAAAAGATGAGGGAAACATACATATCAGAAATCTGACCCATTTGAGCAACTAGAAACTCTAAGATCTTAAAACTGCTGCAAATTCATGAGGTGGCTGAGTCATAATTACAACGAAGTTATCAAAATATCATACATAGCAATCTGAAACCTTGGCAGATATGAAAGAGGGCGAGCATCACTTTACATGACATAGCATTGAAGACCATGCCCATACTTCTCTTCTTGACACCGAGTCTTGTTTACTTAAATATTTCATCAAAGTGATAGGAAGAATGTGTTTTATTTTATTGCTTCTCTTGTACAATGCTGATCATATAATAAACTTGTGAATTTTGGTTGGCATAATGTATTGACTAATAAGAATAAAAAGGCAGAAGCAATGCCAATTAGACAAAAAGAAATGAAAAGGAGCATGGTAAAACAAGGAGAATAAAACAAATCACTTTTACCAGGTGGTGTTTGTTGTCCAAGACGAGGCCATACAAACAATTAATGTGATGGGAAAAGGTTTTTCACTTGGAGTGGGCAGGGGCCACCTTATTCATAAGTGAAATAAGTGAATGCTGTAAGCAGGAAAGTAAGACTTGTGGAGCAACTACTAATATTAGCCTCAGATGTCACCACTAGGAAAAAAAAAGCAGACAGCTAGAAAGCAGGTCACATGGCTCAGCTAAGAATTAGCACTAAAAGGAGCAAATGTAAATGTAAATGTATGGATACTTGTATAGCGCACGACTACCCGGAGGTCTCTCGGCGCTTGTACGAATACCGCTGTGGAACCCATCCTGGCTTTTCCCTGTGAGGCGTCCACTCCTGGGCACCCCCAAGGTGAAGGCCAGGCATCCTTAGCGTTGTGGGGGCCGTTGTGGAGATTAAGCAAGCTATTGCCCAGAGTTGCAGAGTGGGACTCCATGATTAGAATGGCACCGAGGCGAGAATTATCAGGTCCGTGGAATTTTTGAGCCCAAGACCCTCCGAGGCGGGGAATTGAACCCTGGTCCCGGGCTAGACTTCTGCATCAGGGTCTGCCGCTCTAATCATTGAGCCACACTTCTCCGCAAGGACTTGCGTTTATACTGCAGAACCACCTAACAGGGTGTGAGAGGCCCTAACACAGAGCCCAGCTGCCTCGGGGCCTATAGTGTACATTAATTAGAGTCAGCTGACTTGCAGACTCCGGCTGGCGCAGTTAGCAGTGTCATCACAGCATGGTGCTGGGCAAGCCTCAAGAGAGGCTGGGAGATACACAGTCACAGCAGGCTGTATTATTTCAAAATGAAACACCAGTGAAGTGAGCAGTCCAGGGGTCTGGCGTACCACAGATACACAATTCACTTACTTGAACGAGACAATAAACTAAGAGAACTGCATGTACTCTGTAGCAAAGAGAAACCTTTTAAGTCATTTTTAAAACATACTTACTACATATTTTCTATGCCGTGGGTTTTAGAACAAGCTGCACATGGTTTACCCTGCAGCAGAGCCTCTCTTCCTCCTGCAGAGTACATCTTCTTGCCCGCTCTGTGACCTGGGAAATGTCTGGGAGCCCCAAGAGATTGTCACATACAGGAGACTGGTTGGGCCAGGAGAGGTTTGGGACACGTTTATACTCAGGAAGGAATGTTCGAGTACTTAAATCTGGGATTTTTTTAAATTAAACCCCGGATATTTATTTTCCAGTGTAAAAAACACTTAAGCTGCTCTTTTTAACAAATGGATAAACCCTTCCTCTTGAAGCAATATCGTGATCGGAATGAGAGGACAATACTCCCTGGGGCGCACAATTGTAAATGTCTGAAATCAGTTCTTAAGTATGTTGGATTGCTGAATTTTACTTAGCCCACATGTATGGAAATAGAGAATTTTCATATTCTGCAGTGTACATTGAAATGATGGTTCTGAGATGGACAGTTTGATTGTCTTGAAAATAAATTGCTGCAAATTCATTTTGTTTGGAGCTCTGCTGCCCTCTTGTGGGCTCTGTCGGCACTGACATTGGCGCGGCGAATAAGGGAAAGCCAGAGAGCATACATTTTCTTTCGTCTAATTGCTGAACCACGGATATTGTCTCATCTACAGGGTAGGTTATATAATGGTGTGACCCTAAAGCACTGTGTGAAACAGATTAGAGTAATACCAACAAGCATTGGCAATGCAATAGGACTCGCATTTACCCGAGACCTATTGCATTGCAAATAGCAATGCGCGCAGGTGACGAGGCACGAGGGGGGTCGGCGGCGAGAAGGCATCGGACTGCGGGAGGGGGGCACAGGAAGAAAGTAGTCTGTGCTGTGAAGGGGCCAGTAGCCGTGGAAGGGCACAAATGACTGACATGGCTGTTATAGGGAGGGACTAACAAGCTTAAAACCAATCGGAAGGCAGCATTTAGAACCTAAGCCAATGAAGAAGATGGGCCGGAAAGTGGGTGGGGCTTCCACAAAGTTTCCACACTATAGTGTATACTGCATGCCTCGCAAAGCGATTGCAGCGCATTCGCGCTGCAACGCTAGGCGATACCTAAAAACTATGAAAACATGCCTCTACTTAGGCTGCTGCCTGCTAAGCACATAGATTCCAGTTCAGGTTATAGCTCAATATACAAAGTTGATAAAGATGATAAAAATGATCATGATTTATTTCGAAAACAATGTTTTACGATCTTATTTATTTCCCTTGATTTTAATATGTGTGCAAAGGCCCATTAAAGTATATCTTTTTCAGGTCTGGTTTTAGGGACAACTTTAGCTATCTCGCCAGAGTATTTTTTTTAACAATTCATACTTAATGTGTAACATAGAGCGCCTTTTGGTCAGCAGGCTTAATCCATTGGTCAGTCAAATTGTCATGCGCCCACCACAGCATCCAACATGGGACAGTGGGTCTCCCCACTCTACCCATTGGCTTCTTTCACTTCAAGTGACTGCACAAAACCTGTGCACATTGTTTTCACTAACCTAAAAATGGTGGCTTTATGTTCAGCAATGAAGTGGGTCGAAATGTGCTTTTTTATTCATGTATTTTTTAATCTTTAAATGACTACTATTTACTTTGCCTACACTTTGAGTGATTTAATTTCCATTTCCATTTTAAAGTTGTTGTTATAAAGTGATTTGTGATATTGGAACATTATAGCTTCCTGTAATTTGAGTGCTCGGTTGGGTCTTTATTTTTTTTTTGGTGATAATAAAATGCATGGCAAAACCCAAAGGCCTGTTATTTAAAAAACCATTGCTAGTAAAATTGCCACATCATCGAATGTTGTTTCGCTTTCACTTTTTTATTACAAGCGTATGACAGCCATGTTTAGATGATAGCATGATTTTTTATTTTATTTTCGTACCATATGCTGGCAAAAAAAAAATTAAAATTACATATGCTTATCAAGGATAGGCATTTCAGCTTTTCCAATGCTTTTTTATTTATTGGCATCCCTTTACTTTTGGATATTTTCCTTGTTGTCATTTCCAGCTGCTACATTTCTAGATTTTAAACTTACTTCTAGCACTTATCTTGAGCTCATCGTGTTTTGCCCATCTGAATAGTTGTATATGTATGAGACTTATATAGCCATATCTAGGGATAAAGCAAGGCTGAGTTCAAGAAAAATGTGGGATTTACATTTGATGGCGCAGTAAAAGTATAAGTGTGGGTGCCGCATTCAGGTTTTTTTTTTTATGCAACTTTTATTTATCAAAAATTTAGCAATGTACAAAAACAAGCATGCAACCAGAATAGGCATAATGATGTCACACGGACACGCAGTGCCACCCTTCATTATACAGGAGAAAGATAAAGAAAACAGAGGTGGGATTAGGGGAAACCCAACAGTAATCAAGAGGAGGGTATCATGAATAAGAAGATGCCATCCGGGGTAGGATGCCAGGGACAAAGCTCAACATGCAGTGCCAGTGTGCCGTGGGCTGGGGTGGGGGTTGGGGAAGAGAATCGAACACTCCAGACATAAAAGGGCTCCAGTTCGCCTCAAGGATATGTAATTGGTCATTCATTGTATATGTGGCTATGTGACATAATTCAAAGAACCATTCAGTTGACAGGGAGAGAGGGCTGCCGCCATTGGTGTAAGATGCAGGGCCCGATTCACAGAACTAACTTAAGACAAAATCCTAAACTTACTACCATTTTCGTATTCACAGAAGGTACTTACTCATTTTGGTATTCACAGAAGACACTTACTCATTTCGGTATTCACAGAAGTTAGGAGTCCTAAGTTTAGGACTCCTAAATGCCTTCTGTGAATACCGAAAGTCTTAAAATTAGGATTTTTCTCAGTTTAAACTTAGGAGTCCTAACTATACTACTACTAAACTAAGAAAAATCCAAATTTTAAGGCTTTCGGTATTCACAGAAGGCATTTAGGAGTCCTAAAGTTAGGAGTCCTAACTTTACTATTACTAAACTGAGAAAAATCCTAATTTTAAGACTTTTGATATTCACAGAAGGCATTTAGGAGTCCTAAAGTTAGGAGTCCTAACTATACTACTACTAAACTGAGAAAAATCCTAATTTTAAGACTTTCGGTATTCACAGAAGGCATTTAGGAGTCCTAAAGTTAGGACTCCTAACTTCTGTGAATACCGAAATGAGTAAGTGCCTTCTGTGAATACCGAAATGAGTAAGTGCCTTCTGTGAATACCAAAATGGTAGTAAGTTTAGGATTTTGTCTCAAGTTAGTTCTGTGAATCGGGCCCGCAGAGTTTGGCCATGCAAGGGATGTGGCTAGCCATTGACGGTCATGGGCAATCATGCTGGAGAGGCACGAGAACTCATGGAGAAGGGCCAGGTGTGGAGAAGGAATAATCCGGATGGGACTGTAATGTCACAGTTGCCTCCCGACGTGGGACCAGTATGGGGTTATAGCAGGACAAGATCACAGGACATGGAGAAGATCACTGTGGGCAATGGAGCACAGCCAACACAAGTCATGGGGTAAGAGCTTGGCTTTACGGAGTTTCCGGGGGTCCAGTACCAGTCCTGCTTTTTGTTTTAAATTAAAGGAAATCCATGAAATAGTCTCAAACGACCTAACCATGATCCAAGAGCGGAGACGCCCAGTCTTCTGGGGAGTACGCTTTCCCCAGGAGAGGTTGCCACAGTAGTCTAGTGGCTGAAAGGTATGGGTCAGAATGCTGGCCCTTAATAAGGCAGACAAATATAAGGAGATAACCCATAGACCCAGGTGGGACCCGGGTAGATCTAGTATAACAAAACAACAATGTCTCAACAGGTAATCATTTAGTGGACAAATTTGTAGAGAGAACAAATCATTTGCAGTGCAGAGGTAAGAAAGGGCGACCACAATAATTTGGAGGAAACATATAGAATGGTCTGTATTTAGACAGCAATAGTTATATTAACACTATATTAGATTGTATGTGGGTGTAACCCAAACATTCGTGTGCACATACGTGCTCATGTAGGAGGTGAACGTCGCAGGTGACATGTGAAATAAAGTGAATAACAGCGAAAAAGGCGGCACAGAAAATGATTTGAAGAATGGTTACAAAACAATATATTGATAGTCCATGAAATAATCAACTGATTTAAGAAACCAAAGAACACCCAAGGATGCGATGAATGGTCGCCGGTGTTTCAACCTGTAAGAAATTCAGGTCTTCATTGAATTTGTCCACTAAATGATTACCTGTTGAGAAATTGTTGTTTTGTTATGCTTGGCCTTTATTTGTTTGTTGTAACGCTTTTCGCCCTAAGTGGGATGGGTATGCCCAGACGTGGGTCCCGTGCTCACTACGCCACTGGAATCAAGCTATCCTGGCTGATGACGGCTGATAGCCAGAAACCGGTCCTAGGATGCTTGATTCCGGTCCAGGGAAGACATGGCTTGGCAGTTCGGGCTGGACTGTTCCCATGAGGCACAGGGTCAAGACTGATTTGCATATGGCCATGTCTGAACTGGGGTGGCGTAGTGGGCAAAAGAACGATGGATTTAACCCAGATCTCTTGACTGGGGGAGAATGTCTGCATTGTCAGCATTCCGTCCATCATTTGTTTGTTGTAACGCTTTTCGTCCTAAGTGGGATGGGTATTCCCAGACGTGGGACCCGTGCTCACTACGCCACTGGAGTCAAGCTATCCTGGCTGATGACGGCTGATAGCCAGAAACCGGTCCTAGGATGCTTGATTCCGGTCCAGGGAAGACATGGCTTGGCAGTTCGGGCTGGACTGTTCCCATGAGGCACAGGGTCAAGACTGATTTGCATATGGCCATGTCTAAACTGGGGTGGTTTAGTGGGCAAAAGAACGATGGATTTAACCCAGATCTCTTGACTGGGGGAGAATGTCTGCATTGTCAGCATTCCGTCCATCATTTGTTTGTTGTATGGCCTTTAATAAAGGTCACATACAGACCAGATGCAAGACCTCTATACCAGCCGAAGTCCTGAAGATATTATAGTAAGGGGGATTGCGGAAAGTCCTCAGCAAGGTGGATGCTGGTCGCTTTGAGGTAATGGGATAGCTGGCAGTAATGCCAGGCTTCCTCTGAGCGGAGCCTGAATTCAATGCACAACAGATCAAAGGACTTAAGCCTCCAACTGTTGAGGACCTGGTCAAGGCAGTGTATGCTGTGGCTTCTCCAAGCCGGCCAATCGAACGGGTGACCACCTATTCGGAGCATGGATTTGTGTCAGACAGGAGCTCGCTGATGCAAAAAAGGAGCCACTCCCAGTAGCTGTTGGACTTCCCACCAGGGCAGGGAGGTCGTCGTCAGGCTCAGGTGTGGAGCCACTCTTGGATCCTTAGGCAAGAGGTATGGGGGCAACAGCATTGTTGCAAGCCCAAGAAGGTGGTGTTCCAGGTGCGCCAAGAACTGGGCATTCCGGTTAAAGCGCATTTGGATGGCAACCTGGGACTGATCCATTTTAATGCTTGCAGTTAGTCCTGTGGATAGTTGGAGTGGTGAAGACACTAAAGTACTTAAACTTCCCTTTCGCCCAATAAAAGGTGATGTTCTGTCCAATCCTTCCCAGATATCCCTCTGATGTCCCACACCTAGCAGCTCAGATCTATCCAAATTTACTTTAAAACGGATACATCCCAATATCTTGGTAAAACATTAATCACCCTCAGTATGGACTGTTCTGGGTTTCTTAAAGTCAGTGATATTTCATCTGAAAACTGTATTTTGCATATTGAACCATCAAAGCCCATTCCCTCTATCTCCTCTGTCTACCTGACCTTTTGGCCTGGTATTCTCTTTCCACAACAAACAGCAATGGTAAGGGGGGCATCCTTATCTTGTAAAATGTTTTCGCCAGAAGCAAAATGACCTGTCACCATTTACTACCACCCTGGCAGTTGGTAAAATATAGTTCACCCAAATGTACTTTTGCATTGCAGGGTCTAGTCCAATTTTGTTTAGTACAGACTTCACAAATATCTTATCACATCTATAAAATATTTGTTTGGTGTCTAAGTATACGTTGACCAACAGCATCTAACGTTTGTTTAAATGTATCTAGTAGGTGCAGTGCTCTCCTTACATTGGCAAATGTTGGTCTGTCTATGATGGAGTCTGATTAGTCTGGCTCTATCCAAAGAAGGTTCTAGGTTTTATAGTCTGTTGGTTAGAATTGGTCAAAATTGAGTAATGTGTTCTGCCCATAGGATGCGCACATGTCTTTTGGTTTGCCTTCATAAGGTATCAGTGGTATATCCGTTTCTCTCACTGATAGTGTTACAACCCCTATCTCACTGAATGTATAATTTCACTATTTGGGATATAGGAAGTGGACTAAAGTGACTAGTTGTTTTAGGTTATAGTTGTTGCCCAGAAGAACGTCTGTGACATAAGTCTAGTATCTTTTGTTGGCCGATGTATTTCCTGCAGACCTAGCACCTCTGGGGAATCCCTCAAAATATAATTCCAGATCCTATGGTGCTTGAATGGGAAATGAATTCCCCTAACATTCCATGTAATTATTTGCACCACAAACTCTGTGATGAAGTCACCCTTTTAGAGAGGAGTTGGTCTAGATTCTCCGTTTTATCATCTCTATCTACCTAGTCACTGGTTTCTGTGCGATAAGTTCCTGTGCTTAAATACCATCCCTCCAATTGACAACTAACTTGAACAGTAACAAAGAAAACCATAACTAACCTCAAAGATGATCCCTGCAGTGAGAATTAGATACACCCCATGCGTGACAATGAAATCACACCTGTGGCCATACTCCTCCACCACCCTCCCCCAGCACACTCCCAGTGCTCAACATCTGCTGTCTCTTTAACAATAAAATTCTGCAACAAAACGGTGCAGAGACAGAATATCGATATAAAAATATCGATGTTCACAAATATTGTGGTGAAAATATCGTTGGACAAGAATATCGAAAGAAAATATATCGTGGTGTAGAATATTGATTTTGGGTAATTAATATCGATGTAAAAAATATCGAGGTGTTTAATATCGTTTGCAAAAATATAGATGTTAAAAATGTCGATTTTTTTTATTAATGTTATGTGTTTTAGTATATATTTTAAATGTTTGTGGTGCATGTTTTTTTTGTATAAGAATTGTTTGTATTTTTACTATATGTGTTAAAATTTTAGTAGTTATTTAAAAAAAAATTGTTTGAGTTTTGCATTTTTAGTTGCGTAGCAGGTTGTGGGTTTATAGAGGAATAGGGTGGGAAGTAATTTGAATAAATAAGATTAATTGATTATTTTTAGTAGTCATTATTTTTTTTGTTAGAATTTTGCATTTTTTTACTGTAGCGCGTCATGGGTTTATAGGGGTATAGGGTGGGAAGAAATTTAATTATAGTAAATGTATTGATTATTTATTAATATTTGTTGAATTGTGATGTGTTAAATGTGTACATTATTTTTTTATGAATTATTTAATAACTAGTTAGTTAATTATGATTAAATAATTGGCAATTAATTATGTTAATTGTGTAATTAGATTTAGGTGTGTGTTGTGGTGTTTATTGGTGAAAATGGTGAGAAGGGTGGGAAGTAATTTATTTTTAATTGATAAATTGCTAATTAGTTGTTAAATATTTTGAATTAATTAATTATTAATTAATTATGGTAATTGTGCAATGAATTTTAGGTGTGTGTTGTGTTGTTTATAGGTGTAAATGATGGGAAGGGCAGGAAGTAATTTATTTTTACAAATTAATTAATGATTTGTTGTTAATTAATACAAATTAAGTATTTAGTAATTAATTATGGTAATGTTGTAATTTATTTTAGGTGTGCTTTGTGCATATTAAAGTGTTATACAATGTGTATTTAATGAATGTTTATTAATCTTTATGATTAATAATAATTTTTAAAATCATTATTAATTATGTTAATTACGGAAATAAGTGTAAATAAAAAAGTTGCATTTTTTTAGATGATGTGGTGTTATAGGGTAGGAAATAAAATAAATACATTTATGTTTTAAATGTTTTTTTGTTTGTTAATATTTGCTTATTTAAAAAATATTGTTTATAAATGTATTTATTAGTTTATTTTACATAATAGTTGTACCTTTTTGTTATATGAAATTAATATATTTAGGTGCCGATTCCGATCCTGTAAAACCCGGGTACGAATGGTCGTACGGAGCGTTTTCTCCGTACGACTCGTACCCGGGAATTCCACCTTACAAACCAGCAAGTACGATTCGTACAGAAATACCATTTCCGTACGAATCTTAAAAAACACCGTATGGCTAAAAAATACATACAATTCTGATCATGGACAGCGCGTCCGCGACGTCCGCACGGAGTCAGGCAGCGTTTTACGGACCAGCAAGTACGATTCGTACCCACAGCACTCCGCACGGCTATATTTTTACGGGAGCCAAAAAGTGCCGGAAAAGCTAAGTACGCTGCGATGCATGACGATAAGGGGGCCCGCTACGCGACGTACATGCCATCACCCACATGTGTCATCATGTATGGTGCGTACCCCAACATTGCATATGTACGGACCGTACCCCCCACCCCCCATACGTCCGCACTGTACCCCCACCACCCTGTACGTACGGACCGTACCCCCCACCACCCCCGTATGTGCGGACCGTACCCCCCACTACCCCGTATGTACACACCGTAGCCCCCACTACCCCCATATGTACGGACCGTACCCCCCATCCGCGTATGTCTGCACCGTACCCCAGGCATACCCCCCCGCGTATGTCCGCACCGTACCCCAGGCATACCCCCATCCTCGCGTATGTACTGACCGTACATACGCGAGGATTAGGGTACGCCTGGGGTACGGTGCGGACATACGCGGGTGGGGGGGGTACGCCTGGGGTACGGCGTGGACATACGCTGGTGGGGGTACACCTGGGGTACGGTGCGGACATACGCGGGTGGGGGGTACGGTCCGTACATACGCTGGGTGGGTGGTACGGTGCGGACGTACAGGGTGGTGGTGGGGGGTACGGTCCGTACGTACGGGGGTTGGGGGGTACGGTGCGGATGTACACGGGAGGCTGGGAGGCTGGGGGGCCGTACGACTCGTACCTTGGGCACAAGTGTACTCGGGGTAGGGGTCGTACACATTTCGCTCCGTACGGGGCCTTTTCCATGCGCTTGTGTTTTCGGGCGGGCGGTACGGATCGCACTTGCGCGCTTGGACTTCAGTTTTACGATTTGTATGTAAAACTGTCCGGGGACGTCTCATAGACTTTTCCCGAGGCAAATCGTATGTATTTTTCACGTACGAATCGTACTTCGCCATTTGTACGGGACTTGTACGATTCGTACGTAAAAAAATAAGGATACAAGTCGTACGGGAAAAAAAAATCCAGGATCAGAATCGACCCCTTAATGTTAATGTTTAATATATTTTATCTTATATTTTTAAAATATTGTTTATTTCTTTTTATGATTAATTAAACATTTTCAATTGTTTAAATGGTATTATTATTTTTTGTTTATCTGCTATCCAACACTTTCTTTACTGTTGCACTCACTGGAGTGGTAATAGTAATTTTTAGCCTTCCGCTATCCAGCAATTTCTCTACTGTTGCACTCACTGGAGTGGGAATAGTAACTTTTACTCCTCCGCTATCAAACACTTTCCTTACTGTTGCACTCACTGGAGTGGGAATAGTAATTTTAACCCCTCCGCTATCCAGCACTTTCCCTACTGTTTCACTTACTGGAGTGGGAATGGTACTTTTTTCACTGCCGCTATCCAGCACTTTCTCTACTGTTGCACTCACTGGAGTGGGAATAGTAACTTTTACCCCTCAGCTATCCAACACTTTCCCTACTGTTGCACTCACTGGAGTGGAAAAAGTAATTTTTACCCCTCCGCTATTCAAAATGTTCCTTACTGTTACACTATTTGGAGTTGGAATAGTTTTTTTTACCCCTGCGCTATCTAACATTTTCCCTACTGTTGTATTTATTGTACTGTGAAATGTACGTTGTAATTTTTTTAGAATAGTTAGGTATTTTTCAATTTTAAATTATTGATATAAGTATTAATTTTATTTTTTTGTAATTTAAAAGTTTACCAATTAAATAAAGATAATTGTTAATAAATTATTTGTAAGTAAATATATGTATATGTATAAGTTATTATATGTGTGTTTATATTGTTTAAATTAAGTTTATTTGTAATATTTAGTTAAAATGTATATTACATTTAATTTGTTATGTTAAAAATAATATTAATATTTAATATAAATGTAGTAATGAGGTCCACGCAGGTAGGATGAAATTCAGAAAGCTTTATTGAAGATAGTTACATATAGAAAGGTTTGAGTACAGCAGGTAGTAAAGTTCTGTAAAGCAGCCCCACCAGGAGCAGCCTGCTTGCTGCTCAGCCCATTCTCAAATGTCACTCCCAACCTCTAAGGCACCCAACATTCCAATCTCATCATTACTCCAACATTCCGTGCAGCACACACACAAACACACTGGCTGAGCAGGGGGTGTAAAAGGCATAACAAGAACAAGAGGATTCTACATATCCCCCTTTCTTATACAACGGAAGCAAACGTCCAATACATTAAAGAGATGTAAAAATGAGAACCCATTAAGGAAAGAGCTGAAAGGAATGCAAATGCAACAGAGGAAGTAAAGACAAGAAAAGGACAGAAAGGAACGGGCGAAGAGATAGGTGTGGGAAAGCAAAGAGGAAGCATAGTGTGAGTGGCAGAGATAGAAATAACCCATCCTTTTCAACGAGGAGAAGATTAAAAAGTCGTAAGAAACAACAAGTAAGTAAGAGGGCATAGTCGCACCAAAGACTACCTCCAAACACAGCCACTGGCCAGGCAGGCAAGCAAGCAAGGAAAGACGTGGCACGACGTTAACTGGACACATGACTAACACCCAAACCCCCGAAGAAGAGAAGGAATGATTTCCTCCAGAACAAGGGAGAAAGAGAAAAACACTACAGAAAAGGAAAGACAAGAGTTAAAGGAAGAATGACAACAATGTGTGTAGTTCTGGTTCCAAGGATGAAAAGGGAAAGTAACATCACGTAGAATACTGAACAATATCGAAAACAGAGGAGAAGAGAGAAAATACAAAGTGTATCACTAATCCTCCTTTGTTTTCATATTGACGAAGTAATATAAACTAAACATTGTGTTGCATATAAAATATACAATGTAATATGATATAAGCATAACATAGCAAGAAAATGACAGTAATAAGAACAACCCCTGTGTAGAGGTCACCACCTGTGTAATGTACTAATAGGACTTAATCCTATAAAAGACACCCAGTAAGAGGGTGACAGTGTAAGACAAAATGGGACTAAAACCATGACCTTTCCCTGAAATGAGGGCGTAAGCTAATGTGAATGGGACTGACCCCAAACAGACACACCCTGTGTTATAGTAACAATGTACGAGAAGATGGTACAGACCCATGACCTACCCCAAGACGTAAGGGAGGATAACTACAGTAAAAGGGAACTGAACCCAAAAAGACACACCCTGTGTAAGGGTAACAGTGTACTTGAAGATAGGACTGAAACCCATGAACGTGTAGTTGGGACTGACACCCAAAAAGACACACCCTGAGAAAGGGTAACAAACTACGAGGAGATGGGACTTAAACCCATGACCGACCCCTGAAATAAGGGTGGTTAAGTAATGTAAGTGGGAAGATAAACAAAATGGGACTGACACCCATAACCTGCTCCAAACGAAAGGGAGGTAGGAAAACGTAAATGGGACTAAGACCCATGCAAT
This sequence comes from Triturus cristatus, assembly GCF_964204655.1. Taxonomy (NCBI): domain Eukaryota; kingdom Metazoa; phylum Chordata; class Amphibia; order Caudata; family Salamandridae; genus Triturus; species Triturus cristatus. Next base: position 551,668,185 of record NC_140584.1, read on the forward strand.
GATTGCCTGTGTAAGGACAACCCCCGTTTAGAGGTTACATACTGTGCAATGTAGTATGGATTACTACCCATAGAGCAATACCCTAAGAGAGGGTGGAAACCATAATTAGCCCATGTTGGCAAATGTAGAGTTACAGAATGGGGCTGGTACCCATTCCCATCCCTAAAAGTAACTAGATATCACAACATTAAATTGAATGTAAAACAGTTCCTAGAAAGTTGATGTGAGTATGGTCTAGACTGCAGTAGGTAATCCAAAGTCCATGCTGACTATGAACGTTTGGGGTGCGCTTGTCACCACAAACCTGTGTGAAAATGCCAGGTTTCTCAATAAGCAAAACTTGCCTCTTGCTGACTGGAGTGTTCGTCCAGAGAAAGATTAATATATCGACCAAGGAGCTGGAGTAGGCAGGTAAAGAATAGAAACCCACCTCTCAAGAAGAAATTACCACTTGAGACCCAAATCGGCAGCATGCACTGTCCACTGTGCTTTTTCCTGACACCAAACATTATGCGGCAAAACAAACATGAAGAAACCTCTAATGGATGCAGATAGTAAAAGCTCCGTGGCTGTGAGCCCAATGTCAATTTAAAAAGAAAACAGCATGACACGGGCCAATAAGTTTGCAAAAGGCGAGTCACCTACCAGATGCGTCAGTGGTGAAAACTCCCCTTCACCTCACGGCAAGCGAAGAGGCACGAGTGTGCCTCTCATCATCACCAAACATTAGGACCATACAACAACTTTCACCCCAGGGCACGAAGAAAGGAAAATTCCAAAAAATGGCGAAACAAAGCTCGCGCACCAACTGCCATGGCAACGGTAGTAACGGCAACAGAAACGGTAAGGCGTTGACATCATGAGGGGAAATGTTATCACCACAGATAACAAAGTGTTAGTTAAGACTGTATCTTTCAGTCATAGAAGAAGTGGAACAACTGAAATAAAAATACACAAATAGTTTACGCCTACTTGAGCACAACCATGCAGTTCCTGTGTGGCTCCTTAATAGATTTCCTCTTTTTACTACAGAGTTCACCAGACAAATTCCAAGATCCTTCATTAGTGATGAAACAGAAATGCACATTATGGCACTTTGTAGCTACATGTCTTCCAAACACCGAAGCACCGTATTGGCAGGTTGTAGCCAGCACCAAACACTCTATAGAAGACAGGAATCATTTGTGCAGCGTCACTTGATGTTGAAGATTGTTGGAGGAAGCCGTTCTTCCCATCCTTGTTGACAAGCTGTATGTTGAAGTGCTTGATGACTGGTAGTAAAATTCAAAGTCCAAAGAAAGTGATCCAGATGAGCACCACACGTCAGCGCTAGGGCTGTCAGGTGGTGATGACACTGGTGGGCTGAGAGGCGTAGTGCTTCATCTTTACTTGTATCTTGTTGTCTTCTTTTCTTTTCTGTGAGGAAAATCTTTCATGTGGACATCTTTGTTGTTCTGTGAAGAATACCCTTGTATCTTCTTCTCAGTTTTTCCTTTCCTGTGAATACGTCCTCTTGTACTTTTTGTTGCCTGTGACTGTCTGTTCTGTTGTTTTTTTCATCTTCAGGTCCTCTTTAGATCGCTAGGTTCCTGAGATCTGCTTGAATCACGTAGGTAGTCACTCTAACATTCCGTGCAGCACACACACAAACACACTGGCTGAGCAGGGGGTGTAAAAGGCATAACAAGAAGAAGAGTAGGATACTACAATATTTAATACATTGTTTTTTTTATATATATTTAAAAATCGACATATTCTACATGTATATTTTTTACATCGATATTTTTGATCCAATATTTTTGTACCTACCTGTTTAAGTATAGGGAGTGGATATTTTTGTATTCTGTATTTTTACTGCGATATTTTTGTTACCAATATTTTTTACATCGATATTTTATCAGTGAACCAACTAAACAACATATCTGGACTTGTTCTCAGTATCCCTTCAACATCCCCTGATATGAGGATATTCATTCCAACATCAATTTTTCAATCAAGGCCCCGTTTAGTCTCTTTATGTCTTGTTGGTTTGGGGTATTCCCTTCTTTGTCTCCTCCTGGTGTTTGGCCCATTCTCTTATTCCCCTCCCCTGGCCTTTCATGAAGTAGTTGTTCGACTCGTAGGAAATTGCAGCATGAAAGGGAAGTCCTATTTGTATTTTCTCTGCTTCCTTCTGAGCTTTCTTGCCCCCTCCTTCAATGCCTAGCTTTTGCTGATTTCCACCTAGAGCCGTACACTCTGCAGCCAGGTAACATGTCCCTGTAGGTGCCATATGATCCCACAAAGTGATAGGATTTATCTCCCCAGTAGGGTGTTTCCTCATCATAGCATTAGCATAGCAGTGTCATCATTTGTTTGTGCATTCATGCATTTACCTTCAGTAACCCATCTGCCTAAGATGACAGTCACTACTCCTTTTTTCCAGAGGTAGGCCTTAAAAGGCCTCATTTTGTCAAGTAGTCACAACCTGTGCTATTTTTCAATTGGAGGACTCGGGTACATACATAGTCATGGTATGCCTGCTCACCTTCTCTCTCCCTTTAGATTAGTCCAGTAGCTTTGGGTCTTATTACCACATGAGGGAACAGTGTGTGGCTGCTCTTCAGCCCATCTGCCCATAGTGAGTGACTTCAGTCACGTCCCCAGCCACCTTCTAGCCTCCTCCTCTGCCTCACCTTGTCCGTGGGCTGCTGCAGACAGTTATTGAGGCAGAACCCAAAGGCAGTATTGACTGACTGTGTCTTCAACAACTTTCGGTCCAACACGGCAGCTGGCTGCTTCAGCCATCCAAGCAGCCGCGGACCATGCAGATAAAAGTGGTGGGATGGTGGGGCTGGGTTAAGGGAGGGATTCGACAGACTGCCACGAGGGAAAATTAAATAAATAATACATTTTCCCTCATCGTTACCTGTTGAAATCCCCCACCGCTCTTACCTGCACGGGCCGCGGCTGCTTCAAAGGCGCTATAGCTAAAGCAATACTGTTCACTGGTGCAGACTAACTATTCGAGGGCCTTGCCCATTTCAGTTCCCATAAATGCATCATGATTAAAAGTGTCCAGTGGACGTAGGGATGAGGTTGACAGAAGCTGATCCCTGAGGCTTCCACACTGAGTCTGCACTGGCCATGCCCGTTCCATTGCCGGCAACATCACTATATAAACCTTTTAATAGCAGAAAAATTAATTAACTGTTTCAATAAAAACCTAAAAATCTCACATTTTTGTGTTAGACATCTGCCCATTAATAATCACAATATTTCTAGATTCTAGATTAGTGAGTTTAGTTGCTGATTGTTTATGGAGCACCTCATACAATTCAGAAGCCACAAATTGCTATACTGCTCTGAGGAGTTTTAATGAGAGTGAAACACTTGTTAGGTGTTGATTTGGCAATATGAGGAAAAGGTAATATAATAAACGTGTTGCACTCCAATTTCCTGAAATTAACTTTAAACAAATAGTAACATAAAACGAATTACGTTTTGTTAAAAAGTACTGCCTATTGGAGACTAACTAGAACTCTCATAATGTCTGACCAGATGAGCTCCACCTAGATCTTTTACGCTTGGCCCGCCGTCTTATCTCCTTCTGTGACCTACGACTTTCTGGCCCCTGCTCCACTGTTCCTACTCATCCCCTGGGACCCTGGCTTCAAGACACGCTCCAGGTGGGTGCATACACTGCGGGAGCTCTTCCGTTATTGCCTTACCCGACCCTTCTGATCTCTGAGCCCTGTGCTGCCGCAATTATGGCCTGTGTGGGCCCTGGGGTCTTCCAGACACTGTGGGAGCCTGCTTTGCACTAGATGATGTCTCACTGCCTGCAAGGTCCTGGAAGGGGTCCCAGAGACTTTCTTTGCTCCTCCGACTTGTGAGCCCCCCCCACCCCCCTGGCCTACTTGGATTGCCCTTGGGTCGGGGCCCCTCTGATACTACGAGGCTGTGGTGCCGACCTGTGAGGGATCCCTGCTTGTTGGTGCATGCGCTGGCCCTCCACTGTCACTGATCGACTGTACCTCATTCACCTGCATCGGCTGGAGTGCTCTTGTCCTTAATACGCGGGATTCGTTTCGCCCTTGGTCTTCGCAGGCATGCCTCCTATGCATAGAGGCAATAAAGAGACTGACTCTGCGGCTTCCCGCGAGAATCCGGTGACCTCCTTATGGTCCAAAACGCCCTCGCATATACAGGAGGACCCTACCGCCTCTTTGGCACCCTCTGGGTTGTCCGCCTCTGGGGTGCCCATTACCCAGGCCTATATGTCATCCTTCCTGCAGGAAATCAAGACTGAAATTGGCTCCCTTCTGCAGGACTTTAAGGCCGGACTGTAGGATATCCGCAAGGAGGTCACCGAGATTGGCGACAGGGTTGATGGTCTTGAACGACAATGGACGCCAGGACGGAGGCTATTGATTAACTCTGGAAAAAGGTAACTGAACTGGATGACCAAAATATCACCCTAAAGTTGAAATAGAAAGATTTGGAAAACCGCAGTAGGCGGAACAACCTCCGCATCCAAGGTGTCCCATTGGGAACGAAGGGAAAAGACATCCTGTCATACATGGCGGACCTTCTACATGCCAACCGTGAGGGTGAGGGCACCTCGCCGCCCATGATTGACAGATTGCTTTGGGGGCCTGCCCCCCGCAACCGCCCTAACTTTGTCCCGGACATCATCACGAGAGTCACTTCTTTGCGGACAGAAAAGCCATCCTTCATAAGGTGCAGGGAGTACAAGTGGTCTCTTACAATGGGCATTCCATACAAATCTTCCAAGAACTTGCACCTTCTACGCATCGCCAGAGGAAGAACTTCAAGCCTGTGATGGACAAGTTGCGAGACCTTGAGATCAAATATCAATGGCGCCACCCATTTGCTTTGATGTTTACCAGGGAGGGTAGGTGGCAGGTTGTCCGGTCCCTACAGGAGGCACAGCGTCTCCTCCACCTTCCTGTGGACTCTGACAATGATGACCTTCCATCTTCTCGCCCACACCCTACGGGCCCATTCTGGCCGGAATGGTCCACTGTCCCTCCTCCTCATTCCAGACGCCTCTCGAAAGAACTTGAATCGTCACAAGCCAAGCAGGATGCCATCAACCGAGTTCGCTCCTTGAGTGCCTCCCCATCTCTCACAAACTAGTCGCCTTCTATATTATGGTGTGCCTGGCTGTGTTCTTACCTCGCTCCCAGTCCTCTCTTCTTTCTTTTTCCTATCTTTCATTTCCCCTTCTACAGGTTCTTTTCGGATGCGCCTCTCTGAGAGGCTGGGTTGTGGTGTTGCCTTGGGAATGTGTGAAGGAGCTCTTGGTCACTATGTGGGGTGGACAGGCCCTTTGCCCCTGTGCTTTATCCACTCTCTTTGCCGCACTTCTCGACGTTTCTCCCCCTCCCCCGCGCGACCCTGGGGTGCTGCTTGTTTCCCAGTCCTGCGGTTTGTCTCCTTTTGCTTCACTGGGGTGTGTTTGACTGGGTTCTGGGTCTGCTATGCTCTGCAATTTGCTGGTGCTGCTGAGGCGCGTTGTCCTTCCTCTCTTCCACCATGACACACACCGTTACATTCCTCTCTCTCAATGTGAAGGGACTCGACTCTACTAACAAGCGTCGGCAGGTATGGCGCTATCTATTTCAGCATGATCCTGATGTGGTTTTCCTACAGGAGACCCATTTACTTTCCTCTGACACTCACCTCATGTCCCACTGCAAATACCCTACCCAATTTTGGACATGCTCCTCGTCCAAGACTAGTGGTGTATCAATCCTTTTCAAGCCCAGCTGGCACGCGACATCCTCCCAGTGTGTGGCCGACGAAGGGGGGTGGTATCTTAAGATTGACATGGTTTGGGGTTGGGGCTCCTGTACCTTTATTAATGTATATGCCCCCAGTCAGAAGCAGGATGTGTTCTTGCACCAGGACCTTGGGGCTCTACTGCGCTCCCTCTCTAACCCTGTTGTTCTTGAAGGCGACTTTAACCTGGTTTGGGACCCTGGAACATGATCGCACTGCGCAGACACACCATGTGGCTGGGGCGATGTCGGCACTGTTGAAGAATGCCATTACTGACTTCGGTCTGGTTGATGTCTGGAGTTGTTTGCACCCGCACTCTCGAGATTATTATTTTTTTTCTCACGTTCATCGTTCCTACTCGCGTATTGATTATTTTTTCCTTTCGCTCTCTTTGGCTCACGTGCTGTGCACGGCGGACATCTCGGACATTTCTATTTCTGACCACGCACATGTTTTGCTTACGCTTCAATCTCCCACTGCCCGTGGCGCTCCCCTTCCTTGGTGGCGACTGCCCCCCAAGCCCTCCGGGACCCGGTAGATGTGGCAGAAATTCGTAAGGAGATTGAGTCCTTCTTTGTGGCCCACTCTCTTACTGATATGCCCAAGGATGTCCGTTGGGATGCCTTCAAAGCTACTATTTGGGGGGTTATCACCTCCATTTCTATTGCCCGGATCCGAGAGGCTTGTTTGGTTGAATCCACCCTCTCCTGGGATATTAAGGACTTGGAGCACGAGGACCATGCCTGTCCTTTCCTTGCTAACAAGCGACGCCTTGCTGCCCTACGCAGTCAACTGCGCTTACAGCGCACTAATAAGGCCGAGCGACTCCTTGTTAACCTTAAACAAAAAAATTATGTCAGTGGTGATAAGGTCGGAGCATGTCTAGCGCGCCGTCTGCGGGCCCAGACTGCCCGATCCCATATTGCGAAGCTCAAACACCCCGATGGCTCCTGGGCTATCTCGGAAACTGAGTCGTACTTTAATGGCCTTTTATTCTAATCTTTAGGCCCATGATCCTTGCCCACCGGAGGCGGTTGAGACGCTCCTCGATTCATGTCCTTGGGACCCTATTGATCCCGACTTTACGGAGTTACTCGATGAGCCTATCTCCCATGAGGAAATTGCTAAGGCATTGCAGCAGATCCCGACAGGCAAAACCCCGGGTCCCGACGGCCTACCGGTCGCTTTTTATCGGGTCTTCTACCTGCAATTGCGAGATCACCTGCTTCATCTTTTTAACAGCTTTACTGCTCATATGGGCCTCTCTCCTACGATGAATAAAGCGGAAATAGTACTTGTCCCCAAGCCTGGCAAGGACCTGACCCTGGCGGCTTCTTTCGGCCCCATTGCCCTGGTAAATACCGATGCCAAGATATAGATCCCGATCAGGTGGGGTTTATCCGCCACCGTCAAGGCGCCAACAACATTCGGCGGATTGCCCACTTGATTGAAAAATCGCGTATCAGAGATATCCCTGCCTGCCTGGTCTCCCTTGATGCCAAGAAGGCCTTCGATCACGTGGACTGGGGCTTCCTCCGGGCGGTCCTCCAGAAGATTGGCTTGGGACCTGGATTTATTTCTAAACTGATGGCCCCCTATGCAAAACCTACCACTCAGGTTTGTTTCAACGGCTCTACCACCGCTCCTATTTCTATCCACCGGGGCACTCGCCAGGGGTGCCCGCTCTCTCCTTTATTATTCGCGCTTCTCGTCAAGCCCTTAGCTATTGCTATATACCGCAACCAGGATATACGAGGTATCTGTCTGGGGGTACTGAACATAAGGCTTCCCTCTTTGCCGTTGATCTGCTTCTGTCCTTGCCTTCTCCGTCGACCTCTCTCCCCGCAGTGGCTGAACTCTTGGGGTCTTTTGAGGCCGCTTTGGGCTATCGGATTAACCTGGCGAAATCCCATGCTCTCAATCCCACGCTTTTGACCTCGGAGGTCCAGGGTTTGTGGGACCTGCTCCCGGTGCAGTGGACCTATGAGTTGATCCGCTACTTAGGCTTTGATCTGACTCCTACGCTCGCTTCTTGGTCCTCACTTAATTGGACTAGATTCTGGAACTCTATACGCGAAGAAATGCGTCGATGGGAAGGTCTCCCCCTGGCATGATTGGGCCACCTTCATGCTGTTAAAATGTCCCTTCTCCCTAAAATCCTTTATCTGTTCCAGTCTCTTCCTACCCCCATTCCGCACGCGGACATACACTGGTTCCATATGGACCGTGCGGTGGCCTGTAGACCATTGTGGGATTTGGCCTGGCTCACGCGTGAGGCACGTCCTCGCAGTGCCTACTTAGTTACTCCAACGAGAACGGTCTTGGAGATATGGGATAGACTGGCGCTCTCCCGGGGCCTTTACGACCTTCCCTCTCTCTTCTTTTTCTTCCTGCCCTCACCTTCCTCAGGTTTCCTTTTCTGTCTCTTTCTTGTTATATGATGGTTCTTGTGTTATTTGCCGCAAAGTATATTGGTACTGTCGCAGTACTGTTTGTATTTTCTAAGTGGGCGGGGGATCTCGCTTTGACCAGACCTTGTTAGCCTTGACCAATTGTTTGACTCAGTGGTTATGTTGTTGTGTTCTCCCTCTACTGGACAATGGAACTCTGGTTGGGCCTCTGCCTTCTTGCCCCCTACATTGCTTCCCCCCTAGGTTTGGCGAGAACTCTCTCTTTGATGTTGGCCCCTATGTTTTGGAAAGTCGTTGTGCCCTCATCACATTTGCGTTTTGAACCCTATGGAACTGGATTTATCCCCTTTGCAGGGGCCCGGGTGGATTGTTTGGTTTGTAACCACTTTTTTTTGCCCCCCCAACCTTGCCCTCCATTTTCTGCGACATGTATCACTTTTTCTTTGTTTGTACTCAATAAACAGATATTAAACAAACAAAAAAATGTCCACTTCAACCACCTACTGAGAGTAGCAACTTAAGGCTTCAGACCCTGACCTGCCAAGCCAAGCCAAAAGTTATGAAAAGGGAATCCACTTTACGAAACAGGCAGGTACGATCAAGATAGACACCAACAGTCTGACATCCAAATAGTCTAGAAGAACTTCCTCCTCAGACTGAGGATCCACACGCAACACAGGCATCACCAGTTCTTCTGAACAATGGAAAGAGGAGGGAATCTTCTGAACAAATGCACAATCAGGCATGAGAACCACCCGATCCGGATAGCACCTCAAAAAAGGCTCAGAACACAGCAACAAGCCCAATTCCCCCACACGGCTGGCCGAGGTAATAGCCACCAGGAAAACCACCTTAATAGTTAGAAACCGCAAGGACTCCTCCTCCAGTGGCTCAAACGGGGCAGATTGCAAAACCAGCAAGACCAACGGTAGATCCCACCCAGGAGTCCAGGACCTAATCACAGGTTTTTTGAGAAAACAACTCCGCAAAAGCCCGCACCAAAGGAACTACTGCCACACAGTCAGGAGCCCGAAAAACCACTCTCAGCTGCCCACTGAGCCCTCAAAGAGGAGACAGTCAAACCCAACACAAAGCCATCTTTCAGAAATTCCAAAACCTTCACAGGCTCCACAGTCAAGGCAGACCAGCCCATGTCAGAACACCAGCTCTGAAAAGAAACCCAATGCCTGGCATAAGATTTCAGGGTAGATGGTTTACGAGACTACTGAATAAAGAGAGCCACCTCAGGAGTACAACCCAGCACAACCAGGTTCATCCTTTCAACAGCCAGCTCACCAGCTGCAACCTGACCAGACATTCCCAAAACAGACAAGGAAACCTAGTGGCCAGGGGTCTACTGGAAGCCTCAAAAAGCAAAACTTCTCCCTCAATGGGTTCTCCTGTGTTGCAAACAGGTACACCTCTGACACACCAAACTTCTGCATGATGACCGCAAACACCCTCGGTCCAAGCACATTCGGACAGAGCTAACAAACTTAGTGAAGCCACTTTCGCACTCCCCTGATGATTCACAGAGCACATCACCACAGTATTGCCTGTCCACAATAGAAAATCCTGATGCAGGACCCAAGGGAGAGTATTAATCAGGGCCAACTGGATGGCCTTTATCACCCTCTAGTTGGGAAACATCCAAGCCTCTTGAACCGACCAGGTCCCCTGAACTGAATCCTGAGCCATCACGGCCCTCCAACCCAGCTTGCTGGCATCCGTCGTCAGAACCAACCTGTCCTGGAGCACAAACGGAGAACCCTTCATGAGACTCTCCACATCCAACCACCAGGCCAACTGTTGAGAGATACCTGGATTCCCCGGAATCAACTGGTTGTAATCCTTAGACCCCGGACACCAGAGGTAAAGGATGTGATTCATAAAGGGGTATAAGTGCAACCATAACAGTAGCAGCCATCAACCCCTGCACTCTCAACCACTGCCTTGCTGTGGAAGCGGGAGAGACCAAAACCGACGTCAGTTCTTTCACCAGAGTCAGCCTGCGATATTCGGAAAGGAACACCTTCCCCATTCTTGTGTTGAAGACCCCTCCAATGAACAACAGTTCCTGAGTAGGAATCAAATGGGACTTCTCCAGGTTCAGTATCCACCTGATCCACTGTAGGAGACTGCAGGCATCCTAAGTTTGAGATTGAGCCTTAATAGAAAGAAGAGGAAGAAATCAATCAGCCATCCACGTATGGAAAAACCTGGACCCCCTGTACATGCAACAACCCCACCAAAGGAGCTAAAACCTTGGTAAACACTCTAGGTGAAGCTGAGTGACCAAAGGGCAATGCCTGAAACTGGAAATGTTCGCCGCCCACACAAAACCTCAGAAACTTCTGCGAGTCCCTGTGTATCGCCACATGAAAATACGCGGCCCTCATATCCAGAGGTGTGAGTAAGTCCCCCACCGACAGGAAGGAGAAGTATCAACTGGAGCATCACCATCTTGAAGGACCGGCAAGAAATTCACAAATTCACTGCTTTTAAACCCAACACTGGACGGAAAACTCTGTTGAGTTTCCAGATCAGAAAAAGGATAGAGTAAGCCCCCTTTCCTTATTATTCCACAAGGACCTTCACAATGGCCCCCTTGCTCAACAGGTCCTGAACCCCAGCCAACAGAGACTTTTCACTGGCGAACTTGGAACAGGGGTAGCACGGAAAACTTCCAAGGCAGGCTCCACAAACTCTAAATGATACCCCAGCCTGACAATTTGCAGGACCCACTGATCCCTGACAAATTCTTCCCAGACCGGCTATAAATTCCTGAGGTGACCCTCCCACTGACACCCCCCCACCCCACAATAAACACCAGATACTCATGATTTTGCTTGACCAGCAGCATCTGAACTTCCCTGCTGGCCCTAGGACATATGGAAGGAAGGGACACCCCGGCCACGTCCCCTACCACGAAAGGGCTGAGCAATCATCTTATACTGAAACGCCTGACCAAAAGCCCTCTAATAGCCAGCAAACTTGCCCTTCAGTGGCAGCCAGACTGGAGCCAACAACTTCTTGACTTCCACTGTTTTTTTTTAATCATAGTCTCCAAAGGGTCCCCAAACAGTTTGGAGCCCTTGATGGGAATTTTCATGAGAGCACGCTTCTGTGCCGCCTCCCCCTTCCAAGGCTTAAGCCACAACTGCCGCCCAGCCACCACAGTGGCCTCGCAACTGCAGCCGAAGCACTAAGGGAATCAAAAGACAAGTCGGACAAGAAACGCCACTGTCGTTCCAGCATAGTCAATGACTTAGAGGGATCTTCCTCCTGAAGGAGCTGCACCAAGATACTGTGACAGTCTTTAAACAGTGACTGAAACAGATAACTGGTTTACGCTGCAGACCTGACAGGCAGATTGGAAGCTACAAAAGATCTCTTCAGAGCCCTTTCAAACCTCTTATCCCCAGGATCTGAAGGTACTGCATCCTCTGACACCACAAGGCTCTAAGAACAAGGCCTGCCAACAGGGAATCAACCTTCACTACTGCAGGGAACTCATCGGAAAACCCTTGTAACGGACACCGTTTTGCCAGGAATTGGGGAAATATATGTTTGTCTACATCCCTCCATTCCCCTTCCAGTACATTCCGGACCGACTTATGGATCGCCAGACATTCAGGCTCCTTTAGCTGATAATTGGCAAAGAAATCCTCCGATTCCTCAGCCCTGAGGGCATAGGAAACCCATAATTATCCTGCACATGCTGCAAAATACTGCGAAGGTCAGCCCCATGAATAAATCGCCCTTTCACCTTCTCCTCTGAATGACAGTCAGGATCAGCAGTATCAGGGTTGTCCAACTTTGGATTTTTAAAGACCAGGCCAAAGGTAGCAGAAACCACGGCCTCAATCATCCTCTGGATATCAGCTAATGAAGGAGCAGTTGGAGGCCCAGCAACCACCTCCTCCTACTAATGCTTACACTTCTCTGACCTGCTTCCCCCATCCATGACGAGTCAGAAGCCAGATGAAGCACACCTTCCTAACGATCATAGCTAATTGGCCTGAAAACCTGCCCAATCAGAACACAAACACTGGTTTCCAAGATGCCCACTAACCAATTGCCACACAGCAGAAAATACCATTCCAGTCTGCCGGCCAATCACAGTACACACCCCACTTGGCTGTCATAGTGCTGAAAAACTGCAGAGTGCCATAAAAGACCAACAGGCCCCCCTGTGACTTGCACGGCTTTCACACAGCCATGTACATCCGGAGAAGTCCCATCAAATGCCCGTAGCAGAAGAAGCCAGCCCCCTGACTAGGACCCAGCACCCACCGCGCCCCCAGCACTCTGGGCATGCAACGCAGCTCCAATGTGAGCGGATCAAAGCCTGTGGCCATTCCGTGGTAGCAGGGACTCAAGCCATGCCTCAAATCCAAGTAAATGCAAAAACAACAGTTGATGGATAGAATGCAGAACAATGTCATATATTCACCCCAGTACAGAGATCTGGGCCTAAATCCATTGTTTTTTTGCTCACCATGCCATTCCAGTTTGAACCCAGCCATATGCAAATCAGTCTTGACCCTGTGCCTCATGGGAACAGTCCAGCCCGAACTGCCAAGCCAGGTCCTCCCTGGACTGGAAAGAAGCATCCTAGGACCGGTTTCGGGGTTTCACCCCTCTTCACCCAGGATAGCTTGATTCCAGTGGCATGGAGAGCACGGGACTCACGTCTGAGCATACCCGTCCCACTCGGGGTGACAAATGCAAAAACAACAGTTGATGGATAGAATGCAGAACAATGTCATACATTCACCCCAGTACAGAGATCTGGGCCTAAATCCATCGTTTTTTTGCTCGCCATTCCAGTTTGAAACCAGCCATATGCAAATCAGTCTTGACCCTGTGCCTCATGGGAACAGTCCAGCCCAAACTGCCAAGCCAGGTCCTCCCTGGACTGGAAAGAAGCATCCTAGGACCGGTTTCAGGGTTTCACCCCTCTTCAGCCAGGATAGCTTGATTCCAGTGGCATGGAGAGCACAGGACTCACGTCTGAGCATACCCGTCCCACTCGGGATGACAAATGCAAAAACAACAGTTGATGGACAGAATGCAGAACAATGTCATACATTCACCCCAGTACAGAGATCTGGGCGTAAATCCATCGTTTTTTTGCTCAACATGCCATTCCAGTTTGAACCCACCCATATGCAAATCAGTCTTGACCCTGTGAGCAAAAAAACGATGGATTTAGGCCCAGATCTCTGTACTGGGGTGAATGTATGACATTGTTCTGCATTCCGTCCATCAACTGTTGTTTTTGCATTTGTCCCCAAGTGGGACGGGTATGCTCATACGTGAGTCCCGTGCTCTCCATGCCACTGGAATCAAGCTATCCTGGCTGAAGAGTGGTGAAACCCCGAAACCGGTCCTAGGATGCTTGTTTCCACTCCAGGGAGGACCTGGCTTGGCAATTCGGGCTGGACTGTTCCCATGAGGCACAGGGTCAAGACTGATTTGCATATGGCCAGGTCTAAACTGGGGTGGCATGGTGAGCAAAAAAATGATGGATTTAGGCCCAGATCTCTGTACTGGGTTGAATGTATGACATTGTTCTGCATTCTGTCTATCAACTGTTGTTTTTGCATTTGTCACCCCGAGTGGGACGGGTATGCTCAGACGTGAGTCCAATGCTCTCCATGCCACTGGAATCAAGCTATCCTGGCTGAAGAGGGGTGAAACCCCGAAACCGGTCCTAGGATGCTTGTTTCCGCTCCAGGGAGGACCTGGCTTGGCAATTCGGGCTGGACTGTTCCCATGAGGCACAGGGTCAAGACTGATTTGCATATGGCCAGGTCTAAACTGGGGTGGCATGGTGAGCAAAAAAACGATGGATTTAGGCCCAGATCTCTGTACTGGGGTGAATGTATGACATTGTTCTGCATTCTGTCCATCAGCTGTTGTTTTTGCATTTGTCACCCCGAGTGGGATGGGTATGCTCAGACGGGAGTCCCGTGCTCTCCATGCCACTGGAATCAAGCTATCCTGGCTGAAGAGGGGTGAAACCCCGAAACCGGTCCTAGGATGCTTGTTTCCGCTCCAGGGAGGACCTGGCTTGGCAATTCGGGCTGGACTGTTCCCATGAGGCACAGGGTCAAGACTGATTTGCATATGGCCAGGTCTAAACTGGGGTGGCATGGTGAGCAAAAAAACGATGGATTTAGGCCCAGATCTCTGTACTGGGGTGAATGTATGACATTGTTCTGCATTCTGTCCATCAACTGTTGTTTTTGCATTTGTCACCCCGAGTGGGACGGGTATGCTCAGACGTGAGTCCCGTGCTCTCCATGTCACTGGAATCAAACTATCCTGGCTGAAGAGGGGTGAAACTCCGAAACCGGTCCTAGGATGCTTGTTTCCGCTCCAGGGAGGACCTGCCTTGGCAATTCGGGCTGGACTGTTCCCATGAGGCACAGCGTCAAGACTGATTTGCATATGGTGAGGTCTAAACTGTGGTGGCATGGTGAGCAAAAAAACGATGGATTTAGGCCCAGATCTCTGTACTGGGGTGAATGTATGACATTGTTCTACATTCTGTCCATCAACTGTTGTTTTTGCATTTGTCACCCCTAGTGGGACGGGTATGCTCAGATGTGAGTACTGTGCTCTCCATGCCACTGGAATCAAGCTATCCTGGCTGAAGAGGGGTGAAACCCCAAAACCGGTCCTAGGATGCTTGTTTCCGCTCCAGGGAGGACCTGGCTTGGCAATTCGGGCTGGACTGTTCCCATGAGGCACAGGGTCAAGACTGATTTGCATATGGCCAGGTCTAAACTGGGGTGGCATGGTGAGCAAAAAAACGATGGGTTTAGGCCCAGATCTCTGTACTGGGGTGAATGTATGCCATTGTTCTGCATTCTGTCCATCAACTGTTGTTTTTGCATTTGTCACCCTGAGTGGGACGGGTATGTTCAGATGTGAGTCCTGTGCTCTCCATGCCACTGGAATCAAGCCATCCTGGCTGAAGAGGGGTGAAACCCCGAAACCGGTCCTAAGATGCTTGTTTCCGCTCCAGGGAGGACCTGGCTTGGCAATTCGGGATGGTCTGTTCCCATGAGGCACAGGGTCAAGACTGATTTGCATATGGCGAGGTCTAAACTGGGGTGGCATGGTGAGCAAAACAACGATGGATTTAGGCCCAGATCTCTGTACTGGGGTGAATGTATGACATTGTTCTGCATTCTGTCCATCAGCTGTTGTTTTTGCTCAAATCCAAGTAAAGCACACCTCCTGTCTCCCGTCTTGCAGCAGAGGAGGCTAGCCTGCACCAGTAACCTGCACCCACCACGCCCCAAGTGTGCCTGGCCGGGCAATGCAAATGCTTCCATACAAGTGCAAGCAAACTAGACCTCTCAGTAACAAGGCTCTAGCGAGAATGGAGCAGAGCCCGCGGCTGTCCCACTACAGCAAGGACTCAAGCCAGACCTCCCCCTCCGACAAGAAAGGGCTGCTATAGCAAACCTCAATCATACTTACTGCAGTTCACCAACCGAGAGTTCAAAAGCCTGTTCTCCAGTTGCAGAAAATATAGGATGTCGGAAGGTAAGGCAGCTGCCCAGGGCCTCGTACTCAGCCCAGCAGCATGGGGCCGGCACCAGTGGTGTGTCCTGTTTCCCTGGCGATCAATTTGAAAGAAAGGTGTCTCCTTGCAATTAGGGTCCATGGGAGCCCCCTCCCCAGGCCTCTCATGGATGGTGTAGGGAGGCCTAGGGGAGGGAGACACTTCCTCTTGTTCCAATTGCAAGGAGACCATTCAGAGACACTGTGGGATGCCCATTGTCCAGCATTTTAGCGCCCCCACAATTTTACTCTCAGCCCCGAAGCAATTCTCACACCTTCAGCCCGATAGGAGATGTAAAAGAGGTGCTTGTAGGAGGAGCTGCGGCCCAGGAGGAGTCTGCACAAAGCAACTTCCTGAGCTGTGGCACTTATGTAAATTAGAGGGGCCTTGCACATTCCCTTTTGGTTCGGGCCCCACAAACTCTAGAAACGGCCCTGGGTCAGGGGTTATGATCCACATGATGTGGGC
Organism: Triturus cristatus; assembly: GCF_964204655.1. Taxonomy (NCBI): domain Eukaryota; kingdom Metazoa; phylum Chordata; class Amphibia; order Caudata; family Salamandridae; genus Triturus; species Triturus cristatus. Next base: position 551,684,436 of record NC_140584.1, read on the forward strand.
GTGTCCTAGGGGGTAGGAAAGGGTGCAGGGAAGTTTCAGCTTGGGAATGTCTGCGGGGAGGAGCTCTATCTTACTTAGGTAAGGACTGTGACTGCTGGTTTCCTAAATTCACCTATACACTTTAAATTACTGGATCTGCCTCCCTTAACTCATGCATTAGCCATATTCGGGCATCCTCACCAGAATATGCCTAAATAAACATACTATGGGAGCCAATAGATGTACGGGCACTCTTTTTCACTCTCTCTCTATCTCTCTCTCTCTCTTTTGATTGCTCTCTCTCTCTCCCTTCCGCTCATTCTCACTCCTTCCCTCTCACTCTACTCTCTCTTTGTCTTACTCTTGCTTTTTTTCTATGTTTGTTTCGAATCCTCGCTCTCGCTCCATTCTCTAAATCTCTCTCCCTCCTTTTTGTTTCACCTCAGTCTCTCTCCCTCTCTTTTGCACTCTTCTCCGGAGCCTCTGCTTCCGGGCCTACCTTTATTGCCCTCTGTACATCACATGGGTAAAGCTTTATATGACATCACCCTCCTAGTTAGGAATATGAATCACGCACGGCACATTAAGACTTTGTTTTCTTTTTTTCCGTCTCCTCATAGTCTGAGGGATAACATCGTCACAAAATAATAAACGTTGACATTTCCGTGAAATGCTGACGTGTCTCCAAACAAAATACTCCTGCTGAAACTCTAAATCTTCTTTGAAGTGCACATATCAAACTTTTAGAATAATAAAAACTCACTTCAAACATAGAGCTCCTTTCTCTTCTTATTTTAATTAAAAGTACGAATGTGTGCTGTTACACCTCAGCAGTTTAGCAGAATATTACTGGAGAACACCGTGACAATAAAAAAAAACACGGGTGTCATGTTGACTGTGCAGCTGACGGTTGTTCATTATGAATAATTGAATGTATAATATTTGAGGCTTTTCCAAGCTCCTTCAGCGGGAAAGTATGTACAGGCACAATGTGGAGCTTGCAATTTTTATCAGGACAATGCAAGCAGATTTCAGCAAGGCTGGTTCCAAGTCATCTGTGATAAATGAGAAGATAAGGCAATCAGTGCACACCATGACACTCTGTGCAGCTAGTTAGGCACACTTCAGAACTATTCAGGTGTGTTCACAAAGCTTATGAGTCTGGTGGGGGGGGAGGGGGCTCAATATAAACGCATCTTTCATGGTGGCCACTGGCCGAGCTGGAGTTTCTTTCTCAGACTTCACCCGGGTCACACACCTACAATTGATCTGAACTGCGCCTTGCCATGGCGGCACTTCCCTCCGGGTCCACAATTCCAGTTGGGTCACGAGAACACGTTTCTTTTCTTCTGTCTTCACAGTTCCCCTGCTTGACAAAATCCTGCAAAATGCCATCACGCCTCTGCGAGGACCCGTCTGGGTGTCTAAGGGAGAAGGTTTCAGCCCCTCGGGAGCCAAGGTGCACATCCAAACAGTGCTCGTGGCCTTGTGCCAACGCTTGGCATCAGAAAAGAGCTACATCCGCCAGGTGAGTGGTCCCTTTTTAACACAATTTCCTCCCCAAATGTACTAGCTGAATGATGGCAGTGATTGGCACAAAGAACCGTGACACGCTTTGCACGGTTGCTGGTGCCTGTTCGGAAGCTGGGGTGCGTGCTCTGTTACCTCGAAGTCGGCGGTGATGGAGCTAATCTGAACCGCCTTTCAGGGAAGCGTGTCATGTGCCTCGCCCATGCTTCCTGCGCACTGTGCATGGCTCAGGCATCTCCATATGTGGATACTGGAAGAGTGCACGCGCCGCGCGGAAGGAGAGGAGTGTATTGATCTGCCCTAGCAGTTTTAAGAACAAAATGGCGGCATCTGCACTTATGTTTATCAGCAATACCGCACTAAAAATCTTATTGGAAATGTTTTAAACTGCGCGCGCTTTTCCCATGCGCACATAGAACTTCAGTCAATTATGCACTTTAAATTCATTGTTAAAACATTGTTTACTGAGCCTGCTTATATGTTGGGTGGCCACGATGATTTAAAGCTGCTTGCTCAGGCAGAGTAGTCTGAAATGCTCAGGTAGAACTCGAAACAAAGGTTTCCTTACATCACCGAGTGATGCTGCGTGACACTTTCATTAACCCCCGCGATAGTTTCAGCTTCCAAAGCCTGTTTGGGCGGACATTCCTCTGCGAGGAGTTCTGAGTGGGACGGCAGAGGGACATTAGCCAGAAATCTGCCTTTTTAGCTGCATGGCAGTTGTATATCAAGCCTGTGAAAGGTGAAAGTGCTGAATGGGGCGCATTTCTCGTTCTTTGTGCTCGAGGGAAGAAAAGCCTCGCCTGGCGCACGCTATTATACAGTCCCGCGCCCTGTCTGCGCCAGGGACAGAAACTAGCATGACAATGGGAAGAAACTATTCCTGCATGACAAAAAGAGCCAGGAAATAATAAAAAAAAGAAACACCCCAGCAAACCTTCAAGGAGAACTCTGTCAATCCAAGACAAGCCCAACAATAACTGCTTGTCTTTGGACTGCATTGGTGTCGAGTGCTGTACCATGGCGCCATCTGGAAGCCTCACTGCGCTCCTCGATTTGTGGAGTGCCTAAAAGGGAGTAAAAATCAGATACTGTAAGCGCCTTGGCTGTTTGCGCCAACAAAATTAGCATCTTTCTGCGCCCGCTGGAGTGCATTATTCTGTCCATATTAGCAGGTTGGCGGTAATGGAAGCGCTGAGACGCGCGCTTCGCACAGATAGTCCAGAGTCGCCGCTGCGGGGGGCTAATAGATGTGCCATTTATGAGAACATACACAGTGATGGGGGGCCTGTGTTTGTTGCATGGGTGATTTAGTTTTAAAAATGAAAGCATTGCAAATGTCTGCTGGTCTACTTATTCAATGTCACTCAACGTCTTCACATACAGCTCTAAAACGGTCAATTCTCCGTGGGGCCATGTTAGATTAATTGCTTCTGAGAAAAAAATAACATAATGTGAACTGACTGTACTTGTTTCCACAAAATATTGAATATGTGTTAATATTGCCCGCTAGAGTGGGTGCATTGTTGTTATTTCTGGTGATTGATCGATCTTTCATGCACGTGACCCCTGCGCACAGAGGAAGCAACCCCAGAAGGTTGTTTTATGCCCATTGTGTTTAATGGGAGAAAGGTTAAATGGTCTCATTTAACCTTTGCAGACAGATGTGTTAATACCTAATACAGACCCAGGTGTTGCACACATGAGATAAACCACGTGCATTTGGAATAGGAAATGTGCTTCTGTGGGGAAACACCATTTAAAACAAGTAAGTAGCACTCTAAATAGATGGTGTTGCTCTTGACGGAACGGTTTAGTGATCATGCCCTTCACTCGTTTAAGCATAGCATCATGTGTGTTGATTCTTCCAAGCGTTGCACCTGCATGCCTTTACCACTAGAATTCAGTGTAAATAAAATCATTACTCTTTCGAAGTAGCTGCCCAGCCATGAAAGGGGGTAATCTGAATTTGTTTACTGTTTTGTCAGTTTCATGCCCTCTGGGAATGTAAAATGGGCCCTCCATATTTTCAATTTTATCAATATGTTTATTGAACAAGTCACGAATTTATGTTGAATGAAAAAAGTGCACCTTGTAATTTTCACAAGGCGCAGGTATTTTACAAGTCATGGTCTGCGAATTAGTTTCTGTTCATGCCCATGGCTGGGAGCACGTATGCAGTTTTATCAAAGGACCGACTTGTGTGCCATTTCTTAGCACCGTGGTCTGTGACGCTGCCTGCAGCGATGTTAAAGGCGCCTTGGGGGCTTTAACATACCTCTTTCTTCTGCTCAGTGTTGCAGTTTCTAGGATAACAAACATTTGTCAACGTTTTGTCAGATTCCCACAGTAGATTCCATTGAAAAATAAGCTTGCTGGTATAACATCTTCCTCAATTAGAGACAATTTTAACAGTGTGGAGAATAGATTATACATTTTTCAAGCGACAAGCCAAATCAAGTTTCAAATCAGCCTGCAATGTAAGGAGAATACAGAAGTATTTGTACACTCTTTCCAAAAGTTCATGCGTTTGTAAATGTAAACAATTACACGTGTAACTTTGAAGTGGTGCAGCTGACCAGTGCATTTGGAGTATGTTGGACCAACTTGCTTAGATTTTTCTTCTGCAAAATTATGACGATGATAAACGGACCCATTTAATGAAGTTAACAGAATAAAAAAAACGTACTGTGAGGCCACTTCTGTTAAAGTTAGGTCTACAGCAGGAAAAATGTTTTTTTTTTTTTTGGTCAAAGATCTTCATTTGTAAAAGAAGTTTAAGATTTACAAGCAATTTGCTAGGCAAATTCTAATTTTGAGATTCTGATCAATGACAACAAGCTGTATCCGGGGTGTCCAACTCAGCAAAGGTCCAGCAGGTGTCGATCCATGGCAGAATGTTGTGTTAGCTATTGACTGCATACACACGATCCTTTTAGACTCGCTGTCTGTACCTTCGTTGTCTGTGTATGTGCTGTAAACCTTGATTAGCACTTCATACTACACTGAAGGTTTTAAGTGCTTTAACTAACAGATGCTACTAGTACCCACTCTTAGTACTGAGTTATTGGACCATCAGGAGGATGGAAGGTTGAGTTGGCCTTACTAAGATTGAGTCCTGTGCCCTGAGAATCACTGCTTTGTTCATGTAGCAAACGCCTTGGACAAATGTTGGACACCCCTGCTATAAATTATATTATTAAGTCTATTGCAAATGTCATGGTCCAAAATGAACACCAGTCCCTTGACACAGTACTTAGCTATGTGGCCTTTTCTTGTCAGAAATTCCTGAACTTTTCCTCCTGTTAGATGTGAAATAGCTCCATGGATTGACCTTCAAGCACACAAGTGCAGGTTTATGGTGTCCAAGGGCTGCACTATGTCAGAGTTAAAGCGTAGTATCTTTCATTATAGTTATACAAATTATTCACTTAAGCAATGTTTATCGTGAAAATCTGATAGATGTACCGACTAAAGGACCTTATTGGGCAGTCCTTATTTATCTGACGCCCATCCCTTCTCCACCCTTAGTAAACCATAAACGCAGAGAACAGTCAGCCCTCGGAGCAGCGGAGTAGATTTAAAATTGGTCAATATATTCCCTAAACCCCAGTAGTGAGCTCAGTGTGCTCCAGCTAGTAGTGAATCTCAGGTCATTCAAATATACTCATAATACCAAAGAAGAACTCTACTGTAAACACCAAGGGCTTAAAAGTGAGACTATTTGATAAACCCTTTTGCAGTACACGCAGTGTATGTTGCTGTCCTCAAATCGCAGCTTTTTTCAAGTCAGTGGTAGGGTCTGCGTCAGCGGCTTAAAGCCTCTCAGTTTCTGCTACGTGAGTCAGGAACTGGGAAGAGGCACTAAAGAGCCACTCGTCCCAGGGGCTCTTCTGAATGAGTGGTAGCCACATCCACGGCCTGGTGGTCAGGCTGACCGGAACGTCATGCTATGGCTTGAAAAGAAGGAACCATTTCTATTCTAGGATGCTGATTTTGTGCCGCTTGGCTCTTTCAAGGCATCGTGACTCATCTGTTGAAATGTCACTGACATGCTTCTCGATCAAACCGTAATTCTTGATCGAGACCCATCAGCTCAAGGGTTGAACGCATACCGCATTTTCCTGTACGTTTTTTTTTTGGGGGTTTCATTGTGCAATTTAAATGCTTTGTTTTGATATTGCACATTTCCTGAATTCTCTCTTCCAAAAGGGGGTGAGTTGACTCAGCCATTCTGGTCTTGGTTGGGTGAATTTGTGAAAGCCCAACTTCCTTCTGTGACAGGCATTCATTATGGTCATATTGCTTCACTTTCAAATGTCTATCGCACCCCTTCGCAGAGTTGGGGGCTACTCTCTCACGGTGACAGGTACTGACTCTCTTCAATTTCTTCACTGTCTGTCCTCACTAGATATTCGAGGTCTGAGAGCGGAAGTCTGACTGTTCAAGAATCCTTTCATGCCGGAGCAGCCCGTGCAGGTAAGAGCAGTGGGGCCGGATGGGGGGGGGGGGGGTGGTATTTTGACAGACGACGGCAAGGGAAAATGAATTAATTATTCAATTTTCCCTCATGGTCGTCTGTCGAATCCCCCCCCCCAACCCAGCCCTACCGCTCCTACCTGTGCGACCGCTCCTGCTTTCATGTGCTATTAAGGCCTGCCTCTCTTAAGAGTGTTCAAAGTGGGACTGCCTTGTGTATGTGTGAGTCTAGAGATTGATTCTTATGTCTTGCGATGACCCTCATACTACATTTTGAGATTGATGAATATGTGCCAAACACTAATATGTGAAAAAGGCGAATCCAAAACTACCGTAGGTGTGTGCTTTAAGTGTTTGTACATAACATCTATCTTCAACACCATTTACTACAGCGTCTTGTAATCTACGCTATGCTTGTACTCACTGTAACCAAAGAGAAAGTGGGTGGAGGCAGAGGGTGGCATCTACATAAGATACTGCACTCCTACTTTGTATTCGTGGTGTTTAGCGACTCTCAGTCTCCCAGTTCTCTTTCTCCGGCTTAGGATGGAGCTCACACATTATGGCTGGCTTTAAAGAATGTATAAGAAGACACTGAAACGTAAATTCATGCATTGTACTTGATATTGAGGCCAGTCTCGCACCTCGTGTCGAAGATATCCTCTGCCACCCCTGCTTGCATGAAAATGTGCTTCTTTCACCTTAAGTTTAACTGGGGAATCCAAGGATGTCTCAATATTCAGCGTAATAATCTTCTTCTTCAAGCTCTGGCTTGTCTTCCGCAGTGTAGACTCACAATGGATCAGCACTCGAAGAGCCACCTAGTGGCGACTATTGACCTTTAAAAGTGGTGAGGCGTAGTCCTTGGTTCGAATTCCAATGAGCTTCTTCTTGAAGGGCTCTCTCACACTTTCTTGCACTAAGGGCCTCATTTAAAAAGATTGTGCATAGGGCAGCACCGCAAGTATTTTTACTGCATTGCCCTATGCTAAATTGAAAGGACTGGAATGCACCGTATCTACCCGCACAATTTGGTGCCTAGCGCCAATACAGGCACCCCTTTTTCTGCATTGCTGGCAGGATTGTTTTTGTGCAGGAAGATTTACCTTCCTGCACAAAAACAACCCATGGGGGCGTTGTTCTTGTCCTATGTCTGCTTCCGAATGCAGCACACAAGGAAAGAGGCAAAAACTAGGAAAAATGAAAACATTTCTCCTCGTTACGTCTGCTCTGGGGATTTGTAAGGTTTTGGCGCTGCTCCAGGTTTACTTAACTTTGCAAATCTGGGTCCGTGTCAAAATCCATGGGTGTTGCGTGGGAACACCCACTGCAACACCCATGGAAGGCCTCCTTGACACAGAGTAAGGCATGCATCACTTGGTGCTCCCTTGTCTCAATCCATATCTATGAGGCCATGCAAAGTCATGCAGGGTCGCTGTGTGCCGCCTTATAGATATGATTGAGAGGCCTGCGCCACCGGAGCATCTAAAAATATTGACGCTTGGAGGTGCAGGCCTATTGTAAATAACCCCCTAAGTTTACTGTCTCACTTTGACTCACTCAGTCTCACTATTTCATGCAGTCACTCATTCTACTCTGACCCACGCTGTCTCACTCAGTACCATTCATTCTCACTCATTCTGAATTACCAAGTCTTACAGTGTCTCACACACAGTAACACTTAGCTCCTCTCAATCTAATTCTCCTTCAATCGCATTCATTCTAACACATACTCGTCCTTTCGGTCACTCATTCTCACGCACTCAATCTGACCTGACTCTCTTTCATTTTAACTCACACACATAATCACACAGACATGCTCACAGTGCTGGAATGGTTCAGGCAACTTCATGCACCTGTGTCAGCAATCAAACAATGTCACTAGCTGCCTCAATTTCTTTCTGGAACGCAGGTCTGTATTTACATTTTATTGTACCTAGAGTGAATCATTATTCACTCTTGATACAATAAAAATGGACCACAAAACAAGGAGGGTGTAGTGTAGCTGTGAAGCCCATAAGGAGAGCCGCCACTGATCTAGGGACACCCATCCATCAAACTAATCCATCCACTCAGTCATCCACCCTTTCACTTATCCACCCCTTTTCATCCATCCATTCATCTATCCTTTCAATCACCCATCCACCCTTTCAATCCATCTATCCATCCTTTCACTCCATTCATCCATCATCCTCCCTTTGAGTAATCCATCTATCCACCCTTTCACTAAGTCATCCATCATTACACCCATCCATCCCCCCTTCGTCCCATCCATCCATCCATCCATCCATCCATCCATCCATCCATCCATCCATCCATCCATCCATCCATCCATCCATCCATCCATCCATCCATCCATCCATCCGTCGTTCGTCCGTCCGTCCATCCGTCCGTCCATCCATCCATCCATCCATCCATCCATCCATCCATCCATCCATCCATCCATCCATCCATCCATCCATCCATCCATCCATCCAGCCAGCCATCCATCCATCCATCCATCCACCCACCCACCCTTCATTTCACTCACTCACCCTCGCAAGTTCATTATGAGCCTTTGTCTGCCAAGCTGCAGAGAGAAGAGTCCCATCAAGAACCCCAGTTCCACTGTCGCTGCTAAAGCAGGGGGGGTGATGATGCCCCTGATGCAGATGCTTTACAGCACAATCACCTCTTAGTCCACTTGTGCAATTCTTTTTCAGAGCTGGATCCATCCTTCCCTTGGGCCTCTATAGTCGAGAGAAGTAGCACTCTGTGTGCTCAGCTCCATATTGTTTATTTCAAAGTGAAACCAAATGCAGTATTAAACATATGTTACTGCCAGGAAAGCAGCCCCCTGCACCTCTCCTACAGTCTGCATCTCTGTTATAGCAGGTCGACTGACACTTGCGCAGTAGGACATCTGCAAAGTTCACTAGAGTTCACCCAAGAGATTCAGCACACCACCTCAGAGCGGTAATTTCTTTTCAGCTGCTCAGTGTTTATTTTCCCTGTTATTGCCTCTTCCCTGAGGGTGGCAGGGCAATGCCCCCTTTTGCCCATGAAGACTAGGCACACCTGGAGCCACTCTCTTCAGTTACTGGCTTCTACACAATCAACTCTATTTCTGTAGAGCTACCGCTGCACTCTGGATTCCACATCCCCTCTCACATTCCTAGTGGGCCTTGCACGCTGTGATCCAGGACGGGAGAAATTCCACAGGGCCTTCTCCAGGAATCGCTGGACAGTAGCGAGAAGGGACATCCTCAGAGGTATGTTCCAGGAAACCTATCATTCTCCCATCCTGTCTTTCAAGTGTTTATTATTTGAGCTTCTAAGCAGAGTAACTGAGTCTAAACTTCAACCAATGACTCTAATCAATAGACCAAAGATAATACTCCCTGCAGCTTTGCGTTTGCCTTAGGCAGTCATGAATCCATGAATGCCAAGGTCACAACTATTGAGTTCACTTCCTTTTCATTGCTTCTTGTAGTAGGCAGTAGACCATTCAAGATGGCAGCATTGGTGTCTCACTTCATAGGGTCTTTTCTACCATCTTACACAATTCCCCCGCAATCGCTCCCACTTCGGAACATGTGCTTAATCAAAGCCTACTATTCCCTAGTTTTTTTATGAGAGAGTAGAGGACAAGGAATATTTCTCTTTTGTGTATAATCAGGATTGTTAAAATTCAGGTGGCAAAATAAATAGTCAATGAAATCTAAAAGAAAATGTGTCTGGAAGCACAGCTTTGTACAGGTAGAGGATTTTCTGAATGTAAACACTATGGCACTATGTGCAAACTAACAGATCTCCACTTGTCACAGATGGGAATATTTCAGAATGAATTCATTTCACAGAAGGAGTTGTGTTATTGTAGGAGAGACAGGTTTTTAAAGTCACTAACCTCATTAATAGGAACTAGAGATAACTCAAGCATTTGTAAATCTAATACAGATTTCGATAACACATACTGAATGCCCCACTGAAAGATATGATGCAGATGAAACTTTTTGTAATATTTTATATCACAGACCTTGGAAAAGGAATAAAAAAGGTGAAAAAATAAAATGTAATATCACAGAATAAAATGATGGACGAAGTGTTGAAACTATTCAAACACTCACCAGCAGTCACAGACCTGGGTTTAGTCCATCGTTATTTTGCTCACCACATCAACCCAGTTTGGATCCAGCCATATGCAAATCAGTCCGTGCCACCCCAGTATGAATCCAGGTGATGATGTGGGGTGAAGCCCCAAAACTGGTCCCAGGACCCGCACCACGTCTTCAACAAAGCAAGCCGCTCCATCGCACCCCACCTGCGCAACGTCATCAATCTCTCCCTCGAGACCGCGACCTTCCCAGAGAGCTGGAAACATGCCGAGATCAACGTCCTACTGAAAAAACCCAAGGCTGACAAGAGACCTCAAGAACTTCCGGCCCATCTCTCTGCTCCCCTTCCCGGCCAAGGTCATCGAGAAAATTGTCAATAGACAGCTAACCCGATACCGCGAAGAAAACAGAATTTTGGACCCTTCCCAGTCAGGGTTCCGCAGCAACCACAGCACCGAGACCGCCACTGACGACATCAGGACCCTGCTGGACAACGGTGAGACCGCAGCACTCATCCTCTTAGACCTCTCCGCCGCCTTCGACACCGTCTGCCACCGCACACTACACGCACGCCTTCACGCCACAGGGATCCGAGACAAGGCTCTGGAATGGACCACCTCCTTCCTCTCCGGCAGAACCCAGAGCGTCCGCCTCCCCCCATTTCGGTCCGAAGCCTCCGAGATCATCTGCGGCGTACCCCAGGGATCCTCCCTCAGCCCGACACTGTTCAATATTTACATGGCCCCACTTGCACACGTCACCCGACAGCACGACCTCAACATAATCTCCTACGCCGACGACACTCAACTGATCCTCTCCCTCACCAAGGACCCCATCACCGCCAAAGCCAACCTCCACGAAGGAATGAAGGCCGTCGCCGACTGGATGAAGACCAGCCGTCTGAAGCTGAACTCTGACAAGACGGAGGTCCTCATCCTCAGCTCCAACCCTTCAGCCTGGGACGACTCCTGGTGGCCGACGGCTCTGGGAGCAGCCCCGACACCCACCGACCACACACACAACCTGGAAATCAACCTCAACTCAACCCTCAATGACCAAGCAGGTCAACGCCGTCTCCTCCTCCTGCTTCAACAACCTCCGTATGCTCCGCAAGATCTACAGATGAATCCCGACAGATACAAGAAAGACAGTCACCCAGGCCCTCGTCAGCAGCAGACTCAACTACGGAAACGCCCTCTACACGGGAGCTCATCAAACGACTACAACGCATCCAAAACACCTCGGCACGACTGATCTTCGATGTACCACGCCACGGCCACATCACCCCCCACCTGAGGGACCTGCACTGGCTCCCCGTCAGCAAGAGAATATCCTTCAAGCTCCTCATCCACGCACACAAGGCGCTCCACAAGACCGGCCCAGCCTACCTCAACAGACAACTCTCCTTCTACATCCCCAACCACCAGCTACGCTACGCCGATCTCCTACTCGCCACCATCCCGCGCATCCGAAGAACAAGCACCGGCAGGAGATCCTTCTCCCACCTCGCCGCCAAGACATGGAACACCCTCCCACTGAGCCTACGACAGACCCAAGACCTGCTGACCTTCAGGAGGATGCTCAAGACCTGGCTGTTCGATCAGTAGCGCCCCCCCCCCCCCCAGCGCCTTGAGACCCTTGCGGGTATGTAGTGCGCTTTACAAATGACTGATTGATTGATTGATTGATTGATTGATTGATTGAGGATGCTTATTTCCAGTCCCGGGAGGACTTACCATGGCAGTTCGGGCTGGACTGTTTGCATGGGAAGCAAGATCAATACTGATTTGCATATGGATGGGTCCAAACTGGGGTAGCATGGTGAGCAAAAAAAGATGGATTCAACCCAGATATGTGAATGGAGGTGAATGTTTGACAAAGTTCAGCATTCCGTCCATCATCTTTTTGAGTTGCTGGAAAATAAAATGAACATCTGAATGTGCACCTTAAATTAACAAAGTTTCATAAATTGAGCTGTTAAATGATGTTAAACATTTTTTCATTGTGACAGTACATTAAGGCCATTTACAATATTTCAGAAAGCATCATCATATTAAAAACAAAGGGTTAGGAAGTACTGATGCAAAATTAAAAAAGCTAAAACACTAGTCTCTACATTCATTCCCTAATGAACTACAAATGTTTTTAACGGATTGTAATACTTGCTTCCACCATACAGGAATTAATTTCTACTGACTTTAATCAGCGAGATGGAGCTAATGAATAGTTCGAAAAAGTTACTGATCAAATAAAACGCCCTCAGCTGTGTATATAGACATGCAAAACCAATGGGGCAGGGACTTGTGAGTTGAAAGGCATATTAGAAGGGCATATTCAAAATCCTTAATCACTTTGTTGGAATATTGAACACATGGTGCACAATTTGAAAAGCTATTTGTCCCCCTAAATTCAGCATATACAACATACCCATGTAAATAACAAATTGCAATTGTAATTTAATTTTTGAATTCACAAAATGAGAATTTGCCTGTATAAATAGACGCACTTACACAGTATGGACTAATTTTACGTGGCAGTAAACTTTCCATAGGATGAGAATGACTGTTTTGGTGAAAAATGTCATTGAGAGTAAGGGCCTATTTACGATGTCAGGCGGATTTATGTCTGCCTGACATCGTTGTGGTCTCGGCTCCGACCGACCTCTGTTCGGCGGTCCCAACACCATGATTACAATGCGACCGCACATGGTGCAGTCTCATACTCCCGTTTGTCTATGGAGCTTGTGCTTCAGCCGTAAACCACCTGCAGCACAAGCTCCCATAGACAAATGGGAAAATCTGTTCATCCCAGCACAGTGTGGCAGGCACCTCGGGGTGCCTGCCATACGGTGCAGGGATCAACAGGGAGACACCATAGGTGCCTCCTCTGCCCCCAACCGGATGCCTCAGGGTGAAGGGGGCCCTGCTAGGGGCCCCCAGTGTCGATCTCCGACAGGTTTTCCATGTCAGAAAGCCCAACATGGAAAGCCTGTTGGAAACTGACATCATAATCCCTACGGCGGAAATGCCGTCCATTGGGATTACGTGTCAGTCTCCGATTGAATGGCCGTTGGTTTTCACTTTTGACCAACTGCATCGTAATGCGGATGTCAAAACTGAAACCTCGATAAGGCTCGGAAAGCCTCCGACCTGTAGTCAGAGGCTTTCCGACTCTCATCGTAATGAGGGCGTTAGTGTACACACTAACGCAAATTTGTGGGTACTGACAAACCTTTTGTGTACAGCCCAGTTCCACTATGACTTTGGTTTAAATTTGCACCTGTCAAGGGCAGATATACATTTGTATCCAATTTGTAAATGTAAATAGAATGATTTCAAAATGAATCGAGGTGTGGGTAAAGAGGCTTTAATTATCGTGGAGAAACAGAAAATAAAAGTTAGCACGTGGAAACGCACTTTGTTATGCATATTCACATGGCCCATTGTAGAGCAGGAATTTTCACATGTGTGCACTTGCTTACAATGGTGAGTAGTCTTGAAAGCTGCATTAGATACACCTTCACAGAAACAAACCTGTTTTTTTTAAGAAATCAAAAAACTCTATGAATTTATTCCAGGTGTAGGTGTACATTTGTGGGAGTAGATTCACCATTTAATTTGCATATATTTGAAAGCATATTTCTAATGAAAATAAATATTTAAAAAAAAGCATATTTCTAATGCTCTTTGTGTGAAGAGAAAGCATTTGTGAATTGTAGCAGCCCATTGAATTCTTGGTACAGGCCAGTACAAATAAGTTCCAAAGAAGTCTAGGTGATGAGCAAAGATGTAACGGTCAGATTGACAAAGATTTTACTGTGAGTAGATGTGACTTACTCTTGTAATTCCAGGAGAGAAACTCCAGGCTTAGTGCTAAAATTTAAGAGTACTGCAAGAATAATTTGTACTTAACTTTTTCTGAATCAGGCTCTAACTGTGATAAAGAGCAGGAGTTGGTTCTTCATCTATAGTTAGAATTGTTAGAATAATTACAAAGGTCTCCTACAGGCCACAACTGCAATAGAGCAAAATGGTACACATTTGTTGCATTTTGTTTCTATGTCTACACTTGCCTGGCCAAGAGAGAGCAAAAGGATGTGCTAGAGGAACATAGTTTCATCCTCCCCCCCCCCCCATGATCAGGGGTTGGATGAGGACCTTGCTCATCCCTGCCGTGAGAAGACAATAGAGCTATCCTTGATTGGGCAGGGAGGCTTTATGAGCCTTCAGTATTTCAAAGGACCCCCCCAGCTCTCTGTCACTGAAATGGTGCCTGAGTAGGTGGGATGTTACTCAGTGAATTGTAGGCTTCAAGCATAGTGTGAGTACTGGTGCTAAATGTCAGGATGGCTGCAACTGGCATGCTAGGGCATGATTAACTTAGTACCGCGAGGCCACACATTTAATGCATACTGTAGCCTACATTTTAGCTTTGGTAAAACTACTTTTGATATGTTTTCTTGTAGTCTTCTTAATTTTCAAGTTCTCCCAATTTTTCAGAGAGGTACAATCTACTTATCTAGTGATTGGCAGCATGTGTAGGCATAGTTGATGGTGTAGCAGTCCCAGGAGATACACATCTAAACAATTACATTGTAAAGAAGAAGGAACGTACAGGTGTGATGTGTGGGAAATGGCCCTTTTTTAGGGTGCTTACCTTCCATGTTTTGAATTTGCTCCTCCTGGTCTTCCTTTGATCTACGAGCTAGCTTTAGGACTTTGAGTGCTTTGACACTGCCATTCAGTGCCAAAGTGCAGTGCTTGTCACATACACACTTGTGATTGGTGGATACATGATTGGCTGATTTGAGTTAGCTGTAAGTCCCTTGCCCAGTGATAAGACATATGCCTAGGGAAAGTAACTCAAATGATACTCCGTGGGCCTGCAGCACTGGTTGTGCCACCCACGGAGGTAGCTTTTCAAACGTACCACATGCTAGCCATGGTGGGACCTGTGTATGCAGTTTACTGTTACTCAGCTTGGCATTTAAAAGCTACTTGTCAAAGTTCTGCATGTCTCTCGCTACATCTCAGCACTTCCTTGGAGCATGATACAGTTTAGACAAGAGGGAGGGCATGTGCACATGTGAACTACATACCCTAGTGGTGAATACCACTTGATCTTATACTCAATATGGGTAAAAGTTATTATTGGTTTGGACAAAGACCGTCCTGACGTACGCAGTAATCACACTGTGCAGAGGAGTGTGTTCGGAAAGATCAGCGGCCCACCTGACGTACCATAACGTGAGGAGTTCGAGGAGTGCCGGGGAAGTTTCCAAATCCAAGGAACCCAAAAACCTGTGCTAGCTCACACTTCGTAGTGTGTGGTGCGTGGATGCTTTCTGAGTCTATGGGACCCGAGCCGGAAGCCTGGACTGTCTCCAACCTCCAGACTGGGAGGACAACTGTGCCTGACTTCGAGGCCTCAAACCATTGTTACCAGCTCCCTCCCCCCTGAACCCACGCCACAAGGTAACTCTCTTGTGGGTAACATTGTGACGGGACCCGAGGAGTCTCATTGTGCCTTGTGTGCGCCCACAGCTGGCTTCCTGGAGCAACTGCGGCTCACACCACAGCCTGGGGGGAACCATTTCTCTAACTTGGAAAGAGATCCTGCACTAATGAAGGTGATGCTGGGTGCCTTGATAGCCTAATCTGGACGGACGGAATCAAGTCATTGTTTCCTTCTGTTTTAGGTGGACCCGAGAATCTAATCAAAGCGTCGCCAGCGGGTGCAAAATGTATCGTTGGCTGGTGTAGTTTGAGTGGCCAAGGGGCTGGGTCACGAAGCATAGTCAAAGCCTGTGATTTCTTGACCATTACAACTGTACGTGGCATGCTATATTTGGGAATGACATGATTTATGCTAATGTGATAGTGGGAAAGTAGAATACCTCTGAACAGCCTGCATATATGTCTCGTCGTTTTTGATGTGGGAGGGATCGCTTGGCTCGTGAATTCCTCGAAGAAAGGATGCACATGGGTGTATGTCACTTTCGAGGCTGAGGGGATACCGGAACAAGTGCATTTCTATGAAGAGTACATATATGTCCATGCTGTTCTGCTGCTAAAAGGAGAGTTTGACAATTGCATATAACTGTAAAGCAAATATCCAATGTGTATGTTGTTTTGATTTGAATATGTGTGTAATGCAAAGACCAGTGTTTTATACGTACGCTGTAGAGTCTTTATGTAGCGTACTCAGTGTGTTGCGAGGGTGGTGCTGTGGCAATACTTTACACTTTGACCCTGAGGATAAGCCTCATGGCTCTGTGCCAAGCTACCAGAGGGTGAGCACAGTTTATCTGACAAGGGAATGGTACTTATCCTAAATAGGAGGTGGATTCTGCCTGGCTTTGGTGCATTCCACCTAGCAAGAAACCGCTGGGTCTAACCTGAGGCCATAGGTATGTCCTTGTGTGGCGATAGTCATTAGGGGCCACCACATGGATGTTCAGCACAGTGGATCATAGGGCTGTGTTCCACACTGTCTTCCAGATTCCCAGATTCCATGCATGTACCCTGGAAATTGCATCATATAATTTACCTATTACAGTCAAGGTTAGAAGCATGTCTATAGTGGAGGCTGGCAATCCATAAACAGCCTGAAGCCATTTGCCTTCTATTCCAAATCCCCACCAGAAGCATCTCGTATTATTGAAAACATGTGGTTCTTGTCTTCAGTGATCAATGTGGCACTTTGTCATATGGCTTTTCAGCAGATTGTGGGATCCATGTCCCACTTCTCCTCCAAATATCTCAAGGCTCCTTTCAAAATGTCAGCTAAGGATGCAGTTGATTGGCCAATGATTGGCAGAACTGTGGGCCCAATGCAATTCTCAAATCATAGATTCCAATTTTTCAGAGCCCTTCAATGTGATTTGAGAATATTTTTGCATTGTGGCAGTTATTTAGGGGGACCATGCATGAAGGTAAGCATTTGCGATTTCTTAATAGCGATTATTAAGGAATCGCTATTAAGGAATCGCAATAGCCTATGCATGTAGGTTTCACTAAAAAAAATAGCGATTCATACACATTTCCTATTAGCGAATCGCAATTTAGGGAATGCTTTCCCATTCATTCTTATGGACCTAGAGACCATTCACAATTTGCGATTACCAAAAAGGGAATCGCAAATTGCGAAAGCAATTTCAAGGGTGCTAGGGGACCAAAAGGCCACCCTGATGCACCCCCAAAATTGGCATGTGGTGCACACACATGCCCTGAGGGCTTGTGTGTGCGCCACATGGCATTTAGAAAAATGCAATTTTTTGCATTTTTGTAAGGAATTGCAAATTTCCATCAACTTAAAGTTGGTGGTAATTAGCGATTCCTTAATGTAAAGTTGCAATCTGAGATTGCTTCCTGCATTGCATTTAGGGAATCACAAATTGCGATTCCCTAACTGCATTTGCAAAATAGGTAATCACAAATTTTGCGATTACCTATTTTGCGAATGGGTTTGGGCTTGATACATCCCAAATGGCTAATTACCGGTCGCAAAGGGGCCGATTCTGTGAATTGGCCCGTTTGCGTTCGGTAATTAGCTTGATGCATGTGCCCCCTAGTCCTTTGCAGCACATAATTACATTCATGAGGATTCGCAAAATCCCTGCCATCAATATTAAAAGGGCAGGGATTATGTTTAGGAAATCATCTGATTGCCCATGAATGTAAGGATGGAGGCCTAGTGAGTGAAAATCATACCCCTATCCCTGGATTTGACGCCTGGACAGTTCTCTCTTTCTTCCCCTTCCCAATGCCCACAGCTGGGAATTGCCAAAGTGGACACTGTCTACTAAGGACAGCATCCACTTTGCAAATAGGTAATGTCCCCTATGAAGTGTCCTTATGAAATCAATAAACCATGGTTACATTTTATAATGATTACAAGAAGGGCAGATGCCCCTCTCACATTCCCTCTTCCTTGCAAATTTCAACAATTCAAAATGTGTGCATTGCAAGACATCAATAGATTTGTGACTAACTGGGTGGCAAAATAGTTTTTTTGATGGCAGAGTCTTATGTTTTGAGCATCCTAGGCTTTTTGTCCATTAGGGCCTGATCTGAACCTCATCAAGGAAGTCAACTTAGATGGAGAACTGGTTGTAGCTTGTAGGGTCCCCCACTCCTTGAATTTATGTTTTATGTACTGGACATTTGTGTGATCATCAACAATGTGATGCTAGCAACGGTATTGGATTTTTGGGATTTATAGCTTTAATGTGTAAAAATGTAACATTTGAATAACATGGAAAATGAAAATCTCAAGAACGCTTTCTAATAGGAATATTTTATTATGGAGTACGTGTCATAATTGTGAATTTGTGTTAAAAAATTAGCAATTTAAAAATTCTGGGCGTGTGAACTGTTACTTAAAGCAAACTGTTATGTCCCAAGACCCTGCCAAAGACTCTGTGACAAAGAAATCCGTATTACGTCATGAACAAATATTTTACATTGTAAAGTGGACAGCAAACTACTTCGGACTTGAATCTTATGGGAAAAACTTTGCAACATCGTCAGAATACTCCAAAGTGATCATTAAAAGTGACACATTGCTCAATCTGTAGTGCCACAACGTCCCCGGGATGAAATTGTTCACTGATGTGAATGCGATATTTCATTCCATTGGAAACAGGAAAAATAACATAAACATTTTAATATGTAAATTAGCTTAACACGTTGAGCGAGGGGACCTGGGTGGGGGCTGTCCCATCTTATTAGCATTCCAGAAATGTAGTGGTGATGTTGGTGGGGGCGTTGGAAGTGGAATGTCATTGTGCCGGCCTCCAGTGTTTGAGGACAAACACTGCTGTGGGGGGGACGTGTGAAAAGGCCACGGTGCTGTGGCTGAATGAGGGAGGCTGTGCTTCAAGCAGGGAGGCTGTCATTCAACGGCTGGACGCAGCCAGCGCCGCGGCCGGAACACAAGACCGGAACGGCTCTTAAAATGATATTAGTTGCTTTTCACACTGTATTTATGCTTCATTTAAAGTGACACTTGTACAAGGAAGGTTCTTCTTTCTGCCCAGGTATCAACATATAAATATGCCTTCAAAGACAGTGGTGAAAGAGAACAGAAAAATGGAATGGCTTATAAAATAGTCGCTTTTTAGACTGCCTTAATGCTTTATTTAACGCCACACTTATATAGTGAAGGCTTTTCTTTATGCCCAGGTATAAAAATCTAAATGTGCCTTTAAAGACAATAGTGAGCGAGAAAATGGTGATTACCACACTGAAAAGAATGCCTGTCGATAAATACTCATAACACGGCAAGATGAAGCTGTTGAACAGCGGACATTTTTTATTTAGGCTGACCTATTTTTTAACACGTATATAATATAAACTTCAAGGGGTTCTCTCATCACAAAAATGAATCCAAAAACTACAGAATGGGCTGCATACTAAGCCAGCAAATCACTTGCCGGTGCTATTCATGGCTCAAATAGTGCTTTCTGTCCTGCTGTGGATTATGGAACATGTAGTTATGTGTCAGACAGCTCATCTTTCACAACTTCATTACACCCAACTTGTTGGCTCAGACGCCCAGGCCAATGCATTTTGGTTATTGTAATATAAGAAATATATTGAGTGTTACATAGTTTATTCTTTAAGGAGCCTCTCAAATGGATGCTGCGTATCTGGTCCTCAAAGCAATTCAAATGTAAACTTTTCAACAAAAAGCGAGAGCACCAGTTCAATAAAAGCCGCTCTGCAAGGGACCTTCTGGTGCACTGCCACCGTTTGCCCCTCGGAAGCTACCATGAAAGACCCAAAGACACGTCATCAGGTGATCAAAACACTTACAGGTCCTTTTCATGGCTTACAGAGATCTTTCTTTGTTTCTAGTCTTACTTTGGGTTATGGGCCATCTATGTGTCATACAAAGGTAAGTCAAGTGAGGGGGAAGGTAAGCAGTCTCTATGGAAGCATGTACATGTAATCCAGACAAATGTGTAAAGATCACCTCTACCTGTACGCAGGATAAGCTCAAAGTATTTCGGTGCCCTGAATAAGGTATATTTCTTGAACACACCTCACCACTTTCTCCACAAGGCTGCTGTAGGCCTGCTGAAAGGCAGGGACATTTTAAACGTGGCACCTCCATCAAGAGGCCTCGTGGGAAGCTGCTTGTGTATCCTAAGCATAAAAAGTCCCTTCCCGTAACATGCACCTTTGCCAAAAATGCACATCATTTGTCACAGTTCTTAATTTGTATCAGTGTATCAATTTTCACATATCTACTGTGCAGAACATACCCCCTTGTGCCCCTGTCCAGAGTGACGCACTCTTCTAGATTATGCCAGAATGTTTTCTCTGACCTTGAGAGGTAGACTCACTTGGCTATTCCAATGTTATCCATTTCAATCAGTTCCCCAAATGATAATAAGGAAATTGAATGTTGCCAACTATAGTGCCTTCTTCCGCTTTTATGAACTCAGCACTGGCACGCAAGGAGGACACTGCTGTTGTTTGCTTCCTGGGGTGTGGTTAGATGGTTCCTCTTGTTCCCAGTTTCCCCACTCGTATCTCTGCTTTCATATTTATTTGCACAAGTCCAGATTCAACAGCTTTGTTTACCTTCATTTGTCAATTGAGACATTGACCAATGAGTGTACTTCAGTTAGTGGCAGCTCGCAATGTGGATGAACAGTATTGCATCACACATGCACTCACTCACCCCTACTCATCCACTCACAAGGACACACACTTACACACTCACTCAAACCCATTCATTCACCAGTGTGCACAAATACACACACCATTCACAAACACACACATACCCATTCACAGCACACATGTGCAAATACACATACATTCATACATGCACATACGCACTCAACATTCAGTGAGCACTTTCCAGACCTCGTGGTTAGAGCAGGACCAGCGGGTGGCAGGCGAAAGAAGCACAAAGTCCACGGAAGTTGGTTGAGACTTCAGGGAAGGAAGAGACACACAGAAGATACTACACCTCCTCTCATTTGCTGACTTTGTCATGGGCCAGCCAATGGTTGGAGGAGCTTCCTTAACTCGTCATAGAGAGGGATGTGGTTAGTGAGACTTGTTGGCCACACTCTACTCTATGAAGAGGCAACATTGATAGACAGTAAGCCCATGGCATTTCAGAGCTTAATCCCAAAGCACCCGAGGCTGACTTTATCAGTGACGCTCCCCCCTGCCATCAGGGGAGGACCTCACTGGGCTTTGCTGTGCTGATAAGCCTCAGAGCTGTGAGCTCTTCAGCCCCTCAAAACATGGCTCAGACTGTCAGGTGCCTTGATATTAGCTGATGTAGAGCACCTGGTTGCCTGACTCAACACGGTCAGTGCCTGTCAGGCTGACCTTTACTCAGCCTGACAGATACTCATTATGCTTTGGGAAAGGGAAGGGGTGGAGTCCTGCGCCTGAAATGACAAGCCGCCTCTAGCTTCACTTGTCCCCTTCATTAAACGTCCTCCATGCTTACTGACAATGCTTTCTTCACTTGAGTGAGATCCATGACCTTGATTCACACTTACTCATCTTGAATTCATTTTACTACATTTAGACTTATGGAGATGTGAGTGGGTGGCACATGATGCAATCTGACAAAGCAGTCACTCCTTTTAAATGGATACACTCTGATGAAAGGGGGGTTACAGCGAGATGTTTAGAGACGTCCATGCAACTTTATTTGTTGCAAAAAGGGTGAATGGAGTCTTACAATGATCACTCATGGCTGTCTAACTGTGTTTGACAAATTCGAAGCCTAGGTCCTCGCCAAAATGTATGATCCTAGGCAACTATAACTATCTCTTTATACTCTTAGCTGCACAAAAATGAGAGTGCATGCAAACAATTGCATTGCTTCTCAAACAGTAAATGACAAACCCGACATTTGATTAAGAGTCTCTTACATGTGTCCGTTATTGCTTTTTCATATATGTACTAAATTGCCAATACATATATACACTTAGTGGCACGATTAAAGGTCTACAAGCGGCCTCTTATGCGCTTTGCCACAGGAGGAGCAGAGTACCCATAATGCACTTTGGTTATGCAGCAAAAGTAAAGATTACAATTGGGTACTCCTCTCAGCCCCAGCCTGATCTTATATATTTGCTTAGGTTGAGTGGGTGAAAGCTCAGTGTTCTTCCAGCAGTTCGACATAAGTGTCTTCGTCTCATAAGGTTGTATTGATTATAGGTAGCTGAGGTCGAAGTTTCTTTGCATCAACCCAAAAAAGTATCCCACCTCTGCCAAGCAGTGCAAGGAGCACACACGCTCTCTGTTTGTAAGTGTCGTGCCTTCAGCCGCCCAAACATCAGTTAAATGAAGTGAAAATTGTATTCTGGGCCTGATAGAGATGAAAATGGATTTCTGGTCATGAAATAGAAGCAGTTGTCACTTTTTTTTAAAAAAGGTGTCAGCAGTTTGCTTCAGCGAGTAAGGTGCCAATTCAGAATGACAGTAAACTTGTGATCTGGGCAATCAATAAGGTGCTCCGATAACTTCTGCTTCATTACACTTATAATAAGAGGCTATAGATCTGCGGCACATAAAATGTTGCTAAAGAGGAGACGTGGGCACTGCTTCCGGAGGGCTCGCCAGCGCCTACAGTAGGTGCAATGTTGCCATCTAGAGTTTGTGCGCGTGTAATTTTTCAAAGAGGAAATTCAGCTGCAACCGGGCTGATTCTCTGTACTTTCTCATTGATTCGTACGGTTTCCGTGGGCTCTATCGACTAACGCGAGCACTGGCTGTGGCCACAGTTTTGGGCTGACTGGGGTCTTCAGTGGTTGAGGGATGGAGAAGCTGTATTTAATCATCCCAGACAGTGGTACATTGTTGCTTTGTCACAGGAGCTTTCAAGGTATATGCTGCTTAACATAACTGCATGTTTCCACATAACACTGCAATTAAAAGATAACAAGGCACATCAAACTAAACACACACAAAACCGAATGCAACCCAAAAATAGCAGTCCAACAAAAGGAAGTATGTGGCGAAGAGGTAGCACAAAAAGACAGCAGCACAAAAATACAAAAGAACACATGACCAGCACTACAACATGGTATACAGAAAATGTGTACCAATGTTGTTCTCACTTATTATGAAATCCTCTTTTCATAATACAGTGGTAAAACACGTTTAGAGCAAGCACTACCTTAACAGCACCCGTCAAAAATGTTTTGTGTCCCAGTCCCCTGTGTATAAACGTTTTCTACAGTGGCAAAAGGCAACTAAAGTCTGGATGTGTGAAAACGTAGGCTTCTTCAACTCTTTTAATGTTTGTACATTTTCCTGTTTAGGGTCTTCTAGTCCCTTAGACAAAAATCATTTCAAAGTTGTCTCTTTCTTGTATGATGTCATCAGTGATATAATCAATGATGCCATTTTAAGATATCATCAGTAATATCACTTAACATATCGTGAGGGATTTGATGTATGAGGTTATAAGTAGTGAATGACCATCTGCAAGTTATAGATAATTCACTAAACTATAACTGGCTAATTTCAGTGTTTTTTCAGTTTTCAAATGTTAGTTCTTGTCTCAAATCAACACCTAACTATATTGTCATGTTAACGTTTGCTTTTTTTTCCAGTGTATTTCTTGTTTTTATTTTTACATGAGCTATGTTATTATTACCATGCCTAACTATAAGGTCACTTTAACGTGCGTGCATGTGTTTATATATATATAGAAATATATATATTATATATCCAAAACCCGTCCAAAATAAAACAGGCTTCGACGCAGCTCAGGATCAAAATAAAACACCATGTTTAATCCGGTAAAAGCAGCCATTGTTACGCGTTTCGGCCATGGCACAGGCCTTTCTCACACTAGTTGAGCGCCATATTACTTTCCTTATTTAAACTCTGCACAGAACATCTGATGCATGGATATAGAAAACAGAGAAAATAAACCTGCTTTCATATTGTTTTTAACTACAATATTTAAACAATTTTTATATAAGCATCATGATATGAAACAGTGGATACAATAACATCACGCAAGTGCATTTAATCCTGTGACTGCACGTTTGATGCTTATGACCAATGAAGACCTCCGGTATAATACCTAAGACAAGTATATATATATATGTATTAATACATAAATATGTATATATACATATATGTGTATATATTTATATTTTTGTGTTCCTAAGGTAGTCCACAGTGACGAGTTAGGCACTCCTAGTGGGGATGCAGGAGAACAGCTGGACCTGAGGTTAACAAGAGGGATCGAAACGCGTCAGGAAAATCACTTATTCTCACCAATGAGTGCAGGATTCGAGTGCTTTTTTGGAAGTGATGCAGACAAAATATATAGATATATGTTTTAGGATGACCACCTCCTTCCATGTCATTATGGACTCTGTTTCCAGTCCTGGATGTTTATGTGAGACCCTCATGCATTCTTTGTGTTGTAGTCTTCTTTAGCTTCTATTTAACTTCCAGTCCTGGATGTTTATGTGAGACCCTCATGCATTCTTTGTGTTGTAGTCTTCTTTAGCTTCTATTTAACTAATTAGACTAACAGACCTGAATTCAGTAATATGTAAGGGGAAGCCTTCTTGATTGGTGACAGTGTCTGTAAAGACCTGGAGCGAGGTGGTTACCCTGATATGCTCGTTTGAAATTTTACTCCACTAATCACACATCTCCACAATCAGAATACTCCAATCTGTCATGTAATCCTCAAAACCGTTTGAGAAAGTCGTCTTGGATTTCTGAAAATGGATATGATCCCATAACAGTGGCGGAGTGGTATGCAAATGTCAGATAACAAAATCACTGGAAAAAAAATTGGGATCTAACCTTAAAATAGTGGTAGCTCGAAGCAAGTAATAACCTATGGATTCATAGTTTGTATAATCACTTCTCTCCTTAACTAGAATCTTCCCCTCGATCCACACTTCCTTTTCCTGCCTCCAGTTGGTGTGCTTTAAATTAACCTGTGTGCGGCATGTAATACCCACAAAGCACAGTGATCATTACAAAAAAACATAAGCCTACTTTCCTTTTTAGTCTCAGTGTTCAGCATTAGATTTCAGTTGTAAATGTTAAAGAAACGATTTCATTTAATGGAACAGATTCTTTTAATATCCCCAAAGTGAGTTGAAAGATCTCAACAGCATAATTTTTAATAATTTACAATGCACAATACATCACCGCAGCTTTGCATGGGGCAGGTTCTGGGGCTATTCATATCCTTCAGCCGTGCAATTTGAGGAGAACCGTAAATGTAGGTGCTTGCTTCATATTCACCCTACTAGCTCCCATTTTATTATCCATTCAGATCTTAGTCTTGATTTTATCACAGATAAAATTAAATCACTCTTATTAATGCTCTGGATCAATATCTGGACTAACGTGGAGGCCAGTTTATGTAGGGAAATCATGCTGGATTGTCTCAACCTTGATAGTCGCTCTATTATTTGGTTGAGTTAAGTTTCCAGAATGATTAATGAGATAGGACTGTCCTCCATGTTCCACGCACCTTGTACTTTATTAAAATCCGATAAAATTAGCCTTAAACTGAGATTCAATGAGTCCAGCCTTACAGGAAGACTGCGTTCTGAGTCTATAAAAAGCTCAGTCAGGTAGTTTTTAGCACTTCGCATGTCTGAGATACCAGTAATCTTCCTCTTACCAGGTGGGAGAGGTCGCTCTTGTGTCACTTCAAGGCATGTTTGATATGCCGCCTTCTTTGCTTTCGGGAAAGTTCCTATGGGTGGGGAATGGGCGCCTAGGCCTGTCTTTGTGACAGGTCCTCAACCCAAACTCTGATGCGCTCTATGTTATTCTGAACATTTTATAGAGCTCCTTTTGTTTTCTATCTGAAGCCAGTTTCAAAGTTTCTAGGTTTTAAAAAAGTGCCATGATGCATCATTCTATCTACATCTTTTAGGTTTCCTCTTTCCTTAAGGCGGCGGTTGGGTACAGGAAATCCATGGAAGGCTGAGCTAGGATTTTATTATCAGTTTACTTAGCTTGGGCGCATAATGTAGATTAAATTGAAAGCTACCTGTTTACCCGTGATTGTGTTTACTTTTGTATATCATGTATGGTGACCATACATTTTTTTAAATTGATTTTTAAAATGTGTTGCTGTGATCCTGATTTTACTGTATTATCTTTTATGGTTTTATGCAAAGCTGAATAAAGATCACTTTGACTTGACTTGGAATAGATACTTCTTACTACCACTGCCTGGCTGCATAGCTTTTAGAAATGTCACTTTGTGATATGCATTATCTGTCTTCCGTTTGCAATTACAGAATTCATTCAATCCAACTTTACTTGGATAGAAGCACACTTGGATATTTAAAACCGACCCTTAGTGGCACATATGTATTTTTCATAGAGATGGAGTAATAATGTACCTCCAACTGTGTACTATAATGCAGTCATGGCATTGAGTGGTTCTTATGGCTTATAATACCCAAGATCAAAGGTCAAGCATATATTTTCAGCAGTAGAACGACGAGATGACATAATCACCTAACAAGGAACAGTGGGGGTGCTGCTTTGCATGTCCTTTTTAGCCTAAGTGAAGTGCTTTCCACCGCGTGGTTTAACAAGAGGGTTTCCCATAGATGTTAATAAATGTTTACTTCAGCACTTCCCAAGTAGGTCGTCAAGAGCATTATTGTGTCACTTTCTTTAGCTGTATTTTAGACACTGCGATTTTTACATTTTCTTTCAGTCGTCCTGCAAGGTTTTTTCTGATCATTTTAATTTTATCATAATGTTATGTATTAAATATTTTGTAAAATCTTCGATTGCCAGGGGTTCTTGGCTCTGAAGTACTACAACAAATACACATAATATTTCTACTAAACGTATTCTCAAAGGGTCATCCGAGGAATGATGTCACAGGACATCTCAAAACCCTAGCAGACATCATGAAAGAAAGCAGGATTATAGATTGCCTTTTGTGGTGATTGTTAACGTGAAGGACTGGGTAAAGAGAACTCTGTGACTTGGGTAAGACAAGCAGTGGCTTCCTTTCGTTTGCTTTCAGAATTTCAGTGGTTTTGCACAAAAGGGCGGTAATGACAGGGCATGATCTAATGGTACAGTTTATGAAGCAGACAATAACGACCCTAGCCTTGGATGCCACTATGCACCATAACCAATGCCTTGACTGCACATATTTGCTAGCCTGGCATCCACCAGCACAATATTCGAGCTGGGAAGACCTTGCGTCTACAATTTTTAAATACTACCAAGGCCGGAAAGGCCATACTAAGCTTCAGGCGACAGACGGACGTTTCCGAGGGAGGCTGGAGGGGTGGGGGGCAGGTTTTGTTAGTGGGGCCGGTTTTGTAGAAGTGCATCAGTTTTAAAAGAACTGCAAAGTGCCTTGCATATTCAGCAGTTTTCGAGCAACAGTAAAAGTGTCAAGTTAACTCAGGTAATTTATTCATTTACCTGCTAGAGAGAGATGGGAGTTTTGTCTAGTGGCAGTTTCCACTTATCTAAGGTAGAGCAGAGGGTAAATAGTCATTGTTAAATATGGACTGTAACATCTGCATTTGTAAAGCAAGCATTCATGCCTTTGGGCAATCTGGCTATTAGATAAGACGTTTGTTGCTGGTGATGTATGCTAATGCAGAACAAGCATATTATTGATCAACAGAAGTACTGTACCAGTGATGTGCATGTTTTCTGTAGAAGAAATTAATGATAGTAAACCTGGAAAGGTTCACTGGCTCCGTAGGTTTAGAAGTATGTATACCATGTAATGGAAAGGAAGGTTGCTTGGAAAACTTCACCTGTATTAAATAGCACTGTAATCCAAGTTCTAAAACTGGGAATTAATTAAATGGTACTTTTAATTTCTAAACCAAATGATAAAGTCAACTCGTTTTGAACATAATAGGCCCATCAACCATCCCATTTTATAAGATATTTATATTGTTAATGGCTGTAAATTTGACTAGCATATTTTCTATTCTTGTTCTCTATTTGATAGGTTCTTAATCACTGCTACATTATATTAATTGTATATCTGAAGATACTCCCTGAAACAATGTATGTAGCTGCATTTCCAATAGGATATGAAAATGCAGCTACATGCATTGTTTCATGCCTGTTTATAGGGTACTTCTTTTGTATCTGTAGAGACTTTACAGCCTCTGTGTGTGATGTAAGTAACCAAAGGTTAGATGCATTACTTCCTGTGATAGCACCAAGCCAAAGGTCATGCAGTGTCACCTCCTTTGATTTAATGGGGTGCAAAGTGCATGTGATATCACTTCCTGTAATGTCATCAGGTCAAATTTGTTGCGATGCCCCTGCCTGTGACATCATCTGGGTGGGTCAAAGCACAGGTGATGTCACTTCCTGTGATGTCATCAGGTCAAAGTTTGTGTGATTTCACTTCCTGTGACATCAGGCATGGCCACATGGCTTGTTGTGAGATCTGCAAAAAAAACTGTTTTGAATCCCTCTCGAAAGAGTTCCAATAACAGACTGCTGGCCATGATGACTCTCAAGTTTCTGACTTGAGAGGGCGGCTTTGATGAAGAATCAAGGATATTTAACCAAAGATCATAGAACAACATTGGTGGACATTTGCTTGCTACCATTATTTCGGTCCTCCCCCGTTGATCTTTAATTTATTGTAATCCACCCATTTGTCCTATGCAGCAGAGTAGCGGGTGCAGTTTTCCAGGGTGCCGCTGACCTGTCCTGGCCAAGATTCACTAAAAGCTGGCTCTTACCCAAACAATTATACAGCCCTTCCCTGTTTGAATGAAAATGTTTAATTAGAAGTAACGAGTTCTTGTTAAAAGATATCAGAGAGGGTGCAGTTCCTTGTAGGGTGCTGCTGGATATTTTAGTAATGAATTGATGGAACGGTGGGATACAAAATGCTTGCTCACAGTTGAAAACAAAAATCAGTCCAGTTGAGGGCAACATGGGAAGTTGTTGGTGCTGATTGACTCAGACAAACCAAGGTGTCTCTAATATGTCGGCCATCCATCTCTTATTGGAAGTCTTCTAAATTTGAGTTATTAGTATTTCTGTTCCATGAAATGGCTTAAAGACGCCTGCAAAGGGCCCACAGACACATTAGTTATAAATAAATACTGTTAGCTGGTCTACCGCAATTCTCTACAGAAATTTTGTAGGATATGGTGTATTGCTAAGACTTATACTTTTAAATGGAAGTTACATTGTATTCTCTGACACTTTGTACTTGAAGTGATTTATGGTAGTAACCATAACATAACTTAACAAAAACATAAAAACACTATAATTCCTCTGTTTACGTATGCAACAGTAACGGCCCCAATGCTCTGGCCCATATGACAGCATCCATGACATCACTTGACATTATTGATGATGTTATTTGTGATACCACATATATGATCAATCTCATCATGATATACTCACCAATACCTTATAACATATGAGATTATATGTTTGGAAAATAGGTTCATGGAAAGTTGCCATACCTGACCCATTATATTGAATGACCTTTTACTCCCCCCGTCCCCAATGAAATCTAATATCTCATAATTCAGTTAATAGTACTGCTTATTTATTTATATAAACTTTTCAAAGGCATCTTTTTTGCCATCTTCTGACCATATTACATGTGAAGGACATGATCTGGGGTGAGTGTTAATGCAAACCTCTTATGTGGTCTTTTTAAGGACACCTGTTTACTTTTACTCATACTGTAGCTTTTAAAGGGTCTGTAATTAGTCCTCTGACCCTGGTGTGGGACCTGCTCTCTCCCCAGCAGCTCTGCTCTGGTGTGCTCCGCCGCTGATCCTCTCTTACCCTCCCAGGCAGGGTTCAAGACCACTCAGCCCTTGCTTGTTACTGCGCCTGCCCCCACTGTTGGATATTTCTTTTAAATAGCTTTAGTTCGTGCTCCCTCTGTGCCCGTTTTTTTGTTGTTGCCTCTTGTGGCTCCTGCTCGTGTCTGCACTTTCCCCACTGTTGTTATATCTCATTAGCATTTAATTAGTAATTCTCTGTGCCCATTTTGTTGCTTTCATTCTGTATATGTGCCCTTCTGTTGTTGTTGTCTGTTTTCATTCTCTCAGCCACCACTGCCCCCAGGGCCCCTCCCCTTGACCACTCCTGCCTCCCAGCTACTCGTCCCTCCCCCCATGCATAATGGTAGCTGCTTCGCGGTCGCGCCGCTGGCGCGCCTAAGGCTAGCCTGTCTGCCCCCCGTCCGCGACCCGACCGTGGTCAGCGCCAGGAACCCTGGATCTACGAGCCTCGACCGCTACAACGCCGCTGCCCTCCACACACTCAACCCCGGAAGAAACAACTACTGCCAAAGATCTACACCTAACACCACCCATGGCCAGTTCTCCTGTCGACACTACCACCAATCCTTCTCCGTCTACAACGCCCCCACAACCGCCGTAACCTCGCCGGGCGCCCACACTCCCGAAATGCTGACATGCATCCTACTCAACGTGCGCTCCCTACACAGGCACGCCGTAGAAATTTGGGACCTGCCCGACACGCTCTCACCAGACGTCACTTTCCTCACAGAAACCTGGACCAATGGCACCTCCGACCGCGACATCACCTCCGCCCTGCCCGACGGATACAAGATCCAGAGAAAGGAATGCTCCCACCACCCAGGGGGAGGACTAGCCATCGTACACAAGAGCGCCCTCCGGCTCTTTACCTCCAGCACGAGCGACCCCCTCTCAAACACAGGACACCTCCACTTCCAGATCCAGACCAGCCCCAGGACCACACTGGGCGGCACCCTCGCCAACAGACCCCCCAGACCTTGCACCTTCTCCGCAAACACCATTGCCGACCTTGTCGCACCCTACGCCATCATCTCAACGGACTACATCCTCATCGGTGACCTGAACTTCCACCTCGACAACCACAGCAACCCAGACTCCACCACCCTCCTTGACAACCTCACCAACCTCGGACTGAAGCAGCTCGTCACTACCCTCACCCACAGAGCCGGACACACCCTCGACCCCATCTTTGCAGGTGGGACTAATATCCACTTCAGCCACACCACGCAGACACACTAGACACACCACCACTCCGTACACTTCACATTCAACACCACCACCTCACTCAAACCCGCCCCGTGCCCACCTCGAAGGAATTGGAGCAAGATCACAGAGGAACACCTCATCACCACCCTCCTCCAAGGCCCCCCCCTCAGGCACAACCGATGCCAACTCTGCAGTCAGGGAACTTCACCGCTGGATCTCCAACTGCATCGACCAGCTTGCACCCCTCCGCCACCCAGTCTAACAGTGCCCCCTAAAAGCCGCCTGGTTCACCACCGACCTCCATGGAGCCAGGCGCTCCTGCAGATGCCTCGAGAAACTCTGGCGGAACAGGAAAACCACCGAAGACCAGGAAAACTACAGGAACGCCATGAATGAATATCACCAGCACATAAGGACCACCAAGCGGACCTTTATCAAGAACAAAATCCACACCAACACAAGTAACGCAAAAGAACTATTCAATGTCATACAGCAGTTCACCAAACCCCCCTGCGAATCCATGGACGTCACACCATCTGAGGACCTCTGCAACAAGCTCAGCTCCTACTTCCACCTGAAAATCAAGGTCCTCCAACTTCAGCTAACAGACTCCGAACACCACCCCCCTCCCCACCACTGACAACCAGCCGACCATCACCACCTGGAATCCTGCCACCACGGAAGACACCACCACGACCATGAAGAACACCCACTCAGGAGTCCCCACGGATCCCTGCCCGCCGCACATCTACCACATAGCCGCTGCCACCATAGCACCCAAACTAGGCTGGACCATCAATGCCTCCCTCGAATCCAGCATTTTTCCTGATGACTGGAAGCGGGCTGAGGTCAAGCCCCTCCTCAAGAAACTATCGGCCAACCCGATGGACCTGAAACACTACCGGCCCATCTCTCTCCTTCCCTTCTCAGCCAAAGTCACCTAGAGATTCATCAACGCCCAGCTGACCACCTTCATAGAAGAGTACGCCATCCTCGACTCCTCCCAGTCTGTATTTCGCAGCAACCACAGCACCGAGACTGCCCTCCGCGCCGCCACCAATGACATCCGCATGCTTCTCGACCAGGGCCACACGGCGGTCCTCATTCTTCTAGACCACTCCACCACCTTCGACACCGTCTCACACCACACCCTCGCAACCTACTGAGATCATCTGTGGAGTAACCCAAGGATCCTTGCTCAGCCCCACGCTCTTCAACATCTACATGGCCCCCATCGCCGCCATCGTCAGACAGCATGGGCTCAGCATAGTATCTTACGCAACTCATCCTCTCTCTCACAAAGAACCCCGAAGACACCAGACTCAGTTTCCAAGAAGGAATGAAAGACGTTGCAGCCTGGATGAGCGACAGCTGCCTAAAATTGAACTTGGAGAAGACTGAGGTTCTCGTCCTCGGACCCTTCCCTACCACTTGGGACAGCTCCTGGTGGCCCCCTGCCCTCAGAAGTCCACCCACCCCGACGGACCACACAAGGAACCTCGGCATCATTCTAGACTCCTCCCTCACCTTGACCCACCAGATCAACGCCGCCGCCTCCACCTGTTTCAACTCCCTCCGCATCCTCCACAATAGCTTCAGGTGGATCCCCCCAGAATATAGAAAGACTGTCACCCACGCACTCATAAATGGCAGACTGGACTAGGGTAATGCCCTCTACGCTGGAATCAACAAATCCCTGCTACACCAGCTCCGAACCATCCAGAACACCGCAGCCAGATTTGTCCTCGGAACCCCACGACACAAGCACATGACCCAGCCCCTACGAGACCTCCACTGGCTTCCCATCGAGAAGAGAGTAACCTTCAAGCTATGCAACCACGCCTACAAATCCCACCACAACATCGGACCCAAATACCTCAACGAAAGTCTCCTACCACGTACCCAAAAGGAACTTCCGCTCCACCGACCTCGCCCTGGCAGAGACCCCACGCATCCGCAGAACCAGAGCAGGCAGAAGAGCTTTCTCCTACTTCGCAGCTAAGACCTGGAACGAGCTCCAAGTCAACATCAGACTCTCCCCCACGCTGCACACCTTCAGGAAGTGTAAGAATCTCACCTGTGTTTCCGCAGGAACGTCATGGATTTGTAGTAAGGTCCACTACTTCCACAGATCACCCACGGCACCCTTCATACAACCATGGTGACAAGGATAACCCGAGAAGAAGGGAAACAAAACAAGGAAAACAGGGGAAGGAATCCCACATTGGTTGCACAGGGCCAATTGGTCAGTCAAAACGGCACAAATAAGGCTGAAGGAAGGAAACAACAGATTAGAAACAGAAAATGCAACCCAAGTCCAGAATATTACATGTTTACCTCTATCCCTACCTTATCCCTTCTTCTTTAACTGAACGGGTAAAAAGCAATGGTGTGTGGAGTTTGTATCCAGTGCTGGAACAGATAAGGGGATGAGGTGAGTAATATGTCTATTAAAGGTATTGTCAACAACAAAGGTAATTGGTTCTATATATGCCCACCTATTAATATGGCATAGCACGTGGATAACAATGTCCATGTGGATGGCACTTGTATCCAGTGCTGGAACAGATAATGGGATGAGGTGAGGCAAATGCCTACTAAAGGTATTGCCAACAACAAAGGTAATCGGTTCTATATGTGCCTACCTATTAATACGGCATAGCTTGTGGATAACAATGTCCTTGTGTATGACACACTTCAGTTTAATACATAAAATAAAACAAGAATCTTTGTAGGCAGATAAGAGCTGTTCTAGCTTCCCTTTAGGCTTTGGGAGATGGAGCGGATCCCCACAACGCCCAGAGCACAATGACAGGCAAGCAACAGAACGAATGAGTACATGAAAGGCCAGAGCAAGAATCTGAGCAGTACTGCAATGGCAGGTGAACGGCAGAACAAACAAGGAAGAACAAGCCAGCGCGAAGCGCTGTTACCGTCTCTAGATTGCAGGGTTGGAGGTGGTGGTAAACAGGAACAGAACCCAATAAACACCGCAGACAAGACCTCTCATCAGGGACTACGAGGAAATCACGCCGAACCAAACGCGAAGCGAGCTTCAACCCGGAAACAGACAGGGAGGACGGAAATAGACTCCCGACGCAAGAACGCGTAGCGCCGAAGTGAGGGGATGGCTGGACTTTAACCTGTTCCTGCGCATGCGTGTCCCCAGCAGGTGGCCATACTTGTAGTTTCTGATTGCCGATTCTGGCAATCGTGACAGGAAGCGTCTCAAGACCTGGCTCTTCGATTGATCCAGAGCTGCACCCCACCACCCCAGCGCCTTGAGACCCTCACGCGTGAGTAGCGCTCTTCACAAACTCCTGATTGATTGTAATAACTGTGATGACATTTACATCATTGGTCATGTCTTATGTGATGCTACCAATGGTGTCCTGTGTGATTTTATGACCAGTACTTAAATAATCTTAGTTGGGAAATTTTATTGGATTTTAGGTCATGGATTATATCCATGGTGTCTTTTGAAACTGAGGTTTTTCAATGAACTATTAACTTTTTACTTCATATGTTCATCAAGTACTGATAATAGTACACAACTATGAACTGTTTTTGTAATACTGAAACTAAAATTGAAAGCTTTTTTGGTGGTTTGTAACAACATGCAAGTTTCCTCTTTTTTAGTAGCCCTGCCCCACTGTATATGGAATTCTCGTTACAGGGTGTGGCCCTTGATGATGCCTTGTGCCCTATACCTACCTTTGACCCCTATCATTGCTGGATACCTGATGGGTATGCCTTACAAATACCACTTTCATAGACAAAGGCTTTGGGCCTTCCCAGTGAGCAGTGGCCTAAATGGTTAGTCTTCAAACGTGCCCTTTGCCCAGCACCTCTTTTTTTTTTTAAAACAATATGTACTACTTTTATTAATCTTAAAAAGTCATATCTCTTTAAGATCATCCACAAAGGATGTTCCATTCAGATACTGTATAGAATATAGGATCATTACACCCACTTTGTGCAACTGTACCCATCAACTGATCTCGGTCCATAGACATTTACCAATCAGCCACCTATCGAAGCTAGTTTAACTGGTGCACCTTAATTTCCTTATTTCTGTCATTATTCATGTATATGTTTGTACATTATTAGATGCCTTTCTCACACTAAAGTTTACTTTTTGACACCAGTAGTGCAATGTGGACTAAGATCTTACTCCAAACCAAGGGTCCTTTTCGTGTGGTTTTCTGGCCTTGTTCTCTTCACCTCACAGTAGTCCCTGACTTCTGGGAGAAGTCACTCCAAAGAGAAGTCAATGGCAGATTCAACCTTCCGGACCAACCAATTATGTTTTCTCTCTGTTTCCCATGAGCCTTCGGGAAGGTTTATTATCTTCTCCCTTAGCAATGAATACCATACCTGAATTATAGAACCTCTGTTACACCTCTCTTCCTCTTGTATGGCGAGTAGCCCTTTTCAGGCCAAATCATTTCACCAACTTGTTTCTTCAACATGTGAATCATGGACCTCAAGCTGATTTTGAAGCCATATCAATACTCCTTTTAGCCAGCTAGCCTTTCCTCTTAATGGGCGGCATCAGACCTATTAAACATGTTTCAGCATTGCCTAATACTGTTCTCTCCGTTGCTTTCAGAAATACATCTGCTATTGCTTTCTAATATTCTGCTGTGACATGGCATTGTCATAGGATATGTACTCAGCATCTCTTGTCCCCATGCCCACTGGGCAGACCCAGTTGCTAGGGCATTGTCAATTGATTCTGCTCCCAGTAGGCTGTTGTGGCTTGACATTATGCTCAGCGATTAGCCTTGCCTACTATCATTTCTAAACAAAATCCACCAGTCACTGTACTTGTGTCCACCAACTACTGCTGTATACTCCTTCCTCAAATGTCTCTGTGGAAAACTTATGTGCTAAGCCCATTAGACACTAGGCACAGTCTTCCATCCTTTTGGTAAGTGCCAACTGGGCGAACTCTCTACCTTTGCCTGGTGTGCATTGAGTATTGTCTTGGGCCATGCAATGTTCCCACTACCCTTTATCCCAGTATCTATTGTGTATGGTGTCAGTCAATGACATCTGAACGGTATCTATTTCACCAATTAGAACTGTATATGATTATACAATCACCACACATTTGATTCATAGTCTTATGTAGCTCTGTTTATTCATTCATCTCCCATGCTTTAAATAACATGTTGATGGAAAGGAATCTCCAAACTTGATCCATTCAGTCTCTTGTTTATCCACAATGTTTATAATTTGCATGCCCAGTGCATTTACACAGCGCCTTGAGACCCTTACGGGTGAGTAGTCGAGCTTTACAAGAAACCTGATTAAATATTTGATTTAAGTTATGAAACGAAAAAGTATAAAACAATACAAAACAAAAACTTTCAGTAAAACTTTTATTTCAAAAATAATTTATGCAAACTGATAGTCAAATATTTCATTCCTCTTTGTTCAAAATGGGAAATCCTTGCATCCTCCTTAAACAATAACTTCAGCAACAAGTTTGTTGCTCATTAGGGATATTTCACTTTTCTTCATGTATGATCTTCGATAACCGGCACATCTTTTAAAAATGGAATGCACCATGAATTAAGTTAACAGGAAATGACGTGGGTGCACATTTCTATCCCACTCTAACTTCGCTAAAACAAGGCTGTCAGGAAGTCGCTTCAGACGCAATGTTCAGCAGACATGTCAACTCTTACTTTGCTACTGTATGATATACAATATTGTCCCCCTTCACGCGGTCTCCCAGTGAAGAGCTGATATCACAAGATGACACAAAAAGTGAGCTGGAAACCCCTTCACAGACTATGTTTCCAGCTCCTGTTTCAAGGCTCTGCACAGCCAAATTC
The DNA here is from genome assembly GCF_964204655.1 of Triturus cristatus. Classification (NCBI taxonomy): domain Eukaryota; kingdom Metazoa; phylum Chordata; class Amphibia; order Caudata; family Salamandridae; genus Triturus; species Triturus cristatus. The sequence goes on from NC_140584.1 coordinate 551,721,371, forward strand.
TATCATCGGATATGAAATGACCCCTGTCCATTATTGGATGCTAAGGGTTCCGACGACATCAGAAGTAGGCTTAGAAGCTTTTGTTTTTTAGAGGAAGAGTTGGGGGGCGAGTAGAAGTGCTTGTAGCTGTGCTCAGCATTTAGCTCCAACCCCCCCCCGCCCCCAGCCCCCACCTTCTCCTTGCACACAGGGACTTTGTTTTTAGGTTTTGCCTGTACAGCGCTTGCACTGAGCTTGCGAAATCTTTTGTTTTTAATATAAACTTAAAAGGGATTTACATCCCGCCTCCTCTCTTTCCTGGCTTCTCATTGCTTCCTGTGCATGCCACTAACCTTTCCTCCGTTTCTATTGGCTATAGCATATTTTCCAGCATTTACCAGTGCTTGTTTCTCATCTGCTTCTCTTATCGTTTTCCTACCACCGTAATACTGTTGACATACACTTTGGTGGAACTATCTTTTCATAAAGTTTTACTTTTTCAGCATATTTATATAACAATTTATCACCCAGAGAGATTAAGTGATTCGTTTAAAATCACGGTATGTTGCGTGGAGCCGCCTAGACTCAAACCGGGATCCCCAGATCTCGAGTCAGCAACTTTGGCCACTGCGCCACATCCTCTCCACTCCCATGTTATCTGTCAGGGAGCTCTTGCATTCTTCCAGACGATGATTGATGAAAACACCTCTTTATTTACTACATAGGCGAAACCGATGCATTACCAATGCTTGTTTAGAAGTTGGCAGGTCTGGTTTCACCATCACCTCCATTTCTATGTATGAATACCAAATATATTTATTGAATAAATAAATACAAAATCTTAATTCCCCTATTCCCCATTCATAAATCTTTCAAGTTCTTTTACCATGGCATGTGTTTGTCTCGTAGATAGTTCAAACACTACTCGTATCAAATATCTTAATTAAAATTACTCAAACGAGACACCTTAAAGTCTGCTCCTCATTTAATCCCGTAAATTACTTGGAGTCGTATATTTCGATCCATCTTCATTTTTGCTGTAACTTAAATGTTAAACAGGTCCAACATTATTAGCAATACAGAAAATGCTTTTCCTAAGTAAGTTATGAGAAAACCATAACAATGAGGCCTAAACATGTTGTTCATATACATATGCATAGATGCCAATAGCCTAAACTGTTGGCACCCACCCATTGGTGCACGGGTTCTTTGCTGTGGTGAGTTGCCATATCCCATAGCACGTTAAAATATACATTGATGACTCCTGCCTGAAATACCTATAGATATATCTTAATTATGTATGTAGGCACAATGGCTGTATTTATGAATATCCCACACATACATATTTTTAAATTAGTTTCGAGATTAAATTCCAATTCCTGCAAAAACTCCTGTTTCTGCAGGGATAGGACATTTGATTTATGTGAGAATTATTGCACTAAAGTAGCTTGGCTCTGACAGGTTTTGGCTAGTCAATCCTGCTGAAATGTATTGGGGAAAATGTGTGGTAATAAAGCAATATTTTAGGATTTGTTGAGATAAATACCAAATCCTCATATTACCCCCTAAAACTCAGAATAGCTGATATGTACCTTACCCAGTAAATACATCTCTCTGGAGGATCAGTATTTACGGCGGTGGTACATATTACACCCAATTTTAATGTAGCTCATTGCTTTGCGAGTCGGACACATCCAGGCGCGCGTGATTTCTTTGGTGAGTGTGAGACAATGGGTCAGACTGTGTGAGTCACAGGGTGGTTTCGGGAGAGGAAAGGTTGAATTGAATCCGTTTAAAAAGAAAAAATGTAAGAAAGACATTAAATTGCATTTGCAACAATGCCCGGTTCTCTTGCATGCCTGCTAGGCATCATACGTAAACAAGCACTGCATTTGAAAATTAGGCAAATGTTTGTGAGTTATCCACATACTCGGATGGCCATAATTAGTGGTAAACTACGCACACAGTAGTTTGTTTTTATTAGCCAGTCAGCTACTTTTTCCATTGCAGACTATCTTACTTTTTACCTTGAGTGTATGGACGTTTGGCAGACATTCACTCGTTGGCGAAAATGGGAAAAATGTGGAAATTTTTGAACACTTGAAAGTTTGTTGCATTTATGTATCGAGAACAACCACGAAACTGCTCTGTGGTACTGACTGTCTGAGCAAAATTGACATATGTTCTTGGAATAACTCATTTACCTCAAGGTAACTTTTTTTTACCGATGGAGTTCAAATGGTAACACATTTGGCAAACTTAGAGACCTAAAGTGAAAAAGTGTGTTTGATAGATTTGTCCGAGCGGCATCAACACCCACAGGTACTGTCTGCAAGAAAACAATCGCACAGTTTTCAGCTGGTTAGAGGGGGCGCGGCATTCCATCTTCACCTGCCATCCTCTCTGTTCTGTCAACATCCTGTGCCCCCTGCCTGCCACCCACTCCTCCCACGACAATGCTCTCTGAGAGGCTTGTCTGAATGGACACGAATATGAATGTTTTTTTTCTCTTTCAAGCTCCAGGCAGCTTAGAAGTCACATTGTTAAAGAGAAAAAAACCCAGCAAGAACCAGAAAAGGGGTATTTTTAGGATTGATTACTGTTGCTTTTTTCCCTGGTCCTTTTGATGAGCCCTGTCTCTAAATTCCAAAGACTTTGCACGTTAAAAGTGTGGTATTCGAGGCCTGAGTGAGTGCGTGATAGCGAGGAAGCCGCCACAGAGAGGCATTCTCTTTGGCAGCGGCGTCATTCTAATTAGTGTGTGCGTTTGAAAGAGACATTCTCGGCAACCGCCAACGGCTTTCCTGTATTCAAATACGAGATTGCTCTTTAGCACGGGACACACGCATTCCTTCAAGTTTACTTTGTTGAGTTAAAACACGGAAGATGTAGTTTGGGAATATACAGACATTTTGCTGGATATATTTTTAGTAAGAATTAGTCTACACATGTCTATTCTATGTTCTCTATGGTTCGAGAAATTGATTTTTGACTATGGAATTTTAGAGGTTTAATTTAGATGCATTTGGTAAACTGATATATATACGGGGCATGCTCTTCCTTCATTACAATACATAAGGTTTCCTTTTATCAGCAAACGCGCCTGTTTAGTGACAAGATTCATTGCTAAGTTGCATAAATGCAACATCATCAGCATGACAAAAGTATGCGGGCGTTGTTTCCCCTCGTTGCTCTTTGAATGTTCCTACTGTGTTGTTGGGACTGCCAGGAACTAAATTCAGCTTCTGAACATTACTGAAATATCACTGAACAATGGGCACAACATTCGCTGAAACAGTCTGAATTCGGTCAAGCTGGAAAGCCGGACCACATTGACCGATAGCAACAGCACATATTTTGAGAGTAACAAATTCAGAATCCTTACAATTTAGACTCGCGCTTCTATCACTTGGGATGGGAATAGCTCTTTCAGCATATATAGGAAGGCCTTCTTCCACTGAATGACGTAACCGGCATGTGAAACTGGCATCCTGGGTTTTTTACCAGTCCAGCTAACATGCTCATCTCGCTTATGTTCTGTGGCAAAGTCCTGTCCATGGTAATGCCCAGGTCTAGAATAGGGTTTTGACCTAGAAGGGGGCACAGAAAATGCCCTTTTTGACAGCTTTTGTCAGCAATGGATTACTGTAACTGTCCATGTTTTGGTCTGCTGACAGTGGTGGCATAATACGATTTTTGGGTAATTATTAGCCCTGAACAGACCTTTTTTCTGTCACTGAAGAGAGTGGCATACTGAACCCACTCATATAAAGAGCCTGCTTTATTCGAACATCCGGACCATTTGCTGACATCGTGAGTGTTGAATGCAGGTGTGCATGGTATATGTGTGGCTCTCATGTGACAGCAAGATGGCACCAGTGGGATCAATGTTTAATGGTCCTTGGTTCACCATGGCAGAAGATGGAGGGAGGGTACAGTTTCCCCATACAGTGAAAGTGTGTAGAAGGCTGGAGGGTGGAGACCCAGACATTGAAATGAGGGAGGATGGAGGCAGGCATTCCCTTAGAAATTATATGATGAGATTTTAGCAAGGGTTTGCTAATGAGTTCTACATGAGCACTGCCATTAGGTGAATAGTATGGGATGGTGGTGAGTAGATTCTGTTCTTGAAGGTGAGGACGTTTCTATGCAGGGCCTGCCCTTTTGTCTGTCCCTGATTGCTACTTCAGGAAGGCTAATGATAGCCAGGCGTAGAGACTTTGCCTCTTTAGTGTACCCATGTTTTGTATACTCCTGTTTGAATACAGCATCATACTACCTGCTGTGAGAGCCATGACCTTGAACAAAGGCTGTGTTTACACTACTGTCTGAAAATGGCATTTCAAAGGGAGCCGCTTCCAACTGGATCACAAACGTTAACCTCTTCCATGCTCATGACGGCTCCCGGCCGTCATGAGTCACGGTGGGCGTGTGCGCACGACGGCCGGGAGCCGTCATGACCACGCCCGCGATTGGAATGTGCAGCACGCTGCGGCGGAATTTGCGCAGCAGCGAAGAGGTTAAGGAGGTACATCCACTTCCCTAGTTTGACATGGCCAAGGAAGGAACTGCTCTACAGATTACTTGAAGAGCTGCTGTGAGACAAGGACTTGGATCTGCTTTACAGTCCGTCTTCTAAATGTGAGGGGGGCTTCACCTACGTCAGCATGTTTTGCTGGAGTAGCTGTTGGTGTGCCAAGCACCTAGAAGCTGTCTTCTTCCACAAAGATGGAAGGAGATTGCCTGGCCCTGAGGGTGGAGAAACTGCCCAGCTGTGTGCCTGGCATGTGGAGCACCTAGAAGGAGCTGACTACCAAATAGGAGTGACACCAGCACTGGCCTGAGTTGTGAGATTTTGAAGGTCGCTCAGAATGTAGTTCATGTATTGAACTGGGTAAAGAAGCTTTACGCAAACAACAGTATGCCATCAAGCATCCCTGCAACATGGCTGGAGGAGAGGTGCTGTTTGTTGCAAATTCTCCCCAAGAAGTCTGTGCCACAGCCAAATTGGAACACGTTCCTCTAGTCCCTGTAGCCACTGCTGCTGAAGACAATCACCTGTTGATCCGACTTGCTGTGTTGATCCTTTCAGTGACCAAAGGGAGTAGCATTGCCGCTGGTGCAGACATGGGATGCAGAAGAACACCTTAATGGTGCAAGTCCGATAAGTGCCATCAGCCGAGCCACTTTTCCACTGAGCAGGTTACACAAGAATTGATCTCAAATTACTGGGGGACTGTATTATGAATGCACACAGATAATCATGCTGTATAAACTTACCTTTGTCAGTGTGAACATTTTAGGTTTAAGGACTGTTCTGGCTTATGTTCGTTTTGCCAATGCAACATTGTGGTAGTGACTTGCACATAGGCCTCTACTGGCCTAAGACTTAAGCATAGGGATAGGGAAGTCACTATAGATATTGGGAACGCCTTAAAGGGTGTCGTGCTTAACTTGAGCTGGTGGGTGAGACTGGTAGCCTTGTAGTTGTATCCACTATTCAATTGTGTAATATTCCATTTTGCTAGAACTTTCTTATTACCAAAAGATAAGGATTAGAGTGGCAATGAATTATGATGTGCTTGAGTTCTGAGTCACTGCCCAACACTATCTTCCTGAGAAGCCTTTGACCACTCACCCCACAATACACCGAGAGTCAAGTCCTGAAAGGGTGTGGCATAATTCGTAAAGCTATAGTAGGATGGGCTCCGCCTCCAGGACACCAGAGGCAAACAAACCAAACTACCATAGTTGTGCCCCAAAAGTCCCAGTCTGCCCCATGGCCCCCAGAGCTGTGTCCAACATTGTCAGACTATTGCCATCATTTTTAAAAATACTTTTCATTGTTTGTACAAGTCTTGACACATTAGGATTGAGTTTTGCAAAATTAGGCAGGATTGCTACAAGGGCCCTGCAACACTCATGAGTTAGTGTATCATATTTGGTCAAGTACCATGAAAGAATATGTTTGATTTCAGATATGCTTATTTGTGGAAGTTAGATAGCTGTTTTCCTACCATCAGTCAATAAGTAAACGAAAAAAGATATGAAATCTTAAATCACAGATGGACACGTTCATTGCTCAAAATGGAAGGCAGAAGAAACACTGCATTCCCACGGCAGGTTTTGGAACAGTACATTTGTAGAAATAGTTCAGACCAAGCATAAAAATCTAGTTCATGAAATGCCACAAACAACCAGGGAATATTCTTCATCATTATAGAACCTCATAATGTTATATGAAATGCTGCATGTAGCCAAATTGGCTCATCAGACCAAAGACCCGCGTGAAGAGCACTTGGAATTGACTCAATCACAGAACAATACTGTAAAATGGAACGATGTGTAGAGGAAAATAATTGTTGCAGCTTTACCAGACATTTGGAACTGCTGAATTTGTGAAACAAATGTCACTTTTTAAGCTCAACATATGTGACAGGAGCCAGCAACCTTAATCTATAATAAAATCAAAATAAAAGACTCCAGAGATCCAATGTGAAACTAAAATAGGGGCAGCAGCCTGTGCAGATAGACTTTCCTACATCATGAAAAATATTTGAACATATTAGCAACATACAACTTCCTAAAAAAGAGGAATTTGTAACATTTACTATTGTCAGCAGGGGAAATGCGGGACACCAGCAGGAGATTGAGGAACAAATAATTTTGTATTGCATGTGGGAGCATGCATGACATTAGAAAAATGAGTGAAGTACTTTATTCTTTCTGGGAAGAAACATTATCAAGTGGAAGCAATAATAAATATGATGTGATTTTAAAATTGCTCATGATGTAGGCCTGTTTTTAGTTATTTAGCAGCAGCAGAAGCATTAACATTTCATAAGAAAGATTCTACAAAAAAGTACAGTAAATTGTAAGTAGCTCAATGATAATGGGGTGGGATGTTTGCATTACCATGGTTTATAGGATTTTTTGTGTGCAGAGAAGGTGCCATTGGATTTCCAATCGATACCAAAGATAGACATATCTGTACATATCTATAGCTAATTTATTTATGAGTCTAAATGTACATATTTACAATGCTTGGATGGTGGGTAATGTAATAATCAATCTTGCTTTTCTAGTACAATGAGGACCCCTTTTAAGGCAATTTTGAATTCCTGAATTGTTTAAGTGAAAGGCTCGAATGAATGACTGGTAGTAGTTTAATTGTCTGCTTTTATTGGCTGAATAAAGTATTTTTAACTTTACTGGTGGTAGTGCATTCCTTTGTGGAAGTCCTTGAAGAATGAATGACCAGAATCATGATGCAGCACATTGAGCATTTGGTGATACTAGTAGGTTTAGATTGTATGACCTTATGTTTGGGATAGGAGTGTAGAAGAACAGGAGGATGCTGGGTAGTATAAAGCTATCTGTCCACTCTGTGTATACAGGCATTGTAGGAAAATGCTTCTTTTTGCATGATTACCCCCATTATTTTGTACTGATTCTGATTGGTTTTGACTCTGTTCACTAGGACTCTGCTAACCGGGCTTTAGTGCATGTGGTCCAACCCCTAATATATATAAACACATTGGGCATACTCCTAATAAGCAAATGTAACTAGGTATAATTCCCTATTATATGGTTCAACATGCACTATTGGACTGCAGCACCCATTGTGCAGCCCACTACAGTGACAGTACAACCATGACCGCATTCCTACCATTGTAGCCTGGCTTTGTAGTTTTAACATTGCAGATTTGACCTGTCAAATGACCCATTTTGACATGCCTAGCCCTTCCTTTTAAATATATTCAGTTACTCTTAAATGAACCTTATTGCTAATAAGGCATTGTGCATGGCATTTAAAAGTAGGACATGTAAGTTTCATGTTCAACATGTTCTTACAGTGAAAAGGCCCCCAAAGCAGTTTCACTGTAGCAAGGTTGACTGTCCCATAGGAAAGCATTGGGATACTATATTAAATTCAAAAATGTTATGTGCGGCTAGGGAACAGGTGGAGATTTAATTGTTGGACTTCTTGAAATACTTGTTATAAGCCCAATTCACTGGTGAAGTCAGATCTACAGATATTTTGAAAAAAGGTACTTTTAGAAAGTTACATTTTTCCTACCTATATCCTCTGGGGCCATTTCCATGAGCTCCAACTGTCATCTGGCAACTGAATAGCTGTTTTGATGAGGTCTGAAAACTGTGCCGAGAGCAGAACAAAGGCCTGGCTGGAGGGAGGTGTTTCTGTTCCTCTGGCAGAATTACCAGCTGTGCCCCGGAACAAGATTAGCTTCAAGAGGCCTACTGTCTCACAGGGAAATGTTAGCTGACACCTGGGCAGGGCCGTTCTTAGTTTCCCAGCCAAGCAGGCACCAATTCCAATGGGAAAGGGTCTGTGCCCAGAACTGGTTTGAAGAGACCACATAGGGGGAGTTGCTCCTTCCCCTGGCCACATCTCTCGGGTGAGCAAACGGCTATGCACAAGGGGAGAAGGGTTTCACCATCTTGGATTTGGTGGAGGGGGCACTATGGGATTGTTTGCAGTAGTGCACAAAGGAACAGCTGCAACATTGGGTAGGGGTCCCCATGGTAATTTATTTCCCATGGGTTAGGGACAGGTCAGGAGTTGCCCTTGCCCACAAGCTAGTGCCATTCATAAATGTGGTGCCCTATGGCATCCCCTTCAGAGCACTACTGAACCTGTGGAAGACAGAAGAAGGACTTTGCCTGCTGATGAGACTTGTGAGGTGACCTGAAAGGCTATAGCTGTTCCCACTTGTACCAGGACAAAGAAGCGGACTTCAAGGGTCAGATGGCTGACTTTCTGTTAAGCTAAAGGTACAAAACAAGCTGCAAGAAGCCCCTTTTCATGAAGAGCCCAGCTGACCAGTTTCAACCAGACCTGCCTGGGCACTGCTGGTGGCTTCTGCTGTAGTCAGACTGGAAGTTTGCTGCAGGATCAGCACAATATTTATTTCCTTCACCCTCGATTCCCTGATTAATTCCATAATAGCAATAGTTTAAATTATATCTGAAACCCTATGCCCCATCAATAACATGCTGATTAACTTCAAGTGTATGGGAATTCACCCTGCATTCAGACAACTCACTCCTCATTCTCACCCTTCACTTTCACGCTCACCCTGCACTCACAACGCATAGTTATGGTTTTCCCGCATTTGCCACATAATCTATCGTCTGCTGCATGATTTGCAGATTAAAAAATGCAGCAACACATGTTACCTCACAGTGGAAGGCCTTTTCTAAAGGTTGACTGGTCACCTTTCTGTTGCTTATTGCTATATGTGGGTGTTAATGTGGTACTTATGAGGGGCAATTAAGGCCAGGACAATGTTAAGAAGTGTAAAAATAGCAAAATAGTGCAGTAATGCTATCACAAAATATGCAGCATAATTTGCCTTTGCTTGCTGCAGAATTTAGTCAACCATGCTGCATAATTTGGCCTTCTCCTGCCACATGATTCCAATGGCCCTGTTTCTAGTGCTATGAGGTCCCTGCCTGTGGCAGAAAGCACTGTGAATATATAAGTCATTATTTTAAAACCGTATTTACATACTCTAAGCTAGGCCGCTGCAAAAGGATGCAGTGATTGAGATAAAACAAGTTCTTACAAAACATACTTTTTAGTAATAAGTAATCAAACTGTATCTAATGCAGACATCTTTGTGTCTCCACTATTCCAGACCCCAGCTGATAACTCCTTTACATTACATCTTAAAAAGAATAGATCTTTGCCACCATAAAGCTTTAAGCAGATCCACTGGAATTATTCAGCAGAAGAGGACAACATTATGCGGCAGGTTTGACTAAATTATGCAGCAAGAAAAGGTAAATTATGCGGCACAATGCGCCACATTTTGTGGTTAGCATTGCTTCATTATTTTGTCATTTTAACTCATGGTAACGTCGTCAGGGCAAATATTTCACCTCATTAGCACCAGTGTAGCACCCAAATACAGCAGTAAGCAACTACAAGATTACCAGTCAATCTTTGCAAAGTGCCTTCCGCTGCCCCGGAACACTTTGTCACGCTTTAAGTAACTTTTGTTCTGTTTGAGCTAGAATCAAGATTTTTTTGTTGAAATCTGCAGATTATGTAGCAAATCCAGTACACTGATAATTATGTGGAAAACGCTGCTGCTGCTGCAAACACTCATAATTCCATGGTTTCTTTTTTAACTTTCTGCACTACCACCCACACTTCGATTTCAGGCACAGGCATCTCAAAGTCAGTATTAACCATTCAGGGGCAGTTTTTTGTGTGAAAGCTGGATCCATGGGGTGGCAGGTAGAAGGCCAGCAGGGTTGCATTCAGATGCATAGCCCTAATCTTCTCGATCCCTGGGGCCTCACAGTAATGGTCTAGGAGACAGAGGAAAGCGCGGATCATAGATATTGTCAAAGAGAATGCCCAGAATAGAGAGCACTGTATGCGGACTCATTTTTATGTTTAAAAATGGCCAGAGACCCCTTCTTCAGAGAGATACTCCAAAGAAGGGGGACAATATAAGTGTTTTTTTTTTTTTTAAAGGAACATTCATTAGTGAATTCGGTACTGCTGCCAAGTGTGTAAGTGGCCACTGCTGGTTATCATAAAGGAGCAGATGCAGCAGGACTGGGACCCAGGGATTTGGGAGCCCACTGCATCACAATTATGACTGTCTACCTTTAAAAACAAGCATTGGCATAGCCAATAGGTCTCGCCTTTGGGAACTTATAAGTGTTTAGCCATGCAACCATTGCATAACTAAATACTTATAAGGTCCCAAAAGCCAGACCTATTGGCTATGCCAGGTGGCCACGAAAGTGGAAGTAAAATCGCGCCGGGGCACATGCACTGTAGCTCTAGGCTGGCCTGGTAGCACTTTTTGGAGCCCACTCAATAAGTCTCACCAGACCAGCGCATGCACTGGGTCAGGCGAGACCTAAAAAGGGCATCAGAGCTTATTCTCCTTTCAAGCATTAGGACAGAGGTGACGATCCATCCTGGAGGGAAAGAGGTAAAAAAGGAAAAGGAGATAGCCTGATACTCAGGACTGCAGTTATCATTAGTGCAGCAGGTATAGTTGCATTGGAGTCAAAGAGTGTGAGAGGCTCACAACACCCCAATTGTGTGGAGCAGTTTGTTTGGGATATCAGTTTTTGTTTGATGCTTTTGCTGTTTTATAAGTCTCATATTTGGTGCAATTCATAAGCTATAGAAAAAATATTCCTGAAATCATCACATAAGCCCTGCTCCCTGCACGCAGCCATGTCCCTCCCGCTCCCCAATCCTTGTCATAAAGTTTTGGAGGGGGGCCCGACCTCAAAATATTTTGCTTAGGGGGGGTTCAGAGTACAAAAGTTTGAAGACCTCTGCCTTAGGGCATCTAGGTGAGGAACAACATGTTTATGTTACTTAAATCAGTGGTTCTCATTTTATTGACATTGTAAGGATGAAATGCTAGATGGAGCCATCAGTATTTGCACTTGTGACCACAAGGTCAAACACAGATTTCTGGAGTGGAGTTATTGGTCCACTGAGCCACCAGACCCATGTCTTAGGAGCTTGAAAAGAACTCCAATGCGTGGAATGAGTATTGTGGATAGGCCACTAGAAGACTGTTGCAGTAGTCAAGTTTGCAAAGCACTAGTGCATTGACGAATATTCCAACTTTGTAAAACATAATCAGTGAGTGGATATTTCATATGGTTAATAGCTTGTACCCTGCTGCTTTAGGGTAGTTGTGGTAGTTATCAGTGGCGGTCCATGCAGGTAAGCGCGCCGAGGCGGGGACGGGAGGGGGTAAAAGTGACATATACGACGGGATAAGGAATATAAAATAAATAAATAATTAAAAATACTTACCTTGTGCTCACCGCATCGCTGAGACCAGGGAGCCGATGGTTTCAGTCTAGAACACATACGCTATATAATAGGGGCTAATTCATTGAAGGTTGCTCAGATCCAATTGTCTAAGTTTGTGGTGTCTTCTTCCACATCCCTCTGCCACACCGAGATATGAGGGGCCGTCACAGCTTTCCAACCCATATCAGAGTGCCACTTTGCCAGCACCAAAGCCAAGTCCTGGAACCCAGTCAGCTGCCTCATTTGCTTTGTCACTGTTCTAGTGCTGAGGATGCAACAAGCAGCATCCTGTGGTAGGATTGAGGCCGTGATGTCTGATATGCATTGAGTCACCTCCCGCCAATAGTCAACCATCAATTTGCATGCCCACAACATGTGCAGGAAGGCTGCATTAACCTCTTGACCTCTAGGACAAACCGCTACTATACTCACAAACATCTTCCCTATCCTGCCCGGAGTGAGGTAAGTATGATGTATGTAGTTGAACTGAATTATTTGGAGGCGAGTGTTCCTCAAGATTTCCTGGAAGAACCCAGGCACCTCCTCTATGCTGGGTCCTGGAATTCCATCTACAGCTGCTCCTCACACTAGGTCTTAAGAGCTCGGATGCTGGCATTAACTGAGTCTCCAAGCTGCGTACAGGAAAGCACCACAGTCACATGCACCAACCAACATCCTGGACAGTAACTTCTTCCTGGTACATGGCCAGTTTGGCCCCTTTGCTACTTGCCACCAATGGCAGTTCGTATGCAATTCTTTTGTGGTCAAATGCCATATGTGCTATCGATTTGGTAGTATTGCTGTGCCACCTGTTTGTGGGGCCCTGTTCTAAAGAACCCCTGCCTCCACCACTGTTTGCCACACATTTCTGACATCAACTGAGTGCACATCCATGTGAATCTGTTTTTCGGTTTTGGTTCATGCACCGGCGCCTGGAGGCATTGCTGACACCTGACCCTTGCCCGGTCTAAGAAGGCTCATGGCGTCCCCTTCATGACCACTGAGACCAGGGACAGAAAGTCCAGTGTCACACAAGGGCAAGCCACAGGTAGTGGCTGCTTACCTGGCTACCCTTAATCGAGGTTCACGGATCTTAGTTCTGTTTTTTAGAATGCTGTATCACCAACTAAACCTCAGCCCTTAATGACTCACCCCCCCCCCCACTCCAGTAAGTAGGTTGTGTATCATCAGTCCGAATATGTATTATTTTTATATGTGGAAATTAGCTCCAGTGAGGCCTGTTGGACATGTATACCCTGATATTGTAGATTAGGGTGCCCATGTCCTGTTATGTGCCACAAATACCCAGTATTCACTGTGTGCCAATACACCATAGCAACTTCCGTGTTCCCATGCAGGACATCTGAGAGGTGTGCCTGGACTGCCTCCACACTGCTAAGTCATTACCGCCTGCTTGCACCTGGACTTTTTTTAACACCTTATAATTTGTGTTATGTAGGGGCATAATTCACACTCCGAATTAGCTTTTATTTAGCACAGATGTTATTGTACGCCTTGCCCCTAATTTACATGGATTTGCATTCTTACACTTATTTACGCATGACATAAAATTACGCTGCACAACTCGGTGTTTACTTCTGCACTTTGCAGACTTGAAATGCGTTTGTGTATTGAATGCCAACATTCCATAAATCGTCTAATTGCTGTTTACCTCCGATGTTAAGTGACACAGAATGGATGCAGTACCTTTATCAACAGACAGAATCTGTTCTAGGAATCTGAAGCATACATCGGATTGCATTAGAGCAACGATATTCTTCAGAAAATGCTTCCAGCGCTTCTCCTCTGAATGGAGTTACCACAACCACGGCATCGACAAACAGCTAAGACATTATTCTTGGGTTCACAGGTTCCTGTGAGCCGTATCCGTACCTTCAGACTTTAACAGAGAGGTGCAGCCTCACTGCAGGTGGCTGTCCAACAGCAGGACTGCCCTTTACTAGCTGTCAATTCATGTCACAGGCGTCAACTAGTAATACTTATTTGAAGCCTACTCAGTAGCTCAGTGAGGGGTGGAGGGGTGGGGTGGGCCGCCCTGGGTGGCACTGTGTTTTTGGGGGCGGCGGAGGTGAACAAGTTGTGTTTGTCAACTACCATCATCCACCCGTCGACCGCCAGCCCCCCGACCCCACCCGATACAAGTAGTCCGTCGGCCGGCACACTCCCACTCTTAGCTGCACCGGGCGGCAAACTTAAGGTCTGCCCCGGGTGGCAGTAGGTCTAGCTATGCCACTGAGCCTACCATTAGCAAGGTCAATAAGTTTGGCTTTAATGTTATAGGGCATGCACACTAGGCTTGCACAAGTGCATGCATGCTACTCATACTTTGTAACCTGTTGCATCGCACTGCAAGCAAAGGGGAATTAAAAATATGGGAACATAAGGCACAATGAGGCAGCTTCTAGAGAGAGACACTAGGTGCATGGAGTATGTGCTTGTTTTTGTAAGCCTATGTTTGTGTATCTTAGAACTCTAAACCGGGCATTTTGGCAAAATCTGGCGTGAGATAATGATTTTTTTAACAGCCTATGCTACAGGAAGCAGTGGGTCAGTAAATGGAGGTCATGGTGTCAGTATAGTGCCACAACGATTATTATGAGGTTCCTTCTTTTTTAATGCCACAATGTTGATGTTTTTGAAGTATTGCAATGAAAAGGTGGTTCCACTTCGCAGAAGATTTGAACACAGTCTTTGCATGCTGGTGGACAGGACTGACGCTGAACATCAGCTGATACATGGCTTCTGCCTCCCTGGCGGAGGACTGTCTGCAAAATTTAGAAATCCTGGTCAGGCAGGTAGGGGTCAATGCACCGTCAACAGAGATGCAGGTATATCAGCTGATCCAGGTGTCATGTTTGTTATGCTTTCCTGGCAAAAGTTTATTTTTCAAGAAAGAAACTCCCAAATCAGGAGTTTGTGTTAAAAAACACTATGATGGTAATGCAGAAAGTTTTCTCCCTGTTTGTTGTTTTTCATGATGATCCCAGGTAGGGAAATCTGGTGATGGTCACCTGTTGAACTTGGCCCTTTCCATACCGTCATCCCCAAGCTTTTTGCCTTCACCCTCCTGTGATCTGAAACCGTTTTTTAAAACTTTTTGGACTGTGTGCACTCTACCACTGCTAACCAGTGCTACACCCAATTAGCCTATATAATTTACATGTAAGTCTCTAGTAAAGTGATACTACATGTTCCCAGCGCCTGTAAATTAAATGCTACTAATGAGTCTGCAGCACTGGTTGTGCCCCCCACTTTAGTAGCCCTTTAAACATGTGTCAGGCCTGCATGTCAACCTGACAAGAAAAATCTCCTGCAAGGCCCAAACACTCCCTTTTAGTACAAATAAGTCACCCTTAGGGTAGGCCCTACACTGCCCAGAGGGCAGGTTGCAGTGTATTTAAAAAGTTGGATATGTAATTCTAAGTTTTACATGGCCTGGTAGTGAAAAACTTCTAACTTCGTTTTTCACTACTGCAAGTGTTATATTCCATATAGGTACTATAATATAGGTCTCGGTAAACTTATTACCCTTCACCTATATTCTCTCCCTACATTACACTTGTCACGGTTTACAGGGACTGACCTTTTACCTAGAATTTACACTGCATTCAGAACGTGGGTTTTCCCTAGTTTGAAATCTCATACATTATGCATGAGGGTTCTTGGAAGCAAGGCTGGACTGCCATCTCCTGTATAAAATCTATGTACACATTTCATGACCAACGTCATCCTTAGGCCAACACAGTAGTACAGCAAGGTAGGACTCCTGGGGAGACCTATGGGTATATATACACCACATCTTGCTAAGATAGCTAGAGAAGATCGAGACTTCCCAGCTGACACACTGACCAGAGACGCTGAGGTTCCTGCATGCAGACGCTCTAGCTCGCAGTGGTCTAACATCCTTCGCGGGGAGTCCAGCTCGAGACCAGGACGGGGTCCCTCAGTCTCACTTAAGGTAATGGGGTTGACTATATCCTAGAGGGATTCTTGGCTTAACACCTACACCCATGCTAGGTACACTTAGGTACATCTAGTTAGGGAGGCATTGTAGTAGTACGCATCTTTTATTATGTGTTTTATATACTTGACAGGATTCATGATTTTAGTAAGATGGTAGAACTATACCATCCTTTTACCTTCATAGTACTGTTAATCATTTATATCTTATACTGTCTAACGGTTGTTGCAGCACATCTATTCTGCACCAGAATAACAACTGTTCAATAAACGATTATTGAAAACGCCCAGCTTGTTTAATTCGGTGTATCTCCCTGAGTCAAACTAAGTAAGCACGAGTGACTGAGCGAAAGGTAGTATATTGTTTCCACGGTCGTGAGGGATCAGGGTTGTCATGTTCGATGGTTGCCAAGAACTACTCTCTCCTTGGTAAGAGGAGAGTCTAGTGGCATTGTGAGCTAGTTGGTACAAAAAGGGCCAAAATACCTGGTGGGGGTGATCAGAGTACGTCTGACGCCAATCCTACAGTGTATGTTGTCTAAATGCGCAGATGCTGTATATTTTCTATAGGAACTACACGACACAAGGCCTGCCTCTCCCATAAGATAAAAGTGGGTTACCTTATTACATTTAATAAGTGATAACTTTCAATTGCGAGCAGGTAGACAGATCGCGTTTAGTGTCTAAAGAATTCATTGTAATTAAAAGGCTTCTTTAAGGCAAAGTCATATTTGTAATCACAATTCTGAAATTGCCACTTTTAGAAAGTTGGCATTTTCTTGTCTTAATCATTTGGTGCCTACAGCCTGATCATGAGTCATATAACTATATGTAGCTGGCCGTTGGTCTTTGTGTATTGCTACCAGACAGTGACACAAAGGGAAGCTAGGTGTTGGCAGGATGTGCCACTCTGAGGTAATGAGGGGGACGAGCTGTCACCTACCACACTTACACATCACAAAGGCTCTGCCTGACTATTTTAACAATGGTTTTGTCACTAGTCCAGACAAGTTTGGGCCAGGACAGGGAGAAAGGGAAAGCCTGTACCTCAGGGCGTGGAAACCTCTAGAAGCTTCCTCAACTTCAAAGTGGGCACCAGGCATAAATATTGAATCCTTAGACCAAACTCTTCAGTACCCTTGTGGCCCTGTGGACTTTGCCTGAAAGAAGGACTGCTGTGCTGCTGAAAGTACTGCCACTCTGCTGTATTGCTGCCAAGAAGGGCTGCTGCCTTGCTATGCTGAAATGGTGCTCTGCTGCCCTTTTGCCTGGGTAGGAAGGACTGGACCTTCATCTCTGAACCAAGGGCTAGTTGGCTTGCCTCCTGATCAGAAGCCTCAGGGACAAAACAGGCTTCCAACAACCTTAAACCCAGCATCTGGGCTCTGCCGTCTGTGAGTCCTGCCCTTCCAATTGGTGCCACCCCAGTCCTGGACCCTTGGAAGTGGGCCTAAAGGTACTCTTCCAGCACATCTGTGGATTTAGAAGAACCAATGCATCCACTCTGTGGTGTTGTGCATCTCCCACAGAACTGGCGCATCACATCTGCTGCTCAATGTTTCGTCCTCCGAACCGACACATCGCCTCTGCTATGCGGATTTCCCGATGCAAGGACTTCACATTGCCCACTGTAGCCCATCGGAACATAATGCTTCTCCACGCAAGGACATAGCCTTGCCCAACACAGAAATTTGGAACCGTCACCACGCAGTGCATCTCCACCCAATGATTTTGCATTGCCCTAAGCAGCCCATCCGACCCGCCGCTGTGCAATGCATCTCCATGCAAGGACATTGTATTGCTTTTCGCTGCTCCCCGGAACTGCCGCTGTGTGGCGCATCTCCTCGCCCAGACCTCGCATCTCCTCTGCTGTACAGCGCATCCTCATATTCAAAAAAGATAAGTAAGGAGGAATTAATATCACTTTTATTTTGATATAGGGAACATTCAATTACCCCATCTCTAGTCCTCAGTCCTGCACAAATGTATTACCTAATTATTTAAGGATACACATACACAATGGGACCAATCTTTGAACATACCTAAATGACAAACTATTATACAAGAATACAAAAAAACATATAGACAGAAAAATATGTACAACAGACTATGGACTCAACTTACTGTTACCAATCCCTAACTAAGTATTATTACTAGTGTTAACACATTTATTCTGAGTGATACACACAGAGGAAGTCACAGTGTGCACTTCCAGCAAAGGCACCTTTTTACCTTTTAGGTAATTTATGACACACAAAGCTAATAAATCACTTATTTTATAATTTTAACAAAGACTCCTCCGAAGCTTGTCGATGCGGACGCGTTTCAGCCTTTGGATTCCTTTTGGCCTCCTCAGGACAAGGGCAATGGAACAATGATGGAAAAATTCTTTAGATGGGTCACGGTTTCCGCACACCCAAAAACGAGCTGAACACACCTCTCTTACTGGTGAGAGTCAACCGTAGATAGAACACTACTTCAAAGATTAAAGATCGAGGCACTGCCTACAAATCAGTCCTGCGATGTTCCACAAACTACTCTCCAGATCCTTCGCTCTGACCATCAGCGAATACAATCACAAAATACTTTCCCGATCCTCCGCTCTAACCGACAGCGAAATGCAGTGTACAGAGGAGTACAGTGCTTCCTCAACACAGGACTCCACATCTCACAACTAGGATTTAAGGTACTATTGTTCAGAAGGCTTACCTGGGTCCCTGTCGCCGGCCCGCAATCCATTGTGGTCAGCCTGAACTTTTGACATTTTCCTGGTTCGGTACGACCAGATAACCACAGTCGGTGCTTTGTGCTATTTGTTGCTATTTTCATGTAAATCTTTAAACTTTCATATCGCTGATTCTACTGATTGGATTTTTGCTGTTTTGGACTTGTATTATTTATTAAATATTACTCTATTTTTCTAATGTGGTACAGGATTTTTCTTGTGTTGTGTCTTTACTTTATTACTGTTTAAAGTGCTGCATAAATACATTGCCTCTAAGTTAAGCCTGACTGCTCTGTGCCAGGCTATCAGAGTGTTGAGCACAGGTTAATTTGGGGTTTGCTTGTGAGTCACCCTGACAAGGATAGTAGTTTTTGCTTGAGTAGGGGTTCCCACCTTCTCAAATAGTAACCCAATTTCTTACATCACCCCACTCTAAATAGAATGGTTTGACCAGCACAAGACTTGATGACCCTATAGTGGCTGGGCCATCAGGTCAGAAATTACTGGTGGCTCTTCCATAGGTGTTTGCTTCTTTAGAACCCATTAATTTCCCCACCTCTAAATGGGGTGGAAGAACAACAAGTTTACTGGGACAAGAGCATTGCAGACTTAAGGTGGTGCTCCCATTCCTCCAAACTCTGAATGCTACACAGTTTATGTGAGGAAGTCACAGAAGGAACAAAGGTCTGCATCAATGCAACCAGCAGCTCTTACAAGGTGGTGTGGCAGACCAGTTTAGTTATAAAACTTTAATAATATCCCTCTTAACATGTCACTGTGAACTGGCAATGGGTGGCTGCATTAGTAGGCACAGTCGATATCATGCAGGTATCTTTATTTATTCCACCACCATCTTCTGTGAGTTTTTACCTCTTTTACTCTTTGTGCTTTCAGCATTCTATGAAGAGTGCTGAAAATATATTTGTTTTCCGGAGTTCAATGGTGGATGATTTGCACGATGCCATGAATTCATATCTTGAATGCATGATTTCCCTAGTGGATGACACTTTGATCCAGACTAGACTTTATGAAACGCGGTTTCATTCAACAGTGCCTCCTGTGCAAAAACAAAAATTATGGTCTAAAAACATATTTATCTTAAGAGATGGTTGTAGCAAGTTTGCATTTCCAGCGTGGTCACCCTAGATTTATTGCCTTTCTCTGAACCCTAATTTTGCTGGTGGGACTTTGTGCAAAGTAACACTGATATTCAGTGTGCTGCCAGTCAAATGGGATTGGTAAAATTGGTTTACCGAACTTGTCTATTTAGCTGTCCTGTAAGACAGTTGAATGTGGTTTAGTGACCCAGAAATTGCACCAATCTTGTGAAAGTTAAATATCATTTGTGGGCTTCAGTTTATATTTACACCACTGACTTTGCTGAAAAAAAATTGCTAGGAGCACCACTGTGCTCTGGCTGGGCTGTAGTGTAAATGCACTGCATTCTCGCATAGCATGGAAAAGAGCCTTTGACATGAAGCAAAAGTTTATTCTTATATATTAAAAAATCACTTCTAAACTGTGCCTTGTAAATCCACACGGCAGGGTGCTAACGTATAAAAATAGGCATACTGTACAAATTCAAAATCTATTTCATTGTGTAGGCTTTGCTAGACTTTTCCCTGACCAGGCCTCATTCAGATTAAAACCTTTATTTCCTATAATTACTGGGAAAAATTGTAGGAAAATGTTTCAAAGTTATTTCTTACTTAATTTCCAAAATCTGATATAATGGTGAAGTTGGATTTCTGATAACCTAAGTGGTAAAGTAACGGTAAAAATTGCTGTCTACGCCAGAACTGGCTTAACACCAGTTCTGCCACTCACCACTTTTTCAAAGCTGTAATATACATCCTCAGCTGGAAGAGTAAAAGTCTTGCGCTCTGAGGAAAATAGCCCACCTCTGACCTGAAGAAGAACAAATGGGTGCTAATTGATGACCTCTTACCACAGATTTGCTGCCTATGAGTGAGCAGGAATACATACTAGACCAAAGAGCAAATTTAGCACTACCTCTTTTGACTTGGAGATGTGAGGGAAAGCATCTCCTATTCATTACCAAACAGCCGGGTTCAAGTCGCATCAGTGGATTGAGCGAGTGTGGACGCTATGAGGTGAAAAGAAAGCTCATCTAAATAGGAAAGTGGCTAAAGAGCTGAAGACAAGCTGGGCTTGTGGTAATTTTACAGTAAGGAAATGAGAAAGTGCTTTAAAAGGATGTCTGGGAGTGTGAGAAAATAGTTAGAATTTGATTGTAGAATTTCTCCAGTTACTGGCTAGAGTACAGGATAATTGTAGCACCTCAAACACCACTTAATGAGAACAGTCTAGACCTGGGATGAATCCACTGAAGAACAAGGCCCTGCTGGAAGCAGACTCTTGACTCCTGCAGGAGGTAGAGGACTCACACTAAGGACTCCTAACTATTGCTGCTACCTTGGGACTGGAACTCCTCTTCAAGGGTTAAGTGGTTGGTCTCCTGTTTGCGTGCCTCATTAACACAAAGGACTGAAACATGGAAGAGACCAAGAGAGAGACCAGATGCCATCTGATCACATAGGACTGAAACATGGAGGAGACCTAGAGAGAGATAAGATGCCTAGATGTCTGCCTTGGAGAGCTAAGGGTTGCAGTACTGACCAGGAAGAATTTTTCCATTTGGAAATAAATAGGACTTAGGTATTATTTTCTACCTCCAGAGAACTGGGACAAGGTATTGAGGTTTGCTCAAAGGCGTTGCACCCAAGGCTGGCAGGTAATTCATGTTTGTCAAGCTCTTAGATTTTTACTGCACTGAAAACTGGTTCGCTGGGATCTGACAGTGAAGGTATCTGGCCATGTAGCGCTCCAGTTTTAATAATGCATATCTACAGTTTCCAGCTTTGCCCCGTTGGAGGATTTTGATTTCTAAAAAAGTGTCTAAGTCTGAAGACATAACTTCAGACTAGGCCAAGATGGAAAATCTGTCTGACCGGCTATGAAGTTCAGATTTGTTCCACTTGGAGCTTTTGCCCTCAAAACCAATGTCTTCAGAGGGAGTCCAACAACATTGTATCAGACTTCGAGAGACACTTGTCAGCCACAGCCTTCGACCTGACCTGTCTGAAATAATTTGATTTCCATATCAGAGACCAAGTCTGAATATAAAAATTTTGACCGTGACGAACGGCTTGGTGTATCTACCCTTTGGTCCATCGCACTCATCCTGTATTTTGACTTTTGATTCATGCTTTCCTTTTTTAAATGTGCTTTTTGCTTTAAAACCTTAAAGATCATATCTCTGGTTCTCCTTAGCCTATTTTCATGAGCGTGATGCCTTTCTGCTCATTAATGTTTTACATATGTTTCTAAATTGGTTTGAAAATTGTATTATGTTGTGTTCTTTACTTTAACATTGTTGATACTGCTTGAACTTAATTTACACTTTTTCAGGTATGTCCTGCTGCTAGTGCCATAGCTACCAGGTGTTGAGCATAAAGTCTCTTAGAACTGTGTTTGACCTAACCAGAGTGTTTTATTTTGAGTTGGTATGGATACTCCCTCTAAGTTGATGACCACATTCCTGACAATGCTGATACAGCATACGATGCAATCCTGAATCAGAAGGGCACCAGTTACACTATTGCTGATCATGAGAATTTGACATATGATTGAGAAAAGTTATTGTAGGCCATTGAAATGAGCCGGATCTAAGCGATCTCTTATCAGATGAACTTGAAATGCAAAAGCTGCTTGACGTAATATTGCAGATTGAACCAATATGTTGCCACATTAATGAGAGTGGTTAAAAGAATTGCATCTCTATTTTAAGGAATACAGAAGTTAGATGCTAGATGTGGTAGAAACATTTCACCATCTATTGTATAAGTTCAGAAAAGGAGGTCAGCCTTTTCAAGTGGGAGAGTTACTCTAGAACAATGAATCTTGAAATGAGACCATACGAACTTACAAAATTAATGTTTCATAAATTGGCCTAAAATGCCTGGAACTAATGAACCATTGAGTGGTTGGGAGGATAACCAAGGCATGCATAGATATCACAGCAGCCCTGAGGTGTGTAGCCAAAAATCATAGGGCCAGTCAACCAGTTGATTCCATAAAATTACACTACTCTGAGCTTGGTAGAAGATACCACATAATGTATATTGGTTCAGACATTATTTATCAAAATCCATGTTGGTCTATGCATTGGTTTGTATTGAGCTGAGAAAACAATTCCCCCTGCATAGTATTGCAAGTGTAGAAGTACTGCCCATGCATAGTTTTGGTTGACTCTAAGGCTGAATTACCCTAAACACGCCTTAAAATCCCATCTGGCCTACCCAAGTATAAGGTCCCACTGCTGGAAACCAAGGGATGGATAGGAATTCTGAAATATGACCAAAAGGGACATGATTCTCCCCAGATGTTTTATTTAGGGGTGAGATGCTGACCTGCATACCATGATTCCTCTGTTGGGAAATCATCCCACACTTATTTGAAATGTTTGCAACTGTATCCAAGATAGAGGTATGGGAAGAGGGGGGGGGGCACTAGAATAGAGAATGAGTTTAAAAGGGACCTAGCCAGCCATTCCAGGGTTTGTTATGGAAGGAGGTGAATATATCCTGGCAATTCTTCTTTCTCACCCAGGCAATTGAGATATATTTTTAGGAGGAAGTGAAACAGGACATATTAAGGTGGTTAGTCATGAAGGGAGGGAGACTGTGTGTTGTGTCAGATATGGAGACACTAAGCCCTATTTAAGAAGGAAAGTTTTAAGACATGGGGGTACCAAGAATGGCAGCTAACGTAGGGATTTTATCTCTGCTCACAAAACTAGGAGTTTTGGGAATTGACCTTCCTGTGTTTTATTAATACATAAAGGACTCTCAAGCACTAAAAGAGTTATTAAAATAGGGTCCAAATGTATCAGTGATTATTATACCAGCAGACACAAAGCAATCAAAGAGCCAAAGAGAACAAATGATGAAAAATGCATGGATTCCCTTTGAATGTGGAAGAAGCGGAAGGCAGTGTCTGGCATTTAGATATAGATAGGGTGACCAGACATCCCAGATTTACCAGGACATACCTGGTTTTTCAAAATCTGTCCCAGCAATTTTTTTTGGTATTTGTAGATCACAGAACTAGCTTGAGAGTAACAGAGTGCTGAACAGGGGACATGAACCACAAGAACATACAATCATTAGAGGAAAGTCAAAGGTAGACCATCAGGCCAAGGGTAGTCTACTTGAAGAGGTGCGTATTTAGCTCTATTCTGAATTGTAGGAGAGTCTTTGCTGCTCTGATGTTGCCAGGGATACTGTTCCAGATCCTTGAGAGTGAATGGTGATAGCTTAGCATCTGTTTTGTATTCCTTCTTTCAGTGCCTTGTCTCCACTCCGTTAATATTCTTGCTTCTGGTCTGACATTATCACCCAGATGTGGTTAGTTTGTTGGCCAGGTAAGCTGGTGTCTTGTTGCAGCTGGTAATGAAGACTGTAAAGAGTGCCAGTGTAGGTCTTTTAACATGTGGGTGATGTGGTTGCATTTGTTCTAGCCTTTGATAATATATGCTGCTGCATGTAGGGTACCTTTCAGGTGTGCTAGGGTGGTGTTGCGAAGACCACTGAGCAGGGCATTGCCTCTGTCTAGATGGCAGAGGAATAAGGTGTTCTGAAGTCTTCTTGAATGAGAAGTCTATGTTGAGTCTGAATCCCGTGTAGTTTGCATGGTCTGGGGGGTGAATTCTTGTAGTTTTAAGTTAGAGAGCCAGGCTTGAATCTGGGGTTGTTTGGTGTTGGTGGCAAACATGAGGTATTCAGTCTTTGTGTGGTTTAGTCTTCAGGAAGTTAGTTGACATCCAAGATTGGATGAGTTCAGGCAAGATTTGTGTATCTGTACATTGTTGCTTGAGGATATTTGTAGGATGAGTTGGGTATCATCTGCATAGTGATGGATTTGGTGCTGCTGACTGCAAGAATTGATTTGATGGGTTCCATGTTGAGGTTAAAGATGTTGGGGTGATTAGAGAAGATTATTCTACTCTTGTAGAAAATTATTCTAGCTAATGTGCTCTTGTAGTTGGGTGGTAACTGCTTCCTCTATGGTTTTCCCAATGAATGGAAAGTGTGTAATAGGGCTCATGTTGGTAAGGTTGCCAAGGTGGTATTTTAGCAGGGAAAAAACTGACACCATAAGGACATCAGGGAAAGATCCTTAGATAATGGAGGCATTGACAATGTGGAAGAGGGGTGTGAGGAACTCTCTTTGGAGTACAATAATGATGGAAGAAGCAAGGGTGTTCTTTTCATAGAATTTTGCCTTAGTATAGTTCAGAATATTAGAGAGGTTCATGTGTGAAACTGGAATGAAAGAGGTCCATTTAGCGGTGAGATGATGAGGGATAGCGGGAAGTAAGGGAGCTCTGGAAGTGGTAGCGATGTGGGATCTTATTTTGTTTATCTTCAATGTGAATTAGATGTTGATGGTGGTTTATTTCTTGACTGAGGTAGGGACTATGGATTCTGGGAGAGGATTGGTTCAGTTTCTGACAGCATTGAAGAGGGATTTGCTTCTGTTGTATTCCTCACTGAGGATAATCTTTTAGTTAGAGGCTTTAATGGTAATGCCAAGGTATTGGCAAGTAGAGTAGAGTGTTTTCAGTACAGTGCAGTCATTTAAGAGTTTTGATCTTCTCAATTTCTTCTCCTGTTTTGTATAATATGTTTATTGTGTGGTCTTGAGTGTACCAGGGTGCAGAGGCCTCTGGCTTGTTGGATCAGGTTTTCAGTGGAGTATATTCAACATGTGCTCTCATATTGGTGGTGTAGAATTCAAGGAAAGTAACGACATCTGTAGTAGCCTGGAAGTGTTTTGGCAGGTTGTAGTTTTCCTTGACTTTTACCAGATGGATGACTTTGATGGAAGGTTATGTTCTCGGGCAGTGAATATTAGTGTACGGAGATGGGATAAGGTCCAGTGCGTTGCCTTTGCAGTGGGTTTGGTTATTGATGAGTTATTTTCTTTCCAATGTGTTGAACAGTGTGTAGAATGCTTCCTTTATGCATTTCATGTAGGGGTTGCTGAGAAGATTGAAGTCTCTGAGAAATGTGTGGGGGTGTTTTGGATATAGGTAGGGAGAGGTGGACTGGGATTTCTCCAAGGAAGTGCTTGTTTGGTCTGGGCAGTATGTAGATCCAATGAAAAGAGACAATTTTGTAGAAAGGGAACTGTAATGAGGGGAGCTTGAAAGACTTAGGTCTGTTAAAGTTGCTAGACGGCAGGGCCAGGATGTGCTTTCACAATTGCAAACTCCCCTCCTGTTTTAAGTGTGGGGGTCAAGGTGATGCTATAACCATTGGTGATGAGGACATTCAGTATATATGTGGCCAAGGATGTGAGCCAGGTTTCAATGATGAAGAGTGTATCTGGGTAGTGCTGGGCAGTGATGTAGACGATATCAGAGCATGTATGACTGCAGAGTGTGCATTGATCAGAATTCATTGAGTACGATGTGTTGTGGGAGAGGTGTGTGTTCTAATGATTGGTATGTGGATAGCAGCGTCAGATGTGCTAATGGGGTGAGTGTGTTTGTCATGTCTAGTTATGAGTGGGGGAATAGTGTCAAATGTGGTGTGTGCGAGGCACATGATGAATATAGTTTACCTGGAGCAGGAATACTGCCCACTGACCTTATTTGTGCTGCTAAACAGACCACTATTTTTTCATGGGATTCAGCCACCTTGAGCTTTTATTTAGCGGAATGCTCCAGAGCTTATTATATGTGCCTCTGATGCAATGGAAGGAAGAATCCGTACAGCTTAAGCTCTAAGACTATTCAGCTTATTCAGAGTCCTTTCAGAGAATATATCATTAGAACTGCCCATGGGCATTTAGATCTCCCTTTTGTGAGTTTTACAAATGCAGTTTTGTTTATACACAACATTGTGCCCATGTGATTCCTCTTTCTCACCCATTTTTCCCACAAAAAGTTCATTTAGAGAATACCTAGAGGGATTTGCAAATGACAAAGCCAAGGTCAATTGCAATTTGTGCCAAACTCTGAATGTGAAATCAGGCACATAAACTGTTTGAATCAGAGAAATAGCTTTTGACAATCTACAAAGACCTAAAAATATATTATAATCAAGGGGCCAGGTTAAACTGATGAATTAAGCTCCAATAATACACTGTTTCAATTAGAGAACTAGCTTTTAACAATCTTTGAACATTTCAAAATATATTATAATCAAGGAATCAGGATAAGACCGCTGAGGTAAGAGATCAAAGTACTAATAATATTAGCAATATTGGAACTCAAACACCTGGGATAATAGCGCAGACCTCACATTATTGTTTAGCCCATTGGAAATGTTCCTATAAAGTAAAATGGCCATATATTAAGCATTACAACAAACAAATGATGGACGGAATGCTGACAATGCAGACATTCTCCCCCAGTCAAGAGATCTGGGTTAAATCCATTGTTCTTTTGCCCACTACACCACCCCAGTTTAGACATGGCCATATGCAAATCAGTCTTGGCCCTGTGCCTCATGGGAACAGTCCAGCCCGAACTGCCAAGCCATGTCTTCCCTGGACCGGAATCAAGCATCCTAGGACCGGTTTCTGGCTATCAGCCGTCATCAGCCAGGATAGCTTGACTCCAGTGGCGTAGTGAGCACGGGTCCCACGTCTGGGAATACCCATCCCACTTAGGGCGAAAAGCGTTACAACAAACAAATGATGGACGGAATGCTGACAATGCAGACATTCTCCCCCAGTCAAGAGATCTGGGTTAAATCCATTGTTCTTTTGCCCACTACACCACCCCAGTTTAGACATGGCCATATGCAAATCAGTCTTGACCCTGTGCCTCATGGGAACAGTCCAGCCCGAACTGCCAAGCCATGTCTTCCCTGGACCGGAATCAAGCATCCTAGGACCGGTTTCTGGCTATCAGCCGTCATCAGCCAGGATAGCTTGACTCCAGTGGCGTAGTGAGCACGGGTCCCACGTCTGGGAATACCCATCCCACTTAGGGCGAAAAGCATTACAACAAACAAATGATGGACGGAATGCTGACAATGCAGACATTCTCCCCCAGTCAAGAGATCTGGGTTAAATCCATTGTTCTTTTGCCCACTACACCACCCCAGTTTAGACATGGCCATATGCAAATCAGTCTTGACCCTGTGCCTCATGGGAACAGTCCAGCCCGAACTGCCAAGCCATGTCTTCCCTGGACCGGAATCAAGCATCCTAGGACCGGTTTCTGGCTATCAGCCGTCATCAGCCAGGATAGCTTGACTCCAGTGGCGTAGTGAGCACGGGTCCCACGTCTGGGAATACCCATCCCACTTAGGGCGAAAAGCGTTACAACAAACAAATGATGGACGGAATGCTGACAATGCAGACATTCTCCCCCAGTACCGCTTTGTTCGCCATAAGTTGGCAGGGTATGCTCAGACGTGAGCCCCTTGCTCACTTTGCCACTGGATTCAAGCAAGCCTGGCTGAAGACGGCTGAAATGCCAGAAACCGGTCCTAGGAAGCTTGTTTCCGGTCCAGGGAAGGCATGGCTTGGCAGTTCGGGCTGGACTGTTCCCATGAGGCACAGGGTCAGACTGATTTGCATATGGCCATGTCTGAACTGGGGTGGCAGAGTGGGCTAAAGAACGGTGATGGATCAAACCCAGATCTGTTGACTGGGTGTGAGTGTTTGATTGGTTCTGATGCTCCGTCCATCACCACCCCCTTTTGTACCGCTTTGTTCGCCATAAGTTGGCAGGGTATGCTCAGACGTGAGCCCCTTGCTCACTTTGCCACTGGATTCAAGCAAGCCTGGCTGAAGACGGCTGAAATGCCAGCAACCGGTCCTAGGAAGCTTGTTTCCGGTCCAGGGAAGGCATGGCTTGGCAGTTCGGGCTGGACTGTTCCCATGAGGCACAGGGTCAGACTGATTTGCATATGGCCATGTCTGAACTGGGGTGGCAGAGTGGGCTAAAGAACGGTGATGGATCAAACCCAGATCTGTTGACTGGGTGTGAGTGTTTGATTGGTTCTGATGCTCTGTCCATCACCACCCCCTTTTGTACCGCTTTGTTCGCCATAAGTTGGCAGGGTATGCTCAGACGTGAGCCCCTTGCTCACTTTGCCACTGGATTCAAGCAAGCCTGGCTGAAGACGGCTGAAATGCCAGAAACCGGTCCTAGGAAGCTTGTTTCCGGTCCAGGGAAGGCATGGCTTGGCAGTTCGGGCTGGACTGTTCCCATGAGGCACAGGGTCAGACTGATTTGCATATGGCCATGTCTGAACTGGGGTGGCAGAGTGGGCTATAGAACGGTGATGGATCAAACCCAGATCTGTTGACTGGGTGTGAGTGTTTGATTGGTTCTGATGCTCCGTCCATCACCACCCCCTTTTGTACCGCATATATTAAGCATGGCTTCTAGCACACCATGCAATTTTTTAAAAGGTGGATTGATTTAGAACCAGAAACAGCTAATTGTCTTATATTCAACAAACAAATTGACTTTTTATTTTAAACAGATTTTTATTGCATTTTTCAAACAATACAATCAACATGTGGTAGGTCAAACAGTACAGTATGCAACGATCATATGTACGCCAAGGAACAGATAATATGAAACTAACCGTTGGTTTAGTCGAGGGTGACCAATCAGGCAATGCAACACAACAATTACTGCAGACCTACCCATTCGATACACAAGTTCCCCCCACCCAAGTTCGCAGAATACCTCCCATCCCATCCACTCCTATAACTCCTAATCCGGTGGCACCATCCCAATTGGCAGAGTTAGGAGTATCTTTAGTCTAGGATGTCCCACGTGCTCTGCCATATAGACAGTTAAAAGAGATTTAGTCGTGCTCCACCACTGGTTCATCAGTGGGTACAGGAGAGTGTGTAGGGGTATCCGAATCAGGCTCATTGAGGCATCAACAAACAAATTGATGACTTCTTTCCTGAACAGTATTAGAAGAAAATCTGTAAGGAAATGGAGGTAAACTAGAACAGATTTGTAAATTCTATCTTCTCTACACAACCTGGGCACAATACGTTCACCAAACTCTATAGACACACTAAGAAAGATGTAAACATACATCAGTGGCCAAACAGGATTGCACTAGCACTAAAAGCTGCATTACAGCTTGAGGTACAGGAAATGGTAGCAATTAGTATAAGTGAACCTCCCATAAGAAACTGATCCCTGCACTTTAGACTTGGATCAATATGTTTCTGCAGTGATTTCCGAAGAATTAATTTGATATCCATATGTGGATCATAGCCAATGCCAAGAGTTGACAAAGTATTTGAATGACTAGGATATGACTAGTACATAAAGTATATTAGACCAAAAGTAGGGGTACTGTCAGATAACGTTTTGAGGCCGGAGGTTAAACACAATGCTAATGAAAAGGTATTATTTCATATTTGCATCCTTCCATTTGGACTACATGATGCACAGAGCATCTGTTATATGCTATAGCAGGGTTCTATAAAGGCCGTCCTGGAGGGCCGGATCCATGCCAGATTTTTAAGATAACTACATTTATCTAAATGGGGATATGCTAAAAATTTGGCATGGATCCTGCCCTCCAAGACTGGGTTCACATTGTACTATTCAATCCACACCTTTAAAACCTCGAAAGTATCCTCTACACTCTGAAAACAATTAGTCTTGAAGCAAATCCAAAAAGGTGAGTCCGAGCTACAAATCATGTTTAATATAAGTGTTATCCTTTGTGCAACACAGTTACCAAACCACTTATAGACAAAAATGGTTAATCAAAAGCAGGAAAAAGAAGCACGTTCTGTTCTGGGATTTTCTGGGTACTATCGACATTTTATACCCAACTTTTTTTAGATATTTTTGCCCCCTTGTCTGACCTTCTAAACAATACTTTGCCAACATGTGTTACATGAATAGAAGAAGCAAATGAATATTTTCATAAATTAGGGTTCCATTTAGCAAAAGAACCAATATTGACATGTCCAAATTCTAAAGCTCGATTTTTTTCTAGAAACAGATACCCTGGGCATTGAATTCAATGTGGTACTATTTCTGTAGAAGTCTGATAGATTTCGCCCTATCCTGTACATTGGCTGTAATCCCTTCTACATGAGCTTAGGCACTCTGCAACAGAGACAGCATGTTTGGCCACAAGGTTGAAAGTCATAGCCTAGAAGCATTATTTCTTAGACAGAGATTTTGCTCTCCTTACTGATCATGCCCATTTGATTCATTGTGCTTGGTATAAAGATATTAACTAGCTTGCACTGAGAGGGTTCTTGACCTTGCACCCTTCTTTTCTTCTTCACTGCAGTGGCCAACTACAAAAGAATATAGGCGTTTTATCATGTTATCCTATATCCTCACTGACCACATGTTATGGCTTAGGGGTGAAGAATGGGTTGGCAAAGTCCCAAAACCATGATGCATATACTGATATCAGACCTGTGATTTTTAGCCCAAACTCATAGGCTTAATTCACCAGTTCAAATCACAAAATAGCACTGCGTTTGGGTGCTACTAGCTTCATGGTTGATGAAATGAAGTAAATAAGAAAAAATTTATTGACTCTAGACAAGGAGTGAAGGTCCAAAAAAGTACTTTTCAAACATAGGATTGCAAAAAGTGTATGCAAAATCAAAAACTATCACGGTCGGGAGCCCCCACCAACCCATGCCCACACAACATCTCCAACTTAGGAGGAACCTTGATCAGAGCCTACCTCACCACTATCGTCAACACCTCCATCCATAGCACAGCCTTCCCAGGCACCTGGAAACAAGCCAAGGTCAAAGATCTCCTGAAAAAACCCTTGCTGACTCATAAGAACTCAGTAACTATGTGGAAGCTGAAATGTAGAATAAACAAATAATACCACAAAACCAACTCTCTGTCGGCACATAAGATGAACAGAATTTATTAGAGACCAACAAGATAATGCAAATACGTGTAGCACGGAGACAGTCAGTATAGCCACTGAGTGTCCGAAGAGGTGATGTTTCTAACAGCTTTTATTAACACAAACCACAGAGGAAACAACATCATAATGCACGTAACACAAATTAAACATTGAATATTTGTCCAATCAAGAAAGGCCTAGACTGCGTTATACCATTTATGGTCCAAGCTATAGTGTTGCTGACCACGTGTCTTGAGACCACGTGTCTTGAGTATGTGACAGCTTTGGAGCTTTCCACTTTAATGCAATGTATTAGCCTCTGTACTTTTTCATACAAATAATTGCAATATAATAGCATGTACCAGAACTATTTCTAAATATGATATGCTGAAATACTTGCAGCTAAGCTAGCATCCTGCTCTGTTCTCGCATCTTTCTAGGGCAAGCCTTACGTTGCAAAAGCAGCTTTATTTCTAAAGCATGGAAAAGTACTTGTGTTTGTCTGCTGATTTGTATGTCAACCTAACAGGGTCTGAAATCTTAGACATTTGGTATCACTTAATAAAAGATGGTTTCCACAACTACACACCAATGCCATCCTACCTTTCCAAAGTCATGAAGAAAGCGATCAACAGGCAATTCTCCAAACATCTAGAACAGCAACACCTCCTCGACATCACTCAGTCAGGATTCCACAGCAACCACAGCACAGAAACCACCCTCATTGCAGTGACTGACCACATCCGGACCATCATGGACAGAGGGGAATCTTCTGCTCTCATCCTCCTTGACCTCTCTGCAGCTTTTGACACTGTCTCCAACAGCACCCTCATCTCTAGACTCCTCAACTTCCTGAGATGGATCGCCTCCTTCCTCTCCGATAGAACCCAGCGAGTCAGACTCCCACTGTACATCTGTAAACCCAAAAAGCTCACCTGCAGAATCCCTCAAGGATCTTCTCCCAGCCCCACCCTTTTCAACATATACATGGCATCTCGCACCCATGTAATAAGAGCTCATGGAATCAACATTTTCTCCTACGCTGAAGACACTCAGCTCGTCCTCTCCCTCTCAGAGGATAGCAACACCACTAGGATAAACTTCATAACCTGCATGGCCAATGTGGCAAACTGGATGAATGAGAATTGCCTAAAAAGTCAACACGGACAAAACAGAACTCCATGGGACTCCTCTTGGTGGCTAGCCAAATTGGGACCCACGCCAACCCCCACAGACCGCGCCAGAAACCTCGGAATCATCCTGGATGAAATACATGGTGACCAAACAGGTGATTGCCGTGACCACTTCCTGCTTCCTCATACTGAGAATGCTCCACAAGATCTTCAATTGGCTCCAAACCAACACAAGATGCATGGTCACCCAGGCCCTTATAAACAGCAGACTGGACTATGAAAACACACTCTACTCTGGCATTCCCAACCACCTCACCCAAAGACTTCGGACCATCCAGAATGCCATTTCCAGAATCTTGGACATCGCCCGCAGTGCACACATCACTCCACACCTTGGAGAACTACACTGGTTACCCATCCAGAAATGCTGCCAATTGAAGCTACAAATCCATGCCTACAAAGACCTCCACAAAGCCAGGCCTTCCGAACTCAATCACCACCTTCACTTCTGCCATCCAACCAGACAACTAAGCTCAGCCTCTCTCTCTCTCCTGCACATATCCAACTCATTTGCAGAAGCAAAACAGGGGCCGATCCTTCTCGTACTTTGCTGCCAATACCTTACCCAACATATTACGCCCTTCCTCTCTCTCCTCGACATCCGCAAGAAACTAAAAACCTGGCTGTTTAACTAGGAGTTCCGCTCGGCCTGCACTTTCCCTACAGTACCTGGATACCTCCATGGGTGAAAAGTTGCCTTCTACAAATCAATTTTACATAACATAACATACAAACTGAGCTAGAAATGAAAGCCTACATTAGAAGTGGGCCCCTAATACTGATTTGGAAGGAAAGGGATTAGATGTAATTTTACATGCAGTATTCCACCATGCGAAATTCAGGGGGCAGCACCAGGGGCAAATTTAGCAGGTTTGGCTGAATTTGTTAGTGTAGATAGGCCAATAATTTGAAAATAACAGGTGGAAATAGGTGCGGCAACCCTGATTTCCCTATTTTATTCCCCATTTCATAGGAGTTGTACATGGGTTAATTTGTAATCCCATGGTAATTCTGCCTCTTGAGAGTACTGAAACCTGCAATATCAGTAATTCCAAGAGTGAAATTATGGCAGCCAAACTACCCCCGCACTTGTAAAAAAAAAAGGCCCAAGAAAAATCTATGCCTATTCGCATTATGGCCTGTATCTTTTGCTTGCATTAGTCTGACCTTGCAAAATTACTTTTAAAGGGTCAATTATACCCCCAGGGGTGTGGTACCTGGAGTACTACATTAAGTGGTTTGGGAAATATTTCAATCTTGAACTCAAATTTTCTTTCAAGACATATGTGATTCAATATGCTACCACAATATAGCAATTTGAAAGCCCATTTTAACATAGCCTAGATCTGCAGGGCCTTTGCTGTATACCTTAGATATGCCTCATAGAAGGTGCATGTGCTGTCAAACGAGGAGCCTGACTTGGTTTCTCACTCACGTCAGCCCGAATGGCTCTGTGGTCCCTCAGTGGAGACCGTGTCTGGGATCACCGCTCCTGTAGACTTGGACACTGAGGAGGATGTGCATTGGTAAACAGCAGTCTCGTACCAGGGACCCAGTGCAGGGAAAGGGAAGACCAAGCCATTGCGAAGTCATTATCTTTGATGGATCCATAGAAATAGAAAAAGGACAGCTTCTATTTCAGAGGACAACTAAGGGAACAGAAATAGGGTGAGGCCTGTGAGCCTTGGATCCACAGTGGGGGTGTAGACGGAACATCATCAAACGCGAGATATCCACCTAGCATCACTCCAGATGATTTTGGACATTTTTACGGCTGTGCTCTACGGTTTTTATTCTAGCACAAATTGAAATAAGAATTGGCACATTTAAAACCGCACGAGGCAAAGACGAGGTACATTCAAGAACGTATCTTAAAGCCATCGAACGTGGCACTGGGGCACAATGAAAGAAAATCTGTCATCCGTCTGTGACCCATGAATTTTCTCAACGCCAGTTTAGAAGTTCTATCGTCTCGGAGAAGGACATTAAATTAGATCTCGGTCATCTGCTTCCTGTCACTTCCTATTATGATCTACTTGCTCATCAATCCTTCGGGGAGATGAAAACCTGTGTGACTCCATCTCAATTTGCATAATTCTAAGTGATGGCTGGGTCAGACGCTGCTTCTCTCTGATATTTAAAAGTCTGCCATTGAGAAAGCCATTAACCCTTTAAAAACATGCACATTCCTGTTCTATTTGAGAATTAATTTAGCTTGTCAAAAAGATAGGACAAAAAAAATCACTGTGAATATAAGTCACATTTGTACCACGGCAGATCTGAAAAAATGTCTTTACCAGTACTGTCATCTAGAATTCATGCACTGTTGAAATGCACATGTAGTAATGATATTGTTTCTAGATTTCTGACATGTGTTGAACTTTGCAGGAATATAATGGGGCATTATTTGATTTTACTGTGGATGCCCTTCGTGCTACAAATAAAAAACAAGTTAAATTATATTTGTACCCCAGGTGATTTAAAATACATTCATTTGCCAGAAAGGCTATCTAACAGTGATGCGTGCTCAAAAATTGTATTCATGAAAGAGATTGTTTTTCAGATGACTGCTACTGAAATGCAGATGGTGTTTAAACTTATAGCGCACTAGTGCAGAGATAAAATATTGTTCAATGTTTGTTAACAGAGCATTTGAAGTGAATTAGGAGCACGTGCAGTGCGCAGGTGCAGGCCCAGGTGCATGCCCACAAGCAGTTGATTGCATGGATGTACGGAGTAAGTCGGCTCATTTTAAACAGGAGCAATTTTGGATAGTGCGCCTTTCTGTGGCTGATGAACTGTTTGTGTGTCAGGTAATGGTAAATCAAATCAAATCAGGTGTTTGTTAAGCACGACTACTCACCCGTAAGGGTCTCAAGGCGCAGGGGTGGGTGGGGAGTGGGGGGTTCACAGGTTTAAGTCCATCAAGGAGGGGGTCTGTCGAAGAGCCAGGTTTTAGAGGTTCCTTGCGAAGATGGGGAGCGATAATATCTGTCTGAGGCGGAGCGGAAGGTCGTTCCAGGCTCTGGCTTCGCGAAAGGCGAAGGAGCGGCCTCCCGATCTGGTCTTTCTGGTGCGGGGGACCACGGCGTAGGCAGGGGCGTAACACAGGCCCCAGCATCCCCCACAGTGCGGGGGGGGCCCCAAGCTCCAAGGGGCCCCCTCAGCACTATTCTTCGGCCGGAGAGCTCTTGATTGAGTCCGTAGGGGGCCCCTCCACATACCTTGCAGGGGGGCCCCTCAATTATCATCACGCCACTGGGCGTAGGAGAGCTGGGCTGATCATTGGGTCCTTTGAGAATTTGAGTCGGCTATTCAGGTATGCTGGTCCAGTGTAATAAGTACTTCAAAGTAAAACAGTGAAAAGTTGCATTCAAACTCTTTTAATTGTAATCAGAATTTTAAACCTCGTTTTAAAAACATTAAATCATTATATTCTGGTTGATTCACCATCATAGAGTATATGCGCTTACTTGGATGAGTAGCAGGCTGTATTGCTGTAATGCTACAGTAAACAACAAGAGGGTCCCTGATATACGAATATGAGAAGAGGATAGCAGGGAAGGGAAACACAATATGAACAAAGAACTCTTCTCAAAAACTAGTTTAGCTATGGGGAATATCTCCACAATCAATATACAGCAACAACCATGTACCACAGAAATGGATTTATAATTCACAGTTTTATTAATCAAAAAGTTTAAACATTATTTATATGTCATTATTTTTATATTTATATTTTTCTCTTTAGTAACATACATTTGCAAACACAAAATTGGTCATGTGTTGATTTGTTAAAAAGGGGAATCAAAATTCAAGTGTGAGACACAAACCGAACATTTAAAGTGAACACAAATTGCATATTACATAACAAAAAACCACAAACAATACAAAACATTCTATGCAACAAAGAGTCACTTATAAAAACATATAGTGATACATTCCAAATATATACACATTAAAATAGAAATGTCGCCACAAAGGATGACAAGTGGAGCAGAGAGGAGCGCCGACGCGCGTTTCGGAGAAGGATCAAAAGACCCACAGTTCCTTCGTCAGGGCGCAATAATCCTTTGGAAGTTCGTGTCAATTTAATTCCCAACTTATTCCAAAGTCTTGAAAAAGAAAGTATGTTACTCTATAAAGTAATTTGTTGGCCCTATTCTCTATACGAAGCGGTGCGCCTATCATACTTGTTACGAAGTAGGTTCCGTTTTATGACTTTCTCTTTTTTCACCAACATACTTTCTTTTTCATTTTTAAAATCTTTTTTCCTTAGGTAAATCTTTTTAAGGTTCATGTACTCATTCTCTCCCTTCACGTGGTGGTACCTATTTTATTATTTCTTGTCTTTGGGATGTATTGGTTTCCCTCTGGTGTTGCAGGCTCCTTCACAGATTACATTTAGCTGTGTGTATTGTATTTATTAGGCTATTTTACAACATGTTTTCCTTGTTTCCACAGAATGTTTAAACAAGTACTAATTCATACCCTTTAAGAAATTGTTTAACCCCTTCGGTGCTCATGACGGAACGGTTCCGTCATGAGCCACGGTTGAGCTGTGCTCATGACGGAACCATTCCGTCATGACCACGCCCGCGCAAGATTCCGTCAGCACAGCGGCGGAATCTGCGCAGCATGGAAGGGGTTAATAAGTTTCCCGTCTGAACAAGACTTTGGAATAAGTTGGGAATTAAATTGACACGAACTTCCAAAGGATTATTGCGCCCTGACGAAGGAACTGTGGGTCTTTTGATCCTTCTCCGAAACGCGCGTCGGCGCTCCTCTCTGCTCCACTTGTCATCCTTTGTGGCGACATTTCTATTTTAATGTGTATATATTTGGAATGTATCACTATATGTTTTTATAAGTGACTCTTTGTTGCATAGAATGTTTTGTATTGTTTGTGGTTTTTTGTTATGTAATATGCAATTTGTGTTCACTTTAAATGTTCGGTTTGTGTCTCACACTTGAATTTTGATTCCCCTTTTTAACAAATCAACACATGACCAATTTTGTGTTTGCAAATGTATGTTACTAAAGGGAAAAATATAAATATAAAAATAATGACATATAAATAATGTTTAAACTTTTTGATTAATAAAACTGTGAATTATAAATCCATTTCTGTGGTACATGGTTGTTGCTGTATATTGATTGTGGAGATATTCCCCATAGCTTAACTAGTTTTTGAGAAGAGGTCTTTGTTCATATTGTATTGCTGTAATGGAAAGAGTTCTGCTTGTCCTTCTCTAATTATTAGCGTTTTGGTCACAATTTGCCTCTAAAAAGAGTAGCTGCATGCTCTGGGCTTCCTGCTCAACAGCCCTTCTTTAAGCCAGTAGCCAAGGAAGACTTAGGGTTCAGTTACTACTCTGAGCAGCAACAAGGCAAAGGTCCTCTGGCTTTCCAATGCTCAATCATACACACATGGTTACGCAGGTTTGCAAATTCACAATATACATGCCCAGACAAACACACTCTCTAAGTCAGTCTCACGCTCTTGACAAATATCCTCTGTTTCTCACTCACTCTCATGGAATGGAGCACATATTTGCCAGGCACTGATTAACATGGCTGGACAAGGAATTCTTTGAAGAATTCCAGAGACCAAGGTATGTGACATCTAAGTGAGTTTTCCCAGGTTGGAGGTTTATGCCCACGCATGTGTCCTGGCCTCTCTGTGCATAGCACCCAGGCTTTACCTCACTGAGGAGGCCAAAAAAGGCCAAAGTTGTCTGGTGATGTTGTACTCCTGTTTAGAGA
Source organism: Triturus cristatus (assembly GCF_964204655.1). Classification (NCBI taxonomy): domain Eukaryota; kingdom Metazoa; phylum Chordata; class Amphibia; order Caudata; family Salamandridae; genus Triturus; species Triturus cristatus. Next base: position 551,759,759 of record NC_140584.1, read on the forward strand.
GGACACAACCTAGCAGTTGGCTGGCCTGTTCCTATTGAAGAAGGAGCACATTTGATTTGCCTATGGCTGACCCCAGTCTATAATGGCACAGATGATCGAAAAAGAGAGAACTGGAATGCTTCCCACAGTGAGCACCAGTGGCTGAAGTTAATTCAAGCCTTCAGGTGATCACGCTTTGTGTGGTGTTTGCAAGTTGACTCAATCGGGCCTAGCTAAGTTAAAACATGAAGGTCACAGAAAGAGATAAACGTGGGATACAGAGAAATGTGAGAGGGTATTTTATCCCATAAAAATGTGATGGATGTCCCGGAGAGCAGAAAACTGAGATTTATATTCCATGGGAAAGAAAACTACGAGGGGGAAACAAACAAGAAAGAAACCTAAGGGTACAAGCCCTCAGTTAACACAACATGGCTCAGGTACCTATACAAATTCTATCTAAAACAAAACGTCATCATCATCAAAATGACTAAAACATTTATAAGGACGGTGACCCTCATCCACCAGCATGATGGCATGCTTCATCATAGAACTCCTCTTCACACCCGAAGGCATGGGCAACAATCCTGTGTAAACAGGGCACTCTTGGATGTCTTTGGAGAGGCCTAGGATGAACGATCTTTTAGGGGACTACCTACCGAAAGGATGTGTGTGTCCTAATGTGATATATACAGTGATGAAAATTATTTTAAAAACCTCCTGGTGGACAGTCCCTATCTTTATTCTTGTCCCTATACAGTTATGGATAAAAGTGAACAGGGGGTTAATTCAACCCATAATTAGGTCAGCATGTTTCAGCTCTTCAAAGAGCCTTCAGAAAGACGTGCAAGAGGGTTTTTTCATGACCAAAGTCGACGCTTTCTCTGTATATGGATAACCTCAGTGGATATAACAAAGATCAGCCTGATACTTGACACATAAATCCTGAGGCGCTACTGTTATTTGAATATTCTTGGAGGATTTCTCCAACAGCTTTAACCAAATGATACTTCCACCCACTGCGACACTGAATAATGTGCCTTATCAAGGGTTCCAAGTAGTCTGGCAAGACCGACTTAGATGTCACATAACATGTTTATATGTTGTTTGCATACCAGTGTAATTTCCTATCTAGGGTATATAATGCAAATTCTTGTAAAGCTAGCCAAATGATGGAAATTTATCACGACAAAACTATGTGGCTGGACCTGGAAAGTGTTCTTTTGGTGTATCATTATCCAGTAGTAAACAAAGCACACAGACCGTCTTAGCAGTGCTGCAAACGTGAAGGGCTCCTGTGTAGATCACCATTTGTGTGACGGAGTTCATTGATTTTGATTGCACTGCTCTATATATCCTGACAAAGGAATTGATGACCCAAGTCCTGGATGACTTTGAAGTTGTAAAGAAGTTGTGTGCTTGTTACTTGTCAATGATGCCCCAATATTTCTTTTGAGGCACATGAGATGAACATTTACGTTTTTTCTTTTCATGTGCTTTTTCATTGTAATTTGGAGATTTGTTACAAACGGATTAGATTTATTGCAGTCACTCTCAGAGGAATTTCTTTTGCTTAGGACCTCTTTCTTGATCGCAGCTAGAGGGGGTGTTCATTTTGATTGTCTTTCTCCTCCTCTAAGGTTCATTTTAGGATTTATTCCAAAGTCTTATCTTGTCGCTGGCAAGATAACTCGGCTGGCTCAGGAAGGCTGCTCAGTCCCTAGACTTGCCCATTGCAATGTAGTTGACGGCACCTTTGTCAACCTCATCCAACATGGCAACCATAATAAGGAAGGAAGAGGAAAAGAGAATAGGAAAGAGGAGGGAACAATTATGTGGAGTAGCTTTCAGAAATGTACAACTGAAAGAACTGATGGCCGGCGATCATTGGTTTTAACCGATCTCTGGATTCATTGATCTCACCAGCTACAGTCCTATGAAGGACAGCTGCAAACAGATTTAACACTTTGGTTTCAGATCAATGCCAGGTATGGAATAAGAGAATAGATACCCACAGCATCCTCTTTTTTATGTTTTAGGATATTTTTAGATATAGCTATCAGGGGTCATGGCAGTCATGGTTTCATTTTTCTAAAAGCAGCATTAATTACGATGATTCAACTCCGCTGTTAGGAGTAACAGGTAACCTACAAGAAATAAATAGCAAGAATCAAGATTAAAGTACACTCTTTAATGAAATGACTGTGGATTTCAATTTGATTTGAGGCCATGGAGGTGGTCAGCTTTAAGTTGGATTACATAGAATAATATCTCAGACCCAGGGCGTCTTTAGGGTGGTGTGACTGTGCAGCCGCACCTCGGGCTTAACTTGGGGTGCGATGTGTTTGGAAATAGAAATACCTTAAGGGTTAACCTGCTGCAGAGTTCCTGTGTGTCCAGCAGTTTTCAGGCAACAATAAAAATGTCAAGATAAATCTGGTGATTAATGATTCTGCTGAAGGGAGATCGGAGTTTTGTTCAGTAGCAATTTTGACTCATCATGAAGTAGTGCAAAGAGTTAATGTGCCTGCTGTAAAGAATGTGTACTATGCAGATCACAGAACTGTATTTATGTGGATAGCTCAGTGGGTTATTGCTTTTGTCACCCGAGATCCCTTTGTAACTTACAGTTCATAATTTACAATTCTAGTATAGCACAGTGACCTATGAACTGTAATCAGAAAACTGCATGCAAAGTGTGTATAGGTTTGAACGCTAGTTTCTCCCTTCTTTCATTATCCTAATGTCGCTAAAAGGTGATTTTTTTTGGGAGAAATATGTTGTTATTAGTAAACTCAACCCAACTACTGTGGCGCATTTTAAATCCTGAGTTTGTGCTTCTGCAGACCAAGTACTCTTGAAATATACTTCCTATAGACTGATGTACACATGCATGATTCATTGTCTCCATATAATGTGTGGTTGATGCAAAGCACTCTGACACCCTGCACTGGTATAAGTAGTGTTATAAAACAAATGAAATGCATGCAAGAGAAAGGCTATGTAGAGATCAGGGGCATTTTTGGAGGAGGGAGTGAGGGAATATGTGGAAAAGGAGGTCATTTGAGGGGGGAGGAGGGGGCACCAAAAAAGATTGTCGCAACGGGCGCCAACAGCGCTGATGATTGCCTGCTCAGACCAGTTGTTTCCAGGTGGGTCGTGCAAACAGCGTTGAGTACATGACTAAAGTTTAAAGGTTCTTGATAAAGGTGGTAATTCAGACGACCCTGGAAGCTTAGCTTTTGTAAACATTATTTGTGTATCGATGACTTTGGCATTAAACATTGAAGAGGCTTTTGTGGGGGTTTAGATATTAGTAAAATAGGGTAGTAGGTGAATTTGTGTTAGAATGATGAAGTAAATGTGTAGATAAATATTAAACGTAACTCATTTTGTGTTTTAATTTTATTTTGTTCATTCTCCACCAAACTGCAATCAGGACGCGCACTCACAACACATTTTAAGGTGAAAGCTATAACCCAATTACACCTTTGTAAGGGCTCGTAGAGAGGAGCCAGCATATTCTAACAGTATACATACTCCTTATGTACATGTCATCAGAGATGACCTCGCTACCAAATTGGCTTGTACACACTCGGGGCCATATTACACATGGTGCCTGTGACTCAACAGACCTTTACACATGCTGTTTGTGCCCCTAGGGCACTTGGGAATTAAAGAATAAGCTGTGGACATTTGTGCAGCCTCTTCAGTATTCTAGATCGTGCAGCTTCAAAACACATGTTGGCACATCGCAGGGTGTTGTAGTCCCATGCAAACGAAGCAACGCTTTGCACCCATACACTATTACAGAAATAGATTGTAAAAAATGAATGGCTAATAGTTGAGAGGGGTGGAAGCCCTACTCAAGCAATGACCAACAATTCTTGTCACAATGAACCACAAAAGTCACCAAATTAACCTTTGCATAACCCTCTGGTAGCTTGGCATAAAATCATTCAGGCTTAATTTAGAGGCAAATTGTAAAATATTTATGAAGCACATAAAAAGTAATAAAATGAAAACAACATACAAGAAAAGTCCAAAACTAATTAAAAAAATAGATAACATTTTAATAATTAAATGATACCAGAATCACAAAAACCCAGTCACTAGAACTGAAGATATTGATTTTTAAAGTTGTTAATGTAAATAGCACAAAAAAGCAGCACTCGCAGTTATATGGTCCCGCTGATCTGGGGGAAAGTCACAAGTTCAGGCTGATGGTGATGGAACACGGGCCGAATACAGCGAACAGATTAGTCCCAGATTCCCATGAGGCACAGGGTCAAGACTGATTTGCATATGGCCATGTCTAAACTGGGGTGGCGTAGTGGGCAAAAGAACGATGGATTTAACCCAGATCTCTTGACTGGGGGAGAATGTCTGCATTGTCAGCATTCCGTCCATCATTTGTTTGTTGTAACGCTTTTCGCCCTAAGTGGGATGGGTATTCCCAGACGTGGGACCCGTGCTCACTGCGCCACTGGAGTCAAGCTATCCTGGCTGATGACGGCTGATAGCCAGAAACCGGTCCTAGGATGCTTGATTCCGGTCCAGGGAAGACATGGCTTGGCAGTTCGGGCTGGACTGTTCCCATGAGGCACAGGGTCAAGACTGATTTGCATATGGCCATGTCTAAACTGGGGTGGCGTAGTGGGCAAAAGAACGATGGATTTAACCCAGATCTCTTGACTGGGGGAGAATGTCTGCATTGTCAGCATTCCGTCCATCATTTGTTTGTTGTAACGCTTTTCGCCCTAAGTGGGATGGGTATTCCCAGACGTGGGACCCGTGCTCACTGCGCCACTGGAGTCAAGCTATCCTGGCTGATGACGGCTGATAGCCAGAAACCGGTCCTAGGATGCTTGATTCCGGTCCAGGGAAGACATGGCTTGGCAGTTCGGGCTGGACTGTTCCCATGAGGCACAGGGTCAAGACTGATTTGCATATGGCCATGTCTAAACTGGGGTGGCGTAGTGGGCAAAAGAACGATGGATTTAACCCAGATCTCTTGACTGGGGGAGAATGTCTGCATTGTCAGCATTCCGTCCATCATTTGTTTGTTGTAACGCTTTTCGCCCTAAGTGGGATGGGTATTCCCAGACGTGGGACCCGTGCTCACTGCGCCACTGGAGTCAAGCTATCCTGGCTGATGACGGCTGATAGCCAGAAACCGGTCCTAGGATGCTTGATTCCGGTCCAGGGAAGACATGGCTTGGCAGTTCGGGCTGGACTGTTCCCATGAGGCACAGGGTCAAGACTGATTTGCATATGGCCATGTCTAAACTGGGGTGGCGTAGTGGGCAAAAGAACGATGGATTTAACCCAGATCTCTTGACTGGGGGAGAATGTCTGCATTGTCAGCATTCCGTCCATCATTTGTTTGTTGTAACGCTTTTCGCCCTAAGTGGGATGGGTATTCCCAGACGTGGGACCCGTGCTCACTGCACCACTGGAGTCAAGCTATCCTGGCTGATGACGGCTGATAGCCAGAAACCGGTCCTAGGATGCTTGATTCCGGTCCAGGGAAGACATGGCTTGGCAGTTCGGGCTGGACTGTTCCCATGAGGCACAGGGTCAAGACTGATTTGCATATGGCCATGTCTAAACTGGGGTGGCGTAGTGGGAAAAAGAACGATGGATTTAACCCAGATCTCTTGACTGGGGGAGAATGTCTGCATTGTCAGCATTCCGTCCATCATTTGTTTGTTGTAACGCTTTTCGCCCTAAGTGGGATGGGTATTCCCAGACGTGGGACCCGTGCTCACTGCGCCACTGGAGTCAAGCTATCCTGGCTGATGACGGCTGATAGCCAGAAACCGGTCCTAGGATGCTTGATTCCGGTCCAGGGAAGACATGGCTTGGCAGTTCGGGCTGGACTGTTCCCATGAGGCACAGGGTCAAGACTGATTTGCATATGGCCATGTCTAAACTGGGGTGGCGTAGTGGGCAAAAGAACGATGGATTTAACCCAGATCTCTTGACTGGGGGAGAATGTCTGCATTGTCAGCATTCCGTCCATCATTTGTTTGTTGTAACGCTTTTCGCCCTAAGTGGGATGGGTATTCCCAGACGTGGGACCCGTGCTCACTGCGCCACTGGAGTCAAGCTATCCTGGCTGATGACGGCTGATAGCCAGAAACCGGTCCTAGGATGCTTGATTCCGGTCCAGGGAAGACATGGCTTGGCAGTTCGGGCTGGACTGTTCCCATGAGGCACAGGGTCAAGACTGATTTGCATATGGCCATGTCTAAACTGGGGTGGCGTAGTGGGCAAAAGAACGATGGATTTAACCCAGATCTCTTGACTGGGGGAGAATGTCTGCATTGTCAGCATTCCGTCCATCATTTGTTTGTTGTAACGCTTTTCGCCCTAAGTGGGATGGGTATTCCCAGACGTGGGACCCGTGCTCACTGTGCCACTGGAGTCAAGCTATCCTGGCTGATGACGGCTGATAGCCAGAAACCGGTCCTAGGATGCTTGATTCCGGTCCAGGGAAGACATGGCTTGGCAGTTCGGGCTGGACTGTTCCCATGAGGCACAGGGTCAAGACTGATTTGCATATGGCCATGTCTAAACTGGGGTGGCGTAGTGGGCAAAAGAACGATGGATTTAACCCAGATCTCTTGACTGGGGGAGAATGTCTGCATTGTCAGCATTCCGTCCATCATTTGTTTGTTGTAACGCTTTTCGCCCTAAGTGGGATGGGTATTCCCAGACGTGGGACCCGTGCTCACTGCGCCACTGGAGTCAAGCTATCCTGGCTGATGACGGCTGATAGCCAGAAACCGGTCCTAGGATGCTTGATTCCGGTCCAGGGAAGATATGGCTTGGCAGTTCGGGCTGGACTGTTCCCATGAGGCACAGGGTCAAGACTGATTTGCATATGGCCATGTCTAAACTGGGGTGGCGTAGTGGGCAAAAGAACGATGGATTTAACCCAGATCTCTTGACTGGGGGAGAATGTCTGCATTGTCAGCATTCCGTCCATCATTTGTTTGTTGTAACGCTTTTCGCCCTAAGTGGGATGGGTATTCCCAGACGTGGGACCCGTGCTCACTGCGCCACTGGAGTCAAGCTATCCTGGCTGATGACGGCTGATAGCCAGAAACCGGTCCTAGGATGCTTGATTCCGGTCCAGGGAAGACATGGCTTGGCAGTTCGGGCTGGACTGTTCCCATGAGGCACAGGGTCAAGACTGATTTGCATATGGCCATGTCTAAACTGGGGTGGCGTAGTGGGCAAAAGAACGATGGATTTAACCCAGATCTCTTGACTGGGGGAGAATGTCTGCATTGTCAGCATTCCGTCCATCATTTGTTTGTTGTAACGTTTGTGCCCCTAGGGCACTTGGGAATTAAAGAATAAGCTGTGGACATTTGTGCAGCCTCTTCAGTATTCTAGATCGTGCAGCTTCAAAACACATGTTGGCACATCGCAGGGTGTTGTAGTCCCATGCAAACGAAGCAACGCTTTGCACCCATACACTATTACAGAAATAGATTGTAAAAAATGAATGGCTAATAGTTGAGAGGGGTGGAAGCCCTACTCAAGCAATGACCAACAATTCTTGTCAGAATGAACCACAAAAGTCACCAAATTAACCTTTGCATAACCCTCTGGTAGCTTGGCATAAAATCATTCAGGCTTAATTTAGAGGCAAATTGTAAAATATTTATGAAGCACATAAAAAGTAATAAAATGAAAACAACATACAAGAAAAGTCCAAAACTAATTAAAAAAATAGATAACATTTTAATAATTAAATGATACCAGAATCACAAAAACCCAGTCACTAGAACTGAAGATATTGATTTTTAAAGTTGTTAATGTAAATAGCACAAAAAAGCAGCACTCGCAGTTATATGGTCCCGCTGATCTGGGGGAAAGTCACAAGTTCAGGCTGATGGTGATGGAACACGGGCCGAATACAGCGAACAGATTAGTCCCGCTAAAAAGTTCACTTTTCAAGTCCTGGCTCGAAGAGTTCTGCACACATTGTAGGAGGCTGTGAGGATGAGGCTTTCAGTGCGAAGAACATGTTGAGTGTCGCAGACGCTCATTGCTAAAGTGCAAAGCGTCTGTTGTCTCTGGAGCTTTGCATTGGCGGTCACCACGGGCTTCCATCGCTGTAGAGTGAAGTGCAAATGTCACACTGTTGTTTGCCATGGGTGGTCGTTGCCGGCGATAAGAGCTGGAACTTAGCATTGGCACTCATTGTGGGCTGCAGATTCTTGCTGTGAAAGGGCCCATTTGTGGCTGTGAAGAGCCCAAATTCAGGATTTGCACGTTTTCTTCTTGTTTGAGCTTCCACTGATACAAGTCAAGGGTTCAGGACTTGGAGGCCACCTCTTGGGGTGAGGACTCACTCAAGCAGAGGTCAGCAGCAGGGCTCAGGCAGGTCCAGGCTGGCCCATTTGCAGATGGACAACTCTGAAAGCTTGTGTGTCATTGTAGCTCGCACAGGTCAGCCAACTAACCATTGGAAATTCTCTGTGTAGCCTGGGATGAAGGCAACTAGATCCAAACTTTCTTCTTCAGACAGCAAGGCAGTCCTTCAAGTAGCAGCTTAGTCCTTCTGGCATTAGGACAGTCCTTCTTCTGAATTTTCCATGAATCCAGGAGTGTTCTGAAGAGTGATTCAGAGAATGCTAATGTTAATCACAGTCTGTGCCTGTGGGTGGGGTATGACCCCCTTTGCTGAATCATCCCCCTTTCCTGGATTAAGCTCCAAACTGGATATGTTCAACAAATGACAGGCAGGCCTAAGTGTGAGCTGTATGTACAGTGGCCAGGCAGGCAGTCCTTAGAAGTCTGAAAGGGGGTGGGCAAGGAAGGTTGAGTGCTATTCCCTAAGGACATCTGCTCAGGGAAGCAACACGATGCCCCTGTTGGTCCTGGCCCTTTTTGCAGGGTAATCCCCAAACATTTTGCATTCTTCCTCCAATTTCTTGTGACCTGTTTTTGTTGGCTTTAGGACTACAGGCACTTTACCACTGCTGACCAGTGCCAAAGTGCATATGCTCTCTGTCTAAATTTTATTGGTGATTGGTTTATCCAAGATTGGCATATTTGATTTATTATTAAGTCCCTAGCAAAGTCCACCAAGTGTGTCCAAGGCCTGTAAATCAAATGCTACTAGTGGGTCTGCTGCACTGATTGTGCCACCCACATGAGTAGTCCAGCAAACATGTCTCAGACCTGCTACTACAGTGGTTGTGAGTGCAGTTTTCAGTGCAACCACTTGCCAGGTCCAACCCTTCCCGTTTTCTACATGTAAAATACCCCTAAGGTAGGCCCATGGTAGCTCCATGGGCAGGGTGAATTGTATTTGAAAGGTAGGACACATACTGCTGTGTTTTACATGTCCCGATAGAGAAATACTGCTAATTTAGTTTTTCACTATTGCAAGGACTATCTCTCCCATAGGTTATCATTGGAGCTGCCTTGTAATATCTCAGAAGTGTAACTTACAATTGGGAAGAGATAGAGATTTGGAGTTTCGGATCCCTGAACTCACAATTTAAAAATACATATTTTAGTGAAGTAGGTTTTTAAATTGTGTATTTGAAAATGCCACTTTTAGAAAGTGGCCATTTTCTTGCTTTACCATTCTCTGCCTCTGCCTTTGAAATTCACATCTGAGAGAGGGTGACATTTGGGCTGTTTGTGCATTCACTCCAGATAGTCACACAAAGGGAGTTGAGGTGTGCCCTGCATATCCTGATGGCCCATCACCAGGCTGATGGGTTTTCCTGAGCTAGAGTGGTGGGAGGAGTTGTCACTGGCACCTGAATAGGGCTATTCCTGTCCTCACACAAAGCTGCCTCCAGCCTCCTATAGTGTGTCTGGAGCCGGGTAAGTGAAAGGTATGGTCTTATGCACTACAAAGACTTTCCTTTGAAGTTTGCCTACTTCAAAGGCAGAAATTGGTATAAGTATTGGAGCAGTGACACTATAACTTCAGAATACTTCTGGACTAAGAGGACATTCTGCCAAGAACAAGAGTTGGAGAAGCTGTCAGGAGGGACTACCACTTTACTGTGTGCTATGCTGTGTTGGCCTGCTGCTTGCTGCTTCTGTCTTGGCTAGTGAAAGGACTAGACTTTGCTTTCTACATCCTACTTGCCAATATTCTCCAGGAGCTTGTGTGTGCTTGCCTCCAGTTAAGAAGCCTCAGGGCCATCAAAGACTTTGTTTGCAGCCTCTGAGCTCCTGTGCTGGGAGCTATGACCTGCCAAGAGCTGCCAATTCCAGTTCTGGGTCCTCGTAGTTGAAAAACCAACGCATCACCACTGGGCGGCCGAAGAATCAACGCAGCACCTGCTGTGCGGCCGAAAGATCACCGCAGTTTGTGTCCTGAGCACAGCGTCAATGTGCACCGACAGCCGTGGTGAATGTTCTGAGTCTAACGTAGGCCCTGCTGGTCAGCTGAAGAAATCGACGCATTGCCTGCTTCACAGCTGGGAAATCGATGCAGAACCTGTTCTGCTGCATTGACCCAGCACTTCCGGATTTTCGAAGCAACGTCCCTGTGCGCCAGATTCTTCATCGATGTAGCCCAACAGTAAAGAATCGAGGCCACGTGTCTAGATATCAACACGTACCCTCCCTCATTGTAAAGAATCAATAAATCACCTCCCCTGATTGAAAGAAACAGACGCATCACCACCCCTGCACTGCAGTAAGGAATTGACGTATCCCCTACCCTGGCAGTAAGAAACCAATGGATCACCTTCCTTGGGAGAACGGAATTGACGCATCTCTTTTCTTTTCTGGTGCCTTTTGTCCCCTGCAACTGTTTTCGTCTTTGATTTTGACGCATCGCAAGTACTTTGTGATAAAAGTGACGCATCCATAGTTTCCTATGGAATTAACTGTTTTCACACTTTGAAAAGAGATCTTTTTCTTTGTGTATGTTGGATTTTTGTCATTTTCATCTTGTTTTATTTATATAAATATTGACTATTTTTCTAAACTGGTGTGTCCTTTTGTAGTGTTTTCACTGTGTTACAGTGTGTTTGTACAAATGCTTTACAAATTGCCTCTGAGATAAGCCTGACTGCTCGTGCCAAGCTACCAAGGCAGTGAGCAGTGGTTATCTTATCTGTGTAATCCCCTTACCCTGACTAGAATAAGCGTCCCTACTTGGACAGGGTGCAAACCACTGGCAACTCAAGAACCCCCATTTCTAACAACACCCAAGGCCCTTTTGTGACTAGGAATACACAAAACACAACAGGGGAACCATACACTGGCATTTGACTCTGGCACAAATACACATTTGATATAGGCATTTTACTAAAAGTGGCATTTTCAGAATAGTAACTTAAGATCCGCCTTTACCACTAGAGAGGATTTTAAATTACAAGTCATTTGAGTGTAAAAAGTTTTTTCCTATCTGCTCCCAAACCATAGTTAGCACTTATTAAATGTAATAAGGCAACCCAGTGTTAGTCTATAGGAGAGGTAGTCCTTACAACAGTGAAAAACTACTTTTGGAGTTTTTCACTACAAAGATATGTAAAACTTAAACCCACATGGCCAACTTTTTAAATACTGAGCACCCTGCTCCAGGAGCTATTAGGATCTTTAGGGGCGACTTGTAAGTTTTAAAAAGGAAGGTCTACACCTGGCAAAAGGTTTGTTTTCCAATGTTGAAATTGTAGTTTAAAAATACACTACAGACTGCAGTGGCAGGCTTTAGACATGTTTAAGAGGGTTACTTTAGTGGGTAGCACAAAGAGTGTAAATGTAAATTGTAAATGTAAATTGATACTTGTATAGCGCACTACTCACCCGCAAGGGTCTCAAGGCGCTTGTACGAATACCGCTGTGGAACCCATCCTGGCTTTTCCTGTAAGGTGTCCACTCCTGGGCGCCCCCAAGGTGGGGGCCAGGCATCCTTAGCGCTGTGGGGGCCGTTGTGGAGATTAAGCAAGCTATTGCCCAGAGTTGCAGAGTGGGACTCCATGATTGGAATGGCACCGAGGCGAGAATTATCAGGTCCGTGGAATTTTGAGCCCAAGACCCGCCGAGACGGGGAATTGAACCCTGGTCCCGGGCTAGACCTCTGCATCAGGTTCTGCCGCTCTAATCATTGAGCCACACTTCTGCTGCTGCCCACGAGTAACATTTAATTTGCCGTCCTTGGGTACATGAAGTACCATATACTAGAGACTTATAGGTACATTAAATCTGCCAATTAGGTAGATACCAATTTCACCATGTTTTAAGGAGAGAGCACAAGCACATTAGCTGTGGTTAGTCCTAAAAGCCAACACAAAGTGGCCAAGCAAAGGAAGGCAGATGAAGGCAAAATCTGGGATGATCCCGCAGAAAGGGCTAGGTCCAATATAAGTGCAAAGAAAATGTCAAGTGGTGCACTAATTGTGTGTCACATGTGAGAAGGCAGCCAGTGAGTGTGCCCCACTGCTGCCAACTATTTAGACAAGAGAAAATTGTATTTATGGTAGTAAATTATTACAAATTTAATTTCTACAGTGAAAATTTAAATGATTAATTTTTTTAACACGCATAGTAGGTACCTGAAGTGTGCATAAAAACACTTTCAACATACTGTTAGTCATATATTACACAAAGTGAAAAAACAAAAGGAATAACAAAAAATGATTATACTGTGCTCTACAAATACTAAATTTACAATTTGCGTAGCAACTAGAAACTTTCTTCAGTCTTCCAGTTGTTTGTACATACTATGGCTGTGCTCTTTGATTTTTGCACAGTCCATACAGAAGGTAGTCTATAATGGGGCTACACACGGAGGACAAATTTGTTCTCTGTATCCTAGTGTGTGTCCATAAAATTATATTTGAAAAGGTTTACAGATTGAAAAAAGAGAGACTCTTTCAACTTGTGTCAACTGGCAAGAGGTCACAGGGGTCTCATGGACTCCTAAACTATCCCTCATAGCTGGGAGAATCTCTGTTCCCTCTTCCCAGTGAAAGACTGAGCAGTGGCTTTACATGGCGGCTTCATATTTAGTTTATTCTTCTTCAAAAGAACAAGAACGCACTATTGGTGTTCATGACTGAGCTGCGGAAAGCACTTTTTTCAGTTTAATCAGATGACGCATCACCTCTCCTCACAGTAAGGAATCGATGAATCACCTTCCCTGACAGCAAGGAATTGGCCCATCACCTCCCCTGCTCTGCAGTAAGTAATCGACGCATCACCTCCCCTGGCAGCAAGGAAGTCTGCCCTGGGAACAACCAGTTAAGTCTGTGCATGACACAGTCAGGGACAGTGCACTCTCATATGTATTTGGAACCAGATAGTCACACACACCCCTATGCCTTCATTCTTATTCTCCTGCAAATCTTGATTTGGGTGCAAACTCTACTTTCTGCAGAAATCAGGATCACAAATATTGCTGTATTGGCTCATTCCTTGGTTTTTACCTGCATGAATTTCAGCAAGTTAAACCAGTGCAAATAGCGAGGGCAAACACCAGAAATTCCAAATTGCCTTACCCAGAATGGTTAAAAACATGTTGAATTACTGTGTTATTCCGTATTCTAAGGTCCAAAACTCAGAATGTTGCAGCAATAGTTCACAAAATGAATACCGCATCCCTGCCATGGCATGGGTATCAAGATTTACAGAGTATGATATTATCACGTTCGGTTGCACAGGGGGTTGAATTAGGTTCTTAGATGTCTCTGTGTGGGAGCAACGGTGGTCCAGGTCATTCCTCATGGTCCCTCCTAGTGTGAGAAATGCATGTTGTGCATGGATTTTCTGGATAGAGATATCTCTCAGGTAGCACCCAAAGAAGATCAGACTCATTTTCATTCACATTTCTCTTTCTCAACATTTATTCTCTACATATTCCGTGTAAAATCGCTCAATATGAAATGTATTAATCTCCTTCCTCACCATTCCAAACAAAGAATTTCTTTTTTTAACCACATCTATAACTAACTGGATCTCGGGGTCTATTAACATTCTTCATACATCATATAATGGGTCACTTCTTTTCACAGAGCTTTTGGCATACTGCTCTCCTTACAAGGTGGTTACATGATTTATTTATAAGGCTATTTCTATTGACTTTACTTGGCCCGAAAGCCAGCAAGATGTTGAACATATAGCGGATCATCAACCATGTCCCTCTCTATTTCATGTGCTAAGGTAATAGTCCTTTGTTGCGAAAAATGGCAGTGAACTCCCCATGGCATGCACAACAAACAAGCCATCAGCAGGTGCAGGCTTTACATCAGGAGTTTCTAACAAAGGTTCACAGGGCCGCGTCCGGGATGAATTTTCAAGATTTCCATATAATGAATCATGATAGTACTCATTTACATAGTGTTAATTCTAAGTATCTGGCATGGGTTTGCCCTCACGGATGTAGGCTGGACCCACATTTTCAGTGAAGTGCATGCTTATCCACTCTGACCATTTCAAATCATTCACTCAGTTAGCAACCACAAGCAAATTACCCACATTTGGATGCCCTGTTTTTGCTTGTTTAATGATGAACTATGATTTAGATGTAACTGAAAGATTTAACATATTAATAATATATCTTTTATTTTCTTCACCTTGGTTGGTCCCCCATTTCTTTTCTACAATTCTTAAAATGTCTTTTTTCGGCATAGGGACAATATTCATGTAACTTTATCTCTCATGCTGTCGACCAATTTGCACTCGGAGGTCCCCTGTTAGTTGACCAGTGTAATAAAATATTGAAATACAAGAAGTACTGTGTTGTGTATAGGCCGCTATGCTTAATTTGGATAGGAGTGCGAGTTCTATAACGGCAGCCATGCTTCTTTGTTCTCCAACAGTGTTAAGCAATCCAAGTTAATCCCAGCTTTCTGATTAATTCAAATCCCTGTATGCCTACATTTTACATACAAAAGTGCTGATCACTTCGTAAGCATGACTCGCATATTACCATGCCCATTTTGTAAAGATGTTCAAAGTTGCAAAGGACTTTCCTGTGTGATTTCAGAATAATGTTTAAAACAATAATTTTCAAGAACTTTACACAATTTTCAAAGTTTACAAAAAATACACTAGGAGAAAAGTACAACTAAACAGTTTCACCTAAACTTGTTTCCAAAACATTCACCAATAAAAAAAATCCACTATGAGCAGGAGAATTTGTTTTAAGAACTGCTCCTACAAGGGAATTTCAGCAGAATTGGGGAATGGACCCAACTTCAAAAACTATGTTTCCCAGCTGTAGTGTCTCCAGCTCATGGTCTGATACAAAGAGGTATGGAGCTACTATTTAGCCAGCAGAGAGCACGATTTTTCTGAAAATAGGTTCATGTCCACCTTCACAATCAATGCGGAAGAGCACAATTAGATCATAATACGGCCCCTAAGGTGCTCCTTAGAATTTCAGTGCATCATCCCTCACCATCTGTTAAACACACACCTCTCTTTATGACCTGGGTTTACCTGACACTATTTGCTGAAGTGAAGTATGCAAAAAATGGATGGAATGCTTGAATTAATCTCAGCCACTTGTAATTACTTGGGCCACATTCGAGTCCATCGTTATTTTGCACACCATGCCACTTCAGTTTGGACTCAGCTATATGCAAATCAGCTTTGACCATGCTCCAATAGCAACAGTCCAGCTTGAACTGCAAAGCCAGGTCCACCCCGAACCGGAACACATGCAGTGCAGGACATTTTTTGTATACTTTACAATTTGCTGAAGAGAACTAAAACAAATTGGGAAACAAGCAAATATGTAACTGTTCACCCAATGAACTCAAAAAACGAATTTGTATTTTGAAATCAAGGATTACCATTATTCTTTGAGCTCTGTTTAGCAGGAAAACTTTGATGCTGTGTTATTATACGCTGACGATGTGGTTCTTCTATGCCGCACCCCTAACTCTTTGCGTATTTTAGTACAGTCTTTTGTTAAATAAATGGATAGACTGGACCTAAGAGTTAATTTTAGTAAATCATTTTAATGTCCTGTGGTCCTCATAGACGCCAGCTCAGTTCCATTGTTGTTGGCAGTCAGAAATTGATAAGCACCTGTAAATTTCCATATCTTGGGGTGGTCTTTGCTGCGAAAAGCTCCTGGACTGAGCATCTTACTCATTCCAGGAGCAAGTTCTCAAAGACCATCAATTAAATTTTAAGTTTCCCCCGTCCAAAGACCACAGGTGCCATTTTAGCAATCTTAAATTTTTTTAAATTACAATGTGTTCCTGTGGCCACCTATGGAGCTGAGATATTGGGCATTGCGAACAGTACCTGCATTCAGCAGGAAGAAAACAGATTTTGTAGCCAGCTGTTGGACATCCCAATCTCCAGCCCACAATATGTTTGCCACAAAGAACTACATTTAAATTATATAACTGATTTTATACGTGCCCGACCAGCCCTTTTCTGGCTATCGATTTGGAAGAATGAGGTAGCTACTCTTAACAAAGACATTATTACTGATTGTTAGAAGTGTGATAAGGGGATGGATATCCCCTGGCTATCTGGGGTATATCAGAGTTTATGCAGCATTAATAAAGGCTGAATCTTTTAAAATCCTGGTAAAGCTGAAACTCTGCACAAAAAAGACCTTAGAAGTGCTTTTTGCTTGTTGTATAGCACTGAAAGAACTGCGCTGGAATCGAAGAGATCTCTCGTTTCCAGTTATATGTCACTGGAGCGGCCCTGCCATCCTCTACCAAATTATCGTGTTCTACCTATGAGTCAGTGGAAAAGGAGTCTTTTATTCTGTTTGAGATCAGGGACAGTCAAATTCGCTCTGTGTTTTCCGCTTGGCTTCCATCCAAAACTTGATCTAGTACCCTTTCCATGTGATGGTGTGAGTGGCCAATCTACACTATATTTCCTGCTTTTTTGTAAATATTACAATAAATACAGTAAGGGGCTTCTTTACCCCTTTTTTAGCAGGAGCAGGCCTATTAGTTTGGATTCTGCCTACTCAAGAATGCTTGTCCTGACTGATGAAGAGCTGGTGAAGAGCTGGTCTTCCATTTAAGCTCATTCTTGAGAATTGCTACCAGGGCTCGTAAGACAATGCTTAATCCCTGAGTTTTTAATACATGAATGGTTAAGTCTAAAAATTGTCATTTACTTACAACCTCAAGTTTGTAATATTGTGTTTTGCAATTGAATTTTTATTAATATGTATTGTTACTCTTCTCCCTTCATTCATACTGTTTTTACTGTTTTGTACTTTTATGGATACAATGCTTATCCGAATAAAGTTTATGAACTGAACTGATGCTGCATTTGAGTGAATCAAGCATGTGTTAGCTAGCCTAAACACATTAACTGTGTTAATGATTTCTTCAACTCCAAGCCTGGTCACATACACATGTATTCTCTATAGAAATCTCACACCCATAACACAATAGCGATAGCACCACATTGTGCATTACAGTTCAGTTATTATAACAATTATGGTTGAGTTTGCTATGAGCAAAATCACTGCTATTGGACTGCAAGGCTCACCCACATTTTTGTAGCAAGCTTCATCATCAGTCTATTCATCATGTCTTGATAGGATATTACCATCAAGGTGCTCTCGACCTCCAAAAGACGGAGATCAGTGTACTAGCTATATATGAAGCATGCCACAAAAATGTGTATGAGACTTTTCCGTCCAATATCAGTGATATTGCTCCCAGCAAACAAACCATAATTACTATAACTCTATTTTAATACACTATGTGGTGACATTGCTATCGTATTTTGACTGTGAGAGTAACATTTTGTTTGGAGGATACATGGTAGTGTGGAAAAACGATTTCTTCTTGTGGGACATTCTGTATAGCAACGCAATGAATAAACCAAACTCTATACACGCACCCATGTGGTGATTCATCCTTGTAAATGAGGTCTATTCTCAATGACAATGTAAATGCAGTTTCATACAACTCTTACATTGTTTTCTACAGATGTCCCATAAAAACCTTAGTTGTTAAAAATATCGCTCATAATCAATCAAGTGTTACAAGTAAAAATGCAGGGAAAGAAGCTGAGCATTCATTTTAAAAAGTGTGAGGTAAGTTAGTATAGTCCAGATCCACAATAATATATTGAATAGAACCAGGAGTGCCTTTCTGATAGAATCATAATTTGATTTTAGCATTTTTCATACATTTGTTAGCTAAGTCGAAGGTGCTTGTGTTTGAGTTAAGCAGATGCTTGAAGGTGCAGTGAGGGTTAGTATGAGTGTTATTAAGACGGTGGCATTCCTTTTGTGCATTATTTTCCATATCAGGTTAAATTATTTCCCTGTGTGAAAAGGCTGTCATGAATTGAGTCTTTTCAATCCATCCAAAAGGCTGTACAACAGTGGGGTTAAGGCTGACACATTTGTTTCAACCAACCAGAGATCTGATCCCTTTGTCTTCGTCAAGTCATATCTTTCAGCTTTGAAGCAGATTACAGGTTATTGGAAGTGGTTTGTACTAGTTGCATTGCTTGAGAAACCTAAATATGGGATAAAACTCATGGGCACAGGGAATGTACCTCAATATATGGGCACTACTAGTAATATTCTGTAGGTGAGTATACTTGTGCCACTGTGAAAACAATTAATAAATCCATTGGCAGGTCTTATATTAGGGGAATACTGTGCGTGCTGTTTCACAAAGCAATAGTTAATATATTTTCAAATCCTGGTGGCTTTCTGCACAGAAACGATAACCACCTTATAAAAGTAATACTGGGTTTATTTTATGTGGTTGAGAGGATTTCGATCTGTAGGGAAAATATTTACCATTATCAAACATTTATTAAGAATGTTAAACTTTGGAGTGGGATGAGGTGACACACACTAAAACGGGTTGCTATGTACTGAGACAAGTTGACTACAGGAAATGGATTCAAGATCAAAGCACTAGTGAATATATTTACAAATCCTGGTGACTTTCTGCATAGAAACGATAACCACCTTATGAACGCAATAATGGGTTTATTTTATCTGGCTGAAAGAATTTTAATCTGTAGGGAAAATACTTACAATTATTAAGCATTTATTAATACTGTGAAATGTTGGGGTGGAATGGGGTGACACACACTCACAATCATTGCTATACACTGAGACATGTCGCCTACAGGGAATGGATGCATAATTGTTCCATTCTAGTTTATCATTTAAACCATTTACTGTGCTTTTAAGATTCTGTAAGCAGAATTGTTCACATAGTAACATTGCTCTTTAAAGATTCCCACACACACTCCAACATCGGCTTTTCAGGCAATTGTCAAACCAGGTTAGGTCACTGCAAAAATGATTGCATTGACAAAGATGTCCTGCTTTTGATTTTGTCTTATTTCCACACCTGGTACTGGACATTCTTTTGTTCGTCCAACTATTTGCGTTATCAAATTCACTGCTATTTAAATCAGCTGACAGTTACAACATATTGCATATATTTCATCTGTAGTGTTGTATTTGGAGCCACAACGTAGGTACCAAGGTCCCAGAAACACATCTACCAGAAATGCAATCAACGTCTGCGCACAAACTGGTGGCAACACTTTTCTAGTTGTGAATAATTTACTAACACTGTGAACTGAATATTCCATAATGCAAACAGAGCACTGGTGCTGACTTGCGGGCTGAGTGCTTTTCCACCTCCTCTGATGGTTTTCCTCCTACTTCCTGGAATACTCGGTGTATTGTCTATATGTTTTGTAACTGATACCATTGTTGAGATGCCAGTGCTGCACTTAAAATGATAAAAGATCAATGGGCCATGTTACATACATTGTGGAATTGGCGCACAAATTAGAAACTAGAATTGATCCGCCTTAAATCCACTTCACTTTGTCTCAAAAGAGCTCATTTATAAAGGCACTTTGTGATCAGTAATAGTAAGGGCCTGATTTAGAGGTTGTCGGGTAGTTTCCTCATCATACATATGACAAAAATCCTAAAGCACTTGTAATAAGGTGGATGGATATTTTGTCATGTTTGTGATGAAATACCTATTTGTAAAACTCTGAATAGGGTCCTACAACTTTAAGTCGACTGAAGCCAGTCCTGTACCAGCACATTCCCTGATGGTGATCCCTCGTTTCCATGATGTGCTGCCCATGTATATTACAGAATCACATTTTGGGCTAAAACATGCTCTCATTGCAGGCCAGGTAGTTGCCCATAGAGTACCTCTGAAGGTGTAAGTGGATCACCTGTTTGACTATCCTAAAGAGGTCATTAATGGGGTGGTAACTAAATGTTAGCCTCCTGTCACAGTCAGCCCTTGGATTGCCCAGAGGCCTAGCATGACTACTTGAATTTGCGGTGGGAGACAGAAGTGCTATGTCAAGAAGGGATGTGCTGTCAGCAGGGCTGGACAGTCCTTTTTTTCTATCATGCATTTACCCAGTGGTCTACATCTCTTGGAGACCGGTTTTGAAAGCCCATGGCCACTCTTGGTGCCTCCATCACTCTACCCAGCTCCCTGAGTTTAACTTGAGCAAACACAGGAGGCTTCAAGAGAGAGAGAAAGAGACCTTTATTTCCCCATCTCAGACACGGAGTGGGAGTAGTGCTGTTTCCAGATGGGAGCTCCTACTCAGTAGGCAACTCAGACTGATACATTTTCAGTTTATACACCAAGTATATTACACCGCAGCAACGCTGTATAAATGGGTACTGAGAGAGCGCAATAAATTCGACAGATGTGGAATGTCCGGGGCGGTGTTTCTGCACCTGGTGTGGGAATATAGAGGTATTTTGGAGCACTTGGTAGCGCACACCTTGCAACGGATTCTGCAGCTGCCCATTGGGATAACTCCTCGGGTGACACTTATGGACTGGGTAAAGGACGTTCCCTGAACCCCAAGGAAATTCTCTGTCCGGGCATTGCTATTGGCCAAATGCCTCGAGGCGAAGCACTGAGGGAGAGGATGAACCCCAGCTAAAAACAATGCTGGCTGAATTGATCTACTGTAACGATCAGCTGGACATGAATGCCAAACTGTTGCGTGCAACCGCTCACCCAAGAGACATTTGGGCACCACTTCAAACATTCCTCCTTGCAGAAGGAGCTGAAGAGACTTATTAACGTATCCATAGATACCTTATAACATGGGGAAGATTGTGGAAAGGAGGGATCTGTTCATTCAAAGGTTGACTGTCTTTAGTGCTGTGTTTGAAATATGCCAAATGATATGGTGCAACATTATCTTGTCTGTATGTTCACTGATGTAGAACTGGAATAAAGAAATTTAAGACCAAGAGAGGGAAGGAGGGATCAGAGAGGGAATAGAGAGAGGAGAGAAGAAGAGAGAGAGTGGATAGATGGAAAGAGAGACTGCGGAAGGATAGGAAGGGAGATGGGCTGGTTTGAGATTTTTTGCCAGGGCTGCGTTTGGTTCCCACTCCGGCCCTGCCTGTCAGGGAGGGTAGAACCCCTTGCTGGGCACTGAACCACTCTCTTTAGAAGCCAAGGTGAGCTCCATTGGAGCCTGTGTTGGGGTTTTTGCAGCAGTGTCAAAGAATTTCAAAGTACCATGCAGAGCAGAATTCGTGCCAGAAGCAGGTGGATTTCATTAGCACCTGGTCGCGAGTCCGGTGATGCTAGCCTGTATAATGGTCTAATATGATGTTTGCAAATTGTTCCTTAACTAGAAAGCGGGACGCACCAAAGAATTTGGAATCTTTTTCATTTTTCTCTCTATACACGTTTAGTACTTCCTTTGTAACACCTTAACAGGAGGTTAAGTGTTCATTTTAAAGCCCCTCAGATTTGACTTAAAGCAGAAGTTGTCTATCGCGGCTTAACGCTTTGTTGAGGTGATCTGATCGCATCTGCCAATTACCCAGCCCCATGGGATGAACAGCAGCGTCCCTCGTGTGTAGCATTTCACTTCCGGGGACGGTACCTCGAATTAAGACGAAACGTTATATGTCCGATTGTAAATTATAGATTTTTCAGTGAATTTTGGTTTTGCTCATTCAGAGGAAAATATTGAATCCTATAATATTTTCATTCTGTGGAAAGTTTTATTCTGAAGGTTATCCAGGGAGGAGTGTGGAACACAGATAAACTCTACTAGTTTTTTTTTGTGACAGCCCAACACGGGGATTAGAAATTGCCTCTGTTCACTAATTGTAAAGCTTTATTCTGTATAGTTTCTGGAAGTGACTTTAAAAAGTAAGGCTGCTGCGCCCCAGTCAATCGAAGAAGCATTAAAATGGATTTGCATTTGTGCATTTATTCGGGTACAGAGTAAATTGTACCCATTACTTCAGAGCAGAGGCGCAGTATTGCAAAACACTGTGTCGGTGTATAAGTGGGAAGACATTTCATTTCTTTACATTTTTTTCTTTCCTTTTTAAGCTTTAAGTTAACAGAAAAAAACCTGACAACCACGTTGGCATCAGACGCTAAGTATGAGCGTGCTGATACCTTTTCATCACTTGTTCACCAAGAATTCCATTTTTTTTAAATGATATCCTGCCAGCTTTTCACAATCCATTAATCCCTGGATCAACATCTGAAGAAATGTCAGGGCAGAGTGAAATTCTTGTAAGACACAGATGTCAGGATCAGAAGTCAGAGACATTCTCCGAACAGCAGGGAAGCCTGCTTGTTAGACCTTAATCGTAACAATTAGTATCCGCCATGTGACATTCTCTGTACCCTGCCTACATGTCTGCTAGGTTTCAGTCATGCCGAAGAGACAATGTACTTTCTTCACAAGTTGGATGGAAAAATAGCCTAATTTCCCTTTAGTATATATATATATTTTTAAACTTTTTATTACCTTCGGTAAAAAATTTAGTTGTGTTTCTCCCAGCTTAACTTAAGCGAGAGTGTAGCAACAATACCCTAACTAAAAAAATTAAAAACACAAAAGAAGGTAAAAAATAAAAAAAAACACCAAGGAAGGCTATTTGCAAAATGACTGTTTTTAATACACATATTCATTTCAGAGCAGTCTAATAATATAGTGTAGTGTGTGACATTCATGTGTTCTAAATGCACTGTAATGAACACAGGCATTATTGCATACTAATTAAAAGTACACAGTAGCATGATTCATTGAATTAAGTGCATCCAGTGAGCTTTTGCTCTGCATGCGGCTGTAGTTCGCAGTTTGTATTCAAATAAAAAATCTATATGGATGGTGGAACATATTTGCTGGCCTTTCAGAAGTATTACACTATTATTGTGATTAAAACCACTGTTTTAACTGTGAATGACAAGGTAGTTCCTATATATATATATATATATATATATATATATATATATATATATATATATATATATATATATATATATATATACACACACTAAGATCGCCTAGCAGTCGGCATTTTGTTGTACTCACAATGTTAGCAACTTTTGTATCTGACTTAATCTCATACTTCCTGGTGCTGTATAGTCCGTCTACATTTTGATTTTGATGCTCTGTCACCTTTTTCTGTTTTTTTACAATGTAATCAAATATTTGTGACACATTTACCATTTGTCCAGGTTTGCGGTCTTCCATTAAAACAAACCGGAAAAGCTAATATAATATTATTATAGCAATCGTCGCACGCGCTTGAGCCTCTATGTTAATTGGGGGCATCTTCAATGCTCCTCGCAGAAGGTGAGCGATAATATATTAATGACCAGACATATTCTAAGATGTTGATTCGAACCGCAGCCTTGTATTGAGAGACACAGGGAACTGAAGAACACGGAGTCACAACACAAGCGCGCGAGCATCCGCAGAGCAGGCCTGATGAACGGGGTTACACACAATTACATGCTTCAGCACTTCCTAGCAGGAGAAGGCTTAGCGCACATTAAAAGGAAGAAGAGCAGAAAAACTGCTAATTGCTCAGGAAATATTTACACATGTCTTCCCTTGGGACATAGATGTCAGTTTCTTTTCCTTATAAAGCATTGCAGACACACCAGGACCCAAAATAGATCAGCACCTTAGCTGGAGCATGCGAAGCTGTGCACCAGGCGCATGCCTTTGCTAGATAGCCTGCCCCTACAAATTAACCAATGTAGATTTGCTGTTTTGTGGTAAAATTATTCAAAGCTCTAAGAAGGTTTGGTCTGTGGCTTGTGCTTCAGTGGTCCACTCACTCATTCACTCGCTCACTCTGTAGCTGCTAGGTGGCCAGGTAGGGTACAGTGTAAGTAGGCACAATCTACTTTCAAGAAAAACACTAGCAAACAAGATGAGAACATGCAAGGAGGTGGTATTAGTGCTTAGAAACAGGGCAAGCAAAGGAACAACACTTGAAGCCACTGCACTGGGGAACTCGTGATCGTGCCACAAATTTGCAGTATCACGAGTGCCCTAGCGGTGTAGAAGATATCTATTGCACTCACTGAATACGAACACTGCAGGAATTCGAATATACCAGGGCAACAATATTGCCTATTACAAGTTGAGTCTTGCAAAATAGGACACAACGTGGGTTTTGATGCAAAAGGCACCACAATGTCCCAATATGTACCTGGCCTTTTTCCATGTCAAATTTCAGCAGCTTGACCTGGCGAAATTTATCAGGGAAAAAAAAGTGAGGTTTTTATCACACCCAGTGATTTCCAGGTGTGATAAACATAGCATGATTTGTAATTGCAATCCCTCAATCCCTGCACAAACAATTGCTTGCCCAAGGAGCATAAATGACAGTGTTAGTTGTAACCAAACACAAGGCAAACTGGAGACATGAAGAGGATGCACAAAGGTTTGTAATGGAAATGCAAGCATGTACATGGGGTGCATTGCAAACATGACGACTCACAAGGAGAATAATGCACTTGCAGGCAGATGAACACATGAGAGTGCACGTGTGGTGAAATGATTTGCATGGGGTGAAATGAGCACTTGTCTCTTATCTGCCTAAATCAATTCCTATGCTTAAGACATTCTTTGTAGGGGCTGGTTTAGTGCATGCTACAATGTAACTAATGGGTGCGGCATAGTGACACGGCTGTTATTCAGTTTATTTATTCATTTTATCCTTTATGTAGCACAGCTGGACTACATCAGCATGAGGCATTGAAACACAGGCATCATAGAACAGGAGTACATCGCGATGAGGGAGGTCTGGAATAACATGCATCTATCAGTGGAACATAGCAATCAGTCCCACACAAAAGGCGATAGACATTGACATGACAAAACTCGTTTTTTTTTACATAGAATACACTGTAGGGAATTAGTACCAGTTTTTGTCAGAAGATTTTGGGCCTTCAGTTGTTTCTGGAAGGTGATGAATGCGGTCAGAGTTCTGAGATCAGGGGAGTGAGAGTCTCAGAATGAGGAAGTCGCAACTGGCAATAATTGTTTTTGTGCTTTTGTGGTTCTAACATTGGAAGATTCGAGAAGGGGGGTTTTGTGATATCATAGGCTCCTTTGGGCCACCAGAGATGGTGAGAAGACTTACCTTTCGCCTAGGTTAGTCAGATCATTTAGTCTGGGGAATGCTTGTATTTCAGGGTTCTAAGTCACAAAATGTGGAGTATGATTGTAAGGGAGATTGTTTATCATTTGGTCTTTCAACTGTGATGTTGCTTCTGCACCTATGATTTTAGATAATCATAGGTGCAATCTATAGAGAGAAATTGAAGTATGGGATTAGTGGCAGCAATGACTGGCCTTTCTGTGAGGTCTTGTGGGTCCTGATGGATCTTTGGAACAGTATCATTGGCAGGCGCTAGCCGGCTCTCTTTGTCAAGAAAAGCATCTTCCAGTTTGGATGTGCTACTTCCTAAGAATTCAGCTTCAATTCATGGTCTTGTAATCTGTCTGTCTGGTTAGATGAGATTACATGGAATCATCCATTGATAGGAAATCAGCCACATTCCATTTGAATCTGACTTCGTATGTTAAAGTATCTAGAATTATTATTCTGTCGCCCTTATCCCAGGAAGGCTGCAGAACAAAAAGCAGTACTGACACTGAATGCTTCATCATATGTACTCAGGAACTACAAAGGATGCTTATAAGTCTCAAAGGAATGTGTGTCTTCTTTCCTTTGCAATCTTATCATCTTAAAACCAGTGCTTAATTTGAGCAGGTGATTTCCGGAGCTCACCACCGGCACTTAATTGTCAACACTGTACATATGACAGCCTGCCACATGGTGGCGCTACTCTTCTAATTTAGAGATGAGTACAACAGTGGTTATTTATGAATACAATGTACATTAGAAATACTAATACCTGCCGCCCCAGCCATTCCTTTAGGCTTGGGGACCTGGAATAGTCTGAACTGTTGCACTTGCAGGCGAGAGAGATGGTTAGAAGCTGTTTTGGCAGCGATGACAAGGGAACGGGTGGTGCAAGCTGCAGTGGTCTATTATTTTACAAATTAAGCCCTGTCTACAAGTGGGTAGAAGAAACATGTGATTTACACAATAACAGGCCAATAGATGAAGAGAGCTGGGTGGTAGCTCCTATATACCAGTATATTATACAAATAACTTTAGTGAAATCAAAAGGTCTTGACTAACACCAGACGTAAACTTTTTCCCCTTTGTCAGCAGTTCAAGGATACAACTCATCCAAACAAAGCAATGGTAAAGAAGCTATGGTCCAGGGACAGGGAAGAATAGGGGGAGTAAAGCCAATGAATCAGGAGCTTCAAACTCAGACAATAAAGCTATCTAGTCATGAGCAAAGGGCAAAGCTCACTTGATCTATTACTGTATTGTAGACATTAGGTCCTCTACAATAGTCAGCTAAAGCTGTTCATAGGTGACACTTCAAAGTGAGTTTTCAGGACTGAGCAGTCCACTCTTTTTCACACTGCTAGCTAACTCTAGTGGTGCTCGATGATAAACATTTTTTAGAAATTCTTTCAAATATGTGTGAATCTTCTTTTTGTGAAACTTGCAATAATTTCTAAAACGATGTTCGTAGTCAAACTGCACTTCAGATGGCGATTGTATGAATGTCCTAACCATGGGTGGATTTCTTTTTTACTTTCGTAAAAGGTTTGTACAATACATAACAATTGCTTTTGCAAACCATGTAATATTGTAAGGGCTCAGGGTGACTGACTCCTAGTTTTCTACTTCTCATTATGTAGCTATCAACCTTTCCTAACTGACAGTATGGTGAAGAAAAGAGCGAGGGAATTTTACGTACAAATTGCAATTTTATCTATATACACAAAAAACACCTGGAGACAGAGCCGAGCTAATGACATCAATTTGGGATCGATTTTCTGTTTTCAAAATGTGCAATTTTTTATTTAAGCAAGTAGAAATCTTCAGGTTGATGTAAAGATTGTTCATTTTTCCACAAATACACGTTTTCACCAGCGGATAATATATTTCTTGTTTCTGGCATGAAAGGCTAAAATGTACCCTCAACTATAGAACAAGTAAAATAAAGAAATAAAGCTTTACCCAACACAATGTCAATGCAGAAGCTTATAGGTGCCACCTTGTATTTGTAGTTGCATGTACATTGCAATGCGTGCCCCTAAAGAGGCATTGAAGAGCATTTATTCCACAGAATGCAAGAGAAGAGAAGATACGTAACATCCGCTTGAAAAGAAGGGAAAAAACATATTTTACAGATATCCGTCATTATTTTATTGGAAGCCTTTAATATAGCACAAACCTTTCTTGAAGGAAAAGCGCAGCGCTTTAGAGAGCACATTTTAGGTGCAGCCGGAGCATCTGACACATGCGATGCTGACCATAGCGGATTATGGGAAGTAGAGTCAGATTGCAACTAGGTTGCAGAAATCACAATGTGATGGTAGAGTGAGAACACAAAAGGCGTGATTACGATGGTGGGCCGTCTCATGTTTGCCCGACACGGCTATTACAATACGACGGCACATGGTGCGGTCGCATACTCCCATTTCACTATGGGAGGTGCTGCGGCCGTAAACCGGCCACAGCACAAGCTCCCATGGAGAAATGGGAGTTTCTGTTAATCCCTGCATGGTGCCTGCCACACCGTGCAGGGACTAACAGGGGGACACCATAGGTGCCCTCTTGGCCCCCAAACGGAGGCTGTCACTTTCCGACATGCTTTCCATGTCGAAAAGCCCGACATGGAACGTCTGTGGGAAACCGACATTGTAATCCTGATTGCGGAAACACCATCTTTAAGAGATTACGTGTTGGTTCCAACTGGACAAAGGGCTCCTTGAGCCCTTCGGGAGCCAGCCGGTATGACCGGCAGGTTTCACTCCTGACCGCCGTCATTGTAATACGGCAGGTGAAAGTGATACCTATGATGTCGGTCGCAATGCTTCCAACCACAGGTCGGAGGCTTTCCGACCGACATCATAATAGGGCCCATAGTCGCAAAGTACCCGGTACAGTTAGAATTTTACGTTATCGGCATTCAGGTCACGTCCTACATATTATGAATACCAGACTGAGGGAAAGCATATCTTCTTACCAGAATCGCACAATTCTTTTTACTAAAGCGGGATTGCAATCCAGATCTTTGCATTCTAAAGTCAGTGACCGAGCCACCAGACCGAAGCTCAGCAATCATAAGGTTGGTGACAAAATAAGAAGATACAAGGTTGTGCCGTGCACTTTCACGTTCACTATGGTGTCTTTTCAAATCATCTTCTGTGGTAGTTTTTGCAGTGGATGGGTTATTACAGATTTGACTACAAACATGAAAAATATCCGTTCACCTCTTTGTGAGTTACAGGCATGATGTGAAAGTCAATCAGAGTAAAAAAATAAATATATATTATGGAATAAAAGGGTGTCATTCACAACCTTTAGTGAGATCAAATGTGGTGAGTCCTTTCCTTGTAACCTCTGAGTGTTTCCTTTCCATCTCTTTCTACTCGAAGACTTCAATTGGCACTTTACGCCCATTTATATCCTCCGTGTTTGGATCAGTGGGAAATCAGTGCTCTTTCCCATTGACCCAATGCTACACCATTTGTTTGCCCTTTCTGTTTTAGTCAAAACTAATTTTTCTTGTCCATGCTAACCATAGCCTTTTCTTCTCTGTTACACTCACCCAAGTGTTGTGGTGTTTCTTCGACCTCTGTTCGGTTGTCAGACTTACATTTTATTGTGTATAAAATCTAGGATGACCTCCCTACAATTAATTACATACACTATTTACAATGTAAATTGCCTAATGAAATCTAGGAGTTATAATCTTCTTTTGTTTCCCTGAAATAATAACACAAACACTTCTGAAATCAGTTATTTGTTGGTGAAAACATTTAGGACTAGTGGCATTGCTCTTACATACTCAGAATAAGGTGGTCAGTCTAACAACATCAACAGTTATGATTGCTTGATGGTCCATGAATAAAGCCAGGAAATGTTATGGATCTCAGAAGTTCAAAGACATTTGTGTTACATTTAAGTAAACAATATACCACAGACAGGCCTTCTCCATCCGCTTCCAGGCTGTGGGGCAACATTTCCATCAACATAAATGCATTTCAAAACCAACTTGAAAAGTCACCTCTTACATTACATTTTCAAAGTTACAGGTTAAGGTCCATGACGTACGATCACCCAACACCCAAGAAAACTACCTCTTATAAAAGATCTCGATTCGTGACCCATGTTCAGTGATCGATTGCTCACTAGCTAGTCTCCTGCTAATCAAGTAAATGATTCAAAATATATGAGTCGTATAATAAAGTAAAGCTCTATTCTCGGAATATGTATAATCTGAGGTATTGAATTTAAATTAGAGTACATCTAATTGTAAAAGCCCAACCAGAGGTGGCTGACACTTGTACAGTACCGGTGAATCAAACATTAGTTAACCTCATTCTAGTTAACAAATTTTAAAGGTCGATTAATTTATGTGAATATATAATATGGCTGTGTTGTTACTTGACCAACTCCTCACTGGATTTTGTTTTTATTAGTATCCTCTGGGCCTTGTGTAAGTGAGGTTTTGTGCTGCCTTGAACACTCACATGGCCATTAACCCCCCTTCCCACTGTCATATTGGAGGACCTCCAAGTATCAAGTCATGCTAGATTGGAGGAGCTTTGCAAGGCTGCTTGTGCATTACTGGGCTGTAACAGACGAAGGCATGCATGCAGATCGTCATGTGATGCTTTGCTAAATGCTTTAAATAAATATAAATTATTCAAGCAAACCTATTCTGACAGGCTTGCGCAGTGACATCACGGTATTCATTGTCCTAAGGAACACTGCCGGGAGCTAAATACAAATGAGTCAGTGCTGTCGATTTACCACTTGGGGTGGGCCGAGGTCACTTTGGGAGCAGGTGTCAACATTTGATTCAAGGGAAGATTAGCCGACATTAAAATTGACTTGTTGTAGGTGAGAAGATTTTCCATGCTCATATCTCGATAGGTGAGGT
Organism: Triturus cristatus; assembly: GCF_964204655.1. NCBI lineage: Eukaryota > Metazoa > Chordata > Amphibia > Caudata > Salamandridae > Triturus > Triturus cristatus. The sequence continues at coordinate 551,790,025 of NC_140584.1, forward strand.
TATAGACTTGCGTGTGCCCTGATTTTTGTCTTCTCCATGTGTTGTTGGTGTGGCGCTGTCCTGTTGCCCTTTCCGCTGCCTATCCCTCATCCTTCCCCTACCACCACATGAAAGCAGTCCTGGAGTGTACCAGGCTTCTGTATACCAGCTCACGCCAGGCTCCTTAATGGAGTAAGTGCGAGCACATAAGCAATGAAACGGCTGATGTCAGCTTCTGGCTTCTCTGCGTGAATTGTGGTTTCACAACGAGGCTCTTTCTGGTCTGCTCTGCAGCTTGTTCTTGAATTGTTGGTTACACGTTACCAAGCCAGATGCATGTTCAGTAACTTGCAAAATATTGTCACCATTGAGAGAGAAAGGAACAAATGCGAACTTGTTTTCTTAATGTGGGCACTTTTAGAAGCAACCCTAAGGAACCACCTTCTGCAGCAATTTTCAGTCAATCTATATCATACTTGTAAGCACCTGAGAGGATGTTGCATCATCAAATGTGGAGGAACCAGGAACAAAGTTAAAAGAAGTCTGTTTGTACAGATGAATCTGGAGGATCATTGAGACCCTTCCAACACTGTATTTCCATTATTTGATAAAACGTCGCAGTTATGTTTTCGATTTATCTTTTTTAGATACATGCAATTTAAATGTTATCGAGTGCTTTCCCCACTCAACCTTGGCACCGGTTCTCTGAAAAGAGAAATTCAGACTGTTCCTATTTCTGGTACAGTGGTTCAGGTAATCTGCCCTTACAGCTGACTTCTGTGAACTGCAGAACCCAAGCTCGAAACCCAGCAATGCCACCTCAGCCTTCTGTCGCATCGAATGTGATAAACTGGGCCAATGCAAGCACTGTTAGTTACCGAGCTTAGAAGCAGTGGAAGTGCTGAGTGGAGCGCTTTATAAAGAATAGGACATTATCCTTCGTGTTAACTCCATAGCCCAAATGTGCAAAATGCCGCAATGAAGTTTGCATTAACAATTACTTATACATAATGTGGTCACAGAATTTCCCTACTCCGTTTACCTTTTACAATTTCAGCACAGATGTTGCTGATCATTTTTAAAAACCTGATCCAGTTGTGTGGGGTTTTTTGGGAGCTGGCAAAGCGTTACTTCGGTATCACTGTGGATCTTGATGGCTAAGAGGCCGCTCTTTATCAGGTTCCAGGAACCGGAACAACGGTTCCAAAGACCGCAGGTTTCACCCCTGCCTATTTTCTTGAATACTGCAGAGGTTCAATTAATTTCCGAAGATCTATTACTCTACATTTAAATAGTTATTAACATTTTGCACAGATCATTGCACTCATGGCCATGGCAGAGATCCGCTGCAAAGGAAACAGTTTTTGTTTTTTTGTTGTGCAGGTCTTTTTCGAGGAGACCAAAAAAGTTGCTTCATTGCAGGGGCTTCTGGATAGGAGGAACAGGAGTGGGGATATCCACAGGAACATGGAGAGAAGAGAAATGAAGAACTAGAAGATGTTCATGCCAAGAGTTCAACATTGCCACCAGAATCCATTGTCTGGAAATGTTTAACCAATCAAAATGGTTAGAAACATTTGCCCTCTAAGTGCTTGACAGACACTTCACGTGAGAAGAAGCGGGTTAGAGGTGGGTGAGTTAAATACTGCTCGGAACAAATTCAGTGCACACACAACTTAATTCTTAGCATGAACAGCAGTGCTATTCTGAAAAGTAAAAGATAGATGCTGCAGAGGAGAGTGTATCTCCTTCAGTAATGCAACATGCCATCCCTGCAGGAGAGAGGTTGCCTGAAGATGCCTGTAGGGGAGCTCAAGGACAGATTGACCCCTGCTTTGCAATTGTGGGCTTTCATGGCTTGGTGTGCCACAAGGTCATCATTTGTGGAGAGCAGAGTGGAAGGGCATGCAAAGAAAGAAAAATCAAGTGCTTCATCACCTGTGAAAAATAATTGGCCTACAATGTGCAGCATACTCACACTTCTCCCAAAATTGAGGTGAAATTAAACTTCTGTCTTCAGAGTTGAGATGTTCCATTGATGTCAATACCCTATTTCTCAATGGTGATATTGTTTATCAACAGCAAAAAGCACCCCACCCAGTGGCATATCAATCCTTCAACTCGCACAATACAGTAATGGCATTCCACTTGGTGAAGAAGGCACCCCCATGTATGTGAAACACAAGAATGGGCATTAGACTCAGTGGAGTATGAACCCAGCATGCAAATACAACACTGCAATGGTGATCGGATTGGTGGAGTATGCGCTCTCAATATTTACACAAAATAGAAATAAACATACTACTTGATGGAGAACAGTCTCCTTTCATACATCAAAGAGATAAAGTCTTTCAGACCCACTGACTGCATATGATGTCAAAATCCATACCAGACAAATCTCGGAATGTTATGGAGTGCAATTAATAGTGTGAGAAACATATCTTTGAAGTGGAAGCATCTTTCTTCAGATGCCAAATAGACTCATCCCGCAAATGCCCGACAAAGCTATTTGAGATCATGATCCAAACACAAATCCACAACTCACCTACCCTCAATATTTTAAATGAAAAATCTAATCATTTCTCTTGATTTATTGAATATGAAGAACATCAAACTCTACCTCACCCAATGGAAAACGAGCTCAGTTCAAGTTACTATTCACCTGAAATTAACTGTACTTAGAGGAAAACAACCAGCTAGAAATTCAGGACACTATCCCCTGTAGACGTCTAAGATAGTATCACCTCCCTTGCCCCCTCATTGGCACAACTGAACAACTCCTACCTTACGCAATGAGAAATCTGAGCTGCCTAAAAATAGGAAAGGTCGTGACCTGCAAAAGAAGCCTGAAGCACATCTGGATGTTGTGAACATTTCACTCCTCATATCTAACTAACCTTTCCTTATCAAATCCCTAATAAGCAATTCATCACAAAAGAATACCCTAATAATGTTGATTCAGGACTCAGACCTGGTTGCAGTACTGACTGCTGTCCTTCAAATAGTGTTATAACAGGAAGGGGTCTGGCCCTAGGCAGGTGGTCATATAATTGAACAGGAAAAGAGTTGTCCTAGCCATCATATTCATGTGCTTGTACAGCAATTTAACAGACTAAAGACCATAAACTTATTTCATATGGACTTTAAGCATTTATTTGCTAAGTTATTAATTTGTTTTAGAAACTTTGATCCACATTTTTTTATGTGTCAGACAAGAAAGAATACGTATCAATTAGTAAACGCTATAACAAAACATGTGATTACATGTAAAAAGACACTGAAATCAGCATTGTGAAATAGCAATGTGACAAAACATACAATTAAGAACAATAAAGAATAACAATTGTATACGATAAAACACCAGTCTTGATTCACAAAACAAGAGCAGCAACTGGACAGTCTTTAACATTCAAATTGTGTACCACATTACAGTGCTGCTACACATGGGGAAAAGCCATTGGGCCTAATAGTTAGAGATTGGAACAGCATTTCTACTAGGATGAACTTAATTAAATGCAAGAGTCCCTGTGTTGTGCAAGATGGCGGCCGGTCACCTCCCAAACAAGACGCCCCCCATCTTGGATGTTCATTTGGGCTAACTAAAGCTATGCCATGCTGAGACGACTCACACAGCTTCACAAAAGACTCACCGGTAAAATATTGTGGCTCTGGCTTGGATCAGCACCGATCTGTTTCCGTCTTCAGCGTTGGCGTCTGCCTCATTGCTCCTGTGTTATTATGGCCCCGAAAGCAGCAGCAAGAAACGCGACCGTGAAGGCACGGGCCCCGAGCACGCGACCGATTAGTCCCAGCAGAGTGATTCATGGAACGAAGGAGCTGCGTGTTGGAATTGCTGCTCGCGATGGCGATGAATCAGCAGCTGGAGATGCAGGCGCCACGGAACCAGTCCTCCCGGCAGGCGGTAAGGGCAAGCAAACCCTGCCTGCTTTGTTCAAGCTAAAAACAGGGAAAGCCAAGACAGAGGCAGCTCCTCCTGCTAAGCCACTGGTATCCATTCTCGCTGAGGATAGCAGTGCTGCGACTCCCCCCTTGGTGAAGACTAGCTCCGGATCTCAGGAACATATCCAGCTTAACATATTGAATCTCAATGGTCCTGATAACAATGCTTTGTTTGCTGGGGGGGACGAAAAACCTCTTGAAGCTGTTAATGGAGGTAATAATCATCCCCAACCAGGCATTCTTCCCCCTGTGAGGAGCATTATCGGAACTGTAGTCTCACAAAAACCCGAGTCGCTTAGTCAGTGCCCTATGGGTCAAAGCCTAGATGTTCAAGGGGTGCGTTTAAACCCCCTTTTTGGTTCTAATGGTGACATAAAGGAGCCTGAGGGGGGAGATACATTTTTTTCAATGTCAGACCACACCAGATACTCAGAAGATGAAGGCCCAGACAAGGAATGGACAGATGATGATAGCGATCCTGCAGATTGGCGCCCAATGGAAGTACCTAAAGATGAGATTTCATTGCATGATTCCCACACGATTCGTAAAGCTATGAAAGGTGATCTGGTTTCAAGTAAGGATCCTGGGTCTCTTGGTTCTATGATGTGGGACTGTTCCTTTTCTGCACAGCCTGGCTTAGTTGGCAATGATAGCTCTGTTTCTGGAGCTGTACAAAAGGGGGTGGTGATGGACGGAGCATCAGAACCAATCAAACACTCACACCCAGTCAACAGATCTGGGTTTAATCCATCACCGTTCTTTAGCCCACTCTGCCACCCCAGTTCAGACATGGCCATATGCAAATCAGTCTGACCCTGTGCCTCATGGGAACAGTCCAGCCCGAACTGCCAAGCCATGCCTTCCCTGGACAGGAAACAAGCTTCCTAGGACCGGTTTCTGGCATTTCAGCCGTCTTCAGCCAGGCTTGCTTGAATCCAGTGGCAAAGTGAGCAAGGGACTCACGTCTGAGCATACCCTGCCAACTTATGGTGAACAAAGCGGTACAAAAGGGGGTGGTGATGGACGGAGTATCAGAACCAATCAAACACTCACACCCAGTCAACAGATCTGGGTTTAATCCATCACCGTTCTTTAGCCCACTCTGCCACCCCAGTTCAGACATGGCCATATGCAAATCAGTCTGACCCTGTGCCTCGTGGGAACAGTCCAGCCCGAACTGCCAAGCCATGCCTTCCCTGGACAGGAAACAAGCTTCCTAGGACCAGTTTCTGGCATTTCAGCCATCTTCAGCCAGGCTTGCTTGAATCCAGTGGCAAAGTGAGCAAGGGTCTCATGTCTGAGCATACCCTGCCAACTTATGGCAAACAAAGCGGTACAAAAGGGGTAGGTGATGGACGGAGCATCAGAACCAATCAAACACTCACACCCAGTCAACAGATCTGGGTTTAATACATCACCGTTCTTTAGCCCACTCTGCCACCCCAGTTCAGACATGGCCATATGCAAATCAGTCTGACCCTGTGCCTCATGGGAACAGTCCAGCCCGAACTGCCAAGCCATGCCTTCCCTGGACAGAAAACAAGCTTCCTAGGACCGGTTTCTGGCATTTCAGCCGTCTTCAGCCAGGCTTGCTTGAATCCAGTGGCAAAGTGAGCAAGGGTCTCATGTCTGAGCATACCCTGCCAACTTATGGCGAACAAAGCGGTACAAAAGGGGGTGGTGATGGACGGAGCATCAGAACCAATCAAACACTCACACCCAGTCAACAGATCTGGGTTTAATACATCACCGTTCTTTAGCCCACTCTGCCACCCCAGTTCAGACATGGCCATATGCAAATCAGTCTGACCCTGTGCCTCATGGGAGCAGTCCAGCCCGAACTGCCAAGCCATGCCTTCCCTGGACAGAAAACAAGCTTCCTAGGACCGGTTTCTGGCATTTCAGCCGTCTTCAGCCAGGCTTGCTTGAATCCAGTGGCAAAGTGAGCAAGGGACTCACGTCTGAGCATACCCTGCCAACTTATGGCGAACAAAGCGGTACAAAAGGGGGTGGTGATGGACGGAGCATCAGAACCAATCAAACACTCACACCCAGTCAACAGATCTGGGTTCAATCCATCACCGTTCTTTAGCCCACTCTGCCACCCCAGTTCAGACATGGCCATATGCAAATCAGTCTGACCCTGTGCCTCATGGGAACAGTCCAGCCCGAACTGCCAAGCCATGCCTTCCCTGGACAGGAAACAAGCTTCCTAGGACCGGTTTCTGGCATTTCAGCCGTCTTCAGCCAGGATTGCTTGTATCCAGTAGCAAAGTGAGCAAGGGACTCACGTCTGAGCATACCCTGCCAACTTATGGCGAACAAAGCGGTACAAAAGGGGGTGGGGGGTGGTGATGGACGGAGCATCAGAACCAATCAAACACTCACACCCAATCAACAGATCTGGGTTTAATCCATCACCGTTCTTTAGCCCACTCTGCCACCCCAGTTCAGACATGGCCATATGCAAATCAGTCTTACCCTGTGCTTCATGGGAACAGTCCAGCCCGAACTGCCAAGCCATGCCTTCCCTGGACAGGAAACAAGCTTCCTAGGACCGGTTTCTGGCATTTCAGCTGTCTTCAGCCAGGCTTGCTTGAATCCAGTGGCAAAGTGAGCAAGGGACTCACGTCTGAGCATACCCTGCCAACTTATGTTCCCATGGGGCACTGGGTCGGACTGATTTGCATGTGGCCATGTCTGAACTGGGGTGGCAGATTGGGCTAAAGAACGGTGATGGATCAAACCCAGATCTGTTGACTGGATGTGAGTGTTTGATTGGTTCTGATGCTCTGCCCAGCACCACCCCCTTTTGTACCACTTTGTTTGCCATAAGTTGGCAGGGTATGCTCAGACGTGACGATATTGTGGTCTTAACTAGTGATGTCGGACCCGCTTTTGTAGCATTAGAGACACTTGCTCTACAATATGGTTTATTATCCGGATATAAGCCAAATATCACTAAAACGCAGGTCATTCAGTCAGCGGCTATGCCCCCCTCTAAAGTTCCTGTAGTCACAGAAGCAGAGTACTTGGGGGTCAAAATTACGGCGGTAGTAGGTAAAATTCCTGACTTAAATCTTCTCCCAGTGTTTGACTCTGTCAACACTAAATTGCAGAGATTGGATCATCTGCATCTGTCACTTTACGGTCGTTGCAATGTATTAAAAATGTTGGTCCTTCCAAAGTTTCTGTACTTGTTTAGGACTATCCCTTTGGAGCTTTCGCAAGTAACCTTGGCCAAGGCCGAGAGGATTTGTTTAAGGTTTCTCTGGGGATATCGCCGATCACGCAGAGCTGCCAAGTGGATTTGTCTTCCTAGGGATCGTGGGGGCTGGGTGGTCCCCAATCTTCTACTCTATTATTGGTCAGCCATGTTGCAACATTTTGGGCCGCTGCTGCTGGGTGACAGGGCAGATGTCCCGCTCTGTAACAGGCCATCTATTTATGAGATATCCTTGGGGGAGGCGGCTAAGGGTATATTAATGCGGGTACTCGAACCTAGCTACTTTAAAAAAGTTAGGTTCAAAGTCATTGGGACTATATTTACGGTTTGGCAGAAAATTCGCCAGAAATATACTATCCCAAAAGTTAATATCTATTCACCCTTCAATGCTGTAGGTGTTTTACCTCCTATTTTTCAAGATCAAGTCACTTTCAAATGGCAGAGTTTGGGTTTGAAAGTTATAGGTGACCTTTGCTCAGGCGGGCACATATCCTCTTTTTCTTTTTTAAAGGAAAAATGTCATATATAAACACAAGATTTTTTTAAATACCTCCAAATTAGAAGTTTGTTGGTAAATATTATCACAATACCCCCGCAATATTTGATGAGTTAATCTTAATTGAATTGACTCAAAGGAGGGCTAAAATAGGTACTTTTTATCAATATCTCTTATTAGGCCGGATGATCTGGACTCACAAAATGTCAAGTGGGCGGGGAAATTGTGTAAGCTAGGTGTGGATCTAAGGCCTGCGTTAGAATTAGCTAATTATGTTCTCGTTTCAGGTAGTTTACGTACTCAAAGTTACATGGCAATGTTTGATTTATACTATACACCGGCAAAAATTGCAAAATGGGGAGGGCGGAAGGGAGACTGTTGCGCCAGGTGTGGTCTCCAAGCGGCCGATTCAATCCACATGTTTTATTCATGTCCAAATCTGAGGGATTTTCTCTGTGACATTGAGGTTTTTATAAATAAGGTGCTGGATATGCCGCTTGTGATTTCCCCAGAGCTGGTTATAATGGGATGTGAGTCTATCGATACTGTCGGAAGACCCAGGCATATGGTTGCCTTCCTATTTATTGTGACAGCACTGATTCGGTTATGCATTACATCCCAGTGGTTAAATGTGGAAGCTCCTACATTTCTGAACTGGAGAGCTAGGATGTTAGCTTTGTATAATTTGGAATCCTCAGTATATCTACTAAGGGGCAGAAGAAGGAGGGAGTTGGCCTCTAAGATATGGGCCCCTTTTGAGGAATGATTTAAGATCTGAGAAATCTCTATATGTTATTAATGAGTCTTGGTTTTTTTCCCCTTTTTTTTATTCTCTTGTGTTTTTTCTTCTTGTCACTTCATTTCTCTACTCAAGCTGTATATGTATGTATGTAAGTATGTTATTCTGATGCCACGACTTGTCTTGTATTTCTATGATAAATATAGAAAATAAAGTTAAAAAAAAAAAGAGCCCCTGTGTTGTGAAATGCCGATGTGTTTCGATTCCCAAGACAATTTGCGGGATTCTCTTCAGGGCGTGGGCTGGTTTATCTAGAGAAAGAGATTAGATTATTAAAAAGAAAAAGATCTCTAAACCTCCCATTTAATGGGCGTTCAAAACTAATTCTCCTAATGGTACCTGATCAACAGAGGTGTGTATGCATAGTTTGCAGGCTCGGCGGGCCTGAGTGGCATGCGAAAAGCACAATCTGTAATTAAATGAGACTTGTGTCAATTTAGACCCGGGTGGTATTTGAATTACATAGAAGCCAGGAAAGCAAAGTTGTTACTTACTTTTGTTGGGCCGGGGGTGCTTTCTTTGTTACAACTAGGCTGACTGCTGACTTGTAAACTCCCAATTCATTTTAAAATGAGCCCTGTGTGTGATCAGAACATTGTAACAGGTGTAGAGGGACGATGGGGAGTACGTGAAACATGTTGGTTTGCCAACGGTGAAATTAAAGTTTACTTTGTTTTTTAAGTTTGTGGTGGCTCATAGCAGGGCAGCTTCTCATCGCGCTTTGTAAACAGAAAGCTGAGCGTAAACGCTACCGCATATTTTTAAAATTTAGATCAGAAGACTCAAAATCAGGAATTCAGTTTTACTTATTCCTGGAAGGTGCGGAGCATCTGCCCCTGTTTCGTTATCTATTCCAATTTTGCATATACTTCTGGGTCTCTGGGTGTTATATAACTGACTCCAGCAGGGGACACTATGGATAAGTGAGTTTGTGACTGGTTTGATCATCTGAATGGCGCGCCGACTTCTTTCTTGTTAAAAAGGCACATTTACAAATGTGTGAATCACTCGATTGTGGTAGAAACTTGTGGCTTCTGTTAACATGGTCATGTTCATGCCGGTTTTCCTCCGAAGTGCATCCTGGGAAAGAGAGTTCCAATGTAAGGTGGTACAAATGTTTTAACATCTACCCAATTCTGACATTTCGTTCAGTCCTTTTGTCATACTGTTGAATCTAGCAATCATGTGGGCCTCTTTTCATAACAGCAGGGATTCAGTGTCGCCTCCTCTTGGTGAGGGTTTAATGACCGATACTACAGTCCATTTAAAGTCATGATCCTGATGTCTGAAATCTATGAAATGATTAGCCATAGGTGATGTTATTACTTTGTTTTTGATCATTGATTGTTGTTGTACTACACATTGACAAATCTCCTGTGTAGTTTTTCCAATATAAATTCTTGGGCAGGGACAAATAATTGCATATAGGACGTTTTTGGTCTTGCAATTGGAGAAATGCTTTCTTGTCCAATTGATGTTATTGTGCACGAAGTTGATGCCCACCACAGTGTTGTTGCAGCTCATGCAGGTACCATATTTGTGATGGCCCTGCAGGGGTTTCATCTTAAAAACCTGTTCTGAGGTCCTTGTTTTTCTTGGGTCGAGGTAACTCTGCTCTTAGAATCCGTTGTCCGATACTCATGTTTTTCTTCATGGCAAAGAGAGGTACATCAAAACCAGGCTCCAGATTCTTTACAAGGTGCCAGTTCTTCAAAATGATTGACCAGAATTAATTAGTGTGCAGGTCATATGTTGAGATGCACACCAATCTCTCCATCTTAGATTTTCTTTTTTAATTAGTAAACACTCTCTTGGTGCACACCATGCTCTTCTGAGTGCATGTTTCAACACTTTTTGGGGATAATCCCATTCTTTCATCTGTTCACAAAAGGCGTCCCGTATATTTGAAAGTCATCCTTGCGAGAGCAGTTCCTTCAAATCCTGAGTAGTTGCCCATATGATAGATTATCCTTGAGGTTCCTGGGATGGTAACTGTGATAGTGCAGGATGGCATTCTTGTCCGTCACTTTTTTATGTAACGTAGTGGTGAGTTTGTTGTGAGGGGAAATGACCTCGACGTGAAGGAATGTTAATGTTGTCTGGCTTTTGGTCTGGCTGAATTGAATGTCAGGGTGTCAGTGGTTTAACCATTTGTGGAAAGCGTCCAATTCTGGTTCAGTGCCACTCCAGAGGCACCAAACATCATCAATGCATCGGTACCATTGAGTGAGATGTTGCACAAACTAATTGTTGTTGTAGACAAACTTGTCCTCAAACATTACCATATAGAGTACGGCCATTTCTGGGGCAAAGGGACAACCCATAGCTGTTCCTTTGATTTGCCAGGAAAAGGTCTCCTCAAACCTGAAAAAATTCTTCTTTAATGCCACTTCAGCTAACTGTAGAATAAATCCCGTGGGGACCCGGTGTGGTCGTGTTCTGGAATCCAGAAAAAATTCCATTGCTTCTAATGCCTTGTACTGCGGGATAATGTATAATGAAACAACGTCAAAGGGCACTAACCATTGCTGCAACTGGTCATAAGGGGTATAGTCAACCTTATTATTGAAATCTGTGGTGTCCCGTAAATATGAAGGGACCTCAAGTAGGAACTGTTTGAAGAAGGTGTCCACATATTTAAAGATAGGTTCCAGGATCAAGTCGCAACCCGATACTATCGGCCTGCCGGGAGGTTCTTGTAGTTGCTTGTGAATCTTTGGGAGAAAGCAGATGACTGGCGTCCTTGGGTGCTTCGTAATGAGGAATAAATGTTACTTTGTTTCTACGATTCCTTGTTCGAAGCCAGCATTGACTATTTGACTGATTTGTTCTGTAAGTTCACGTGATGGGTCCTCTTGGGTTGGTCTGTAACATGAGAGGTTAGGAACCTGCTTGCGTCCTTCTCTTAAATACATCGCCGTGGGCCACACCACTACCGCTCCCCCTTTGTCGGCCTCCTTTATAACTATAGAATCATCTTCCTTCAGCTCTTTTATCGCTCTTTGTTGTGCACTGGTCAAGTTGTTTTTACTGAAGGAATTTCTCTGCTTAAGTTGTTGAATGGAGGAAAGAACGACCTGCTCAAATGTCATAATATCTTTGGGGATGGTATGTGATGGTGGTATGAAGTTGAATTTGTGAGCTAATCCCGATAGTTCCGGGGTGAGTGAAGTCTCTCTTGTAGACAAGTAGGCTCTGAGTCGAATTTTGTGAAAAAATTCCTTCGCTTCCATTTTAAGTCTGGCAAAATTTGTGCAAGACATTGGCACAAATTTCAACCCTAGTTGGAGTACTTGTTCTTCTTCCTTCGTAAACTGTTTATTTGACAAATTCACAATGTTTGTATTTGTTAAGTCTTGTAGAATTGGCGTCGTGTGCACATCACCCAGGGCTGTAGCTTAAAGCAAACTTTTTTTGAGGATGGCTTTTCTCTAAAAAAGAGTTTTGTCTTGCTTGGTTCCTGTTTGAAGGGCCTTCGCCTGAATCAGATCCGCTTGTCAACTGACGAAGATGTCTCGGAAAATGTCTGGAACCTGACCTTGGTGTTCTATCTATTTGTATAAAAAGTCCTCTTTCAGATACAGATAGACTGACTCAAGGTTAAAACTTTTGATATCTTTCTCAAGCTTTGCCGATTTAAAGCTGATAGTGTTGTCCTTGAAAGTTGTCAATTTCTTTTCAATTTTTTCCAAAAGGGATGCAGCTGAAGCCCTTCTTGTGTTCCGGGCCATCTGTAAATATCACTGGTAAATTTTTAACTTGTAAGCCCCAGGGGATTATGCCTGCTTAAAACTTTCTAAAAGGAAGAAGCCATGTAGTTCCGTCCTCGTATGTTTTTTATGGAGGTGCATTAATTTCTCTGACTCATTTTTTTGTCTTGCAGAGGTACATACAGATATTGTGGAGAATGGGAAAGGAGTAGAGATCAGATTTTGGGTGTGTTCTTCATGAATTACATTGTATCCCTCTCTGACATACTGTGTACGTGGTTACCAACCCCTTGGGATTGCACCAACTAGACCCTAAGTGATAAATGGTGAATAGTATCAATCAAAAGAGGTACCCTCACAGGTGTAGACCTGCTTGTAAGTGTTATATCAGGAAGGGGTTTGGCCCTAGGCGGCTGGACAGGGCCATATAATTGAACAGGAAAAAGAGTTGTCCTAGCCGTCACATTCATGTGCTGTTAAAGCAATTTAACAGACTAAAGACCATAAACTTAATTCATATGGACTTTAAGCATTTATTTTCCAAGTTATAAATTTGTTTTAGAAACTTTGATCCACATTGTTTCATGTGTCAGACAAGTATGGATACGTATCAAATAGTGAACGCTATAACTCTGGCCTTCCGAGCCTGCAACCTATGCAAATGCACCTCTGTTGATCAGGTACTATCAGGAGAATTAGATTTGAATGTACATTAATTGGAGGCTTAGAGATCTTTTATTTTTAATAATCTACCCCCTCTTTCTCTAGATAAACCAGTCCACGCCCTGAAGAGAATCCCGCAAATTGTCTTGGAAATCGAAACACGTCAGCATTTAACAACACGGGGACTCTTGCATTTAATTAAGTTCATCCTAGTAGAAATGCTGTTCAAATTTCTAACTACTAGGCACAAGGGCTTTTCCCTGTGTGTAGCAGCACTGTAACTGTGGTAGACAATTTAGGTTTTTCACAGCTTGGTGGGCAGAAAATCTGGATTTAATTAAGGACACGGAGGCCAAGATTATACAAATCTCCTTTATTGTCAGTAACAATGAAGAGAATATAGAACTTCAAACAACATCCCATTACAGTATATAGTCCATGAGCATGCAGCCATCTTCCTTCTTTGTCAAGTGCTGTGAACAAGAAATAAACTCAGAAAAAACATGACTTCAAATTTGATGTGGAACGAATAACTCCTTTTCTGAACAATCTGTAGATGTCTTATTCTGGAAGAAAAAAAGACACAACAGGTCAAAATGTAAAATCCCTAGGGAGGGTTAGAAAGTTGAGGGATAATCTTGGTCTCCGTGTCCTTAATAAAATCCAGATTTTCTGCCCACCAACATTATGCAAGTTAAAGTGAACTAAGTACGTTATCAATCACGTTATTGATTGGTCTAAAATAAAAAAAATTGAACATACTCTCGTTCAACCAGTCAGCGGCTCTAAGAATATCCTGGAGCCCTCCACCTAAAATAAAAGCTTTAGAAGCAGATGCGCCTCTAAGAGAATGTGCACCGAAAACAGAAACATCGACACCACTCTCACTCATCACTTCTTTCACCCATCTTGCGGGCGTGGGGGAAGAAACTGCTTTATGAGGGGATCTGTGAGAGATCAACAGCTGAGTTCCAACTCCTCTCAGACTTACAGTTCTCCTTTCATACTCTTTAAGACATTTGACAACACATAGACTTTCATTTAGTGGAAAGAAAGGATAGAAGATAGAGGATGACATAGTTGTGGTTCTTTTCTTAAGGTAAAAACAAACTCCTTCAGGCTGCTAGTAACGTCTAAAGCTTTAACATCTGAGGTTCGACTGAAAGAGACCAAGCAAAGTAACACAGTAAGCTTATAGGAAATACGCTTAAGAGAGAGGTTAACGTTATCTCCCCATGAAGAAATAAGTTGTAATATGTTTCTTACGTCCCATAAGGCTGTATATTTCGGAGTTGGAGGATTAAGAACGAGCATGCTTCTGATAATCTTTTTTGTCAAAAGGTTTTGTCCTACTGAGACACCATTGACTAAGGAATGTCCTTCAGCTATTGCTGACCTATAGACATTAACAGTTCTATAACTTAGGCCAGAAGCAAACAGTTCCGAAAGAAAGTTTACTACGTGCACTAAATCAGTTGAAACGGGATCATAGTGTCGTTGAAGACACCAGTGAACCCATTTGTTCCATGCCTTTCTTGTTCCATATGCCCAAGACTCAGATATGAATTGGAAAGCATCCTGCAATGATACAGGGATTTGCCACTGTTGCCTGAAATCTTCCAGGCCGTCAGAACCATTAGACCTTGGTCTATAAGAGTATGTTATTCTCCCTGAGGACCCAGGAGTAGTTGCTTGAAAGGTGGTATTTGAAGAGGGAAGTCGACTGTCATTTCCAAGATGACTGGAAACCATGCCTGAGACCTCCAAAGAGGGGTTAACACCACCATGCTCTGTAGATAGCGGTGAGCATGTAAGAGAAGACGTGGAAGCATAATAAACGTCGGGAAGGCATATGGCTTTAAGCCCTGCCAGTCTTGGAGGAAGGCATCAACTCCTGTTGCTTGAGGGTCCGGCTTCCAACTGAAGAAATTTGCCATCTGAGTGCTCAATCTGTCTGTAGGCACGGGGACTCTTGCATTTAATTAAGGTCATCCTAGTAGAAATGCTGTTCAAATTTCTAACTACTAGGCACAGTGGCTTTTCCCTGTGTGTAGCAGCACTGTATATGTGGTAGACAATTTGAATGTTAAAGACTATCCAGTTGCTGCTCTTGTTTTGTGAATCAAGACTGGTGTTTTATCGTACACAATTGTTATTCTTTATTGTTCTTTATTAATTGTATGTTTGTCACATTGCTATTTCACCAAGCTGATTTCAGTATCTTTTTACGTGTTGTCACATGTTTTGTTATAGCGTTCACTAATTGATACGTATCCATACTTGTCTGACACATGAAATAATGTGGATCAAAGTTTCTAAAACAAATGAATAACTTAGAAAATAAATGCTTAAAGGTCATATGAATTAAGTTTATGGTCTGTAGTCTCTTAAATTGCTTTAACAGCACATGAATGTGGCGGCTAAGACAACTCTTTTTCCTGTCCTTCAAATAGTGGCATCTATTGGTTGGACACTACTGCCATGACAGCTGAAGATGAGGTGGAGACCTTTGTAAAGAAGGGGGGTGATTTGGGTGAACTCATGCTTTTCTTAGAGGTGGATGGTGGGATTGCAGGGAATCTATGGAAATATCCATCAATTATATGGGGGGGGGGGGGCGTAGACCCTTCATACATCTTATGAGTGACACCTTTGATTTTTGTGCAGTTACTAACACACAAGGACTTGGTGCCTTACATTTAATTATTTCTGACCTAGAGTGAATTAAACTATGTTGTAAATATTATCTTTCCAGTTGAAAACAGCATAGTCCGAGCTATAGCATTTTGCTCTGCCTGTAGTATTTGGATAACATTTTAAGGTGTCCATAGATTCAGAGCATTGCTATGTTAGGATTTTCTGTGTCATGCATTTGGATAACATAAGTGGACAGATTGCTTTGAGTTGTTTGAAAAGATCAGCTGCACGTTACCAATTAGAGCTGGATACATAGCAGCATCATGCCACCTCACACAGTAGCGATGGAGAAATTGACCAGAAAATGACATTAAACAAAGGTGGAAAAAATGAAAATGAAGTGACAAACACAGATAGAAGATGGTGCAGGTGATTCCAAAGCAGCAAAGTCAGGGTATGGTCCCTTGGAGAGGTATTATATAGGAACTTTGCAAGGAAGCACATACAAGATCGCTCAGCTCATATCAATCACTTATAACCTTTAGGGGGGAAATGTCCCCTTTTGCATGATTGCCCTCAATAATATTGGGCTGATTCTGCTGTATTTTGACACTTTGCACATGAAAACTGCTAACCAGGCCTTGATGCATCTGCTCTGACATCTAAAACATGTAAAAATTGGCCATACCCCTAATTGCCATATTTAACTTGCTTGCAAGTCCCTAGCACATGATACAAAGTGTACGCTGGGCCTGTAAGTTTAATGCTCCTAGTGGACTGCAGCACGTATTGTGCCACCCCCTATAGTGATAGTGTAAACATGCCTACAAGCCTGCCACTGTAGCCTGTCTGTGCAGCTTTAAAACTGCTTATTCTTGTTTGTCCAAATAACCAGTTTTGACAGGCCTAATCCCTCTTTTTAACTATTTCTAAGTCACCCCTAACTAGGTGGGAATGCCTCTAAGGCAGGGTGCTTGGCATTTAAAAGTAGGACATGTAAAAGTTTAATGTTAAACATTCTTACAGTGAAAATGCATCAAAAGCTATTTTCACTGTAGCATGATTATCTGTTCCACGGGAAAGAATAATACATCTAATAATATTATCTCCACCTATAAAACAGCTGCAAAGGTAAGTGTATTCTTGGACTTTTAAAAATGTTTAATACAAGCCCAATTCACTGGAAATTTTTAATTTGTAAAACCAACTGTTAGAAAGTCACCCCTTCCCTGTCTTAGACCTCTTAAGCTCATTTGCATGAGTTTCCAACTGCCTTCCAGGAGCTAAAAAGGGCACTTGATGAGGTGTGAACTTGCTCCTAGAACTGAGACAAAGGCCATGGGTATGGAGGAGGTGTTCTCTGCCTCAGGAAGGATGACAAACTGAGTAGTGCTCAGGAACTTAATTAACTTTAAAGAGGCCTACCCTGTCACAGGCAGATGTAGCTAACACGTATGTCTGTCACCTTCTTTGTCTCTCCAGTATGCCAGGCACTATTTCAGTGGGAGAGGAGCTGCCCCAAAACCAGTTCACTTCCATGGTGGGCACAGGAGCTCTGTACAGGGGAAGAAAGTTTCTGCCATGTTGGATTTAGGCAGAGAGTGGCACTGTGGGTTGGGATTGTTTGCAGTTGGGCACACATGAACTGCTGCAAAAGAGGGCAGATTTACCCCTAGGACATTTTTTCCTATTGGCAAGGGAGGGGCCTAGAGTCACCCGACCCAGAGGCTTGAGCCAAGCATGATTGTGGCACCCTTAGAAATTCTACTGGACCTAAGGAAGGCAGAAGAGGAACTGCATCTGCTGTTGAGACCTGTGAGACCTGTCAAAGGCTGGAATTTCTCCCACTGGTACCCAGGACAAAGAGTGAGCTCCAGGGATCAGTTGGCTGACCTCCTGTTAAGCTACAGGGACAAAATAAGGTGCTAGACGCCCTTTTCCTGAAGATCCCTGACCTGGACCCTGCTGGTGGTTTCTACTGTAGTGACTCTTACCCTACCCCCCACCCCCCAAGTGCTGTTCCTTATGTCCTAGGACCCATGGCTGTGTAGTGTACTCCTCCAGACATTGGGAAAAATCTGGGACTTGGAAACTTTTGGGCTCCAAAGACCTCCAGAGGATGTGGCCAAACCTGCCAAATCAATCTGATGAAGGTGCGTTGTCATAGGCCAAAGACTCAGGTTGCTGCTGCTCAGAGCTTTTCCACAGCATCAAATTAATTGCAGCAGGATGTGGCGAGGAGGGTATCTGGCCTCGTGCAACCCTGTTCAGCAACAGTCTGCAGCCTTCACCCACAGCACGAATTGTAACTCAAAAAAAGCAACTAAGTCAGTTGCCTTGCCCTCCTGAGGATTTTTTTTTTTATGTTTGAAAGCTTTATTAGAGAAAAATAAGTATTACAATAAGGTGACATCAGCAAATATGAGAAAAAAGGTATAAGATGGGACAAAGAAAATAGAAGCAGCCAATATCACAATGAAAAACAAAGCATTTTAAGTTATGGGGAGGGAAGGAGGGGGGGGAAGGGAGGAGAGAAGAAAACAAAAACATGGTATTTATCGTAGAAGATGGGTAAGCAATAATAGGAAATACAGTAAATGGCAATCAAAAAGTACAGTAAAAAACCATCATATGAGTAATTGCATGAATGAAAAAGAAGTATGAAGAAGGTCAATATAAAGCTAAATAATTACCATATTGAGGCTGAAAAATATCATGAAAAACTGCAGGCAAGAGTACATGTGTTCAGGGGGGCTTGAAATTATCTGAAGATAGTGGAGAGTAACTCTTTTTGGCGGATTGATCAAGGTATAGAGTAAGAGGTAGCCAGTAAAATTCAACATTTCGGGAGGGTTTACAGGAGGAAGCAAAGGCAACATCAAGTCTGTGTGAGTGACATACAAGATTCCACCAACAATTGAGAGACAATTTGTTCAGAGATTTCCAATTAGAGACAATATGCTGTAATGCCAGAGCCAGCATAAGGTCGAAAAGACCGCGAGAATGTGGGGGGAGGTCTAAATCCTCTGAAAGGCTACCAAGAAATACTAAAGAAGGAGAAAATTGAATAGAGAGGTTGAAAATGCGAGAAAGGCGAGAGAATAGCTGAGACCAGAAAATACGAGTTGAAGGACAGAAGAAGAAGAGGTGGAAAAGATCCGCAGAAGGGGCATTACAGGTCCAACAATTAGATACAGCATCAGGTTGAAAGCGAGAGATAGAAAGAGGAGAAAGGTATAGTCTGTGGTAAAAGAAAAATAGGGATTGAGTGAGAGAGGCAGTACGGGAAATCTTCAAGGATCGAGCCCATATTTTGTCCCAGAGAGAAGTCGGCCATGAAGAATGTAAGTCTGTCTCCCAGGACAATTCTAATTTTGATTTGAGACGATCTGGATTGGGGGCTGAAAAGTACCGGTAAATGATGGAAGCTTTAGGAGTTGTAGAAAGGACAGTGAGTAGAGAGGAAGATGAGGTAGGTAGATCTTCAGAGGAGAGAGAGTAATAACGATCTAGAATGGTTTCCATAAGGATAGGGAATTTCTTTGCAAAAGAAGGAGGGCAGTGGAATTGAGACCGAAATGCAGGAAATGAGCAAGGGGATGACCCATCAAAAAGATGACGTATCCAAATGATACCTTTCGCTCTCCATGAGGGCCATGCAATAGGTCGGTTGTTAATTAATAGAAGTGAATTGTACCATATAGGCAATAGTAGGAAGGATTCCTGCGTTACTGAGGAAGGTGAAACTAAAGGGCGCAGAAGAGAAGAAGTATGCTTGAATAAAAGGGGATTAAGGCATGGGGCTTTAGAGGTAAAACGAATTACTTCTTGGAAAGAGTACGGAAGCAGTAGTTCCTGTTCAACAGAAAGCCAGAGGGGAGAAAAAGGGGAGGGTTCCTGAGATAACCAGCGGGAAGCCTGTCGAAGGGAAAAGGACTTATGATAGAGGCGAAAGTCTGGAAAATTGGTACCACCATTAAGTTTAGATTTACGTAAGTTGAAAAGCGATATGCGGGCTTTTTTCTGCTTCCAAAGAAATTTGGACAACGCAGAATCAATGCGACGGAAATAGGAGTTTGGAATACGAAGTGGGAGCATGGATAATAAGTAAATCAAAATAGGGGCAATCATCATTCTGATGGAGTCAAGACGGCCCCACCAGGAAAGAAATAGTGGATTCCAAGAGGTGAGTAATGAGTCTATCCTAGATATGACTGCATTCATGTTGAGTTGAATGGAGGAGGATATAGAGCTAGAAAAAAGAACACCGAGATATTTAATTTTTGTAGAATTCCAAGCAAAGCCAGTAGCCGTGAAAAAGTGGGGGAGACAAAGTTTGGTTAAAGGAAGAATCTCTGTTTTGTCCGAGTTTATTTTGTAACCGGAGACCAAGGAGAATTTCTGAAATTCGTCTAGTAATGCGGGGACTGAGGTAGGCGGGTTAGAAATAAATAAAAGAATATCGTCAGCATATGCAGACAATTTAAGATGACGTTTACCGTACGGGAAGCCAGAGATGGATGGATTATTGCGTATGGAGGTAAGGAAAGGTTCAAGCGCTAAAATAAATAAAAGAGGTGATAAGGGACAGCCCTGACGAACACCACGTTGGAGTGTGAATGGGGAAGTGAGTTGACCATTAACGAGAACAGATGCTTTGGGCATAGAATATATCAAAGAAATATAAGATATGAATTTGGGGTTAAAGCCGTGCCATTTTAAGGAGGCCAGAAGAAAAGACCAGTCGACCCGGTCAAAGGCTTTCTCAGCATCTACTGAAATGGCTGCAAGGGGAATCGATAGTGAAGGGGCTTTACTTAAAACATTAAGGAAGAGTCTAGAATTATCCGAGGTCAAGCGGCCTTTAACAAAGCCGCATTGTTCTTTCCCTATAAGATGTGGTAGGAGCGGGTCAAGGCGAAGAGCTAATAGTTTCGCAAAAATTTTATAGTCAACATTAACTAGAGATATAGGTCGATAATTTTTACAGAACTTAGGGTCTCTACCATCTTTAGGGATAAGGCATATGGTAGCGTCCTGAAAAGAGCCTTGGGCTGATCCAGTAGAACAAAAAGACTGAAATAGAGATAGAAGGTGGGGTAAAAGAAGGTCTGAGAAATGTAGGTAAAATTCAACTGGGAAGCCGTCAGGTCCTGGGGTTTTCCCCTTAGTGAGGGAGGATAGAGCAGAGGACAGTTCCGAAATCGTAAGATCAGAATCAACGGCCGAAATATTAAGGTGGGAAGTATCTGGTTGAGGTATGTTGTCAAAGTAGGATTGAATAAGCTCTGGGGTGGGAGGGTTTTCCGGAGTATATAAAGTCTCATAAAAAGAGTGGAATTGTTCCAAAATTTCTGCATTGGTATGAAGAAGTACATTAGAGGGGGAATAAATAGAATCAATATTAGTACGTTCTTTACGAGATTTTAAATAGTTAGCTAACAGTTTACCTGATTTATTTCGACCTCCATAAAATCGCGCGCTGCTCCGGAGAAGAAAAGAGGAGGCAGAGTCTGTGGTAAGTTTGTTAAAGGCAATCTTAGCCTTAAGCAATTCAGGAGACATAATCTTATCAGAGGAAGTATAGAATTGATGTTCCAGAGATTTAATATGAGCAAGGGTGACTTTACGTTTTTGAAGGAATTTTTTCTTCTTTTTAGAGACAAAATCAATAATAAAACCTCGGGCTGTGGCCTTGAAGGAATCCCAAAGAATATGAGGTAGGGTATCAGGCGTAGAGTTAAGATGAAAAAATTCAGAAGCAAAAGCACGAAAAGAGGAGGAAAAAAGAGGATCAGTAAGAAGAGAAGGGTTGAAGCGCCAGCGAGAAGATTTAGGAGTAGGAGGAAGAAGGTCAAAAACAGTAATAATAGGAGCATGGTCAGAGATAACAATCGGTTCAATAGAAGAAGAAATAAGGTGTTGAGAAAGAGATGAAGAGAGAAAGATATAGTCTAAGCGGGAGAAGGAAGCATGAGGAGGAGAGAAGAAGGAGAAATCCATAACGTCTGGGTGAGTGAGTCTCCATGAGTCTACAAGATGAGTTTGGGTAATAGTGTCAAGGAATTGTTTATGTGGTTTATGAGGGGAGAAACGAACAGAGGATCTTCGGTCTAAAAATGGGTCAATGATCTGGTTACAATCTCCACCCAATAGAAAAGCATCATCTTTATGTTGAATACATTTTGCTGTAATGGAGGGCCAAAAAGAGGAGTCAAAACATGTGGGACCGTAAACATTGAATATCGTAAGTGGGATATTGTTAATTAGTAGTTTAGCTAAGACCCAGCGTCCCTCGTCATCCTTTTCTTCTAGAACTACTTTACACTGGAGTCGCTTATGAATCAAAATGGCTACTCCATTCTTTTTTTGAGAAGCAGGAGAAAATAAAACAGTTCCAACCCATAGTCGCTTTAGCTTTAAAGATTCGATGTCAGATAGGTGAGTTTCTTGGATAAGGACGATATCTGGATTGTAAGAGGAAAGGTGGGAGAGTACTCTTTGCCTTTTGATAGGGTGATTAAATCCTTTCACATTCCATGAAACAACTTTGAAGGTGAAAGCTTACTAAACTGATCTAAATCAAGAATTGCAAAAGCATACTGTACATGTAATAATAATTCAAACTGTATAGAAGTATTAACCATAAAACTCTTCAAAAAGGAAGAAGGAAGAACAGGTAGAAAAGGAAGAAGAAAAAGGAAAAGGGAGGAGGAGAGGGATGGGAAAAGGGAAGGGAGATCAGTGGGGAAGGAAGAAGGAAGAAAAGAGAGAATGCATAGAAGACAGTACAAATCCAGAAGGATGACTGTATTAAGCATACCTGAAAGAGAAAAAATACACATAGGGAAGGTGGGGAGGTGGTGATGCTTTACAAGACGTACGGACCAGGATCAGGAGGAGAACCACATCGAGACCGCACAAAAGGAACATGGAATGGGACAAGGTGTTGAGAGGAGTAACCGATACATATCCGTCTGGGGAGGAAAAAAGGGAAAAAATGTTAACATACATAACATGTAGACGTAAAAACAAAAGTCCAGAAAGTAGAAAAAGAAAATAGAGGGATATATAGGAGATGCCAGAAACAGATAAAGGAGAGAAAAGATACGAAAAGAGAGTGTAAGAACTGAGATGAGAAGTAAGGAGAATACATGAAGTCAAAGACAAGCCATTAGGAAGACAAACAAGTTAAACAATAAAAATCCAATTTCAGCCACTGGTCGAAGCAGAAGAGGAGGCGTCCATCCCTTCTTCACTGTGTAGAAGAAGAAAGTTCCTTAATTCTCCAGGTTCCTGAAATGACCAAGTCTTTTCTCGATAGGTGACTCTGAGAGTACAAGGATGAAACAAGCCATATCTTGCTCCCAAGGCGCGCAGAGAGGGACGCATAGCCAGAAATTCTTTACGTCTGGAGGCAGTGACGTTAGAGACATCCTGAGATAGATATACTCGTTGACCTTGCCAAGACACTTGTTTTTTACTCCTCGCAGCTGAGAGAATCAATAAAAGATCTGTGTATTTCAGAAATAAAATGATGACTCCACGAGGTTTTGAGGAGGAGCCCGTTCTGGCACCTAGTCTATGGGCTCTTTGTATACTAATGGAGGTGGAAGGTGGTAGGTCCAGAAGTTTCGACAAGAAAGTGGTGAAGAAAGTTACTGGATTATCCCCCTCAAGATTTTCCGGCAGATTGTAAATACGGAGGTTATTCCTCCTATTTCGATTTTCCAAATCCTTTGTATGCTTTTGGAGTGAGAGGACCGTTTTTTCTAAAGAGTCTATACGTTGTGTGTTGGACTGAACTTCAGGAAGGTGCTGTTCAACAGTAGAAAGACGGGCATCCATATTTTCCCATTTATCCTTTAAAAGCTGCATATCTGTACTCGTTTTTTCAATAAATGGGCGCAGCGCACGCAATTCCTCTAGAATTTGGTCAGTAGAAGAATGTGAAGGATTGTCTTCTGGCGTAGGAGAATTTTGCTTGAGGCGCTTGCCCGCCGGAGCGGGTGGGGAAGACTTACTGGTGTTAGTATGAGCCAATGATGATTTTGGAGTCGTCATTTTCGCAGATGCAGTGGCTCTATTTGTACCAGATGAAGATGCTCCTGAAGTACTCCCCGATGGTGTGAAGACAAATTTAGGTTTGCGTAAGTTGACCATTGAAAGAAATGAACGTGCGACAATATAGTCTCAATTCCCTGTGAGACGACTAAAGGTGCATGTGAAATGTTCCAGAAATATCTCCAAAGAGAGGGTGAAGCACCCAGACGTAACTCAGTGGAAAAGGCGACAGGGAATTAGAGTGTGCTAAATAACGAGTACAAAAAGGGGAGGATGACTAAAATGGAAGCACAGGAAGGAGCATCCTGAAGTAGCTGAGGCGCAGGAGAAACGGGCAGAAAGTCTCAGAGAACGTTGTTGTCATAGCGCCATGAGGAAGAAATTTAGGATAAAAAGTATTTCAGAGCAGTGAGCATGTTAGGGCGGGAAACATCCAGTTGTCAGGGGTGAAGCGCCGTAAAACTGCGTATTTGGACGTTTCCTCTAATGTGGAGGAGGAGAGAAAAAATGCAGTAAAGGCGTCTTGCACAATATATATAAATCTCACCCCTGAAGTGAAGTCGGTGTCTGAAAGTTCGTTGGTGTCCAGTGGCACGTCGTGTAGTGACAGCTCCTGTCAGCAGAGGCTCCGATGTTCGGAAGAGCTTCAAAATGGCGGCTCCGTGAGGGACAGGGAATTCATCGCGTAGAGGGGCGAAAACGGCTCCACAAGCGGTGAAAAGCTGCTCCGCTGATTCCGTTAATGTTCCGCCAGCCAAATCCGGCGACGGTGCTCAATAGCGGTCCCGTTTACATCGGGAAAAATACGCCGTGAGGTGATCGATGCGGCGGAGCTCCGTACCTAGCCGGCCATCTTGCGCGGCATCCAAGCCACGCCCCCCTCCTGAGGATTTTTGAATTGCATTTCAAAGACTATGTCAAAAGGTAACATTTCTGACTGGATTATGACCAGCACTCCATTACGGTTGGCCATGAATTGTGCCTTGGTACTGGTCAAGTGCAGCCAGATTACCACAGTTCGTGTTTAATGCTTTTTGATGCTACTTTGATTTAAAATTTTAAAAACTCATTCTCCGGTCCACTTATTGAATTGTTGTTTTTTGGTGTCATTTTGTTTGTTAAATTATTCTCTATTTTTGTCATTTAGAGTTGTATTTTTTTGTGTTGTGTTGTCGACTTTTTAACTGCTTTGACACTTCTGAATCCTTTACACATTTTTCTCAATTTAAGCCTGTGTGCTCTGTCCGAAAGCTACTAGTTGTTGAGCGCAGGTATGATTACTGAAGCTTTTAATGGACCTAACTAGGAAAGTGACCTTATTATTTTAGGTGGACTACCGTCCTTCCCAACTAATAACTCATTTTCTCACAACACTCGTCTCTAATAACAATCCAGTGAGACCCCTCAGCAGCACTGAGTTCCAGTTCCACTCAGTGTGGATTTTAGACTAATGTCCCAGTGCACTGCACAGTATAGCTCCGCCCTTCTCCACCTTTACCCTACCCTGCCCTTAAATCTGTCCTGCTTTGCACCCCCTCAGCATCCTACTACTCCTCTCAATACGGTTGCATACGTCTTTGCATTTGTTATGCCCAGCCTTCACTACATCACTGGGTTACCACCCCCCTTCAATTTTCAGCCTCTTTCAATTCACTGTTCCATTTGGCTCCCCTGCTGTGAAAATCGTAGAGGTCGGGAACGGAAAATGACCAGAAAATGTGTGGCAATGACAGCTGCTGAATGTAGTGATCTGAGGACTCAAAACATACTCAGAATGTAAGTATTCCTAGTTGGTCAGTAACTGATTGCTTCATGTGTTGCCAGACAACTGTGTGCCTCCCTTGCTTAAGAAGCTTCCTTCTGTGGCTGGCATGAAGGGGTCTTAGGCACACATACTGCTTGCTGAACAAGGCTCAGTGACAGCCAAAACGCGTAGACGTGGTTGTCTGCGATATGCGAGCATTTTGAATAAATGTTTCTGCCGCACTCCGTGGAGTGCCGCCTCTGGTATATCCCATTGGAGTTGTTTTGAAAAAAAAATATATATATATATACATATATATATATATATATATATATATTCACTGAAAAAACCATAGGTTTCACACATGTTATAGTTAGCTGGACATTTTACTGATAAAAAACCAATGAAATTCCCCCGTTATAGTTACTGTAGGCAACTATAACTCACGCGACCGCAATCCTCTGCTGATGCTAATACTGTATTTAGACACTTATTTGCCCATATCTTCTTCCATTAAATTTTAGCTATACATATATTACAAATATTTTTTTTTCATAAAGACACATATGTCATCAGCAGAGGATTACGGTCGCGTGAGTTATAGTTGCCTACAGTAACTATAACGGGGGAATTTCATTGGTTTTTTATCAGTAAAATGTCCAGCTAACTATAACATGTGTGAAACCTATGGTTTTTTCAGTGAATTAGCAAGGTTTTTTAAATGCTATTTCCTAACTATAACGTGTGTGAAACCTATGGTTTTTTCAGTGAATTTGTACGGTTTTTTAAATGCTAAGTTACTTTACGCCATTTGTGGCGTGCGCGCCCACTTAACGCAGTTCGTTCCGTGCACAGTTTTTATCAACTTTAATAAGCCCTGTACATTTGGTGGCCTTCGGCCACCAAAAGCACAGGGGGTGAGGTCAATGTGGATAGTGTTTTTTTTATTTCGATTTTATAATTTCATGTTGCCAAAATTACGTTTTTTTTCTCTATTAATAAGCCCTGCACATTTGGTGGCCTGCGGCCACCAAAAGCACAGGGGGTGGGGTAAGTGTGGATAGTGTTTTTTTTATTTTTATTTTTTTACCGTAAGCGTACGGTAAGCTTACGGTAAGCGTACGGTAAGCGTACGGTAAGCGTACCCCGCGAAATTGCCGAAAAAAAAATAAAACCGTTTTTGCTCTTGGGGGATGTTTGGGGACTCCCTCAACATGACTATGTGGGAGGGAGTTGTCAAAACAGCCCCGTAACATGTTTTTGGCCATCATGTTTGATAAACAACACTCAGTGCGAGAGACAAAATGGCGGACGCCGCTTCCTGGTTTCGGCCGATTCGAATGTTTACTAAGATCTAAGAGCCAA
This sequence comes from Triturus cristatus, assembly GCF_964204655.1. NCBI lineage: Eukaryota > Metazoa > Chordata > Amphibia > Caudata > Salamandridae > Triturus > Triturus cristatus. The sequence goes on from NC_140584.1 coordinate 551,816,668, forward strand.
TCAGAATCGCGCTCGCGCACGCCACCGTAAGCTTACGGTAAGCGTACGGTAAGCGTACGGTAAGCGTACCGTAAGCGGGCTCAGATATATATATTGATTTAAAGGCTATTTTCTCAGAATCTACTGAACAGATTTACACCAAACCTACAAAAGGCACTTCCTTGACCTAGGGACTACCTCTCTGCCAAATTTCTAGTAATTCTGTTCAGCCGTTCGGGCTGTAGCTCGTTCTAAAGGTCCTATGGAAAAATGCATGGGAAAAACGCGTTTTGGGACCCCCCTTTTATCTCAGCCCCCGCTTGACGAATCCCCCCGAGACTTTCAGGGTTTGAGCGGAGCGTAGCGCCCCACCTATTTTGAGAAATTCGCGAGGATTCGTCGACCGGCGCCAAAGTTATTCAAAATAGAATGTTGAGGTTTTCCTATGGAAACGTGGTCCTAACTATAACTACCTACTGGCGACCGCCAGTAGGTAATACACACACACACACATATATATATATATATACATACACATATATATGTTGTTGGTGTGAGCAAGCCTGTGGATACAAGCGAAACGCGTTACCAAAACACCGAAAATAAAGAGGATCTCTTTTAAATCATAACCGGAGTCCTCGTGTTGGTGTCCAGGAACTGGATGGGGACTGGAGTTGGTGTTTATATATATATATATATATATATCTTTACCTGTGGTCGAAAGAAAGTGAAATATATATATATATATATATATATATATATATATATATATATATATATATATATTTATATTATCTTCTGGCGGTCGCCAGTAGATAGTTATAGTTAGGACCGTGTTTCCATAGGAAATCTCAAAATTCTATTTTGAATAACTTTGGCGCCGGTTGACGAATCTTCGCGAAATTTTCAAAACTAATGGGGCGCTCCGCTCAGCTCCTATCCTGAAAGTCTCGGGGGGATTTGTCAAGCGGGGGCCGAGAAAAAAGGGGGTCCCAAAACGCGTTTTCCCCATGCATTTTCCCATAGGACCTTTAGTCGAAGGTACAGCCCGAACGGCTGAACAGAATTACTTGAAATTTGGCAAAGAGGTAGTCCTCAGGTCAGGCATGTGCCTTTTGCATATATGGAGTCAATCTGTTAAGTAGTTCCTGAGAAAATTGAGTTAAAAGCACATAAATATCTATAGCCGCGCACCGTGCGTGCACCGTGCGCGCACCCTAACGTGCGCGAGCGTAATTCTGATTGGTGGTTAAATGTCAGCCAACGTTCGAATCGGTCGAAATCAGGAAGTGTCGGCCGCCATTTTGTTTGTTTTGGTTGCGAGAGTGTAAAAGGAAGGTGGCGAACGTGAAAAGGGGGCAGGGTAGAGAGTTCCTGACCCCGTAGCCTTTGTCAGGGGGTCCCTGAAGGACCCTGAAGGCAGAAAAAAACATTTTAATTTTTTTCAAAAAACTGCGGGCTGCGCGCACGGTGAAAAACCCTAAAAAAAAAAAAACCTTTTTAATACGTCGTTTATTGTAAAATAAATATATAAAAAATATAATAATACATACATAACTTAGCATTTAAAAAACTGTACAAATTCACTGAAAAAAACATAGGTTTCACACACGTTATAGTTAGGTGGACATTTCACTCGTAAAGAACCAATGAAATTCCCCCGTTATAGTTAGTTCAGATAACTATAACTCGCGCGACCGCCACTCTATCACAAGGATGATGTCATCAGTGATGTCTGACCAAGTCATGAGTGATGTAATATGTGACGTTATGAGCAGTGGATTGCGGGCGTGCGAGTTATAGTTATCTGAACTAACTATAACGGGGGAATTTCATTGGTTTTTTATTAGTGAAATGTCCACCTAACTGTAACATGTGTGAAACCTATGGTGTTTTAAGTGAATATATATATATATATGTATGTATATATATGTGTGTACGTTTGGATGCGTAGAACAAAGCCATAGTACAAACGTTGCATACAAGCACATTTCCAATTAGTAATTAACCGATGACCACATTATTAGGCTAAATCATAGCGAAGGAGTTCCTCAATACCTGTTATTTTTCTAATCTTCAGTTTTGAAACAACAAAGCACGTCCCTTTCACTACACAACACAATTGCTGCATCACAGCAGAAAAAGCCCAAATATAGTGCCCTGAAAGTGATGAACATATTGCCACCCTCAGCCCAGCGCTCATTTAACGTTGGGTCGATCCCGGAAAGCTTGGAGAATCAAAGGTCTTTTTGTGATTGAAATTCTGAAAATGCTGCAGAGCCGTGTAGCGGGGATTAGCTCTCTCTGCGGCCCATCCTCGAGTACAGAGGGCGACAATAGAGATGTTTAGTGAACACCTGCCATGGTGTCAATGGAGAGGCTGTGAACTGAAATCACACTAAGCATGAAGAGACTGATGATGGGGTGCGGGTTTTCATGCTGACACCATTCACAATTTTGAAGAAAGATCTGCTATTATGCACTAGAGTTCATGTGAAATATGCAGTGCCAAAACTAAAATTACACCTGGTATTCCTGTAAAATTGCGCGACTTTTTCACGGGCTGGTTCATCCCTTTCTGAATTTTACTATCATTAATTTTGTAAATGCATTAAGCCACGGGGCTGTGCATTCCCACGTTTGTCTTGCTCCTTCTATGCGGTGAGCGAGCGGAGCTTGCTAAGAAGCACGCGATGGGAGTCAGTGTTGGAACAGTGGCAAGCTTGAGGAGCTCGCGCAAATGAACAACACAATACATGTGAGCCTGGAGCCAATGGCGGATAGCCTCGACAACAGAGAGCCTGGCTGCTGAGGCGAATATGGCTGCCCTTGACTTATTAAACACACACAACAATGGGTTGACATGTTATAGTGTCCTGGTCATTTAAAAGTGTTAGCATCTATGTCCACTAATGAATAATTTAATTGATTAAAGTGGCAAAACCTGTTGTTATTGCATTTAAGGACTATCGCCGTTGTGAATACTGCATCTTCATTAGTGTGCACGATTTAAACATCTGCGTTTCACAACCTAGGTGTTATGGATGTAAACGCCCTTGCAAAGAACAGTGCCGGCCAAAGTTCCAGGACTTGGCGAGAGGCTTATAACCCGCTGCCTACAGGGCTGGACTGCCCGTAGCGGGCACCGGGCAATCCCCCGGTGCGCCGCACCGGTGGGTGGCGGTCTTGGGCCCCTGGGGGCCGTTTTTGTTACAGGGCCGTTTTTGCATAGCTGCAAAATCGGCCGGCCGGCCAAACACTTTGCCAGGGCCGGTTGTGGTCCCCAGTCCGGCCCTGGCTGCCTATGGTTAGAACCGCTCTGAAGTGTCGTCTCCCCGACGCAGCAGGGCCTATAACATCTGGGGGCAGTTAACTGCCAACAGCCTGAGCCAGAAGGGCTTTAATGCTATTAGAACATTCCACAGCTGAGGCAGAATGTTCTGATTTAGACAGCGTGAAACAGGGGACAAACATTGGAACGTTGAAGCTCAAACCAGTGTGATTATATGTTACTCTCAGCCAATTTATTGGTACTCTGGGCCTCATTTAAGATTTTTTTTGCCACAGGGCAGGCTGCAGGCCTTGTTGCTGCCAGTGGCGTAACGAAAGTTTAAGGGGCCCCCCTGCAATGTACACAGAGGGGTCCCCACTCCGCATTTTATCCGGAGGCCTCAGACCGTAGTTCTGTTCTGAGGAGCTGGAACTTGGGGGACCCCGCACTGCGGGGGATGCGGGGGCCTGTGTTACGCCCCTGGCTGCTGCGCTGCCCTGTGGCAAAAGAAAACGGCAGGAATGCACCATATCTATTAGATATGGTGCATTCCTGTCCTTTTTCCCTGCACAAAATGGGCTGCTGTGTGCCAAAGCAGGCCCCTTTGCACCATGGTACAAGGATGCCTACTTTGCGGGGATGATTATTTTTGTGCAAAACAATCACAGGAGGCTTTTTCTCTTTCTATGTGTGCTGCAGAATACACATAGAAAGAGGGAAAACAATGTGCCTCCCTTATGCCTGCCCTGGGGAGGCGCAAGTTTTTGGCACTGACTGAATTACAATTTCATGTAAATCTGGGGCAGTGTCAAAAAACCATAGATGGTGCTGGCAACACCCCCAGCAACAACCATGGAATGCCCCTATACCGCAGTTTTCTGCGTGAAAGGGGCACATATTTATAAGGCCATGAAAAGCTACGTGACATGGCTTTATGTGGCCTTATAAATATGCCAGTGGCACATTTAGCTACCAGAACATCAAAAAAAGTGACGTTCCGGCAGCGCAAAAGTGCCGGTAGGTCCTCATAAGTGAGGCCCTCAATTTCTTGCCCTTGAGTTGGCCTTGCCAGCATTTGTGCTCATGGCCTGCACATCAGTGGTGGTTCAGTCATGAGTGTACAACTTACTGAGCAATTACCCCCCGAAATGTATGTGCCTTTAACTTAAGCTAATTCAGGATATTTTCAAAATGCTGTATGAATGAACACTTGTTAAGACTAGGTGATCACTTTTTGTGTTTCTGTCATACCTACTCGGTTTGGGTTTTCAAGTTAACGAAAGTACAAAGAGGACTGCCAAATTTCCATGGCTGCTCAATTTCTATGATATTCCAGATATACAGAACAAGTAACTATGTACTGAGGTCAAAACATTTTCGCCAAGGAGTTTTCTTAACACAAAAAGGTCAAGTCGTGGAACGATTTCACCGGAGCCCTACAATGGCAATATTTCATTATAAAATTTTATCCAATATTATTTTTTATACTACATGTAAAGAAATGAAGACTAACTATTGGTTGAACCTGGTAATTCATATTCAAATGAATGCAAAACTGTAGAGTGAGTATTTTTTTTAATGTTACCGGAACTGCAAGATGACTTTTTGTAACTGATATTCCCAAGATATTGATGTTTACTTTTGATGTATTTGGCTTAGGTGAATAAAAAATGGGAACAGAGGAAATCTGAGTATTTTTTAAAATATGCACAAGATATTGAGTTTAGGAAGAGTGGTTATTTCTGCACTTCTGAATTTGGGGATATCCATATTATCATGCAGTTCTGAGGTTTGTTTTGCTAAATGTGTCCTTTATTGTAAATTGATCTACATTTGGAAGCCAAAAATGGAGAGAAATCCAATTGGTAATAACAAGTGTTTTTCCATTCTGTGTTTCCACACTTCTGATAAAAAATGCACCTCACTTGTGTGGATGGGTAGGTTGCCCGGAACAAGGCCCAAAAACGTGACGTGGAAACCTAAAGTTTTTTGCCATGAATAATCACACATTTTCATCATATTTCTGTGAGTGACAGTTCTGCAATTTACAGAGATTCACAACATTCCTACCATCCAGTGTTTATTCAAGTCTCCTAATAAAATCAGTACACCACTTGTGTGTCTGGGCCTACAGCCTGGGACAGAAAGGACCTAAAAAGCGATGTGGAAACTTCACTTGTCTTGTATTAAAAAACCCTTTTCACGATGTTAGTAGCTGCGCAATTAGGGCCCGAACTTGGCTGCCACTCACGGAAGCCTACCAAGTCTATGCATTTATGAAAACTAGACATCAAATGGCATACACAGTGGTCTCACTTATGTCGATCGCATTTCTTTTTTCACTCACAATGCTCTGCAAACCTCCAACTGGGCTAAAATCACACATTTTCCTCACATTTCTGCGAGGAATCATTCTGGAATCTGTAGGAATGCAGAACATTCTTACCACCCAGCAGTCCCACATTTTCCCTGATAGAAACAGTACCACACTGTGGCTGGGTCTAGTGCCCATGACAGAAACAGCTCAAACCAGAGACCATCTAAAGACAGTTGATTTCCATGGCTGTTGGCTGACCCCAAGTTTGAATGTTGCCTCTATTCATCTTGGCAAGTGAGAGGAAACTGGGATTTACTTCCATTCTGCTGGGCCAAATGTCAAAACTATGCCCAAAGGACTTTCCCTTCACTTGCCAAGAAGATGGGGATGATCGAGATCCCAGGAAGGCATAAAGACTGTTGGGGCTTTAGAAGTGTGGGATAGCCCAATGCCTGGGTTGCCTGCTTCTACCTCATATTTTGTATCCTAAAACAAATCCTTGGTGTTTAGTGGGTTTTCTGCCCTCCCACAGTGGGAAGATTCATGGTAAACCTCCAAATCTCCCCAACCTGGGTGAATTGATAGACTGTTGAGCCTATTCTGGAGTCAAGGTATGACCCGATCTCTAGGCTGGCAGCCCCACTCTGTCTTTTTTTACCCTTATTCCCTGGTTTCTAATGGGATTCCTGCTCCCCTGGTGGCAGATTGTACATACGCCCACTGAATTTGTCCTTGAGGGTGCAGAAAGACAGTTGGGACCTTTCTGGGTGAGGGTACGGCCCAATGTCAGTTTGGGTCACCCAGCCCCTTCTTTTTTAAATATTTTCTTCCACAGGATGTCCAGTGGGCTCTGTGTGACGTGGGGGAAGGGTGTGGCAGAGTGGCCTAAACCTCCTATCTGGCCCCTGGGGGACAGAAAGACAGTCACTTTTATGCATTTTTCCCTCGTGTCTAGTAGGCTTTCGGCCCCCTTAGGGGGCAGATTGGGGTGAACACAAATACACCCTAACTGTTCCCAGGGGAGACAGGAATGCTGTTGCACCCATTCTGGGAGAAGGGGCACAGCCTATCCCTGGGCGGTCCTCCCCAACTCTTTTCTTTGGTTGTCCTTTTTTCCCTGGTGTCTAGTTGGCTCTCTGTTGGGGGCAGAAGGACTATTGTGCCTGGAGGGGAAGCAGTGACCAATGTCTCGGGCAAAGCCCTCAAGCAAACATGTTCCTGGTGCCTATTGGGGTGAATCCCTGCTTTGGGCAGTCCTTAAGAGGAGATCCACTACTGAGACTCAGTGATGGAAAAGAGACATTGTCTGCAAGGCATATACAATCATCTTAAGATACATACATGCAGACAAGCCCTTGTTATAAAACGTAACCCTGAGTATACTCAATTAAATATGTGGTTAGTTAAGTATATGGTGACATTCATCCCAAAGGTAAAAGCACTTGAGTACCAGTTAGAATATTATAACATATATAACCAACGCTAATGAACGTCATGGTAACTGAACTGATTCTCTTGATACCAACTGCACTGGAACCCATATAATCAGATTGTTAAAAATGTGCCATCACGTCCAGTTTTAATTGTACCATCCTCACTTGAACCCATATAGTCAGATTGTAAAAAATGTACTATCATGGTCAGTTTTCATTACATGAAAGCTTGAGACTTGCTCCCAAATAAAGAAACTTTTGGAGGCAGCTCAAATGGACAAAACATACAATTTTTTGCTCTGTCACTTTGGTATCTGCACATTCGGATTGCCAGATGTTCATTACTTGATGCCGTTTTTTATGCAATGGTTGTACAAAGATGTTCATGCTTTTACTATACTGTTTTTTAACCATAATAAGTATTTTATATCTTTAAATTAAGGATATGTGCAATAGTTTTAATTAACTATGCTCTTTATAAATACATTTTAATTTGATATGTAATGTGTTATAACTGATGTATTGGATTAGTTATAGTGGGGTACTGTGGAGTGAGAGAGGATCAGACATGCACTCACTGGGCCAAGAGGGCAAATAATGTTTTTTTCTTCTCCTTTTGGTGACAAGAGAAGTTAATGGGACTGATAGGTGCACACCAAGTAATTTAGAGCTAACTCCACCTAAAAAGGTGCCATACGTTGATACTTCATCTGTAGTGTGGTGGGTTCTGTAAGGGCATCTCGAAGGAGCAACCCAGGAACTGGGAAAGGGGAGAAAATGGGAGCAGGCAGTATGGACAGAGGACTGTGCTTTGGGTGGCAGGCGGGACTAAATGGAAAAACATAATTTCATGAAGTTTTATTGCAGACTAACCTTATATTTGTGGGGAAATTTTGTTTTTAGATGGTGGATAAATGTTCTCTGGAACATGAGGCAGTGGCTAGTAGCTTAATATCAAATAACACATTATATATGGTCTAGTTAACATTACTGTTACACAAAGTGAACAGTTTAAATAATAAGCAAACCTATCCATTATTTTAATACAAAAGATTCGTTTCAAACCTACAACAAAAACATTATTCCAACCAAAATGGCTAGAACACTTTTACCCTCTGCATCAGCCTTGCTTAGAAGAGCTGTAGTACTTTAAAAAAATGGTTTTTCTACAACACTAATAATCTTAGGAGCAAATCGGCAAAGTCAATGAGAGTTTAGGTTCTACTTTGCTGGGAAGAAAAGAACTTGCTGTGGAAAACTATTATGGTTCTGTTGTGTAGCCCATTGTGCAATATAGTTCTAGATCTAGCCTCTTTAAGAGGATAAATTATAATTGAAGTTAACTTTAACTGTGTGTTCACACCTAGCTAAGACGTTTCTAATTAGAGTAGAGGCCAATCAAATCTGAGAACCTGTTGAGTCAAAGGTTGTTTGCAAGCAAAATTGATGGATTTAGGAAGCTGAGCAAATACAGGGGAACTGGAATTTACATGCGTTTCAGCTGATTGCTTAACTGCTTCTGGGGTAGAGGACAATGATCAGATGCCCTATCAATTTTTCTGATCATTGTGCAGTAATGTTGCATCTTCCAGCTCGTCATAAATCTGTAACTCCAAACAAACAGGTTTTGGATAGATTATTATTACAGGCTACATAATTTCTCAATGGGATCACAGAGTTTACCTTTCATACTGCATATATAAAGAAGGATCAATATACATACAAAGCCACACTAAGGGGGAGGATTATATCATTCAACTGAGATAGCCTATAGACAGAATGAGTATTTGCTAAATGTGTGGTTCTCTGTGCTCCAGGCTGGATTGTTATCAGTACAATCAGACAGTCATGAAGATAGTTCTAGTTGATAAAAGGCCCACAAGATTTGAAAGCATATTATTCACAACAAACTATAGTTAATTTCACCACAATAGAACAAAACAGCTATCGAAAATGGGAGTTTTCTGGCAAAACGCTCACCCAGAAGGCCAGATCAAAGAAAGTAAAGAACCATATTCATACCATTATAACTCCTGAAATTGGTTTACCCATTCATGTTTCTGGAATAAATGCTAAATATTTCTCAGCAATAAAGAGGTGTCTGCTATTCTTATCAGAGGGTTTCTCACTCAAAGATAGCAAGGGTTTTAGCAGAACTACTCATTCCAAAGCTTGTAAGGAGGCATCCAAACCATTACTACAGCTATTACTGATGAGATTTCTGAAATTAAGTATTGAGCTCACAGGTGGGAAGGCCTATCAAAAGCATGATCTTCTTGTACAGTTTTATAAAGCATTCCCAGCTCTAATAATTCTGCTTCATGAAAGATTGGTTAATTCTTTTTTGGAGGGCAGACAAATACTCCTATTTTTCCAATTAATGGTTTTGGTTAGCCTTCTAATGCTGGAAACCTCTGGAACAGACAGCAGACACAGCAGTGATAACAGATACATTAGCTCACCATGATCAAAACAGGTTTACACCAAAATGAAATGTAGTTTCAAATACCCATTACTTATTTGAAGGAATTCCAACACCTATATGCAAGATGCTGCAGATTCCTGCAATTGTCTTATTATTAGGTGTAGAAAAGGCATTTGCCCATGTGAGGTTGGTTTGTGTATTTGCTGTCTGTAACAAATTGGGTTATTGATTGAAGGAGATGAAAACCCCACTTGGGCGACAACCACAATCCTTGTCAGGGTGAACCACAAAAGACACTAAACTAACCTGTGCTTAGAACTCTGGTTGCTTGACACAAAGCAGTCAGGCTAAACTTAGAGGCAAAGTGTAAAGTAATTATGCAGCACACAAACAGCTATAAAGTGAAAACAAAACACAAGCAAAATCCCAAACTAATTTAGAAACATATAGTAAATTGTAATAAATAAAAAGATATCAGAGCAACAAAAATCCAATCAGTTGAACCAGAGATATCCATTTTAATGGTTTTAAGTAGATATACTGCTAAAAGCACGAAGTGCCACTTGTGGCCATCTGATTGTGCTAGACCGGGGAAAAGTCAACAGTTCAGGCCAACCACGATGGAGTGCAGGCTGGATACAGGGACCAGGTTACTCCCACTGAAAAGTAACCTTCTCAAAGTCTGGCATGAAGAGTCCAGTTCAGGGTGGAGGAGGCAGCGAGATGCTGGGACTGCATCGTCGCTGTAGTGTGAAGAGCAGACCTGGTGTTGTGGATAGTTGTTGCTGTAGCTCAAAAGTTTGGTTGGGTTTCATGGGCGATCTTTCTTGGAGCTTCGCATTGGTGGTTACTGCGCACTGTTGCTGTTTCGCAAAGTGTAGATCTTGTGTTGCCGTTCAACGCTGGCAGTTGCTGTGCCACAAAGTGCATATCCCACACTGCCGGTTTCTTGCTGGCGGCTGCTGTAGCGTAAAGAGTTGAGTTTACTGGACCATTGCATTGGTAGTCACTGCGGGGGGCAGAGTCTCAGCGGTCTCAGTGTAAAAGGACCTGTTCATCATCAAAAAGATCCCAAAACTTCAGGATTTCTACTGTTCTTGCAGAGGAGTGCACTCTCGTGCCAGCCAAGGGTCCAATACCTGGGGAAGCACCTCTAGGGGATCTGGGACTCACCCTAGAACAGGCAGGTCCAGTTGCATGAGGTCACCTGGGAAGTTGCAGGGAGGCCTCTGAAGCTTGTTGTGTCCCTGTAGCTCAGAACAGGAGGTCAGCCAACTGACCCTTGGAATCACTCAGGTTAGCCTGGGATGAAGGGAGCAAGTCCAGTCTATCTTTCAAGAGAGCAGGGCAGGCCTCAAGCAGCAGTACAGTCCTCAGGGGAACAAGGCAAGCCTCAGACAGCAGGACAGTCCTCTGGATAACAATGTAGTCCCTCCACCTGTGATGTATGTAGGTCCAGGAGTGTACTGGAGTGGTGTTCTGAGGGTCTAGTAGTTATACCTGGACATATTCATTGGAGTGGGGGGGTTCCCTAAACTAACCCCACATCTGGTTCTGTAAAGTTCTGGAACAGCTCCTCCCCAAGTCATTCAACTGTAATAAGGTAACCCCATGTTAGTTTCACTACCGAAACATGTAAAACACCCATGTCCTACTTTTTAAATACAAGGCATCTTGCCCTAAGCTGAAGTGCACAGAATCCTAATGCAAACCCAAACGAATTCAGAAAACAGGATGGGTGAAGGCAAAAGGTTTTGAGGTGACCATGCAGAGAGGACAAAGTCCAACTCGGTCATAGAAAAAATGAGTCTTTTTCCCCACCCCACAGGAGTAACTAAAATGGATACCACTATCTTCCAATTTTTTTTAACTTATTTGTTGAATGCTGATGACTTGGTTCAGTTTCAGAAGGCTGATCAAGGAAACATGTGCAGAGCTTTGAGGAGAATTGCATCAATTACAGATGGTGGCTACCAAATTAACATACACAAGGCAGAGGCACTGCTTGTTACCACTACTGTTGCTGTTCTAGCAGACACTGTACAGGCAGGTTACTCCAAGAACCCAAAAGATATTTGGGGATGGTGGGACACAGAAAACATATGGATCTCACGTTGTTATAAATTTAAAATATTATTTTAGAAAGTGATCTCTCTAATGATGAGATGAAAGCAACCTCCTCTTTCCATTATAGGAAAATTGTTTTGATAAAGATGGCGATTTAACCCATTTTCATAATCAACATTTCTAAATTACCATTCTATTTGTAGGCCAAATACTTTTCAAAGAGCAAAAACTGTATCAGCAGTTTCATTTGGTGTAATAGGCAGGCCAGTGTTAGTCTGGCAAGGCTACAAATGAATTGAGAGGAAGTAGGATTTACTCAGAGCATATTATAAGGTAGCCATGTCCAAATATATCTCGAAATGTTATCTTCCAGATACACAATATTAGGATAATTCACTCCTGGAAAGAAATGTAGTTGATTTGCACTTGGAACTGAACTTCCATGGTATCTCACACAGGCCTGTACTTTGCGTTGATTTGATAGAAGACTCTTGGAGAAGTATAGGAGCATTGCAAGGCCCTCTATACAGCCTATAATGCTCCCTTAGAGTAAGCAGAGACTTGCCTGGGGTACTGCAGAGAAATTGGACACAGTTAATATAAGCTCATGAAACGGTTTCTATCCTTGGGGAAGACTGTCACGTGGTCCATAATTAAGGATACATTAGGAGAAAAACAGACCAAATACTCCTTCGTACAACCAGATAGTATCTTTTATAAGAACCCTCCCTGTCAATGAAATAACCAAGTCTACGGATTTTGTAGGAAAACATTTATAAATATATATTTTTCAACATTGTACAATGGCATAGGTTTCTTTGAATCACCATAGACAAGTCTCATAAAAGTTTAGCGGTAATGGAAAAATAAGATGGGTTTAGCTTTATCAGCGTGGTCTAAGATTTCTGATTTACTGTCTCTAGCCTTTCAGTTGCAAATTTAAGATTAATACAATTCTATTCAAATTGAGCATTGTGATAAACCCCAGACAAATGTGATATATATTTAAGAGTGCAATTCCGGATAAATGTCCCAGTTGCCGCAACAAGAATATAGGACGCTGACCCTATATTCTTTGGGAATGTTACAGAGCCAATTTATGCTGCCTTCATAACCGTTACAGTATTGGTATCTGTGGAACCAAATGCAGAGATAAGCGTTGCATAAAAGTAGACGGGGTAAATCTTATCCCAAATTGATGTGTATCGCAATGTTCAAAGCCTGTATCCTTAACACAGAAAAATGGAAGAAAGTGCATCATCTAAAATTGATTCACTGGTCGGAAATAATGATACTCACACAGGGAGTTAGAATCTTGTTATGCAAAGCAAACAGGAGCTAATTGAGAACTTGCAATAGTATAAAGTACTTCTGGTAGGCATGTTTTTGGATTAATTTAAAGTAGTGAAATTGAATATAATGCTACACGAAATTATTTTGCATTTGCACTTTTTTTTTGCTTTGAATTATCGGAAAATGTGTATTTCTCTTTTTAACTATAAGGATCTAAAATATGTATTGTACACCCTGATAAAAATCAAAATAAAATATAAAAGAACTGTAGAGCTTTCTAGGTGGGTATTTATGTAAATCTGATCCCTAACCGAAAATTTAATCTGCACTTGGAATCTGAGTCCCGGGTCATTTTGTCAGTTGTTAACCACTCATTTCATGAGGCAGGCTGAGAACAAGAAACTGCTAGGGTCATGTATGGGCAATGTGAGCAGTACCTCAACTTCAAGAGGATCAACGCACTCCCTTTAGGAGTAGATAAGCATTTATTTCTGGATGAAAGTATCAATAAAGTATGAGGCCCACGAACCGGATTGTTGGTTCCTGAACCAAGAAGCATATTTTTTTTAATTATTTAAAATCATGAAGGTCTTGGAAACTTGAAAGAGGTTAATACAAATAAACAGATCTGGTTTTGAGAACCAGTCACATAGCTTTTTTTATTATTTTGCTTGAAGATCACAATTTTCCATACACAATGGTGACTTTTTTGAAGATTCTAAAATGACTGTCTTTTCATGGAAATCTCTATTATCACACTTGAAACCTGTTTTTGTGGGTTTCAAAGCATGTTTCGATGCCTTGGGGTACCCCCCAGCACCCTTTGGGACTGGACAAATGACATTGTCCCACTGGATAGCTGTGGGAAATATTTTTTCCACAGCATGAACCTTGTAGGTCAGTGCAGACCCGCTTGTTTCAATATGGCTGAAAAAATGTTTTAACACCTCCCCAGCCATTCACATTTGTGATAATATTAAAAGTAGAATATTGCAAGAGTTGTGAGTTATGACTTGTGATTCAAAATGGCATAAAATGTTGGCTTACATATTCAAAAATGTCAAACATTTCATCCCATGGTCAGTTCAAAGAAAGTAGAATTTTTTGACACTGTGATTTTTTATCAAAAATGGAAGTTTGCAAACAGCCATACATAGGAAATTGATTGCAACAAATAGTATTTTGCATGCCACCAGTAATCATGCCCATTACTTAAAATGGAGTATCTCTTACGGGGAGATGTTAGGAACCAACATAATTGCTCAACTGAAAGGTGTAAGAAAATGGGTTACTTGTTGAGGAGGGTGAAATGCTATTTAAGCAAGAACCACAATCCTTGTTAGGGTAAAGTCACAAGCAAACCATAAATTTACACTTGGGTAGCTTGGCATAGAACAGTCAGACTTAACTCAAAGGCAGTGTGCAAAGTATTTGTGCAAGACTTCACACAGTGACAACACACCACAAACGTATCCCACAATGGTTTAGAACAATAGAGTAGTTTGTAATAAATACAACAAGCCTAAAATGGCAAAAATCCAATCAGTAGAACCGGAGATGTGCAGGGTTAAAGATTTCAGTGAAAATAGTGCTAAAAAGCACAAATTGCTAACTCTGCATAACTTTTTGCGCTCGACGGGAAAAATCACAAGTTCAGGCCGACCACGATGTAGTGTGGGCCAACTATAGCAACCCATTTAGGCTTGCTGAACATGCATACCTTAAATCCTGGTTTATGGAGTGTTGCGAGGTTCTGTGCTGGGAATGCGTTGCACGACTGAGGCGATACGTCGGTTCAAAGAAGATCTGTAACTGTGATGCAAGGTGCTGTGTCATCGAGTAGGATCCTGTAGACTAGGGATTGCAATGTGGAGTCTGGCATCGAGGGTGCGTTGTGAAGTCAAGGCGGTGCATTGATTCCAGGGAGTTGTAAGGCTGCAGTGCGAGAACCTGTATAGTTGTTGAGGCTGTCATCGATAAGAGATGCGAAGGCCTGCGTCAGGAAAGCTTCGCAAAGGCAGAGGTTCCAATGCAGCTGCAGGGTTGATCTGGAGTCTTTTTCATCTGCAAAACCCTTGCAGCAGAGGCGATGCGTCAGTTCTGAAGGCGATGCATCAAACAGCAAAGGCAATGCATCGATTCAGCTGAAGATGAGCAGTGGAGGCGATGCATCGGTTCTTCTTGATCCCCTTTCAAGGGTCCTAGACTGGGGTGGCGCCACTTGGTGGAGTAGCATTCGCAGATGAGGAGTTCCGGTCCTTGGTTCAAGGTTGTTAGAGCCTTCTGTCCCTGAGGCTCTGTCAGGAGGCCAGACAGCTAGCCCTTGGTGTCACTTTGGGGTCCTGGGTTCAGCAGATGCAGGTCCAGACCTTCTCACCCAGGCAAGAGGCCAGCAGGACAGCACAGCAGAGGAGCAGTTCCTTCAGAGCAGTCAATCAGCAGTGGCAGTCTTTCAGCAGCATAGCACCTTCTTCCTGGAAGAATATCCACTGATAGAGATGTGTACTGAAGAGGCTGTCTGTGTCCAATATTTATATATGGTGCTCCTTCCTCTGGAAGGTGGAAGAAGCTTCCCTTTTAAGTCCCCGGACATCCTGCCTTCCCTGTCCTGGCTCCAGACTAACTACAGGGGGTACGCAGCCCTTTTTGTGGGACAGGACACGGCTAATTAAAGTGTAAGTAGGGCTGTTCCCAGCCCTGCCCTACCGTCCTGCCAATGACGGCCCATCCAGGTGCACTATGGTGTGTGGCTGTCTAGAAGGAATACACAAAGCCCAACTGTAAGTTACACCGAGTCAAGTGACCCAGGACCAGCCTAGAGGCACTAAATGGCTAAGTCAGGAAAATGCCAACTTTCTAAAAGTGGAATTTTTTCATTTTTATTTAAAATCCAACTTCACCATGAGGGACGATTTTTCATTTCAAATGCACCAAACATGAACTGGTTACCTGTTTCCATTCGGAAATTACAGCTTATTAAATGTAATAAGGCAACTCCAATGTTATTCTATGGGAGAGATAGGCCTTGCAGTAGTGAAAAACAAATTAAAAAGTGTTTTTCACTACCAGGACGTGTAAAATACCTTGCACCCTGCGAGCTGTTTAGGGCCTACCTTAGGGGTAAGTTTTAGGTATTGAAAAGGAAGGTTCGGGCCTGGGCACATGTTTATTTTGCCAGCTTGAAACGGCAATTTCAAACTGCATACACAGGCTGCAATGGCAGGCCTGAGACATGTTTAAAAGGCTACTTACGTGGGTAGCACAATCAGTCCTGCAGGCCCAATAGTAGCATTTAATTTACAGTCCCTGTGCATAGATAGGGCCCCCTTATGAGAGACTTAAATATGCCAATTGGGTATAGGCCAGTTCTACCATGTTTTAAGGAGAGAGCACAAGAACTTTAACACTGGTTAGCAGTGATAAAGTGCACAGAGCCCTAGGCCAACAAAAATAAATTCAGCAAAAATAGGAGGAGTGAAGGGAAATAGTTTTTGGAATGACCCTGCAGAAAGGGCCTGGTCCATAAACAGGAAATTATTAAATATGTAATGAAAGTGTATAATTGTTTCCTTGCATGAGGGTATCCCCCAATTTCTTTTAGCTGAAGCAGAATAAAAATAGAATCTGGAATAAGATGAAGAACTGTTAATGATGAAACAAAAAGAAAAAAACTAAAGAGAATAATCAGGTAATAATAATGATAATTTTAATAAGGAGGTACTGAAGAACAGCCACATTTTCTAAAAGTTTTGGCATATCTTACAGAATGGTGTGGATCTAAAGGATATAATTGGCCCATAACCACTGATGACATTTCAAAAGGTACCATTTCTGGTTTCCATAGTAACAAAAAGTCACTTTGAAGAGAATGATCAAATAATTTGATTGTGCCAAAATTAGGGCCTTACAGAAGTGAATGGAAAGTGAATGCTTCATTAGCTCTCTACTCTTGGTGCTATCAAATGGTGGAGGGCACTGTGATATGAAGGACTGGTGCAGATAATTGTGGAAGTTATATCTTTAAATTTCTGGCTTATTTAATAGTACCTTGAAGTGGAACTCTAATTTTGCCTTACTGGATAATAGTGAAGAACTGTGAAGTGAAGGATTGGTGCGGATGAGTGTACTAATTATAACTTAAAATCTACCTATACATTTGATACTACTATGAAGGCAATGGAGACATAAGAGGAATTTACAGGAAGGAGCCCTAAAGAAGTGGCTGGATGCTGCAAAACACGTCAGGCTCTAAAAGTCTTGATAATATGGTTATAAACAAGATCTGAAGGGATCGCACTGTTTGACCTGATAGGGAATCTATTACGATATTGGAGAATTTGAGCAACTTTGATGTGTTAAAGATTGCATCAAATATGTAAAAGAAACATTGGAAATTGCTGGCAGAATAAGTCAGGTTGATGTCAGAGGGTAATAAGAGTGCTTTTATATTTCAGAAAGTCGAGGTGGTTTCAAATTATTTTGTGTAATAAAAGTAAAACAAATATCACTAAGTATTTGTTATTTGTTAGATTTTGACTTGGACCTTTGTGCGTGAAGTATGTGTAAACAAGTGCTCCCCTTTTATGATTAAGCTATTTGAGATATCTGAGATGTCATGAATTATGTCATTTAACACGTTGTGAGCAATGTAATATGTGAGGTCATAATCAGTGCATTATGGGTGCGCAAATAATAGCTCAGTAAACTATAATGGGTGAATTTCAACTGTTTTTTTTCAAACACTACTTTTTACCTTATTTTAACACCAAACTAGAGCCTCACTTTAGCCTTTGCCTTTGGCATTAATATCTTAATGCTCATTTATGTCAGCCTGATCTTCATTAAAGGCTCCTATTCCCAAAAAATGGCATTCAGAAGTACCTCACTTTCTGTTCCTGAATACAAAATATTAGTGCTCTAGTTGTTCATTAGAGCTCTGTGGAGTTGCAGCACTTTATTATTAGGGAGTTTACTTACGACTGCTGCTGGTGTTGGAAGTACGTTTGCCTCAACATATTAGAATACTTTACTGAAATGAATGAGGAAATTATTTGAGAACTCACAAAAAATATGTTCTCATTTTAGCTTTCTACAGCACTAACCATAATTTCTATGACAATGCAAACCCCCTCTTTTTGTTGTTTTCCTAGGAAATGTTTTAAGTTTACAACTCTGATTCCATCAAGATGGCTTCAGGTGTGCAAAAATGTTGTCATAAATACAGAATGTTAGCACTCTAGTTGTTCATTAGAACACTGTGGTTAATAGAACACTGGGGAACCAATTGACAGGTGCTGCTGTTGGAAGTACATGTTTTACATTTTCACATCGCTGAGAAAGATAATATGAAAATCAGTATAAAATCAGTTCAGCCATTATACCGCTATGGCCGAGTACAAAGTATATTGAAAATGCATTAGTGAAAAAACATGTTTTGGGATCCCATTTGTTTTTTGCACACCTCAATGAATCACCATGAAAATTTACATCATCTACCAATGTAGAAAAAGGAATAGGCCTGCAAAGTTTTGTGGAACTTCGTTTAACATTGAAAAAGTTATTAGCAAACAAAAATCAAAGGAATCCTATCTCCATGGAATCCTATGACTTCAGAGTGGCTATATATTGTGAACAAAGCACCTGAGACTGCCGAAACATGTCATGCCATCAAAGCCCTAACATGTAGCAATAAACCTGGAGCATGGAAAACGATCCCTGGCAGTGTCGATGCCTGTTTTTTGGAAGTGAAACGGAAGATGGAGTGTGTATCTATCTATCTATCTATCTATCTATCTATCTATCTATCTATCTATCTATCTATCTATCTATCTATCTATCTATCTATCTATCTATCTATCTATCTATCTATATATATATATATATATATATATATATATATATATATATATATATATATATATTCAGTGAAAAAAACATAGGTTTCACACATGTTATAGTTAGCTGGAAATTTTACTGATAAAAAAACCAATGAAATTCCCCCGTTATAGTTAGTGCAGGCAACTATAACTAAATTTCCGATTTTGGCCTTGGGGTATCTTTGAGGACTCCCTCAACATGGCTAGGTGCTTAGGAGCTGTCTAAACAGCCCCTTTACATGTTTTTGGCCTTTGTTTTTTAACCCCCTCTCAGACTGCGAGAGAGAAAATGGCGGCCGCCGCTTCCTGGTTTCGACCGATTCGAATGTTTACTAAGCTCTAACAGCCAATCAGAATCGCGCTCGCGCACGGCGGCGTGCGCGTACGGTAAGCGCACCGTAAGCGCACCGTAAGCTGGCTCAGATATATATATTGATTTAAAGGCTATTTTCTCAGAATATACTGAACAGATTTACACCAAACCTACAAAAGGCACTTCCTTGACCTGTAGACTACCTCTCTGCCAAATTTCAAGGAACTCTGTTCAGCCGTTCGGGCTGTAGCTGTGTCTAAAGGTCCTATGGAAAAATGCATGGGAAAAACGCGTTTTGGGACCCCCCTTTTATCTCAGCCCCCGCTTGACGAATCCCCCCGAGACTTTCAGGGTAGGAGCGGAGCGTAGCGCCCAATTAGTTTTGAAAATTTCGCGAGGATTCGTCGACCGGCGCCAAAGTTATTCCAAATAGAATGTTGCGGTTTTCCTATGGAAACAGGGTCCTAACTATAACTACCTACTGGCGACCGCCAGTAGGTAATATATATATATATATATATATATATATATATATATATATATATATATATATATATATATATTATTGCATTGGTCATTGTCCAATGAAAGGTACCACACTGGTAGTTAGCAAACGGTCATAGCATAGCTTAATACACAATTTAGAAGCACAATATACTGTACAGCATGCAGGCTATTTAATGTTAATTTGTTTTTATGCAATACTTCAAACCACGCATCTGCCATTTTGAAAAATTGTAAATGACAGCTGTTACAACTACCCATTTTCAAGGTACTCAATTATTGAATTTTGGTTGGATGTAAAACTGAATCATCCTTGCTGGGATGTAAACTTGTACCTTTCAAATCACTGTGAGCTTAATGGTAAGCTTACAATTCCTAAGCCATCCTGCCAGGTTGACATGAGGTAGAAGGCTAAAGTTTGAACGATTCATTGAACTCTAGCTCTATTATTCTTTGAGACCTCAGAGTAGTATACATGTATTTTAGAGTTTAGTACTGCATCACATTTCATATTAAAAAGCCTTTGTGTACTTTTGTCAAGGACTGGATGTTGTGACAATCGACTTACATGTTGGCAGTTCATTTTATGCACCTAAAGACCAAGATGATTGAGAAGATTCAACAGCATATGAGGTAAATTTATCATTTCAATGAGTGGACGGGCAACCCTTCCAAAATTTTGCGGGTGCTGAGCATTGGAAGGAGAACACATGGTGAGCTTCTGCTGCTGTTCAAAACCATTCAAACAAAAGTACATTACTTAGTAGACTTAAGGGTGAATGAGCAACACCTTTTTATGAAATGCTTATTATAGCCAGAAGGGGTTGCATGATTACATCAGCAGTCACCCTGTTACCCAAATTGCAATGCCTTAGAATGCATCTTTGGCCACTCTGAAGAGTCAAATTGGGCTACATCACTGTGAATGAATAGATACTAGATGGTACTGTCAACACTGTGGCTGAAGCCATTAATTGCCATTGTGCCCTGGTGAATAATAGACACAAAGAGTGATAGTAACTAATTTCTGTCAACTAATGCTATTTTATAAAACTATGCTGATGAAAATGCCTCTGGCAATTGAAAGTTATGAGGAGGAACACAGCATATGATGAAAATCATATTAGTGACAGAATATGAGCCATACCAGCCACAACAGGCAATTTGGTCTGCTTAATTAGTACCCTGCCTGCTCCAGTTTATAGTGTGAAACATATGGGATTCATGATGGCTAATAATCTATTTTTCACTCAGATTCAAAATGTTGCTAAGTTTGACTTCTACTGTGTGTGGATTGTGAGGACAATTATGTCAGTGGCAGTCCCAACATTTTGATTCATTGCCAACAGTGCCTACAAATGTGGCAGTCGGTGCCTAGTTACATTTTGGGAGTGATGGCCTCATTCCTTTGGTACTGGCTGAATGTATTGGCTTCCTGTAAACAAGCAATTACTATTTACGGTCCTACATGTGACACATAAGTTGGTATACGATAACAGGGTTCTGTTTTTTGTCCCTGACCTTATTAGACCATATTGCTGGAAGCAACTTTATTTCTGCAATTTTGGGGTGTTTGTTGAGCCTTTTAATCTTTGCCTAGCTTTCCAAGTAGGTAGCCTGAGGCATTGAATATGTTTGGTCTTAGCGCTGGGTGTTCAGAGTTGCTTTCCATCACCTGTTCTCGTTTTGTGTCTTCACAAGCTGGCTACTACTTCAACAGACATACACAGGCTGTACCACTTTCCATCTATTACTTATACTGCTAGTCTCTCGGATCTCTGTACTGCCCCATTTACTTTTTACTTTTGTTTGTCGACCTATTCCAGCACACTTTTGTAACCCCTTCGCTGCTAGACCTCCCCCCCCCCGTGCTAAGCCTTTTTTTTTGGTATTTGGGGTAGTTCATGCTTAGGCCCCTGTAATGTTTTGACCTCATAAGGGATCCACGCCAAATTTGCGTCCTTTTCTTCCAACATCATTTAAATTTTGAAGGTATCCAGGGTTTGTTGAATCCACTGGAGGGGACCCAGAAATCAGCTAAAATATAGCACAATTTTGTTTTTTTGGGGGGGAAATGCGAAAAAAGTGCTGCAGATCAAAGCGTCTGTTTTTTTCCCTGCAAGTAGTATCAACAAAGGGTTTGTGGTGCTGAAATCACCATCTTCCCAGGTTTTGGGGACTGACAGACTTTTGTCAGAGAACCAACATTGTTTACACAGTTTTGGCATCTGACTGGGACATAGCCTTTTTTTGTGCTATTTTTGGTGCTTTCAACCTCCTTCCAGTTAGTGGTAGAAATGGGTATGAAAGCAATAATAGATCCTGGAAACCTATACTTTTCAGAAAAGTAGATAATACTCTGAATTGAGCAAGGGGTCATTTGTGTAGATCCTTCAAGGTTTTTTAATAGAAACTAACAGTTGAAAATAAGAAAAATTAAAAATGAGTTGGAAAAAAAAGCCATTTGTGCCAACATTTTCACCTGTAAATTCTTCTAAAAATGACAAATTTTTTAAAGCAAAATAACATTACATTTGCAGGACCCTTCTGGTTGTGGGGATATGTAGGACTTGTAGGTTCACCAAGAACCCGGCAAACCCACAGCCAATAACTGAGCAGCTTCTTGCAATGGTTTCTTATTGTGTACCGGGTATATAGCAATTCATGTGGGAAAATATAAACAGGAAAAAATCGGTATTAAAGGCACCTATGCATTTCTGAAATGGGAACAATATATAGAGTTTATAAACAGTAGCTATTTGCTCATCTCCGAAATTGTGGGTACGCATACTAGCATGTGAATTATAGGACATTTTCAAAGTGACTTCTTATTTTACACATTGTCTTACATTTGGAAGGCAGAAATGCATCAAAACTCAAAAGGTAATAATAGTTACCCTACAATTCTGTGTTCCCCTAAGTCTCCCGATAAAAATGGTAGTTCATTTGTGTGGGTAGGCCTAGTGCCCGTGACAGGAAACAGCCCAAAATGCAACGTGGCCACTCCACATTTTTGCAGTGAAAACTGACCCTTTTTTTGCAAAGTGTCTAGCTGTAGGTTTTGAACCCTAGCTCTGCTGGCACCTAGGGAAACCTAGCAAACCTATACATTTTTGAAAACTAGACACCCAGAGGAATCCAGAATGGGGTGACTTGTCTGGCTCTTACCAGGTTCTGTTACCCAGAATCATTTGCAAACCTCAAACTTTGTCAAAAGAAAACACATTTTCCTCTCATTTCTGTGATGAAAAGTTCTGGAATCTGCGTGGATCCATAAACTTCCACCCACCCCGCATTCCCCAAAGTCTTCTGAGAAAAATGGTACCTCACTTGTGTGGTTAGGCCAAATCCCCGCGACATAACACAGCCGAAAAGGCAATGTGGACACACCACATTTTTACAGTGAAAACTGACCCTTTTTTGCAAAGTGTCTAGCTGTAGTTTTTTAACCCTAGCTCTGCTGGCACCTAGGGAAATCTAGTAAAGCTATATATTTTTGAAAACTAGACAGCCAGGGAAATCCAGGATGGGGTGACATGTCTGGCTCTCACCAGGTTCTGTTACCCAGAATCATTTGCAAACCTCAATCTTTGTCAAAAAACACATTTTCCTCTCATTTCTGTGATGATGAGTTCTGGAATCTGCATGGATCCACAAATGTCCACCCACCCTGCATTCCCAAAAGTCTCCTGATAAAAATGGTACCTCACTTGTGTGGATAGACCTAATGCCCATGACAGGAAACAGTCCAAAAAGCTGGTGCCTAGTGGGCTTTCTGCCCCCAGGGGACAGATCAGGGGCTACTGCCCCCATCTGCCTTCTGGGGGGCAGAAAGACTGTGGCATTTCTTCGGGGGGTGAGGGCATTGCCATGCCCATTCAGGTCAGCCACCACCCCGAACTTTGGGGGAAAAATCCCTGGTGATAAGGGGCTATTGTCCCATCTGCCTCCTGGGGAGAGGCAGAAAGACTGTGGCATTTGTTTGGGGGGTGGGGGCATTGGCATGCCCATTCTGGGCAACCCCCATCCCTACATATAAAAAACAAATCCCTGGTGCGTAGTGGGCTTTCTGCCCCCCTGGGTGGCATATCAGGGGCTATTGCCCCGATCTGCCTCCAGGGGGGAAGAAATTATTTTGCCTTCTTTGGGGGGGTAGGGTGGGGGCATTGGGATGCCCATTCTGGGCAGCTGCCACCCCTGGCCTATAAAAAGAGAATCCCTGGTGTCTAAGGTGCTTTGTGCCCTGCGGGGGGGGGGGGGCAGAAAGACTGTCTGTGGCATAACTTTATGGGGGAGCAAAGGCCCTTCCTTTTCGCTGTAATGACGACAGCGCGCCAAGCGCGCAATTACATTACAATGAAAACACAAACCATGCTTTGGGAGGCTGAGGAAGCTCTTCCCCACCTCCCAAAGCACAACAAAATGGGAAATACCTCTGCTGTTTACAGCAGAGGGATTTTTTGCAAGTGTGCTCATGACAGAATGGTTCCGTCATGAGCATACTTGCACTTGTGCTCATGACGGAACCATTCCGCCATGTGCATGGAAGGGGTTAAACTTATTTTCCCTTATTATGCCAGCGATAGTACCTACTTTATATTATTAATGATGCATTGGCATAGCCAGTAACTTAGCTATGTCATTCTGTTCTGGATTAGGCAGATTCAAACACACATACCTGCCTTGAGGGATCTTCTCCGGCTCCTGTAACAAAAGTGAATTCATGTTACAGAGCTTATTTTCTTTCTGTAAGCACTTAAGGAATTAGGTATTTATCCAGAAACCGGAAGTACATCTTTGTTTATGTTCATTCTAGTATATGAAGGCACACATGGTATGTTTCGTGTAACAGAGACTCAATAACATAACATGATCGCTTAAAACGACATCGCCATCCAAAAATGACCAAACCCCAACTTTTATTTTGTAGAATCACTACCAAAAAGCAAGAAAAAAAGCAGATATTCTTTGACTGCAACTATGAGAGTTTCCTCTCCAGCAATCACTATTAGACAGGCTCTCTGGGGGTGATCTCTGAATAAGCTCCCAAACCTGTTTGATATTATTGCCTCCATTTTATGTTGTTTCTCCTATTTTTTAAATGCCCAACCTAAAGATATGATAGGGTGTGTTTCGAAGGATGGTATAAGAAAATCTAGTGCATTTACATTTTAACTTGTGCCACCTCTGTCAATTTTGGTATTATTTCCCTGTTTCTAATGCTGGTAGAAAGTGATGATATATATTATTTATTAGGAGTTTTAAATAGGGTGGATGTATTCACATTCCAGGTGGAGCCATATACTAAACAAAATTAGATCTTAAAGAATTAAAAATAATATTTCAAAGGGATCAAAATCAAACATATCACGGTTCAAATTCAGGTCCAGTGTTGAATAATGATTAACTGGTAGTACTACCTCGTGTATGTCAGTGGACCTGATCTCATTAATGTTAATTGTACATGATAGCATTGATTTGACTTAAAGACTAGAAATATTAACTTTGATTATCATAAAACATGTGATTCGGCAAACCCTGTATAAACCCTATCTCTAATTTCTGTATAATGGCGACTTATGATGCACCCTGTTGCTGATTATAAAGAACTGACATCAGAACTCAACTGTAATGACTTATCACAGTTGAGGTATGATGTCACAATGCTGCTGCCTGAGTCAGCAGCCCAGGTGAAAGGCAAATCAGGTCATGGAGCATAATTAAAGCAACTGTTTAAAGTATGAAAAAATTTTGCTTTTCTTCCTTCTGCTCCGTTTTTCTAGGTGTATGGTGACAAGCAGAAAGGAGATAATTATGGCAACATGTTTATTTTGTGTACTTCTTAGATAATTATAGAAAACTTTGAATCTTTCTGCATGCTTCTAATGTGCCTTTTTTTTAATAAAAAAAACTCTAACTTGTATTAAACTGCTTCTAATATCTCTTTTCAACAAATATCTAACAGCTTTTTAGATATTTTATTTATTCACTAGAGATTCTAATGTTATTCTTCATGTTTGCAACAGGCTATCTCTTTCATATTAAAGAGCTACAGACCAAGGATTTGAGGATTTAAGTGGCTGTGGGAAAGGTGATGGAGTGACCATATATACTAAAAATGACTAAGGGAAAATGTAAAACGCTCGAACGCGCATGGAGGAAGGAGTACTGTAGTAAGGTGAAGGAGGAGTACAAAAAAGAACGAAGCAATATCATGCTCTGATAAAGAAATCCAGACGTATTTTTTACACAGAAAAAATTGAAGGAGCCAGTAACTCATCCAAAGAAATGTTTACTTTACTTAAGTCCCTTAGAATACACATAGATAGAGACGACTCGAGCGCATCTATCGACAACTGTAATAAGATAGCCGAGTTCTTTTCAAATAAGGTGACTAAAATTTATGAAACTTTCCCTGCAGAGGCTCGACAGGGTACAGGCCTATTGCAAGAAAGTCAGGAATTTTTCGCAGGGGTGACTCTGGACACATTTGATGTGTTGGAAATCGATGAAATTACCGCCTTAGCTAATGGAATAAAATCTGGTTCCCCGCTTGATCCAGCCCAACCTAGAATAATAATGGAGGGAGCCAGTGTTATTATGCCGTATATAGCGGATCTTATCCAGCGCTCCTTTAAAACCGGCATGGTTCCTGCAAAATGGAAGCAGGCCATTGTCAAGCCTTTAAAGAAGAAGCCTTCATTAGATATAAATATTTTTGATAATCTTTGCCCGATTTCTCTCTTACCATTCGTGGCAAAAATTGCGGAGAAGATAGCAAACAAACAGCTGGTAGAACACTTAAATAGGAATGACATATTGCACCCCTCACAATCAGGCTGTAGGAGTGCTCATTCCACTGAGTCTGCGTTACTCATGGCGTCTGAAACTTTGAGAAAATATGCGGACGAGGGACAAACAGCCGCACTGATCCTGTTGGATCTCAGCGCGGCGTTTGACACCATTTCCCATAAAATGCTCCTGCATAGGCTAGAGGCGTGCGGTGTAAGAAACAGTGCACTCAAGTGGCTAGCATCGCTCCTCTCGTCAAGAAGTTTTCAAGTTTCACAACAATCACATTGCTCGAAGAGTTTTCCCTTGTCTCAGGGAGTACCACAGGGATCAGCTCTGAGCCCTACTCTTTTCAATGTGTACGTGGCACCTCTGGCAGAAAAAGTGGAGAAATATGAGATATCAATAGTGTCTTACGCAGACGACACGCAGTTGATTGTCTTGCTCTCCCAAAACAAGGACCAAGCAGCTGTTCATTTTTCTGAATGTCTAAAGGAAATAGCACTCTGGATGACAAATCAGTGCCTCAAACTAAATGGCAGCAAAACTGAGGTCCTGGTCGTAGGGAAAACACCATCTATTTGGTCAAGCGCATGGTGGCCTGACTCTCTGGGCACACTACCTATTCCTAAAGAGGAAGTAAAAATTCTTGGAATATGGTTCGATTCTGATTTGACATTCGAGATCCAAATCAGGAAGGTAGCTGGGAAATGCTATGCCACGATAAAAACTTTGCAAAAAATACTAGACTTATTACCGTCTAATACCAGGAAGACCATTGTTCACTCTGTGGTAACCTCTCAATTGGATTACGGAAATGTTTTATATCTTGGAGCCACCAAGAGGGACATGGCCAGACTGCAGAGAGTACAGAATGCAGCAGCTCGGCTGGTGCTGGGGCTGCCACGAAGAACCAATGCAAAAAAATCTCTGACAGCTCTCCACTGGCTTCCTGTGGAGAAGCGAGTAGTATTTAAGGCAATGTGTCATTGCCATCGAATTCTGCTAAAAAAAGGTCCTAGGTATCTGCAACCGTTAATCACGAAATACATACCAGGGCGCTGCCTTAGATCAATAGATAAGGACCTGGTGAACATACCAAGAATCTTTAGAGCCAGAATGGGCGAACGTTCATTCAGGTACCGAGCTGCAAAATTATGGAATAGCCTTCCTGTCAACCTAAGAAGAGAACAATGCGAAATTATATTTCGTAAGCTACTTAAAACTTGGCTATTTGTTCATCCACCTCTGGAATAATTTTTCCGCTATATTCCTTTCAATGGCATGCGTGCAGAAACCCATCTCTCTTCTCCTTGAACTCTCTCTAGCGCGGGGACACACCGGTAGGTGTAACCAGGCGCTATATAAATGTATAAATAAATAAAAATATTATAAAGAATAAAGTACCTCGTGCCGTATGTGATAAGGATATTGCAAATCACCTCAGTATTCCTTAACCTTTAAAAGGAACTAGGGCTGTACTCTCATGCCTCTATGTGGTCATGTAACTCCTCTGTGATTTGCAATAGCCTTGTAATGTATGGCAGGGATTACTTTATCCAATATGTATTACAAATGTATTTTATTGTTTTAATTAGGCATATATTTTATGGAACTTTGCATTAAATATTTTTTTCACTAAGCAGATGTGTATTTTTTAAGTTTTTCATTTGTTTAAAACTGTGGTGGTTATTATGATGATAATATAAAGAGTAGTAATATTATCAGCTTAGTCTCACTGACCAAATAAACTGTTTCACCTACATTTAGTTAGCCATATAATGATGTTGTGAGATTTGCATTGACTCCTCTATATCATGTGCAAACTTCATAGTGATAATTACTCAAACTAAATCTTCACATTAATGTAATTATATATTCAGACCATCAGTAACACTCACAGCTGTTATAGGTATATTCTGTAAATAGTTTATAGTATTCAAGAATCATAATCGTTGGTATCTAATATACTGAAACCACATGCAAATGTTGACCAGTCTGTTCATTTTTAGTTAATACCATTTCAAAATTATTAATAAATCATTATTCAAAATATAATAGAACAATTTCTTTGATTTTTTTTCATTTGCCAAATATATATTGTTAGCTATCTTTAATAATACATTGTCAAAAGTAAAATAAGTTTAACTGAGCTGATGTGATTAAGAATTCTGGTAATGTTATGTTATCAATTCAGTTGACCAGCAATATGACCTTAGCGCTGGGAGGCCTACGGGTAGCCATCGCGCTTTACAAATCCCATTTCATTCATTCATTCATGACCTGCTTTGAAGTTGGTGACCGACGTAATTCATATTAGTGAATGTAACTTATTTGCTCATCAAGTGGAAAATGTGAAGAACTACTTTCGTATGTTTGAAAATTAACTAAAGGCTTAAAAAAGGTAAATAAGGTCAGTGCGATGAGGTAACCAGAAGTTTAAGTTACTGGGCATGATTCCAAAAGGGAAATATATGTGCAGAATTCTCCTCACACCTAGATTTCTACCTACATGTTGGTGAAGAGTTTTGCCTGGATGGTATTCACCAATTCAGGGTGGAAATCTCAGCTTAGTAGTAGAATTTATGAGTCTCTGCCCCCTTAATGTGGGAGTGAACTCTCCTGCGGCCGAAATTACAACCATAAAGTTACAACTAGTACTACTACAGTTTGGGGAGTTGTCTATCCAGTGGCTGTCAAGTCACAGAACTCTGAATGGAAGGGAATATAACAAATAAACATGAACCAAATCTCAGACACCTGACACAGAACCCTTCAATCACAGAGAAATGTCCTATGCCCTGCCCTTTTCCCATGGACTGTCTCTGTAAGAGGCACTCCTACAGAATCCAGGATGCAGACTGCCAACTCAGGAGGAATAGGTACATTGGTATCAATGGCACTCTAAATATGAGGAACGTGAAAGCCACCACTTTTTGGTAGAAGCCCCACTACATCACACTCTAAATATTGCCCTTATGTTTTATTATCAGAATTTGACCCAGAGCAAGAGAGTGAGAAAGAGAGAGAGAACACTGGGAGAAAGAAGAAGTTAGAGAAAGGTGGGAAATAATGATAAGAGGAGGAAGATGGAATGAGAAACAACCTGTGAGAGTGAAAGAAAAAGACAGTAAGTGCAGGGTGGTGAAGAAACGACGTATGAACTAGAATCAAGACAAGGCAACCTTGGTATTCAGGGGCCCTGCTCTTCAGCAGTGAGGTCTGCCTTCTAAATAAAAGTGTTAGGCCCCTTTACTTATATTTTACATATGCACTGGATTTCTGCCACTATGCTGAGAAATGCATTTATCTGCATAATGTTGACAGAGCCCTGGGAATCATCCAAGGGTGACCCATGGAGATGGAATGCAAGACCCCAGACATCCAGTAAAGAAAACAGAGATGGCATGAGAGAGAAAAAATGAATAGCTGAGGAGTCCACAGTGTGCGTCAAGGGAACATATTCGTAAATGTAGCATATTCAAGCAAGAGTGAAAAGAACTCTTATTCTGTGCCTTCTTTCTGCAACTCTCATGACGTCATTACCAGCAGTAAAGGCAGAGGAATGTAGCAATAGAAGAAGAATACGCTTAGTAGAAAACCTAATATATTTATTGGAAACCTAGTTATAAAAAGTGATTTTCATGCTAAGACTGATAAAGAGTAAGTTACCTTAAACCAAAAGTGGCATTTTAGATTTCAGGTAAAATTCTGAATCAGACCAAAAACATGAATACTGTCACGAGCATTGGCTTCCATTGAGTAGAATATAGTGAGGTCATTTAGAAAATGTATGTGTGAGGGGGACTGGAATGCATATCTTATTGCTAGTGCTGGGAAGCAGAGGGATTGCACCATATCCCAGTTCCATCAGATGTTTCTGGGCAGATCTGGGCTTCAAGCTGACCCAGGGAAACATGCTGAATTGGTATTGGTGTTATTTTTCAACACCAGGACACAATTCAGCAGTGTCCAGGCACGAGGGGGTGTTCTTACTTACTTACACTTTCACTTGGGCCCCAAACAAAGGCATGACATAAAGGGCTGTCAGCCCTCCTTTTGTTTGAGAATACAACTGGATGTGAGCTATCTGGAACATAAGATCTAAATATTCATACAATGGAAGAAAACAATGATGCACAGCATGTAATCACTTCACAAGTACTTTTTAGAACCTAAGTTTTGGAGGCAGGTTTTTAACTTTGTTCAAGTCCATATGTAAGAGAAGTGCTTGCATTGTGAGAATGCAAGATTGTTCTGTCTGTATGAGTATTTATACAAATATTGATGTAAATGAGACACCCTTTTTTCTATTTGATTCTTCTAAAATGCTACTCGTCCTAGTGTAGGAATTCAGAGCTCTTTTCATCACACATAGAGGCACAATAAATCATACATGTATGCAAATCAGTGTACAGGAAATGTTACATAAGATGTTGAGGGCTATATTTTATAAGGTGTAGGAATCACATATGATCCATACTTGTGGGACTTTATGTATTAAGATTGAATGATTGGGAGAAACACAAAGTTGGGATTATGCAGTGATTGCGGTTGTGTGTACTAATGAGACTTTATTACCTCCAAAAGAACACTTCTTTGTAATCTTAGAATAACAACAGATTGAGAAAAATCAATAAGGATCTAAATCCATGAATTACAGTTTTCATGCAGTTCCTTGATGTAAAGGGAGCATTGAATTGCTATATTAGAAGGCTTGCAATTTATGTACTGGAAGTAACAAAATGATCTCAGTGTCAAAAGCAGTAGCCCACTTACCTATCTCAGTAAAAAAACAAATCTCTGATCTGCCTTTACGTGATGTGCTTTGCAGCAGGTACGTTAACCTTCTATGCTACTTTATGAGTCAAAACTGTAACTGGGCAAAACACAGAAGACTCCCAGAACTGTGCTAATCACTAGAGTTATTTTACCACCTTTCTAATCCCCTCCAAAGTGCTGAGCACAGAACGGTCTCTGTTGCAAGTATCTTATCCGTGAAATATATTTTAAAAGCAGCCTCTTTGTGACCAATTAAGCTAATCTAGAACAGATTTACTGTCACAAATGTCCTTGATTATAATTTCTTTGCAGCTGTGCTTTTTTTTAAATAAATGTATAAGCTGGCTGTCAGACTGTGCTTTCCAATCTCCTTCTATCGTGACTCCACCCCATTTCCTTTACCACACCTTGAGCCCCAATTTATGGGTTCCCGGAGTATTTCTTTTTTCCAATCCCAGCACTATTTTAATCATAAAATTATAAAACGCTTCTCTCCCCCTTAACACTGAAGAAGATCACGTGCAGGGCAAAAGTATTTTGTGCTACAGTCATTGTACTGACATTAACGTCACCTAATCCTTTAAAATGTGCACATACAAGCTATCAATGTTAGAAAAAACTATCCCCCCCATTACAAAGCGGTTCTCCCATTGTGTTGTCTTTCACGGTATTGGTGGCAACCAAAATGTGAGCATTTTCTTCACTGTATCAGCCCGCAGCCTAGGACTCCTTAACAATAGCTCTTGTCACTTGGGCCGACCCTCAGAACACGCGCATTGGCAGATGACACTTGCACGAAGTCTTTGGAAGTCAGAGGCCACAGATTGTCCCCAACTCCACAAACAAATGCTTTTTTAGTCAAAGAAGCAATTCCGCGATGCGTATCGATTGGGTAACATCACAGCTGCCTCTAATAAGTGGTATGGAAGGGATGCTTCTGTGGGGCTGGAATTAGTTTTCGATTGCCCGGCCACAGTGTTGGCACTCCTATTTGGCGGTGCCACCTTTTCTGATCAATACCGAACCGCCGCGCGGAGAGTAATTAGGCCTCAGCGCGCGGCGCAACAAAGATCTGTGTTGACTGCGATAGACAGAGCCAGGGAAAAGGTCACGCGGAATCAGCAGCCAACTAAAAGGTGATGGGCAAAGAAAAGACCCCTTGCCTGAGAAGTACTTAGCTCTTTTTTAATTACTGTAATTTTCAACAAAAGTCAGAGAGTGAGATGATGAACCGCAGCACTTTCCTCCCTGCTGTTCCTGATGAGCCTTGATAGGCCTCGAAATTACGCATTGACTCTCCGTTTGATTTCTCCCAGTGTTTAGTGCTAATAACCTGTAGGGCCTCTTTTTTTCCCTTCTTTGTACCTCTCAGTCCTAGTGTCACTGCAGTAATTACACTGTGTGAAATCCGTACTGCAATCACAGCTGCCTACTTGCAGCTTCGCAGGCCGGGTCAGGCTGGGGACCAGCACAATAAAAAGAGCTAATGGCTGAGAGCGAGAGGTACCTTCTTTTCGGGTTTGTTTGTTACAAGGATGCAAAAATGAATTTTAGCACGGTCTGTCAATATCACAAGGTAAAAGCCTTCCCCGAACCCCAGAGCTACTCTCAGGTGTTATGATTCTGGCATTCTTCACGCTGCTCTTAAACATGATATTAATCAAAATGAGAATGTAAATATTCTCTACAGTAATAATTATGTAAAATCAAGTGGCAGTTAAGTATAAATAGAGCTAAATGTGTGAGAAAGGGTTAGCCTTTACGCGGGGAAGCCTTGCGAATTGTAATATTCATTATTGGTAATAGAATTCAAAAAGGCAATTTAGAAATGACATGCCCCCAAGGGCCTTTCCCTCGCGTCGCTTGCCAGATTTGTAAGTTTGTGCCTCGTACAATGTGATCGCTGTTGGCCAAGCAGCACCCACCGGCGATGCCCGACAGTAACATTGTTGTGGGCAATGGTGCCATGGAGCGGCCCTCTGCTGCTCGTCCTGACAACATGGCATTTTGGACGCCAATTTCAGCCCCATGCCTGCAATCACTTCGAGGAGCAGGCCTCCCCAAAAAAGGCTCTTTCCGCAAAGGTTGCATTGGAAATGTGCGCATTTACCCCAGTTGTGTTTCACCCCTAACTGTGTTGTTGAAGAAACACCGAACACTCATTGACAGGACTGTGTTAATATTAACTGCTAATGAAGTGAGCCGCCGCGCACCGTGCCATTTTACGATAAAATTATATCAAAAAGGTCATTTTGAACACATTACGCACTCTATTATTTCAGCTATTTATTTACAATAAATAAATAAATGAATAAACGCCATTCAAGAGCCACAAGGCATTTGGAAGTTGAGTGCGGCTGCCAAGGTTTGAAATATTTCAAGAATCTGTATTTAAAGGCGAACGAAGAGTATACAGAAACGACTTAATTTTAGAAAATCACACACCAACACTCCATGCACGACGCCAAAACCCGTAGGAACATATTTGACAGAAAATTATTGAAGCATAACAACGCTGTCTGTTTGAGGTTTTACAAAATCTGCCTGTCTCAGTAAACAACCGACGCGAGCAGCTCCCTTCCCGGCCCTGCATCCGTATGTTTTTTTTGTAGCTTGCGTTCGATAATCAATAACAAATCATTCACTATGTTCTGCTACTGCAAGAAATAACAAGTGACATTTTTTGTTCCACCACAAAAGTAACAAAGCAGGGATAAGGTTTTAAAAACGTGGACTAAATGAATAAAAAAAGGTAATTAGGAATTCAAAAATCGAACATAGATGATAAGGGCTGACCGGAATCAACGCTCAGGCCCAGGAGCTCTTTGAGTGATTGTGACGGTTTCAGCTCTCTCGTCTCATTGGCTCATTATCTGTCCCAGGGGATGTCCAGTGTCGAAACATGTCTACCATCCGCCCAGCTGGTGGGACATTTTCTGTGCTTAGTGTCGACTCCAATTTTGCCATTTCCATTCATAGAACCGCATTAACTGAAAATGTAATTAGCATTTATATTTACAAGTTAGGAAGTGAGCGAACACACCTCTAGAGCAACGCCTTATGGGGAAAAAAACTGCTTTTACAAACCAACATTCCTCCTCGATTTTATCTGGTTAACTAGAAATGTTTGTATCTATTTCATACATTTATGGATATAATCTTATCACAGTAAACTGAGATTGCAATGTTTTATTATTTTAAAGCAAGCAAAAAGAGCAAAATATAAAGTTGCTTATATTTTGTAGGTTGCAAAGCAAATATTTACTTTAAGTAAGTGTTTCTTGTTTCCCTGCAAAAGCAGAATTACCAAAAACAATTACATTTATCTTTTCTCCCCTCTGTGGAAATGTAGCAGTCGATTTAAAACTCAGATCTAAGCCAATACAAGTGAGCAATGCCTTGTGCTGCTAGCACAGCAGACGGGTGAGCTTCAGCAGTCTCCAGAAGTGTCAGACCTCACCCACCACAATGAATCAATGTTTGTGGCCCACCAATCTCAGAAGCCATTCTTTCAAAGAACAACACATATTGGCCACGTTCCTGCTTAAAACCCTCTAATCACCTAAAGTCTGTGAATATGGTCACAATCGTTTTCCTATAGACAATCTTGGGAAGGGAATTCAAATCTAATCCAATAGTAAATATTTGAGCATGAGGAGCCAACCAAAGGTAGCGAAAAAGCACTGCACACGCCACCAGATTACCAGACACAATGGAATGCAATTTAAGTAATAGAAATTCCTATAATTACAGAGTGTGATCCCTCCTAGTTTGAAACAACATCCCCATAAAATAAAGAGAATCACCTTTAGCACTATTTAGAGTACTTTAAATATGGTTAAACACACCACACACAAATTAAATACACAGATAATCAGCGGAGGACCTACATATATTTATACACAGTCTACTCAAAACAAATGTAGAACAAAGACTCTGAAAGCCTCGTCCTCATTGCCTCTTCCAAAGAAAAGAGTTCCATGTAAGACTTGAGAAGTTAACTCTTCAGCGGGACTAACCTAGTCCCAGTATCCGACCCACGGTCAATGGTGGTCAGCCTGAACTTGTGACGTTCTACCGGTCAAGCGTGACCAATAACCATGAGTGACACTTTCTGCTTTTGTTGTAATTCTCCCTAAAATCTTGAACATTTTATATCTCTGGTTCTAGTAATTGAATTTTGTGTAGTTTGGTGCCACTCTATCAATTAAAATTACTCTATTTTTCTTAAAACTGCTTCTGTCTAATAAGCACTGCAGCCCATATATTCTACACAAAGAATGACAATGGTTCAATAAATATTGGAACGTCTCCTTGTGTATTTCTTGTGTAACTCTCTGGGTATCCACAAGTTACTGAGCGGAATACCACTGAGGTCCACCCCACAGCCTCCAAGACAATGCCCCATTAAAAATGAGGCTACAAACAAGTTAGGGAAATTCTCCAACAGCTTGAATACCAGGGTCTAATAAAAAGTTGCATCTCTTCAATGAATAATCCCTTGTTTCCCAAAGTGAAACCTGATCATTCATATCTAGTATTAGATTACAGACACTTGAACACAGCTACTCACACATTTACAGTACTAAACACGCACAAAGCAGCACTAATGAACAACATAGTGAGGGAAAAATACAAAACCATACTAGATGTCTCAAATTAATTTTTCTGCCAAAATATAGTGCCTGAAAGCAGGTATTTGACTGCATTGTCCACGCTGGTTTCTCAGAGGCAATTTAGTTGATTGCCTCAGTGGTATAAGAATAGTCCCGGGCTGTTTTTGGCTAGAGTAATAGAACTTCTACAATATTTTGATGACCAGGCATTGTCCTATGTTCATGACATATACTTGACGAATTATGTCCTTTCAGTACACTTGACGAGAGTAGATCACATAGTTCTGGTTTTGCTCACATGGGCTACAAATTTGAGTAAAAAAAATCAAAGATTGCCAACCTCAATGTCCTCTTTCTAGGAAACGAGCTGTCAAGTAGCCCTGCAACACATTTCATAGATAAATGTGTGCTCCTACAACCGCCAACTATGTTGAAGAGGTTACAGTCCATATTGGGATTCCTCAATGTTGGGAGAATTTATATTCCAGATTACACAGAATGGGTTAAACTAGAATCACAATGGTTCAATAAATATTGGAACAACGCTTAGAGTATTTCTTGTGTATCTCTCTGGGTATCCATGAGTGACTGAGTGAAAAGGTTCTAGATCTGTAACCATGATTCCTTGTGGAGTCAGGGTTGTCATGTTCTAAGTTTTCCCAATCCATTTGTTACCTTCTTAAGTTTAGGGGTACTTATGGTGGCACTGTGAGCTAGCAGGACTTTAGGCCAACATGTCCTGAGGGGGTGCATAGCATCAGTCTGGCACCATCTCAACATTTATGTTGTAAACAAACACACAGTTCCTGCTGAGAAACTGGAAACCATACAACAGTGGCTCTGTGTTTGTGATCATGTTGAACTTCCAGAATCCCAAAATCATATAGGCTTGTGCATGAAATATGCTTTTCAGAAGGACAAACTGGAATTCTGGCATTCCTATAACTGGTGTGTTGTGTCCAACAATGTTAAGATGGACAGATCTTGTCAGTTTTGAAGACTGTTTTTGGAAAGGAAGGACTTTACTTTCTGAAGCAGAGATCATGTGGTTTGCATATTTGTCAGTCTTGAATCAGAGGGAATATTCAGTACAAATGCCAACAGATACCCCACTCTGCTAAGCCATCTAGATACATTGATGAGAGCCAGCCCTCAACTTGTTATTGTTTAGTCTTGGGTGCATTGAGGATAAATTACATTTGCACCGATCTAACTTTCAAGCTGGTGTTAGACATCCAATCTTTGAAGATGGTGATGTATACCCCGAGAAAAAATATATCAGAATATAACCAAAGAATATATATTTTATTTTTTGGGGTACTCTGGACATAATTGAAAAGCAGAACATGGGATTTTTTTAAACCATGTTTCATACATCCTGAATGATTTTGCTACATGTTTCTTCTGTGTCATCAGCCTTCCCCAGGGCACATGCAATCCATACCCTAACTGAAAAAGTATTCTCATGCTATGCAGTAGAATCCTAAAGCTCTACTATCTTTTCTCAGGATATACATCACCATTTTCAAAGATTGGATGTCTAACACCAGCTTGAAAGTCGACAGTACAAATTTAAATTGTCCTCAATGTACTCAAGACTAAACAATAACAAGTTGAGGGCTGGCTCTCATCAATGTATCGGGATGGCTTAGCAGAGTGGCATATTGTTTGGCATTTGGACTGAATATTCCCTTTGCTTCAAGACTGACATACATGCAATCCACGTGATTTCTGCTTCGGGGAGTAAAGTCCTTCCTCTGCAAAAGCAGTGTTCAAAACTGACAAGATCTGATCCATTTTAACATTGTTTGACACAATACACCTGTGATAGGAAAGCCAGAATTCCACGTTGTCCTTCTGAAAAGCATCTTTCATGCACAAGCCTGTATGGTTTTGGGATTCTGGAAATTCAACATGATCACAAATGCAGAGCCACAGTTTTACGGTTTCCACTTTCTTAGTAGGAACTGTTTGTTTGTTGACAACATAGATGTTGGGATGGTGCCAGACTGATGTTATGCACCTCCTCAGGATATGTTGGCCTAAAGTCCTGCTAAATATATGTCATCAACATAGGACAATGCCTGGTCATTAAATTATCCTAGAAGTTCTGCTACTCTAGCCAAAAACAGCCCAGGGCTATTCCTATACCCCGAGGCAATCAATCGATTTGCCTTTGAGAACCCAGCATGGAAAAAGTAGTCAAATACCTGCTTTCAGGCACTATATTTTGGCAGAAAAATACATTTGAGATATCTAGTGTGGTTTTGTATTTTTTCCTCACTATGTTTTCATTAATGCCACTCTGTGCTTGTTTTGTACTGCAAATGTGCGAGTAGCTGTGTTCAATTGTCTGTAATCTAATATTAGATATGAATGGTCAGGTTTCATTACGGGAAGCAAGGGATTATTCATTGAAGAGGTACAACTTTTTATTAGACCCTGTAATTCAAGTTGTTGGAGAATTTCCCCAACTTGTTTTTAGCCTAATTTTTAATGGGGTATTGTCTTTGAGGCTGTGGGGTGGACCTCAATGGTATTTCGCTTAATCACTCGTGGATCCCCAGAGGTACCCAAGAAATACACAAGGAGGCGTGCCAATATTTATTGAACCATTGTGATTCTTGTGTAGAATATATGCGCTGCAATGATTAATAGACAGAATCAGATAAAAGTGATTAGCAGTATGAGAACAGTAAAACGGATGACAATTCTACCATTGTGCTAAAACAGCGTATATATCCTGTCATATAAGCACTGTGTATAGTGTACTCCTACTATGCACTCCCTAACTTAGTTGCCTGGGGTTTGTGATCTGCCAAAATCTCCTATTCAATGAGCTAACTCCTCATTACTTGTGGGTGAATGTGTTCAGGTCCCCGTCTTGGTCACAAGTTGGACAACCCTCCTCGCAGTGGGTAAACAGGAGTCAGCTGGGCTGAAACTCCGACAACAGCGGCCTCGTAGTGGCAGCAGAGTGCTCCTCTGATTTGAACGCCGAAATGCGTGTGTATAAAAAATAGCAGTGGCTTCAGCCGGGCTGACATTGTTTATCCTCTTGTGATAGGGATGATGCCTTATGGACGAATAACAAACATCAACATTTGCACAATGTACTAAATGTTCAAGGTGTCGTGATAGTGTACTTATGAAGCAAAAATGTAATTAATGTGGTTTCAGAGAAACTAATCCTGCACTGTCAAACAAGCAAATGTGTGTCAAAAGTCAGCGTGTAAAAAATAAGGCAACTTAGGAAAAGTGTGCATGTAAAATGGCAGAGTTTCTTCCCGGTCCTAACCCAGCCACATGACACCACATTACCTTCAAGACAAGCTGCATCATTTACAAATTACCCAACAAGAAGATCCCTCTTTTCCCAGTTTGAAACATCTGAATCTTACAATAAGACATGCCTAGAATCAAAAAGTTGCAAGAAGGAGAAACCGAGACAGCAAGCCTTCTCGTT
Source organism: Triturus cristatus (assembly GCF_964204655.1). Lineage (NCBI taxonomy): Eukaryota > Metazoa > Chordata > Amphibia > Caudata > Salamandridae > Triturus > Triturus cristatus. The sequence continues at coordinate 551,855,802 of NC_140584.1, forward strand.
TCCACAAAATAATTTAGAAGAAGATCCAATCATGAAAGCAGAAGAAGACACATGAGATATGTAATTTGAAGTGATGACAACATGAGATTGTATTTCACGCCTAAAACCAATAAAATATGTTTAAAAAAAATGAAAGCAGGTGAAGACACTTCTGAATGCATAGCTTCACATATCCCATTATCCCCCATTTACCACATCTTTACCCTCGTAAAATCCCTGCACAAAATTAAATGTCCATATGTTTAGCATTCTGTCCTCTATTGGATTAATCTGTTAAATCACTTTAAAGATAAAGACAGGTCTAGAGATGCGCAAGAGGCTATGCTCTTTTTGGAAATTATCAATAGTTTCTCAGAGTTGTTCAGTTGAGAATTTGGGAGGAGCAGTCTAGGTTTATTCCTAATAGAAAGTCATTTACTTCCTTCTTGTGACACACATTTTATGTTTTCCTTGAACTTTTGAACAAAATATTCAGAATTTTTCAGGAGAAGTTGCAATTGTTGCACACAGTTTCTGTGAGCTTGGGATTGTGGCTTTCTGTAAGACAGACTTAAAGTGCCCTAGGTGCGACAGGTGTGCCCAGATATGGGTCCCTTGTTCACTGTGCCACAGGACTCAAGCTATTCCTCACTTCAAGGCCTAACTATACTGAAACTGTTCTGGTTTGCCCGTGTTCCTGCTCAAAGAGTACCTGGCAGTTTGTGATGGGTATGGGGACGATGTGCTGCATTTATTGTGCAGATGGACATTTTGATGCCTGCTGTAGCGCCTAATTAAACAATACTGTAGTTGGAGGCAGTGAAGCACCCATGGACAGGGCAGGGAGGACAACCAGGGGTGGGGGTGCACCCAATAAAAAAAAGAAAAATGGTAATCACCTTGGGGCAAACAGCAGTGCCAAGAGTTGGTCCGTGTTTGCTGCGTGGTGAAAAGTTTGCAAATTTTAATGCTGCACTTCTCCTATTAGAGCAGGCCAAAGCTGATTTGCGTTTGCCTAGTTCCTGTCTGAGGTGGAATGGTATGGAAGAATACAATGGCCTGAGATTCAGCCCTAAGTAATTACAGGTGGCTGAGATTATTTCAAACTTTCCACGCATCACTTTTATGTTTTCCTTATATTTTGCTCGTGCTATCTACAGCAGCCTTTGAGTATTTTCTTTGTCTAATCATTTTAAGAGAGGGAAGTTGGCATGACAATCTGACCATAATACATAAATCTAATATTCTAGTTCCAGTGTATGTCCCTATATTTGGGTCATGTTCTGATAGAAAATGACATTTTTGTATTTTTATGTGACTATTGATCTTTAGGGGTCTATACATCAGATGATCAGATGAAGATAGTAACTGGCACTAATAAAGATTTTCCTTTACCCTTAAAAGCAAATCTTAGCTCCCTCCTAGTTTCAACAAACGTATGTATTTTGTTGGTATTAGGTATGATAAAATTAGTTCACATGCCTCGTCGAACCAAGTTTCAGTAATAAACAAAATAACTTGTTGTCTACCATAAAGTTCTGCAATGTGTGTCTAGGTTTTCCCACAGAGTTTATGGTAAAGAGTACATATGTGTTGAGGGTCTCTCAGGTGGCATGTGCACCGCTCCAGTAGGGAAGTGAAGGGGAGAGGAAGGATAAGGTTTATTCTGGCAGGATGGAGCTTTGGATACTTCTCCCTGTCCAAAAAACATGGGATTGAAGTTAGGCTGCTGCAGCAGCCAAAGCCTCATGTGTGTTTCAGGCAAGAATTACTGGCCATCATTTCTTTATGGTTTTCCTATACCCAGAAAAACCACTTGTGGAAAATCCTACCTATTCTGAATTGGGGAAAGTTAAATTGTGTGCAGTATTTCCACTCCACCTTTATTAGAATTGGTACTAAGTGATGACTTACATATTGTAGAAAAGCAGTTACTTTTTTAGCACGTGTTATTTCTGAGTTTTGAGTTGCATCCAAGAAGGCCACAAATGTGTAACTCGAACCATATATTTTCAGTAGCACCTACGGGTGGTGTAATTGTATATTACAGCTCATGTGACATTTAACTTCCATGCAATGCTGCACTTCCTACACCTACTTAAAATGGCCTGAGCAGAAAATTATAGAATGCAACTATATAAGGCAACTGGAGCACATTTTGTTCCTCATATTGAAGGGACAGAGCACAGGCACTGTGAAACTGAAAGTCAGTGTGACGTTAAGCAGATTCATAATACCCGCAATAACTATTCCGTGAAAAGGTGTACAGAGATCTTGTGGATAAGGCAACATTGCGATATTACCCTGTTACCATTTCAATTACCTTGCCCACCTCGTTGCTAAATAGAGACGGGGCTTCGGAGTAAATGCAGGACCAATATTGATATAGCTGTTGGTAATTGTCTAGGGCTATCAACGTTCCTTGAGAAGAGATCTGAAATTTCTAGTCGCAGTCCAAGAGAATGATCGTAACCAGGACTACATACTTGTTATGTTGCTAATGTTCTTTCGTTTATGATGTAATAACATTCTTTAAAGGGCTGCATGTTTGGGCAGCAAATAAAAGTATTTGCATAATGCTAGCCTCCGAATGTCTTTAATGAAATCAAGATTCTCTCTGCATAATAATTGGAGAATCGTCATTCTTCAGAGTAATATTGATTTCACAAGGGCACCTTTTCTTCTCCCCAGTACTGCACAGGTTCAGGTGGCCTTAGACAAACTTGAATTCGGCACGCCACTAACATCAACACTGGGTGCTTATATCAGAGTTACTGAGCTTGAGAATAAGTGTTCATTGTATTCTGTCACCTCAGATTGAATCAGTCTACTAGTAATACCTGTTTGTAGAAATTCACTCTAATTCATACCTGACTTGTGTAGGATCCTTCTAAGGAGTGTTGCAACTGGGTTCCGCCCATTCGGTATGCCTGGATTTTTTTGCGTTATGGATCACCCTGTTTTGGACATTTTACTGTTGTTGGGTCTCACTACACGTGTCTTTCCCACAGTAATCACATGGCAACTGGGCTGCTTGTGTTTACCACTAGTGTTTTCCTTTAAAATATAATGCCACTGCGATTCAGCAAGTGTAAGAGGCACCTGGCTGGTTACAGATGAACACGTATACACATGTGTGTGCACATGTGTGAGGGCTGCACAACTTAAACTACTGTCAGACGCAATCCGGTAACTGCGCAGATGAAGCCCGGAACAGAGGAGACTCTGCAGGATTAGATGTTGACCTGGGGTAGGCCTTATATTGTTAGTGTACACTAATAGGGAAATTCAGTGAGATTTATTCTTTTGTCTTAAGTGACACTTTTTTACCCACATTTTGGGAAAACTGCTTTAGAATGCTGTTTCACTTCCTTTAGTCGTACAAAGTCCAGTGGCGTATCAAAATGTGGTGGGGTGTATCCTGTGTGAGAAAATAAAATCTGCAGGTTCTCAAAATGTATCTGTACAACTTATAGGTCATCCAGAATTGTCATATTTCTCTGGCTCAGCTCAGGATCAGAGCCCAGGCCTTTTCCCACCCTGCTGTGCCAAGTTAAATACATTTCTCCCCAGCAGCAGTAACAAAGGGAGCAATTAACAGTGCTTCACTCAGCTCCTGAGGAGGATGGGGTGGGGCTGAAGTATCTGCATCAATGAATCAGCTGTCATACAATACCAGGGACGGGCTTGGCTAAGCCCCCTGATCAAAGGAGGGAGTCCAGACCTCTGGAGCTAACACAGGAGGGGGCTCCTCCTTGAAGGTTTGGTGAGAAAAGTTCTGTCAGTGATGTTGCTGGACCCTGGGACTGCAGTGGACAACTGGAAGGAGGAATCCCCTGATGCCCAGGAAGGACTAAGGACTCTGCCCAGTTGACCCCAGGACCAGTGGGTCTCTCCAAGTGCCAGTGAGGCTGGCCACCTTATACCCCCTTAGAACCATTTGGGAGAAAGCTGTGGACGTTTGCGTCCAAAGACAAAGACCAGGAGGAACCCTGGAGCGGGGAGCCAGGAGAACTAGCTCCCTGTGCATTGCACTTCTGTGGAGGTGTGGAGGTCTGCTGAAACTGCCCCTGGTGGCTAGAGCTAGTCACCAGGTGTAAAATGAGCGCAGGATCACCCAGATGAGCCCAACAAGACCTGAGTGATGGCATTTGGAAGATTGGCAACCTTTCCCTTTTTCCCAAATTGAGCACATGGGGCTCCCCTGCAGTTTCTGCGAATTACCTCCTGCATGGGCCAGGGTCCTGCGGTCGGCTCATGAAGATTTTGTCTAATTTTTCCAGGGTGGTGGCATGCTTGGGGTCTCAAGACAAGAAGTGAAGGGGGAGTGCCATTGCATGCCCCCTCAGTAGTGGTGGACCTGCCCCTCTTCCTGTACCCATGTCCAGGGGAGTTGGCAGCAACCGCGAGAGAAGAGATTGGTAAGGAGAAGCTGCAGTAATGCGGCGGTTTCAGGGGAAGCTAGAGGTGGGCTCCTTCAGCTGCGACCAACATTTAGGAAGCACCCAGGTACCCACAACAAAAAGAAAAACAGAAGGGAGATGCCGCACAGCAAAGAAACTTCAGCAGCTCTCTCTGGGGCAGTGGGAGAGCTGCTCAACGGATATTCACCACTCTGGCTGGAGTGCCCCATTATACCCTGTGGGGCTTTTTCATTTGCATGCTTTCCCAACTCCTGGTGGCCCCAGGATGGCAGAGGCACCATCAACATTATAAAGAAAATGTGGGGGGGGGGGGGGATGCCCCCCCCAAGAAATGCTTGAAAAGGACTGACCCTATTATTGCAGGGTCATAGAAAGCAGGACTCCTCTGAAATTTATATTAAATGTTTCAAAGCACTCCAAATGCTGGAGCTTTGGCTCTACAGCTGGGAGTGTAATATTCTCTAGGGGCTTGTGTTATTGCAGCATTTATGGTGACCTGAAAATGTTTAAGAAGGTACATGTTGTACTGCACTCTCTAGAGGATGAGTCTATGGTTGCATGTTATGTAATCAAAATGTGATGCCCTCTGTGGGCTGTTTTTATGGTTGCGTTTTTATGGTTGGAAAGTATATAAAAACACACAGACACATGTTTTGCTAATTTTAAGATGTGTTCTTGCTGTAATAATGTTGACAGTGATTATGGATCACTGTGAATATGCTTTTTTAACAGTTTTAAGTGCATTTGCACATGATTATTACTGATCATGGCGTTTACGTACACAATTATATCTTTAGCATGTGGTTTGGTGATCCTAAACCTTTGACCAAGCCAGTAAACTTGCCTTATATGTTTGTGTCACCTTTTGGTGGGGGAGGGTCAGAGGTTATTGTGGAATGTCATCTATGGTATTTCCATCTGCCAATGTACATAACTGTAAATTACTGCTCGCATTTAGTAGTGTGAGTCAGTGGTGGCTGGTAACCTGAATAACTGGTGAGGCAAGCACATCAGTTATTTGATGCACTGACCAGCAATGCCTTTAAGTTTAACGCTAAAGCTGTTAGTCATTGCTCGTTATAAAAAGTGTCTGTAACAAATTCCGACTGAGAGCTCTTTGGCGTAGAAGCTGAAGGCAGTACAAGTTTCTTGCAGGGCTTGTCAGTTGGTCATAAATATAAAAATGTACTTACCCACAGCATGCACTGGCTCACCTCCTCCGTTCCTCATGCATCCAGTCCATTAGTGCTGGTCTGAAACAGTTCTCAACCCCAATTCAGACACTGCTCTCATGCTTCTAATAAGGTTAAGCAGCATGAGAGCAGGGCCAGGATTGTTTGGCGCAGGCTGCCTCAACCCTCCCTCAAGCACTGTGCCTGCTCCCTACCCAGCTGTCTGAGACAGCTGGGTGGTGAGGTTTAAAGTATGGATGTCAGGCTGGCCGTCGCAAGACAGCCAGCCAAAGTGACATGCGCACTACAAAGTGGAGCGAACACCACTCCTCTGCTGCCAGTTAGTAGCAGTGCTCCCACCCCAATACAAACACAGCTCGGGCTGGGAGCATTGAAAAATAAAAAGGAAATAAATTAATTTTATTACCATTTTATTTTTCACCTTTGCTTTGTAAGGGGGTGATGCCCCTCCACCCTAATGGAGGGGCTGTCGCTGGTGTGTGTGTAATAAATGTACTTTTCCCTTTTCTAAAGCAAAAGCAATGACTGGACAATCATTTATTGAGTGTTATTTGTGCGTGCCTGTGAATGGTGATAACTAGCCCACATCACCTTCCCTGAGTAGGCTGTGGACTGCTCTGCCTCGCTACTCTGAGAGAATCAAGCACTACAATGGGGTTCTTGGTTCCCAGTAATGGGAAATTGTGGACCTAATACTTGAGCAGGCCACACAACTAATAAGCCAATTTCCCTCATGGAGCTAAGGCACTTATTTTTCCAATTTAGAAATATAAAACTTCCACCCACGATGCAAAGGTAGTTTGTGATTGTTTTGTACCTTTACCAGAACTAGCACTTAATTATTGTGTACAGGTGTGCCCAGAAAGGTCTTGAGATTATGGCTTAACATGTTCACTAGTATGAAGTGCTTCAACACTATGGGTGGATGAAATATGCTGCCTCTTATGGGAGGACTGCAATTGCATCACTTTTGTTGCTGGGCACAATGAACTTAACATATAGGGGAAATTATTGTTCCACCAGCCAATTTGCTCTTTGTAGAAAGCAGGAGACATTGGTCACTACGAAATGGCATTGATTCACACCTAATTTAAAAAAAAAATTAATTAAAAATTCATCTTTGTATGTGCATGAATAACTTTCTAACTTTTCATATATCATGTTTTACTTTGTTGATCATCTAATGAATAATTAGAACATTAAAAAAATGTATTGTGAGTTTAAAGCTTATAAATAAATGTACTTGTTTGTATAAGAGATGTAAAAAGGGTTGGATTGATTCACAAAAATAAACTAGTGATGTTTTAGCCTAGAAAGGTTTTCATTGTTGGCTAAAAGATGTATATATGCATATACATTTGTAAGGAATTAAATATTTAAGATTTGTTTTCAAAATTGGCACCATTTGCTAAAATGTTATAAATATTCCTTCACACCTTTTATTAATTTCCCAATGTTTATTATAATGTTCTGGAAGTTGGGTGCTGCTTTGAACAAAGAAAGCAACGTTTTAAGGTAAAAATCCTTTTTTAACATAGTGACAAGCAACTCCCAACTTTTAAAAACATCTTTTGTGTCATGTGGCATAAGAGGAGATTTTCCTGAGCAATTTCTATTACAGGAGTTCTGTTTTTGGATCACAACCTAATCCAACAGAATTCCCACAGAAAAAAAGCTTACAGTCTTCAATATCGTCGTGGTAAAATTAAATGTTGAGGATGCAAATGTTTTTTTTTCCATTTTGGGACCTTCAGGTTTCAAATTCTTTCCCACAAACCATTAATTGTATTTATAACTATCACATTTTGTGGAAACCACCTAAGGGCTATGTTTTTAATAAAAATCCCTTTTCTACTTTTGTTAGACATGCGAGGCAGTTTAGCATAGATTTTGCATTCTTTCCAGGCAATATGTCCTTTGGCTTGATTATTTTATCAATTTAAAGTTGTAAATAACTATTTAGGAGGCCATGATTAGAGCATTGAACCCTACAATCTCGGAGGTCTTGAGAGGAGCATTGATTGCTAACCTTGAGGAGGCCAATAAAGGAACACGGAGCCCGGAAATCTAGAATTTTATGAAAACTGCATGGATCCATATATTCTAGGAGACCATGAAGAAAGCATGCTATCCTAAAATCTAGGAGGCCATTAAATTAGTATGGAATCAATTGACTCTTTCGTTTTTCTGTTGATATGCACAATGACACACTTGTTTGTGCATTCACTTCGTGCTGGTAGAGCTTAACCAACTGTCTGGATTTTTTTATATTGAATTATGGATTGGTTGTTTATTTGTATATTCTTTGTGTTGAAAAGTGCCAGAGCTTCTGTAAAAGGAAAAAAGAATCTTGAGGACGTCACCTAGTAGTATCCCCAATTACTGAAAAAGGCAATGATATGGCCCTTTGTTAGTGTATGGGGAGCGCTCCAGCTGGCACAATGTAATTTTACTTGAAAAACTGTACAATCCTATACTGTTCCTCTTTGTGTGTTTTTCAGTCCCACATGTCCTTGTGGCTGGTGTACCATATTATGATTTAATGCATCCTAACCCTTTATGTTAATGCCTTTGGCATTCCTGGAATTAGATACCCCCTATTTGTACTAACATTGTTTGTTTATGATATGTGGCATGTAGTGCAGAACAAGTGATAGTTACATTGTGAGTTACATTTGCTGTACCGGATTTCGAACTGTGACCCAAACATGTTTTGAATGTTCAGCCTGTGAACTTCTAAAGTTAGTAGCATCCACTGCTGAGCTATTTCTTGAGCATGTTTTGCAGCTATCTGATATTTTCAAATTTTTAAGTTCTACAATGTGAAAACCACCTTGTTGTTGTTTCCTGTCAAAGGAATGTCTTATGGTTTATTTTTAATGTTCAGGTGATATGTAGGTGATTTCCACTATATGCAATAGAGGTACAATCCGTTCCCTTTTTGGGCAATTTAGAGCACTCTACAAAAGTATTATAATCGGCATGTGTACGTGGTTGAGGGTTGCCTGTTTTAATGGGTGGAAGTTATAGCACTAACATCTATAAATTGAATTTTATTCACGTATATGTTTTGTCACATTGTCTTATTCATTACAGCTTTCATGTATTGTATTGAGTTGTAATTGTATTTAAATAGCGCTTACTACCCTTGACGAGGCGCAAATTACTTTACTTTGAGTAGTATATATATATATATATATATATATCGTGTATAATATTTTGTCAACATCATGAAACATTTTTCTACGTATAGGTCTCAAACATTAAATTCATTTTTTGAAATATTATCATTTCCATTACCAAACTTAACGTTTCATATGACTTGCCTTTTGCTAGATTTTTTTTAATGCATGCTTTAATTCACAACCTTCCACATCGCAGATTTGACTTGCAGCTTGTCTAGGTCCTCAGCTATATTTAAGATTCGTCAGACAGAAAAAAGAGTTGTGGGCGGCTATAATGTATAAGGTGTCAATAAGATGCAAGGACAGTAATTACAGATCATAAAAGCAACAAACAATGTTGAACCAAAAAGTACCAAGTTGAACACTTGCTTGCATTTCATCTTATTTCTGACACAGTAACTAACAATCCAAGTGCTTTTTGCTTCTCTTTGAGAGAGATTGTGTGCATATATGTGAGAACATTTATATACTTCCTTGGAAAACATAATCTATAACATCAATATGACTAAACATATTTTATTCTGAATATTGTAATTAACCTACCTCTCCCAAAAAATTTTTTTATGTGCAGATAAATGTGGCACTCCATGGAGACACTGGAAAAGTTTCTCAAAAATCAATCCTTTCAATGTCTGCAGAGGAACTCCATGCAACATATGAAGACGTAAGAATATAATGTTCTTAAAAACATTTGTAAACTAATAGTATTCCAAGGGTCTAGTACTTCATAAATGTGTGAAGAAGAAATGCTAAATATAATCAAATTGTGTTAATTAACACATTTGTTTGATTTTTGACCAGCTAGGGACAGTTCTATCTTTTTTGAAGAGGGCAGATTCTTTCTGTAGAATTAGAAATCAAGCTACACTATATTATATATATGTGGCTTACAGTGACTGAAAGCTCAGGGAATATTTTTTTATGTTTGTTACATTAGAGTTGTTTGATCTATCACAGGCTCAACAATAGATTGCAATATTTACTACACATACAAAATGTATGTTTTGACCAAGTTGCATAGCCCAACCTTTGTCATGTTTACTTTTTGTTTACGTTACACTGTTCTCTCATGATGAAGCAAAGCAAGCAAACATTTAGAGAGACAATCCGATATTATTCGGTACCACATTTAACAAGCTATTGCCTATTTTTATTTCAGCTACATCGCAAATGTAACTAATGAGACCTGGATTTTTTGTGTGCCACAGTAGTACATGAGAGTTAAGAGTTAAAGGGCCAGATGTACAAAGCCATTTAGCATTTCTTCATGGACCAAATCACTATTTCGGGCTATCAAGAAATGTTAAGTTGGCTTTTTGTCTGCACACAGCCCTTTAAGCGGTTGCAAATTACGATTTCTATCCAGTAGAAATAGTTATTTGCGATCTCCTAAATAGGAAATCACAAATAGGGATTACCTATTTGCTATTCCTATGCACATGTACAAAGCATTCCCTAAATGTGAATTGGACATTTAGGAAATGCAATTACCATCGACTTCAAGTCGATGGTAACCATGTGCAATTTAAAAAACACACCCAAATATGTTTTTTTTAAGTGTGATAGAGCGTACACCTCTAGGGCATATGTGTCATCTACATGAGCATCACTATTTTTGGGGTGCATCACGAGGGGCTGTATGCCCATAGCCATCCTTGGTTTAGCATTTCCAAAATAGGAAATTGCTATTTTGGAAATGCTGAACCAGCCCATTGGAAATCATAGCATGGGATTTCCTATTTGCGATTTCCTAATAGCGAATCCTATTTTGCAGGAATTGCCATTAGGAAATCGGATATTTCATACATATAATTTTGCATTTCCTAAATAGTGTTTTCTAAGGAGTCACTATTTAGGAAATGCCAAATTGCATTTTCGTCAGCCGCCGTCGGTAGTGGGAGTACCTGCCGGGCGGTGACGTGGGGAGGGGCTGGGTGGGGGGTAGTAAACTATGGATTACGGAGGTTTACAGGTAAGTAAACTTAAAAATAAATAAAACGAATTTCGTTGCATGCACTGCATCCCCAAATGCGATACTGTGCGCGCCACGAAATTTGTTTTATTTATTTATATGTTTACTTACCTGTAAACCTCCGTAATCCGTAGTTTACTACCCCCCACCCTGCCCCACCCCCTCCCCACGTCACCGCCCGGCAGGTACTCCCACTACCGACCACGGCAGATTTTCGTACATCTGACCCAAAATCCTCCATGGCTTTTCCAACAGCTCAGTCACAAACATACTCCCACAATTTAGCTCCAAATGATTTTTCTGCCAAATATATATATTTATATATATATATATATATATATATATATATATGTAAACACAAGGTAACTCACATGAGATGCACTCGAGACAAGCGACAGGTTACCAGCCTTTTATTTCAGGTACAGTTGTGCAATGAGTGCTGGTTTAATAGAGCAGCTTTCCAACCAGCCTGACGCGTTTCAGGCTTCCCCTTTCTCAAAGGCTTGTGGTAAGTTCGTGCTATGGCGTGCAGCAACTCCCATAAGTACAATAATGTCACGCCCCTTAATTCGGCAAATTCAAGACTCCTGGGAGTTGTAGTGCACAAACATTCACTCCATATTTCGGCGCACTAATGACTGCTTTCGATGAAGCCCCCACTGGGCCCCCGCAACCATACACAACTTAAATCCTTCGTCGTTGCTCCATATACGAGGATGGTGTATCCAATCCTCATGGCCTCCTGATAATATGGAGTGGTGCAATCTCGGCGGATGAGCGCCCGCCTCAATTTGTAAACACAAGGTAACTCACATGAGATGCACTCGAGACAAGCGACAGGTTACCAGCCTTTTATTTCAGGTACAGTTGTGCAATGAGTGCTGGTTTAATAGAGCAGCTTTCCAACCAGCCTGACGCGTTTCAGGTTTCCCCTTTCTCAAAGGCTTGTGGTAAGTTCGTGCTGTGGCGTGCAGCAACTCCCATAAGTACAATAACGTCACGCCCCTTAATTCGGCAAATTCAAGACTCCTGGGAGTTGTAGTGCACAAACATTCACTCCATATTTCGGCGCACTAATGACTGCTTTCGATGAAGCCCCCACTGGGCCCGCGCAACCATACACAACTTAAATCCTTCGTCGTTGCTCCATATACGAGGATGGTGTATCCAATCCTCATGGCCTCCTGATAATATGGAGTGGTGCAATCTCGGCGGATGAGCGCCCGCCTCAATTTGTAAACACAAGGTAACTCACATGAGATGCACTCGAGACAAGCGACAGGTTACCAGCCTTTTATTTCAGGTACAGTTGTGCAATGAGTGCTGGTTTAATAGAGCAGCTTTCCAACCAGCCTGACGCGTTTCAGGTTTCCCCTTTCTCAAAGGCTTGTGGTAAGTTCGTGCTGTGGCGTGCAGCAACTCCCATAAGTACAATAATGTCACGCCCCTTAATTCGGCAAATTCAAGACTCCTGGGAGTTGTAGTGCACAAACATTCACTCCATATTTCGGTGCACTAATGACTGCTTTCGATGAAGCCCCCACTGGGCCCCCGCAACCATACACAACTTAAATCCTTCGTCGTTGCTCCATATACGAGGATGGTGTATCCAATCCTCATGGCCTCCTGATAATATGGAGTGGTGCAATCTCGGCGGATGAGCGCCCGCCTCAATTTGTAAACACAAGGTAACTCACATGAGATGCACTCGAGACAAACGACAGGTTACCAGCCTTTTATTTCAGGTACAGTTGTGCAATGAGTGCTGGTTTAATAGAGCAGCTTTCCAACCAGCCTGACGCGTTTCAGGTTTCCCCTTTCTCAAAGGCTTGTGGTAAGTTCGTGCTGTGGCGTGCAGCAACTCCCATAAGTACAATAATGTCACGCCCCTTAATTCGGCAAATTCAAGACTCCTGGGAGTTGTAGTGCACAAACATTCACTCCATATTTCAGCGCACTAATGACTGCTTTCGATGAAGCCCCCACTGGGCCCCCGCAACCATACACAACTTAAATCCTTCGTCGTTGCTCCATATACGAGGATGGTGTATCCAATCCTCATGGCCTCCTGATAATATGGAGTGGTGCAATTTCGGCGGATGAGCGCCCGCCTCAATTTGTAAACACAAGGTAACTCACATGAGATGCACTCGAGACAAGCGACAGGTTACCAGCCTTTTATTTCAGGTACAGTTGTGCAATGAGTGCTGGTTTAATAGAGCAGCTTTCCAACCAGCCTGACGCGTTTCAGGTTTCCCCTTTCTCAAAGGCTTGTGGTAAGTTCGTGCTGTGGCGTGCAGCAACTCCCATAAGTACAATAATGTCACGCCCCTTAATTCGGCAAATTCAAGACTCCTGGGAGTTGTAGTGCACAAACATTCACTCCATATTTCGGCGCACTAATGACTGCTTTCGATGAAGCCCCCACTGGGCCCCCGCAACCATACACAACTTAAATCCTTCGTCGTTGCTCCATATACGAGGATGGTGTATCCAATCCTCATGGCCTCCTGATAATATGGAGTGGTGCAATCTCGGCGGATGAGCGCCCGCCTCAATTTGTAAACACAAGGTAACTCACATGAGATGCATTCGAGACAAGCGACAGGTTACCAGCCTTTTATTTCAGGTACAGTTGTACAATGAGTGCTGGTTTAATAGAGCAGCTTTCCAACCAGCCTGACGCGTTTCAGGTTTCCTTTCTCAAAGGCTTGTGGTAAGTTCGTGCTGTGGCGTGCAGCAACTCCCATAAGTACAATAATGTCACGCCCCTTAATTCGGCAAATTCAAGACTCCTGGGAGTTGTAGTGCACAAACATTCACTCCATATTTCGGCGCACTAATGACTGCTTTCGATGAAGCCCCCACTGGGCCCCCGCAACCATACACAACTTAAATCCTATGTCGTTGCTCCATATACGAGGATGGTGTATCCAATCCTCATGGCCTCCTGATAATATGGAGTGGTGCAATCTCGGCGGATGAGCGCCCGCCTCAATTTGTAAACACAAGGTAACTCACATGAGATGCACTCGAGACAAGCGACAGGTTACCAGCCTTTTATTTCAGGTACAGTTATGCAATGAGTGCTGGTTTAATAGAGCAGCTTTCCAACCAGCCTGACGCGCTTCAGGTTTCCCCTTTCTCAAAGGCTTGTGGTAAGTTCGTGCTGTGGCGTGCAGCAACTCCCATAAGTACAATAATGTCACGCCCCTTAATTCAGCAAATTCAAGACTCCTGGGAGTTGTAGTGCACAAACATTCACTCCATATTTCGGCGCACTAATGACTGCTTTCGATGAAGCCCCCACTGGGCCCCCGCAACCATACACAACTTAAATCCTTCATCGTTGCTCCATATACGAGGATGGTGTATCCAATCCTCATGGCCTCCTGATAATATGGAGTGGTGCAATCTCGGCGGATGAGCGCCCGCCTCAATTTGTAAACACAAGGTAACTCACATGAGATGCACTCGAGACAAGCGACAGGTTACCAGCCTTTTATTTCATGTACAGTTGTGCAATGAGTGCTGGTTTAATAGAGCAGCTTTCCAACCAGCCTGACGCGTTTCAGGTTTCCCCTTTCTCAAAGGCTTGTGGTAAGTTCGTGCTGTGGCGTGCAGCAACTCCCATAAGTACAATAATGTCACGCCCCTTAATTCGGCAAATTCAAGACTCCTGGGAGTTGTAGTGCACAAACATTCACTCCATATTTCGGCGCACTAATGACTGCTTTCGATGAAGCCCCCACTGGGCCCCCGCAACCATACACAACTTAAATCCTTCGTCGTTGCTCCATATACGAGGATGGTGTATCCAATCCTCATGGCCTCCTGATAATATGGAGTGGTGCAATCTCGGCGGATGAGCGCCCGCCTCAATTTGTAAACACAAGGTAACTCACATGAGATGCACTCGAGACAAGCGACAGGTTACCAGCCTTTTATTTCAGGTACAGTTGTGCAATGAGTGCTGGTTTAATAGAGCAGCTTTCCAACCAGCCTGACGCGTTTCAGGTTTCCCCTTTCTCAAAGGCTTGTGGTAAGTTCGTGCTGTGGCGTGCAGCAACTCCCATAAGTACAATAATGTCACGCCCCTTAATTCGGCAAATTCAAGACTCTTGGGAGTTGTAGTGCACAAACATTCACTCCATATTTCGGCGCACTAATGACTGCTTTCGATGAAGCCCCCACTGGGCCCCCGCAACCATACACAACTTAAATCCTTCGTCGTTGCTCCATATACGAGGATGGTGTATCCAATCCTCATGGCCTCCTGATAATATGGCGTGGTGCAATCTCGGCGGATGAGCGCCCGCCTCAATTTGTAAACACAAGGTAACTCACATGAGATGCACTCGAGACAAGCGACAGGTTACCAGCCTTTTATTTCAGGTACAGTTGTGCAATGAGTGCTGGTTTAATAGAGCAGCTTTCCAACCAGCCTGACGCGTTTCAGGTTTCCCCTTTCTCAAAGGCTTGTGGTAAGTTCGTGCTGTGGCGTGCAGCAACTCCCATAAGTACAATAACGTCACGCCCCTTAATTCGGCAAATTCAAGACTCCTGGGAGTTGTAGTGCACAAACATTCACTCCATATTTCGGCGCACTAATGACTGCTTTCGATGAAGCCCCCACTGGGCCCCCGCAACCATACACAACTTAAATCCTTCGTCGTTGCTCCATATACGAGGATGGTGTATCCAATCCTCATGGCCTCCTGATAATATGGAGTGGTGCAATCTCGGCGGATGAGCGCCCGCCTCAATTTGTAAACACAAGGTAACTCACATGAGATGCACTCGAGACAAGCGACAGGTTACCAGCCTTTTATTTCAGGTACAGTTGTGCAATGAGTGCTGGTTTAATAGAGCAGCTTTCCAACCAGCCTGACGCGTTTCAGGTTTCCCCTTTCTCAAAGGCTTGTGGTAAGTTCGTGCTGTGGCGTGCAGCAACTCCCATAAGTACAATAATGTCACGCCCCTTAATTCGGCAAATTCAAGACTCCTGGGAGTTGTAGTGCACAAACATTCACTCCATATTTCGGTGCACTAATGACTGCTTTCGATGAAGCCCCCACTGGGCCCGCGCAACCATACACAACTTAAATCCTTCGTCGTTGCTCCATATACGAGGATGGTGTATCCAATCCTCATGGCCTCCTGATAATATGGAGTGGTGCAATCTCGGCGGATGAGCGCCCGCCTCAATTTGTAAACACAAGGTAACTCACATGAGATGCACTCGAGACAAGCGACAGGTTACCAGCCTTTTATTTCAGGTACAGTTGTGCAATGAGTGCTGGTTTAATAGAGCAGCTTTCCAACCAGCCTGACGCGTTTCAGGTTTCCCCTTTCTCAAAGGCTTGTGGTAAGTTCGTGCTGTGGCGTGCAGCAACTCCCATAAGTACAATAATGTCACGCCCCTTAATTCGGCAAATTCAAGACTCCTGGGAGTTGTAGTGCACAAACATTCACTCCATATTTCGGTGCACTAATGACTGCTTTCGATGAAGCCCCCACTGGGCCCCCGCAACCATACACAACTTAAATCCTTCGTCGTTGCTCCATATACGAGGATGGTGTATCCAATCCTCATGGCCTCCTGATAATATGGAGTGGTGCAATCTCGGCGGATGAGCGCCCGCCTCAATTTGTAAACACAAGGTAACTCACATGAGATGCACTCGAGACAAACGACAGGTTACCAGCCTTTTATTTCAGGTACAGTTGTGCAATGAGTGCTGGTTTAATAGAGCAGCTTTCCAACCAGCCTGACGCGTTTCAGGTTTCCCCTTTCTCAAAGGCTTGTGGTAAGTTCGTGCTGTGGCGTGCAGCAACTCCCATAAGTACAATAATGTCACGCCCCTTAATTCGGCAAATTCAAGACTCCTGGGAGTTGTAGTGCACAAACATTCACTCCATATTTCAGCGCACTAATGACTGCTTTCGATGAAGCCCCCACTGGGCCCCCGCAACCATACACAACTTAAATCCTTCGTCGTTGCTCCATATACGAGGATGGTGTATCCAATCCTCATGGCCTCCTGATAATATGGAGTGGTGCAATTTCGGCGGATGAGCGCCCGCCTCAATTTGTAAACACAAGGTAACTCACATGAGATGCACTCGAGACAAGCGACAGGTTACCAGCCTTTTATTTCAGGTACAGTTGTGCAATGAGTGCTGGTTTAATAGAGCAGCTTTCCAACCAGCCTGACGCGTTTCAGGTTTCCCCTTTCTCAAAGGCTTGTGGTAAGTTCGTGCTGTGGTGTGCAGCAACTCCCATAAGTACAATAATGTCACGCCTCTAATTCGGCAAATTCAAGACTCCTGGGAGTTGTAGTGCACAAACATTCACTCCATATTTCGGCGCACTAATGACTGCTTTCGATGAAGCCCCCACTGGGCCCCCGCAACCATACACAACTTAAATCCTTCGTCGTTGCTCCATATACGAGGATGGTGTATCCAATCCTCATGGCCTCCTGATAATATGGAGTGGTGCAATCTCGGCGGATGAGCGCCCGCCTCAATTTGTAAACACAAGGTAACTCACATGAGATGCATTCGAGACAAGCGACAGGTTACCAGCCTTTTATTTCAGGTACAGTTGTGCAATGAGTGCTGGTTTAATAGAGCAGCTTTCCAACCAGACTGACGCGTTTCAGGTTTCCTTTCTCAAAGGCTTGTGGTAAGTTCGTGCTGTGGCGTGCAGCAACTCCCATAAGTACAATAATGTCACGCCCCTTAATTCGGCAAATTCAAGACTCCTGGGAGTTGTAGTGCACAAACATTCACTCCATATTTCGGCGCACTAATGACTGCTTTCGATGAAGCCCCCACTGGGCCCCCGCAACCATACACAACTTAAATCCTTCGTCGTTGCTCCATATACGAGGATGGTGTATCCAATCCTCATGGCCTCCTGATAATATGGAGTGGTGCAATCTCGGCGGATGAGCGCCCGCCTCAATTTGTAAACACAAGGTAACTCACATGAGATGCACTCGAGACAAGCGACAGGTTACCAGCCTTTTATTTCAGGTACAGTTATGCAATGAGTGCTGGTTTAATAGAGCAGCTTTCCAACCAGCCTGACGCGCTTCAGGTTTCCCCTTTCTCAAAGGCTTGTGGTAAGTTCGTGCTGTGGCGTGCAGCAACTCCCATAAGTACAATAATGTCACGCCCCTTAATTCGGCAAATTCAAGACTCCTGGGAGTTGTAGTGCACAAACATTCACTCCATATTTCGGCGCACTAATGACTGCTTTCGATGAAGCCCCCACTGGGCCCCCGCAACCATACACAACTTAAATCCTTCATCGTTGCTCCATATACGAGGATGGTGTATCCAATCCTCATGGCCTCCTGATAATATGGAGTGGTGCAATCTCGGCGGATGAGCGCCCGCCTCAATTTGTAAACACAAGGTAACTCACATGAGATGCACTCGAGACAAGCGACAGGTTACCAGCCTTTTATTTCATGTACAGTTGTGCAATGAGTGCTGGTTTAATAGAGCAGCTTTCCAACCAGCCTGACGCGTTTCAGGTTTCCCCTTTCTCAAAGGTTTGTGGTAAGTTCGTGCTGTGGCGTGCAGCAACTCCCATAAGTACAATAATGTCACGCCCCTTAATTCGGCAAATTCAAGACTCCTGGGAGTTGTAGTGCACAAACATTCACTCCATATTTCGGCGCACTAATGACTGCTTTCGATGAAGCCCCCACTGGGCCCCCGCAACCATACACAACTTAAATCCTTCGTCGTTGCTCCATATACGAGGATGGTGTATCCAATCCTCATGGCCTCCTGATAATATGGAGTGGTGCAATCTCGGCGGATGAGCGCCCGCCTCAATTTGTAAACACAAGGTAACTCACATGAGATGCACTCGAGACAAGCGACAGGTTACCAGCCTTTTATTTCAGGTACAGTTGTGCAATGAGTGCTGGTTTAATAGAGCAGCTTTCCAACCAGCCTGACGCGTTTCAGGTTTCCCCTTTCTCAAAGGCTTGTGGTAAGTTCGTGCTGTGGCGTGCAGCAACTCCCATAAGTACAATAATGTCACGCCCCTTAATTCGGCAAATTCAAGACTCTTGGGAGTTGTAGTGCACAAACATTCACTCCATATTTCGGCGCACTAATGACTGCTTTCGATGAAGCCCCCACTGGGCCCCCGCAACCATACACAACTTAAATCCTTCGTCGTTGCTCCATATACGAGGATGGTGTATCCAATCCTCATGGCCTCCTGATAATATGGAGTGGTGCAATCTCGGCGGATGAGCGCCCGCCTCAATTTGTAAACACAAGGTAACTCACATGAGATGCACTCGAGACAAGCGACAGGTTACCAGCCTTTTATTTCAGGTACAGTTGTGCAATGAGTGCTGGTTTAATAGAGCAGCTTTCCAACCAGCCTGACGCGTTTCAGGTTTCCCCTTTCTCAAAGGCTTGTGGTAAGTTCGTGCTGTGGCGTGCAGCAACTCCCATAAGTACAATAACGTCACGCCCCTTAATTCGGCAAATTCAAGACTCCTGGGAGTTGTAGTGCACAAACATTCACTCCATATTTCGGCGCACTAATGACTGCTTTCGATGAAGCCCCCACTGGGCCCCCGCAACCATACACAACTTAAATCCTTCGTCGTTGCTCCATATACGAGGATGGTGTATCCAATCCTCATGGCCTCCTGATAATATGGCGTGGTGCAATCTCGGCGGATGAGCGCCCGCCTCAATTTGTAAACACAAGGTAACTCACATGAGATGCACTCGAGACAAGCGACAGGTTACCAGCCTTTTATTTCAGGTACAGTTGTGCAATGAGTGCTGGTTTAATAGAGCAGCTTTCCAACCAGCCTGACGCGTTTCAGGTTTCCCCTTTCTCAAAGGCTTGTGGTAAGTTCGTGCTGTGGCGTGCAGCAACTCCCATAAGTACAATAACGTCACGCCCCTTAATTCGGCAAATTCAAGACTCCTGGGAGTTGTAGTGCACAAACATTCACTCCATATTTCGGCGCACTAATGACTGCTTTCGATGAAGCCCCCACTGGGCCCCCGCAACCATACACAACTTAAATCCTTCGTCGTTGCTCCATATACGAGGATGGTGTATCCAATCCTCATGGCCTCCTGATAATATGGAGTGGTGCAATCTCGGCGGATGAGCGCCCGCCTCAATTTGTAAACACAAGGTAACTCACATGAGATGCACTCGAGACAAGCGACAGGTTACCAGCCTTTTATTTCAGGTACAGTTGTGCAATGAGTGCTGGTTTAATAGAGCAGCTTTCCAACCAGCCTGACGCGTTTCAGGTTTCCCCTTTCTCAAAGGCTTGTGGTAAGTTCGTGCTGTGGCGTGCAGCAACTCCCATAAGTACAATAATGTCACGCCCCTTAATTCGGCAAATTCAAGACTCCTGGGAGTTGTAGTGCACAAACATTCACTCCATATTTCGGTGCACTAATGACTGCTTTCGATGAAGCCCCCACTGGGCCCGCGCAACCATACACAACTTAAATCCTTCGTCGTTGCTCCATATACGAGGATGGTGTATCCAATCCTCATGGCCTCCTGATAATATGGAGTGGTGCAATCTCGGCGGATGAGCGCCCGCCTCAATTTGTAAACACAAGGTAACTCACATGAGATGCACTCGAGACAAGCGACAGGTTACCAGCCTTTTATTTCAGGTACAGTTGTGCAATGAGTGCTGGTTTAATAGAGCAGCTTTCCAACCAGCCTGACGCGTTTCAGGTTTCCCCTTTCTCAAAGGCTTGTGGTAAGTTCGTGCTGTGGCGTGCAGCAACTCCCATAAGTACAATAATGTCACGCCCCTTAATTCGGCAAATTCAAGACTCCTGGGAGTTGTAGTGCACAAACATTCACTCCATATTTCGGTGCACTAATGACTGCTTTCGATGAAGCCCCCACTGGGCCCCCGCAACCATACACAACTTAAATCCTTCGTCGTTGCTCCATATACGAGGATGGTGTATCCAATCCTCATGGCCTCCTGATAATATGGAGTGGTGCAATCTCGGCGGATGAGCGCCCGCCTCAATTTGTAAACACAAGGTAACTCACATGAGATGCACTCGAGACAAACGACAGGTTACCAGCCTTTTATTTCAGGTACAGTTGTGCAATGAGTGCTGGTTTAATAGAGCAGCTTTCCAACCAGCCTGACGCGTTTCAGGTTTCCCCTTTCTCAAAGGCTTGTGGTAAGTTCGTGCTGTGGCGTGCAGCAACTCCCATAAGTACAATAATGTCACGCTCCTTAATTCGGCAAATTCAAGACTCCTGGGAGTTGTAGTGCACAAACATTCACTCCATATTTCAGCGCACTAATGACTGCTTTCGATGAAGCCCCCACTGGGCCCCCGCAACCATACACAACTTAAATCCTTCGTCGTTGCTCCATATACGAGGATGGTGTATCCAATCCTCATGGCCTCCTGATAATATGGAGTGGTGCAATTTCGGCGGATGAGCGCCCGCCTCAATTTGTAAACACAAGGTAACTCACATGAGATGCACTCGAGACAAGCGACAGGTTACCAGCCTTTTATTTCAGGTACAGTTGTGCAATGAGTGCTGGTTTAATAGAGCAGCTTTCCAACCAGCCTGACGCGTTTCAGGTTTCCCCTTTCTCAAAGGCTTGTGGTAAGTTCGTGCTGTGGCGTGCAGCAACTCCCATAAGTACAATAATGTCACGCCTCTAATTCGGCAAATTCAAGACTCCTGGGAGTTGTAGTGCACAAACATTCACTCCATATTTCGGCGCACTAATGACTGCTTTCGATGAAGCCCCCACTGGGCCCCCGCAACCATACACAACTTAAATCCTTCGTCGTTGCTCCATATACGAGGATGGTGTATCCAATCCTCATGGCCTCCTGATAATATGGAGTGGTGCAATCTCGGCGGATGAGCGCCCGCCTCAATTTGTAAACACAAGGTAACTCACATGAGATGCATTCGAGACAAGCGACAGGTTACCAGCCTTTTATTTCAGGTACAGTTGTGCAATGAGTGCTGGTTTAATAGAGCAGCTTTCCAACCAGACTGACGCGTTTCAGGTTTCCTTTCTCAAAGGCTTGTGGTAAGTTCGTGCTGTGGCGTGCAGCAACTCCCATAAGTACAATAATGTCACGCCCCTTAATTCGGCAAATTCAAGACTCCTGGGAGTTGTAGTGCACAAACATTCACTCCATATTTCGGCGCACTAATGACTGCTTTCGATGAAGCCCCCACTGGGCCCCCGCAACCATACACAACTTAAATCCTTCGTCGTTGCTCCATATACGAGGATGGTGTATCCAATCCTCATGGCCTCCTGATAATATGGAGTGGTGCAATCTCGGCGGATGAGCGCCCGCCTCAATTTGTAAACACAAGGTAACTCACATGAGATGCACTCGAGACAAGCGACAGGTTACCAGCCTTTTATTTCAGGTACAGTTATGCAATGAGTGCTGGTTTAATAGAGCAGCTTTCCAACCAGCCTGACGCGCTTCAGGTTTCCCCTTTCTCAAAGGCTTGTGGTAAGTTCGTGCTGTGGCGTGCAGCAACTCCCATAAGTACAATAATGTCACGCCCCTTAATTCGGCAAATTCAAGACTCCTGGGAGTTGTAGTGCACAAACATTCACTCCATATTTCGGCGCACTAATGACTGCTTTCGATGAAGCCCCCACTGGGCCCCCGCAACCATACACAACTTAAATCCTTCATCGTTGCTCCATATACGAGGATGGTGTATCCAATCCTCATGGCCTCCTGATAATATGGAGTGGTGCAATCTCGGCGGATGAGCGCCCGCCTCAATTTGTAAACACAAGGTAACTCACATGAGATGCACTCGAGACAAGCGACAGGTTACCAGCCTTTTATTTCATGTACAGTTGTGCAATGAGTGCTGGTTTAATAGAGCAGCTTTCCAACCAGCCTGACGCGTTTCAGGTTTCCCCTTTCTCAAAGGTTTGTGGTAAGTTCGTGCTGTGGCGTGCAGCAACTCCCATAAGTACAATAATGTCACGCCCCTTAATTCGGCAAATTCAAGACTCCTGGGAGTTGTAGTGCACAAACATTC
Source organism: Triturus cristatus (assembly GCF_964204655.1). Lineage (NCBI taxonomy): Eukaryota > Metazoa > Chordata > Amphibia > Caudata > Salamandridae > Triturus > Triturus cristatus. The sequence continues at coordinate 551,878,652 of NC_140584.1, forward strand.
ACTCCATATTTCGGCGCACTAATGACTGCTTTCGATGAAGCCCCCACTGGGCCCCCGCAACCATACACAACTTAAATCCTTCGTCGTTGCTCCATATACGAGGATGGTGTATCCAATCCTCATGGCCTCCTGATAATGTGGAGTGGTGCAATCTCGGCGGATGAGCGCCCGCCTCAATTTGTAAACACAAGGTAACTCACATGAGATGCACTCGAGACAAGCGACAGGTTACCAGCCTTTTATTTCAGGTACAGTTGTGCAATGAGTGCTGGTTTAATAGAGCAGCTTTCCAACCAGCCTGACGCGTTTCAGGTTTCCCCTTTCTCAAAGGCTTGTGGTAAGTTCGTGCTGTGGCGTGCAGCAACTCCCATAAGTACAATAATGTCACGCCCCTTAATTCGGCAAATTCAAGACTCTTGGGAGTTGTAGTGCACAAACATTCACTCCATATTTCGGCGCACTAATGACTGCTTTCGATGAAGCCCCCACTGGGCCCCCGCAACCATACACAACTTAAATCCTTCGTCGTTGCTCCATATACGAGGATGGTGTATCCAATCCTCATGGCCTCCTGATAATATGGAGTGGTGCAATCTCGGCGGATGAGCGCCCGCCTCAATTTGTAAACACAAGGTAACTCACATGAGATGCACTCGAGACAAGCGACAGGTTACCAGCCTTTTATTTCAGGTACAGTTGTGCAATGAGTGCTGGTTTAATAGAGCAGCTTTCCAACCAGCCTGACGCGTTTCAGGTTTCCCCTTTCTCAAAGGCTTGTGGTAAGTTCGTGCTGTGGCGTGCAGCAACTCCCATAAGTACAATAACGTCACACCCCTTAATTCGGCAAATTCAAGACTCCTGGGAGTTGTAGTGCACAAACATTCACTCCATATTTCGGCGCACTAATGACTGCTTTCGATGAAGCCCCCACTGGGCCCCCGCAACCATACACAACTTAAATCCTTCGTCGTTGCTCCATATACGAGGATGGTGTATCCAATCCTCATGGCCTCCTGATAATATGGAGTGGTGCAATCTCGGCGGATGAGCGCCCGCCTCAATTTGTAAACACAAGGTAACTCACATGAGATGCACTCGAGACAAGCGACAGGTTACCAGCCTTTTATTTCAGGTACAGTTGTGCAATGAGTGCTGGTTTAATAGAGCAGCTTTCCAACCAGCCTGACGCGTTTCAGGTTTCCCCTTTCTCAAAGGCTTGTGGTAAGTTCGTGCTGTGGCGTGCAGCAACTCCCATAAGTACAATAATGTCACGCCCCTTAATTCGGCAAATTCAAGACTCCTGGGAGTTGTAGTGCACAAACATTCACTCCATATTTCGGTGCACTAATGACTGCTTTCGATGAAGCCCCCACTGGGCCCCCGCAACCATACACAACTTAAATCCTTCGTCGTTGCTCCATATACGAGGATGGTGTATCCAATCCTCATGGCCTCCTGATAATATGGAGTGGTGCAATCTCGGCGGATGAGCGCCCGCCTCAATTTGTAAACACAAGGTAACTCACATGAGATGCACTCGAGACAAGCGACAGGTTACCAGCCTTTTATTTCAGGTACAGTTGTGCAATGAGTGCTGGTTTAATAGAGCAGCTTTCCAACCAGCCTGACGCGTTTCAGGTTTCCCCTTTCTCAAAGGCTTGTGGTAAGTTCGTGCTGTGGCGTGCAGCAACTCCCATAAGTACAATAATGTCACGCCCCTTAATTCGGCAAATTCAAGACTCCTGGGAGTTGTAGTGCACAAACATTCACTCCATATTTCAGCGCACTAATGACTGCTTTCGATGAAGCCCCCACTGGGCCCCCGCAACCATACACAACTTAAATCCTTCGTCGTTGCTCCATATACGAGGATGGTGTATCCAATCCTCATGGCCTCCTGATAATATGGAGTGGTGCAATTTCGGCGGATGAGCGCCCGCCTCAATTTGTAAACACAAGGTAACTCACATGAGATGCACTCGAGACAAGCGACAGGTTACCAGCCTTTTATTTCAGGTACAGTTGTGCAATGAGTGCTGGTTTAATAGAGCAGCTTTCCAACCAGCCTGACGCGTTTCAGGTTTCCCCTTTCTCAAAGGCTTGTGGTAAGTTCGTGCTGTGGCGTGCAGCAACTCCCATAAGTACAATAATGTCACGCCCCTTAATTCGGCAAATTCAAGACTCCTGGGAGTTGTAGTGCACAAACATTCACTCCATATTTCGGCGCACTAATGACTGCTTTCGATGAAGCCCCCACTGGGCCCCCGCAACCATACACAACTTAAATCCTTCGTCGTTGCTCCATATACGAGGATGGTGTATCCAATCCTCATGGCCTCCTGATAATATGGAGTGGTGCAATCTCGGCGGATGAGCGCCCGCCTCAATTTGTAAACACAAGGTAACTCACATGAGATGCATTCGAGACAAGCGACAGGTTACCAGCCTTTTATTTCAGGTACAGTTGTGCAATGAGTGCTGGTTTAATAGAGCAGCTTTCCAACCAGCCTGACGCGTTTCAGGTTTCCTTTCTCAAAGGCTTGTGGTAAGTTCGTGCTGTGGCGTGCAGCAACTCCCATAAGTACAATAATGTCACGCCCCTTAATTCGGCAAATTCAAGACTCCTGGGAGTTGTAGTGCACAAACATTCACTCCATATTTCGGCGCACTAATGACTGCTTTCGATGAAGCCCCCACTGGGCCCCCGCAACCATACACAACTTAAATCCTTCGTCGTTGCTCCATATACGAGGATGGTGTATCCAATCCTCATGGCCTCCTGATAATATGGAGTGGTGCAATCTCGGCGGATGAGCGCCCGCCTCAATTTGTAAACACAAGGTAACTCACATGAGATGCACTCGAGACAAGCGACAGGTTACCAGCCTTTTATTTCAGGTACAGTTGTGCAATGAGTGCTGGTTTAATAGAGCAGCTTTCCAACCAGCCCGACGCGTTTCAGGTTTCCCCTTTCTCAAAGGCTTGTGGTAAGTTCGTGCTGTGGCGTGCAGCAACTCCCATAAGTACAATAATGTCACGCCCCTTAATTCGGCAAATTCAAGACTCCTGGGAGTTGTAGTGCACAAACATTCACTCCATATTTCGGCGCACTAATGACTGCTTTCGATGAAGCCCCCACTGGGCCCCCGCAACCATACACAACTTAAATCCTTCGTCGTTGCTCCATATACGAGGATGGTGTATCCAATCCTCATGGCCTCCTGATAATATGGAGTGGTGCAATCTCGGCGGATGAGCGCCCGCCTCAATTTGTAAACACAAGGTAACTCACATGAGATGCACTCGAGACAAGCGACAGGTTACCAGCCTTTTATTTCAGGTACAGTTGTGCAATGAGTGCTGGTTTAATAGAGCAGCTTTCCAACCAGCCTGACGCGTTTCAGGTTTCCCCTTTCTCAAAGGCTTGTGGTAAGTTCGTGCTGTGGCGTGCAGCAACTCCCATAAGTACAATAATGTCACGCCCCTTAATTCGGCAAATTCAAGACTCCTGGGAGTTGTAGTGCACAAACATTCACTCCATATTTCGGCGCACTAATGACTGCTTTCGATGAAGCCCCCACTGGGCCCCCGCAACCATACACAACTTAAATCCTTCATCGTTGCTCCATATACGAGGATGGTGTATCCAATCCTCATGGCCTCCTGATAATATGGAGTGGTGCAATCTCGGCGGATGAGCGCCCGCCTCAATTTGTAAACACAAGGTAACTCACATGAGATGCACTCGAGACAAGCGACAGGTTACCAGCCTTTTATTTCAGGTACAGTTGTGCAATGAGTGCTGGTTTAATAGAGCAGCTTTCCAACCAGCCTGACGCGTTTCAGGTTTCCCCTTTCTCAAAGGCTTGTGGTAAGTTCGTGCTGTGGCGTGCAGCAACTCCCATAAGTACAATAATGTCACGCCCCTTAATTCGGCAAATTCAAGACTCCTGGGAGTTGTAGTGCACAAACATTCACTCCATATTTCGGCGCACTAATGACTGCTTTCGATGAAGCCCCCACTGGGCCCCCGCAACCATACACAACTTAAATCCTTCGTCGTTGCTCCATATACGAGGATGGTGTATCCAATCCTCATGGCCTCCTGATAATATGGAGTGGTGCAATCTCGGCGGATGAGCGCCCGCCTCAATTTGTAAACACAAGGTAACTCACATGAGATGCACTCGAGACAAGCGACAGGTTACCAGCCTTTTATTTCAGGTACAGTTGTGCAATGAGTGCTGGTTTAATAGAGCAGCTTTCCAACCAGCCTGACGCGTTTCAGGTTTCCCCTTTCTCAAAGGCTTGTGGTAAGTTCGTGCTGTGGCGTGCAGCAACTCCCATAAGTACAATAATGTCACGCCCCTTAATTCGGCAAATTCAAGACTCTTGGGAGTTGTAGTGCACAAACATTCACTCCATATTTCGGCGCACTAATGACTGCTTTCGATGAAGCCCCCACTGGGCCCCCGCAACCATACACAACTTAAATCCTTCGTCGTTGCTCCATATACGAGGATGGTGTATCCAATCCTCATGGCCTCCTGATAATATGGAGTGGTGCAATCTCGGCGGATGAGCGCCCGCCTCAATTTGTAAACACAAGGTAACTCACATGAGATGCACTCGAGACAAGCGACAGGTTACCAGCCTTTTATTTCAGGTACAGTTGTGCAATGAGTGCTGGTTTAATAGAGCAGCTTTCCAACCAGCCCGACGCGTTTCAGGTTTCCCCTTTCTCAAAGGCTTGTGGTAAGTTCGTGCTGTGGCGTGCAGCAACTCCCATAAGTACAATAACGTCACGCCCCTTAATTCGGCAAATTCAAGACTCCTGGGAGTTGTAGTGCACAAACATTCACTCCATATTTCGGCGCACTAATGACTGCTTTCGATGAAGCCCCCACTGGGCCCCCGCAACCATACACAACTTAAATCCTTCGTCGTTGCTCCATATACGAGGATGGTGTATCCAATCCTCATGGCCTCCTGATAATATGGAGTGGTGCAATCTCGGCGGATGAGCGCCCGCCTCAATTTGTAAACACAAGGTAACTCACATGAGATGCACTCGAGACAAGCGACAGGTTACCAGCCTTTTATTTCAGGTACAGTTGTGCAATGAGTGCTGGTTTAATAGAGCAGCTTTCCAACCAGCCTGACGCGTTTCAGGTTTCCCCTTTCTCAAAGGCTTGTGCTAAGTTCGTGCTGTGGCGTGCAGCAACTCCCATAAGTACAATAATGTCACGCCCCTTAATTCGGCAAATTCAAGACTCCTGGGAGTTGTAGTGCACAAACATTCACTCCATATTTCGGTGCACTAATGACTGCTTTCGATGAAGCCCCCACTGGGCCCCCGCAACCATACACAACTTAAATCCTTCGTCGTTGCTCCATATACGAGGATGGTGTATCCAATCCTCATGGCCTCCTGATAATATGGAGTGGTGCAATCTCGGCGGATGAGCGCCCGCCTCAATTTGTAAACACAAGGTAACTCACATGAGATGCACTCGAGACAAGCGACAGGTTACCAGCCTTTTATTTCAGGTACAGTTTTGCAATGAGTGCTGGTTTAATAGAGCAGCTTTCCAACCAGCCTGACGCGTTTCAGGTTTCCCCTTTCTCAAAGGCTTGTGGTAAGTTCGTGCTGTGGCGTGCAGCAACTCCCATAAGTACAATAATGTCACGCCCCTTAATTCGGCAAATTCAAGACTCCTGGGAGTTGTAGTGCACAAACATTCACTCCATATTTCAGCGCACTAATGACTGCTTTCGATGAAGCCCCCACTGGGCCCCCGCAACCATACACAACTTAAATCCTTTGTCGTTGCTCCATATACGAGGATGGTGTATCCAATCCTCATGGCCTCCTGATAATATGGAGTGGTGCAATTTCGGCGGATGAGCGCCCGCCTCAATTTGTAAACACAAGGTAACTCACATGAGATGCACTCGAGACAAGCGACAGGTTACCAGCCTTTTATTTCAGGTACAGTTGTGCAATGAGTGCTGGTTTAATAGAGCAGCTTTCCAACCAGCCTGACGCGTTTCAGGTTTCCCCTTTCTCAAAGGCTTGTGGTAAGTTCGTGCTGTGGCGTGCAGCAACTCCCATAAGTACAATAATGTCACGCCCCTTAATTCGGCAAATTCAAGACTCCTGGGAGTTGTAGTGCACAAACATTCACTCCATATTTCGGCGCACTAATGACTGCTTTCGATGAAGCCCCCACTGGGCCCCCGCAACCATACACAACTTAAATCCTTCGTCGTTGCTCCATATACGAGGATGGTGTATCCAATCCTCATGGCCTCCTGATAATATGGAGTGGTGCAATCTCGGCGGATGAGCGCCCGCCTCAATTTGTAAACACAAGGTAACTCACATGAGATGCATTCGAGACAAGCGACAGGTTACCAGCCTTTTATTTCAGGTACAGTTGTGCAATGAGTGCTGGTTTAATAGAGCAGCTTTCCAACCAGCCTGACGCGTTTCAGGTTTCCTTTCTCAAAGGCTTGTGGTAAGTTCGTGCTGTGGCGTGCAGCAACTCCCATAAGTACAATAATGTCACGCCCCTTAATTCGGCAAATTCAAGACTCCTGGGAGTTGTAGTGCACAAACATTCACTCCATATTTCGGCGCACTAATGACTGCTTTCGATGAAGCCCCCACTGGGCCCCCGCAACCATACACAACTTAAATCCTTCGTCGTTGCTCCATATACGAGGATGGTGTATCCAATCCTCATGGCCTCCTGATAATATGGAGTGGTGCAATCTCGGCGGATGAGCGCCCGCCTCAATTTGTAAACACAAGGTAACTCACATGAGATGCACTCGAGACAAGCGACAGGTTACCAGCCTTTTATTTCAGGTACAGTTGTGCAATGAGTGCTGGTTTAATAGAGCAGCTTTCCAACCAGCCCGACGCGTTTCAGGTTTCCCCTTTCTCAAAGGCTTGTGGTAAGTTCGTGCTGTGGCGTGCAGCAACTCCCATAAGTACAATAATGTCACGCCCCTTAATTCGGCAAATTCAAGACTCCTGGGAGTTGTAGTGCACAAACATTCACTCCATATTTCGGCGCACTAATGACTGCTTTCGATGAAGCCCCCACTGGGCCCCCGCAACCATACACAACTTAAATCCTTCGTCGTTGCTCCATATACGAGGATGGTGTATCCAATCCTCATGGCCTCCTGATAATATGGAGTGGTGCAATCTCGGCGGATGAGCGCCCGCCTCAATTTGTAAACACAAGGTAACTCACATGAGATGCACTCGAGACAAGCGACAGGTTACCAGCCTTTTATTTCAGGTACAGTTGTGCAATGAGTGCTGGTTTAATAGAGCAGCTTTCCAACCAGCCTGACGCGTTTCAGGTTTCCCCTTTCTCAAAGGCTTGTGGTAAGTTCGTGCTGTGGCGTGCAGCAACTCCCATAAGTACAATAATGTCACGCCCCTTAATTCGGCAAATTCAAGACTCCTGGGAGTTGTAGTGCACAAACATTCACTCCATATTTCGGCGCACTAATGACTGCTTTCGATGAAGCCCCCACTGGGCCCCCGCAACCATACACAACTTAAATCCTTCATCGTTGCTCCATATACGAGGATGGTGTATCCAATCCTCATGGCCTCCTGATAATATGGAGTGGTGCAATCTCGGCGGATGAGCGCCCGCCTCAATTTGTAAACACAAGGTAACTCACATGAGATGCACTCGAGACAAGCGACAGGTTACCAGCCTTTTATTTCAGGTACAGTTGTGCAATGAGTGCTGGTTTAATAGAGCAGCTTTCCAACCAGCCTGACGCGTTTCAGGTTTCCCCTTTCTCAAAGGCTTGTGGTAAGTTCGTGCTGTGGCGTGCAGCAACTCCCATAAGTACAATAATGTCACGCCCCTTAATTCGGCAAATTCAAGACTCCTGGGAGTTGTAGTGCACAAACATTCACTCCATATTTCGGCGCACTAATGACTGCTTTCGATGAAGCCCCCACTGGGCCCCCGCAACCATACACAACTTAAATCCTTCGTCGTTGCTCCATATACGAGGATGGTGTATCCAATCCTCATGGCCTCCTGATAATATGGAGTGGTGCAATCTCGGCGGATGAGCGCCCGCCTCAATTTGTAAACACAAGGTAACTCACATGAGATGCACTCGAGACAAGCGACAGGTTACCAGCCTTTTATTTCAGGTACAGTTGTGCAATGAGTGCTGGTTTAATAGAGCAGCTTTCCAACCAGCCTGACGCGTTTCAGGTTTCCCCTTTCTCAAAGGCTTGTGGTAAGTTCGTGCTGTGGCGTGCAGCAACTCCCATAAGTACAATAATGTCACGCCCCTTAATTCGGCAAATTCAAGACTCCTGGGAGTTGTAGTGCACAAACATTCACTCCATATTTCGGCGCACTAATGACTGCTTTCGATGAAGCCCCCACTGGGCCCCCGCAACCATACACAACTTAAATCCTTCGTCGTTGCTCCATATACGAGGATGGTGTATCCAATCCTCATGGCCTCCTGATAATATGGAGTGGTGCAATCTCGGCGGATGAGCGCCCGCCTCAATTTGTAAACACAAGGTAACTCACATGAGATGCATTCGAGACAAGCGACAGGTTACCAGCCTTTTATTTCAGGTACAGTTGTGCAATGAGTGCTGGTTTAATAGAGCAGCTTTCCAACCAGCCTGACGCGTTTCAGGTTTCCTTTCTCAAAGGCTTGTGGTAAGTTCGTGCTGTGGCGTGCAGCAACTCCCATAAGTACAATAATGTCACGCCCCTTAATTCGGCAAATTCAAGACTCCTGGGAGTTGTAGTGCACAAACATTCACTCCATATTTCGGCGCACTAATGACTGCTTTCGATGAAGCCCCCACTGGGCCCCCGCAACCATACACAACTTAAATCCTTCGTCGTTGCTCCATATACGAGGATGGTGTATCCAATCCTCATGGCCTCCTGATAATATGGAGTGGTGCAATCTCGGCGGATGAGCGCCCGCCTCAATTTGTAAACACAAGGTAACTCACATGAGATGCACTCGAGACAAGCGACAGGTTACCAGCCTTTTATTTCAGGTACAGTTGTGCAATGAGTGCTGGTTTAATAGAGCAGCTTTCCAACCAGCCCGACGCGTTTCAGGTTTCCCCTTTCTCAAAGGCTTGTGGTAAGTTCGTGCTGTGGCGTGCAGCAACTCCCATAAGTACAATAATGTCACGCCCCTTAATTCGGCAAATTCAAGACTCCTGGGAGTTGTAGTGCACAAACATTCACTCCATATTTCGGCGCACTAATGACTGCTTTCGATGAAGCCCCCACTGGGCCCCCGCAACCATACACAACTTAAATCCTTCGTCGTTGCTCCATATACGAGGATGGTGTATCCAATCCTCATGGCCTCCTGATAATATGGAGTGGTGCAATCTCGGCGGATGAGCGCCCGCCTCAATTTGTAAACACAAGGTAACTCACATGAGATGCACTCGAGACAAGCGACAGGTTACCAGCCTTTTATTTCAGGTACAGTTGTGCAATGAGTGCTGGTTTAATAGAGCAGCTTTCCAACCAGCCTGACGCGTTTCAGGTTTCCCCTTTCTCAAAGGCTTGTGGTAAGTTCGTGCTGTGGCGTGCAGCAACTCCCATAAGTACAATAATGTCACGCCCCTTAATTCGGCAAATTCAAGACTCCTGGGAGTTGTAGTGCACAAACATTCACTCCATATTTCGGCGCACTAATGACTGCTTTCGATGAAGCCCCCACTGGGCCCCCGCAACCATACACAACTTAAATCCTTCATTGTTGCTCCATATACGAGGATGGTGTATCCAATCCTCATGGCCTCCTGATAATATGGAGTGGTGCAATCTCGGCGGATGAGCGCCCGCCTCAATTTGTAAACACAAGGTAACTCACATGAGATGCACTCGAGACAAGCGACAGGTTACCAGCCTTTTATTTCAGGTACAGTTGTGCAATGAGTGCTGGTTTAATAGAGCAGCTTTCCAACCAGCCTGACGCGTTTCAGGTTTCCCCTTTCTCAAAGGCTTGTGGTAAGTTCGTGCTGTGGCGTGCAGCAACTCCCATAAGTACAATAATGTCACGCCCCTTAATTCGGCAAATTCAAGACTCCTGGGAGTTGTAGTGCACAAACATTCACTCCATATTTCGGCGCACTAATGACTGCTTTCGATGAAGCCCCCACTGGGCCCCCGCAACCATACACAACTTAAATCCTTCGTCGTTGCTCCATATACGAGGATGGTGTATCCAATCCTCATGGCCTCCTGATAATATGGAGTGGTGCAATCTCGGCGGATGAGCGCCCGCCTCAATTTGTAAACACAAGGTAACTCACATGAGATGCATTCGAGACAAGCGACAGGTTACCAGCCTTTTATTTCAGGTACAGTTGTGCAATGAGTGCTGGTTTATTAGAGCAGCTTTCCAACCAGCCTGACGCGTTTCAGGTTTCCTTTCTCAAAGGCTTGTGGTAAGTTCGTGCTGTGGCGTGCAGCAACTCCCATAAGTACAATAATGTCACGCCCCTTAATTCGGCAAATTCAAGACTCCTGGGAGTTGTAGTGCACAAACATTCACTCCATATTTCGGCGCACTAATGACTGCTTTCGATGAAGCCCCCACTGGGCCCCCGCAACCATACACAACTTAAATCCTTCGTCGTTGCTCCATATACGAGGATGGTGTATCCAATCCTCATGGCCTCCTGATAATATGGAGTGGTGCAATCTCGGCGGATGAGCGCCCGCCTCAATTTGTAAACACAAGGTAACTCACATGAGATGCACTCGAGACAAGCGACAGGTTACCAGCCTTTTATTTCAGGTACAGTTGTGCAATGAGTGCTGGTTTAATAGAGCAGCTTTCCAACCAGCCCGACGCGTTTCAGGTTTCCCCTTTCTCAAAGGCTTGTGGTAAGTTCGTGCTGTGGCGTGCAGCAACTCCCATAAGTACAATAATGTCACGCCCCTTAATTCGGCAAATTCAAGACTCCTGGGAGTTGTAGTGCACAAACATTCACTCCATATTTCGGCGCACTAATGACTGCTTTCGATGAAGCCCCCACTGGGCCCCCGCAACCATACACAACTTAAATCCTTCGTCGTTGCTCCATATACGAGGATGGTGTATCCAATCCTCATGGCCTCCTGATAATATGGAGTGGTGCAATCTCGGCGGATGAGCGCCCGCCTCAATTTGTAAACACAAGGTAACTCACATGAGATGCACTCGAGACAAGCGACAGGTTACCAGCCTTTTATTTCAGGTACAGTTGTGCAATGAGTGCTGGTTTAATAGAGCAGCTTTCCAACCAGCCTGACGCGTTTCAGGTTTCCCCTTTCTCAAAGGCTTGTGGTAAGTTCGTGCTGTGGCGTGCAGCAACTCCCATAAGTACAATAATGTCACGCCCCTTAATTCGGCAAATTCAAGACTCCTGGTGGTTGTAGTGCACAAACATTCACTCCATATTTCGGCGCACTAATGACTGCTTTCGATGAAGCCCCCACTGGGCCCCCGCAACCATACACAACTTAAATCCTTCATCGTTGCTCCATATACGAGGATGGTGTATCCAATCCTCATGGCCTCCTGATAATATGGAGTGGTGCAATCTCGGCGGATGAGCGCCCGCCTCAATTTGTAAACACAAGCTAACTCACATGAGATGCACTCGAGACAAGCGACAGGTTACCAGCCTTTTATTTCAGGTACAGTTGTGCAATGAGTGCTGGTTTAATAGAGCAGCTTTCCAACCAGCCTGACGCGTTTCAGGTTTCCCCTTTCTCAAAGGCTTGTGGTAAGTTCGTGCTGTGGCGTGCAGCAACTCCCATAAGTACAATAATGTCACGCCCCTTAATTCGGCAAATTCAAGACTCCTGGGAGTTGTAGTGCACAAACATTCACTCCATATTTCGGCGCACTAATGACTGCTTTCGATGAAGCCCCCACTGGGCCCCCGCAACCAATGAAATTCCACGTTATAGTTAGATCAGGTAACTATAACTTGCGCGCCCACAATAAACTGCTGATGACGTCACATATTACATCACTCATGACATGGTCAGTGACATCACTCATGACATCAATGATGACATCTGAAATTACACATTGTGGATTGCGGTCGCGCAAGTTATAGTTACCTGATCTAACTATAACGTGGAATTTCATTGGTTTTTTACGAGTGAAATGTACAGCTAACTATAACATGTGTGAAACCTATGGTTTTTTAAGTGAATTTGCAAGGTTTTGTAAATGATAATTCCTAACTATAACGTGTGTGAAACCTATGGTTTTTTCAGTGAATTTGTACGGTTTTTTAAATGCTAAGTTATGTATTTATTTTGTATTTTTTTTTCTGGTTTTTCACTGTGCGCACAACCTGCGCGCTTCGCGCACCGTGCGCGCGCTGTGGGACCTCGGTGCGCATCGCGCACCGAGCGCCCACGTTGCGCAGTCCATGCCGTGCGCGCCTCCCCGTTTTTTACACAGTAACATTTGTTTTTTTCTCCCTTGTGGGTCCCTTTAATTTATTTAATAAATGTGATTGTTACTTCTTTATTTTTTTTTATTTTTTTTTCCCGTGCGCGTACGGTAAGCTTACCGTACGCTCACACCGCGATATTTTTTTTAAATTATTAAATGTATTTTTCGTACTTTTGGGTCCTTCTTGGACCCCCTGACAAACACTAGGGGGTCTGCAACTCTCTTCGTTGCCCCCTTTTCACGTTCCCCACCTTTGTTTGTCAGTGCGAGAGACAGAAAATGGCGGCCGACACTTCCTGATTTCGACCGATTCGAATGTTTACAGTCATGTAACCACCAATCAGAATTGAGCTCGCGCACGGCACCGTACGCGTACGGTAAGCTTACGGTAAGCGCACGGAGCGCGCTTACAGATATATATATTGATTTAAATGCTATTTTCTCAGGACCTACTGAACAGATTTACACTAGACCTACAAAAGGCACATGCTTGACCTGAGGACTACCTCTCTGCCAAATTTCAAGTAATTCTGTTCAGCCGTTCGGGCTGTAGCTCGGACTAAAGGTCCTATGGGAAAATGCATGGGGAAAACGTGTTTTGGGACCCCCCTTTTTTCTCAGCCCCCGCTTGACGATTCCCCCCGAGACTTTCAGGGTAGGAGCGGAGCGTAGCGCCCCATTAGTTTTGAAAATTTCGCGAGGATTCGTCGACCGGCGCCAAAGTTATTCCAAATAGAATGTTGCGGATTTCCTATGGAAACACGGTCCTAACTATAACTATCTACTGGCGACCGCCAGTAGATAATATATATATATATATATATTGCATAGCCTCGGCGTCATGTGATCAAGGCCTTCCGTAGGCTGAAACGCGTCATGCAGGCATTGCTGTTCTAATGATAATAAATTAAATTTCTCACCCGCATCCTGGGTCAGCGTTCGTTCGTTTGTTCCTGGTCTCCTTTGGATTTGTGGTGCACAGGAGCGCTTGAAACGAAAAACTCCGTAATATATATATATATATATATACACACACACACACACACACACATGCACACACACACACACACATATTTATGTATATAAAAACTGAATCAGGGTATAAAATATTTTTTTATAATTTAATTACACAATTTGATGAAGTTGGGAAATAAGCACTCACATTTGGATCCCAGGATTCCACAGGGCACAAACTATCCACTCGACCACATCTCCTCCCAGGACTAGGTTTGAATCCTAGATTGTATCCTATACTGTACTATAACTGGATTAGAAATAGTATGTTCCTTTTTGGTTCAATTGCAGATTACATAAAACACAATAATTACCTCTGTTGAAGTAGGAGTTTTAATAGTGTAGTCACTTATTCGCTTTGATTTTCCTTATAGCTGCTCACAGAAAAAAGAAACATTAACTAAATTGTTTCTTTTTTATGTAATTTGGTAGTTTATAAATGTCAAGTCATAGTGGGTTAATCATAAGATTCTGCAGGAAGTGTAATGAAGAACTATTAAATGAAGTCTACTTCTGGCATGTGCTCATGCTGTGCAGTTGACAGCATATTCCATAAATGAAATAATCGCACAAAATTGGTTTGAGACAAAAGTGAAACATCAGTTCCAAGCAGGGTTCTGCAATGCAGGCAACATTGTGTGGTTGTATAGCAGCAGATTGTCCTTATTTTATTGTTTTTCATATCATGTACTGATAGCTAGACTGTCCATTTATCCCATTTGGCATTTCCCCTGGTGAAGGGGAGGCGGGGCGAGAGAGATAGAGAGAGTGAAAAAGATAGAGAGTGAGAGAGAGAAAAAAGATAAACAGTGAGAGAGAGAGAAAATGATTTTGAATGGGTGGATGGAAAGATAGACTGATAGAGAGAGTGGAGGGAGAGAACGGGATTGGTTTGAACATTCTTGCTAGGGTTGATTTAACTCCAGTCTACCTGCAGTGCAATGTGAGATCTGTTCTTGGGCGTTCAAGTAATCGTTAAAATTAATGTCCGTCTGATTATTTTCTAAGATATTATTATGCTCTTTCATAGTCTTTAATTTAAACTATGTGCGACACTTAAGCTCACAATTCCGGGCCTGTGTTCCAGAATACGAATTATATGATGCAGCCAATACTTCACCCCCCTTATTGCAGTTTATGCCTGCTGGTTTAGTGGGATACCCTCCATTTTGACTCGCTTGAATTAGTATTTACCTTTGTAGTTTTATTATTGAAACACCGTAGCACAGACTCGCACCCATATAGCAGTGGCATAACAAAACCTGGGGGAGGGGGGGAGGTCCTGCAAGGTAAGGTGAGAGGGCCCCATTGGCCATTCCCTAAGTGCCTTGCTGCTTCTGAGTGTTTTGTTTGTTTGCAGCTGGCCCGCCCAAGTGGACCCCCTTTGAGGTGAACGGTGTGGGCCCCTCCCAGCACAGCGGGGGCCTCTCTTACTCCCCTGTCACACAGCAAAACTGAAAGTTCCACCACCAGTTTTAGAAGGAATCTCTGCCTATGGAAGCTTTCCCAGCCCTTTACGTATGCATTGACTCAACAGGTGTACAAAATGTACTTATCAGTACGATGCTCTTTTGAATAAGAAATAGATAAAAATGAAAACTTGGATTTAAAAAAAACATAATTTCAGAATAGGAGTATTTCTTTAATACTTCTAAAAAAAAAATTCTTTGTCTGCCACCATCTTGTGGTACTGCATGCAAAGTTCTTGTGTCTACATTGTGCATCATTCCCAACGATCAGAGAAAACTCTGTAACGTGCAATTGCACAGTGTAATCATTCTATTACAGTCGTCTGGCATATCTGAAAAATAGAAAAATCAAGCTGCAAAATAATAAAAACGGATCTAAAAAATGTCTGCATTACGTGCCAGACATGCCATTGATCAGGGGCTAGGAGGAAGACCTATGATTTTCTCTTGTGGCGCTAATAGAACTAGTGTTTTTTTAAAATTGTTTTCACAGTTTTCAATGTATTTTATTGACTACAGATTTCAAGCAAGTACAAACGGACAGCCCTTGAAATGTAAATAAATAAATGCAAGTACATTTTAAAGTATTGCTCATCATTAGGAGACAGGAAATGGAAAAGTTGTTGTGGTAAATGGGGGTTTAGGCAGTGGGGCCTGGGGGTACCCTCTATTGCGTAAACGGTAGAATCAGTATTACATTGATAGTAATATGTGATACTGAATGTATGCTGTGCTCATCTTTATATCCTTGTAACTATATGTGGCTTCTGAGCAGACTTTCTAATGCATGTCTTGCATATGTCTATATGCTCACATGAGTGCCCATATTTCCCCAATCATATATTTTCCTTGAGCCCAGCCAGCTAGCAATTTACTCTTTTCGAATTTTCACTGAGAAAGAAGAGGAAAACTGTGTAGGGTTTCTGCTGTACAATGCAAATGTGCATTCCCGCCCCAACCTATGCATACCTAAGCCTCCTTTTGTGTCCATCGCCCATAGGGCCAGATCATGTTTGAAGGGGTAGTCTTTCTGTCTCCCAGGCCTGCCCGTTTCCGCATGGATGCTTCTTCACATAAACAGACTGAATTATGAACAGACCTACTAAAGGCGGGATCATAGAAGGTCAAGTTTTGTCTTCTCTTGCCCCTATTCAGAGTTTCTTATAAAAAGGATTTGCAAATAAAAAGATTCATGATACAGAAATGTGTACGTTTTTCCTTTTTCCCAGATTATAACGGTTTAAAAGCTGACCGTGTAAACATTTTCAAAAGAACATGGACAACAAAATCTGTCTGAATCAAGACATTTTAAGGTTTTCAGACTGCAACAATTTCAAACTTGGAAAATGTTTTTCATTAGAAACAACTGAGCGCTGGACTTGTGGTATATACAGGTCGAGTGAAATGCTGATTTGGAAATACTTTGGCGCACAATAATTTAGATTAATGACATGCACTTTAGAAGATATCCACACAGTGAATTTAATGATGTGGAATGATGATTTTTGATAAGTTCAATCATATTCATTTATTTTGTTAACAGAAACAAATTAATTAAATGTTTTTCTCGAGTTCAGTTTGCTTCTTGGACTTTTGTTCTCAAATGAAGATTCACATAGCACTCATAAAGAATAATGTGTTATGAGAACTACACAATTGGGTTTTCTTTTTGAAAAGCTTCATATTACAAAACGTCACAGTATCCTTATGGCAAAATATTTTTTTTCAGTTGCATTTTTCTGTTAATTTTGATAACGACCTGTCTCGAAGCTCAAAAAAGTATGCAATTCATACAAGAAAAACTATTAGTATAACCCATTATTATAATTTTTTTACAGGAAATCCGAAAATACTTATTTTTTAACCCCTTTGAAGAAATCAGAAGTACAAAAAATTCGGATCTTGCTTAGCTGTTAAAATATTTTTTTAATAAACATTAATGGTAGAAACCTTCTAGACAAGGCTGCAATTCTGGATAGCCGATAACTTATTTTACTAGAATTTTGTGTATTTGAGTAAACTTTCTTCTGTTCATATGCAAATAATAGAGTATCTTAAATGTTCTTTTTTGTTCAATAATACAGTGCCCATGGCTATGCCTAAATGAAGCATGCTGGTGTTGCCTTAGGACACATTGTTAAATATAGGATTTTGGTTATTTTATTGTTGTCTGTTTGGAGGCTTTTTAAGCACCAATAACCAAACTGCCATCAAGGCCATTCCGATATGTTCATGAAGTTATTGAAAATAACTTTATGACACTGAGTTAAAGGTTAAGCTACAGGAAAATCACACTGAAATCAGCATCACTGTGATACATTTTATCATGAATTTATATTTTTAAATATGGTTCACGTTAGTGCAAGGGATGCCGTACTCGATCATTGTGTTAAAATAGAATCCAGTCAGACAGGAAAAACTTATCATCAGAAAAATTGTGTATAATGGGTAATCAGTGACTCTACACCAAGCACCACTAATGACTAAAATAAGTGTTATGCTCCCACCCAGCACTCCCTAGCCTAGTGAGCCTACGGTGGGTGAATCAGCCAGAATCCCTGCGGGTGATGTAACTCCTCAGTTACCTGTGGGTTTGTTTTATCTGGGAGCCCATCCTGGTGTAGAGATGGATACCATCCTTCTCAGAAACAGTATTCAGCTGGGCTGGAATTCCAGTAAGGGGCGACCTCGATAGTGTCAGCTAAATGCTCCTATAACTACACAAAGGAGTGATGTCATTTATATAATAAACTTCACCCATGTTGTATGCCGAAGTCCGAGTCAGGCTGTCATTATTGATTCTATCCTGACAAAGTTGTAGCAGAGTGAAGAATAACTAACAACAACACTTGCTCACTGAACTTTAGCTTTCACACAGAATGTTGAAGGCTCTGATAATATGCCTACAAAGATGTGTAAATATAAGCCAAGTTATTTCATGGCACAATATCCCATGCAATCAAATGTGTGTCAAAAGTCAACGTTCAAGAAAAGATGTCAACTTGAAACGTGCTACGCGAACAAATGATGGCCGGAATGCTGAATAAATCATACATTCATCCCCAGTCTAGAGAACTGGGTTAAATCCATCGTTCTTTTGCTCACCATGCCACCCCAGTGTAAACCCAGCCATATGCAAATCAGTCTTTACCCTGTGCCTCATGGGAGCAGTCCAGACTGAACTGCCAAGCCAGGTCCTCCCTGGAACGGAAACAAGCATCCTGGGACCAGTTACTGAGTCATCAGCCAGGCTAGCTTGAATCCAGTGGCACAGTGAGCAAGGGACCCACGTCTGGGCATACCCATCCCACTTAGGGTGAAAAGTGCTATGCAAACAAATGATGGACGGAATGCTGAATAAATCATACATTCATCCCCCAGTCAAGAGATCTGGGTTAAATCCATTGTTCTTTTGCTCACCATGCCATCCCAGTTTAGACCCAGCCATATGCAAACCAGTCTTGACCCTGTGCCTCATGGGATCAGTCCAGACCGAACTGCCAAGCCAGGTTCTCCCTGGACAGTAAACAAGCATCCTGGGACCGGTTTCTGGGTACTACCCTTCATCAGCAAGGCTAGCTTGAATCCAGTGGCACTGTGAGCAAGTGACCCACGTCTGGGCATACCCATTCCACTTATGGTGAAAAGTGCTACGCAAACAAATGATGGACGGAATGCTGAATAAATCATACATTCACCCCCAGTCAAGAGATCTGGGTTAAATCCATAGTTCCTTTGCTCACCATACCACCCCAGTTTAGACCCAGCCTTATGCAAATCAGTCTTGACCCTGTGCCTCATGGGAACAGTCCTGGCGAACTGTCAAACCAGGTCCTCTCTGGACTGGAAACAATTATCCTGGGACCGGTTTCTGGGTATTACCCTTCATCAGCCAGGCTAGCTTGAATCCAGTGGCACAGTGAGCAAGGGACCCACGTCAAAGGCAAAAGAACGATGGATTTAACCCAGATCTATTGACTAGGGGTGAATGTATGATTTATTCAGCATTCCATCCATCATTTGTTTGCCTAGCACTTTTCACCCTAAGTGGGATGGGTATGCCCAGATGTGGGTCACTTGCTCACTGTGCCACTGGATACAAGCTAGCCTGGCTGATGAAGGGTAATACCCAGAAACCTGTCCCAGGATGCTTGTTTCCGGTCCAGGGGGGACCTGGCTTGGCAGTTTGGTTTGGACTGTTCCCATGAGGCAAAGGGTCAAGACTGATTTGCATAAGGCTGGGTCTAAACTGGGGTGGCATGGCGAGCAAAAGAACAATGGATTTAACCCAGATCTTTTGACTGGGGGTGAATTTATGATTTATTCAGCCCCAGATCTGGGTTGAATCCATCATCGTTCTTTACCTCACTTCACCACCCCAGTTCAGACACAGCTATATGCAAATCAGTTTTGACCATGTGCCTCATGGGAACAGTCCAGATCGAACTGCAAAGCCAGGTCTTCCCTGGACATTCACTGTCGACAGCCACTGGGGGTGTTAAGGTGCACCTGGCTCTTCCTGGATGACTCAGAGCTGAGCTGAATAGACCTTGGCTGAATTTAGAGTACTAGGAGGAGATTTGTTTGCACCGGAATAGGGCCTGTCTCCCTTGCACAGTGCTGTTTCCACTTTCCACCCCGTGTGGTCAGACTGCACCAGTGAGGACAGAACTGGTTTGGACTGGGCTCAGAGACCATTGCTCAAAGAGAACAAAGACATTTGGGTTATAAGTATTAGACCTAAAACCCCAGAATTTCAGACTACTTCTGGATTCAAGAGGAACTTTTGTCAAGGAGAAGAGCTGGAGGAACTGGATGAGGAGTACTGCCCCTTTGCTGTGTGCTGTCTGGGGTTGGCTTGCAGTAGCTGTTTCTGCCAAGGAAAGGACAAGGACTTTTATGTGTGCTGTGTCCCCCTGCTTGAGGAAGAACTCCAAGGGCTTGAGTAGAGCTTACCTCCTGTTCTGATGTCTCAGGTACACAAAGACTTCACCCCCAGCTACCCTGAACTTCCTTGCTGAGAGTTCTGACCTGCCAAGAGGTGCCTGTTACTGTGTTGGGTCTCTGGAGGTTGTTCCTGCTGTTGGGAGCTGGAAAAGCAATGCAACAACACAAAAATCAAGGCATCGCTCTTCTTGCAGCTGTTTTCCCAATGCAGCACCGATGTGCGAGAAGAATCTCCACGCATCGCTGCGCCACTGACGAAGCCGACACAGCACCTGTTGAAGCTGCAAGAGCCGATGCATAGAGGAATCGTTGCTGAAGAAACCGATGCAGCACTGCTCGATGCACCGATCTCCACCACATGCTGGATTTCCATGCATCGTACCTGTGCTGCAAATTTTCCAGATTCATCACTCGCAGACCAGAACCGTCTCGGAATCAACACATCACTTCCCCCTACAGACCAGATTTAACACATCACTTCTCCTGTGTGCAGCAGAACTGTAGCATCGATTCCCCATGTTCTCAGGAACTGTTGCATTTCTTTGTTTTTCGATGCTTCCCATCTCTGAGGCTGTTTCGCCTTGTGATTTTTGTCGCAACTACAGGTACTTTGAGGAAAATCACGCATGCATAGTTTTCTATGGGCTAAGTTGTTTGAAACCTTTTTTAGTCAAATTCTTATTACATGCATGTTGGATTTTTGGGCGTTTTGGTCTTTTAAGTTTAGATAAAGATACTTTATTTTTCTAAACTGGTGTGGTATCCATTTGTGGTGTTATCACTGTGTTACTGTATGATTTGAGTACAAATACTTAGCACATTGCCTTTGGGATAAGTCTGTCAGCTCGTGCCAAGCTACCCAGGGGGTGAGCAGGGGTTACCAAAAATGTGTATCCCCCTTACCCTCACTAGAAGCAAGGGTCCCTATTTGGACAAACGTACCTACCTCTGCCAACTAGACCCCATTTCTAACAATACCACTAAGAAAAACCTCAGTCATACAATGATAAGAGAAAGGTAGGATCCATTCCTCATGTAGAAACCCTTCTCCTAGCATATCTGCCTACTTGATGGTGTTGCACGCAGTATTTGAAGGGAAAAGTTTAAATTGCTTATGGTACCTTTGCAACAGTAAATGGTAATTGTTCTAACATTCCTATGTGTAACATACTGTATGTCACGTCTTTTCTAGCCATGGTGGTCTGTTCTTTTGTGAGATTGTATGGTAAAACTAAACTAGTGGCATTTATGTGCTTTCATTGAACAAAACTAGTTTGTAAAGTCTGTAGAGTCCAAGTTAGTGGCATGATAGATCTAAGCTTATGTTGCTTAAAGGACATGTCATTCTGTATGATGTCAATAACAGATAACACCTTGTCACCCAGAGAATATACAGTTTGGGATTATGTAGTCATACCATTGTCAACTACTGCTAGAGCCTTCTCTAAATTTGCTCTGTCAGTTTCTCATATATTGTCAGCAGCTTCAGGCTGTGAAACTTTCCACCCTTCATTGTATATTCCATCCATAAATTGCTTTTGAAGTGGCTTTAGAGGAATCCTGTAGGGCCATATCATTAGAAAGAAGAGACAAGTGTTGTTTCACCTCAAACAGTATTGAATGTTTTAGCAATTCTAGGCATTACTTTCCAGCGCTGTATGTTGTGACCATTCCTGTTTGTTGTGTCTGCACGTAACATGGCCTATTTATCCTGAACTCTTTTGTGTTGTCAAGAAAACATGTCTCTTAGTATCTAATGGCCACACTAACCATCCCTCTGGATTGGAAGGTGAAGAATTGTTTGTCCCATTTCTAAGCATTTTGTGAAATTGCTGCCAATTCGCAAAATGTGCAAAAGTGGTACTTTATTGTGTATTTAGATCTTTTATCTTGGCCAAGCTGAGACAAGACTTCTGCTGTACATTTTTATTCAAGACAATCTGTTGTTTTGATATGAAACATCCTCTAAATAAAGCCTTGTTCCCCTGAACCTGCCAATCTCTAGTTTCTCATATAGATATTACACCGATATTATCTCACCAACAGTAAAGCGTCAACTGGGAAATGAAAGATGCAGAATAAATCATCTTTGTGTCAGTGGGCATAGTTTCTTTGCTGTGGAAGTCTTAAGTTTATAATATTAGGACTCTTGGTCTGCTGGATTGTGACCAGAAAAATATCTAAACTTCTGTGCAAATGTCTTTGAGCTACCCTGTGGTGGTGTTAGACAGTGTTCTCATTGGATGTAATTGAATACTAAACATGGGGAACTTGCTTTGTGTAAATAATGGTGATGATAAGAGTGAAAACAGAAGATTTCATCATAATCAGTTGTAGCATCATACATTTCTTTACTATTGAATAGATTGTAATGCTCTAAACCAGCAAGCATTTCATATACTGTGTTAATTTCCCAATCATCAGAGATAGTGATGACATCATTGAAGTATATACGGGACTTGTAAAGTCTCGGTTGGTCCAAATATTCCACTTCATTCCATCATAAAGTGGAACAGCTGAAATGTTCATCAGGGAAAGGTCTCTTCGCACTTTGTGTGATGAAGAATGGGGTTTCAAAACCTTGCTTCTCAGTTCAACAGCATAGCGTTCTGGGAGATAATGTCCATTCAGAAGCAAAACAGTCACAAAAACAATCCAAAGGAAGAGGAAAAGTAATAAAATTGTAATTAAAATATATATCCATGGAGGGATGAGGTATGTGTTTTTGAGCCAAATGAAAAGTTTACGTGGCCATCTCTGTAGAGGTGGGTCTGACAAATCTGAAGAGAAGTCATCAAAAAGTTGTACAAACGTGGGAGGCTTTTGAAGCTGTGTAGAACTGGTAGATGGCTCTAATGATGGCACATTGTAGACACCATCTACAATGTGCATTGTCTGCTTGCAGAGTTGAAATCTATGTAGTCGTATTTGATGATCGTATGGTATTTGCTGATGCAACTGGAAGTAGTGACACTTCATTGTTAGCTGTTCCCAGCCGGGTAGAAGAAACTTCATTGCTGGTTAAAGCTTGTAACGGGACTTCCTGTAAGGTAGTGAGAGGAGGCAGGTAACTACCCAGGTGCACCCAATGCCTACTATGTAGAACCGGCCACGTGATGTGGTTTGATGAGATCAATATACACAAATCTTGTTTTTGCCACTGGGAAGAGGCAGTAAAAGTACAGTTCTGGTACCTTCAATAGCTGGGACAGGCGCAGGCGCTCTGTAAGATGGCCTAAATTCCTTCTTGACTGCTATTTTCTCCTGTACTAGATCCTTGCTCTTTGGAAATAACCAGGAGTTTCTGGTGCTTCCTCCACTTCTCCAGTGGCATAACATTTCTGTTGGATGTTCTGAGCATCTCTGAAATCGTTCAGGTCCTGTAAAACATCCAAACGTTCATTGATATCAAAAGGTGATTCCGCCACCATTGTACTGAGACTGTCAAGGTCTGGAACCCACAGTTTATCCCCAAACAGGACTTCATAGGGAGCCCGACCACCCAAGGATCTTCTAGGCGTATTGTTTAAGGCTCCCTGTACCCCAAATAGATGGTGAACCCAACTGCGACCTGAACTAAATACACCAGCTGTTAAAGACTGTTTAAGTCACAGTTTTTCCTCTCCACTACCGCATTTCCCTCGGTATGGTAGGGGGAGCAGTAATGCACACCCACACCCAATTTTACCATGGTGTCTCCGTAGGCCCTCCAGGTAAATGCTGGACCCTGGTCTTAATGGAATGTGGCTAGTGCATATGTGCCGATAAAGACTTGTAAGTCCTTTATAACAGTTTGAGTGTGAGCCGATCACTTTGGCCATAACTATAGGAATTGAGAGCAATAATCCACTGCTAACATGATGTATTTGTAAGACCCATCTGAGTGTAAGAGACTGCAGTGGTCCAGATAGACACATGTCACAGGCCTGTTTGAGATCAAGAGGTTCCTGTGGTAGACAAGCTGGTGTGGAAACTTTTATCTGCTGGAAAATGTCACATTCAAAGACATAGTCTTTGGCCGGTTTGTAAAGACCTGACTACCAATAGCGTTGCTGCAGCAGTGAAATTGTAGCCACCGGCCCTCCATGAGGTGATGCTAGACCCTCATGTGTTACTAGGATCAGTCATACCCTGCGATCTGAATTAGGTATTAATCTATCTCCCACTCCGTGAATATGAGCAAATTAAATATTTTGCGCACTTAACTGGTAGGAGTATTTTAGTGGAAAATCTTTCAGTAAGAGGGTGCCATTGCACGCAGCACTGACCGCCGTCTCCATCTAGTCTTATATTGGAACGAGTTATTGCAGCGACTGCAGCAGTTTGCACTGTTGCTTTTGCGCCTTTGTCAGCCATTGAATTCCCTGCAATGTGTGTTCCTAAACGTTGGAGGCTCAGTATGTGTATGACATGAGCCCTTGGCAAACATGCTTTAAGTTTAGCCACTTTTACCCAAAGCATCCTATTCTTGATCGTGTACCCTTTGGAGTCTCTGAATACATTATGGCTCCACTAGTGTAAATTCTCATTGTAAGACTGGACACAATTATACAAATCACACACTATAAGTGTGGGAACTCAGGATCTGTAGTCTCAAGTGCCAGAATGAGTGCTTTCAGTTCAGCCAGCTGTGCAGTGCAATCACTGACTGACTGGTTGTATGTTTTAAGAGATTGGATTTCTCCACCCCTTATTTTGCCCTTTATAGCTGCACAAGCAGAAGAGTATTGGTGTTTTGTCCCCACTGCAGGCTGGGCAGAACCAACAGTGTAGATTATAAAATCATACTGATCTAGAGGTATCATTTCATTAGACAGAGGAGATTCGTGTTCATATTGAAGATATGCTTGTGTTTGTAGTGTAGAGTCAAAACCATAATCTACATCTGCTGCAGTGAGTGAGTTGGCCCATTGTATCCATTGCCAATGTAAAGCTTTCACGTTGGTAATGCTGGCCTTTGTACCAGCTTCTTAGGCGGGAAAGGGAGTCACAACAATTATTTATTTTCCCTTTGCCAACGATCTTTCTTTCATTTTAGCTGGCTGTACTGCTATCAGGATATTTTCTGTTGGTACAAAACACATTTCTGCATTTGTATATAAATGTGATTTATATGCAATTGGTACTGTGTCTCCTTCATTGAATGTAACTTATGTGTATCCTGATGTACCCGCAAATATGCAGATGACAGAATTTGTGGTATTAGCACATGTGTGTAATTGTAAAATCTGTGTGTGTTCAGATGCCCAATGTGTGCTTGAAAAGTCTGGATGAATCAAGTCATCAAACGGTTTCACCCATTGGGCATAACTTGGTATGTAAATTCTGCCGATATTTAGAAAACCCAATATTGATTGCAGTCTTTTCAATGCGTTGTAAAACACACACTTCTCTAAAAGCTGTGTCGCAAGTCTTTTTCATTCACTTGACAGCGTGTATCCCAAGAACAGGACACTGAGATAGGCCATCTTTGATTTTTTGAAGTTACATTTGTAGCCCAAGTGAGGAAGTCCCAAAATTATGCATTCTACTCTGGTCAAATGTGTTGTTAAGATATCATCCGTTCGGTATATGCCATTGACATAGGACAATGCTTGGTCATCAAATTCTTGTAACAATTCTGTTACACTGGCTGAAAAGACACCCGGGGCTATTCTTATACCCTTGGCACAATCAACATTTTTTTTGAGAGAGACTAAAGTGCTAAATGCGGTTAAGTACCTGCTTTCAGGTGGTATGTTTTGGCAGAAAAACCCATTTGAAATGTCTAATGTGGTTTTATATTTTATGCACACTATTTTGTTTCTTAGTGCCACAGTATCCGTGTTTTGTACAGCAAATGTGCATGTAACAGTGTTCAAGTGTCTGTAATTTAAGACTAAATGATATGCATGGTCTGGTTTCATTACTGGAAACGGGATTATTCATTGGTGAGGTGCAACTTTCTATTACACCTTGGTATTGAAGTTGTGTAAAGTGGCTCTCCAACTTGTTCTTTAGCCTCATGTTTAATGGGGTATTGTCTTTGTGGTTGTGAGCTAGACCTCACAGGTACAATGTGGTAAGGAGATCCTTAATCCCAACCCATGTGGTAGCGATATAACACCGGAGCTTGTGCTAAGGCCCACTCCTTGGCGTATGTGTGTTTTACTGATTCTAAAATGAGCTCAGAAAAAGCAGGTAAAATTACTGTTTTTCCTTGTGGGCAGCCCCTAATAAACCCAGGTGGCCAATCTTTTTCAGCCACGAGAATGCCATAGCCGAATGACAAGTTTTCCCAAAACAGAACAGCGATAGTACGTTGTATATCCTCCTCTATCTGGAGTTGTAATTCATATAATCTCTGTTCTGGTGTTTCCACTTAGATGGTGTCACTTGTTGCTACTGCCGCCAGACACTCCAGAAGATTCTGTGGAACTATTGTAACTTCTGCCGCTCTGTCCAGCATTGTCAGAGTTCACTCCTGGTTCAGAAGCAGAGTCCTTAATATCTGTGGCATGTTTGGGTTAATCCCAGCCACTATCTTCTTTTTAATTTGGGGATTTGACTGTGTAGGTTTGTCTTCCTTTTGTATTATGAAGTCAGAAGAGTATTGTGAGGCCTTCTTCAGTTTCATGTACTTTTCCTGATCTTCTCTTTGATCGTCCTCCTCTCTCTGGGCGATTTTTGGATGATTCCTGAAACGAATGAAAAGGTCATGTATTAGTATCCTGATACCTTTCAGGCTGTTTAATTGACTCATGGTTACGCAAATGATAGCACTTTTCAGTGCACTCCTGTTGAGGAGATCCACCCCATGTTTTAGTCTTTTCTTCATTTTTCTGACTATTGCACATTTTCTTTAGAAGAATCAGGTGCCTGCTTTCAGTTATCCTTTTCAGAATTACCCTTAATTTGTGGTTTATTTGGGTTGGCTCCCAAATTATCACTACCTATTGGTGTATAGGTTTCTTCACTAATTTTAGGTAGTTCGCACTCCAGCTCTACCGGAGAAACCTGTGTGAGTCGCTGGCATATAGCCAAAGCTGCTGCTTCCCCTTTTGTATTACTTAGTATGATGGAGGATGCTGCAGCTAAGTTGCCCATTAATTATATCCCCAAATCCAGGGCAGGATCTGCCCCGTACTCATTTTCAATCTGTTTAAGCACCTCAGGCAAAACAGTTAATGACGGTGCTCCATGCATTCTGGTAAACACTGCAGCAAGACTGTGCCCCAAGTAGTGGAGTCTTCCACCTGGGGAGCCATCCCCATTAACAGGCATATTGTGATAATTCTAGGTTTTTCTTGGGGTTCCGTATGGGGAAACGCTGCTTCGAGCTGATTTGTTATTTGTGCAATCCAGAACGGAATCTAATTCCGTCTGCTGGGAACTTTACCCATTATTGCATTGATGGTACAAGATTAATTCCAGGCATAGACAATTGTAGATGTGCAGCTTGAGCAGCCCTTTGTCAGATAGGTTTTACTGTTTGCATAACAAATTGTACTAGACGTCTATAGTGTTACTAAATCTCTGTATAGTTCTCCAAGCTCTAGGTCTGTAATGTTTGCTATGTCTGGATATATAATGTGTAACCGGCTAAGATTGGCCATGTTGCTACCTCATTGCTGAGAGGACCTAGTCTGACATATTCCAATGTATGTGGTAGGATGCCTAGGATCCAGTTCATGTGCTTCTGGTAAGTGAGTGGGATTTCTAAATCCTCATATGCTCTATATTAATTTGGAACTGCTACTTCAGTGTATGTGTGAAAATCCCCTGAATTGGCATTTACTGCTGGGAATGTGAGCCATGATTAGAATACCTCTGTTTTGTACACTTTGTAGGCCTCTACCACAAAAGTAACATCCCTTCCCATTTGCCTGAGCCCATGTTGTAATAACATTTGTGTTTCTGCATGTCTGCAATTAAGTGGTAAAACCACCTGTGCTGGATTAGCCATTAAAGTATCTGGAATATATGGAATTCAGAGAGGGTACCTTTGTGGGTGATCCTTTTAAAGGTTCAAGCTTGAACAACCTACATCCAGAAATAGGGTTTCCCCACCTGAGGAAGGTTCATTCCCGAACACAACCAATGTCTCCTGTTAGTTGGAGAGTAGGGTCTTTGGGCAAACAAAAGAAATACTACTGGGGAGACCCATTAAATAAGAACAAAAGCTAGAATGTTGGCAGCACCATGTCATACGGTTCATACTTTCTCAGTAAAACTGTGCATTTGTTGGATAACATAAACGTCAAAACTGTGCAAGACTGAGTCCACGCATACCATCAGGATATGTTGACCATAGTCCTGGCTAACTCACAGTGCCAAGAAAAGTGTGTAGTGCACTCCCTCATGTTTTACCTTGATAGAAATACCTAATCATTCTCTACATTAGTGTGCTCGCTGAAATACATGCTGTCTAACATTCTGCTTAATCAAAACAACGAAAGAGTGTGCCTTTCTGAAAAGAAGAGCATGCATGTAGAATCCAACTAGGTTCTTTTAAAAGCCCTCACTCACCAACCTAGTTGATGACATGCTTCATCATCGGGCCCCACCAGGAGAGGCTGAATGCCACCCTGGTGTGCTTCAATGCCAGAATTACCGCGGAGCTGGTATTGTGTGAATTGTGATAAGTGAAAGTGAGTTAAAAATGTCTGGATTGTGTCAAAAAATATTTTTATTAATTAGCCAATCAGACATGGATAAAAGTGAAATGTGGGATACAAAAACTGAAAACATTGTTCAGCTACATCCCCAGGTGTAAGGTCAACATGTTTCTCCCTTTGTGTGATGATTAATCAGGCATTCGTCAGGATAAGAATAAGGTGAACCTCGGCGGTATGGTCGTGCTAAGGCCCACCCTAACCAGAGGTACCTGTGTCGCTCATCTAGTGACTGGACCCAGCGGGGTCCGGTCACTAGAGGAACGACACAGGTACCGAGCGGGTGCCTGGCAGCGAAGACGGGGTGCCAGTTTGCCACCACCCCTCTCCCGAGACCCATGGTCTCGGGAGAGGGGTGGTGGGGAGAGGAACAGAGGTAAACTCTGTTCCTCTCAACACGAGGATTACTTGATAAATAAAGTTTTTTAACTTTTTTCACACTCATAGCCTCTGGTTAGGGTGGGCCTTAGCGCGCCCATATCGCCGAGGTTCACCTTATTCTGGTCTGGTGAACTGAATGCATGAATCGTATGTATTCAACTGTTGGAATTTTAGCTCAAGTTTTTATTTTGATTCAGTCCAGATGAGAAAAATATAATCTATGAATCTACAATATAATCTTAGATTATCTTTCCACTCTGGATCCTTGAAAACATGATGATTGTCGAACTTAGCCATGAAGGTATTTGCATAAGCCGGGGCTCCTGCAAAACCCATCAATGTGCCGGTCAATTGCAAGTAAAACTGTTCATTTCACTGAAAGTAACTGTGATGTAGGCAAAAGTGTAGCAGCTCCAACAGAAATATTTTATCTGCTTTGATGTTTGGCTGTTGTAGTAGAGCCCACTCAATAGCGTCCATTCCTTCAAGATGAGGGATTGAGGTATATAGCGCTGCTACATCCATGGTGCATACTGCATAGCAAACATCTTTTAAATCTGTCAGCTTCTGTAGTTTTAACAACAAATCTGTTGTATCTTTCACATATGAACACCATCTTTGAATGAAGGGCTGCAAGACAAAAGTCAAGGTATTTAGCTAGGGGTTCAAATAATAACAAAAATAATAACTCACAGTGCACCATCTGTACCCCTAACCTAGCAAAGTAACAGGTGGTATGTGCAACCTCAGAACACGACAGCCCTGACTCCCCAAGGAAATCATGGAAACAGATAAAATGCCCTTTCATTGCATGCCCAAAGGAAAACACAAGAAATACTCAAATTGGCATTTCAAATATGTATTGAAGCAATAAGTGTAAAAGACATGTGCTGCAATTATCAATAGAAGTAAACAACACAGAGCAATCAGCATCACAAGATTGGTATAGAAAATGAAGACTTCAACCATTGTGCTGTTACATAGAATATATGCTTGTATCTAAGCATAGTTATAGTTATGCTCCTACCTAGTGCTCCCTATCCTAGTATGCCTAGGGTGGGTGAATCTGCCAGAATACTTTGGGTGATCTAACTCCCGAGTTACCTATAGGTTTGTTTCATCTGAGAGCCCGTCTTGGTGTAGAGCTGGGCACGATCCTTCTCAGGAGGCAAACAAGATTTAGCTGGGCTGGAAATTCATCATGGGGCGACCTCGACAGTTTCAGCAAAATGGTCCTCCAACTACATAAAGGAGGAATGTTGTCTATATAATAAACGTCACCGATATTGCCATGCCGTAGTCCAAGGCAGGCTGTCATTATAGAATCTTTCTTGATAAACCTGTCGCTGAGTGAACAATAACAAGCACACACTTTTGGGCAGTGAACTTTAGCTTTCATACAGAATGTTCAAGACTCTGATAAAATGCCTACAAAGATGTGTAAATGTAAGCAAAGTTATTACGTGAAACATTATCCCATACAAGCACACAATTAAATGTGTGTCTAATGTCAATGTTCAAGAAAAGGTATTAACTTTAAACATAAGCATGTAAATTGCTGGTGTCCTTACCCGGGTCTAATGTTGCCACATGATAACCTGAAACCAAAGGACACCTATGCACACCAAATACTTATCCAATATACAAAAAGAATCAGCTGTAACCTACATAGCAGCTCAGGTAATTCAAAATTCCCACATACCAAATCCGGGGCAGGTTGGAATAATTTCTGGCCAACTCAAATTTCCTTTGGCAAGACCAGGGCCATAATCTAAGGACAACGCCCATGTTCACTAATGGCAAGTGCTTCAGAAAGCCCTCAAAATAATATACATTTTAATTTCAGCCATTTCACTTCATGCATACCCACTATATTGATAGGTCACTGTGTGAATTTGTTTCTTCACTCATATGAGCACGCAGCATTCATTCACGCACAGATTCCACATTGTACGCTTCTAACACAGCACAATCTGTACTCTGAAAATGCACACTGCATACTCCCATTCACTGTTGTCTAAAGACCATCACAATAGGTGTTTTTTGCGTTAATATTATTTGTGCCTCATTTACAGCATGCATAATATGGATCTACATTTGAATTTACATGTGTATGTTTATATGATGTTGTTGCTTTTGAAAGGATCTTGTTATACCTGTTAAAGTGCAATTTCATGGCTTATGCTAACTAGGCCTCATCTAGGTCTCGATGCCATCTTAGTCAAAATGGATGTCTCACACAGCACATTTACTTTTAATTATTTCTGCTGCAAGCAGTCAAGTACGTCATGGTTGTTTATTTATGAATTATGCTGCTCTCTTTAGCATGGACTCAGAATGTAATGTTCCTTAAAGGTTTATTCTGCTTGCTCTCAGTATTGCATACATTCACAATGGCTCACTGTTGACTTATAATTGTTTTGTTCTGACATCTTTGAATGTCAGTAGCAGAGAGGGGGCCAACTCAATATTCAAGTAATGGGACAGTACTTAGGTGTTACATCAATATGACATTCTAATTTTCCCTGCTTTTATTTGCTGAAAATTGTTTTTTTGTGCTCATACCATGTTGGATTTGCAGTTTTCATTCTGTTCTATGAGAAGATTTCCTATATAATCCCTCGAATTTAGGGTAAACCAGATGACTTTCAAAAATGCTAGTGGGGATGCTGTCTGATTTCTTACTGATTTTCCTTC
Organism: Triturus cristatus; assembly: GCF_964204655.1. Lineage (NCBI taxonomy): Eukaryota > Metazoa > Chordata > Amphibia > Caudata > Salamandridae > Triturus > Triturus cristatus. The sequence goes on from NC_140584.1 coordinate 551,910,321, forward strand.
TCATTTGGGACTTAAAATATTACCTATTAGTCTGTAATCCTCTATTTCCGAGAGCCTCCAAAGCAATGAGTAATACATCTGCATGTTAAAATTTCTGTAGTGCACCTGTAAGAAATTGCATTGTCAGTTGACTGGGGTGTAAGCCCTGGTCAAGCAGCAACCACAATCCTTGTCAGGGTAAGGCACAAGCAAACATCAAATTAACTTGTGCTCACCACATGGTATCTTGGCTCAGAGCTGTCAGGCTTAATTTAGATGCAATGTGTAAAGTATTTGTGTAACACTTCAAACAGTAAAACAGTGAAAACACACCACAAGAGGAGCCACAACAGATTTAGAAAAACTGAGTAAGTTTTAATAACTAAAACATGGCCAAAACGATAAAAATGCAATTAGTAGAGCTGGAGAAATTGAATTTGAAAGTTTATAGTGAAAATAGCACCTAAAAACACAAAGTGCTACTGGGAAACGCCAGACCTGGGACAAAGTCACAAGTTCAGGCCACCTACGATTGAGCGCAGGTTGGCTACAGTGAGTCAATTAGGCCCGCTGAACAGAGAACCTAAATTCTGGTTGCAGATTGTGTTGCATTGATCTGTGTCTGAGATGTGCAGCCTTGCTGAAGCGATGCGTCGGTTCCGAGATGCGGCGAGGCTGAGGTGTGAGGTCCTGTTGCATCGGCATCGAGGATCCCATTAATGGGGCTTGTGATGTGAAGTCCTGCGTTGGGGATGCAGCACCATCACTGAGGCTTCTAAGGAGCTGCTAGGCTGCAATGCGGAGTTCGGTGTTGTTGTTGAGTTTGCCGTCAATGATAGATGCGAGGACCTGGACTATGGTTGCACTTTTCTGTCCAGTGATGCATTCGTTTTGAGGACTTACGGCGTTTCGATGTGGGCCTTTTGCGACGGGTACAATTCACGCATCAGCTGCAATGCGTTGGTTCTGCTGGGGTATGTGCTGCTCAGCTAACCAAGGAGATGCGTTGGTTCTGCTCGAGGATGAATCACTCAGCAGGGAAGATGGGTTGGTTCTGCTGACAAGCACCTTAGCCCACTTCCAAGGGCCCAGGACCCTTGACAGGGTAGACTTACAGATGGGAGAGACTAGGTCCAGGAGGTTGGGAGGCTGATATGTCCCTGAGGCATCAGATCCGGAGGCCAGTCAACTAGCCCTTGGAGTCACTCTGGGTTCTGGGTTCAAGAGATGCAGGACCAGTCCTTCTCATCCAGTTAAGAGGGCAGCAAATCTGCACAGCAAAGCAGGAGTTCAGCAGAGTGGCTGTCTTCCAGTAGTACAGCAGTCCTTCTTCCAGGCAGAGTATCCACAGGTCCAGAATTGTACTAAACTGGTGGTGTCTGATCTTGGTGGTGGTGGTGATGGTTTTCATGTATACACAGTTGTGCTTTTGAAGTGGGGAGATGCTTCTAGAGGCATGCTTTTGAAGTGCACCAATGCCCTTCCTTCCCTGCCCTGCCTCCAGACTAACTTCAGGATATATGCAGCCTGTTAAGAAGATGCAGGGAGACCAGGAATAAGTCAAAGACGTAGTTTAATCCATAGCACCACCAACAGCCCAAGCTGCTGCTTCGCCCAGGACATCCAGCAAACTGCCAACCCCCCGCCCGCATTCTTTCAAAGCCCCACAACGTTCTCGGCACGCGTCTGTTCCAACATGGAATACATGAGCATACACGAGATCATAACACATCCCCTTTACATAACAATAGAAAGAACAGATGATAACAAAAACAAAAGCAAAATAAAACACAAAAAACCTTCAACAGGTGTTCAGATAAAAATCATTAAGCTTTGCAGGAATGCGACGCAACCTTCCAGAAGGTTCCCTGGAATGCACCAGATCAGGAACCACTGAAATACCAGGAGAGTTATCCCCACTTGAAGAAGCAGAGAAACTGGTTTGATCCGAAGCTAGAACAACACCAGAACCTGATTCCAAAGAAGGATCCAACCCCAAGTATTTCACAAGCCTAGACATGTTCCACTTACAACCACCTTGCATTGTAACCACATTCTTATGTATGGAAGAAATCAAAAATGGACCCATAAACTCTGACATACCCTTCCTCGTAAACCTGGGTTTTTTAACTAACACCCACTCCCCCACACACCATGACTTAGACTTAACAGCGTTCTTGTTATCAAATCTTTCTTTATACCCCATCTGGTAAGAACGGACCCTGGATTCCACCTTCTTCCCATCCAAAGGAATTTGTTCATGCAAAGGAAACCAAGTCGGATTCAACTTTGACCTTGCATGTCTGCCCCTCAGAAGAAAGAAAGGTGAATTACACATAACCTGGTTCACCGTGGTACGATGGGCCCACCATGTATCACGCAACACATTCTTAAGAGGAATTTTCGTGTCCAAAGCTGTTTGCACACAACCCTTGACAACACGATTCATGCGCTCAGCCAAACCATTGGCCTGGGGAGAATAGAGAGCTGTTTTCAGGTGAACAACACCAAAATCATTCAAAAATTCTTCCATCTCAGACGAAACAAATTGTAGACCATTATCCGTGATTAAATACTTCGGAACACCTTCCCCAGCAAATTCGTCTTTGAGAAATTCTACAATAACTTTTGTGTTGACATTACTCACACACCTTGTAGACACCCATTTGGATGTATAATCAACCAAGAGAATAACAAATCTCTCAGACGGCGCCAGTAAATCAAATGGTCCCATTAGATCTAAACCTAACTTTGTCCACGGCTGACTAGGAACCTCCACCGGAGACAAAGGAGCACAATTGACCACTTTGGATTTATCATTTGACGCACACAAATGACACTCTTTAACTACAATCTCCACCTGATGATCCATTAATGGCCACCAATATCTCTCCCTAAGCCGAGCCTTAGTGAGACTCCTACCAAGATGTCCCTCGTGAGCTAAGTTTATCAATTTTGGTCTTAATGATAAAGGAGGAATAAACCTACTACCTCTCAACACCCCTCCATGTGCAATGGTTAACTCATCCTTAACAGACCAAAAAGGACTAAGCTCAGAATCTACATCCTTGCAATTAGCCGGCCAGCCTTTGATAATAAAATCCTTAATACAAGGAAACAAGGGATCTTCAGAAATAGCCTGACTCCATTCTTCATGGGAAATGGAAGATTCCCTAACCCAAGAAACAGAAAACTGTTCAACATCCACATAGTCTTCATGTTCTTCAATTGGCAACCTCGACAGACAGACAGCAGTCACATTCGAGGACCCAGGTAGATACTGCACTTGGAAATTAAATTCCTCCAACCCCTCACTCCAACGTTTTAATCTAGGGGTCAACCTGTCACTCTCCATACACGAAAAAACTTGCACTAGAGGACGATGATCTGATCTTACAATAAAGGGAATACCCCAAAGGTAAAATTTGAAATGTTTAACCGCCCAAACTATTGCAAGCGCCTCCCTCTCAATGCACGAGTATTGCTGTTCAGCCTTTTTTAACGCCCGAGACGCAAAAGCAACAACCTTGTCTACACCATTCTCTACTTGAGATAGTACAGCACCCAACCCAGCCAAACTCGCATCAGTGGTAAGAATAGTTTTTTTTTTAGCGTCAAAATGACCCAAACTAGGCAACTGACTGATGGAGCGTTTAACAATACCAAAAGCAATCTCACAGGCATCATTCCACTCAAATTGTGTTCCTTTCTTAAGTAAATTCCTTATTGGCTCAACAACTGAAGCAAAACCCCTAACAAATTTAGCATAAAATTCCGCCAAACCCAAAAAGGATCTAACCTGCTCTTTATCCATTGGGGTTGGAGTTTCCACAATGCTTCTAGCTAACTGCAACTTTGGTTGGATGCCCTCCCCAGAAATTACATGTCCCAGATATGTGACTGAAGACACCCCAATTCTGCACTTCAGTTTGTTAACTGTGAGACCCTTACACGCCAATTTCAACAAAACCCTTCTTAAAGTAATGTCATGTTGTGAATCATCCCTTCCATAAACCAGGATATCATCCTGGAAAAAGATGACATTTGGCATATCACCAATAACCAACTTCATAATACGTTGGAAACAGGCCGCAGCCGATGCCAACCCAAAAGGCATCCTGACATATCTAAAAGCACCTAAAGGCGTCACAAAAGATGTCAGATGCTTAGAGTCAGCATGAAGAGGTACTTGATGATATGCTGATGACAAGTCTAAAACAGAAAAAACCTTGGCACCACTCAGCATAGACAAAGACTCGTTAATGTTGGGTAACGGTTGGCGGTCCACCCATATCCATTTGTTCAGACTTCTGAGGTCCACACACATACGAATGCTCTTCCCAGAATCCTTGGGAGCCAAAACAACCGGAGCCAACCATTCAGAAGATTCAATTTCCTCAATAACCTTCAAACCCAAAAGCCTGTCCAACTCTTTCTTTAAAGGACTCATCATCATGTTCGGTACTTTCCGAACCTTGTGCACACATGGTATAGCGTTTTGTTTCAAGATGATACGATGTTCAAAACCTTTCAAAAGACCTAACTCATCAGTAAAAACTTGGGGAAATTCCTCAAAGAACTTGTTGGAGTTAGGAATGCAGTCAATAAGCATGACTTGATCCGCAGCTCTAAGAGCATTGGGATTCAGTATAATACCCAAATCCCTCTGGTGCCTCCATCCCAACAGATTATCACCCCTTTGTGCCACATAGATTTTCCCAATGGTCTCACGCCCCTTGAAAAATATACCCATAATTGTGTAACCAAAAACATTTATACGTGACCCCCCATAGCTAACGGGATTGATATCAGGGTCAAGCAACGTGATATCAGGAAAGGTTTTGTACCAATTTTCCTCACCAATCATTGTAAAGGGAGAACCCGAATCAGCTAACACCACAAAACTTTGCCCCCCAATCACAACATCACACTCAGGCATAAATATGGGATCAGCATCAACGATACCATCACTTCTAACATTGGAAACAACCATCGTAGAACCTGATGCAACAGGTTCATCATTTTCAATACAATGGACTTTGCCAAGAGACTTACAAACTCTAGCGTAATGGCCTTTCATACCACATTTTAAGCAAGTTGCAGCTTTTGCATAACAATTCTGAAAATTTGCAGAGTGATTTGAACTCCCACAACGATAACATTTGATCTTGTTAAGGTCAATTTGAAATTTAGGTTTAGGAGCTTGAGCAACTTTGCCAACATTGTCCCCAACAACTGGTTGTTGAACCAAAGATGTAACCTCATGAATGCTGCTGGGAGTAGGAGTACAATCAGTGGATGTCTTGTGCTCTTTCATTTCTTTTACCCAACCTGAGGTGTTTTCCATGCCTTCTACAATTGCAATTGCTTCACGAAGTGACGGATTCTTTGAGAGGAGTTTCTCTTGAACTCTGTTACTATTTGTACATCTAACTAACTGATCACGAATCAGCGATTCAGTCAAATCCCCAAAATCACAAGTTCTGGCTAAAGTCTTTAAGGACGCGACATAGTTCCCCACTTTCTCTTTAGATTCTTGAACTCTCATAAAGAACTTATGACGCTCCAAAACAACATTGATGCGTGGCCCAAAGTAGTTCTCAAGCATCTTCATAGACATTTCATATACATCAGATGGTTCACCAGATCCATCCCCAACCGGAAGTTCATCAATACTATCATAAATATTCCGCCCTTCCACTCCCAAATTATGTAGGAGAATAGCCTGTTTTCGAATGGCCGAGAATCTTTCCCCCCCAATTGCCACCAAATACGAATCAAAAAGGTTTTTCCACCGCTTCCAAGGAAGTAATGGCTCACCCTTTTCACACAAAAATGCAGGTGGTTGGCTCATTGAGGTCGACGACATTTTTAAGGCAGAATACAGGAGAAAAAAAAAATAAAACAAAATTGACTAACAGTACCTTAAACACAATCTCCGTAAAAATTGAATTGAAATCACCATTCGACACGAAGAAACAGCGTTTCAAATTGATCCTTATTGCGCACCGTAGTAAGCTTCCTGTGTAACCAAGGTTACGACTAGCAAAACGGAGCTCGTCACGGAGACCATGTGACATGTGATGCGTAGAGACGTGTGAGGCGTAGAGACGAAGGACGAGTCAACGAAGATTCCAAGACGAGTCAGCGAAGCTTCCAGCGCTGCGCACGCAGGGAAACACTGCGCTCGAGCACCGTGAAGTTATGAAGGTAAGAGTGACTAAATGTGAATCACAGATGACCCGTAGTACCTCCGACAAGCCACAGCAATGCGAGAGAAACTGCCAAAATTCTTCTTCTATTATTTTTTCCTTACGCCATCCACAGTCTGCACCACGACCCAAAAGTCAAAACTTGAGCGTGACACACCCCCAACAGGCTTTTAGACCATAAATCCAATCGAGAAATGATCGAACGGGTGTTGGGAGAAAAGTCCGTTCACAAACTCGAAATCAGCCAAACTTCGAAAATCCGTGGTTTCTTCAATAACCAATCCGTGGGTTCTTACAACGTTGGTGGTGCTCCCGACATCAATCGTCGCCAGTGTTAAGAAGATGCAGGGAGACCAGGAATAAGTCAAAGACGTAGTTTAATCCATAGCACCACCAACAGCCCAAGCTGCTGCTTCGCCCAGGACATCCAGCAAACTGCCAACCCCCCGCCCGCATTCTTTCAAAGCCCCACAACGTTCTCGGCACGCGTCTGTTCCAACATGGAATACATGAGCATACACGAGATCATAACACAGCCCTTTGTGGGGGACAGAATACAACCTATTCAGGTATAAGGGAGGCTGGGACCAGCTCCTCCCTCCCATCCTGCCAGTGATGGCCCACTTAGTCATACCTAAGCTCCCATTGTGTGGTTGTCTAGGAGGAATACACAAAGCCCAACTGCCAACCACACCCAGTCAGTTGACCAGAGACATGCCAACTTTCTAAAAGTAACATTTTCAGAATTGGAATTTAAAATCCAACTTCACCATAAAATAGAATTTTAAATTAGGAGTCCAGAAATACCAACCTTGAATCAGTGACATCTTCCTATTTGGAAATGACACAGATTAAATATCATAAGGAAATCCCAATTTTATCCTATGGGAGATATAGGCCTTGCAGTAGTGAAAAACAAATGAAAATGTTTTTCACCACCAGGACATGTAAAACTTAAAAGTACAAGTCCTGCTTTTTCAATAAATCCCACCCTGCCCTCTGGGCTGTCCAGGGCCTACTCTAGGGGTGACATATATATTTAAAAGGAAGGTGTGGCCAGAAAATAATTGAAGCCACCCACGAAGGACATTGTGGAATCATTGCTACAAAATGAGCTCTCAGAGTCTGGTTTCCTTATCTTGATGAGAGGGTTGAAAAAGAATGAATGTATGCAACTGCTCTTCTACAAAAGTTACTCAACACACCTTAAACATGTCCAAACTCCTGAAGCATGCATAGGAGTGAGTAGCCATTGATATTTTCGGTCCACTTGACAATGAACATCACCTGATGGTGATTGTGGATGAATAGTCTCGATTTCCATCAATAGAACATCTCTCATCTACCACTCAAGACCGAGTCATTGAGAGACTAGATGGCATCTTTGCGACATGGGGTGTTCGAGCCATTTTTAAGTCTGGCAATGGCCTGCCTTTCAACAGTTGAGAATCCAAAGATTTCTTAGAGCATCTTAATATAAAGTATCAGAATAGCACACGTCTATGGCCACAATTCACCAGACTTGTTGAGCGCTTTATGAGTATGCTAAAGAAAGCAGTGCAGTGTGCTGCTCTTAGAAGCTCTATTTCAAAATTGTGTTAAACTCTACCATAAAAGGTTATCGTCCAATACCTCAAACGACCACAGGTAAAAGTCCTGTGACATTGATGTTAGGGAGAGTAATGACAAACAGGTTACCTCAATGGATTAATCAGAGAGAGAAAAACGAGAATGCAACTCGTGAGAAGGACTTGGTTCATAAATAAAACATGAAAGCGTATACTAACAAAAAATAACATACGAAGAACATCATCTTTAAGAAAGGAGTTTGAGTGCGAAAAAGAAAATCTAATGCTCTATTTGATGCTCAACCTTTTCAAGTAGAGTCTACCAGGGGACACGTGGTGACTGCCCAGCACCCTGGGAAGTTTATTACCAGAGACTCTTTTTATTTTTGGCATTTAACTCATCGTTCATCAGATCTACATGTTGAAGGAGAGACTGGTTTTGAAGCACCAGTGACTGCTGTTGCCTCAATGTAGATCCTGGACATTGATGGTGACAGTTCCCAGTTTCCCATGACAAGATATGTTTGAACAAATCACCGAAAAGATTGATTGAAGGGATTTAATTGTACATATATATATATTTTGTAACCATTTTTAATTTTTTATTTAACAGAGGGGGAGATGTAGGGCCACATGTATCAAATAAGAATTTTGCGATTACCAAATAGCGATTTTTACAGAATTCGGTAAATAGCAAATCGCTATTAGGTAATATTACTCCATTCATTCCTCTGGGCCGAAAGGCCCATAGGTTTGAATGGTTTTGCATTAGCTAATTTGCAATGATCTAATTGGTAATCACAAATTAGATAATGCAAAGCCAAGGGTGCCCGGGGGTCTAAGGACTCCCTGAAGCACCCCCCAAAAAATGAATATGCACATGTAAAGTGCACACATGCCCTACATGGTACTTTGAAAAATGCAGTTTTGTGCATTTTTCAAAGTTTGCACATGGTTACCATCGACTTGAAGTCGATGGTAATTGTATTTTCCTAAATGCACAGTTTGCATTTGGAAAATGATTCATATATGTGCTGCGGGAATCACAATTTGCGATTCCCTATTTGTAGTCGCAATTTTAAGTAATCCCAATTTTTGCAATTTCCTAAAATTGCGACTACACAGCCTTTCATACATCATGAAAGACTATTATGCATTCGCAAAAGTCCGATTTGACTGAATTGCACTGTTTGCGACTGCAAAAATCTTTCATACATATGGCCTGTAGTGTCTTATGAGTTAGCAATGAGAGAACCCTTTTGCCTTTTGATGGACTCTGTAGAGCGCTGACGTAAGTGTTAGAGTGGAATGCAAACAAGGCTAGTTTAGAATGTTGGGTTCACAGTTACACACGCACGAATAAAGACATGTAATACTAAGCTCTGTGTGTTTCTTAGTCATTGGCGGGTACCCAGGCTGGAGAGGACACTACAACATCCATGTAAAACATGGGTCACTGCAAGCATGCTATGACAAAGGGCAATTCCAAGTATCAAATCAGGATTCCTCACTGCTTGTTTCCACTGCAGTAACATTTGCAGTTATAACCACAAGAAGTAGCCACCAGAGTTCTTTTGGTGCTGTTCAGATATCTTTATCAATTGATTCTTTACCAGTTCTTGTGAGAATAAGAAGATATGAAGTAAGTTTAGTTATATGGCTGTCAAGTTCCTCAGAGAAAGGAGGTACCATGGGTGTTCCAGTTGTACATTTCTGAGGATTTAAGTGCCACTGGAGTCAAGGGTCCCTGGCTCTTTGAGTGTCCTGCATTTACAGAATACAAAAAAATCCAGAGGCGTCTACAAAAAACATCAGATGGGCCTGCCTCATAGAGACTGGAGAGCTATAGTTTTCTCTATTTGCCTTATATCAGTCTCTGAGTTCTGCAGCAGTATTTAGTAAGAAAAAAACATGGTACCCTCACCCTGCATCCAGTGGTTGCTCCACCATTCAATTCATCCCTACCATGAGTGTTTTTCTAGTGCTTGGTGGGCTCCTGTGGGAGCTCTTGAGAGTAGCTGAAGCGTCCCTTAATGATTAGATTATACTGTATACCAAGTTTAAATAGTAACTCAGTAGAAGTGTGTGGCAATGCTTATCTTCCCCCCTTTTGTCAGGGTAAATGTGTGGAATATTTAGTAAAAATGGGTAGTGATATGGATTATATCCCTTTCACTTGTTCAAAAACTCAAATCCACTAAAGTCTTCCTAATAAGTGCCCCTGGAGTCATTTTCAACATATCCCAGTCCTATCTAGTATTCTCTCTGGTTCATGGCCACAGATCAAGACTTCCAACCCTGAGACTAATTAGTCCTAACCCTGGTGTTGTTTGAGAGCAACGCAAAACCAAAGGGGATACATCTTATGTTTTGAGGTGTATGTTCACTGGATAGTATCTCTTCTGCTCCTTTAACACAACAGGAGCGATCTCTCGTAAATGCCATCTAGGCGGTACTCTCTTGGGTCTGCACACACCTTCCCACTCCTGACTCTAATTTGCTGCACATGCAGAGAGCCCTGGTTGTGGTAGTTGTCATATCTAAAACAAGTGATCTTGTAGTGTGGTAAAGGCTTAGGCTCTTGTTACAAGTTGTGTGTGGAAACTGCATCTGTAATCATGCACTCAGAATTAGAAATAGTAAAATTAAATACTTAAGAGATTCAGCTCAGATTTTCAGTTTTTAACAATACACATTGTTATTTTAGATTTTGGTTTAAATGTTGTTGAAACATTACTAAAACAAGATCATAGCTGCCCTGATGAATAAAGCTTCCTGTAATAACCATGGCATCACGCCCATGTATTACCTGGACCTCATACCCATAATAATTTTCACTCATTGTGACAAAATGGGAGATATCGTTCACTACAAATGCGCTACAACGCATTCCATTACAACACGGTCGTTACAACGACCGCATTTTTCAACGCAAACCATTACATCGCAAGTCGTTTCAATGACTTGCTGTAGGGTGCACGCTGGTGTTGGTTTTACAATACAACCCCTTCCCTGCTGTTGCACAAATTGGAGTAGGAATAGTAAATAATACTATTCCTAAGTCCAGCGCGCCCCCTACAGCAAGTCGTTGTAACGACTTGCGAAGTAATGGTTCGCATTGAAACAATACAGTCTTGTAACGACCGCGTTGTAATGGAATGCGTGAAAAGTGCATTCGTGGTAAAGAGACATTTTCTAGCAAATAACTTCCAGATTTAAGGTTTGTACACAGATTCCTGCATGTTTCCCTCCATTATGTGCTCTTTTATCCGAGAGATTTTGCTAGGATATTTTGCTAGGTTTGTCCTGGCGAAAGTCGCAGAGCAAAAGAAATTAGAAGTTTAGTAATCTGACACAATTTCCGACCCTAAATCATCCATAAACTCTCAAGCAAAAGTGAGGATTATTGAATTTCTCTTAATAAGGAAATTAGTATTCTCATCTTTCTTCAGTTTTTCTTTGCTAGTGCACACGTTCTGCAGTATTGTGGTTGTGCGTCAACCAGTTTCTGGTCACACCATTAGCACCCTAGCAGTGTAATTGTTCTCCCAACAATTTCCTGGTAGTATTGTTAAAATAAATTCCAGCAGAGTTGTTTTTTCTCAGTAGTTTATAGTGCCTAGTGCTATGAAACTTCAGTGTTTACCTTCTCTTTCCTATCTGGGTAATCCAAATGTTTGCCCTGCAACATGATCTCTTCCGATTGGTTACTTTTATGACACTGAACTTACTGTTTTTGTTTTCTCAGAGGAACTGCTTAACTGTCCCAGTGCAGGTGCTGTTCATCTAAAGATTGGCTACTCATTTGGCTTGTCTAACTTTTGGGTAGGACCACTGTACAATGGAGTGAAAATAGCACCAGGATTGCAAATGTTTGCTCTCATTTATGTGCTGTAATGTAGATTTACACCACATACATGAGTGACTTTAAAAGCTGTTTTCAAGATTGCCATTCCAGCCCTCAATTATACTGATCAGTGATACTGCAGAAATCTGTCAAAAACATTATTCATATGTATAAAGCTGTGTTATGGCATTAGCTAAATCACCATTGAGAAGAACTTTGACCCACAATGATATCAAGTAAAGTAAGATATGTCTAATATTTAGATTGGTGTGTTCTTGCACTAAAGCGGTGCAAAAAGCACCGTTTGCGCTAGATAAGCAATAGTAACCTTTTTCTTATGGTAAATGCCTACTTGTGAATAAAAATTAATTTTTCCTTAATTCACGTCAAGAATAAGCTAAAGAGATCATACCCATGCTTTGTTTCGATCTATAGTTTCTATCTATTGAGCTATAGTTCAGTGTTGAACATAGATAGTTGTTGAATAAATTGCAAAAATGACTTTATAAACATTAGTTTATCTGTGCTTTAGAGCCTGGTCATTACTTTGTCTCTGCTGTGTTCTGTTCCTCTCAGCCGCAGTATTAGCTTCTTTGATGAGGTCTGATAAACCCTTTCTGGGGAAAGGCAATAGGCCTGGGCTTACTGGCAGGCAGGGTAGGAGGAGCAACTACAGGTTTAATATTTGGACACTGGGAGAGGGAGTTGGAAGGAACAGCAGATGGTACTGACAAAACACTAAATGGTGCTAAACTGTTGGGGACCTATAAAGCTGGTCTGCTTATGGCTAACCTGTCTCTATCACCAACACAACAAGATGATGGATGGAGTGCTCAAACTTTTCAACCACTCACCCTCAGTCACAGATCTAGGTTTAATCCATCATTCTTTTGCTCACTATGCAACCCCAGTTTGGGCCCAGCCATATGCAAATCAGTCTTGACCCTGTTCCTCATGGGAACAGTCCAGCCTGAGCTACCAGGCCCGGTCCTCCTTGGACCAGAAACAAGCCTCCTGGGACCGGTCTCAGGATGTCACCCTTCATTAGCCAGGCTGTAGCAGAGTTTTCACTGGTTCAGAGTTAGCTGTTCCATAGGAAGCACTGTGGTACAGTATTACATTTTATATTGATATTTTGGCTTAGGAAAAAGCTACAAAGTTAAAAATATATATTATAAACCCCAATTCATTTGTAGAGTCAAATTTGTAATAAATAGTTTAGTTACCTGCCTAAAGCCTCTGGAAGTCCACTTGCACACGTTTCCAATTGTCACACAGGAGCAGAATATCCCCCTTGATGAGGCATGGACTTGCTCCTGAAGCTGAGACAATGGCCTGAGGTGTGCAGAGAAGTTCTGTTATTCCTGGCAGGCTAACCATCTGGGCTGTGCTCAGGAACTTAAATAACTTCATCATTGATATCAATTCACCAAAAGTCCAGGGGAAACTGAAGTTACATCACACACTCTTTGACTTTAGTGGCACCAAAGGAAGTGACATCATATGACCTTTCGCCGTGAATCTCCCAGGAAGTGACGATTTGACCTTAACCCAGGTGACATCACAATAATTGACATCACTGAAGTTACTTTATATCTGTGTTGTTAATAGAAAAACCAACACAGATGTCTCTTTGTGAGTCACCTATATTAAAGTGCTGCCATAAACTTTGAAAGTGGTGGGGTGTATGTAATACAATATTTGCCCTAAATTATACTGAGAACATTCTATAAACTATAACTCTTTAGAATGGGTATAGGGGTAACAGGTCTCCCCAAAAGAACATTTTGAAGAAAATGAGTCAATTAGTGCATTTGAAAGCAAATTATTCACATAAATCTGCTAAAAAGCCATGGGCTATGAAAGGGCACTCGTTAATTATATAAGTCTTTCATGGTGTGCCAAGCTAATGAAACTCAAAGTACCACAGGAGTTGATCACTTTTCTAATAACATTTGCTATGGATGCCCCCATATGGCAAAACAACCCTCCATTTTGCCAGGGCTGGCATTTTGTCATGGGCTCCCGCTATAAGCCAGGGATGCCCTCTAATGCCAACACTTACATACGACATGCTAGTCCTGGAATTTTGATATTAATGTTATCCATGTATCATGTGTGACCCTTATGTCAAAATGTACCTCTAGTATGAAAGGGCCAGTATTTTGTAATGTTTGTCCTCCCTCCTACATGCCACAGTTGTCATCCTTCATGCAAAAATTCACATCCAGTGTGCTAGCTTGAGCATTTTGCCATGTGTGTCTTATACCAAAAAGTACTTCCAGTATGCCTTCATCAGCCTTTTGCCATAGATGTCCCATATATCAAGTGTTATCTTTAGTGTGCTAGGTCATTGTCTATTAATAATTGCCATAATCAAGAAAATGAGGGAGGAGGACAGAGAGCTAAATGAAGGTCCAGCGCCTCATGCACCCGAGTAATGAGTCACTCACTAAAGAGAGTTGCTGTTCCTAAATGAGAAGTGTAGATGTTGTTTAAGAAGGAGGGGAAGTCGGAGAGGCTTTTACTTGATGCCCTCACACACCCCGAAGGATGTCATGCTTCATCATAGGGCAATGCTCCTCATTGGGCTGGCACTGCAATGCCCTACGGGTCCCGGAAGGGTCGCTTTATCGGAGATCTTTTGGTTGTCAAGCTTTATGGTGTGTGCGGGTCAGTGCTAGTTCTGTGATCAGTTGTGAGTTAAAAAGATGAATGGAGGGTATCTGTAATGAATACATTTAATGAAAGGGATCCCTCTGTCATGGCTAAAAAAACAAAAGGTTGAGTGCTGCTCAAGGGTAGTTATGGCCCTTAGTAGCAAAAGGATGTTGTCCATTTGTGAAAGTGAGAGACATTAGGTCGACATGTTTCACGCTTTACGTGGTCTCAGGAGGAGATCCCTAGCACTTCTTCAGGACCAAGAGAGGGTGAAAAAGGTATTAATAAGTGTGTACATAGTGGCCTCATAAATTGAAGTAGTGCCACCAAAAGGATCTAAAAGGTGGTCTGATCTAAAATGACAAGAGGGGTAGGGGTATAAAGAAAGACAATCAAAACAGTATTGCAGTTAGTCATGTCCATGGCGTATAGAACTATCTACACCAAACTCGGTCCCTCGGCGGTGGACTGCGGTCGTATCTCTGGGCTCAAAATTAAAGCCCAGTTCATGCCACACATATAGTTATGGAGAAAAACATAGAGAAAAATAGGGTAGACGAACAATATTGAAACAAGTAAGGCAGTCAATCACATTAGTAAGGTATAATAGTGATGGACGTTATATCAAAAGCGTACCATGTCTATTGGTTTAGGGATAGTCAGGGTAAGTTCGTTCCAGTGCACATGCATCAAAGGAAAAAACGGTCGCAAACAGGCAGATTCTCAGAATCTGCCCCTTTGCGACCGGTATTTTTGCATTTGGGATGCATCATCCCAAATGCAAACATCGCAAATTGCGATTGCATTTAAGGAATCGCAAATTGCGATGCCTTGAATGCAATGCAAGATGGCATTTAAAATAGCTATTTCACTATTAGATTCCACTAAGTATAGAAAAATTAAACCTGATGGTATTTAGCGAAAACTTTGAAAAATGCACTGAAGTGCATTTTTCAAAGTTCCAGGTTACACACACACATGCCCTTGCGGCATGTGTGTCTGCAACATGGGTGTACATATCAATTTCAGGGGTGCAACAGGGTGTCCTTTTGACACCCTTGCACCCTTGAAATTGCATAAACAATTTGTGAGTACCTAATGGGTACTCGCAAATTGCGCATGCAATTCCCATTCATTCCGAATGAATGGGAAGCTATTCCTTAATTACGACTCGCAATTTGCGAGTCGCAATTAAGGAATTTCTAGGAATCACTATTTTTTTAGTGATTCCTACATGTATAGGCTTTTGCGATTCCTTATTAGTGAATCCTTATTTTTCGCTAATAAGGAATCACAAATGGCATTTTTGATGCATGTGCCAGCTAGAGTGCTAATTATCCATTCAGTGGTGTAACGAGATCGTGATGTTCCCAGATAGTCTTGATTCTCAGGTATTTATTGCAGGTCTAGTTCCCATTAATGTAAAATCCTTTTTGTTAAATAGGTGATAGCGTCTTGTGATAACAGGTGCGGAGAGGGGTAAAGGGGGGCGGGGGAGGCAGAGGGTAGTGGGGGAGGGGAGGGTAACAGTAAAGGAGAGGGGGAGACAAGTGGGGGAAGCGCTTACTGTTAGATATAGGTAGATTTCCCCATGAGTCAAACGTGAGCGTGCTAGCCGTCACTATCTTCATAGGAGAGAAGTGTTGTAATTGTATGCCCAATTGATTCCATGGCGCAATTGCATTAATAGATTGGAGCGGTAGTACTCCCAGTTATGCTTCCAGGCACAGTCTCTTGCACCTACCCGACCTCTCGGTTGCTCGAAAGTAGATGTTGCTGGATCCTTTCTGCTCTTGAAGTCCCTGTAAAGGGGTGTGGCTATGGGCGCATGGGAAGTGATGTGATGGTGACTGAATCGTGTTTGGTGATTCAGAGTGCGGCAAATGTAATCACCATCTTGGTGTGGGGTCAGTGGACATCGTGATAGATTGGACGTAGAGGTTGTAAAGTCATTCATTGTTGCTATCATGGAGCTAGCGGGAGCTAGTGGTTGGTTCTGTGGAACCCATTTAAAATATATAATGGAAGGATTCTACTGTACATCAGTAGTATGCGGCCGCTGACTGACTGAGGTGCTGGACCCTTTGCCGGTATCAAAGTGTGCTTCTCTTAAAGTTTCCTGAAACCTCGGACATAGAAACTTTTTGCCAACCTTTTGCTCTGAGAACCAACAGATGACCGGGACCGAACTACTAAGCTGACACAGCGAGGGTGCATTGCATCTGGTCCAAAGATTCAGGTTGCTCTTTCTACGTTCTTTTCCACTGCTGAAAATCTCATTCAGCGGGACCTGGCAGGAGAAGGTATTCAGCCAAATGAAGCTTTCTTTGGCTACAGCCCTGCCCCGCTGGAAGAATCTGAGTTCCAAAAAAGTCTGACTGTAGAAATCTTTACCGGGCAAAGTTGTGAAAAGTACTCGGCTGGTGAGGGACCATCTTTGGTTGTAAAAATTAAATTTATCCCACTCTGAGCTTTCTCGTCAAAAGTCAAGGGCTTCACCAAGACCTTGTCCAGCGGCTATCAGATGACTTGGAGCCCTTTTCGGTTACAGCCTGCTGCCTTGCCCCAATGAGGATTTTCTACTTCCATCCTTGCAACGAAGTCAGCAGAAGGTAAATCTTTTCACTGGGATGAATCTGGCTCCTGTATCCAAACAGCTGTTGGTCGCGTTCGGTCTTAAGCCTTAACCATGTCCCAGTCAAGCGCAGCCAAATGACCTGATTTGCGCTTAATAATTTTTTGTGCTATTTTGAACCCTAAACATTAAAAATTTATAACTCCAGTTTTAATGATTGTTTTTTGTCATTTTATTTATCAAATTTTACTCTATTTGTCTAATTCGGTGTTGGATTTTTCTTGTGTTTTAACTTTATCACTGTTTGAGTACAGCATAAATGCTTTAAACATTGCCTGTATGTCGAGCCTTCTCTGTGCCATAGTTACCGGGGGATTGAGCTCAGGCTAATTTGTGGCCTATGAGGGTTCTCCATGACAAGGATTGTGGTTATTTTTGAGGGGAGTACTCACCCTCTCAAATAGTACCTACATATTCTCATGCTAGATATATATTTCGGCATCAAAAAATTAAATGCTTTAACGAGATCCAGTAGAAACAATTTGGTCAACTAATAATTCAACTTTATATGGACACAGATCTAATTATTTGGATGGTTTTCTCCCAGTTTCATTGTGTCGCTGTCACAAATATTAGTCTTCATGTTTTGCTGTGCCAATGTCCATGGTTTCCTCTGTTAGTATTTAATTGATTCATTGTCCTCATCCATTTGATTTGGTATTCCTGCATCATAGACCCAATTTCACTGTGCGCTGTCTTTCTTCCTGTCCCAGTGTCCATTTTAAAATACTGTCTCTGTGTTTAAATTAGCGTCTGCCCAACCAAGTATTAGCGTCTCCCCATTTCAATGCTCACTTTTCCCTCTCACAGTCAATGTTTTGCTGTCACAATGTAAGTGTTAGAATTTAGGTCTCTAGTTGGCAGAGGTATGCACCCTGTCCAAGTTGGGACCTCAATCCTAGTCAGGGTAAGTAACAACACAATCCTACATTATCCTTTGCTCACCATCTGGTAGCTTGGCATAGAACTGGCAGGCTTAACTTCGAAGGCAATGTGTAAAGTGTTTGTGCAATAACTCATAGAACAACTTAGTAAAAACACCACAAAAAGACTCCACAACAATTTAGAAAAATAGAGGATATTTATCTCAGTAAAATAAGACCCAAACGACAAAACTCCAATGTGTTGAAGTTGAGATATTGAATTATAGAGAAATAAATGCAGGAAAGTGCTCAGAAGAAAGTAATGCTGAAAAGATTACTTTAGTTCACGCTGGACTGGGGCAAAGTCAAAGTTCAGCTAACTGTGATGGAGCATCAGCTGGCTACAGGGCATACAGAGGCCCCGGTGAGCAAAGTACTTGCCCTGGTCAAGCTTTGAGACGCGCTGATCTTCTCCACACAGTAAAGGTGATGCGTCGGTTCCGAAGATGGGTACCAGAGTCAAGAGGCCTTGAGCGTTGCGCAGGTTTCTGACATGCAGTCGAGGGGATGCGTTCATCTCACCAAGCTGCAGCCGGTGGTGATGTGCTGTTCGATGTCCCAATCTCTAGAGACTGGTTCTGAAGCTAAGCTCCGATTTTACTTCTACAACTGGGTCGATGAGCCGGTTCTGCTACATGCAGACAGGAGATGTGTTGAAATCTGTTCAAGTACTTGGGCCACTTCTAGTGAGTCAGGAACAGGAGCAGGGGTAGAGACATTGATTTCCCTGTGTCTCAAGCAATAGGAGGCAAGCCAAAAATCCCTTAGAGATCACTTGAAAGAAGGCAGATGGCAGCTATCCTTTAGCAGAGTCAGAGAGTAGCAGGAAGCAGGACAACAAGCAGAAAAGCAGGTCTTCAAAATCAACAGTCCAGTTGAGTCCTTCGAGTAGCACAACAGTTCTTCTGACAGAGTCCAGTCGTAGGTCCAGAAGCGTCTGATTTGTGTGGGTCAGGGGCCCAGTACTTATAGCCAAAAGTGCATTTAAAGTGGAGGTGACATCAACAGCTGGCCTCTGAGGTGCACACAATCCCTTTCAGCACAATCCTGTCTGCCAGGTGGTTTTGGATGTCTAGAGGGAATGCACAAAGTGTAGATGTCACCCAACCCAGACATGTATTGGAGACAGGTTGTAAGGCACCTAGGAGCAGACAAAATGTCAACTTTCTAAAAGTGGCATTTCTAAAACAGTAAAGTTAAATTGAACTTCACCAGAAAAGAGGATTTATCAAGACCATACCAAACATAAGTAACATTAGAAAGCTACTTTTCTCTGATCACGAATTACAGCTTAAAAATATGTTAAGGAATTCCCAATATTAGCCTATGATAGGCGTAGGCCTCACAGTAGTGAAAAACAAAATAGGCTGTTTGTCACTACCAGAACATGTAAAAAATAAAAGTACATGCTCTACCTTTTACTTACATAGCACCCTACCCTTTGGGTTACCAAGTGCCTTCAATTGGGGTGACGTGTATGTAATAAAGAAGGAAGTTTAAGATTTGACAAGTAGTTTTAATTGCCAAGTCGAAATGGCAGTAAATTGACACACAGGCTGTGCAGTGGCAGGCCTGAGACATGGTTAGAGATCTACTTAGGTGGGTGACACAGGCAGTGCTGTAGGCCCACTAGTAGCATTTAATTTACAGGCCCTGGGCACATGTTGTGCATATTACTAAGGATTTATAAGTAAATTAAATATGCAAATTGGGATTGATCCAATGTTACCATATTTTAGAGAGAGAGCACACTTTAGCACTGATTAGCAGTGGCAAAGTGCTTAGAGTCCTAAAGCCAGTAAAAACGAGGTCAGGAAAAGAGAAGGAGGAAAGCAAATAGTTTGGGCTGATTCTTTAGAGAGGGCCATTTTCTAACAGAAGGTGTTTTCGTTTTGCTGACCCCTTGTCTATGTCCCTGTTGTAGTATCCATGTAAATATCTGTCTTTCCCCTTCTCCATGTAAAACTCAGTGTTTCTGTTTTCCTATGCAAGTATCTCTCTGCCCCAATGTCAGTGCTCCTGATTTTATGGCAAGGCACGGAGGCCAATATTATGCTTATCTCCTTAATTGTAAACTCACAGCAGAAACTACAAAACAATGAAAAGAACTTACTTAGAATAGAAATCTAATAATATTCCAATGTGTATTTAATTCCCTGTGTGGCAGCCATCTTCCTTCTTTGTTGCTGCTAACAGCTCAGATTAGTTCAGAATTTTAGATCTGTTCATTTAACGTGTGAAAAGGCGCTGTGAGTTGTGTGCGCGTTCGCTGATTAAGCGTTTAAAAATGTTGTTAAATAATTCTGTATGCTTATTATGATCTGCTTGTTTTTTTTGTATGTGGATTCTTAGATCCAATAGGGATGCGATGCATCTGTCAATCTGTCAAGCGTTATTGAGTTATAAATCGTTTAGATTTAGAATATATTTACGAAGGGAATTCACTAGCGTAGACTATGCAGAGCTTTCAGTGAGTAGGTTTTGAAGAAAGGACCAGGCAAAGTGAATGTGAGCTCGAGCACATGGGGTTGTAATGTCCCGTTTGCGCTCGAGTGAAACTGTAGTGAGGAGAGAAGGCGTAAGAACACGGAGTCTGTTGCTCTCGATGCCTTGATCGGGAGCAAGAGGCTGTGTGCACAGAATTTTTTACCGCTTGAGCCGAGTTCACAAAAGAGACTTGTACTCGAGCAAACGCGGGGATCGCGTTAACTGAGTGAAACATTAGGAGCCAGATTAATGATGAAGGAATAGTTTTAAAGTCGCTTACCGCGCGCATATGACCTTGGAAGCTACTCACTAATTATCTACCGGGCCGCTGTAGGAGCGTCAGGTGACGCGGCAGCCATCTTAGATTGGGTTAACAGTGAGGATTTTTTTCGTTTTGAGTCAGCCATCTTCTGGGCATGAAAGAGAGGCTGAGAATAAGTGTTTTTAGTCAGTCAGTCAAGAGTGCATAACTGTATATGTGGTTCCCAGCATTGAATGAGAGGAGGTTATTGGTAGGAATTTGAATTATTGTAACAGAAACAGAAGTTTAACTTGGTGCTTATTATAGTTGATTTAGAATATGTAGGAAAGTAGACCAAATGAAGGAAATGTTGAGGTTACAGTACAGGAATGTGTTTATAAGGCTGTTTTGGCTAGGCAGTTGGAGAAAGATCTTGACTATTGTATAGACAAGATGGAAGGGATATTTGGAAAGAGAATTGATGATGAGTAGTGTTGGTCATCAGAGGAGGTGGTAGGAGATGGCTCAGCTAGTGGAAGTGGTAGAAAGGTTAGTCAGAAGAGGAAACGTATAAAGAGAAGGTCACTAAGGAAAAAGGGGCCTTTAATCAGAAAGGCAATTATAAGTCAACTCGGAGGGAGTTGTATGGTAAAGCTATAAGGCCGCTCAAGGTGATCACAGAGCTATCATCTGTGATGAATCCTCCAGCAGTGGGGTTATTGTGATTTCATGTTCTTCTGACTTTGATGCCTCTGAGGAAGAGGAGATGGAAAGGAAGAGAGCTAAAAAGGTGAGGAGAGATAAAGAAAATTTAGATCAAGTTAAGAATCCCTTGGGTGATTTCATGTTTGACCCTCACACAATCCACAATTACTACTAAATGAGGCCTGGAAAAACATGTTGTTGAATATGTGGAATTTTGGATTAGGCAGGAAATGCCTAAAGAGGTTAGGACAAGACTCCGTTTCGGAGTGTCCAAGACCTTCTCTAGCCAACAAGGTTGCTTACACACCAGAACTAGATGCAAAGATGCTTGCATTTCTAAATATATTGGGTAGGGACCCAAGACGAGGTCTGGATAAAGGACTGAAGGGGTGTCAGAACTGCCTTCTGGATGTGTCTGGACCCTTAACAAAGATTTTTGGCCTATGCGAGGAGGCTTATCTGCAGGAAAGTGCAGTAAACATGTTGGAACTGAGACAGTGGGTGCAAAGAGCAGTATTCTTATTAGGGAATACCAATGCAGCCCTGTGTGCGAAGAGCCTGCTAATGAAAATAGACTCAAAGTTGGCAGATTTGTCAGGAAAGGAATTGGGTCAAGAGGCTAATGGTCTCCTTTTTGGTGAAGAGTTTGTAAAGGAGATAGCTCGTTATGCCGGAGCCTTTAACTGTATTCAAAAAGTACAAAAATATATTAGAAAGGTTTCTGGAATGGCCGGGAGAATGCGGGGTGGATTCCCCGGCTGGGGTTTTGGAATCACACGGAGTTCATTTTCACGTGGATATAGACCTGGTGGCTTTCAATCATCTGGAAATTATACATCCATTTTATACCCCCAGGGGCAGAGGGGAAGAGGACAATATAGAGGAGATAGAAGAACAAGACAACAAGGTATGTTTGGGAAACAACCCTTTGTTTATTCAGGAAAAACTGGGTGGCAGACTCGCCCATTTTTTAGACAGATGGAAAGAGATAACTTCCCATCATTGGGTGTTACAAACGGTAAGTGGTTATCAGATGGATTTTGTACAAACGCAGATCCAGGTAAGACAACTGAGAGCTTTGAAGTTTACAAAAGAAGAGGGAAATTTGGTGGACCAAGAGGTTCAAGAGCTAGCAAAGAAGGAGCTTTAGAGAAAGCAGACAAAGTCACTGGAGGGTTTGTAAGCAACCTGTTCCTCATAGAGAAAAAGGACAAGGGCATGAGACTGGTGAAAGAGTTAAATGAGTGGGTAGAGTACAATCACTTCAAAATGGAAGGGATTCATATGTTGAGGAACCTTTTGAGGAAAGAGGACTGGTTGACCCGGTTAGACCTAAACGATGCATACCTGATGGTTCCTGTGTGCCACGAACAGAGGGACTATTTGAAGTTTCAGTGGCAAGGAAACATGTGGAGATTCAAAAGCCCTCCCTTTGATTTGACATTGGCTCCTTGGTGCTTTACAAAGGTGATGGGGTCCATAGTAGTGTGGTTGTGCACAAAAGGGGTGAGACTGATTGTATTTCTAGACGATATCCTGATTATGTCTCAGAGCAGGGAGTTGCCTCACGAACATACGATGATGGCAGTTCGAGTTATAGAGGATTTGGGTTCTGTAATAAACAGAAAGAAGTCATGTTTGGAACCAAGTCAGGAGACCGTGTTTTGGGGTTTTCAGATTTGGATGTTGGATTGTGTATTGAGATTGCCCATAAAGAAGGTGAAGAAGATCCGGAGAGAGGTATGGAGAATGTTAGTGAGCGAGTGGATAACTTTGAGACAGATAGCGAGGGTATTAAGCCTCTTTTTTGCCTACATTCAGGCAGTCTTCCCAGCTCCCTTGCATTATCGAGCTCTACAGAGGTTGAAAACAGTGTTTTTGCACAGAGGGGTGAAGTATTCACAGAAAGTGCAGATGGATGCAGAGATGAGATCGGAGTTAAGGTGGTGGTTGGAGAATTTGAAAGCATGGAATGAAAGGGCCATTTTCATACCAACACCAGATATAGTTATAGAATCGGATGCCAGCCTTCAAGGCTGGGGAGCAAGGTGTGGTTCATTGATGACAAGGGGGAAGTGGACAGGCCAAGAAAAGGAAATGCACATCAGCTACCTGGAGTTTTTGACAGGTTCTTTTGCAGTGAAGAGTTTTATCAAGGATCAGGTAAGATGTTGTGTACTTTTGAGGATGGACAACATTTCGGCAATAAGATATGTAAACAAGCTGGGGTGTCCTCATTCAAAGGCTTTGGCAGATTTGGCAAGAGATTTTTTGCATTTCTGCCTGAGCAGAAATATTATGATTCAGACACAGTACTTACCGGGAATAAACAATACAATAGCAGATTGGAATTCAAGGCAACTGAAGGATTTCAGCGATTGGAAATTGAACAGGGAGGTGTTCAGTTTGATAAACAAAAAATGGGGTCCCCTAGGGATGGACCTGTTTACGAACAGGGTGAATGCTCAGGTTCCCAGATTTTACAGTTGGAGATCAGATCCAGAGGCGGAGGCTGTAGATGCTATTCTGCAAGACTGGGGAAGGTTGCGGCGTTGCACGTTCCCTTCATTTGCCTTGATTCAGAGGGTGTTACTGAAGCTAAAAAGGGAGAAGGCAGAAGTAGTGTTGATAACTCCCTTTTGGTCATCCCAGGTATGGTATCCAGATGTTATGGAGATGTTGATTGCCGACCAAGTACTTCTACCGAATACCCCAGATTTGCTAACATGAGCATCATGAGACAGACATGAATTGGTTCTGCAGGGACATTTGAGGTTGATGGTTTGGCGGATTTCGGGAGAGCCAGGCAGGTGTCAAGGTTATCGTTGGAGGCTTCAAAACTCATCAAGGAGTCATGGACTTCAAAGGCATACAGAGTGGCCTGGAGCAGATGGATTCATTGGTGTGTTTCGAGGGGTTTGGATCCCGTATCAGCACCTCAGGTGGAGGTGGTGAATTACCTGACAGAAGTTTTCCTTGAGGGAAATCATACAGTTCCGTTAATATTGGTAGGTCAGCAATTTCAGCAGTGCATTAATTGATAGATAGCTTACCTGTGGGTCAACACGATGTAGTGAAGAGGTTGCTAAGGAGTGTAAGGATAAAGGCCCCACCGGGAGCAAAATATTCATCCGTGTGGGATGTGGACCTTGTACTAAAAGAAATGGCTAGTTGGACTGAGAATGACAATTTTCGACTTGAAGAAACTTTCGTTAGAGTTAGTTATTTTATTATGTCTAGTTTCATTAAGGAGGGTTTCAAATGTAAAGGCACTAGAAATTTCTGGATGAAGGTTTGTATTAGAAGGTGTTTGTTTCTATATCATAGGTGAACAAAACTATGTCTAGAACTATTTTTACCGAAATTTTGATGAATGTAGAAAGTTGTGTGTAGTGAGATGTTTCGGGAGTATGAAAAGAGAACAGAGAGCCTGAGATGCAGCATGGATTTGCAGCTGATAGTTTCTTTCAGAAGCCCTCATAAAGAAGTCTACTCCTACTTTGGCTCATTGTGTCAAGGAAGTCATGAGAAGTGCAGGAATTAGATCTGTCTAAGTTTGGACCTCACTCTACTAGGGGGGCTATGGCATCAAAAGCATTTTTGTTAGGCTGACTGGGATTTTAGCTGAAGTGGATTTGTCATCAGAATCAGTATTTAAGAAGTTTTATTGTAAGCCTGTGGATTGTCCAGTGAGGAATATTGTGGCAAGGTTTTAAACATGCATAATATTGGCCTCCGTGCCTTGCCATAAAATTCAGATTTTCCACAGCTAGGATGGGTAAGAAATCATTATGTTATTAAAAACACGGAGGCTGAAATTATCCCTCCCTGTAATTCCCATCCTAAAATATGTTTTTTTGTTTTGTTTTCAGGAGGAGACTACAAGAAATTAAATGGAGTAATGGAGAAGAGACGATTTGTTCCAGTTACTTTTTGGGGGATTCGTTTATTTTAAATCATTCTATAGGATGTTAACTGTGGAGCATGTTCGCAGCAAAATAAGGAAGATGGCTGCCACACAGGGAATTAAATGGAGATTGGAATGTTATTAGATTCATATTCTAAGTTCTTTTCATTGTTTTGTAGTTGCTGCTGTTAGTTTGCAATTAAAGAGATATGCATAATATCAGCCTCTGTGTCTTTAATAAAATCATGATTTTCTACCCATCCTAGCTGTGGAAAATCTGAATTCTCTGCCCCAGAGTCATTCTCCCCCGTTTTGAATGTATGTCTTTTCCTATCTCTGTGTGGATAATTTATTTACTTGTTTTCTTCCCTCGTTTGCAATAATTAATGCTATATTGCCATAATCACGTCTATATATTTTTTTATGCATGGAAAGATGTTTTGTATTGCTATATTCCAATTATAATACATTTGTTTTCATGTTTTGTCACAAACCCTGTCTCCAAAAGATAGCATGGGTATGATTTAAAATGATCTCCTACTAACAGCTTTTATTTTTCAACGTTTGCAGGTAAACAGCCACATTGACAATTTGCAAACACTTATCAAGAACTACAAAGGTCAGCTCGCTAAGCTTGCTCCACAGTTGCAGGCTGAACAGGAGCAGTGTGCCACTTATGCCTACCGCCACATAAAAGAGCTCCCAGCAAGGAGCATTCGGGGCCTGCAACAGGGGATTCAACTCAAGGTGTGTCTCATTCAAAGATCTGATAAATGTTGTGATTAAGAATGCACTTCAATGGCCCATGATTTGTCAAATTAATTTTGTAGCGCGTTAGAAAACAATGCAATTCTAATACTGTAGTGAAAAGGCTAACATTTATCACCTGTAGAAAAGAGAACTTCATATAAATCTAGAATCATTCCATTATATCCTTGTCTTATGGTTTTCTCTAAAGCAAATTAATGCAAATATCCGGCGTTATTAGAGTTGGGTGGATGGCGGATGTCCATTTTGCGGTATTAAGAGTGAATTGACCTGAGTGCTTCTCTAAATATAGCTGACGGGGCATATACCATGTTTGGGAGGATATCCCACTCTGCTAAACACTAACGAGTGCCCTAGGCCCTTTATTTGTAAAAAAAAAAAGTAAGAAATGCCACATTAACATGGATATGTTAGACGTGGTTTAGAAAAGGTCCTGGATTTTCTGAAGTATCACTGCAGAGAATACCCATATGATTCGACTTTAAAGAGAATCCAGCGAAGAAACCGCATCCCTTCTGTCACTGCATGAAGGGATTAGTAGAATGGCTTGTATGTTTTAGTTGTTATTGCAACTCTTGATGCTCAGTAGCCTCGGCAAACTTTCTTAAAGGAAGTCAGTCTTTTCACTGACAGGACTGATTCTGTGGGAAATTGCTTTTGGCGTCATAGATTAACACTTAAGCAAAGACCAGATGTTGTGTTGCATAACCTTAATGTTTACAAACAGTCTGAGCCCTTAAATTGTTGGGCAATCCTTCCTTGCATTGTATCTATTGGTACCAATAAAGTTCAATATTCAACAAAAAAGGTGATTGAATAGCGGCACGCATCATTTTTAATTTTGTTTTCAAAAGTCATATGGGACCCACGTTCCTTTTAGACAACACAGAAATTCTCTCTTGTTATTCACATTGGAACCTTGCACCTGTGCTAGCAGTGGCAGGATGCAAAAACCCCTTAAAAAGACCAGGAGGAAAACTGTAGCCGATTAACAGTCTTCTGGGTTTCTCATCACGGGTGTTTTTCACACAGGACTACATATAGCAGTGACATAATTACTTGTCCTATTGTGTCTGTTGAACATTCCCCTTACTCTGTTCCTGTCTCACCAGTGCATTGTGGTATTTCTACCATATAACATTTACAGTAACTGTGAAGAGAGAGTGAGTACACAGGTAGTCCTGCAGAGGAGGAAGGCCTGGTGCAAACCAGGAGCCAACATACAGTGACATGAATAAAAAGAGGATGCTGCTGGTTCCCCTGGTGCAGAGGAGAGGAGTGACTGGTGTGGTGGCTCTCAAGTGGGCTGGTAGCACCAGTGCCCTATTGTTGAGATGAAGAATGGCAAAGCTTGCAGGGACCTGGGCCTCACTTGAAGCAGGAGCAGGTGCGCTAGGGTGAGAGAGGTAAAGGTGAAAAGGCTAAATCTGGTGACATCCAACTATGTCAGGCAAGTGTGACTATGGAAGGTTTTGACTTAGGAGGGACTTGATGACGTTAAGGCCTTGCCTTCTGAGTCTGTGAACTAATGTGCAATGAGCCGTGTTTGGGAGGTAGGCCTCATGTACAAATGGGTGTGGAGAAGTGCGGAGGAGGCGTCCAGCCACTGAAAAGGGTCAGAAAAGTAAAGAGAAGGTCCCCACGAGTGGGCAGTAGCCAAGGCCTAGAGGGATGAGAGTGAGGGCTGGTGCGATGCCTTGGTGCAGGGAGATATAGGGCAATTACTGGTTTGCATTAGAAAAGGGGCCACTGGGGGGCTGGGGCCTTTGCATATCCTTGGGCCAGTGCATGCAATCTGCAAAAAGAACAATTGATGGACAGAATGCAGAACAATGTCATACATTCACCCCAGTACAAAGATCTGGGCCTAAATCCATTGCTCACCATGCCATTCCAGTTTGAACCCAGTCATATGGAAATCAATCTTGACCGTGCGCCCAATGGGAACAGTCGAGCCCGAACTGCCAGGCTAGGTCCTCCCTGGACTGGAAACAAGCATCCTTGGACCGGTTTTGGGGTTTCATCCCTCATCAGCCAGGATAGCTTGACTCCAGTGGCATGGAGAGCACGGGACCCATGTCTGGGCATGCCCGTCCCACTCGGGGTGACAAATGCAAAAAGAACACTTAATGGAGGCCCCAGCATTGCCACTCAGTAGAACCGCGCAGTGGGTGCGCCAATTTCATGCTGCAGGCGTGACAAAGGCAAGGCCGTCTATGTCCGTCCACACTTGGACAATGCCCAGTGGCAGGAATCCTGGCCCCAGGGGCGGCTCCTCTGCAATGGCAGAGGAGCGTCGCCCACTGGCTCAGAGCCAGCAGCAAAAAAATAAAACGATATTTCATTATCATTTTATTTTTAAGCCGCTGGCTCAGTCAGCATCTGCAGGTAGGGGCGGGGCTAAGGCATGGGAGGGGAGAGGAGAAGTGCTACGTGCACTCCCTATGTGCTCATGTGTGTTTGGCCAGCTGTCTTAGGCCGACTAATACACACACGCGCACTTAGGTTTCTCAAACCCAGCTGTATTCAACAGCCAGCTTAGAGAAACTCTACAGACTCCCTGACCGGGGCATCTTTCCAGCCCGCTCGGGCCAATCTTGCTCGTAGTTTTCCATGTAGGATATACTGTTTGATAAATGATGCATATGCTGGTAGCTTAAGAAAGCAAGTTCCCCAATGGGGAAGCAGGGGGGAGATGGGAGTTATTTTATGATAAAACGCTAATAAAGGAATTAAAGAAAAATAAAAACATCACAAAAGGAGATAATAAAAATATTACTTTCCTGCATTATCACTAAACGCATTACATGGAAAGATTATTTACATGATGCAGGACATTCAAAAGTGGAAAATGCAATAAAGGAGACAAGTTGTAAAAAGGATACAGTTTGCTGACTCCTAATCTTCATTTCTTTTACTTATGATAGATTTCTCCTTCATTATAATTTTCCATCCACTTTATAATGTTATGGCTATTTTCCATTTTGCGAAGTATCTTCCACCTTTAAATAGGAGAGAAGTAAGTGTAATTTGTGGAGACAAGTAGTGTGTGGATATATATCCTGCTTGAATTTACATAATTCTAAAGGGTCAAAATAACAAACTCCACCATTTTAGTAAAAAGATTTACATAATCCCTCCCATTGGCATTAAGTAGACCCCTTCATCCCCTATGGTAAAGGGGGCTGTACCTTCCAAGTCACGTGATACAGGCCCTTCAAGGGGCCCTTACCACTTTCGGTAAGGGGACCCCATCAATTTACATTAAACCAAAGATTCCAATGTACTTTTTTGTCCATTTCCTCTACTGTGATTACCATGTGCAGCCTGCATGTTGCCCTGCTACTCCTGAGTGGGACACACTGCGATCTAAAAAAACCCTGAGTTGACTGTGCACTACAACCCTTTAAATCTTTGTTCGCCTTCACTGAGGCATAATTCCCAACTGCACAAAACTTTGCAGGCAAGGATTTTTTCATTTCCCACTCTAATGAAGAGCAATGTGTTGTAGAAGGTTATATGTGACTTTTGTTAGTTATTCAATTATATTATTTTTTTTAAATAGTAGCTGATTCACCTAAAAGATGTTAAGATTTTCGAGTAACATCTCACTCATGAAAAAGTCATGCAGTTTTGTTAACAGGGGGCAGTGCATTGACACCATGGCTCCTTATGTTTAGACTAAAAAAATAATTGAACGGTGGCCAAGATGGTAGAGTGAGTGGACGTGCTTTGTGGTCCAATAGCTCTGACCTCAGTGTTTTAGCCTGCTGCCTCGGCGCCCGAGTGCAAACAAGTGCTTGCTGGGGGTGCCTAGGGGTCAACTGGATCGGTATGGACAGGAGGGGGATTGCGGAGTGGAGAGACGCCATGACAGAGCTGCCCGCAGCGAGTCCAGAGCCGTGAGAAGATCTTCACCTGAGGGTGGCAACACAGGCTGGCGTTGGCCAGCCCCTGATGACAAGGTGTCTCCTGGGGGCGATCGGCCATGGAGATAATTTGCCCACCCGTCTTGATGTGCCCTGAGCGGGCTGGGTACCGGTTGATGCAGAGCAGCCCGCGGGGCTCATTGTCAGGGACCTACTGACCCTGAGGCCTAGTATGCAGTTTGGATGGCTGCGGCAGTGGGAGTAGGCCCACACCGTAACTCCAGTGCCACGGATTGCCTGCAGTGGTGAAGGGCCCACGGAGAGCGACTGATTTGAGGGCTTCCCTATTTTCCCCTCGGAGGTCGTATAGTTGAGAGACCTGCAGCGGGGGTCATCTATGGTGGTGGAGCAGGAGCAGGCAGGCTCTCTGGGGCCTCCGGAGCCTGGTCAGGTGATGAGTGTGGGCTTTGCGAAGTCAATGCAGAAGAGTGCTGGAGTGCATGGGCGCAGCCCTGCTGTGCAATGGGCACGTGAAACGTGGTGAGTAAGCTACAGATGGGGGGGTCACAAGGCCGACTGGACATCCGGGGGGCCCCTCCTTTGCCCCTGGCAGAGGCATCGACTTGATGCTGGTGCAGACCCCTATCTCCCCCGCTACAATGACAATTGCATGAGGCATAAGGGAACTGCACCGGTTGAGGAGAGCTTTTGACTGCCCAGGGTGCCAGCTCCTGATCTTCCCTAGGGCTCACTATCGCAGACTGGTCCAGAAGTACCTGCATTGACCCTCGGGCCTCATTGACTAAAAAAAGAGGCATGCCCATCTTGGCGGTGCTCCCGTGGGCTGTGGGGAAATCCCATTGGAGCCTTTAGCAACATTGGGTGCCCTGGGGGAACTGGAGGACGCACCCAGAGCGGAGAGACAGCTATGACTCCCCCTGCCTCCCACTGGGGTGCTCGCGGGCTGCATCCCTCTCTGCCTGCCTGCTGCTGTGTTCGCCTAGGGGCTGGTGACAGGCCCTGGGGTTTAGGGGCAGGGAGCCAATAGCCCCTGAATGGCGGCACACACACCAAAAAGGACATGATCACAAAACCCTCCACCTCGCATCCGCAGGAGCTCTCCAGTTCTTCGAGCAGACCGCCATCTCCAGGGGATGTCGGGAATGAAGCCCCGGTCAGTCGCTCCCACCTGGAGAGGCTATTCTCCTCCCTTAGGGACAATTTGCAGATGATCAAGAGGCAGCTGACGCAGGAGCTGCAAGGGGTACAGAAAGAGGTGTCGGAGCTTAGAGACAGAGTGGACACCCTGGAACAACACAGGGTAACCAGAGACGAGGAGATTAAGCAGCTCCAGCAGGAACTCATTCAATTTACAGACCAGCAAATAGATCTCCAGGCCCACACCGAAGACCTTGAAAATAAGTCGAGGCGCAACAGTATTAGAATAAGAGGGGACCCCAGGGTGGCAGAGGACATAGGAGAACATGTATCATCCCTCTTTTCCCAGATCCTGGGGGATACACAGGTGGAGGACACATGGCTGGACAGAGTACATAGAGTAGGCCCCTCTAGATCTGCACAAATGCCATCCCCAGACATTCTGGCATGCGTTCACAGCTGTCCCCTGAAGGAGCGGATCTTCTGCAGGACCAGGGACACCAACCCAGTACAATTTTGAGGTCATCTACTTCAGCTGTTCCAGGACCTCTCGACAATCAAGCTGCAGAAAAGATGAGAGTTCTATCCGGTGACTTCTTTTCTCCGTGACAAAATTGTCACTCACTCCTGGGAACATCCCTTTGGCTTGGTCTTTCTGTGGGAAGGAGAGCTCCACCAGATCATCTCTCTTAGGGCAGCTTGTGATCTGCTGCAAATCAATGCTCCTGATGGATCCTTCCTCAGTGCAGCGATGATGGGTCCTGGGACTGGAAGATGCTCACACTGGAAGAAGAAACTTTGTGGCACGGGTTTGATGAGGCCTGACCCGGCGACGATATCTCAAGAAAGAAAGCCAGCTCTGGAGAACTTTGCGGTGGATCCAGTGTCATAAGATACCCACTGAGGTGGCTCCTCTGGCATTATTAAATGCATGCACGGTGCTGGCCAGGGCGAGGGGGACCCCCACACTGGAGACTGGCCAACTATGGACCCCTCTCTCAGTTTGTTTCCTGATGCTGTTGGATGCCTTGTCACTTCCAGGGACTATGTTCAGATGCCTTTTTCTTTTTTCTCACAGTTCTGTTTCTCCTTTGGAATGTTCAGAGGGTTCCAATATCCTTAGCTTCTAGGTTATACATGATGAGGTTTACACACAAGAGGGCACTCTCACACTAGTTCATACGACTGGGTGAAGCAGACTTGGGTCTTGGAATTTTCCACTAGCATGCATCTACCCTTGGATGTTAGGTGACCTTTTGAGGGTACTCCAGAGGCTTGTCAAGTCTGTGGAGATTGAGCCGATATCTCTCTCTGATCACTTGGCACTCGTTCTGGGGCTATATACTCCACAGGTAGGAGATGCTCCTCAGCAGTGGAAACTCTGGGAGATGTCGCTTCAGAAGCCTGACGTGGTGAGTCAGATTAGGAATTCCATTGTTGACTATCTTAAACTCAACAATACATCTGACATGTCTGTGTCCATACTCTGGGACGCCCTGATGGCAGTTATTAGGGGTGAGTTTATTGCGCTTGCAGCGGCAAAGAATAAGCTATGGAAGGTCAAGAAGGCTGAACTCCAAAGGCAGGTGTGCGAACTTGAACATATCCATCACTGCACCGGGGCCCTGAGGATATGGCGCAAGCTGGAAATTGACAAAAAACAGCTAGTTAGACTTAGATAGGGCAGAGTGCTCTCTCCTTAGACTAAAGATTTCCTTCTATGTGGGAATAAATGCGGGAGACTCCTGGCAAACAAGTTTAGAGCCCAGAAGCAGTCAGCAAGGGTTGATTCCCCGTGGACCACTGAGGGGGCTCTTGTTGAGGGAGATGAGCTGATATCATCCCAGTTCAGATAGTTCTACAATGCCTTATATTCAGAGCAGTCACTCCCCCTTGGGAATCTGGCCCGTTACCTCCAAACCTCGACCCAGACAAGGCTGAATGAAGTGCAAGCTGCCTGACTGAACTCTCTGATATGCAGGAGGAGGTCATAGCTGCTATCTCCGGACAGACACTTCTTAAGTCCCCAGGTCCTGACAGCTTCCCAATAGGCTTTTATAAAATCAATTGCCCTGAACCAGCGCCTATTCTCATGAGGCTTTTTAATTCAATATTGAACACAGCAACACTCCCACCCTCGATGCAGGAGGCGACCATTGTCATCACTCCTAAGCCTGAAAAGATAGCTGGCTTTGTGCAAACTATCGCCCCATTTCTCTTTTGAGCACTGATGCAAAACTATTCACCGGAGTCCTAGCAGCCTGTCTCAATCTGTTTATGAAGGGTCTCGTAGCCCCTGATCAGGTGGACTTCATTCCACAGAGGCAGTGCGCTGACAACAGAAAGCCACTCCTCCATGTCATAGATAAATCCAACCGGGTCGAGAGCAAAGCAATGCTGTTATCAGTTGATACTAAGAAGGCATTCGACTGAGTGCACTGGCCCTATCTGGAGGCGACACTGGCCCATTTTGGCATATGGGCACGATTCTGCTCCTGGATCCTCAGCAACTACGGGACCCCACATACCTCGTGCGAGTCAATGGGCGAAACTCTGCGCGCTTTCCAATCAGAAGGGGCACAAGTTAGGGTTACCCCTTGTCACCCCTTCTATTTGAGCTCTACATGGAGCCATTCGCGCAGAGGGCGGCGGTCCATCCTCACATCAAAGGAGTTCTCTTCGGCGGGGAGGAACATCTGATCAGTCTCTACACTGACAATGTTATGGTGATATTAGACAATTACTGTGAATCTCTACCCCACTTTTTTAGAGAAGCCGAGGGAATTTGGGGAGGCCTCAGGGTTCCGTATGACCCTCCATAAGTCACAAGCCCTTAACTTATCTTTTTCGCCCACCATCCTGGCTTCATTGAGCCAGACTTACCCATTCCAATGGGTGACAAACTCTATTCTCTATCTGTGGGTATGGATCGCTTTGACGCTGGAGAAAATAAAAAATCCTTAATTATCGAGATTTACAGAAGAGAGCTTGGTCTGATCTAGACCGCTGGAGACACTATCCGCTGTCGGTGCTAGGTCGCATCGCGGCCTTGAAGATGACAATCCTCTCCTAGTTACTCTTACTCTTCAAGACCCTTCCCCGACCCCGCCGATGGGCACAATCACTGACCACAATTTTATCTGGGTGGGTAAATGCCCCTGAATGCAACAGGAGTTGAGCTGGCGTCCATCAGCTGAAGGAGGACTCGGAATGTCGAGCTTACTCCATTACTACTGGGCAGCCCAGCTAAGCTGCCTAGTTGAGTGGTTCAGAGTTGAATCTGAGAAGCTGTGGCTGTTTATGGATCAAGCACTTGCTGGGACATCCTTGGGGAAAGCCCTGTTCCTTCTTCGCACAAACAGCCCCAGTCTCTACCTATCCCTGATTATGAGCTCCCTGCTGAGAGTGTGGGTACTTGCTCCATTAAGGGGAACCTCACCTCTTTACCCTCCCACTGATGTCAGTGGTCAAAAACCCAGCATTCACGCTGGGTATGGAGCCCAACTTACGGATGTGGCGGGAGGCCGGGTGTCAGGCGACTGGGCACTTTTTTGATCAGGATGGTCCCATTACTTTCAGAACCCTATCCCTTGCTATTTTCAGATTAGACTCTGGATCGTACATCCATCGGTTAGGCAGTGGTCACAGAGGCCACTAACAAAATATGAAAAATGGCTGCTTGCTAAAAGCAAACACAAGGAGATGATAGACGGAGCACTGAAACTTTTCAGACACTCACCCCCAGTCATAGATCTGGGTAGAATCCATCATCATTCTTTAGCTCACTTGGCCACCTCAGTTCAGACCCAGCTATATGCAAATCAGTCTTGACCTTGTGCCTGCTAAAAGGTCAGATAAGTGCCTTATCACAGAATAATACACTTTGCTTCTCCCAGCAAGGAATGTGGACAAATCACTGGCATATTACGTTGGGAGATGGAACTGGGAAGACAGCTCACCCAAAAAGAGTGGCAAGACATCTTTTACAGAATGATGCATACTGCACACAATGCATCTAGCACAGAAACAGCAGTAAAAATTGCTACCTATTGGTACTTGACCCCGTTAGGCTACACAGAAGTAACCTTGCCCATAGTGATGAATGTTGGCGACAATATGGGGCTGAGGGCACGCTTACCCACATCCTCTGGGACTGCCCAAAGGTGACTTGATTTTAGAAATCCGTGTTGGATGATATTGATACCTACTTTCACACCAGCTCCCCAGATTTCCATAATTTACCTTGCTGGGACTCCCCAACGCCCTCAAAAACCTCACATCATTAGTATAGATCTGGGGGCGGCCCAACAAATCATCTTGGCACGATGGGGCACTACTACAATACCGACGCACCTATGGTGGCACCAGCACCTTTGGTATGTTCTTGGGATAAAAAGGTTGACCCTCACCCTCTCTGCACAGGGCGACACATACAGAACCCTTTGGCAACCATTTCTAGCCCTCTTGTCTCACGGCTTCAGAGAACTAAAATGTCCCCGCTACTTGCGGCTAGTATGTTTACTGACCCTGCCTCGACAAGGGATACTGAGGCCTCTGAATGACACTTGTCTGTTAGCTTCTTTCCATACACTCATATTGCTATTGGTACTCTGGGAGGGAGAGGGGAGGGTTGTGGGATGGGGTAGCTGTTACTTGAAAAGTTATGCTTTATGATTGTAATTTGATCGAAAGTTGATAGTCCACCATGCCATGTTTGCAGGTTGGGTAAGCAGATACAGCTGCAACAATAAAACACATTTAAACCTAAAAGATAATTGAACAGAAATGTCAGCAACGAAAAAAATATTTCCTGTGTATTTATGGCTTTGAGGAACTCTTCTGTAAGGTTTATAAAACGGGGTTGCCCTAGTGCTGTGCTGAGTGCTGTGCAGAAATCTAAGTGGGTGAACTTTAAATAGCCGTTGCCACGATGGTCTAGAAAATTGAACAAATTAAGATTGTAAGAGAAATTATCCATGTTGGTCTCTCTGTAATTGTTGTTTTTATTCAGGCATTTCTGGGTTTTAAAGTGTATCCTTGTGTTTTAAAGTGCATGCTTCCAGTAATCAATAATGAAACTTCTACCTATTTTAAATTATTTTTTGGGAGGAGTTATCTTTTTTTTAAAAAAATATGGATTCGAGATTATAATGAAACAAAAGTTATGGGTATCCAACTTAATGTAAAATATTTTTTTAAACCCACAAAGTATTGTATGAAAATCTAACATATGCATTAAAATATGAACCAACCTAAAAAATTGAAAAATAGAAAACTATAACTCCGATAAAAGAGCACGGTAGTCTGCCAGCAGCCCTATCTATTAATTTGTTTCTTTAAGAGGCAATAATGCCCTCTCATTCTACAAAATTCCCCTCATTGAAATCGAAGTGATGTCTGCAAACATTGCTTTTCTAGAGAAGTGGAGGTGAAACAGAAAAGTGGTAGCGTAACTGTAGAAATAGAAAAGGTGAGCAATAAAAACAAATAAGCACAAATCTTACACAGAGATTACATTAACGTCTTCGTTGAAAATATGTTTAACAAAGCTAAAAATAAAAGACGAAAAGTGGATGTTAATTCTTTTGTAGTTCAAATTAAAGAAAGAAAACATATATACAAGTTAGCAGTAAAAAACATAATTTAAACTGAAGATCAAGCATGGTTTCCAGAAGTAATAAAACCGAAATCAACAAGAAAGGCCGAAAGAAGAATTTCAAATAAGAACATTCAGTTTAACAGAAAGGGGTAGACAAATAACATACAACATGTTCAGTCACAAAGTGGTATGACCTTTAAGGAAAACACATTGGGCACTATGTAACATTCAACATCCCTGAAATCGCATCAATCTCTACATTTAAGTTTTTTTAGCAATAAATGGGATATGTCAGATGGAGGAGTGGGACTGCCATTCAAATGTATGGCGACCATTGGCCATACGGGGTGGGGTGTCGGTTGCTAGCTGGGGTTGCGTGGTGGGCCAGGACGCAGCCTGCAGCCAATACCCTCCTGCTCACAGTCAAAAGATATGCTCAGTGAGGGAGTTGGGTGAATAGGCTACAAAAAAATAGAAATTCAATGAAAAAAACAAAGGGTAATGTGATGTTATAGTTACGTATGGTAATAGGATCCTTCCTTATATTATAAATACCTTAGGAATTCACAGAAAAAAACAAATGTTAAAATGACGTTTTAGGGAGGTAAGTTAATAATATCTTACTTTACATTAAAACCTTTAGAAATTCACTGCAAACGCCTTAGAGTAAAGTCACTTTATAGTTAGGCCATGTAATAATATAAATAGTATAGCTTTACAACCAAAAAAAACACTGAATCTCAGAAGTTATATTTTACTGAGCTGATTATAACTTGAACCCCAGCCATGCCCTGTTTATGACTTCACATTTTACATAATTCATGACATGTTAAATAACATCATTGATGACACCACTCCAACCTCTCAAGGGACCTATTCGTAGACTCAAGCAAAGGGTCGAGATTAAGCCCCACAATATTTTCTACTTTCGCTGACAGTATCACACCTAAATACAAGGCCGTATTAGATAATGTCAGTCCAGTTGGTGAGCCAGCGGTAGAATGAATTATCTGTGTTTTTGAAATGTTACGTTTGTAGCCAGAATATAACCCAAATTCGGTAGCTGCTTCTATGACCTTGGGGAATGCCTGTTTAATATCGGAAGTCACAATCGCTACGTCATCAGCATAAGCCAAAATTTTATAGTTTATTTGATGAATCATAACGGGGGGAATATTATCATTTTGCATAATTTTTTGAAGATACGGCTCTATATATAACGCAAATAGCAGAGGAGAACAAGGACACCCTTGCCTAGTCCCCCTCGTTATTGATAATATAGTAGAGGTGTCAGAAGCTATTCGTATAATTGCTTTAGGGTCAGTATATAAAGCTTTCAAAGCTATTATAAATTCATCAGGGAATCTCTTCCAAGTCAGCACAGACCAGAGGAATCCCCAGTCGACCCTATCGAACGCCTTTTCTGCGTCCAATAGGGCCAATAGGGGATCCCGAAGCCTGCGCCCAGTCAAGAAGAGTAATAATTCTTCTTATATGGTCCGTCGTATCTCTTTTTTTTATAAAACCATGTTGAAATTTAGCTACCAAATCAGGCATAAAATCTTTTAGTCGGTTTGCTAAGATTTTGGAAAAAATCTTACTGTCAGCAGTTAATAAAGATATTGGTCTATAAGACCCTAAATCCATGGCATCTTTACCTTTTTTTTTAAATACAACTATTGTTGCTAGCGACCAAGAGGGGGGAGAGCGGCCAGAAAAAGCTTCTTGAAAAAGTTTTAATAGCTCTAGTTTCAACACATTACGAAAAGTGCGGTAAAATTCTTTCTTTGTATGGCCGTTCTAATGTCATTAAGATGCTTTTTTTCCCCAAATTCCTTTATTTTTTCCGGACTATACCTTTATTGTTTCCATCTAGTTTTTTTACTAAATTAGATAGGATAATTTCAAGATTTTTATAGGGATACAAACGAGCGAGGAGGTCCCTTACTTGGTGCACTCTACCTCTGCTTAGAGGTGGCTGGGGAATTCCGAATTTTCGTTTATATTATTTGGCGGTATCACTTAGATTGATGAGTTTTTTAATTTTTCAAGGGATAGTCCTGGATGACTATTTATATCCATCAATATACACAATGATTCTTGGTAGCCAAGCACAAAGATGCTTAGTACGCTTTACAGAACCAAGCTATTACAAGAAGACAAGATTTAAAGTTATGGAAACAGCCCATCAGATATGGAAAATATGTAAACGAAGACTTCATCTGGATAGCAATTTTAATTTTTACACGCCTCTATTTGATAATCCTATGTTGCCATCAATCTTCACAGATCATACTATGATCTGCAAAGCCTTGATATTTGTCAGCTAGGGGATTTCTTTCCAAATGGGCAATTCGTAACATTTGCTTATCTTCAACAACAATATAATTTACCTAAGGGAGATTTTTTCAAATACCTTCAAGTACGCAGTTTTCTAAATTCTAAAAATGTAGTGAATTCTAACAAGATTAAGAAACATGAAGTATTAGAATGTTGTTGGAAACAAAATAGAATTGGGGTGATTTATCAGGTTATGATTAATGGTTTAGAAGATAATCTTGAATCATATAATACAAAATGGCAAAAAGAAATGGGTATTGAAAATATTAATATATTGGACGCTTTAGTCTTGTCGGATCAGATATTAAGTAATGGATCTCTAAAAAGCCAATGTTTCATGAGTATTTTTGATTTATACTATACCCCTGCCAAGTTATTAAAATGGAAAGGGAATAAGTGTAATCGTTGTGGCTGTTTAGGCGCAAACTCTACTCATATGTTTTTCTCCTGTCCTAAATTAAGTCTATATATTTTTGAAGTCCAAAAGTTCTTAAATCAAATTATGAACGTTCCTTTTGTACTTTCTGTTGATCTCGTAATACTTGGTGTCCAAGCAAATCCAGCTCGGCTGTTTACACGGGCAGAAGAAGGTTTTTTATTTATATCGATGTCTATTTATAGATACTGTATCACTTCCCATTGGCTTGACACTGATCCTCCATTATTCTCTCAATGGCAAACCAAACTGTTATATATTTATCAATTAGAGAAAGCTGTTTATTGTCTAAAGGGGACGAAAAAGAAAAACTTTGGCTTAAAAATTTGGGCTCCAATTCATAATTGGATAGAATGTTAATTAAACGAATTGTCTAAATTTGTTTAAAGTTGCTATTATTTATTCAAAAAAAAATTGTCGCTCAGCTGTTTAATAATGTTATGCCTTGTGTAAATTATTGGATATATAATGCTCGGTCAACTATTTGTCTGCTGCCGTGAAAATCAATAAAAAAAATATAAAAAAAAAAAAGATGACACCACTCCATCACTCCATCACCCCTCTCAGGGGATAGGGTGTGAGGGTTTCCTTACTCTGTCCCTTTATATGTTATTTTAAAAATAAACAGGACAAGGGGAACGAATCCCTGAATCCTGAAATGGTGGGTGCAACATTGATGTTGATGTTGCAGGCAGCCAGTCAGTCAGATTGCTCAGACTTGAGGGACTGAAGAGCCCAATGGATACAAAAGCTTTCTCGGCCAATCAGAATGCTTTATTTTTTTATTTTGTAGTACTGCAGGAGTACAGCAATACCAACCATCCAGCTATCACTCTACTTTGACCTTTCATTTCTTACACCAGTCCCTTTATGCTATTGTGTATAATGCTCCCTCAAAGTGTTCAGGATTAGCATCTTGCTAGACATTATTTTTCCATAAATCCTCCAAACCTGCAGAAATTTAACAGGGGAAAGCATATGCTATTTAACATGTCATGCGGATTATGGTGCGTTAAACACCAAAATTCGCATGTTATTCCCCATAAATCCTTAATAGGTTTTACTTATTGCACTCGATAATTAACGTACCCTATGGCATCGTTATTTATCAGGAACGATGAATAACACTACAACTTGTAATCAGGCCCTTAATGCGGTGTAAAATTTATTGATGTGTGTTACTCTAAATCTGCTTTTAGAATGTAAGGATATTTTCCATTGGATACAATGAAACAACAGACAACCTGTGAAGGAATTGTGCCTGAAGCAATTGGAATCACCCAGAAGTGCTTTGTTGAGTAGATAAATTAGTTTAACCAGAATGATCACATGCATCTAGAGTCACAGCAATAAAATGTTAGCAGCTATTTGTACAAAGGGGTGTGCTGGTGCCCGACAGGGATTGCCACAAAGTTTCGGAGCTCTGGACCTGAGCAACTCTCAGGGGTAGAAATGTCATGTAAGCTGCTCTCATAAATCTTCTGGCTGTGGTCTCCTCAGGTAGAAAAGCATGTTTTTCACTCCGCTGACCATATGTTATGCCCACGTTGATTTTATACTGCTTTTTATGCCCAGAT
Organism: Triturus cristatus; assembly: GCF_964204655.1. Classification (NCBI taxonomy): domain Eukaryota; kingdom Metazoa; phylum Chordata; class Amphibia; order Caudata; family Salamandridae; genus Triturus; species Triturus cristatus. Next base: position 551,951,233 of record NC_140584.1, read on the forward strand.
GCTTTCAAGCTCATTCTCCTCATAAATTCCCAAAATGGTGCCTCTCTTTTGGAAAGCGGCTGACAGATGGCCTGAATTTCTTTTGTGGTATCGGTGGAACGATTTAAACAAATCATAACAGAGGTGTAAGTATCCTTTGCTGAGGCGGTTTTCACCAGTAATTACGCTGCCACATTTGATATCGAACATTTATTCAGGGTGAACTGCGACTGAGAGGAGGTTTCTTCAATTTGCCTCAGTAATGGTAGCTGAAGGGGAACTGGGCTACATTGCTCTATTGTTTGGCTAATCTACTAACGAGGAGTATACAATAAGACCGAGCCCCAAAAGATGAATGTCTGTTTTTCAATTTGGTGAAAGTTTATTGCTGTTGCTTCAATAGGGTAGGAGATAATAAGGACTGGATCTCCAAGTATTGCAACCGCAGGTCAAAGAGCAATTCTATGGAGGTTGTGGTATTTACTTAGAAGTGCTGTGTGGAATGGTAAAGATCTACATTTACAGTGCAAATTGTGTGCAGACAGAAGTATGTAGAAATTCCTTTTAATTGCCTCGAGATCCAACCTGTTTCCCAAATGAGAGAACCTAGAATGGAACTTAAATGCGCTAAAGACCAGAGAGAAAAAAACCTAGTCAAAAACCTACCAAACAGGACCCTTCATCTCAGGGCTCCATATTAAGGAGAAACAGGATCTCTCTAAGGAGTTGGCCTAACGGCTAGGGCGGTCAACTTGGAATCTGGGAAACTGGGTTCGAGTCTCGGCAATGACACTGAACATCCTGTGATTCTGGGCAAATCACTTAATCTCCCCGTGCCTAACAAAAATTAACGTGTCCTCATGTAACGCAACTGGTGGTATGTAAAGTGCTCTGATACCCGATACCGTCGGGTGAAGTTCGCGCTAAATAAAACTCCGTAAAAAATGTTTTTTAAAATGAAACAATTCTCCTGAAGCTAAATGCACTACATGACTTGACACAATCCACTAAAGTCAATGCAGAGAGTCTATGGATCGATATGGGGGGCCTCAGGCAAGATGTTTGAATCTTAGCTAATTGAATGGAGGAGGCTGAATCCAGGATTAGCCAAGTGGAGGATATTCAGAACTCTCGCTTGAAAAACTCAGTCCTCATGTAACGGAAATTTGTGCTTTAGAAGACAAAAGCGAGAATTTTTGGTTTGCCCAAAAATACGGAAAACATGAAAAGTCCTGTATGGCTTTTTTTGAGTCATGGCTTTCATGAGTCATGGCACTAAATTTCGACGGCAGCTTCGAGTTAGAAAGAGCTCATAGGGTTCCAACACGTATGAATTCTACTTCAGCTAATTACCCAAGGGCTTTTATATTTTGACAATTGTGATACCAACATACAGAAATGATTTTAGAATGTATGAAAGGGATTAAAGCCATTGACTGTATGGGTATAAAGTGGGCATCTCACAGAATTATGCCAAACCTACAGTGGACCGAAAGAAAATATTCCTTGCTGTACGAACTGAGCATCGATCATTGAACATTACCTTTCCTTTTATAGGTTCTGCAAGATTGAAGATAGTCCATAAAAAAAGGATTAGGATTTCATAGATTATTGATGAACCTAAAGATTTAGAGACCTTTGTGAGATAGAGCTACTAGATTCTCAGATGCCGCACTGATTTATCCTCTTATATTTCAGATTTGCAGTTCTGACTTACATTTGTATACAGAACTTTTCCTTGATCTTCATTATTACTTTTCTGTCAGGTATTTGACCTGTTGTCTTAGTCAAGATATGTTTATATGATGTTATTCTCACCGTGCATGGGATAATATCCTCCTTTATGAATTTTGCTGGTTGCCTTGGTTCAGATGGTAATGTGTGAGTTAACGCTATCGTTTACCTGGTATCACCCTTCCTTATGAGCTTTGCTGGGTTACTAAGCTGCATATCTTAGTGATGAATTGATATGCAATAGATTTTTATGCATTGGATTATCTACTTTTTCAAGAGTTTTTTGTCACATCATCTTTCAGAGGCAAATCTATATGACAGGTTTTGGATAGTTTGTCTGCCTTTTGTAAGTTTATAAGGTACCTCAACCATTTCATGCCTCATACCAAGTGTTTTAACTCATGCGACTTGAAAATTTACGTTATCTACTTATTCTCAACTACTGACATGATGTCATGTTGTTTTTACCCTTTTCAATTTCAATGCCAGGCTTTTAAGCTGTTTCATTGATACTGTTCATAAATTACACAGTTGTTATTTTTTATACCCATTGTATTGTTCGGGTCCAGACCTTGTTTTGCCTGTGACTGGGCTCCTGTTCCGAGGCCTACGTGGCCCTTCTTTCTGCTTTAGAGGTGGGGGGGAACATGCATGTATAACACTGACTTTAAACTTATCTTTACAGCAACCCAAATGCGATACATGAAGAATGAATGATGATGTGCTTGTGGACCCAGACTCCAAAGATTGAATTGCCCAATCTTGAATCCATTTTATTACAGAGAGTGCTACTTCGGAGATGGATATGGCAACATGTCATGTCATGAAAGCTGTGGTTAGGGGTTAGATGTTAATCATAATGTCAATGAAGAACAAGCAACTCAATGCAAAACTAACTCTTTTAGAGAAACAAATTCTCTCTCTGGAAAAAAATAGGATTTTAACCTTTGATCCTTCAATATCGACTAAAATTAAACATCGTAAATATGAATATAACAACATTTTAAGCGATAGAGCGCATGTATGGTCTACTAAATCTAAAGCTGATAATCTTCTAGAACATAACAAAACAGAGAAACTGTTTGCATTGACTCTTAAGGAACAATAACATCTATTAATATACCAGCTATTAAAGATAAGATTGGTTGTTTGAAAACAGATCCTGCTAAAATAATTGAAGCACTCCAGGACTTTTATTCCGATTTATATAATCCTTCCCAAACAGGGAATATATCCACTATAGAAGCGTGTAAAGCATTCTTAGATCCTCTCCAGCTTCTCCCTCCCCCAGCTAAGGATAAGGACATTCCTAATAACCCAATTTCAGACAAAGTTATTAAAGCCATTATTTCTCTTAAACCAAACAAAGCCTCAAAAAAGTTCCAATACTGAGGCACTGAGGCACATATAGTGGTAATACCAAAGGATGTTATGGACTGAAGAATTTCCGTCCATTTTCTTTACTTAATACCGATTAAAAAATGTATACTAAACTTTTGCCTCTAAGATTGGAAAAGGTTCTTTAATCCATTCTTCACAAACTGGATTTGTCAAAGCCGTTTGGCAGCTGACAATATTTTGTATGTCATGTAATTGAGTAAGCTAAACATATCACTTCACCCACTATGGCTATGGACTTAGATGTGAAGAAGGCCGTTGATAAAGTTTCTTGGACCTTTTAAAGATCAACATTAGACACATTTAATTTAGGCACTTGCTTCATACGTATGGCTATGGCTTAATGGCCAACTATCAGACAGGTTTACTTTATCTCAAGGCACCCAACAAGGTTGAACATCCCCTCTCTTTTTTTTACTTTCAATTGAACCATTCCTCACTCCATTCCGATTAATGACACAATCCAAGGTATTCCTCTGAATGTATTTTGTCTCCCTCACATAGCAGCTACTTTTAATCTAAAATGGCAACTGAGTAGACTTAAGTTTTTGGGTCTTGAATTTACAGGCTCCGTCGTTGATACAGGAGCTCATATTGAAGGTGCCCTAGTTGCCAAACTAAAAAAATTAACAGAAGCATAGTCACGGAAATGTATTACATGGTGAGGACAGTAAGAAATGGTTAAGGTTAAGCATCATGCGTGCACAACAAATCAACTTTTTCCTAAGTATGTATCAAGACAGCCTCTCCATCTCTTTTAATTAGTAAATCTATGCCATCTTATCATCTTTTATATGGAAAGGTAAAAAAGCAAGAATATCACTCCATAAGCTGCAGATAGCAAAATCTCAAGGAGGCTAAATTTTCCTACTTTTAAAAACGATCAAATAGCTTTTTTGGACAGGCAAACCATCCTGCTGGAATTCTCCATGTCAGGGATATTATTCAACCTGATAATCCTATATTGCGAATCTGGTGGTCCGTGTGGGATGTGGCGGTGATGGTCTCCCAACCGCCCCATAATGACTCTAGCAGTGGGACCACGATGGGCCCGCGTTGCCACCAGGGGACCGCTATTTCCTGGGGGTGGCGCGGCGGTCCAGAGGCTGCAATATGCTTGGTGGGACTGCTGTGGTCCCGCCAAGCATATTCCGAGTTTCCTCTTCGCCATGGTTTTTACTGCAGTTCCTGCTCCATGAAAACCCCGGTGGAGAGGAAACAAAGGGGGCCCCACAGGGCCCCCTTGTGCCTCACGCCCTGTGTATGCACACCGGGGGGCACACCATGTGCTCCCCTGTGTGCATGCACACCAGTTCCTGCACAGCATGGACTTTCGTGTCCATGCCGTGCAGGAACAGTTTTTGGCATGCCCATTGCGATGCCTATTTTTCACAGCAGTGAGAATTTGGGAATGCCAAAAAAAGCCCGCCAGACACGAGTTTGACTTGTAATCTGGCGGGCGCCGCTGCACCGGTAAACTCATGATTGGGCCCTAAGAGGCATTAAAAGACCACAGAAGGTTGACTGTTTAGTCTTTCTTCAGAATCTTGTTCCCAAGACTCATATGGCATCAATAATCTACAAAACCTTACAAAAGATCTCCAAATCTGAGAATGATAACATTCAATGATCATGGGATAATTCATGTTCCAAATATAATATTAAATGTATTCCTTCCAATAAATGGGACAATATATGGATTTCTTTGCTACGATATAAAATATCCCCCCTTTCGTCACAGTACAAATTTTGTACTGCCTGTAGATCATTCTGCACTCCTGAACATTTACACAAACAGGGACTTTTGACTTCGGCTGCTTGTTGGCATGGCAATCAATCTCTGTGTGACCTAGAAAATGTGTTATTTTACTACAGGTATATTTGTTCTTTTTGGAAAGACAACGAAACCACATTACCTAATATTTTTAATGTCAAACTGCCCTTAACTCATACTTTAATTTCCTTGGGCATACATGCTTTTTCTGACACTTTGTTAACTCTTGGGACCGTTCTCTTATTGACATTTTACTAACTATAGGTATTAAAACTATAATTTCCAACTGGAAGAATTATAACATTTCATATGATACATGGTGGACATGGGTAGGCTTCATCAGAAGTGCAGATAATATATTACATAATGCTATTTTTAATAACAAATCCTCTCGCCTACTATGGTCCAAACAGGATCTTTCTTTGCAAAAAATTAAGCCTTCCTGAATGTACAACGTGCTGGATTCGTCTTTTATGTACTTCATACATGCCTTTCCATGGCTTTTCTCTTCTACTACTCCTCTTCCTCATTTTTTCTCCCTTTCCTCTTCCCTGCATTGTACAAATTTATAATTAATTATTACAGTGCAATAAATTAATGTCTGATTAATTCTTTCTCATGGGGACATTTCAATGTATTTACTAATGTCATTGTATTGTAATATTAGGAATTCATTTATTTGTAAAAAATAAAAACTACTTGAAATAAAAAAGTTGTGTGTGCACTGTGAGAACAGAGCAGACTATTAGAACCGAAAGCATAGCTCACTCTGCTTCCTATTTGACCTGGTGTGATCTCAAATAGGGTGCTATCCGTGAAAACCCGTATGATGCTCAGTAGTCTAATGATGTCTTTCCAGGAAGTGCTACACAGGTTTAATAATTTGTTAGGTCTTCAGGAAGCATAAACTAGGAGAATGAAATCTCTGTAGTCACAAAAATGTATAGGCTCATACATAGATTATGCCGAGTTTGAAAGTGGCATGTTTTGCCAGCCCATCTGACTGTAGAGAAGCAGAGAGAAAGTTCAGTGGATAATCACTTGCTTACTGGTCCAGACACTGGCGAGAATACATGTTGTTTTGGAAAAACTACTGACCGGGTCTAAACAGTTCTTGAATGAAGGAATGCACAATCTTTTAGATATGTTAGGCTGTGTTTTGGCATTCAGATGAGTTTCATGTATAACATTGGCAAAGCACTGTACTATTGCTAAGCAGGTCTTCGAGGGTGCATCGAAGATTTCCTTTGGGCTGGGGATTTCCTGCACCGGAAGCAATGGGAAGTCTCGGGTTGTTTTACTTGTTGCATTTTAAGCATTTTCTTCCTTATGCGACATGTATTGAATGCATATGATGTTATCACAGCATTGCCATGTTGATAAAGGCCTATGAACACTCTTGTGTTAGGTGCCCAATCACTGTGGTGAACTGACGGGCCACCAGCGGTGGTGAAAGTGGGGCTGCCCTGGACTCAGTTGCAAGTCCACTGTTAGATGCATGGCCAATATCAGCTAGTATGGACCTACTATTCCACCCATGTCTTTTTGAGGAAGTCCATCTGTTTTGCCCCCGTCCCTTTGCTCTGGACATGCGGTTCATGATGTTCGATCCAGCTGACGCCTGCTATGTGACCTCAGTTACACGCTCGTTCCTTTAAAAAGTCAACCATTTTGAGCCAACATTTACCATAGAAGGGACTAAGGTAAATCAATGGTATGTATGCAAATGACTATAGTATGCATGGAAAGGTTGAATGTGCTTTTAGAAGTATAGAAATAAGATGAAAGAGCAAAGGCAACGTTTCCCACTTGCACCTAAATTTAACTTGTGCTTTAGTAAGTGCACATGCATTAAATCTCTAATTCAGTAACTTTTGACTGAAAAATACAATCCTAACTAAATTAAGAACCTATAGGTTATCCCTATTACCTTAGATTATCATAGTGTTTTATAAATGTATACATTTCTATATAAAGTCTAGCTCATATCACATTCTGTTGTGGCCTCCTCTCATTCCCACCCACACCCTGATAATTGAAAGAGCCAGCAGAAATTGCATCAGCGGAAAATGCACAGTAGGACAGGAAGACGACCCTCCAGTTCTCCAAGATCACATCTGCCCCTGACTAGAATACACAATATTCTTGGACCATTGAGAAATCAGAAGAATGACTACCCTGCTGTCTGAAACCGGAAGAAAAAATGGACCTGCTTGCCTTAAACCCAGGACACCAGGCTATACTCCAAGGGTCAGTTTGCTGACCTCCTGTTTGCGCTATGGGGACACAGCACGCGTCTCTACAACTGTCCAGCTGACCAGTTCCATCTGGACCCTGCTGCTCGTCTCTGTTGGAGTGAGCCTTAACTCCAGAATCATGGACCTTCGACTGGATTTAGTGTAGCACTGCTGTCCTCAAACTGCAGGAAGTGGGAAACTTTTTTGCTAGCTTTCTGCCTGAAGAACAAATGGAAGCTAGGATCGCCGTTCAAGCCAGTGACGGCTCGCAGAGGTAAGAACGGTGGGTGGAGTGGGGTGGGGAGTGGTGGAGGTCGACAGACGGTGGGATAAGTAATATTAAATAAATAAAACTACTTAATTTGCGCTTGCCGCATCGCCGACTCTGTGGTTTTATTTATTTATTTATTTAATATTACTTATCCTGTTGTCTGGCAACTTCCACCACCCCGCCCTGCCCCGCTGCTCCACTCTTACTTGTGTGAGCCGCTACTGATTGAAGCTCTAGCCATTGAAGTGAAACCAATGCTCTCAGCTTGCTGATTTGCCCTGCTGAAAGAGATCTGACTTCCCAAAAAGGTACAGTGTGCCCTACCCACAACTTGTCAACAATCACTTTTCCACTATAAACGTTTTTAAGTCGGGAGGTAAACTTCCACTGGGACAAACCTGGCCAGCTTATCTGACCTGCTCGCTATTGCAGTCGGCCTTAACATTTGTCTTTGCCCCAGTCTAGCACAACAAGAAAATCTCTGGATCTACTGATTGGATTTTTGTCATTTTATTTATCAAAATGTACCCAATTTTTCTAAATTGGTTTGGGATCTTTCTTGTGTGTGTTTTCACTTTATTACTAGGTGAGTACTGCATAAATAATTAACACGTACACGACCATCGCTCACAACCTTATCATTTGACTTTGACCCAGTATAGCACGACCAGATAACCTCTGGCTCTTCTTATTGCATTTTTGTATTTTAGTGTCATTTATTTATTAAAATGTACCCTAATTTACTAAATTAGTTTGGGATTTTTCTATTGTTGTGTTTTTACTTTATTACTGTATGAGTACAGCAGAAATGCTTTACACATTGCCTCCAAGTTAAACCTGACTGCTTTGTGCCAAGCCGCCAGAGGGTTAAGCACAAATTTGTGTAATTCAAACCTGTGCTTAACCGTGACAATGACTGTGATTATTATTTGAAGTGAGTTCTTAACTCCCAACCCCCTGTCAATTAATACTTCAATTTCTAACACAATGGTATTGATTTTACCTGAAAAATATCCTGGAACATGAAATGCATCATGCTGCTTAAGGGGACGGAAAGAGGTGTATGAATTTTAGCCTGATTTGCAGAGATGCCAACCCCACATGACTGGTTTTGCCCTTTAAAATACCTTTCTTAATTCATTGTCAGTAGAGAGCTGATCAAACTGAAGAAGATTTTAAATATTTTCTTGTTTTGCACAGAAGAGTTCCTACTGACTGTGGAAAGACTTTTCTCCAGTATTGTCTTGAATCTATAGGCATAGAAAGCTTCTCAAAGAACTGGGGTTGTTTGCCTCAAGGATGCTGATGGGCTTGGAATTTCTCTACTTTGAACGGAGAGCATGAATTTCCTGGAAACAGACGATGTTGCAACTACTTGGAGTACAGCCAGTATTAGGGTGACCAGAATTTTAAAGCCAAAAACCGGGACATTTCACAAAAATAGAAGGAGGACTACAATTTTACTTCAAGCGAGCGCACAGAATGACAGCGCTCCTCAGCAGAGAATTACAGAACAGGCAGTTAGAACATACATAACATGTAATTTTTAAACCCAGTGGCTTGCCTGTTAATTAAATTGCTTTCTTGAAACAAATGCTAACTATCCCTGCTTTGTAAAACATAAAAAGCACCGCCTGTCGTTTTCAGTCAATCTTCTCTAAAAACCGGGACATGAGCTAAATTTTCTGAAATCTGCCGGGACAGCTGGTGAAAAAACGGGACCGTCTCGGCAAATCCGGGACGTCTGGTCACTCTAGCCAGTGTGCCAGTTAGTCCTGGAAATTTCTCCTACTTGGATGTGTGAAATGTTTCCCTCTTGCCTGGGAGGTTTGGAAAGTCATGTGACAATGGAGGCTGGAGCTACTGGAAGGAGACCCCAAGGACCAGCTGGAATTGTATGTTATGCTCTGATTAGGAGTTGTGACAAACCTTTTTTCAGTGCAAAAAATGTGTCTGGCTTTTTGGGATTTTTTGGAGAAACAAGCCCTTTAAGCAATACAACTTGTTTTATAACCATTTGCGCCATATATTACAATCCTTAAGTTAGTGTTTTTGAACTTTTGAACTGAGTTTTATATAGCTCGAACTTGACCCGAATCGGGTATCAGAGCACTTTACATAGCACCAGTTGCATTACATGAGGACACATTCATTTTTGTCAGGCATGGGGAGATTAAGTGATTTGCCCAGAATCACAGGATGTTCAGCATCATTGCCGAGACTCAAACCCAGTTCCCCAGATTCGAGGTCGACCACCATAGCCGTTAAGCCAACTCCTCTATTATTAATTACTTACCCTTTTTATCTAACTTATCCTTTTTATTTAACTTTGTTAGCGCCATTTATTTTATTTAGTTCTTTTGTTAATTTTCATTTGAATATGTATTGCACACGTACCACAAGCATTTCTCAGAGGAAAGTCTTACTGCAAGAGCCAAGCTACCGTGGCACGCTAGAGACCAGTTTACCTTTCAGGAGTTTCATTGGGCCTTGTGAGGGCAGCCAAAGCCAGGGGCGTAGCTTGGTCAGTAAGATAGGTGGAGCGTCATATTTCCCAACAATCACACCGGCATATAATGTTAAAATATAATTATACAGCAAGCAGGGTGCTTGAGACGGGCTTTAGGGGGTAGGAATGTGGATTGGTTGTATGACTAAGGGGCTCATTGCGATGGCGGAAAAATAGCCACCGCCGGGCCGGCTGTGGCCATCGTTCCGCCATCATCATGAGATTTACTCCAGCCACATTATGATGGCGGTGGGTACCGCGGAGGAGGGGAAGTCCGGCCGCCGCTTTTCCGCTGGTAGCAATCATCACGATTGTCCGGCGGAGTGGTCAGCTTGCTCACAATGGCAGCGGAGCCTAGCAGGCTCCACTGGCACAATTATGATGCCAGTGGAAGCCAACCTTTCCGTGGCAGTTGAACCGCCATTGAAGAGCTGGCGGAGAATGTCTTCCGGGACCCGTTGCGGGCCCCCCTTGTGTTGGAGGGAGATGTGGATGCATTGGGGGGGGGTCCAAGTGGCTGGCACAGTTTAGTGCCTGCCACGTAGTGCAGTGCAATGCACAACATGCTCCTTTCAACATCACGGTGGTGCAGCAGCCAGCAGCCACCGCTGCAATGTTAAAGGTGGGGAATCCGACCGCAGCGGTGGCGGTCCCATCATAATTGAATAGGCAGGACCGCCGCACGCATGGCAGTCGGACCCAATCACCGCTGTGGTGGCGGGCGGATCAAATCCACCCGCCATCGTAATGAGCAACTTCGTGAGAGAAACACAAAGTTTTGTAAGAAAACATTTTTGTGGACTTCCAAACTGGAGATGCGAGAGTGTTTGTGTAAATGCAAAAATCCCAGGTGAAATCTGACAAATACCTCACCATACCCGACTGAAAGCCCATGTGCCCAACTATTCATCAGAAAACACACTTATAAGGGAGGTGTAACACCTGAACCCCCCCACCCCCAGCCCTGAAGCTTCGCCCCTGGCCACAGCTCACATCAACACTGTTGCATATGTCCCCATATCCTAGCAATTTGATTTTCCACAGACTTTCGTTTTCTTCGTTTTTAAATTAGAACATTCTGTTCTCAGTGGTTTGAATGCTCTAATAGTTTTACAGCTCTTCTCCCTTTGTTTCTTCCAGTTGTAACAGGCAATCTCCCTCATCAAAGGCTGGTAGAGGACCTGTAACGATGAGTATAGCCCTCAGCAGTGGGCTATAATGCTATAACATAGTAGAATCTACTGATTAACAGATATAGAATAATTGTTATATAACTGCTGCCGCTGATGTTGTTTATTGGAAGTGATTGGCAGAAAGAAATGATAAACTCCTTCCTTTAGGACAACATCCTATCCTTCCTCCGCACACCTAGACCTAATGATTGACAAGTTTCTTGACTTAATTTACTATTTATGTTTGAAAGCCTTTCTCTCCCTGTAATGGTCTGTGGTAAGTATTTTATCATCACAGCCGTCCCTGCTTAGACGTGGCCTTCAGTCCACGCACAGTGTTGTCTGACTACACTACAGCTCCTCAGCAGGCACGCAGGCGCTTTATTAGCAGCGCAAGAACTTCATTGTAATTCATAACACCTGGGAACCAAGCTTTCCTCCGCAACTGCAGACATGCAGTCATGTAAAATATGTACTAATTGCAGATTCTGCACAACGAACAGCATTTTAATTAAGCAAGCCTTGGGAATGAATATGCTAACTACGCGCAGTACGCCTAAGTGAATGAGCGCAAGCCATTCAGTATTTAACTAAATGTGACAAAAAAGCCGAATCCCGGGACTGTTTTATGCATTCTGGCACCGCGGCGGGTGCGGGGCTCTGCACCCTTCTTCAAACCTGATTATTATTCTGCAGCGCGTGCGGAGGTAAACTCCCTGGGAGTCGTGGGTAAATAGTGAGGAAACTGGTGCATGGAGGCTTGGCACCTGCTGGTTCTGGAAAGAAATTCCGAATTACAGTCTTTAGGAACATTAATGTGGCGCTGTAGGCATGTTTCAATCTTTTTTATGAACAGATGTGAAAGAGCTGCTTTTCCTTGTTTCACTCCAGTCAGCGCCAGGAGGCCCTCTCGTGTGAGTTGCGCGCTATACAGATACACATAACATAACATTGTATCACGATTGTTTGAATATGGAAGTATGATACAAGTATAATAATTTCCTGAAAAAGCAGTTTTAGATCTCCTCTCCTATTTAAAATGGGAGTATTATCTCAATAGAAGCACAGTTATTGTTTGTGTTTGGCACAAATTGTTTAAAAAAAATTGCGCTCTTGAAGGATACCCAGCCCTAAAACTATAGTGAAAATATAGAACTAGATGTTTTTAATTGAAAAAGGAGGCTAATTTGGCAATATGTCAAATCAGGAAGCAAAATAAATGCGCCTGTTTTCAAAGTATCACATTTTTCTACAATTTTTAAAAACAACCCACAGAAAAAAATATTGCGCTGTGTTAAGGCGTGTAACAAATAGTGAGTAGCAGGTAAATTGTGAGAGGAGAGAGGTGGGAGGATATTTCTTAGTCCTGTTTGTGGGTCAGTAATCTCAGTGCTTGTCTGTATCTGTACCTATTAATAGCATAGCAAGGCTTGTTTACTGATCTTGCAGCCCACAGGTCAAGGTTCTAACCTGTTCTACGTCACATGGTGAAACATTTATTGTACTGGTCAAATCAGCTTAGCTCGCGGTGACTCACATTGTAAATATATGTAATGTGTGCATATGGCTCATGAAAAGAAGACGTGCAGTGTGTGTGCTGTCTGCTGTTCTCTAAATCACATAGTTGACTTGCAGTTGCATTCATATAGTCCTATTCTCCCCTTTATATCACATCCTGGTTTCTGTAATGTGGTGTCAACCACATTAACCGCATAACAAATACTCACCTGTACACTTCTCTTTGTGGTTGATATGATCCTTCTGCAACAAAATGTTCCCTGGAAAAAAGCTCTTCAACGTCATGTGTTATTAGCATTATTTTCAGAAATCCTTGCTTATTAGCATCAAACTAGTACCCACTTTACACCCTGTGGGAAAGCAGGACAAAAACAATTTCCTCGTGTTTCCTCCATTTAAGTGCACATTAGCAGTAATAGCACCATGTCAATAGGGGAGTAACTTGGTCAGTAATATTGGGAGGGTGTGAGTGTCACGTAGACACATCATGTTAAAATGCGTTCCAGGACACGCAGGGCACATGAGGGACCGGGGCTTAAGGGGCAGCGGAAAGGGGGAGGAACACAGATTGATAGGGGAACTAAGTGAGAGAAAACACAATATTTTGCAAAACAACCAACATCTTTGAAGACTTTCTAAACAGAGAGAAGGAGAGAGTGTGTGTACATTTTAGAATGTGTGTGTGTGTAAAACTTCCTGGTGAATTTCGGCAGACACCTCACCATACCCTACTGAAAGCGGCTGTACCCAACTATTTACCAGAAAATACATTTATTAGGTGGTCATTACCCCCAACAACCCTACTGAAGCTACACCCCTGCATATCAACTTGCAGTAACATATTACCAGAATAGTGGTAGTACAGAAAACGCCCAACAAAATGACCCCGAGTATGTTTTTCGGCTCTTTCACTGTAGTTCTCCCTAGACAATTAGCAGTCAATTACCCACAAACACTGGCACACCTCGTTCATCGATGCTACAAGATGTTTTTATAGAATTAAGGGGCATATAATCAAGACAGGCGATAAAATGATCGCCGCTTTAGCGGCAGAAAACTGCCGCTAAAACGGCGATAATGGGCTTGATAATATGCTCTATGGAATTCCAATTGAAGCTCAGGTTAGACGTCCTTCACATTTAACATGGGCTTCAATTGGAATTCCATAGAGCATATTATCAAGCCCATTGTCGCTGTTTTAGCGGCAGCTTTCTGCCGCTAAAGCGGCGATAATTTTATCGCCTGTCTTGATAATATGCCCCTAAGTGTTGTTTGAAATGCCTTGTAAATGCTTGCCCCGGGTTGTTTAGAGTGTGAACAAAAGGGTGGTCTATTTGACTTAGAATGCGAAGTTGATTGACGAAGTTTGTAATAAACGCACATTAATTTGCTCTGCATGCATTATATCAAACTATGAATTCATAGTCCAATTCCATTAAGTGGATGTTCGTGAGTGGTGAAGATGCAATGATTTCCTACCTCTATGGACCTCGTCTATTCTTCCCATAAATCCTTTCATTTCTGTGTTGTACGTTATGGCTGGACCTATCCATCCATGCTCTGCCGCTCAGAACTACATCAACAGCTTCACACCAGTTCCCAGCTGAGCTTGCGAAGTGGGACCTCACCCACATGTGCTCGGATTTGCTTGTTCTTTTCTTTTCTTTTTTACCACGGGCCACTTTATTTGTGACTGTGTGTATACATTTTATCTCATGGTGTTGCCCTGTGACAAAAGGGTGTGCAAGGGTGGCTATGGATGAGATTTATGGAGAGAGCAAACTATGGCATGCTATATTGACATGTGTGTTAAGTTAATGACATGTCGCCGTGCGGAAGAATTCTGTGCTCCATGTTCAATAAGAAATGTTCCATAGGTAAAAAGAGGCAAGTTGTCATTTTAGAAACAGAGTTAATGCAAATCACACCATTTGCTGTAGTTAATTGGTTCATGAAGTTCTACAGTGTATGCTTGATGTAAAGTGGAACCAGTTCCCAACCTGCAGCATGTAAATAATATTTATTGATAGTTTTACTCTTTAATGCATGGAGTACAATTATTGTGTTACAAGTCCTGACCATAGTTCCATTTTACTAGGCTACTTGTCACATCAGAGCAGCCAATGATAGTTCAGCATATTTACAATAGCTGTATATGACTGTCTAAAGCAGCCTGGAAGAGCAAAGTAAGAGTTTTTATTATACCCATTCATGGGGATCTATATGCATGCTACCTCACATTTTCAAATACGTAGTCAGCTTTGAAAGCGACATACATTAAACTGCTTGAAACAGTTCGTTAAAATACCTGTATACTACATATGAGTGACTTTTATTTCAACTGTTCAGATTCTATGTGTATTTAAGCACCTGCAACACATCCTGCAAGAGAGGAAAGATGATGCAGAGGAATAAAGGGTGTGAAGAGAAACCAAGAATGACCCTAGGATGACCACACATTAATCCTCCAGCTATGACATCACAATTCTCCATCCTTTGAATAACTCATTAATAGTGACGTAATTGAAACATTAGTGTCAAAAAGCTGAACTTAAAGAGATATCTGCAGCCCCTGGATACCTATCCTCCATTCTTATAGAAGTAGAGTAGATGTCTTAAGCTGTTTGATTTTCTAACATCAAGCCTGTGTAAACACACAAACATGTTTCCTAACTTCAGTGCTCCAGTTGTATTGCTCCTAAGGTTACCCACCATCGTCTTAGAGTTGTATTGAAAAACTACCGTTAAAAGGTACATTTCTGTCTGAATATTACTGTTTTTACTTTTGCTCATGTTTTTGGTATTTATTCTATTTTTGTTTCTTTATGAAAAAATAAGTTGCAATTAATATTTTTCCACAGGATTGCAATGTAGCCTGCACTGCAGTGCCCTTATAGACTGGGCACATTTGACTATTTTCTAATCTTTCTCACTATATAAAGGAAACCTTCTGCTTCTCCTACGTTTTTAGGTGTGGTGCTAGCCAAGACCTTTTATTTTACTAAAATATGTATAAAATACTTACATATATGGGCTTACAGCCACTTCTCACCTATTGGTCGGTTGCAGTGTCATTTATAGTTTGCATCTGCTTACTGCAGCATAAAGCATGTGTCAGTGGCACAGCCTACTTAAACCACTGGGTAACTCATATTGAATAACTGCATTTCACAAAGATAACATTCGCACACAAGCTAGTTCACCTCAGTTTCAATGGTTTTTCTTTTTACTTTATAGTCACTTTAGTGTTGCCTTTGTGTTTAGAGCCTGAATGTGATAGTAAGTTGCTTCTGGTGTAAACACAGGGCACATTCAATCTTCATCTGATCCCATCTCATGCCAATGCTATTGTAAATTCAATTTAAAGTGTTTGGCGTTTCTGACTGCTGACACTTCACGGTACAAAAGGGGGTGGTGATGGACGGAGCATCAGAACCAATCAAACACTCACACTCAGTCAACAGATCTGGGTTTGATCCATCACCGTTCTTTAGCCCACTCTGCCACCCCAGTTCAGACATGGCCATATGCAAATCAGTCTGACCCTGTGCCTCATGGGAACAGTGCAGCCCAAACTGCCAAGCCATGCCTTCTCTGGACCGGAAACAAGCTTCCTAGGACCGGTTTCTGGCATTTCAGCCGTCTTCAGCCAGGCTTGCTTGAATCCAGTGTCAAAGTGAGCAAGGGACTCACGTCTGAGCACACCCAGCCAACTTATGGCGAACAAAGCGGTACAAAACGGGGTGGTGATGGACGGAGCATCAGAACCAATCAAACACTCACACCCAGTCAACATATCTGGGTTTGATCCATCACCGTTCTTTAGCCCACTCTGCCACCCCAGTTCAGACATGGCCATATGCAAATCAGTCTGACTCTGTGCCTCATGGGAACAGTCCAGCCCAAATTGCCAAGCCATGCCTTCCCTGGACCGGAAACAAGCTTCCTAGGACCGGTTTCTGGCATTTCAGCCATCTTCAGCCAGGCTTGCTTGAATCCAGTGGCAAAGTGAGCAAGGGACTCACGTCTGAGCATACCCTGCCAACTTATGGCGAACAAAGCGGTACAAAAGGGGTGGTGATGGACGGAGCATCAGAACCAATCAAACACTCACACCCAGTCAACAGATCTGGGTTTGATCCATCACCGTTTTTTAGCCCACTCTGCCACTCCAGTTCAGACATGGCCATATGCAAATCAGTCTGACCCTGTGCCTCATGGGAACAGTCCAGCCCGAACTGCCAAGCCATGCCTTCCCTGGACCGGAAACAAGCTTCCTAGGACTGGTTTCTGGCATTTCAGCCATCTTCAGCCAGGCTAGCTTGAATCCAGTGGCAAAGTGAGCAAGGGACTCACGTCTGAGCATACCCTGCCAACTTATAGCGAACAAAGAGGTACAAAAGGGGGTGGTGATGGACGGAGCATCAGAACCAATCAAACACTCACACCCAGTCAACAGATCTGGGTTTGATCCATCACCGTTCTTTAGCCCACTCTGCCACCCCAGTTTAGACATGGCCATATGCAAATCAGTCTGACCCTGTGCCTCATGGGAACAGTCCAGCCAGAACTGCCAAGCCATGCCTTCCCTGGACCGGAAACAAGCTTCCTAGGACCGGTTTCTGGCATTTCAGCCGTCTTCAGCCAGGCTTGCGTGAATCCAGTGGCAAAGTGAGCAAGGGACTCACGTCTGGGCATACCCTGCCAACTTATGGCGAACAAAGCGGTACAATAGGGGGTGGTGATGGACGGAGCATCAGAACCAATCAAACACTCACACCCAGTCAACAGATCTGGGTTTGATCCATCACCGTTCTTTAGCCCACTCTGCCACCCCAGTTCAGACATGGCCATATGCAAATCAGTCTGACCCTGTGCCTCATGGGAACAGTCCAGCCCGAACTGCCAAGCCATGCCTTCCCTGGACCGGAAACAAGCTTCCTAGGACCGGTTTCTGGCATTTCAGCCGTCTTCAGCCAGGCTTGCTTGAATCCAGTGGCAAAGTAAGCAAGGGACTCACGTCTGAGCATACCCTGCCAACTTATGGCGAACAAAGCGGTACAAAAGGGGTGGTGATGGAGGGAGCATCAGAACCAATCAAACACTCACACCCAGTCAACAGATCTGGGTTTGATCCATCACCGTTCTTTAGCCCACTCTGCCACTCCAGTTCAGACATGGCCATATGCAAATCAGTCTGACCCTGTGCCTCATGGGAACAGTCCAGCCCGAACTGCCAAGCCATGCCTTCCCTGGACCGGAAACAAGCTTCCTAGGACCGGTTTCTGGCATTTCAGCCGTCTTCAGCCAGGCTTGCGTGAATCCAGTGGCAAAGTGAGCAAGGGACTCACGTCTGAGCATACCCTGCCAACTTATGGCGAACAAAGAGGTACAAAAGGGGGTGGTGATGGACGGAGCATCAGAACCAATCAAACACTCACACCCAGTCAACAGATCTGGGTTTGATCCATCACCGTTCTTTAGCCCACTCTGCCACCCCAGTTCAGACATGGCCATATGTAAATCAGTCTGACCCTGTGCCTCATGGGAACAGTCCAGCCCGAACTGCCAAGCCATGCCTTCCCTGGACTGGAAACAAGCTTCCTAGGACCGGTTTCTGGCATTTCAGCCGTCTTCAGCCAGGCTTGCGTGAATCCAGTGGCAAAGTGAGCAAGGGACTCACGTCTGGGCATACCCTGCCAACTTATGGCGAACAAAGCGGTACAAAAGGGGTGGTGATGGACGGAGCATCAGAACCAATCAAACACTCACACCCAGTCAACAGATCTGGGTTTGATCCATCACCGTTCTTTAGCCCACTCTGCCACCCCAGTTCAGACATGGCCATAAGCAAATCAGTCTGACCCTGTGCCTCATGGGAACAGTCCAGCCCGAACTGCCAAGCCATGCTTTCCCTGGACCGGAAACAAGCTTCCTAGGACTGGTTTCTGGCATTTCAGCCGTCTTCAGCCAGGCTTGCTTGAATCCAGTGGCAAAGTGAGCAAGGGACTCACGTCTGAGCATACCCTGCCAGCTTATGGCGAACAAAGCGGTACAAAAGGGGGTGGTGATGGACGGAGCATCAGAACCAATCAAACACTCACGCCCAGTCAACAGATCTGGGTTTGATCCATCACCGTTCTTTAGCCCACTCTGCCACCCCAGTTCAGACATGGCCATATGCAAATCAGTCTGACCCTGTGCCTCATGGGAACAGTCCAGCCCGAACTGCCAAGCCATGCCTTCCCTGGACCGGAAACAAGCTTCCTAGGACCGGTTTCTGGCATTTCAGCCGTCTTCAGCCAGGCTTGCTTGAATCCAGTGGCAAAGTAAGCAAGGGACTCACGTCTGAGCATACCCTGCCAACTTATGGCGAACAAAGCGGTACAAAAGGGGTGGTGATGGAGGGAGCATCAGAACCAATCAAACACTCACACCCAGTCAACAGATCTGGGTTTGATCCATCACCGTTCTTTAGCCCACTCTGCCACTCCAGTTCAGACATGGCCATATGCAAATCAGTCTGACCCTGTGCCTCATGGGAACAGTCCAGCCCGAACTGCCAAGCCATGCCTTCCCTGGACCGGAAACAAGCTTCCTAGGACCGGTTTCTGGCATTTCAGCCGTCTTCAGCCAGGCTTGCGTGAATCCAGTGGCAAAGTGAGCAAGGGACTCACGTCTGAGCATACCCTGCCAACTTATGGCGAACAAAGAGGTACAAAAGGGGGTGGTGATGGACGGAGCATCAGAACCAATCAAACACTCACACCCAGTCAACAGATCTGGGTTTGATCCATCACCGTTCTTTAGCCCACTCTGCCACCCCAGTTCAGACATGGCCATATGTAAATCAGTCTGACCCTGTGCCTCATGGGAACAGTCCAGCCCGAACTGCCAAGCCATGCCTTCCCTGGACTGGAAACAAGCTTCCTAGGACCGGTTTCTGGCATTTCAGCCGTCTTCAGCCAGGCTTGCGTGAATCCAGTGGCAAAGTGAGCAAGGGACTCACGTCTGGGCATACCCTGCCAACTTATGGCGAACAAAGCGGTACAATAGGGGGTGGTGATGGACGGAGCATCAGAACCAATCAAACACTCACACCCAGTCAACAGATCTGGGTTTGATCCATCACCGTTCTTTAGCCCACTCTGTCACCCCAGTTCAGACATGGCCATATGCAAATCAGTCTGACCTTGTGCCTCATGGGAACAGTCTAGCCCGAACTGCCAAGCCATGCCTTCCCTGGACCGAAAACAAGCTTCCTAGGACCGGTTTCTGGCATTTCAGCCGTCTTCAGCCAGGCTTGCTTGAATCCAGTGGCAAAGTGAGCAAGGGACTCACGTCTGAGCATACCCTGCCAACTTATGGCGAACAAAGCGGTACAAAAGGGGTGGTGATGGACGGAGCATCAGAACCAATCAAACACTCACACCCAGTCAACAGATCTGGGTTTGATCCATCACCGTTCTTTAGCCCACTCTGCCACCCCAGTTCAGACATGGCCATAAGCAAATCAGTCTGACCCTGTGCCTCATGGGAACAGTCCAGCCCGAACTGCCAAGCCATGCTTTCCCTGGACCGGAAACAAGCTTCCTAGGACTGGTTTCTGGCATTTCAGCCGTCTTCAGCCAGGCTTGCTTGAATCCAGTGGCAAAGTGAGCAAGGGACTCACGTCTGAGCATACCCTGCCAGCTTATGGCGAACAAAGCGGTACAAAAGGGGGTGGTGATGGACGGAGCATCAGAACCAATCAAACACTCACGCCCAGTCAACAGATCTGGGTTTGATCCATCACCGTTCTTTAGCCCACTCTGCCACCCCAGTTCAGACATGGCCATATGCAAATCAGTCTGACCAAAGCCACTTCACAGCATGCCAGATTGTGTCCATTTAAAACTGATTTATATTAATTTATCCTATTTTTACATTTTCTTTCTCTTCTTCTTTTTTCTTTCTTCCTCCCTTGCCATCCCCCCTTCCTTCCTTCCTTCCTTCCTTCCTTGCTTCCTTCCACTCTTTCTTTCTTGCCTTCTTTCTTTCTTTCTCTCGCCTTCCTTTTTTCTTGACTTCCTTCTTGCCGTCTTTCTCTTTCTTTCTCTCTTGCCTTCTTTCTCTTTCCTTCTCTTATTTCTTTCTTGACTTTTTTCTTGCATTCTTTCACACCATCTTTCTTTACTTCTTTCTCTTTGCTTCCATTTCTTTCTTTGTTGTCTTTACTTTTTCTTTCCATCTCTTTCTTTCAAGCATTCTTGCTTTCTTTCTCTCTTGCTTTCTTTTTTCTTCTTTCCTTCCTTCTTTCTCTTGCCTTGTTTTTTGCCTTCTTTCTTTTTTCATGCCTTCCTTCTTTCTCTTTCTTTCTTGTCTTCCTTTTTTCATGTGCTTCTTTTTTTACTTCCTTCCTTCTTTCTTTCTTGTTTTCCTAATTTCTTGTCTTCTTTCTGCTAGGTCACAAGCACCCACTAACCTGGTAGCCAACGAGTTCCATAGGAGCGAAGTGAATCCCCTACACTCGCAAAACACAGTTCCCAAATGAGATGTGATTGATTCTCAAATAAGAGCACTGCCCAGAGGGAGAGAAGGGGACGAGTTAACCACCGTATCCTTCACTCTTCCCTTGTAGGTAGAACAGGCCACTCTCAGAAGGAATACAAAGGCAGCGACCACTAAAACAAAGCAGTGGAGAAGATAATCAGTTGTCTGTTTGCAGAATTATGCCAACCTATGATAACTATTCACAGTGCAGGCAAGATATAAGAGACTCCTCTTACCAAATATATCTCCCATAAGGCTCAGTAGAAACGTGTAGAGTTAACAGCACTCTACCTCCAAGGCCAGTAAATGCTTCTTTACTGGTAATTAGGCTCAGGATCCCAAGTGAGAGAAAAGTATTCGTAACTTGAGTGAATAATAATGCAGGAAGCATTTACTGCTC